>NC_138755.1:26230005-28630005 GCF_965113315.1 Podarcis vaucheri | reverse complement strand
TAATGCACGCATATATAAGAAAATGGAATGATTCATTTATTCAGCTATCACATTTTCATTCTACTCCAATGATCCTCAAGCAAGGCATGTGAGAGATATATCCACTTTATCCTCACAGCAGGAGATAGATAGATAGATAGATAGATAGATAGATAGATAGATAGATTCTTTATTGTCATTACACAAGTGCAACATTGCACAAAGTGCAACGAAATTGGATGCCATCCCTTAAAACAACAAAAGCAAGACAACAACAACAACCAAACAAACCACATTCCAGCCACACCCACACCACACCCATCAAACTCCCAGGTCACACTAACGAGTTACAGCATTCAAAAGGGCCACAGCTCTTGGATAGAAACTGTTTTTCAGTCTATTTGTCTTTGACTTGATGTTTCTATATCTTCTGCCAGAAGGCAGTAGTGCAAACAGACAGTGTCCCGGGTGAGATGAATCCTGCAGGATGTTATTTGCTTTCCTAAGACAACGGGAACCGTACAGTTCTTCCAAAGATGGGAGAGGATGACCAATAATCCTTTGATTATTATATCAACAACAGCAGAGTTCTTCCTGCCAGCCAGGCTACTTGAGCCACAAATGCTTAGGATTAATTGAATAGCAGTACACTTGATATTTTAGGGGGAGCAAAATTTCACCCAGAGCTGGCATAACTTGACCTCCCTGGGCAGACAAACTGCTGACCAACAGAATCACCTTATTTTTTCATGTTTGAGGTCACATCTTCACCATACATTTAAAGTTCTTATATAGTCATGGGAAATATTGGGAACTGTAGTTATTAAGGTGTTGGGAATCCTGATGCTATGAGGCTAGCATCCTTAACAACCTATGCTTCACAAGATTCTTTAGTGCGGGGCTATGAGTGTGGGTTGTATAAGAGTACCTTAAAGGTATGGCATGGATTTGATCTGGTTTCAATGTATTGGCTCTCATCCAGTCTAATACTGTTCGCAGGAAACAGACCAGCACTACTTCTGCCTCATCCAACTCAGCAGGAGAAGAGATTGAACAAAGCCATGGACTTTGATCCATTTTGCCATTTATCATACCAGTGTAATACATAATGTCAACCAGGGGGCATTTTGGCTTCTTTCATAGCTAAATTGTCTAGTCACTGAAATGAATGGAAGCATTAAAACAGCCCATTAATTCTTATTGCTCCTACCTTAGGAATACCTCCCGTTTCTGAAAAGCAATCTTTGACTTGAGGAAAATGTTAGAAATGCAAACCATTAATAAGCACGTATTTACAGCCTAACGTGTTATATTTTTTCTTACAGAGATTTTTCTCACTTTGCACCAGAATTTGATTTTGGCCAACAATTCATTCAAGCGAATGTTTGAAGTCTGCTTGCATCAGCTTCTGCTAGATGCAGTGCAGAAACAGGAAACCATTCCTGTTTCTAAAATCCATTCGACTCCCGGAACTGTTAGAAAACTAAGACATGGCTTCCGATTGGCTGCAGGAATGTCCCACAGCCAAGCAGAAGCCGTGGAAGCCATGCCGGACGTTCAGCTTCTGAAAATCGTTCAAAAAACATAACACTCACTTCTGGGTTTCAATCGTTCAGGAGCCAATTTGTTCGGGAGCCAAGGCGTTTTGAGATCCAAGGTACCGTATTTTTTGCTCTATAGGACGCACTGGACCACAAGATGCACCTAGTTAGAGGGGGAAATCAAGAAAAAAAATATTATTCCACCCCCCAGCCCCAAAGAGCAGGGGACAGGCTGTGCACTGCCTGTCTGCTTCTCCCAGAGCTTCTCGGGGCTGCGGGGGAAGCCTGGATTCCCCCCCCCCCGCCCCAAAGAGCAAAGAAGCCAAGACAGCGAGCGGGATCCATCCATAGCCATAGCCGCGCAACCTCTCCAGCCAGGAGCTAAACATCTCCAGCACGGCTAAAGAAGCGTGGCTAAAGAAGCCAAAGCAGTGAGTGCAATCCATCCCGCTCTCTGCCTTGGCTTCCTCTTTAGCCACATGCAGCCTCTCCAGCTGGGAGAGGCTGCACAAGGATAAAGAAGCCATTGCAGCGAGTGCGATCAATCCCGCTTGTGGCCATGTCAGTCCCTTCTCCCTCCTGGGGAAAAGCCCGCAAGAGCCGCGTGGAGCTTGTGTGCAGCTCTTGGGGGCTTTTTCTGTGTGCCTCCCCCCTGCATTTGCTCCATAAGACGCACACACATTTCCCCTTATTTTTTAGGAGGGGAAAAGTGTGTCCTATGGAGCGAAAAATACAGTACCACTATATTTGTTCCCTTGCAGTAGGGCACTTCAGTTATTTGGTATTCAATACAGTGTTTTGTATGTTTTCAGTGACACGCCTCTTCTTTTTGCTGGTTTCAGATTCTAATCTCTTTTTTGTTGACTATGATTTCCCTTTCTGCAAATTATAGTCAATCGTGTATGCCACCTGTACAATGACCTCCCACAGGGCTCCTGGTCAATCATAAAGCATTTATTTACTCCCTCCACCCACTCCTTCGCCCACAAGAGCAGCTGAGAGCCCAGTGTCAGGATTTGTTGTAGCAATTTCCTCTGGGGAAAACAAACTTCATTTCTTCCTGTCTTTAATTTCTTCCTTGGTCATTGTTTGAAAGATAACCCCATGGAGTTTCGCCGCACACCACTTACTTCTTTCTCTCCCAGTGTATTCCAAGACTTCTGAACAAGATAAAAGACAGCCATCTTTCTTTACAAAGATATTTCTTTCAAATGTTCACCCTGCTGCTGCTCATACCATCTGGTACTTGAAAAATGTGCGCTTTTGAGCATAAAATCCCCTTTCTTCTTTCACCTGCTAAGAATAATTGTGGTGTGTTTTGTTCTCTCCCTACATTGGAAGTATATACACATTGGAAGCTGCCCTGATCCAGCTTCCTGCACTAATGGTGGATGGGAAAAAGCATTAAAAAATACATCATGGGATGTATATGGCACTGAGAGTATTGGAGGCTGTAACTGGGTATAGGGGTATAAATATTATTATTATTATTATTATTGACATGGGTAGCGCTGTGGGTAAAACCTCAGTGCCTAGGACTTGCCGATTGTATGGTCGGCGGTTCGAATCCCCGTGGCGGGGTGAGCTCCCGTCTTTCGGTCCCAGCTCCTGCCCACCTAGCAGTTCGAAAGCACCCAAAAGTGCAAGTAGATAAATAGGTACCGCTTTATAGCGGGAAGGTAAACGGCGTTTCCGTGTGCTGCGCTGGTGCTGGCTCACCAGAGCAGCTTCGTCACACTGGCCACGTGACCCGGAGGTGTCTCCGGACAGTGCTGGCTTCCGGCCTCTTAAGTGAGATGAGCACACAACCCTAGAGTCGGACACGACTGGCCCGTACGGGCAGGGGTACCTTTACCTTTACCTATTATTATTATTATTATTATTATTATTAACCTAGGAGTAAGCCCCATTAGACCTGTGTTACTTTTGAGTATGGAGGAGAGATAAATTCAGTTTGTTTCGCATTATAATTTGAACCCAGCTAACCTGCCCTTCCCAAAAGAGACTGAAGCACAGGTATCATTCAAAATTGGCACCTCTCCAAATTTTGTGATGCAGTTTTTCCACTCTCAAAATGGGTACAAAAATGCCCATACAGTACGATGGAAATTGCTTGTGGGACATATATGTATTAGGAGGAAGGTACACTAAAATGCCAAGAAACGTTCAAAATAACTTTAAAAATCCACAAATCGAAGAAGAAATGTGGCATTCAGATTGGATTCTAAGATTGGAAAAATGATACATCTAAATAATTAAAATAGCCAGATTTATCTGTCCTTGCTTCTTGGTAGACCAAAATAGTATTGCTTTGATAAACGCTCTTACTAGAGCTGATACGAGAATCACACTGTTTGGTGGCAAAATATTCTGCCATAGAAATATTTATCAACCTCCAATAATGGCTCTCCTTGCACTAGACTTCATTTGGAAAAAGCAAGCAAAACAAACAGCCTGGACAGGTTTGTATAAAAATAGCCTAGCTGCTTGTGCATTCAGGACACTGAGGCAACATCTTAGTCCGAGTCAGATTTATGAGTATGCCGATCTGAGAAATACCTCTCTAACTGCTGGCATGGAGCGCTAGATCTTCATTAATTGTTTCTAGGATGTGGCTACATTAAAATTCATGTATAAATATAAAACAACACAGGTTTTTTTTCTCTCTCCCTGAGCGTGAGAACTGTTAAAAATATTTCATTTTATTGAATTAGTGGTGTTTCCCATATTAAATGAGCCTCACGTTGGCCATTGGTAGAAGTTCCTACTACAGCAGTATTAGGCTGTAATTCTCCACCACCCCTTCTGCCAGGCTGTGTGGGCTTTGGATTGAGCAGAGACATCCTTTCATAGCTGTCAACTTTTCCCTTTTCTTTGCGAGGAATCCTATTCGGAATAAGGGAATTCATAGCTGTCAACTTTTCCCTTTTCTTGCGAGGAATCCTATTCGGAATAAGGGAATTTCCTTTTAAAAAAGGGAAACGTGGACAGCTATGTTTCAGTTGCTTCTGCTCTCTCAGTTGACCTCCCACCAGTCAGGGGCGTAGCTAGCTGCTCCAGCACGCGGAGCAGAAGGGGCGGGGCAACCCGGTCACGGGGTCACCGCACGGAGTTGCTGCGGCAATCTGCCCAAGGGGCGGTGCAGCGAGTTACCCATAGAGTCCGCCTGGTAGACGCATGCCCCACGCTGCCGTTTTGGGCAAACCGGGGCCCTGAGCCACCGTGTCACTCCCAGGAGAGACGCATGGCTCGGGAGCACTGCAGACCAGACCCCTCGGTAAATGCCAACCCCCGTGGTGTGCCATTTTGTCACCCCCCTCAAGGATGGCATCCAGGGCAAACCGCACTCCCGCACCCCCTTTCCTATGCCCCTGTCACCAGCTGCTACTGATAGAGCAGGCAGAATGTCCATCTGTTGTATTCCAGCTAGCAGAGCCTGCCGATAGACCTGGAATGGAGTATTCCGAGGGTGGGGCAGAGCAGACCTAGGGTCTGTCGCCACTTGAGTTACCATATTTCAATAAGTAAAAAAGTTGTTGAGCTTTTCTTGGGAAAGTTTCAAAAACATTTCCTACCCACCACCACCCCGGACGTTAATTCTGTCATTGACATCAATGCAGCAGCAACATTGTAGATTGCAGCCTTAGAATCCGAACACCCCACCAGCAGTTATTGGGAACCTGAGCCATTTTGAAGGGGGAAGAAGTGGAATAAAAGAGTCATCTACCTGAAATGAGAGAGGTAAAACTATATAGAATGCAAGATGCATAAAAAGCCAATTCCAAATATTCATTCCCACTCTTGCAAAATCAGCTTTTAGCACACAATCTGACATACAACAGTCAATTGTATGATGAGATACTTGATAAAAGTATCTTATCAGCAGTATTTAACCAAGGTTATACCACAGTTAGGGACACGGGTGGTGCTGTGGGTTAAACCGCAGAGCCTAGGATTTGCCGATCAGAAGGTTGGCGGTTCAAATTCCCGCAACAGGGTGAGCTCCCATTGCTCGGGCCCTGCTCCTGCCAACCTAGCAGTTCGAAAGCACGTCAAAGTGCAAGTAGATAAATAGGTACCGCTCCAGCGGGAAGGTAAACGGTGTTTCCGTGTGCTGTGCTGGTTCGCCAGAAGTGGCTTAGTTATGCTGGCCACATGACCCGGAAGCTGTCTGCGGACAAATGCCGGCTCCCTCGGCCAGTAAAGCGAGATGAGTGCCGCAACCCCAGAGTCATCTGTGACTGGACCTAACTGTTAGGGGTCCCTTTACCTTTTATATCACAGTTATTCCCAAATCAGATAGGGATCACACAAAGTGTTCAAATTATCGCCCCATATCCTTGATTCATGTTGATACAAAATTTCTAACATCGACACTAGCAAGTAGAATCCAACAGGTAATTGTGGCAGTAATCAAGAGGGACCCCCCCCCCAAAAAAAAACCACACGTTGACATACATTGCCATTCAAATGGTGTGCATGTGCCATGTCTTGTGACTGATTATGCGGGGTGAGGCTTACTTGCCCCACCCAAATATTTTATTCAAGTTGTCACCCCTGCTTTCTTCTTGATGTCTGGAGTCATCAAGGGTCGAGGAAGATGTTTTGCTCCCACCCCACTGGGGGTTTCTGAGTGTATCCTTTATTTTCTCTCATAAAGATGAAAGACTGCCATTTATTCCTGAGGGAAAAAGAAAAGCATTGGATTCAGGAGCAATGGTTTATTGGGGTACATTCTGCCCATCATCCCAGCCTTTAGTGGTTCCTGCATGGGGTATAATGAATCTCTGTAGATACTTCAGAGAAGTTGTAGACTGCGTTCCTCAGGGGCCCTTAAAGCCCATCATATAGGCCAATACTGCACTTGTCTTAACAGGCATTTTGCTAGCAACTTAATCCAATTGATGTTAACATAGTGAATCAAGTAGAGCATGTGGAAATGAAGAAATATATTAGCTTTAATTATTTAAAGCATGTGGACTCTGCCTTTCCATAAAATGTATAAGGCTGCTAGCAAAATTGAAAAAGCAATAAAACAATATTACAAGCAATAAAATTGAAGAACAGAACCTACAGATACACTATGTTTGAAAAGAGTAAATACATTGGTTGTACAATTTGCGGGGGCATAATATTTCATACTCGGGGTGCTTTGAGGATTCAAAACATAGGGTGCAAATTCAAATCAGATGTGATCTTCAAGAATCTAACATTTATTTGAGAAAATGATCTATAAAGAGCACAGGACATGATCACATCTTTTTCTCAGCAAAGTGCACAGTGATTTCTGTGGATGCTGAAGAAGTTGTTGAGGTCTGTGTGTGTTGGCGCAGAAACATCCTTGCCAACATCTCCTGTTGTTGTCATCCAGATGTTTGCCTGATCTTTTAGCTCCAGTCCCATATTGGCTTTGTCCTTACAAATGAGTTTTCTGCCAGTGGGATCTTGAGAGAGATTCTGTGCCCACGGAATTCATGCCATCACGAGCAAGGTTATTTTCATGGTCCCATCACTCCCAACTCAGCCCTCGCCATCTGGTCCAGTCTCCAAACACAAAGTCAAAGAACATAATTCACATTACAATTACTTCATAAAAGCTAAGGAGCAAGCCATATAAATGAATCTATATGTTCTTTGTTCAGTGCATCTGTTGTGTTTTCACAGCAGCAAATGCTTCCAATACAAAGCAGGGAAAAGATGTTCTCTTGCTCACTAGATATGCTGAAGGATATATAAATGCCCTATTCAGATTTTATTATATTGCATATTTGATGGGGCATTCAGGCCAGCCCCATCCCCTCCCCCCATAACTTTCCTGTATTGAGCAGGGGTATGAAGGGAGATTGCAAGTAGCCTTCTTCAGGCTAGGATAACTTTCTTTGGTTTCTCATTTTCCCACTTTTAAAGTCAGTTCTTGTCAGGGTCCGTGGTGAGGAGGGAAGCACTGAAAAGGAATGGTGGGAGCATCCCCCTCCCCGTGCTCCTGATCCGGAGCCTGAATCTTCCCAGGAGCAAGAGGACAGTATAGATTTAGAGCAGTGGTTTGCAGAGGGACATAGTTCAGAAGGCAGAAGCTGGGAAATACTGGAGAAGAAACACTGGAAGAGTCTTAACAGATTCTGCTAACAGAAGGTTAACAGATTCACTGTCTCTGGGAAGCATTCCTCCACTATCCCCAAGCTTGAAAAGAGCTCAGAAAGCAGCAAAACAGAATGCACACAAAGCACAGAGGGTACAAGATCAGATTACAAGATGCAGAAGTGTCGTAGATCAATAGAGACATAAGCGAGTGGTGTCCTTAATTGGGAGCACCGCCACTCCTTGGAGATGGGTTCTTTATTCTCGCTGTGATCATTAAAGTTTCAAACTGGTAAGACTCCTTTTCCTTTGTTCTGCTTATCTACTGCCATGGGGGGGGGGGAGGAATCTGGTTCCCTGAAGCCTGACAGTTCTCTACATTTCTGCAGAAATTTGCAATTTATTTTTTAAAAATCATCATGAAAACTATTCAACATTTCAGCGTGAATTTCTCCCATGATACATATGCCATATGCAATTTTGCCAAAAATATGTCGTGGAGCGTGTTTTGGCCCCTTACTCCTGGTATACACTGAACTAGAGGAAGGGCGTGCCAGAGTGCCATACTCTTCTCAAGGTTAGAGAGGAAGGGATTCACTAACAGGATAGGAAGGTCTATAAATGGTAGAGAAAATGATACACCCCAAGCCATAAGATTAAAAGCAGCAGCAGCAGTGATTTATTAACCAAATAAAGGCAAAACCAAGCAATTGGGAAAGGTCAAGAGAGGATCGCAAACATAATCAGCCAAACAGGAAGATGAATGTGGTTCCATGAAAAACAAGAATAATGTATCTAGCACCATGCAACGGACCCTAGGCAAATTTGTAGCAAATGTAAGGTTAGCTAGTAAGGTCTGTTCGGTAATTAATTATAATCACAGATTGTAAGGCTTTATGTGATGCATTGGCCCAGTAGGTAAACCTCAAGGGCCCAGGCTTTGCCCTTGAGTGGAAATAGGCAGGATTATTGGGAAAGGCAGATAATGCATTCTGGGTCTTTCCCCCCTAATGTGCTTACACGTGCCCCCCCCTTTCCTTACCTTTGTAATATGTCAATGCCCTTCTCATTGTCTCTCCTTCCTTTAATCTAATTTTCTTGCCTGGTATTTCCTGTCTTATGCCAACATGATTGTGCACACTAATATTTTCCATCATTAGTCATCAGTCCTTCTTTCCATGTATTTACATTATTTCCCTTCGAGTTGTCAGGAGACAGGTATATATGAATGAATGAATACAAATTAGCTATGCGGTATAGCCACCAGTTTTAATTCATTCACCAATTTTGATTTGGGTGTGTGTGTCAAAAGTAATGGGGAAACTCCAGACTTCTCCTCCTTGTGGAAAGGTTCCTTCCAGCCTTCAAGAACAGTGTGAAAGCAGGGCAGGAACCAGGCAGAAAGCCTTTTTGGTTGTCAGAACCACTCTGTGAAATGCCCACCTAACAGGTGTGAGAGATAAACAGCTATATAATTTTTCGTAGACATCTGAAGGCAGCCCTGCTCCAGGAAGCTTTCAGTGTTTGATGCTGTACTTTTGCTGAAAGCCACTCAGATAGGCAGGGTGTAAAAATGTTGTTGTTGTCGTCATCGTCATCATCCTCGTCATCATACCCACTTCTGAACTGAGCCAGAAGGAGTTTACCCATCATTAGCCTGGGAAGGATATTTTGTGGTTTTTGATAGCTTACGGTGGCTATTATGCATTTATATTTATGTTTTAAATAGGGTTGCCATATGTCCTCTTTATCCTGGAATCACCCTCATTTTCACAGGTATGTAAAATGAGAGCCATCATAGGGATCCATAGTTAAAAGTAGAAGTCGGCAAATGTGTCCTTTTCTTGCTCTTCAAAATATGGCAACCCTATTTTAAATGTGTTGTAAGCCACTTGGAGACCTTTGTTTAACAAGTGACTAACAAGTAAAACAAACAAATAAATCAACTACTACTACCTCCCCTTGTTATTAGGGTATCTAAGCAAGCCAGACTTGCTTTGCAATGATGTCCTGTCTTCCCCCATTCTCAGGGTGACCCCGACCATTTCAGATTCACTTTCAAAGCAGGACTAGCAAATAAATTGGAATATGAAAAGCAACAAAAGTGGCACCTTTGAAAAGATTAGATACACTTTCCCTGTGAAGCTGGGCTAGAAAAGAGGGCCATCGTGCCACGCGTTTCTATTGAAGAGATATTTTCTTTGCGATAGGATGAAAAGAAGCCTGGAACAGTTTGACTTTGTAAAATCGCAAGTTCAGGAGATGGCAAGTGAAGCACTGTGGAGCAGAAGGAATTACTGAAGGAATAATGGAAGACACGGTTTATTCATCACCACCACCTTACTAAGCACTCAGCTGGAATACCTTTTATTTGTTTGGTAAGTTAACCAAAGAGATCCAGCACCTGTTATATCATCATATTCTTGGCAATGAGGGATGTTCTCTAGTTAGACAATTTAGATATTTTGACATTGCCCCTTAGAGGGCAAATCCATTGCTTCAGTTTACTTTCATTTTCATTTCCTTTGTTTTTGTAGCCGATAGTTACGCCCAGGCAGACACCCAACAAAACCTTACCCCAGGGGTCAGCAAACCTTTTCAGCAGGGGGCTGGTCCACTGTCCTTCAGACCTTGTGGGGGGCCGAACTATATTTTTTTTGGGGGGATGAACAAATTCCTATGCCCCACAAATAACCCAGAGATGCATTTTAAATAAAAGGACACATTCTACTCATGTAAAAAAAAGCTGATTCCCGGACAGTCTGTGGACCGGATTTAGAAGGCGATTGGGCCGGATCCGGTCCCCGGGCCTTAGTTTGTCTACCTATGCCTTACCCTCACTTTCATAAAGTCTTCTCCTGTCCAGACGTCTTGTGCAATTATGACAGCACTACAATATCATTTCCCATGTTTTTTTTTTTGATATGAGTCCATACGCTCATGCTTATCACTCCACAGCAGGGGCAGGGAAACTTTTTCATCCTGAGGGCCACATTCCTTTCTGCACAACCTTCCAGGGGCCACATGCTGGTGGTGGGAGAGGCCAACAGAAACAGTCAATACAACAAGGAATGCAGTAGAGTAATTTATAAATACATTTACACACTCCTCTCTGTCCAGACAATCAAGGGGCATTATCAGTGCTGCCCGGGTGGCTCAGTTGGTTACAGCGTGGCGCTGCAAATGCCAAGGTTGAAGGTTTGATCCCCGTACAGGACAACTGCATGTTCCTGCATTACAGGGCATTGGACTAGATGATTCTTGGAGTCTCTTTTAACTGGACGATTCTACAATTCTATGAGAGCACAGCCTTGAAAGATGAACCTTTTGGGGGACATGCTTTCGCAGCACCCACAAATGTGTGGTTTGGGGTGCTGTGCAAGCTCACAGCCCTGAAAAAGTGCTCTCAGGGTGAGATCACAGCACAAGTTCATGTGAGACTGTGGTACCCCAAAATTCTAATATTGTCTACATGGACTGGTAAAGGGACCCCTGACCATTAGGTCCAGTCATGGCTGACTCTGGGGTTGCAGCGCTTCATCTCGTTTTACTGGCTGAGGGAGCCAGCGTACAGCTTCAGGATCATGTGGCCAGCACCACTAAGCCGCTTCTGGCAAACCAGAGGAGCGCACGGAAACACCATTTACCTTCCTGCCAGAGCAGTACCTATTTATCTACTTGCACTTTGACCTGCTTTCGAACTGCTAGGTTGGCAGGAGCAGGGACCGAGCCACGGGAGCTCACCCCGTCGCGGGGATTCAAACCACCGACCTTCTGATCGGCAAGCCCTAGGCTCAGTGGTTTAACCCACAGCGCCACCCGCGTCCCAGCAGTAGCAGCTTTATAAGATTACAGGTGGGATCTTTCCTTCCCTTACCTGGAGATGTCAAGATTTAAACCTGGGACCTTCAGTTTGCACAGTATGGGCTCTATTGTTGAACTATGCCAGCCCCTCTGTGAGACTGCTACAGATGGACTTTGTTTTATGATGGCTTTATTTTAAAATGGGCTAGATAAAAGCACAGCGATGGTATTACAGACCCCCCCTCCCAAAATCACAGCAATTATCTCTAGAGTGGAGCAGACTGCATACTCTAAGAGGAACAAAACATCCTGAACAAATGTGATCAAGGGAAATGCCAGATAAAAGGCAATGCCACACACAAATTCATATTGATATAATTCATGACTCATTCGCTCTCTTAATGGAACAATGGAACACTCCCTCTGTGCTATTATTCACATGAGAAATAAAATCATACCAAACTGAGACACAGTATCCAGTATTCTCAGAATCTTCCAAATTTTTAATCACCTGTGTGGAATTCAGTGTAGTGTGAAGTTGGGTATGTGAGCATAGAATGAAGTCTGCTTGTGCAATGAGATTTTTCCTCCCTCTCCTCCCTGCCCCCCGAACCCATCCTAAACCTTTTCTGGGATTTCCCCCAATCCTCAAATAGCAGATATAGGTGGTGTGGGTGCATGCAGGGAAGAAGAGGGGTGAAAGTCCTGGTGCCCAAATGGATCTCATTCCATGCACACAACAACTTAGTTGAATCCCATCCCATGTGTTAGCTGCCCCATAGACTTGACATACCAGTTTGCAGTGGTGACACCTTATGCATTTATTCTAATGCTGAGTAACTGCAAATATTGCAAGCACCACTATCCATTTGACTTGGCATCAGGCAGCTTCCCATGAGACTAGAGAAGCCCCAGAGATCTGAGAACTGAAATAGGGGGTTTGTGACCACAGCGAGACTCTACTGGTTGTTCCAGGCTGCCTCTGGAAGAGAAGGCTATGGTACATTTTGTAGAGAGTCTTCTTTGAATTCTTCTCCCTATGTACATAAAGGGTTCATTTAATTAATCACTTCCATACATTTCTATTCTGCCTTTCTTCCACCATGGAACCCAATTTGCATACAGTTCCCTGGTGGTCACCCATCCTGGCGTTGACTAGACCCAGACCTTCTTAACTTCAGCATAGAATGTGCTGTTAGAATTCCTGCTCTGTGATTGCAGTCATAGGATTGTTGTCAAACACATGGTGGTGTATGTGCCTCAAGACCTTTGTTTTGTTGATGTTGGGCTCAAAACAATGCAGCAACAACAACAACAACTTCCATGCACCCTCAGGATGTGGCACATTTGTAAACTGTTTAGAAGTGTACTTTGAGATTAGGACAACAAAAACAACTGTTTGAAATCAAAATCAAGCAAACAAGAACTGATTCTTTCTTTCTTTCTTTCTTTCTTTCTTTCTTTCTTTCTTTCTTTCTTTCTTGTGAGATATATAGTAGTAATGGTCGGAAACACTTCAAGTCTGAGCAGTGTGAAAATGAAAAATGAATAGGCTGCCAATCAAAATATTTTGTGCCACTAAAAAAAGTGCTCAGTCATCTTTAATTATATTAGATATATACATATATAATTCTTATACGAACAGCTTGAAGCATGGGAGAAGAGTATCGCATGTGCAGTTTGTATGAAAATGGTAATGAGCAAGGATGACAGCTGAAAGCAGCCCTATTCCCAACAACAAGATAGAACACAATAACGGGATCATCTGCAAAACAACAATCACAAACCATAAATAGGAGCACTCTATACGCATATCCTGTTGTTTATAACTGCAAGGTAATATTGCCAGTGTTAACGCAGAAGAGGAATTACATATCAGGCCACTACAGAAGAAATGATAATTAAAATATTGGATGCCAGAAAGAAGGTCAGTTGCTAACACAGAAAATAAATGCCAAAGGGACATTTTAGTCAAATATTTCTGCATTTTTCTCTTAGTAAATCAATGCTCAAGTTGAACCAGAGAACTGCCATTTTTCATCAACATGCCCTGATAAGTTTTTATCCTAAAGCTTATTTTGAAAACAAATTTCATGTATAACTAGGCAAGCAAGATTCACTTAATTCAACCCAACAGACAATAATTCTGCTTGTTTGTAGCCACTGTACATTCCATTTTTCAAAGTAGTTATAATTTCCAGGGGTACCTGAGCATACTTGGGTTCAGTTTCCTTTGGAAGGTAGTCAGAGACTTATGGTGTTTATCATATTTGTATTCATTTACAGATGCACAGGCTCAGTACAGATGAAAGAACACCTTTCAACACACACACACACACCACAAATCTTCCTGAGCTTTAACCTTACAAAGGACTTTTTAGCAGGCTGGATGTTACGTAAAACTCCAAACATGACTTGAGGCAAGGCTTGTCTACAACGAATCATTACTGGAGACTCCAATACAAATATTCTGTGTATATTTTTATTGTGTTTGGGAATGCCTCATGGGAAGTGATTCACAAATGAAATGAAATGAAATAAATAAGGAGCTTGATTCCTGGGGATGTATGCTCAGGACTGGAGTGAAAGTGCAACACATCTCTCAGCCTTTGCTCAGCAGGCACCTGGTTCATGTTCATGACAAGCAAATTATGCTAAATCGCATGTAACCAGAGTGGATATGCAAATTAGTTATGGACCACTGATTCATAAGCTGTTTCCAATGTAGCCCCTGGTAATGAACAAATTACTTTCGGCGATATGCAAATGTATTTCTATTCTATCGCTACCAAGGGCAGGAGTTTAATAAGGCCATATTCATGGGCTCTGCGTAGCCTTTGCTCTGAAAATCCCCCTCCCTAGAATGGAACTGGCTGAATGGGGGGAAGAGAACTCATCTGAAGTGGCTCAGATATTAGATCTTTATTTGTTGCTTGCTTTCATAAGCTGACCTTCTCGATTGCCGGCTGTGAATCCCATTAGCAGAGCTGTGACAGCTTGACTCTGTTGTTTCTTGGGATGCTGTTTCAGCACTTTGCTCCTGACACCTCGTTGTTTGGGAAGGGAAAAATTAAAGGGATGGAAATGATACCTAGGCTCCCTTCACTGTAGTTCTCCCCCTACCATAATAATATGAAAAATCCCCAAGGATTGCAAAGCAGAGGCTACAAATTCACACAGAGTCTAATTTGCAGCTGAGGAGACTGAGATCGATGGGATGGTTGCTGCCTCAGCTAGCAAATTTTCTGCCGAAATGAAGCCAGTTTCCACTTCTTTGTAATATTAAAATATTGAGCCCTGTATGAGGTCATAGATCATACCCCAGTGGAATACACCAATTTTCCCTATACTAAAAGCATCATAGAAACCTAAGGGCACAAGTAGTTTCTACAGCAAGTTTGTATGCGCCTTATTTACTGCAGGTGGTATCGGGGAAATTGTGATAGGCTTCTGTAAGGTAGGTTAGGAAATTAACTATATCTTATCCCTCTAAAGATCCAGATGTGTGGGTTTGCAGACAAAAATATCTTCTTACTGCTTGTGTTCAGAAGTGCAGGGCTGAGCAGAGTTTAAATCCCATCTTAAGCAGTTTAATTGAAAGCATGAGAATTACCTGTTACGTTTATCTCCCCATTTTGCCACCCCATTTGTCAAAGAAATGGGCTACAGAGTCAAAAGAAAAGTTTAAAACATAGTTTACTTACAGTCAAGCATTCATCCTGAGCAGTACTGTAATGGCAATAAAAACAAATGCAGGGAGAAAAGATATTTGCAGCAAAAATAATCTTCAAGCTTGTGCCTGTTGCTGGAACTAAGTTTGAGGAATGTCTGCCTCCATGGGTGCTTGAGGAGGGAGAGAGGTGGAAAAGGAAGTGCTTCTTTGCTTCTTCCACCCAGGAGAGGAGGGAAAACAACATCACAGAGCTTTCTCTACCAATTTCTATGGTCTGAGTCTGCCTATCAGCAATACAGTTCTATGGTCTTAACCCCCTCATATTCTAACTAGCAAACATATGCATTGTTAGATTTGACCTCAAATCTCCCCAAAATTTGGTGGTGGCTCCGAAGGAGGTGTTTCTCCTTTCCTTTGTAGTTTGCTGCCGCTAGCAGATTGAACCACTCTGGAAAGAGAGCTCCAGTTGACTGTGAAATTTTCTGAGCCATCCCACTGCCAGGGTGGACCTCTCTTCAGAGATCAACCTAAATATCTTTCCCTTCCTATTATGGTTCTGGGCTGGATGAAAAAATCCTCTCTACCCACACCTCAACACTAAGATGGGAAGGAAAATACCCTAGGGTGCTCGACTGATCTGCATGAATCAGTCGAGAAGCTTGCGAAGGGGTCATGTGGTGGATGTGTTTGTGTGTGGCATGGATGCTCTGCTGTGTGTGAGCACACTCTGAGGTGTATATGATGCAAATGAATGTGTCCCCTCTGGCATGGATGAATGTGTGCATTTGTGTGCTTGCATGCACATGCTCTGGTGTGGATGTGATGTATACACGTGCGTTTCCCTTCATTTATTTATATTCTGCCTTTCTCCCATCATGACATACTGCTGAGCTGGCCCAGCCATGAGGCAGGTGGGACTGCTGCTTCTGGTGGTGGTAGTCCCCAAACAACATGCTCATGCCCTGCCTTACCACCTTTGCCAGTGGCAGAGAAGTGTCACTGCCATCTGTGTCAATTTGGGACCAGATCACAGCCACCTGGGGCAAGATCTCTCCCTACGTTGGGTGAGTTCTCACCAAAAATTGATAAAATATTGCCCAAAAGTGGTTCCAGTGGTGGATGGGGCAGGGCGCATGGTGGCGGCAGAGCAGGTGGTGGCAAAAGCAGGTCGATAGTGCCAGCAGGGCAAAGCTACCTCAAACGGTGAAATGGGATGCGCTGCCCTTGACTTACTGTATACAGTAAGTCAGCTCCCTGTTGGCCACTTATCCACTCCTGCACTAAACGCACATACACACATCCTAGGAGTTTACAAATAATAAATTTGCAAACCCACATGAAAACATAATGAATCATTAAAATGGGGGGAATTAAAACAATATACAAACACATATAGCATGAAGCCAAAATAAGCTCATTAATATTTATTCTCCTTTTAGCTTTTGTGCTGACATGGTGGTTTGTCAGTGATCTTTGTCAGGAACCATATTGTTTTCTCATTATCTTGACAAAATTCTTTCTCTTTCAATAACTGATCGCATCAACCTTCAGAGTCATAAGTGACAGCTCTGTGAAAGGTGATGGATGTTCTCTGCCACATTTACTTCCAGATATCTCCCCCCTCTGCCTCCTTATTTGCCCTTTTTGACAGATCTTCTCCTAGGAGACCCCATATCATTTTTCTTTTAGAATGCAACTGGTCATCTCATTGAACTGTAATCTTGTTAATGCATTTTGAGTCATGATGAGAATTTATCTATTTCAAAACGAAGGCTACAAAGTATGAATCCACTTTCATCATCTCATTTTGAATACTGGCACCAATTAATTGCCACATTGCCTGCCTGCCAAGGAAAACAGGAATGCCTCAATCACATGGATTACCTCTATGTCAGGATTGTGCGATGTGGAAAGTCTTCATGGGACTAGGATGATCAACATGTTCTTTCTTTCAATGGCAGGACCATGAAAAGACATCAGCATTTCCAGCAACATCTTTGTGGCAGCCCTCACTTTAAGAATGGCCTTCAGCTGTCTTAACTTTGGGCTCTTAGGGTGCAATCCTGTTCCCATGCACCTGTGAGTAAGCTCCATTGAGCTCATTAGAACTTGCTATTGCTTGGGTAGTACTATTGAATTCTACACTATTGTGCAGTATTGCAGTATTACTTAGGAACACCATTATATTGTCAACACAATGCAGAAGCAGTGTATGAGCATGTAATTTGGAATGAGCCTAACAAAACTGCCTTTTACTCAATCCAAACATTGGTCCTTGAGATCAAAGAAGTGTAGAGTTGGAAGGTACACGTTGGTGTATATAGTCATATAGCCAAACTCCTTGCAGTGCAGGAATCTAAATGCAGAAATCTCAACACCCCCCCCATCCAATCTGAAACCATACCGGACCCTGCTTAGCTTCTGCTAGCAGTTTTACTGAAATCAGGACATGAGGCACAAGTGAAATGGGTAGAGCTTGGCCACAATTATAGAATTGATCTGCAGAGGTGGCAATCTTTGAGGGATGCTATATGGAAATAAACAACTGCTAGCTTGGGTGAGCCTATCATAGGAGTATGCATATAAGAAGACATCAATTTCCATTCTGAACCAAGCTTGTTTTATGCAACACTGTTTTCATTCTACTGCAGTTTGGCTACTGACAGAAACTATATTATTTGACTTGCTGCTTGCTGCAGCAGAATTTTATGTGATTAATTGCTTAATTAATTATGTTACCATTATATTGTCCCACACCGGTTCAATGCAAATACCATTCATTTCATTGCAAAGGAAATGCAGTGGAAATGTGAGGAGGGTTATGAATTATTTTTCAATCAGTTGAAGCGGGAAGGACAAAATCCAACAGAGTCCCTGTAGGAAACTGACCAATCCTATTCTGTACCAAGTGAGGGAGGGTGGGTGGACACCAAATTCTAGCAAGGCCAGAGAAAAGATTCAGCCCCTCCTAATCTCACCAGTGTTACTCATCTACTTTATCCTACATGGGTGCAAAAGTCGCCTCTTCTCTTAGCCACTTCAGGCCAGGTAATAGAGCAGGAATCTAGTTCAGGATCTGCTTTAACCAGCCGCTGAGGTCTTTTGCTGGTTTAACTTGGAAATGCAGTAAAAATATTATAAATATAAGGAACCGCAGAAAGAGGGGAGGGGAGGAGAAATATGAGATATGTAATAACTTGATTTTTCAGAGGGGTTTTTTTTGCTTTTTATTTGTCAAATGGAAATTATAATATATATATATATAGAGAGAGAGAGAGCGTGCGCACGTGCGCAGAGGCCTTTTCTAGCACAGTTACCTGAGATCCTTGGAGATACTGGAGATGGTACCCGTTATGCAACACATGACTATTCCTCAAAGCAATGGCCTTTATTATGATTATGCTTTATTTTATTTCTATACCACCCTGTACCCGAAGGTCTCAGGGCTGTTCACATTAAAAATCACTTAAATAAAATCAAAACAAAACCCAGAATAACACACACACACACACACACACACACACCGAAAAGAGCCAGCATTTTAAAAAGGGTATAGGGTGTCAGGTCAGGCAAAGGCCTGGTTGAAGAGGAATGTTTTTGCCAGGTGCCTAAAGATGTAAGTGAAGGCACCAGGTGAACTTCCCTGTGGAGAGCATTCTCCTTAAATAGTAGGCATTGTATGAGGAGAAGAAGAAGAAGAAGAAGAAGAAGAAGAAGAAGAAGAAGAGTAGTAGTAGTAGTAGTAGTAGTAGTAGTAGTAGTTTGGATTTGATATCCCGCTTTATCACTACCCGAAGGAGTCTCAAAGCAACTAACATTCTCCTTTCCCTTCCTCCCCCACAACAAACACCCTGTGAGGTGAGTGGGGCTGAGAGACTTCAAAGAAGTGTGACTGGCCCAAGGTCACCCAACAGCTGCATGTGGAGGAGCGGAGATGTGAACCCGGTTCACCAGATTACGAGCCTACTGCTCTTAACCACTACACCACACGGGCGCAATTGCTGGGAAACACAGGTAAGATTAACATCGCTTTGCTCATGGTCCTCCTTCCAGGTTTCCCATAGGCATCTGGCTGGCCATAGTGAGAACAGAATCCTGGACTACATTGTCCATTGGGCTGATCCAGCCGGCCCCTCTTGTGTAGCTCATGACTCATGAATGATGTGGCTGTCAAAATATATTATTAGATGCCACAAAAGCAGCCAAGAATAAACCAATATAAGTGATTTCATGGTCAACTTAATGATGTGAAACATCACCACATATCTGAGGCAATAGCTGGTCCAGGGAGAAGCAGGTGGTTACATTTCTCCTATACATTTCCCTGTGGGCTACACAGCCAGTGTTTGGCTTTGTGAATATATAGGACTGTTATGCTCAATGCCAAATTATAATCTGAAAAGTCACATTTGATGCACTGATACGGTGCAACACATTTCATCATGCTGGGGGAAAGAAACAAACAAAAGGAAAACAATGTGCGGGTCAGCTATCCGATGAACGCAATAGCTCAAGTTAATGTGTAGTCGTGCCAGAACATTAACCCCGATAAAACATCGCACAATAAAGTGCACTTTCAGAAATGCTTCCTCTGCAGGGCAAGCAGAAATATCCACATTTGCCGAGGAAAATGTCTGCAACTGTTAAATGTTAGAATGGCAAAATGAAGAGGCTCACCTCAAAACACAGGAGATCTTCTTGTAAATCTCCTTGATGCTAGAGGATGGATAGCTGTGTCTCTGCCCGGCCACTTCTTTCTTGCTTTTTCAGTTCTGTCCTCAGCTATCTCCCTTAGATGTTTTGGGATGTTTCTGTGCGCCACACAGAAAGTAAAGGAAGCAGGCAGTTAATAGGTCCATGGAATGAAGAGGCGGGAAGAGTCAGGATGCCTTCAAAGCAGGGGTGTGGGTCTCAACAACCACAGCTAACATGGTCAAAGGTTACTGATGAAGAAAGCTCACCTTCTCACATGAAAGTGGCCTTATTATCAAACACATTTCGGTGTCTCAGTTGAGGTCTATTAGAGTTCAGTAATATGAAAGTAAAGTGTTATTTTCTTTTCTTTTACTAGCATTTGAGGAAAGTTCTTATTATTGAGCGGATGGGAGAGATTCCCCATTCCCACCCCATTTTAAGGCAAGCCTTCTAGAACCATTGTGTGAACTCAAATGAAACCTTTCCTTTGACATTCTCACTTCTCTGCATTTTGTGAGGCAGTTCTCTAACTGAAATTCATGCAAAAATATATTTTAGAGAATGTGCACACTCGACCACTTATACACTGAAAAGAATATACAACAATTCATCACATTAGGGGAAATTGCTTACAAAAAAATGTATACAGTGGTGCCTCGGGTTACATACGCTTCAGGTTACAGACTCTGCTAATCCAGAAATAGTGCTTCAGGTTAAGAATTTTGCTTCAGGATGAGAACAGAAATCATGCTCTGGCAGCGTGGCAGCAGTGGGAGGCCCCATTAGCTAAAGTGGTGCTTCAGGTTAAGGACAGTTTCAGGTTAAGAACAGAACTCCGGAATGAATTAAGTACCGAATTTTTCGCCCTATAGGACGCACTTTTCCCCGAAAAATGAAGGGGAAATGTGTGTGCATCCTATGGGGTGAATGCAGTCTTTCGCTGAAGCCTGGAGAGCGAGAGGGGTCGGTGCGCACCGACCCCTTTCGCTCTCCAGGCTTCAGGAAGCTCTGCTCAACCCTCGGGAGACCGGCGCAACTTCGCACGGGTCTCCCCAGGGTTGCGCAGAGCTGCCTGCATTCCGAAGCCGGAGGCGTGCTGAAGAGCACACCCGGGCTTCGCGCAGCTCTCCGCAAGCCTGGGGAGACAGGCACAACTTCCCACAGGGCTCCCTAGGCTTGCGGATAGCAGGCTGTTCTCGGGGCTGGGGTCGGGGGAAGCTCGGGCTTCCCCCGCGCCAGCCCCGCGCCTGGGGGGGATAAATTTTTTTCTTTATTCCCCCCCAAAAAACTAGGTGCGCCCTATGGGGCGGTGCGCCCTATGGGGCGAAAAACACGGTACTTAACCCGAGGTACCACTGTAATAGGTGAAATTCACACAAATTTTGATGTGGGCTTATTTTTCTAAACAAATCACAAACTACTGGGCATAATTTAAGACTAGAAGAATGAGAAACTGAGAGGAACAGAAATTGATAGCTTAATTCATCCTTTATTATGTAGGGGCCTTTAAATTGTTGTGTTGTTGTTGTTGTTGTTTTTTGGTGGGTATATTCTGCAGCAGGTCTTTGACACAATAATAGTCCATTTATTGCGGATGAATTCTGAACCATTCACACTCCATTCTGTATTATTAGTTGTTCTGTGATGCTACCCCAGTTTTATTGTATTATCACCATACTCTTGCATTACGGGAGCAGAACAAAATTAAAATAAACAGGATAGTTTGTGGTATGAAAAGAAACAGGATTTCAGCAAGCAGTTACAAGTATGCACTGACTGGAAAGCAGTACAACTGCTCAGAAACCTTTGCAGGCTGAAATGGTATTTGAAGCGGAATTGTGTATAACTGCCCTGATACCATCATGAGCACAAATCATCATGAACACACAATAAAAGAATGTCTGGAGGGGTCTCTAGATGGACCACACTGGGCATTATTTTGGTTTTATCTTGAAGGCATAAGCATGAGCTTCTCTCTGCTTTCAACTACCTCTTTGGTGCTGTCATCTAGACACTGCTTATGAAACCTTCAGGGGAAAAAGTGAGACATATCCCTTGACCTTCATTTCTCCCTTCTTTTGGGAGGTGCAAGTTCTGCTTTTGCTGACAAAGCTGTCTTTAATTTATAGTGAAAGTGAGGAAAATTGTACTGAGAAAAAAGCCATTTTTCACCTTGTGGTAAAGGGGGGAGGAATGTTCAACATTTACCTTTTTTCCTGTATAGGGGGAAAGACAAAGTCTGAACCTACTGATACATTTTTATTGTTTCTCACAGATAAAAAGAATGCATATATCTTTGGAACAAATATATCACATTTTTTCTTCTGTTTGAATTCATCAGATCTGCATTTCTCACAAAGAAGTACCAGTAGGAATGTGCTTCTAAGCATTTATGGGGTGGAGGGACTCTGCTGCAATTACAATATTTGCTAATACGAAAATAGATCCATTGTTCTTCTGGAGGCCAGATGCAAATGTGTTTTAACTATCCTACCAACAGAGACAATAAAAATGATTTGAGTCTGCAGCACTAAAGAAAGAAAGGTAATGAGTTCAACCTCTGTAAATCCCAAATAAATGAGAAACTGACCACTAGAACACTCTCTAGCTGTTATCATTATTACAAAATATAGCAATAATTTCAGGTGAGCATCAGAGAGCTAATGCATATTAAATAGGGATGTGTAGCAACTAAAAGTTTCACGTTGCATTTATAGCATTTGGAAGCAGCCTGATCAGTTTCAGATCATCTCTGTGTTGATCTAATTTGATTCAAATCCTAACTGTTAAATCCAAATCTGTCTTTTGCAACATTGATTGTAACGGGGAATCTTCAAATAGCTTTAACTTTTTCTTTGCACATAAGTGGATGAAATTTGTAGGCAGCAATTCTCCTTGAGAGTAGCACATTGCTTGCCAAATCCCAGGCAGATCCACTTGTGAGTTTTCCTGCAGGAAGCCTTTAAAGCTTCATTTTTTAAAAGGAAAAAAATCATAACTTTATTTTATTTTATGCCAGAACAGAATGCAAAGTGCAGACATGGCAAACCCTTCTGAGGGAATGAAGCATACCAGCATTCTGAAAGATACATGCAACATATTCTTGTGCAAGGGAAAACTTCACAGCATTGGGATGGGTAAAACAGAAATCAAATTCCCTCTCATATTTTTTGTGTACAATCAGAAATCCAGGTAGATCCTGCAGGTTTGAAGTGGCCCGATCACAGGGCAAATATTTAGAGGCATTTACAGGGTGAAGGCACTATAGATTCAATTTCTCACTCTGTTCTAGACTGGAAATTTTTTTTGGAGGCTCCTATATCAGGATTGGACATTTTTGCAAAAACTACAGGATATTTCCAGTGGACAATGGACCAAGGAAGCAACCTCATTTCTGCCCAATCTTCTTGAAAGTAAATTTTGTGAAAAATTAGCAGCTTGGAGCCAAAGTAGCTTTAGGTGAGGAGATGCCAAGTGGCAGGCTCGAAAGGGTTGCTGTGAGAACACAGAGGACCTGGCTAAATGGGTAAGATGAAGGCATGTCTGGAGCTCTAGGTTTTTGACTGAGAGAGTGAGAGAAAGAGGAGGAGACGGAGATGGAGATGAAGATGAAGACAAAGATGAAGACAAAGGAGGAGGAGGAGGATATTTTAAGGTGACTTCACTTCTACTTAGAGGTTTGCTTCCAGGCAATAGTATTGAGTGCTTCATACTCCTAGCAATGGATAGGTAAGGTGCTATCTTAATATTTATATGAAACCTCTGGGGGAAGTCTTTAAGTGATCTAGGGCAAGGGGTCACCAGTATGCTGATAACACCCAGCCCTCTTTCATTGTAACATCTGAAAGATCTGTGCTGAGTATCCATAACTACCAAGGCATATTCCAGGTTTTGCTGCTTACTTTTGAAACAACTTGGGTCCAGTTGACCTAACAATCTGCCATCCCCTCTACAGACCAAGCTGATATTAAAGAGGTTCTAAGGAGACCTTGCTCACAACCATAGACTGGGTCACTTGGTGACAATATAGAGGGGACATTCTTGGCAATACTGCCCACCCTCTGGAATGTCCTCCCTCAGATAATTCCAGAGGCAGAGGAAATAATAATACTGAAAGTGCTCTTAAAACTAATATGCTTTATTACTTTGTTGTTGTTGTTCTTTTACAGACCACTCAGTTTTATTTGTGGCATAAAGCTGGATTTTGTGTCCACCTTGTTTTGTCCTGTCTTTACATCATTGTTTCGAATGCAGTTTGCATTTTGATTGCTTTCATCGCATTGCAATTATAAACCACTTACAGATTTTTTATTATTTTAAGTGATGTAAACATTGTATAAATCAATCAGTGTGCATCTTCAGCAATGTCCTTCCTCTGCTGTTTCATCAACAATCAAATTGCAGATGCTGCAGGCAGATGGAAACCTATCATTTAATAATATTAATAATAAAAAGGATCACACTGTTTATGCAAAATAATAAAGAGGGAGGAAATGTACATCCATACATTTCTCAAAGAATTTCCAGTCACAAGCAGAGGTGCTCCTATGCTTTGCCCAGGACAATTTTCATTCCTCTTTTCTTCTACGGAACTCCACAATATCCATCTAGATACTGTACCATGAATCTCTTTGTACCATGGCAGATTTTTCATAGGGCAGCACAGAACTGCTGCTCTTCACATGTCTTCACAAGAGCAAAAGAAAGAAAGGCAATAACAGATTAGAGCTCACTTTATTCCACCAAGGGGTTGGTATAGGCAGTAGTGATGAGCGAGAAAGATCACCTGAAATGCAACAGGAAGGAGACCGCAGCTTAAAACAGGATGGGCAGCACAACATTTCAATATTCATGGACAAAGAAGAGTAAAATTGGGAATTTAGATCTTGTTCTTTAGGCGGTGTGTGTGTGTGAGAGAGAGAGAGAGAGTGAGTGCAACCAATTTTGGACAGATACGGAGATCTTTTTATCTATATCCCTTTGGACAATTCATCATCATAATTCTTCTTCTCCTATTTATAACCCGCCCATCTGGCTGGGTTTCCCTAGCCATTCTGGGTGGCTTTCAACAAAAGATTAAAAATACATTAAAACATCAGTCATCTTCCCTAAACAGGGCTTCATATGTCCTATATATGTCAGATAGTTGTTTATTTCTTTGACATCTGATGGGAGGGCGTTCCACAGGGCGGGCACCACTACCAAGAAGGCCCTCTGCTTAGTTCCCTGTAACCTCACTTCTTGCAGTGAGGGAAGGCCCTCAGCGCTGGACCTCAGTGCCTGGGTTGACCTATGGGGGTGGAGTCACTCCTTCAGGTATACTGGGTCGAGGCTGTTTAGGGCTTTAAAGGTCAGTACCAACGCTTTGAATTGTGCTTGGAAATGTACTGGGAGCCAAAAATATAAGTTTGCCAGGTTTCAAACTCTTAAAAATAGTCAGATCTGATTTCCTGTAATTGGGGTTTCCTGTAATTGGGGTATTCAGAGGAGTAGAGAGTAGAGAGAGGCACCAGCTGGGGAACCCCTTCGGGGGGTGAAGGCTCAAAGCTAGGGGATTGGTGGTGGGACCACGATGAGTGGTCAGAGGGAGAAGAAGGAACAGACTGGGAGGAGAGGAAGCTGAAGAGGTAAGAGGGTTTAGTGAGCAGGAAAAGGCTGTAGGAGAGAGCCGTCCGGAAGCAGAGGCAGAAGCAGAGCGAGGTCAAAGGCACAATGGAATATTGGTTTTTGTATTTATATTCTCAGAGATTGTATAATGAAAGTTTAAAGGTTAATCAGGTTTTGGTTTATATCACCAGCGAATGTATGTAAATACACCAAAATCTTGAGGGAGAATTTCCTGAAGAAGAAATTAAATATTGTGGCTTAAGCCAAGAAGAAATGTGACATATAGACGGTAAGTATAGACTTTTGCACTTGTCTGTTCAGATATTATTTAGAAATTTTGTTTAAACACTAATAAGTTTTGGTTTATGCCACTGGTGAATGTTTATAAATATATCAAAAGTGTGAGACAGAATTTACTGAAGAAGCCCGAGACTCTTCATGGACGAAACAGGTGACAAACGCCGGCACCCTGTCTAATTCTTGTGCGTAACATCACCAAAACTTCGTTAGATCAAGCTTATCTTCATTGATATCTAACCCTTGAGTGCAACACTGCCGACACTTTGTGTGATCAAATTTACCTTTGTTGATATCTACAGGAGCCTGGCTAAAGGAACTTTAAAGACTAAATCTTCCTTTTGGACACAATTTGAATGAGTTTTCTGTTTGTGGCTTCTGTAGTAGATCTTGTACATTGTTCTCTCAAGTTTTGGATTATTAATATAAGTTTTAGAACGTAGAATGGTTTGGTATTCTTTTGTGTGCCGCTTATGGATCCAAACTACAAGAAAGAAGATTCCACCTAAACATTAGGAAGAACTTCCTGACAGTGAGAGCTGTTCGACAGTGGAATTTGCTGCCAAGGAGTGTGGTGGAGTCTCCTTCTTTGGAGGTCTTTAAGCAGAGGCTTGACAACCATATGTCAGGAGTGCTCTGATGGTGTTTCCTGCTTGGCAGGGGGTTGGACTCGATGGCCCTTGTGGTCTCTTCCAACTCTATGATTCTATGATTCTATGATTCTATGATTCTATGTGCTGCTTACTTTATACTGGTCTACTATGAGTATTGGCAGCATAGGTTCATTTCTTCAGGAGAAGGAGACTTAGGCTGCTGGAGAAGGAAGGAGGAAACTTACAGAGCGGTGGGAAGGCAGGGACCTTCAGCCATCACAACTGCTTCTTTGGGGCAAGACCTACTGGGAAGAGCTGCTGTGATCACTAGGCCTGCACTGTTTTGGTTTCTTTGAATAAAGAGTTAACTTCACTGACACTGGGTGTTTTATTCCTGACTTCTGTTCCTGACATCACCCTGTGCTCCTGCTGCGGAAAGTGGTGCTAACAAATAGTCCGTTGTCCCTTGCTGTGACTAACAGAAGCAGAATCAACTAAAGGCCAACTAAAAGACTTCATTTGTGTTTGCTGAATAGGTGAGAATAGGTTACACTGCTCATCTCCTGTTGTCTATAGAAATAGGTTTGTTTTGTCTTGGTACAGTTCTTTTTATAAATAAAAATGAAACCTGCCCTTGATAGACTTCTCCAGAATTTAATTTCTCTAATGGATAAAATACACCTGCCTATATTTATCATTGGAATATCTGTGTGTATTTCTTGTTTATGCCCATGTTCTCTTTTAAATAACTCATCCCCTGGTTCCAAGATGCACTTTGGTTCTGCGTTTGTTTTCATTGTATCTTTCTATTTATGGCATTGTGAGCTGTTTATTTCTCCCCCCAAGGCAAACTGATTGCCACCATTCATAATCACAAATGCCTCATCTTTTACACTAGGGGATGAGGCTAAGACAAGTAGGATACTAATAACCTATCATATGTGAGCAAATAAATGTCTGGTGCTTATATTTTTAGCAGTGCTCCCTGGGTAACAGTGATTCACGATGTGGTGTTGAACTGAATGGAGTGCTAACGCCAACTTCTGTGTTTGCTGTTCCCTTCTCGTGTGTTATTTATTTAAGGCAGGTGTAGAACCTCAGACCTTGGAGGTTTCTCTATGCAGGCTTCTCTATCTGGTCTTTGAGATTCTTCTTAAGCCATAGGAGCCAACTCCTAGGGGACGTGGGGTCTTTGCCCCTCCACTAAAATATTTGAGTGGGATGGCCCCCAGAAAATTGATGGACATTGACATTCAAGTGGTGTCTGTGCACCACATCATGTGATCAATTATGTAGAGTGGGGCTTACCTGGACCCACTCAATATTTTATTCAAGTTGACACCTCTGACCTAGGTCATTACCCCTCAACAGGCCACACCCTTCAACAGTCATGATCCATGCCCCCATTGATGGCTTTTACTTGGTCATTGAACTGTGAAGATACGTATTGCTTGTAGACAAGTCTATTTCCACGTATTGGAAGAGGATTCCAGTTGACCAGAAGCAAAGCTTTATGGTCCTGTTCTATTTACTAATTGTGTGTTTATCTTGTCTTTCTTTGAAGAAGCTGAGGTCTGGGTCAGTGTCCCCTCTCACCCTTGCAACAATGCCAGGGAAGGCTGAAAGATAGCAAGTGGCCCAAGGTCAGTCAACTGAATTAATGGCTGGGTGAGGATTTGAACCCAGGTCCCCCAAGTCCTTATCTGACACTATAGGCACCACACTAGTTCCCCTTCACACTGCCTTTATATAAAAGGTGACTGACTGATGATATTGCAGAAGATTCTGCTTTGTAAAAACACTGACAGTATTTTAGGACAAGAATACTTAATTGCTCATCTGCTCACTGCTTTGTAAGACAGAAACTGTACACTTTCTCTTCTGTTCAAGTTAATTGTATATGGAGTGCTGTCTCCAGTCTCCACATGGCTTATTTGTTTGTGCTTGCTGTACACTTTACGTTTCGATAATTATGACCAGGACACAGCAATCGGATTAGCCATCAATACTCTAACAGTATGCTGATTTAAGGATGGTTTCATTTCCTCTGGCAGCGTATACCTGACAACGTATACATATAATGTCACTCCCCAGCATTGTTCTGGAATTGGTAGCCAAAAAGACATGGATCTACTTTGGTGAACCCACACTTTGAGTTATGAAGGTTGCACCCCAACATAGGGAAGGTAGGAGGAATTCTCAAGGGATGTGTGAATCTGTCACTTTCAGGTTCTTTTTGTTCCTCGTTTTTCCGATCTTAACTTCAGTTCTCCATATTTCCACATCTGTATGTGAATTCATTCATTCCTTCATTTTTTAAACAGTTCTCATAACAATTTGTCAGCATTTGGATGAAGATTTTCCCTAATATACAATTTTTTGTATGCTGTTTTTGTATTTATGTTTGTTTATTTATTTATTTGGTTTGTATACCATCCTCATCCATAGATCTTAGATAAAAAATCAGTTACAGTATATATGCCTTTTTATGCACACTGTAACCAAGTATATGCATTCTTGTGCACATTACTTGCAAAATTCAGAGAAGTGTGAGTTCTAAAGCATAGCCATGTTCCAATTTGTGTCTTTGTTTGTTTCAAAAGGTGTGAATTTTGTATGTTCACCTTTAAATGGAACTAAATCCAATTTCTTCTCCATCCCTAGCTGCCTCCAAGGTTTCATGGTGCTAGGATGCCCAAATGTATTTGTTGACTATTATTTGTGCACTTCAGATCTCTGTTAATGGTTAATAAATGGACTCTTTACCTAACTTATGTCTCATGACATTGTTCTGCAGAAGTGAGCAAAGGCTTTTAGGCAGACGTTATTCTGTTTGTAAGTCCTAGAAGCAGGGAATGCTCTGATAGAAATGAATATTGCACTGCTCCTCGAGGTCTGCAATTCAAAGTAGAGGGGAACTTATTAATCTAACAGCCAATCCATCACAGACAGCCCTATTTGGATTGCACTTTTCTGCTGAGTGAACACTTGAGGTGGGGAGATTGCATCTTTTAAAAAAATATTCACCGTGTATAGAATCCCAAGTGCTTAGAATACTAGCCTAGCCCTCTTCCTAATGTGCTATGTTTCTATAGTCTTCAAAGCCCACCACTCTAAAGTTCTTGACCTTCTCTTTCGAAGGTCAAATAAATACTGCCTTTTGGAATCTCTCATCCTCTAGAAAATTCTTTTAACATGAAGAATCAAGAGCAATTTATGCCAATGCCAAGTAAAGCAAGATGATAAAGCTGTGCCGCAAATAATATAAACAAGGCAGGCCTGGAAAGAATGAATTGCAGCCGTTCTGGTGATAGATCACTGACATGCTATTAGTGGTTTATCAAACTTGCTGTCACAATAGTGTAGTAGATCAGGTTTTACACTGCCATACTGCTGCTTCTTGAACTCACCGTCAATGTCCTCATTATCTGTAGCATTTCAAGTGGCTGAAGAATGAAAGAAGTCCCCTCCCCTTTAATTCTAAAAGCTCCTCCTCCTAGGAATAAAGGAATCTGCCTTATATAGTTCAGTATGGAACTAGGGTGAGGAACCTGTGGCAATCAATGGTCAATGAGATAATGGAGGGCGACAGGTTCCCTAGCCATGATCTGGAACATGAAGAAGTGCTGCTGGAATCAACAGCTTGGCTGGCGTTCTTGCAGGTACCATTTGTATGAATGAGTAGTGCCTCCATGTGGATAGCATATCCATTGCTGCCTTGATTCTCATGATGGCAGCACCCTGAATAAGTAAAGTTGTCCTTTGATTATGTTTATTGGCATGGCAAATAAACATCAGTAGCAGGCAGAGCAGCAGTCTCTCTCTCTCTCTCTCTCTCTCTCTCTCTCTCTCACACACACACACACACACACACACACACACACAATCAAACAAGCACAGTGCTTAATAATTATGTACATCAGGCTGACAAGAAAGCAAGTAGATACCAGTTGAATGGACCAGAGGAACCAAACATTAAGGATGGAGCCTCTTTTATCTTCCCCTAAGGAATTGCTCTAATGAAGATTGATTAATATAATCAATATTTTTTTTTTAACCAAAAGAGATTAACAGCCAAGGTGAAACGTCACACATACAGAGGAAATCTAAGTGTGGTCTTCAAGGTGAACCTGAAAGGAAGAAAGAGTTGTGCTTAGGATGGTAGCAGTATTCATTGTGGCATACAGGAGAAACTGTTGATGAAAAGCCAGAAGCATAATGAAAAGTCTCTATTTCTCAGAAAGCTGGAAAGCGAAATGGCAGGCTGGGTTTGGAGTAGCACAACTATTAGTAGCGAGACCAGCTGCTAGCTTAAAAGGAAGAGAGTGATGTGGGGTCCCAGTAGACTATGAACTAGGGCCTAGGAGTTCCATGAAGCACACAGAGTGACCTTGGCTCAGCCGTAGTCTTTCAGCATAAGCTACCACACAGGGTTGATGTGAGGATAAAAGGAGGAGGGGAAAACTGTGTATGCCAAAATCCATTCCTCTTCTATTCAGGCTGAGATAACTGATGCTCCTTTTGAACATTCATCCTGATTTCCTTGCATAATGCTTCCAGGGAGGTTATTCTATCCAGTTTTGGTTTGCAGGGCAGTTATTTGACCATGAGCGTTCTTCCTGGTTTGCTTTCCTATTGTTTACATGGCTTCCCATTAGTAGTTTGCTCACTCCCACACTTTAAATGCATTTTGCTGTCACTTTCCAAACTGTAAAAAATACCTTCATTTTAAAAGTGGATCTGTTGCTTGAGGGTGACAAAGAGTTTTCCTGTCAGGAAGTGAGAACTTGCCTAGGAAATCCCTTCAGCGAGTTACTTATTGAATAGCAGAAGGTAGAGAGCAGCAGGTGGTCCTCTTTTGCAGTGCATATTTTGAACAAGTCAGTGCTAATACCCAACCCTTTACTTAGAGCCCATAGCTGACTAACCGAAAAATGACTTCTTTCCTGACTTCCTCAAGAGAGAAGCCAAAAGATGGCACTAAATTTACATCTTTTTAAAAAAAAAAATGCCAGAGATGTCATCCTATGATAGACATCAAAATAAATAAACAATGGCTTAGCCACCTGGGTTTTTTTGTGCCTGAAGAAGCAGAGCAGAGAATGAGAAAATTACTTTGCATGCCATGGCATTATTTTAATCATCTGCAAGTGATGTTTACTTTGCTCGCAATATGGATATGTTTGCTTTGTTGATTAACGTTGCTAGGTTTCCTCCCCCTTCTTCTCCCTAATTGAGGGACTAGTGTTAATACAAAATATCATATGCAAAGCTAAGATTCCTGCATAGTTAAAAGCATGATACGTGGATGCGGTATTGAACAGGGGTGTGATTCGGCTGCAAATGAACTTGCTTCGCTTTTTTCTTTGATTTCAGCTGGGAGATGTTAAGCACATGCTTAACTTTCTCCCTTAAATGAATTAGATTTCTAGAGTGCTTTGCTTTGACCAGATTGTAAGAGTTTCTAGAAAATCAACAAAACAATTTGTTAAACTGGATCAGACAAAAAAGAGTCGACTGAATCCAGCATTAGATTTCCAGTAATAGATTGTCAAGAATATCGAAAAACTCACAAGCAGGCTGTTAAAGCAATTTCTCATTGTTTGGCCCAGGCAACTTCCTGGTGCTGGTTGTTTTTAGCCATTTTGAGATTCTTTAGTAGGAATCATTGAATTAAATATTTCCAATCACCACATTTCCTCTGTGGGCATAATACTGTGGTGAGGATTCCTTCAGATGGTATACCTAGCAGTGGCGTAGCGTGGGGGGTGCAGGGGGGGCCGGCCGCACCGGGCGCAACATCTGGGGGTTAGGGTTAGGGGGTGCAAATCCACAGGTTAGGGGGTGCAAATCCATGGGTTAGGGGGCACAAATTACTTGCCTTGCCCCGGGTGCTGACAACCCACGCTACGCCACTGATACCTAGTATGCTCTAATATGCTATATAAATGATAAGTATTGTTATTTCTACTAGTAATAATACTAGCAATATGGTGGCAGTCATGGCAATATTTGCAGCAGGAACCTGTTGTCAAAACATCCATTGCTTTAGTCATTTATGAGTGAAAGCTTAAATTAGGGTTCTACGGCATCACTGAGTATGTAAGTACTGTGAATATGGGAGATGATGAACCATGTGTGCTCAAGTGCAACAGACCTAAATCGCTCCAGCACAAACTTGTTCGTTGATAAGTGAAACCCTAAGAATGGGGTATGTTATGCACTGTGATGCTTACATTTGTGGCACTACGATCTCAGGAAACAGTCTTTTATTGGTCCAAATAGCTCAGTGTTGTCCACAGAGCTAGAAGCTCTCCAGGGTTGGAGACAGGGGTCTGTCCCAGCCCTACATGGGAATTCCAGGGATTGAATTTGGGGTGTTTTACTTCAAATAAAAAAGCAAAAGGGATGAGGAACAAAAAGCCAGCTTCTTCAGAACTCTGTACTTAGAAACCTCTTTCCTCTGTATTTTTAGAAGCTAAATTGATTCTGTAAAGATCACTCTTAGGGCAGCTGGGCAAAAGAACCCTGTCTCTCAAAGAAAATATAATTAAAGATAAAACAAATATTAATTTGAAGCCTCCTGGGATGGGAAGGTATTACTTAACCAGGCTCTGGAACAAGGGTCTTTCTCCAGGTTTCCTTAGACAAACAACTTGGCATGCTATTACAGGAAGAAAATGCCTCCAGAATTTCTTTCCCAAAGGTATGAAAAGACCCATGAAACTGAAAGACCTTTCTTCCCCTCTCTGAAAAAGGTCCACGGGATGGAATGAATTTGCTCAAGGCCAAGGTCTGCTATTTCCGTTGCCCATAACTCTGCAAATCATCAATCCAAGCTGGCCTAACTGAAAATGGTTAATGTTGTGATGCAATATTATTTTTTTTAGAAAACATGCTGATCAGTTAGTAATGTTGAGTGGATTGAGCTTCCCTCAAGCAATGCAGATATTCCTGTCCATTGCTCACTCATAATTATTGTCCCTATTTACTTCTTTCCTGTATTAAAATCAAGTTAGAATAAGCTACTGAAAAAAGCACACACTCTACATTATGTTTCCAACCCTTTGACAGAACACAAGTTCAGACGTCTTGCCCATTCAGTAATCTATTTGTGAGGTAGATGGGAACACATAGGTGTTCTATGAGGATCTCCATATGCCAGTGATGGGGAACCAGTAGCCGTCCAGGTGGTGTCAGATAGACCTCCAGCATCACAAACCCTCCCACATTTCTCTGATGAAAATAGGGACATTCTATTCAAATAATAATAATAAAATAATAATAATATTAATATACACCCCACCCATCTGACTGGCTGGCCCTATCTACTCTAGACAACTTGCAACGCATATAAAAACATAATGAAACATTTTTTAAAAACTTGGGCTTCCTTCAGGTGTCTTCTAAAGGTTGTATAGTTACTTATCTCCTTGGCTCAGGGGTTGCATAACTCCATGGCCTCCAACATTTCTCTGGTGAAAATAGGGACATCCTGAGAAAAAGCAGGACATTCTATGATCAAATCAGAAACCAGGACAGCTTCTGTAATTCCGGGAACTGCCGCTGGAAAATAAGGACACTTGGAGGGTCCTTATCATCATTGCTTTTTCCATTCAAGATCATGGCCTTTCCTCGTGAGACTGGCTCAATCTGGCCTGCACTGTTCTAAGGAGAGGTATCAAACCCTCCTAACATGTTCATGCATAAAGTCTGCTATTTAACAGTGCATGCTTAACTCTCCCATTTCAAAGGCTCATTTCAATTTCATGGCTGAGTAAGAAGCTATGCCTCCCACTAACATCTTTAAATAATGGTGTTTTGGCAGAGCTCTGCACACTGAACCCTACTTAAGCGGGTGATTTGTTTGTTTTTGGCATTAGCAATCCAAAGGGCATTTGATGACACTGCTGCAAACAAAGGCCTGTCAGGAGGCTGTGCTTTATTGCTCTCCCCACCTCTCCAGTCAATATCTTGAAATACCTTTGGCAGTCACTGTATGTCTCCAAATTGGCATCTAGGCTCCAGGTCTGCCAATGCAATATATGCCCTGTTAAGTGGCAAAACTTTACTTTTGCAGAGGAATTAAAATGTGTGGTTTAACTGCTTAAAGAAACAGGATTGGTTATGGCTCTCTTCAATTATCTCATATTGTTTATTTCTTTTTTACTTACATATGTATCATAATTTTACACTAAACTATTTTATGTGATGTGTCATCATGCAAATGGGCAAGATTGAACTAGGCAAAACTTAATAGTGACTGAACTTTTTTCCTCTATCAAGCAAATGAGCCAGGTTTGAACATGCAGCAGGCTGAGGACTCAGCTACATTAGTAAAAAAAAGTGCAGCATTTAAAATGCGTTATAACACTGTGACACCAGATGTAGAGTTCAATCCTTCAACAATGTAATTTCTCATTATGAGTTTTACAACACGTTTTCCTGAAACTTTTTTTTTTTTTAATGTGTCTAGATCCAGCCTGAGTGTGAGAACAGCCCCTTCCTTTCAGTTCCGGAAAGTGGTGCAGCTAATTGTAACTCAAAATTGAAAATTGCAGCAGGGCAACTCCTGAAGAATGAAAACACAGAAGTGCCTACTGAAACAAAAGAGATAGGAGTTAACTTTCAGCTGTTTCATCCTACGGCAAGGCCACCAGCCCTCCTACACAACTGTCTCATCCATAACCCTATCTCACCCCAGAACAGTTACACTGTTCTGTGTTAATTTTTGGTGTTTTGTATTAATTCAGCAAAAGATTAAGCCACACAGAATAAACGTTTCTACAGTAAGCAAATGCATGGAGTCTCCTCTGATGCTCAGTTCATATTTGCTGTGCGTTGCTTCTTAGAATGATTCTGCAGCCAGGTTCATTTGCTATCGTTTACCTCCAACAGGGTCTCTATATGCAGACAGCTACTGGGCCCTGACATTCAACAAAGAGGGAATTCTGTTGGGGAAATGGCATAGCAGGCAGCATAAGGACAGCTGTTGAAACTCTGGCAGGTGAGCAAAGTCCAGGCTAATCTTTTCCTTCCCTCCAGTCACTGGGACCTGGAAATGGAGATAGATGTTCTGCTAGCTGGAAAGGTGTGGGGAGAGAGTCAGCGGGGTTGCTGAAGCTCTAGCAGATGGGTAAAGCTGGCATGCAACTGATCCCTTTCCTTCTTCCAGCTACTGGACCTTGGCAGATAAGATGAAACTTCTTGGCTATCATATGATCTACAAATGCACATTCATGCATTATTTTATGAAACCGAAAGCCTATGAAGGAAGAAGAAATCTTAGTAGAGAAGGGATGGGGGCAACTTGTGGCACTCCAGATATTGTTGGAGTCCAACTCCCAGCTACGCCCAGCTGCCTAGTGCTGCTTAAAAATCAAATTAAAGGGGAGACAGGGCATGTTGTTGCAGATATTAAATATTGCACAGTTTGAAGCGAGTGGAAGCAGATGAACTGACATATTTTCAGAAGAAAACACTTTCAAGGCCCATAAAAATATTATTCAAAGTTTATGTGCAGAACTCTTTTAAAATACAAAAGCAGAACAGTAAATGAACATCCAGGTAATATCTTGTGTAGTCCAGCACAGGCTCTGATTATTAGAAAAAGATTCTAAAACTCCAAACGTGTCTCTCCCCCATTCCAGCCTGCTTTCCAGCTTCTAGGCTGTTCGCTCTCCCTTCAGGAAATCTTCTTTTACATCTTCACTCCACTGAGTTTGGCAGAAAAGACTCAAAGGCAACTCCCTTCAAAATGGAGATTTGAAACTCAATACCTTCATTCGATTTTGTGTCTGGCCCCACCCACCACTGACACCCCACTCTCTTGGGGGCCCCCAAAAAATTAAAAGGAAAAAAAACCTGGATGTACATTTCCAAAATGTAAGATAAAAAACAAATAAAATAAAACCTACATACAACAATAGTGTTTTGTGTTGTGTATGCTCATATGATGTAAGTAATGGGCCCCGTCTGCTAGCCTGCTCCCTAAAATATCACTGGTTTGCTCATTTCTATATATAGGGTGCCTCCGTTCTTCATGGACTGATTGCATGGCAACATGTGCAAATGGCTTTAGATACCTATTAGGTCCATAAATTACCATATAGCATATATTCAACACATAAAAACAGTGACAATTTGTTGTTGAAAGGACAGCTGGACATATAAAGGCCCCATTAGGTTTGATGAGCTTAGGGCCTCATCAAACCTAAATCTGACCCTGATGAGAATCCAGCCTTCAGTCTGAAAATGGTTCTCCATTCCTGATTTAAGAAGAAGTGAAGTACAGTTTTCTATATGTACAATTAAGTCCACTCAGGACCCTTGAAGGCACTAGAGTGGTGACGGCTATGACTCGTTGTTCATTAATAGTCCTCGCTTTGTAAGCAATCCAATCAAATCCTTCATGCAGATGGCTTTGAATAAGTGACGCTTATATTGATCACATCCTTCCAAATCAATTTTTGATTAGTCAAGTTCAATGCTTAATGAACCATGGCATACATGCAATTATGCTGCGCTGCAGTTTGAAACCTAAATTCAGCAGCTTGCACTGGAAAGAAAACTCAAGCTCTGATGTAAGTAGAAGCAACATGAAGCTAGGAAAAAGAAATAGCTAGCATACAAAGAATGCATTCCAGTGCCTTTTCAAGTCCGAAGTTAACTTGTCGTATTCAAAACCACGCAGTCGTATTCAAAGCAATGATTCCCCATTGTTTGTGTTGCAATATTGATCTTGTAATGGTTGGTCTTTTTCAGTGGATGATAGCAAACGATGGTGCTTCACCTTGGTGTGAAGCAGCTAACCAGCATAGATCACCTATCATGTGCAGAACTTTCTTATCATGCACACACTATTTTTATCAGTGGGAGCCATGTTCAGTGTAATGGGCTGATCATGTGAAAACTACCATTCTGCATCATTCTAATCTAACTAGGGGCGAATCTACACTCATGATTTTTAACATTAAGGAAGGGTTAAGGAATGATTTTCATAATGTAGATGGACTCAAGACGTCCCACTTTTTACTCTCACAATGTGTTATTACCTTGTCTTTTTTATTGCTTAATTTTTCATTCGTTTATGCTGTTGTATCAGTGAAACGCTGCTCATATGCCCCCTTGTAGCATTTTACCTTTTTTTACTGCATTCAAACTTCACATTTTATTTCTCCCTCCTTCCGGGTCCTTTGTTATCTGCACCCCTCCAATGATATTCGAGGAGCATAGATAACAAAGGACACAGTGGGAGGGAGGGAGAAATCAAATGTGGCACCAGAGAGTGGAGCAAAGCGATCAACAACCACCAGCAGGGAAAGAAACAGAGTTTTGGAAAATGGCATGGCCAACTATTACTTACATAGGACCAAAAAAAGGGGAAAAAAAGGTATCAAATGTTTTAAATCACAAGCATGCCCTGTGATGTATTAGAACAACATACAGTGGTACCTCGGGTTACAGACGCTCTGCTAACCCAGAAATAGTACCTCAGGTTAAGAACTTTGCTTCAAGATTAGAACAGAAATTGTGATTCGGCGGCGCAGCAGCAGCAGGAGGCCCCATTAGCTAAAGTGGTGCTTCCGGTTAAGAACAGTTTCAGGTTGAAAACGGAGCTCCGGAACGAATTAAGTACTTAACCCAAGGTACCACTGTATCTAATATAGTTCTAATGGGGAAAATAACATTAAACAGGCCAGTGTAGATCCAGCCCAGGGGCTAGTTCATAAAGTTGAATCTGTAAACTCACTCCAAGAAGAAACATTGCTTTTTGAGGGGGATATAAAGTGATGTGAAAGATCTTTCTCTGGTGGCCCAATCACATATCCTGGTGTGGGGATGGGTAAGAGTGAGAGAAAGAGAAAGAGAGACTTGAACTCTGGTGGGAAACTCATTTAAACACAGAGAAAGATTTTCAGCTGTTTCCAAACCACTAGCTTTCATCCGCTTGCCATTCTAAGCTTATTAATCGGCAATTTTATAAATAGATTGATTGATTTACTACTGCAGAGGGCATTCTCTCACACAACTGCCCATCAGTCCTCTCTGTATAATATAAATGAACTTCTCAGGCTCTGAGTCCCTAGGGTAGATTGGTCTCAGATTCGTCCTCTCACCAACACTCCTGGCTCTGAAATGGAAACAAAAAATGGAAACAAAAGAGCAAGTCGGAAAACAAGTGTAAGCCAGACTCAATTCTGAGAAGAGCCTCCAATGGGTAGTAAGCTTCTCAAAGATGCCACAGGAGTTGGCAACAATGCTCATTCTTTGCATGGCAAGTTAATTGATTTGCATGAGCGTGGCAACCGAGGACTAATCCAAAGTTCATTAAAGTTAATGAAAAATAACTGTGCAGCCTTTAGGGCTTGCCTGCAGTTCTGCAGTTCCTCCATAGTAGTCGCACTGGTTCAGCCAAAAGTGTTCTCCATGCTCTGGTCAATGAACAAGCAGGATGTTATCCTTTTAAAAAAATAAATAGTATAATTAGAATGGTAATTATACTTGCTGGGAGGGAACTGAGGCTCAGATCAAGTGTATAGTTGGCCACTCACTGAACGTTAATTGAATTTGTATTGCTTGGAAACAGAGCCTAATGATGCAATGCTGTAGACACTTTCTTAAGGGTAAGTCACACTGAATTCAGCGACTTCCTTCTGCATGAATATGCATGAGAAAGGACTCCAACACACACTTTGCTTCCTTCACCTTTGAGTGGGAGATGTTAAGCCTGCCATATAGTTTTAGTTTAGTTTTAGCAATGCAAAAAGCTGTCTGTGGTGGACTTCGGGGTGTCAAATTTCAGCAGTGCCCTATGTGATGCTAAAATCCAGCCCACCACCTCTAAATAATAGTTGTGGTGTCCCCTGCAGCACCTTCAAGGCTCTGCGCCCAGTGCGACTGCACCGGTTGCACTCCCCTAAATCCACCAAACTGGTCACACTCTCCTAAATCTGAAGCCAACATTCTACACACACACACATATCCTCTCCAAGAAGTGGACAGACAGAAGATTTGGGAGGTTGCCAAGGTGATGGAGGGCATGATGTCACAGCAATATGTCATTATTATTACTTTTTTAAAAAAAAAAAGTCTAAAGGTGTACTGGGAACAAGAAGGAAGAAGTTGGGGCTGGCTGGAGAAGGCTGCACTGAGAGACAAGGAGTCATGATTGACTGCTGCTTTGGAGAGACCAGGAGTCGTGACTGACAGTTGCTTTGCTGAAGCTATGAGAGGGGTGAAGACAGGAGTGCCTGGCATGCTCTGGTCCATGGGGTCACGAAGAGTCGAACATGACTAAACGACTAAACAGCAACATGAGAGGGGCAGTGGGAGACACACCTCCGGTATAATGTTCTGCAACCCCTGAAGACTCCAGGTATAAATCTGTGTCAAATAATCCATATTTCTTAAAGACGCTAGATTTTTCCTATGGATACACAACACTGGGGGAGCGCCTGGAATCTCCTGGAATTTTGCTACTGCATGGAGAGACTGGGGGTGTTGCACAGCCTTCGTAACAATATGTTATCTCCATATCACCCTAGAAAGGGATTAAGAAGTTATTACTGGCAACCTTCCCTGAGCTAATTTTCATATAAATGTCAAGATAAGATGTAATAGAGGAGGCATTTTAAAGGATTCACATCACCTCCAGACATGACTGAAGATAAGCTCTAATTAGGTCACATGCATGATCTATTTGGGACTATTTAATAATTAAGCTGACATCACTACCCATCCTTTTCTCTTCAAATGGCTCTGAGAGAAGAGCTTTAATTAAAGGTAAACCTATGCAAATTCTGAGTTAGATTATTTGAACGGTTTAAATTAACCTTCAGTACCATTTAAAAAGCAATTCAAGTTCTAAGGCATCATTATTTTGCCAGGGGTAGCATAAAGCAGACCCAGCAGTCACTCAAATGGGCGTTTTTGGGGGGCAGGGGGTGTCAGTATTTAAAAGGAGTTTATGAAAAACATACTTTGAACTCCAGAGTTTAGTTTCATTAGTTAGGAGAGTAAAGGAAAGAAATGGATTTTGCAATATGGTGTGTGCACATGTGAATGTTTTCCTCCAGTAAATCCTTTAAAATAGGTAATCCAGAAAACATTTCATCAAACAACCAGAGATTTGGAGATATCACCAATGCCCCATCCTCTTCCACTCCAGATTATAAAGTTGTGTCAAAATCATTTTCAAATTCCCACCAGGATTGCTCTCTGTGTTTTTATGATAGTTGTTGTTGTCCTAATGTTGCAGAAGCTGGGATGCCTTCAGATTAATTCAGTTGTATGCAAAGGTTATAGACAAAGGTTGAGATATTTTCCATGGAACTATGCCTGTCTTACAAGTTGACAGTAAATTTTGGCTAGAAAGGTATTGAAATTGTGTTTGCATGAAAGAGATTGCCTAAATTGCTTTCCTTGCACATCCATTGACAGAACCTTGTGCCTCAGATCGGCCAAGAGGAAATCAGAACTCTGGCTGGGAAATGTAGTGGAAGTCTAACATTAAAATTCGTCCTTTCACTCATGATTATTTCATGTCTTCAAAGTGGCTGCTGGGATTAAAATTCTGGCTAGCTTAAATCTGACTGTTTATCTTGTGTAATTAAAGTCAGGCTGATGGCAGCTGTGAATAAACAGTCCGTGTTCACAGATTCGGGGCTGTTTCCCACCTAATACTACCTAATACCTAATACTTAATGATTTCGATTTTCAGTGCTGACTCATACATCTTCTGATTGCACTGATGCTACAGGTGAAGCTCCCCTATCCTCTCAAATGCAGGAATTTCCAAGGAAACGTATAAACTAACCCCACAGAATAGCATTGTGTTTTGCCATGATGTGCCTGACCCTGCTTAGCTTCTGAGATAACACGAGATTGAGTATATTCAGGGCAGTATGGCCATAGTTGAGTACATATGAGCATTTTGTCTGTGTTGACCCATTCACACCTGCGAGTCAGCAGATGATGTCATTTCAAATCAGTAGTAGCTAGTAGTAGTAGTAGTAGTAGTAGTAAGGGCAGAGTGCCCCAGCCACTCTGGGTGGCTTCTAACGGAATATTAAAAGCACAATAAAACATTAAACATTAAAAACTTCCCTAAAAAGGGCTGCCTTCAGATGTTTTCTAAAGGTTGTATAGTTACTTATCTCCTTGATATCTGATGGGAGGGCGTTCCACAGGGAGGGCATCACTGCCAAGAAGACCCTCTGCCTGGTTCCCTGTAGTTGGATCCAAACTACAAGAAAGAAGATTCCACCTAAACATTAGGAAGAACTTCCTGACAGTAAGAGCTGTTTGACAGTGGAATTTGCTGCCAAGGAGTGTGGTGGAGTCTCCTTCTTTGGAGATCTTTAAGCAGAGGCTTGACAACCATATGTCAGGAGTGCTCTGATGGTGTTTCCTGCTTGGCAGGGGGTTGGACTCGATGACCCTTGTGGTCTCTTCCAACTCTATGATTCTATGATTCTAACTTCACTTCTTGCAGTGAGGGAACTGACAGAAGGCCTTCAGAAGAGGACCTCAGTGTCCGGGCTGGATGATGGGGGTGGAGACGCTCCTTTAGGTACTCTGGGCTGAGGCCATTTAGGGCTTTATAGGTCAGCACCGATGTGTTGAATTGTGCTCGGAAATGTACCGGGAGCCAATGTAGGTTATATGGTCACAGCAGCTGCTCCCAGTCACCAGACAGTTAACATGCATGTGTGAACCAGTCAGAGTTCTGTAAACAAAGGTAAATAAATCAAATTATTTATGTGTAATGTGTGAACTGGCCCTCAATGCCTTGATAGTGCACTGCTTAGGGGTTCTGAAGGCAGCAGAATTCTCCTCTCTGTACGCTTTCCCTCACAAAGTACCATCATGAGGGATATTTTGGGGAGGGTTTGAATTCAGAAAGGCTTCTCCTAGAATCTTCTTCTCTGACGAAATGCTGCATAGATACTGCAGCGCAGTGTCTCTGCTGTAAAAATCAAAAGGTCAAGCACAGCCGCATGGCTACCCTGAGCGATTATGATTACTAATCTTTACTGCATCATCTGTAGGTCCCTAGTGGGTACTTATGCAAGCTCAAAACCGATTAAATAGTTCATAAATAATAGACTCGGGAGGAGTGTCTTCTGATAAACAGGGCACTGAAAAACACATGGATGAAGAGAAACGCTTCCTGGAATATATGTTTGAATCTGGGCGCTAGGCCTGTGGCGTTTTTGAAGTTGGGATGCAAAGGTTTCATAACAGGGTGGAGGGGATTGCTTTGGAATTAAGAGTGTGCATTACTTCCTGGTGCTTGACCTGAGTCATGAGGACCTAAACAAAATTGCCTTGGGGAATTGGAACTAAGATCTAGAACAGTGCTCTAGTACTTTGTCTATCGCAGTGACTTATCAGCGGTGGATGAGCTCCGCTGGCATCAAGGACAGTACAATACTGTGAATGGTCACACCTAAACTGAGACCCAGAGTGGAGTTGCTAGCCCACAGTGCCTGAGCTCAGCAGCCTGAACTGGAAAAATGAATTGGCCCCAATGCTTGATCTAATGCTAATCATACTTCTCTGTACTCTGTAGCCTAATTTCTACACCCTGAGATCTATGTGTGAAGGGCAGTACAGTGGTACCTCAGGTTAAGTACTTAATTCTTTTTTAAAAAATTCTTTTTATTAAGTTTCATATATATACCCAAAGAAATAAATAAAAAAAACACCAAATCAACCATTACAAAAAATAGAAATAAATAAAGAGAATATAAGTAAAAGAAAGTAGATAAATGAATAAATAGGTTACAAATGTCCAAATATAACATAATAATCTTATTCATTTCCATTCCAATTATTAGTCTTCACATTTGTTTCTTTATAACTTTAAAAACTTAAGTTTCTAAGTTTCTAAGTTTTTAAAGGTTAAGTACTTAATTCGTTCCGGAGGTCCGTACTTAACCTGAAACTGTTCTTAACCCGAAGCACCACTTTAGCTAATGGGGCCTCCTGCTGCCGCCGCGCTGCCGGAGCACGATTTCTGTTCTCATCCTGAAGCAAAGTTCTTAAACTGAAGCACTATTTCTGGGTTAGCGGAGTCTGTAACCTGAAGCGTATGTAACCTGAGGTACCACCGTATACAAATTTAATAAATAACAAATAATAATAATAATTTGCATTGGGGTGGGTGTGTACGTGCGCATCAACCTACAAGAGGGTTACGATATACAGTTTTTGGTCACTTCAAATCTTATCAATACACTTCCTTTATTACATCATTTTATTTATTTATCAGCAGTGCCTTCTAGGGGGAAAAAGGTCCTGGTACTGTGTAATATCCCAAGAAAAAAAAAAGAACTGTTTAGCTGCACATTAACATCTTCTCTTGGTGGTTCTTTCCAAAATCCACCCACCAGCATTTTGTTCCTACAGCAACATTATGAGGTAATTTTGGTTGAGAGATAGTGGCTACATACATACTACGCCTTTAAAACACATTCAAAGCACATTCTTTCGCTCAAAGAATTCTGGGCCCTGTCGTTTACCCCCCCCCCCAGAACTACACTTCCCAGCTTTAAAAGTATAGTGTGTACACAGCCAAAGACCATGAAAAAAATCTCAGCTTCATGGCTGAAGGGCTTTGACAGAATGTGGTTCAAATAGATAAAATAGGCACATATTTGGCATTCAGTGCCAAAATAGGGCTACATAGGGGAGATTGAGAAGAATTCTGTTCTCTCCCCTCCTGCTGCCTTGCTTTTTTTAAAAAAAAAACAACAACCTTATTTTTGATTTAATCCATTATTTGATAATACGCACAATGCACAACTCACTGATTCCAACAAAATAAAAGAACAAACAGGATCTGAAAATATGTATGGGATGTAACACTTGTAGCTACAATGATATTAAAGATAATCATATATTAAATGAAAGTGAGAGGAGCCTGCTTTTGAATACATAATATTTCGCATTCTCGCAAAAATATAAAGCAACAATTTCTTTTATTTATATAGGCATGTATCAGTGAGACGGCATTTATAAAGGCAATTAAACAGGAAATTTGGAATAAAATCTGGTTTGGGAAATGATTCTCTTCATCGTGTAAGAGAACAAGATTGGCAAGATGTGTTAGTTGGTAGCATTACACACACAAGGAATTTAGAAATTAAAATAAATGAAATGAATCCAGTGAGACTGCTAGCCAACTCATATTTGGAACCTAGTTGTGGGCGGTGATTTGGGGCAGATAAGCTATGAGTGGGAAAGAGATTAAGCACTCACATGCACACGGACAATGCTATCCACCACTATAAATTCCCCTTTCCTCAAACTGCCCCTTTTCTTCATTTTTTAAATAACACTAGAACTACTTCCACAGTAGGTGTTTAGTGTGGAATTGCCATGCTTCATTCACACAACTAGAGATGGGTGAATCTGCCAATTTCAGTCTCTCTCTTTTCCCTTCTGAAATCTAGTTCCTCATACTACTGCATGAGTTTGCATTTATTTATTTTTAAGGAAGGTCTTCAAAAAAAAATCAGCATATTAGGGCCCATTGCTTTCAATATAAGATGAGGCGATTTTGCCTAACATTCACATTTTTGAAATCAATTTTGCCTTTTTGCATGTTATTTTCACTACTTATGTGCATTTGTAAGCACACTTGGTCCTACTACAGACGTTTTTGCACACTAGTAAATTGGGTCCGATAAAATGTGTATCTATTCTGCCTTCTGAATCTTCTGAAACATGCCACTGATATTGAACTCAAGGAGGGATGATGGGAAGGTCTAGGTAGCAACACCCTTGATCTTTGAGGGTTGTCCTTTTAAGGAATAATAATAATCCCTTTCTCACCACTGGACACAGGAACACCATTGGCTCATTCAAGGAAGCTTTGTATGCCTTCCAATAGGCCTTGTTCCCCTAGCTGCCCAAGAGACTGATCAGGTTCCCAGTCTTTTTATGTGCCTGAGCAATTGGGCTTCTCTTGGGAGGGCTCTTTGCTTTTCTCCCTCCCTGGTCCTCTTGCAACAAGGTTGCTTACAACATGAAAAAATACAGAAGTACAACATAACAAAAGTAGTCAAGAACAAAAAATATATGATTAAAAAACACATAACCAGGCTACACAATTTCCACATAAATCACAACAAAATCTAAAAGAAAGATACCAGAAAACAGTAACAATGCCCTCCCCAACTCCTGTACTCCAGCCCAAGAGTCTATTCAACAGCCTCCACATTTGTAGCTGGAGTCAGTCAGAGCTCCACCCTCCTGGGCCAGATGGGAAAAGGCCTACAAGGCAGAGAAAGGGTCTTCCAGGACTCCTAGCTAATATAGTCCTTGATAGTTCTTACAAACAGCATATGATAAACTTGTGTATGGACTGGACTGCCTCAGACTGCAGAATAGTCTCACCTGACGCATCACTTCTCTCTATAAATACATTCCTACACACACACACATATAAACACCTTAGCAGGTTGGGGAGAAAACTAGGCTCAAACTTTTCTCTCTGACATCTCCCCCCCCCCCCATCCTGCATTCTGGGATTTATTTCTTTTTTAAAAAAAAATAATGATATTTATTGAGAATTTAAAATTACAGAGAAAAAAAGAAAAGAAAGGGGGGAAAAGAAGTTAAACAATACAAGTCAATAAAAAGAAAGAAGAGAACAAAACACACAAGACATCAAAACCAAAACCAAAAGCTAACAAAAAATTAAAAACAAATCCAGTATTCCCAAATCTTTATCTTTCGTTATCTTGTTTCATCGACCTCCTCACACCTCCCTTTTTTGTATTCTAGTTATTAATTATCTCAGCAAATCCTTTCCATCTTCCACTATGTTCTGTCATTAAATTATCTTAATTTATTTTAACCTTATCTTACCGTGAAAAGGCCCTAAAACTTAAAACTTATTTGTACATAACTCCTTATAGCATTTCTACTAAAGCCAAATAGTTTCATTCCAACATTTTTTCTAACACTCATTAATTTTACAATATTTCTCTAAATGAATTTTTTAACTTTCTTCCAATCTTCATCCACCATCTCTTCTTCCTGGTCTCGGGTTCTGTCAGTCCTTTCTATCCATTCCATTTAGTCCATCAACCTGGTGATCTTCTATCCGAGGCTCTTAACTCTTTTCCATGTCCCTTCTGCAGATCTTCTTCATATTTATACCTGCACTTTACTTTGTCTTCTGCTGATCTTGTTCTTAATTTCCTTCCTTTATCGCTGAGGAGTAGATCTCGGGGAGACTCCAACCTAACAATGTCTTTATCCCTTCTCGACAGGTCAGCCCATTCTCCATAGTCAGCACTAAAATCCAAGAGGTATTTCAAGGCATGTTTCAAAGTCCCTCCAAGGTTAAAGGCCCCGACAACTCCAGACTCCCCCTGGCGTAGAACCAGATGCCAGAAGCCAGAACAGCCCTGCATAGCAGGATCTATCCAATTTCCCACCTCCAATCCAAACGAGACTCCATCTCTCCAAATCTGACTTTGTCCAGGTTCGATCATCAAAAACAGCAGCTTATGCTCCTGCAAAGCCTCGGCTCTCTCCACTTGTATTACTTGAGGTTCAACAGCAACCTCCTCCTTTGTCTTCTGCACAACTTGCCCTGTCAAAGCAGATTCCTGGGTCGGTTCCTGAGAGGTTTCTATATAGGTATTCACTGTTTGTCCAAAATTATTAACTGCAACAGTCATCAAATCCATCTTCTCATGTAGCTGTTCCAATAAAGCGCTTGTCTTGCAAAAAGCAATCACTAAGGCTTCTTCTGGGCACATTCTTGTTCAAGGTCAATGTCTGGTTCTCATGATATAAACACCTTAGCAGGTTGGGAAGAAAACTAGGCTCAAACTTTTCTCTCTGACATCTCCCCCCCCCCCCATCCTGCATTCTGGGATTTATTTCTTACTTTTCTATAAAGGAACATTCATTCATATAAGTTTCCCTAGGTACGCATTGGGTCTTTTGAAGATCTGACCCATTCAGGTGAAGGTCCTAGTTTATTACCATACTACTCATTTTCCTTTCCTGTTTCAATTATTGGAAAATATATTAAATTGTTAATTTTCTCTCATAAACGTTGAAAAATGCATCCCCCTCTGTTCTCCTGCTGTATCAGCTTTCCCCAGTGTAGTGTCCAGAAGTTTTAGACTGCAATTCTCATCAGCTTCGGTATGTTAGAGTCACAAGATGTTAGGCCTCTCCATTAGATCCTCAATACTTATTCCAGGCCACACCCCTCATTAGCACTGTTGCAAACCTTCCTTAAGGACTCTCGCTTAGCTGGAAGGTGTCCTTGAAGTGCAATAATAGCTCTTGTGTGTGTGGCTGGAGAATGAGAAAAAAAGACTATTTATGTATGCCACTACTGCGGCCCGTGATTTGTTAGCCCCAAAATGGAAAAGGAGCAAGGTCCCAAATGAAGAAGAATGGCAACTTAAGCTGAAAGAATATGTGCAGCTTATAGAGAACAAGAAGAACATACGTTTAGAGAAGATTGGAAAATGTTTATTGAATATATATGTTCCGGCTTGCGAAATTTTTTAACGTGCTCTCTTTTGAGTGTGACACTTCCGATTTGAGTGCCACACTTCTGTTATGAGTGCTACACTGAGGTCTGCCTGTTTTTGGTATTTATTTAGCGTTTTTGTTTTTGCGGCTTTTTTGTTTTGTTTTTGTGGCTTTTTTGTGACTTTGTGGAACCCAGTTCAGCTACTGATTGATTGATTGATTGTGTGACTTCAGTACATTGTTTATTGCTTTCATTTTATGGATCAATGGTCTCATTAGATAGTAAAATTCATGTTAAATTGCTGCTTTAGGGGTTGGTTTTTAAAGTCTGGAACGGATTACTCCATTTTGCATTACTTTGTATGTTAAAGTGCGCCTTGGTTTTGAAACGCTTTGGTTTTGGAACGGACTTCCAGAACGGATTAAGTTTGAGAACCAAGGTACCACTGTATGTTAAGAATTTCCGTGATTTACCACTTATCTTGTCTTAAGCAAAGCTGAGCAAAAAGTGAGGCAAATTATTCAGCAATCTTCTTTTGGAAGGCCCTTATGTGAAATGGACTGAATAGATTATGGGCTATTTAATCAGTGGAGATTTTAAGCTGCTTGCAAAGGAGAATGTGTTCTTTTTCATGCAAACCTGGAGGCTTGTTATTAAAAGCCGATTTTCCCTTAATGCCAAGCAAAGATCAGAGATTTAACATAAATGGTGAAGCCACGGTGTGCACTGGTGACTGACATTAAAAGCTTTGCAAACATGTGGGCCAAAAATAACTGTTATTCCCTAGTCATGACTACAGAAAGTACAGGGATGCTTCAGTAATGTTACCTGCTTTAATATTGCCCAGCGTTATTGGATATTGGGGGAGATGTAGCATTGAGAAGGTCGACGGTAAACACTCAAGGAGAAATTAAAGACCGGACAGATTGCACAGAAGGGCGTATCAAATCTAATAGAGGAAAAAGGCAGATTTGATTTTGAAGTTGTCACAGCAATATAAAACCATTCAGGAAGAGGTGACCGTGACCATCAAATGGATTCAATCTGAAAACTGAAAGGATTCATAGAAAGGTGAGTAAAATTGAAAGGTTCAAAGTGATGCCTGAAGTTTTAATGCTGGGCTAGTCCTGTGGCAAAAAGAAGAAAAGATTGGATTGCAGACTATGCATAATTCCCTGGGAGAAAACTTGATTGCGATGGTGGGACTTGATTTCTAAGGAGAGACCGGCAGAACGGTAAATTTCTGATCATGCCAGTTTTGCAAGTATGCTCACTCTGCCCTGATTCCTCATTAATCTGCAAATTTTGTTTTTGAAAATGCAAAAATAAGTTTCAAAATATGCATTATATCACAAATTATATATTTACATATCCATTTAATCTTAATGTGTACATTTCTAAATGTATATTATCCATTTTTGTATTTGTGCTTTGATTTTGTAACCCACCCTCTTAGAAACCATCCTTGATATGAAATCAGGAGTGCTACAAGAGCACATCTGTTTTAAACTGTAGAACGTTGCTAGGTGCGAATGAGAAGAACGCAGGACAGGCTATTCACTTTCTCCTTTCCACTGGCATCTCATTCATTACCTTATCTCTAACCATATGCTTTTGTCTTGCCTGGTTATTCACCCTTTAGGGAACGGTAGGGTCACAAGGTCCTGGCATGCAAGAGCACATCTGTTTGAAGCTGTAAATGGATAGCTCCACTGGTTAGAGCGTGGTGTTGATAGCACCAAGGTTGCAGGTTCAATCCCCATATTAGACAACTGCATGTTCCTGTATAGCAGGGGGTTGGACAATATGATCTTCAGGGTCTCTTCCAATTCTACAATTCTATGTTGCTAGGTATGAATGAGAAGAATACTGGGCAGTCTATTCCCTTTCTCCTTGCCCTGGCATCTCATTCATTAGCCACCCCTTTCTTACTAGCTCCCTGTCTCTCAGATGTTGGAACCTCTCCATCTGCTCTGAGGCTGTGCCAAATCTAATACTGTTGCTGGCATTTTACTGACGTTCTGCATGCTCTGTATATATTCCCCAGAGGCATGAAAACATGAAGTAATTATTTTTATTCAACACTGACCTGCACTCTAGCTCTACTACTAATATTTGGAACTGCAATTTCTAATTATACAATTAATGGGCCTCTGCACTTGGCATTCAGAAACAGCTAGATTCAAGAGACAGAAGAAGCACAAAACAGCATTCAGATTTATTTTGCCCTGATTAGAAGGATAAACATCCATTTCACGCCAACCACATTCTCTGTAAAGAAACTCCCCAGCGAAGACGTGCATCAGTCACCATAAATAATAGAAGAGCAGAATAACTATAACTGACAAATTCATAGAATATACTTCAAACACGTGAAGCTGTTCTAAATAGGGGAGGTGCTCAAATTAGAGGGAGATTCCTGGAAACTATATGCAAGCAGCAATGCATACCCTCCGACATTTCTCCAATGAAAATAGGGATGTCCTATTCCATTATTATTATTATTATTATTATTATTATTATTATTATTATTATTATTATTATTCCCTGCTCACTTTGTGTGGATTCCAACATACAGTGGTACCTTGGTAGTCGAACGGCTTGGCTCCCAAACAAATCGGCTCCTGAATGTCCCACAAACTGGAAGTGAGTGTTCCGGTTTGCAAATGCTTTTCGGAAGCTGAACATCCAACATGGCTTCCACGGCTTCCGATTGAGTGCAGGAAGCTCCTGCAGCCAGTCGGAAGCCATGCCTTGGTTTTCAAACTATTTCGGGAGTCGAATGGATTCTCAGAACAGATTAAATTCGAGAACCAAGGTACCACTGTATCTAAAAGCATAATAAAACTATGCAGGGCTACATTCAGATGTCTTCTAAGGGTTGTATAGTTACTTATCTTTTTTTTAATAAATTTTTTATTGATTTTACAGCATTTTTTAAACAATACAAACAAATAAAAAGACAAACAAACATGTATAGTTTCATGACCTTTTTTTCATCACCCTCGTTTCTCAGACTACCCCATACCTCCCCTTTCTGCATCCCAATTTCCAAGATTATTTCAGCAGCTTCTAAGTAATTTTGTCAAATATGTGCCCTCTTAGTCTTTTCTTCAACTTAATCTTATGTCACTGTAATCCCTTTTTCTTTCTCAGCACCTCGACATTTTAGCATTCATCAATTTTATAATAGTTCTTAAGATAAATTTTAAATTTCTTCCAATCCTCTTCCGCCGTCTCCTTCCTCTGATCGCGGATTCTGCCTGTCATCTCAGCCAGTGTCATGTAGTCCATCACTTTCATCTGCCATTCTTCCAGAGTGGGTAGATCTTGTGTCTTCCAATACTTTGCGATGGGTATTCTTGCTGCTGTAGTGGCGTACATAAAAAAGTTTCTATCTTTCTTTAACACCAATTGGCCGACAATGCCCAAGAGAAGTATAGTTACTTATCTCCTTGGCTCAGGGGGTCACATAATTCCATATACTTCAACATTTCCCCAATGAAAATAAAGACGCCCTAAGGAAAAGTGGGATATTACAGGATCAAATCAGAAACTGACTAGGACAGCTTATTTAAATCCAGGACTGTCCCTGGAAAATAGGGACAATTAGCAGTGAGATCTTCAGGAGAAAAAATGGGATACAAGAGTAACTAATGAGTAAATATATTATCTGTTTTGTTGTTCTTTTAATTTTTTATATTATAGATAGAGGAAAATGCAGTGGGCAAAAAGTCTTGGAGAGGAAACGCGACATGCAAAAAACAAGTAAATATAAAAGGATACTCCAGCCTTTGCCATCAGACAGGCAGGGTCCTCCTGGAAGCATAAACAAATGCTCTTAGCATTAAATTTGATTTACACACTATCAAATTTGATGTGCCTCTAGGGGCTGGCTTCATAAAGGCAGGTTTCAAATGTACAACATCCCATTTCTAATCTCATTGCTCAGGGCCAGCCTATATGTCACAGCTGCTTCATGGAAGCTGCTTTAAATCGTTCAGAGTCGTGGTTGTTATGCTGTTTGTGTCATGTTACAGATGGGCCTGTGCCTCTGTGGCTTTAGCGTCAGGCAAATTTTCAATGGCATCCTAGAACTCTACGCAGAAGGGTGGATTCTGTTGACCTCCCTGGCAGTTTGGGGGAATTCACTCCTGGCCCCTTGAGAACATTACATTTGCAGGAAAACAGCTTACCGTGTTTTGTTGAATCTCACTGTGCCACCCACACAAACATGTGAAAATAAACCCATGTACATGGAGAGTTGCTACATAGCAACAGGTGGAGTGATTTGAAGAGCTCCTTCTGATGTGTTCTGCAATCTAGGGGCAGACCTTCCAAGTGTCCCTATTTTCCAGGGACAGTCTTAGATTTACAGAAGCCACCCTGGTTTCTGATTTGATCCCAGAATGTCCAGCTTTTCCTTAAAATGTACAGGGACCCCTGACCATTAGGTCCAGTCATGGCCGACTCTGGGGTTGTGGCACTCATCTCGCTTTGCTGGCCGAGGGAGCTGGCCTACAGCTTCCGGGTCATGTGGCCAGAATGACTAAGCTGCTTCTGGAGAACCAGAGCTGCGCACAGAAATCCCGTTTACCTTCCCACTGGACCGGTACCTATTTATCTACTTGTACTTTGACGTGCTTTTGAACTGCTAGGTTGGCAGGTGCAGGGACCGAGCAACAGGAGCTCACCCCGTTGTGGGGATTCGAACCACCGACCTTCCAATTGGCAAGCCCTAGGCTCAGTGGTTTAAACCACAGCGCCACCCGCACCCCTAGCTTTTCCTTAGGACGTCCCTATTTTCAATGGAGAAATGTTGGAGGGTCTGGTACGATTTGCTACGCAGTAGACAAAAACCAAATGGCACCAGCCAATCAGCCAGATGGCAAAATTCCTACCAGGCCCCCGCTCCAAGGCGAACGACCCCATGACAGGCATAGCAAGGTCAAGCAATCAAAACCACCCTAATAAAAGGGAGGGAGGGCGGGTGATCCGGTGCAAAACGGCCAAGAGGACGTACCAACGTCTGGCCCCTGTATATATAGACTCTGACCCCTCCTCCAGATTGGCAAATCAAAAAACTTCCCGGCAACCCAAATTAACCATTTAATGCTTGGGTTCCTTAACAAATTTGCCTAGTCACTGTAGGGTGGCCTGTTTCCCAACTGCAACACGTGCTCTCTGTTAGGGAGAACACGCTTTATTATATAGAGCATCCCTATTTTCATAACAGAAATGTTGGAGGGTGAGATGTATAAGAACATATGAAGGGTCAGGGTGTGTTTTTTTAGCCGGAACTCTCCGGAACTTAGTTCTGGCCCGTCTCAGGTGGGCGCCATTGCCATTATAGTGGTACCTCGGGTTAAGAACTTAATTTGTTCTGCAGGTCCATTCTTAACCTGAAACTGTTCTTAAGCTGAGGTACCACTTTAGCTAATGGTACCACTTTAGCTAACTGTGCTGAGGTACCACTTTAGCTAACTGTGAAGTGCACTGCCCAGGGCCCATCTAGTCAACCTGTTCTCACATTGGCCAACTAGATGCCTATGGGAAGCCCACAATCAAAACTCAAATGCAAGATCACTCTCCCCACTTGTGTTTCCAAAAACTGGTATTAAGAGGATTCCTGCCTCTGACGGTGGAAGAAGATCACAGGCATTGTGGCTAGTAGCCACTGATCAGGAATTGTGGTCAGGGGATGGGAAGCTGTGATCCTCAGACATTCGTTGGACTGCAACTCTCATCAGTCCATCCAGCATGGCCAGGGATCAGGGATGATGGGAGCTGGACTCCAAGAACACCTGGAGGACCACAGCTTCTCATCCCTGGATGAAAATAATCCAGGGACCCATTCATTTGTGGTGCCACGTAGGCTCAGAGGAAACTCCAGGCTAGCTTTCTTGAACAGCTGCTGAACTTCAGAACGCTAAAGGAAACCACAAAATAAAATGAGACGTGAGAAGAATCTGGCTTAAGACCTGGTGGAAACCAGGGCCAGCCCATTTTGATGTCTGAGATGGGAAATCCAAACAGTGCAACCCTGCCAGCAGCAAACAAGAAGTTAAATGGCCATTTGTCATCCTTTCCAAATCTGCCATCTGAGGCAACTGCCTTTGTTTGCCTCAGGTTTGGGCCAGCTCTGGCAGTAGCACAAAGCAGTGCCAAATCTGGAACCCTGAAGCTTCAGAATACAGACTCCAGCCAGGAAGCAGCAGGTTTGGGATGCTGGTTTTCAATCTCCAGCTCCTCACCCTCATCTCTTTTGGTTGCAAAGCGAGCTCTGTAGAGTCCATTCACCTCAAGCCTCCAGGTTTTTATATCAGTCCAGTGCATGCCTTGTGTAACCCACCAGCCTGAACTCTAGCTGAAGCATTCCCACCAGCAATGTACATCTATTGCTTCTGGCCTGGCTGTTGCATCTAATCTGTATTTCTGTACTCTCATCTTCCTTCAGCGGGGATTCTGCTGCTGCCCGCTGACTTCAGTCTGCGTTTGGCTATTTGAAGGAGATGTCCCCAGCATGTGCTCTAATGATAGCTTTTTTTGCTCTGGCTTCTTACTGTTTCCAACCCTGATTTGCTTTAAATTTCATTTACCTTCTCTACTCTTTCATTTGTTGTAGTTACACTTAGCTTAACCCATGCATGCCAATTGACCGATTCCTTCCAACTTTCACCTTTGTCTTCCACTCCTTCCCTAGGTAGATAGATAGTATCATCATTTATTCCTGGGCTGAAATCAGATGAACACATCCCAGAGTCAGGCCAAGTTCCTTTGGAAATGAGAGAGGAACATTTCTGTTTTATACCATTGTTGTTATTAATAAAAATTTCAACAGCAATAATTGATTGATTGATGAATCACCTTTGACTTTTGCCTCTGTTGCAGATATTAAATATTGCACAGTTTGAAGTGACTGGAAGAATAAGAATCGAGTCCTTTGGAAATTAAGCATTGTCCATGAAGTGTAGGTGGGTTCCCATGAGGCAAGAAACAGTGATAATAGCAGGAACCTTTATTGAACTACATAATTGGGAAACAGGGGCAAAGCAACTGTTTATATACTGTAATGTGTATGGGTTGCTCGTGCGTAAGTTGCCGCCTCTCCAGGCTTTGTTGCCTTGCTAAACCTTTCAGTCTGGGCAGCCCTTCACTTCGTGGCTGCCTCAGTCGCTAGCAGAATCCGTCAGTGGGCGTTTCTTAAATCTTTTCCAACATAAAAGTTGTTCGACACCCAGTCTCCTCCTACTCTCTCTGTGCGAAAGTCTTCTGCGCAGGGTGGGCGTGGGTAGTGGAGGACCCGTGCTCTCCCCGCTGGTGTCCAGTGAAGAGTCCTGGAGCCCTCTCGCCGATTCCCCCATCAGCCCCTCTATATCCCTGGTGTTGCGCTGATTTGCTTCCCCATCTGGGGAGCTGCCTCTCTCCCTGCTGGGCCCTTCTCCAGCATCATTTGAGAGCCTTCCCTCCGCCTCTAGCTCCGATGTCAGTTCCCTGACATATACATTCCTAAAAGCCTGGGCCACTCCCACTCCCAACATGATTGGCTGTCTAAACTCCCAAGCTGCGAATCACGACTCAGAGTTCAAGGGCCAATGGCAGACGCTCTGTGCTGGACCGGGGGGGTGTACCGAGAGGCGTGGTCAGAGTCTGGTCCTGGGTCGAGGGTCTGGAGACAGTCCACCAAGGGCGAAGCGGGGTCCCAAGCAAGAAGCCGGGCGTGGTCAGGAACTCCGGAAGAACAGGTCTGGGTGCTGGCAGAAACAGGTTTCCAGCGATGTTGCTCCTGCAACCTGGGACTGGGCTGACTGGCTTTTATCTTCTCTGAGGCCAGGGGCGGTCCCGGCCCACAGGTGACCCGCCTTTCCTGGCCTTAAGGCGAGCACTCCTCCTGAGAGAACTTAGTTCCCTCCTCCTCTCTGCCCTGAGCCTCTGCAGCTCAGGAGAGGCTGGAGGGTTACTGGACCCAGGGGCAGCTTCACCTTCCCCTGAGAGGGCTGGGAGAGGCGCACCTGCAGGCAATGGGTCCTCAATCACCTCCGGAGCCAGAGTGGATTCATCTGGTGTCTGCTCCTGAGGACCCGGCACAGGTGCAGGCCCTTCAGATCCAAGCCCCTGCCCCAGCTCAGCCGGTCCTGGAGGCGGGAACTCCTGGGCTGGCTCTGGAGAACATATGTTCAAGCAGAGAGAGCCTGCCCCTGTTATGCCACCATCGCAGGGGAGAGCAATGACAACCTCTAGGCGTACGGCCAAAGCCTCCCCTCAAAACAACCCCTTTAATGGGGAACCCTAGTATCGCCACCACAAAGAGAAGGGTGTGTGTGGGTCACAGCTACACACCCACCCCAATTTAGGAAGACAGACTAAAGGATTCCGACCAAGGCCTGATACCACCAAAGTTGTGACATTTTGCTACGGGAAAGGTAAAGCTGCCAATGCAGGAGAATTCTTTTCCAGCCCTTCAACAGCGATCTTGATGTAGCAGCGCCCGTGTACCTGTGGAGAAAAGGTTAACCTGTGAAAGAAGTCTTAACTGAGGGTGGGTAGGGTGGGAGAAGCTCTGGAGCCAACTGAAGACTCCCAGATAAGAACCTCCCTCTATTGTGTGGGCAGGTGGTCCCTCCCCTACCTGGCCTGATCACCTTGGCAATGCCTCCCCAGGCAGGACTGGGCAACTGGCTGAGGTAGACAGAGACCTCCAGGTATCCCACCTGGGGAAGGCGAAGCCAAGCCTGTGCCAATGGTGCCGCATAGGGTCCAGGGGGCTGCATGCAATCATGCAAAGGGTGCCCCCCATTTGATGTGGGGAGCGGTCATTCCATTTGCATCTTCACTCAATATAGTTTGGGAAACAAACAAACTCAAAAGCAACTCCTTTCAAAATGGATATTCCAACCCGATACCTCTCACATGATCCCAGGTTTATAACCCTCACATGTTAGCTACCAGAAAACAACAGTCAGTTAGGCATTAACTCTGCAAGGAACGCAGAATCCTTTAGAAAAACTCTTGAGGGAAAACCCCAATCTTAGCAATACATATTCAGCCATTTTCCATTTTTAAACCTACATACACATTTTTCATTTCTGTGTGAATTAAACCATTATACTTAACAGTCTCAAGGCGCTTTACAAACATACAAGAAAAACAGCTAAATGTTGTTTAGAAAACAGTACCAAAAAAACCCCCAACTGGAGATGAATTTAATAGCAATACAATATGAACCCCTAAGGCAGAGCCCTTTTCACCTAGCTGGGCTGGGAGAGAAGCCCTGGATAATCGCTGTCAGTCAGGGCGGGCAATACTAATGAGCTAGCTTAATTAAATATGCTAAGATAATTTAAATAGAAATACTTGCAAATACCAGATAGGCTTAGAATTTAAATATGTGATGTTATAGAATAATATGTTTAAATTTTAAATGAAAAGAAAGAAAGACGTTAATTGATTAAGTAAATTTTATGAGAAATTTGTTTTGGAAAACTGTTACAATGATATACATTGAAACTCAGCCAGGGGGATTCGAGGAAGTCACTCAACAATGTTATTAAGAGTGGAATAACTACAGTTAGGATTTATGTTTGTTTGTTTGTTTATAAATTTTGGGAAATCAATAAAAAAAATTGGGGAAAAATATACTAATGAGCTAGCTGCACTAATGATCTGACATGGTGTAGGGCCGTTTCTGATATTCCTATGAATAAGCTGCTCCCGAAGGCCCTTTGCAAAAGAGGAGTTCTTGGGCTTTGTTGTATGTGTGAGTGTAATAACTTGTTTGCCTCTTACAATGCTAGCAGCGAAGACTAAAAGAACCTAGATCACAAATTAAAACAGCAGGCCATTTCCCATATTGAGAGTAAATCTCTCCTTAGAATTTGCGGCAGCCAAATTGGCCTGGATGTGACTCTAACACAAAAGCGAAATCTGCCTCTTTGTTGCTTAATAACTATTGGCAGAATGCTTCCTGCAGAGGAGGAATTTAATCTATCTTAATGTTTAAGCAGAAATGGCGAGTTCCAGTAAGAGCAAGGTGGATTGCATGTTGCTTTTAGTTTGTTTTTGTACTGCCAGATTAAATCTATAATCAAAATCCAATGAAAAGGTGGCTTTAAGCATATTGATCACTATTTTAAGAACAAAGGGAGCAGGGTTAAAAAAGGTAAGATTTAGCACTCTTTGAAATAAGTTAAATATTTGTAAATGTTATAAATTCTTCGTTTTCTCTTGCTCTCTGCTTAAAGTAAAGTTGTGGTGTTGGCCAACCGCCAGTTATGGTTCTGTGGAATCTCTCTGAGGATTTCTCTTGCGTTATCTCTAGGGAACATTTTTGACCCATGTGGTCTTCCTTCACTATAGCAGAGTATTGTGTGCCCTGGCATAACATCTGCTTTGCATGCAGAAGGTCCCAGGTTCAGTCTTAGGCATCTCCAGATCATAGCTGTCAACTGTCCCTTATTTGGCGGGAAACTCCCTTATCCCAGCGCCGTGTCCTGCTGCTGTCCCCAATTGATGATGTCCCTTAAATTTCCCGGGTTTCAAAGGAGGCAGCTCCTCTCCCTCCCTCCCTGCTGGCCAGGGAGGAGGGAGGCTCCAACTGTGTTGCTTGGCTGCGTTGCTCACCCAATAAGGAGTCTAAGAATGACTGGGGGGTGGAGCTTGCATGCCTTGTGCCGATCAAATCGGCCGTGTTGCCTGGGGACTTGCCTTTGCTCAGCGCTTCCCAGTGGAGAGGTGACGTGGTTTTCCTTGCTGCATCCCCTTTGCCGGGTTGCTGCACTGTGGGAACCACCACTTGAGGCTCCGTTTGGCTGCTGGCTGGGCTTTATGCCTTTGGCTCAAAGGGGCTCAGAAGCTGAACATAACTGTGCCCGGAAAATCCCTTATTTTGGCTGCTGATCCCTTATTTTTGAGGCTGTTGGTCGCTTATTTTCAAATCTGTAAGTTGACAGCTATGCTCCAGATAGAGGTCTGAAACTCTGGAGAACTGCTGCCAGAGAGTGTTGTTGTGTAAGATGACTGAAGCCGAGTGAAGATCACATATTTGCTGTCTGGCTTTGATACGTTTGTGACACACAACATGGCAAAATTTACAGTTGCTGCCCCAAAACTGAGAAGAATGTTCATCAAGGATAATATGGTGGACCACAGTGATCTGCTCATACATGAAATATAGAAACTCATGTGCTTTAGTTTGCATTTTAAGATATGTATGTATATATGTATGTATGTATGTATGTATGTATGTATAAATTGGCTAACACTGTCTTTTAATGGTATATTCTGTATAGTATGGATAAGATGTATATTTCTTTGTAGTGATGGTTGAAATTGTTGGACTTTTGCGCCAACACAGAGTGTGCACAGCAACTGGAGCGTAGAAATAAAAGGATGTCCGCAATATCTTTGCTTAGTTTTATTTTCAAAAACAAAAGTCAAAAGCTTCAAGCTATCACTCCACACCAGCAGCTTACAAAACATTTGATCAACTTAAATACAGTTTCAAATAATCAATTATCCTATCACATCCCTTCCTGCATCCGGTGCAGAAAGTAACTCCCTTTTCTAATTAGCCAAGAAGTCAAGAGACCACAGGTGTGCAGCTAAGTAGGTCAAACTGCAAACATACACCTGTGAGCTTCAATTAACCAACGCTGTTCCTGCATAGCATCATTGACCACTTTAAGATAAAGAAAAACCAACAGAAATGACCATGATGGTCGCAACAACAAATAAAACATAGAACACTACTGGCATCAGATCATCTCCAGTTGTGCCAGGTTTTTCTCCACTGAGCTGATTTTAAGCATGGAGCCACTGAAGAGCCTTCTGTGACTCTTTGAAATTGACCAACCATTTATTTCCCTGGTGTTCCTCAGAAGTTTTGCCCAAATAGGCACCTCTACATTCACACTGCAATTTCACTTTCGGCAAAAATGGTGGCATCAAGGTAGTGGCCGCATGGATAGTTTCTTCACTACATCTGGCCTCCTGGAAGGATATCCACATGACTGTACACTGATAATCCACAGATTATCATTGAACATGTATTTTAATCATTTAATTTTATATACCACCCTATAGCCGTAGATCTCACAACATAAAACTACAGTATAAAAAACACAGAACACATAATAAAGGTAAAAGCAAGGACAACCCCAAAATCTTCCTTTCTACAACACATTTAAAATGGCATCAGAAGTCAATCAGCCCAAGGACTGCTTAAGGAAGGACATTTTCATCTGGCGCCTGAAGGTGTATAATGAAGGCACCAGCCAAACTTCCCTGGGGAGAGCATCCCACACACAGGGAGCTGTTTTTATGTCTGAATCACTATATGTAAATATAATGCAATATTTAACTGCATTTATTATTACCAAATCAAAAGAGAGAAGTGGATTTAGCTGTCAGGCAGAACTGATCTACCACTACATACACACGCATACATACACACCTGGTGCAAGACTGAACAGCATGTTCTGCAGCCATCATTAACAATCCATGCTTCCTGCAGGACTAATGTAAATTTGAATCAGTCTAAAAGATGTGCATCACTGTAATTCATTTCCTTGGGAGCATTAAGGAAAGGTTAATTGGTAGCACATTGGCACAATTAGCATATGACAATGAATTTGCAACCCAGGGGAAGCCATTTTCTTTCTGTGCATCCTGGTGCTTATTTCAAAACAATTATATGAACTATATACATCTGAAATTCATGCAAAATTATTTCAACAGCTCTAGGGGACTGCCAGGACCTTCAATCAACCCCCCCCCCCCCCCGGTTTATTAATTCAAAGTATATGTTTATGTGGATAATGTAGACTCATTTCTACCAGCTGTTTTTGCTCCCTGCAGCACAAAAATATTTTCTGTTGTTTTAAGTAATTTCATAGATCTGTATTTATGTATTTGTTTGTATATTTAGAACATTTTAAATAATAACATTCTGTTAATAATCATAATTTTAGCCCCCTTTTGTGAACTGGTTTATTTTATTGCATTTCTAGCCCACCTTTTTCTCCAAGGAACTCAAAATGGCATTCAAGGAGCTCTTCCTCATCATTCAATCCCCAAAACAACCCTGTGAGGTAGGCTAGGCTCAGAGGCAGTGATTGTCCCAGTGAGCTTCATGGCTGAGTGGGGTCCTAGTGGGACACTCTAACCACTACACCCAGTGCTGATGCCAGACTAGCTCACATCCTAGGTAAGGCTAACTACTTGCACGCACGCACACACACAAAATTCGCTAACTTCGATTTTCAAAAACAGGTGTCTTATAGAAAAGATGAAAAACACAAAACTTGAAACCTGTAAATTTATTTTCAATTGCAAGAATGTGTAACACAACAATCTTTAACTACCTGTCTCAAATATAAAAGACAGAACTTTAGCTCACAAATCATTTTGAATAACATTGGGAATTGTGATGTTACAATTTCAGTCTCTTAAATTGTGCTAGTCTTTGACTGAAATAAAGTTTGACGCTGATATTGATACTAAGTCTCTTAAAAGTGCCTTTTCCTTTGCAGATTTTGTCACCAATTCCTTCAGGTCAAGTGTTGATGCTTGGGTATGTTCAATTGATACAGTTGCCAAGCCAACTAGTCTCTTTTGCAAACACTGTGGAGCATTTGTAAGTTTTTCTAAGTCTGAGCTTTAAGAAACTGCATTCACCACTTGCCATGTACACTGGAAGTGTGAGAAGGATCCTTAGAGAAACAGAAACATTAGACACATTATCCAGGAGTGTTCTTATAGCATGAAGTATTCTTTGTGGCAACACACACTTTGGAAGTCTTCGAGCTATTGCTATACGTTCACAGCAAAGATCTTCAGCATGAATATCTTTGTTTCCATTGTGCATCAATGGCTTTTCCAAATTCTTGCAGGCCTTAAGTACATCTTCAGTAGGTGTTTTGCCCCCAATATGATAAAGGAAGCCAAATAGGGAGTTATTGCTGGAATTTCTCCTCAACAGATTGCATGGCCATGTCTACAGCACTGTAGTAGAAACCTGCTTTGAATTTCTGCTTTGGATATTACAATGCCTTTTCTCATGTCATTTCTTTTTGCCCACAAGGGTCATCTAGTCCAAACCCCTGCAATGCAGGAATCTTTTGCCCAATGCAGGGCTTGAACCCACAACCCTGGGATTAAGAGTTTCATGCTGCCCTGACTCTCTCTGACTTCCTGACTTCCTATCTCTCTCTATAAAGCTGTACCTCAGAAGTCAAACACCTTGCGAGTTGAACGTTTTGGCTCCCAAATGCCACAAACCTGGTTGGTCTCTAAGGTGCTACATAAATTTACTTACTTACTTACTTACTTACTTACTTACTTACTTATTTATTACAAACCTGGAAGTGAGTGTTCCAGTTTGCAAATGTTCTTTGGAACCTGAACGTCTGATGTGGGTTCCACGGGTTCCAATCGGAAGTTGTGCCTTGCTTTCCAAATGTTTTGGAAGTTGAATGGACTTCCGGAACAGATTCTGTTCGACTTCCACGGTACGACTTTATGTATAAACTTGCTTGCTTTCATGAGCCTATAATTGTACTCCATGTCAGAGGCACAGGTCTCCGCTGCCCAGCATCTTTAATATTGCAGTTTGGGCTGCTTGTTAGCATCAATGGATGTCTTTTCCCTTTCCCCCAATGCCTTATCTGTTTGGTCTGATTGCGTCTGCTCTGCTACCTTCCTTTCCTGCAGTGTAAAGAATTTATTTCATGTTCAGTTTGTAATGTGTTCAAAAGCCTGGCATCTGGTTTTTCTATAATGAAGTTTGGGGCGGTTGTTGTGTTCTTCTACTACATGCAACCCGGGGAACACTTGAAGATGAAAGAACAGACTGCAAGTGAACAAGAAATAATCCAAGCTGAGAGCTTCAATTGCTGGTATTATCATTATCCAAGCTGGATGAAAAATGATGAACTCCACTGTTGAGCTCATTGATTTCCAGATCTCTACCACTGGTGAATCTCTTTCTCAAAAATTTCGGAGACACAGACGTACAAGTGCCAAAGTCTAAAATATTTAGAGACCCACGGATGCCTCCTGGAAAGATTTGACAAACATTCTCTTCTCAAAGAGCCCTAATGCAATATTGAACAAGAGCTCAAGATTTTCTTCCCTACAAAGGTATTATTTACCTTTCTGCTTTCAAAGTTTTGTTTTGTTTTTGAATTAACTCACTGAATGTCAGAACTAGCAAAAATTGGCTCCAGGCAAAAGCTACTTTCAACCAGAAACTTATGCAACACTCTGAGCTACATTTCTTTGGGGGTGATTGATACATTGCTTCACATTTGCAAAATTCCAACATGTAACATGAATTCCTCATGGAGCATCACACACAACAATTATACATGTGTAGTTTTTTTCTCTGTGTAATATATTACGAAACTAGCCAAGGATCTTTGCATATGCTGAGTAGAAAGCTCTTGTGTGAGATCTTCACATGCTCATCACGTTACTTCCCTTGTGCAAGTGACTTGTGGCCAGCATTTTTGAATGTTTAAAGCAGCCTTAGGATTGCAGCCCAGAGTACTGTCTATTGTCCAGACCCAGAGTATTTCAGAGCCAACTAATACTGGTTTCATTATTAATTCTTCATTTGTGGAGAAAGGGTTATTCTTCTGATATCAGAAACACTAGGATCATTTGTTCAGCCAAGTCGGGGACTTTTTAACAAATGAATGTTTAGGTGAGGCCTGCCCAACATAGGCTCACCAAGATGAATGCAAACTATCAGCCATCTAAGATAGCCCATTAAAGAGCAACTAAACTTCCTGTGTTCCTGCCCACTTAGGAATGACATGTTTGTGAGAAGTTGTCTAGCTCCTGATAAGGGACATGACACGGCTGGTACGCTGAACTCAGTTTAGTTGACTGTTCAGGTCTGGCTTAGATGACAAATGTTAACTTGTAAGAACTGTTCAGTGATAGATTTGCATGCACATTCCACCAGCAACATGGATGCAAATATTTGGGACCACAGCTCCACTAAATTCAGGACTCTCTGATGTTTTTACAGAGATCCCAGTCCACAAAGCACTCAAACCATTCAAAAATAACACAACCAATATGGGCATGATTGAAGGACTGGGCCTGATATTAGACAAAGGGAGCAAGCAACTACTTCAGCTGGCAGGTCCTGGGAGGCTAGGCAGTGATGACAAGGTGTTGGAAGGCAGAGCTATGTGTGCCAATCACAGCTTGCCCTACCCCAGTATGCTAACCTGCTGCCCTCAGAGGTGGTGGGGGATGCTTTCCTGTTGCTGGTGTTGAAGTAAGACTCATTGTCAGGCTCGGGGAATTCTATTCCTCCCCTGGTGGCAGCGATAAGCAGAGAAAAACAAAAGGAGTTCTTACTATTGAGTTTATTCAGTCATTACAGCGAGAGACAAAGGAATGCAGTCAGTCTCACGTTAGTGGCGTTGCTCCAACTGAGCTCCTCCCTTCTCCCTTCCCAGCAACCGCACTTCCCCTTATGTTGGCTGCCAGGGGCTAATTGTCTCTGAGCCCTTTGTTCTTATACTCTTCACAAATGCCAGGTTCTGGGAGAAGGGGGGTAAGAAATGCTCTCCAGTGCTCTCCAGTGATAACGCCTCTGCCTCTGCCTCATTCCTATCTGCTCCCAACACCTCCCAACCCTTCTGTTTGCCCATCTCTGAGCTGTGACCTTCCTCAAACCACTGCTGTAATTCAATACTGCCTTCCTCTTCTCTGGAAGCTTCAGGAAGAGAAGGTGGGGGCAATCTCCATCACTCCTCCTCAATCTCAGCCCCTTCAGTCCAGTCCCTGACACTCAGGTAGCATTCCAGCTGCCTTCTGAACATTGAATTGGGAGGGACTGCCATCTGGTCCTTAGACAGCAGAACAGCTTGCCGCCCCCACCCCCGCCCCTGCCCCAGTAACAGTGTCCCTCCATTCCATCTTCAGGCAAATACTGTTTGGAAACCTGCGACTACATTTGGACCCCCAGCTGTGCACTTTCACTTTTTGCTGTCACAAATAATTATTCAATGTAATAAATGTAGATGGTGGTTCACATTTGACTCTTCCCTTGCCTTTTATGCAAGTTTTCCAAAAGGAGGTCCTCTGTGCAACCCATGCCTGACTTTGATCAGCTAATCAAGAAGCTGATGCCAAAATAAACTGGCAGCTAAGTGAACGCTTTGACAAATTAATTCCTTCTCTGGGATTCTGGAATTGATCTCCTCCTCCTCCTCCTCCTCCTCCTCCTCCTCCTCGGCATTTGAAGAAAGAGCTGCCTCTTGGGAATGTACCAGAAGTAACTACAAAGTCTAGTAGCTTGTGATATACAGAGGAAATCTTTTAACAGTATGAGACCAACACCTTCCAGGTAGAACTTGTTTAAAGGAAGCTACATCTAGAGAGTTACTTTAAGCTACATCTAGAGAGTTACTTGGGCATGCCTGCTGGCATTCATTGACTCGTTTATTCCTGTCATATCATCACTCCATTCTGTTCCAGCAATACTGTGTTGTGTTTAAGAAGAGGAGGCTGCTGTTAAAAAAATTGGAAGTCCACAGCTTCCTAGGCAGTGCCACCATTCCTGGCCTTTTAGACAAAATACAGTCCCCTGTTGACAATTAGTTGTGGGTTTAAGATCAGTTATGTCAATTATACCCATATCCAACTCCCCTCAAATGATGCTATGCCAACATTCTACGTTGGAGTGCCTTGCTTATCTGAAATATCTTATTTTTAAAAAAGAAAAGAAAACATTCTCAATATTTTTATTTTTTTAAAAAACTGCATTTATTTAAAAGACTTGCATCATCTCTAAAGATTGCACATTTTCACAATTTGAATCGATCTTGCATTGCTAGAGCAACATTTGATGACAAAAACAGTGCCCTTTTTTCACCTGAGAGATCTGACCGCTTTACATCTAACAGAACTGGACATATAGCCTTAGGCTACCAATTCAATGATTTAAGTGGTTAATAAAAAGAGATTGGGGATACCAGAAACCTCTTGTCATGCTCAAAGCAAAAAATAAGTCATATGAATTAGCTGCTGGGCTTTGCTTCCACAGTGTATACATATTTTGTCAGATGTTGCTGCAAGGTTCTGGGCACTACAATTTAAGGATCTCAACAAGCGGGAACGTGTGCAGATGAGGGTGACCAAGATGATCAAGGGTCTGGAAACCAATCCTTATGAGGGAGTTGGGTATATTTAGCCTGGATAAGAGGAGACTGAGAAGAGATATGACAGCCATCTTCAAATATCTGAAGGGCTGTCACATGGAAGATGGAGCAAGGTCGTTTACTGCTGTTCCAGAGAGTAGAACCTGAACCAATGGCTTCAAGTGACAAGAAAGGAGATTCCAACTAAACGAGACTAATTTTCTAATGGTAAGAGCTGTTTGACAGTGTTTCTGTGTGCTCTGGTTTCTGTCACAGTGTTCCATTGTGCCAGAAGTTGTTTAGCCATGCTGGCCACATGATCCTGAAAGCTGTCTGTGGACAAACGCTGGCTCCCTCGGCTTGAAAAGCAAGATGAATGCTGCACCCCATAGTCGCCTTTGACTGAACTTAATTGTCCACGGGTCCTTTACCTATACCTTACTTTGACAGTGGAATGGACCACCTTGGAAGGGAGTAGACTTTTCTTCATTGGAAGTTTTTTAGCACATATTGGATGGCCATATGTCATGGATACTTTAGTTGAGATTCCTGACCTTTGGGGTCCCTTACAACTCTACAATTCTATGAAGGTGTAGTTTAAACCAAGTCTTACTATTTTTAGCAGTTATGCAATCTTTCAGAAGGATGCAGGTCAAAAGAGGAGAGAGAATAGCATAACTATAAGGTAAAATTGTCTGATTGTAACAGAATAGCCTGGCTTGGCTCAGCATTAAATTGTCAAGTTCTCTTTGTTCTCGGGGAGCAAATGGTGTCCTGGTGTACTGCAAAGCAATACCTTGAGAACTCTTTTTGGGAAACTGCCAAGAGTGCAAGGCACATCATGCTAACCTTTGTTTCCACTGAGCTTTCAGTTTTGGTCTATTTTGCTGCCACAGATGCAGGGCTCTTTTCCATGCATATGGTTTCAAGCCTTGAGGTACAGAACAATGTTTCTGCTGTTATCTCTTTATTCTAGAGTCATATACCCAAAGGCATGGCAGGTTCTTTGAATCAGCCTGTGAAAGTCAACACTTCCTCCTGCTCCTCCTTCTTTGGATCAATAGAAGAAACACTGTACCTTTCTTTTTGGTGGGCACCAACATGATTAAGTTTGGGGGGCCAAACAAGTCTGCTTGGTGCAGTTTCCAGAACTGACCTTTGAGCGGGTGCAATATAACCTATGGTGCAAGTGTTGCAATCAGTGCTCCACCCCACCCACTTTTGCCTCTGGCCCTGACTACCACTGACGTGTCTCCCCTGGAAGGTGGCCCATGAGGGAATGCAGACCTTGGGCTGTTTATAATTCCCTACCCCTGCCGTCACCATCACCGCCACCCTTAGTTTAGGTCTCACTTTCCAGAACTGACGTTTTGTATAACTTGCTGTTGAAATGGAATACTCAGGATGAAATGGTTAAATTGGTCATGATTAAATGGGCACAAGATGTTGGTTATAATATTATGTTTGCTGACTGGGAACAGTTGTGGACCACCGGTATGAAATTTACGGCATGTAATGCCTTGAGAGAAAATATTATGAAAATGATATATAGGTGGTACATGACTCCAGTCAAGCTTGCAAAAATCTATCATTTGCCCAATAATAAGTGTTGGAAATGTAAAGAAGCTGAAGGTACATTCTTTCACCTTTGGTGGACGTGCCCAAGGATTAAGGCTTTCTGGGAGATGATATATAATGAACTGAAAAAGGTATTTAAATATACCTTCCTTAAGAAACCAGAGGCCTTTCTTCTGGGCCTAGTCGGCCAATTGGTGTCAAAGAAGGATAGAACTTTTTTATGTACGCTACAACAGCAGCAAGAATACTCATTGCAAAGTATTGGAAGACACAAGACCTACCCACTTTGGAAGAATGGCAGATGAAGCTGATTGACTGTATGGGACTTGCAGAAATGACTGGCAGAATCCGGGACCAGGGAGAAGAGTCGGCAGAAGAAGATTGGAAAAAATTTAAGGACTATTTACAAAAATATTGTAAAATTATGGAATGTTGAATGATGCTGGATTGAAATTAAGTGGTTTCAAGCTGTAACTATGATAAAATGACTTTCTTTTTGTAAGTAAGAATTTAAAGCTATAATAATCTAAGATGTTGAGATAAGGATTTGCTGTATAAATAATTCAAACTGGGTATACAAGAAGGGGAGGTATGAGGTGGTCGGGGAAATAAGTTACAAGAAAATAAGGTGTGAAATTTAACTGTTTTTAATATTTTTATGTTTGTTTTTTCTTTTGTTTGCAAAAATTGGAAACTTTAATAAATATCTTTTTTTAAAAAAAAAAAAGAACTGACGTTTTGAAGCATGTGACAAGAATGGCCCCTAAACAGAAAGCCGCCATTTGATAACCAAAAGCAAAATCCATAAACAGTTTCAAAATGTTTAAACAGCTGCCTGCATTAGGTGGGAAATGTTGAGAGGAGTGGGGATGGAACTAAGGTGTTGAGTGGCTGACCTTTGAGTGCCCCACAGCCTGCCTCACACACGCTAAACTTCACACACTGCCCTCAGATGTAATGGAAAAATGTTGTCCTGTCGTCAACATCGAGGTAAGATTCAACTGCCAATCTGGTCAGCTTTTGTACCTGGAATGGGGAACGGCACCATCTTGTCACTTGCCTCATGAAACAGAATGTTTAGAAAGAGCTCTAAAGCCATGTGTGCAGTTCTCTAGATTGACATTCCTCCCAAGGCTCCCAGCTTCCCTCTAAACAGAGTGTACTAGCAAGGGATCCTCAATAAAGGATAAGATCCTAGCAGCAAAGGGAACCCTGATGCATAAACACAAGATAATGAGGAATGATGAGTCAATGCTAGCATTCCAGAACTCTATCCCTCCGGCAGCTCAGACAGTCTGCATCTTTCATTTCTTTTTGAATGTCCAAAATAGGAGTTGCCAATGTGGTGCCTTCCATAAGTTTTGATCTTCAGCTTCCATCATCCTTGACTCTTGGTCATGCTGGCTGTGGCTGATGGGAGCTGTAGTTCTACAACAACTGGAGAACACCATAACTGTCACCCCTGGTTAACTGAGAGATAAATCCTGTAGATCTTTCTACTGTCAGTAGTCCTCAGCAATGATGTCCTTGTTTGTCTCTTTTATGTCTAGAGAAGCATATGTCTCCTTCAGCCACCCTTGGGGCTCCAATAAGAATTGTGCCAGTATATGTGAGGTCAGTTGGGTTAAGGTGGTTTTCTGTTTTTTTGCTGTGTAGTTTTGGAAGCAATCACTTTTGAACAAATCTGCAATGTGCTGCTGCTGCTGACACGGCAATAGAGGTGCTCCAGCAATATGAACAGCATCCTCAATTTGTCCCCGAAGTTAAAATAAGCATGCAAATGACTGCTGCTGATTTCTCACAGTCCCTTGAAGAATTAAGCAGCACCCCTTGGTTGGCTAAGTCCACAGGACTGCATTTTTATTGAAACGGAGAGATAACTGGCTTTGAAATTGAAACCATAAAGCAGAGTGTGGCACATACACCCCTCCACTTCCCCATTCTCAATAAAAGAAATGAGCCAGTTCTCATCAGAGTTTTATTCTGGCCTCAAAATTGGGATGGAAGGCTGTTTGCAGCAATCGCCAAACTCCAGCTTCAATTCATCTTCCTGATAGGAAGAAAAGTTCATCCTAGGGATACGGGAGAAATTCTATTCAGTTTGCATTTGAAGACACACCTGTTTAATACATGCTTTCAGAAACAATATGTGAACTGGGAAAATTTTGGAAATCTGTAATGCTCAAAATTTTGCATTGCAGTCCTGTAGCTGTGTGGACAAAATGCACATACTGGGGTGAAGTGTGCCTAACAATACACCTTAGTGAAAGTAACACTACAATGCATTATATTAGATAAATTGTTTTGCAAAAAAAAAAAAAGCCTATTAGGCAAAATTGCAAACAAACGTGTATATCAGGAGAAAATCATTGCTGTTATTTTTTTTTTTAAATCACAAACTAACATAGAAATGTGGAGAAATGAAGTTTGGGGAAATGAGAACCCCCTCCCTCCCGACCATGGAGAAATTTATCTCTGCACACACCTTCATAAAAGCTGCAAAAATCAGCCTGCACTTTTGCAGAGGGAGAATGTTTGCAGGAAATAGTGGCGGGAATGGAAGAGATTTTTAGTACTTTTGTGTTTCTGCATATTCAGAAACATGTTTGAGAATAGGCATGATTCCTCATTCTGCTTCCACAGTGCAAATGTTCTTCAGCTTGTTCCTACAGCAGATCGAGCTGCTTTGCTCCCTTCCCATGTCCTCCACCCTACTGTGTAAGCATTCTGGTCTCAAAAAGGCCTTGCTGCTGGTTTCCCAGCTTTCTTCATTCTCTGTGCCAGGCCATCCATTGATATCTCTTCTTGGGCTTACCGCTGAAGCATTTCTTGTCAATTCCCCTTGACCCGGAACGCAGCATTTTTGTTGCCGTCATGAAACTGGTCAATAGCATTTGGAATAAAGCAATGGCTTCTAACCTCCCTCTTCCATCACCTCATTCTGCGATGTTGTAGAATTTATCAGCAAACTGACCACAGGCCTCCTCCACTTACTGTACCGCAACACGCGCGGTTTCATTTTTGGTCTGTTGTGAAATGATCTTCCTGTTGTCACTGATGAGGTCGTGAAGGATCCTCCATCCTGTGAAATGTCAGAGTGAATGAAGCTTGGAAAATGGGAGTGTATCTTTTAGCTGGTGGTTTTTGTTTTCTGCAGTGTCAGTTTCTAGGCAAGATCTATTGCCCACACACTCCATAGGCTTTCTTTTTCTTAGGGAAAGGTTAGAAACTCAATTGTCCCACATATGAAACCTTGTTGGGCTGTGAGCCACTTAGTTTCATCAGTTTCTTCTTTGCGGGCCATCAAAGGAGTATATAGGAAGCTGACTTGTACCATGTTGGATTATTGGTTCATCTAGCCTGATATTGTCTACGCGCTGAGTGGTAATAGATACCCTAGATCTTTTCTAAGCTCAGCACATGACAAACTAGGACAAGTGCTGAGATCCAGAGGCCCTGGCAAAGGCCACCTTCACTGCCACTGAACTGTTACCCATGTTAGTTACTGTTACCCATGTTAGTAGTTTTCTCTCTCTTCACCTTCTGATAAAGTAGACTTTGAATATGACTCTTTATTTGCAAGATGGCAACTATTAACAAGCAGTATTATTTATGCACACCAAGCCCAACATAATGTGTTTCTCTCCCTTGAGCCCAAGAGAGGGTCTTCTTGCTTCCAAAACTCATTCGTAGCAGTGCATAGGTTATCAGTCCATAGCTTGTCTGTCTTCTAAAGGTTATATAGTTACTTAACTCCTTGGCTCGGGGGGTTGCATAACTCCATACCCTCCAACATTTCTCCAATGAAAATAGGGACATCCCCAGGAAAAGTGGGACATTTCGGGATCAAATCAGAAATCAGGATGGCTTTTGTAAATCTGGGACTGTCCCTGGAAAATAGGGACACTTGGGGGGAGGGATCTATGGTTATCAGGCACTTGGGAACTGCAGTTCAAGGGAGACTTTCAGCCCTATGCTCCAGTTTAGGGCTAACAAAGCGCTTTCCATCAGAGTGCAGAGGAAGAGGATGAAAATTAACCTTCTATCTCTGCTGCTGTTGTATTTTTTAACAACTGCCCTCAGAATGTGTCAGAGAGTGGCTGGGGCATGTGAGAGATCACCCACTGCAGGCCTTAAAATCTGACTGCTATTTCCTGCACTTGGCACTCCCGAGGAATTGGCTGTTTGCTATATTATTTATTAACACCTGACTGTACTGGAAGGTTTAATCATATCAGACTCTGGTTTATATATTTTAACAACAAATAAATAATATTGCTTGAAATAGCTTTTAATGATTGATGTGGCCTGTTTGGTGTCATTGGGTGCTGCAAGCATTTCTGTTGAGTTTCATAGGCTTTCTCAGAAGCCTGAGTTGACTCACTGGATGAATCTGATTTCTTTTTTTCTTTTTCTTTTTTGGAGCTGTTCCCTCTGCTTTTCCTTGCTGCATCTATTTGTTTCAGCCTTGTGTATCACTGTGGTATTTTGTAACATTTGGGAAGTTTGTGAACATTCCAAATAAATAAATGTTTATGTGATCAAACTGAATTGCTTATTTGTTAGGTTACAAAATGCATTAGTAGTGGACTGTTTATTGCAGGGGTAACCTATGTGAGGACCTCTAGATATTGTGGACTCCAGCTCCCATCAGCCCCAACCGGCATGACCCATGGAAGGAATAGTGGGAGCTGAATTCCAATGTCATCTGAACGGCATTTTGTAATGGAACACTCCTGCAGGGCCCATGGCGTCATCCGGCAACTGGAACAGCTACGCAACATTCCTGGGAAGGGGTTCTGGTGTTCTGGGACTCACAGCTGCTCTCTTGTGAGCACCCGGTCTTAACAGAGTACAGCAGCACAGACAGAGGTGAGGAAGTATCTGGGCATACCTACTTTATATCTACTAATTACAGATTAAAGAACATAACAAACACATATGAGAGGAGCAGCCCTCATACAGACATCCTATCTCATCACAAGACAGAGTGGGGGGGAGTACAATAGTACAGTCATACCTCGGGTTACAGACTCTTCAGGTTGCGCATTTTCAGGTTACGGGTGCACCGAAACCCGGAAGTACCAGAAGGGGTTACTTCCGGGTTTCGGCACTCGTGTATGCACTGAAGCAATAAATCATATTTTGCGCATGTGCAGAAGCGCCGAATTGCAACCTGTGCGTGCGCAGATGTGGCGCTGTGGGTTGCAGACACTGCGGGTTGCGAACGTGCCTCCCGCACGGATCACGTTCGCAACCCGAGTGTTCACTGTACCAGAGATGGAAGTCACACAGACAGGCTTCCTTTCTCATGGAACAGAAAGTAAACAATAGGATCAGATGATCCTTGCAATGGGAGGAGTGAAATCCTAACATCTTGTTGTCCATTGTTTCATTGCTGTTCTTGCGTTGTGAGCTGCCAAGGGCACTTTATTGTCAGAAAGTGGCATGCAAATTGTAGTTATCTTCATCATAATCATCTGTGTGGCAATGCAGCTTTATACGTGTCTACTCAAAAGTAAATGTCATTGAATTCAGTGAGACTTACTCCCAGGTAAGTGTATACAGGAGCACAGCCTAAACCACACTGCTCCTTTTTGTCTGTAGAGAAGGAAAATCCATTATTTTTCGACTAGTCTTCCATCTCCATTACTGGTTCAGAGGATTTAGATAACAGGAAACCATCCCAGATAGTGAAACAATAGAAATTATGTCATTATAACATCAAGGACATCAAGGCAATATTTTGTATCTCATATTCAGACTGTAAATATTGCAGTAGGATACCCTACCTGGGAGAAAATCATTAACACATTGGACAGTGTCCACTATAATTATAGCAAGACAGATTTATTTGCTCCCAACAAAGATTTATATAGCTCCCAACTATTTTAATGACTCAATTTAAGTTGAGATGAAACCAAGTTGTTCTGCTATCACCAACTGCTGAATTTTCAGTTGTCAAAATGATGTCATATTTTCATATTTTGAGCATACTTACGTTAAACATGCAAGGACTGTGGCATATCTTACACTAATTGAGGAATGGATCAATTCAGGAGCAGAGTTATTGCAGTCATGCTAAAAATATTCTGACTATTTTGGATACGTTTGGGACTAACTGACTGGTTGGCATCCTTCTGTCTCAGGAGACAATGGGATCAGTGGTGGAGGAATCCTCTCTGGCGCCTGGGATGGGAGACCAAGGGGCAGGGCAAACTGCCCAGCAGTGCGGGCATGACGTCCATACAGACTGCGCATGCATGGCAGCCCGTACCTTCGCCATATGAGAGGCAGCCCATACTGACTGCGCACGTGCCCTCGGCTGCTCTACAGCTGGAGGGAGGCACTGGGCCATCTTGTCACCCTCCCACAGTGCCACCCAGGGTGGCCCGCCTCCTCCAACTCCCCCTTCATATGCCTCTGAATGGAATGGAGACGGTGGGTGAATTCTGATTCACACACAGAGAGACAGGTTCAGCTGAGCACACACACACCCGGGTTCATTTTACCAACAGATCTGTGTAGAACATTATTATTAAATTTTGATTACATTGTTCCGGACTCACAAGGGTCACATCTAATTGTAAATAATAATAATAATAATAATAATTTATTATTTATACCCCGCCCATCTGGCTGGGCCTCCCCAGCCACTCTGGGCGGCTTCCATAAAAACCAAAAATACAATAAAATATCACACGTTAAAAACTTCCCTGAACAGGGCTGCCTTAAGATGTCTCCTGAATGTCAGGTAGTTGTTTATCGCCTTGACATCTGCTGGAAGGGTGTTCCACAGGGCGGGCGCCACTACCGAGAAGGCCCTCTGCCTGGTTCCCTGTAGCTTTGCTTCTCGCAATGAGGGAACCGCCAGAAGGCCCTCGGCGCTGGACCTCAGCGTCCGGGCAGAATGATGGGGGTGGAGACGCTCCTTCAGGTATACTGGACCGAGGCCTGTTCAAATTTTAGGGTGGAATGTTTCATTGGTGATTATATACTATGGATAAGTTAATTAATCAATTAATTGGTTAAATGCAACACAGTTTTATTGGCTAAACACTATATAATCACTGCCTTAATTAAACCTCTCGAAAAGACATCCAGTGCAGAAATGCAGTTAAATAACAACCACTATATTTGGCTTCCTATTTCAATGTAGAGAACATGGTTAAATAAATGATTATTATTTTTTTGGCATCCTAATTGTGTCTTCTGCCTAATTTCCCAAAATTACAGAGCCGTACTATATGTCATTTATGTTAGGGGCAGGGGGATGTTCACTGCCCCTTCGCTAGTGCAATGACCACCATATGCCCGGCACGTAAAGTGGAACACACACCACTAGAATATCCTCAAATAGTTGTGGGCTGGGGAGGCAACCATGTCATCAGTGTCCATCAAAACACCACCAACCCCCACCCATCAGGGACTATCCTGGTGAACATGCCCACACATGGAGAAAACCAATAAACTCACAGCAATGATTGCATACCTGTGATGTCACATCCCTTAAAATGGAGCACACACAGCAATTCTTCAGGACTCTCACTCACTCATCTCCAGTGTCACAGCCAGCAACAACCCCAAGCAGGGTATTTGAGCCTCATTGTACCTCATACAAGCATGTTTGGGGGCAGAACACACAAAGGAAAGGAAGGAAAGGACACACAGTGCAGCGCTCACATAGGTCCCCTGGCACAACAGCTGTATCATGGGGTGTGTGTTTGTGTGTGTGTGATCTGCAAGTGTATCTGAGCAGCTGGCACCAGTGCATTTGCAGAGAAGCATTCTATGTGATGTTTCAGCAGTGTAGCCAGGCTTTTACCAACTTTCTGTTGTCATATTTCAAGTCTAGGATAGCACCCATAATATATAGTCAGTACAATTTTAACTTACTGATCATGAATGAAAGAAAAGGCTTTGATGCAACCCAATGACATCATTAGAACCACCATATAAAACTGTTGTAGGTTCATACCCATAATCTTGAGCTTTTCAACTAGACCTTATTATTTCACAAAACCTATGCCCCCATAAGGGACACAATTTGTATTGCAACAATAAGAGAGAGAAACAAAGGCTTTTGAAAATTCCTAACAGGTCTTTTGAGTTTGATAACCAAACACTCAAAAAGTAGAGCTGGGACACCATTTTGACAAAATGTGATGGTTCTGTTTGTTTTTTCAATATCCGAATATGACCATGCATTTTGATTATCAGCTGTTTTTTTGGAATCTGAAAGAATGTGACTTTGACATAATGCTTTGAATACTCACCTGTTGAAGAGAATGTTCTCTGAATGAATGAATGAATGAATGAATGAATGGGTGAGTGAAGCTTGTACAAAACGTACTGTATGTCACTGCAGGTCAGATGTCATCTACTGTCAGATGTTGGCTTGTACATGTCAGAGATAGCTGACTGCTCCGGCATGTAAGAAATAATATACCATAACCCATGGATCGTTATGTTACATACTGCCAAATATTGATTGCTACCGAACATCATCGTCTGTCAAATGCTGATTCAAATATGCATTCAGAGACTAACCCAGAGGGTTATGAAAAATTGCAGAGAAAATTCACTTCAGGTTACCAAAAAGTAGATACAGAATGGTGGGCAAGTTATTTAAGAAAGCCACATAAACCTGTATTAGACTTCTGCATCCCCCATCACCAAATCACATTCCTCTGTTTAATCAGCTGTTCCATATGAATACAACCATAATTCTGAATGACACTGAACGACAATAATTCTGAATGATTCTGAATAATTCTAGAGAAACTGCTCCCTTGTTCTCAACTGGTCTTAACAGGAAGTAGCCTGTTTTTTGTTTGTTGGTTTGTTTTGTTTTGTTTCAGGCATGATTCTTATGATTCTGATGGTCTGGGACTTTGGGAATTCCATGTGTTCTGCCACATTACACAGAGAATTGCCTTACCCTGAATCAAACCATTGGTCCATCTAGATCAATATTGCCAGCAATCATTCCTGCGTTGCATTGCAGGGGGTTGGACTAGATGGCACTCAAGGTCCTTTCCAACTCTACAGTTCTGTGATTCCATGACAGACAATGATTCTCCAGGGTTTCAGGCAAGGAGCATTACCAGTCCTACCTGGAGAGGCCAGGGATGCCAGGGAACCTGGGACCTTTTGCATGCCTTGGTCCTTACTCATCTTGCGAGGTAGCAGGCAGCATTTGTTGCAAATGAAAAAGAGCCACACATTCAGTCTATACGTTCAAAACTACATTTGCTAGAAGGCTATGAGAATGGCTTATTTAGAGATGCGAGAGATTCACCAGACAGCACATCACTCACAGCTGTGGCAATTGGCGGAGACGTGAAAGATACTCTCTGTACAAAGGTAGTGGCAGCTGACAGCAGTTACAGTAGGAGGTAGACAGACAGAATGAGCATGGGAGACAAGAGTATAAAGGAAACGAAGTCTAGAATCCTGGGAGATAAAATAAATCATAACAATTGGGGTAAATCAATAGAGTACAAGAATAAGTACTCGCTTGTCTTGGATATGAATGCATAGGGATATGGCTTCTCTAATAGAGCTGTCATGCAGCATCAATTACGCTATGCCTGTGTGTGCCTGTCAAAATTTGGGAAGGCTTCCTGGCAGTTGTACATTTCACAGAGATGCATCATGCCACATGGTTTCATCTGGGGAATGTGCAGGTGTTGCTTCTACCCAGACATTTGATCCATTGGGAAACTGAACCGTTAGCGAATGCTCAGCCTACATCGTTGGTTACAATCTGATGTCCTCCAGATAATGGGTTGCAACACATGCGGACAAATCCTATGCATGATTACTCGGGGAGTATGTCCCACTTAATCTAATGGGACCTAGACCCAGACTAGAGCATGTATTTTTGCCGCATGACAGTCTCTCCCAGGCTTGTTCTTTTTAATTTAAACCATGAGTGGCAGGAGTTGTAATGGATTGGGACCATGGCACATAGGGAAGGGAGTTGACTTTTCCGGTCTGCACTGTTTTCCCAGTTAAAACTGCACACAGAGACAGGTATGTTCACCAAAGGCATCATTAAGTACTAGAGGATATTTAGCAGGCAAACAGTATGGATGAAAAGTTCAGCCCCTCTCCACACTCCAGGTTCTCTGTTGCTGTAGTTGTTGTTGTTAATTGGAGAATCATTTATATGGTAACTATAATCTATTCTAAATCTCACTCTCAGCTGCAAAGGAGTGAGGAGACCCTTGTGAGCTAATTTGCTAGATAAATTTATTTTCAATATTTTTACGGAACAAGTTTCTCCCAGTTAAATCAAACACCACAACACACCCACACCACAAAAAGCTCAAGGAGCAGGTGCCATCTGGAAAAGAGCTATCCCCAGGGCTTCTTTTCCCAATGTGAATGTACCAGAACTCAGTTCCGGCACCTCTTTGGTGGGCGCCATTGCCATTATAAGAGAACAAGGGAGGTGTTCATGGTGAGTTCCAGAACCTCTTTTTCTACAAAAATAGCACTGGTTTTTCCTCCCCCTGCCCCCGCTGCTCTCAATAGAAAGGTTAAGCTGAGTTTGACAGTGATTTGCTCATCTGCTCAACATTATAGTTGATCAGAGATTTGAACCCTGGTCTCCTTGGTCCAAGAACTAGGTGCACTTGTTTTTCACAGAATGAGCATTTATTTAAAAATCACATTTGACTTCTGTGTGGGTCCGAATGTGAATAAATAAATAAAGTATGCAACTAATTTTAGGGTCTGTTTCCATCAGGTATGCTTAGCACCAGTAGCAGTACTGATTAATCTCAAAGAAGCTTATTCCCCAATTCTAAAATAAAAATGCAAAACAAAACAAAACTCAGGTACACCTTTGTGCTTAACATGCTTTTCAAAAAGCAGAGAATGCAAGGAATCAGCAGTTTTGTTTATGCAGAATCCACCTGGAATGGCAAAATACTCATTAGGTTTGCGTCAATAGTGCTCAGCATTTTGATCAATATTTCAAACAGTTGTGCAGCTGTAATGGCACCAATTGCTGTATCTGTTAGTCTTTGTGGAAGATTCATTCACTTGGGTGCTCCTAACTCACTCATGTGAATTGTTCAAGAAAGTTATTAACAGGGTTTTTAGACTTTCTGTAATTGTGTCAGTGGTGTCTCATTGTAATTTAGGTCACTTGCTAGTCCTTTCTGCCATTTATAAACATGCTTCTCCATTTTCTTATCAGTCAAGTCTAATTATGTGTCCTAAATTTTATACTGTGGGGGAAGAGAATAGGATGAGAAAAAGAGAGACTGGAGCTATGTGCCAAATTACACTGCTGTGCCTTTTGCTGTTTGGGGGCAGTGATGAGCAGAAATGTTGCGATCCATTCCAGAAAGGTTGTTGCAGCAAGGAATGAATGAATGAATCCATTCTGTACCACACAAATGTCAGCTTGCAAAATACGGCCTTGAATGTGAAATCTGTACCTCCTCTGTAGCCTCTTGCACAGAAAGGAGTTCAGATATCTTTTTTGTTACACACACACACACACACACACACACACACACTTCAGTAACTAATAGAGAAGGTAGGAAGAAAACAGAACACATAAAACACAATATAATACATCAAGTACACTATATAATGTAAAATATAAAATGAGAAATATAAAATAATGATATTAAAGTGGTAAAAACAACATTTTATAATTTCAGAATTAAGACAGGATCCTGTGCTGACAAGCTATTGCTAGCTACCTTGGCAGTACAGTGGTACCTCAGATTAAGAACTTAATTCATTCTGGAGGTCCATTCTTAACGTGAAACTCTTCTTAACCTGTGGTACCACTTTAGCCAATGGTGCTGTGCCGCTGCCGTGCGATTTCTGTTCTCATCCTGAAGCAAAGTTCTTAACCCGAGGTACTATTTCTGGGTTAGCGGAGTCTGTAACCTGAAGCGTCTGTAACCTGAAGCATCTGTAACCCGATGTACCACTGTAATCTCAAGAAACTGGTCAGCCAAGAGACAGTCAGTATAAAACACAAGGCTCTGGAGACTCTTGCACAGGAAAGAGTTCAGACATCATTCCCTCCTTGCTTTTGAAACTGGTGGATTTGTGAGTTGGGGACTTAGGGTGGCACAGGTTTACACCAGGCCAGGGATTGTGGCATAGCACAAAATGAATGCCACATTTGAAAGTTCAGAGAAGAGACAGGACCACACAGTGTTGTGGGCATGGCAAAAGGCATCTACATCAGCCCCTGCTACACTCACTCACTCACTCACTCAAAGAAGCTCTTTGAACCTTTCCTCTGTTCAGAAGGGGTGGAAGAGTAGGGATCCAATCCTGGCATATAATGAAATATCATAAGGTGGGGAGGTCATGTTCAATGTAGGGGAGGCCAAGACAGGGCAAGCCGGAACTGAGCAGGAGGAGTTAACCCTCAACACACCAGAGACCTTGGAGCATAAGAGGTGGGGCCTGTGTCACTTGGGGATACCCACAAATAGGGATGGACAGATGAGTCTTATTTCTGGTCTGTGTCTACAGTGCAAAACTGCAGACCCTCCTGCAGTGTCCCTATTTTCTAGCAACAGTCTGAGATTTACAGAAGCTGTCTCAGTTTCTGATTTGATGTCCGGCTTTTCCTTAAAGGTAAAGGGACCCCTGACCATTAGGTCCAGTAGTGGCCAACTCTGGGGTTGCGGCCATACGAGAGGCAGCCCATACTGAATGGCACCCTGAAGAAGTGAGAAGTATGATGGATAACTAAGGGGGGGATGCTTCTCTCCCAGAGAATATTCTTAGTTTGCAGGCCACGAAACCCTACCTCCCCAAACAGTGATCTATTCTGCCTGTTATATTGGACCCAACTTGTGGTGATTTCTCTGAATGGTACATGAAAATGCCATGTGTTTGCACTGACCCAAAGTCTCCTCTAGGTGCAAAGAGCACTTCATGCTTCCTTTAAATGATATTTTAAATATTTTAACAGCGTCTGAACATGACAGTGCCTGGTCCCTTTGAAAGTGCCTTTGACAGACAAATCAGCTAAGTAACAAGCCTTGTCAGCAGCTGGGATTGTCTTCCGCTCTTTTGTAAGCAGCTGCTTCACTTTAGGACGTTGAGGGCATTTTTGACATTATTGGATCGCAGGAGGTCACTGATACTATTCTCAAAGGCTGATTGATCCCATCACAACAGATGAAAGAGAACGACCTGGCAGAACGAAGAGGGATTTGCTGTTGCTCACCATCTTGAACATTCCTCATAGGGAAATCCCTTGAAGGAGAGCTGGGCCAAACTCTTTGGGTCAGCTTCCTTCAGCTTTTGGCAGGGTAGATGGGCAAAAGTTAAAGGTCTTCCTCCACACACCACAATAGATAAAGTTTTCATTTCTTTCAAGAGAGGAAATCCGGAAATCTGAGGTAGTCTCAGCTGCGGATATGCAAATTGATCAGTTTCAACTTCCCATTTTTCCAGACCCTCCAACCTTTCTCCGATGAAAATAGGGACACCCTATTCAACAACAACAACCCCACCCCACCCATCTGACTGGATTACCCTGTGGCTATTGGATGGAGTCCGGCACGCTTCCCTGCGCCACTCTGGACTCCCGTGGGCAGCTCACCATCAGCTTCGTGTAGCAGAGTCTTCTCAGCGGTAGAAAACTGTTGCAATGTGTGTGTAATAAATCAGACTGCACGCAGGCTTTCTTGCTTATCTCCAACAGATTTTAATTGCGTAGAAAAACATCATAAATTCAGCCTAAAACATCCTGGCGACAAAGCGCACATCTTTCGCCTCTCGGTCAAAACCGAAAGAGAGATCACACACAGAGAACACTCCCGTATGTGAAACATAACCACGCCCCATTATGTGAGACGTCACTCAGAACTGTTAACCCTGTAAGTTCTGATTCTCTTCACATGCCCCAGCCACTCTGGCAGGCTTCCAGCACATATCAAAACATTAAACTTTTTTTAAAAAATAATCATCTATCATCTGTCTTCAGATGTCTTCCAAAGGTTGTATAGTTACTTATCTCCTTGGCTTTGGGTTCACATAACTCCATACCCTCAAACATTTCTCCAGTGAAAATAGGGACATCCTAAGGAAAAGCAGGATCAAATCAGAAACCAGGATGGCTTCTGTAAATCTGAGACTGCCCCTGGAAATTAGGGACACAGAGGGCCTGTTTTTCCTATCTTAAATTCAATTCTCCGTATTTTTACATCAGTATGCTTGGGTTGTCCTCATGAAAATTCAGCATTTTATTGCATTTCTTTTTTTCTAATTTACACATTTTCGCAAGGCAATTTCCCTCAATACATTGCAATTCCATATGTTACCTATGCATTTATATGCACTCTTTATTTTTTTTAATAATCATATTTATTAAAATTTTCAATAATAACAGAATAAGGAAAAGAAAAAAAGATAGAGAAAAGAAAGAAAAAGAAAGACAAGTTTAAATCCTTATTTTCATAACCTTCTTTCTGGGACTCTCTCCTTCCCCTCCCGACTGTATTCCCCTTTCCCTAAGTTGGTTCCACAAGCTCTCATTCCCAATTTAAATCTAATATGTTGTACCCATTAGCCAATTTTAATTTATACAATCTCAACATCAATCCTCATCTTTAACAAAAAAAAATTTTTCCCCCAAGATCTGCTCCCATTTCCTTCCACAATGTCCCCTTTTTTAAAAAAAGACATGTTAAATCAAAATATCAAAGTTATACAAAGAAATAAAAGATAATAGATATATAGAGATTCATAAAGTTGGTTACATAGCCTTTGGATTCTAAAATTCCCCCTCCCTTCCCCGGTTTAGATTCCCCATGTCCATCAGTCTATGTGTAGTCGGCCTGGAGATCTCAAGTCCACAGCCAATTTTTTGTTTTTTTCCATCTTGCCGGTTTTCTTTAAATTTGTTTGTTTTAGTGATGTTTAACTTCAATTATCCAGTCTAATAGAGGCCTTTAATTTTCCTTAATCATTGTTGCTCCTCCCATTGTTCTTTCCGTGTCGTAGCTGGTCCTTTGTTCTTTTGTTCTTACTGTCTCAGGTTTCTTGTCTTGTTCGGCTGCTAAAACATTCTTGTTCCGAGATCTAGTATCTCTACAGAGGTTTGTTGTTCAGGAACTAAAACTTACGTCCAGTTCCTTCCTTGTTTCAATAGAAAATTCTATTGTGATGTAGTCACCTCTGTAGACAAAATAGTGGTTCAGTTTTGCAGCTTTCCCAGAAGATAAGACCTGTACACATCCCGGAGTAGTTTTCCACATACGACACTTGTAATGTCCCGGAACCCCTCTAGGGGGATTGCAATAACTTTGTATCCTCTAATCCAACAGTCAAATTGTTGTTTCTTTTTTCCCCCGACAGTCTATGTCCATATTATATCAAATTGTAACAAAATTAACCAGCAAGATACTTGTAACAAAGTCCTCTTTATATTCTCGAGATTTGACAGCTACTTTGACAGCTGTCAAATTCTCCGTCTCTCTTCACCAGGTTCTCCGAATCGCCCCGGTTCCCAGGGGGGGGGGTTGCCTTTTCCCTCTCACCCTCCACTTTTCTCCTCCAGCACAATTCTTGTAAATTTCCATCATGGAATTGATAATTTTTGTCAGCAATAAACTTCTAAATCGATCTTGGTTTCCCAGTCCTTGTTTTGGCATGTTTACAATCAGGGGGGGGGGACTGACTTCCTTTTTAGATCACCCCCGCTCGTACCGAATCCAAAAAATTTTCTTTTTTCCCCCCTCCTTTTATACCCATTTGCCAATTACTCACGGGTTGTTGTTAAATGTCCGAATTTCCTTTGGAAGAAGCCAGCGCTCTCCGTCGAATGGCATGCGGCTGCGCTCGGCAGGGGAAGCGGAGGACTCACAGCACCACGCCGCTCCCCGGCACCCGATCCGTAGCCTTTAAAAAGGCTCCTTCACGAGCCGGGAGGGTGCTTACGGTACCAGCCGAGTCACCATGTCCACGGGCTCCGTGCCCGTGGTTTTTAAGGGTCCCCGCGTCGCCGGCGCGGTAGGACCAAGCCCCTGCCGAGCAGACTCCCTCCGGAGCTCGGAGGGAGTCCGCCATTCGGCGATGGCGCCAACCCGGAAGTCCATTTATATGCACTCTTTACCCTAGTGTACTCATTTTTGTACACATTGCTCAGCTGGAGAACTGCACTGCCAGAATTCAGAGAAATGCAAGTTTCAAAGGATAGACGTACTTTTGGTTCACATATTCTTTCAGAAAGTAGGAATTAGGGAGAACTGACTCAAATCGCTTCTCCAAATCTCAGTGGCTTCTAATCTTTCTGTTTTCTTCACAACCCACTCGCTGCCTAGTATTATCCTATACAGTGGTACCTCGGGTTACATACGCTTCAGGTTACAGACTTCACTAACCCAGAAATAGTGCTTCAGGTTAAGAACTTTGCTTCAGGATGAGAACAGAAATTGTGCTCTGGTGGCGCAGCAGCAGCAGGAGGCCCCATTAGCTAAAGTGGTGCTTCAGGTTAAGAACAGTTTCAGGTTAAGTACGGACCTCTGGAATGAATTAAGTACTTAACCTGAGGTACCACTGTAGTAGCAAATTTCAATCGGAGACTGGGAACAAACACACAGAGAGAGATCCCACAGATAGCGAAAACCCCCAATGAAGGCAGCTGTACTGAAGAGCAACCACCTCAATTAATTGGAGTTATCTTCTCCTTCCATAGCCTCCAACCTTAAGGTAGAAAGACCATTGTGCTTCCTGTTGAGATGTAATGAGATCCTGAGTTCAAAGTGCATATTTAAATTAGTCGCCATAGGAGATTATTCAAATGACATTTGGAGGCCCATGTTCCAGCCAATTATCCACAGAGTTTATTGGTTATATCTCTTTCCAATTCATTTTAAAAATGTGTAGATACGTTCTATTATCTCCTCTCCGCCCCTCCAAAAACAAAACAAAAATATTGTTAGAGAATGTGAGGATCATTGGATGTGTTTTTTGTATTTTTTTTGTTTTTGCTATATCTGCATATTTTGCCTCCGTGTTTTGAGGAATAAGCATTTTGCATTTTCACTGACTTGCTGGTGACAGTGATAACCATTGTCCATATGTGCATATATTGAAAAAGCAATAAAACCTGCCTCCTTTTTAAGAATGGAAATGCATTTTTGGCCACATTTACTCCTTCTGTAATCACACTGATGTGAATAGAATTGTAACTGGTATAAGCTTGGCCCTGCAGAATTTTAGACACATGCATATACTTTCAGTTTTTTATTTTATTTTGTATAAAGCTCAGGACTGAAATATGCTTTTGTATCCAGTGAACAGCCTACAAGTACCAATTGCATCTTCTCCTAAGCCTGCATACCATGACTGTAGAAGCTTTGCATGAGTTTCAGTTAATTAAAATGGTATTCTACTGGGTATTATTTATCAGTGACTGAAAGCTTCTGAACAGCAGATATAATGCCCTTCAAGCTTCTGATCACATTCCAATCAAATACAGATGCATACGTCTTTCCTGACTGTGATACTATTTCATAACTTCAATATCCCAAACTGTCTCTACAATGAGCTTCTCCTTAGGCTGTTTTATTCTAATTATGTCATAAGTGAGTTTCCTTCTTCCTTTAACTTGTGCTCTTGTCTGGAGTGCTAAGTGTATTTATTCCTTTTTGCCACCTGTGATTTCGAAAATTTATTCTACTATCACTTTCCAAGTGGTATGCAAACTTGGCTTTCAAGGTAAAGTCAAGAACGCAAAGTGAGTTATCAGAAACTAGCAAAATCCCTGTCGTTTTTGATGGTGTGTGTGTGTGTGGAAGGAGAAATTGAATTTGTAAGGATTCCCCTGGGTTATATTATGCTGAGCTCATCAGTTGGTGAGGACCAGGTCAAAGCTGGACGGTAAGGATGGAGGAATTAATTCAGTTTGGTCGGCATTTTAATGTGAACCTACCTAAACTGCACTTCCTGATACAACAGAAGAATCGAAACACAGCTATCCTCATAAATTTGCCACTTCCCAGAATGGTATGGTGCATTTTTGCACCTAAAGTATATTTAAAAAATGTGTATATTGAGAGAAAGTGTTTATAAAGAAGTGCTCCTTAGTGAAAATACACAAATGTTCACTGTATTCAGCACATATGAAGTTGATGGAAATTAAAAATTGAAAACTGATGTGGTGGACTAAACTTAAGCTTGGAATAATGAGAATAAACTGAGACTGACCAAGTTGTTAGTTTGCACTGGAGAGCAGCATTTGTCCTCACTGTAACCCTATCAGAGTTATGCATCACACTTAAAGATTCGGTGTGACCTGGTTCTGCAGATATCCATGTATTAATTGTTTTTTTCCTAGAGAAATTATTTGTTCACCCACAATAGAAGAGCTTCCTATTTCTTTGTTCCTTCACACACCAAAGTGTCCAAAGGATGTTTCTGAGCCTGCTTCAGCCAAGGGTGATTGATGACACAGTTAATACTACCAGACAAGTTCTCAATAGGCCCTTGAAGGAAAAGACTTTAGATGGCTGCTTCTTCCCAACCTCCTCGGCACAGTACAGCAAAGTTTGGAACTTCAGTGCAATGCTGGGCAAGGAGAACACATGAGACAATGGACTTACAGTCAGTGCCGGATTTACGTATAACTAAACAAGCTATAGCTTAGGGCACCACTCACTGCCCCCCCCCAAAAAAAATTAAAGGACAAAAACCTGGATGTACGTTTCCAAAATATAAGATAAAAAACAAATAAAACATACATACAGCAACAGTGTTTTGTGTTGTGTAGGCTCCTATGATGTAAGTAATGAGCCCCACTTGCTAGCCTGCTCCCTAAAATATCACTGGTTTGCTCATTTCTATATACAGTGGTCCTTCTTAATTGTATTTCAGCTCAACAATTACTCTGATAAAATACATATTTTGTTATGTGCAAATGGCTTTAGATAACTATTAGGTTCACAAATTACCATATACTGTAGCATATATTCAACACAAAAAACAGTGACAATTTGTTGTTGACAAAGGACAGCTGGACATATAAAGGGCCCCATGACCTTCTGTAGCTTAGGGCCTCATCAAACCTAAATCCAGCCCTGCTTACAGTAGCATCACTTTGTGTTCAGTCTAGGGAATTGCTGCTGAAAACTATAATTACATAGCATGAAATAGCACTGGGATATTTCAGATATTAATATTGCACAGTTCGAAGTGACTGCATGTATGAAAACTGTTCCTTTCCAAATGAAGCATTGTCCAGACCCATTAGTTATTTTTCAAAATTTTACTTGCAGAATTTTCTTCAAAACAAAACAGACACACCCAATGATACATTCAAAAAGACCTATACAATATCTTGAGCTGTCCAGCACAGGCTTAGCATCATAGAAAATATGAAATAATCCAAACAGATCTAAAAGCAGAGTTTTGTCTCTCCCCATAGCTTGCATTCTGCCTTAGGCTGTTTACCTGGAAAGCTTTATTTACCTCCTCCTTCCACGGAGTTTGGGAGAGAAAACCAAAGGCAACTCCCTTCAAAATGGTGATTTGAAACCAAATAGCATTTTCCTCTGATCACATGTTGGCTCCTAGAGAACAACAATCAGTTCTTTATCAACTAGCTAAAGCTCAGGGAGAGCTCTTCTTGCTGTTATTAAGCTTCAACGGAATTTCCCCATGTTGAATCTCTTCACCAATACACAGGCATTCCCATTTCTGTGTGAATTAAACCAATTATACTTTACAGTACATGGAATATGTGCTATATTTCATGTCATGAAATATACTGGACTAAATGTAAACTTGTGCTAAATGAACTGATCCATTTGTGAAGCTAGATCATTGGTGAAAGTTGGGCAGATACATTTCACTTAATGTGAAGCAATGAAAAATGAGGTTAACTGGAGCCATATGTCTGATGTGATGAAGGGCAAAGCACTTCCAATGCACTATGCATAAAAAATAGTGTGCAAAAGTGTCAGGGACTGGGCAGAGGAGGGATGGTGGAGACCAGCTTCCCAGCCTGACCCTTCCAGAGAATAAGATAGTTCAGAATTACAACAGGGGTTTGAGGGAGATCACAGCTCAGAGGCAGATGAGGGGGAAAGCTGGGAAATAATGGGAGAGAAGGAAGAAGAAGCATCGGGTGGGGGACAGCTGACAGACACAGTGTCTTTAGAAAGCATTCCAGATCCCCCCTTCCCAGAACCCGACAAGCATTGAAAGTAGGAGAGCAGAGAGCTCAGAGGCAGAGGGAACTTTTCAGCACCTGTAGCGATGACGCATGAAGAGAGGGAGGGAGGGGTGGAGACTCACTTGGGGCAATGCCATAATTCTGAGCGGCTGCTTTCTGAAGCCTCTCTCTATGAATATTGAATAAAAAGCAGTTGGTAAGAACTTTTCCTAGTCTTATCCGTTCCTGGCAACCTGTCATGGGGGTTGGTTCCTCAGCTACCTGACAAAAAGATTCCCTTACCAACAGTAGTATAAGGAGAAGTGAATTTCAGGATGGTCAGGAGGCAGTGGAGGGGCACAGTGCCCAATCATAGCTGTCAACTTTTCCCTTTTCTTGCGAGGAATCCTATTCGGAATAAGGGTATTTCCCTTAAAAAGGGGGGGAAAGTTGACAGCTATGTGCCCAATACATCTTGAACCCTGCCAGTTTGAACCAGCCACAGCAGAAGGTAGAATCCTGTCACTTATGTGCCCCACCCTTATGTTTTGCTGCACCAGTTCTGGGCTAGCACAGCAGATGGACTCAAGGACTGGGCCCCTTTGGTGAATATGTCCTGCTTCAGAGTCAATGGCAACTTATCCCAGATCACCCTGCTTCATGGCTTTCTGTAGCTTATCCAAGAATGGAGATCCACTGACAGAATCCCCTGTGATTCTGATGCTGATATACACCATGCTGCTATTAAGACAGCATGGGAGGATTTTCATCAGAATTGTGGATGAGAAATAGAATGGTGAAAGGCGGTTGGACTGCAGGGAGGAAAAAATGATATTTTTTTTAATCCAGGCTCCCACTCATAGTCTCTGTAGAATGTACAAAAGTCTGTTGATATGTTCACATTCCCAAAGCCTGTTGGAGATTATCCATAAAGGCTGAAGAATGTACAAAAATCAGTCAATATATGCACACTTCCTAAGACCTGTTGAAGTCTGTTTATATTAACTAGATTTCCTCTTCGTGGGTAGAATATACACATTTTCCATGAGGCCTGGTGAATGTGCACAATTGCAGGCTGCTATACAGATTAACCACTCACCTAAGGCTTGAAATCTGTCAAGCCAATGACTGCTTTATTGGGCTTCCAGCCAGGTTGCTTGTGAATCAAACAATAGTCAATATGTGCCTTTTAAGTGTTTGTTCCTTTCCCCCACTTTGACTCTTTCAAAGTGCTTTTAGGACAAAAACATTTTTTTTCATTGCTCACATTTGACATTCAAGCTCCTTTCCTACAACCTCCTTTTCAGGGCAGATTTGGCATACATGGGTTTTCAATTTGCAAGCTGAGCACAGTTTTAGAGTAAAAAGTTCTGGTGTGCGCCCCCACTTTTTTCTTAAAATGCCATATGCACAGTGCACTTAGCCACACTATCAGCCTTAGGGGAAAAGAGAGAAAGCAAAAGCTAGGGGACATTTATCATATTCGTACATAGTCATGGATCCTTGGCCAGTATAAGTGGGTGAGTGATGGCCTCAGACAAATATTCCATTTTCTTTATATCTAAACCATTTTTCCCTCTACAAGGCAACCAAATTTTGGGTCCTTGCTTTGGATTTGGGCCAAAACAGTATGCTATATATCTTTCCTGTTCTCTCTTACTCAGATTTATCTGTTGAATTGTGATTGTTATTTTCTATCTTCTCTCCCTTCCTTCCGGACTGTGTTACCGGATTTTGGCATTTCGAATTAATGGTGCCATCTTCCTATGTGGCTGAAGACTAAAGGAGAATTGAATATCTATGGACGGATCAGCCTCCATCAAAAAGTGGCAAATTAAATATTGTCATCCCACTATACGGCTCTGTGCACGATAAAATGCACACATGGAACTGTTGTGCACAGGAGCTACTGTATTCAGTGAATGGAATGAGCAAGTTTCCACATGCAAATGAATTAATGAACCAATGTCTCCCCTCTCTTGAAAGAAAAGAGCATTTTACATATTGATAGACACTTATTCATGCCCCCTCCCTGCTGCAAATATTGCTCCCACACAATTCCCTTAGCCATGTGGCTAGTCAGCTTTGATTATTTATTTTTTAATGAGGTGACCAGAATTCTTGTGTTCCTGTGGTCCAGTCTGTACTGGTTAGGAGTAGTATTCCTAGTCCAACGTCCTGCATACAGAAGTTCAATTCTCACACGCAATGCTGCTTTGGTAAATCACTCATCACCATTGGCCATGCTGACTGGGTGTCCAGCTGATGATTACGCTATGCAGGAGAGGGACTCCTGCAGATACCATTTCATGAGGTGGTGCATTCCATGGGGAATTGGCATCAGGCCTTCATTGTGGGGGCACCAGTCAGGGCTAGTACACAATCCAGTCACACCCTGTCTCAATGCCTAAAAACAGCACACCAGAGCCTGGGGCTCAGAAAACGTGTCCAGTTACTTAGCTCAGAAAATGTGTTCATTTACAGAGGTGAAAACACCGATAGACTGTACAGAAGAAAGAGAAAAGATAGAAGGAATGAAGAAATGCTTAGCAGCAGGATATTTCTCTCCCACTGAGAGCATTTTGACCTTGAGTCTCATATGACTCTCATAAGCACAGCCAAGCTGCAGAGAAGCTTTAAGAAAGTTCAGGAACATTCTGCACCCAAAAAATGCCATTATCCCTGATATTGAACCTTCGGAATTCCTTTCCATTACATCTTAGACAGATACTAGCATCAGGTAGGTAGCTGTGTTGGCCTGGCACAGTCAAAATAAATTCAAAAATTGTCCAGTAGCACCTTAGAGACCAACTAAGTTTGTTCTGGGTATCTGAAGAAGTGTGCATGCACAAGAAAGCTTATACCCAGAAAAAACTTGGTCTCTAAGGTGCTACTGGTCAATTTTTGAATTTATTTCAGGGACTAGCATTGTTGTCTTTTAGGTGCCTACAGAATCCATTCCTTTAAAACAAACAAAGAAAGAAAGAAAACCCTTTTAAATGAATATCCTTATCCCTGTCTGCATGTGTAGTGGGTTTCCCATTGTTTTGATGTGCAGAACCTTGAAGAGCAACAGATTCATTGCGGCATAAGATTTAAACCAGGGGTAGCCAATGTAGCGATCTCCAGATGTTGTGTACTCCAACTCCCATCATCCCCAGTCTTTGGGGGATGACGACTGGTGCTGGTGGATGTTGTAGTTTAAGCACCATCTCAAAGAGACCATGGTGGCTGCTTCAGTAAAAAGCTGTTAGTATTCAATGTGCCACTAGACTCTTGTTCTTTGGGGGCAACAAGCTCACATTGTCCCCACTCTGGAGTTTGGATATTCTTAACAACTTCTTCAACCCTCTGTGTCTCAAACCCTCACTAATTAAAGCATGGGACTATGACTCCCATGAGCCCCAGCCAGCAATATCAGTGGTCGTAGATGTTGTGTGTTGTAGTTCACAACACCTAAAGGATACAATGCTGACTACCTCTGTGTTAGATGTACAAAGAAATGTAAATATTTTACTGATTATTATATAAGAAGTACACAAATGGAGATGAGGAGAGCTAGGAATAAAATACCTCAGCTGTTTCATCCTCCTTACCTAGAGTACTTAGTGAAAAATTATGTCTCCTTTTTTTCAAAAAAGGTTGAGAGCCACTAAATGCTTCATTTTATAGGTGTTTGCTCCCTATGCCTTTCAAATGATAATATATTCTAGGGGCAGGTAGCCAATTTTCAAGGTTAAAGTATAAGATAAGGACAATTTCACAGCTGATTGATTATGCATTCGTTCTAGAACTGAAACAAACAGAGCATTTTTAATATGCAGCTCAAATATGAGCATTTATATTATGGACAAATACATTTCTATATGCTTTTTGTGCCTTCTGTGAACTCTAGGGTTTTTTCCCTGCTCACTTTAAATTTACCCTCACATAGGTCACTGGAGTCTTGAGGATTACAACCTTTTGCAATGTATCTGGGGTGAGGGATGGGGACCATATTTCTTTCCAGTGCTGTGTTCTTCTTCACAGCATGTAGGAATGGCACCACAAAGGCCCAGATGTCCTTGTGGGTACCTAACCCCATATAATAATGGTCTCTGTTCTAAAATGAATTACGTAATTTTAGGAAGAATGAATATGCTTTGGATTGAATTTCTAAATCCTTAATGCTCTACCAGAAAGTGTGGGAATACACACTCATTAAAATGTCTCCCTTCCATTTCCAAAATGATCTGTTGCTGCTGAGATTTGTGGCCAAAATAGACTGCTAAATGCATAAATGTGCATAACTGTAGCACTAGACAGCGACTCTCCATTAGGGATGAAAGGATCTGTCAATCTCACTTCTCTCAGTTTCTTTTGCTTTCAACTTGAAATTCACATTTTTCAGAAATTTAAGGAAAAGAATTCAAATCCTCGTGAACATTCATCAGCAATTTAGTTCCAATTTCTTCCAACGAACACATTTTATATGCAGTTTTGATGATATACCCATTTTTAAAATCAATTTCCCACATAGAATGCATTTTTATGTTATTTGCACTAAAATCTTCATTTTACACACACTTCCTCCCATTACATGCATTTTTGTAAACATACTTTGGTTGTATAGCTGCATTGCAAAATTCAGATAAATTTGAATTTTGAAAAGGGTGCAAAAAAACCCCAAACCCCTCAGTGCCAGCCAATACATAATTTTAAGAGCATTCTGTATCTTAGGAACCAATGTGTCTACTATTGAGTTTTCACATGATGTTTTTCCATCCCCTTTCAACTCTCCGATGCAGGCCACTGTTGGCAATGAATGCTATGCCTACAGGATTTGATGAACAAATGCCTTTTTAGCCAGCAACATGTACAACATGGAGTTAATAAGTGTTTTCTCCACTGTCTCTCTAGCCCAAGCTATACATGATCATCATCATTCTTTCATTTTCCTTGATTCTTAACAAGCTAACAAGGTTGTGCAATAAATTGAGCAAATATAATAATTTCTGTTTACATCTATGGAAAGCATGGAGCTGTTTATCACACTGTTGGGTTTTTTAAAATAAAGGGACTAGTTCTTTTAAGAAAGATTTAATATTCTTCCAGACAGATCTCCTCACTAGCTCTATATACCACTTATCAATAATAACTGGTCTCTACGGGAAACAGCAGTGGGGGTTTTTTGGGGGTGATACTAGAAAGAGGGAGAAAGGTGATGATTTATTTAAAGAAAAGTGCACTGGAAAATTAACTGAGTGGCATTCTATAAGTGGTTGCCCAAAGGAGACATGCTCGATTGTTCCTTGGGAAACAACACAGGAAGTTTGACTCTTGTTTATTCTTTTGCAAGAAGATGCTGAAAATTCCTGCACACATATTCAAATATTTATGAAAGGTGCCGTTCTGCTTATAGGTCATTCCAACCTCTGCATTCTCATTATGTTGTCTTCGTCTCGGATAATGTCCTCCTCAGGAAAGTGCTAAATGGATGTTGCATTTGCAAATCATTTTGTGGCAGAAAGTGCTTCAAAAGTCATGCATCAAATTCCCCACCTACAGAGGTGTTTCCTAATTAGATGCCTGTGAATATTATGAATTTTCATTTCTTTCTTTCTTTCTTTCTTTCTTTCTTTCTTTCTTTCTTTCTTTCTTTACCGTTTTGCTTAAAAGCCAGGTTTATGTGTGCCTTGGACCACTTTCTCTTGCAAATGTGTGACTTGAAAATGGACAAGTGGATTTCATGCATAGAGTCACACGGTGGAAGAGACAACAGAAGGAGCTATACAATGAATTGCGGCAGTACAAATTGGCTGGTCAGATAAATGCTTCCTTCATACCTTGTCCCATTTACTCGCCTAGGCATCACATGATGCCTCATTGGCCAAATTCCAATTCATCTTACCAAGGTCAAATCTAAGCCCTTTCCAGCAATTTTTTCTTTCCATGCAATTAATGCTCTATCTCCACCTCCTCCATTGTCTCGTCTTCCACATCTATGCAATCAGGAGACTGTTTTACTTGTGCAAACCCCTTACATGTTTGAGAACTCTAGAAGAAATAATGATAATAATAATAATAATAATAATAATAGTAATAGTAATAATAATAATAATAATAATAATAATAATAATAATAAATAATTTATACCCCACCCATCTGGCTGGGTTTCCCCAGCCACTCTGGGGGGCTCCCAACAGAATATTAAAACAGGATAAAACATCAAACATTAAAAACGTCCCTAAACAGGGTTGCCTTCAGATGTCTTCTAAAAGTCAGATAGTTGTTTATTTCCTTGACATCTGATGGCAGGGCGTTCCATAGGGTATGTGCCACTACCGGGAAGACCCTCTGCTTGGTTCCCTGTAACCTTGCTTCTCACAGTGAGTTTGAGGGTCTCTGTCCTATGGATTCTATCACACCTTTCAGCTGCAGGTGCAAGCTCATGAGAAAACAAAACAAAAGACAACACAGGGATTCTTCAGCCCAATGCCAAATTCAACCAATTACTATTGAAGGATAAAACAGCCAATAATCTTTCTTTTAATCAGCATAATCGATCAGGTGCTTCTATAGAACTAGAAAGTGCTGGCAGACATGAAAGGCCAGTTTGGCAACAAATGAAAAAAACGAGATACTAGTTATTTCCCAAGGTGTTTGCCATCCTTTCATGTGATTCTGTATTGAATGCAGAGAGAAAAATTAATGTTGGCTTTTAAAAATAAATAAATAAATAAAACCTTGCTTGGCTATATATATATATATATATATATATCCTGTTTGTTGATTTTCAGCCTCAGTCCAGAACCTTAGATGAAATGCGTTTTATCAACTCTCCTATGAATGAAATGAAACCTGTCAACTTTCCAATTACTTATGTGAACAGAGAGAATTTTTTAAAATATCAAGAAAGGAGTTTTGGGTGCCTTCCTTTGGGCAAGTAAAACGGCAACATTCATTTTGTCTGCCAGAAGGAAATGGAAGTTTGATTTGGGCACAGGGAGCAGCAGCTCCAAATGGAACACATTCTGCGAGAAAATATCAAATTGTATATTACTCCAGACTAGTTTCAAAATATCTTTAACCCTTAGGTGAAATTTGCTTGGCATTCTTCAGTACATGTAAATGGAAGTATACTGAGAAAGGATTGTATCTGCAATCCCAACTATATCTACTCAGAAGTCAGTCTTTTTTTAATTCAGTGGGGCTTACTCCCAGGTAAATGAGATTAGGATTGTTGCCTAAATGATACCGAGAGTAGATCCATTGAAAGCAATGATTTCTATGGGTTTACTCTGAACATGACTTGTTGGATGCAATCCAGAATAAATTACCCTTTATGGCACAGAATGTTAAAACGTTTGCAGTTTTAAATATGCAGAACAGCAGTAAAATTAGGGGTGCTTGAAGAATTTGAATGTCAGTAATTCCAATACAAATTGAATTGAATTGATCTGCTCCTCTTGGACAAATGTGCAGGTGTGAACTTAGAAACTCACTAGGCATTGCACTTTCCCCAAGGTTGTGACACAGTTGAAATGTGCCTATCTATGCTTTAAAATGCACATTTTAATAGGGAATACATTTGAAAGAAAATGTGTTTAACATATGCAATTAAATGGGCATTTTTGCAAATTAATGTGAAAAGTGAAAGCAGAATAATTTTTGGTGAAGACGTACAAAATCTTTGTGGATTGGAAATAAGGCCGCTATCCACAATTTGGTTGCAATCCTCTCTTTTTTGCATTTGTTCAAACTAAAAAGAATGACTTGTAAAGAGGAGGATGGAAGTTCTTTGGCTAAGTCACAAATTGTTGTCTCCTTGTCTACACATAAAGGGGCCAGAAACCAACTTCTCTGGTTCTGCTGCCCTAGAGAGGAGCCTCAACTGAGTCATCATTCAGAGAGTAGCCTGTAATATTCTCCATGTAACTATCACAGATTCTCTTGACAGTTCTAGCCGTAGCAGTTAGGAGTATTGGAGACTTTTGACAAAAATGGAAATGGAAGCAGAAATTGCCAAAATTCACTAATTTGTCCCATCAGTTGTGTCTGTGCATGTGTGTGTTGTAAGGTAGGTAAAGGTAATAATCTAAAGGTAAAGGGACCCCTGACCATTAGGTCCAGTCGTGGCCGACTCTGGGGTTGCGGCGCTCATCTCGCTTTATAGGCCGAAGGAGCTGGTGTACAGCTTCCGGGTCATGTGGCCAGCATGACTAAGCTGCTTCTGGCGAACCAGAGCAGCGCACGGAAATGCCGTTTACCTTCCCACCGGAGTGGTACCTATTTATCTACTTGCACTTTGACATGCTTTCGAACTGCTGGGTTGGCAGGAGCAGGGACCGAGCAACGGGAGCTCACCCCGTCACGGGGATTTGAACCGCTGACCTTCTGATCGGCAAGTCCTAGGCTCTGTAGTTTAACCCACAGCACCACCCGCGTCCCTAGTAAAGGTAATATTTACAGATAAATTGTAAACAGGTAAGAACATTGGCAGGATTATTGTAATAACCTGCAATTTTATAAAAGTATATATTTTAAGTAGATGAATAAATTAGCAAATTAAGTTAATTTGGATATGCAGGGGAAACAAATTTAAGGAACTGCAAAAGAAGGGGAAGAAAGTCAAGTATGTTAAAATGATTGTAAAATTAGTGAAATGTACAAACTGAAAAGTATATATATAGGCTTTCTGCACCGCCTTAGGGGAAGGGAGAAAATGCCTCAAACTTTTTCATGATGAGTACTGTATTTCAAAGATCTGATATCATGTTCTGTATCTTTGTAATCAGGCAAACCCTGGCAAGAACTGTGTGGCACCTTTCTTGTTAGAGGATACGGGTGGCGCTGTGGTTTAAACCACTGTGCCGCTTGGACTTGCCGATTGGAAGATTGGCGGTTAGAGGCCCCGCGATGGGGTGAGCTCCCGTTTTTCGGTCCCTGCTCCTGCCAACCTAGCAGTTTGAAAGCACATCAAAGTGCAAGTAGATAAATAGGTACCTCTCCGGTGGGAAGGTAAACAGCGTTTCCGTGTGCTGCTTTGGCTTCGTGGCTTAGTCATGCTGGCCACATGACCTGGAAAAACTGTCTGTGGACAAACGCTGGCTCCCTCGGCCTGTAAAGCAAGAAGAAGAAGAAGAAGAAGAAGAGTTTGGATTTGATATCCCGCCTTTCACTCCCCTTCAGGAGTCTCAAAGCGGCTAACATTCTCCTTTCCCTTCCTCCCCCACAACAAACACTCTGTGAGGTGAGTGGGGCTGAGAGACTTCACAGAAGTGTGACTGGCCCAAGGTCACCCAGCAGCTGCATGTGGAGGAGCGGAGACACGAACCCGGTTTCCCAGATTACGTGACTACCGCTCTTAACCACTACACCACACTGGCTCTCAAGATGAGTGCCACAACCCTAGAGTTGTTCACGGCTGGACTTAACTGTCAGGGGTCCCTTTACCTTTACTTTCTTGTTAGACCATTCAAACTGCAGGTGACAAATCCCCACAAGGATGAATGTTGCTAGTTACAAGGTTCCCTGCCTACAGAAAGTAAGCATTTCAGGAAGAAGTGTTTTAACCTTCTCTCTCTCTCTCTCTCTCTCTCTCTCTCTGTGTGTGTGTGTGTGTTTTGTGTGTGTGTGTACAGAGGAGAATTGAACTATCTGACCTCCCACCTGGGGTCCAAATGAGTAAAATAGATAGATAGAATATAGACAATAGATAGATAACACCCTGTACTGTGCATTTTTTTATATGTGTAGATCTTATGTTGTTACATCTCCAGGTTGCTCATATGATGAGGTTAGCCATTAGAAGAAGGAAGGTGAAATAGGGAAGCAAAAATGAACACAGGAAAACACAAACAGCGCAGCTCTTATTGACCCTTCAGAAGCAAGTCTGATGAAAAATAATGCAAGGCAGAGAAAAACAGCAAAGGTTGCCTCTGGAAGGCCACTCATCCTACATCTGTGCTCTTCTGCAAGACTTAACAAAATCCCTACTGTGTCCAGAATAATTTTACATTGCAGCAGCAGCAGTAGCAGCGCAGAGACTGGCACTGTTTTTAATGCTGCTGAGTCATGGGTTAATACATCTTTTAGATGTTCTACAACTGGATTGGGGTGTGAGTGTGCGCCAGCGTGCTGCTTTACAATTATGTAAAGTAGGTTAAGGAAGTGTGTGACCTAAATTATCACCATCCTTTCGCTGGAGAAAGGGAAAGCAGTCCCACGGAAACCTATTGCACAACCAAATGAGAAAGCTGAAAGGTTTGCAACAGAGGAGGGAGCTATGGCACATCTTTTGAACTAAATAAGGCCACTCACTTCAAATGAGGAAGCAAGAAAGCTGCAATCGAAATTGGCACAGGCGTTATTTTTTGCAAAGTGTCACACACTATTATTATTATTATTATTATTATTATTATTATTATTATTATCTTATTTACCATATATAGGCCCATAGTTTTGTCTGTTAAGCCTGTCTTCCCTTTTATACTGTTGTTCTCAACGTTATTTGATTTTGCTGTTCGTAATGGTGGTTCTCTGTCCTGAGTGGTGAATCTGCATTGGAGCGACTGGGAATCTCTGGTTTTCCAAATGTCAGTTAGTTGAGGTCCATGATGCTTTGGGGAATGCAAAATAAGAAGGCTGCTGCCATAACTATAAACAAGGGGAAGCAGCAAGGGAAGTGGAGGAAGGGGTGAACAGGGAAACAGTGTGTGGTTGTTTCAACTACACCACAGCATGGAACGGGGTCTGCCTGCTGGTAGGCCACATTTGACAAGTGGGCAGGTTCTCCCATTTGCAGATGCCCCCTCTGGCCCAGATACCTCATTACCTGCCACACACCTCACAGCATATGATCAAAACGACCTGGTGGACCATGTGAAAAGACAAGTGCTGGATCTACATTGATCTGCAAAACGTTATTAACTATAACATTATATAACTCTCAGTGCAGTTTCCCATTGTCGAAGGTTCACCGCTCTACAGCACCGTCTGGTGTCACATTTTTATAACACATTTCTAGCATTATAACCAACGAGTGTAGATGAGCCTAATTTAGCCCATTGACCAGAGATTCCTTAACCCTGCATTACACATACTTTGATTTAGATTGAGGCTCCATCACAGTCAGAGTTGGTGTCAGGACTCAGAATCCTTCGACAGATGCTGTTGCCCCAGCATCTTTCCAATTGTTTAAAGTTGTTTAATTTTTTCTTAAGTAGCCAGTCATTTTAATGCTTGATCTGTACTGCTTTAACGGGTATTCTTTACTGTTTTTTTATGAATGGGAGGTATATAAATACTTTACAAATGGAATGCAATAATTCACAATCTATGTGCTAATAGCTTAACTGCAAAATGTTTCTCAGAAAAAAGGTGTGCAGAAGATTTGTTGGGCTCCCTAATAATAAACTAAGACTTGGGGCTTCTACAGAAGTCCAAGCAGAGATCTGCAAGTGATTCATGGCCTTGGTGATGCAGATAGCTTTAAAGAGCTGCAGACGAGTATTTGTGAAACTATGTCTTCAGGTTTATGCCAGGATGTGGAAGGAACTGTAGCACCAGCAGCTCTGCCAACTTCTGTCTTCTTCTTGTTGTTGTTGTTTAGTCGTGTCCGACTCTTCATGACCCCATGGACCAGAGCACGCCAGGCACTCCTGTCTTCCACTGCCTCCCGCAGTTTGGTCAAACTCATGCTGGTAGCTTCGAGAACACTGCCGAACCATCTCGTCCTCTGTCATCCCCTTCTCCTAGTGCCCTCAATCTTTCCCAACATCAGGGTCTTTTCCATGGAGTCTTCTACCTTAAGGAAAATGCCAAGATCAGGAAGGGGGAGGGAGACATCCTTTGCAATGGAAGGAATAGTTCGCAATCAAAGGGAATGGTTTTACCCTCAGTCTCCTAACCCAGTTGTCTGCAAGAGGGAGTAGAATTGCAAGAGCAAAACACCTGTCTCCTCTAAAGTTCAGAAAGATACCAGAATGGGAAGAGAAGGTCAGTGGGAGCTCTCCATGGTGATTGTCAGGCCAAGCTTGTACGTGTCTCGTACGCATGCTGCTGGGCTTAATTGCCTGCAGTTTGGCAGGTTTCTCACCCAGGGGCATCTTCCTGCAGTTTCCAGGCTGATTGCCCACAAAACAACTGTGTGTTTCCTTTTTCACACATCCCAAAATGGTAAAATGTGTCTATGCAGAAAAATCACTGCAGTGATCATTCTGAAATTTGTAAGGCTTCATCTGCTCAGAAATGCTTGAAAATTTTGATAGATAGATACAGGGGGCTTTTTTTTCTAGAAAAGATTGCATTTTAGAGATGTCCACCACAAAAACCCCTGGGCAAATTTGCCTGTAATTTAGCGGGCTTTTCCCATTCTGAAGGGCCTAATATGCCTGCAAATTTTAGACACTTCTATCAACAGAAAAAAGTTATAGCCATATTTGCTTTTATTTTCGAATGGTGAAGGAGAAGAAATGAGCAGATCTCTAAAACTATGCTGGCTACTCTTTGGGGGAAATCCCTGCAGTTATCAAGTTGCTTTATCCTCTCACAAGGGGTAACACAACCTGAAAATTTTATCTAATTCATTCCCCAAAATAAAAATGTGCCCAATGACCTATTTTCCTTAACTTTAGCAGATTTTATCCATTCTGAAAGGGCCACAAGGCCAGGAAATTTCATCCATGTCTTGTCCAGTCAAAAAAAGAGAAAGATTACAGTGATACCTCTGGTTACGTACTTAATTCGTTCTGGAGGTCCGTTCTCAACCTGAAACTGTTCTTAACCTGAAGCACCACTTTAGCTAATGGGGCCTCCCACTGCCGCCGCGCCACCAGAGCACGATTTCTGTTCTCATCCTGAAGCAAAGTTCTTAACCCTAGGTACTATTTCTGGGTTAGCGGAGTCTGTAACTTGAAGCATATGTAACCTGAGGTACCACTGTATAGCTATTATTTTTATTGTTATTGTTTTTAGTATTAATATTGCTCAATAGTGAATGAAGGAATAGTACACAAAGCAGACACATATAAATAGCTCAAAACAGGCAATCTAGGAAGCACCTCAGACTGAGCTTGCTTCTTTTACAAAGTACCAAATCCAAATCCAGATCAACTCTTGTGGTTGGGGCACACCCTTAAAAGAAACACAAGGAGAGAAAACAGTATTTTATCTTATCAAAATTATTCTGCCTCCTTCCAAAATTCCTCAGGTGTTTTCTCCTGGGAAGGAATCCCCACACACCAATTTTCTTTCTTTAGTTTTGCTCTGAATGGAATTCAGTGACTTCTTAGGGGTGTACAAGACCCCGTAAGTCATCTCACTGAAATACTTTTACGTTTCCTCAAAATGCCTCAGAGCTTTTCTCTGAGGAGAAACCCTTAATTCACTTTAGACAATAGTTGGGTGGCGATTCTATTTAGCAGCTGCCATTCACTTCGGATTTTTTGCTTAAGTGTGAATACTCTTCCAATGTTTCAAGCCAAGCAGCACAGAGTTTAAAAATAGATGTTGCTCATCTATTTTTCATTGGTTATGAATTTCACAACAGCTCCCACTAGATTACTGTAGACTCTTCAAGGGCGACGCTAATAGTAATAAAATATTATATTTACAAGGAGAGAAACACAGAGTCTGTCGGACACAAAATAACACAACCGTAAATATTATCTCCTTTTTAAATGGCCCGGTGCTGATATTTATCATGGCTGCCCACATTCTTATTGCTAAGCTGTTTATCTTCATAACACTAGACAAACACTTAGGAGAGTTTTACACAGCTGCCTGTCACCCCAGGTCAGTCTAAACAGGGCTGTAGCTTAACCCACCACTGACATCAGACAATGACCCTCAGCTTGTTATTTCATGGTCAGCAAATAATAGCTGAGGAGGTTCTGGATTCATGCCAAGTTAACCAGGGTGTAATATAATTGGAATTGTCTTGCCTTTAGCAGCTGCTTGAGACAAATTCATATGCTTTACTAGCCATCCACAATAAGCTATAGATGTTGGGTTATACCCAGAATCATGCTAAGTGTAAAAAGTTAGCATCAAATTTGTTCTTCTAGTGGGTCAATCCTTAGTACAACTTGAAATCTCCATCCTTCCTCCAAAACATGGTCTAAACAATTAATAGCATACCTCTATACATGTCTACTCAGTGGGGAATTTACTCTGGGTTTGTGTGTATTACTGCCTTTGTAAGTCTCTATAACACTTCTTTCATTCCATCTTAATCTATTGCAAATTGTGGGGTTTGATTCTTCATAATCACAGGCAACAACTCTTTGTCTCACAACACATTGTCTCCTAATATGCACATTTTTGTACACAATCTTGCCTACTACAGTCAAACCATGGATCCTGAATGCCTCCGTTTCAGAATGTTTTGGCTCCCGAACACCAAAAACCCAGAAGTAAATGCTCTGATTTGCAAACATTTTTCGGAAGCCAAACATCTGATGCGGCTTCTGCTGAGTGCAGGTAGCTCCTGTTACCAACCGGAAGCCGCGTCTGGATTGTCAAACAGTTTCAGAAGCCAAATGAGCTTCTGGAATGGATTATGTTTGACAACCAAGGTTTGACTGTATATGCATTTTTTGCACTAATATGTGCATTTTGGGAACTTTAACCGGTATATGCATTTTTGTGCACATGGCTTGGTTGGCAAAATTTGGATACCTGCAAATTTCCAAAGGTGGCTGTGTTTCAGTTTACGTATGGTTTCAGAAAGTGTGAATAAGGGTAAAAGTAAAGGGACCCCTGACCATTAGGTCCAGTCGTGGCCGACTCTGGGGTTGCAGCGCTCATCTCGCTTTATTGACCGAAGGAGCAGGTGTACAGCTTCCGGGTCATGTGGCCAGCATGACCAAGCTGCTTCTGGAGAGCCAGAGCAGCGCATGGAAACACCGTTTACCTTCCCGCCGGAGCGGTACCTAATTATCTACTTGCACTTTGATGTGCTTTCGAACTGCTTGGTTGGCAGGAGCAGGGACCGAGCAACGGGAGCACACCCCATCATGGGGATTTGAACTGCCGACCTTCTGATCAGCAAGTCCAAGGCTCCGTGGTTTAACCCACAGCGCCACCCATGTCCCTTGTGAATAAGGGTAGACTCGTCTTTAAATGCACACTGAATTGTTTCAACCCACATGGGTGTGACAGGTTTATGCAATATGACTATTTGAATCTGTAGCCACAGACATTAAAACTGAACAAAATACAACATGCTAATAATCTTTGGAACATATAAGGGATGTAGTTCTTTTGAACACCATCAAAAGTCTTTCAGGGCTAGGGGGGATGGGGAAAGCTACCACCACCAAGGAAGATGTTTGCATTTTAATTCCCTGTCCTCTGAGTGAAACTCCAAATGAAATTATCATTTCAAGGGAAAATGCATAATGAGACTGAATGACAGGTCCTCTTAACTGGGAACTCATTAGCATAGGACAGATTTTGCTCCAATGACCTCAGCAAGCGTTATGCCATTGTCCTTGTGAAACAGTCATTCCAGCAAAAGTTGGCAATACTGAGCCTGTCCCATAGGTCAAGCTGGCTGAGCGAAAACATGCCATTAATCTGATGCAAAGTAAACAGGAATTGTGCTGTTTTTCATCCCTCGCAAGGACTTGCCACTGCAGAGACATCATTAACATACGCACAATCCCCTTGTTTATGGCCATTATTAAAATGCTCGCTAGACAAATTTCATCATAAAAGCAGCCCCTTTTATCCTTTGTCACCTTTCCCCGCCCCCTGCTGCTGTGAGATTCAAGTTTCAGGAGTGATAGTTCTTCTATCATTGGACTGCAATTCATTCACAGGAGTAACGGCTGTTATCTGAGTGAAAGTAATGGTGTATATTTGGTTGAGAGGGAGAGTGGTCCTTGCCTCTAGTGGGGTAGTGGAGCTTTGATCCCTCTCAACATTGTCTCTGATTGCAGCTAAGTTGCTTGGAACCATAGATTTGATTTCTACAATGCACTCTGACTGGGGCTCCCCTTGAGCCTAGTGTTGGACTCGTTGTTGTTGTTTAGTTGCTTAGTCGTGTCCGACTCTTTGTGACCCCATGGACCAGAGCATGCCAGGCACTCCTGTCTTCCACTGCCTCCTGCAGTTTGGACTCATACCCTCCAGCACTTCTCTGAAGAAAATAGGGACACCCTATACCATAATAATAATAATAATAATAATAATAATAATAATAATAATAATAATAATAATAATTTTATTATTTATACCCCCCCATCTGACTGAGTTGCCCCAGCCACTCTGGGTGGCTTCCAACATATATAAAAACATAATAAAATATTAAACATCAAAAAACCTCCCTATATAGCAGGGATGTCCAACTCCCAAGAGACTGCAATCTACTCCTGAGAGGGGGGGGGCGGAATAGTAGTGATCTACTCATTTTTTTTGGGGGGAAACCTAAAGTTGTTGAGCTTTTTGTAAGGGGGGGCAAGCCAAAGTTGTTGAGCTTTTCTTGGGGGGGGGAGCCAAAGCTGTTGAACTATTTTTAGGGGGGGGAACCTAATAGTTCTACCGCTTGAGGAGGTGCGTCATAAATTGCAAAACAAAAAGTAATCCTGCCAGCAGTAACTCCACCTTCCGTTCCAGAAAACGTGCACGATTAAAGGAGAGAGGAATTTGAACCCGCGATTGACTTCTAACAACCGGGGGGGTCAACCTGTCAATCACGGTCGACCGGTTGGACATCCCTGCTATATAGGGCTGCCTTCAAATGGTTTGCGGGTCGCGTAACTCCATACCCTTCAACGTTTCTCCGGTAAAAATAGGGACGTCCTAAGGAAAAGCAGGACATTCTGGGATCAAATCAGAAACTGGGATGGCTTCTGTAAATCCAGGACTGTTCCTGGAAAATAGGGACACTTGGAGGGTTTGTTGAACTTACATCACTTAGGGAAGAGCTTTTTTTCTATTTGAGCAGGCACTTTAAGTAGGTTTGTTCTGATTTTATGATTACTTTATCTTTATGGTATCTTTTCAACCGTGCTGTACACCTCTTAGAGACTATAGTGTTAAGTGCTATATGAATTGCTGAAACAGACAATAAACACTAACTAGAACTCAACAGGAGCCACAGAAGATATTCATTCATTCATTTATTTGTATACATAAATAAATGTGTATACATCAGATTGCTGAAACTGTTGCCTGTCAATGAGCATTGCTTGGGCCACTGATGGCAATATATCAAGGGCACAATATATAATCTTGGATTAGCTGTGATGCCTGTATTGCAGGGGTTTGTACTAGATGACCCTGGATTTAAAACCAACAATAAGAGCTAACTGAAATGTTTCTTGCAAAGAGGTAGCCTAAAACAGCACACACTTTTGCCTGCTTGCAGAGAAAGGTGGCACCACAAACACCATCGAGGAGGTGTCAGATGAGTCTCTCTGGGGAGACTGTTCCATACCTGAGGTTTCACGAATGAGAAAGTTCTTCCATTAGTAGCCACCTGCTTCACTTCAGTTGGTGGTGACCCCTGAACAGGGTCTCCAAAGAAGAATGTCCAGGAAGAAGAAGGTTCAGGTAGGCATATATGTATCATACTAAGCCGAAGGCGCCCCTTCCACCCCACACACTCAATTGACAAAGCTCAGGATCCTTCTCTTCCAGAACTCACAACATTAGTGACCCATTTCACAAGCAGCAAACTGTTTTTATTTATTCATTTTTATTTCCTTGTACTTACACCCCAGTCTGACCTCCAGTGGGAGCATAGAGCAGTGGATTCTACAAAATACTGCCGCAGTAAAAAACAGCAATGAAATAAATTTCAGACATCACATCAAATCCAAATAGAAAGCCACAGAATAAAACAGCAATTGTAAAGTCAGCAAAACGATCGGTTACATAGCAAGAGCCTGGACAAAGAGGAAAGTGCTTACTGAAACTACTGGCAGTATTGACACCTGAACATTCTTGATCAGGGGTCAGCAAACGTTTTCAGCAAGGGGCCAGTCCAGGGTTCCTCAGATTTTGTGGGGGGCCAGACTATATTTTGTGGGGGAGGGGGATGAACGAATTACTATGCCCCACAAACAACCCAGAGATGCATTTTAAATAAAAGGGCACATTCTACTCATGTAAAAACACACTGATTCCCAGACCGTCCGCAAGCTGGATTTCAAAGGTGATTGGGCCGGATCCGGCCCCCAGGCCTTAGTTTGCCTACCCATGTTCTTGATGGTCATTTCCCTTTCTGCTCTAGATGTATGAACCTTGGTGCCTTGTGAGGAGATTGGTGGAGGTGACAGGGGTTGGAGAAAGAGAGAACGTTGTACCATTACATAAGTACATTCTGTCCTGTTTTTCACGTCATTCTGATATATGCATTTCAGTAAGTAAATAGCTTCAATAAGTAAATAGAATATATATATATTCTAGATGTATTTTCTCTCAACAGCCTCATTTCTAAAATGCTTTTTTTTTTAAGTCAGGAGCTGTGTCGGAATATTTTTCTGCAAAAACCACTGGATAATAAAGTCTCCATTTGAGCATTAGTCTGGGAGGTATGAATGAGGTCAGTTCATACATCAGACTTCACAGACATCAAAATCCTCTGACACCCATATTAGAAACACTTTTATTCAATTCTTTGCCAGCATTTTAAGTGCACCATCATAAATGCTGCTGCATAACCCGTCTCCAGCTCCATTTGAGAGACCATAATGCAGATTTTGCCAAGCCGGTCCCTTCCAGATGTTTGGGATGGCAATTCCCATCAAACTCCAGAGAGACCAGTTTGGAGGTGGCTGCACTAGTGTGTGGCATGATCTGGCTTCTCCATACATACATTAACAATTTTGTCCCATCTATTGTGCAAATTCTAGACACGCTGCATGGTGCACAATTTCTTCACATTTGCAAGACCATGTAAAAGTTAAGGGAAATGTGAGTGGGACCACAAATGGTTGTTGTGCACTTTTAGCATGTGTCACACAGAATATACACATGATCAGCCCATGAAAAAGAAATTGTGCACATTCTCTAGTCAATAGGCCTTGGGCAATGTGCATATCTCAATGGAATTTCTCTGGGTAGTATGCATAATCTCCAAGATGTTCTCTGGACAGTGTGCATAATCTCCAAGACACTTTGCAATAGTGATGCACTTTCATGCACACTTCCTCTGAGCAAAGGGATTGCAACACCAACTGCCATTCCAATAAACTCAATGGAATAGCCTACACCTGTGGGATTCCTGTGTGTGCATCATCAGAGTGTTTGCAAAGCTCTTGACTGGTAACTCAGTCTTGATATGCCCTCTGATAAAGGACACACTTGCTAGGTGTGCTCATTCAATTCCTTTGGGGAAAGGTTACGAGGTTTAATAGTGTCGATTGAATGTTGATGTAGTCAAGAAAAGATTCAGTGGGAATTGGATAGCACCCTAAAGGTATTAAAATGTGTCATACTATTACATAGCAATTACTACTGAGTGTGTACTGCAAACTCAGCCATTGATTTTATGTCTGGCATTCCATACAAATTTGTTAAAACAACAGAAGAAAAAAGAAAAATCAATTTTTTTTCTTTTCTCCTCATCCTTTTCTAATTGAATCAACGACCATTTGGAATGAGAATACCTGCAATATTTCACCGTGAAACCAACTCTCCTGAAAAAAACTCATTCAGTCAAACAGGTTGGATACTGGAGAGAGTCAAAGATGGAGGAAGCTGCAGGTTAAAGATTTTGCAGCTTAATTATTTTGACGACCTGTTGATACTAAGGACCTAAGAAGCTATTCCTAGAAGCATCACACTTTTAAAAAGGAAGGAAGGAAGGAAGGAAGGAAGGAAGGAAGGAAGGAAGGAAGGAAGGAACCCAAGGCCAACCTATATCTATTATTTTAAGTAATTTTTACTTTCAGTTTTTCAATATGGATTTTTTTTTTGGGGGGTAGTGGGAATTTCCCCTTTAATTAATCCACACTGAACAGGGACTGTGCATACTGCAGTTTGTGCACATGGGATGGAACAGGCGTGGGTGTCCATCTCTAGGAATAGGTTCATAATACTCAGAACAAAATGAGTGGCAGCCCCAAATCCCCATCTTTATCAGCCTTTTCCATGTAGCTTCAAAGACTGTATGTACTTTTAAAGGCAGTGAATCCCTTCTATTTCATTCATAAAGTTTAAAGTCACTTTAAAAGAACAGGGGCTCATCTCCATTTGTCATCCATAGACTTGCAACTCATTCCAAGATACCACATTAAGTATTATTTACAGCTCTGCTATAGATCATTCATGAGTTTAGGAGCTGCATGCAGGATTGTAAAACATGTGCCAGTCAATGTCATTGGCTAGTGGCAGCCTTTAACCTACGCTTCACATTGCTATGTCGCTTCAAGATGAGGAACAAGGATTTTAAAAGACCTTCGATAAGAAGGGAAGTGCACCTCTGTGTGGTTTTTGTGCAATCTGAATTCAGCATGAAGTTTTCTCATCAGTAAATACACTCTCGACGTTCTGAATGTCAGAAGGCAACACTCACATTGTGGTGTATGGGGAACCCATAGGCCAAATGAAGCTGTCAAGAGAAGCTAACCAACCAATACACAAAGCTCTCTCTTGGATAGACTTTGCCTCTAAAGTTGGCCAAAATTAGTCTGCATGAGAGTCTCAGCTAGCTTCATTTCTTCATTGGTTTTCATGTTTTCTAGAAGATGAGGAGGAGGAGTTTGGATCTGATATCCCGCTTTATCACTACCCTAGGGAATCTCAAAGCGGTTAACAATCTCCTTTCCCTTCCTTCCCCACAACAAACACTCTGTGAGGTGAGTGAGGCTGAGAGACTTCAAAGAAGTGTGACTAGCCCAAGGTCACCCAACAGCTGCATGTGGAGGATCAGGGAATCGAACCCAGTTCACCAGATTACGAATCCACTGCTCTTAACCACTGCACCACATGGCTCTCAGGGATCTAGAAGATCCCTGCTGAATCAGGCCAAAGGCCCATTTACTCCAGAATCCTGTTCTCAAAATGGCCGACAAATTGGCCATGGGATGCTCATTATGGGCAATTGGTGTTGCTAGGTCAAACTGTAGCTATATGTAACAGCCTTTTAAACTGATCCAAGCCAAGGGTGGGGAACTTTCTGCCCAGGTATACTGGTATACAGTAGAACCTTGGTTTACGTTACCCACGGGCAACGTAAACTTCAGGTTGCAAAAGCGGCAAACCCGGAAGTATTTTTCCGAGTTTTGCCACTTGTGCATGTGCAGAAGCACTCTATTGCGCCGCGTGCATGTGCAGAACAGGCACCTCCGGTTGCGGAAACCTTGGGATCCGACCGGAGCTCCGGAACAGATCCTGTCCACAACCAGAGGTACCATTGTACTTCCACCTGAGCAACCTTTCAGGAGTCACATGACAAGAGTGATTGTGGAGAGAAGCAAAAGTAGGCAGAGCAATGGTTGCTTACCCTCCAATATTCCTCTGATGGAAATAGAGATGTTCTATATTATTATATTATATTATATTATATTATATTATATTATATTATATTATATTATATTATATTATATTATATTATATTATATTATATTATATTACATTACATTACATTACATTACATTACATTACATTATATTATATTATATTATATTATATTATATTATATTATATTATATTATATTATATTATATTATATTATATTATATTATATTATATTATATTATATTATATTATATTATTACCCTGCCCATCTGACTGGGTTGCCACAGCCACTCTGGGTGGCTTCCAACATATTCAGGGAAGTTTTTAATGTGCGACATTTTAGTGTATTTTTGGTCTCTGTGGAAGCTGCCTAGAGTGGTTGGGGAAACCCAGCCAGATGGGCGGGGTAAAAATAATAAATTATTATTAGTAGTATATATTAAAAAATAATAAAGCATTAAACCTTTCTTTTTTTTAAAAAAAACTTCCCTTTACAGGGCTGCTGTCAGATGTCTTCTAAAGGTTGTATACTGTCAGGGACTGAACTGAGGAGGAATGTGTCAGGAAAAAGCAGCAATGCAAGAGCGAGCTGCAAGTTGCTGGAATGCAAAACAGGATGTTGATGTTTGGGACTGTGCCATTGGAACAAAGGGGCAGTCTATTCACTGTACTGAGCACCGGATGTTAGCTCAGAGTGTTATCTGACCTGTACTGGAAGTACAGGGGTGGAGTTTCTCTCTCTACTGTTGGAGTCTGGAGAGTGCAGACATGTTTCTCTGTACTGCTGCAATGACAGAAATAAAGACATGTAAATAGATTTCTGTCTGTCTCTTTCCCCTCCCTGAGGGAAGCAGGGAGGAGGGAGGAATGGTGTGTCCCTCTCACGCTGAGTGGGATCACCGATTGGTGACCTTGCCTGTATCCTGCCGGGAGACGCAGACGGGGAGGTCAACTAGGATCTCAAGCCGAATGCCTGGGAAATGGCCAGTTACCTCTGACTGTGGCCTGAGAAAACGACAGAATGGTGGGGGCTGTTCCCCCTCCAGAACCTTCCTGAGAATAGGAGGACAGTGTACATTTACAACAGTGGTTTGCAGAAAGTCATAGTTTGGAGCTGGGGTCAGCAAACTTTTTCAGCAGGGGGCAGTGGAACTCGGACCTTGTAGGGATCAAACTGTATTTTTTTTTGGGGGGGGAATGAATTCCTATGCCCCACAAATAACTCAGAGATGCATTTTAGATAAAAGGGCACATTCTACTCATGTAAAACCTTGCTGATTCCCGGACCATCCGCAGGCGATTGGGCCAGATCCGGCCCCCGGGCCTTAGTTTTCCTACCCATGGTTTGGAGGCTGCAGAGGGGAGAAGCTGGGAAATATTGGGAGAGCAACAGGAAAAAGAAGCACCGGAGAGAAACAGCTCACAGACTTTGTGTCTTTAGAAAGCATTCCTGACCCAGGACCAGGCAGACACTGAGAGTAGTAGAACAGAAAGCTCAGAGACAGAAAGCACAGCTCAGCTGGTGCAGGGATGACATATAATAGGAGAGACAGAGGGGGTGGGACTTTGCTTGGAGCAATGCCATTATCTAAGAGAGACTGCATTTCTACATCTCTCTCTGTGTTACTATTGAATAAAAAACTTGATGAGAACTCTTGTTTATCTGCTTCTTGGCTGCCACCGTGGAAGGAATCAGATTCCCTGAAGCCTGACTTGTAGTTACTTATCTCTGGGAGTCACAAAATGACATTTCTCTAATGAAAATAGCGACATCCTACCATACCCTCCAACATTTCTCCAATGAAAATACAGTGGTACCTCGGGTTAAGAACTTAATTTGTTCTGGAGGTCCGTTCTTGACCTGAAACTGTTCTTAACCTGAGGCACCACTTCAGCTAATGGGGCCTCCCGCTGCAGGAGGGATTTGTGTTTTCATCCTGAAGCAAAGTTCTTAACCTGAGGTACTATTTCTGGGTTAGCGGAGTCTGTAACCTGAAGCATCTGTAACCTGAAGCGTCTGTAACCCAAGGTACCACTGTAAGGAAGGAAAGGAGGGACATTCTGGGCTCTAATCAGAAACTGGGATGGCTTCTATAAATTCAGGACTGTCCCTGGAAAATAGGGACCCTAGGAGAGTCTGATGGATGTAGGCTTGGTCTTGTACAGTAGGCTGGTTTCTACACACTCTCGCAGATCCTCTTCTGTCCTCCATTTAAAAAAAAAAAAAACCATGCAAGAAGCGTTATCAGAGTTCAAAGACAATTCCCAGCCAGGCAGAAACACTCAGGATGCAAAGCAAGGTCAGGGAGAGGTGTGGCCTAAGAAGATTTATTATGAAGGGCTGCATTTCCCTTCACCTGGATCTGAGGCTGGCAGTGCATCCCATAGCAACTAGTTCCGAATTAATAATAATAATAATAATAATAATAATAATAATAATAATAATAATAATACTCTGCCCATCTGGCTGGGTTTCTCCAGCCACTCTGGGCTGCTCCCAACAGAATTAATGATGGTGATAATAATAAAAAGCAATAAAATAACAATCATTAAAAACTTCCCTAAACAGGGCTGTCTTCAGATGTCTTCTAAAAGTCAGATAGTTGTTTATTTCCTTGACATCTGATGGGAGGGCATTCCACAGGGCAGGCGCCACTACTGAGAAGGCCCTCTACCTGGTTCCCTGTAACTTCGTTTCTCGCAGTGAGGGAACCACCAGAAGGCCCTCGGAGCTGGATCTCAGTGTCTGGGTTGAACGATGGGAGTGGAGATGCTCCTTCAGGTATATGAATCCTGATGGAGAAGCAATCCTTAAACTAAATAAATTCAACTCCATGAGATGCAATCCCACAAAAACTGGCACATTTCCATTGATCTTGCATGGTTAAATCTCTCTACTGAACTCAATAGTGCAGTGCTTTCCCTGTCCACTCAGAAGAAAGCCCCATTGAATTCAATGAGATTCTGCCCACTCCCCGGCAATTGAATATGAATATATGAATTGCAGCCTAAAGGGCTTAATTCTATCTAGTTTGTCACCTGCTAGTCCAATTAAAGAACCCATTAAATGCAATGTTTGTTTGAGCGACTCTGATACAGATGCAAGAGTAAAGGTTTCACTAGATTTCAGTCTTTCCATCATCCCAGCAATTATACTATACCCACAGGCCAAGCAAAATACCCCAATGCATCCTCCCCCTCCCATTTTAGTTCAGTTTTCTGAAGGGATGCATCTTCCAGGCAGTAAAAAACAAAACAAAACAAAACAAAACTTTTCAAATAAGTGCCAGAGTATTATTTTGCTCAGTGACAAGGAAAGCCATTAAACAGTATGCTATAAAAGTACACAGGAACACCTTAAGCATTTTCTTAATGCGGTCCCGGCATAATGCTGTTACCATAAGTATGTCATCAAGAAATTTCATGAATACATTAAAATCAAAGTGGTTATTTACAAGGGCATTTTATGAGCGCATGGACTTATCTATAACAATAATATTTACAGCAGATATCTCTCCATATATATATTGCAAATGATAAAATCATCAGGGAGATTTAGGTAGACTGGAAAATGTTGTTCCCTGGCTAAGCAACAAAATCAGCTTAAAAGAATGCATAATTTTTGCATGGTGCAGAAGTGGCTAAGCAGAGTCATGCTGGGGGACCTGGGGGCCTCTGGAAGTTGTTGGACTCCAAATCCCATTAGCCCCAGCTAATGAAGGAGCATGGGAGTTGTGGTCCAGGCACATCTCCCCGTACCTGAACTAAATCTTCTAAGCCCTATTTTAGCAAAGGTTTAGAATCACTAATAAGCCACTGGGCAAGAACGTGGTGGTGTTATTAATAAAAATGGAGCTGTGGATATGTGTATGCTATATTGATCGCTGACAAACATTGCAGTTTCCATTCATCATTAGAAACAAATGTCCTTTGGTGTCACTGAAGGTCAGTGTCCTCCTGTCTTCGGCATCTCGTTGAACTATTTGTTACCAAGTTTGGCAATCCATCCTCCTCTCATTGCCTGCACACACAAAAGTCAAGAAAAGTAATTTGAGTTTCAAATCTAAAACTTGCTTTAAAAATAAAAAAGGAAACCAAACAACATCTTGCCTTCAATAATGCAATGAATGACTAGAAACAAAAGCCCTGGTGTGAATATTCCTTTGACTATTCTGCTCCTTAAACGCTAAGCTTTCATTTGGATGATATCATTCCAAATGTTGGTTGCATGGTGAGTCCTCCCCCCCCCCCCGTGGAAATAATGACACATGACACAAGTATTAAGGTTAATGGGCTAAAAAAGGCCACAGCTTTATTGGTTACAGGTGATGAGTGGTATTGGCTTAGGCATTGGTCTTAACCGACTATATCCGACTTCAGCCCGCTCGCTCGACGTCTGGGAAAGGTTAACCACCGATAGGGGGAGTCCTGCTGATGCACATCAACTAGGAACTCTCCCTGGGGTCACCGCTAGGGGGCGTGCCTTAGGCCCTCACCTCCCTAGGCTTCGGACAGGGACAGGCCCCCCAGAATCCTTTAACGGTCTACTCTTCAATATGCGGGGCAGGTGATGGCGCTACCTCCCCTCTTCCATCTACAGAACTATACCAAAGCCTAACCGCCAATATCCAAAAGTTGTGAAGATTTGCTACGAGGTAGGCAAAACCCAAGTGGCTGGTGCCAATTTGCCAAGTGGAAAAATTCCTATCAGGCCCCTCAACGGCAACCAACCAAGGTCCATAGCAAGGTCAAAGAACGAAACCTTATAGGGCGTAAGGGTGGGAAAAGCAGGAACAGCTGGCAAACAGCAAAGAGGGAGATCCCCGGCTGCATCCCACCTTTATAGGGCAGGCCACACCCCCTAAACCGGCCGATTGGCCGGCAAGGGGGTGACGCAGCCGGGAATTGCCCCAATTGTGTGGGGGCTGCCCTCCACCCACCGTGTGTATGGAGGGGCTGTGAAGCCTGCAACCCCACCTCCTCCTTAGGGCATAAGTTGTTTTGTGTAACTACTGTATTAGTTTGTTGGGTAACTAGTTAGCCACCCATCCACAGAGTGCATGCAACATGAAATCAGCTCCTGACCAATCACATGATACGCCAATCCTGGCACTCAATTGAATTACATTAAGACAAAGCTCACTGCTTCCCAGTGGTGAACCTTCCCTTATGGCCAAGCTTTGGGGAGTGCCATTGCTCAGCAGTAAAGCACATACTTTACATGCAAAAGGACTCAGTCACTGTTTGCAGAGGGGGGCAGAATCATTCCCATAACGTTTGATAGGGTCAGGGAGAGGAGGCTGACCCCTTCCCTTAGTTATTAACTTTATGAAGTGGCCATTGCTATATCTTTTCGGAGTGAATGCCAGCTTTTAACTATACACTGCATGAAGAAGTGTTTTGTTTTGTCTGTCTTGAATTTTCCAACATTCAGCTTTTATTGGATGGACCTGAATTCTAAAATTCTGGCTGCAGAATGTCAGAGGGAGAGAGGGAGAGAGAAGAAGAGAATCCTTATTTTAGAAGTTAGAAGGGAGAGAAACAAACATTCACACTACCATTCTCGGTCCAGCACAGGAACAACACCCTCAAGCTCTGGGAACAACCATAATGTATGTTCTTGACATTTAATCTTATTATTAGATCTGGAAAAGAAAGAAGAGGGAAAACTCCCCGAAGCCTCTAAGGGCTACAGTTCTTTACCTACTCAGTAAACACTCCAACACATTCTGGCATTTGTATCTCAAATACAAGCTTGTGAATCCACAAAAGATAAAGCAAAGTCGTCGTTTTTGTGGCAGAAGGGGTTGGATCTATGTATTCAATGGATACTTGCTTGAAGACAGATTTTTTCAGCTTTAGATCAGCTCTGAAGATTATCAATTCAATTCTCTCTCTCTTTTTCTTTTTCGTCACAGGCTAAGGTTTTTCACATTTGCCAGCATTACTCTGTGAAGGGAGCTAGAGCTTTTGATATTCAAACAGAATGAAAAATGCCCACTTTTAAAACACGCAGTGTTATGTGAAAATGTATTCAGCACATCTGCTGGATACAGTTTTGCAGCAAGTAAAAAAACAACCAAAAAAACCATACATAAGAACCAACTAACAGCACTAGCAGGTTTGTTTATTTAATGGATTTTTATTCCACTCTTCAGCCAGAGGTTCCCAGAGCGACTTCCAGTTCACAAAACATACAGCAAAAGGTCATCTCTGTTTACAATCTGAAAATACACAACACAAAAGGAAAATATACTGGGAGGGAGGAAGAAATAAGCAAATTATTTGTTCAGAGCTAGGCTCTTATGTGTGGCTGGAATCTATCTCATGGAGTTAGATAGGGTTTCTTTTCAAGTAAGCATATGCAATAGGTCTAAACCACTGAGCCATTTGGGCTTGCTGATCAGAAGGTCGGCAGTGCGAATCCCCACGATGGAGTGAGCTCCTATTGCTCTGTCCCAGCTCCTGTCAACCTAGCACTTCAAAAGCATACCAGTGCAAGTAGATAAATAGGTATCGCTGTGGCAGGAAGGTAAATGACATTTCCATGCGCTCTGGCATGCGTCATGGTGTTCTGTTGTGCCAGAAGCGGTTTAGTCATGATGGCCACATGGCCTGGAAAGCTGTCTGTGGACAAACGCTGGCTCCCTCAGCCTGAAAGCAAAATGAGTGCCGCAACCCCATAGTCACCTTTGACTGGACTTAACTGTCCAGGTGTCCTTACCTTTTTTTAAAAAAAAAATTACTTAACAGCATAATCCAGTGCAGATTTACACAACAGTATGGATGCAAAGTATGGAAGTATGGGACATAGGTGGCACTGTGGTCTAAACCACTGAGCCTTGGGCTTGTCGATTGGAAGGTCGATGGATTGAATCCCCACGACGGGGTGAGCTCCTGTTGCTCGGTCCCAGCTCCTGCCAACCTAGCAGTTTGAAAGCACGTCAAAGTGCAAATAGAGAAATAGGTCTGGCGGGAAGGTAAATGGCGTTTCTGAACACTGCTCTGGTTGTGCCAGAAGCGGCTTAGTCATGCTGGCCACATGACCCGGAAAAACTGTCTGCAGACAAACGCCGGCTCCCTCGGCCAGTAAAGCGAGATGAGCGCCGCAACCCCAGAGTCATTCACGACTGGACTTAACTGTCAAGCGTCCTTTACCTTTTTTATGGATGCAAAAGAATTTCGTGTGAGCCAGATATGGGTATGGCTTCATCCCATTTTGCATTCTCTTGACCCATGCAGGACCAGAATTTGTAGGTGTGACGGTTCATTCCTTTCTTTGACACAGTTACACACACACACACACACACACACACACACACACACCCCACACCTGGGTGAACTTATCTTAAGAATGAATGCTAGTTCATCCAATGTTCTGAGCATACATCCGTGTTCACTCCCTGACTAGTCTGCCACTAGGTGGCAGCATGCTTGGGACAGATGGGTTGAGTAGGAGACAGGGTGGAGGAAATCACAATTCAACTTAAAGGGCTAAGGTGTTTTTTGTGAAGTTTACCTCTTCCACCTGCCTCTATAGGAGACTAGGGTGTTTTGGGTTTAACCATGGTAGGGGTTTCCTTCCCCCTGCCCCAAGGTAAATGTACTCTGGTTGGATTGCGGCAGCCTGATGCTTTGTATCCTTCAAGGGGTCATCCTCCGTTCTAGACAGCCAGTGTGGTGTAGTGGTTAAGAATGGTGGACTCGTAATCTGGTGAACCGGGTTTGCTTCCCCGCTTCTCCACATGCAGCTGCTGGGTGACCTTGGGCTAGTCAAACTTCTCTGAGGTCTCTCAGCCCCACTCACCTCACAGTGTTTGTTGTGGGGGAGGAAGGGAAAGGAGATTGTGAGCTGCTTTGAGACTCCTTCCGGTAGTGATAAAGTGGGATATCAAATCCAAACTACTCCTCCTCCTCCTCCTCTTCTTCTTCTAGACAAGCAAGACTCCTAATGTGAGGATCTGCTACAGCAGCAAGAATTCTCATCGCAAAGTATTGGAAGACACAAGATTTACCCACTCTGGAAGAATGGCAGATGAAGGTGATAGACTATATGGGACTGGCCGAAATGACTGGCAGAATCCGAGACCAGGGGAAAGAGACGGCAGAAGAAGAATGGAAGAAATTCAAAATTTATCTTAAGAAATATTGTAAAATTAATGAATGCTAAAATTTTGAGGTTATAGAAAAAAGGGGACTACAGCTGTAAAAGATTAAGTAAAAGAAAAGAACAAGGGAAAATTAGATAAAATTAAGGGGGAGGATTTGCTGAAACAAATTTGGAAATTGGGATGCAGAAAGGGGAGGTACGGGGAAGTCGGTGAAGTAAGGTTTAAGAAAAAAGGATTTGAAATTATACATGTTTGTTTATGTGTTTGTTTGTTTGTATTGTGCGTTGTTTGTATTTATAAAAATTGTGAAAAACCAATAAAAATTTTATTTTAAAAAAAACTAATGTGAGGATCTGCTCCCTAGTAAGGACTGCTATTCTACTGCACACTTTACTTGGAATAGAAAGGGTAAATATGTCCTTCTAAATTGTGGCAATTTTACAGCCTGGTCCTTTGTATTCTTCTTTGGAAATAAGCTCCATTTGGTTCGACCATGGATTGATTTTACTTGTAGATAAATGTGTGTTTATGTTTGCTAACTCTCATAAGATTATTATTACTTTCCAGGCAAATCTCTAGGAACATCAGTAATCCCTGGTAAGATCTTCCAGTCAGGAGCTGCTGGGAATTCCTGCACTAAATGCACAGTTCTGTATATGTCTATTTGGAAATAAGTCCCATTGTGTTCAGTGAGACTTAATCCTAGGTAAGTTTGCATAGGGTTGTCCCCATGTTCCTATGTAAGATTGCATAGGTAAAGTTCCAAACCGATATGCACTTCCACGGAAGTAACTCCGACTGTACTCCATGAGTAAACATGTTTAACGAATGCACTGTAAAGAAAATGAAGACAAGTGGAAAGAAGCAAGAGGACGCTTAAAGAGACTGCTCTATGATCTTGGTCTTGGTCTTAGACAAGGAGAAACATATGACCACCTAGTGGCCAAATTGAGAAATGCCACATTTCACAATCAATCTGCTTATTTAAAGGACGTTATTCAGGCGTATTTAGTGGGTTAAGAGTTGACCAAAAAAGATGTGGCCTGGATGCAGCTTCCAGAAGGAGGTGTTAGAAACCCATGTCCTGCTGGGATGCGGGAAGATGCCACTTTAGACCCCCTACTCAAAAATAAATCCCACTGACTTTATGTAAGTGTACATAGAATTGCTGCCTAAAGGTGAAATCCTATAAACACATACCTGCAAGTAAGTTCCATTACCTTCTGAGAGGACATGTACAGGATTGTTCTGAAAGTCATGCAATAAGACAGGAATTGTTGCATTCCCATATTCCTCTAATTGTACTTGTGTTCCTTAAAAGAGTTCCTATGAATGAAGTTGAATTTACACATAGCACCAGTGACAACTCACAAAAGCCCTTGTAAACCGTGTGTGTGTGTGTGTGTGTGTGTGTGTGTTGGAAACCAAAAGAGAACCTCAAGTTCATGCATCCTTCTTCACCATAGCTGTCAACTACCCCCCCCCCTTTTAAGGGAAATTCCCTTATTCTGAATAGGATTCCTCACAAGAAAAGGGAAAAGTTGACAGCTATGTTCTTCACCAGTGATATTTAGAGGTGTTCATCAGATTCAAATGAATCTCAAATCCCAGTGAGAACACAAGTCAATACAAGGATCCCTGAAGCACTTTTGGGCACCTTGGCGATCCAAACATCAAATGAATGCTACAGTCAAATGCCTCATGAAAGTGAAAGTAATGTCTCTAAGTTCACCATAACAGAATAACACCAGGGTGGGTTGAGGGGAGGGGGGAGGCAAGCACATGCCTTCTTAGGGCATAGAGAGAATTTCTAATCCTTCTTACGCAGTGCATGTAAGGGAGTGTGTGTTATTTATCCCTGATTAAGTCATACAGAATTGCTTCAGTTCCCATCTCCTGTGCCTTCTCCCTCAAGTTCTCCTTCAGCTACTCATTCTTTAGGCTCCTATTTTTCAAAACGTACTCTACACCCACCTTTCAGTCACGTTGCTTCTGAGTTTAACTTCCTGGAATCTCTTCCCAGTCATAAAAAAGTAAACAAACAAAGCTCATAATGTATTTCCCACACACACACACCTAGGACATATAAGGGTTTAGTAACAGCAAAATTGACAACTTTGCAAAATGAACAATTCTTTCCCAGCCCAAATCATCCCCTTTTCATCATTCCAATCATTGGGGGGGGGGCATTTCAGTGATTTTCAGGACAGATATGAAATGGTGGTTTGCTGAGGGTGGCAGCAACAGAACCCCTTCTTCACAATTTTACAAAGGATTTCCACCTTAAACTCACCCTTCCCTCAAAGAAGCTGGACGGCAAACATTCTTCCAGCTTTGTTTACTAAGCAGTTGGAATATCTGTGAACATTCTGTGCCGTAATGCCCTCTCAGCAAATCAATACCAGAGGCTTCGCTGACCCAAACATGGCATGTAGTGACAGATGAATAGATATGTGCTGAGGACAAACTAGCACAGTTGGAAGATGCTATGTGCAAGGGGATTTATTTAGAGTACAGTGTATGAAATATTAAAGGCAATATACGATGTCAGGCTAGTTACCAATTTCAGCTTAGCTCGGTTCGGAACTTAAATGGAATTAAATGCTCTAGATACTTTAGCAGCTGGAATAAAAGAAGAAATGGAGAGGAAAGCAGAAATAATTTCTTTGGGGGAGGGGAGGAGAGAAGAAGAAGAAAAGAAACCAAATCTTTCAAAGCCCCAAAGTGAGAAGGCATTTTTCAATTTGTCGTTTGGATATGTTGGGTAAGTATCTTCTGAGTGGGGGAGATGAATTCCCAAGGTTGTTTCCTCAGCTCTGAGCAGCAGCTGGGACAATTGCAGAGCAAGCATGGCACGAGATTTATTATGGTCAGAGACCAGCTTTAGAAACACAAATGGAACTACAATCCCAATAGCAAAACAAACAATTAAAACAATATACAACAATGGATTTTAAATTTAAAAATGCAATAAGCATATAAACAAATAAAACTTTAAGATAGACTACCATAGAGAAATGACCCAGAGTCGTGCGTGGATCCGAGTTTGGGAATTTTCTTAACAAACTAGATTGAATCGGGGGATGGTCTGGGCCTACAGATCTGTGTGCAGAATCTGGTGACAATCCGGGTCGTTTTGTGGTCTTTGTCTAACAGGAGGAGATTGAATTTTTGCTTTACCGGGAGGTCAGCAAGCCTCACCAGTAGGGGGTCAATGGTTTCTCTCCGTGCCTCATCTTAAAGGGGACATCTAAAAAATATGTGTTCAGGGCTTCCTATATCCCCCAATGGACAGGTCAGAGCAGGCAAACTTTTGCCATCTCTTCATGTTCTTCATTTGGTGTTGGTGCCCCTGCAAGGAGAAGAGAGCTGCTGGTTCATCCCTCACCTCCATTGATTTGCAGCAGCTGACCTCCAAGCCAAGACTTCTGAGGAGGGGGGAGATTACCAAGTTGATATGGCTGACTTCTGGTCTAGGAAGGTGCTGTAAGTGTTTGAGTTTTATTTTTATCTGCTAGCTAGTGGGTGGGAGTATTTTTGTGCTGAGGAAGCCTCGAGATATTTAACCAAGTCCTAATTATAAAGATGGAGCAGAATTCTATTTTCAGATGTGGCTCTCTGTTGTGTCGGTATCCGAGTCATTGCTTTAGGCTTGCTTCCTTTCAACAGTGACTCATACAGAGCAGAGGCAGATTTAGGGCAGCACAACCAGCTCCGCCACACTGAGTGCCGCAAGTCCAGGGGGCGCAGCAGGGCATCGCAGCTATGAAGAAGTGAATTGAGCAGAAGACAAGGGGGTGCTGAATTTTGGCCTCTCAAAGGGAGCCACTGAAATTGGAAAGACCCAAATCGTCCTCTGTACAGAGACATGGAAGTGAATTAGGTTTGTATAAAAGTAGGATTAAACGCTCTAAAAATACAAACCTTTTGGCATATGAGAATGAAATGTGTCTTTTTCAATGGAGGGGGTAGTTTATGCTTCTGCTGTGGATGTTGGAGAATTCTGAGGGGAGAAATGAAAGAGAAATGGAAATTGCTTCTGTTTGCTTGTTCATCCCATGTTCGGAATGGGAATCAATGCAGCAATTGTTGACTGTATCTGCGGCGGCGGCGGTGGCGGTGGCGGTGGCTTTGAGTCATAGTTGTTGAGCCCTCCCCCCTTTAAAATTGTGTTTCCTCTGCACTGGAATTAATGACCTTTAAATTGAAATGGAGTGGAAATAACCACACAATTAATTGTTAAATTTGTAAGCTGCATTAGGTATGTGAATAATAACATATGTTAAATAGCAGGCAGTGAGATGAATTTTGTAGCATTTGGTGGAAACCAAACTGCAGCGGAACAGAAACAGTACTGATTGTGATGAAGATGGGTCTGAATGGAAATTACTGCCTTCTTACATCCATGGTGTCAACTAATCAGACATTTGAGGACCACCAAGGTAATTTATTGACAATTAGAAGCTTGGAACATCTGAAAAGATCCTGAACTTTCTTCAAGGAACCTGTCATCACTTGAGGTCATTTTGTCCAAGTAACCCCTGAACGTCTAACAAGAGATTTCAATGTCATTTGCCAAATAAATAACTTCGGGCAGTATGCTGCTAAAATCTCCAGGCATTTTCCCTTCACCAACATGACTAGAGGATCCACATGTCTTCTCTTTCAATAATATTCTCTCCTTATTCAGGTCTCCTCTGACAGTTTTTGATCTTTCACTCACTCCGTTGAACACATACATTCTCAAAGACCACAGGTGAATATTTAATGACTCCCCACCCACCCATACTACCTATGTAGTTTCTTCTTCTGTTCTTTCAGTTATTAAGTATTATATATATTGTACTAAATCATTAGCTCACGGGTAAAGTGCTGCGGCAGCCATGCCAGCTCCATAGGAAACCAGCTCCTATGGGGAATGGTTGAAAGAGCTCGGGATGTTTCGCCTGAAGAAGAGAAGATGAATTAGAGATGTGATAGCTGCCTCTAAAAGGCTGTGATGTGAAAGATGGAGCAGAGTTGGGCTAAATTCACACCATGCATTGAAAGAACTAGGATACCATTTTGAACAGCCATGGCTTCGCCCAAAGAATTATGGGAGCGTTAATTTGCTAAGGGTGCTGAGAGTTGTTAGGAGACCCCACCCCCCTTCCAGAGCTACAATTCTCAGAGTTTCCTGTGGAAAGGGATTCATTGTCAAATCACACATTGCAATGCAAGAGCAGGCCCTCTTTGTGCAATGCTCTCCCCAGGGAGGCTCACCTGGCGCCTTTGTTACATGACATGCATATATCAGGCAAAAACATTCCTCTTTAAGCCTTTGCCTACTTAAATCATCTATGGCCTTTTAAACTGTGGTGGGGTGTTGTTTTCGTTTGCTACTATGTTATGTCTTTTTGTGTTTTCATGTTGTAAATTGGCCTGTGATCATCGGATGGAGGTACTGAAATGTAATCAATGATAATAGTTATAGTAATGATAATGGGTACAGCCTTCTTCTGCCTTGCTCCAGAGGGCAGGACTAGAATGAATGGGTGGAAACTTTCTAACGGTAAGAGCTATTTGTCTCTAGATAAGACTGGATGATAATCACCACCACCACCACCACCTTATATTTACAACTTGACTACAGGCTGATATTGGGTATGGACAATTCAGACCTCGCAGCAGAAGCTACAAGTGATTTGACCTTTTACAAATGGTGGCTTGCCTTTGCTAGCATTTCACATATAGTGCTGTTTTTAATGGAATCCCTCCTCACAGAAGTGCAGGGCTCCGATTCTAACCGAAGGAGGTAAAAAAGAGGGAGGGAAACTGAAGTTCATATTGTTCATACAGTTCTCAAATGCTCAGTTCCCAGTTGTGCAGAGGAGCCTTTGTATGTATAGTCAAACATATGTATGTACAGGACATACATGTAACATGTGGAGGTGAGGGGTGGAGTCAAGGGGGACTCCAGAAGAGACTTGCTGGGTGGGGTGGAACTGCTTCACTGGTGCCATGATCCCTGAATCCAATAGTAATTCAGAGCTGGAATCTGCAGAGAAGGCAGCTAAGATGCTGGAATGAGTTCAGGGGACCACTGTACCTGGGGGTGGAGGATGGATGCTGCCAGGGTAAGCCAAGAAGGCCACAGCTTAGACCCACATGCATCCCACCACATTTCACCAGATGCCTCCCACCATTTGTCAGGGACTGGCAGGATACTGAAGAATGTGCACCAGGAGAAGGGGGATTGGAGTCTGACTCAGGAATGGGAGCCAGTGTACCAGCCAGGAGGCAAGAGACAGGAACACAGGAAGCTTCAGAACTGGGGTGGGGTGGGGTGGAGCACAGAATGGGTCAGAAGAAGATGAAGAAGAAGCAAGTAAGTGAAAGACCATGTGCTTCCCCACCCTTTCCTGCACTACTATCTCCCAGAATCAGGAATGGATTAAAGAGAGAAGAGCAGAGGCAGATGCCATTCAGGTGTAGTCCCTGGATGTGTGCTTGCAGCCCGCCAGTGGAAGGTACATAAACTGGTGGAAGGTACATAAACTGGTGGAAGGTACATAAACTGTGCCCCCCCCCCGTGTTGCTGCAATTGCTCCATAGAGGGCAAACCTGGGAATAACTGCCTAGATATTAGACTAGTATTTGGAGCCATAGAAATGACTCAGCTTTGTACATTCCTTTAGCTGGGATCATTCCTTTAGCTGGGATCATGCTGTGTACATTCCTTTAGCTGGGATCCACCCTTAATAACACTTCATCAGCCCAGCAGTGCAGGGAGAACACCATAGCAGGGAGGCTATGGAATTTAGCAGTACCAATCTTCAGGCTATGTGCTTGGCCCTTGCAGGCTCTGAAGTTCTCTGTGAGGGTTTGGAGCTTGAAGGAGGTGTCCATGGTCCTGAAGTTGTCCATGGTCCTGAAACATCTGATTTGTACTGTCTCCAGCCTTTGCATCTTCTCTGTGGCATCCAGCACCGAACTGGAGCACAACACCTCACTTCCCGACATTTGGGATGCTGTTGCTTACTAGGAAGAAGGAGAGAAGGGAGAGGAGGAGAAGGAGAAGGAGGAGAGAAGGGAGCCCCACTCCTTCCCCAACCCCAGAAAGTCCCATTTAGAGACTTTCTATTGCCTGCCACAAGTAGGAATTCTACCTTCGGCAGTTCTATCTGCCCACACATTTGGCAGGTGGAAGGGGGAGCTCTGCACCAGTGGAAGGCCAACAGAGGATGACAAAGCTGGGTGGAAAGATGCCACCTCCAAATCCATCTCCCCTGCCAGCCCAGCACAAAATGAATTTGGAATCCTCTGCCATTCTATTTTTTCCCTCTCTCTTTGTGCTGGGACAATACCACTTGGTGGGGCTAGCATACTTTTCCCAGCTGAAATAAAATGCATATTCAGAAATGTATGAACCAAATAAAGATATTCCCTTCAGGGGACTAGATACCCGAATCTGAATTCATATCCCTATATGAAGGCATTTTTGCTCCTGCCAATTCCTCCAGCAAATTGTATATCCTGCCCAAGCAGACTATCACATGCTCTGAGGCAACCGAGGGAAAACTGAGCAAACAAAAAGCCCCCAGTACATATTTTGATGCAACATAACAAAACATAGGAATATTCTTTTGCACCTAATCTATTGCCATTTCTCTCCCTCACATTTTGCATGAAGTGTGAATCCGTTCCTGCTGTTTTGTGAAAGCTATTTGCATATTCTACATTTGACTTCAGTACACTGCCTGAAGAATTCTTTTTCCTGTAGAGGAGAGAGAGAGAGAGAGAGAGAGAGAGAGAGAGAGAGAGAGCATTTAATCTTTTTCAGAATGTTTGCATTATTAACTTTTCTCACTAATTGGTCTCAGAGTACTTTATCTATTTCCAAATGAATGCAGTCTTAGCAGAGCACCAGAGGCCAGCTTGTCTTGGGGCCCTGACTCCACCTAGCCTTTGAACATGTCATCCAAGCATCTGGTATTCAGCAACTTTATTCATTCTTGCAGCAAAAAGAGAATCGTTTGAGAGCCTGCTTCCTGTTTAGAGCTGACAGGCTCCATCTTCTTTACAGAGTTCAAATTCCTTCTGGGTTAGACCCAGGCTAAAGTTAACTATACCTAGTTGTGACTAACTTCTCCCATAGATTTCAAGGAGACCAACAGATAGCTTTGTTTTGGTTCACATATTGTTCCAAGAAGTGTGAAACGGGTAGAAACATATTAAAATGCAAAGCAAAATAAGTTTATGTCCCATCCTAACAAGAGGTCTCTGCCTTCAAGACCTGGCACAAAAGGAAAGGGAACTTGGTGGGAGGAAGAAGAACTAACTATAATGTTCTTACTGTCAGGGAGGAGGGAAGCAAGTCTGCAGATTCTCCTTCTCTGGCTGATGAATAGGACCAGGCTGGTCTCTCCATTGCTATGATGCTCTTCTTGGGAAGCAGGCAGAACAGCCTTCCAGTGACCCTTGGTCCTTTGGCCAAAGGCAGAGGGCAGTGCCTAGGCAACTGATACGTATCGGATTACACTGTAACCCTATGGTTACTTAAACTACAACTGGAATCTGCAGCCCTAGTTTCAAGCAGTACCCATGTGGTTGCCTGCATATAACAAGTGGACTTAAGGGTTGTGCTGTACAGAGAAGATGGGTGGGCGGAATTTGCTTCAGTTCACATTTAAAGGCAACCCCACCTGAGTCACACTGCCTGAGCAATACACAAACCAAAGCACAGCCATCTGTTGAAATGCTCACGCCTCTGAATTTTGCAGTGCACTTCTCCAGCCAAGTAATGTGCCCAAAAATGCATGTACTAAGGAGAAGTGTGCATAACGATGCATAGGTTCTTGAAAATGCATGATATGAGGTAAAATTGCTCTGCAAAAAAAATGTGTTAGGCAAAATGACATACAATGGTACTTCAGGTTACATACGCTTCAGGTTACATACACTTCAAGTGACAGACTCCGCTAACCCAGAAATAGTGCTTCAGGTTAAGAACTTTGCTTCAGGATGAGAACAGAAATTGTGCTCCAGTGGCGCAGCAGCAGCAGGAGGCCCCATTAGCTAAAGTGGTTCTTCAGGTTAAGAACAGTTTCAGGTTAAGAATGGACCTCTGCAACGAATTAAGTACTTAACCTGAAGTACCACTGTACAAAGTATAAATAGACACTTGTAGTAAAGTGCTAGTGAATTCTCATGAGGGCCTAATAATAATAATAATAATAATAATAATAATAATAATAATGCAAACTGATGCAGAAGTGCTAAGAACTGGATTTAAGACTGGAATAATGAGGAGCTGATAGAAACTGAAATGGACAGATCCACCCATCCCTAACATCAGCTGATTTTCAGTCCATGGACACTTTCGTGTTTAGACAGGGCAAATAAGTAATTTACTCCTCATTATTTACATCCTGGAGGGGGGAATTTCCTTATGCAATCACTGTACCAGACAGAAGTGTGAACTTGAATAAAATATTGGGGGGGGGAGCAGATAAGCCCCACCCTGCATAATCAACCATATTATGTGGTGCACACACCATTTGAATGGCAATGCCCATCAACTTTTGGGAACCCAGCTTCCTCAAATATCTCACGGGGGGGGGGGAGCAAAGACCCCCTCAGCCCCTAGGAGTTGTCTCCTATGGTATTGGATAAATATCAGGTCATGGAGTTGTTAAATCTGACCCTACAAAATGATTTGCGTCTCTGCAAAATGTCATAAAGGTTAGAAGAAAAGAAATCTATGCAGACGTTTCCTTCCGTGTGATGAATGCCTTTCCCTCATTCAGCATATTGTTGCTGCTCTGTGTTTGTGTGTGTGTTGTTTTCTCCTTTGCACATAGTATTCCTGATTCCTCAAGACTGCCAAGGCATTGTATGAGTGGTGCTGAGCAAACGCTTCATGCTTGGTGGACTTTGACAGAGAGATCCATCTTCATTTGACAGCTTATATATTGGTGTGCGCCAAGTACAAAGGTTGCACTGCAACCTAGCATGAGCAAAGAGCATGCGGTGAGGTGGGAAAATATCAGCATGAGTCAAAGACCTCCATGGTAAAAAATCAAAAACAACCTGGCTCCTATTAGTGTGCTGGTAGTTCGTATACATGACAAAGTAACCTGCTTGTCAGCTTGAACGCACGGGGTGGGGAGGTGGGGAATCTGCTGGAATCAATACACATAAAGATACTTTATACTTTAGGGATGAGGAGGAAATTTAATTCCGATCACATTTAAAGAGGAACCTACCTAATTCATACTTTTTGAAATAATGGGCTTACCGTAAACACATGCATTCTTTGAAATTTACATTTCAGTACTCCAGTCAACTAATTTGCACAATAAAGTGTGCATAAAAATGCAGAAATGCAAGATATTAAGGGGAACTACTCTGCAAAAATGTTTAGATAGGCAACATTGCATACAAGAAAAATTGGCATATTAGGAGAATTTTGCTAAAATGCTGTGTTTTCTTGGAGACCTTTTTTTTAAAAAAGCCACAAACTGATGTGGAGATATGGAGAACTAAATAGAAGATTGGAAAAGAAGAATCCGAGAGGAACCAAAACTGGAATACCCACCCATCTCAAGTCAAACCACATGATTCACCTATGCCTGAATTGTCTTTCTCAGTCATTCCCTGCTTGTCAGTTGAACACACTTGTGTGTCAGGAGACATCAATTTATTTGCATAAAGGTCCATGGCATAGTACAGGATGTGAACTCCCCCTACTGAAAGTCTTGAAACCATTTGTGAAACAGACTTCAGCCCACTTGAGCCACCACATCAACTTCTGCAAGTCCTTCTCACCTTCTCCAAATCAAAAGGGCCTCCCTTAGGGAAGGGAGTATTGGGCTGTGGAGGCTTCTCTTACAGACAGAGGGATTCTAGTAAGCCTAAATGATGTGTAGAATGCCATGTCTCAAAAGGGGAGCCTGGGGCTTTTAGTAAAAACACTGCAATTCCCACAACCCCCTGGCAGGCAAGAACATACCACCACTTTATTACAGTCGTACCTCGGAAGTCGGATGGAATCCATTCCAGAAGTCTGTTCAACTTCCAAAACATTTGGAAACCAAGGCACAGCTTCCGATTGGCTGCAGCCAACTGGAAGCCATGGAAGCCATGTCGGATGTTCGGGTTCCAAAGAATGTTAGCAAATCAGAACACTCACTTCAGGGTTTGTGGTGTTCAGGAGCCAAAAGGTTCGACTCGCAAGGTGTTCGACTTCCGAGGTACGACTGTGCTTGCAATTAAGGAGAGACCGTGAAGATCTTCTCTTGTCTGGGAGTCTGACTAGTAGGGCAACTTCAACAGCCTGTGGAGAACTGAAATTAAGAAGGGCAAACGAAAAAGTGAAAGAAATGGAAATTAACAGATTTGCTCAAGAGAGAGAAACAAACAGATTTCCCCAGCTCTTGAACCCCTTTGGCCCCTATCAGCAGAGATCTTCATGTTGGCACTGTGGTTTCAGAAGAAAGACATCTGGTAAGATGGGATCTACTTCTGCAAGTCCTTCTCCAAATCAAAAGGGCCTTCCTTAAGGAAGTGAGAAACAGACCCTGGAGGGCCTGTCTCCAAGGTAAAACACAGCTCTGAGCCAGCCCTGATCCCAAATAAATACACCTGCATAGCAAGAGAGGGAGAGGGGTTCTTACATTGGAATTGCTCACATTTTTTTCAAGAGCCATATTGGGTAGAGAGCTTGTGGCTGAGGCAAGAGGGCAGGGGGAGCAAAGGCAGCTCTCAAATCTCTCTGGAGCTATTATCGAGTGGCAGAAATTGACTTGTCCAGACCTGAGCTCAATAAAGGCTGTCCCAAGTTATTTTTTACTGTTAACTACTTTAGCCCTATGATGCACGCTTCTAATAAAAGCCGTCTTCTGGGTGTCACTGAGCCAGCCAGTGAGAGGCCCAAGGAGCAGGTCTCTTGCGTTCCGTATGCCGGAGTGCTATTTCCAATTTGCCTTCCGTATGAATGGATTATGCACTTTGTCAGCAATAATGATCCCCCTATTAACCTCCTGCTACCACTTATCAGGTATTGGCACATTGGGCTTAAAGAAGAAGGAAATGGAATTTGAAAGGGTAAAGAAAGAGAGGCATTTCTCCAGAGCCTGAGCTTTTAACCTCTCCGCACATCCATAGCAACAGAAGAAATGCTTGGCTGAGAATAATTCTATGGGAAGCACCATTCCTTCTAGGTTCTCCATCAACACAGGATATTTCATGTATAGAGGCCCAAGCATCTGTAGATAAGCATCTATTTGCCCACAGAGTAGACCTTTTGGCCATGTATCCCTGGTATGCAAATCTTTGTAAGTTTATGGGGTGCATTCAGATGCAGGGAATGTTGCATTGGTTTTCCTAATTATAATGCTAGCACTTCTGTTTTCTAACATTCATTTCACACTGTGGGACCAGTTGTGTTATGGAGCTTTTTGACTGATACACCAGCATATTGTGCTATGTTTCATTCACAGTATTAGCCATGGAAGTTGCTTCAGTCAATAAATGGTACGTAATTCACTACACCCCCCTTCCCCATTTGCACTGCATTTCCTTTGCATGAAAATGGATGGGGTGGAATAATGTAATGGCAACATAATTTATGAAATTTAGATAATTAATTGTGTAAGTTACATAATTTCACTACAGTGGACAGCGAGACAAATTACATAGTTTTTAATGGAAGAAGAAGAAGTGCAGCAGAATAGTATTAGTCCTACATAGGATGAATACAGGTCAAAATGGAAAACAATGCCTTCTTTTCCATCCCTAAAGGTGGCCTACATGGCTCCCCCCCCCCCCATTTTCCATTTTATCCCCACAACAACCCTATGAAAAGTGTAGCCTGAGAGACTGACCTAAGCTCACCTGGTGAGCTTCATGAAAATTTGAACTCTGGTCTCCCAGGTCATAGTCACAGTCAGACACTCTAACCACCGCACTACAGTGGCATCTCAGCTGGGCTTTTCTGAGCTTTTCTTGAAACATGGGAAGTGGGAAGGCTGCCTTCCATGCACCTGAGAGTTGCCCATTGTTATTTGTTAAGTGTTTTTTGATGTTGTTGTTGTTACTTTTACTTTTGGTTCGAGTAGTAGTAGAAGAAGAAAAAGAAGAAGAAGAGTTTGGATTTGATATCTCGCTTTATCACTACCCAAAGGAGTCTCAAAGCGGCTAACATTCTCCTTTCCCTTCCTCCCCCACAACAAACACTCTGTGAGGTGAGTGGGGCTGAGAGACTTCAGAGAAGTGTGACTGGCCCAAGGTCACCCAGCAGCTGCATGTGGAGCAGTGGAGATGTGAACCCGGTTCACCAGATTATGAGTCTACTGCTCTTAACCACTACACCACACTGGCTCACGAGTGTGATGCTAATAACGCCAAGGTCACAGGTTCAATCCCCATATGGGGCAGCTACATATTCTTGCATTGAAGGAATGAGGTGATCCTCAGGGTCCTTTCCTACTCTACAGTTATATGATTCTATGATCTTCTAAAGGAAGCAGTTTCTTTAAAAACAAAACCAATGGAAGCACTACAGTGGTACCTTGGATTACAGATGCTTCAGGTTAAAGACGCTTCAGGTTACAGACTCCACTAACCCAGAAATAGTACCTCAGGTTAAGAACTTTACCTCAGTCTTGATAGCACAAGGATGGAAGAATGAGGAAACCCTGACAAAAAAACAGTGGCAAGAGAAATTGATGAACTATGAGGAACTGGCGAAACTGACATACAAATTGCGAGATAAGGACAATTGTGACTTTAAAGAAGAATGGGAACTTGTTCCAAATTATCTAAAAAGACAACAAAATGAATTGGACTCCTTGGCAGGTTTTGAATAAACATACACAAATTTATTGAGGGTTAATATAGTAGACAGATAATAAAATGATATATACAATTTTACAGTATGCAGAGAATAACATGAGTTGAGAAATCAGAAAGAGGAGCTGAGGGAAGTCTTGGGGGGAGGGAGGGAGGGTTTTTAGGGGAGGGGGGGAGGGGAAAAATAATCAAGATATGTTTTTTTATAATTGTTATGTTGAAATTGTTAATAAAAAAACTTTTTTAAAAAAGAACTTTACCTCAGGATGAGAACCAAAATCATGCAGCGGCGGGGTTGTGGCAGCGGGAGGCCCCATTAGCTAAAGTGGTACCTCAAGTTAAGAACAGTTTCAGGTTAAGAACGGACCTCCAGAACAAATTAAGCTCTTAAACCGAGGTACCACTGTATTCTCAAGCACTTGGTAGGCAGCCTCCATGACTTCAAGCCCTTCCATTTCAAGCCTAGGGAAAGACGTCATGAGATCACACCTTCCATGGGACTTTTTCATATGGAGAAGGCCGAAATGATAAATAAATCATAAAGCACCCTCTGAAAGAGGCAGAAGAAAAAACAAAAGCCTCTTTCCTGGCAGAAGAAAAATATTCAACAAATTGGAAGGCAGGTTCTGTCACAGCTCCAGTCCAATGCTAAAAATGAATCTCTACACCTGAGGTTTTCAGTGTTCCTGGTTCAAGAATCCCAGTGCTACACAGTTCAAGGACCATTCATCTCTGTCTTCTCTCTTCCTCTCTGAAATAAAAAATCCCTAACCCTTCCTGTGCTGCTTTGAACAGTCTCACAGCATTCTAAGGTCCAGTACTGACACATCTTTTTGTCATGGTGCCTTCAGGGACACAACGCTGAATTATTTAATTGGGTTTGTTTGTTTTTTTTATAATAATTTTTATTACATTTTTTCCAAATTACAAAGAGAACAAAAAGAAAGGCAGAACAAAAGAAAAAAAGGAAAAGAGAACAGAAAATCTCAACCATTTCGACAACTTATTTCAAATTTCCATTGGACTTCCCCACATCTCCCACATAAATGCATTCTTGATAATAAAATTGTCAGCAAATTATACCCTTATTTCGTATGTTTCTTTATATTTTCAGTTGCAATTTAAGTTCAAATCTCTTATTCTTCAATTACTCTAAAAAATATAACATAATATCCTTTTTACCCGTTTAAACTCTGATTCTTTCATGAGTGTTATCAGTTTCATAAATAATTAAATTTCATTGCTGGGGCTAACGTTCCAAATCATACGACGTCTTATGTTTCATACAACTTATAATACTTCTGCAAATAGTCTTTAAATTTTTTCCAATCCTCCTCCATTGCCTCTTCTCCCAAGTCTCGGATCCTTGCAGTCATCTCGGCCAGTTCCATGTAGTTCATCAATTGCGTCTGCCAGTCCTCCAGTGTGGGCAAATCTTGGGTCTTCCAATGCTTAGCGATAAGAATTCTTGCTGCTGTTGTAGCATACATAAAAAAAGTTCTATCCTTTTTTAACACCTTCTGGCCGACAATGCCCAGAAGGAAGGCCTCTGGTTTCTTGGGGAAGGTGTACTTGAACACCTTTTTTAACTCGTTATAAATCATTTCCCAAAAGGCCTTCAATCTTGGACAAGTCCACCAGAGGTGAAAGAATGTCCCTTCAGCCTCCTTACATTTCCAACATTTATTGTCAGACAAATGGTATATCTTAGCCAGCTTGACTGGGGTCATGTACCACCGGTATACCATTTTCATAATGTTTTCTTTCAAGGCATTACATGCCGTAAATTTCATACCGGTGGTCCATAACCTTTCCCAGTCTTCAGACATAATATTGTAACCAATGTCTTGAGCCCATTTTATCATGGCTGACTTAACTGTCTCATCCTGAGTGTTCCATTTAAGCAGCAAGTTGTACATTCTCGATAATACCTTGGTCTTTGGTTCTAGCAACTCTGTCTCAAGTTTCGATTTTTCCACCTGGAATCCTATTTTTTTATCTAGCTTAAAAACCTCATTAATTTGGGCATAGTGTAGCCAATTTTGCACCCTATCCTTTAGTTTTTCAAAGCTCTGCAACCTCCAATTACCTCCAATGTTTTCTATTATTTCCCAATATTTCGGCCAATGTGCCTCCATATTGGCTGTTTTCCGAGCTTTGGCCTCTATTGGTGAGATCCACCTCGGAGTTTTACTTTCCAATAAGTCTTTGTATTTTTTCCAGACCATATATATTGCTTTCCTGACAATATGGTTTTTGAACATTCCATATGTTTTCCCCTTGTCATACCACAAATACGCATGCCAACCTAACGAATTGTTAAAGCCTTCCAGATCTAGGACATCAGTGTTTTCCAATAAGATCCAATCTTTCATCCAGCAGAAGGCCGCAGCTTCATAATATAACCTTAAGTCCGGCAGGGCAAACCCCCCTCTCTCCTTTGCATCAGTTAGTATTTTAAACTTTATTCGGGGCTTTTTGCCCTGCCAGACAAACCTAGAAATATCCCTCTGCCACTTTCCAAAACATTCCACTCTGTCCACGACCTGCAAGGCTTGAAACAGAAACAACATTTTTGGCAAGACGTTCATTTTTATAACTGCAATTCGGCCTAACAAGGATAATTTCAATCTTGACCAAATTTCAAAATCTTTTTTAACCTCTGACCAGCATTTTTCATAATTATCTTTAAATAGGTTCAAATTCTTAGAAGACAGATTGACCCCCAGGTATTTCACTTTTTTAACAATGTTTAGTTCTGTTTCCTTCTGAAACCCCTCTGTTTCAATAACCGTCAAATTTTTCCCTAACACCTTAGTTTTTTGTTTGTTCAACTTAAAACCCGCCACCCGACCAAATTTCTGAATCAATTCCAAAACTCTTTTTGTACTAGGTTCTGGCTCCTGTAATGTTAAAACCAAGTCATCTGCAAATGCTTTCAGTTTATATTGTTTCGCTCCGACCCGTATTCCTTGTACCTGCCGATCCTCCCTTATCATATTCAGCAAAACCTCCAGGACCGAAATAAACAACAGAGGGGATAGGGGGCACCCCTGGCGTGTTCCTTTTTCAATATGAAGTTCTTCTGTCACCACGTTGTTCACTATCAACTTAGCTTTTTGTTCTGAATAGATTGCCTCTATTCCATTCTCAAACCCCCTTCCCACTCCCATCCCTTCCAAATTTTTCTTCATAAATTTCCAAGAAATGTTGTCAAAGGCCTTCTCCGCATCAATAAAAATTAACACTGCTTTGGTGTTAATATTTGTTTGTAAAAGTTCCAGAATATCGATAATGTTCCTGGTGTTGTCAAACAAATGTCTACCTGGGAGAAAGCCTGCTTGGTCCTTATGAATTACTTCATTTAGTACTTTTTTAAATCTATTAGCTAAAACATCCGCAAATATTTTGTAATCCACGTTTAGGAGTGAGATGGGTCGGTAGTTCTTAAGTTGAGTCTTTTCAGTTTCCACTTTAGGTATCAGTGTGATGAATGCTTCTTTCCACGTATCTGGTGCCCTCCCTCCCCCCATAATCTGGTTACAAACCTCCATTAGTGGTTGTTTCAAGTAGTCTTTTAAGGTCTTATAGTATTTGGAGGTGAGTCCATCAGGACCTGGAGATTTGCCTGGCTGCATATTCTGAATGGCATCCTCAATTTCCTGTTGTGTTATTTTACAGTTCAAGATTGATCTCTTTTCTTGTGATAATTCTGGAAGGCCGTTTTCTTTCAAAAATTGTTCTATCTCAGTCACATCCTCGGATCCTTGTGTATACAGTTTTTTAAAATATTTCTGGAAACACTTTCTAATTTCTCCCGGTTTCTGAATGTTCTTTCCTTCAACTTCTAGATTGGTAACATAATTTAATTTTTGTCTCTTTTTCAACTGCCAAGCTAGCAGTTTCCCACATTTATTCGCCGACTCAAAAGATCTTTGTTTCATTTGTTTAATCTTCCATTCCACTTCTTGATTAATCAATTTCGCATATTGTGACTGGTGGAATTTAATTTCTCTTAAAGTCTCCTTTGATTTTGGGTTTAATCTTAATTTTTTCTCACCATCTCTTATCTTCTCCAATATCTTATCCTTTTTACCATTCCAGAACTTTTTCTTGATTGTATTCTGTTGTATCAGGAACCCTCTCATAACAGCTTTACTCGCGTCCCAGATTATTCTTTTTTCCACCGAGGTATTCAAGTTAATTTCAAAGTAGTCCTTTAAAGCTTTTTGGGCCTTCTTTACAATCTCTTGATCTCTTAACAGGTTGTCATTCATTTTCCATCTGAAGGAATCGGCAGTAGTAAGTCTCATTTCCATTTTCAAAGCGTTATGGTCGGAGCATGTCTTTGGGCAGATTTCTATTTTTATAGTCTTAGGTGCCAGCCCTCTAGTTGTCCAAATTTGGTCGATTCTTGTCCATGACAGATGGGCCTCAGAAAAGAAAGTTCCTTCTTTACCAAGGGGGTTTCTCGTCCTCCATAAATCAATTAAATCCATATTGTCAGTTAATTCAAAAAAGGTTTTTGGTAGTCTTCCATCTTTGGTCAAATTCTGGTTCTGTGACTTATCCATAAAAGTAGAGACAACCCCATTCATATCTCCCATCATAATGATGTTAGAATAGTCCAGATAGTCCAGTAGTGTCTCATGCAGCTTCTTGTAAAATTCTGATTTCCCCTCATTTGGTGCATAGATTCCTAATATCAAAATTTTCTCTCCTTGGGTCGATATTTCAATAGCCAGGATTCTTCCTTGTTCATCTTTAAACAAGAATTTTGGTGAAAGGTTCTCCTTGGTGTAGATCACCACGCCTCTCTTTTTAACTCTGTCTGATGAAATAAATTCTTGGCCTAATCTTTTATTTATTAACACCTTCTTGTGTAACCTGGTCACATGAGTTTCTTGCAAACAAATTATGTCCAAATTCTCTTTCTTTAAAATATGGAAGATCCTTTTGCGTTTTTCTGGGGAATTCGCGCCATTAATGTTCCAACTATACAGCTGCAGAGACATCCTGTATCGATCTGTTGTTACTCTTTATTGGGTGTCTTCTTTTTTATCCGAGTCCGAAGGTGGTGGCTCTTTCCCAGACTCTGGTGGTGGCCAAATAGCTGCTACTCCTTTCTGCAAGTCTTCTCCGTTATCGTGTAGGAACTTCTGGCTGTCCTCTTTCGTTTTGATTTTTATCTTCTTTCCCTTGTATTTGAATGAAAGGCCTTGTGGAAACTCCCACCTGTATGGTATTCCGTTACCTCTGAAAAGTCCAGCTAGGTCAGTATAGTTAGATCTGAGATCCAGTAGTTGCTTAGGGATGTCCTTGTAGATTTGTGCTCTTCTGTCCTGTATCACAAGTGCTTTGTTAAAATGTAGGTCAAGTAGCTTGTCTCTCTCCTGTTTAGTCCTTAGGATAATCAAACAGTCTCTAGGCCTGTCTTTTCCAACGGCTCTTCCCAATCTAAATGCAGTTGTTATTTTAAAATCTGTGTCTTCATTAATACCCCAGAATTTAGAGAATTCTGCTGTTAAAAAACCTATCAAGTCCTCTTTCTCAATCTCTGGGATAGAGCGTAATCTCAGATTATTTTCCTTGTTTCGCAGTTCCACCAAAGACAGGTAGGCCTGCTGGTCGGTAATATGTTTGTGGAGCGGTCTTACCTCTCCTTTCAGTTCCTCCACTCCTTTTGCTGCGGCCTCTGCTTTTTGGTTCGCAGCCTCCGCCAATTTTCGATTTTCAGATGTTACGTCGTTTAGGTTTCCAATATCTTGTGAATGTTTAGCCACCTGTTCTGAAAGTTTGGTAATTGAGGATGTGGCTAAATCAATTTTTGCAGTTTGGTCATCCACTTTTTTATTCAAAATTGCAAATTGTTGTAACATTTCCTCTAACAAAGTGTTAGACCCTCCAGATGCCATATCCTCACCTGTTAATTGTTCAGCTCCTTCAGCTAGAGTTGTTGGCGAGGGTGCAGTCTGCAAGACGGCAGGGACTGAAGATCTGCGTCCCTGAGAAAATAGGGTTGTTTGTGTCAGTTTGCCTTTCCCTGCCTTCGACGCAGCTCTTGTTTTTACTCTGTCGCTCATTCCCCACCTGTCTTTGGATTCAAGGTCAGGCTGTCAAAAATTTCATGGGAAAGGCAGGCCTTGGAGTAAACAACCAAACCACAGAGAGACAAAGCAAAGTTGGTTCTCAGGAAATTGTAAGTCCCAAACTCCACTAGAGGGAGTAATGTTACAGTTCAGGGAGGAAGAAGCAAAATTTCAGTCGCCATTAAAGTTCCTGCAATTAAGTAAATTAACAATAGTCTTTGGAGAAGACCTTTTCCCTCAAGCAGAGCTCTCACAATGTTACCACAAGTCTCTTAAAAGGTGCAAAGTACAGTTGTTAAATTGTATCCAACAGTAATGCCTCTAAGTATCCATTTCAGATTTGTAAGTATATCTGCAAAACAGCCTTTTGTCCCGCTGCAAGTCCGGGGCTTGGGTTTTTAAAGTCTTTAAAATTTTTTAGTAAGTTTAGCAGAGGAGAAAGTCCCCATAAAGAAAGATAGAACCAGTCCCAAAGAAATAAAAATAACTTGCCTTTCAGTTTCCAGCTTCTCTAAGCGTATGATTTCTCTCGTTTTAAAGCCCTTCTGTGCTGCTTCCAGCCTGTCAAATCCTTTGCCTTTGATCACTAAGCACCATCGGGAGACGGACTTCCTTTTTCTCGTCTCCCGCTTTCAGCCAAATTCATAAATTTTGTAATCCAATCTCAGGTGAATCTTACTCACGAGTAGTTGGTTTGTAATCCAATGTAAAAGGAAGAAAGGTCGGCGCTCATCCGTAACAGCCGCGCGGCTTCACTCCCGCAGAAAGAGCGATGAATCCACAGCACCGCTTCCCCTCCGCGCTTCCGGAGCCCCTTACGGGGTCCCTTCTTCGTTTTGGGGGTCGCTCTAGGTGCCCGCCGGATCCCACGGCCACGAGCTCACTCTGCTCGTGGTTTTTCTTAGTGGGTCGTCGCTTTGCCGCAGCGAACGACCCTTTTCTGCGGAGCCCCTCTTCGCAGCGCGAAGAGGACCGCCATTACTTGTTTCGCGCCGCCTCCGGAAGTCTATTTAATTGGGTTTGGACATGAGAGCAGCCTGACATGGTTAAACACTCAGCTCTGCGTTGCGACTTCCATTCGAAATGCATGGGGATATTTTCAGCGGATTGACAAGTTGGGCACCCCTTCCTTCCTTTCTACCTACAGTACCTTTCCGATGGCAAATTTTGCAAGAAGTACAAATGGAAAAGCAATTTTGTTGGGGGAAATAAAAAGGTAGCAATGGGGAAATATTACCATATATTTGAGTTGTGGAGTGGGAACAGAACAGATCAACTGGCACACAAGCTCCTGCCCAAGATTATATGTTTGCTTGTCTTCAGCCTATGATTTTCATTCATGAATATGTAGACATATCCTGTATTCCCATTACCAACACAATGAGCTTGCATGTGACTACATTAAAAGTACCTAGGAAGCCTACTTGCATTCTCACCTTGACTCTAAAGCTTAGGATTAGCCCATTGGTAGAACTCATACATTCTAAAAGTCCCAGAGGGACCAATAGTCTGAGACTTGGTAGACGGCCACATCCTCTAAGGATTAGTGGACACACTTGGCTGAGATAGTTATTACATCATAACCTTCTTCTGAACTTCCATCCACTCAGAATTAAGCCTTAAAGCAATGAGAAGAACATGAATTTCATCTGACTTGCATGGCAAGGCCCCATGACCACCCTGTTCCCTAAGGTGCAAATAACTAGACAACACACAGCATATTGCTTTTGGGATCAAATAAGGCCACAACTTTACTGGTTACAGATGTGAAGGTTTGACCATAGGCATTGAGGTGAGCAACTGTGACTGTCACTCCCGCCCATCCACTGGGAGTGTTTTTAAGGATGAAACCGGGGGGTGGGGAATGCTCTATGACCTATGTCAAATCAGGATGTCCCCCAAACAGTCCCCGTTGGAGGAGTGGTATGGCCCTAGCCCCAATCTGGGCATTGGACAGGAGCCACTTCTCCCAGACCCTTTTATTAGGATACCCTTACCCGTGAAGGGGCAGGGAGAGGCTACAACCTCATCTCCAACCATGACTAGTGAAGTATACTACGGGGTCCTGTAGTGATTTCATGCTCTTTATTGTAGCTTGTAAAACAATGAATGAATTGCCCCCCCCAAAAAAAAAACACCCCTCAGGCTTTTATATGCATTATTTACACAATGAGTCCCATCTGATTGGCTGATTTTGCTTCCCTCCAGGAGCCTGATTGGTCTTTTCCTGCAGGCCAATCAGCTGTTGCATTCTAGGATTCTACTTGCCTATTGTTCTAGGATCCAAGCTTAGTACATAACAACTAGACTTATCCAATTGCCTATCTGCCTTACAAAGTCATGACTATTGCTATGAGATAGCTGCAAACCCAAATGGCAGTGCCAATTTGTCGGATGGGAAGAAATCCTGCCCAGCCCCTAAATCCAGCAACCGACATTGTACATAGCAAGGTCGTACCATCTGCAAAAAACAAACAAACCCTAATCTGAAGGAGGGTGGGAGAACCAGCAAGGCAAGTGAGAGGCCGGAAGGCCCTGCAGGCCAGGCATTATCATTGCCTGAACATGATGCCAAGCACTGCTACTGAGCCAGTGTGGTGTAGTGCTTAAGAGCGGTAAACTCGTAATCTGGTGAACCAGGTTCGTTTCCCTGCTCCTCCACATGCATCTGCTGGGTGACCTTGGGCTAGTCACACTTCTCGGAAGTCTCTCAGCCTCACTCACCTCACAGAGTGTTTGTTGTGGGGTAGGAAGGGAAAGGAGAATGTTAGCCGCTTTGAGACTCCTTAGGGTAGTGATAAAGCAGGTTATCAAATCCAAACTCTTCAGCTGGCATCTCGCCAAGGGGAACGCCCCCTAATCTGCTGCCATTGACCAATTCAGCAGCAGAAGGACAATCCAGCCTGCAATAGGCTAATCCATAGGGGAGGCTCAGTGCCCGCCCACAAAGCTGCCCGCCTGTGCAGGGCAAACAGACTATTTCAATGAGATTTTGTTATGGCTAATGCAGCTAACTCCTTCAATAAGAATGGGAGCTAGGTAACACGACCAGATTTTGGGTGCTTTAAATCTTAAAATGCTTCCTGTCAGTAACACTTGAGAGGTCTGAGATTCTCTGTATGTGGTAGCATTTACTAATAATATCCAGCAGCAAAGATCTTTAATAACGTGAACGGAAAATCTGTGCCCACTTATCCCTCAATCAGAGGATGAAAGTAAGGACGAGGCATGTTGAAAACAAAACTGGAATTTTATTTCAACACACTTGATGAGGGTTAAAGCTTAATGGTTACTCTGATAAGGCATAGCACTTCGTTTCAGTCAAAATCACTTTAGAGAAGTAGTTAAGAACTTAAAACTTTCGCTGTAAAACTGATGCATGCACCGTCATGATGACAGACTCTCATGAACCAGCACTCTGACTGCACATCCACAGTGGAAGAGGCAATGGATTCAGAGGATATATCTGGCCAGAAGGAGAACATGCCTTTTGTGGCAGCCTGTGAGGTCTGAAGCTCCAGCACCAGAGTAGTTTGGGATCTCAAGCCTGAAGAGATTTCATTAGCATCTTCAGGGGCTTGGAGAATTTTGAGAAAAGAAGATGGCAGTAAAAAAAGAAATCCTACAAATTTGTTTTCTGGCCATTCTCAGGCAAACAGAATAGGACATCAGAGCCAGCCTACCATACTGGCTAAAGCAGCCTTTCTCAACCTCAGTTCCCTAGATGTTGTAGGACTACAACTCCCATCAGTTACAGAATCATAAAATTGTAGGGTTGGAAGGTGCACAAGGGTCATCCAGTCCAACTCCCCTGCAATGGAGGAATCTTTTGACCAATGTGGGGTTTGAACCCACAACCATGAGATTAAGGGTCTCATGCTCTTCCATCTGAGTTATCCAAAAAGCAACCATTCCTAGCCACCAAGGGTCAGTGATGATGGGAGTTGTAGTTCAAGAACATCTGGGGACCAAAGGTTGAGAAAAGCTGGGTTACAGTATTGGAGCAGGAAGACCAGAAAATCCTCTCTCAGCCACATAACCTATCATGTCAGAGCAGCTGCTATCTTTCAGCCTAACCCACCTCACAGGGGTGTTGAGAGGATGGAAGAAATGCATACCACCTTGAATAAGGAATAAGGGCGGAGGCGAAGTGTAACATAGAAAGGCAGCAAGGATGAGTAAGCTATAGGCCTGAACCACAACTGGATTACTGCGGGACTACAACTCCCATCAACCCCAGTCAGCATGGACAATGGTCAGGGAAGATGGTAGTTGTGATCCATCAACATCTGAAGGACAACAAGTTCCCAGTCCCTGCTTTACAGACTCATGACGCCCAGATGTGCTGCAAAAGATATAATTTAGGAGGCAATATGTAGGGAGGGTGACTCCCTGCCCAGGTTCCTGCCATACAGTGGTACCTCCAGTTGCGGATGGTATCCATTCTGGAGATCTGGTCAGCTCCCAGGTTTCCACAACCTGAGAACCGTTTCTGTGCATGCGCGCACAGCGAAACCTGGTAAAATATTTCTGGGTTTGCCGCGCACGCATCCCAAAGCTTATGTAACCAGAGGGTTACATAAACAGAGGTACGACTGTATTTGATTGTTCCTCAGAGTATCCCGTGTGCCTGAAGGTGGTGCAACATTCTGTTGTTGGCTTGCACTGCAGATAACATTCTAGCAACCTCATGCTCTGTGCCACTGTGATTGTAGAAAGTTTGTTCATTTGTTTACATCCCTTCCCTTTCTTAGGAAACATAATCCTTGTGTAGTGCCAAGCGATTCTAGTTAACCTCCTTCCACTCTCAACACAGTAGTCAGGGAAACCAACAGTGGAAATTAATCAAAACCTAATGATAAAAAAAAATCCTAGCTCTATTTGTTGGTTTTGTTTGAGAGGCTCCAGGTAATTACTTCCAGAAGCGTCAACTGACAATAACTGAAAAAGAAATGCAAAGCCAACACTTTTCATATTATCTTCACATCTTGTTAAACAAGGACATCTTTTTAAAAGGTTGCGTGGGTGGCATAGGAAGCTGCTTTGTACTGAGTCAAACCATTGGTTCATCCAGGCAAGTATTGTCTATGCTCAGCACTAATGGTTTTCTAGGATTTCAGTCCAGCTTCTTCCAGTCCTACCTGGTGATGTTATAGATTGGATCTGCATGCAAAGCAGGTGTTCTGCTCCTGAGCTGTGACCCTTCCTCTGATATGAATTGGACCTGATTCAAATATTAAACAAATTATAAAAGGTAAAGGTAAAGGAACCCCTGACCTTTAGGTCCAGTCGTGACCGACTCTGGGGTTGCAGCGCTCATCTCGCTTTATTGGCCGAGGGAGCCGGCGTATAGCTTCCGGGTCATGTGGCCAGCATGACTAAGCCGCTTCTGGCGAACCAGAGCAGCGCACGGAAACACCGTTTACCTTCCTGCCAGAGTGGTACCTATTTATCTACTTGCACTTTGATGTGCTTTCGAACTGTTAGGTTGGCAGGAGCAGGGACTGAGCAATGGGAGCTCACCCCGTCGCGGGGATTTGAACTGCCGACCTTCTGATCGGCAAGTCCTAGGCTCTGTGGTTTAACCCACAGCGCCACCCATGTCCTATGTCATGAATGAGCCAGCCCAGCCAGCTCCCAGTGAAGGAAGGAGCCAGGATGAGAGAGGGTTAACTACAAGACAGGAAGATTATAGCCAACTCCCTCTCCCTCAGGATTGCCAACTGATAGCAGCATTTCGGAGAGTCAGCCAGCAGCTTGCCAGCACGCTAGTGAAGGACAAAATACAGGGGCTAGAACGAAAGCAGCTCAGAGAGTGCGAAAGACCACGGAAGTATACTCTCAGAGAATGAGGAAGGGGTGGGCACTGACCCCCTTAGCCCACGGTCTAAGCGTATGGTGGGGGGGGTCTTCAAGACAGAATACGTCACAAGAGGAAGTTTGGCTTTTTCTGGTCTCACCGGAAACACCCTCCTTAGAAGGGACATCTTTGATTTATGGACGGACAGCTGTGATCGCCGCTCCGGTGAACTCTGTGTGCTTTTGCAATAAATCTGCCTTTTAATTAACTACGCTCGTTTGTTATCAAGATTCCCTGACATAGTAGTAGTGGTGGTGGTAATCGTGGTGATTATCACTATGATGGTATTGATCACTATGATTTTTGAGTCATTGCCAGGGTGGCCTCACTTTAGAGAGTGCCATGATAGATTAGCTGATTGTCTTCCAGATACCTGTGGCTCACATATGAACCAGGCTTAAGCGTTACCACTATTATGTCTTTTCAGGAGCCGAACAGTGAGCACTGATTTCCTGCTAAGGCATTCAATAGCAGAAATATAGTGTTGCAAAAGCTGCAGCAACATTCCCAATGGTTCCAGGCACTCACCCAGGGTCTGTGTTCCTTTGGAGAACTGAGAAAAGTGAAGTTACAGGGAACCAGGCAGAGGGCCTTCTCAGTGGTGGCACCCTCCCTGTGGAATGCCCTCCCACCAGATGTCAAGGAGATACATGACTTTTAGAAGACATCTGAAGGAAGCCCTGCATGGGGAAGTTTTTAATGTTTTACATTTTATTATGTGTTTATATGTGCTGGAAGCTGCCCAGAGTGGCTGGGGAAACTTAGCCAGATGGGTGGGATATTGGGATATTATTATTATTATTATTATTATTATTATTATTATTATTATTATTATTATTTCCAGAGGCTAAAGATTACTCACCTTCACCCCTGGCCTGGAGCTCAGGCAAAGTTTCCAAATGGATCAAAATCAATGGGCTCAGAGGCCAAACAAGCCTGCCAAGAACATGAAGGATGATTCTGGGCACTTCAATCATTGCCTTGAATTTTTTTTTCCGCTCCCACCCCCTCCCCTCCTGCCTTTCCCCCACCTGAAATGCACAGAACTTTTAAAAACTTCTTTAAAAGGAAACACTAGCAATGTAATTAGGCCAGGCTTATCTTCAAGGGATTCCTCATGAGAAAATGGGTAATAATTCTATTAGAGTTTCACAGATTTGTGAATTGAAAATGCTGAAGCCTTAATCAAGCAAATGTCATGTGAAGATTACAGGTTCTCTGGAGGTCTTTGAAGCACTCCCATAATGAAATCATCAATGAGTTGAATCCCTGCAGCATCCTACAGTTTAAAAATAGGACTCGCTAAACTTTCAAAAGGCATAATTAATAGAGAGAGAGCAGCAGAGTTGATTACTGGACCAGCTTAGCCAGACCTCTAAAAATGCTCTGAATTGCAGAAATGCTTATATAATATTCAGAACTGTCATCTCTGGCAAACATATTTAGCAACACCTCCTCCCCAACAACTCCATTTTAAAGAATATTCCTTTTGAGCAATGTGTAATTTTGAATTTTGTAGCTAATCTACTGGTAAAGAAATTATATAATTTTTGCAAACAAGATTTGAGAATGGACCAGAAGTTTAGATGTGATTATGAATTGAATACTACTTAATTTCTATTTTGATTGCATATTGAAACCCCATGAATGCTAATGCACTGCATTGGAACACCTGCAAACCAGTGATACTCTGTTCCTCCCACAACCCGGTGTGGGTCTGGCAGGAACTTGGAGGGATCTCTAGTTCCTGGTTCCAACTCCAGCATCATTTACTGGTACTAGAGTACCAGTTCCCAGGTAAGCTTTGGGATGGACACCATTAAGCAACCAGTGGTGAGGACTGGAGAGATACTCATCATTTCCCCCTCTGATAAATTCTCTGCAAAGTGGGGTCTGAGAGGGGAAGTGAAGCTTTACCCAAATTGGTAATTGATTGCAAGTTTGACCTGTCTATCACAACAAGAACTCTCTCTCTCTTCAATGTCCCCATCCTGGTGTTTGCTCTACCTCTTTCTCCTCCTCTTGGCCTTTTCCTTACATGGCCTTTTCCTTACATGGAAAGACCGAAGACATCCTGTATACCTGAAGGAGCGTCTCCATCCCCACCGTTCAGCCTGGACACTGAGATCCAGCGCCGAAGGCCTTCTGGCGGTTCCCTCATTGCGAGCAGTGAGGTTACAGGGAACCAGACAGAGGGCCTTCTCGGTAATGGTGCCCACCTTGTGGAACACCCTCCCTTCAGATGTGAAGGAAATAACCAGCTATCCTATCTTTAAAAGACATCTGAAGGCAGCCCTGTTCAGGGAAGTTTTTAATATTTAAAGCTGTATTGTTTTTAACACTTGATTGGGAGCCGCCCAGAGTGTCTGTGGAAACTCAGCCAGATGGGCGTGGTATAAATAATAAATTATTATTATTATATTATTACTACATTACTTTGTTTTTACCGGACTTTTATTTGTAGCATTTTTTACTTTATTTTCAGGAAATGAGACACTCAGGTGCCAAACGTGCTTCAGGGGCGCCCTGTTTCAACCTGAGACACCTTCTACAGACTCTGCTTCAGCCAAACCCACTCCCCAGCCCTACTAAATTTTCTCTCCATTCTCTATCTGTTTCTTAAGGTCCCTCTCCAAATTCAGACAACCAACTTCTTTTCTCTCGGTCCAGCAGAGCATGGATCTCAGACTGAACCCTGCAGGTAAATTGGGGGCGGGTGAGAAAAATCTCCTAAGTATTATATCCCATTAAGGAAATATCACCCAATCAATCATCCCTGGCAATTAGCAAGCAATCAGCTTAAGAAAAGATGGTCGACCAGCAGCTGTAACAGATTGTGAAGGCGGCAGTGCCAGCCAACCACAGACAGATGCAAATTCAGAGCTAAAGATCAGCTTTCCTCCTAGGGTGGCATTGGCAGCAATGAGAGAAGAAGATCAAGGGCTTTTATTATTATACTTCAAGCCTTGTCAGCTCAGTATAATGCAGAAAGATGTCAGTGTGTTCCACATACACAAAATTATTACACCATATGTAATACGGCATAAGCACCATAATAAAACAGATCATGAACATGCCTCCCAAGGGACAGCAATGTTTATAATCTATACTCCCCAAACTTTTATTTATCTCAATTAAGCATGTTGGCCAACATAAATAAGTCCTTGTTTCGTCTAGTTGCTTTTCCTTTATATCCCATCTTTCTCAGGGATCAGAGCTAATTAACCATGAAAATGCCAATTTGCTTCCCCATGCCAGGAATGCTAAGGCTTTAACAAGAGCTGTTGCTTCAACCATGAAACAACCCAGACTGGTCCTCAGTCAGATCCTGATACACGGAGGTGCTTCCATCAGTGATGGCTGGTGCCCATTAGGCCGTATAGGGCAGAAAGTAGGGAGGCCAACAGTAGGTGGCGCTGCAGCCAGCGATAGGCAGAGTCAACTAATTCTAGCATTGTCCCCCTTCTCCTTTCCCCTACCGAGTTCTAATAGGGCAACACTGAGACTGAGGAGGAGGAAGCTGGCAGGCAATGCCACCGTCTGGACAAACTGAGCAGGAAGACAGGCAGGTAGGAGCTGGATGGGCAAGCCTCCATTGACTCCAATGTGCTTCACCCTTCTGCTGAGTAGTCTCATGTGCAGTTTGCTGGGTGCCTTGTGACTGACCCTGAAGCACCTGGCTGGCTTGCCATCTCCTGTGCTCTTTGGGGAGAATAGATAGACAGAGATGAAGTTGGGAATCCAGGCAGCATGTGTGAGGTCCTCCAGTACTAGAGATTTCTAGGGTCACTGGTGGTATGGACATCAGCTGGAGATAGGGAATCCTTCTCTCACTGTACAGAAGCCTCTGGTTCATAGGAGCCAACCCCCAAGGGCTGAGGTTCCTTTGGCCCCCAATAAAATATTTCTCTCCCTCCCCCCAATATTTTATTCAAGTTGGCACCCCTGGTCTGGTCCCAGATCTGGGAAGGAATGAACTCTGAAATTCTGAATGGAATGGTTGAGTGAAAACAGCTGAGGATATGCTACCTGCAGAATGCAGCCTGCATATATGTTTAATGAGGCATGATGGAGTCATGCAATGAATCCTGGACTATTGAAGTCTTTTGACAGTTTGGCAGCCATTTTCCAAATGGGTTCCAAATGGCTTTCTTATACATTATTACTGGCCATATTGCAAAACTCTACATTCTTCTTCTTCTAGCACCACTATGGATGGAGACACAGCCTCACAAGTTGAGAGAGAATAAGAAATCTATATCCATTTACAATAATATATTGGAAACCTTATTCCATGCATAATTTTCCACCTCAGTAGCAAATGAATTTGCTAAATGTGATAATGAATTTTACACCAAATGACTTTTTCTGGCTTTGATTAGAATTGTGGAGTTGAGAAACACAGCGTCGTACAATAATTAGATTTTGACCTACTTGTATCAGCTGTTGGTGATGGTGAGGTTTTTGTTGATGACAACAATCGTTATAAATACTGCATTGCCGACTTCCGGTTCGGCGCCAGCGCTAATGGCTGCTCCCTCTCCGAGCTCCGGAGAGAGGACGGCTCTGCGAGTTCGGGTCTGACCCGCTACGGCAAGCGGGGGACCCCTAAAATCACAGGAACGGAGCCTGTGAACAAGGAGATTCGGTGGGCACCTGAAGCGCCCCCCTTTACCGCAGAAAGAGCCTTTTTAAAGGCTCCGGAACGACAACGGGGAGCGCGGTGCTGAGAATCGCTACCCAGCCCGCAGGGTGAAGCCGCGTCGCCATTAGTGGAGAGCGCCGATTCCCTTCCTGAATAATCTGGCTAAAAAAGACCCGTGAGTAAGATTGAACCTCTATTCGTGTCAAAACTACTTGAAATTAGGCTGAAAACGGGAAAGGTGAAAATTAAGGAAGTCTGCCTTCCCCCGACTGCATGACAATTAAAGCAACGAAAGTTACTGAGCTGCATCCATATGGGATATTGTCTTTAACTGCTTGAATCCGACATTTGGACTTTGACTATCCCCTCTAGCTTGCAGGGCAGAGGGGAGGAATAAGTGATTTTATAAGCTGCATGACCAACTTAAAGGAAAGGGAACTCTCTGCAGCCTTCAACCTGGCACAAACTGCTATTAAAACAAAGGAACACTGAACTGACTTTAGACTCCTGTGAAAGTAACAAAGTGGAAGCCTCATTGCTTATTTGCTACAAAGTTTTGGGACTTTGTGGACACAATATATCAGGGAAGGCTGGGACTCTATCTATTGGGAAAGTGTTGCGATATACATATAGAAGCCTCCCGATAAATTTGCTTATTAAATACTCTTTGCCTTTGTTTGCGGACATTTTGATTTGCTCCCTCTAGAGGGTAAATTAAAAGTTGCTACGCTTTGGGACAGTGGAATTTTCCTTTAGGAGAAGGCTCTCGTGGGAAACGACCTTGGGATATGAGTGGCCCAGCAGACGAGATAAGCACGAGAGCCAAGACAAGGCAATATCAACAACAGCTACAGCAACACAAGAAAAGAGGCTCGATCTCAGGCATAACCCCTATAGTGACAACAGGACAAGAAAAAGGTACAGCAGTCTCCATGGATGCAGTGTCGCAAGCCCTTCTTAAGATAAACCAGTCTCTGGAGAATCTAACAAAGCAGACGGCAGAAAATACCAAGAAATTGACAGAGAATTCACAGAAATTGACAGATTTAACAACAAGACTTGACCTGAATACAGAATCTATAAACAGGCTTACGCAAGAAAATTCTGCCACACGTCAAATTGCGGAGGAAGCCAGAACTATTGCTGGAGAGACCCAGGAAAAATTAGAACCGATTGCCAGGAAGGTCTATGACCACGACGCAACTCTGGCATTGTGGGAACTACAAAGAAAAGAAAGGAATTTGAAACTACGATCAATTCCAGAGGACGAAGGAGACAATCTTACGGACTTTTTAACGAAAGAGTTTGCTGATTCCTGGGAAGATCTAGAGGAAGACGAATTTAAAATTACAACAGCATTTAGACTGGGCAGAAGACAGAACAGAAAGGCGCCGAGAGACTGTCTGATTACCTTGAGATCGAAGGAGGAAAGAGACAAAATTCTAAGACTACACTTTGAAAAGGCCTTACAAATTGGGAACTCACCGATACAGATCTTTAAAGACATTCCTAAACATATTTTGGACTTGAGAGCTTCTTATAAGGATTTGGTCTACCTGTTGAAGAAGAACACCATTCTCTTCAGGTGGGAATTTCCACAGGGACTGTCTTTTGACTATAGGGGGAAGAAGGTGAAAATAAAGACGATACAGGATAGAGACAGGTTCCTGCAAAGAAATCAAGAAGATTTGCAGAAAGGAACTGTAGACCCAATCGCTGAGCAAAAGAGTGTAATAGACATCCTGAACCTTTCGTTTGGACAGAATCTTCCACCACCAACAGAGGAGGAACAACAATTGGGAGCTGTTGGAGGAATACCAGAAAAATAACAAGATGGCCCTGCAATTCCTTAGCTGGAATTGTAATGGGATGAACAGTCCTTTGAAGAGACGACAGGTATTCCATATTTTGTACAGAGAACAACTGGACTTGATTTGCTTACAGGAAACCCATATAACTAGAGCACACAGGAGACTGCTTATGAATAAGAAATTGGGACAAGAATTTATTTCGTCGGACAAAGTGAAAAAAAGAGGAGTTGTGATTTATGTAAAAGAGAAGTGGGCTCCAAAAATGATGTTCAAAGATGAACAAGGAAGATATTTAGCGGTGGAGATTCAGGTACAAGGAGAAAAATTTTTGATAATTGGGATCTATGCACCAAATGAAGGTAAAGCAGAATTCTTCAAAAAACTCCATGAAACTTTGACGGATTATTTGGAATACAATATGATAATCATGGGAGATATGAATGGTGTAGTCTCTACAAACATGGACAAGACACAAAGACTGACACTTACTAAAGAAGGGAGACTCCCGAAGACTTTCTTCGAAATGACTGAAAATATGGACTTAATAGACATTTGGAGAACAAGGAACCCTCTTGAAAGAGAGGGAACCTTTTTCTCCCATGCAAAGATGACCTGGACCAGAATCGACCAAATATGGGTTACTAGTGGAATGGCTCCGAAGATTAAGAAGGTAGAAATCTGCCCAAAAACCTGTTCCGACCATAACGCCGTGAAGATGGAAATGAAATTTACAACAACTGGTCAGTTCAGATGGAGAATGAATGACACCCTATTTCGAGATAGAGAGATCCACATGAAGGCCCAAAAAACTCTAAAGGACTATTTTGAAATCAATCTAAAGGGCGATGTGGAAAAAAGAGTGATCTGGGACGCAAGTAAAGCTGTGATGCGAGGATTTTTGATTCAACAAAATTCAATAAAGAAGAGAAAACAGAATGAGAAAAAGGAAAAAAATTTGGAAAAGATAGAAGAAGGAGAGAAAAAATTAAGATCAAAACCAAAGTCCCAGGAGATTTTGAGGGAGATTAAGTTGTATCAAACACAATATATGGAATTGATGAACCAAGAGATAGAATGGAAAATAAAGCAAATGAAACAAAAGACATTTGAGTCGGCAGACAAATGTGGTAAACTTCTGGCATGGCAACTTAAGAAAAGACAGAAATTAAATACAGTCACAAGTCTAGAAGTGGATGGAAAAAATATATCTAAACCCAACGAGATAAGAAATTGTTTTGTGAGTTACTTTAAAAAACTTTATTCCCAAGGATTACAAAATGAAGAGGACATAGATAAATTCCTTAATAAATATGGATTACAAAAAATCTCTCATCATAGCAAGGTGGATCTAAACCAGAGAATAACAGAACAAGAGATAGAGGGTGCCATTCAGGACATGCAATTGGGCAAATCTCCAGGACCAGACGGACTGACTTCCAGATATTACAAATCTTTAAAGGAATGGCTGATACAACCGTTAAAGGAAGTTTGTAACGAGATCTTAGAGGGAAAAAAGGCACCCGAATCGTGGAAAGAAGCATATATCTCACTCATACCAAAGACAGAGACTGAAAAGACTCAACTGAAGAACTACCGCCCAATTTCGTTATTGAATGTGGATTACAAAATTTTTGCAGACATTTTAGCAAAAAGATTTAAAAGAGTACTGATGGAGAAGATTCACAGAGACCAAGCAGGCTTTCTCCCAAAAAGACACCTCTCAGACAACGTTAGGAATATAATAGACATTTTGGAAAAGTTAGAGGTGAACATAAATACTAAAGCAGTTTTGATATTCGTGGATGCGGAGAAAGCCTTTGACAATATTTCGTGGAGTTTTATGAAAAAGAATCTTCATGGGATGGGGGTAGGACAAGGATTTGAGAATGGTATGGGTGCAATATATTCCGAACAAAAAGCTAAGTTGATTGTAAACAATGTAATAACTGAGGAACTTAAGATAGAAAAAGGAACACGACAGGGGTGCCCAATTTCCCCATTGCTTTTTATTTCGGTCCTGGAGGTGTTGCTGAACATGATTAGAGACGACCAGCAGGTTAAAGGTGTAAAGGTCGGAACTAAACACTATAAGTTAAGAGCGTTCGCAGATGACCTTGTTTTGACTTTGCAGGAGCCAAACACTAGTACAAAAAGAGTGTTGGAAATAATCCAACAATTTGGACAGGTAGCTGGACTTAAATTGAATAAACAAAAAACTAAAGTCTTAGGGAAAAACCTAACAGATATGGAAAAGAATAAGTTTCAAGAAGAGACAGGTCTGACGGTGGTTAAGAAGGTGAAATATCTAGGGGTTAATTTAACATCTAAAAACTTGAATCTGTATAAGGACAATTATGAAAAATGTTGGTCAGAAATTAAAAAAGATTTAGAAATATGGTCAAATTTGAGATTGTCAATGTTAGGCCGAATTGCAGTGATTAAGATGAATGTACTGCCTAGAATGTTATTTTTATTTCAAACTTTGCAGATTATTGATAAGATGGACTGTTTCAAGAGGTGGCAGAAAGACATTGCGAAATTTGTCTGGCAGGGCAAAAAGCCCAGAATAAAATATAAAATTTTAACAGATGCAAAAGAAAGAGGGGGAATTGCCCTGCCGGACTTAAAATTGTATTATGAAGCAGCAGCATTCTGCTGGCTGAAAGAGTGGATGCTCCTCGAGAATACAGATATCTTGGACTTAGAAGGTTTCAATAATGCATTTGGCTGGCATGCATATCTATGGTATGACAAAATCAAAGTGCATAGTGCCTTTAAAAATCATATTGTAAGGAAAGCGTTGTTTAATGTTTGGATGAGATATAAAGATCTGTTGGAAAACAAAACCCCTAGATGGTTGTCACCCTTAGAGGCTAAGGCCCACAAGAAAGTTAATATGGAGGTCGGATGGCCAAAGTATTGTGAGATCTTAGAACAGGATGGAGAGAAACTGAAATTAAAGAGCCATGAAAAATTAAAACCCAAAGTACAAGATTGGCTCCACTATTATCAAATAATGGAGGTTTTTAGACAAGACAGGAAAATTGGCTTCCAGGTGGAAAAATCAAAACTTGAGACAGAATTGTTAGAACCCAATACTAAGAATTTGTCAAGAATGTATAACTTGCTGTTGAAATGGAATACACAAGACGAAACAGTTAAATCAGTTATGATTAAGTGGGCACAGGACATTGGTCATAATATTATGTCTGCTGACTGGGAAAGGTTGTGGAACACTGGTATTAAATTTACAGCATGTAGTGCTTTAAAGGAAAATGTGATGAAAATGGTCTATAGGTGGTACATGACCCCAGTTAAGCTAGCAAAAATTTACCATTTGCCTGATAACAAATGTTGGAAATGTAAGGAAACTGAAGGTACTTTTTATCATCTTTGGTGGACATGCCCGAAGATTAAGGTTTTCTGGGAGATGATATATAATGAAATGAAAAAGGTATTTAAATATACCTTCCTTAAGAAACCAGAGGCCTTTCTCTTGGGCATTGTCGGCCAACTGGTGCCAAAAAAGGATAGAACTTTTTTCATGTATGCAACAACAGCAGCAAGAATACTGATCGCAAAGTATTGGAAGACACAAGATTTACCCACCTTGGAAGAATGGCAGATGAAAGTGATTGACTATATGACATTGGCGGAAATGACGAGCAGAATTCGTGACCAGGGAAAGGAGACTGCGGAAGAAGACTGGAAGAAATTTAAGATTTATCTTAAGAACTATTATAAACTTGATGAAGTTTAGAATGTCGAGATTTTACAGAGAGAAAGGGTTGCAGTAATATAAGATTAGATTAAGAAAGGACTATGATGAATTAGGATGGGAAAAAACATTTATAAGTTGCTATAAAATTTGGACATGAGGATGCAGAAAGGGGAGGTATGGGGAAGTCCGAGGAAAGAAGTTTATGAAAGGACATTTTGAAATTATATTTGTTTGTTTGTCTGTTTTTCTTTTATGTTTGTTTGTTATAAAAACTCTTGTAAAACCAATAAAAATTTTATAAAAAAAAATAAATAAATACTGCATTGCCATTTTACCTAGGTGATGTTGAGGAGTTTTTTGGGTCAGTGAATCCAACCCCCCCCCAAAAAAAAGTGTTTTAGGGGATTTTGCTGCTCATCCCCCATCAGCCCAAATTTGAGCCATTTTTTTCTGTTAATAATCTAAGCACTAATGGTAACAGTTTATCCAAGTCTTCCAAATCGATTCACCACTATAATCCACCATTGTTCTGCCTGGACAATGAGGTCCAGCTCTGAGGGCCTTCTGGTGGTTTCCTCACTGTGAGAACTAAGATTACAGGGAACCAGGCAGAGGGCCTTCTCAGCAGTGGCACCCGCCCTGTGGAATGCCCTCCCACCAGTTGTCAAGGAAAGAAACAACTATCTGACTTTTAGAAGGTATCTGAAGGCAAAGTTTTTAATGTTCGATCTTTTATTGTGCTTTTAATATCCTGTTGGAAGCCATCCAGAGTTGCTGGGGAGGCCTAGCCAGATGGGCAGGGTATAAGTAATAAATTATTATTATTATTATTATTATTATTATTATTATTATTATTATTATTATTATCCCTCCCAAGAAAAGGTTTAATTCTCCTATGGTCAAGAAACAAAGACATGAACTTACTTCTTTTTTTACACTCTGTACTACTTTACAGCCAACAGTCGTAGCCATTTTTTGTTGCTCTGGTCAACAGGCCAAGCCTCCTTTGATTCTCTATATCTGGGAGATTAATAAATCAGGAAATGGAGAGCTAGCCCAGTTGAACCCAACAACTCTGGTATGCATCTTTCATATAATTTGTATCCTAGCATGTTTTACTATCTTAAATAATACAGTCGCCGATGTAAATAAGTAATAGCAGAGAATGAGAGGAATCTGAAGAAACTAGCTAGGGAGGGAAGATAACATTTCCCAGTGAAATGTGAGTGTTATTTCACCTCTAAATATTCCACTAAGTTTCAGCTGCTGCTGCTTGTTGCTGCAGATTTTATTTCTGAAGGGAAAAATGTTTGGCTGAAACTCTACATCCCAGTCCAAAGCCAAACATGTTTAAACATTTATGCCTAAGCCCTCAAACCACTTAGTCTGAAGCTGTCCCGCTGGTTTCTGTGGGACTATTCAAAAGAGTCAGTATTTTGAAGTTTATAACATGCATTTTAGAAAAAGAAGCCGGTGGCAGAAAAGCAAGGAAGGCTGTTTATTTTTAAACCTGCTCTGCTCACTGTCGTTGGACCAGAAATATAACCAGCTAGAGTTATGGAAGGCCATAATAACAATAATAAATAATAGAAGCAGTATATCCCTTCTGAAAGTTACCTGGGTTTTGACAGTGAGATGGGGAGGAAGATAGAAATGGGGAGATGTTACCACAGTGCTTTTTAATGGAAATCACAGTGGTATTGGCAGATTCTCCAAGTGTCCCTGTTTTCCAGGGACAGTCCTGAATTTACAGAAGCCATCCTGGTTTCTGATTTGATCCCAGAATATCCCTCTTTTTCTTAGGATGTACCTGTTTTCATTGAAGAAATATTGGCAAGTATGTAATGGTTTTGAGGACATTACAATGAGGACAAAGCACAACCTTAATCAGAGCCTGGGTGGCCTTAGGACTGCAGGGAGGGGAAGTCCACACAGATTTGAGCTCTGACACCAACCCAGATTTTATCATCTCAAAAGATCCATTGTAGAAATGGTGATGGTGGTGTTGATGGTTTTATGGGGCAAGACAGCTGGCCCTTTGACAAGGACACAACTCTTATTGGACCCAAGTGTCTGGCCAAAACCTGAAAGAGAAAACAAAATGTCTGTGGAATTCATTTCCTTCCAATGCACCCAATTAACATTTTCAAGCATACCAAGGGAACATCAACAAAAGTGGTTTTCCTAGGCAATTACTCATGAAAAAAAATACACATTTGCATTAACAATGCAATGGTGCTGCTGTTAATGGATTGGGTTCCTTCTCAATATTGACTGAATGACATTTAGGAGAGAAAGAAAAACAAAGCTTGAAGGGCTCTAGATCTGGGGTTGTCAGTCACTATCATCTCTTTGAGGAGTGATGTATTTTGCTAATTACAGCACAACAGAATCTGTTGGAAAGTTAGTTGCATTCAATCTGTTCCTTGCCAGGGCCACATCCAATTTTTATATATAAAAATGCAAAATGCATTGTATTAGGGAAAATTGCTTGCAAAAAAAATGAGGACATTGGTCAAAAATGCATACAAAAATGTGCTTCTTAGGAGAAATTTGCACTAAAATGCTGATGAATTTTCATTAGGTTTTATTAATACAAAAAAAGAAGAAGCAAATTGCTACAAAGAAGTGTAGGACTTGCCTGGAATAATGAGAAACTGAGAGAACCAAAATTTACAGATCTTTCTATACTTAGATCTAAATGAGTAGGGGTGTGGTGTAGTTGTGTCATCTCTGCTCTCCACAAATGGTGTTTCCGATGTCCGTATATTCTCTTCATTCAAAAGAAATATTAGATTGATGCTGAGGATATCAGAGCAGCCCCTTTGTTAGACCCAATGATTCTCTTGATTTAAATATTTTGCCTACTGCAGATAAAGACGTGGTGGGAGAGTTCTGCAAAAAATGTGAAAGGGATAACAAGCTGGTATCTCACTTGCCTTGCATTTCTCTGCCTGTCAAACCAGCAGACTTGCCTGCTATCAGATGTGACGCCTGCCTTCCAGGCCCATTATTATGTGAATATGTCAAAATAAGATGAATGGCATCATCTTCTCTTTCCTTATACTGCTAATCTGCCTTGCCCAATTTAGCCGTGCACACCTGATTTGCCTAAACAGACATCTGAAGCAATTTCCGTGCTTCTGCCTTCATCGCTTTTGTTTTCCTGTAGATGCCTTTTCCACTCCCGCAGATCTTTTGTATACAACAAGAAGCAAAGTGGCTAATGGTTGCCGAACACAATAAAAATCCGCTGAAGAAATGTATTAATTTCAAAAGGCCATTTCATCTCGCCAATTCCCACTCTGTCATAATTTGCCACCTCAGATCGGCTTTTGACATCTCGCGGCTTGAAATGAATTGATAAATTCTGTACTTCGGGGCAGGGAGGGGGGCAGAGAGAGAACTGGGCAAGAGAGCTTTATTTCTGAAAGGCACTTTAGAAATGATTTCATGTTTGCTTTGTAGCCCTGGGGGATTGGAATCCTCCAGGGGACACAAGCTGTTATTTGCCACTTGTTGACAGGGTAGAAGAATAGCTTAGCACTATTGTAGTCTTGAATGAGGGATCCGTTCCAGAGGTTTAAGCAGTATTCACAGGCAACCCACATTGTAAGTTGTCAAGTAGCACATCCCAAGTTTTATGAATATTAAAATATTGCGAAGAGTAATGTTTCTAAAATTCAAATAAATGCTAGCCCTTCCCATGCTGTGGTAGAGACCTATACCACTTTGAAGAGATGCTGAGTTGTGCCCAGATTTTTTTGGGGGGGGCATCACGCTGTGGGTTAAACCACAGAGCCTAGGACTTGCTGGTCGGAAGGTCGGCGGTTCGAATCCCCGCGATGGGGTGAGCTCCCGTTGCTCGGTCCCTGCTCCTGCCCACCTAGCAATTCGAAAGCACATCAAACTGCAAATAGATAAATAGGTACCGCTCTGGCAGGAAGGTAAATGGTGTTTCTGAGTGCTGCTCTGGTTTTGCCAGAAGCAGCTTAGTCATGCTGGCCACATGACCTGGAAAAACTGTCTGCAGACAAACGCCGGCTTGTGCAAGTTGTGCAAGTGCAAAACGGCGTTTCCGTGCGCTGCTCTGGTTCGCCAGAAGCAGCTTAGCTGTACACCGGCTCCCTCGGCCAAAAAAGCAAGATGAGCACCGCAACACCAGAGTCAGTCACGACTGGACCTAATGGTCAGGGGTCCCTTTACCTTTACCTTTATCACACATGCATGGTGTCATACATATGTGGCATCATGCACACACACCACTGGCACACTGGGCTCCTCAAAAGGTCGCACCAGAGCGCTGGACCCCCATCTCTCTGGCACAACCCTGCTGATGAGCCCAGCACACCTTCCCAGCTCATGTTAGTGCTCTGGGCTCATTCGAGGGCCATGCCAGAGTGCTGGGCCTTCAGCACTATGGCGCAACCTCTGACGGGAAGGCACACTGGGCTCGTCAGAGTGCCAAAGGTCAAGCACTCTGATATGACCCTCCTGACAAACACAGCATGCCTTCCCATCCAGTGCTGGCACTCCAGGCTCGTAGAGGAGGTCAACATTCCAGAAGGTTGAACCTCTTAGCCCCTTACCCAGAGATTTTGAAGGGGCCCCAAACACCCTCAGATCCCTGGAGTTGGCATGCCTGCCACTTTGAGGCTGTAGCCTTCCTGATCCAACAGGACTTGCCTTGCAGCAAGTCAGACCACAGGGGGTGGGGTCTCTGCTTTCTGCTAACTTCCCACTACACCAATTGCAGTGTCACATTTTTGCCAAATATGGGACTACAACTCCCATCTTCCTTGACTATTGTCCATACAGGATGGAACTGGCTGGAATACAGACTGAGAACATCTGAAGGGCCAGAGGTTCCCCAGCTCTGCTTTAAATTCTCATGCTAATTATGGCATATTTGACCCAAAAATAACTGTAAGTGAATCAGCAAAGTGCCCCATATATACAGTTTAGTTTAATCTTATAATACATGTTCTCTAGTAGCACTGGAGGTATGGGGGAGAAAGTGGGAACGAGTGATGATTTCTAAACATCCCACAGAGCTTTCACTAGGACGGGGTAGTTTTTGTCAGCGATAAATTCAGTTAAGCAGTTGAAAAGGAGAGAGAAGACTAATAAGATTTTTCTGACAGGTAGTTTAACTTAAATTTAACTAACTATGGGCAATAAAAATATATTGAATTAATCAAAGTCAGGTTCATGAATCTTTTAGCTCCAGTGCCACATCTGAATTGAAATTTCAGATTGAAAATCACCTTTATTGTATTTTTAATAACTAAATTCTTGCACTCTCATAAACTCCATGGAAGGAACTGATCCCAGGCTCCAATTTCAGAAACGTTAAGAAAGACTACATTTTAAAGGGGAGGGAAACCCTCTCACTCACTGCCAGTGGATAATATTCCCCTAATGCTGACAGGCAGTATGGTAATGTCAACGCAATCTAATAGAAAAGTAATTACACCCCCCCCCCCTTTTGTGTATACTTTCTCCCCCATCCAGGAAGGATTAACCCATTATGTCCACATAAATTATTATTACCCCAACACGTAACAGATCTTCATTTGAAATGTTAATTTAGTAGTTGCATTCATTTCTGCTTTATGGGTCATGGATCAGAGGGGCTTTTTACAACCAGTTTGGGAATGAAGATATCTGATATTTTGCAGAGGACTGCTGAATAGAGTTGAGGCAAGTTTCTCCCAGGCCAATACTTTCAAATGAATAAATGTGTTACTTTGTTGTACCCCAAAAACGGGAAAGGGATATACAGTGGTACCTTGGTTCTCGTACTTAATCCGTTCCAGAAGTCTGTTCCAAAACCAAAGCATTCCAAAACCAAGGCACGATTTCCCATAGAAAGTAATGCAAAACAGATTAATCTGTTCCAGACTTTTAAAAACAACCCCTAAGCACTGGTGCACTCCTGAAGAGGTGGAGAGAGGAAAATCCAGAGCCAAAGGAACTGCAAAATCTGAAGCCCTGCCAGGCTCTTGCCAGCAGGGCAGGATGTTGCTGTTTTGCCCTCTTCCTCTTCTGCCAGCTTCCCCCCCGTTCCCTCCCCATTGGCCCATACAAGGGTGGGTTTCAGAGGAATATGACTGTTTCAGATCAGCCCTGACATTCCCACCAGAACACTCCTTTTTACTGTTACCACTTTTGGATCATTGACGTCACAGCATCAAGGGCAGCAGAGGTTTCTTGATCCAGGAGGTCTAGGAGAATGGACCTCTTTCTCTGTGAGTGGAAAGAAAAATCTCCTCTGCCCTCTAGGATGCCCTTCCAGGGACGATAGCACAATGCCCACTAAAAGGTGAGTTCAGTGTTGCTTAATCCCCACTAAGTAGGTGCACAATTGCATTTGTAAATTGCTCTGTGACCTTTTGATGAAGGGAAGAAGAAGAAGAAGAAGAAGAAGAAGAAGAAGAAGAAGAAGAAGAAGAAGAAGCAGAAGCAGCTAATCCCTTTCCCCAGAGAACTCTGGAACTATGGTTCTTCAAGGTGTAGCAAAATTCTTAATACATTTACTAAACTACTTTTAAAAGCCTGTAGTGCAGATCTACCGAAAAGAGACTTAACAGCAATTGAGCAAAATAATTGTGGCGTGCACTTTTGACAGATATCAGATGTTTAATTAGAGATGTATAAATCTGACAAAGTGAATTCTGGCACATGAAAGTTTATACCATAATAAATATGTGAGAAGGTGACATAAGGCTTTCTGTTGATTGCATCTATTCACATGATACAGCTCTGTTTGTTTTCATTCCATTTCTACCATATAATAACTTCTTTGGCTACAGCTTTTGAAAGGACACTAGGCTACAGTAGAAATATCTTCTTGTTCATAAGATTTTCCAATGCCCAGAGGCACTAAAACGAAGAATAATGGCTAGCTCATAATATATCAAATATATTTTAATGAATACTTTCCAGTCAGATATTCCACCAGCACTAGTCCCCTGTCTGAATTAATATTGGCCATGATTGCAAAGAAGCCAGTCTCAAAGTGACAGGCGGATACGAGTTTCATGGAGAATTTTATTTTGTCCTGGCCATGTTACTACTAGATAAAATGCACAGAATTGGTGGAATTACTTTTAACTGTGGGCTGTGCTTGAAATGACATTGTGAGACGACCATCCCATGCTCTGTGGTAGCTGGCAGAATCTCCACAGCGCATGCAGCCATACAAAGGACTCTCAGACAGGTCCGTCTTCTGGAAGAACAGGAGTCCATATTTGAAACAATACTTGCTCAGTGGTAATTTCAGGCCACATCTGCACACTGCATTTCAAACACTATGATACCACATTAACAGTCATTTCTTTCCCAAGAGAATCCTGAAAGCTGTTGTTTGTTCATGGTTCTGAGAAATGTTAGGAGGCCCCTGTTCCCCTCACAGAGCTACAGTTTTCAAAGTTACCCTTGAAGAGGGATTGACACTTAAACCAAGTTGATGTTGACAAAGGTGGAGGCAAAACAACACTTTTTTCACTATTACAGCAATATATATATAGAGAGAGAGGGGGGGGAGGAGATAAACTAAAATAGTATTATTATTTTTTTAAATGACAGGTTCAGGAGGGGGTCTTGAGATCACACAAAAAACCTTTGTGGGGTCTGATTTACATACATATAATAAAAACAGTTTAAATAGGCTTAAAAACAGGAACCAAAACAAATGAAAATAGGTTTCAAAGCAATACAAAATGAGCAGCTATAGCAGAGACATTTTCACCCTGCTGGAAAAGCTTGTTGAAACGGAAAACCTCTTCCATTGTTTCAGGAAAGTACAGATAATGGACACCTCTCATATGTCAACAATACTGCCTGGACAATAGGCACTATTCATTTAACAAAACTCTATTCCCATTTCATACAGAATAAAATCAATAAGGGAAACAAAACAGTATGACTTCAGTGTTGTGTCTAGTTAATAGTCCTGTGCGCCGCAGGATGGAAAAAACAAGAGAAGCCATGTCACTGGGCTGAAAGGCTAATTATGCTATTCTGTAGATGCTGACTCAGAACTGGGGCTTATTTTCTGGTTGGGATAGGGAAGAAATTCAGTTCAATTTGCAATTAAAGGCAAACTCACCTAATTCATACTTTCTGAAACAATATGAGAACCAAAGCACAACCATCCTTCAAAATGCTCAGTTCTCTGGATTTTACACTGTAGTTCTCCAGCTAAGTAAGTGCACAAATATTTGCATAAAATTACACGTATTTGTGAAGATTCTCATACAAAAATGCATTATATTATGGGAAATAATATAAATCAGGTAAAGGTAAAGGTAAAGGGACTCCTGACCATTAGGTCCAGTCGTGACCGACTCTGGGGTTGCGGCGTTCATCTCGCTTCATTGGCTGAGGGAGCTGGCGTATAGCTTCCGGGTCATGTGGCCAGCATGACTAAGCCGCTTCTGGTGAACCAGAGCAGCGCACGTAAACACCGTTTACCTTCCCGCCAGAGCGGTACCTATTTCTCTACTTGCACTTTGGTGTGCTTTCGAACTGCTAGGTTGGCAGGAGCAGGGACCGAGCAATGGGAGCTCACCCCGTCGCGGGGATTCGAACCGCTGACCTTCTGATCGGCAAGCCCTAGGCTCTGTGGTTTAACCCACAGCACCACCCGCCATCCCTACAATATAAATCAGGCAAATATAAATTAGGCAAAACTGTGTACCAAAATGTGTATATTGGGAGAAATTAACACTAAATGCTGCTGAATTTTCTTGAGGACTTTTAAGCAAAAGATTCGCAATCTGGTGGAGAATTGAATTTAAGATGAGAAATTGAAAATGTCAGGCCCACCCTCTCTGTCACTCTGCCCTGCCTCAATCCTGTTCAGGTACAATGTTGGGAGGGTGGCTCAGCCCCACCACATATGCCTCTATGGGCCAGCAGTGGCAGGACATTATATTTCTAACCTGTATTTACATTAAGGAGCTCAAGACTGTGTAGATGGTTCTGCTTCACTCATTTACACAAACACACATTTCCCCCCCTAACAACCCCATGAGGTAAACTAAGCTAAGGTCACCTTTAGACATCACTGGCACTCAGAATGTAGACCTTTCCTAACCCCTCATACCACCACAGACTCAATGCTTTCCTGTGAAATCGATTTGCATACTCAGTTATGAGCCATCAGTCAAGTGTGGAGAAAACAAGGCCCAACAATATAATAATCAAGTGCAAGAAAATAAAAAAGTTGCATGTGTGAAGCTGGCCCAATGATCAAGTGGATGCCTCAAAACAAATCTTCAGATGCAGTTAGCTGTGCTTAGTTATTGTCTTTCACTTTCTTTCACAGCAACATATTTTGCTACCTCCATTGACAGCCTCTGTTACAGACAAACAGCAAAGTTAAGCTTTCCTTGACATCCAAGGGCATAGTAAATATTTAACTAGGGATTATTATTTTTCTGGTGCAAAGTGCAATTAGTCAAGCCCTGTCACCTTGTCACTTGCTTTCAGGGACTGAAAATCTGCACATGATGTCCATGTTCTCAGACTAAAGATGGCCTCATCGCTGTGATCTCTCTCAGCACATTGATAATTCTGATTTAAAAACCTAGTCAGCTTGTCTCTATCTCTCTGGCCCTTAACAATGGTGAAGGAAGAGCCTGTCGTATCATTAAGAGGGTGATATCTGGATATCTATGCCTAACTGAAACCATGCAATGCCATGATGTAAATGCAGTGTAAGGATCATGTTCCAGCAGTGTTGCAAGTGGAAAATTAAGGAGAAATCTGTCATGATTGAGAATTAGGGTGTTCTACTCCCCTTCATACAAATCATGCATTTCACAAAATACTGGTTAATCAAGGTTGTTGAAGTCCACATTAAGTCCCTCTGTGTTTAATATTAGGAATATAAATCCCAGGAAAAAGATGCATATTAGAGAAACTTACAATAAAAATGCTTTCCATGTACACAATTCATTATCATAATCAGTGCTATTTTTATAGGAAAAGAACTGTTGGCTCACCATGAACACCTCTTAGAATGGCAATGGTGCCCACCTGAGAGGTTCTGGAACTGAGTTCTAGCGACTTCCGACTGAAAAAAGTCCTGGTTGTAATGTAATACACCATTAGCATAGCATTATTCTATATTATCATACCAAAAATAGATTCATAAACAGTTACATTTTGACCTACTCAGCCTCCAGAGCTGATGTGGGGAATCTTTTGTTCTCCAGATGTTGCTGAACTGTAAGTCCCATCATCACTGACCACTGGTCATGTTTGCAGGACAGGTGGAAGTTGTACATCATGCGCATCTGAAGAGACAAAGCTTCCCCACACCTGCTCTAGAGCCAAAAGACCAGTTTCCTATGCTGTTCTTCCCTTTACTTAGTCAAGACATTCATAATGAAAGCTGAAATTCTCATAATGCTGCATTTGGATCCTACCGTTCAATTTTGTGGGCCTGTGCAATTTGTCCAACTTGATCTCCTGCCAAATAGAATGGGAGATATAAATATATCAGAAAAAGGGCAGGGCATTTCCTGCTCTTCTGAAAACGTAGTTAACTTCATCGATGAGCAGAGACGCTTGAGTCAAATGTCTGGAAATGCCCTCTTACTTTAGGTTCAGTCAAATATGGCTCCTAATTGGATTTCATTTGAAAGTGAATAGTTCAGAAAGCTCTCCCTACTGCACTAATGTTTGTATTTATAGATTTAAAAGAACCAAGTTACAATGTGAAGTAGGGCTGTTAGCCAAGGAAAAGGTTTTCCAGTTGATTAGGTATCTTTTATTTCCTTTCCCTGTTAACTGATCAACGAACCAGCTGATCAATGTAGTTATTACAGTAACTCAATGCAGGTGCTATTTTTGGGGATGGAGATAACATTTTCTCTCACCTCACTCACAAACCGTACATGGGAAATGATCTTTGGTGCCAAATGCTATCTGAAGCTACCAGTCTCAGAGAGCTGTGTTCAGACTCAGTAGTTTCATCTACTGTGCTGTGGTAAATATTCATTTGTGGTGTATTCCTATCTATGGAAAAATCGCAGCTCCTTTTCATCCTATCTATAGCCACGTCGTGTCATCATCCTTTGTGGAGCTCTCAATGGCATTGATGGAGACATAAGCAGAATAGACAAAACCGATGAGATTGCAAAGCAACGAGACGCCATAGGCAAACATCAGGTACAGTCCCAGAAACGCAATTGCACCTGCAGCCAGGTAGTCCCTCTTGATGCCCATCTGCGCCTCCAGGCGACCCAGCAGGCCACCCACAAAACCCGGCCGGTGCAGGAAGGCCTGGAAGCGGAGCTCCCCATCTATAGCACTGATGATAAACCAAGACTTAGCCCCAGATCATTATGTGGCTTCCTGCCATATCTGTCTCTTTCCTCATCTCCAGTAGAGATGGGTTGAGCGGCTAATTCCATCTTGTTTCAGACTCACTGGCCCTCAGTCAGAGGTCTGTATGTATATATTACATGCCATCCAACATTTCTCCAATGAAAATAGGGACATCCTCCTCCTCCTCCTCCTCCTCTTCTTCTTATTTTGATATTTATACTCCACCCATCTGACTGGGTTGCCCCAGCCACTCTGGGCAGCTTCCAACATATTGTTACAAAAGTCAGGTGCCTCTCTCTGCTGAGTGGTGGCAAGAGCCCATGGGGTTGCAGGCACTCACCCAGGGTCTGTGGTCCTTTGGAGAACTGAAGATTCAGTGGAGACTGTCGTGGCTTTAAGAAATATGGCTTATTCACCTATTTACACCTTCAGTGTGCATGGAGTCCAGATTTTACAGCATGGTCATTTCAAGAGGGGCTTGTACTCCACAGCAGTGCCCTGAAGTCCAAGGCATCTCTGCAGCCAGCCCTGCAGCCAGCCCCCAAAGATGGATCCCAGCCTCTCGACCTCCTTCTTCCTCCCAGCCACCCTTGCTCCCAGAGCAGTTACCCTGGCAACCTTCCAAATACCTAGCCTCTGTTCACCTCAGGGTAAGCAGTTCTCTTGTATTGCTAATGTCCCTTAATTGTTCTCTATTGTTCCTTGATGGCTGTAGCTCAGCCACACTAATTCCTCTGAGACTTACATTCTCCTTTCATGTACCAAATAATCAAAATCTTAGCATTTATTAATTTCTAGGGTTTTGAGGGTCCCCCCTTGAATCTATAACAATATATAAAAACATAATAAAACATGAAACATGAAAAAAATACCCTATAGAGGGCTGCCTTCAAATGGTTGGATAACTGACCATACCTTCCAACATTTCTCCGATGGAAATAGGAACATCCTAAGGAAAAGTGGGACATTCTTGGATCAAATCAGAAACCAGGAAGGCTTCTGTAAATCTGAGACTGTCCCTGGAAAAATAGGGACACTTGGATATAACTGGTATGTGTCATCAAAACAACTTTTTGGAGGATTCTAATCCCCAACTGTCATACCCTGATACGTTTTGGCTCCTGAAAACCAAAAACCCAGAAGTACCGTATTTTTCACTCTATAACACGCACCCGACCATAACATGCACGTAGTTTTTAGAGGAGGACAATCCGTAGGCATGCCACCCGTAGGCATTCCCTCCATAACACGCACAGACATTTCCTCTTACTTTTTAGGAGGAAAAAAGTGAGTGTTATGGTGCAAAAAATACGGTAAGTGTTCCAGTTTCCGAACATTCTTTGGAAGCCGAATGTCCGATGAAGCTTCCAAGGCTTCCGATTGCATGCAGGAAGCTCCTGCATTCAATCAGAAGCCGCGCCTTCGTTTTCAAACAGTTCCGGAGTCAAACCGACTCCCGGAACAGATTAAGTTTGACAACCAAGGTACCACTATACATTTAAAGGAGTGTCTTCGCCCAAAGTCAGGGCTTCCCCCAAAGAATCCTGAGGACTGTAGTTTGTCAAATGTACTAAGCTGCCATTTTCAGAGGTCCCTGGGGGGCAAGATTGGTTGCTAAACCACTCTGACAAATGTAGCTCTGTGAGGGGAATAGAATTCTCCTAATAACTCTCAGTTCCCATGATTCCTTGTGGGAAGCCACAACTGTTTAGAGGGAGGCTGCTTTTAATGTACAGTGGTACCTCAGGTTAAGTACTTAATTCATTCTGGAGGTCCGTTCTTAACCTGAAACTCTTCTTAACTGGAAGCACCACTTTAGCTAATGGGGCGTCCTGCTGCTGCTGCGCCGCCAGAGCACAATTTCTGTTCTCATCCTGAAGCAAAGTTCTTAACCTGAAGCACTATTTCTGGGTTAGTGGAGTCTGTAACCTGAAGCGTATGTAACCTGAAGTTTATGTAACCCGAGGTACCACTGTATAGTGGAGATGGGCCCTTGGCGTGCAAGACTCTCGAACTAGGTTTTTTCTGTTTACTTGCAAAACTCTATTATTTCTCCATCTGTAATCAGCCAGCACACACATGAAGTTTTACTGAGTTCAGACCAAATAGCCTGCTAGTGCAACTGAGTTTGAATTAGGTTCCACACAGAAGCCAAGATGGCAGTATTTCAGCAAAGAGTAGACTGCAAAGGTATCGAGCCGTGCTGTGAGAGTAAAAACCATTCATGCAAATATGGCTGGCAAAGATCTAAGCGTAGCCTAATTACACAATGAACGCTCCAGGTGATTCACGGAGAACCTAACTATTTGCACGAGCCCATTACATACCATAGGCCTGGCTTTCTCTAGCTTAAATGTGCATATAAGAGATTCATTTCCCAAGGCTGCTTCATCGCCAAGCCGTCTTGAGACCTGCTGCATAACCTACGAGCCCAACGAAACTGTATCTGCCATAAAATAAAAGCATTCCCTAAATGAAGCTGGTTGGCAACCGTTTCAAAGCTTTGCACATTTGCCAGCCTTCCCAGATGGAACCAAGAGGTGTTTGCGAGTGGTAACTCAAAGTTTTAAAAAATGGATTGAAGCAGGCAAGAGTTGACAAGCAGAAATTGGCCTCCAGTTATTGCTGCTGTTATTTTATAAATAAAAGAAAGGACTGCTTGCCTACCACAAAGAATGTTTCATCCATATCCTTTAGCTTTGCTGTATGTAGTTATTCTGCCTTGTACAGGGCAATGCAAATGGTGTTAAATGTGTTAAATAACATCAAATATGTATTACATTGTGTGTTTTGGAAGAGGGGCTTTTTTAGGTGTTTTTTTAGAAGAAGAAGAAAGTCACAGATTGATTCATGAGTATAATTGGTGGCCCTCCTCTGCACACATTCCAGCTTGTCAATATCCTTCTTAAATTGTGGTGCCCAGGTATGGTCTTACCAAGGCAGAATAGAGCAGTACTATTACATCCCTTGACCTGGACACTGTACTTTTCTTGATGCAGCCTACAATAGCATTTGCTTTTCTTTCTTTTTTGCTGCTGCATCTCACTGTTGCGCTTGTGGTCCACTCAGACCCCTAGATCATCTTCACATATACTACTAGTAAGCCAAATGTCCCCCATCTTATATTTGTGCCATTGGTTCTTCCTGCTAAGTGCAGAACCTTACATTTGCCCTTACTGAAATTCATGTTGTTAGTTTGGGCCCAGTTCTCTTTTCTGTATTGCTTTATTATTAGCAATGGACCAAACAGCACCCATCTCTGCTTGGTTTGGAACTAGGTCAACAGCAACAAGCATCTTTAGAGAATTTACATGCAGAATGTTTCTGCAAGTACACAACCTCCTTTGGCACTCTGAGTCAGACCAGAACATCTGAGGGTGGCAATGCCTGGATGGTATTTATGGCATCTGCACATTCTGAACAAGGAAGATTTCTGTGACAAAAACACAACTGAAACTTCTGATGACACTGAAGTCTTGTTTAACTTCCCACCCTCACTCCTCCTGCCTTCTGTAAGGGGCCCTCGGCAGCTGCAGCTGCTATCCATGTTTAGTCAGGAGCAAATCCTACTGGGTTCAATGGGACATATGCTCAAGCAGTGCCTTTCTGGCGATGCTATACACAGGTACCAGCACCTTATTTTAATTTTATTTTTTTGCTGCCTCCATTGGCTATTTTGTTCTGGCAACCACAACACTTTCATCAATTCACCTCACATTTTCACCCCCAAAAGCACTAATTCCAAGTAAGTGGAGTTACGATGGCACCCTCAATATCGGGGGGGGGGATCTTTGGGGGGGAATACAAAACCATAATAAGCTAATTCCATAGGGGTGGGAAATCATAAACATTCAGCAGCAATGGGTATAAACAACCCAAAACACCCCCCCTACTGTTCCCCCTCTAAGCCCATTTCCTGAAGGGAAAGGTGCTGTTTCCCATTTTGCTCTTTTTCTTCTCAGGAAGAGGTTATGTGAAAAAGACACTTGCTGTCAGAATATTATTTTTTTAATCTGAATTTTCTCATCTTAAACCGTGCTGGTGCCTCTTTATCTTTCTAAAATGTGCTACCACATACTTAGCTGTTGATCCACTGACCCAGCACACTTGGATGGAATGCTGTGATGGGGGGGCACATTTTGTAATAGAAGATATAACTACAGGATGAGTTGAAATCTCCCATTTTCAACCGTGTGTGGAGATCCCAAGACTGAAAACAAGCAATATCACATAGAACATCTGAACTAACTCCACAGGGTGTGTGGTTTTTTCCTTCCCTGACATTTGCACAGTAAAAATATGAATTGCTTTATCAAATACACGTTTTTAATATACATTCTTCAAACACTGGCAAACCTGGTTAGCTCAGCTGGTTAGAGCATAATGCTGATATTGCAAAGGTTACAGATCCAATGCCTGTAAGGGCCAGCTACATATTCCTGTATTGCAGGGGGTTGAACTAAATGATCCTCAGGGTCCCTTCCAATTCTACAATTGTATGATTCTCCTCCTGGGCAAGTAAGAGGCATTGTCTGAGTTTAAAGACATACTCCAGCCAGGCAAAAGAACTCTAAATAAAGGTATGAAACAGAACCTGTGTGGGCTATAGCCTGGGGAGGTGATGTGGTTAGAGTCCTGGGGGCCACATTGAGAGGCTTGGAGTTCCACATTGTTTAGTAATTTAATTCACTGAAATTGTAAATGCTTGTGTAATGGCTATGAGTTACTCGTGCGTAAACTGGTGCCTCTCTAGGCTAATTTTGCCTTGTTAAACCTTTCTGACTGCACAGCCCTTGTTCACTGTGGCTGCCTCAGTCGCTGGCAGAATCTGTCAGTGGGCGTTTCTTGAACCTCTTCCAACTTAAAAGTTGTTTGACACCCAGTCTCCTCCTCCTCCTCTCACTGCGCGGGAGTCTTCTGCGCAGGGAGGGCGTGGGCAGCGGAGGACCTGGGCTCTCCTCACTGACGTCCAGTGAAGAGGTGAAGAGTCCTGGAGCCCTCCCTCCGATTCCCCCATCTGCCCCCCTTTCTCCCTGGTGTTGCGCTGATTAGCTTCCCCCTCTACTGAGTTGTTTCTCCCCCTATTGCTGGGTCCTTCGCCCGCAGAATCTGGGAGCCTCCCCTTCGCCTCTCGCTCTGATGTCAGTTCCCTGACAGCTTGTATGCATTACTAGGTGTGTGAATTTGATTGGTTGGTAACTGAATTCTAGAGAGATCTCTAGTAGTTCTTGTGTGATTGACTAACGTTGGTCACATGTGAAGCAAGATGGCTGTGTTTTAGACTCCACTGTGAACACTGCTACGTTGAATGGAGTGTTGGTGTGCTTCTTCAGAGAGCAAAGACAAAGGAGAAGGTAAAAGTGGAAATCTCACATAGGAGCTGCAAGGCATGGCCTAATTGAGATACAGCAGGATGAGTGCTGAGCTCTGGAAAGGGAGGAAAATACAGTTGGTTGGAAATTAGAAGGGACTGTAAGCCCATGCTTGAACAAGCATGTGACTGTAAATATTATGTTTTAATTCATCTATAAGTTTCAGCAAGTAAAGTTTTTGAATATTAAAGTCTGGACATTAGTTTAATTTCCAAAGAAGGGTGTCCGTCATATATATGATTTGAGCTCCTTAGCTGTGATTTCACTACTCTTACTTCAACACACATTTGGCCCCTGGGCTTGAGGTCCCCCCACCCTTATTAAAGCTCAAGGCATTATTTTTACTTACTGGCAACAGTCGCAAAGCTCTAAACCTTTTTGAAGTGCAAGATGTACACAAGATTGTGCAGCACGTTCTTGCTAAGTTAATACAGCAATCGCACTGTGTCTGAAAAATTAGTTTGTGCACATCCCCATGAAAGGAGGAAGTTAGTTACTGCAGTTTCACATCTCAGTAGAACTGTGCAGCTTGGTCGCCAGCCCTGGAAAATCTGGCACGCTAACAATGAGAGCCTTGTAATAGTATTTATTAATGAAATCTAAATCAAAATGTCTTTCACACTACAGTAGCAAAAGGGTCTATTGAGTTTTAGTTTGCACTACATTTTATACTTCATGACTTTTTATACGTGCGGTTATAATGAATATTTCTGACTCTATCCGTTATATATTTGAACAGTTTCCAACGTGCTCATTGTAACTAACTATTATTTACTTTCTCCCCTCCAGGGATATATTACAATATCTAGCAGGCCAGTGTATTTGCTTCATTACAAAACCCCAATGGTGCATGCTTACATATAGCCCTTGCAGAAATTGGGTCTTTGACTCTGGTTAGGTTTAAGGCCTGAACCAATTGCCTGGACTGACTGCAGACCAGAGCTGCTGTGGATTGTTATTTTTTCCGAATCTGACTGAGTGAAGGAGCAGCTCTCTCAGGAGAAAGGGACAAGAAACTTACTACATTATCTGTCACCTCTCCTCTGGATCTTGTCTTCCTGGGCTCTTGGGAGCTGCAAAGACTAGCCTTCCTTTCGTTCCCCAGATATAGGCTGGACTTTTCAATGTTGCTGAGGATGTTGTTGAATGCATGGCAACCCAGACGACAGAGACATTTTTTAATAGGAATAAGGAGAGTACTGCCTTGGGAGAGAGAGAAATCCCTTCCCACTGTAACAATTGGCTGAGGACACAGAGATGCCTTGCATCAGATTCAGAACCCAGCAATATACAAGCTAGTCTTCTTCATAACAGAGAGCCAATGTGACATAGTGGTTAGAGCGTTGGACTAAGACCTGGGAGAACAGGGTTCAAATGCCCACTCAGCCTTGACACTCACTGGGTGACCTTGGACCAGTCATAGTCACTCAGCCTAACCTACCTCACAGGGGTTTTGTGAAGGTCTAATCTGTTGAAGCCATGCAAAATAAAGGCAGGAGATACAGGAGAGAAGGTGAAGGAGGCAGAGAGAGAAGAAGGAGTGTGACAGAGCCTGTTTTAGGGGTCTGGGGTCCATGGCTATATAGGAGAGAAAGAGATAATATCCCACAGTTGGCTGATTTTTGTAGCTAGGGCATAGGGGGGGGTGGATAATGCACAATGGAATTTACTGGCTGCAGGTTTTTGTTTAATGTCCTTCTCCTATATATTTCCTACAGTGACCAAGTGCATAATATTGCCATAAATTACATCTTATTGATGAACTCCCAGGAAGACATTTTTATCTCCATAATAGAAATAGGAAAATTATGCACTCTGCCGAAAATGTGCTACAGAGTTTGCTTCTCATCTGGAAACATTTAGATATTAAATGATTCATTAAGTTATACAAGACAACATGGACAGGAGTCTTTCAGGCTCCTGCTTGTGGAGTTTATAAACCATGGGAGGAGGAAATTAACCCTGTCTTGATTGCTTTGGTCATATACCCTCTCAGTTTTCTAAAGTATTTTAATGCCAGGTTGCTACATATGAATTAAGAGTAATGTGAAGAACAGATTGCTGGCTGTTGGCCTCTGGTGGGAGAATGACCTACTACACTGTGCCTACTAAGTTAATTGGCTCAAATTTATCAGGTTCCACAATGGTTGACTCCATCTTGGAAGGCAACACCTACATTGGATCCTAAAGGCTATAAGCTATGAGTCATTTTGCCTGAATTACTTAGAAGCAGTCTTTGACCCAGATTCAATTATCTCTGTCAGTGCAAGGGCTGTTGCACTAGCATAAGGGCGAGAGTAATGGTTGCGCAATATGAAACACAGCCCCTTTAAAGTTTTCGCCTGATGTCGTAATGCAATCAGGTGCTTGACTGGTGGGCATGGGAGAGCTCAGAATACAGCATGCTGTCTAGAAAAGATTCTCCACCTCTGAACTAAGGCATTGGCACTTTAAAAGAACATATAGCTCTTCATAGGGGGTGGGGCTAATAGGAGGTTTAGGCCAACCAGCTGTGGTTTCGTGCCAACTAGGAGGCTTCAACATGCTGCTAAAGCAACAGCTCTCCTTAAGTGAGCTCTAGCCAACACTGGCCACTGTGAGCTGTCCAGGGTACTGACGGCTGGTTTTCCTGCATTTGGCAGTGCTTACACTTGCCTTATCTTGACCCTTCAGAATGTGAGCTCTGCCCTATCCCACCTTCAACCTGGTTTCCCTTCACATCCTAAGCTAAGAGATGAAAAAACAGGTGTGAAATAAGTACATTGGTCAAATTTTCAGGGTACCCCATTAAAGGAGTCCAGGGAGTCTGTCCAAATGCCCATACGGAGCATAACAGGTCATTGAACTCACTAAGGCAGGAGTGGAATTTCCTGGAATTGATTTATGTCATAGAAGGATCCTGAAACCCAGTATCGACCCTGAAGGAATAATCACCCAGTAGACTGGTTGGGTGATTCAGGATACATGCCCAATGCCTATGCCAAAGCCTACTGACATCTGGAATCAATAAACCATTTGATCCCCATGCTATTTGTCTTGCCATTATTTATTCTCTGCACATCACATCCCCTGATGGCCCGGGCTCACTGTTTCTGGTCCCACAACTGTCATTAAAACAAGACAGAATAAGCCAACTGGTGCAGCCTGCCAGCTATACATTATGTATTATGGTCTTCCAGGTGCTTGGAAATACTCTCCCCTTGTGGATAGGACCCTTATTGAATTGACTGGGCTGCTATGTAACAGCTAGTGGGCTGCACTCAGATTGGTCGGGTCTTAAGATTACATACCTACCTTTGAATAACTAAGGCAAGGGACTCTTGCCCTGCATAAATCAACACTCCCAATTAGAAGACTGGATGTAAAATACAGCTACTTCATAGATGCCTTATGTAAATAATTGCTTCACTTGTAAAATCAAATACAGCTTGTTAGCTCTTGGTGACAGCACAATATTAGATACACGCACACTCACTTGGCAGCATTTAGTACAATAAAGATTTGTTGCCACCCCCCAAAATGAAGCAAATGGCTTGCTGGCCTTTCAGCTTGTTTTGAAAATGTAGAATTTAGAGCAGCTGATACCCCAGGGGAAAGTAACATGTACATTAGCAAAACACACACTGCTGGTTACCTAGGGCTAGTTTCAGGGTTTTGTGGCCAGGGGCTAAGTGGGCTTTCTTAAACATTGAGGACAGGAGGTATATGTGTACAGAAAACACCCCAGAGTCCCCTGCCTCAATAACTCAAGAAAGTAAGCCAAGCCACATGGCAACACACACACACCCTTCCAAGTATATGTGGTATAACTAAAGGCATCTTTATCATTCCAGCGCTGCTTAGAAGTAAAGCTGCCTCTGTCTTTGCAGTCTCTTAAGCAACCCACACAAGACCACACCCTGGTATTCTACATTAATCCAGAATAATGTATTGGATTCATACTCAAACATTGCCAATATTAGGCCTTACCATCTCCCATTAGGTATGAAAGTATGAGGGGGGTGGGGTAGGAGATTGCAACCTGACTGAAGAAATCTTAGCAGATTGATCAATTGTGCCATTGAACTAGCTATTCAACTATGTCTGCATTAAGTGATAACATGAAAATATTTGTGATTGTGTGTAGAATGGAAGGATGTGAGAAACTCTCTCCCAATGACTGTACACTCCAGGTACCTAAGCTGTGAACAATTGCCCTGATACAGCCATGCATATGCAGCAGCTAGAACTCAACATGGATAGCCTTGGAAAACAAATCAAATCAAAACGAAAAGTTGTTGAATGGAATGCCACTGTTCAATGTTTCAGCCAGCCAGCTGGCCATGCCCTCTTCCATTATATTCCTTTTCAGTGCATCTTCCAACAGTAAACTTAATTGGTATTCAGTGGCCACAGAGCATGCTCAGTCTTCGCTGAGTTTTTCTTCCTTCCTTCCTTTTTTTTTTTTTTAAAAAAAAGGATTTTCACACAGTAGTTTTAAAAGGCTCCTTCAAATATCAAACCAGCCATGCATGCCTCCATTACAACCGTCTTTGCAGTTTCTGGAGATGGAAGCCTGCAGAGTGGCAAAAAGCAAATGTGTCTGGTACTACACCACAACAAGGTAGATGAAAGGCACTAAATTGAAGGATATGGGAGTTAAAATGTGGAACTCTCCCTAATTGCAGGTGAACCTACTTGTGTTTTCATCCTCCCACCTGCAGTATATGGTTGTGTTACTTGATGCCCTTCCAAAGCTTACTGGCTCTTAACAATGTCTTTTCTAAATTAAAACATCATTTCATTGAGTGCATTAAGATGACTACCCTAATGTTCACCCACTGCACTCCATTACAAAAACCTTATGCTAATTCCCCTTCCCCTCTTACTAAAAGCAGCTGCAGTACTGAAGGTAGAGCAAATCTATCTTGAAGATAAAGCTCCACCTGGCATTAAAACTGTCAGAGATGTAAAGTCCTTTTTTAATTATCCTGTTTCCCACAATAAAAGCCTTGAAAGCAGAAGCATTTTCATAATAATAAATTTCCATGCGCTGAGTTCAGAGCACTACCAAGTCACAAGAGCACATAAAGAACCATTCTTAGGAGGAAAGAAATGTCACAGGACTAAATTTAAGACATTTTCTCCCCCAGACATTAAAACACCTTTTTAGCAAAATACTTAAAATGGCAACAATCATAGCAGAAACATGTGTATGAATAAACATTTCACTGTTAGATGAATTCTTAGGGTTATTTGGTATTCATCTTGCTCAAAGGGAGTACTAAAGATACAGAATACACACCCAAACAGTCAGGATGTTTTAATTGTTCCCAATCATTGTTTAATTCTGGGTTTCCAATGGGACACACATGAGCACAATGGTACTGTCAAAGCCTCTGCTCACTGCCTCTTTACTCACAATTACTTTTTTCATCTTGAAAACCATAGAGTTGAAGGAGGAACTGGGAGGAACAAGATTCTTTCCCATTTCCTCTTTCAGCTCTATGTGTTTCTTCAAGACTCTGAGCAGCAGCTGAGCAGCTGAGCAGAAAATGGAATGACTGAGAGGATATGAGGGGAAAGAGACCAGGAGAGTGGAGCAACTGGGAGGGAGGCAAAGGGGAGAAAGTGGGGTGCTACAAGAGTCACACAGAAAGATAACACAGTATAATGGAGTGCCAGAGACAGAAAACACATCCTGTTGGCTGCTTGCCATAACTCAGCAATCAGGGCTGCATTTTGTTCCCCATAAAGTCCAGTTTAGGCATCTCCTAGAAAGCCACCAATAGTCAGAATTAACAAAAGGAACACTGCAGCCCATTAAGTGAAATGTAGCCTGGCAATAATGTATGGTGGTCTGCCAATAGACTTCACACCTGTTTCTTATTCCAAGAATGGTTCCTTATTTACCATTAACCTTTTGTATTGCTGTTAAATAAGGAACAGTTAACAAGCTTACCTTCCAAGCAATTGGTAAATCACAGCTTCTTTGGGTTTTTGTGGTATCAGACTTGTAAAAAGATACAAGCCACCATATCTGTTTGACTTGTTGGATATTTGCCAATAAAGTAACAAAAGCATCTACTTTATTTAGACAGGAAGGCAAAAAAATGTTCCTGCTTGACAATTCCTGTGTTGCCTGAACTTGTGATTGCAACCACAAGAGGCCACTAGTGGTTATTCAACCTAGATGGATTTCTCTCCCTTTCAAAATCCACCCGAAGAAAAGCAACAGAAGTTAGAGTCTTCCAGCTCTTGAAATAACAATTTAAAAGCCTGGAAGCTAAGTGGAGTCTAAGGATGGAGCCCTGAGTAGTTCCAAGGGGAAGAGCTGGGGTGGAGCCTTGTATTTGGGGGTGGGCCTAGGAGCAGAACCCAAGGCAGTTTTGGTCAACGTTGGGATTTTTCTCTAACTAAGATGTGTACTCATTTTAAAAATGGGTGAAGAATGGGGGGGGGCATTCTCTCTTGCTTTTCTGAAAATGGACCCAAAACATAAACACAACACATGTACCTGGCTGGGTTATGTTTTTGTTTTTTGTTTTTTCTGGCCAGTTGGAGTAACAACTAGGAATGGACAAACTTGTCGATTTTACATTCTCTCCATCACTCTCTTTTCCCATTCAGTTCTCCACATTTTCAAATCAATCTGTGTGTTTTTAAAGCCCACATGAAAATTCATCAGCATTTTAGTGTGATTTTCTCTGAATATATGTGTGCAATTTTACAAAGCAATTTCTCCTAGTATATTATATTCTTGTATGCTTTTCCCATTAATATATGCATTTTATGCACTCTTCATCCTAATATATATATATATATATATATATATATATATATATATATATGAGTGTACTGTATTATTTGGCTGGAGAACTATGTTGCAAAATTCAGATAAGTGTGAATTCCAAAGGATGACTGTGTTTCAGTTCACATATTGTTGCATAGAGGGTTAATTAGGCAATTGCACCTTCTCTATCAGACCAGAGAAGCAATGAATAACCCAGGGTACCATTGCCACACCTGTTCCTTTATCCTTTCCCAATTTGCACTCAGGTGATCAGTGTAACATAGTCATAGTCACAAAAGGACATGGCTACCTTTCTGGTCCCCCCTCCACCCCCAAAAAAACTTGGTCCAAGTTTTGGTGCCACATAACTGTCAAACCAGGATGTGGGTGGCGCTGTGGGTTAAACCACAGAGCGTTGGACTTGCTGATCAGAAGGTCGGCGGTTCAAATCCCGGTGACGGGGTGAGCTCCCGTTGCTCGGTCCCTGCTCCTGCCAACCTAGCAGTTCAAAAGCATGTCAAAGTGCAAGTAAATAAATAGGTACCGCTCCGCCGGGAAGGTAAACGGCATTTTCGTGTGCTGCTCTGGTTTGCCAGAAGCGGCTTAGTCATGCTGGCCACATGACCTGGAAGCTGTATGACGGCTCCTTTGGCCAATAAAGCGAGATGAGCGCTGCAACCCCAGAGTCGGTCACAACTGGACCTAATGGTCAGGGGTCCCTTTACCTTTACCTGTCAAACCAGAGATTCAGTGATAATCTATGGTCTAAGAATTTGATCATGACAAACCACCTGAATACCTCATTTTCTGGCATCAAAGTCTTGCTCTTTATTGGTACCTGTGGGTACCACTTTTTAAAAACAACAACTATTAGGAAACATTATTGTGGATGAAAACAGCCCCTTTCCAAGAAAATGCATTTTTAAAAAGGCTCTTTGAAATATGCAAAATAAATTTGTGCAGATACAATCTCTTTCTTTCCTGCCTCCTCCCTGCTCTCTCTATTAAGGAAAGCCATAAATCTTGAGCTCTCCTCTATTGTTCCATTTCCCCAGTGCCTCGGGAAGCAAAGTGATAAAAGTCGGCAATGCAAGTGTAAGCAGGTTGTTCCCTCCAACTAGCTCCTTAAGAGGAACTTATTTATTGATAAAGCATCTGGAAAATATTAAAAGGTTGTGTTGTCAATAAAATACACATGCAGGGAGCGCAGGGATGGGAGCAGCACAAATTAAAAAGATATGGTTGTTCAGGGTAATGAGTAACACTATTTATCAGCCCTGTCTTTTGGCAGGTCTCTCTCCCTTTCAGATAAAAGTGTCAGAATGTAAAAGCACAGGAATTTAAGACAAGCCCTGCTAGACCACACCAAAGGCTCATCTAGCCCGGCATGCTGTTCTCATAGAAGCCAACCAGATGACCATGAGATACCCTCAAGTGGGTCCTGAGGGCCACAACATTCTCCCCACTTGTTATTTCCAGCAAGTGGTATTCAGAGGCATGCTGCTTCCAACAGTGGTGGAGATCAAGGCTTTGGAAGGAAAGGTCAACCCTCCCCATGCACTGTGACCCTCACTCACTGGAAAACAATTAGGCTTTCTAAAAAAGCCTCCTGTTGACTCCTAGACCAAAGGTTTAAGGCTTGTTCATTATTGCAACACTGGCGGCCAAAATATGCATAATATAAACCCTGAAGAATATCTATCTATTGATATTCGAAGTACCACAAAGTTTTCATTACACCTCAAGGGACAAACTCAATAAGCTTTCCCTTCTCATACCAGAACGTCTAGTTACTAGCAGAATGTGCCTAAGTTGTGATATCACAACAGTCAACACTTCCCTATTTCCCCACCCACCATTCGCAGCCAGTGATGCCATAGAAAGGCAGATTGTAACATTAAGATATGGGATATTTCAGAGGTCGGCAAGGTTTATCTTGCCTGGTCCAAATCAGTCCCATGGAGATCCCTCTGTGGGCCGGATTGTGCGCCTGCCCATGATTTTTGGTGCTGCGGAAGTGAGTCCCCATGCTGTGTTGTGCCAGTTTAGCACAGTGCACAAGCGGGCAACTTGGTTCGGGGGTGGCTCGTGGGCCGGTCAAACAACCTCCACAGGCCACGTCCGGCCCCTGGGACTTAGGTTGCTGACCCCTGGGATATGTTCTATTGGACCTTTCAAGGGAGGAAGTATGTATCTATGTTGGCTATCTTGAGTAACAGCAACCACACCATTGTCAGAATGTCTAATTGGGACATGGGTGGCACTGTGGTCTAAACCACTGAGCTTCTTAGGCTTGCTGATCAGAAGGTCGGCAGTTGTAATCCCTGTGACTGACTGAGTTCCCGTTGTTCTGTCCTAGCTCCTGCCAACCTAGCAGTTTGAAAGCATGCCAGTGCAAGTAGATAAATAGGTACCACTGTGACAGGAAGGTAAACAGTGTTTCCGTGCACTCTTGTTTCTGTCAAGGTGTTCCGTTGTGCCAGAAGCGGCTTAGTCACGCTGGCCACATGACCCGGAAAGCTGTCTATGGACAAATACTGGCTCCCTCAGCCTAAAAGCAAGATGAGCACCACAACCCCATCGTCGCCTTTGGCTGGACTTAACCATCCAGGGGTCCTTTACCTTTTTTTAAGAATGTCTATTTTGGTCTGCACATTATCTTGGCATCTCCTGTTTAACAGATTAGGGAGAATCTGATGGCAGAACCTCTGTCTAGGTTGTTAGAGAGCCTCACCCAGTTACAGCAGACCTTGATGAACAAATAATCTTCTTCAAAGAACCAACATTTGGCAAGCACCATCAAATGGTGACACATGGACTCACACAACAGGCCTCAAATGCATGGGTGGGCAAACAGGAGTATAACTGGAACCAGTAGCATAGGCAGAGGAAGTTTCAACTATACCTGGACAAAAGCGCAAGGACCCATGAGACTGGCTTTGGCACAGAGTTAGGTGTGTCTTTCTGCTTGCCCTGCCTGCAGTGTGTCCCTGCCTGCTCCTCAGCTCAGTAGAATACATGCAAATCCAATGCAATGAACAGAATGCTACATAGATACCGAAGAGATCACTGTGATGGCACCATCTCATACTCTGGGATTAACTCCTGACACACTTGCCAGGTCATATGACCAACGCTGACTGTGGCTGATGGGAGTTGTTGTCCAAAACATATAGAAGGCGCTAGATTGGCAAAGGCTGAAGTAGATGCTAGCCTCTGTTATTCAGACAGACCAGGGCTTTTTTTCATCTGGAACTCACCAGAACTCAGTTCTAGCATATCTTAGATGGACGCCATTGCCATTATAAGAGAACAAGGGAGGCATTCATGGTGAGCTCTGGCACCTCTTTTTCTAGAAAAATAGCAGTGAGACAGACCAAAACAAAAACCCATGTCATTTGAAAGCAAGCATTGCCAGCTTTGAGTTATGCCCGGGAAGAGAGGAGCAGAGGATAATTTCAAGAAAGTTTTGCTCCTATCTTTGCACGATAAACTCACCCCCTGACACTTTCCCTCCTGACTAAATGGTTATTTAACCACAGAAAATGCAAGGTAATAAACATTCTGGCAACAGGGCTTAGAAATAAGCAAGGCAGTAATTTTGAGAAATTGAGGTTTCAGGATGTTGGCCCTTGCCTTTTTATTCCCATTAATGAATCTTAATGCACTGTGAACCTCATTAGCAAAAACAGGTTTAAAAGCTCCTTCGAACCAGGCTTAGTCATCACTCAGCCTGTGTGCCTGCATCAAGAGCTTCTTGCTTTGGGTAGTGTTTTCTTTTAATAAAAGGAAATAATAGACTCAGCTTCTTGTCATGAAAATGAGTGTCATGAGTTTCTTCGAGGATCCTTTCATATCAGCCATTAAGTATGAATATAAATATGTGATCTCTCCAGAAGTTCTATTTCTATGGTTATTCCTCATTTTTTTCTTGTGTTTCTCTGGGGTGTTTTTTGGGGGGGTGGTGTTTAATGCAATTTAGGCTGTGAGAGCATTACTGTTTACTCTGACTTCAGTGTGTTCCTGCCACTTGCGTTTGAAGCCATGGCCACAATCCATATCTGTCCCATAGTTTCTCAAGAAATACTGCTGTGGGGTGGGTTTCCTTTCACATTAGCTTCCATCTGATTTGGAAACCTATGCCCATGAAAGATGACGCTCTTGGGTCTGAAAAAGTACAATTGTATGGTTGATAGAGTTAATAGCTTGGAAGCTGGATCTGCCCAGGCCCTCCACCACCCGTTGTATCATATTCCCACATTGCTAGCATTGCTTAAAAAGAATAAATAAACACAGAGATGCCTCACTGGTAAAGGGAAGGGGAGAATTCTTTCCTTCCAGTTTCTTCGTATTTTATCAGGATGCCTTTGGATTCTAAGCCTATGTGGTCAAGCTAGTTTCTCATGGCTGTCTCACACAGGAGAAGGGGGCGGGGAGAGGCAGAGCCTCAGCTTTTAGTGGGAAACCACAATGTGTATTATCCCCTCCATGCATGCGTGGAGGCAAGCTAGGTTGCTTAAACCCAGCATGCGCCACATTGTGCACGCACAGCTTCATAAATAGGAGCTTAAGGACATTGCAGGGAAACTGACCAGGCAATGCACATCGGGAGAACACACACACCAACATATGTGGGGCGTACAGTAACATGCAAATGCAACTAGAAGCACAGCAGGGGCGGGAAGACAACCTAGCTGAGTTTTAAGTCACTCATGTGCACATAAGCTTCCTGTCTGAAAGCAAGGCATATATCTTCAGCTGATGTCATGCCTTTAAGGCAGCTACTGGGCATTGTTGTGTACCTGTGACCCTCCATATCTTGCTGGAGTACAAAATCGCATCATATCTGGCCACTGGCTGGGGCTGATGCAAGTTGAACTCCAGCAGTATCTAGAGGGCCACATGTTCCCCATCCCTGATCTACCTGATGCCAGCTCTCATTTTAATCATTACTTTCTTTCCAGTGATGGAATTAGTAATTCTACGTGCACCACAGTGAGTTAACAATGGTTATAGGAACCATTAAGGGTGCTGCTGCTGAGAACTCATACAAATCTATCTGTCAGGCGGCAGAGGAACCGACCCTCACGGCAGGTTGCCAGGAACGAATAAGACAATCGAAAGTCCTTACCATCTGCTGTTTATTCAATATTTACAGAGAAATGCTTGGGAATACAGCCTCTTGGAATAATGGCCTTGTCCCAAGTGAATCTCCACTCCCTCCGTCTCTCCCACTTCCTCTTGCGTCATTGATACAGGTGCTGAAAAGTGCCCTCTGCCTTTGAGCTCTTTGCTCTCCTACTTTCAAGTCTCACTGAGAGAGGGGGGTCTGGAATGCTTTCTAAATATAGTGGTACCTCTGGTTACATGCTTAATTCATTCCGGAGGTCTGTTCTTAACCTGAAACTGTTCTTAACCTGAAGCACCACTTTAGCTAATGGGGCCTCCTGCTGCCGGAGCATAAGTTCTGTTCTCATCCTGAAACAAAGTTCTTAACCTGAAGCACTATTTCTGGGTTAGTGGAGTCTGTAACCTGAAGCATATGTAACCTGAAGTGTATGTAACCCGAGGTACCACTGTACACAGTGTCCATCAGCTTTCGCTCCCCCTGGTGCTTCTTCTTCCTCCTCCTCCTCCTCTCTCATTATTCCCCAGCTTTCCTGCTCATCTGCCTCTGAGCTGTGACCTCCCTCAAACCCCTGTTGTAACTCTGAACTGTCTTCTCCTCCTCTGGAAGGTCAGGCTGGGGAGGCGGTCTCTGCCATTCCTCCTCTGCCCGGTCCCTGACACCATCCTAGATATTGCGCAGAAGTAACCTGCTGGCTGCTGATCTCTGTAGTGTCCCATTTCTCCAATTTTCTCCCACCCCATTACCAATATAACATGGCTGGATGTACTGTGCTGTGTTAGGCTGTAAGGTCAGTGAGAGGTTTCAACTCTGCCTGGCCAATTGCCTTCATGAAGCCTTTGAGCAAGATGATATCTGTCTTTTCATCTGTCACCTTGAAAACAGCCTTCATTATGTTCATAGAAAGCACAACAAAATACAACATCATTTTTAGTGTCAGGGTATTACATAAGTGTTGATCCCTGTTTCATGCGCCATCCAGGTTGCACCCAAGACAAGTGACAACGCTGCTTGTTTAATTGTCCTCTTCTTGACTGTGGATTATAGCTCTTGCTGTTATGCCTGCAGTCATTTATACAAGCAGCATTAAACATATAACCTTGGGTCCGAGAAAGGCATGGAAAGCGAAAAGAATCAAATCCTTCATAAATCTCCAAGAACGAGCTCTTCTGGAATGTTAAAGTGTGCCGGTCAGGTTGCCAATTCAATGTTTTATTATTTCTGACCCAATTTTTAAAAAGTGATTCAAGGATGGGACTTCTATTTCACATGGTGGGTTGTTACCGGTCTTGTCTCATAAATTAGAGTTTGCTCTCATGATGAACCTTCCCAGCCTCTCTTGTAGGAAAAGTCCATTTCATGGACTATAACTATCCCAGTGCCATATGTACTTAATAAAAGATCTTCCTGGATGGTTTATGGGATGGGCTCTCTTTAATATCTTTATATAATTTAATTCAGATGAAGAGTTTTAACCCAAGTGTGACTAAATACCTGGGGGAGTCATCTTCTCCAGCAACATGAAGACCTTCCACACACTCACTCCAAACTCCTGCTGGACCGTTCAAAGATTCATCTTTCTTGGACAAGATGCTTTCACTGTACAACATCTGGACCCCTCAATCAGGCCACACAATGTCCTTAAGCTCTGATAATGTTTCTTGCTTGCTGAATTGGAGAATGGAGAGCGATATTTTCAGTAAGCATTTTGCTTTTGGCTCCACCCACCACTGGCATGTCGTCCTCAGAAAGTTGACCAGAAGGTCATGTGACCCTCATACTGGAAAAGGTTCCCTACCTCTCCTGTACAAGTTTCCACATTGTTTTGTTAATTTCCCCCCGGAAACAGAAATTGAAGTGTATGTTCTCTATTGAGGAATGCCTGCATCAATGTGTTTGTATGCATGCATTATTTTGTTTGTGTAGTTAAAATTGTGATGGCTTTTGCTTTTTGGCACTCCACTAGGTGGGCTGAACCTCGTTTGAGGGATTCTTTGCAATTTTGTGAGACTGAATCTCTTTTACCCAAGAGCAAAACAAATTATCTATGATGGGCACATATGCATTATTATATTATTACTATTATCATAATCATCACTTTCTCGATGCAATGAGAATGGCTCAGGGAGTGATGCTTGTTGAATTTTTTTGATTTTGATATGAACTAACTTAACTCACATCTCTCAGAGTGTTATGTAGGTTGGAACATAGTTACCAATTCAGATTTCTCATTCTCCAAATGTTGCACTACAATTCTTGGCTCCAAAAATGCATACATCTAGTCATGTGTATATGTATATAAAGGGAGAGAGAGACAATGAATATTTTAATGGGGAGAGGTTTGCAGATTAATGAAAAAATGGACTGAAATGAATGAAACCAGGAACAGTCAGATCCTGTTCATTCCTAGCCTCAGGTTTAAAAAAAACAGCAGGAAAGTACCTGGCCTTTTCTTATTCAATAGCATTCACATAAATGTTGAGAATTAGAATGATGAATACTTTCAGCTAATGAGGAAACATTAAATATACTGCCGTTGAGAATAGAGATCTTTATTCACAAGGACCTTTTAAGTGCTTTGGCATGTTGTTTTATCATCATCGAGCCAATCTCCTCTTCTTATAGCATCATAAAATGATGGATTCAGACTGGCTAGACACCCTTTGAAAATACCATTCATGTGTTGGGGCCACCAGGAAAGTTGATGTCCCTGCATTTGTAGAACCACACAGCATGCAAAATCAGCTGGGCAGAATCCAAGGGCGGATTTAAAAAAAAAATCAATAGGAGCTTTGCTAATGACTTCAGTAGGATACAGATTGCATTTGAGAAAGTGGCCTTTTCACACATTACCTGGCAACAAACCTGAATTTGAAATCAGAATATGCACTGAGTGGGTAGCCACAGCCTATCTCAGCTGCTTGCTGTGTATGTCTGATATGAAGCATACATTTGCTGCATACATAATTTTACATTTTTAGGTACTTTAAAAAAATGGTTACCTGTACGCCAAGCATAAGGTAGCATGTGGAATAGCCCTAAGGGTGCTTTGAGACATTTCTGGGATCAGCAGCACTGGTGGGAAATGGAAAGTACTTTGCTGAACAGGTTGCAGAAATTCAATTACCAACGACTACTAGATTTGTTGTAATATTAGCTCTCTCTCCTGAGAGCTCACCTAGAAAAGCATCAACTGAAAGAAACCTTATCCTCCTCCCCCTGATATTGTTCCAACTATGTAATGTTACATGCTACCTCAACCTCCACAGTGGTGTATGATTCCAGGGGTTCAAGTACTTACCCAGGGTTCATGTTTCTTTTGGAAATGAGGCACAGTGGAGACTGTGGTGTCTTTATGATATATGGTTCATTTACACATAAACCACACTTACCTGAGGCTATAATGGAGGAGCTTCTAGCATTAAACTCCAAGGAAGTTCCAGTTCTCCTTTTTCTTCAGCCTTTAAGTCAAACTGTCATCCCGTACTGTGCTTTGACCCCTCCTCTTCAGTTTGCCGTGTTTTACAGACTGAAACCTTTTTCTCTTGATCATGTCACAGCCAACTCAGATCCTAAACCAATTGCTCTTTCCAACACTAAAACTCTGCTTCAAAGGCTAACTAATTCTGAGCTAAAGGAAGAGTCCCACCCATTTGCCCTCTGGCACAGAGCCACTCTCTTTGTCCCAGCTAATGACCTCTCTTTTATTGTGTTTTTAATATTCTGTTGGGAGCTGCCCAGAGTGGCTGGAGAAACCCAGCCAGATGGGCAGGGTGTAAATAATAAATTATTGTTATTATTGTTGTTATTATTAGCCATCACCAGGCTGGTTCCTGGCTTATATTTTAACATTCTAAATCCAGTGTTCGGCACCCAGAAATTAGAATGTTATTCAGGCACGCCGCAAACTCGTAACAGTAAAATTGTAGTGTAAGAACAGGGATGAGGAAGAAATGAGAAAGAAATTTAGTGTGGTTTGGATTTAAATTTAGACCTACCTAATCTACACTACGCTTGCCGATCGAAAGGTCGGCGGTTTGAATCCCCGCGGCGGGGTGCGCTCCCGCTGCTCGGTCCCAGCGCCTGCCCACCTAGCAGTTCGAAAGCACCCCCGGGGGCAAGTAGATAAATAGGTACCGCTTACCAGCGGGAAGGTAAACGGCGTTCCGTGTGCGGCTCTGGCTCGCCAGAGCAGCGTTGTCACGCTGGCCACGTGACCCGGAAGTGTCTTCGGACAGCGCTGGCCCCCGGCCTCTTGAGTGAGATGGGCGCACAAACCCCAGAGTCTGTCAAGACTGGCCCGTTCGGGCAGGGGTACCTTTACCTTTACCTTTAATCTACACTGTCAAAAAAAAATATCCTTTGACATTTACTGTGTTTGATGTTTTAATTTGTTAGAAGCCTCCCAGAGTGGCTGGGGCAACCCAGTCAGATGGGCAGGGTATAAATTCTAATTATTCTCATATATTCTCTATATATTTTTGGAGGCATTTCTTAAATGAAATATGTATATACTGTATATTTGGAGGCACTTCTTATATGATGGGGAAAATGTGCATGATAATGCAAATATTACTGCATGTAACATATAAAATGCATTGTCTTAGGATAAATTGCTTGCATAAAAGTACATATCAGGCAAAATTGCACATAAGTGGTGTATATTACAATTTTTTTTTGCTAAACCGCTGGTGACATTTTTAAAAAAAATCACAAATAGATGCAGAAATATGAAGAACTGAACAAGGCTGGAAAAATATGAAGCTGACACATCCATCTATCCCTTTGGCAGACCACAATTTGACCTATCAGTTGGTTGATGATTCAGACAACCCATCGGACACAGACTCATTCGAGCACTTCTAAATCACTTTCACATATCGCAAAATCAACATTCAGTAGGCGAAACATGGGAGAGTCTGAGAAAGATTTCCCAACAGGTCAAGAAGCAATTAGATTTGGAGTTGTTGAATACATTCACTCCTATTTTTTTCAAAATAAAAAAATTCCTTCCTGTAGCACCTTAAAGACCAACTAAGTTAGTTCTTGGTATAAGCTTTCGTGTGCATGCACACTTCTTCAGATACACTGAAACAGAAGTTGCCAGATCCTTCTATATATTGAGAAGGTGGGGAGGGGTATTACTCAGAAGGGTGGTGGGAATCGGAGATTGGCAGATAGCTGAGATGAGCCTGTTGACGACTCTTAACGACTGTAATAGGTCTTACAGGAAAAGGCAAGGGGTGAGAAGGTGAGAAATGGCTTAGTCATGTATAATGAGATAAGAATCCAATGTCTCTGTTCAGACCAGGTCTCTCCATTGTTTTAAGTTTGGTAATGAGTTGTAATTCAGCAGCTTCTCTTTCCAGTCTATTTCTGAAATTCCTTTGTAGTAAAACTGCTACTTTGAGATCTTGTATAGAATGTCCTGGGAGATTGAAGTGTTCTCCTACTGGTTTCTCTGTTTTGTGATTCTTGATGTCAGATTTATGTCTGTTTATTCTTTGGCGTAAGGTTTGGCCTGTTTGTCCAATATAGAGAGACCTATTTTTTTAAGCAGCTTATTTAAGAGCTGCCTCACAAAGGTTTGTCTAGGCTAGCATGTTGACCCCATTCTACTCAATTCCACAACTAGAAAGCCCCACCCAGAAGCCATTGGCTCAGCTTACATGACTCTGGTCCAGGGTTTTCCAAACTGGATTCTCCATCTGTTGTTGGACTGTGATACCCATCATCCCTGACTACTAGTCCTGCTAGCTGGGGATGCTGGGAGTTGTAGTCCAACAACAGCTGGAGACCCCAGTTTGGAAAATTCTGCTCTAGTCAGATCACCAGTGCAAAATTCCACCATACACAGCTCAGGTGTACTCTTTATCTTAGAGTTTTCCTTAAAGTAGCAATGCCAAGTTGTTATTATTTTTTAAAAAAACCTTAATCTTTATGAGAATCTTTTCCCCCACTCAACGCTCAGGTCCATGTGGTATATCTTCTTTACGACATCATGGTGCCTAAGAATATATGACACAGATGCAATTTAATTCACAGTTTTTAAATAGATTTAAAATGTGTATTAAATCACAGAGGGGGAAACGCCATGGGGAGGGGAAGCAACAATTGATCTAAAACAACTACCAATTGGAGGGCAGTTAATCTTTTTAGGTCTATTGGTCTCTGGGGATAATTGCAGGTGCTTGTAATAAAGATAAGAGACCAGATGCTTTGTGGCTTTAAATAGGTGTGATTCCATTGATTTTAGATATGCTGTTTAAAGCAGAAGAACAGCTGGCCTGCAGGAAATGATCCAGGAACAACAGCGGGATGTGGAGACATTTATTTATTTCATCTACATTATTTATGTTGTCGTCCTATAAGAAAAAGTTGTATGGGTGGCTGAACAAGATTAAGAGCGAGATTTTAAAAATGCAATAAGAGTACAATACCACCATCACCCCCCAAAAAATGCAGCATTAAAGCAAAAGCCAAAGAGGACAAAGCAGGTGACAGAAGGAAATGCAGAGAATTTGTTTTCAAACAAAAATAAGGGTTGAGAAACTCAGTAAAAAGTCACAGTGTGATTTAAAAGCCTTAGGGAAATTATGTTAGATCTTATAGAAGACAGCAGGCAGACCTTCTAGGGAGGGCATTCAACGAAGGAGCATCTCCACCCCCATCGTTGAGCCCGGACACTGAGATCCAACTCTGAGAAGGCCTTCTGATGGTTCCCTCATTGTGAGAAGTGAAGCTACAGGAAACAAGGCAGAGGGCCTTCTCGGTAGTGGCGCCCACCCGGTAGAACATCCCCTCATCAGATGTCAAGGAGATGAGTAACTATATAACCTTTAGAACAGGGGTCAGCAAACTTTTTCAGCAGGGGGCCAGTCCACTGTCCCTCAGACCTTGTGGGGGGCCAGGCTATATTGGGGGGGGGTGAATTCCTATGCCCCGTAAATAATGCAGAGATGCTTTTAAAATAAAAGTACACACTCTATTCATGTAAAAACACGCTGATTCCCAGACCGTCTGCAGACTGAATTTAGAAGGCGATTGGGATGGATCTGGCCCCCCAGGCCTTAGTTTGCCTTCCCATGCTTTAGAAGATGTCTGAAGGCAGCCTGTATAAAGGTAAAGGTAAAAAGGCCCCTGACCATTAGGTCCAGTCATGGCCAACTCTGGGGTTGCGGCTCATCTCGCTTTATTGGCTGAGGGAGCTGGCGTTCAGCTTCCAGGTCATGTGGCCAGCATGACTAAGCCGCTTCTGGCAAACCAGAGCAGCGCAAGGAAATGCCGTTTACCTTCCCACCGGAGTGGTACCTAGTTTTCTACTTGCACTTTGACGTGCTTTCGAACTGCAAGGTTGGCAGGAGCAGGGACCGAGCAACGGGAGCTCACCCCGTCGTGGGGATTCGAACTGCCGACTTTCTTATCGGCAAGTCCTAGGCTCTGTGGTTTAACCCACAGCGCCACCCATGTCCCTGTATATAGGGAAGCTCTTCAATGTGTAATATGTTATTATGTTTTTATATATGCTGCAAGCCTCCCAGAGTGGCTGGGGCCACCCAGTCAGATGGGCGGCCTGTTGTTGTTGTTAATTACCGAGCTGCCACTAATAAGAATGTCCTTTAAGAAAACTTCCAGTTTTGCCTATTGTTTGGGGGTGGAGACTGAGCATTGGCAGGTTTGTGAAATGGGTAGATTTCCAAGTGTGCCCCCAGACCTAAGAAGTTTGGAGAGCCAGGCTCTAGGGTGAGGCTAACATGATGGATAACAGCAGCACATTTGACCCTTTTCTGGCCAGCACCAACATCTCCGTTCTCAGAAAGTTGCTTCCACTGCTGAGGGAGGCCACCAAATGGTGGCTTGCGGGGGGGGGGTGAGTCATGAACCATCACCTATCCCATGCCTCCCATAGTCTCCTCTCCTTCTTCTTTCTAAGATGCAATACACAGCTTCTACTGCAGGCATATGCAGACTTGGTTATACAGATGTTTTGGGACTACAACTCCCATCATCCCTAGCCAGGTCAGGGATGATGGGATTTGTAGTCCCAAAACATCTGTATAACCAAGTCTGCATATGCCTGTTCTACTGTGTCCCAGAAATGTTTGCAACAGATTTTGCATGTTACCCAGAGGCCTTTTCACCTAGAAGAGAATTGCATACATACAATTTGATACAATGTTATGCAAGGACACTGGCCTATTTAAAAGCTCAAGATAACCATCAGTCCCTTTTTCTATCAAATGCATGGAAGGAAAAGGATTCGGTTGAGAGAATTAGTTATAGATGAGGGGACTGAATGTACAAGTACGAACTTTTTCTATCTGTCCTCGATGGCCATGAGTGACTGCCAAACTGCCCGTTGACTGACAGTCGTTACACATCTCGCTGAATTGGAGCAGCTAAATGGAAAGAGGTTTTTAATAAAAGAAGCATGCATCTAAAGAACTTTTCTCTCTCTCGTTAATTGACTATGCCAGGAGTAGACTTCAGTGTCATGCAGATGCTTCCAAGCACAAGAGATCCAGTGTGAATTGTTATCCCGGGTAGTTCTCAATGCAGAGCAATGGGCTGGAGTGTGATTCATCAGTTTATTAAGGGTTTTTTTCCCCCTGATTCAGACATTTTCTCTAATGCCCTAATTATCTTCAATAACTGAGGGGTGGATTTCACCACTGGGTAATGCCATTTTGTTAATCCCGACCAAAGCTGATTAAAACTGACATCCCATCATCAGCTTTTCCTCATTTTCTATTGAGTGCCAGCAGATTAATCACAGCACTCCTGCCCTCTCTGCATTTGTAAGTGTGTCGCTCGCTTCATCCAAGCCTGTTTCCAAATGACTTCATGATTATCCTTTGGCTGGACTGAAATTAAGCATAAAAGACATGGCGCTTAACAAAAATAGAAGAGCATTGTGTGATTTTAATTTGAATTATTCTTAACTACTCATATAGCATATTTCTCCTTTTTCATTCATCCTCAGCAACAGCTTCTGAGGTGGGATGCTAATATTTTGAGGTTGAATCCTGACAAGACAGAAGTACTGTTTTGGGGGGACAGGGGGTGGGCGGGGGTGGAGGACTCCCTGGTCCTGAATGGGGTAATTGTGCCCCTGAAGGTCCAGGTGCGCAGCCCGGGAGTCATTTTGGATTCCCAGCTGTCCATAGAGGTGCAGGTCAATTCTGCGTCCAGGGCAATTGTCTACCAGCTCCATCTGGTACGCAGGCTGAGACCCTACCTGCCCACAGACTGTCTCGCCAGAGTGGTGCATGCTCTGTTTATCTCCCGCTTGGACTACTACAATGCGCTCTCTTTATTATTGTTGTTAGTGTTCTGTTGGGAGCAGCCCAGAGTGGCTGGGGAAACCCAGCCAGATGGGCGGGGTATAAATAATAAATTATTATTATTATTTCCACTGCATAGATCTTGTGCACATGGAACCAAAGAGCATTAGATAGGTCACAGGCATGTTTAAATATAGCTATAGAATCTCACTTGGTATTCTATCTACATATAAACATCCCACCAAGTGTCCTACACTTTCCCACTAAGATGCATATAACTTTTCCCCATTAAATAGAAGCTTCTGGTGCATTCTTAACATAAACTGTGTCAACAGCATTTAGAGAAGTGCACAATCCAATTGATTTTGTTGTTGTTGTTTAATCGCGTAGCCGTGTCCGACTCTTCGTGACCCCCTTGACCAGAGCACGCCAGGCACTCCTGTCTTCCACTGCCTCCTGCAGTTTGGTCAAACTCATGTGTTAGCTTTGAGAACACTGTCTGACCATCTTGTCCTCTGCCGTCCCCTTCTCCTTGTGCCCTCCATCTTTCCCAACATCAAGGTCTTTTCCAGGGAGTCTTCTCTTCTCATGAGGTGGCCAAAGTATTGGAGCCTCAGCTTCAGGATCTGTCCTTCCAGTGAGCACTCAGGGCTGATTTCCTTCAGAATGGATAGGTTTGATCTTCTTGCAGTCCATGGGACTCTCAAGAGTCTCCTCCAGCACCGTAATTCAAAAGCATCAATTCTTCGGCGATCAGCCTTCTTTATGGTCCAGCTCTCACTTCCATACATCACTACTGGGAAAACCATAGCTTTAACTATACGGACCTTTGTTGGCCAATTGATAGCTGCATTCTAATCTGCTTTTGAATCCAGGACCCCCACATTAGGTCTGTTCAGCCTGGATAGCTCAGTTGGTTAGAGCATGGTCTTGATAACGCCAAGGTTGCAAGTTTGATCCCCATATGGAACAGCTGCATATTCCTGCATTGCAGAGAGTTGGGTCCCTCCCCACTCTACAATTCTATAAAAATGTGGACTGAACAACATTATCTTCCATCTCTTATAATGAGTGTTGATGTCTAAATGCAGTTCACATGGATTGCATTGCACAGCAACATGTGAGACGCAGCTGTTTCTTGACAAACTATCACTTTAAAAACCCTACTTCTTAAGGGGAGGAGTTAAGCTGCAATACTTAGGCGCTGACTGAGGGCTCCCCCAGATTACTTGTTTATTGAGTATCCATTCTGCTTGCACAACACTACAGTGGAAGTTAGATAATGTGCAGTTTTTACTGAACATTCATCATGAATTGTGCGCAGGGAAGTTACACAGCAACAAGCCTTCATCCAGATGTGCTTATGCAGAAGTTATATGTCTTCCCAGTCATGTATCAGTCATGTATCCCACACTTTGGGATGTGTTTCCCCATCATTTCCCCTAACCACAGAAAGTCAATTTTTTAAAAAAAGCAGATTTGCTGCACCAGAGAGACAGAATGCTTTACTCCTCTTTAACTGTGTGAATCTAAATTTCCAGTGTACAATTGAATCCCTCCCACAGAAAGTGACTCTCTGTGACCCAAAATTGTTACCATACCAAGCCTGATTTGTGGATGCAAAGGGTTTTTTATAAATCTGAGCAAGGTCAGAAATTGGCTCATTAGATAACAAATGGGAACAAAACAAAACAAGTGGCAGGCCTTATTCAGCTAAAATCAGTTGTCACTAAGTCCATTTGCTTTTGGTGGAATTTATTGATTGCCTTAGCTGGAACTGGAACAATACCTTTCTTCAGACCAACCATGACTCACAAAGTATGTGAGAGATTTAAAGTTTCCAACCACTCTTCCTTTGGCAAGCTATTATATACCTCCTGAACGTATGGAAGGGAAAAAATATATATGATAGAGTCTAAATCAAAACTCTCAAGACCTGTGACTGGAACCAAACTTAAATGAGGTCCCTGGACTGTGTGTGTTCCTAAGTCCAGCACCTGCTAGCTGCTATCCAAATCATTTAACTGGAGAGAGATCAGGGAGACTTTTTTGTGCAAGGACATGCTTTTTACCATTAGAGATGAGGGAGAAATTCAATTTCAGTTCATATTTAAAGCAAACGTACTTAATTTGCACTTTCCCAAACAATACATGAATAAAAAAACAGCCATCCTTCAAAAATCCAAATTTTGCAAAGGGGTTCTCCATCCAGGTGTTGCTTACAAATATATGTATACACTAAGGTGAAATACCCCTTCATGGATCACTGCCTTGCCGTGGCGAAGGGGCTTGAAGAACTCAGAGAAGCTATGAACTATGCCGAGCAGGGCACCCAAGATGAACAGGTCATAGTGGAGAGTTTTGACCAAACGTGATCCACCTGGAGTAGGAACCGGCAAGCCACTCCAGTATCCCTGCCAAGAAAACTCCATGGACAAAGACAACAGGCATATAAAAGTTATGACGCTGGAAGATGAGCCCCTCAGGTCGGAAGGTGTCCAACATGCTACTGGGGAAGAGCGGAGGACAAGTACAAGTAGATCCAGAGCTGATGAAGCGGCTGGGCCAAAGCCGAAAGGACGCTCAGTTGCGGATATGCATGGAAGCGAAAGGAAAGTCCAATGCTGTAAAGAAAAATATTGCATAGGAACCTGGAATGTAAGAACCATGAACCACGGATGTGGTCAAAAATGAGATGGCGAGAATAAATATTGACATCCTGGGCATCAGTGAGCTAAGATGGACGGGAATGGGCGAATTCAGTTCGGATGACTATCATATCTACTACTGTGGGCAAGAAACCCGTAAAAGAAATGGAGTGGCCCTCATAGTCAACAAAAGAGTGGCGAAAGCTGTACTGGGATACAGTCTCAAAAATGATAGAATGATCTCGATACGAATCCAAGGCAGACCTTTTAACATCACAGTAATCCAAGTCTATGCACCAACTACTGGTGCTGAAGAAACTGAAATTGACCAATTCTATGAAGACTTACAAGACCTTATAGAAGTGACACCAAAAAAGGATGTTCTGCTCATTATAGGGGATTGGAATGCTAAAGTAGGGAATCAAGAGATAAAAGGAACAACTGGCAAGTTTGGCCTTGGAGATCAAAACGAAGCAGGGCAAAGGCTAATAGAGTTCTGCCAAGAGAACAAGCTGGTCATCACAAACACGCTTTTCCAACAACACAAGAGACGACTCTACACATGGACATCCCCAGATGGGCAACATCGAAATCAGATTGATTATATTCTCTGCAGCCAAAGATGGAGAAGCTCTATACAGTCAGCAAAAACAAGACCTGGAGCTGACTGTGGCTCAGATCATCAGCTTCTTATAGCAAAATTCAAGCTTAAACTGAAGAAAGTAGGAAAAACCACTGGACAGGTAAGATACAATCTAAACCAAATCCCTTATGAATACACAGTGGAAGTGAGGAACAGGTTTAAGGATTTAGATTTGCTGGACAGAGTGCCTGAAGAACTATGGGTGGAGGCTCGCAACATTATACAGGAGGCAGCAACTAAAACCATCCCAATGAAGGACTTCCGGGGTTGGCGCGATCTGGGAATGGCGGATTCCCTCCGAGCTCCGGAGGGAATCGGCTCAGCGGTGGATGGGTCTATGCCGTGCCGGCGACACGGGGACCCTTAAAAACCGCAGGCGCGGAAGCCTGCGGACTGAAGACTCGGTGGGCACCTTAAGCGCCCCCCTGATTCGCGAAGAGCCTTTTTAAAGGCTGCGGAGGGGATACGGGGGACGGCGCGGTGCTGAGAGTCGATCGCTACCGCCGCTGAGTGAAGCCGTGAGCCATGACTGGAGAGCGCTGACTTCCTTCCTTGAAATTTGGACTGAAAAGAAGAACCCGTGAGTAAATTGGGAATTGGACTTTAAGAACTTTATCCTTTGAATTAGAGACGATCGGGGGGTGTGATAAAAGGAAGTCCGCACCCCCCCTTGCAGACGATCCGGAGCAATGATATAAGAATTAAGCTGGAGTGCCTACCCTGTAAAGGGTGAGTTCAAAAAGACAGAAACTTCCAAGATTTGGAAAAGTAATTTTAAGCAGGAGAGTGGAGTGTTGGAAGTCGTTTGTTTTTTCTGTAAGCAACCCCCCCTCCCGGGCCTGGGAGCGTCCTGTTTTGGAGCTTGTGTAAGAAGGACAGAGTTTGACAGCTGTCAAAGCTGTCAAATGGACTGTTAATAGTGAAAAATTGCAACTTAAGATTCCTCTGGATTAAAAGGAGTTACATTTGAACTAAAATTGTTGGGAACAAAGAAACAATAACAAGATACAGGATTGTTGGAGAAAAGAACACAAAGTAACCAGATTCCCTCTAGGGGGAATTCTGTGGAATTACAATGGCTGTGGATGGAAAGATACTGGGGGAAATCGAAAGGATGTTCCATTTGGTGGGAATCTTACAAGAGCAGACTACAGCTATGAGTAAACAATTGATGACCTTGACTTCTGAAACATGTAGCTCTGCTGAATGTAATGAGGACCCGAGTGAGAAAGAATCCACAGCTGAACTTGAAATGATAACTAAAGAAGAGGAGAAGACAAAACAAGAAAGAGAAAAAGTGAAGTGGGAAAATACTAACCAGAAGCTGACATCTGGGGAATACAAGCAAGGAGACTATTGGATTGAATTCACTACAGGTCTACGAAAGATGCAGAAGACGAAAGTGGAGGCCCTGGGATTTTATGAAATTCAGGGCTTTGGAACAAAGAAATATAACTGGGGCCTCCACATAGACTCTGACCTGGATTACTTTCAAGATCTATGCCTTGTGGAAATTATCCAGCAGCTGTTTTTAAATATGGGAAGAGACTATGGACTGACTGTAAAAGAACTCTTTCGAGATTCGATGACCGACATAAAGGATTACCAACAAGACCGGCGGAGAGGGACTGAAAGAGATTTGAGAGCCTCGGACGTGAGGAACCCGAGCTAAGAACTGTTATTTTAGATATGTTTTGGAAGGGACGCAAATCGGGGATGGGAGGGAGGGAAGGAACTAATTATAACAACACTCAAGACCAGGGGTTTAGAAAATAAGACTATTATTCAAGACAAAATGGGAAATCGATGGAAGAGAATTGGGATCCAACTTAGAAAAAATTATTTTTGTTTTTTGTTTGTTTGTTTTTTATAAGAGGGTTAATATTAAGATGGACAAGAGAATGCCAACTTGCTGACATAAATTTGGGAATAGGGATGCAAGGGAGGGGGTGGGGGAAAGTCAAGGACCAGGGTTAGAAAATAAGTTTTTTGGAAATTATACATGTTTGTTGTTTTTTGTGTTTGTTTTTGTGTTGTGTTGTTGTTTATGTAAAATGTGAAAACCTAATAAAAAAATTTTTTTAAAAAAAATAAAACCATCCCAATGAAAAAGAAATGCAAGAAAGCAAAGTGGCTGTCCAACGGGGCCTTACAAATAGCGGGGGAGAGAAGGCAAGCAAAATGCGAGGGAGATAATGAAAGGTACAAGAAACTGAATGCAGACTTCCAAAGAATAGCAAGGAGAGACAAGAAGGCCTTCTTAAGCGAGCAATGCAAAGAAATAGAGGAAAGCAACAGAATGGGAAGAACCAGAGATCTGTTCAAGAAAATCGGAAATATGAAAGGAACATTTCGTACAAAGATTACCATAATAAAGGACAAAAGTGGTAAAGACCTAACTGAAGCAGAAGACATCAAGAAGAGGTGGCAAGAATACACAGAGGAATTATACCAGAAAGATATGGATGTCTCATACACCCCAGGTAGTGTGGTTGCTGACCTTGAGCCAGACATTCTGGAGAGTGAAGTCAAATGGGCCTTAGAAAGCACTGCAAATAACAAGGCCAGTGGAAGTGATGCTATTCCAGCTGAACTGTTTAAAATTTTAAAAGATGATGCTGTTAAGGTGCTACACTCAATATGCCAGCAAGTTTGGAAAACTCAGCAGTGGCCAGAGGATTGGAGAAGATCAGTCTACATCCCAATCCCAAAGAAAGGCAGTGCCAAAGAATGCTCCAACTACCGCACAATTGCACTCATTTCACACGCTAGCAAGGTTATGCTTAAAATTCTACAAGGAAGGCTCAAGCAGTATGTGGACCGAGAACTCCCAGAAGTGCAAGCTGGATTTAGAAGAGGCAGAGGAATCAGAGACCAAATTGCAAACATGCGCTGGATAATGGAGAAAGCTAGAGAGTTACAGAAAGACATCTACTTCTGCTTCATTGACTATGCAAAAGCCTTTGACTGTGTTGACCACAGCAAACTATGGCAAGTTCTTAAAGAAATGGGAGTGCCTGATCACCTCATCTGTCTCCTGAGAAATCTCTATGTGGGACAAGAAGCTACAGTTAGAACTAGATATGGAACAACTGATTGGTTCCAAATTGGGAAAGGAGTACGGCAAGGCTGTATATTGTCTCCCTGCTTATTTAACTTATATGCAGAATTCATCATGCGAAAGGCTGGGCTGGATGAATCCCAAGCCGGAATTAAGATTGCCGGAAGAAATATCAACAACCTCAGATATGCAGATGACACAACCTTGATGGCAGAAAGTGAAGAGGAATTAAAGGACCTTTTAATGAGGGTGAAAGAGGAGAGCGCAAAATATGGTCTGAAGCTCAACATCAAAAAAACGAAGATCATGGCCACTGGGCCCATCACCTCCTGGCAAATAGAAGGGGAAGAAATGGAGGCAGTGAGAGATTTTACTTTCTTGGGCTCCATGATCAGTGCAGATGGTGACAGCAGTCACGAAATTAAAAGACGCCTGCTCCTTGGGAGAAAGGCGATGGCAAACCTAGACAACATCTTAAAAAGCAGAGACATCACCTTGCCAACAAAGGTCCGTATAGTAAAAGCCATGGTTTTCCCAGTAGTGATGTATGGAAGCGAGAGCTGGACCATAAAGAAGGCTGATCGCCGAAGAATTGATGCTTTTGAATTATGGTGCTGGAGGAGACTCTTGAGAGTCCCATGGACTGCAAGAAGATCAAACCTCTCCATTCTGAAGGAAATCAGCCCTGAGCGCTCACTGGAAGGACAGATCGTGAAGCTGAGGCTCCAATACTTTGGCCACCTCATGAGAAGAGAAGACTCCCTGGAAAAGACCCTGATGTTGGGAAAGATGGAGGGCACAAGGAGAAGGGGACGACAGAGAATGAGATGGTTGGATGGTGTTCTTGAAGCTACCAGCATGAGTTTGATCAAACTGCGGGAGGCAGTGGAGGACAGAAGTGCCTGGCGTGCTCTGATCCATGGGGTCACGAAGAGTCGGACACGACTAAACGACTAAACAACAAGGTGAAATAAACAGAAAAATTCTTTCATTGGCAAAGGCAACATACAAAAATGCATTATGTTAGGGAAAATGTATGTTTTACGCAAGACTGCATGCAAAAATAAAAATATTTGGAGAAATTCGCTGATGTATTTTCATGAGGACTTCTTTTTTTAATTGCTAACTGATGTGGAAATGTGGAAAACTGATGCTAAGCTTGGAAAAACTAAAACTGATATATTCACCCATTCATCTCTGACACCGATCTATTGTTCTTTCTGCTTGCTCTGTGTCTGACCCAAGCTCTCACCTCAGCTTTCCGACCCCCTCCCAAACAAAAGCATTGAGAAATATTGTTCTGTGTCTAGAATTGAACATCACTGGCCACAGATCTGCCCTTGCCCTGTTGTGAGGAGGTGCTGCTGTTGCGCTTACTGAAGAATTGGGTGTGCGAAGGAAGGATGAGCTCTGGAAGAAGACATAATTGAGACACAGCAGGGTAACAGGCCGTAATATTTATGGGGAAAGAAGATAGTGTCCAAATTGAATTTATGTGCCCCATTGAGCTCTGAAAAGGCCCTGTCAAGTCTAGTAATTTTGATAGGTGTCCAGACTGGGCTCCTAATAGCTGTGAGTTTGAAGACTGAGCAATAAATATTGCTCTCAGAGTCAGGAAACATTCGGCCCTAGGCTTCTCCAGGTAGCTACAGAAGAGGATTTCTCCCTCTCCAAAAAGTGAAATCCTATTATCAGGGAATACAGATGTGAATATGTATTGGTATATTGTGCTTCCGTGTTAAACGCTGGGCTACAGGGTTCCTTATAATGGTACAGAGGAAGCTGACAGTGTGACAGTGTGACAGTGACACCCTCAGAGATTGCAGGAAATACAACCCTACATTTAGACTGTGACTTGCCATTTGCCTGGATATTTATTACAAATCAACACAAGGGCAGCCTTGCTCTGAGATTCAGTGATTCTTTAATGGTGTGATAAAACATACTGGTGCAAACAAATTATAAGTGTGAAGGAAGACAGATGTCGGAGTGGGAAATCACATCACAGCTGGGATAAGTTCAGACACTCTGCCTGTGGCTGTAGTGCAATGAATCCATGTGCCATCCTTGTTCATCCCCAGCAGGTCTGATGATGTATTCCCTGGAATCACTCTGCCTTCCACCAAGGTCGGGCACAGCTTCTCTTCATCACTTTGGGACAAGGCATGTTTGAAAGCCTTTGGAAATTGGGGGGGGGGTAATTTTGTCACATTCTCGTGGTCATGTTTTGTCACCTTTGGGACGTCGGCGAATAAAAGTGCAATATTTCCTGGGGCCTGGCGTTCACAGCAATGTTCGGAACCAGACTGACAGACATGCAGGCAGGTCAAAGTTCAGTTATTTGAAGAGCTGGGTTGGGGCAGAGAAGGACAAATGGAGTCAGGAAAACAAGATGCGGCTGGGAAGCTGAAACATCAAAACCAGATCATTATAACCCAGATGGTACATGCAGGACTCTTGGTAGCTAGATATGGATAAATTTGCCAGTTTTCGGTTTCTCATTTTTCAGACCTTAAATCAAATCAGATCTTAAACCCAGTCCAATCTTTAATTCATTTGTTCCCCAGTCTTAAATTTACTTCTAAACCATCCACACTGGAAGCCAAGTTGATGGCTATTGCTACATCTTCTGGGAATAAATTTCATAGTTTAACTATGTGCTGTTTAACTATGCAAAAGAAAACGAGAAGGTGCTTCTGTTACCAGCCAACTCAAGGCCATCTGTCAATTTTGCAGATGCCTTTTTGCAGATCTTATTAGCAGCTTAGTCCCTAAGCTCTTTTCCCCACCCCCACCACAAGGTTTATTGCCATTTTCAGTATTGTTCAGAGGAAATGAGCCTTCTACTAGCACAACCTTGTTCCCTTCAGGATCCACCCAGCGCCCCCAAATTTAGTTTAGCCCCCAAATTAACTTTTATTATGCTTATGTGAGAAACCACGTTCATGTCATATCTCTGATAGGCGCCGCCATTGTGAACGACAAGCGCTGCCGCCGCTGGTGCAGTGCGTCTTTGATAAATGAGCACACAAAGTCGAAAGTCCTTTAGTGAAACAGTAGGTATACATTTTGGTAATACCTAGGTATATATGTACAGTGGTACCTCAGGTTAAGTACTTAATTCATTCCGGAGGTCCATACTTAACCTGAAACTGTTCTTAACCTGAAGCACCACTTTAGCTAATGGGGCCTCCTGCTGCTTCCGTGCCGCCGGAGCCCGATTTCTGTTCTTATCCTGAAGCAAAGTTCTTAACCTGAAGCACTACTTCTGGATTAGCGGAGTCTGTAACCTGAAGCGTATGTAACCTGGGGTACCACTGTATTTTGTTTTTCTAGCTTGATCAAAATTATTTATTCTTTCATAACAGGTAGATGCAGTAGTTAAGAGCTTAGGCAGCTTCAACGGCAGGCGCCTGGCACCCCCCAGAATTCAGCGCCCAAGTGCCCCGCACCCCTTGCACCCCCAGGTAAAGATGGCCCTGCCTGGGCTTTCTTCCAGCATCTATTTCTCATATTCACCATTGAATCCAAGACAGAATCAAAGCTACAAGATGCATCCAGGTCTGTCCCCTTGGTTCCCTATGTAGGTCTGGCAACAGAATCCCAGATCGCAAATGCAGCTTCATTACCATCGAAGCCAACTTCTAGGGTCCAAGGGGTCTTTGCTCCCCCCCCAATAAAATATTTGAGGGGGCTGGGCCCTCCCAAAGTTAATGGGCTTTGCCGTTCAAATGGTATGTGTGCACCACATAATGTGGTCAATTTTGTGGGGCAGGGCTTACCTGGGTTCCCCCCAAAATTTTATTCAGGTTGGCACCCCTGCTCACTGCCCACTGGCTCTTTCTCTTGATTTTTTCCCCATGTACCTTTCTCTGGAATTTGACCAAAAGAAATGAACCACCAGTGGAATGAAAGTTCTCTATTCTAGAGAAACTACCAATATAGCCTTTCCTTATCTGTCTGCCTAGGAGAGGGGTGGTGAACTGCAGGGCTGAAGGCCAAATGTAGCCCTCAGCCCAGTATACCTGGAGCAGTATACTGGGAGGCAATGGAAGACAGAAGTGCCTGGCATGCTCTGGTCCATGGGGTCATGAAGAGTCGGACATGACTAAACGACTAAACAACAACAACATAAGACACAATGGGACAAGGAAAAGGAAGCCATGCATGATGTATATCATACCCTCCAACATTTCTCCAATGAAAATAGGGATGTCCTAAATAATAATAATAATAATAATAATAATAATAATAATAATAATAATAATGCCACACCCGTCTGACTGGATTGCCCCAGCCACTCTCGGTGGCTTCCAACACACATAGAAATATAGTAAAACATTAAGCACTTTTAAAACTTCCCTATACAGGGCTGCCTTCAGTTGCTGTCTAAAGGTTGTATACAGTAGTTACTGATCTCCTTGGCTTTGGGGTCACTTAACTTCATACATTCCAACATTTCTCCAATGAAAATAGGGACATCCTAAGGAAAAGAGGTACATTCCGGAATCAAAACAGAAACCGGGAAGGCTTCTGTAAATCCAGGATTGTCCCAGGAAAATGGGGGCAATTGGAGGATCTGGTATAGTGGGAGAAATCCATTTTGTGAAACGTTTAATGAACAGTCATCAGAAACTGTCTTGGATTGAAGCTGGGTGCATATTAAAAAATAATTAAATTTCCATTGAAGCCGGCTCGTTTTCAGGTTCCTAATTGTAATTTAATGAAGGGGGGGTTAATAATGAAAGCTGTGGTTATTTTCTTTGCCAATGACGTTGATTTTTTTGTTTTGTTTTGTAAAAGGGCTAACTGGAAAGTTGCTTGATTTCATTACCACATAAGCTGACCCAGCACAGCTTTGTCAGTAATAAACAGGAACAAGGAAAGGCTCCACGGAGTGGAATCTATGAATAAACCTCTTCTCTTTTCCCTGTATGCTGCAAAATGATAATGTAACATAATGTTAGTGACTCAATATAACAGCGCAATGCACAACTGCACTGCAGAGTATAACCCAAGTGTTTTGGAATGCATTGAGTAAGAAAAGGAAAAACACCATTCTGAAGATAAGTAACAATAGTGAGAAACACTTCCTTTGTGTATGATACTCAGCACGTCCTCCACACCTGAAAGCAGTGGGCTACATTCTCAGCTAGGGATAGTCACATCCACCAGTTGGGGTTTCTTTATGTTTTCCATTTCCCCAAGATATATATATGGGTGTACAGTGGTACCTCAGGTTAAGTGCTTAATTTGTTCCAGAGGTCCGTACTTAACCTGAAACTGTTCTTAACCTGAAGCACCACTTTAGCTAATGGGGTCTCCCGCTGCCCCCGCACCGCCGGAGCACGATTTCTGTCCTCATCCTGAAGCAAAGTTCTTAACCTGAAGCACTATTTCTGGGTTAGCGGAGAATGTAACCTGAAGCATATGTAACCTGAAGCGTATGTAACCCGAGGTACGACTGTATATATATTCTCAAAAAAAAGTTAGGATTTTAGTGTGCAATCTCCTAATATACATGTTTTGTGGGTGCAGTGTTCCTTTGTATACATATTTCTGCAAGGCCTTTCCCCTAATAAAATGTGTTTGTGATTTTCACAAATATATGCGTTGTTATGCACACTTTCCTTTAATCTATAAATCTTTGTATGTGTGTTCTGGTTTGCAAATTTCAGAGAGATATGGCTTTTGAGGGATAGCTGTATTTCAGTTCATACTTCGTTTTAGGGAGGGTGTCTTAGGTAAAGGTAAAGGGACCCCTGACCATTAGGTCCAGTTGCGGACGACTCTGGGGTTGCGGCGCTCATCTCGCTTTATTGGCCGAGGAAGCCGGCGTACAGCTTCCAGGTCATGTGGCCAGCATGACTAAGCCGCTTCTGGCGAACCAGAGCAGCGCACAGAAACGCTGTTTACCTTCCCGCTGGAGTGGTACCTATTTATCTACTTGCACTTTGACGTGCTTTCGAACTGCTAGGTTGGCAGGAGCAGGGACCGAGCCACGGGAGCTCACCCCGTCGCGGGGATTCGAACCGCCAACCCTAGGCTCAGCAAGCCCTAGGCTCTGGTTCTCATTAAAATACTGAGCCAAGAAAATTTGTCCCTCAACCCTTTTCTCAACTATCTGGAAATAACTATTCTTGGCCTGTACAACTTGTTTCCATCGCTCATGGATTTCAACCTGCCAGGAAGTTGTGGACATTCCCATGTTTGAAATCCCTGGCAGATTGAAAAGCAGAGGGGATTATTGAGATCCTTCTGAGAAGAAGCCAGCCTACATTAACTTCCTGCCTATGCCAAGGCAGTCATTTGCACCCAACATTAGGAGAAGTTGGTGTGGTCGAGAGGTCTAGGGAGACACTCTCCTGTTGTCAGCAGTACTGCCAATGTGAGGGCAGGGCAAGGTAGCAGAGACCCTGAGGCTATGCAAGTTCACCATCAGCAGCATCAGACAGGCTTCACCAGCAGGCCCCAACAACCTCAACAAGCCCAAACAGCCAAAATAATTATATATAAATATATAAATATATATATGCCGCCCATCTGACTGGGTTTCCCCAGCCATTCTTGACGGCTTCCAACAAACTATAAAACCACAGGGAAACATCTAACATTGAAATCTTTCCTATACAGGGCTGTCTTCAGATGTCTTCTAGAAGTTAATTAGTTGTTGATTTCTTTGATGTCTTATAGGAGGGTATTCTACAGGGTGGGAGCAACTACAGAGGTTCTTGCAATGAGGGAACTGCCAGAAGGCCCTCTGAGCTGGATCTCACCCCCTGAATGATGGGGGTGGCCAATAGTCCACCAATTGTGGTTCAGCAACATCTGAAAGGCCAAAGATCTCACACACCTGTTGTAGTCTTATACTCACTTATCTCCAAGTAAGACCTATTGAATGAAATAAATTTTAATTTGAGATAGACATGCATAGGATTGCCCTCTGAATTTTGGAATGGGGCAGAGATGATGTAATTGACTGAAACTGACTCATAACGGGGACAGGGTGTTAACTGAGTTTATAAGGAGCAGACATAATCTAGATTTGCTAAAATACATGGCTGACATCAACACAGGTAATGTTATTTTTCTTATGTAACATTAAAGCTGATTAATTCTACATTGTGAAACTCTGTTTATGTATTTTTATATTTTTGCAATGCAAGCAAGCAAACACATGCCAGTTCAAATCCCTGTTTATCCTCTTGAATGGAAAAAAAACAAGCAATATTTGTGCCCAATATGCATATTTTTAAATATCACCTCCACACACCATTTTTGTCACACCACCTAAAATATTACCCTTCTTTGTCTCTGTGTGAGTGAGCCATTTCATTATTCATTTTTTTGTGACTAGGGACCCTGGCTTGTTGTACCGTGCAGGCTTGAGGGTAAGGAAATTGAATTGTGTTCCTTTCTCCACTGAAGCTCTGAGGCGTAGAAGCAAAATCCACCTTTGGTTTTCTCCCATCCAACCATTTATAGTAGGGTGTGATGGATGCCCATAACAAAGATCCATCACCCAGATATTCACTAGCATAAGCCATTGGTCGAAAACATGAGAAGCCATCACAGGCTCCAGGTCATATCAGCCTTTAAGCCAACCAGTTCCCAAACAGAGCCAGCCCTACCATTAGACAGGCAGCTGAGGCGTTGGAGGACAAAGCTGTGGTGCCATATGGCTTGCCCTGCACACCCACACACCCGAGCTATCTACTGTCTTGTGGTATGGAGGAGAATGTTCCTCTACTGCAAGCATTGAAGTAACCAGCAACTGCTTTTGCATATTATTTATATTATTTATAAAAATATTTATATACCACCTTGACATCTGCTGGGAGGGCATTCCACAGGGAGGGCGTCACTGCCGAGAAGACCCTCTGCCTGGTTCCCTGTATCTTCACTTCTCACAGTGAGGGAACCACCAGAAGACCCTCTGAAGTGGACCACAGCATCCTGTCAGAGGTCTGGTGCCTCCTGCCCAAAGCCCAGGAAGCTTCTGCCCAGCTAAGGAAGGAAAGTGTGATGTTCACACACGCAACACTCATGCACATGATGGGACATTGCACACACAACATTGCCCACCCACTCTCATTGCCCTCACAAGCTGGCACCTCTGGCCCTAACTTAAAATTTCACTGCATGTGCGTGAACTCTTATAAAAAAAATTGAGATGATATACAACTATCTATATCTATCTATCTCTATACACTATAACACCCTAAAAATGCTATAACAATAATCATGAAAATGACAGGCTAATTAAGAAAGTTTAAACAGCTGCCTAGTCCTGTCAGCGTTAAGACAGAAGCAAGGATGCCTGCCAAATCTCTGTGGTAAGAGTATTGTAGAGTGTGAGACTGGTGACACCAAATCCTCAACTTCTTGTTAAAACCAGTCAGGCTTCAGTAATGTTAGGGAATATGGTCTGTGTTTTATATGCTCCGGTTCACCAGAGTCTAGACCAGTTTTAGTCCACTTTTTTTTCAGGAGTTTTAGAGAATAGACCCAGAGGCTACTTCAAGGATAGATTTTGGGTGGGCTTTTCTCATACTTAATGCGTGTTAGAGTTTAGGCATGAGAAAACCAACCCCCACCCAGACATCTATCTGTCAGAGACTGGACTGAAGAGGAGGAGGGATGGTGGAGGTCACTCCCCCACCCCCTTCTGTAGCTTCAAGAGAAGTGGAAGGCAGTTACAGCAGAGCTTTGAGGAAGGTAGCAGCTCAGAGATAGCGAATAGCGGAGTTATGAGTTGTTAGGAGGAGGACGAGGGGAGATAGAGCAGCTAACTGACACGTCACTGGACAGCATAACTGACCCCCCCTTCTCCCAAAATGTGGCATTCAATAAGGGTGCAAGAACAAAGGGCACAGAGACCATTGACCATGGGTGGACACCGTAAAGGCAGGTACTGTTGCTGGAAAGGAAGGGGGAGACAGTAGCGAAGCTGCATGCTCCACTCCCGGGCGCGGAGAGCAGACAGGGGCATGGCTGGCACCCCCGGGAGGCATGGTATGCCACCCGCGAGGGCGTGGGGTAGTGACCGCAGGAGTGTGGGGTGCGTTCTGTGGGTGTGACACACCACCTGTGGGGGTGTGGCGTCCGGCGCGCGGGAGTGTGCAGCGTGTGTCGGGGGGGCCGCCGTGATGGCACCCTACCGGAATAGTGGTGCCAGGGGCAGTCTGCTCCCTCTGCACCCCCATTCCTCCACCAGTGGGGGGGGGAGCTCAGTGCGAGCAATGCCATCATTGAGGAATGACTGGATGTCTTTGTCTTTCACTGTGATGACTGAATAAAATCATAAGTAAGAACTTTCTTGTTTCCTCCCTGCTTCTTGGTGCCATCAGGGGAGGGAGAGAATTCCTCACACCTGACACTATCCTTGTAGCTGCCTCTGGATGTTGAAATTTGTTCTCAATAAACTGGTTTGGTCACCACCTTTTGTGTAAAGATTACATCTTATCTTTCAGCTCAGGCAGCAAAGTGTCTTGGGCCAGCCCCGCTCCCCAACGAAATTAATCCAGAATGTGGAAAATCAATTACGTAAATATGAAATAACATTAGCCGTGTGGATGTTGGCCATGAACATTTATCCTGCCAGGTTTTTGTTGCTAGGTTTAATGGCATTAAAAAGTCACCTGAATGAATGAAGGCACCTATGCTGTTTATTTGAAATGGCATCATTCCACAGGCTGATAAAGAATCCAATTTGGAGTCAGTCTTTTATTTGCTGGGACTACTGCAATTGCATATCATAGAACAAGCCTGCACGACCTACTGAGCCAAACACAGCTATTTGGTCACACACAGTGATTCACTGGAACTTAATAAACTTGTGTTTGCCGCTTGCCTAAGAACTCCAAAAGCAGAGAGCTTCTCAAGCATCAGACAGGTAACAATATGTCACTGGCACTCTGCAGTTCATTAGTGGGTCAGATCACAACAGATGCAGACTTGTCAGTCACAGAACATAAGAAAATCCAGCTGAATCAGACCAGTGCAGGGGTATAGCATGGGGGAGGCCAGGGGAGCTGTGGCTCCCCGGGCAAATATTTTTTAAAATTTCTTGAACTCACCAAGTTGCACCCAGGCCAAGCATTCAGGGCTTGGGCAGCAGCAGTGCCTCCTTTGCCTTGTGGCTGGCAAAGGGATGCCTCCATGCCCCCCCTCCTGGGCCAGACAAAAGGGAGAGAGGAGAAGGGCAGCGCTGCCACCACCCTCTGGCAGCCACCATCTCCTTTGTGAATGGGGACCATTGTTGTGGCCCTTGTTGTGGAGCAGCTTTGAGCCTCTTTCTCCCTCCTCTTGCTTCACTCACCACTGGCTCAAATCACCATGGCTGAGTCGGTGGTGAGGGATTAGACTGTCACAGCCACCCTCTGCATCCTGCCCCCCGGCACGAGTATGCATGCCCCAGGCAGCAAGAACCAGCGCTACATCCCTGGGCCAGTGGCCCCTCTAGCCTAGTCTCCTGTTCTCACATTGGCCAACTAGCTGCCCATAGGAAGCATGCAGGCAGAATCTGAGCAGAGTGACACTCTCTCTTCCTGTGGTTTCTAGCAACCGTTCTTCAGAGGTATGGTGCCTCTGATAGCGGAGGTACAATGTAGCCATCAGGGTTTATTGTCAATGACAGCCTTAACCTCCAAAAAATTGTTTAATCATCTTTTAAAGACATCCATGTTGGTGACCATCACAGCCTTCTGTAGAGTGTATTTCATAGTTAAACTATTGTCAGGGATTCAAGCTGAGGAGGGCAGCACTGAGGAAGAATGGTGGGAGTCACCTCCTCCCCCTGATCCTGACTCTTCCCAGGAGCAGGAGGACAGTATAGATTTGGAACAGTGGTTTGCAGAGGGGCATAGTTCAGAAGGCAGAAGCTGGGGAATACTGAATGGGGAACAGCTAGGAGAAGAAGCACTGGGAGAGGGAGAGTTAACAGATTCACAATCTCTGGATAGTATCCATTCCCTTTCCCCTGTCTGAGCTGGAGAGCTCAGAAAGTGTCAGAACAGAAAGCACAGAGGGTACAAACTCAGATTACAAGACATAGGAGTGGCATGGATTAATAGGGACGGAAGTGGGAGTAACCCTTAATTTGGAGCACTGCCATTCTGGTTAGATGCTTTCTCTTGTCCTTTGCTGTGTTTACTAAAGAAACTAACTAGTAAGAATTCCCTTTCGTTTGATCTGCTCATTTAGAGCCACGGGGGAGAAAGCTGATTCCCTGAAGGCTGACAACTATGCTTTCCTGAACCTTCCAACATTCAGTTTCACAGCGTGTCCATGAGTTCTAGTGTCACGAGACAGGAGAAACACTTCTGTCCACTTGAGCCGCACAATGAATAATGTCATGGACTTCTATCGCATCGCCTCTTATTCCTGATTTCTCTAAACAAAAAAAAGAGACAAGAAACTGAATTGCCTTTCAGGGCAACCCCATGCAAGAAGATTGCTTTTCACATACAATCCCCCTAAGAGGTCACTCTATGTAAACAATCCTGAAACATTTTTTTATCTTGTGAACCTCCCTGGGACCTGCGGGTATAGGGCAGTACACAAATTTAATAAATAAAATAGAAAATAGAAAACTTTTTCTATCAACTCTGCTGGCCTGCTTCCCCACTGGGCCAGCCATTCAACCAGGCAGCTGATTGCCCTGCTCTAAGTAGGACTGAGTTGAATAAAACCCAAACTCTTTGAAAATCAGAGGCACGTTGAAAAGTGACTTTAGCACATGGGGGCAAACGTGGACTTTCAGGAAGACTTACTACCTCTAAAAGCCATCCTAATTAGCCAGAATTGGTGCTATTACTCTTATTAAGTAAGACTTGCTGTGGCATATCTTTTCCGAGCTGATTTATTATGTTTCTCATGGACTGCATTAGTGCGGCAGTGACTTAAAGTCCACTTCCACAGAGGGCCTTTAACCTTCTGTAACAGTGACAGAAAGTTTGAAGTGCTCTCTGGGGGAGACTAGACTTGACTCACCGGACCTGAGCTCTGAAGAAATAGAGTGTGCATAACCAGCTTCTTTCTTCACCCAGGACTTAGAACCTACTATGCTAAATCCCAAAGATGATGCACCCAGAGACTCCCAACCGAAAATCTATAGGCGTCAGGATACATTTTTTGAGGATCAGATTTGGGGAAAGTGCAGGGCAGACTCAGGGAGAGGAGGACGTTTTGTTGCATAAAAGGAAATCCTTGCATTGATGGAACAAGCTAGTTGGATTCTACCTTAGTCTCCTAAATCTACTCTCCCAGCTAGTTGGATACCATCTTACTCTCCCAAGTCTTATTTCTGGGTCTGGAGGCAACAAGAGCTGATCATTGTTGTTGTTTTTATCCCTGAGGCTAAGAGCCTTCTGGTGGGTTTTCCACAGGAACTAGGTTGCATAATTAAAGTTCCAGAAATGTGGCAGTTTTCTAGCACAACACTGTGTGTATGTGTTTATAGGTTTTTTAATTTTAGGCATCTCTCATTGAATAGCAGTTGCTTGGAAGGCACACCCAGCTTATGTGATCTGCAGCAGGGGCTTTGTACCCCAGTTCCAGAAACACCTTTGCTTGTGATGCAAAGAAGCTCATTTACCATTGCAGCACTGTAGAATCGTCTCCTTACAAATGTTTAATATGGATGAACAAATCCTTCAGTTTTAGGTCCTTGCAGTTTTCCTCCCCACCCCCCACCCACCCCCAATTTTAAATTCAGAGAATTTAAACATAAACATAGAGAAAACGGTCATCAAAATACAATTAAATATTGATAAAACTATATACATATATAGAATTATGTTTGACATTATAACCAGTAAAGCTAACACAATAAACTGCACATCTGAATGCAGCCTGTATATCAGGGAACTGGGAACCTGCAGCCCTCCAGATGTAACTTCTTATTTATGTATATATTTAGACCATTTTTCATCCTGAAGGATCCCAAAGTGTTAGACTACAGGATCTCAGGTGGTGTTGGACTACAACTCCCATCTTTCCTGGCCATTGTCCATGCTGACTGGGGCCGATTGGAGCTGACTTCTAACACCACCTGGAGGTTAGTCTTCTCCCTCCACAGGTTACAATTTAACTGTTTTCCTTTTCCCCTCCATGCCGGACAAGGCCCTGACAATCTCCGGGGAAGCACAAGACACCTCTTTTCAAGAAGTTGGCTCTCGTTTTCCTTCCATAAAGGGAGTAGCATCCCGTACCACAGCAGCAAGCTACATGATGTCTGTTACCATAGTGATCGAAGGCTCTCGCCTGGTGAGGGATGCAGCTGCCCATTCTCCTGTACCTGCGACATGAACTTTTATCAGCTCAGCCGGAGAACTGAGAGAGTAAAGAGGGGAAGGAGAGTGTCAGTAGCAAAGTCAGGGAACCAAGCCGAGCAATTATTATTATTTTTTAAAGGAGGGAGGGAGGGAGGCATTAAAAAATAGCATGGAAATAATTCAGGGCAGGAGTCAACCCTGCAGCGCTATATCAGAGGCCCAAATTTCTCCAGGGAATACAGAATAATGTGGCGGTAGGTATTAAAGGGGGGGGGTGGATGATGCAGACCAGGGCTGAGGAAACTGTGGTCCTTCAAAATGCTGCTGGACTATGATTCCCATCATCCCTCTGGACCGAAAATTATCCCTCTGGACCGAGCCTGATGGTGCTCAACAAGAGCTGGAGGTACAACATCTGATGTAGAGGAAGAATCAATAAGCAAGTTTCACTTGACCCTCCACGGTGCAATTTTTGATACTCCAAGACAAGTATTGGTCACCAGAAATGTGTTGTGATCGACCGGGAACTTGAGGAGAGCAGGGAGGTTTGTGTCCTTTGAAAGACCTGGATTTGAATCCCTTTTCAGCCAGAAAACCTTTTGTGAGGGATGGGGAACCTCAGGCCCAAAGGCTGAATGTGATCCTGCTCAGGGTGGGATTTAGGTTTGATGAGCCCTAAACTACTGAAGGTAATGGAGCCCTATATATGTCCAGCTGTCCTTTGTCAACAACAAATTGCCGCTGTTTTTGTGTTGAATATATGCTATATGGTAATTTATGGACCTAATAGGTATCTAAAGCTATTTGCACATAACAAAATATGTATTTCATCGAAGTAATTGTTTAAATGTAACCAGTGATATTTTAGGGAACAGGCTAGCAGGTGGGGTCCATTACTTACACCATAGGAGCCTACACAACACAAAACACTGTTGCTGTATGTAGGTTTTATTTTATTTGTTTTTTATCATATATTTTGGAAATGTACATCCAGGTTTTTTCCTTTTTTGGGGGGGGGGCAAGAGAGTGGGGCCATAAGCTATAGCTTGTTTAACTGCTCCAGGCCTCTCTTTGTGGCCCTGAGGACTCTCCCCAGGCCATGACTCTCATTGATCCTATCTGTGCCCTCCCTGAATGCTCTTGCCAGGCTGAAATATGTCCTTGAATTCTGACAACGCCTCTTCCTGGCCTGGTTAGAGGATGGAGAGAGGTGGGGATGGGAGGGTAGAAACCTCTGACTGAAATGTACCCTAGTCAAAAAAACGGTATGAATTGCACCCATTGCTTTGGCCACTTTTATCTCTGGCAATGCCAACTTCTGGAATGTAGTTACACTGGTGAAAGTTCTGGAATTGTTGGTTTAGAAATACAAGAAAGGCTTGTTAGAACCATGTGGCTAAGCTGCAGCAACTAGCTTAGCCTCTTCATACACTGAGCTTCCCTGGTAGACTGAAAGTAAACAAAGGCATTGATTACCTTCTTCCCAATGTGAAGGGGAGTTACCTATCTAAGCCTGGCAGGACAGCTTACTCTATGGCATTAACCCCTTCATGCATTAATTAGACTTAAGCATGTTCGTTATATGAAGGTGGCTATTCCACAAGATCTTTGCCAACTCCAGCATCTCTCAGTCCTAACCTATTTCACAGGGAAGGTGGTGTAAATAAACAATTATGCATGCTTCCTCCCTTTCCTTCATCATGAAACTCAAAGCAAAGGCTTTTCAAGTGGTCTCCCAACCAAGAGCTAAACAGGCTTATATCATATCATACATCATGAAAAGATATATGACCTCATTGGAGGGAATGTGGGAGAGAAATATGATAAAATTCATTATTTGTCAGAATGAGCTTTTGCTATATATCAGACTCAAGATTTATTTATTTATTTTGAAGCAGTCAGATTCCTTAACCTTGAAAACTCTTGCTACTGGCAGAAAGAAAGAAAGAAAAACAACAACCCTTAAAGGCTAGACCAGAAACACATTTTATGGGGTGGCAAAACAATTTCCATGTCGAGAAAGGTGTTTTTTTTTAGAAAAAGGCTTCCATGGGAATGTTGTGTTCTGTTCAGATCCTTGTGATCAATGATTTAAAGGCAAGGTTTTCTCCTGTTCCAATTTTTCAAAGAATTATATCGTTATAAGTAATGGGCCATATAAATTTCTCCTGCAGTTCCCTGACTTAGGTTTAAAAAGGTGGAAAGGGAAAAAGTAAGTCAGATTCACTGTGTTTTCATTATCTGAAGTTGTTGTTTATAGGGTGCTGTAATTGAAGGCCTATCTAAGCCACAGGCTTAATAGTTTAATAGTTATTTCTTCTCCACAGGGAAGCCCAGGAGCAGTAGTTCTGTGTGGAAGGCCATACAATTATCCACACACTCACGAAACTACAGGCATTAGTGTTAAACAGCTATAAATTCAATATAAGTCTGTTGCACAGAAACACCTTTACTATTGATCTGGGTTGAGGGACCAGTAGCTACCCCCCAGATGTTGTTGAACTCCCTTCAGCTCCAGCCAGTAGGGCCATTGATCATGGATAATGGGGGTCTGACTCCCAATGGTCATCTGGAGAACCACAGTTTCCCTGAGGGACCTGTGGCTACCCCCCAGATGTTGAACTCCCATCAGCTCCAGCCAGTAGGGCCACTGAGCATGGATAATGGGGGTCTGACTCCATTGTCATCTGAAGAACCACAGTTTCCCCATTCCTGCTATACATCATGTTTAATCAGGGCCAGCTGAACCATTAGGTGGGATGAGGCCACTGTTAATATTTGTACTGTATTTGTTAGAAAATGTATTTTACAAAGATTATAGCGGGGGAAAGAAAACCTGTGTAATATAATGTCATGTCATGTAACAGCTGCAAAATCTTTTCTCTTTTCTGCAATCAAGGTCACAGTAGTGATGAATCATTGCCTTATCAATTTGTTAACTCCCATTAATAGTGTGTGTGTGTGTGTGTGTGTGTGTGTGTGTGTGTGTTAGGTAATGATAGGGGTGGGTGGGAGTTGGCAGGATGTTTTGCCGAATGTGGAGACTCTGAGAACACTGCCCAGAGGAGTTGGTGAGGACAGACATGTTATAATTTATGGGCTGCTTCAAAGGAGTTTTAGGAACAAGAAGACCCTCCCTTGGGCTCAAAAGAGGACACTGGACTTAATGTATATGTATGAGACTGCTTGTAATAGTTGTCATCCTACAAGTAAAGAGTCATCTTCAAAGTATAGTGTGTGGAGTTTACTTCATCACTAGGGCTTTGAGGGTGAAACTGCTGCATCACTCTGCATTATTCAGAAAAAAAATAGCTCACGAATTTAAAATTTACAGCATGTATGGTCTTAAAAGAAAATATAATGAAAATGATGTATAGGTGGTATTTGACCCCAATGAAATGGTCCAAAATGTATAGATGAAAAACAAATTATGTTGGAAGTGCAATGAAAAAGACGGAGACTTTTATCATATGTGGTGGACTTGTGACAAGATAAAAGCATTTTGTGAACTGATCTGCAATGAAGTAAAAAAGATGTTAAAATATACTTTCCCCAAAAAACCCAGAAGCATTTCTACTTGGGCTGATGGGAGAAGAAATTGCAAAAGTAGACCAAAGATTATTTATGTACGCCACAACAGCAGCAAGAACTTGGTGGAAGACAAAAGAATTACCAACGATTGAGGAGTGGCAGATAAAGATGATGGACTATGCGGAGTTAGCCAAACTGACTGTTAGGATCCGGAACGAAGGCAGCCAGAAATTCCAAAGAGATTGGAGTAAATTTATTGAGTACTTGAAAGATTATTGTAAAAATGTGAAGATACTAGCAGGATTGAAATAAATCTTTTAACGTAATGTAAAAATACTATCTGAGCATGGACAAAAAGGGACTTGATATCTATTGAAGGACAGAAACTGGCAGTTGAAATGCGCATACAAATTATTAGAAATTGGAAAACCAGTTGATGATGATGATAATAATAATATAATAATAATTTATTATTTATACCCTGCCCATCTGCCTGGGTTTCCCCAGCTACTCTGGGCAGCTTCCAACAAAACATTAAAATAGTTGAAGGGAAGGAGGGAAGTCACGTGCTCGGCGGAGCAAAAGTATTTGATATGTATTTGAAAGGTTGTTATATTTTGTGTTTTTGAAAAAAGCAAAACAATAAAAAGTATATTTTTAAAAAGAAGAAAAATAGCTCAAAAGCACTGCCTCTGTCAGCAAAAGCCCTCCAAATGGCACCCCCTCCACCAATGGTGGAGAAACGGCACCAGAATCCACACCAATTTTGGGTGAGATCTCACCAAAATCACATGAGATCTAGTGGAGCACATGAGTTGCCACTCAAAATGGTTGTGGATGTTGACATCCCTTCTTTGCTGATGGTAGCAGAAGCAGAACAGCACTTCACATTTCACCTCAGGTGGCGAAACAAGACACACTGCCCCTCTGTTTAATATATCAATGTGTATTTGTGGAAGGAGATTATTTATGACGACTTCCATCTTCTTTTCTTACTATGTAATTATGTAATTAGGAGAGCTCTTTGGGAACATGAATGCTTTATTGCTGTGCCACCATCTTGGTCTAGAGTAGAATTCATTAATCACATCATTTCACAAATCTCACGTCAAACTCATCTCTGTATACTATGGCTGCCATATGCAGTAGTAAAACACAACTATCTGATTGAGAATTTTGCACTCTTTGCTGTAGAACAATTCACAGTTCCCCCACTACTACCCCTGTGTGCCCCCAGCATCCTGCGAATCAGGCTCAAGGGGTCAGGAGTACCTCCAGAACAGCACGTGGGGAGGGGAGGGGAGATTGTTCCATCTGGCAAGCAGAAATACTTGTGCTGACCGAATGATCATAAGAGTGCAATACTGAATTTCTCCCATTTGGTTGAATTCAACTAAGTCCTATTCAGAGAAGACCCACTGAAATTAATGAACCTAATTCAGCCAGGTCCATAAACGCCAAGGCATCTACTCCAAGTAGGACTAGATTTCAATACCACCCATTCTCTGCAACCCAGGGCTCTCCAGTCCTCCAACTTGCCTCATTATTTGGTTTCCAAACCCTGGGAGAAAGGTTTATCTTGCATAACAGAATACTGTGACTACAAAAACATCCCAGCTGCCTGGAATACACTATTTGAATCAGCTGCACAGTGACCACCAACAGCATGAAAGTTGTTTTCATGTTAATCAGATGCTCTCTTTTTTAAAGCCCAATAAAGTCTATTTGCCATAATCTGGAACTGCTTCATTTCTGCTTAATGCAAATTCATTACCCAAAGTTAAAGTCATCAAAAGCTAGCAAAGTGATTCTGCTAAGTCAAACAGGGCAGTTTATCGACCACGTATACAATGTTATAGTATTGCTAACTCCAATTGGACTTGGGCAGTGTGATTGGACAGCTAGTGAATCATCGCTCAGCTTTAATGTCTCATTCATTTATAGAAGTTAGAAAAGTATGAAAGGCAGAGGTATAATCCCATTTGTTGTTTTTTTACGATAGACATTATAAGCCGCTAAGCCAATAAAGTTCAGAGCTCAGCGAACCTTGTTGACTCAAAATGGGAGTGAATTCAGACATTGTGTCTGACATTGGACGATTGCTAAAAATTTTGGTAATATGTGTCTAGAGCCTTATGGGAAAGATGCTTAATTAGACTTTGAATTAGAGCACCATAAAGGGCTTTGCCTAGAAACAGCAGTGAACTTTCTCATGCGGTAACAATGCTCCTTCCAGTGAAAGATTCCCTATTTTTATTAGCTCATCATAGGCCCAAGAAGATGCTGCAATGGGGGTTTCCTTCTGCTGCCTGATGCTGCACACATTTACGTGGGGAAATAAGCACTATTGCATTGACAGTAAAAATCATAAATTGAACATCTGTTCTATGGGACAGGGACAACTGCAGTGGGGCAAATGGGCAAGCAAACAAGAGCTCTTCTGGAGGGCTGGACCTGAGCTTTCTGTCTGGCCTGTGCTGAGTCTCCATGATGGAGGAGGCAAAAGTTGCTGCTCCAAACCGGAATAAGTACCTGACTCCTCCTAGGAGAATGAGCTAGACATGGGCCCCAGGGTCACTGGAGGGGGTGCCAGTTTGGAGGTGAAGTGGGCGCACAGCACATCTGAGTGATTGGGAGGGGGGATAAAGCTGAGAGCTGGGAGACTACACCACTAAAACCCTCCCCAGGATCTGATTTTTAATTCCCTCCCTCTTTCAGGTTTCTGACACAGCCCAACACATTGGGACCCTCGCCAGTTTCATCAACAAGCAGGTCTTCCTACTCTCCCTCCCCTCTGTCCTGATCCAAACAGCCCCTCCATGATGTCTCTCTGAACTTTGAGACAACAGTGCTCTATTATAAGTCTTTCCCCCATTCCAGTATATATAATGTTTTCTACTGAGTGTCTCATTTCCAATATTGTACATTGTAGCTAACATTTTCTCTAGGCACTCACCTTACTCCTAAGTAAATGTGTTCAGGGTTGAGGTTAGCCGTATGCCCACATGGGAGAAGAGCTGGGTGAATTGTCACTTTTGGTTTCTCTCGGTTTCTTATTTTCTCAGTTCTCTACATTTCCATATCATTTTTTTAAAAAGGCTCATGAGAATTTGTCAGCATTTTATCACACAATCCCCCTAATATACACATTTATGCAAGCAATTTTCCATTAAAGGATACATTCTGAGTGCACACTTAATAAATGCATTTTTGCACACATTATTCAGCTGCAGAACTGCATTACAGAATTCAGAGAAATGTGCAAGACAGCTGCATTTTGGTTCACATTTCCTTTCAAAAGTGTGATATCTTAAAATGCAAACAGGAAAGTTAAGGGATACTAGGGCTGCCAGCTTTCAGCTCAAAAGCTCAACAATTTTCAGGGGTGTGCTGGTTTTTAATTTTTGAAATGCGGAAACCCTAAAAGATGCAAGTGAGAACATCACCAGGGAACAGGAAGGAAACAACATGGGGTAGGGGATCTAATCTTGCACTTTGCCGCTGGTGAAAATCAGGGTTTGCCCCACTCAATTGCAACTTCAGATGAACTGTATTTACCTTGTCATAAAGAACTCAACAGAATGCCTGAGAACAGAACCAATTCCTTATCTGCATAGCCTCACCCCTTCTGAAAACCACACCTGACTTGAGAACATGGCAGATTCTTGGAAGTGAGCTTGAGATATATTGATCCCTTTACAAAATAACTCTTTAACTTTTTGTCAGTGGCAAGCCTACACTGATTTTTATTTTTGACACAGGTCACCAAAATTAATTCTACCAAGATCTCTTTTACAAGTCGTGTCAACAAGCTCATATATCACTTCAACTCACTCATAATACTAAAAGCATTTACAATATTTCTATGGGCTGTTTCCTCCTTTTCCACATTGTAAATATTGCAGCTTGATCCTATCCTAGGCATGTAATAAAGGTAAAGGTAAAGGTACCCCTGCCCGTACGGGCCAGTCTTGCCAGACTCTAGGGTTGTGCGCCCATCTCACTCAAGAGGCCGGGGGCCAGCGCTGTCCGAAGACACTTCTGGGTCACGTGGCCAGCGTGACATCGCTGCTCTGGCGAACCAGAGCCGCACACGGAAACGCCGTTTACCTTCCCGCTTGTAAGCGGTCCCTATTTATCTACTTGCACCCGGGGGTGCTTTCGAACTGCTAGGTTGGCAGGCGCTGGGACCGAACGACGGGAGCGCACCCCACCGCAGGGATTCGAACCGCCGACCTTTCGATCGGCAAGCCCTAGGTGCTGAGGCTTTTACCCACAGCGCCACCTGCGTCCCAGGCATGTAATAGATACTAGGATTTAAAGGACATTTAATTCAAGGGTGCTTGCTTCTGAGTAAATATACTAACAGCATATAACTGTCACAGATACCAACAATTTAGTTCTATACAGTAGACATTTACTTGGGAGTAAGCATTGCTGAATTCAGTGAGACTTACTTCTGAGGAGACTGGCGCAGGATTGCACTGTTATCCTTTTAATTTGCGTCAACTGAAGCTTTCTTAACAATTAGTTCAGAGGCTAAATCTAAACAAGCAATGTGGCAAAACCTTTCTTTAAAATATATAGAGAGAAAAGAAAGTATGATTTTAAAAAAATGAAAAATGAAGGGATTTTTTTTCTCCGTAAGAGAAAAATGAAGTCTGGCTTCCAAATTCTCTTTAGACATTCTGCATTTCAGCAAAAAGGGGGGGAAATTGCTTGGCACTAACTTCTGAAACTTAATAAAATGTTAGAATGGCTCTGTAGGTGAAAGTTTAATTTTTGGCAATGAAATCACTTGAATAAGGAAGTATTTTCTTTGCTTGCTGGAGAGGGGGAAATAATTTTGATTTGACTGAGTGAGGTGTCTCTGAAAAACACCAAGAGTACATGACTGTTATTTATAGTTCTTTTCAGTCTTGGAGGGCTGAACCAAGAACATTTTACTCATATTATCCAGACCAGTAAATATTAAAGATACTTTTCTTTCATAGACAAAATCAGACAGAGACTGGTCAATCCAGAGGCGAATTTGTGCTATGTCCTCCAATCATGGTAAGACATAAAAGAGAGATAAATCAACTAAGCCAAATGTAGGAGCTATCCCTCCCTCCTCATTTATACATTCACTCTTTTCAGCCAATATTTGAGTAAACAAAAATTGAGTAAACCCTACCATGAACTGCTGCATTGGATAACTAAGGAGAAAACTCTGGAAATGAGTGGCTGAATGACTTAAGGGAAGAGCTTTTCTGTTCCTCTTAAAATTACAGGAGGGCCAGGAAGCAAGCTTGACAACTCTTATATTTGGCTTTTAACCACTGCATATGGAAGTTCAATAGGTATCTTTTTCCCACCCTCCACTTTACGGCTACAGAAATGGGGAGAGGAAATTGTCTTATTTTAAGACACAGGAGCACCCTTCAAAGTCAAAAAGTGCACGAAGACCTTTAAAGGGCAAAATAAAAAAATTCCTTCCAGTAGCACCTTAAAGACCAACTAAGTTAGTTCTTGGTATAAGCTTTCGTGTGCATGCACACTTCTTCAGATACACTGTGTATCTGAAGAAGTGTGCATGCACACGAAAGCTCATACCAAGAACTAACTTAGTTGGTCTTTAAGGTGCTACTGGAAGGAATTTTTTTATTTTGACTATGGCAGACCAACACGGCTACCTATCTGTAACTTTAAAGGGCAGTTACCTCTAACGGTCAGTGAGGTGGTGCAGGCAGAGTGCCTTCGAACCCTAGGAAATAAAATATCTATTGAGAGTTTGCAAGTGAGGCATAAGGAGAACATCATTCACCTGTTGTATTTCCGCACCACCCAGAACTCAGAAAGAGGGAAAGCATTTTGTGTTATAATCTCTCAAGTTCCTTTTTTTTGTTTTTGAAAATAATAATAATATTTGCACCTCTTATCATCCTTCAAGTGCAAATGTTAGGCTACTGTTCCTATAGTAAACAAGTACTCCGTATCCTATGGTTATAAAAACATCCAAAATAGAGTGGTAATGCCAAATTAAGCTGTGGACATGGGAGATTGTCAGAATTGTCAGTCCCATCTAATACCTAATTAAGATAAGCTTGGATTGATCCAAATCTTTGAAAAGGTCTTCTGACTGGCTATGCTGAAATCTGGCACAGTTCACCACAGTTCAGCTTCATGTAGGGTAGATTCCATTTGGAAATGGAAATAACTGGGGACAGTTTCCCAGCTGTACTGTATTATAACCATGAGCATAGCACATGCTGTTTTATTTCTTCCTAAGTAGATCTTGATAAACATCCAGAGCCCAATGAAACCCAATGTTTTTGTGGAGTTGCAGTGGATCTTCAATAGGTTCTGTTCTGGAAATGAGACACAGGAACTGCCATTGCACAGTACAACCTGGATGTGGCCACTGTGTATGGGATAGTGATGGAGAAAGATCAGTGGTTATGTAAAAATGTACTGCTCGATATTTACATTCTGTCATCCTCTTCTTTTTCCAACAGTACTGGACCTCACTATGCCTCTAATAGAAACTGAGACCTCTTCTCCAGAGACCAAAGAACAGAGGTGCTGGGAAGTTTCATGCTGCCTCAAGATTTCAAAGACTGTGGGTGATATTAGTATATACCACAGAAGTTCAGCTCTTCCATGTGATCAAAGAGAGAACTTTTCACAAGGATATTGTGTCTTCCTATATGAACCAACCCAGATCCTGAAGTCATTATCTGAAGCCTTTCTTCATGTGGCTCCTCTGCGAAAGGTCTGGAAGGTAGCAACACAAGATTGGGCCATTTCTGCAGTCGGGCCCTGCTACAAACTTAACAACCCATTAACAATAATGTACAGTATTTCAACACCTTCTGTTACATGAGATCTTAAATAATATATACAATGTCAAAATAATAATGACTTGTGCAACTCAGTATCTGAGAGCCAAGCAGTCTAAATATTTCTGAAACAAGTCCATGAGAGAACTCTCTATGTGTGTACTGGTGCTGGTGCGGTCCCAACGGAAGTCCAACAACGAGATACCCAGATTTCCATCTTTGTTCCATGAATCATCTTTTGGTCAGCCCAAAAAGGAACTATTCACTGGCAGCTCAATGCTCCACTAAATAGATCAGCTCCAACCTTAGAATGGTACTTTGCTATTTTTTGAAATACGGCTACAGCATACTGCCTCTTCTCCTGGCTAATTAATCTATGGCATTTTAAACTGGAGGGAGGTTACGTTTTTGTTTGTTATTATGGCCCCAGCCAGCATGACCAAGGATCAGAAAGGATGAGAGCTGTAGTCCAACAGCATCTGGAGGACAACAAGTTCCCCATCCCTGCCATCCACGTGATGTGGGTTGCCATGGCTCCTACACTGTTCCTGTGTGTAAAATATGCCCTGTGGGAGCAAATGGATGGCTGTGATCTTTTACCACATCTATATGTTCTGTGTTACTAATGCCACAAACCCAAAGAGAAGGCAGAGGTAAATAATAAAAACAAAGCACTTAAAGATTCATCCTAACGGGCTAAACATTCAACATCATAGTGCATATACTAGCATCAGTGGCATATAAGCTTTTGTGATCATGTATACTTCTTCAGATGCACATGAAAGCTTATAGCCAGAACAAACTTAGTTAGTCTCTAAGGCAGTGTTTCCCAACCGGTGTTCTGCGGCACACTACTGTGCCGTGAGACACTGGCTGGTGTGCCGTGGGAGGGAGGCGGGCGAGTCGGGCGGTGAGAGGCGGCGGCGGCGAGGATCCGCGTCGAGCCAGGGGCGGCTCCGCGGTGGCGGTGCCGAGCGGCGGGGCAGCGCGTGCAAAAGGGAGGAGCGCGAGACAGCGGAGGAGGAGGAGGCCGGCATGTCCGGGCAGCAGCAGCAACAACAGCAGCAGCAACTCCCGGCGACGGCTCCTCAAGCCCCGCCGCCGCCCCCTCCTCCGCCCACTATCGCCGCCACCACCACAACAGCCGCCGCCGCCTCAGTTGCCGCCGTCCCTCAGTCCCTCGCTCTGCTGCCTCCTCCCACCCCCAAAGCTTGGAGGTTCCCCGGCAAGGGGGAGGGAAAAAACTTTCACTTTCGTGCGTCCCTCCCGGCGTGACGCTGCGCGCTGATGTCACGGGGCTGTGCCGCGGTGGTGTGCCGCGAGATTTTTTTTCCTTAAACAGGTGTGCCGTTGCCCAAAAAAGTTTGGGAAACACTGCTCTAAGGTGCTACTGGACAATTTTATTTATTTATTTATTTATTTATTTATTTCGACTGCATCAAACCAACATAGCTACCCCCTGAATCTAGAATCAGTGGCATAGCATGGGTTGCCGGCATCCGGGGCAAGGCAAGTGTTCTTGACACTTCCCACTGATAGGCTGGAAAGAAGGGGCAATAGCTCAGCAACCTACCCAAGTGGCAGCCACAGTGCCCCATGAGTGTTTAGCACCGCAGAGAGCAGGACAGAAGATTGGTCAGAAGCAGGTATCTTTCTAAAGCCCGTGCAGAGTGTGCCCTAGCAACCAGCCGTTGCCCAAATCTGCTCCTCAGTCCGCCCACGTGAACATTGGGAGATTTTCTGTGTCAGTAGGAGGGTACACTATTTTTTTTTTTATTACTACTACTTTCTTTCTTTCTTCCTTTGAAATTTTGCACCCTTAAGAATTTTGCATCCCCTGCTACACCTGACATGATTTTTTTTTTGTCTCACCTTGCCATTTTTCCCCACTGGCAAACAAGAGTAAGGAAAAATCACCTGCTGTTTATCAGCAAGATGAACTATTGCAATGTTGCATGTCTAGAAAAGGGACAGTAAATCAAGGTGTGTCCTTCATTAGTTTCTTGCATACACAATGTATTTTCAACTGCTGAAGGTAAACCTTTAGCTAACTGCTACCCAGCCAAGAACAGTGAATGGCATAAACAAAAGTTTGGTTGGAGGAACTAAACTGAAGAAGCAAGGAACAGCTGTTTCTACCACTGCTGGCTTCTGCCAAGTAATTAGTCATCTCTACCATTCCTTTAAGCAGTTGCTGTAGTAAATGAATATGCCTGCCAAGGATTAGACAAGCTGGAAGAGAAACTGCCAGTCCTAACGCAGCCAATGGATAGGGCAATTGCAGGAGGAAAATAGGAGAGTTTTCTTCAAGTACTTAATCTGGCTGCAGTGCAGAGACTGTCCAATTGCGCATGTCCAATATGAAAGACTTAGGATAAGAAAGGAATGAGACAAACTGCCTGCAGCTTGCCAAATTTCTTCCCTCCCTCCTGCACTGTTCTAGGGGTTCTCCTGACCCTTCCCCCAAAAAAGCTAATTTGAGGGGCACATGTGGAGAGGAGAGGGGGGGGAAACCCCACTGCACCAGCAAAAGTCTTTGTTCAGGGCTTCTGTTGATATAGATTGCTAGATGAATCCCACCTATAATGTTTGTATACATGCTGAATTGCTCTGTCCTCCTCCAGGTCTGAAACAAAAATTCTCAACATTCTAAGTCCATTGGTCTGAAAAGTTAAATAATTCCCAAATTAAATTTTGCAGAAATTTACTAAACTTAACAGTAAGTTTTACAGTCTATTGAAAACAGACTGAGGAGAGCAAATGGGTCTCCACTTTCTTTACTCAGGACTGTTCTGCAGATCAGTAAACTATTTCAGAATCCATAAACGGCTCTAAAATCAAGGAATCCCCAGGGGGCATACAGAAATTTAAAAATAAAATGCATTTTTAAATGCATATATTTTAAAATATATTTAAAAACCAACAGTAACTTAAAACTGCAGGATAAAATGGACCAATTTGAGAAGACTTGGGAGAAAAGACTCTTTCACTGGTTGTTCCTATGAGATGCCCATATTAATGTTCTATCCACCAGGAGCTTGTCCACACCAGAGCAAAATGTGGAGTTGCAATGGCCTGTCTCTCCATTGATGTAGAGGCATGATGTCCTCCCCATCCCAGTGTTGTCTTCTTCCCTTTTAAATGCAGAAAATCCAAAATGACCAAGATTGAGCAACCCCATTTTAAGGGGCAGATGTCTGGAAAATGGAATTCACCTTTGCTTTGATGCAGACAGAGGTGAACTTAGGGCAAGAAAGTGGTCAGTGACATTGATCTCTTGCTGGGGAAATAAAAGGATTGGGTGGACCACTTTCTCCCAATGACAGATGAAGACCTAGGTGAGTTCAGCAAAATGGATTACTTTTCCATAGGTATGTATTAGTGCAAATCTTAGAAGATGAACTCTGCCTTCTAGAGGAGGGGAAACCTAGGCTCAGGGGCCAGGTGTAGCCCTTCAGACCTTCCTATCTGGCTACATCTCTCATTGGTCAGCTTCTGACATTGAGTGTTTTGCCTCGTTGAGATATGCCTCTTGAACTCTAATAATGTCTCCTGCTTGTCCGGATGGAGAACAGAGAGGGGTATGTGGGAAAGAGCCTACCCAAACAAAGGCAAGATTCACACTTATTGCTTCACTCACTTTGGCCCCACCACAACTGTCATGTGGCCCTCAGGAGGTTTTCAGAAAGGAATGTGGTCCTCTGACTGAAAAGAGATTTCCACCCCAGTCTAGAGGCACATGTATCATCATTTCAGAGCTTCTGGAGTTCTTGCCTTTAGATGAACCATCTCTTCTCCATCCACAACATCCTAAGATTTGCTGTACCATGTCCAATGGATGAAAATCAATCCTGCCTAGTTCTGCACAAATTAGCTACTTATCCTAAAACAGACTCAAAACTGCTATACAAGCCAATTTATGCCATTGGGTTTTTCTTTTATTGGCTATGTGGATCAAACGAGGAGCCCAGCATGCTGAATTCTTACTTGGCTCAAATGCCTTAATGTCCAACCGCATAAATCAATTGACTTGGCTATGATGGACGGTTGCCTAAATTCACTGTGCACCCCTGCTGTTTATATCCACTTTATTCTGTCACCTCAAAAGACTAGATACCAAACCTTGGTTTTTAATCTGGTTTGGTAAAGACTCATCCTTCCGATGCATCCTGTGTGATTTGTCGTCTCTGTGATTGAACTGGATGCCCAAAGATGGGTGACTCAATTAAAGTCTTTATTGACCAGCTGGATGGAGGTGTCCTTGAGGCATACAGTAAAAACAGTGCTCCACTTCTTGCATACCAAGCGTGTTTTTTCACAAACTCATATTGGGTATGTGGGGGCCACTTTGATAGCTGGACTGGGGTCCTCTACAAAGGCTCTGATAGTTTAGATGCTCAGCTACCGAGCACTGGCAATAACTTGCTATCTTGAGGAGTTCAGCCATTCTGTTCTCAGTTTTAGTTGCATTGAATTCCACCCTCCCTAGAGCTGGATCTTTCCCAAACAGTCCTCTAAATTTTGAAGTTTATCATTCAATACACCCATTGGGCTGAGTCCATTGAAGTCATTCTGTGAGTACAACAACTTCTGCTCCATAGTGGAAAGTCTCCAAGTATGCTATGGGGGCTTCCTCACCCCCTCCCAGCTGATTTTGTTAGGAAGTCTTAGGGGGCATTCACTGAAATGTGTCACTGAAGAAGCAGGTATGTAGCTTGGACATACTTCTGGATCCTTTGCTGTCACTTGAGGCTCAGGTGCCGTTGGTGGTACAGAGTGCCTTCCATCAGCTTCGGCTGGTGGCCCAGCTGTGCCCCTATCTGGACAGGTATTGCCTAACTTTTCTCATCTATGCTCTGGTAACCTCTAGGTTATATTACTGCAATGTGTTTATACGTGAGGCTATCTCTGGGGACAGTTCAGAAACTTCAGCTGCTGCAGAACACAGTGGCCAGTTTGCTCACCAAGGCAAAACGGTTTGAACATAGTAGCACTAATTCTAGCTTGACTGCACTGGCTTCTAATTAGTTTCCAATGCCAATTCAAAGTGCTGGTTTTATAAACCTTAAATGGCTCAGGAACTCAATACCTCAAGGGCTGCCTCTCCCCAACTGACCCGGACCCTGTGATCATCAACTGAGGCCCTTCTTCCTCCATGAGAGGTCTGGAGGGTGGCAACACAAGAACAGGCCTTTTCTGCGGTGGCTTCCAGAGAGGTTCTCCTGGTATCTTCATTACATATATTTAGGTACCAGACAAAAAACAATATTCATTTTCTCCCAGGTCTTTGAATAATTAAGCAATCTATGGCCTTTTAAAGTGTGGGAGCTCGACTCTTTTTGTTCTTATGATACATATTTTTGTGTTTTTATATCATATATCACCCTGGATGAAGGGCAGTATATAAATTTAATAAGTAAGAAGAAGAATTTGGAATCAAGGGTTCTGACAGTGTTGGATAAGGTCACTGAGCATCTGCAGACCACCTGCTCTGTCCTGGTTTTTAACATCCAGGGACTATCAGACAACATCCAGGACTATGTCTGCCAAATCTTTGATGACCTTCACGTCAATTTCATCCTAGGGGCTTCTTTCCAGGATCTCCCTGGCATCATCATCTCTCAGAGCAAGCAGAAGGTGATCAAAGCATAGGGGGTCTCTAGATGAGCTGCTTGGCTGTTTGATCCACAATCTCCCCCTTATGTGGGTTGAAGGGCATTTTATAATGTCTGGGGAGCCAAATAAGATGCCTAAGTTATAGAGGAACTAAACCACATGTTAGCCTCCTAGATTCTACATGAATATTCAGTTCCAACATATGCAATGTGATATATGAATTATTTTGCTGCTAAATACTTTCTCTCTCAAAAGACTGCCACGGTTATGATATTTAAGATTAAAATAATGGTGGGGATTTGCTGGTTAAAACTCACAAAGTTTGTGCTTCCGCTGTGAGCCACATATTGACGATACTCATTGAATGATTTTGCTGTTGTAAACTACTGGTGCTGCACTCTTCAGAGGCAGCAAAGCAATTGGCACGGCAGGATCCGGAACCACGGCTGTGAAAATTAAGGATTTCTTCATATGCTGTTGATCAAATAAAGTGGTTACATTACTTATTTGTACAGAGACCACCCTAAAGCAAAGATTTCATTCTGATCTCCCCATATGATGAGTTGTAATTGTCAGTTTCTTTAACTGGATTTGAAAAGATGAGCTGGAAACAAAATAAGCCTCATCTTCTCTAATCGGTACCTTATTTTATTTTACTTTATTTTTCCCAGCTTTGTAAAAAGTTCACTGTTTGGATGACTTACACAGTAACATTGTTAAGCTTTAGCTGAACAAGAAACAAGACTAAGACTACTACTACTAACAACAACAACAACAATTCAGGAAGAGGGAGGAGGAGGAGGAGGAGGAGGAGGAGGAGGAGGAGGCTGAATTATGTACAGGATTATGAGTTTTTGCACCAAACAACAATGTGTTTTAGGGGAGGAGTGGTGAACTTCTTGAGCCTTAGAGGAGTTGTATCCACTTACTTTGTCTTGTGGGTTTCATTTATTTGGGGCAGCTGCATTTAATCCCCATCCCCATTCTAGAACCCTGGAAGATCAGGCAGTTCTCTGCTTCAAACACATTGGAGGTCAATGCACAAATCGTGGTGAGGGTAGACCTGGCACATTTGTCCCTACAGCACCCCTTAGTATGATTAATTGGCATGACAAGGGAACACCTGAAAGAGCTTCAGAGACTAAATATAGCCCATCAGGTCACCAGCTGACCAGTTGTTGTTTTTATATAATCATTAAAACTATGGTTAAAGACCCAAGATCCATGAATTTGTCTAGTCTTTTCTCAAAACTGCCTAACCCTATAAGATCTAGTGGTAGCAAGTTTCGTGTGTTAATTATGTGATGTGATGATGTCCTGCTTTTCCAGTGTCATTGGATGAACCCCCCCCCCCCAACTCTAGTATTGTTTCATAACACCTTTACACTTCGGTGGGTTTTGAAATCTGAAAAGCCTTTGAGATTCCCATGAGTTCAAAAAATCCATTGATCATCTGGCCGGAGGGACTGGCTCTGCAATGCATGGCTCAGTCAATCCAACACAAGGTTCTGCGTTGCCAGTGATAAATCTTCCAGTTTCTATTAGCCCTTTGCTGTGCCTTATTTTTAATGTGTAACAGTTTCCCAAATTTGCTTTACTTATTTGCCTTTCATTTCATCTACAGCAACCAAATCGGATGTGACGTTTATTCCATGATGGATCATTGTGTGTTCTTTTGATTTTTGCCTTTTCAGTTATTCAAGATGAAATTGTATAGTCAGTTACACAAATGTCAGTACTTTTGAACTCAAAAGGGCTTACTACTGAATAGACATGCATTTGATTGCATTGTCAGATCCTGAAATTTAAATGGACTAGAATTACATTATAATGAGTGCTACTGATATATAAGAGGGACGCGGGTGGCGCTGTGGGTTAAAGCCTCAGCGCCTAGGGCTTGCCGATCGAAAGGTCGGCAGTTCGAATCCCCGCGGCGGGGTGCGCTCCCGTCGTTCGGTCCCAGCGCCTGCCAACCTAGCAGTTCGAAAGCACCCCCGGGTGCAAGTAGATAAATAGGTACCGCTTACCAGCGGGAAGGTAAACGGCGTTCCGTGTGCTGCGCTGGCTTGCCAGATGCAGCTTTGTCACGCTGGCCACGTGACCCGGAAGTGTCTCCGGACAGCGCTGGCCCCCGGCCAATAGATGTGAGATGGGCACACAAACCCCAGAGTCTGTCAAGACTGGCCCGTTCGGGCAGGGGTACCTTTACCTTTACTGATATATAAGCTACAAGAATGCTAGACTAGATGGACCTTGGATCTGACCCAGCAAAGCTTTTCGTATGTTTTATACCCTGTTATTGTACACAGTTAAGGTGATCTGGTTAGTATCATGGCATGTCAACGATCCGATATTGTCCAATATCAAATATTGAAATCAAATATCAAACAGCCAATGGAATGGAGAGAATATTTCACTGGGAGATCCAGTTTTTAAATTCCTGCTGAAGATCAAACTGGACAGGATGATTGGAGATCAGTGACCAGGATCTTCTGCCAGTTTAGGTGTATGTGTGTTTTCTAGAACCAAGTAGCAGCCCCATGCAGCTGCTATGAAGACCAAGGCATAGTAGTAAGGAAGGAGGCATTTAACCCTTTCTTCCCACCCTGCTTTGCCAATCAAAATTATTCCTGTGGTAAGAATTTAATTCTATACCATCTTGTTGTTACCCAGGTGGGGGTAAAGGGTAAAGGTACCCCTGGACCATTAGATCCAGTTGTGGATGACTCTGGGGTTGTGTGCTCATCTCACTCTATACACTGAAGGAGCCGGCATTTGTCCCCAGACAGCTTCTGGGTCATGTGGCCAGCATGACTAAGCCACTTCTGGAGAACCAGAGCAGCACATGGAAATGCCGTTTATCTTCCCGCTGGAGTGGTATCTATTTATCTACTTGCACTTTGACATGCATTCAAACTGCTAGGTGGGCAGGAGCTGAGACTGAACAATGGGAGCTCACCCCGTTGCGGGGATTTGAACCACTGACCTTCCGATTGACAAGCCCTAGGCTCAGTGGTTTAGACCACAGCACTGCCCAAGTCCATAGCTGTCAATTTTTCCTTTTTCTTGCGAGGAATCCTATTCAGAATAAGGGAATTTCCCTTTTTAAAAAAAGAGAAACATTGACAGCTATGCCCAAGTCCCTACCCAGGTGAGGGACCACCTTTTAAATAAAACACAGAGCCAAGGAAATCAAGTCAAGTCAAGTATCCAGGAGGGGAGAGCACAGCGTAACATGGTTGTTCTAGCCGAACCGCTTGTTAAGAAGAAATCTGCCACAAGGAGAATAAGAATAAGGCTTTTATAGGCAAAGCACACAAAGAGTCTAAACATTCTTAAACACCCTTCTACATACATTAAGAAAGGTTACATGTCATGAGAGAGAGAAACATGCATGGCTCTATATCAGTATCTTTACCCCACAATCACCTTGGAGTGCCCCATATGTGCCCAGGTACAGATCACCATTCTATCACTGTTGCCTTCAAGTAGGATTGTTTACATTCCAGTCCCTATCACATGTCCCTTTGTCCCTGAGCCATCTCAGCTTCAATGAGATGTTTGGATTTACACTGCAGTGTTCACTAGAACAACACCCTTAATGACCATTTGTACCCCTTTCAGGGTTAGATGGGGTTTCTTGTTTATGGCCGAGAGAGCATAAGGTTGTAAAATTGAAGCACACAGGAACCACACACAACATCTATTCAGTGGTGCATTCTATCTATCTAAATGCTAAATGCCATTAATATTCAAAACATAATTATAATCAAAAATATACACCTTGGGTCCCCAATTCTTAGATCATTCCCACAAAGCTGCAATTAGCTTTGCAAGAGAAAACAGGCAACACCGCAAACACCACCATCATTGTGAATAATAACAACCAGGGCTTCTCCTGGTGGCCTCATAAAAGAGGAGCCTCTCCTTCCAGTATCTGAAGCCTAGACCATTTAGAGCAGGATTCCTCAAACTTGGCCCTCCAGATGTTTTTGGCCTACAACTCCCATGATCCCTAGCTAGCAGGACCAGTGGTCAGAGATGATGGGAATTGTAGTCTCAAAGCATCTGGAGGGCCGAGTTTGAGGAAGCCTGATTTAGAGCATTAAAGGTGAATGCAAGTATCTTGAATAGATCCCAGAAACTGCTAGTCTGGTGGCTCAAGTAGCCCTGAGTGTAAGGGTCAGTATGCATGTCCAGAGTTGACATTATTTTGCATCATTCCTCCACATGGTAAGCCGTTCATGCGCAGCATGCCTCAGGAAATTTTCTCAACAACATGGCAGAAGGACCATTCACAACAGCATGGTCACAATCACCTAAGTCATGCACAAGGTGCTGTGAATTCATGCTTTGCCACATGGAGACAAACAAGACCTGTTTGGCTCTGTTTGGTGGAACACGAGCAGCAAAACTGACCCTCAACTTCCTGAGCCATTAAAGCTAGTGTGGCAGCTTTGCACACTCTAATGGGACTTGCTTGGTAAGTAATATTAGCCTTTATCACTTTGAAGCTAGCATGGCAAGGAGGAGTAATCCAGCGCATCTGTTGTGGCCCAGCTTGATTAATGGTTCTAATGTTATCCCCCACAGCGCATGTCAAGGCAAAAAAATTTTAGAGTTCAGTGTATGCCGTAAATCCATTTACAGCTGCTTTTTTATGATGTAATGAAGGCAAACATTATACAAGGCCAGGATGAAGTTATGACATCCTTGGAGGCTTCTCTATTCTGCTCCTTATGACTGCAATCAATGCTTTATGGCAGTTTAGTACGATGGTTCGGATGCTGATTAGAAAAGCCCTTTGCTTGATCAGGGGTTTGTTTCACGGAACAGAAACTTGCTTTTTTGGTAACCTTTCAAGAAGATCACTGCTAACTGGAAACAATTAGTGGGAATTGAAGCAACTCCCTTGAGGCTCAACTAGATCCTTCTATGTCCCATTTTAGTGTAATAGAGGCCGATCTGTGTAGGTGTGGTTCTGCCGCCCCTTTTTTTACTCTGGCAATAGGTCTTCAAAGAATTGAAGAGAATGACAAAGGACAACTGTCTGTGTAGCTGAGGGATAGCTAGCCAGGCTGCGTCCCCTGAGAGTGATGGTTGCTGTTTTCTTTCATTTTCCTTTGGGGAGTGTATGCGCATGTGTGTGTGTGTGTGTGTGTGTGTGTGTGGACACATGCGATGAGGGAGGCCCTGGAAAAGGTCCAGCATTGGCTGGGAAAAGTCCAGGCTCTGTCTGGCAGAAGTTCCATCCAGGGATAGCCGTCCCTTTGCCAGCTGTGAGGAGAAGCAGGCACCACCATAGGCCCCCAGCCCCAGCCTAGGAGCAGCTCTCCTCCCCGTGGCTCCAGAAGGTGCCACCCAGGCAGTCTCGGCAAGGGAACCTGTTGCGCACCCTCAGAATTCAAAATTCTGGCACCTGGGCCATAGCTCCGCTTGCCCCCACCCCTGGCTACGCACCACTGACCTGCTGCTAGGAGAGCTTCCAGAGTCTTCTTCACACATTATTTTCATGCGGGGGGGGGGTCTGCACATAGAGTAAGGACAGGGAGTGCTTGCCCCGTTCCCAATGCTGTACAGTCAGTCTAGCCCAGCCCCTCACATCTACACGTTGAGCACCGACTATTGAAGAGGAACCTCTATGCAAAATATTTGAGAGATAACTAAAAACACATTAGCAAAATTCAAGTGCAATATTCATTTCACATGTAGAAACATGAGATGATGATCCACAAAATACAGTGGTACCTCTGGATATGAACAGAATCCATTCCGGAGCCCCGTTCGCATCCTGAAGTAAACGTAAGGCGCGACTGCGCATGCATGGGTCGCATTTTGCCGCTTCCGTGCATGTGCATGATGTCATTTTGAGTGTGTGCGCATGCGCGAGCAGTGAAACCCGGAAGTAACATGCTCTTTTACTTCCGGGTTGCCACAGAGCGCAACCCGAAAATACTTAACTTGAAGCTACTTTAACCCGAGGTATGACTGTACTAGCAAACAACAAGCACACAAAGGTGGGGGGAACTTTTTCACATTGCTTCATGGACAGCTTTCCGGGGGGCACATGTGAACAGGAGTGGACAGAACCAGATGCAACAGTGAGCCAAGCAGCAGATGTGATTCTTACCTTTGTGTACAAAGCTATATACCGTATTTTTTGCACCATAACACTCACTTTTTTCCTCTTAAAAAGTAAGGGGAAATGTCTGTGCGTGTTATGGAGGGAATGCCTACGGGTGGCATGCCTACGGATTTTCCTCCTCTAAAAACTATGTGCGTGTTATGGTCGGGTGCGTGTTATAGAGCGAAAAATACGGTATATCACACACACACACACACACACACCTCTCTGTCCAGACAAGCACCACTACAGTACAGGGACGCATTCTGGTTAAGAACCGAACAGGCTAGTGATGGCCGTGGCCTGAGGAGACTCATGACGGTTGGATAGGCCACAATCTTCCCTCAGGAGTGAAGCTCTGTAAATTACAAAAATTCATTAAATAATTGCAAACTACCAAGACGAGACCAGAAAAAATACACATGCACAGAATGTCACAGAGCATGCAATAAGAGAAACTGAACAGCTAAGGCACCTCCCTCCTGCCTTGCCCCACCCTGTGAGACCTGTCCACCCAAGCTTCTTTTACTTCAGTGATGTACATGTGCTAAAATTCAGCCATGATTTAAAAGCTCGGCAGAAAGGAAGACTTTCATCCCACTTTTTGGCAGATAGCTCATACTCAGCATCCAGTGCCAATGTGCAATAAGGTCAGTTCCATCATCACTAGTCAACATTCCTGTGCTGCTTTAAGCCATCATTTTAAGGTGGTCATCTCCCACCTAGCTCAAGCAGACAGGCAAGACTAGGGTTTGACCAGTGCTGGAATTACATATAAGCTAAACAAGCTATAGCTTACGGCCCTACTCTCTTGGGGGCCCCCAAAAAAATTAAAGGGAAAAAAACCCTGGATGTACATTTCCAAAATATAAGATAAAAAAACAAATAAGTTAAAGCTGCATACAGCAACAGTGTTTTTTGTTGTGTAGGCTCCTATGATGTAAGTAATGGGCCCCACCTGCTAGCCTGTTCCCTAAAATATCACTGGTTTGCTCATTCTATATATAGGGTGCCTACATTCTGCATGGACTGGTTGCATGGCTTTAGGTACCTATTAGGTCCATAAATTACCATAACATATATTCAACACAAAAAAGGGACAATTTGTTGTTGACAAAGGACAGCTGGACAAATAAAGGGCCCCATTACCTTCAGTAGCTTAGGGCTTCATCAAACCTAAATCTGGTCCTGGGTTTGACCCAGAGTTTGATCCCTTGCGTTTGTTTGCAAGTTGCAGCAGATGCCCCTGAGCAGCGGCGTAGCGTGGATTGTCAGCACCCGGGGCAAGGCAAGTAATTTGTGCCCCCTAACCCGTGGATTTGCGCCCCCTAACCCATGGATTTGCGCCCCCTAACCCTAACCCCCAGATGTTGCGGCCGGTGCGGCCGGCCCCCCCTGCACCCCCACGCTACGCCACTGCCCCAGAGCTACGAAGGATGATGATGATGAAAACTCTGAAGCTGCTCCTTAAATACTATGGCCATCGTCAGCTCGACAAGACACTTTTACTGCGAGCTGACTGCTCTTGCACTCGTAATAAAAAACAATGCTACATCCAACAGCTTTTCATTACTCTTTGCTTTGAAACACCCCGAACAATTTATGGTGACAAAATTACAGCCTGGCTTGCAAACCAGTATCTCTGTCCAAGTTAAGTCAGGGAACCTATGAATCTGTATGACTGAAGCAGTTGAGTTTGTGCATGATCATTCTGCTTCCTGTTCCTACATATATTTTTTTCCCCAGAAAGGAGATGGAGTTGAGTCATTGTCTAGCATTATAACTAATCCCTCTCCCCAGGTAAGTTTTCCAAAACGACATATTGCAAGGTATGTTAAGTAGAAGCGAGGGCTTTTCCCAGTGGTGTTCTTCTTACAAGCGTCAGAGTGTGACTCCCATCTATTTTTTGATCATTTATTCAATTAGATATGTAAATCGGCTACAAAACCTGGAACACACCTGTTCCTTCCAGCTGTCTACCAAACATGGACTCCTTTACCTGTAGAAAGCCAGTGCCCATTCATTAAAAATCTGCGGAAGGGTAGCAAGATAATTTCCAATTAGCTCTTTGTAAATGCCATGTAAACAGCTGGAAATTATTCGTTAGTTTTTTGTTTTTGTTTATTTCAAATGCAGGAACATAAATCCATGAAAAGGTATGGCTGCTGTGGATCAAAAGTGGTATTAGCAGACATATACACACCTGGTTTATATTGTTCCCAGGCATCAACTCCAGTCCTGAAATCTTCTGCCCTGCTATTTTTTCAACCTCCTGCACCCCTACAAAAGCTTTTCGGGAGGAAATGTTGTGTGTTAATTTGGATTTTTTGAGGGGGGTTTATTTGTGGGCTGGGGGATTGTTTAGGGCAGGCATAGGCAAGCTCAGCCCTCCAGATGTTTTTGGATTACAACTCCCATCATCCATAGCTAACAGGACCAGTGGTCAGGGATGATGGGAATTGTAGTCTCAAAACACCTGGAGGGCCGAGTTTGCCTATGCCTGGTTTAGGGGCTTTTGTTGGGAGTGTATTTTTTTATTACTTTGTATAATATATTAGTATTGTTAATTGTTTTGATTATTTTTATTATGTATTTTGTGCTGTAACTTTGTGTTGTGAACTGCCCTGAAACCTACAGGTATAGGGCAGTATAAAAATTTAGTAAGCAAACAAATAAATCAGTAGCCAGCCCAGAACATTTTGCTACCTTCAGCACAGCTGCAAATGGCCCTCCCTCAACCTCAATTTGGGGTATATGAATATGTGTGAAATATATATGAATATGAATATGAATATGAAGTGGAAAACGTATTGACATGACTTTGATATCTAAGGCATTTGAGAAGCACCCTCTCATTAGAATGTAACAAGAGCTCATCAGCATCAAACCAAAGGTCTGTCTAGTCTAGCATTCTGCTTACCTAGTGGCCAACCATGTGCATCTTACTACATTATCATCATCACCACCATCACTGCCAAGGGTACAAAACTTGATGTCTTATGTTGCCCTAACATTAATTGAAATGGGCCCATTATAGGAAGCCGGCAGCCCAGTATCCAGAGCTGATCTAAAGTGCAGAGATTAATGAGATCAAATCCCAACCTTCTTTTTCAAAGTTGGTTGTGAGATGCAGAGCTGCTTCATGTTCCTGTCTGGGTTATATGGCATGTGCTTTATCTCATTTTTACTTTGAAGTAAAATTGATTGAGGGGGTGTTGGTTGGTTGCCTAAGCAAACAGACTGTCCTGCAGTCATGTCAGGCTGATTTATGAATAATCCAAGAATGTTTGTCTATGTCTATACATGCATATCAGATCAATATTCAAAATCATTGCTAGGAATGCCAATGTCCAGGTCACAAGCTAGTTAGTTTCCTGGAACCAATCTGCATAGTAACGGGCCTCTGAATTGTTGTCTCCTAAACAAGAGTTGTCATGCAGAAAGCAAACCTTAGTTAGAGCAAAACTGACCCAAAAGTGGTGTTGAATTTCTTCTTTTCATCAAATGCAGGTGAGAAAGTGGGTTCTCTGAATCAGCATCTGGTAGATAACAAACTGGATAAGGGCCAATGAAGTGAGCCTCTACTGATAAAAGAGGGAGGTATTGTTAGCGAGTTGTTTGCCTGCCCAGATGTTCTACTTGATCTGGAGGGCTTGAACATGCAATAAACTCAGGCTCACAGATTCAATGTGATCTTTGATCCAGCATTATCACTAGAGCAGGCATGGCCAAACTTTGCCCTTCAGCTGTTTTGGGACTACAACTCCCATCATCTGGGTAAGGTTGCATTTCAGCCCAAGCTGGAAAAGATGCTCAGCGTCACTGAGGTCAGCTGTGCCTCTAGTGCAGGCATGGCCAAACTTGGCCCTCCATATGTTTTTGGGACTACAACTCCCATCATCCCTAGCTAGCAGGACTAGTGATCAGGGATGATGGGAATTGTAGTCCCAAAACAGCTGGAAGGCCAAGTTTGGCCATGCCTGAACTAGAGGCACAGCTGACCTCAGTGATGCTGAGCATCTTTTCCAGCTTGGGCTGAAATGCAACCTTACCCAGACAGAGATGCCTTGCTACAGTTCATCAGGTTCTGATAACCTCTCTCTTGGGTTACTGCATTGAACGTGGAGATCCTTTGAAAGCAGTCTGGGGATTTCAGCTGTCCAGAACAGGGCCGCTAGATTGTTAAGTGGGACTGGATGAGTTGGTCATATTATACCAGTGCCCATCCGCTTCCAAGGCACAAGCTGGAAAAGTAGGGTGGGCTACATATGCATCACCAAAACAGGACACTGATAAGCACAACATTTCCATGTGCTGCTATATATATGGTGACTTGAGTGCCTGCTCAGTCTATTGCCCAGGTGCTAACTCTGGATTAACAACTTCAGGTCTCTCCTCCCATTCTTATGATCCTAAGACAGCCCTACAGACAGAGGACTCCTCCAGATAGAGAACTCTATTATGTAATATGTAATATTTAATATGTAAAGACACAACCACCCTAATTCAAAGTTTCCAGAGAGGTAGTTATATTTGTTGCAGGAGAACCATCAAAAGCTATAGTGGCTTCTTGAAGATTCACAAAACAATCCTAACCATGCTACTCAGTTGTCAATCCTATTGAATTAAGTGGGACTTACTTCCAGGTAAATGAGTTTAGGATTGTAGCCTAAGGAGCGTAGTCAACATTAGCCATACTCAGAGTAGACCCACTGAAATGAATGGGCATGGCTGACTTAAGTCCATTGATTTAAGTATTTTTTGAGTAGAACATTGGGCACACCATACATTTAAAACACATGACTTCCCCCAAAGAATTCTAGGAACTGTAGCTTCCTACTCACTGAACAATAATTCCCAGCACCCTTTACAAACTACAATTCCCAGGATTCTTTGCTCATGTGTTTTAAATGTGTGTTGGATGTGATTTAAAGCATGGTGTGGATGTGACCTTAGTTGGATACAACTAAGGTGTGTTTTTAATTATCCTCTTTGTGAACCGAACCTGCCCCGAACTCCCAAAATAGCTTATTCACCCCCCCTACATTACTTCACGTCCAGCTAAATTCACAGCTCTCTCTGCCCATCTCTGACACAGACAGACATTGCCTTTCACTGTCCTTCCATCAAAATTTGGCATGTGTCACATTCTCAAGACTGGAGAGAGATTCGAAGGCATTAAGGATCTTTTTTGTTAAAATGCTTGGCTGCTCATTAAGTTGCCCAGTGACAAATCCATTCACGGTCATCAAGACAGCTGCATTAATAACACAATTAGCTAGAAAAACCAAGGGGACAGATTATATTCATAAGGTAAAAGTTACTCCACCCCCCTCGCCCACATTATATCCTTTATTGAGGGTACTTTTTCAAGGGATAACATTTCAGCAATTTAACGCCCACTTATGCCAAGAGATAATGTATAAGAAACAAGGACATCTGGAAGCAAATATTCTCTCATCTGAGGATGTTTTGTGGAACAGGCTGAGTTCCCAGGTGAACCCAAATTTAAAACCCATCAGGAATCTTAGGTTGTCTTGGATACCTTTCAGGAAGAATGTGATTAATCCATTCTAGATTTATTTATTTTTAAAGAAAAAGAGGAAGAAATTGAGTAATGGGGAAAGGATAGGAAATGATATGTGAGGATAAAAAGAAAAATGGTTCTGATGTGTTACTTCTAAACACAAATTGAATTAAATATAAATAACAAAAAAAGACACCTAGGGGAAATGGCTTTACACCAGATTATTTGTCCATCTATTCCAGGTGTGGGGAAATTTAGGCCCCTCCAGATGTTTTTGGACTGCAACTCCCATCATGTTGCTTGGGACTGATGGACATTGGAGTCCAGCAACATCTGGAGGGCCACAGGTTCCTCACACCTGTTGCAGCACTTTGACTGGCAGCAACTCTCTATCACCTGCTGCCTGCTCCTTTTAGCCAGCAATCAAACCTGGGACCTTCCAGATACAATTATTATTATTATTATTATTATTATTATTATTATTATTATTATTATACATACATACCCATCTGGCTGGGTTTCCCCAGCCACTCTGGGTGGCTCCCAACAACAACAACAACAACAACAACAATAATAATAATAATAAAGCAACAAAACATCAAACATTAGAAACTTCCCTAAACAGGGCTGCCTTCAGATGTTTTCTAAAAGTCAAATAGTTTTTTATTTCCTTGACATCTGATAGGAGGGCATTCCACAGGGCAGGTGCCACTGCCTGGTTCCCTGTAACCTCACTTCTCGCAGTGAGGGAACTGCCAGAAGGCCCTCAGAGCTGGACATATGCTCTGCGGCTGAGATGCATTAATAAAGAGGTTGTGGTTTGCAAAGATAATCCCAATGATTTTTTCCACTTTGCTCAGTATTTAGATGGTATGCAATCCATGCAACATAGTTTTTGGGTCTATTATTATGGAAATGATACCGAAGTGCTTTAACACCTTGATTCCGTAATCTGGGTGGGAGGGAGGTGGTGCCCCTGTTACTTTCCTTCCTTCAGAGTTTCATACCATTTTGCTGGTGTGTTTCCCTGAGGTTCTGAGCAGAGTTAATGCTTCATCCACAAGGCACCGCATTCCTTCTGAGTGCTGCTGACATTGTTGTTCTCTGAATGAACACCGGCAAGAGACAGACCTAAAACAAGCTCCTCAGTGGTAATGAAATCGCTTCAAATGTGCTGAAAATATCAGATAAACGGTCGTCACAGCCCATGTTAACAAGCTCCACACGCTGCCTTTCCCTTTCATCTGTGACAACATTAAAGGTTTTACTAGCCATTAGGTTGCATTGCGAGAGTTACAAAGGAAGACAAGACGAGCTATTCCGGGAGGAATTTAAAGCTGTCTAATGACTGTACAAGACATTCTAAATGTTGCCTCTTCGGCAGCTAAGAAAATACTGACATTGGCATAATTAACCATTCCAGGCTTCGAGGAGCTCATATATTCTCAAGGCAAGCAAATGCCCAGATCTTACTGGAGGTGATGTTTCAAACAAGACCATAATGTGGCAGAGATGAGTTTTCACTTGCCCTCCACCACACTCACTGAGTACCGTGGTTGAAACTGCACATGCATGCAGCCTCTGAGGGGTTTCATGCTTTGTCACATCATTCCATTGTCGCACCTCTGTTCATAACAGAAGGCACTGGCAGGGCACATTCCCAAAGTAGCCATGTTCCGTAAATTGCTTGGTTCCCGCCTTCCCCCATGCATCTTTCTCCAAGTTAATTCACATTACAAAAATGTCAGTGAGCATCCTTGCACGATTGCTCATTTCTTTAAGCTATTGGCCTCTGGCTGACTATGTTCTTGACATGTGAGCAGCATGGAAGCATTTGTTTCCAGTCGTACCACATGTGAAGTGGTGTACTGCAATGGTTAAAAGCACATGCTACATATGGGGAAGGCTGGGCCAAAGCTCATCCAAGATAGAAGTGAAGACAACCTACTCTCTCGCTCACTAAGCCCCAGCTACTAAAATCAAGATGACAGCTCTGACTTTCTTAGGGTTGTTGCAATGATTAGATGCCTGCCAAGATTTGATGGTTCCAGTTACAGATAGGTAGCCGTGTTGGTCTGCCATAGTCAAAATAAAAAAATTCCTTCCAGTAGCACCTTAAAGACCAACTAAGTTAGTTCTTGGTATGAGCTTTCGTGTGCATGCACACTTCAGGTATCTGAAGAAGTGTGCATGCACACGAAAGCTCATACCAAGAACTAACTTAGTTGGTCTTTAAGGTGCTACTGGAAGGAAGATTTGATGGGTATAAAGAAGGACGGACATACAACACCTTCATTTTCATACCAGTGATTACTTTGCAACAAGCTCCACATTACAGATTCCTGAAGGCACTAGGGACACAGGTGGGGCTGAGCCTCTTGGGCTTGCTGATTGGGGTGAGCTCCCATTGCTCTGTCCCAGCTCCTGCCAGCCTAGCAGTTCGAAAGCACACCAGTGCCAGTAGATAAATAGGTACCACTGCAGCAGGAAGGTAAACGGCATTTCCATGCGCTCTGGCACTCGTCACGGTTCTCCGTGCACCAGTAGCGATTTAGTCATGCTGGCCACATGACCCAGAAAGCTGTCTGTGGATGAACGCCAGCTCCCTCGGCCTGAAAGCAAGATGAGCGCCGCAACCCCATAGTTGCCTTTGACTGGACTTAACTGTCCAGGGGTCCTTGACCTTTTTGGTAGGTCAGGGTTACTCATTAAGTGAGGATACCAAAGAATTAGCATTCTCTGCTGTGATGGACTGTAAAGTAAATGGCTGCTTACCCAGTCACAGGGTGGGTGGCTGTTGTGGCTTGTTGAGCTGGGTTTCTCCCGCCTTGGGAGCAACAACAGAGCTAGGTGGCTGGCTGTAGGGAATTCCCAGGCTGGCCACTGGAGATTGGCAATGGCTTTCCTCCCACTGGTTTATTTGAAATCCTAGCCAATCCGGCTGGGCCAGGTGGGCGGGGCTTGAGTCCCGATAAAGGCTGGCTGCAGCCAACCCCAATGACTACTGGTAGCCAAAGAACACAGAGCAGATAACATCATGTAGGGGTGCATCACTCCCACCCCAGAACTGTGCGATAAATGGGTACCCCATTAAAGGGGTCTAGTAGGAAGTCTACGTCAAAAAGTTAAAGCATGTGGCACATAAGTATCATATATATATGATACTTATGGTGTTTGGCTCCAGAAATAGAATTTCCATCCCAAATTCTGGATTTATTCTAAGGAACTAGGGATGGATGGGTGTGGTAGTTCTGGTTTCTCTTAGTTCCAGTCTGAACTTCATTTCATCCCATTTCCACATCAACTTGCAATTTTATAAAAAGAAATGTCCACATGAACATTCATAACATTTTCATGCAGCTTTCTCCTCGTGTACAATATTCCGTACATGGTCTTCTGTGATGCAATCATTTTTTTCAAACAATTGTCCCTCCTTTAATGCATTTATACATTATTTTCACAGATATATGTATTGTTGCACACTTTTTCCTAGTTAAGAACGATGGTCAATGTTAGTCAGAGTAAGCCCCATTGAAATCTATGAACAGAAGTCCATTGATTTCAATGGTTTAATCCAATTATGGTTTGGTTGGAGTTACTGATACTTTCTCTGCATGCATTTTCTTATTGAATAACTGCATCGTGAAATTAACGGAAGAGCTAATTTTGAAGGATAGCTGGGTCATGCTGGCCGGGGCTGATAGGAGTTGGAGTCCAGCTACTTGTGAAGAGCCCTGTATTCCCCACCTGAAATATTGTCTGGGGAAATGCAAGCTAGATAGATTTGCATTAAAATGTCAACAAACAAATTCATCCCCCTGGTCCCTACAGGAAACCAGGGTTTTGCCACTGAAAATGGAACTAACTATAGTTTTTGACTAACTTCCTCCTTTGAAAGATTTGGGTGTGCCATACATAACATTTGATGTATAATTCATGGAAGGAATTGAGAGATTTGCTCTGCTTAGGCATCAATTTACCAGCAGGGAAGCTAATACCCTGCAAGCAAAGATACTATTATTTCCAGAAATAAAATGTGAGCAACAAGATGAATTTCTTTAGCAAGCCCTGATTGTTTGGGAGACAACCAATGTTTGCATTAGTGCGATATCATCTCTGCTGCAATAATAGGAGCTAGTTTGTGCATTATTATCTTTCACGCTTGGTTTTTGTTTGTTTTCGTGCTCTCTAAGTCTGGGAGGGAAAATATGGAGAAGAGCAATGGCTCAATTTGCTCATCATCACTTTCTGACTGTGAAGATAACTTTGTAAAGAGAGACAACATTTTGTTTTCTTGGGGGTCGGTGAAATCATTGTGAATAATCTTGGGACTGTATCTGCCTTTTGGTGGGAAGAGATGGTTATCCTAGTCTGTGCCTACTCCTAACACCTTTTCAGAATGCTATGGGAGGCTGGGCTCAGTGGGGATTTATCCAATGCAAATGTATTTTTCGTACCTTCTTTCCCTTCCAAATACTGGGTCTAGGCTGAATTGAGAACCATTCCCGTCAGTCCAAATTAGCTCATCTATCTTTGCTACCAGGCTTCTTCATCATTGGGTCCCCAAGTAGTTATGGTTGCTAGACTAAAATCCCTATCATCCTTCATCACTGACTAGGCTGGGTGGTAATGATGGGAGTTGTAGTCCAGCAATATTTAGGGACCCAAGGCTGAAGATCTCCACAGGGCAAACATCAAGGCAACTGAACTGATTAAGCGGCAGGATACATGATGCATAGAAAACTGCAGCTCTGAACATCTAATTTAAGCCTTTTAAGAATAAAGAATCATTCAGGTCAGACAGATAGCAAAAGGAGTGAGTGCATCACAGGTTATGAGAATGGGGGAGAGGAGTGATGTGCACCTTTTCCTCATCCACCACACAAGGATGGGCACAGCGTCAGCATCTGGGCAAGTGTTTAAACTAGGGTGTTGTTCCACATTCCCTTTAAAGAAATAAATCCTGCCCTGTGCTGTGTCAAGTCTAATTCCATTTCTACTCAGGTGCTGCTCCCCCCCCCCCTTCTTCAACTAAGCTAGTTCTTAAGTTAGCAGCCTGGACTTTTTTCCCCTTGTGTGGAGGGCATATGTTGTGTTTTGTACATGGGGAAAGGGAGAATGAAGCACCCACACAGGTTCACACCAGAAAGCCACCGTAGGCATCTCAGTTTGACTAATCAGTGACATATTCCATCGCAAACTGTATGAAATGCTGTCCAGATCCCCTCATTATTTCATTTCAAAACCACTCAGCGTGGAGTTCAGGAAAGGAATTCCTAAGGGATAGTGCCTAGTTGGTTTAGGAGTTCTCGTTGCTTACAGTCTATCATTAACAGGAGAGTGGATGTGGAATCTCCCTTGTTCTCAGCAAAGACTTTTCATGGTTAGGACAAAAGTGATGAGTCAGAGAATGTAGTGGAACAGACGCAGATGTTCATAAGCAAGGTGTCTTGTGGTTTAATAGTCTGTCTCTCCTATACCAGGAATGACAGGATTGGAAGGATCTAGTCTGAGAATTTCAAGGGAAATGGGCAGCCCAGTCCTATGATGCTGTTGCAGTTGAACACATTTAGCAATGGAAAAGTAAGTCTCCGGGCCATTTAAGAGGCATTTAAGATGTTTTGTATGGGCTGGATTCAGGCATTCTTCTTTATCACTTGACCCCTGTGACATGAAGTCATGACTATTATGTGTGAATGGGTCATCACTGGTAAGAAGAAGAAAAAGAGAGTGTGTTAAATATTACATATAGCAGCAGATCCAGCCAAAGATATTTCTCTCCCTGACAAGATTCACTTTCACACACTCTGCATACAGAAGCCAACCAGCCTAGCAGCTGAAAAGCACACAGCTCTTTCCTACAATGAGGGGATCCAGCAACTGCAGCCTGAGACAGTTACCTAACATGGCCATCACTGACAGACTCTGAGCAGACTCTCAAGAACATGCAACTCCTATCAACCCTGACCTGCCGCCTGATGGGAGTCCGAAAACGTCAGGAGGACTACAGATTTCTCTGCCTGACATTGGCGGTTGGATCCAAGGAAAGGAATGGATACAAATGTTCCCTTTCACTCATGGAAGGCTGCCTCTGGATCCACCATTGTTCTCCTTTGGATCCGGTCCATGGAACCTTTCATATATCACCTGAAAGCCAACAATAATGAGGATTCTGCTGTATATCCCATTAAAATCACAGCCATTACTCAATCGAGCTGTTTCATAACCAGAGTCTGAAACACATCTTATTAATTGAAGACCCATAAAAGTTTTGCTTAAGTAGAAATGTTCAGGCAGGACTTTGAGAAGAGTATAAAATGAGTGGCTGTGCATATCCCCCTGGGGTTTGAGAAGGGCGGGGGGAGGTAAGTACCTTGGGACCAGATGTCTACAATCTAGAAACAGATGGACGAAAATTAATTTTACATGACAAAAGAATTCATCATTAAAGTATGGTTATCAGACACTTTAGAGAATGCGGCAACTCAAGTCTTCCGTTTTGTTTTTAAATTCTCCTGTAGAAAACATCATTCCTGCAAGGGGGGGGGATATTATTAACATGACCTTTTCAATTAAATCCCAAAAGACCTGAGTGAGGACATTTCTGAAACCTACATGACAGTCACCAAACTATTTGAGGCAAAGGTAAGTATGTTAAAGCTCATTGATTTCCAACAGTTCAACCACTGTTGGAGGCTGTATGCTTCTGAATACCAGTTGCTGAAAACTGCAGGAGGGGAGAGTAATCTTATGTTTGTGTCCTTCCTACTTGCATGTTTCCCATAGACATCTGGTTGGCCACTGAGAGAACAAGAAGCTAGACCAGACCAATGTGGTCCACTGGTCTGGTCCAGCGGGGTTCTTATAGATTGCCCCAAACAAATTTATTGACTCGAAAAGGGGCCTGGAGCAAGAAGGGATCCTTTCAATAGAAGTTCCCTGGGAAGAGGAAGTGATTATTAAACCAATCTAGAAACTAGCTCTTCAAGAGAAATGCTGGTCTCCTAACAACACTCAGAACCCTTCATGTGATACGAGTTTATACACACCTTCTGTCCTTTCATTGTATAATAACAAGTTTATCGGGTTCCCCCCCTTTTTTCTTCTTTTTTCTTTAAATTATTTTTATTTTTAATAAAGAAAATTTACTTATTTATTTTTTATACTATCAGAACCCCTAAGAAACTTCAGTTCCAAGGATTCTTTGGGTGAAACCATGACATAGCTCTAAATCTCTTATGAGATAGCTCTAAATGTATAGTACAGTTGGGAGCCTTACTCTAAAAGAATTGTATAGTACAGTTGGGAGCCTTAGTCTAAAAGAATATAATATCTGTATATTCCAGCTCCAAAGTCTGATGTGTGTTACCAATAAGTTGGATCCATTTTCCATTGCCAGACTCCTCTTATACCTCCCCCCTCTTTCAGAGTTGAGGGTTTTCGTTTTTGCAAAGAGCTGTGCTATTTTAAACAAGGTTGAGAGAAAAGGGACCATGATCTCTGCAAGGCAAAGCAAATCATGACAAAACTGAAATTTATTTTGAGTCCTAAGGAAAATCAAGACACCAACGTCCAAATGAGGGGAAATGCTTAGACAAGCATATAATTGCCTTAGAATACTGTTAAGGCTCATAAATGAAATGTACATCATGCAAAAGGTTCCATTGCCATTAGCAAAACTGACAGGCTTAGGAATTATTCTGGCATTTTAACACACTACAACTGGTTTTTTGATATGGCATTTTTCATATGTAAAATTACTGGAAAGGGCATGGCGGTTAATTCATTTAGTTGCAAAGTTAGCCTCAGCTCTGACTTGATTGCTTAAGTTTACCATCTGGCATCCAAAGGACTATTCATGTAATTGAAATTAAGATCATGAATCCATCAAGCAGCATGATATTTATTGCTGGAAATGGCAACATTATAATAATAAATAGCAGCAGCCGGGGTACGATGTTTCGCATATGCTGATAGCACACAGTCTAATGATGACTGCTAAATACAGTATATTTCCACTTAAATTGGACACATTTAATGGTGCAATGTCATTTTGCTTGATGACATGGACAGAAGAACTCCCTGTTTGAAAACTAATTGTTACGGGGGACATATTTTTGAATTTAGTCTGGGAGGTAGATCTGTCCCCAGGAAATAGGCCCATCAATGGCCATTATCAATGACAAATGGGGCAGGCAGCAAAATGTTGCATTGTGGAGTGCTCTGCTTTTAGAGTCTTCCAGTCAGCCATGCCTCTTCCAGCATACTCCTTTCCAGTTTCCCTCTCTCCCTCTTGCCTATAATCAGAGTCTAAAACTGTTAAGGATAATAGTTTAATTTCCTGAAATGGAAATGTTTGCTTATGTTGAATTGCTGCGTACTTTTAGCATGGGATTTTTACTTTGGCAAAAGCTCTCATGTGATTGGCTGACTGCAATCCATTCTGTTGTGACTGTTATTCAAGTAACTGTTGTTTTTGTTCTCCCCCTGTTCTCTGGAGGTGGGGGGATGGCTTCTGAGAGAGGTTTCTCTGGCTGCTGCTGAGGACGATGTATGTCTGTCTGGGGTGAGGCAGACAGAGGAAGATCCCTAAATGTCAATAGAGAGAAACCTGTGCTTTCTATAAGGAACAAAGTCAATAAGCATGAGATTGTAGATATGTTCTTCTCAGTTATATGTTTATGAAAGTAAAATTATTTTGAATATAAAGAGTCTGTACATTGCATATCATTAAATTTTTATATACTGTACACAACAACAACACATCAATTATGTGAATAGCAGTCACATTGTGTGGGTTTTCAAACATCAAATTCCAGGTGCAGCAAATTGCAGGTGATTGTTATCAGTATCACAGTACATGGGGAGGGGAGCTCCCCCCCCACTACAATCCCCATTAAATCTCCCTCCCCCAGCACAGTAATTAGCATTAGGAAGAGAATCTAAACGTTGCTGCAATCTTGATAACAATCACTATAATAAAACACATGATTGGATTACTAATTGCATTGTTAATGACAAATATAGTTAGGCCCTCAATCATCATTCTAAGCCCACCGAAGATGTTTAGTCCATACTGAGCAATTGAGGGAGGGGGTTCCCCTCACTGTAGTGTTTGTAATAATAAATATGCAGCACTACAATTGTTCACCATAAGTTGCTTATCTCAAATCTTATTTCAACAGGGCAGGGTTGGAAGGACTCTATGGACACCAGAAAAAGCGTCTGGAGGAGAGGAGACCATGTTGGTGACCTCTAATCTACAGCACATATTTATTATTTCAAGGTATTTATAGGCTACCTGATTACCCAAGTTTTTAAGTGGCATACATAAAAATTCTTAAAAAACATGCAAAGAACATTAATAACTTTTTTTATTAAATAAATATAAAGTAATAATAAAAACCAGAAAACTTCCTTAAATCCATGCTGAATAGGATTTGTCTGGCATGTGGTGTTCAACAGGGAGGGGGCCTGTCAAATCTCAGTCAAGACAGAGTTCCACAGAATGAGGAGGACCATAATAAATGCACAACTTCTGGAGAATGAGAGCTGTGCATCTGAGCCATGGGAAAACACTATCGGAGACTCTCCCCCAGATATTTCAGTGACTGGGCAGGTGTATAAGGAATAAGGTGGTCCTTAATGTATCCTGGACCCAGGTTGTTAAGGGCCTTTTAAGTTAATAAAAGAACATTGAACTTGGCCCAGAAATATGTGCCAAAATGGACATCAAGTACAAGCTGATAAGGACCAGTGCTGGAGGTCATCTGGATTGCTTCCTAACAACCATCTCAAGGCAATTTCATAATGCAATAAAAGCATTTATAAAATAAGTGCAGATATAAAAATAATTTAAAAACATTACATGTGTAAAGACAGTTAAAATGAGGGCATTTAAAAAAAACATGATCAAATTCAATAGAGATACCAGTTTTATTCATTGGGAAAAGGAAACTTCACATTTTAGACAAAGATTCATTGGTGTAACTCCATTTCTAGTTAGAAACATTTATAACTGGTAGGGTAGCAGTGACCCATAGACGGGGACTGGATTTCTGAAGAAGTTGCTTTTGAAATGCTGTAATTTTAGTAATAAGTGGGCTTCTTTTTATCAAGTGTTATGAACCACAGGATCATTATATGGTATGAATTATGCTAAGGGATATGGAACCGGTGATCATATGGTCTAGTTACTTTCCAGTGACTGGAGACGGGTCAGACAGCTGCATATCACTCACTTTAAAGGACTCTGTGTCTTCGGAAACTTCAGCAGAATGAAGGTGAGAGATTTTGTCCCTACATTAAGTCAAGGTGAAAATTTAATCATTCTGGATGTGCCAATTATTCATGCACTTGCAAGATGTCCACCAAGTGCAGCAAAAGTGATACATATCCATAAAGATGAGCAAAAGCAAAGTGAATGGGTGCATGCCAGACCCTTGTTCCCTTACAGTCCTCTGTGCACCAGAAGTGGTTTAGTCATGCTGGCCATATGACCTGGAAAGCTGTCTGTGGGCAAAAGCCGGCTCCCTCAGCCTGAAGAGAGCCAGTGTGGTGTAGTGGTTAAGAGCGGTAGACTCGTAATTTGGGGAACCAGGTTCGCGTCTCCACTCCTCCACATGCAGCTGCTGGGTGACCTTGGGCTAGTCACACTTCTCTGAAGTCTCTTAGCCCCACTCACCTCACAGAGTGTTTGTTGTGGGGTAGGAAGGGAAAGGAGAATGTTAGCCGCTTTGAGTCTCCTTAAAGGGAGTGAAAGGCGGGATATCAAATCCAAACTCTTCTTCTTCTTCTTCTGAAAAGCGAAATGAGTCACCTTTGAGTGGACTTAACCACCCAGGGGTCCTTTACCTTACCTTACGTAACCTTAGGTCAGGAGTGGTGAACCTGAGTGGCTTTCCAGATGTTATTGGACGACTCCTGTCATCCTGGAGTAGGCTTGCCAGAATTTCCCAAAAATATCTGGAATACTGCAACCACAAGCAGTGTCTGGGCGAAAATTGTCGAGATGTCCGGGAAAATCCGGCAGCCCATGTTGGCAGTGTTGTTTTTCCTGATTTTCCTCGGAAATAATATAATAATTATAATACATTTTTATTTATACCCCGCCTCACCCAGTTTAAAAACCAGGCTCAGGGCAGCTAACAACAAATATAAAACATTGATTAAAATGCGACTTTAAAACAGCATAAAATACAACATAAAATGCAGCATCAATATCAATAAAATTCAAAAATTCAAGGGTCATCTTGGGGAAGAAAAAAAACCGAGTCAGTAGACATCAAATGATCAGCAGGGCTAACTGGCCAAGTTGGTCCAGCTAGGGCCAGCAAGGGGACCAGGGAAGAATTTAAATGTGGGGTCCCTGAAAGGGTTTCTTCATAGAAGAGGAAAGGGTAAAGGGAATAGAGGATCAGGCTAATTCAAATTGAAAGCCAGGTGGAATAGCTCTGTCTTACAGGCCCTGCAGAAGGAGATCAAGTCCTGCAGGGCCCTAGTCTTGTAGGACAGAGCATTCCACCAGGTCAGAGCCGTCACTGAAAAAGCCCTGGCCCTAGTGGAGGATAGTCTCAAAAGCATCCAATTTCTTTGCGATTTTGCAAAAAAAAAAGCCCACCAACTTTTCATCCACATCTGGAGCGCACCACTTCAGCTGCCTTATGCTTCCTACACCCCCTATCTCCTCTTTGCTGGCCTGCCATCACCATTTCCTTTCTTTATGCGCTATTCTAGCCCTTTTTCATAAGTAATCCCAAGCAGGAGTACCAACACTATTGGGATGAGGTGTCTTTGCCTCCGTACCCCAATATCTGTTGGAAGGGCCCCTCAACGTTGAGGAGACCAAGGAGTCTGAGCGTGGAGCCAAGCGTGGCACAGCTTCATTGACTGGCTCCTTCTGAGCACAAGGGAGGAGAAGCCACTGGCCATTGAAACTGTGCCACATTGTGCAATGTGTTCACCCTCCAACTGACGATGCAATGTTGTGTGCATATTGAACACTGTGTGCATCATGTCACACATGTGCAATGCACAATGGGTGCATGAAGTCACACACGACGTGCATCGGGGGGCCCTCAATCTTGGGCACAAGTCGGCATCTCTGGCCCCAAGTCATTGGAACCCAGATTGTTGATACTACTTTTACCTGCAACCAGCAGTGGCGGACCTTGGAGTCTCAAATTTCTTCATAATAATAATAATAATAATAATAATGGCTGGGTTTCCCCAGGTACTCTGGGCAGTTTCCAACAAAAGATTAAAATACAATAGTCCTTCAGATATTAAAAGCTTCCCTAAACAGGGCTGCCTTCAGATGTCTTCTAAAAGTCTGGTAGTTGTTTTTTTCCCCTTTGACATCTGGTGGGAGGGCGTTCCACAGGGCGCGTGCCACTACCAAGAAGGCCCTCTGCCTAGTTCCCTGTAACTTCACTTCTCGCAGTGAGGGAACAGCCAGAATGCCCTCGGTGCTGGACCTCAGTGTCCGGGCTGAACGATGGGGGTGGAGATGCTCCTTCAGGTATGCTGGGTCAAGGCCATTTAGGGCTTTAAAGGTCAGCACCCACACTTTGAATTGTGCTCAGAAACGTAACTGTGCAATGCCAAAATTCGGTGCTCCCTCCCCACCTCTTGCCTTCCATTCTACATCATAGTTGTAGTGCCCCCGAGGCTGTGCACCCTGTATGACCAAACTGGTTGGGGTCCCCTCAACCCACCTCTGCAGTGAGACATGAGGAGCAGAGCAGCAGCCTCCCAGCTCTGACAGCGGAAAAGTGAGATATTGTGAGGACCAAAACTACAGATTTATCTGTCTTATCATATATCCCATTAGAGGTGGAGCATCTGCACAAGCGTTAACTCTGGCACGTCCCTTTTTTTAGAATTTTACCCCTGAATATGTTTAAATAAGTTGACTGATGATATCCTGAAGCAGCACTACAGTCCTCCATCAAATGGTAAGGATGGCATTCTGTGCTGCTCCTAGTTCATAGGCATGACTAAACTAGGTCCATTCATTTCAGTGGGTCTACTCAAAGTAGGGTTTCATTGAATAGAACCCTATGAATAGAGACAGAAGACCTTGCTGTCAATCATATGTATTGTGATTCTCCACTTCAGATAAAAATAATAATTCTATTTTTTATGCCTCCACCTCCCTCAAAAAAGAAAACCCAAACAGCTTATTACTATTTTGTTTCAGTCGCTTGGCTCACTTCATTGCACCCTTTTGTGTTGTTTATTTTATTGCTCACCGTGGGCCTGTTATTACATTAAATTTTCCCCATGACATGTTACAAAAGTGTTTGCGTTATCCTCCCACACAACAGCAGCTCTGTTGCCGGCACAGCCCCATATCTGCACTTTCAATAATGCCATTGTTATAAGAAAAACTTTGGCTTTAATTCATGTGTTCAAGAGAAATAGCACACAGGGGGAGAGAGAGAATCTAAGGGTGTTTCCCGATGACCTATTTATTGGGTTTTATCCTTATTTGTTTTCAGAGAGATTAGATGGTGTTGGCCATTTAAAAAACATCCATTCTGCTTTGTTTGTGGGGAGGTTCAATTACTGTTGCATCAAAGCAAGTGTTATCCCAAACTTCCCAGTGCAATTTCCCATCACTTAGACCCTGATGCTGGGAAAGATTGAGGGCACAAGGAGAAGGGGACGACAGAGGACGAGATGGTTGGACAGTGTTCTCAAAGCTACCAACATGAGTTTGACCAAACTGCGGGAGACAGTGGAAGACAGGAGTGCCTGGCTTGCTCTGGTCCATGGGGTCATGAAGAGTTGGACACGACTAAATGACTAAACAACAAGCATTTTGGGGGAAGTGGGTTTGTTGAAGAAAATCTCCCAATCAACTATAATTGTACTATCTGAATTTGCCAGTATGCAACTGAATACTGCCTGAAAATAGTCTCACATGAAGAGAAGAGGAAAGCATTCTGTCCAGGGCTGGCTCCAAGTTTCAGTGAAAGGGCCCTGGGGGGGGGCTTTCCTATGTCAGGGGGCCTTGGCAGAGGAGGCTGCTCTGTGAAAACCATCTCTGCTTTTGTGGTGTGGGAGGCAAGAATTTGCATTTAACACACACACACAAATTTGAGTATTCAGTGGAAATGCTTGTGAAGGCCCAACTACTTTTGGGGAAAGCAGTGGGGTGCTTGTAGATACCTAAGGAGCAAGCAAGCAGGATTGTGTCCCTTGATGTTCACACATTGATGGACTCTTCTGCACCGAGTCTACCTGTGTAAAAACTGCATTCAATTTCTGCATGCACATTCTGTACCCTGAAAACAACGAAGCAGGAACAAACTTTAGAAATCCTTCATTTGCACGAGGGGCAAAATTGGGTGCTCCAAAACAGATCTTCTCAATTATGGATCCTCTCAATATTGCATCCCCTCAGATTGGTCTCCTGCGTGGTGGAAATGCCGGCACTGCTCTAAATCTGGCACTGAATGTGGGGTACAGATTATGCAGAGACATTGTACACAACAGTGCAGAAAGGAAGGGCATGGCTTGTATACAGTGTAGAAGAGCTCATTAATACATGGAGGGTGGAGCCAGAGGACAAGTTCAAATTCTTCCATTCCATGCATTGCTATGCCCATGAATAGCCATCTGCACTGTACTGTAGCTAGAGGTTGAGGGTGGATTGCTTCCCCCATTACCACCCATTTTATGGTTTGTAAATCATAGTCCTAATATGCTGCTGATCTCTTACAAAGCCAGGATATTCATTTTTTAATTAACTTGCTAAAGAGCTAAGCTATTGCAGTGGTGCTGTTCTGAGCTGACAGTTTAGCTTAGATTTTTAGTCAGTGGAGATCATGACCAGCTTCAGTTCACTGACTTCAGTGGGTGATATTCAATGGGTCAGAGTAGACCCATTGAAATTAATGGAAATGACTAAGTTATGTCCATTAATTTCATCGGATCTACTCTGAGTAAAACTTAGCTGAATACCACCCAGTGTGTCTACTCTGATTACAACTTTGTTCAGTACCCCTTTGGTTGGCTGGCTGGTTCATTGGTTATATTGTTAGGCTGCTTTTAAATTTTGTGTGGTTTATTGTTAGTTTGCTTTATTTGCAAAGCAACTTGAGTTTTATACCTCAGCAACGTATGATAGAATCAATGCCATATAAATAAAGTTTACTCTCAAGTAACACCCTCTGTGTCCAATAGTGCAGACCAAAGGATTAAAATTAAATAAATTTGCATATCACCAAACCTCCAAATATAATAGGTACCTTTTTGAAGTACAGAAAGGTAATGAGGAATAGGATGAACAAAACCTGTTGCTTGTCCTTTGAAGGAAAGTCGCCATTTATATCATCTTTTTTTGCATTCCCTATTACAGCAGAACATCAAAAATAAAGTAACTTCAAAATATAAACAATGGTCTCAGCTGCACCAATTAAAATGAGCCCCTGCTCATCAAAATTGACCCCCTCAACAATGAATCAGAGTTTTATCTGATCAATCTACCTCTTAAAATGATTAAAGTTTGAAGGCTTATTTGCTTTCAAGTTATCCGTACAAAAATAGCATCTTTAAGCTACAGGCACATTCATAGCACATTCTTTACATCAAAGACCTTTGGTTGCTGTAGTTTGTTAAGGGTTGCTGGAAGTTGTAACTCTGTGAGGGATAAACTACAGCGCCCAGATTTTTTTTGAACTAAGAATGTGCTTCAAAAGTGCTTTAAAGGTATAGTGTGGTCCATGAGTAAGCAAACTAAGGCTTGGGGACCGGATCCGGCCCAATTGCCTTCTAAATCCAGCCCACAGACGGTCCGGGAATCAGCGTAGTTTTTACATGAGTAGAATGTGTCCTTTTATTTAAAATGCATCTCTGGGTTATTTGTAGGGCATAGGAATTTGTTCATTCCCCCCCCAAAAAAAAATAGTCTGGCCCCCCACAAGGTTAGAAGGACAGTGGACCAGCCCCCTGCTGAAAAGGTTTGCTGGCCCCTGGTGTGGTCTGTACACAACCTTTGTTTCACCAGCCCTAAGAGCTGCTTCTGTCCAGATGAAGCAGTTGTCTGGACTGATTTGTAACTCCCCCTTCACTCCCTAGTCCTCTGTCTCAGTCTCCTCCTTCTGTGTGTCTGCCTGGCTCTCTGCTTGGCTATATGCAACAGATGCCAAGTTTTGGGATTGAGAGGGCTTGCAGGATGACACAAAGAAGCTGTCAGGGTTGCTCTGTGGTAGAGTTGCCAGATCTGATTCCTGCCTCTGCTCTGTACTGGGGCACCTCACTGTTTCCTCTTCTTCACTATCTCTTAAGCTTCCTGCTTCCAGTATTTCTCAGCTCGCCCCCTTCTCTGGGGTGTGGCCAGCTTCCCACCACCAGGAGCCCTGATCCAAATCCTCTCCCTCTTGGTAAGGTGGCTTCCAGCACTCCTCCTCATCCAGCTGGGTCCCTGACACATATTGTCCATCAATGAAGAAGATTGACACCATTCTTGCCCCTCTGGTAGGGCTGCTGGGTTTTTAAGAGCATTTTCCAAGGGTATCCAGAGATTTAGAGGGTGTTTGCAGGCTTTTCCAATTGTGTTTCAAATATACACAATTTCACTGACTCATCTGGTGCCTCAGAACATCACTTGCCTGTATCTGCGGCTTCCCAATCTTCTGTCATCCTAACCCTAACCAGAACATTTTCGTTTGAATGAGACAAATGAAAGAAGACTATACTGATAGGAAAATGCTTAATTCTGAGAGCACCTGAAGCAGATAAATTTTATCTGTTTAAGATATTTTTTATTTTAAAGCTGCAATCCTACACCTTCAATGTTGCCTCCCTCAGCTGGTCTCCAATGGTAGAGAGAAGTGTCCCTGGTGTGGGAGCTCAGCCATGCAACAGCAGATGGACAGCGAAGGACCTTAGCTCAGTGGTAGACTATTCTGGGCACCACTATTTAAGAAGGATGTTGAGAAGCTGGAACATGTGCAGAGAAGGGCAACCAAGGTTATCAAGGGTCTGGAAACCAAGCCTTATGATGAACAATTTAAGGAGCTGGGTATGTTTAGCCTAGAGAAAAGGAGACTGAGAGGAAATATGATAGCTATCTTCAAATATCTCAAGGGCTGCCATATGGAAGAGGGAACAAGCTTGTTTTCTGCTGCTCTAGAGGGTAGGACTTGAACCAATGTCTTCAAGTTACAAGAAAGGAGATTCCAACTCAGCATCAGGAAGAACTTTCTGACAGTAAGAGTTGTTTGACAGTGGAACGGTCTCCTCTGAAGGTTGTGGACTCTCCTTCCTTGGAGGTTTTTAAGCAGAGGTTGGATGGCTGTCTGTCATGGCTGCGTTAGCTGAGATTCCTGCATTGCCAGAGGTTAGACTAGATGGCCCTTGGAGTACTATACAATTACCTGATTCTATTCTCTCTTCTTAAAAGGCTGGTTGGATAAGTCATCAGTAGGAACTGAAAATATAATAGTATGGTGCCTGTCTAATGTGGAATGGAAGGGAGTTCCAAAAGGTAGGTATCACCACCCAATTCCTACTTCATATGGAACAGACCTCCTGATGGAAGCCCTCTCTTGCAGAGTGCAATTATCGATTGGTTTAAAAAGGGGTGAGATGACCTTTTTCCAGGGTTCCCTTGGGAGATAGAATGGATGTTAATGCAGTTTAAATCCATAATATGGATATGGCCAGAAACTACAGAGATATTCATTAAGATTGTCCCAAGGAAGAACCTAAAACCCATCTAAAATCAGAGGAGAAATGCAGGATTTGAGCCTCTGACATACAAGATGGAGGAGAACACGACTTAATATGTGAGGCACTATAAGGATTTGTGTGGGATGTCTTTCCAAACAAATAGCAATAAACCTTTAGAGGGCCCCATGCTATCATATATTTTGATCATGCCACATGAGCTCGCTCTAATGATTTGTTTTATTTTCTCTTTTGCTCTTCCCTTATTACACAGTTCCTGTTTCCTCCGCCTTTGAAATGCATTAATTGGTGTGGAAACAATGATGTTCCTTGCACGAAGTAACCCAGCTAATGCCCACGTGGGCAATTTGGGGATGATGAATATAATGACTTGCACGTTTTATTGGCAGTGCTAAAGTTCCTTTGTGGTTACCTTCGTCAGGTTTCTCTGCGCTACCCTGCTTCGTTTGTCCTAATGAACATTGTGTGCCATCAATAGAAAAAGGATGGCGCTTTGTAGGCAGTCACAGGCCAGGCCAAATTGCTCTCAGTCAGATCAAATCAGAATACACAGCTTGGCTGGCTGGTGATTCATAAGAAATCCAAATCCAAGCTGCTATGTCCTGGCCCTCAGATGATCGCATTGGCTGTGCAGTGGACTGTTCCTGGACTCTCGGGCAGAGGCATACCTAGGGGTTGGCAAAACAGACCCTGCCAGGGGTGCACAACTGGCGGGAGGGTGTGCAAAAATCACCTGCAGACCCTCTAAGTGTCCCTGTTTTCCAGGGGCAGGCCCAGATTTACAGAAGCCATCTGATTTGATCCTAGAATGTCCCACTTTTCCTTAGGACATCTCTGTTTTCATCAGAGAAATGTTGAAGGGAATGGAGTTATGCAAGATATGCAACTATACAACCTTTAGAAGACATCTGAAGATGGCCCTGTATAGGGACGTTTTAATGTTTAATGTTTTATTATGTTTTTAGATATGTTGGAAACCGTCCAGAGTGGCTACAGCAACCCAGTCAGATGGGTGGGGTACAAATAGTGAAATTATTATTATTATTATTATTATTATTATTATTATTATTATTGAATAGGACATCCCTATTTTCATTGAAGAAATGTTGGAGGGTATGAAACTATGCAGTGTACAATGTACGGTATATGTGTGTTGCAATGTGCCACCATTATCACGGCAAGATCAAACATGGAATAAGCTTTTCATCCTTCTCTCACCTTGGCAAAGGCCGTTTGAGTTTTTATTTATTTATTTTTCGCCCTTCCTCCTCACCTTGCACTCACTCTGGACATTTTGAATACTTGGATCACATAAAATTTAGTAATTTCTGATAGTCATATTGTGTTAAAGTGGGGTTTTTCTTGCCATCAGGGCTGATCCAGCTCCTTGCCCAGGATGCAAAGGGCCCTAGGTCTCCCTCTCTGCTCACAGGCAGACCTGACTCAAATAGATGTACACTTTGTGTGCAGCTCTTCCCCTGTGTGATTCAGCTACCACAAACCAGCCGTTCTCATAGAGTATGAGAAGGGTGTGCTGGACCAACACCATATGATGTGGCAATGAAGCTCATAAATTAACTACATGTTGCATTAGTTTCAGATCCATTTATCATTATTTTGATTGTTCATTTGCACTTCATTGGTTCATCATTGTAGACCATCTTGAAAAGTTCTTTTCAGTTGTACCCAACCAGATTGCAAAATGCCCACTCCAGAGAGACCCACCTAGAGCCTACCTAAATATATTTTGAGTTCTAGGAAAATCATTTTTCTTTCATTTCCCCAGGGCTTTCAAAATATAAAAAGAACAACCACAACTTTGTTTTACTGGGGTTTGGTCATGGTTGTTTTAACTCTTTGGAATGTATCCTTTTAGTTTGCTGTATTTCACTGATCATTGGTCTGATGTTGGACTCTCAAGATCTCTGTTTTGGAATGGTTGTCCTGGTGTTAGCTTTGTTTTATTTGCTGCTTTATTGAGTCATGCTTTTTTGGAAATGTGATTTGTAATCTGTTTTGTTGTGTATGCTGCCCAAAGAATCATTCTTATTGGTTGGCTGATAAATGGAACCAATGCATGAATAAATGGTATATTGCAGAAAGGCAAGGAACAATGTCAATAACATTAAATGTCACCATGTATATATCAACAATGTGAATCATATTCTGTGTCGCATGAGCAGAAGCCAATCTCATGGACCTGGTATTTCCCTTCTCTTCTACCCCCCACCCCAATAAAGTCACTTCAGATAGCAGAAAGTGGCCTGCTAAACCAGTGTTTCCCAAACTTTTTTGGGCAACGGCACACCTGTTTACTGAAAAAAAATCTCGCGGCACACCACCATTAAAGCCCCGCCCCGTGACGTCAGCGCGCAGCGTCACGCCGGGAGGGACGCACGAAAGTGAAAGCTTTTTCCCTCCCCCTTGCCGGGGAACCTCCAAGCTTTGGGGGTGGGAGGAGGCAGCAGAGCGAGGGACTGAGGGACGGCGGCAACTGAGGCGGCGGCGGCTGTTGTGGTGGTGGCGGGCGGAGGAGGGGGCGGCGGCGGGGCTTGAGGAGCCGTCGCCGGGAGTTGCTGCTGCTGTTGTTGCTGCTGCTGCCCGGACATGCCGGCCTCCTCCTCCTCCGCTGTCTTGCGCCCCCGGCTCGACGCGGATTCTCGCCGCCGCCGCCTCTCACCGCCCGACTCGCCCGCCTCCCTCCCACGGCACACCAGCCAATGTCTCACGGCACAGTAGTGTGCCGCGGAACACCGGTTGGGAAACACTGTGCTAAACATTGTGGACTGTGTCTGGTGGAACTACAGTGGGGGAGGCAATTGCTCAAAATAGCAGATGAAGTGGTAGACTGAGATTGTACCACTTCAGATTGCAGGTGTGAAGTCATATTTTGAATACTTAGGAGGGTGGGCATGAAAGCACCAATGAGCTTCCAGGCACAATTCAAAGTGGTGTTTTGGGCCTTTGAAGTCCTAATCAGCTTCACCCCAGAATACATCAGGGAATGCCTTCTCCTGTCTGAAACAACCAATGCATGGAAGTCATCATACAGGGCCTTGCTCTAAGTTTCAGCATTGGTAGATCTTAGGCTGGCCCACAAAGACTTTGGTGGTCTTGATTATGGAACTGCCTCCCAAGAGAGATTCAGCACATCAGCTTCTTTTGTCATTTTTATTAATTCAGCTAGATCCATATTTTTCTTGTGATGTGAGCATTACAAGAAAGGTGCATTTTATTCCAGGTGTGAGGTCTTTTATTGGAGCCTGCTGTTGGTTTGGGGGGGGATTTGTAATTGTTATTGATGGTGTTTACGTTCCAAATTGATTTTCTTATATTATATGGATTCAATTTTATGTTTTTTAATTGGGGTTTGGCTGCCCTGGGAGGTTTCTAAGCATATGGCAGGACTGCTGATACATTGGAATGAATAAATTTATGAACGAATGATATGTTGAGAGGTTGCTCTGTACTCAGGGATCAGTTCCAATGTTTATAAGATGTGAGATATGAAGCAAGATTGGAAATAACAAGTGAGATCAAGCCAGCTGCAAAAGCAATCAGGAAAACAATAACAGCAGCTGTGTAGGAAAATACTATATTTTATTTTCTGAGAATCGCCTTCACAAACCTCTAATCGACTAATAAAATCACTATATTGACACCCTTATAACACACATATATTTCCATAGAAATATATACTTAGCTAAACAATCACCCACAACATTATGCCTTTGGAAAAATCCAAGAAACAAACATTGCATACAGGTCCACATTTACTAATATCTCAAAAATGAGATGGGCATGCAAATGACACAAAAATGATTTCACATTTTTCTTTTAAAACAACTCTTAATATGACAGATTTTAAAGATAACCTAGAACAATCTATTGCCTTTTAAACTGTTGCTGGTGTTTTTGTTTGCTATTACAGAGGTACCTCAGGTTACATACACTTCAGGTTACATACGCTTCAGGTTACAGACTCCACTAACCCAGAAATAGTACCTCGGGTTAAGAACTCTGCTTCAGGATGAGAACAGAAATTGTGCTCTGTGGTGCAGCGGCAGCAGGAGGCCCCATTAGCTAAAGTGGTGCTTCAGGTTAAGAACAGTTTCAGGTTAAGTACGGACCTCCGGAACGAATTAAGTACTTAACCCAAGGTACCACTGTATGGTGTGTATCTTTGTGTTTTTATATTGTAAACCGCTCTGTGAACTTTGGGTGAAGGGCGATATAGACTACTACTACTACTACTACTACTAATAATAATAATAATAATAATAATAATAATACCACTAATCCAGCATCTTTTTTCTCACAGTGGCTAAGCCTCCATGCAGCACCTGAACAGCAACTGATATCCTTTGACTTTGGAATCAGAGCAAGCAGTCATTGGTAGCCTTATGCCCCAAGAACTTGTCTAAACGTCTTTTAAAACCATCAAAATTGTGGCCAACACTACATCTTTGGGGCACACGAATTGCATAGTTTAACTGTGTGCTGTGTCGAGAAATATTTTATTTTGTCCATCCTAAACCTTCCAACATTCAGCTTCATTGGATGGTCCCAACAGAGAGGGAGGGAGAAGGAGAGAGAGAGAGACTTTAACTCTAACCTCTTTCTCCATACCCTGCACAATTTCAGAAATTTTTAGCATGTCTTAAACACTTTTTCTCTAAAATGCTAGTCATGGTTCCGTGGCATCATTTTCAATATCAGAGGCACATTTTCAGCAGCACTGGATCTAGGGCGGTGTGGGCAGTTCCATTACACAGGATCTGAGCCAAGGAGCAGATCTTTAACTGAGAAGATCCATTTGGGGCCACCAAAATTTGGCCCCACACAGGGTACCATACTGCGAAAGATTACTGAAGTCTGCCCCTGTTTCCAGAAATACTACTGTAGGTGCTGGCGCTCTTATTTATTGTGGTACCTCTGTATGTGAACGGGATCTGTTCCGGAGCCCCATTCGCATCCTGAGCAGAACGCAACCCGCGTCTGCGCATGCGCAGGTCACGATTCGCCACTTCTGTGCATGCACGTGACGTCATTTTTAGCGTCTGCGCATGCGCGAGTGGCAAAACCCAGAAGTAACCCGTTCCGTTACTTCTAGGTCACCGCGGAGCACAACCTGAAAACGCTCAACCTGAAGCTACTTTAACCCGAGGTATGACTGTACTTACTTTATATTCCACCTTCCCTCCAAGGCACTCAATGTGACATAAGCGGTTCTCTCTTCTCCATTTTATCCTCACAACAACCCTGTGAGGTAGGTTGGGCCAAGAGACAGTGAGTTGCCTAAGGTCACCAAATGAGCTTTGCAGCCAAGGGGGGACCAGACCACTGCTTTCCCAGGTACTCTAACCTAGTAAGGTAAAGGTAAAGGGACCCCTGACCATTGGGTCCAGTCATGACCAACTCTGGGGTTGCGAAGCTCATCTCACTTTATTGGCCAAGGGAGCCGGTGTACAGCTTCCGGGTCATGTGGCCAGCATGACTAAGCTGCTTCTGGTGAACCAGAGCAGCGCACGGAAATGCCGTTTACCTTCCCGCCAGAGCAGTACCTATTTATCTACTTGCACTTTGACGTGCTTTTGAACTGCTATTTCAACCAGTGGCCTCTTTCTTTCTTTCTTTCTTTCCTTCCTTCCTTCCTTCCTTCCTTCCTTCCTTCCTTCCTTCTCTCCCTCTTCTGATGCCCTCTTGTGTCTCTGCCTCCCAAATGCTTGCACAGTTGTTTGTTGCAGCAACCCTGGCTATAAGTTCTGCAGGTGAATGGTGCCTCTGGGGCTGATCAAAGCTGCTTCTCAATTCTCTGAGGGGCAGTGTGAGGAGGCATCTCTCTTCGTGGCATGCGGGGGGGGTGCGCTCAGAGACCAGGGGAAGAAGCTGCAGCTGCCTAAAGGACTCCCAAGGAGAGGGGAGAGGAGGCTGAGGGAACCCTCCACAAGGGAGTGTGTTTGAAAAAGGGTGAGAGGCTGCCAGCTCTGCAGGCAAGGGGTGACATAACTGGGCTTCTGAGCCCCACAGGGGTGCCACGGAAAGAATGCAGTTGGCCAAGTGAGCCATAGACTTGAAAAGGTTGAAAACCTCTGCTCTAACCACTACACCACAGGGGCTCTCACTGGATCTTCTCACTGGGAAGCTCTTGTGCTCATGCTCAGTTGGTTAGAGCATGGTGCTAATAACACTAAGGTCATAGCACAGCTGCAATTTCCTGCTTTGTAGGGTCTTGGACTTCAAACTCTTATGATCCCATGTGCTTCGCACAGGCATCCGGCCAACCAGTGTGACAACAGAATTCTAGAATTGATAAGTCTTCAGTCAGATCTTCAGTTAGGTTATTTTTATATTCATTTGATGAGTGGATTTTCCCCATCCCTTCTTTTTATGGAGGGAACAGTGCACCTGTTGATTTTCTACCTGTCATGCAGCTGTTATGCCTGTCATGCAGCTGTCATGCAGCTGTGGGGAGAGCAACCCATAGCTGAAGGGTATGATTGCTGTATTTCAGTAGAAAGATTCCTGCATTGCAAGGAACTAGATGACCCTCGTGGTCTCTTCCAACTCTAAAAATCTATCTACTATCTATCTATCTAAGCATCTGCTTTCCATGCAATTCCCTGGTTCATTGCTCTGTGTGAAATCCTGGAGAGCCACTACCAACCAGTGCAGGGAACACTGGGTTAGACGTTCCAGGAAATTATTTGGGAAATAGGGGTGTGCCCCATCCTTCTTGGTGATTTCCAGCTCTCTTCTAGTTCATCAAATATTAGACAATCTGTGACGATGGGGAGAGGAGGAGGCGGGAAGCAGTCTTCTAAATTATGGCTCCGATGACGCCAAGGCGTTTTTTCCTCCAAGCCCTGGAGCTGTGGGCGCTTCCGAGCACCCGGGCTGGGTTGACTACAACCCCCAACATCCCTCGCGGGGAGCTTGTCCCGCTCAGGGCGCTACCTGCTCGCCTCCCCCAAAGCCGTCTTCGGCAGCCAGGCAGCCAGTCGGTGGGAGTTTAGCGCAGCCAAGCGACCGACTGGAGCCACTTCGGACAAGCGGAGAGCGGCGAGAGCGGCTGCCTCTGGCTTCAGCCTCCGCGCCGGGCAAGTTTGGTCTCCTCTTCGCAAGAGCCTCCAAAGCGGGAAGGGGAAGCGCATTGGAGAGGGGGAAAGAGAGGGAAGAAGAAGAAGAAGAAGAAGAAGAAGAAGAAGAAGAAGAAGAAGAAGAAGAAGAAGAAGAAGAAGAAGAATCAAGGGAGGGAAGGAAGGAAGGAAGGAAGGAAGGAAGGAAGGAAGGAAGGAAGGAAGGAAGGAAGGAGTGGAGAAAAGAAGGAGAAGCAAAGTGACCGAAGGGAGATGAGGCAGATCTGGAGGCTGGGATCCCGAGTCTGCTTCCCTCCGTGGCGATCTGGAGATCTGGCTTCCCCGCTTGTTCCCTCCTAGCAGACGCAAGCCATGGCGCCAGAAGGGATCGCTCCGAAGGGCTGCGGCGATCCGCCCGGGATGGAGTGGCTCTCGCGACTCCCCTGCTAAGCCCTGGGGCGCGTCGTCGGGTTGGGTGGAAGGCGCGAGGAGGACGACGAGAGCGGCCAGCGGAAGGTCTCCCTTTCGAGGCGGGGATCCGAAGCCTCCGCCGACGGGAGGCGGCGGCTGCCCGTCGGTGTTCTCCCCGCCCTGGCTGATGTGGACTTTAGGAGCCCGCAAGGCGCTCGGAGCGACTGGCGAGCCGTCCGAGTTGTATGGCTGGCGGAAGGCGAGGGGCTGGGAGAGGAGCGCCTAGCGTCGCAGGAGGAGGAGGAGGCGGCGGCTGAGGTGCCAAGCCAGCGGGGGAGAAGGGGGCTTCTCCTTGCGCGCAGGGCACCGGGCTCTTCTCCCGTGATGTGGAGACTGAGCGTGTGGTGGCTCCTGAGCAGGGTGTGCCTTTTGCTGCTGCCGCCCTGCGCCCTGGTGCTGGCCAGGGTGCCCGTTTCCTCCTGCCACCCGCAGCCCTGCCAAATCCTCAAGCGGATCGGGCACACGGTGAGGATCGGCGCGGCGCACCTGCAGCCCTGGGCTGCCACTTCCCCCGCCGGCGCGGACGCCTGGGGACCAGGACCGCACCATGGCATTGCGCTCGGAAGAGAAGGAGGGCGAGAGGCGGCAGCCGGACCCCAAGCCGAGCCGCAGGCGCCTAGGGCGGCCGAGTGGAAGGGGTCCGGAGGGTCTCCAGGGAGGTGGCGAGCGGCAACCGGCTTGAGGAGCAGGGCACACTTGGGCAACGGGAGTGGCGACGAGGGTCTCCCTCCGCTGCTGCCCCGGGAGGCGCTGCTGTCGGCGGTGGAGACCCTCAACCGCGTCAAGGGGCTTCTGCCTTACAACCTGTCCCTGGAGGTCGTGATGGCCATCGAAGCGGGGCTGGGCGATCTACCTCTCTTCCCCTTCTCCTCGCCCAGCGCCTCGTGGAGCAACGACCCGGTCTCCTTCCTGCAAAGCATCTGCCACACCGTCGTGGTGCAAGGGGTCTCGGCCATCCTCGCCTTCCCGCAGAGCAGAAGCGAGATGCTGGAGATGGACTTCGTCGCCACCGCGCTGCACATCCCCGTGATCAGCATCGTGCTCAACGAGTTCCCTAGAAAGAGCCTGGTAGGTGCGGGTGGAGGGCTTGTGGGGTGGGGGGCGTTGGGGTGGGGAGAGAGAAAGGGATGCCTGGGGTCTCGCCTCTGTGAGCGTACCGGGGAAAGTGATGAAGGGGAGGGGAGGAGGGGAAATGGCCCGGAGCCACTATACATATTTAAGAGCTTCCGAAAGGGGAAGGGGAAGGGGGGCGGTTCCAATGGAAGTTCTGCTTCAGTTTGCGAATTTCAGCACAACGGACAGTTTGATATTTCAGAACCACGGACAGCGCACCTGGTAACTACAGTACAGTACTGCTTTATGCAGAGACGGTCCCAACACTTCCGCGTTCAAAAAAATAACAACACTACAACAAAACCGTCTTTCATCAAAGAGCGCTCACTTGCGCGTGAGCGTTTGCTATTCTGGGTTTCTTGTCTTCCTTCTCCGTTTTCTTCCCACTGAGAGAGTAGCTCCACTTGGCAAAGGCGCTTGGGATCAGGCCGGCAGATGTTCCCCACCTGGTTCCACGTTTTTGTAATTCATGCTAAATGAACTTTTAATTCACTCATAAGCTTCTGCCTAGAGACTTTGCTTGTTCTCAGAGATGAATCCAGATGGATACCCACCAAATCTAAGCACCCAGGCGCAGAGAGAGATCCGTTTTGTTTTAACTTTACCCTGAACATCTGTGCGTTATAGAGAGAGACTTGTGTGGTTTTAAAGCTCATGAAGCTGTTAAAAAACTCGACGTTCTCAGTGGTGACTACTCCACTTCTTTCAGATCATTTAATGCTTGAGTAGATGCATTCTTCAGTCTCATTCTTATTCTCTCTCATTCTTGCAAACATATGCATGCTGCAGATAAATACACACATTTATCCCTGAAGAACACCCACACACCCACACATACACAAAAACCCAGAGGTGGGTGAGATGAACAGTCATATTTGAGATGCTAAACTATTATTTGTTTATTTATATACACTTTTCAACATTCAAGGCACTACATAAGTCTAACTCAGCTAAGCAACTTCAAGGCATCTTTTTATCCCACCCCACCCCCGCCAGCCTCCCTCTCTTTCTCCCATCCCTTGATTTATGTAACATCATGATGGATGAAGTTTTCTGGAAAACTCAAAGATCTGCCACATTCTGTTCTTGCATTTATATCTCACCTTTCCTCTGAGGAGCTCAGTGGCAAACACACTTAACCACCTCCTCATTTTATCCTCACAACACCCCTATGAGGTAGATTAGGTTGAGAGGCACTGACTGACCAAAGGTTAACCTAAGAGCTTCGTGGCTGAGTGGGGATTTGATCACTGGTCTCCCAGGTCCTAGGCCACTAAGCCAGGCCTTCGGATCTTTTGGGCATTTTGGCTGGCATTGCCCAATCATGGATTTTGGAGAACTTCCCGTGTTACTTTGCTTCCTATTTAAGATCAGAGGTCAGGGATGCGACTCATCTGTCTTAAGTCCATGGAAAGGTGATGAATGTTGGCACCATCTTCTTTCACTCTGTGACAATTTACATTTTCCTCTTCATTTAGCTCACTGCAGGTAATAGTCTTGCATCTAAAAAGGCAATTCAGAGAGTGATGAAGCTGTTGTGGGTTTTTCTTCTTCTATCTAGATGGAGAACCAGGGCATACAGACACCATACCAATATAATATAATATAATATAATATAATATAATATAATATAATATAATATAATATAATATAATATAATATAATATAATATAATATAATATAATATAATAATCTTTATTGTGGTCCAACACAATATGGATTCAGAATAAAATACAGATTCATGCAGACGACCCCCCAGGGAAGGGAGACCGAAGCGTTATTTGTTTAGTCATGGGAATGTTGATGTTTTATTTGTATGACTGCTGAAAGAAACTTTGCCATGGCCACTGTGATATCACTGGACTTGTCGTCCAAAAGATATTTGATATAGTAGGCTTCAGACTGACCCGGCCAATTTGCCAACAGTGGTTTAATCAATAGTTCCCTAGCTTGATCATATTGTCCACTATGCAATAAAATATGCCTCATGCAGTTGACGTCCTGAGAGCATACACAGATATTTTGATAAGTGATACCTCTCCATCTGCTATTTAACACTTCTGATGGAAATACATTTAATCTGGCTTTGGTGAAAAGACGCTCATATGTTGCCATACCAATACAACCCTCTATGTATCTACTCAGGCATACTCCCAGTCAAGTGTGTATAGTATTGTAGCCTGAGAAAGCAATCCTATACTTATTTACTTGGGAAGTGAGCCCCATTTAACTCAGCCAGACATACTTGCAAAGTAAACATGTATAGAATTTGGATGCAGGTAATTAAAATGGCCTGGGGCAGTGTGTGTGTGTGTGTGTGTGTGTGTGTGAGAGAGAGAGAGAGAGAGAGAGAGAGAGAGAGAGAGAGAGAGAGAGAGTGTTAGTTTCCACTATGGTTTAGGAGTGTGAGACCTCTGTAACCCACTCTCTGCAATTGTAAGACCTCTGCAAGCTCTCTTCCCACGTGATGTTCGCCATCTTTACCATTTTTGAAATGCCATCAATTGTTTTAACTTTGACTTCAGCATGACAAAGCTATAGCCCAAGATTCAGCTGCTGGGTGGTTCTCAACAAAGGCATTTTAAAGGAGGGACGGTGCACTTAAGCAGAATTTGTACTATTGACGAGACTACAGCTTGAGTTCCAGGAAATGGAATGGAGCCCACTGGTACTCATGCATTGTAGCTTGCAGTTCCTCCCCTTCTATTTGCCGTCCCAGGTAGAGGCATCATAATCTTTACCAGGTTGCTATACATTCTAGGCTTTGATGCCTCTACAAGATGGGTTGCATTCAGCTTGATAGGTTATAAGTTGTGAAAGCCTTCTGCTACCTGTATAAACATCTCATCAATACAGTACTGTTAAATGAATGTTTTGGAACTGAACTAAGGGACAGATAGAGATAGGATGTTACTTGGCATGGAGTAAAATGGAAGGTGTTCTTTGAGTAAGACTGATTAGGTGCATTTCCCCTCTAAGTCACATTGAGTATTAACCCAGGATGTGTGGAGGGGCTTTTCTTGCAGAGTGGGGGAGAGACCTCTGGCCCTCCAGATGTGGCTGAACTACAGCTCCCATACTCCCTGAACACTGGCTATGTTGGCTCAGGCTGATGAGAGTTGGAGTCCATTACCTGGACAGATGTGGGCTTGCCCAGCTCCCCGTGCTGCAGAGTCTGAATTAGTTACCTGGAACCCTTGGCTCTGCCATTTAATTGATGCAGTGTTTCTTATTTGCTCCTGCTCTCTGTTTGTGACACATTGTGGTCCATCTCATGTCAAATTGTTTTGAAATAGACCCAGAGGGGAAGCAGTTCCCACTTGTCAGAAGTCTGCCATTTTGTGATGCTTAGCTGATGGTCTTGGGCCAGCTCTGGTCTTGAGTTCCACATGAGGCCCAGGATAACGCAAACATGTAATACCATTGACCGTATTTAACACAGCAGCTGTTAGAAGTTATACCTGTAGAAGTCAGTTCCTGGGTTTTGTCTCTTTGTCAATTGCTATTCAGTGGAACCCAGAATGGGGCTGTACAGATTGGGGAAAGCTTAATTCTCAATTATGTCCACTGAGATATTATGGACAAAGTTAGTGAGCTTCATCTCTTGGACGCAGATAATGTGGTAAAAACTGTCCCCATGTCTTTTTGAAAGAAATGAATTTATATTGTATTCATTTAATTGTAGCACTGCTGTTTTCTGTATATTTCCACCATGTGTCAGAAATAACATGATGAGGCTTTGCCACATTAGACAGCTGCTGTAAGTAATCATTTTTATTTTATGCCACCTCCCCGTAAACCATTCCATGTGTGCATATGAGGGAATGGACTGTGCTAAATTTCATCCTCTCTCTCTACTGTGCCATCATTCTAAAACATGGGACCTTTGACTCACCAGATGTGTCTGGACTACAGTTCCCATCATCCCTGGCAATTGTCCTTGCTGACTGGGGCTAATGGGAGTTGGAGTCCAACAACATCTGGAGGGCCATGAGTTTCCCATCCTTACTTTATACAAGCAATTAACTGGATTCCCCATTGGCAGCTGCACCACTGAAAAATGTCTATTTATTTGTTGGGTATATTTACTTCCTGCTTTTCAGCCATCAGGTCATCAACATAGTTTAAGATGCAATTTTAACTTATTTCACTGCACCCTTACCTACGGAGGCATGGTTCTAAAGCAACCCATCTTTTGTTCCTGTGCAACCCATTAAAGAAAACTCACACCATTACCCTCTTAGCGCCAAAGGGTGATGTCCTAACATGGTTGCTTTTCTCCAAAATCGTCAACACACTTTAGCTGGCTCCTTGGGTTCTTGTCCTCCAGGACTACAGAGCAACTTAATACCCCAGAAGAAGAGTCAGTGGTACTGCTAAGAACTTATAAAGCTATTAAAATAGGCCTGCGGTTATTGAATAATAAAAGTTATTGTGCTGTAAGGATTTTTCTACTCCTAATGGCGCATTTATAACCTAGAAAAATGCATTCACATTCATAAAGTACAGCATAATTTGCATTGAAATTGTCCACACTGCTTCTCTCACAAGGCTGGTGCTTAATTAGCTCCCTCTTGAGTCTTCCAGGTCATCCCTCTATTTGCTACCTTCTGTCCATATATCATCCAGGGGCAGAGCATCACTTGACATGTGCTCTGCACTGTACCACTCAGAGCAAGGCATCAAGGAGCTGGAACTATGATTAGGAACTTAGGAACTGAGCTGCTTTCTGGCCCTTCCTATCTTGAATCAAGCAGTCAGGTTGCTTGTTAATGGACACAGAAGTGGACTCTGAAAAAAGAGTTGCAACCTTCCTCTGCAAATGGGGTGATTTGAGGACATAAGCCACACTGCTGAGTTAGGCTGGGGAGCAAGCCTAAGGGACTGCCTTACAGAGTTGTGCTAATGAGACGTTTCACTGAGCACTGCCTACCCTGACTTGCTACAGCTATCTACAGCAGGTTTCCCAATGTTTTGGCTGCAGGACCACATTCCTTTCTGAGCAACCTTTAGAGGACCACATTTCAGTGGTGGGCAAGGCCAGAGGCAAAAGTGGGAGGGGCAAAGTAGGGTAGTTTCTACACCTACTCAAACATCCATCTGCACCAGCCATCTAGATAAGCAAAAGGCATGGTCAGAGTTCAAGGACACATTACACTCAGGGTGCTCATGAGGGTCACTGAGGGTCACTGAGGGTCAAGGAGACTGGTCAACCACAGGGCAGGCACACACATGGCAGGCACAGGACACAATTAGCTCTTCATTAACAGAAAATAATAACACTATGGTTCACCTTACTCTAGCTGAGAGGTTGCTGAAACTGGTCATTACAGTGGTACCTGTATTTTTAATCTTTGTATTTTTAATCTTTGTATTTTTAATCTTCGTATTTTTAATCTTTGTCGGAAGCCGCCCAGAATGGCTGGGGCGACCCAGCCAGATGGGCGGGGTACAAATAATAAATTATTATTATTATTATTATTATTATTATTATTATTATTATACCTCGGGTTACAAACACCTCAGGTTACAAACACTTCGGGTTACAGACTCTGCTAACCCAAAGTAGTACCTCGGGTTAAGAACTTTACCTCAGGATGAGAACAGAAATCGTGTGCTGGCGGCGTGGCAGCAGCGGGAGACCCCGTTAGCTAAAGTGGCACCTCAGGTTAAGAACACTTTCGGGTAAAGAACGAACCTCCAGAATGAATTAAGTTCGTAACCAGAGGTACCACCGTAGTTCCACCCTTCTTCCTCTAGTCTTTCTGTTTGGATCCCTCCCAAGAAGACCAAGGTTGCATCTAGTGGCGAGCTCCTCCTCTGGGTCTGTCTGGCCTGTTGCCCAGCAATGTGCAGGACTCTGCTTGATCAGGGTCTCAGAGGGGGAGGCAAGTCAGCAGGACCGGGACTGTCCTGCTGGTGGGTAGCGGGGCCACTCTCTGACTCCTCTCTATCTGAGTCTGCACTCAGACTGTGACTCTCAGCCTCTCACCCTGTTCTGGAAGACCCTCCTCCTGACCCCTCTTAATTGCTTACACCTCCTGTTTCTAGCACCTCCCAGCTTGTCCCTTCTGCTGACTGCTCTTCAGTGTCCCACTACTAGGATCCATCAGTCATCTTCTGTGCTGTCCCTGGGGGGCTTGTGGGTGGGGGGCTCCCCCCACTCTTCCTCATCCTGCCAGTTCCTGAAACTGAGGGGAGAGTTTCAAGGACCAGATGGAGAGACTTGGAGAGCCATATTTGGCCCACAATCCTGAGGTTCTCCACCTCTGCTTGATAGTGTTAAAAGGATATATTTCCAAGCTGTGCTATCTGAGCTGCTTTTCAATTATACATGCCAGGGAATAAGCCTAGGAATGGGGTCCCCCATGATGCTTGACTGCAGATCCTATCATCTCTGACTATTGGCCATGTTGGCTGGAGCTGATAGGAGTTTGGAATCCAGCAGATTTGAAGGTTAGTCACCTGTGACTTAAGTTGATGCTTAACAAGGTTGACCCTCATCACCCTGGTTGTTTGTGCTCTCCATTGAGCCATTACCACAGACAGTTAATCTCTATGCTGATGATGCATTATTTGTCAAACATCCTGATTTTTTTTTGGAAATGTCATGAGTTTGATCGATGAATTTAGCAAGCTGTTGAGGTATGAAATTAATTTAACAAAATCAGAAAGGGTGGAATTCAATGTTAACAAAACATATGATAAAGTGCCCAGGAAAAAATTTCCCCTATAAGCTATTTTGGGTGTGTGAATGTATAAAGATATAAAATAGATAGATGATAGATGATAGATGATAGATGATAGATGATAGATGATTGATAGATGATAGATAGATAGATAGATAGATAGATAGATAGATAGATAGATAGATATAGATAGATGATAGATAGATGATAAATGATAGGTAGATGATGATAGACTATAGATGATAGATGATGGATAGATAGATAGATAGATGATAGATAGATAGATAGATAGATAGATAGATAGATAGATGATAGATAGATATAGATAGATAGACAGATAGATGTAGACAAAAACTGGCTAAATATAATCATGATAATTTAAGGACAGAGGTCAAGAAAGAATTAGAGTGATGGTCTCAAATAAAAACTCCATGGATGATAGATGATAGATAGATAGATAGATAGATAGATAGATAGATGATAGATAGATAGATAGATAGATAGATATAGATAGATAGATAGACAGATAGATGTAGACAAAAACTGGCTAAATATAATCATGATAATTTAAGGACAGAGGTCAAGAAAGAATTAGAGTGATGGTCTCAAATAAAAACTCCATGCTTGGGGAAGTTAGCAACAGTTAAGAAGATTATACTCCTCCATTTTTAATTGTTTTCTGAAATCTCCCACTCCATATAGTGATTTATTTATTTCAACAATTTGTATTCTGCTTAGTGACAGTCATCCCTGAGCAGTGTACAAGGGACCCAATACAATAAGACTGAAAATGAGCTAAAACCTACAAAATCAGAATTCAGTTCGAAAACCTGCTAGAATGGGGGGGGGGAGAGAGAGAGAGAGCCTTCAGTAAGAGCTAGAAGTTCAACAGGGGGAATGGGCCTATCTGACCTTAGCTGGAAGGAAGTACAGCAAAACTGGGCTCACAATACTGAATGAAGCATGGTTTCTGATGGATATGAGTTGTGCATCTGAGTCATTAACAGTGACTTCCTTGAAGACCTCAGAGTTGCAAGGGATCAGGTAGTCCTTGAGCTATCCTAGTCCCAAGTCATCACAGGCCTTGTAAATTAATCCAAGTGTCTTGAACCTGACCTAGTAGCGTATAGGCAGTCAACACAAGGTTTTAAGCACCAGAATTTAGTGCTGGTGACACTCTGTCCCCATCAACTGTCCAGGTGGGGATGTGTCTGCAGAAGCTTGTAAAATCTAGTTGGAACATTGCATTGTTCTTCACCTCTCCAGCCAATATGAGGCTTACAAATTAGCTTGGCCAGGGGTGGAGGTGAGTGGGGAGAGAGAGACTGTCAATAGAAATAACAAAAATGTTGAATTAGATCACTGCATTATATTAAAAGGCAAGCAGATCAGCACAGATAAACAGCATCTCCTAACAATTCAGCCTCAGCAAGTGGTATTTCCAAAGCTGTGTATACGCTAACCTGTTAATAGCACATAATGCAGTTTCCCCCTCTCAATCCAGAATTGTTCATGCTTGTCCTCAACATGCTATTTTCAATCTAGATTAATTATCGATCCTGCCATTCACAAGGATAGGTGTGGTTACTTGTAAAGCTTTTAAAAACTCTCTCTGGGATTAGATTATCTGTAACTCTTCCTCCCTACACATGCCCCAGGTGAATGAAGAAGTAGCACTTGTGATTTTGGTACAGCATCACTGGGCATGTATGAATACAATCCCCATTGCCAGGCCTGCCTACATCTGTTTTCAAAAGGGCATACTGTGGAGCGATGCAGATTCAATTTGCAATGAGCTTTATTTTTGGAATAAACCAGTTTCTCAGTAAGTGCTTTGCAGGGACGAAATATAAGCAATTGATCTAGATTGTGTGTGGGCTACGTAGAAAAAAAACAAATACTCTGTCTCCATTGATTCCGGAATAAAATGGGTATGCAGCCAAAATCTCTGCAGTTAACTGGTGAGGATTACATTTCAATTAATGAGATGCACCGTCCCACCTCTTCCAGGAATTTATTCACAAACTTCTCAGCTGCTGCAGGCCTTGCTCTTATCTGCTCTGGGTGATGGGATGATAAGCAGAGCCCAAGTGACAATATCAGACCCTCCAAGTGTCCCTATTTTCCAGGGGAAGTCCTGGATTTAAAGAAACCATCCTGGTTTCTGATTTGATCCTGAATGTCCTACTTTTCCTTAGGATGTCCGTATATACATTGGAGAAATGTTGGAGGGTATGGAGTTATATGACCCACAAGCCAAGGAGATAAGTAACTATACAGCCTTTAGAAGACAGCCCTGTATGGAAAAGTTTCTTAATGTTTAATGTCCTAAAATGTTTTTATATGTGTTGGAAGCTCCCCAGAGTGGCTGAGGCAACCCAGTCAGATGAGTAGGCTATAAATAACAAAACTGTTGTTGTTGTTGTTGAATAGGTAAAGGTAAAGGGACCCCTGACAGTTAGGTCCAGTCGCAGATGACTCCGAGGTTGTGCGCTCGTCTCGCTCTATAGGCCAAGGAGCCGGCATTTGTCCGCAGACAGCTTCCGGGTCATGTGGCCAGCATGACTAAGCCACTTCTGGAGAACCAGAGCAGTGCACGGAAATGCCATTTACCTTCCTGTCAGGGTGGTACCTATTTATCTGCTTGTACTTGAAGTGCTTTTGAACTGCTAGGTTGGTAGGAGCTGGGACCCAGCAACAGGAGCTCACCCTGTCATGGGGATTCAAACCGCTGATAAGCCCTAGGCTCTGTGGTTTAGACCACAGCACCACCCAAGTCCCACCCAGTCAGATGGGTGGGATATAAATAACAAAATTGTTGTTGTTGCTGTTGTTGTTGAATAGGATGTCCCTATTTTCATTGGAGAAATGTTGAAAGGTATGCAATATCAATAGGCTAGAATTGCATGTATGTGGGAAGCACTTCCCATACAGTGCAGGTACAAGTCCTGAAATGCTTCCTGCATTGGTGTAGCCCAGTCTTTCTCCAGCCTTTCAGATTTAGGAGGGACTACAATTCCCATCAGCCCCAGCCAGCATGGCCAAGGGGTGGAGATGATGGGAGTTGTAGTCCAGGATCATCTGAAGGGTGCCAGGTTCAGGAAGGCTGAACCAGCCAGGAGAAAGGAGGCAAAGGGCAGTGCTGTGACTTTTGAATCTCAGCCCCACTCACCAGCTCTCTGACAGCATGCTGATTTGAGCTGACATCCAGGGAGCAGACCTTTCTTCCTTTGAGGCTGGCAGCTCCTGACAAGAACTTAGTAAGGTTGCTTGAAGGTGACAGCAGTGAAAGCTATCTTTGAAATACAATCACAGAGAGAAAAAATGTAGATCCAGGGCTAGGTGGAGCAGTAATGTATAGCTGTTACAAGTTTTGCAGTGGGCTGGCATATTCCATGGAAACGAGCTGAGAGCGTTTCTATTAAATTGGCTTCCTTGTGCTATGGGGTGCCTGGAGCAGAGCAGAGGTGTCAATTGAACAACCCTGGTGTGCCTGACAATTGGTTCGAATATCTCCCTGAGAAATATATAGGACACAGGAAGGAGAAAGAGGCATATATCACAATATTTCCATAGCTGTAGTCGCACAAATTACCCCAGCGCTGTGAGTCACAGTTAGAAGAAATGTACCGTATTTTTCGCTCTATAACACGCAGATTTTTTCTCCTAAAAAGGAAGGGGAAATGTCTGTGTGTGTTATGCAGCGAATGTGTGGTCCCTGGAGCCGAAAAATGAGGCAAAAATCAAACCGCGCTTCAGGGAGAAGGGAAGCCTGAAGAGAGGAAGTTGCTGCTTTCCTGCATTCTGCCTCAGGGTCTTACTGCCCTCCCTGCTCTGTTTCGTTGCTGTGTTTGCTCAAACGGAACAAAGAGCAGGGAAAGCCCCTCCCCTCCAGGCAAGAAGAGGGGAAAGCAGAGCGTCGCTTTATCCTGTCCCTGCTCCGGAGGAACAATGTTTGTGAAGGGAAGAGAGATTACAGGTTCGGCTTAAAATTCTGATTTGACTTCCTGCTTTTTGTTTTTGGAGACACACAGCATTCAAATATGCTTTCTTCCATTTAAAAGGATGAAATCCTTAAACAGTGGCTGGCTTGTGTGGGTGGGTGGGGGGAAACCTTTGCCTTCCTTTCCTCACGTTATAGCCCTCTCCTGCATTCTTAGCCTTCTGTGTTTTTCCTTCCCTCCCCACTTAAAATGTGGTTACAAAGCATGGATCCACATGGATCCTCAGGATCTTTGCATTGGGTCACCCCAAATTCACCATCAGAGCACACAGCATGTCCATGGCTACAGCCTGCCCCCCCAAAATCACACACCCATTGTTGCCTGGGGCTGCAATGGTGCAAAAACGTGGTTACAAAGCATGGATCCACATGGATCCTCAGGATCTTTGCATTGGGTCAGCCAAAATTCACCATCAGAGCACATAGCATGTCCATGGCTACAGCCTGCCCCCCCCCCAAATCACGCACCCACTGTTGCCTGGGGCTGCAATGGTGCAAAAACGTGGTTACAAAGCATAGATCCACAGGGATTCTCAGGATTTTTGCATTGGGTCACCCCAAATTCACCATCAGATCACATGTCTGTGGCCACAGCATGAAGCACAAAAATGATACGTCCACTGTTTCATTCAGAATATTTTTTCCCTTGTTTTCCTCCTCTAAAAACGATGTGCGTGTTATGGTCAGGTGCGTGTTATAGAGCGAAAAATACAGTATGTGGTTGCAGGAGTGCAGTCTGAGAGGAAGATTCCTTTTCTACCAAGCTACGCAAACAGCAGACTCTTTAGGTGTAGCTGCTGTTGAGTGTGCCAACTCAGAATGCAGACAAGGATCTGAAGGCATTAATCAATGCTCACTTGTGTAAATGAAACCCTCTGGACACAGCAGAAATAACTGGCAGAATCCAAGACCAGGGAGAAGAGTTGGTGAAAGAAGACTGGAAGAAATTTAAATACTATTTACAGAAATATTGTAAAATTAATGAATGTTAGAAGGATGTTGGATAGAAACTAAGGGGTTTCCAGCTGTAATGCTTTAGGAGATACGGAAAAAAAAGGTTTATAAATGGGTAAAAGCTTAATGGTAAGGATTTGCTGAACTAACAAATTGAAGTGGAATACAAAGAAGGGAGGTATGAGGAGGTCTGGGGAAATAAGCATAAGGAAGATATGTTATGGAAAATTATTTGTTTTTTAACTGTTTTTATGTTGTATTTTGTTTCTTTTTTTTCATTGTTATATTTTAAAAAAAACTTTAATAAATATCTTTTTTTAAAAAAAAGAAAAAGAAACCCTCTGGACATGCAAAAAGATTCTAGGCTAGGTTTCTGTCCACTGTGGCAGTTTAGCAGGTAAAGTGTGGCTGGGCGTCTTGTTTGTTTGTTTTTGACATGGTATAGCCCTGATTCAGTCCGTCCTTCCCCCAGCTTCAGTGTTTAATGGTAAAGTCCAGAATCAAGGCATCAGAAGATTCCACTCGTCATGTAGCTCAGCTCTTACTGACCGCTATGCTTTTAAAATGGATAAAAGTTTGTGCATCAGTGTGTGAGTTTCAGAGCACAGGATGGGGGTTGTCAGATGTGATGGTGTTATTTATTACTAGTTAGTATCAGCTTTATTACTAGTTAGTATCAGCTTGCCTGGCGTGCTCTGGTCCATGGGGTCACGAAGAGTCAGACACGACTAAACGACTAAACGACAAGTATTAGCTTGTCTTGCAGCTTGATCCACAACACATTTTTCATAAGTACCGCCAGTTTTAATGGAATGTATAGCTAGGCGTCAAGTCCTCTTCTTAACCTGTGCAACAGACCATAGTACAGGAAGTAACTTCAAGCTCTCAGAGGTGCCCTAATGGGTTCCCATTTATTTGCACTAGAGTTGGGAGCTAGGCTTGCTTCTGTAGCAAAGCATCAAGTAGCCATTGTGTGTGTGTGTGTGTGTGTGTGTGTGTGTGTGTGTGTCAGGAGTAGTGGTGGGGCATGTTAGTATTATTCATTCTCCCATTGCTGTTGGATCTGGTGATCCACACTGTTTACATTCCATTCCTCTGGAAGTGTGAGAATGGAAACTGAGACACAGCACTTCCGTTCTCTGTGCTTTTGTATTTCTGCTTTTTGTTCTGTCTCCCAGACAGACAGGATGTCTGTGGGAGCTGCTCCACGCACTGTTGTTATTTTCTTTATTATGATTTGTTTTGATTTGACGTATAGCAATAAAATTAGCGATGCTACATACTTCCGCAGCCAAGCTTTCATTTACTTTGCTGTTTTGCGTGCTCATATGAGCAGATATGAGTCACTGAGATACAGGACTGCTGCCGAACGCTTCATGAGTGTCCTGTTACCGGAGGCTGAGGCCTCATAGGGCTCCCTGTGTATACTTCCTCTTTAGCATATACTGAAGATAGCATCATGGTGTCCAGGAGCCACTGAATTCATCTAAACCCCTTTTAAAGCCAAAAATATCTTAATTTTGCTTTTCAAAGCAACTCCATAGTCATGGACCACTTATAGACAAACTGTTTATAGAGTATTCATCCTGATTTGTTTTCAGGGAGACTAGATGATTCTAACTATCTGCTGGACATTCATTCTGATTTGTTTGCTATAAGGTCAGATGAAATTGCATCCAGCAAATGTTACCCCACACTTTCTGGTGCATTTTCCCATTGCTTTCCTGGTTGCAAGAAGCCCAGTAGTTAAGAGTTGGGGGGAGCATGCTTGTTGTGCAAGAGCTCCAAATCAGATTTTATTGAGCACGCTGGATTTGCCAGTATATGATGGAATCCCATCTGAAAATAGCAACAGTTTGGAAGTGCCCTTTCATGATGTGGAGTTTTGTGAGCAATGTCTGCTGAATCTCAGGCTCAATAAAGATGAGAGGTAGGAATTGCAAGAGCAAGACTTTCTGCTTTTAAAAAACAGACTTTCGGAACCATGGTGCTAGGGGAGACTTGGTTGGTTTTGTTGTTGTGACTTCAACCTTTTCTATGGCAATGATTTCCCAATTTAAATCACCTTCCTCTGAAGCTGCTATTGGTCCCATGGATAAAAACATCAAGATACACTTGAGAGTGCTGTACATTCTCCTCTGCAGGGCAAACAGCAGCTTCAAAAGGGAGTTGGCAACGTAAAGGGAGATAATTTCTTGATGGAAAGAGTTTATTCCCCCTGCAGCCATCATTTCATTTATTTATTTGAAAAAAAATTATACCACTAGACTGTAGAAAAATCCCCTAACAACCTTAACATAGTTCACAAAAAGAATAAAAAAGATAAGTAAAAACAGTTAAAAGCAGCTATTTAAAACATTTGAAAATTAATCAAAATCAATTATCAGTGAAATGCTGATTAAAACACATGCCAGCTTTCTAGATATCTGGGTTGGCTTGTCTAAACAAAAATGTGTTTAGGGGGCACTGAAAAGAGTACAGCGAAGGTGCTTGTCTGGTGTCAATATGTGGGTGCTGCCATCATCTCTTCCCTACAGCTACTTTTAAATTGGGGGGGGGGGCTTGCAGGAGATCCTATTCTTGGATCTTCCTCATTGGATCTAATGCCAAAAGAATTTTCCAGTGGTCTGAGAATGAGTTGGCTTGGTGCAGAGATACCAAACGAGCAGAAACAATTATTTATATATGCAATGACAGCAGCGCGGATACTACTGGCCCAGAGATGGAAAGAAGATAAAGTCCTGACCAGAGACAAATGGCTGATGAAGATGATGGACTATGACAAAATGGCGAAAATAACTGGGAAAATCAGAAACCAAGAAGAGAGGAACTTTAATAAGGAATGGGGGAAATTCACAATGTCCTTAAGAGAACACTGCAAACAACTAAAAACTTTGGCAGGGTTTGAGTAACACTTGTAATGTACTAAAAACTAAGGTAAAAATTGGGCGATTTAAGAAAAATAGAGATAATATGTGAGGCCGTTGAAAAAGATTGACAATGGTAACAATGGTAGGGTGGAGGGGAGTCTAAGGATTCAGGGAATACTAAATGTTGATGATGGTGTTTAATGTTTGAATTTAAATGTGCAGTGTAAAACTTAATAACAAAGTTTAGGAAAACTTTTAATGTTTAATAGACTATAGTATTGTTGTTGTTGTTGTTGTTGTTGTTGTTGTTGTTGTTGTTATACAAAAAAGAGGGAGAATGGGATGGCTTATCACTTTGCCCATCCTCACTAGAAGAACTCATATAAATTGTACACAAGAGTCCAGAATGTCAAGGTGTGTTTAGTGTGCATCATTTTATACAGGTCGCAGAATCCAGCGCACAACCCTGGTGCTAGTGTTTTATAACTGGCCATCAAGCAACTATGTGAAACAACAGCAAAGTACTGTAGCCCAATACAGATTCTTTCTAACTTTTGGCAACACTAGCAAAATACATATCTCACAAACATAATCCTGAAGCTGGGAAAGCAGGTGTTCAGCCAGGCAGAGAAATGTAGATCTTAAAAAAAAAAACCCAAACCAAAATGTAAACACACCAGACATCAGGACTATGCCAGAAGGATACAATCTGATATAACTGCCTGCTTTTCTTCTCTATCCACCCTCCATAAGATTTATTTGGTAATGTCTGCTGACAATAAATCCAAACATTGTTATTACCAGGGAAGGCTGCTTACTTTCTGATGTCCATTTGGAAATAAATAAATCATAACTGTGAGCAAAATGCTGCAATTTGAAGCAATCGTTTAGCAAAGGCTGTTAGGATTTTCCTTGATAATAGTGCTCGTTGTGTTGAAGATCTGACAGGTAATTGTTTTGGAGAGAGAGGAGTTTGCGGCTGACAGTCTCTTTAAGTACACACACAAACATATGCAATACTCAGTTTCATCTTTAGAATGCAGTGCCTCTGTTCCCAATGTACAATAATTGTAGGTACAAAAGACCTGCAATTCAGGTTTCAGAGAGGGGGCCTTTCCTAGCCCTACCTGGGAATGCCAGGGATGGAATCTAACTTCTGCATACAAAGCAGATGTTCTGCCTGCTAAGCTGCAACCCATCTCAACAGTGACCATTCTCCATAATGAAGATGGCACCATGTAGCATGGAGAGTCTGTGACTGGCATGACATTCCATGCAAGCCTGTATATTTGAAGACCATTTTAAAACACAAAACAGCAAGCAAGAGGACAGATGATGTGCAACATCAAAGGGGAGAGGCAAGACTGAAATGTGGAAGTTCTCCATTTCTTATAATTTAAACAAGCAGAAGATATTGTGTGCATACAAATGTGATAGAGGGAAGCATTTTCACAGATGAACATAAAGGTGTGTTGTTGGGTTTTTTTAATTAAAAAAAATACCTATGAAGCAAGGCTTGATTTTAAGCTGAAAATGCAGGCACCCCAGAAACAAAGTGTACTTCTATGCTGCCAAAAGAAAGTTCAGTTTCCTGTAAGAAAGAATGAATATCTTCTGTACTAATTAGCTGGCCAAGTAATTTTTTAAAATGTGATAGCCGAGATGCTGCTGGGGGACTGAGTCTATATAATAGAAATGAAGAGTGGCTTTGCAGTGACTAAAGAGCCTCATGAGTTATGGATGTCTTCTTGGTAGGCTTCCAGGCTGCTGGCAAGATGTGCTGAGTTCCTTCAGAATGAAGAAATTAAGGGGATATGGGAAGGAAAAGGAGTCCCAAATGGAGACAAAGCCAATCCCATTACTGGGCCCTCTTTGTAGCAAGTCTGGGAATGCTTGGTTTCACCTGTGCTTCATTCATTTTGAAGCCTAGGAGCCACATTTTCTAGTTTCTCAACAAGATGGCCTTTGTTAACCAGATGGTTCTGTTGGGGTCCGCTAATCGGGCCCAAGCTGCCTTGGTCCCTGAAAAGCCAATAAATGCCACAGACAGAGGAGATCCCCATAATCACTCGTTTATGCAGCTGAATAAAACAGAGCGGGCGAGCCACACTCACCAGTGTGATGGTGAAGCCACCCCAAATAGCCTTTGTTCATACTTTTTATAGGCATCCCCTTTCCCCCTTTCAAGGTTCATTGCGCTGATCAAAACAGGACACCTTGCTTAGAGACCTTGAAGGGGAGAGTTGCCCGGCAGAGGGAGGTTTTCCTGAAAATCGCCTGGCAATGTTATCTGGTCTTCACATATTTGTGGCTCACCCTTCTAAATTCTCAAGCAGGCAGTTTTTTACAGAAGCAAAATGGCCTCAGTTAGACTAACCAGAAAACAGGACAAGAACAGGCCTCTAAGGCTTTTTCTGAGACCTCACAGTTCCAAGATGGTGTCCACAGGCACACATGGGAATGGAGGGGTGCCCTGTGGCTGCCACAGGGTCTTCCCTAGCACCCACAGGTCACCCCTCCATTCCCAGCTTCTGCTTGGAGGTCTCCCATAGGCATCTGCATATGGATGGTGACTGTAAGAATGTTCTGGACTAAGTAAAGGTAAAGGGACCCCTGACTATTAGGTCCAGTCGTGACCGACTCTGGGGTTGCAGCGCTCATCTCGTTTTATTGGCCGAGGGAGCTGACGTACAGCTTCCGGGTCATGTGGCCAGCATGACTAAACCGCTTCTGGCGAACCAAAGCAGTGCACAGAAACGCTGTTTACCTTCCCGCTGGAGCGGTACCTATTTATCTACTTGCACTTTGACGTGCTTTCGAACTGCTAGGTTGGCAGGAGCAGGGACCGAGCGACGGGAGCTCACCCCGTCGCGGGTATTCGAACCGCCGACCTTCTGATCGGCAAGACCTGGGCTCTGTGGTTAAACACACAGCGCCACCTGCGTCCCTTCTGGACTAGATGGACCATTAAACTGATGTAGCAGGATCTTCTTATGCTTCAATTATCCAAAAGGAAACTGAAAGCATGAGTGGCTGAGGTGTGTTCCAACATACAATCCTCCCTACCCTGCAGAACTAGCATGATTACAGGTGCCATGTAATATTCATTCCCCATTTTTAAGAAGCCTACACCTTGGAACTCCCTGCCTATCGACATCAGACCAGTATACCTGAAGGAGCGTCTCCACCCCCATCATTCTGCCCGGACACTGAGGTCCAGCGCCGAGGGCCTTCTGGCGGTTCCCTCATTGCGAGAAGTGAGGTTACAGGGAACCAGGCAAAGGGCCTTCTCGGTAGTGGCGCCCGCCCTGTGGAACGCCCTTCCAGCAGATGTCAAAGCGATAAACAACTACCTGACATTCAGGAGACATCTTAAGGCAGCCCTGTTCAGGGAAGTTTTTAACATGTGATATTTTACTGTATTTTTGGTTTCTATGGAAGCCGCCCAGAGTGGCTGGGGAGGCCCAGCCAGATGGGCGGGGTATAAATAATAAATTATTATTATTATTATTATTATTATTATTATTATTATTATTATTATTCACTATACTGTTTTTGGCACCTGCTAAAAACAGGTGTCTTTAGACAAGCCCACCAAGATGCATCAAATGTTGGCATGTGTTTTATTCTGTTTTTAGTCTGTCATTTACTTTCATTTTTTAAATGCTTTAAATAGTCATTTTTTAAAAAAAACAAACAACTGCTTTGATAGTAATTTTGTTGTTTTGTTCTTTTTTAAAAATTGCATTAAGAGTTTTTTTAAAAAACAACAATCAAGCAGTGTGTAAATTTTATGAAATAATAAATATGGAACAGATATATCTTAACACTACTCGTGTTTTCAGTTTACTATGAAGATGGGTCCCAGTGCACAGCCCTAATATATAGGATTGTGCTAATTACATAGCTAAAAGACAGCAAAACCAAAGAAAACATATGCATCTGTATTTGAAATTTGGTCACAGACTTGAAGGGCTTCCAAACAGGAGACCTATGGAAACTATAGTATTGTGCCATATCTTTTTTTTTTAAAAAAAAGTTGGAGTTTCTTGCTTGCTGCACTTGTTGAATAAATGTGTATATAATCATAGTGTCCTCAATTTTATCAATCCTCTGCTGTTCAGAAGGTTGCTTGGGAAACTTCCAATTATGCACTATACATGTTTCGCTGCTGTACACAATTGCTTAAGAAGGTCTTTATGCAGGAATCCAGGGTCATTAGGGAACTTTGCTTGTCCTCTGCTTTTGGAGTCTCCAATTTAGGGAGAGTGCAGACATGCATAAACACACGAGCAACTTCACTGTACTGAATTGATGCTTGGCATTTGCACTTGGAGAAACAAATGCAGTCCAGGCAAGTTGACAGTATCACTGGTTAGAGCTTCTGAAGTTCATGGAGTAGGTTGATATCCTTTTCTGCATGGGGCAGCACTCCCAGTAAGAGATCAAGTTCAAGTTTGTCAGTAAAAGCTTCTAAAATATTTCATGGAAAACTGGATTCATTCCAAAGAGAACACAAAGTGGCATAGCTTCCACTTCAAAGACTACTTTGTAGGCATCAAGGCATCTTCTGAGAAACAACATGTATCGCTGTAAGCTTAAATACATTTAAACTGAGCAAAACGGTAATAATAAACATTTCCAACATAAGCCATGTGAACTCATTTTGGCACACATGGAGCGCATTGCAGTAATCCAACCTTGAAGTCACCAATACCTGAACTTCCTCTCAGCGCTAGCATCAGCCATTTGTGGGTTCTTGGCATGGTCTGAAAGGAGTCATCAGTGCCACTTATAGCACATGGGGGTTCTTTTTGGTGCAATACAAACATATTTGGAATTGCCGTGTCTGCACTCTGATGGCATATGTTCTGTAACAAGTCGTATGTCTAACTGATGCCAATTCAGATGCCATAGAGAATTGATGTAACACAAGACCAAACTGCATGTTACTTTACTCATGCTGTTAAAAATGTTTGTTGGAACTCGTAACTTTTATTTTGAAGAAACTGTAGCCCCGGGATTCCAGTACAGAATGTTTTTTTAAAACCTAGATTGTGAGGAGGAAGTGGGAGATGCCAGCTTTCTGCTCATACCTGTTATATGCTCCTAAAATGCACTAAGGGATTCTGAGAAGAATGTTGAATATGGGACACTAGTCCAGATTTGGAGCATGTTCTGGACAGAGCTGCATTTTCTTCAAAATAAAAATGACCAATTTAATCATGCTTCAGAAACACTGTGACGAATGTAACATACAGTTTGACTGACACCTGGTCTACCAAAAAAAATCCTGTTTTAACTGCTGCTTTTCAGATCTTCTAGCACTCAACTAAAGCAATTTACATTGTGGGCAGTTAAGGCACTAGATGGTACTAACTCCCAAGAGTACCCCCTGTTGTCATGTATAAATTGTGTGCTCTAAAATGCGATGAATTAACATTTGCCTTTTTCTTTTTTAAAAAAACAACAACCCACCATACTTAACTGAAGCTTAGCCGAATGCTACCGTGCCACAAATATTCTGTCTCTTTCCCCAGCAACTCCTGTTAATTATCTACAACTACATTTTGCATGAAAACATGGGGATTGTCTCTCTCTCTCTCGAAGCTTCATGTCTATACTATTTAATATTTATGACACACTTTTCCTAATTGCTCTACATTCTCAGTGAACCATGTAGTAAATGTGAAAGTGATAGCAATAATATTATTCCCAAATTAGGATAAAAGGATGAGAAACCTAGAAAAGGCAAGGCTGAGATGGCATTAAAAACTTAGGGCATCCTACATCACATCCTGCTTTTGCTCCTAGGCATGGGGGAGAGATTTGGTTCAGTTCAGTTTTCAATGTGAACCTGCCAGATTTGCACTTCGCAATACAATCTGTGAATCCAGCTATCCTTTGAAATTTGCACTTCTTCGAATTTTGCAATGCTCTTCTCCAACCAAAGAATGTGTAACCACCTGGGTGTATTAGGGAAAGTATGTATAAACATGCATATATTGATAGAAGAAATATACAAAATACATTGTGTTGGAGAAAATTACTTGCAGGAAAATGTATTTATTAGCCCAAAATGCACACACAAAAATGTCTATATTAGGAGAAGCACACTATCATGCTGGCATTTTTGTGAAAACAAACACACACACACACACACATATGAATATATATGAGAAAGATTGCAAACTGGTTCAAAAATGTGGGAAATTAAAATGCTGGTGTGAAAAATGAAAAATGGAGAGAAACTGAAAGTTACAGATTCATCCATCCTTATATTCTGCACACAGAATTTGATACTTATAATAGTCTAGATAACAACCCTATGATATTTCTGAGGTCCATTTCTGGGAGTTTAATGCTTGACCTGAAACATTTCCTCTTCAGAAATACCGTTGCTAAAAGTAAGCTTATTCTAGCTCAATGGTGATTACATCTGACCCACCAAGTGATGTTGTAAGGTAACTTGAACAGAAGAAGAAGAAACCTCCAGGATTAGAGATGGCACAGTTGGTGGACCCAGAGACAATGACAGGCAGAGACAATTATTTATAGTTTTGTCCCCATCCGCTTTCTTGCTGAGTTCTACAAGGGCAGCACTGAGACGGAGAAGGAGGAAGCTGACAGCCAGGACCACCTCCTGGACTGGTTGTTATTCTGAAGGCAGGTAGGTCAGACCTGGCTAAAGATGCACTGAGGTTGATGGAGCAGCCTCCACTGTTGTGGCCTAATCAACCGGGACTCTTACTATGTTCCAGTACCGGGACTCTTACTCTTACTATGGTTCCCTATTGGTTGTGGTACACTTCAGGGATTATTCTCCCACCACTAAAGGAAGAAAAACAATATTGTATTGATCTGAGTCAGGGATGAGGAATTGGATCCAACTAAAGGACCCAGAAGTGAGCAACCCTCTGTGGACCACTTTGACAGGTGGATGGAGCTGCCCAGCTGTCAGTTACCTGACATCAGAAGACTGAAATGTAAAAGGAGGGTCACTTAATCCCCAGTTCTTCCTTTGCAAACACAGTTTGAATTCAAAATGAATTTAAGCTGTAGCTATAAAGATTATTTCTTGGCAACCTCAGTTTGTATTCAAGACACAACTGCCAAGGAAGAACTGAGAGCTCTCTGGTGCAATGAAGATCTCCTGAGTGTCTTCTTCTTCTTTGGCAATCACTCGTAGCTGAGTAAGATTGTCTTCCATAAACACGATTTTAAAAGTGAGTCCGTAAGTGACTGTGGAGGCCAATTCTGGATCCACATATCCTTCCACAGTGGGGACATTGGTTTCCGGGCAGGAGTTGATCATGGTGTGGATTTGCCAGGCGTGTTTCCTCTTAGCTCATTTCTCCCTTTCGCCCTGAGTTTGAGCGTCTTCAAAACCCATGACACCTTTGGTAAAGGCTGTTCTCCAATTGGAGCGCTCGCAGGCCAGTGTTTCCCAGTTGTCAGTGTTTGTACTACATTTTTTAAGATTTGCCCTGGGAGAATCTTTGAACCTCCTTTGTTGACCACCAGCATTACGTTTACCATTTTTAAGTTTGGAATGGAGTAGTTGGTTTGGAAGATGATAATCAGGCATCCACACAACATGACTAGCCCAATGAAGTTGATGTTGCAGAATCATTCCTTTGACACTGGTGATCCCATCTTTGGCAGAAGGAGAGTGACAATGTCAGTCATCATATTCAACCCGTGGCTACAAAGGAATATGCCTTTACATCCATCCTGATTTAGGATCCTCAACCATCCTGATTTAGCAGGATATTCCGGAATTATGGAAGCCAAGCCAACTTCTGATTGGATTCCAGCATGTCCCATTTTTTGGTACAGCATTGTGGCATGAATCGGCTAGCTCGTGCCAGAGTACCAGACAAAAAAATCACTGGAGTTTTTTTGGTCTTGCACCCTGGCACAAGTCACCTGGCTCCCATAAGTTCTTAGAACAAAAAAAAATGAACATCCCAATTTTGATTAGCAGGGTGTTGGAGGGTATTCTTTAGCAGCTGCAGCTTGGATCCGGTGCTGTTGGAAGCCAAGCTTTTCTTTGTCCCGTGCCTGATATCACATGACATCAGGTGATGCATAGGTAGGCACAGCTGAGCCAAACAGACAGGCAAAGCAAATATGGAGGCCTTGTGGGCCTAATTAGGATCCAGGGTTGGTGGTTCCCACTGCTGTGATAGGCCTACAATTGTTCAATGTGGCTGATAAAAGACTCAAAGAAAGAAAAACGTAAGGAGCACCTTCTCATGCATGATACGATTGTTTGAAAGCTCTGCCCAAAAGGCCCTTGGCAGATGCCATCCTTTTTTAAAGATAGGCTGGTCATCTACCAGGAGTAGAATAGTGCTTTCACTAATATGTTCATTTCTAGGCACACCTGTAGCATCCTTGACAGATGTGCAATAGACAAGTTACATTTGCTAATATTTCCGCTTACACACTTCTTTATGCAGGAGAATTGTCCTCTTCTGCATCTCCAGTCACCTTACCATCCAGCCTCTGCTTCAATACCTTCAGTGAAGAGGAACCCACCACCAATTCCTAAGGCAGTCTGTTCCACAACTGAACCCAGAGTAATTTGACCAAAACATGCTTAGCTACAGTTTCCACCCATTCTTTCTAGTCTTGGGCCACACCACCACACCATCCTGGGAACTATAGTTTACCCCCATTGAGCTATAATTCCCAGAACCCTTAAACATGTCCCAGAATTATTTGGGTGGGAAGCCTTGTGTTTTAAATGTATGGTGTAGATGTGACCCTGACCTCTTTCTGGAAATAACATTCTGACAAACGTATTCCACCAACTTTCATAGTTTAGCTCCAATTGTATTGCTCTCATTTTTATTCTTTCCACTTTTTAATTGATTTTGTAGTTCACCAGCATTTTTAATTGAATTCATTGTACTTTTTAGTATTTTTATCTTGTTTTCTGCCTTACAGGTGTATATTGAAATGCAGATTACAGATAAACGGCACTACAGCTCTGACCTTTGCAGGTCTGTTTACTCATTAGTATGAAATTTGATTCAAGGTATTATAAGATCATTATCTGAGGAAAGAGAAAGATGATTTGATTTAGGTAGAGCACTGAGGAATATAAACAAGCCTCACAATCTGCTGAATTTCCAAGAGATAAAAAGACCAATAGACCTGTGGGTGTAGGGCTGCATATCAATTTAATTAATTAATAATCATGTTGGAAATAATGGTGGAACTATGTAGAGGTGAACAGTAGGGTTCGGCGATATCAGGTTTTCAATGTTGTGATATATCACCGGCTAAACATTGCTATTTACTGATATATCACGATATCTGAAATAAGGATGGAGCTATGTAGAGGCATTGGCTAGCTTCACAGTTTTTCCCGCATTGTTATTTTTGCATAGCACACACACACAAACATAATTCAGAATATATTGCCAGGTCAAAAATTAAGAAACCGATATCACGGTATGGACTTCAAATTAGCTTTTGGCGATATATCGCCCAGCTCTATCCAAAACTAGCAAAATTTGGGGCTCTTTGTAATGGCCTGAAATACATTTTTCTCTCCCCTCCCCCAACCTCTGAATGTCTTGCTTGAAGAAAAGTTCTAGGGAAGTGATAAGCTTGCTGCTCAGTGCGTGATCAGTTGGTCCCAATAAAAGGTTACACTCACCTACCCGACACACACACACACACTTCAAAGGAACAAAGTGACTAGCTGAAAAAGCACTATCTCTTATTCCTCTCACAGCCACTCACAAAGCTTCTTCTGTAAACCTTTGACCTATCCAATTAGCATTTTGCAAATCGTATCTGTCAAGTCTAAGCAAATAGCTGTTGGGTGCAGCCCTTTCGATTTTTCAAAGCTAGCGAGGTTGGCGAAGTTGTAGCAATTTCTTAAAACAGCGAGTGGGTGAGACGCCAGAATTAATTACTTTTCTCCCCTCCCTTTTGGAGTTGTCAAAGAGGAGGCATGCACTCTGCTACTTGGCTTGTTTCATTTATCTGACATCGCATGACAAAACACCTCTGCAGCCGACTTGTATGAAATCATTACTCCTATTGATTTGGTAATGTGATGAAAAGGCCAAGCCAAGCCACAGACGGGAGAATATTCCCCCGGATGCATTTCTCAAGCAAAGCCATGGAAATGATGGAACTTGTGCTAATGTAGCATAATGCTATAGTTGTGCACAGGAATGATGGTGCTTGCAAGGCTTCTTGTATGACTGAGAGCAAAAGGCAATTGGCTCTTTCTGACTGCGCAGATCAAATGCAAGTAGTCATTCATTTGTGGCAAACAAAAATAACCGAAATGAAATTTACTGCCCTTGGGAAATGCATTTCTTTGTTTCTATCCTGACAGTGTAATCCTATACATGCCTACTCAGGAATAATCCACAACTCAGTATAATGGAGCTTACTCCCAGGTAAATGAGAATAGGATTGGAACTTCAGGGTGGCTTTGTTTAAAGCTTATATATATACCATTTCCAAAATCACATTCACATTCAAATATGCATTTCCACCATTAATATCTTTCTTTATAATAAAACATTCAACAACTTCCCTTCTTCCTCTTCCCTGGTTCCTTTGATTTTCCCACCGTTCCTATATATTCTTATATATCCATTTAGTTCACTTCCTCCCTTATTCTTCCTTTATTATGTAGCATACTGTTGAATTTAAATAATCCTGCTAGCATTTTCACTTGTTTACAATTATTTTCTAAATACTCCACACAAAAATTCCACTCCTCTTTGTATTCTTGATCTTTTGCTCTTTTATTTTAGAGACCTGCAGCTTTGTTTAAACTTTTTGGTTTGTTGCTACACCGGGGATGGAGAATGCTTTTCAGCTGCAGGTACAGGTGTAAGGATGTATCAGTTTCAGTACTCTCAGGTTCTTATTTCTGCAATCTTGAATTCAATTCTCCACATTTTGCAGCAATTCACACACAAATTTTCATGAAAATTCACCAGCTTTTTCCCGTGAATTTCTCCTAATGAGCTCCTTATTACATGCAGTTGTGACTAACGCATACACATTTGCAAGCAGCTTTCCCTAAAATAATGCAGTTTTGTATGTTGCTTTCACTAATGCCTTCGTTTTCATGCACACTCCCCGATACAGTATATGCATTTTTGTAAACATTTGTTGGAGAACTGCATCACAACATTCAGACAAGTGCAAATTTCAAAGGATAGCTGTGTTTAGGTTGGTGTATCATTGTTCGATCCCTGCTCCTGCCAACCTAGCAGTTCGAAAGCACGCAGTGCAAGTAGATAAATAGGTACTGATCTGGTGGGAAGGTAAACGGCGTTTCCATGTGCTGCTCTTGTTTTGCCAGAAGCGGCTTAGTCATGCTGGCCACATGACCCAGAAAAACTGTCTGCGGAAGCGGACAAACGCTGGCTCCCTTGGCCTGTAAAGCAAGATAAGTGCCGCAACCCCAGAGTCATTCGCAACTGGACTTAATTGTCAGTGGTCCCTTTACCTTTATTGTTTTGGTAAGTTCAGAGCAGGCCATGTTGTGGGGTCGCTAAGGTAAAAAAATTAAAAGGCCAATCACTGGCCAGTTGTCCAGCCTTCCTGCTGCTGTGTTCACAAACAGAAAGCCAATGGGAAGGGAGATTGCAGCACTCTCTTTCTCCCTTCCCCCTTCCTGTCTACTTTTGTCTATGAGCTCTGGAATGGCAAGACCTTTCGATCTGATGTTAGCAACTAGGAAAGCCAGAGGCAACATGGGTTTCCTCCAAATGTCGCAGCCACCTTGCAGTTCAAAGCTGCAAGGTCTCTCCTCCATCAAACATCTGATTCGACTGCACACGACACCAGGAGCTGATTCCTAAAGTGGTACAACTCGCCATTCCTCAGCTGTGCAAGCTGCAGTTCAGCCTTGTGTGGTTGTTGCAGTTAAGGAATTGGTGAACCCTGAACTTGTCGTTAGCTCTAGCGCCACCTGCTGCTGGCCTCCCTCCCTCCTGCCCTACCAGTTCTAGGGGACACCAGCCATTGCTGGCTGCTGCCTAGACTTTCCTTTGAGATCAGAATCTCACAAGTCTGAGGGGTGACAAAGCTGGGTCTGGAGTAGCAGAGATTGATAGGGACACCTTGCAGCAGCTGACAAGAAGGCATTCATTCGGCAGCAGACTGGAAATATTTGATCTGCAGCGTGCTGGCTAATTAACTTTCCTCTGAAAAGGTTTCCGCTTGCGAAATCTGAATAGCTGCAAGCGGCAGATGGAGGGGTGGAAGACACTGGTGGACCATTAGCCACTGCCAATGAGGAATGAATGGGGAAATGATGGCCATCATTTGACTGCTAGAATCATATCGCAAGATTTAAAGTGTCCAGAAATTAAGAGCTGAACAGCCTTTTATTTTCAGCCATGGAATCTTTACTGCTGATTCATCGCCAGCTTTCAGCTATATTCCCAGTGTTTCTTTCACAAATTGGGAAAGGAAATGGGGAAGACATAACCGAAAGTAGAAAATATGCTGCCAGGGCATTTTTGTCAAGATTTCTGTATTTCCCTAATGGCAGTCTAAGTTGCACTCCAGTTTTTTTTTTGTGCTCTTAGACATGCGAACGATGTATTGGATACACGCTCTGTGCTGATGAAGTTTTATAAAAGACTCTTATGGGGAACTAAACCCCATACGTTTATCTCAGATTGCTCAGGTAGCGTTTTAAAATCTCAGTGTAAAGGACAGAGAACTATTATCAAATGCAGCACTTGCTTCCCAGCTAAAGAACACTTTAGCTACATTGCTGATAACATTTAAGGAACCACATTTTTGCAGTAAATTTTATTTTTAAAGAGGAAAATGTGTTTGTGAAAAAGAAAAGAAAAAAAGGATATGCTTCAGCATGAGCCATATGGTAATTGTTGTCATTATTGTTATTATTTTACTACTACTACATTTCTATACCACTTTCCCCCCAGGAAGTTTAGTACATGGTTCTCACCGCCTTCATTTTATTCTCATAACAACCCCAGAGAATAACTAAGGCTGAAAATCCTAACCCTGCTTACCTGGAAGTAAGCCCCATTGGATCAGGGCATTTTATAATGGAATTCACAAAGACTGATTTCCTCAAGCATCTCTAACCACATTAATTGTAAAAGGCCTAAAGACTAACTGTATAATCCTAACCATGACTATCCAGAAGTAAATCCTGTTGAATTCAAGGAGGCTTACTTCCAGGTAAGTGGGGTTAGGACTGCTGCAGCCTTGCTTTTCAAACTTGGGAATCTGAAGTAGCTGAAGGACTAAACATGTCATGTCAAAAAGCCTAGGAATCCTGGCCACATGACAACACTAACAGAGGGGTGAGCTCTTGGATCATTTGAGTTTCAGCATCTCTGCCTGCAGCTAAAGAAAAAAGCTATGAAGGAGAGAGAGAGACATGATTAGTATTGTCAACCTACCAACAAAAAACAAAAAGGAAAAAATGGCCCTGGATATTATTATTTTTTGGACCTCTGGGTAAAAGCCAGATTTTTACCTCTGTTCATTGTCACTGTACGGAGATGGTTGAAGCAAAACTCTTCTTCTGAAAATAAACAGGTTCATTAAGTGTGTCGGCACAGCACAGAGCATAGCACTATTGCATTTCCACGGTGCTCTCTTGTGAACTCCTATTAAAAATCTTGCTGCGGCAGTGACTGTTTGGAGCCAAAGCTGTCATTTACCCAATCATCTCCAGGGCCACTTTTTCTAATCAGTATGAATTATTCACTTTGTGTCGGGTACTTACATGCTGGCTAAAGCAATTAGTGCTGTGTTTGCATCCGATTACACCCAGAAGATTCTCCTTAGTGAGTGCAATCTCTCTCACAATATTTATTATGTCCTCACTCAGCTGTACTTTTTTTTTTTAACAGGGTGTTAGTTTTGACTGTGGTGATACTAGGTTCTTTCAAAGGAACCAAGAGCAAAATATTTTCTTTTGTACTGTAATACTTTGAAATAAAGCACATTGATCAGCCATCACAGAAGAGGAGGCTTGTTCACATACAGCACAGAACACAGATTCAAACTGTACACAGGGTTTGTGTAAGAGAGTGCACATTTGTTGATTTGTATAACCATTATGTTCAAGGGATACAGACAATACATTCCTTGAGCATAACATGTGTACAGCTCATCCACAAGAACACAGCTTGTACACTAATTGAATGTAATGTGTGAACATCCCTGGTTCCTGGGGCAGGAGTGGTGTTTGTGTGTTGTTTGGTGATGGTACCTAATGTGAAAGAGTAGGCCTGGATTCAACAACCACCCAGTGGACCATTTGGAGAGTAAGGGTTGCATGATATTAATGTACTATATACACAAATCATATGACAATTAAACACTTTATGCCAGTATTAAGTTATCTACAATTTAGTACATGTACTTCTGAGTCAACTGTTTTTAAGTAGGTACCACTAAGATTGTGTGGGAGTATAGATGTTTTCTAGCACTGGTAGTATAAAAAGTAAGAACTTCTGAATAATCTATCATCACATTATTTAATTTAGGTCACAACTCCATCTCATTCCATGAAGGATATAAATTACATTAAAAATTCCTTCTCCTCAGATTGCTAGTTTGGTGGAGGGTGTTACAAATTGTGTTACTATATTCCAACCATTTATCTTTTCCCTAAATATTCCTTTCTCTCTAATCATAGTAGTTGGTTTTGTAATATCTAGCTCACCTGATCTACCCTGTTTCCTCTTTATTTCCAACTACAGTCGTACCTTGGAAGTCGAACGGAATTGGTTCCAGAAGTCCGTTCGACTTTCAAAACAGTCGAACACCAAAGCACAGCTTCTGATTGGCTGCAGGAAGCTCCTGCAGCCAATCGGAAGCCATGGAAGCCCCATCAGACGTTCCAAAAGCCCCATCAGCTTCCAAAAATAGTTCACAAACCAGAACAGTCACTTCCAGGTTTGCAGCGTTCAGGAGCCAAAACGTTCAGGAACTAAGCTGTTTGACTTCGAAGGTATGACTGCAATTGCATATAAAGTCATAGCCAATGTTATAGTGTTCAATACTTGAGTCATTATCCTATCATTTAGTTAATTCGGAGGAGGGGTGTGTGTAATGGGATACCATACCTGAATTTTATTTCTCAGTATGGTGGCTACCGTAATCCAACAGCTTTTTCTTTGCTACATTTCTGTCACAGATGAATGAAATCCTTTCCACTGTGCCAACACTGGGCATTTCAAGTTTTTCCAACTTGATAAGATAGCCAAGCAGTCCAGGTACCACTGATAGATCATCTTGATACAATTTTTTTAACTGGTGGCTGTTGAGATGGTAGAACCTTTGTTAAATTTAATTGAATTATTTTGTTTTTTGAAAAAAAGTATGTTAGCAGGCCGAAAGAAATCCCTTAAGAAATAAATAGTCCTATGCTTTGGATCAGCACTGGAAGTCTTTTTATGAGACCTCCAATGATTATAGCTCTGAATTTCTCCCTTACTGTCAGAGGTGGTATGTAAATAATAAATGTTGAGGATATGAAAAGTAGCAGAGAAACTTATACCCAGGAAGCTAAATAACTGTTCCAAGTGATGTATAGCTTCTTTGTAAAGACTATACATTGTCCAGAGTCTTTATATTCAAAAGAACTTTATTGTCATAAATTTATAACTGAAAAGAATATATTTACAATCTCATGCTTTTTAAAAATGGGTACATTCTCACTTGACAGCGGCGCCGGCGGCAAACTGCTACATACAACGCATGCACGGTGTCACATGCATGTGCTGTGTGTAGTGACGCCACACATGCGCTGTACATAGCGGTTTGCCACCGGCGCCACTGGAGCACCCTACGGACGGCAGTGGGATCCCTCCACTGCCGGCAGGAGCCGCTTACCCCCCCCAGCCTCCCTCCCTCCCTGGCTCGCCGTAAGCAGTTCCTGCTTTGCCGCTTTACAGCGAGCCAGGGAGGGGCAGGCAGGAGCCATGGCATAGGAAGGGGAGCGGACCACCCTAGGTGTCATCACTAAGGGGGGGGACATTCTGCACCTGCCTGCGATTCCCAAGCCTACCTGAGCTGTCGATGTTGGGGGGGGGTTGACAAAAAAGAATTCGCATTGTGTAGCACCTGGGCTTGCTACGCCTCTGATGCCTGTTTCAGATGGAGGCAAGAAGGAAACTATGTTTGGCATAATGACCCAGGTGCCAAAGAATGGGCCGAATTCTGAAAAGCCACAATAGTGTTTGTCCTTTACTTGTACGGCATTGATCTCTAGTAGCCCTTCCATTTGATCTTTGTATTCTGGAGGCTTTTCTCTCTTTCCTTTTTTGCAGTGGGAGCCAATGCCTTACCTGAGTCTTCATTTCCATAGATGCTTTATAAGAAGATCTAATGCTTAATGCAGTGTCCTTAGCATTCCGAAGCATAAATAGCATCTTGCTGACAGTTATGGCTGACATAATCATTTTTAGCACTCCAAGTACTTCACGTCAACAAAGTTACTATAACCTCCATGTGAGGAAGAACAAATTTCCAGAGGGCAATAGGGACACCAGAGAGAGAGAGAGAGAGAGATGTGCAGGAGGCAAGGGGTCATTTTCCTGTGAAGTTACTGGCACGAAATCTGCCTTCTGTCCATTTATTTAAAATATTTCTAGCCGACTCTCTGTCGCCAAAGCAATCCCAGAGTGGGGATATTCCTGACATTTGAGAGTCAGGAGCAAAAGTGCCCCGTGTTGAAGACTGACACCATGGCTAGAGACAATGGCTTGCTTCAGACATAATGCCACCCAGTTGTGGACCCATGCTTTCTGGTTTATCGAGCTATGTGCTCGCACATTCCCTCCTCCCTCCTTGTCTCCTCAGACACACAGCTCCAGCATTCCCATCCTGCAGGGATGGAGACTTTGATCTTTCAACTTTCAGCAGTGTCCTGAGCAACAATAAAATAAAATAGGGATGAGGGGGTTTTCTCATGACAGAGAAGGGTGTGTATGCTTTGTTCCATTCATGTACTTGCTCTTCTTCTGACAGGAAATGCTCTGTGGTGGGGGGGGTTAAAAAAGGGGGGGGGTTGAGGAGGATCAGTTGCGGGGTGTGGGGGTTGGTGAGAAATGTCCCTATTTTCATCCGAGGAATGTTGGAGGGTACGTCAGTGGCTTCAGCTTCTTTTAAAACATTCACATGAAAATAAAAAAAAAATCAAAGATTGGTCTGCTAATGGTAACATAGCTAACCATCAGCCCCCACCCAACTTTGGCTCCCCCTAAAAAAAGCTCAATGACTTTGGTTGTCTGTCAAAGGAAAGTGGGAGTTCCTGCACCTCTTTTTCTAGAAAAAAAAACCATGGCTTACCATTCATAAAAATGGAATCTGGGTGATGCAGCTAAACATGCAAAAGAGTTGTGGGGCTTGTTTTGTTTTCAAACCACGATTTACTCCTGAGAAGTTGGGCCATTCCAGTTTTAAGCTAGCCTGTTCAGAAGATGGATGCACTTTTCTCCTAGCGAAACGTGAAGCTATTTATAACTTACAACCCAAAAGCAGGTGTTACAAAGAGGAGGGGGGGTGAAATAACCATTTCAAATGAGGCTTTCTTTGAGAAGTGGGAGTACACCTGGTCCTGCGGCAGAAGAGCAACATCAGCAAGAAATAAAATATGGTCTCAGTTTCAGATGCTGGCTTCCCACAGGAAGTCCTCCCATTAATTAAACAGTTCAACGCCACCTCCTGATCTCTTCTAGTAACTGGGGAACGGGGTCTTTTATGTTGTGCGCCTGCTTTGTTGTCAAACCTGCGATTTCACAAAGACCTTTTCACAGAGCCTCTGCAGACAGGTGTTTTTTGTAGGTATATTCTGCAGCATGTGATTGACACAATAAAAGCTCATTTATGCTGGACCGTCCACACGTCGTCCCACTTTTTTAGTTATTCTGCAATGCCCCAGTGTTACTGCATTATTGCTAACGCAGCCCCATCTGCACAAAACACACACACACATATTGGTAACTGTGCTGAGTTTTTACGAGATCCCCTATTCCCCTCACAGAACTACATTTCTCAGAGTAATTTAACTGTCTCTCTTCCCAGGGAGCTCTGGGAATTGTAGCTCTGTGAAGGAAACAGGGGTCTTTAACAAATCTCAGCACCCTTAACAAATTGCAATGCTCTGGGTTCTTTGGAGGAAGCTATGTAGGGCCGTCTTAAGCATATCCGGTGCCGTGGTGCAAAGAGCCCTCCGGTGCCCCACCCCCCATTTCCCAGAGCTGTCTACCTTTTCCCAAGCCTCTGCAGGGATCGCTCTCCTCTCGCTGGGGCTTGCAAAGGAAGCTACGTGCCTGCTAGCCATATGGTTGATGGGGCGCAGCTGGCGGGCATGCAGGAGGGAAAGAGGAGGCCGCTGGCAAAGCCGCTTAGCTCCCCCACTTGCTGGAGCACCCCTGAGAGGCTGGCACCCTGGCGCAACGCGCCAGTAAACCCAGTGGGGAAGACGGCTCTGAAACTATGTCTGTTTAAAGTGGCATGATAGTGCTTTAAATGTATGGTGCAGATGGGGTGACAAAAGCAGGGCAAAAATGTAATCTGAAACATTTCTGGTATAAAAAGTCACAGGGTTTCAACAGGAAGTTATGGGACATACCTTGATTGGAAATGAAGCAGCATGTCTACCCTGAAACATTTGCAGATGTCAATAGTATTTGAAAGCAGAATCGCATATAGCTGCCCCCAAGCCATCATGAGCACAAATCATCGTGAATGCATTAAAAAACAAAACAAATCTGGAGGAGTCCACAGAGAAAGAATTGTGTATTTGGTTTGTCTCATCCAACCTTTTGCAGGGACAAAGGCCAATCATTTATTCATTCATAGATTTATAGCCCGCCCTTTGGATAATGTGTCCCCAAGGCTGCCTATGATGGAAACAATAAAATGCAGCATCAAAACAACTTATTCAACTAAATTGGTAAGAATGACAAAAACTGGAGAAAATGCTTAAAAAAATTAATTTCCAGGACTGTAATGGCAAAGTTCTATGCATTATTTAAACACACACACACACACACACACAAAGATATTACAGGTGTGTCCTCCCCCCCCCCCACTTATGTGGGGGTTACATTATAGGCCTCCACATGCATAAGCGAAAATTGCACCCTCTTAACACCTTCTTTAGGTGGAGCTGTTGTCTAAACCACAGAGCCTCCTGGGCTTGCCGATCGGAAGGTTGGCAGTTTGAATCCCTGTGACAGAGTGAGCTCCCGTTGCTCGGTCCCTGCTCCTGCCAACCTAGCAGTTTGAAAGCACGCCAAAGTACAAGTAGATAAATAGGTATCGCTCCGGCAGGAAGGTAAATGGCATTTCCATGTGCTGCTCTGGTTCGCCAGAAGCAGCTTAGTCATGCTGCCCACATGACCTGGAAGCTGTACGCCAGCTCCCTCGGCCAATAAAGCGAGATGAGCACCACAACCCCAGAGTCGTCCTTTACTGGACCTAATGGTCAGGAGTCCCTTTACCTTTACCTTTAACACCTTCTTTAAACACCCTCTCTGCCATTCTCTCTCCAGTTCAGACCAAAAATACTGTATCCACAAGTAAATAATTAAGTTAATGTGGGAAAGGTCATATTTAGTGTGGAAAAGGTTGATTAAGGAAGGACTATAGCTCAGTGGTGGAGCATGTGTTATGCACACAGAAAGTTCCGGGTTCAACCCCTGGCATGTGCAGGTGGCGATGGAAGAGAACACTCTCTGGAATCTTGGAGAACTACTGCAAGTTATTGCAGACATTTCGCTAGATAGACCAATGATCTGACTCAGTGTGGCAGCTTCCTCTTTCCCTAAGTAATGCTTCCCTTGAAATTCCTTGACTAGTTTTAAAAGGGTCCAACTCTGTTCTCAGTTACTGGTGTGTGTGCGTGTGTTCCATTTTCAAAGTCACCTTCAATGAGGTCATAAAAACGCTTCACTCCTATTAAAAGTATCAGGGGCTTTTTTAAATGCATGCTTTCATATACATTTTAAAAACAGCATTAGAAGTGGCCCTGGAGCAGGATCTTTTACAAGCCTGGGGCGCGAAATCAAGCTGATTTATACGCTCTGCAGGCCAACTTAATTTCACCACTGAATATTTTACAGCCAGGAAGACTGACGGAAGAAATCCCCGTGTCTGAATGGTTGAAAGCGCACCAGATGCTCCTTAAGCAAATGCTGGATGAGAGGTTTAGGCTTCAGACACCGTCATGAGGAAGGGGGATCCTTTAATGTCAGCTGAAAATAATCCGTAAAGTATGTACGCTCTGCTTTCTCATCCGCTGACAGCGTGCATAGCTTACTTTATTGGATAGTGGCACCCCACCCCCCACCCCTTGTCAACAGTGGCTGCAGCTAGTCTGAAATGTTTGCAGGCTGGACTATCCAGGCAAATGGGCCAATGCCCCATCGAGCTCAGTCTGGCTCGGGCTCCAGTTTCTGTTGGTCTGCTGGCCTTCTGGCCCACCAGTCCCTGGCAGAGGAAGGGGGGCGAGAGGAGCGGCCCACCCCGGGTGCCACAAGGATGCAGCCATGCTGCACTGTTCATTCTTTTCCCCCTCCCACACCTTCCTTCTCCATCGGTGGGAGAGCATGTGTATGTGCCGCCTGTTAGAATTCCTGCTCCATGATTGCAGTCATGGGATTGTTGTCTATCACATGATGGTGTACATTTTGACTCCACAGAGTGGGATGTGACAGAGGCAGCATGTTTATATTACTGTGTTCCATGAAGTGCGACTATTGTCCTTTGTTTTTTTTCCTCTTTTCTGTCTAATGCTAGAGAGAGAGAGAGAGAGAGAGAGAGAGAGAGAGAGAGAGAGAGACGGAGCGATGTTGCAGTGTTCCGTGTGTAAATAAAGTAGATTAGCCAAATTGCCGAGTTGCTGAGGTCTGTCATGTTAACTGCGCAGACTCTGCGGATCCCTAAGTGTGCTGGTGTCTGTTGGCCTCAGTTGCTGTGATGTTCTGGCTGAAGAAAGCTTTCAAAGCTCCTGAACGAATGACCAGGAGGGAGAGAACATGCCAGTTGGGCATGTGTCTCTGCCAGGGTCCTACTTGAGTGTAGGCTGAGCTCCTGACACCGCCACCCCCTGAACCCACTCAGACTCGGGCATCCCCCTTACAACCACCGCTACGTGGCAGAGGCAGGCGACATGGGAGAGCGAGCCACCCCACTGGTGCATGGCACTTAGTGCCTTCACTACGTGCTCCGAGTGGTCTTTTGTCCCAGCCCACATAAAGCACTGGTCCTCCAGCTTTTCCTCCCACCAGCAATCCTTAATCATAAGACTATTCTCACGATTACATGAAGAAATCAGGAACACTCCAGAGAATAAGAATTTCAGGTTCTAAAACAGTGATGAATCCGTTGTCATTCTGCAGAGATTTCCTTGACAGTGGGGCTGCTTAGATACCAAACAGAGTATGTCAAAGGGCCTCAAGGTGTGGGAGACCTGGCAAGGTGTGTCCTGGCAATTAGAAGAGGGATACAGAGCTGGGTGGTGCTGTTTTGCAAAGTGGATATAGAGTGCCATCTATTGGTCCAGAGAATGTTAAAGCTTTTTATGCACCCAGCATTAGACACAGGTAGAACTGCATTGTTACGATCACAGAAAACAATTACGTTTCTTGCAGGAAAAGTAAACTTAGCACTGCCTGTGTTGCATGCCGTTGACTTGAGCTGACACACATCCTACCCTGTACGCACCAGTCAAGTCCCAGCAAGCCCAAGACAGATTATGAGGGCCATGAAGGTTTGGCAGTGTCTGGTTTCGTGATTGGGCAGCTCTGTGACAGTAGCAAGCTGTCAATTCCACATGTCAATTCTACCAGTAAGTCAGGGTAGTCCTACCAGTTCATTGGTCTTGGCTCGCTTGGAAAAGGCATGTGAAATCTTTTCTTTTGCTGTTGTTGAGAGATTGTTGTTACATGCCTTCCCAGTGTCCCGATTTCCCAGGGACAGTCCTGGAATTACGAAAGCCATCCTGGCTTCTGATCTGAACCTGGAATGTCCCTGTTTCCCCTGCCAGTCCAGCCACTTCCCAGCTCAGGGAGGAAGATGAGTCAGTGCTTCTCCCGAGCAACAGTGGCTGCAGCTTTGGTGGCTGCGAGGAAGCATCCTATTGCCTCTCTGTGGCCTCTCTGTGGCTGCTGCTGCCAGCCTCCTCCTTTGGGCAGCGCTAGAGAGCAGGTGAGGAGGAGGAGAGGCTGTGGCTGGTGATGCCCAGCCCTGTGTGATGTGCCAGCTCTGAGGGGCAAGCAGAGAAAAGGGCTGCCCTGGGTGGGAAGACAGGGGTGTGGAGAGCAAGGAGTCTTGATCTTTGTAAAAAAAATGCTTTGCATCTGCATCTAATCTTAAAGGTAAAGGGACCCCTGACCATTAGGTCCAGTCGTGGCCGACTCTGGGGTTTTGGCACTCATCTCGCTTTATTGGGCCGAGGGAACCGGCGTACAGCTTCTGGGTCATGTGGCCAGCATGACTTAGCTGCTTCTGGCGAACCAGAGCAGTGCACGGAAACGCCATTTACCTTCCCACCGGGGTGGTACCTATTTATCTACTTTCACTTTGACATGCTTTCGAACTGCTAGGTTGGCAGGAGCAGGGACCGAGCAATGGGAGCTCACCCCGTTGCGGGGATTCGAACCACCGACTTTCTGATCAGCAAGTCCTAGGCTCTGTGGTTTAACCCACAGCGCCACCCACGTCCCTTTGCATCTAATCTTACCCCTTTCTAAAATTGATTTATTGGTGAGTGCTTTTCTTTTTGCAAACCTACTGAAGATTAAAACAAAATAAAACTGGGATGAAGGGGTTTTCTCAGGACAGTGGAGGACTGTGTTGCATCTTCTGATTTATATTTTCTGGTGTGCAGTAGTATCTCGGGTTAAGAACTTAATTCGTTCGGGAGGTCCGTTCTTGACCTGAAACTGTTCTTAACCTGAGGTACCACTTTAGCTAATGGGGCCTCCTGCTGCCGCTGTGCCGCCGCCACACGATTTCTGTTCTCATCTTGAAGCAAAGTTCTTAACCCAGGGTACTATTTCTGAGTTAACGGAATCTGTAACCCGAGGTACCACTGTATATTGCTTTGTTTTGTTTCACTGTATGCAATTTGTTTCACTGATAGAGCTTGTGTTATATGCACTGAGTACAACACAGTATCTTTCTCATCTTTTGGGTCTTGTTCCGTGTTATGCTATGGCTCCAAGAATAGGAGACCTTCTTACATTCCTGTGCAGACGTATGGTGAACAGTCAAAAGGTTGTGCTACATGTCAGTGTCCAGGTATGCCTCAGTTTTGTCAGGGACTGGCAGCTTGTGCAGGCACTACAGGGGTCATGGGGGGGGAGAGGAATCCTCAGACCATTTTATAACTTGCCGACCTTCATTGTTCAATGCTTACAGGGGAAAATCAGTAGTATTCAACTTGAAAACGGTACAAACAGGTTGCTATTAATCTCATTGTACAGATGAAGATGTTAGGGATATTGAATTTCCATTGGCCTCCTAGCAATTGATCAGCATCAATTGAGTGGCTCTATCCAAATGATAAGTTTTCATGCAAATTTTTGTAATGGTTGCAGTTCTCTCCTGTGTGCGTTCTTTTTAAAAAAATAATTATTATTAGTTTTACATATAATCACAATATGTAACATTGTATCTTCATATTAAATCTCTTGGCTCAATGGAGCCTAAACGACTTCCTTTCCTCCCACTGATGGTTTACAAAATTAAAATTTTATATTATTGCATTTCACTTCTTTTCCTATTCTTGTTATATGATTACTTAAGATATTAAATTAATCAACCTGAATAGGTAACTAATTCATCTTACAAATCTTCAGATAACCCTGCTAATGATGTTAATTGCTTACAGTTGGCTTTCAAGTATAATATAAATTTGTTCCAGTCTTTTTGGAATGCTTGATTTTGCTGGTTCCGGATTCTTCCCGTCAGTTTGGCCAGTTCTGCAAAGTCCATCATTTTCATCTGCCACTCTTCTTTTGTTGGTACTTCATGCTGTTTCCACTTTCGGACTAATAAGATTCTTGCTGCAGTTGTTGCATATAAGAACAATTTTTTATCTTGTCCTGTGTGTGTTCTTATCCACCCAGAACTGCTCATTTCCACTCTTTGCTCTGGGCCAGCTACCAAGTGGAATGTAGTAAGCCTGACTATCTACACCATCCTGCCAAATGTTGAGAAACACTCTACTGTTCCCCTTCCTCCTCTACAAGAATCTGAAGTTTTCCCCTTCAGACGGCATAGTCCAAGCACTTAAAGCAAGATTGTGTGTGATATGGATATGGGTGGGACCCAGTGTAAACAATTCTTAATGGGTAAAGGTAAAGGAGCCCCTGACCATTAGGTCCAGTCACAGATGTCTCTGGGGTTGCGGCGCTCATCTCGCTTTATTGGCCGAGGGAGCCAGCATACAGCTTCCGGGTCATGCGGCCAGCATGACTAAGCCGCTTCTGGTGAACCAGAGCAGCGCACGGAAACGCTGTTTACCTTCCTGCTGGAGTGGTACCTATTTATCTACTTGCACTTTTTGGTGTGCTTTCGAACTGCTAAATTGGCAGGAGTAGGGACCCAGCAACGGGAGCTCACCCCGTCGCGGGGATTCGAACTGCCGACCTTCTGATCAGCAAGCCCTAGGCTCTGTGGTTAATTGTAACCATAGTTTGTTGCCTTTGGCCTGGTTAAAATCCTCAGCATACCACGGACCCTTGATTATGTTTGTACACAGGTGAGACCTGCCTGGCAGCTTATTTACTGACCATGATATTGATAGATTGCAATATTTGATAATCCACACTTTTAGTTTGATGTGTCTTCCAGTATCCATGTAGAAAGATGCTTTATGTTTTGCTTGGTACAGCTGTACAGTTTAGCCAGGGTTAGCAGGAACCATTTCATTCTATCATATTAAATCCTGTTTTGTGGCTGCTGATCAGTCATTAATTGTGCTTTAGGTATTTGGATACTAGGCTTAATGGTGGTTGGTAAGGAAAACAAGCTATAGTTAGGCATCATGTCTGCTGAGGATCTGTATTCTGTAGTGTGGATTCAGAAACACAGGCAGTAGAAAACAGGCTGCAGTATAAATAATTTGAAAGCCCCTTTGTATAGTATTCCCATTTAGCTTCAACATCATGCCATGCTTCGATGGAGCCACCACTGTTCATTGATCTAATTTTCATAACTTAAAATAGCCTGTACTAGATTCCAATTTTTCTGCTCCCTTTAAATGCCCTTTAATGGAGAACACTTGCAAGTTTCTGGAGCCACAGTATTTATCCTCATTTGTAACCAGAAACGTGAATAAATAATAGATCATTCTCTCCTAAAATGGCTGACTTTTCATAATTTTGCTTTTTTTTTGCTTTTTGTTTAGAGCCTCTCTGACCTTGTACAAAAGCTTGAAATATTCATGTGCGCTAAGTTGGGGTGCTGGTGTGCAGCCTTTCAAAATGCTCAGCAACCCTGCGAGCCGTGGTCCACAATCTGGTCCAAAGACAAAATTCAGAGAACCTTTAAATTAATCAAAAGAGAGGGTGATTAACATTTTGCTGCTTTTTTAAAATCAATAGTTGGAGGTCTGCATATTTGTGATGCTCGGCTGGTTGCCAAGTTGCTTTTGCTGCAAGGAGCAAGGGATCTTTAAGACTGTCTAAATTAGCTCCCATTTCTGAAACTCCCTTCATGAACATTTCAGGAGTTGATTCTGAAATCTAGCTTGCTAAATACACAGAGAAACATAGTTCCATATTCAGCTTCCATACAGGTGCATGTATGGAGCAGCTCCAAAAATAGGCAGCTGGGAATGGATCTCGCTGAACCATTCTTCCCCTCCTTGCTGCTGTTCATCCATACATTTGTCTGCATTGGGCCGTGATTCCTTAGGCAAAGAGTTTCATTGCTGCTTTCTTATTTTTAGAGATACAGTAGTGCGTGTCTGTCAGCAGGAGTTGCGTGGCAAGGTCCCAAACCACCCCCCACGAGGTTGAATAAGACACTTGACAACAGTATTTTAGTTTAATGGGCTTAAAAAGGGCCACAACTTTATTGATTACAGATTGTAAGCGGTATTGGCTTAGGCATTGGACCTAACCGACTATATCTGACTCTTGCCTATCTGCACAGAGTCCAGGAATAATAATAATAATAATTTATTATTTATACCCCGCCCATCTGGCTGGGCCTCCCCAGCCACTCTGGGCGGCTTCCATAAAAACCAAAAATACAGTAAAATATCACACGTTAAAAACTTCCCTGAACAGAGCTGCCTTAAGATGTCTTCTGAATGTCAGGTAGTTGTTTATCGCTTTGACATCTGCTGGAAGGGCGTTCCACAGGGCGGGCGCCACTACCGAGAAGGCCCTCTGCCTGGTTCCCTGTAGCTTTGCTTCTCGCAATGAGGAAGGGTTAACCACCAGTAGGAGTTCCTCCGGGGCCACCAATAGGGGTCGTGACTTAGGCACTAGCCTCCCCAGGCTTCGGACACCCCCCCCCCGAATCCTTTAATGGAATACCCTTCAATGTGCAGGGGAGGTGATGACGCTACCTGCCCTCCTCTCTTGTCCAGCAATACTCCAATTCCTAACTGCCAAGCCAGAGCAGCTGGAAGGATGAAAAGGGGTGAGATTCCTGCTGTGTCCTGCTTAAATCAAGCAGGCCACACCCCCAGAGCAATCGGCTTGGTTGCCTGGGCAGTGACACAGCCGGGAATCCCCCTCCCCCAATCAAGCGGGGCTGACCACACCCCTGCACACTTGAAGTTTATCTGAGCCCTGCCACATGAATATTGAACACTATGAAGGGTACAGAGGGAGGGACAGTGGGAAATTTTGTCTAAATAAGGTAGAAAATTTCACACATCCTGGGGAGGAATCTTTTTTCCAAATGAGAGAGGCCACCCAAATGTAGGTGGTTTTGATCAAATAGTTTGGGCAATTTCAACATGGCTCCTTCTGAATTAAATAGTGGGTCAGAAAAGAATTTGCTGTTGTTCAATTCCTTGCCCACCCTCTGGCATAAGGTCCCGGGAGATATTACAGCAGCTTAAAGGTATAAAAATAATTAAGTTTTACAACTGAAGATAGCTCATGCTGCATCATGTGAAGACAATATAATTGTGGAACTCATTCCTGCACAAGGAGGTCAAGGCACAGCTACAAGCCTTTGCATGTTAAATGAAATAACAGTTCTTACTACAGTGGTGTAGAGAAACCTGAAGCCATCAAAAAAGGGAACAAATAAGTTCTAGAAGTACTCCCATCTAAGAAACGAAATAGCACTATACATCACGCAGGCTTAACATGATCAGTAAATCAGAGTAATGAGTTTGATCCAACGCCTATTAATATAAGTGGAAGAACTCCAGAGACTTGTGGGCCAAAACTGCAGTTGCAGCAGGCTTATATTTCCTGAGCCAGATCCCCAAGCACATAAAGGGAATATTGGAACTGTGCTCCAATATGCATTTTGTGACTAAGACAACTAAATGGGATCATCTTCATATGATTCAGCTAATGCCAGGGGGGAACAAAACAAAAAGAAACCCCCAATGAGCTCAGAGCAATGTACAATGGCCATTTCTCTCTCGCATGATAGCCCTCTAACGGAGCTCCAGCCAAGAGAATGGCCCAACATCATGTAGACAGCTTCATGACCAAGTGGGATTCAAACCCACATCTCCTCAGTCCTAGGCCACATTCACACCATACCTTTTAAGCACTGAGATACCACTTTGAACAAACATATACAGTGGTACCTCAGGTTACATACGCTTCAGGTTACAGACTCCGCTAACCCAGAAGTAGTACCTCGAATTAAGAACTTTACGTCAGGATGAGAACAGAAATCATGCGGCGGCGGCGGGAGGCCCCATTAGCTAAAGTGGTGCTTCAGGTTAAGAACAGTTTCAGGTTAAGAACGGACCTCCAGAACGAATTAAGTTCTTAACCCGAGGTACCACTGTACACTCACCTATCCTAGTTGCAGCTTGCTGTTCCTTCCTCTTGTGGTTCTCACTTCCTGCCTGCAATGGTCCCATATGTTAAGCTGGCATACAGCCTTTCTAGATCTCTATATAGGACCCAGGCTCAGTGTCACAGCACAGTGAGGCAAATTTAGAGATCATGTTTTTTTATTTTATTCAGGATTTTCTTGTTTTACAGAAGTGTAGTGCCTCGTTTTTTGTTTTTTTTCATGTAACATTTTTACAAATCCGTTTCATTTGTTGAGGCATTAGGGGGAGAAGAAAAGAAAAAAGAAAGGGGGGTGGAGAGAGGGAAGATGGATAGGGGTGGGGTCGGGTGGCGGTGTTTCTATTATGTTTAATGTATGTAGAGTTTGGTGTCAGCGTTGCTTGCGTTGTTCACTTGTGTTCCTTTGGTGGTGAGAGAGGTTGGGGTTGGCCTAGGGTGTGATTGTTTGCTTGTGATTGGCTGTGGTGATCTTTGTTTTCGTGTGTGGGTGAGGTGGGTGGGTGTTTTGGATCAGGTTAGCCATATTGATTTGTATGCTGTTGGTGGATTATTGTCACTGTCCTGGTGGGCTGTGTATGTGATAAAGGGGAGCCATACCGGGGTGAAGGCGTCTTCTTCTGTTTGTCCCCGTGTCAGTTTCAGTTTATTAGTTAATTTTTCAAGTAGGTCTGTTTCCCATACTATTTGGTACCATTGGTCCATGCTTACTCCTGACAGGTCTCTCCAGTGTCTGGTTCATCCAGTGGCGTAGCGTGGGTTGTAAGCACCCGGGGCAAGGCAAGTAATTTGAACCCCCTAACCTGTGGATTTGCGCCCCCTAACCCGTGGATTTGTGCCCCCTAACCTGTGGATTTGCGCCCCCTAACCCTAACCCCCAGATGTGGCACCCGGTGCAGCCGGCCCCCCCTGCACCCCCCCACGCTACGCCACTGGGTTCATCTGATGCATCTGGACCATGTCTCCAGTGCTGAAGTTATAAATTTCATGTACATAACAATGCTGTGTTTAAGTGTCTTATAAGTGTTGATTTGTGTGTGTGTGTTTTGCGTATAGGGACAGAGCTAGTAACTTTCCGCTGGGTGTGGTAAGGTGACTTGTGACAAAATCTTGTGAATGCATCAAAAGTTTTAGGTCTGTCACTCAGCAGGAGAACTAAGACCTGAGTACCTGCCTGTGTGTAAATGTAAATGAGGATGCTTACAACACAGAGACACAGCAGAAGGAGAGAGGTGCCATTCACGATTTTAGCAGAGAATCTACATTTCAGTAAAGATGTTTAAAATCTCACCCTGGGATCAGCGAGAGCAAAATCTGTAAGACTGAAGCCCATTGCTCATATGTAATGGGTTGTTTGCACGTTTGTTGTTTTGTAACAGTTTTGAAGCTATATTCTAGATTGCTAAAGGCAATTCCAAGCTGTGGTTTATTGTGGACTTGACACAGTTGATGTTTGTGAGATTTTTGCAGGAACCATGTGATATTGCGTTCTTCAATATGTTATCCCATATTTCTCCTCCTGCCACCTCCCCCGTTTCAATCTGCATTTACTGTTTCTGCATTTTTATTTACGTGCTGGGTTTTCTATGGTAAATCCAGATTAAACTGTAAAAATAATATGAACGAGGTTTTGAAGATGATGATAGTGTGTGGATGCTGCCCAAAACTTCCATTCCTGAGCAGCATCAATAGTAAACTCTGGTGTGGAGCCTAAGTAGAATTAAGTATTAACCCGTGTGCACACCACCCACTTTATGCATAGAGAGAAGACATTACTGAACTATTTATGAAATAGTACCATTGGAGAGTATGCCATGCCCTCTTCAGTGGCTGCTGGATTTGTGCAATTCCAAGCCATCAGCACATTTTATTCATTCTACAGTCCAAGTAAATTATTGCTATTACAAGATGCATATTGATTGTGTTGCTCTTATCCATTTAATTAGCTGGTTTGCAAAAGAGGTTTTGGATACTTAAAGGAGAAGTAGGGGAGGGGGGAGACTGAATATCCTGAACTGGAGCTTTTCTTATCACACTTTGGGGAATTACATCATTGGCTCATTACAAATCTGTTCTTGCTACTGCATATTCATCTCGCTGTGGATTAACATGCTGCAAACCTTTCCCATGTTAATAAGCTTTCTTATGTGATTTCCACACTGCAAATCCGTATACCTGTCTCTGGTGTTTTGAAAATGTAAAGGCCACAAGCACTGGGCAAAACAAAATGTATGGGGTATGTCTTGCTTCTACTCACTTTGACTTATAAAACCTTGTAGCCTAGGCTACACCTCTTAGTATTTGGAGCTTAGTGTGTGGCTGGTCTTGCACGCAAATGGGAGGTTACATTCGGTAGCCTTTTGATGCTTCTAAGCTGCATGATTCTAGTGATCAACATGTTATACAAAATGGCATAGGGATGTGGGTGGCACTGTGGTCTAAACCACTGAGCCTCTTGGGCTTGGTGATCAGAAGGTCGGCAGTTGGAATCCACACGACGGGGTGAGCTCCTGTTGCTCTGCCCCAGCTCCTGCCAACCTAGCAGTTCAAAAGCCTCCAAGTGCAAGTAGATAAATAGGTACCACACTGGCGGGAAGGTAAATGGCATTTCCATGCGCTCTGGTTTCCATCACGGTGTCCTGTTGCACCAGAAGCGGTTTAGTCATGCTGGCCAACATGACCTGGAAAGCTGTCTGTGGACAAATGTCAGTTCCCTTGGCCAGTAAACTGAGATGAGCGCCGCAACCCCAGAGTCACCTTTGACTGGACTCAGCCATCCAGGGATCCTTTACTTTTACCTTTTACAAAATGGCATATATATAATGATGCTTGGTAGTCACTCACTTACCCTGACCAAAATTATTTGGATGCCTCCACACCATATAAAGCCATGAATTTGGTGCACCCTAATTGTGTGCTTTTAAATAAATAAATCTGAAAATAGGCCATTTCTGTATCTCTCCCTCAAAATGAGAAATATGAAGAGTACACCAAAATAGTTAAGCTAGATAGAAAAGTTGAATTTGATTGGCACATAGCCTGTGAGACTTCCTGAAAAGCTAGGAAAGGCTGGACATGGAATGTTTTAATGAAGAGTCAAAACATGGGAAGATAGGTTTGCCCCATTTTGGAAGCTAGGACTCCAGAGCCAAGCAAGCATATGTAGGATGGATTTTCATTCTGTGGGAGTTTTCTTAGGGGATGAGCTATTTCAAACAGCAGCCAGGAACAGGATACTTGATTGCAGATGTAAATTGAACATATGCTACAAGGTCAATAAAAATTGAAACACCAAGGTGAATTAGATACTTTTAAAGGATTCTATGATTTATGGCTTTATTCAAGCAACAGAGTTTTGCATACATTTGCTTCCCCACCCCACAAAAAATCCCCTTCCAAGTATAATATATTTGTGGTCAAGGCTTTCCCTAACCAATATTTTTCTTATTTTACAGAATCCCCTTCACCTGCAGTTGAGCTTAGAACGCTCATTAAGTTTTGACGCTGATGTCACTTTCTCCATCTTGGCCTTGAACAACTGGTATAACTTTAGCTTGATGGTGTGCCAGGAAGAGTGGAACATCACAGATTTTCTCTTCCTCACACAGCAGAGCTCCAAGTTTCATTTGGGATCCATTATAAATATCACAGGGAACCTCACATCAACCAGCAACCTCTTGACTTACTTGCAAGTTCATCTGGAGAACATCAAGGACACAACGTCAACGGTGGTGATGTTTGGCTGTGACATGGAAAGCACAAGGAGGATTTTTGAAATTACCACCCAATTTGGGGTGATGCCTCCTGATCTCCACTGGATTCTTGGAGATTCGCACAACGTGGAAGAGCTGAGGACAGAAGGCTTGCCGTTGGGTCTCATAGCTCACGGGAAAACAACACAGTCTTTTTTTGAAGACTACATACAGGATGCAATGGAGCTTGTAGCTAGAGCTGTTGCTTCCGCTACAATGATCCAACCAGAACTGGCGCTTATTCCAAGTACAACCAATTGCTTGAACACGGAGAGAAAAAATCTCACTTCGGGCCAGTATTTATCAAAGTAAGATTATCTCTCAATTAATTTCCTTGCAAGCACTGTGAATGTGTGATGCTAACACTCCATATTTAAGGGTTCAATCAGGACTTGCCTAAAGGTCCAGATGGTACTGAGTAGGGTGGGACTTAGAGAACAGAAGCAAGAGTGGAAGGATGAGGTGCTTAACCCTGACCCTGCCTCCTGTTTTTCCCTGGAGCTCTACTTCTCCAGCTAGTTTTCTCTCAGCCTCAGGAAACTTGGGCCTGGGAACCTGAGCTGGGGTGTAGGAGGAAAGTAACGGGGAGAGGGAGTTAAAGCACTGTTAACCCAACTGCAACTTCTCCACTATAACTTGTGTCCTCACTCACTTTGCAGCTTTTCGGTGGAGTCCTGGGTCTTCTGCCAACCATTCAATCTAGCCCTTATTTCCAGTGAAACAGCTTCTTTTTTTATTTCATGTGCTCTGTAGGCTATTCTTTTTATGATTGACTGTATAATAATTTTACCTGGATTTTCATGTTGACCTCAGTGGAGTACTAGACAGAACACACAATAATGACATCATGGAGAGTCTGGTGGAAATGACTATGGCCATCACATCATCACTTCCTTTCCAGAAATGTTAGTGCTGATGTGAGAACTCTCCTTACCAGGAGCAGAAATAACGTGACAGCTGGCATCAAGGGAATGTCAACACATTATGGCCATTTCCAGTGATCACAGGACTCAGTGGCCATACAGAACCAAGAGCTAGCCTATTCTCACCTATTATAGAGAAGCTTTCCAAATGGTTATATAAAGTAACAAAACATCTCCGCTCTCACAAGTCTGGCTTTCTCAAATACAAGCGAGGCTTTTGGACCATGATGTTGCTGCGGCAATTAAGCCATTTGACTATGACACTATGATATCTAAGGATTTATCCAGATGATTTGCCCCACCTAAGATTATTTTTTTTAAGTTGACTTTTAAATTCTGTGATGTGGCAGCTTCCATTTAAAAGTGTACAGCTTGCTTTTAGAATAGAATTTGTAATGGTTTGAAAAAAATATGGTGGCAGGTGATGACCCTCAAAATAGTAGTGTTTCAACCTGACCTCCCCTTTGACCCAGGGATATTTTGAAAAGCACAGTAACTTTTGTTGGGCTTATTAAGTCATCCTGGAAGAGTTGGGGGGGGGGACTCCATTTACCTCCTATGATTAATCACCTTGGTATGTTCAGTCATAGGAGCTAAATTGAGTTGCTGGTTTTTTTCAGGAAGACTGGAGAACAGTAATGATAGAGGATTTGGGGTAACTTTAGGACAGCAGTAGGAAGCCTGTACCCTGCCCCAGAAGTTATTGGACTTCAGGTCCCATCAGCCCTGGCTAACATGACCAATGGCCAGGGAAACAGGAAACTGGGTGGCCAAACATTTGGAGGGCCAAGGATTCCCCATCCCTGATTTATGGCAGTATTCTTATTCCTGTATTGGAGAGGGTTGGACTAGATAACCCTTGGGGTCCCTTCCAGCTCTCCTATTTTATGATTGTATTATTCCTTGTTTATGGAATTTATGGTCATTATAAGTTTCTAAAGGCTAATTCTTTTTAAAAGCTATTGCATTCTACTTTGCAGATGGAACCCACACTCTTTGCAAGTACAGGAGAACTCTGTGGTTCAAAAACTGGGGTCTCTCAACAGTTCTCTTATAAGTTTGCGGCTGCGCTTTTTTTGCAGTGGATCACATGCATTAGAGGCTTTGTGATGAGAGAATTTCTGCTGATCACCCTTGTAACAGGGTAAAAAGCATTAGGACTTGAAAGGCCCATCTCATCTGTAAATTATGGTGTTTTAACTATGCTATTTAGGTAATTAAAACACTGTGTGATTTGACTTGCTGCCCATACTCATTTTCTCATTCTGTACTAAACTTTGCGAGATAAAGACAGAATGACCAAGTCATCAGACTAATGAATGCAGAATAATTGAATTAACCCATCAGCGAATGTTGACTACTGTGACTCTTTGGGAGAGAAGCACCAGTGTTTCGAAATCTTCATGAAAAGAACCAAAATGTAGTGCCTTTGTGTTTATGAGCTACTGACTGCACACATTACATTTTAGGCACACAACTAAGCTTTTTTAAAAAAAATAAGTGTCCACCTAAAATGTCCTGAGCCTTCAGGGGAAGGGGGGGCTGCACCACGTTGCCTGTGCCCTTCTTCCTTCGTTTTGACAACCCGGGAGTCGGGGGAGAGTCGCAGGTGGGTGGTGCGCCATTGCCTGCCACTCCTGGCTGGAGGAGGCAGGCAGGGGAGAGGATGAGAAGGAGGCAGGCACTCCCAGCTGGAGGAGGCAGGCAAGCAAACAAACAAACCAGGGGGCAAGAATGGGTGTTGTGTGCCCCGTTCCCCCCCCCTCCATGAGTGGTTCACCCCGCTCCTGGACATGCCGCCCCAGGTGCCAGAGAAGCTTTCTCCACCGCTGGGTGTGCAGATATGCCCTCAATATTCTATCGGATCCATAATGTAATATAAGATGCAGGTGTTCCACACAGATGCTCCCATGATTAAATAATCCTGACGTCTCGCCTTATTTTTCTGAGTCTGAAAACCACAAATACAGCATCCCCACTCTTCCATCATGGGAAAAGGATTATCCCAGAGAAAAATCTGAATTTGGCCTTAAACTTCAGTCCTAATCCCATTTACCACTGCATTCAGGGGGGCATACTTCTGAGTAGATAGCATTTGGATTACAGTTTTAGGCTCTTTTGAAGAAAAAGCATAGGAAGGAGAGGGCAAAGCAAATTTCTGCTGTAGGAGATCTGTTGTCTTGATTCTCTCTTTGTAACATCTTGCATTTGTCCCATAGGTTTTTAGCCAATACCACTTTTCATGGGCTCAGCGGCCACATTAAAGTGAAAGGCTCCTCCATCATCAGTTCGGAAAACAACTTCTTCATTTGGAATCTGCAGCACGATCCGGTAGGGAACCCAATGTGGACCCGTTTGGGGAGCTGGCAAGAAGGAAAGATCATAATGGATTACGGGATCTGGCCAGAGCAGGCCCAGAGGCACAAGAATCACAACCAGCATCCCACCCGGCTGCACCTGAGAGTAGTGACCCTCATTGAGCATCCCTTCGTGTTCACAAGGGCTGTGGATGATGAAGGATTGTGCCCAGCGGGACAGCTCTGCTTGGACCCCTTGACCAATGATTCAGCGGTGCTGGATGCCCTCTTCGAAAGCCTCCAAGGGGGCAACGACACGGTGCCCACAGAGCTGAAGAAATGCTGCTATGGCTACACTATAGATTTGCTGGAAAAATTAGCGGAAGATATGAACTTCGATTTCGACCTGTACATTGTCGGCGACGGGAAATATGGGGCTCTGAAGAACGGTCAATGGACAGGGCTTGTAGGCGACCTCCTGGCTGGGACCGCCCACATGGCTGTGACATCGTTCAGCATCAACACAGCCCGTAGCCAAGTGATTGATTTCACCAGCCCATTCTTTTCCACCAGCTTGGGCATTCTGGTGAGAACCAAAGACACCGCGGCTCCTATTGGAGCTTTTATGTGGCCGCTCCACTGGACCATGTGGTTGGGGATTTTTGTGGCGCTGCACATCACTGCAATCTTCCTCACCCTGTATGAATGGAAAAGCCCCTTTGGGATGACCCCCAAGGGAAGAAACAGGGATAAAGTTTTCTCCTTCTCCTCTGCCTTGAACGTCTGTTACGCCATCTTGTTTGGTAGAACAGCTGCCATCAAACCCCCCAAGTGCTGGACTGGAAGGTTTCTCATGAACCTCTGGGCCATTTTTTGTTTATTTTGTCTGTCGACGTACACAGCTAATCTGGCTGCTGTCATGGTGGGAGAGAAAATCTATGAAGAACTGTCTGGAATCCACGATCCAAAAGTAAGGACCAGCCGTTTACTTATATATGCAGCTTTTGGTTCTTTCCATTATAAGAACAGCCTTCCCTACCGCTGTTTGTGCAAATTCTTTCATTATGCCGCAGTGTCAAATTTAGAACTGTATTTCATGTTTCCCCATTGTAAGGGCTTTGAGGGGGCTGGTTCAGACATACGTACTGTTCATCACTTGATGACTGCAGCAAGAAGCGGTAGAGCATGAGACTCTTAATCTCAGAGTTGTGGGTTCGAGCCCCAAGTTAGGCAAAAGATTCCTGCATCGCAAGGGGCTGGTGACCCTGGGGTTCCCTTCCCACTCTGTGATTCTATGTATGAATGAGCCATCACGGATCAATCATCACAGAAAAGATTTTGTGCCACACGTCAACTCCAATGCCCTGCTTTCAAATTGAGTGCTCGTACATTCAGCGGTGAGACTGCAATGGTTGAGTCATCAAGTGATGAAAAACTATGTATGCAATACATGCACTAGCAGCAGCCTTGACTGAACATAATTATGAGCTACAGTTGACACAGGACCTGGACACCCTACACATTCCTATGTACCTTGCAGTACAAGCGGAAATGTGCATCCCCATTCGTAACACATAACAGAGGAGTGGGAAAACTTCTGCTGGACTACAGCTCCCATTATCCTTGACCATTGGTCATGCTGGCTACTGGGAACTGGAGTCCACCTATATAGGGAGGGTCATGGATTTCTCAAACCTGGGGTAGTGAGTATAGAGCCTAAGAGTCATTACCCATTCACCCCTTTACTTTGCTTAACATCTGGCCTGGTGATGAGTTCTGGAGAAACAGAAAGGTTATTTTTATGACATTTTGGATAGTCCTCACAAAGGTGATGTGTGAACATGGTTTCAGATGCTAGAGGGCAAAGATCTAGATTTCTTTTTTCTTCTTCTCTTGCATTAGCAGCTTTTAAAATGAGAACCAAGTTGGTTCCAGTTGGTTCCATCAGAGTGGATTGTACTAGCAAGTCTTAATTTGCAATAGTTTATGCCTCTGGCTACCAGTTGTTGGGAATCACAAGAGAGGTGAAAGGGCTCTTGCACTTGGCTGTTGCATCTGATTGGCCACTGTGAGAACAGTCCGCTAGATTAGATGGGTCTCTGCTCTCTTACAACAAGGATCTTCTTGTGTGCAAAATGAATATTAATGGGGAGATCTGAGGATGTGTGGGATGGAGTTAAAGAAATAAATGCAGGATTGCTTTTGAAATTAAGTGACAGCGAAGGTTAGCACTCAAAATATGGCTGTAAAATGTTTCGACAAAATGGCTGGGTTTTGTTTCTAGAAGGAAGGTTTCAAATGAAATTTCTGTTTACGTTCAGTGAAATCCTACATCCAGTGAACCGTCCTGAGACTTATAGATATAGGGCAGTAAGGTAAAGGTAAAGGGACCCCTGACCATTAGGTCCAGTTGTGGCTGACTCTGGGGTTGCGGCACTCATCTCGCTTTATTGGCCAAGGGAGCCGGTGTACAGCTTCCGGGTCATGTGGCCAGCATGACTAAGCCGCGTCTGGCGAACCAGAGCAGCACATGGAAACGCCGTTTACCTTCCCGCCAGAGCGGTACCTATTTATCTACTTGCACTTTGTCATGCTTTTGAACTGCTAGGTGGGCAGGAGCAGGGACCAAGCAACGGGAGCTTACCCTGTTGTGGGGATTCAAACCGCTGACCTTCTGATCAGCAAGCCCTGGGCTCTGTGGTTTAACCCACAGCGCCATCCGCATCCCAGCATAGGGCAGTAGATAAATTCAATAAATAATAAATAATAATAATAAACACACTTACTTGAAAGTGTGTCACTATGCTCTTCTGAGCATGCATAGGACTCGAGTTTCCATGTAGGGTCCATTGTAATACTTTAATTCATGGATGAATTTCAAGCATCCTCTAGTTTTGAGATACTGCAGTTAACAAGAGTTGGCTCTGTCCTTTTCTCATCGGTTTGGAAATATGCAGGCATTTACCTTTCTTTGGGAGAAAAGCCATCTCAGTTCTTAGGTCACTTTGAAATTACTTCTGTGCATGTCATCCCATAATGTCTACTGCTCCTTTCTTCATTCCGTTTCTAGCCCAGACGAGAATCTAGAACAGGGTTTCTTTGTTCTAGCTGAAGAGAACAGCGGTGAGATGGCTTACGATATTAATATTGGTTAGAAGCTTGGCAAATGTAGTGATAAAACAGCAGCTACTTTCAAGGGAAGTCCAAACCAGTTCCTATCAAATTAATTGGCTTTCTCTCCCTCCCCCCCCCCCAGGTGTTTAATTAACTGGAAAGCCTCTGGGTGACTATTGCCCTCTCCTTGATTGGCTATGACAAATCCTTCCTCTCTCCTTTGTGCACAATTAGCTCCTGCAGTGGGTGGAATCTATTCATTAGGTGAAAGGAAAACATGGAAGAAATGCACTCCTTACATTTATTCTCCTTTATTCTCCCTGTTTATTTTGTGGGTCCAGTTAAAACGGGGGGGACTGCTTGGCTGTGGGCTGGATGTGGTCCACAGCACACCCAAATCTGCCCCACGTCCTCTCCTTCTGGGTCCTGCTGCTTCCTCCTCTGCAGGCTGCATACCACCCAACATTTCTCTGATGACAATAGGGACATCCTACTCCCACTGTCCCTACCCAGCAATACCAACCATGTAACCACCACCCCAATAGCAACCATCATGTGCAATAGAAATGGTATCTGGAAGAGCCCTGAGGAAGGTAGTTCTGCAATAAGGGGGCCACCACAAAGAAGACTCTCCTTCCGGTTTCCACCAACTAAGCATGCAGAGGTTGCAGTATAATCTAGAAATCATCTCGTTGGCCAATGTGAGAACAAGAAGCTGGAACTAATCCAGCAGACTTTTCTCACGTTCTTATTCCACCCTACTTTATAATGACTGGGGAAGACAAATGGCTGCTGGCATCTAATTTGACTCTTACATGTACAATAAAAAGACCTAATAAATCTAAAAATAGCTGTGGGGCATATCACCACAAAAACTCTAACTGTGCCCTCACTTTGAAACCAGTAGTATGAATAAGGACAAAAAAATCAAACAGATCAAATAGTATCAAACTGCCTTTCTCAAGACTTTCTTCTTGATGGTCTCATCCCACTCAAGTTGCCTCTTGGATCCTTTTTCGGTTTTAGTGGGGAGCATTAAAAAAAAATCTTTTAACAAATGCTAACCTTTTCAAGGTGGTGGAAGACAAGTATGATTTGGGGCTGGCAGATGGCAGGTTTGACACAGAAATAAAATCCCCTGCGAGCTCTCAAGCGAGTCGGCAGTCTGCACTGAAATATTAAACAGACTTTCTGCCCCGGAAAAAAAAGGAGATTAAGAACTTTCCCATCCAAAGTCGCCATTGCCAGGGTACATTGGTGCCTCCAAGAAATAAGCAGGGTCAGATGGAAACATAACTGTCTGTCTCCCTATCAAAATGCACAATAAGAAGGCATGCTATGGTAGCTGAAGAACTCATCAGTCACACCACCACAGGGGCTAAGAGTCTTAAAGGGTGTTTGAAATGAAACAAGTCCCCCATCTCTTTTACAAGTGCCAAGGAGGCAGACATCAACAGGTGGAGTTTGCTCATCCCTCCTTCTCCATGCAGGATAAAAGCTCCTATTCATTTCTTCCTGCCAGACATTTAAAGTACATGTTATTTATTTAAAAAAATTAAACCCATTTGCTCTTCCTCCAAGGAGCTTAGAGCAATGTACAGTCATTTTTCAATAGCCCTGTAAGGTAAAGGACCCCTGGGCGGTTAAGTCCAGTCAAAGGCGACTATGGGGTTGTGGTGCTCATCTCGCTTTTCAGGCCAAGGGAGCCGGTGTTTTTTCCAGAAACAGCTTTCCAGGTCATGTGGCCAGCAGGACTAAACTGCTTCCAGCACAACGGGACACCAGAAACCAGAGGGCACGGAAACGCCGTTTACCTTCCCGCCACAGTGGTACCTATTTATCTACTTGCACTGGTGTGCTTTTGAACTGCTAGGTTGGCAGGAGCTGGGACAGAACAACGGGAGCTCACCCTGTCGCGGGGATTCGGACCGCCGACCTTCCAATCATCAAGCCCAAGAGGCTCAGTGGTTTAGACCACAGCGCTACCCACATCCCTCCCTGTAAGTTAGCCTTCAGGTGAGAGACTGGCCCAACACCTTGTGTTCAGCTCCATAGGCAGGTGGGGATTTGAACCCGTGTCTCCTCAATCCAAGGCCCAATCACATCACACACTGAAAGCACCATGAGACCACTTTAAACCGTCATGGCTGCCCCCAAAGAATCCTGGGAGCTTTAGTCTGTTAAGGGTGCTAAGAGCTCTTAGGAAACTCCTTTCCTCTGCAGAGAGCAACCATTCTCAGATTTTCCTGTGAAGAGGGATTGATTGTTTGATCATTCTAAGGAATTGTAGCTCTGGGAGGGAAATGAAGGTCTTCATCCATGTAAGTAACAGTATATACATTCCTCTGTGGTTTTCAGGCAATACATTAAGTATTGACCAAGCAAAATTTGTAAAGTTTGTTCATTCCATCCAACGACACCAATGGCTACATAGGAGGTGAGAATTTGCTACCCTGCAATGCTAACAGTGCCTGATTTTCGGCAGTGAGGGGGCTTCCCCCACACAGAGAGCTGAGCCAAGGGGGTGCATGATAATGATGATGATACCTATATTTATACGGGTACCTACTCAAAGTTGGGACACGGGTGGCACTGTGGGTGAAACCACAGAGCCTAGGGCTTGCTGATCAGAAGGTCGGCAGTTTGAATCCCCGTGATGGGTCAGCTCTCATTGCTCAGTCCCTGCTCCTGCCAACCTAGCAGTTCAAAAGCACGAAGTGCAAGTAGATAAATAGGTACCGCTCCAGCGGGAAGGTAAACAGTGTTTCCGTGCACTGCTCTGGTTCGCCAGAAGTGGCTTAGTCATGCTGGCCACATGACCCGGAAGCTGTACGCCAAATCCCTCAGCCAGTAAAGTGAGATGAGCGCCACAACCCCAGAGTCGTCCGTGACTGGACCTAACGGTCAGGGGTCCCTTTACCTTTACCTTACTCAAAGTTAGACCCAAGTCAGAGAGGAAATTGAGTTGCCACAACTATGACGTAGTGCACTTGAGAAAATGTGCAGAATGGAAGGCAAAAGGGAGAAGAGCATAAAAATAGGAAATATTTAGGAGGTGCCAAATTTTTGTCCTCACTGGTATCACCCAAGTCTGCCATGATTCTGGGCTCTTAAACTAAGAAGACTAATGATGATGGTGGTGATAATTTAAAAGAAACATTTGAATATAATGAACAATCAGGAGTGCATGAAATTCAGTACATGATTGGCTACGTACTATATTTTATAATATAGTGTTTGTATTTTATGATGTCTCTTCATCTTTTCAAGATAGTGAGGGACAGATTCTAAGAGAAAGTGATAGAAAGGGTTGTATTTTATTAGCTTTTCCCAAGACTAAAACCCAATGAAATGAACAGACCTAAGTTAGTCATTGCCATTCATTTCAATGGATCAAGTCAGAGAACAAGAGTGAGAAATTGGTGGGCTTCCAGATGTTGCTGAACTCCAACTCCCATCATCCCTGGCCATTGGCCATGATTGCTAGGGCTGATGGGAGTTGTAGTTTGGCAGCATATGGGGGATCAATGGTTCCTCACATCTGTTCCAGCATAGGTCACACACCTTGGGGAACCAGTGTGGGAGGGCTTCCAGATGTAGATTGGGATCAGGCAGTCACCAGCCTAGCCCCCTGACATTTCTCCCACCCTTCTCTATGTGTTTCTAAAAATAGAATCTCCTGGCAATTAAACTGTGTGTGAACTAGAACAGTAGCAGCAAAAAAAGCAATCTAAATTCAGATAAAGATCAAAAGCACTGAAGCATGGTAAATGGGCTTTACGTTTGCACTCTGAAGAATTAAAAAGGGAAGGAGCACCAAGTAAGACCCATTAGCCGTCACTGTTGTTTTGAAAGGGAGTTGGGGGGTTTTGTGTGGGGTTTTTTAGAAGATAGGTAACTGCTTCCAGAATCAAAAACCTTATTACATTAGCAGCAAATTGCCAGCATTGCAAAACGGCAATAAGAGAGTCCTACTTTAATCAGGTTAGATCTTTTGCATCTGATGAGCCAGTTGCAAATCCCACTACTGCAAGACCAGTATGTCAAGCATAGCGACTTCCACTGTCTAAGGTCAGTGATGGCTACAGGCAGACCACTTAATTTTCAGTGAAGAAATCACTGGTATATAACTCATACGAAACACTGTGTATTCTTGGTATGATAGAACGGGATCCAAAAACAGATTTTTCTGTGGGTCAAACCACATACAGTTTTTTATTTTATATATTTAATGCAAATGGCATAATTGCAAGGGTGGTAGCTGATAATGATGGAGTTCCTAGAGAGGTGGGGGGGACTTAACTCTAACTCTGCTCCTGAAGAAAATTTCACCTTTCAAGATGGGATTTGCTTTCGGGGAAATCCGTCATTAGTCCTAGTGGGGGATTTGCTCCCTATGCAAACAAGCAGCTTCATAGAATTATAGAATTGGAAGGGACCCTGAGGATCATCTAGTCCAACCCCTTGCGATGCAAGAATATGCAGCTGCCCCGTATGGGGATCTAACTTGCAACCTTGGCATCATTAGCACCAAGCTCTAACCAACTGCAGCAAGGGAGGACGGGGCTAAATCCTCCTCCACCAATCTGGATCGTTAGCTATTCTACCACCCCACCCCAAAAAGAAACCCTTCAATAAATAGTATCTAACACATACCCCTGCTACAATGGTACCTCAGGTTACAGGCGCTTCAGGTTACAGACTCCGCTAACCCAGAAATATTACCTTGGGTTAAGAACTTTGCTTCAGGATGAGAACAGAAATTGGGCGGCGGCAGCACGGCAGCAGTGGGAGGCCCCATTAGCTAAAGTGGAGCTTCAGGTTAAGAACAGATTCAGGTTATTCTCTGCATGTTACAAAATTGTATAAATCCTTAATTTGTCTAATTGGTTATTATCAATAAAAAGTTTGTTGGAGAAACCAGACATTAGAACTGAGAGAAGTCGGGGGGGCAGGGAGGGTGGGTTGTTTTATGGGAGGGAGAGGGGAAATGGGGGGGGATTAAGGATGATATGTTTTAAGATAATATGTGTCAGGGGTTCAGAAGCAGAGACGCAGAGAAGGGTGGAAACAGAGAGCGAGGGGGAGGAAGCCGAAGGGAGAATGAGTGATGATGACGACCCGAGATCTCCAAGCCTAAGCAGTGAGTCAGAGGACTCCCAAAAGGGAGCCCCAGTGAGCAGAGCAAGGGGGGGATCCGGGGGGACACCCCAGGAGGAAGGGAACAGAGGAGATTCAGAGAGCAGCAGCTGGAAGTCGGGACCAACGCTCAAGACTGAGAGCAGCAGGGAGGAAGGCAGCCAGGCATCGGGTTCCGGAGGCCGTCAGCAGGAGGGAGGGCACGAGTCAGGGGTGGTCACGCCCTCCTCAGAGAGCGAGGCAACGGTCAAGAGGAAAGTAGAGAGTTGGGCGCGCGTGCCAAGTTCAAATGCAGCGGAAGCTGGAGCAGTAAGCAGCCCGGAGAGTGAGCCAGGTCCCAAAGCCCGCCGAAAGGAAGCGGAAGGATCAGGGGGGTCAGCGTCAGAGGAGAGTAGAAGGGAGGAGTCCCAGGGGGGCAGAAGGACCCAGAGACGTAGGGAGAGGCGAAGGAGGTGGAGCAAGGCTAGGGTATTAAGCTGGTGTGCAAGAGGCGGGGACTCAGATGGGTCTTCGCCGACCTAGGGCAGAAGGTGTAGAGCTGCACGCTGCAGTTCGGAAATGAAACCTGTAACTCAATAAAGACTCTTTTAAAGTGGACGCTGTGTGGCGTGGTCCTATGTGAGCTGGGACCTGGTAGCAGCCTTGACAGTAAGACCCATCCATCAAAGCTTCAGAAACCTGAAACCTCGCAGCGGGAGCAGAAGCCGCTAGGGGAGGAAGAGGGGTGTCTGTAAGCAAGCTCACAAAGGTTAGCAAGATGACGGAAGAACAGAGGATCTCCGCGCTGCAAGAGGCAGTGACCCAGTTGTCCTCAGAGGTATTGGCTTCCAAGAAACGGGAGGAGGAGACTACAGCCGCCTACAGAGACCTACACGCCAGGTTTGAAATGCTTGTTAAGCAAGGGCAACCGGGACCCAGACCGGAGGGCGTGGGATTGGCACGGAGAGCAGGAGGGCTTGTGGCTCACTTCGATGGGACTTTGCAACAGTACACTAATTTTAGAGCAGACGTAATGTGCGCACTGCAACTGCTGGCAAAAGACTTTAGAGATGAGGAAGAGAAAGTGGGGTTCATATTGTCCCATTTGCATGGGGATGCCAAAGCCTGGCTGCGCAATTTGTGGAGGGATAAAGATCCGGCGCTTCAGAATGCAGATGCCTTTATCAAAGCGATGGATGCGTGTTTTTTGTCTACTATTGATGTGGATCTTGCCAGACGGGAGATTCATGGACTAAAACAAGGGAGGGCGAGCGTCCGGCAGTATCACGCCCGATTTTTTGCGCTGGTCAGTGCTTTAGAATGGGATCGGGATTCGCCCCCTGTCAGAGACCTCTTCTGGGAGGGTCTAAGTTCTGCGGTTAAGGATGAAATTGCAAGGGGGGAGAGGCCCCGAAGCACGCAGGAGGTGGTCCAAAGGGCGCTGACTGTGGGGGTGAGGCTGGAAGAACGTCCATGGTGCAGAGATGAAGGACGTGGAGGGCGCGAAGCAGCGAGAAGTTTCTCTTTCGTTCCGAGGGAAGCAGCGCGTGCGCAATCCACACCTCCGCCAGGAGGGGGAGGGGAACCGATGGAGGTTGGAGGTGCAAGGGCTCAGTCAGCAGCCAGAGCCCTAGCACCGGCAGCAGTGAAAGCGAAGCCTCCTAGAGGGAACAGGAAGTGTTACATCTGCGAGGATCCAGGCCATTTGGCGAAGGAGTGTCCCCGGAGGCTCCACAAGCACACTGCAGCCTCAGCAATGGTGACTGCAGCAACGCAGCAAGGAGAACCACAGCAGGGAAACGACGATGTCTGGCTGGAGACGGAGGCACTGGGGCCCAGCCAGACGCATCTGTGAAGCAGTCCCCAGCGATATTGCAACCCACGGATCCCCTCCCACCCAAACCAGTAGTGCAGCTCACAGCGTCTCTCCAGCTACCCGACGGCGTCACTATCGAAGTGCCGCTTTCTGTGGATTCTGGAAGCAACGCAGACTTTATAGCGCAGAGCTTTGTGGAGCAGCACGCTATACAGCTATTGCCTGCCACTCTGCCCCTGCAAGTCGTCACAGTGGATGGCAGAGAGTTGCTAGGGGGGCAGGTGGTGAAGCAGACGCCACCGATGGTGATGCGCCTTGGCAACCACAGGGAAGTCATCAGTTTTAATGTCACCCAACTGTCGGACACGCCCATTGTGTTGGGCATGAGTTGGCTGGACAGGCACAGTCCGACACTGGCTTGGTACCAGAGACAACTGATCTTCGGCTCCTCTTATTGCGCAGAACACTGCATCCTGCCCCGTCGGGAGGGAGAGGAGGAGGAATCACAACTGCAGTTGGGAACGTTGCAAGCGGTCCCCCACAAATACGCGAGCTTTTTGGAGGTCTTCTGCGAGAAGGAGGCGGACAAGCTACCCCCTCACCGGCCATATGACTGCAAGATTGACCTCCTACCGGGGGCGACGCTGCCGAAGGGGCGGCTATACTCCATGTCTGAAGATGAAATGCAGGAACTCAAACAGTTCATCGAGCATAATCTGGAGCGTGGCTTCATCAGAGAGTCCAAGGCAGTGGGGGGCAGTCCCGTTTTCTTCGTGAAAAAGAAAGACACGCCCCAAAAAAGACTCGTTGTGGACTACCGCCTTTTGAACCAGATGACCAAACCGTCTGATTACCCCATGCCCAGGATTGACGACCTCCTCGCGACGGTGCGCAAGGGACGCGTGTTCACCAAGTTGGACCTGCGAGGGGCGTACAATCTCATCCGCATGCGGGAGGGCGATGAGTGGAAGACGGCCATGTTCACACCGCTGGGCACCTACGAATACAGAGTTATGCCCTTTGGATTACAAAATGGCTCTCACTGTTTTCAAGCTTTTATGCATCACGTGTTGGAGGGACTCCTCTACAAGACATGCGTCTGCTTCCTGGATGACATCCTGATTTTCTCTGACTCGCAGCAAGCTCACGACCGAGACGTGAGGGAGGTGCTCAGCAGGTTGCAACAACATAGACTGTACGCCAAGCTGGAGAAGTGCCAGTTCGACACGACGGAGGTGGATTTCCTGGGATACAAGTTGTCGGACAAGGGGATAGCCATGGACAGCACCAAGGTTCGTGCGGTATTGGATTGGAAGAGCCCGCGCAACCGGAAGGAGGTCCAGCGGTTTGTCGGCTTCGCCAACTTCTATCGCAAGTTTATCAAGGGGTTCGCGATGCAGACGGCAGCAATTACGGACACGCTCAGCTCCAAAAAAAAGAAATTCATCTGGACGGAGCAGGCGGAACAGTCCTTTCAAGCGCTCAAGCATCTCTTCGCATCGGAGAAGCAACTGCTGCATATCGACCCCAGTAAACCGTTGAGGGTAGAGACAGACGCGTCAGACAGAGCCGTGGGAGCTGTCCTGCTGCAGCGAGACCCGCAGGGGGTGTGGCGGCCGGGAGCGTTCTACTCCAGAAAGCTCAGCAAGTCGGAGCAGAACTACACCATCTGGGACAGGGAGTTGCTGGCCATTCATGCAGCTTTCAAGGCGTGGAGGCACTTCCTAATCGGCGCCAAGCACACGGTGCAGGTCTGCACGGACCACAAGAATCTGGAGCACTGGCGCACGGCTCAGTTCCTGAACCAGAGGCAGATACGTTGGGCGGAGTTCTTTGCTGACTTCAATTTCCGAATAGAGTACGTCCCAGGAGACACCAACATCATGGCGGATGCACTGTCCCGAAAACCGCAATACCTAGAAGAGGTGACGCCAGCGGCGGCCATGCACATCTTCGCACCGACGGCGTGGGCGTGTGCCTCAGCTACAGTAGACCTGGATGCGGTGCGACGTGCATTGCGGGACGACTCATTCGCGCAAGACAAGATGGCGGAACTGCTCAGAGGCACGGCTCCCACGGACGAGTTCCAGGTGCGGGACGGCTTGCTCCTACGCAAAGGAGCTGTCTATGTACCAGGAGACGACCTTCGCGCCAAGGTACTGCAACAGTTGCACGACGCACCCACGGCCGGTCACTTTGGCACAGAGAAAACGATGGAATTAGTCGCGAGAGACTTCTGGTGGCCCAGGCTGAGAGGGGAGGTCGCGGACTACGTCGCGAGGTGCGACACCTGCCAGAGGGCCAAGCCGGTACACAGACCACCGGCGGGACTGTTAGAACCGCTGCAAACGCCGTTTGAACCGTGGGAGAGGGTGGCCCTGGACTTTGTGACGGATTTACCCAGCTCGAGAGGCAAGACAGCTGTGCTGGTGGTGGTGGACTTGTTCACCAAGATGGCACATTTCATTCCGTGTGCGAAGGTGGCCACGGCGGAACAAACCGCCAAACTGTTCATAGATCACGTGTTCAAAGTGCATGGCCTGCCACGGTCTATCCTGTCCGACCGCGGACGCCAGTTCATCTCGTCTTTCTGGCAGAAGCTGATGGGTTTTCTAAATGTCAAGGTCAATCTGGCATCAGCAAGACACCCGCAGACCAACGGGCAAGCAGAGAGGGTCAATGCCATCATGCAGCAGTACCTGAGATGCTATGCCAATCAACAGCCTGCGACGTGGGTGGATTACCTGCCGCTAGCCGAGTTCGCTTACAACAACACGAAGCACGTGTCCACAGGAGTGACGCCGTTCTTTGCCAACAATGGGAGGCATCCCAGAACCTTCCCGGGACTGGAGAGAGTGGGGGAAGGAGAACCACAGACGGCGGACGCGTTCGCGTCAGAGCTGCAGGCGGTCCACGATCAACTCAGACGGCAGCTGGAGCTCGCTAAGCACGCCTACAAGGTGCAAGCTGACAAGCACAGGCGGGTTGGCGAAGTGATCCAAGTGGGAGACTGGGTCTGGTTGGCAGCCCACGCAGTGCCGACCAGGTCACTTGCCAAGAAGAAGTTGGGGCACAAGCAGATCGGTCCGTACCAAGTCGAAGCGCAGATCAACCCGGTAGCCTTCCGACTGGCGCTGCCGGAGGGTTCCAGAATGCATCCGGTGTTCCACAGGTCGGTGCTCACTCCCTACAAGGCACCTCACAGGTTCCAGGAGCCAGGGACGGCGCCAAGTCCGCTCCGGGAACGGACGGAGACGCGGGGGGTGAAGCACCAGGACCACATCAACGAGGTCACGGAGATTTTGGACTCCAGATGGGGGGAAGGGGGAGTCGAATACCTCTTAGCCAGAGAGGGCACCCGGGCCAGCGCCAATAGCTGGGTACCAGACTACGCTTTGGAGGAACCCCTGCTCAAGGACGAGTTTCATGCCCTCTTCCCACACAAACCCATGCCAGCGAGCTTCTTCGACGACTGGTTGTTCACACCCACACTTTCTTCCAGCACGTTCCATGGATTCGACTCAGAAGGGGAACCCGCACGGAGCACCCGTTCCCCAGAAGGTTCACCGGCAGGTTCGGCATCAGGCAACTCGTATTGGTGGGACGATCGACCAGAGGAGCAATGGCGCAGGAAGTGGCTGGAGATGCCAGGTCGAGCGACCGACGCAGAGACTGACATGGACGTGTTCGGGGAGGACCTCGGGTTCGAGCACGGCGGTACAGAGATGGAAGAGCAACAAGTCAACGTCGACGGCCGCGAGGGGGAAGACTCGGAGGTCTTCAGTTGGCGGCCACCCACGGGGAGCGACCTGTATCCAGCATTCCCTCCCATGATGATGGAGCACCCAGCACCCACACCTGACAGCGGGGAGGGGGGAAGGGGGGGCTTCGAGGGGGGGATGGATGTCAGGGGTTCAGAAGCAGAGACGCAGAGAAGGGTGGAAACAGAGAGCGAGGGGGAGGAAGCCGAAGGGAGAATGAGTGATGATGACGACCCGAGATCTCCAAGCCTAAGCAGTGAGTCAGAGGACTCCCAAAAGGGAGCCCCAGTGAGCAGAGCAAGGGGGGGATCCGGGGGGACACCCCAGGAGGAAGGGAACAGAGGAGATTCAGAGAGCAGCAGCTGGAAGTCGGGACCCACGCTCAAGACTGAGAGCAGCAGGGAGGAAGGCAGCCAGGCATCGGGTTCCGGAGGCCGTCAGCAGGAGGGAGGGCACGAGTCAGGGGTGGTCACGCCCTCCTCAGAGAGCGAGGCAACGGTCAAGAGGAAAGTAGAGAGTTGGGCGCGCGTGCCAAGTTCAAATGCAGCGGAAGCTGGAGCAGTAAGCAGCCCGGAGAGTGAGCCAGGTCCCAAAGCCCGCCGAAAGGAAGCGGAAGGATCAGGGGGGTCAGCGTCAGAGGAGAGTAGAAGGGAGGAGTCCCAGGGGGGCAGAAGGACCCAGAGACGTAGGGAGAGGCGAAGGAGGTGGAGCAAGGCTAGGGTATTAAGCTGGTGTGCAAGAGGCGGGGACTCAGATGGGTCTTCGCCGACCTAGGGCAGAAGGTGTAGAGCTGCACGCTGCAGTTCGGAAATGAAACCTGTAACTCAATAAAGACTCTTTTAAAGTGGACGCTGTGTGGCGTGGTCCTATGTGAGCTGGGACCTGGTAGCAGCCTTGACAATATGTTCTGTTTAAATTCCTAATAAAAAATTCAAAAAAAGAGAGAACAGTTTCAGGTTAAGAACGGACCTCTGGAACGAATTAAGTACTTAAGCCAAGGTACCACTATACATGCATTTTCACCCCTCGTCTAATTTGGCCCTAAAATATTAAAAGTGAAATTGCTCTTTGTCATCTCCTGCCATTCTCTATGTAGATATGTAATCTGACAGCTGATGATGATGTACATTCAGGAACTGTCAAGAAGGATTAGGAGGGCACTGGGAGCTCTTTGGATCAACAAATCCTACAGCGATGAGCCTCAGACTTCAGGACCTGCTGCTTAAGGACAGCAGCACCATCCACAGGGAACATTGGAAGCTGCCTTGCACCGAGTCGAGGACCAGCTACACCAGGGGTCAGCAAACTTTTTCAGCAGGGGGCCAGTCCACTGCCCCTCAGACCTTGGGGGCGGACTATATTTTTTGGGGGAAATGAACAGATTCCTATGCCCCACAAATAACCCAGAGATGCATTTTAAATAAAAGCACACATTCTACTCATGTAAAAACATACTGATTCCCAGACCATCTGCAGGCCAGATTGAGAAGGCGATTGGGCTGGAACCAGCCCCCGGGCCTTAATTTGCCTACCCATGAGCATACATACATACATACATACATACATACATACAGCAATAGTGTTTTGTGTTGTGTAGGCTCCTGTGGTGTAAGTAATGGGCCCCACCTGCTAGCCTGCTCCCTAGAATATCACAGGTTTGCTCATTTCGATATATATAAGGTGCCTACATTCTGCATGTGCAAATAGCTTTAGATACCTATTAGGTCCATAAATTACCATATAGCATATATTCAACACAAAAAAGCAACAATTTATTGTTGACAAAGGACAGCTGGACATATAAAGGGCCCCATGACCTTCAGTAGCTTAGGGCCTCAGCAAACCTAAATCCGGCCCTGGTCCTGCAGCCGCCCTCCAGGATTTCAAAAAGGATTATTTTCCTTCCCTTCCTCACACCCTGAAAAAGGCTTGAGTTCAGCTGCTCTGAGCTACTAACTCTATGGCAAAGCTCTTCCTCCAAAATGCTCAACAACTTTGAGTTACCCGTCTCCCCCCCAAAAAAAAAGCTTTGTGTCCTGTATTTTACTTCTAGAAATATGGCAACCATATATTATAATGTACATTGTGAATTAGCCTTGACTACAACATGAATACAGTGGTGCCCCGCAAGACGAATGCCTCGCAAGATGGAAAACTCGCTAGACGAAAGAGTTTTCTGTTTTGGAGGTGCTTCGCAAAACGAATCTCCTATGGGCTTGCTTCGCAAGACGACAATGTCTTGCGAGTTCCTGCGGGGTTTTTTCCCTCCCCCCCCTTTTTCTAAGCCACTAAGCTGCTTATCAGCTGATCCGATCAGCAGATAAGCCGCTAAAAGCCACTAATAGCGCTAATTCGCTAATCTGTCAATGGGCTTGCTTCGCAAGACGAAAAAACCGCTGGACGAAGAGAATCACAGAACGGATTCTTTTCGTCTTGCGAGGCACCACTGTACCATGCTTAGCTTGGGGGGGCGAGGTGCTCAGCCATTTGGGGAGTCTTTCAGAGTCACTGCCCATCATTCCCATTTCCAATTGCCATCATAGTCAAGAGCCAATTTCCTGACAGCCCTGTGGAAGCAGCACCACACGTTGTAAACCTTTCTTTTGAGAAGAAGCCTCTATAGTTGCAAGAGATAGATGCAAGAGATGAAAATCACCACATCTGTATGGGCATCCCATGAGCCTCTCTGGCTACATGTCATTCCCAAAATTCTCTATCATCCCACACAGCAGTAACAATATTTTTTTTACAGCATCAGGTGCAGTGGTGTGGTAAAACTGTCACATATATCTTTCCTCGTGCAGTGGCGTTCCAGGTGGCAACAACAAAGCTATTAAGAACCGGACCTCAGAAATCCCTGAGGCAAAAACAAGATCAAATTTTAAAGTAAGGACCCATTTGGATTACTGCTTGGAAAGAGCTCTGCTACAGATGCTAGGAAAAGTGATTTCTGGGCTAGCCGGGGCCTCCATTCCTGACAGCCGTGCGTGCTAATGTCGCTGACTTTTACAGCAGCCTTGGGCGCCCTATCTGCATTTTTGCAAGACCGGCTGTGTCACAGAGCTGGAGATGAATCTGCAGCCTTTTAGTTCAGAGAGATTTAATCAGAGTGAATCAGTGAGCACATGACTGCAATGAAAGCAGCCTTTGCCAAGCGCGTGAGAGAGTGCGCTGTACGTCCCCCAATAAAGCATTGGTGCCAGCTATTCCCCCCCCCGCTGCGTTTATGGGGCAATTATTCAACTTTCTGTTTGGCTCAACTGCAAATTAAATGGGGAAATAGCTAATTTCTGGGATGCATTTCTGTTATCTAAAGCTGCAGAGCTGCCTTTAGATGATACGCTCCAACATTTCTCCAATAAAAAGAGAGGCGTTTCTATTCTACATCAGGAAGCTTCTCCTGTGTTAGATCTTGACAGACACATAGACGTATTGTACACATAGAAATCTGTCACCTTGATCCAATTATGAGATCTCTGCCAATCCTACCTCACAGGATTGTTGTAAAGAAAGATGGTTGTGTAAGGGAAGGGATCATGTACAACACCTTACATAGATAAATGCAATGAAATAAAAATTTGGCTGTAAGTTTGGGCCCCTGCCAGTGAAAAAGGTATAATAGTAATAGTAGTAGGGAGGAGGAGGAGGAGGAGGAGGAGGAGGAGGAGGAGGAGAAGAAGAAGAAGAAGAAGAAGAAGAAGAAGAAGAAGAAGAAGAAGAAGAAGAAGAAGTAACTGTGAGAATGAACTCAGTGGGACTTAGTTCTGTTACCCAGTTACCTGGGAGTAAGCACCAGAGTCTGGTGTGCTCTGGTCCATGGGGTCACGAAGAGTCGGACACTACTAAATGACTAAATAACAACAACAAGCACCATTGAATACAGTGTGACTTACTTCTGAGTAGACATATAAAGGCTTGCAGCATAAAGCTCCATTTACAATAAAGGAATAAACACTTCACACATTTCCTTTTTTAAAAATGGCTGGCTGGTGAAGCATTGCAGAATTTAAGGTGTCTTGGTGACATTATCCTTCAAAATTATAGGGAAGGCTTCATATACCAGAATAAAAAAATTCCTTCCAGTAGCACCTTAAAGACCAACTAAGTTAGTTCTTGGTATGAGCTTTCGTGTGCATGCCTCGGGTTAAGTACTTAATTCGTTCCGGAGGTCCATACTTAACCTGAAACTTTTCTTAACCTGAAGCACCACTTTAGCTAATGGGGCCTCCTGCTGCTGCTGCGCCGCCGGAGCACAATTTCTGTTCTCATCCTGAAGCAAAGTTCTTAACCTGAAGCACTATTTCTGGGTTAGCGGAGTCTGTAACCTGAAGCGCATGTAACCCGAGGTACCACTGTATCTGAAACTCAGGAATCACGTCACTCAGTTAAGGAGCAGCAGAGGTGTTTTGATGTAATAATGACCGCAAGCATAGTGAAAAGACAGAAATAGGCCCACAACTAGCCTGATGGTGGCACAGGTCTATTTTCCAAATGGCACTAAATGACATTGAGCATTAAGGAGAAGGAGACTTAAGCATTCTCCTCACAAGCTTTTCCCTGTCTTATTTATGATCAAAAAAAACATTGAGAAAAGATGAGGTAATGTGAAGTAGCTCTGTAGTGAAGTATGCCTGGTCTCCCAAATCAGTCCCATTTCTCCTGAGGGACTTTGGCCACAGAGAAGAGTTCTTGTGGAAATGAATTTTCGCAAAACATATTCTCTGAATATTCAAATGTTTGCTGAACATTTGCTGAACAAGTGATACTTGTACCTGAAATATGAAAGTATTGAATTTCCCTGTTTGATATTTTATTACAATATTTGATAATTGCATTCAGTAGTTTGACATAAAATTCCTTTTTTTCCCATGTGTTGCAACTGAATCATTAATATGTTGGAATGCAACGGTATTTCATATCTTCTTGAATTTGGTAGTTGGCCTGAAATGGTATTTGGTATTTAATGTGCAATGGTCTGTAGCATTTGACAGCTGAGATTCATATTTTATGCTTGAGGAAACTATCAAGAGATTCCATCAAGTCTAAGGTACTCAAAAACATGGAATATTGTTGCAAAATTTTACAGTCACACAATTCCGTTTTGAATTTCGCATGTGCAATTTGATTTAAAATTCGGGGGAAAGGGAGATTTTGAATCTATCAAATTCACACTTTCTGAAATAATATGCGAACTAAAATATAGCTGTCTTTTGAAGTTCACACTTTTTTGAATTTTGCAATCCAATTCTCCAACAAAACCCTGTTCACAAAATTGCATATATTAGGGGGAAAGTGTGCGGGAAAGTGAAGACATTAGGGGGGAAAACATACAACAATGCAGTATATTGGGGTGCATATATATTGGCACCTTCTGTATCTAAAATCTGAAAACTGGTTGAACTGTATGAGAGAATGGGAGGGGGAGATACTGAACATTCTAAAGACCATGGCTTTCTCTTGTTAACTGTAGGAAAATTTGGCATAATAGTTATTTAAAAGAATACTTTATTCTTTGCAACTGGTGTTTTGTCATTCAGATACTTTACAGTCTGTGCCACAATATAAACTTGCCAAATGATAGCGCATCTGGTCTCTGCTGTATTTTAGCGCCACCACCATAAATGGACAGAGAATGGTATTGCAGCTACCTGCTGAACAGAGGACAGGTGACACCCAAAGTTTGCAGCTGTTCCTATAAAAGAAGCTAACTCTGATCTGGCTCCTCTGTTGAAACAATATGTTGACTGAGGTAGAATCTAGACACGTATTTTAAAAAACGCTGTGAAAATGCTTTTTTAAAAAAAAAAAGTTTTGAAAAATATATTGAATTTTTTTCATAGCTCACCATCGCCCTCTAGTGTCACATTTGTAGAATGCACCTTACAAAACAAAACATTTTATTTGCATCTGTATAGCTAAATTCTGAGTATTGACTGAGCTTTCAAAGCGCCTGCCTGCCTCCAGGCTTACCTCCAAGGTTGATTTTTAAAAAACCTCCGCAAAACAGTCTGCGTCTGTAATGAAATTGTTTTTCGATACTTCCATTGTTTTATCATTTAGTGTCCTGGGCTCTTTTGGGAAGAAGGGCAAGAAATAAAGTTAATAAATAAATAAAATGTACAAGGAAGAGAATGGAAAGCAAAGCATAAGCATACAGTTCTCTCAATTGGGAGGATGTTGGAATCCTAGATCAGGAGAATGATCCCACAGTGACTGTGCAGCCCATCACACAACTCAGGCAATTATCACAGACATCTTAAGGCTCTAAGCACTTAACCCCCTAAGCACAGAAGTTGTGATCTTCATCTGTTAATGTGGCTGAGATGCTCAAAGGCCTGAGAAGCTAGAGGAACTAAATGATGTTGAGGTACCTGGGGTCCCTACAGATGTTTATGGGCCAAGTACATAGCTCAGTAGGTAGAGCATAAGACTCTTAATAGCAGAGTTATGGGTTTGAGCCCCACGCTGGGCTAAAGTTTCCTGCATTGCAGGGGGTTGGACTAGATGACCCTAGTGGTCCCATCCAACTTTACAGTTATATGATAATATGATTCTATGACTACAGGACCCATCATGCCAGATGGTTAGACAAACTAGCTAGGACTGGTGGGAGTTGGTGTCCAACAGCATAATAAAGGCCAGAGGTTCCTCACCCATGAATGAAATAATAATAATTTATTATTTATACGCCCTGATGGGAGGGTGTTCTACAAGGCGGGTGCCACTACCAAGAAGGCCCTCTGCCCGGTTCCCTGTAACATCACTTCTCACAGTGAGGGAACTGGCAAAAGGCCCTCAGAGCTGGACCTCAGTGTCTGGGCAGAACGATGGGGGTGGAGACGCTCCTTCAGGTATACTGGGCTGAGGCCGTTTAGGGGCTTTAAAGGTCAGCACCAACACTTTGAATTGTGCTCAGAAACATACTGGGAGCCAAAGTAAGTCTTTCAAGACCAGTTTTATGTGGTTTTGGTGGCCGCTCCCAGTCACCAGTCTAGCTGCTGCATTCTGGATTAGTTGCAGTTTCTGGGTCACCTTCAAAGGTAGCCCCACATAGAGCACGTTACAATAGTCCAAGCGGGAGATAACCAGAGCATGCACCACTCTGGCGAGACAGTCTGCAGGCAGGTAGGGTCTCAGTCTGCGTACCAGATAGAGCTGGTAGACAGCTGCCCTGGACATAGAAATCATAATACATATTCCTTCATCTTTTTTGAAAAAAAAATGTTTCCGCGTTTTTCCTTAGCTGCACCACCCTTCACAAGGGTTTCGCTTTGGAACTGTGCGAGAAAGCAGTGCGGAAGATTATTTCAAGCAAAGCTTTCCAGACATGCACGAGTACATGAAAAGATTCAATGTGCCTGCAACTCCCGATGGAGTGGAATACCTGAAGTAAGTGCACATTGCAATTTCACATAAAGATACTGTATCTCGAGGTGGACCTTTGGGATCTGGTAGGTTTCCTATAGACTGACTTAATTGCCACCGTTTGGCTCAGTTCCACCTAGATGCTTAGCCTGTGTAAATTGGCAGAGATTACTAAAAACCATCAAAGCTAAGCCACCAGAGAAGTCTGTACAATGCTCTATGAACTCAAAGTCAAAGTTAAGTACTTGAAAGCTCCATCAATTGTAATGAATTATACATGCCTTTAAATATTTCCCACTGAAATTCTTAACTACAGGTTTGTTGTGGCCAATATATTTTTAGCCTTCTGGACCCATCAAATCATTTTTATTTAGGGAATCCTTCCAGACAACCTTTAATTGTTTTTTAAAAATATATATATTACCCATTCCCTTTAAAATAATCTCTGGTTATTTTTAATTATATTTTAGATAAAATGCATTTTTAAGCATTTATAAACCAACTTAGTTTCAATTCGTAGAGGTGTGTTTTTTTAAAAACACACACACCAAAAAATCAGATAAATAAATCGATTGACTACTATGTGTTCTGACATCAGCATCAAGCATTTGTGTTTATTGACTTATAAATTAGATTTCTGTTTGATTTTGTACATTGTTTATGTTAAAGGCTTCCTGAGGATTAGCTAAAATAGATCCAGAATTTCCATCCAGAAACAATAAGGCCTCTGCAGATGAATACAGTGGAATAGCTTCTTGTTCCTTATCAAGTGATTTTTTCCTCGGTGGTGGTGGTTTTATGCTTTGACTTACAGGCATGATCCAGAGAAACTAGATGCCTTCATCATGGACAAAGCGCTCCTGGATTATGAAGTGTCAATAGATGCCGACTGCAAACTTTTGACAGTGGGGAAACCATTTGCTATTGAAGGTAGGAAATATCTTTCTACAAATGTGTATGGGCACTCAGTTATTCCTTATTACTTATACATACATCCAGCTAACTGGGGTAGCTCAGTCAGTGTGCTACCCCAGAGGAGAGCTGCACTTAGGAAGAATAGTGGGAGCCACCCCCTCCCCCTGATCCTGGATCTTCCCAGGAGCAGAAGGACAGTATAGATTTGGAACAATGGTTTGCAGAGGGGCATAGTTCAGAAGGCAGAAGCTGGGGGATATTGAATGGGCAACAGTTGGAGAAGAAGCACTGGGAAAGAGAGAGTTAACAGATTCATAGTCTCTGGATAGTATCCACCCCCTTCCCCAGTCCTGGAGAACTCAGAGAGTGTCAGAACAGAAAGCACAGAGGGTACAAGATCAGATTACAAAATGTGGGAGCAAAGTGGATTAATAGGGATGGAGAGGAGAGAGACCTTAATTGGGAGCACCACCATTCTGGTTAGTTGCTTTCTTTTGTCCTTCGCTGTGTTTATCAAAGAAACAAACTGGTAAGAATTCCCTTTTGTTGATCTGCTCATTTACGGCCACGGGGGAGGAAGCCAATTCCCCGAAGCCTAACAGTCAGTAGAGCATGAGACTCTTAATCCCAGGGTTGGGGGTTTGATCCCCACATTGGGCAAAATATTCCTGCATTGCAAGCAGTTAGACTAGATGAGCCTCATGGTCCCTTCCAACTCTACAATTCTATGATTCTCTCTCTTTTACACAAGCCCACCAGACAACTTACAATAATAAAAACTGAAGCATTTCAATATTGAAAACAGTACAAGAATAGCAATCATTTAAAGTTTTAAATGCAAATAAATAAATAAGCACTCTACGTGGGGCTACCTTTGAAGGTGACTCGGAAACTACAACTAATCCAGAATGCGGCAGCTAGACTGGTGACTGGGAGCGGCCGCCGAGACCATATAACACCGGTCTTGAAAGACCTGCATTGGCTCCCAGTACGTTTCCGAGCACAATTCAAAGTGTTGGTGCTGACCTTTAAAGCCCTAAACGGCCTCAGTCCAGTATACCTGAAGGAGCGTCTCCATCCCCATCATTCTGCCCGGACGCTGAGGTCCAGCGCCGAGGGCCTTCTGGCGGTTCCCTCATTGCAAGAAGCAAAGCTACAGGGAACCAGGCAGAGGGCCTTCTCGGTAGTGGCGCCCGCCCTGTGGAACGCCCTTCCAGCAGATGTCAAGGCGATAAACAACTACCTGACATTCAGGAGACATCTTAAGGCAGCCCTGTTCAGGGAAGTTTTTAACGTGTGATATTTTATTGTATTTTTGGTTTTTATGGAAGCCGCCAAGAGTGGCTGGGGGGGCCCAGCCAGATGGGCGGGGTATAAATAATAAATTATTATTATTATTATTATTATTATTATTATTATTATTATTACTATTATTAGCGACAGCCCAGGATGTAGCATGAAAAGCAGTAAGTCTTGGGGCTGTGTAATGAGCCATCAATTCAGCCTCTGGAATCAAAGGGCTGTATACTCAGAGCGGACCCATTGAACTGAATGGACCAAATTTAAAAATATCATTTAATCTCAGTGGATCTGTGCTACATTGGATTTTGGTGGATCTATGCTAACATTAGATGCAAGCCAAAGCCGTCTTGGCTGAAATCCTTAACTCACTTACCTGGAAGTAAGTTCCATTGAACTCAACGGGGATTACTTCTGAATAGACATGAGACTATGCTGCTGTTGTATGTTTTCCTCTCTGGGATTATTTCAGGCTGCCTGCCATCTTAACCATCAATGATATTTGTCACAACATCAATCACTTCCATCATTTCCAGTACATCTCACTTCTTTTATAATCAGGTTTTTGGGGTTTGTCTGTTTGGGCACTAAATGACAAAACAGCTCAATCCAACACATGTCTACTCAGAAGTCTCGGTGAGTTCAATTGGATTTACTCCAAGTAAATGTGTGTGGTACAGGATTGCAACTGAAGGCGCTTGCTAAAATTCCAGTAGTTCATGACTTAGAGTCCTGGTTTCACTGGTGCTGTTGGTGCACAACTGCACCCTAAATTGGGTTCCCCTAATACGTGTTCCAAACAGACGTATTGACTTTTCAACCAAATGGGTGTTTTGAGTTAAGTGGCTCATTTTCTTCCTCTGCCTCTTCCACCGCTGTGCTTCCTTGAGGCTGACATGAAGGAAACTCAAAAGAATGGCTTGAAGGACCAGCAACAGTTACATAACCACCATGGACCATAATAGGAGCCGTTAGACTTTGGGCTTCTTCACTCTCCTGGGAAGAACGATCCAAGCTGGACGTGATTCATGCCCTTTCCCCATTTCCCGTCCCCCGCTTTCTGCAACAATCTATCAAACTGCACATCCATCGACCTCTGAGCTGGACCAAGCACACTATCTGCCACTTGATGTGCTAAATGAAGCCAAGAGAAGTCGAGTGGTTCTATCTGTAACACAAGCACTGCCATTTTAAAGACTTTGGCGGTGCTGCGGTCCAAGCTGACAGTTTGAAAAGCCATTTTAAACTCTCCGTTGCTGTGGATGAATAATGACATGGTAGCTGCTGTCTCAGATTACCGAATCCCTTGAAAGCTCGTATTGCAAGGCTTAAGCCAGGGCTGGGGAACTCTTATCAGCTGTATTCAGCATGGCCAGTGGTCAGGGATGAGAGGAGCTGTAGATCGATGGCATCTGCAGAGTCAGAGGTCCCCCAGCCCTTGGCTGCAAACGCACCACACATTTGATAACTCAAAGAATCCTTGGGGTGTGTTTTAAATGTCCTTTAGATTCATGGCTTGCATGCAGCAGTCACAGGCACTCAGCACCAGTCACTTACCCTCCATTTTTTCCACAGATAAAAGCAGAAATGTTACATACCCTCCAACATTTTTCTGGTGAAAAGAGGGATGTTGCTGCTATTATTGCTATTATTATTATTATTATTATTATTATTATTATTATTATTATACCCCATCCATCTGGCTGGGTTGCCTCAACCCAGTGGCTTCCAACATATACAAAAATATAATAAAACATCAAACATTGTGTGTGTGTGTGTGTGTGTGTGTGTGTGTGTGTGTGTGTGTGTACACACACCTTTCCTATACAGGACTGCCTCCTGATGTCTTCAAAAGGTTGTATATCTCCTTGGCTCAGGGGTCGCATAACTCCACACCCTCCAACATTTCTCTGATGAAAATAAGGACCTCCTAAGGAAAAGTGGGACATTCTGGGGTCTAATCAGAAACTAGGGTGGCTTCTGTAAAATCCAGAACTGTCCCTGGAAAATAGGGACACTTGGAGGGTCTCTGTATTTGAACTATCCAGTGTTTTGTGGCCACGGAGCATGTCCTCATTTAGCTGTTCTGCAATTTCCTACCTAAGGGGTCCCCCCCAAAAACCCCAAGGGTTTTGCTTTTTGCTTTTTACCAACCTTGGGATTCCTCACCCATGCACTCTGCTGGTACCTTCCTCTTGTCTGTTGATGGTGGTGTTTTGGTGACATAAGGATCAACACTCAGAGAATGAGTGTACTGTTAGCCTGCATGACAGCCTATAGAATGTTAATGCAGCTCTCGAATCAACTGTAGATCTGCCCGGCATTCAGGTTTTTGGTCAGGGAGCCAGTGTGGTATAGTGGTTAAGAGCGGTGGACTCGTAATCTGGTGAACCAGGTTCACTTCCCCTCTCCTCCACATGCAGCTGCTGGGTGACCTTGGGCTAGTCATACTTCTCTGAAGTCTCTCAGCCTCACTCACCTCACAGAGTGTTTGTTGTGGGGGAGGAAGGGAAAGGAGAATGTTAGCAGCTTTGAGACTCCTTCGGGTAGTGATAAAGCAGGATATCAAATCCAAACTCTTCTTCTCTTCTTCTTCTGGTCAGGCTGTAGTGTGACAAAGAGATGCAATCCAGGAACTGGTTTGCATATTGAAACTGATCTGTTTCCTCTGCTCCTTCGGGCCATTGTTTCACTCCCCTGGTGCATCTGTAGTTGCCAAATCCAAGTGCACAAGTCCTGAACATGCCGTTCCCTTTCTCTGAGCCTTCTTTGAGTTCTCTGCCTGCCTCTCTCTAGAACTGGACTTTAAACTTTCGGTAGCCTGACTTTCCCCTCCCGCCTATGTGTGTTTAGCTGATTAGAACGGGCAAGCCCCTAGAGCAGGCCAGCTCAACCAGCTAAATATAGTTTCATGTGTATATACCCATATATATATAAATATATATACACACACACTACAACGTCGCCTAATTTCCTAGTTGTATAACATGGCAGTGGGGCTGCCGACCTCCCGCTGCTTCTTGGCTTTGTGCTCATGGCTTTGTGGGCTACTCTTCTGCCGCAAATAGTCATGAATTTGCATGTGCTAAAAAGGGTGATTATACAAGCAATTAGCAATCTCCCGCTGGCAACTTGCAGAGTTGTTTGTGAATTCACCCACTTAATAGGCATAAAAGCTTTTTGCTTCTTCTGTTTTACTAGTCTGAACCTGCTGCTTCTCTCTGTGCACTTAGAGGTGTTGCGACAGGGAACTAACTGTGGCACGCAAAATACATGTACTTTTTTTATTTCTTACCAGACACACACATAAACATACCCCTATGCTTATCAGTACCACCCTTCATCAATCTGGTACCCTGCATTGTTTTGGGGTTACAACTCTCATTGACCCCAGCCAGCCCAATTTCCTCCCCCACCCCTCCATACAAAGGATCTCTGAAGCTACAGGTTGGCATTTGAATGCAGGACTCACATGCATAGTTAGTGGGAAGCAATGTAGCATAGTTATTGTACATCCAGTTTATGACAATGCAAACCACAAGCATCCCCCTCCACATACATACATGCAAAGAGATCTACACCTGACTAGAAATAGTTTCCAATATTCTGCCCCACTTTCCAATAATAATAATAATAATAATAATAATAATAATAATTTATTTATACCCCAGCCACTCTGGGCAGCTTCCAACAAAATATTAAAAATACAATAAAACACCAGATATTAAAAACTTCCCTAAACAGGGCTGCCTTCAGCTGTCTTCTAAAAGTCAGATAGTTGCTTATTTCCTTGACATCTGATGGGAGGGCGTTCCACAGGGTGGGCGCCACTACCAAGAAGGCCCTCTGCCTGGTTCCCTATAACCTCACTTCTCACAGTGAGGGAACCGACAGAAGGCCCTCGGAACTGGACCTCAGTGTCCAAGCTGAATGTTAGGAGTGGAGACGCTCCTTTGCCTTGCGCACCATTGTTCTGGGTTCCTCCTCCCTCCAGCGTGTGGTGAGTGAGGACCCTGTTGCAACAGATCAGTAAAGATCAGGCTTACTAGCTGCTTTGCTTCTCAGTACTCTCTGGTTGGCCTCTGTTATTTTCTCCTACCAATAGAGAACCTACGTAAAGACTCTATATGGGCTCTTGGATACCCCATAAGGGGGAAAAGGGCAGATTTTTGTTTACAACAAAGTATACTGAGCCGAGGCCATTTAGGGCTTTAAAGGTCAGCACCCACACTTTGAATTGTGCCTGGAAATGTACTGGGGGCCAATGTAGGTTTTTCAGGACCGGTGTTATGTGGTCTTGGTGGCCACTCCCAGTCACTAGTCTAGCTGCCGCATTCTGGATTAGTTGTAGTTTCCAGGTCACCTTCAAAGGTAGTCCCACGTAGAGTGCATTGCAGTAGTTCCCAGCACTCTGTCGCACTTTAGTGTGACCAAGGAATAGAATCCGCATTGGGGCTGAGAGGATGGAAGCAGCCATGATTCACAATGGCTGGTTTCTGGTGAGAGAAAGAGCTGGTCAAGCTTCCATTCCAAGTACTCCCCATTACCTTCTGCAAGACAAGGGTGCTATCTCCTAAGTGCTGGGCTCAATTGCCCCCCAATATATTTTGGTGGGGAGGCGACCCCCCAATGGCAAGAGGAGGAGGCTGAGCACCAGAGAAGAGGAGCTTCTGGCACTGAGTTCAGCTGTGCTCCTGCCTCCTCCCAACCATTGTGATACGATGTCGCAAGTCACACATGCAACGCTGCCCCAATCATTGGCGCAAGCCGTTGCCTCTGTTCCAAGATATGTAAACAGTTATCATTTCCATCTGAGGGAAAAGTAAAGTGCTATGCTTTGGGGCTGTGGTGGAATGGAGGGAACCCAACCCACGCTGACTGGGACCCGAGGTTCAAAATGTCTCTAGATGCAAAGGAACAAGAGGTTTGCTATGCATTATACCAGACACGTCCAACAGGTAGATCGTGATGTACAGGTAGATCACCGGACATCTGTGGTAGATCAGTGGTAGATCACTATCTCTCCCCCAAGAAGCTCAAGAACCTTGGCTCCCCTAAAAAAAAGCTCAACAACGTTGACCTGAACCCCCCAAAATGGGGTTGATCACTGTCAGCTTTTAACTCTGTGAGTAGATCGCAGTCTCTTGGGAGTTGGCCACCTCTGCATTATACGAACCCTCTGCAAACACCCCCATCAGTCATTATGACAGCATTTTCCTTGTCTGTATCCAGCTTGTCAGTAGATGAAGCGACAAATGAACTTATGTGTATACACGGGGGGGATGGGGGACAAAGAATCCACATGGTGTGTGGGTGTACATGCACACACACACACATTCACATTTGTGCACAATAACAGATGTATTGTCTGCAAATCACAACACAATCTGAAGTAGTACTAGAGGAGATTGTGACTGCTCTGGTGGAAATAGCTTCAATCTTGCGGTTCTGATGAGCTCCCCATTTGGGTTACCTCATTATTACTTATGTGACCTTGAAAAGCCTCCACATTTGCCAATAGCTATCACTTATTCTTGTGGCTCACAGAGAGATCCTTGATTTTGGCCAGTTGACAAGGAACAACAAAACTGAACAAAGCAAATGAGGGTGGAAATCCCTCATACAATAGTGGAGACATTTCATCTACAAGCGACCTATTTCGCATAATAGAATTATAGTGTGTTTAGAACCAGTCCACGATGGGGGAGGTATAGAATTTTGTTGATTGTTCGCCAGTCGCGAAACTATATCCCAAGCACCACATGTTTAGGGAAGCTTTTAATGTTTAATAGTTTATTGTATTTTAGTGTTTTATTGGAAGCCGCCCAGAGTGGCTGGGGAAACCCGCCAGATGGGCGGGGTATAAATAATAAATTGTTGTTGTTGTTGTTGTTGTTGTTGTTGTTGTTGTTGTTGTTATGGCTTTCCAGGGAACTGAGTAAATACATATGCATATATTTGTTAACATTTATATTTGAACACTTTATTCCGTGGAACCGGGGGGGGGGTACTTTACCTTCTTTCTACAAGGTAGGTTAGGGTTAATATCCCTTGCATATTATCTGTTTGGAGTGGATCAGGAAGGACAAATAAGCTATACTTTCCCCCCTCCACCCACAGCTGGTTTGAGAAACTGGGGGAAGCAAATTTGTTGACATTTTGAAGGTATGATGATTGGCTAACCAGCATCTGTTATTGGACTTTTATTGCCAAAATGAAGATACTAATAGACAAATAAAGCCTTAATTAATGATCTGGGGGAGGGAGAGGAACCTTTGCTTCGTTATAAGAAAAACAGCAACCCACATTCAGCTGTGCAGCCAGTCAATGGTTCTCAGGAGACCCTTGGATAGACACTGAATTTTAAATTGGATTAATCCTAATTCAGTTTGGACATCCAGCTGGCAACATCCACTGTTCATGGAATATGTAAGCAAGCTGACGGGTACTCAGGAAAATGTGGGTATTATTATTTTGGTCATCATGGCAAAACAATGGACAAGGGTGACCTCGTGAGTTGTCTTCCAAGTTTGTGCCTCTCTAATTGCACTGCGTTTTGTCTTTCCACAGGGTATGGTATTGGCCTTCCTCCAAACTCTCCACTAACCTCAAATATTTCTGAACTGATAAGCCAGTATAAGTCCCACGGCTTCATGGATGTCTTGCATGACAAGTGGTACAAGGTTGTACCGTGTGGGAAAAGAAGCTTTGCTGTGACAGAGGTAAGAGACGTTTCATAGTTACCCAACCGACAGCATCCTCGTTTTTCTCTCTGCTCAGATGCTTACTTACATGTACGCACACATACTCAGTACATGGCGTACAGCAAGGGGGGGATTTAAAGATTATTGGTGTTGATGTCAGGGGTGGAGGAAGGGGTGTGTGGTGGGTGTGTTCCGCCCCAGGTGTCACCGCTGAAGGGGGTGACAAAATGCCAGACGGCACTCACCGCGGGGCCTGCAACATGCCCAAGCCACATGTCTCTCCTAGGAGAGACTGTTGCGAATTCTCCGCAGCACTTTAGCAGAAATGCTCAGAGTTCCAGGTTCTTCAGTGCAGTGTAATTATTGTGATCTATACATACAAATATCTACAGGCTATAATCAGTGGCGTCGCATGGGTTCTCAGCACCCGGGGCAAGGCAAGTAATTTGCGCCCCCTAACCCGTGGATTTTAGCACTCGAGTCTCTTCCGCGCGCCCCCAGATGTTGCGCCAGGTGCGGCAGGCCCCCCCTGCACCCCCCACGCTACGCCACTGCTCCCACCACAAGTCTTCAGGACAGCCACCCGAAGGCTGGCGGCGGGAGGAGGTCTCTCCACCCCACCGCCAGGCTTCGGAGGAGCCTTCCAAAGGCTGGCGGTGGGGCGGAGAGACCTCCTCCCGCCGCCAGGCTTCAGAGCAGCCTTCCGCTTGATTCCCAGCAAGCAATTAGCAGGCTCGCTCCACCTCCTCCTCCTCCCGGCTTTGCTGCTGCTGCTGCGCGGCTCTTTTCCTCCACCGACGGCACGCTGTGCCTTGGAGAGGTTCCCGCTTCCTCGAGGGGGGCCGGCCAAACGCGCCCCCCCCCAAATGTTGCGCCCGGTGCGGCCGGCACCCCTGGCACCTCCCACGCTACGCCACTGGCTATAATACACGAGCAGTTCATACAGTCAAACAGAGTACCTGGCTGCAGCTTAAGGCAAATAAGAAGACATCTAACTCTCTCTCTCTCTCTGACCACACTCCTCTACACCACACCTTTACCACTGGACAGGTTTCCCTTTTAAACCGAGGGCAGCCAATCAACTGTCAGTACATTACTGCTGAGTCATTTTCACCCAGCACTTCCATAGAAAGTATTGCAGGCTGGTTGCATCGGCCAGTTGCATCAGCTAGCAAACTCAAGACTGCAGACTTACTATCTCACACAGCATTCTGTGAATCCTGACAGAGACGCTGTGACTTGGACATGCGCAGGCTCCATGCTGCCCAAACAGTCCGCCCACTGCTTTCCCCCCCCCCCAATAGTAGGGCAGCTGAGTGGGAGGAGGCAGGCAGACTCCAGAGACCCCACGGTGCACCCCACCCCTATGGGCGGCTCACCCCGCCCTCACCCTGCCCCTATGGGCAGCTCAACCCACCCCTGGGCACACCGCCCCAGGTGCCTGAGTGGCTTCTTAAGCCTCTGGTTGATGTAAAGAGTGCTGTTTGCAGAGTTATTCCAAGAAGTGTGTGGGATTAGCATGCAAAGGCGGCTGCAATGTGATCATGTGGTGTGTTTCTTTCTTTTAAAAAAAGTTTTTCCTTTTCCTTAGAAGGAAATAAAATAATACAAAGTAAAGTGGGGAGAGACGCAACCATCTAACAATTATATTTCTCCTGGCTTTTACCCCAGGCCAAATGCTTCTTGTATAGATGTTCTGTTAACCTGTCAAGGTATCCACCAGAGCAACAATACATGTCCATTACCCGCTCCACAGAAATGTGTACTGCAAAGGAACTTTTTCTGAACTCCTTGTGTCCTGTTGGAAATTTAATAAAAGAAAACCGTGTGTTGTGAAACCTTGTCATGTTGAATTTGCCCCTTAAGCAATCAGGCCTTCTTGAATCAGCTTTTCCAGTATTGCTAAATCCCAAACCTCGATGCACCAAGGTTCGACGGTGGCTCCCTCTAAGTACTGACCAGAAATGGGCAGCAATTGCTCTCTTTGCCCTGGGCGAAAAGCAAACCATGTGTGCTTCTTGAGAATTAAAGAATAAAACAAAACAAAAAATACAGAAATTGCAGGGGGGGGTTAAAAGGTGTCAAGGGAGCAAAACAGAGTGAATAGAGGTGTTTGGAGGTCTGAATAACAATAACTATTAGAAGTGGTGGAGAGAGAATACGACAAGCCTCTGAGCAGCACTTTGGTAAAATGCTAATACAGTAGTACCTCGGTTTACAAACTTAATCCATTCTTAAACCAAAACTGTTCTTAAACCGAGGCGCACTTTCCCGAATGAGGCCTCCTGCTGCTGGTGCCCTTCCACTGTTCGGCTTCCATTCTTAGACTGAGGTAAAGTTCGCAAACCGGGACACTACTTCAGTTTGTAAACTGAATAGTTCATAAACAGGACTGTTCTTAAACTGAGATACCACTGTATGATGTACGATGAATTGACCCATTGTCAGGGAGCCGACAAGGAGAACAGGTCATTTGCAGATCAGAGAAAGTCAGTGAAACACCGGCTAACTTAGAGTTAGTTTATTTATAAAGGAAGCAGAACAGAGAACACAAGGAGACTTCTAAGGGTTGCTCCTGTCTTAATGAAGCAGTTGCCTGGACTGGCTTGTAGCTCCCCCTTCACTCCTTAGCCCTCTGTGTCAGGCCCTTCCCTCTGTCGATGGTGAGCCCCAAGGGACCCTCTTTGTTTCTGCTTGGCTCTCTGCTCAGTAACATGCAATAGACGCCTTGTTCTGGGAGCGGGGTGGGGAGCAGGGACTTGCAGGCTGTCAGCACAGAATCTGTCCAGGTGGCTCTGTGGTGGAGCTGCCAAGTCTGATTCCTGTCCCTGTCCTGTACTGGGGCACCTACCTGTTTCCTCTTTGTCATCCTTCAAGCTTTCAGCCTCCATTACCTCCCCTCCTCTGGGGTGTGGCCAGTTTCTCACCACCAGGAGCCAGGATCCAAATTCTCTCCCTCTGTGCTTTCCCTGAGGGGGCTCTCGGTTGGGCAGCTTCCACCGCTTCTCCTCATCCAGCCAATCCCTGACACACCCAGGTGGTTTTGGAAGCTGCAGCAGGATGAATACAGAGGACCAATGTAAGCCAGTCAAATGCCAAAGATTTACTGATTCTTTTCAACATGCAGCCACACAGTGGTCTGGGTGACACTTTTCAGTGGCTGTGAACGCATGCTGCTGTGGGGTTTGTGTAAGCAAAGCAGCCACATGGTCGACAAAGTATAAGAAGTTGTGCAAACATTGAAATATAAGCATCCACTATTAAGATGCACATTAAAGTGGCAGCATTAAGACAATACAGTGGTACCTCGGGTTACAGACGCTTCAGGTTACAGACTCTGCTAACCCAGAAATTGTACCTCAGGTTAAGAACTTTGCTTCCAGATGAGAACAGAAATCATGCGGCGGCAGCGGGAGGCCCCATTAGCTAAAGTGGTACCTCAGGTTAAGAACAGTTTCAGGTTAAGAACTGACCTCCAGAATGAATTACCGGTAAGTTCTTAACCCGAGGTACCACTGTAGAGCAATTGAAAACAGGCGATTCGGGATGAGAAACCTTAGAAATTTCTAGGTCAGTGTTTCTGAAACTTAGGTCTCTCTAGCTGTTTTTGGACTGCAACTCCCATCATCCTTAGCTATCAGGACCAGTGGTCCGGGATAATGGGAACTGTAGTCCAAAAACAGCTGGAGACCCAAGTTTGGGAAACACTGGTCTAGGTGAATAGGCACTTCTTCCGTCTTCAAAAGCTGGGGCCTCTCATATTTCAGGGAATGAGTTCCATAATGCAATGGAAAATCCCACCTCTGCGTTATCACAGCCCAGTAGTCATCAGGTCTGTGCAAAGTCAGCTCACTGGCAATGCTGAGTGGCGGTGGCTCTCCAGAGTTTTGGCTGGAGCCTTTCCAGACCTACTTGGAGATGTCACGTTGAACATGAGACCTCTCGCTTGCCGTCTGTGCACTCTGCTGCTGAGCTACAGCCATATTAGTTACCATGGCAAAACGTAGCTGCTTCCATTAATCCAAAGCCATATGCTAAAGTGAATAATTGTGCTTCAGCATGGCGAAAAGTAGGACAAATCACTGTAACTAGTGCTGTTAATGGAAGGGACAGTGGGGTGAAAGAGAAGGGGTGAAAAACACCAGGAAAATAATGCCCTCTGCTAATACAAACGTAGCAATTTTACAGTTTGGGGATTATGGTGGTGTGTGGCGAGAACCATGAGAACAATCGCTGCTGCCTTTGGATGGAATGGCACCTTAAGAGAGAAGGGAACTTCAGGATTCATCTCTAAGGCTGAGAGATACGCAGCTTGTGAACTTGCAAAACTGGATTGTATGTTGCAAGAGAGGGGAACCTGTGGCCCCGCAGAGGGTGCTGCACTCCAACTCCTATCATCTGTTTAATGTATATGGGTTGACGCATGCAGAGAGAAAGGACAAGAAAGGGTTGAGTTAGGTGTTTTGGTTGATTTTTGAGTGTGTTTGTCCTGCACCAGCAATTGGTTAAGCAAGCATCTGAGAGCGAGTCAGCACAATCTAAAGTTTAAATGCACTTGTGTTTGAAGCAAATTTGCTCTTGACCCTTGCCCTTGGCCCAGGGGCAGAGGAAGGGGTGGGGGGAGCGGTCTGCCCCGGGTGCTTTCGCTGAGGGGGGGTGACATTTGGAAACACCGCCTGCCCGCGACTCACAAGCCAACCCCAAGTCGCCGGTGGAACAGAAGAGCTGCACCACTTTGCCAGCAGCATTCTACCCTTCCCCCTTTGTTTTCACAGCTGGGGGAGGCTTGGAAGTTGTGGGCGGGCTGCATGCCAAATGTACGCCATCTGTGGCTCGCTTCACCCCTCGCTGCAGGGCATGTGCACTGCTCCATACACCTGAGTAGCTATCCCACGCTTGGGAGGGCACTCTCTGTGCCTTGCACCCCTCGGGAGTGCGCCTGCCCTGGGCAGTGCGGGCATATGTTCTACCACTGCCTTGGTCAGAGCCTAGTCTGTCTTGGAACACTGCAATGAGACTGGAAAAAGAAAAGGCATTTTAAATGCGTTATAATGCCATGACACAAGGTGGCGCTGTGATGTTCTGTCTTTCAGCAATGTGATTTCCCATGATGAGGTTTACAATACTTTTTTCTGAAACATTTTTTGGATGTGTCTAGATCCAGCCTGCGTACTGCTGGAAGCACTGTATATTACAACTGCATGCAACCTATAATCTGTGAGGCTGCATTATATTATCAGTAAAGGGACTGACTCTACCTGGAACTGTCTGGTGTTTTTCTGTTCCATTGCCACACTCCGCTGGCATGTTGAATGGGCACTTTGCCCATGCCCCAATACATCCCTGACTAGCAGTTATGCTGGCTGGATTATATGGGAGTTGGAACCCAACAACATTTAGAGAGCCAGTGGTTCCCCAGCTCTGGATGTTGTAGAGCACAGAAAAATAGATGGGGTAATAATAAATTATTATTATTATTATTATTATTATTATTATTATTTTATATCTTGCCCATCTGGCTGGGTTTCCCCAGAAACTCTGGCCGGCTTACAACATATAAAACACAACAAAACATCAAACATTAAAAAACAAGATATCCTATACAAGCAACAAACAAACCAATAAATCAATAAATATCAATAACAATAATAATAATAGTAAACAATTTACAGTTATACCCAAATTAAAGTAACTACCAACCCCAACTAAATAGCTAACCAACACCAACCCAACAAAAATGAAACAGAGGAACCAAAATTAGAACCGTTTTAAGCATTTTAGCCAGTTGCCCCAACCCAAGAGTTGTTCCGGCAATGTCTGAGTGGCCTCCCAGGAGCCTCTTTTAGCTGTTCAGGGTAAGTGTGGGCCCTGCCCCCTAGGCCAGGTAGAAATGGGCCTTGCAGCAGTGAGCAGTCTTCCCTCCAGCACTCATGGCAGCAGCCATGTAGAAATCAGTAGGCTTTAAGCAGAGCAAGTTAATGCCGACAACCTGCTGATCTCGAGATGTTTCTTGAAAGCGAGATGCACTCCACATTCTCCAACAACAGTGTCATCCAAAATAAAATGTTATTGGGGGGATGCCAGTTTTCAAGGCAGCACACCTGCACCCAGCACACTCTATAATCTCTGACCTCTTGGTCCTTTACATATTCTGGAATATTGTCCTCTTGGATGAAATTGTATTAAAAGGAACAACAGGCAATTGCCGTCCATTAGCATCAAGGTACTTACAGAGGAAACAGTACCTTTGCCAGGAAAAAGCTGGCCTGAGAAATGCAAAAAGGATATAACTTTCTTCTTCCTTTTTCTCCCCGGTAAGGAGCTAAAAGGTCAGAAAGAAAAGTCTGTCAAGTTGTTGTTGTTTAAATGGGGGAGAGACAACACTTCTTGGCAACTCCTGCAGTGAAAAAAAATGTAATGACATTTATTTAGAAGCCTCCTACTGAATTAAAAGTTAAACCACAATGGAGTAAATGTGTAATGACACTCAAAAGCCGAAATTAATCCATACTGGAAGAGAGACATCTAGTTGAGCCTTTGAGGCATTGCACAAAATTGCCTATTAGGAATGCTGAAAAGCAATCTTTGTGTTTCTAAATTTAAGTAAAGGACTGCATGCATTTTGCTTGCTTGCTTGCTTAGGAATCATGCTTTGCAGCCCTCTGTGTATTTTTTAAATGTAACCATAATTACATGAATTGTGATCTTTGATTCTGGAAGATTTCAGCATCCTTTTGGTCTGTACAGCAGAGGTGGCTCCAAGATGATGCTGGAGTTCCAGCCAGCCTGGTTAAAAATCAGGGATGATGGGAGTTGTAGTCCCAACAAGTCCTGGAGGACCACAGATTAGACACCTCTGCCATAGATCATCAAACTACATGTGCTGCGAAATGCTTTGTTAACAACTATATCAGGGTTTTAAAAAAACTTAATACCAATTTTCATCAGGGCAGCAACACACCGGGGGTAGGGGAAGCTTCACCCTCCCCTCCCCTCCCCAGTCAGGATCCTGACAAAAAACACCTCCCCGCTGAGCTCTTCAGTTACAAAGCATCAGTTGGAAACTATCTGGACAACTTTTTTTCTAATCTCAGAAGCGAAATCTTGTCCTTCTGCATGGGCAACAGAAAGAGAATACAGTGGTACCTCGGGTTAAGTACTTAATTTGTTCCAGAGGTCCATACTTAACCTGAAACTGTTCTTAACCTGAAGCACCACTTTAGCTAATGGGGCCTCCTGCTGCCGCCGCGCCCCGAGAGCACGATTTCTGTTCTCATCCTGAAGCAAAGTTCTTAACCTGAAGCACTATTTCTAGGTTAGCGGAGTGTGTAACCTGAAGCGTATGTATCCTGAAGCGTATGTAACCCGAGGTACCACTGTAAACTGAACTAGCATGAATGGTGTTTTTTCTTCTACTGTTTATAAAGTACCAACACAATATATTGGCTCATCAAAAAATTAGCTCTTTTGGGAGTTTCTACTGAGTCACACCATTGATCCATTTAGCCTAGAATTATATACTGGTCAAGGCTGTCCATTGTTTCAGGCAGAAGCTTGACAACAACTCGCTCTCAGCACTTTGCAAGGACACTGACGAACTGGAACGTGTCCAGAGGAGGGCAACCAAAATGGTCAAAGGTCTGGAAACGATGCCTTATGAGGAACGGCTAAGGGAGCTGGGCATGTTTAGCCTGGAGAAGAGGAGGTTAAGGGGTGATATGATAGCCATGGTCAAATATATAAAAGGATGTCATATAGAGGAGGGAGAAAGGTTGTTTTCTGCTGCTCCAGAGAAGCGGACACGGAGCAATGGATCCAACCTACAAGAAAGAAGATTCCACCTAAACATTAGGAAGAACTTCCTGACAGTAAGAGCTGTTCGACAGTGGAATTTGCTGCCAAGGAGTGTGGTGGAGTCTCCTTCTTTGGAGGTCTTTAAGCAGAGGCTTGACAACCATATGTCAGGAGTGCTGTGATGCTGTTTCCTGCTTGGCAGGGGGCTGGACTCGATGGCCCTTGTGGTCTCTTCCAACTCTATGATTCTATGATTCTATGATTCTATGATTCTCTCGCTCCTGCTAAGTGATGAGCCTTTTAAAACAGAAGATCTTGGCCATTGAACATGGGCCCTGGAACATGAGGTGAAGTGGCTTCAAATATTCTCCCAGCCTTGCTGTCTCAGTAGAGCATGAGTCTCTTAATCTCAGGGTTGTGTGTTTGAGCCTCACGTTGGGTAAAAGATTCCTCCAGCACAGGGGGTTGGCTAGATGGTCCTCACGGTTCCCTGCAACACTACAATTGAACGATTCTGTGCCCAAAGATTAAGGCTTTCTGGGAAGTGATATACAATGAACTGAAAAAGGTATTTAAATATACCTTCCTGAAGAAACCAGAGGCCTTTCTCCTGGGCATTGTCGGCCAATTGGTGCCAAAGAAGGACAGAACTTTTTTTATGTATGCTACAACAGCAGCAAGAATACTCATTGCAAAGTATTGGAAGACACAAGATCTACCCACTCTGGAAGAATGGCAGATGAAGGTGATCGACTACATGGAATTGGCAGAAATGACTGGCAGAATTCGTGACCAGGGAGAAGAGTTGGTGAAAGAAGACTGGAAGAAATTTAAAGACTATTTACAGAAATATTGTAAAATTAATGAATGTTAGAAGGATGTTGGATAGAAACTAAGGGGTTTCCAGCTGTAATGCTTTAGGAGATATGAAAAAAAGGTTTACAAATGGGTAAAAGCTTAATGGTAAGGATTTGCTGAACTAACAAATTGAAGTGGAATACAAAGAAGGGAGGTATGAGGAGGTCTGGGGAAATAAGCGTAAGGAAGATATGTTATGGAAAATTATTTGTTTTTTAACTGTTTTTATGTTGTATTTTGTTTCTTTTTATTTTTCATTTTCATTGTTATATTTTAAAAACTTTAATAAATATCTTTTGGGGGGGAAATACAATTGAACGATTCTGTGATTCCATGTAACAACAAAAAAATGTTAAGTTTATACTAGAGGAGATGTGAACTGTTAAAGCAGAAGATAGCCCTAGCTGAAAAATCCTTCTGCAGATTAGATAACCGTCGCTTACATCTGAGATATCTGTGCAGGCTAAAGGCAGGATATTGAGTTTATCTGTCGAGCTCAAGGCTGCATCCTTCTTTACACTTGCCAAGCGAAAGCTGTGTGTCCAGTTCCCAGAGGCCTAGCAAAGGAGGAAATAAGATGGAAGAGTCACAGTTACACAACACACACACTTGTGTGATAGTGCTATTCTTGTTACCACTTGAATCTGCAATACTATTCATATATATGTGTGTGTGTGTGTGTGTGTGTGTGATCATACAGTGGTACCTCGGGTTAAGTACTTAATTCGTTCCGGAGGTCCGTTCTTAACCTGAAACTGTTCTTAACCTGAAGACCACTTTAGCTAATGGGGCCTCCTGCTGCCGCTGCGCCGCCAGAGCACGATTTCTGTTCTCATCCTGAAGCAAAGTTCTTACCTGAGGTAATATTCCTGCGTTAGTGGAGTCTGTAACCTGAAGCGTATGTAACCTGAGGTACCACTGTATAGTAAATGTATTGTCTAGTCTCAGTAGTAAATACTTTTAAGGAAATGTTAGGATTGGCTTGTTTACCTTTGCTATATGCTCCCCAGTCTCCTGGCTAGACTTCCTCAAGATGTTTTGAGACTACAGTTCCAATCATCCCTGACCACTGGTCCTGCTAGCTAGCGGTCATGGGAGTTGTAGGCCTAAAACATCTGGAGGACCAAGTTTGAGGAAGCCTGCTCCAGGTGGTGAGAGATTTCAAGGATTCCAGTGCATACCTCAGGTTTGATTTCCTTACAAGAAAGGTCACTAGAGACGGTGGTGCCTTGGTGATGTATGGTTCTATACATCTATATACAGTGGTTACAGATGCTTCAGGTTACAGATGCTTCAGGTTACAGACTCCGCTAACCAAGAAATAGTACCCTGGGTTAAGAACTTTGCTTCAGGGTGAGAACAGAAATTTTCTGCAGTGGCAATGGGAGACCCCATTAGCTAAAGTAGTATCTCAGGTTAAGAACAGCTTCAGGTTAAGAACGGACCTTCAGAACGAATTTAGTTCTTAACCCGAGGTACCACTGTATTTAGGCTGAGTATAAGATTGAAGGGCTCACAGCATTAACAGTCCAGTGGATCTTGGTCTCCCCACTAGGTTTCTAAGCGCAAAGCCTACAAAGGGGTCTGGAAATAGGCTTCCCACTACCCGCATCCCTCATACATGTCCCTTATACACGTCTACTTGGATGTAAATCCCATTGATTTCAGTGAGGCTTACGCCCAGGTAAGTGGGCACAGGACTGCCGCCTAAGCCTCATAACAATCCCCTCAGCCTATTCTCTGCATTTCTGCTGGCTCCACTGCAAATCTCTCTGGGCTGAAAGAATGGCAAAGAGGATATTCTCCCTTGCTACATGCTACAAAGGGAACCTGGATATTTGTAATAACCAGTGCAAGGTTCCATACAGTTTTCCCCTTGCATCTTTCTTCTTCTTCTTCTTCTTTAAATGAATTTTCTGGCTGGTCTACAAGGACGTGTCAGCAAAGAATAATGGCACAACCCTGCTAATATCTGTAAGTGAAATATTGATTGTGATGACCCTTTTAAACGGCAAAATATCCATCTTTGTGCTTTCACTGCTACCTCTGTGGTGTTATAACCCATTTTTAGACACATAATGCATTTTCACTTTATTCCCAGATGAAGTATTCTGTGAATTGATTTCTAGATTTTGCTTTTTTTTAACCAAACAGTTGAACTTGTTCTGTGGGGGAAAGGTGCTGTTTTCCTTGGGCAGAGCTGATTGCCTGCTTCACCTAATCATGTATTAGCTGCTTGATTGATTTAAGTTTTATTAGGAAATGACAGTCTTGTGGGTAGAGCACAGGTCAAGGAAAATCTAGGTGCCTCCCACAACACAGGGGTTGTGGCTAGAGGACCTGTTTATTGTGCCTTCACCCTGCTTTTTTTGCACAACATTTGTGGTAGGGATGGGCAAATCTATCAATTTCAGTTTCTCTTGCTTTCTCGTTTTTCCTATATTAGTTCTCTACATTTTCACACCACTCTATTATTCTGTTGGAATGTTCACGGAGGCTGGAGAGGATATATTGTTTTATAATATCCTTCCTAGCTTGCACCAGCAAGTTCTATAACTTAGCAGAGTTTTAACATTCCCCTTTAAACGCACAACAGTTAACTTGTTGCAAGCTTGTTTAGGCTTCTCAATATAGGATTCCTGGTAATCCCCTTTTCTCCCCCTTAAAAAGAACAGACACGACACAATCTTGTGCAAAGTATTATAAAAGAAGTTTACTCGCACATTCAGTTCACAGATGGATCCCTGAAGGCAGACTTAGGTTACAAAGTATATACATGTGGAACTACCCCACAGGCAGTCGCTGCTTCTCACGATGAAAACAAGATGGAAAAGAGTCCAAAAGAAGTCCAAAAGAAGGAAGTGTGCCTTGCCTTTTTGTTACCTGAGCAGGCAAGGTCATGCCCCCCTCTAGGCACATGCAGAGGAAGTTTGTCCCAGCTCAGGAGGACACAGGAAGTTCTGATTGGTTGGAGCAAACATCCCCTTTCATGTCCACTCTAGGAATGTTGTACTTGACTGCTTTCTATGTGTGACATCCCACAGATTCACACACATACACACCCTGAAATTTCACCAGCATTTTGCCCTGGTTTTCTCCTAACAGACACATTTTTGCAAAGCACCCCTCAGGTGTCCGGTCTACTCAGATATTTCACTTTGAATTCCACCTTCACTTTGATTTGGCCTCAGCTCACTGAAATTGAGCAGGCCCTCCCCCCTCCAATAAGTAAATGGAATCATTAAGCTCGTTACTTAATTAATCAAGCACAGATGCCACACTTTTTTTGCTATCAGTTCTGAATAGGAAGGGAATGATATTGAAACCTTTTCTGCAGTGGTGCATTTTCATTACAAAGCTTGCTTAGCCAGTGAGCGAGATTAGATTTCACTAATGCAGTTTATAGAAAGGAAAGGGGGCAAAACGAAAACAAAACAAAAAACAGTTTTATTGAGACTGGCATACCCCGGAGCTGGATCAATTCTGGTTTTTTCAGCTTGGCGAAGCTTATCTGTGCCATCGAAAGAACCTGTTCTTTCAGTCCTGGGGCCAAATTGGGCATGATAACCCAGGGTAGAATAATAAAATTGTTGTTGTTGTTGTTGTTGTTGTTGTTGTTGTTGTATTAGCCACATTCTTTGGGCTTGTGGTGTTGTTGCTGTTGCAGTTGCTTTTATCCTTTTCCCTCCATCACAGTCATGCTTTGAATTGCATTTTGTAATGCATTTTAATAACAACGATAGCATTTGGGGAGCATTTAGTTTTAAGAGACTGTGGCTGGACTACTTACCAGAGCTGGTAATGGGGGGTGGGGGCAGATTAACAAACAAAATGAATTTCAAATGTAAGGTACTATACCCAGGTGTCATCCATACTTTCTGCTTGCCCTATACCTAGAAAACATGGGTCCAAGCTGTTTTCTGCTCACCCCGTGTTTTCTAGACACAGGTCCAAGCAAGTTTGCCTTTGACCCGCCACTTCCCCCTGCTCTTTAAGCGCTAAATCGAAACAAATGGTAATCCACAGAAAGCCCACTCCCTTTGTTATGATTCAGCACTAAAAGAAAGGTTTTCCCGGGGGGGGGGGAGTCTCAGGACAAACAGGTGTATGGATAAGCCCTAAGGCAGGAATTATCCAATGCCAAAATTTAGAACAGGGGACACCTGCCTTGCTAGTGATTCATGTGAAAAAGTTCTAGAGGTCTTGGTAAACCTGAAGTTTGATATGAGTTAACAATGTGATACAGCAGGGGAAAAACAGTTAATGCTATTCTAGGCTGCATCAACAGAAGCATAGCGTCCAGATCAAGGAATGGAATAATACCACTTGATTCCGCTTTGGTCAGTTCTTTAAGGCGCCACAAGGCTCTGTTGTCTTTATTGAAATTTATACATATTTTGCTCTATGATTGCCCAAAATGTGTGTGTGTGTGTTATGATATATACAGCTAAGAAAATTGCCAGTTTGTAAATCTGCTGTTGCTGTAATTATATTTGCCTCCTCTTCTTCTATTTTTATTTAAATGTGCATCTGAAATGTAGGCTTTCAAGAGAGCTGTCACAGCATATTTATCGGCTTTTTTGTTCGTGCTTTGTTTTGGCATCTCCTTTGTGAACAGAGAAAGATATTTGTTCTGATGCACACCTACCTACCAACAGGAAACTACCCATACATTGAAATGCCTCCATTAGGAACCCATCTACTTGTTTTGCATGGGGTTGGTCAAGACAAATTTGAGAGCGTCAGCCAATAGCACCCTTCACTCATTAATTAACACGAGACAGAATATTATAGCAGAAACACCAGAGTTTTACGTATTTCATGGGGGCTTATTGAGGAGAATGTCCTAATGGACAAAAGGGCATCAAGCTGGTATTAATCGCACGTCATACATTTTGTTGGCGATCCCTGGTTGTCTCCAGAGATAGCTACAAATTGGTCAGGTACTTAACAAGGGTTACTAGGTGGTAAACAAGGTAAATTTACCTTGTTTCTGTGACTAAGGTAGTGAACTTAGAAGATTATGATGATTTTTATTATTTGTACCCTGCCCATCTGACTGGGTTGGCCTCCCAGCCACTCTGGGAGGCTTCCAACAAACATAAAAGCATAATAAAACACCAAACATTAAAAACTTCCCTATACAGTCATACCTCTTGTTACGTTTGGTTCAGGTTACATTGTTTCAGGATACGTCCCACGGAGACCCGGAAGTGATCGCTCACTTCCTTTGTTTTCTTAACAGACACTGCAGATGGGCATCAAGCACTTTTCTGGACTCTTTGTGATGCTATGCATTGGGTTTGGCTTGTCAATTCTCACTACTATTGGAGAGCACATCGTTTACAGGCTGGTGATCCCACGAATCAAAAAGAAATCCAAGCTGAGATACTGGCTTCATACAAGTCAGGTATGTCCTCCCGGTATTAAATCACTCTTGTTCTGAATGGATTACACCACAAAACTGCCTTGGGTAACCTCTCTATATCCTCCATCCAGTGAAGCAAAGGTTTTATTTTTTTAATTGTATGTATTTTATTTCATAAAAAATTAACACCACTTAACTGAGTGGGGAAAACCCTCAAAGTTGTTTACAAAAGGACAAAACAAGAAAATCGGGGGGGGGGGATCACAGCCATACTTCAAAACACAGTATCTCAGGGACCTCCTCTTTACATATGAACCTACCCAGACCCTAAGATCATCTTCTGAGACCCTTCTTAATGAACCTACTCCATAAGGGTCCGGAGAATGGCATCACAAGAACGGGGCCTTCTCTGCAGTGGCTCCCAGTTTGTGGAATGCTCTCCCCAGGGAGGTTTGACCAGTGCCTTCATTATGTACCTTTAGGTACCAGGCAAAAACGTTCCTCTTTAACCAGGCCTTCGGCCGATTGACATCCAATGCCCTTTTGAAATGTGTTGGGAAGCAGGGGGATTATTGAGTTGTTCTTGTTCTTGTTTTTATTGTGTATTTTGTGTTTTTATTTTGCGATTTTATGCTGTGAACTGCCCTGAGACCTGCGGGTATAGGGCGGTATACAAATTAAACAAACATACAAACAAACAAACAAATGTTAAAATACTAGAAAGGATCAAAATTACTTCAACTTTCTAAGCATCTTGTCTAAATGAGAAAGGTTCTAGCAATCTTCTGTGGTCTCTTCCCAAACCATACAGCATCGGTGAAAATGGGGTAGGTGGGATCGCTCTGAGAATCACAATGGTGGGGGTCATACACAAACAGCTCAGTACAGTGGTTAGCTTGGTTCTCAAACTTCTTCCGTTCCAGAAGTCCGTTCGACTCCCGAAACGTTAAAAAAACAAGGCATGGTTTCCGACTGGCGCAGGCGTCCTGGAAACAATAGCAGACTGCTGCATCAGACGTTTGGCTTCCCAAAAACATTTGAAAACCGGAACACTTACTTCTGGGTTTTCAGTGTTGGGGAGCTGATTTGTTCGTCAACTAAGCTGTTCGAGAACCAAGGTTCCACTGTGCTTCGCTTCAAACAAAATCGCAGCCTGTTACATGCAGCGTTCATATTTCCTATCCTCTCCACCCTAAAATGCAAGGCTGATTATGCTCCTGATTAATTTGTGCCCTGCTTTTCCTCTAGAGATTGCACCGTGCTCTAAATAGTTCATTTATTGAAGACAAACACCAGCCTAAAGCAAAGCGAGTTGAAAAGAGGTAAGAAAAATGACTTTTAAAACCCCTTGTTTCCAGATGAATCTGTAGATATTGGCTCCCATGACACAAAACACTCCCCCCCCCCCCACTTTTTGTTAAGGAAAAGGAAAGAGAAACACTTGGGAAAACTGTAGTGTATAATGTGAGTCACACACTGAAGAGAAACTGAAAATCATTTTTATTATTGTGCCAAGAGAATCGTAAATCATAAAGAATGGCCTTTGGCTGTATGACTTTATATGAGGGAGCAATTCCATTCACATCATTTTATTATATACACACTATAGCTGTCTGACCCAGCAGTGACATGACAGTCAGACATGTAATCACTTTTTTTTCCTTTCAGTGTGCTTGGCACACAAACTTCCCATTAAGACAACCACATCTAGAAAAACAGGGGGAGGAACCCACAGTGGCAGCTGCACCCCTCAGTCGACTTCCTCATCTGTAGCAGCAGCAGCACACTCATGGAAGGCAAATTTTTGAATTTGCCCTTTCGTCCCCCAAAAAAAGGTCAGCATCCCAGTGCAGGTTTGCAGATGTAGGCCAAGCTGTTCTGTGTGCTCAAATCCCTTTCCTTATGTGCAAACCGAGGAATGGAGAAAGCGTCGCAATGCCAGGCATTGTACGATCTGTTCAGAAATTATAATTAGGCATACATTTATTTTCGGCCTTTTCAGACTTGTTTAAAAAATTGCACCACAGTTGTGAACCTATTTTCTCCAACATTGTTACCGCTGACCTTTTTCAAAAAATAATAATAATGTGCCGTTTACAACATGTTGCGTGTCAAGGTCCCCAGGGCCACCCCAATAACTCACACATCACACAGAAATTTTTGTTTAAGGTTTTGGCATAATTCTGGCCACAACTTTATTAAAATACAAAAATGTGAGTGGTTGCTTAGGCATTGGTTGCAACTATCTGCCCCCCCCATGGGGGACAGACTGACATTCCACACACCTGCGAAAGTCAGAAAAGGGGAATACACTTGGGGGTAGCGAATGGAGCAGGGAACCTGCCCTCAGCCCTCCCCAAATGCAACCAGGAGCTCATTGCTATGGTCCGAGCCCCCTTGACAGGGTGGACAAGCAATAGTTAGCCCCTGATTCCTTTAACTGAATCCCTTGCAGCTGCAGCAACATTAGAGGGGCAGGCACAGCCAATCCATGCCCCTCAACCAACCAAACCATAAACCAATGCCTAACCGCAGCCTTACAAGTTGTGACGATTTGCTATGCAGTAGGCAAAAACCAAATGGCCCCAGCCAATCAGCCAGATGGACAAAATTCCTACTGGGCCCCTGCCCCAAGAGCAGACGACCCCATGACAGGCATAGCAACATCAAAGCGAACAACCCTAATTCTAGGGAGGGGGGGGACGTACAATCCGATGCACGGGCGAAAAGAGGAAGCCCTAGCCTCTTGCAAGGAGTTTTAGCATTTCTGGCTGTCAATCAATCAAATGGCAACATTAACTTCTTCCCAACAACAAGGTAAGTCCAATCGCATCAGTGGCCAACGGTCAAATAGCTGGCCCCCAACTTTGGAGTGTCCTGGTGGCCCCCACCGCAATACGTGCTCTCCATGAAGGAGAACACACTATGCCATTGCTCTTTAAAAGGCTTAACTATACAAGCTGGCATCGTGACACTGCATCAAGTCTGACAGCTGTGTTTTTAGTGCCCTGGCGTTACTCATGCCATGAGTCACACAAACTGTGCCTGCCTCTGCTTTTCCACGGAGCCCATTTTGCCTTCCCTTTCCATGTCCCCGTAACAAACCCAGCCTGACCGTAGGGCAAGTTTGGGAAATCTGACAGAACTGAATCCCCGGGCAAATGTGACTTCCCAAACTCTTGATAGAAAGAACAATTCTGCATGATATGGCGGGGCCAAGATCTCTCCAGCAGGAAGGGTCGTGCACCATCATAAAAAATGTCCCTTTCACATTTGCTGGGTCTAATTGGAGCCTTCCCAGCCCCAAGCCTGTTCAAACCAGCAGCATTTCTGTTGCAGATTCACCGAAAATGTCCACAGGGCCAGGCTGCTGAACCAGAGCACAGGCACCAAACTATAATGAATTAATGCAGTCGAACAGTATAGCAAAACTCTCCCTCCATCCCACGATAAAACTCATTTATTCCTTTAGATAGCTGCTGCATTGGAAAACGAGAAGAAACAGAGGATTGATGAAAATAGCTTCTACTGTATTATTATTTCCCTAGGGAATAATACTCTGACACTTTCTTCAATCATACATTTCCCAGAAGGCACAGGGTGTGTGTGTGTGTGTGTGTGTGTGTGTACACACACACACACACACACACACGGGTGACACTGTGGTCTAAACCAATGAGCCTCTTGGGCTTGCCGATCAGAAGGTCAGCAGTTCAAATCCCTGTGACGTGGTGAGCTCCCGTTGCTCTGTCCCAGCGCCTGCCAACCTAGCAGTTCAAAAGCACACCAGTGCAAGTAGATAAATAGGTACCACTACTGCGGGAAGGTAAATGGCATTTCCGTGCGCTCTGGGGTTCCGTTGCACTGGAAGCGGTTTAGTCATTCTGACCACATGACCCGGAAAGCTGTCTGTGGACAAACGCCGGCTCCCTTGACCTGAAAGTAAGATGAGTGATGCAACCCCATAGTCGCCTTTGACTGGACTTAACCGCCAGGGGTCCTTTACCTTTTACCTATAAAAAAGAGTACATGCACACCCTCGCCTCTTTGATGGTTTCAAGTGTATCAGGATTCTTTGCTTCAGTCAGAATAGATTTTGCTAAGTGCACATTCTTTGGCCTGGGGTCAACATTCTCTATGTGGATCTAGCAGAAGCAAAAAAGCTTACAAGCGAGATTGTTAGCTGGCAGCGGGTAAGATGTTCGCCATCTGCCGTCAACTCCTGCATCCCACAGACCAGGATATGTATGGTTCTCCACTTCCACATTTCATCCTAGCAACAGCCCTGTGAGGTTGGTTAGGCTGAGAGACCAGGAATGGCCCAAGGTCACTCAGTGAGCTTCGTGGCTGCGTGGGGATACGAACCTCTGCAAGCAAATTGGGATCTGGATAGCAAAATTCCACGAAACAGAATAATATGAATTCGTTTTCGGAAAACTTACTGTAGCTAAACCAAAGATGTTTTGCCCAGAGGTCTTTTTCAACTGTCTATTGTAAAGATGCACACAATATATAAGATTTGCAAAGAATACTGTACACCAGTTGAAAATACTCCGTACAATAAGAGCAAAAGAAGGAAACAAACTTAAATTTGAGTAATAAGGCCTGCAAACGTTTAAAAAATGATGTGATTAAAACGTTGTAATAAAATAACTGAGATGAAAATGAAACAATGTCTGATAAGTGGAGCATATTTTATTTTTTTTTATAATCATGTTTATTAAAATTTCCAATAATAACAGAATAAGAAAATAAGAAAGATAAAGAAAAGAAAGAAAAAGAGAGGCTAGTTTAAACCCTTCTTTTCATAACCTTCTTTCTGGGACTTCCTCCTTCCCCTCCCGACTGTATTCCCCTTTCCCTAAGTTGGTTCCACAAGTTCTCATCCCCAATTTAAACCTAATATTTTTAACTCACAGACCAATTTAAATTTACACCATCTTAACATCCCTCTCATCTTATAATAGAACAAAATTTTCCCCCAAGATCAGCTCTCAATCCTTCCATGAGTTCCCCCTCTCTAAGAAAAGAAAAAACAGAAACATATAATATCAGAGTTATAAAGAATGTCAGATAGAAAATATAGAAAAGTTCAAAAAGTTGGTTACAAAGCCTTTGGATTCTAAGGTTCCCCCCTCCCTTCCCCGGTTTTGGTTCCCCATGTCCATTTGTCTGTATATTGTCGGCCTGGAAATCTTAAGTCCACAACCAGATTTTTCTCAGTCCATTTTGTTGGTTTCTTCAGATTTGGTTGTTTTAATAATGTTTAGCTTCAAAAATCCAATCTAATAGAGGCCTTTAATTTCCTTTAATCTTTTGTTGCTCCTCCCGTTGTTCTTTCCGTGTCGTAGTTCAGTCATTTGCTCTTTTATTTCTTGGTTTCTCAGGTTTCTGTCTTGTTCAGCTGTCAAAACATTCTTGTTCCAAAATTTAATGTCTCTGCAGAGGTTTGTTATTCAGGGAAAAAGACTTAGGTCCAGTTCCTTTCTTGCTTCAATAGAAGATTCTATTGTATTATGGTCACCTCTGTAGACAAAATAATATTTCAGTTCTGCAGCTTTCCCAGGAGATAAGACCTGTTCACATCCCAGAGTAGTTTTCCACATACGACACTTGTAATGTCCCGAAACCCCTCTAGAGGGATTACAATAACTTTGTATCCTCTACTCCAAAAGTCAATTTGTTGTTTCTTTTTTCCCGACAGTTTATATCCATATTTGTATCAAATTGTAACAAAATTAACCAGCAAAAAACTTGTAGCAAAATCCTCTTTATATTTTCCAATTTTGACAGCTCCTTTGACAGCTGTCAAAATCTTCATCTCTCTTCGCCAGGCTATCCGAATCGCCCCGGTTCCCAGGGGGGGGGTTGCTTTTTTCTCCTCACCCTCGACTCCTCTCCTCCAGCACAGTTCTTATAATTCACATCATGGAGTTGATAATTTTTGTCATCAATAAGCTTCTGAATCGATCTTGGTTTCTCAGTCCTTGTTTTAGCATGTTTACAATCAGGGAGGGGACTGACTTCCTTTTTTGAATCCCCTCCCGCTCGTGCCAAATCCGGAAAAAAATTTCTTTTTTCCTCCTTTTATACCCGGTTGCCCAATTACTCACGGGTTGTTGATCAATTGTCCGAATTTTCTTTGGAAGAAGCCAGCGCTCTCCGCCGGATGGCATGCGGCTGCGCTCGGCAGGGGAAGCGGAGGACTCAAAGCACCACGCCACTCCCCGGCGCCCGATCCGTAGCCTTTAAAAAGGCTCCTTCACGAGCCGGGAGGGCGATAACGGTGCCAGCCGAGTCACCATGTCCACGGGATCCATTCCCGTGGTTTCTAAGGGTCCCCGCGTCGCCGGCGCGGTAGGACCCAGCCCCTGCCGAGCCGACTCCCTCCGGAGCTCGGAGGGAGTCCGCCATTCGGTGATGGCGCTAACCCGGAAGTCCAAGTGGAGCATATTTTAGTATAGGGCTGCATACACACATTTTATTCTAGAATCAGTGGAGATTGTATGCTTGTTTCTTCTACGTGGTTCACACACAATCTGCATCTGTGGCATATTTTTGGCTCCTGTTTTCTTTTTTGAAAACAAAAGCTCATTGCAGGTGGATTCTGCACTGCCCCACAGTGTGTCTGCGCTTAGCATATGCCCAGGGACATTTCTGTTTATTGCTCAGCTCTTATCTCTTAAAAAGAGTCTGTAGAACCGAAATCTGATGCCCTATGGGCTGGATTAAGGCCTGGACATTTTCTCTGTAGTTTTGTTTATGGATGCTGCCTCCCGGGAAAACAAACAACAGGGGGGGGGCTGGTGGACTTTCCAGCTGGATGCTGTTCGAAACAAGATGCTGAATTTGATGGGCCCTTAGTTTAATCTAGCACGGCCTTTCTCAACCTGTGTGTCCCCAGATGTTGTTGAACTACAACTTCCATCACCCCTAGCTAGCAAAGCCAGAGCTCAGGGATGCTGGGAGTTGTAGTCCAACAACATCTGGGGACCAACAGCTTCAGAACTGCTGATCTAGCAGTATTCCTACATTTGTATCACCTGCATACACACATTGGAAGCAAGAGGTGGCCGAGAATAGGCAGAGGAAGAGTTGGGGATTTCCCATTACTTTACCATTAGCACAATGTAAGTCAGGGCTGGGAAACCATCATCCCTGACCATCCTGGTGGGAGTTGGAGTCCATTCATATTGGGAGAGCCACACCCTCCCCACTCCTGTCGTACCCTCCAACATTTCTCCTATGAAAATAAGGAAGTCTTGTTTAATAATAATAATAATAATAATAATAATAATAATAAATGAAATCAATTTTAGTTGATTTTACAATACAAAATTATTTTTTAAAAATCAAATACATATACAGAGATTCCTCCAAATTTCAGGATTTCCCCCTCCCCCCTCCCTGGAGTCCCATTTTAAACATTTAAAGCTGCATCTTATTCCATACTCTATTATATCAATCCATATTTTCCATGGTAATTGAAAATACTGCGGGTTACGATTCGGTGCTTCTGCGCACGCGCAAAGCGCGATTTAGCACTTCTGTGCATGTGCGACCGCTGAAACCCGGAAGTAACTCGTTCCGGTACTTCCGGTTTTCAGCGATTCACAACCCGAACAAATGCAACCTGAAGCAGCTATAACCCGAGGTATGATTGTATCTGTTTGGCCATTTGTGAAATTTTGAATGCTTTCAGCAAATATTCCATCACTGTAGGTCAGGCAGAAATAACTGTGACTTTTTTTCTTTTCTTTTATGTTTTTCAGGTCCAACGCAGGGAACAGCCAGCATTCAGTCTGGAACACAGCCAGCCCAGGCAACTGCCTTCGGAAGAAATACATCTGCAGTGAAGAGAGCCAGAATGAAGTGGTGCTTAAGCAGCAACAGTCGCCTCAGCAGCAGCAGCAAGACATCCCTCTCCCCCTCCTGCCGAGAGACTCCCCTGCATCGCTGACCACAAACGGGAAAGCGGACTCCCTCAACGTGGCCAGGACCTCTGTAATCCAAGAGCTCTCTGAGCTGGAGAAGCAGATTCAGGTTATCAAGCAGGAACTGCAGTTGGCCATGAGCAGGAAACTGGAGCTGGAAGAGTTTCAGAGGACAAACAGGACTGCGGAGCCCTAAGTGGCTGGGCTCTGGCCCTCACAAGCCCTCTCTTCCCTGTAACTATTCATAATGCACTTTTCTTTCTCTCTCTCTTTTTTGTAATGCCAGAAAGCGGCACCGGAATCAACAAGCAATACGGCTGCTTCCTGCAAAACCAGCATTTTTTTTGCAGAAGGCACCAGCACCCTTGGTTCCCTCTTCTGGGAACGTTTCAAAGAGGCAACAGCTCTGTGGGAAAACTTCGCCCTCCATCTGAAGAAGGGTTGACCCTCAGGCTGCAGGAAACACTTCCAAGCCTCTGGGGGACTCTTCCAAGCATCCAGAACACACAGCTCGCTGGTTTTCTTCTTGCCACGCTCTCAAATGGAAGCCCCACTTTTTAGCCCTTTCTGTGCTTTTTTTTTTTTAAGACTTAAAATGATGATTCAGATTTGTGCGTCCTGGTGGTGCTTTGTTTGGAGTTTGCTAGTGGAATTTGTTACGGCCTGCCTGGGGGTGGGGTTGGGTGGGGGGGAAATACACCTTTGTGTGCTGAGGAACCCCAAGGCGTTGTTAGCGTGAAACCTTTCTGTTAATTTCATTAGCCAATCTCAACAACACTGGTGTCGATATCCACCCCAAAAAACATTTGGGCATAAGGACAAATACTAACAATCAATATCTTTTTGCAGAGGCTTAGTGCTGATCTAGGGACGCGGGTGGCGCTGTGGTCTAAACCACTGAGCCTAGGGCTTGCCGATCGGAAGGTTGGCGGTCCGAATCCCCCACGACGGGGTGCGCTCCCATTGCTCAGTCCCAGCTCCTGCCAACCCAGCAGTTGGAAAGCACGTCAAAGTGCAAGTAGATAAATAGGTACCGCTCCGGCAGCAAGGTAAATGGCATTTCCATTTGCTGCTCTAGTTTCGCCAGAAGTGGCTTAGTCATGCTGGCCACATGACCCGGAAAAACTGTCTGCGGACAAACAACGGCTCCCACGGACAGTAAAGCGAAATGAGCGCCACAACCCCAGAATTGTTCGCAACTGGACTTAACTGTCAGGGGTCCTTTACCTTTACCTAGTGCTGATCTACACTTCCAGGTTGGATTGTTGCAATGCTCTCCGCTAGGGGCTGCCCTTGAAGGTGACCCAGATCTGGTCTAAAATACAGTGACCACATTCCTGGCTGGAACTCAGATAATTCCATAAAACAGTTGCATTGGCTTCCTACTTCAAGCTGCTCATGATAGTCTTTAAAACCTTAAAGAATTTAGGCCCCAATACAGTCGTACCTTGGAAATCAAACAGAATCTATTCCAGAAGTCCATTCAACTTCCAAAATGTTCAAAAATCAAATCGTGGCTTCTGATTGGCTGCAGGGAGTTCCTGCAGCCAATCAGGCGCTGTGGAAGCCCCGTTGGACGTTCAGGTTTCGAAAGAACATTCACAAACCAGAACAGTCACTTCCGGGTTTGCAGCGTTCAGGAGCCAAAATGTCTGAGTTCCAGGGCATTTGGGATCCAAGGTACGAATTTATCTGAAGGATCACCTACAGTCCCTTCCAGTTGTTAATAGTAGCAGAAGTGAAGTTCAGAAATTCAGGGCGTGGTCCAGGAGAGAGTATTTTCTGTACTCGCCCTGAAAATGTGGAATTCCCTCCTCCCAGCGGTGCATCTGGCTTCATCACTCTACAGCTTTTGGTGAAAGTTGAGGATACACCTTTATACCCTGACCTTTGACCCCTCAGATGCGTGTTTTCGGGACTCACCTTATTCTTGGGACTGCTGTCCATTTTATCTATTGATAATTCTGAATTTTAAATTGTCGCAACCCGCCCAGGGATTTGTTGGTGAAAGGCAGTTAACATATTTAATAATAATAGTTGTTACTGTCATCATTATCATCATCATTATTATTAATTATACCGTCCTTTAATAGAATTTCTGAAGGCGGTTTACATAAATAAAAGATGAGAGGTGGTAACATCCTGGACTCTGCCACCTCAGAATGCAAGGAAAGGAATCATATATTTGAAAGATGGTCCACCGTCCCACATGGGGATGCGGGTGGCACTGTGGTCTAAACCACTGAGCCTCTTGGGCTTGCCGATCAGAACATCAGTGGTTTCAATCCCTGTGACGGGGTGAGCTCCTGTTGCTCTGTCCCAGCTCCTGCCAACCTAGCAGTTCGAAAGCACACCAGTGCAAGTAGATAAATAGATACCACTGTGACAGGAAGGTAAACGGAGCTTCCGTGTGCTCTGGTTTCCGTCACGGTGTTCTGTTGTGCCAGAAGCGGTTTAGTCATGCTGTCCACATGACCCAGAAAGCTGCCTGTGGACAAACACCGGCTCCCTTGGCCTGAAAGCGAGATGAGCGCCACAACCCAGTAGTTGCCTTTGACTGGATGTAACCGTCCAGGGGTCCTTTACCTTTTTACCTTACCTCCCACGTGAGAAACAAACCACCTTGGGTTACAAACCTTTCACTCAGATGTGCTGGGCTGCTGAACCAATCCACTGTAGAGTTGGAAGGGACCCGAGGAATCATCTAATCCAGCCCTCTGCAAGGCAGGTATATGCAGCTGTCAAACCTGTAGCCTTGGAGTTATCAGCACCAAGCATTAACCAGGGTTCTTGTTGTTTTTCCCTGTGGGGGAGCACTCAAAATGTGGCTTCCCACTCACCATCTTCAACGGTACAGCCCAGAACTCAACTGCCGCTTCCTGGCTCTGGTGTGTGGATCAGCTCTCAGCGATCAAATGCAATCAGACATCTCCTTGCCAACCTCTGCCCTCTTCCCTTCTCAAAAATCAGTTGTCAGGGCAGGGCCCAGCCACCCTCAGGTTCTTTCAGAGAATCAGCAGGCTTTGTACTCCGGTTTTTCACACAAAAAAGAATATTTTAAAATTATTATTTTTTGAAAAAAGCTACAGATAAAATTATCTATTGTATGGTTTTTCTTGAAGTGTTTCTAGTTTTCCAGAGTGCTTTTATCTATTTTGCCTAAGATTCCCAGTCATGATTTCGGGACCTGTTGTTTTAAGGCTGTTGACGGGGAACCTCTGGCTTATTGGGTTGGTCTAAAAGCCAGCGCCATGGCTTTAAATGTTTTTGAAGCACGACGTGGTATCCTTCCGTGAAATGTGTTGTGTAAGTTGCCAGTGGTGGCTTGCTCTCCAGTTGTCGATGTTTGTTCTTTATGCGGGTGCTATGCAAGCAGTGGGTGCGAAAAAATGTCCAACGGCATACAACCAAACAGGCAAATCATCCCACCTACACTTCCCCACAACCCATACATACATAAGGAGCAGTGACGTTCAGTCGGTGGACTAAGGGGACTGGATTAGTCCCCTAAACGTTCCCAGTAAATTAGACTATTAAAGCATTAAAGCCTGGAGCCTCCTTCCCCAAAAACCAGGAAGCTTCTGTCTAGCTTAGAGAAAGAGATGCGATGCTCTGAAAGATTCAAGAATCATTTTACCATCTTCCCAACATCCACCTGGCTTTGGGAAGGAGGCAGCAGGACTCCAGCATCCTGTCAGGCCTGGCGACTCTTTCCCAAAGCCCGGGAAACTTCTGTCCGGTTTAGGGAGGGAGGTATGATGCTCACACATGCAACATCCCCATCACCCGAGCTGCTCCCCTCCAAAAATAAGTTTCACTGTACACCACTGATAAGGGACAAAGATTTTTTTACCAGCGTGGGCCATTTAGCATGTTGCTTTGAGTCATACTATATCCCTGTTTCCATAGGTAAGGGGTGGAGAATCTCTAGCTAGAGGGACATATTCCTTCGCAAGGGGTGCGTTCCAAGGGGTGGGCGGGGCAAGAGACAAAAGTGGATGGAGCTATCAGGGTAACTGTGACCTTTACATGGGGGGAGGGGAGAGAATCAGAGGCCTCCCCACATCTCTCCATAAAGACAAGCAGGAGGAATTACCACACTCCAGGGAGTTAGAAGCATCCCAAGGGCTCTAAAGTTCTGATGGATTCATTTGGCCCCAAACAAACAAACAAACAAAATAATAATAGTAATAATAATAATAATAATAATAATATACTTATACCCCACCCATGTGATTGGGTTGCCCCAGCCACTCTGTGTGGTTTCGAACAGAATATAAAAAACACAGCAAAATATACCAAACACTAAAAACTTGCCGATACAGGGTTCCCTTTCAGGTATCTTCTAAAAGTCGTATAGTTGTTTATCTGGTTGAAACCTGACGGAAGGACATTCCGCAGCCAGGCGCCACTACCAAGAAGGCCCTGTAACTTCACTTCTCACAGTGAGGGAACCGTTGGAAGGCCCTCAGAGCCAGACCTCAGTGTCTGGGCTGAACGATGGGGATGGAGACGTTCCTTCAGCTAGGCCTGAGGCTCCCTGCCATACGTGTTCTCATGCTACTTCGGGTACCAGGCATTTCTTCCCCCACACAGTTAAGGCAGTTGCCTGCTTATGTGCCAAACTGGCCACATATGCCTTGCTTGGGAGCCAGTGGAACTGAGGACTCTACCCTTGCCATAGAGCCAGAGTGCTCATTACGTGGAAAGGCAGGCAAGCAGTGAGCGAGGAGGCAGGAATCATGCCAAAGTAGCCTGCTCACCACAATTGGGCAGCAGGTTTACTTTTCAAGTTTTTCTGTCTGCTGCAGGGCAATAAGGGGAAAATATAGGGCTACACATATGCCACATGGACTTCCCTATGCATCTTATATCCATGTGTGGAACTTAAAGGAATGCAGCCACTGAATCTTGGCTCACTGCTTTCTCTGAATCCCAAGGTTGAGAACCCAATGGAGGTATACTGGCCAATGCCTAGAAGAATAGCTTACTGGTATGGCATCTGCCTTGCATGTAGTCTTAATCCCTGGTAGGGTTGGGGAACTCCCAAATAACCACTGCCTGTCCGAGCTAGATAGAGCAATGGTCTGATTCGGTATAAGGTAGCTTCCGATATTACTACATAGCATCTCCCACTAAGGGCCACCAGGCAATTTTACCCTACCCCTTCTCTTTCCCTCCTCTTCTACATATTCCTCTCCCCTTCCCTACATATGACACTTTCTTTTCTTTTGTTCTTTCAATTATCCAACAGAAAGCCAGCACTACTAGACATTCAGCAGCTTTGGTGCGAATTAATGAAGTCCACCCCCAACTTCTACAAATCAGCTCTGGCTATTGTCTCCCTTTTCTGGTTGGAAACTCCGGTTGGTGGGTTGGTGGGGGTCAGGGAGGTGCTGGTCATGGTTGTATGTTTTTGGTTTTGAAATAAATTTTAATAGTATTTTTTTTTTAGGCTGGTTGATTTGCATGATGGGTTACTGTTGCTGTCTGAAGAGCAAATCCACTTTGATCAAGGGAGACAACCAACCCAGGATCCCATGATTGCCTTGTCTATAATCATCAGCAACCATAGGCTTTCAGGTGACTTTTGTATGCTGATGTAATGATAGGAAACTTTCACACATGGAACAAGATCGTGAGACAGTTAAAAGCACCCCCGAGTCCTGCTGAAATTTATTAACACTGGGGTGTTTGCTGCAGGAGAAGTGCTCCCAGCTAAAGGAATGCACACAGCAGCTAGTTAACTCTCTACAGTGGTACCTCAGGTTAAGTACTTAATTCGTTCTGGAGGTCCGTTCTTAAACTGAAACTGTTCTTAACCTGAAGCACCACTTTAGCTAATGGGGCCTCCCACTGCCGCTGCACGATTTCTGTTCTCATCCTGAAGCAAAGTTCTTAACCCGAGGTAATATTTCTGGGTTAGCAGAGTCTGTAACCTGAAGCATATGTCGCCTGAAGCGTATGTAACCCGAGGTACCACTGTATTGACAAAGCTGACACAGCAGTTTCCACGGCCCCAATACCCATGCAAAACAGCCTAGCATCTAGGCATCTATTCCTAGGTCTGTGTTGCTGCAACAGTGAGCTACTCTCCCTCCATCAGCTTATGTATCTTCCCTCAATGGGCTGCTCACACACAGCCGGAGTTTATATCCGCTCCTTCCACTTCAATTCTCTTCTGCTTCTGGGAGACAGTAGTGCAGCTACAACCCGTCTGTTTCAGGTTTAAAAGATCCCCTGCAAATACAGAGATTGCTGCTCTGTGGCACTGAACATCTTCCATTTATGCAGCCCATACACCAGGAAGGACAGCTCAGTGGAAAACAGATCTCTTGGTTCTATCTCTCCAACCGGATGCCCAAAGCAAGTTCTGCAGGGCTTCAGAGTCCTTTATGTAAGCAGTACATTCCAGGATGCCAGGAAGCGAAGCAGTCAAGGGTGGTGACTCACACTAATCCTGTAAGTGTATTAACAGCTGAAAAGATTTTGAAACCTGCTTCCAGCCACCCGAGACAGATAGGATGGGCTAGAACATGAGACAGAAACTCACACTATGCACAGGTTTTATGTGGCACATGCCAAGTTTCAATTGGGCCACAACTGTCTGTCTCGACTGTCAGGAACTCTTCAAGCAGGTAGAAGTCCGTACGCCTCTGATGCGCAGCTGACAAAGCCTTCTGCCCTGTTCGTTTCCTGATGGGCAGAAACAGCTCAGCAGCCTGAAGTTTGAGGCGGCTCTTGATGGATGCACTACAGAATAAATATTTCAGTTGAACTGTGACTGGCAAACCAGACACAGAAAGGGCAGAAGTTAAAACGTGGCCCATGTTAATTCTCCTACGATAAAGATGGGATTCCAGGTATGCGCTGGTAGATCTCTGGTTGATCAGCAGTAGATCAGGCAAGGATTTCTGGCTCCCTTAATTTATTGCAGCACCAAAATTACTTCCCATACTCTTAAATTATGACAAAAACTGTAGGCCTATATGTATATATTGTTAAACCTACAGAGCCATGCATGGGATCCCAGGGGTCTTGTTCCTCAACCAGGGTGAGTGCTCAACCAGGGTCATTAAAATTTTTGGGTCTAGTAGACCCAATTTGAGTCACACGACTCAACTTGATTTTTGTTGTTGTATATATTTCAGCAATCCCAAAGTTTGAAAGTCAGTAGCAGAGATGCTGTAAATCTGTCACGGACCAGTGTATTGGCCCTACACAAAGAGGGCACAGCAGAACGCTCAACACACTCAGGATATTGCTCAAGGCTGCACCATCTCTCTATCTACACACACACACACACACACACACACACACACACGTATGTCAACACCCAGGGCTGTCAGGTGAACCAAGGATTCACTTCTGCATCTTTCCTCTTCTGGTGCAGCAAGGAATGCGCATTGGTCCAGAGGCAGAGATGGGCCCATCACCTTCTGAAACCTCAAGCTCCATTATGTGCATGTCACTGGAAATTCTTGCCTTGCTTCAGAAGGTCAGGATTAAGTCCAGTCTTAAGCCTGGGGTGGTTTCATTTCCATCATTCATCTGCCCACACACAAGTGCCTGCCTACAGTGAGCCTTTAAAGGGTTACACCAGGTCACCCTGATGCAACCCCTGCTGTGTGTGGGACCATCGAGACTCCACAAACTTCTCAGTACACACAACTGCAAGCACGGACATACACAGAACAGTGAGACACTTTGACCGGGAAGAACAGTTTTCTCCTTTATTAGAAAGTAAAGGAACTTAAAGCGATGAGAAAGCTTGATGAAAACTACTTCCAAGCCGACTTCCCAGTTTTAAGGTTGCTGTTTGGTTTAAGCCACAGGCCAATTCGCATCAGGGCCGAAAGAATACACCGTGTCTCCACAACAACAACCATCTATAACAGGCATAGGCACAGGCAACAGTCGATGACTGGCTTGGTGGCTGGGCTGTGCCTAAAGGAAAAGCCAGTGGGGGAGGGACCCCCTGAAGATTAAAAAAAAAAACAAAAGCCAAGAGTACAAAAAATAATTAACAATAACTCGGGCTGTACCCTCCAGCCAAAAGGGATCTGCCATTACAAAAAGAAAAGAAAATGTGTGAAAGAGAGGGGCAGTAGCCAGCCTGCTGATGGGAAACGAGAGGACTCTCTGGCCTCCCGGGACTCGGAAGGCTCAGCCAATGTAGATGCGATGGAAGTCGTTGGCCCCGAAAGCAGCGTTGCACTTGGGGCACTTGCGCTGCCGGGTGTCGTAGCGCGTTTTCACGCACTCAAAGCAGAAGACGTGGAAGCACTTGGTGAGCACAGCATCCTTCTTGCGCATGTTGCAGCAGGGGCAGGTCAGGCGGCCCTTGGGAAAGAAAGAGGCATCATTTAAGGTACACCTGGCGGCTGCCGAGGCTAATAATAATAATAATAATAATAATAATAATAATAATAATAATTCCTTTGTATCCTGCCCATGTGACTGGGTTTCCACAGCCACTCTGGGCAGCTTCTGACATATATAAAAACATAATTAAGCATTAAACATGAAGAAAATTCCCAGATCCTGAATGGAATAACTGTGCCCCTAAAGGACCAGGTGCGCAGCCTGGGAGTCATTTTAGGCTCGCAGCTCTCTGTGGAGACTCACACTGTCTACCAGCTCCACCTGGTACACTGGCTGAGACCCTACCTGCCTGCGCATTATCTCGCCAGAGTAGTACATGCCCTGGTTATCTCCCACTTGGACTACTGCAATACACTCTATGTGGGGCTACCTTTGAAGGTGACCTGGAAACTACAAGTAATCCAGAATGCGGCAGCTAGACTGGTGACTGGGAGCGGCCGCCGGGACCATATTGTTTACAACAGGGTGGGGAGTCTGTGGCTCTCGAGATGTTGCTAGGACTGCAACTCCTATTGTCCCTGGGTCTGATGGGAGGTGAGGGGCGGGGTCACATCTGGAAGGCCACCAGTCCCTGACCTCTGATTGCCCCAAAGTGTCAGAGGGTACTCTCCTGCGATTAGCTCAGAACTGCTGCCATGTCCCAGCCACAGTCCCTTGGGCACTGCTAACCGGGGTCTACTTCCAATGCTAATCTGGCTCAGCCCAAATCCATCCTCCAAGGGGGACATTGGCATCCCGTTGCCTACCTTGTAATCTTTGATCTCCTCCATAAGAATCTCGTCGCAGTTGGGAACCATGTCGGGTTTCTTGGTGGTCTCCAGTTTCCTCCGCAGCCTCGAGATGTCTTCCTGCAGGGGAACATTAGCCAAATACATGTCATTAGGACCAGCACCTTCTCTCCTAAGAGCTGCAAAAGGCTCCCAGGTGTAAATTTGCAAGCTCTGCCCATTTTCCTTGAAAGGGGGGGGGGGCTTCTTCACAAGGGAGGATGCATCACACACATTCAAACCATACTGGTATGATACATGATTAGCTTAGATAATTTGGATGAGGCAGAGCAATGTGACCATGAAGCTCTGGCTTCAGGAAGTGAGGGGTGTCAAATGTGCTTCCTAGAGCATTTGACTGGCCAGTTGGGAAGATATTGCTGGACAAAGACAAGAGTCTTCAGTGCTCACTATAGCACATGTTTCAAATGCAAAGGTCCCCATTTTGATCCCTGGCATCTCCTGGCAGGACTGGGCATGTGCCCTGCCTAAATCCCAGGCAGTTGCCATCAGTATGTGTGGACAATGCTCTGCTGAGCAGACTGAGTGTCTGAGTCAACATATGGCAACTTCCTACGTAGGGATTCTTCTTAAGTACGGATTCACAACCAGCAGCGACCAGGGAGAAAAACAGTGAGTGAAAACAGCTGAAGTTGAGCCATGGCGATGGAGGGCAACCATTCAGACAAGGTGGAAACCAAAGCACTGGCAGAGGGCAAGAGGCAGGAACTTTGAGTTAATATGAATGGAAGCAAAGGCAGATTTGGCCCAAGGTAGCCAAAGCTGCTTGCCGGGTACCTGGGCTCGCTTGAAGTTGAACATGTCTTTCTCCTTGGTCACACTGTTCTCCACAATCTCATCCTGGAAGTCGTGCAGTTTCTTCTGTGCCAGCTCCAGCTGCGCCCGAAGGTCATCAGCTAGCTGGGCCGCATCCATAGCCTGAAGAGCAAAACAATGAAAAATCCTCTCTCTCTTTCTGGCCAGCTGCTGACCTTGGAGGGATGGACAAAAGCAGCCCAGAGTGTCAACCTATTGTTGCACTTCCCACTTTTAAAAGGCATCTGCAGACCTTTTTGCTCACAGCTCCCTACTCAAAGGCAGCAAAGCTTTCAGGCTTTGCTTTGGCAAAATCTTCAAAGGGAAGATTTAGAGTCAAAATGAAGGGGGGGGGGATCCTGGAGGGTAAAATCGAGCAGGTTATTATTCCGGCTGCACTAATGTGCGGCACAGAAATAGCCACAGATAAGGAGCTAAGAATAACCTGCCTGGATTAACAGAAGGCCCGAGGTCCTCCAGATATCACAGGACCAAATGCCACCAACCTCTCCAGCATGGCCAACAGGCAGGGAGGTGTGTCCCAGCAGGATCATTCTCATCTCCAGACTGTGCCCACATACACCAACCAAGGGCAGGTGATGGAGTAGCCAGAAACCAAACTGCATGCCTCTTTTTGTTGTTGTTTTGCTAGTGCAGCAGTGCCCATTCCCACCAGTGCCATTTCTTCAGGGGGGAACCCTTCCAAGAGATTCTCATCACCATCATCATCAACCCCCTCCTCTCCTCCTGACCTCTGACCCCACTGCTTGCTCTGCTTCCCTGTTACTCTCTCGTCACTTATCCCTCCCGGAAACCTCTGCCCAGCTAATTATTTTCATCTGGCTGCCCTGCTCATTATCCCTTTGAAGTTCCACTCTTCCTTTCATCCGCTGCCCCTTTTGGTCTTCATCAAATCTCTCTGTGGCCACTGGTTTGGTGTGGTGTGGGGTTGTTGTTTTTTTTGAAAAACAAACAAACAAACAACTCCAGAGGGGTATGTATAATCTGTTTTTGTGTCCTAATTACGGCATTATTTGGGATTTCTCAGCAGCTTCCCCCTGGAGGGAGATCAAATAAAATAACCGTTCCTTCGCATTAATGATGGGGCAAGCGTTCAAAGGACTCACACAGCCGCTGCAGCTCAGAGAGAAAGAAGCTGGTCGGCGTGTCTTCGTAACTACCTTCCAGGCACCAGGCAAACTGAGCCCCTGGCCCCCTCGGGCTTTTCACAGCGTTTCATCTGGCTTTGAGGATAACTGCTCCTCTGCTCAGCTTGCAGTTTGCTTTATTGGTTTCCTTCTGCCTATTGGTGTTTTTATTATGTTCTTTTGCAGCCATGGGTTCCTGCTTTGTCTTACTTTATCACTAGCTTTCTTAAATGTAAAGGGCGAGATACACCTTCTAATAAATAATGCTGCTCCAGATTGATTTGTTACATCAATATTCTGCCTTTCCTCCCAAATAGCACAAGACACTATCATGAGCCCACCTGCGTTTAAAATCACAAACGGCCCTGCGGGTGGCGGGAGACTGGTCCAAGATCACTAATCGAGGATGGGTTTTGGTGCAATAACCATCATACTGACATGGTAAGCAACTTATACCTATTTGTTTCCATTAATTAATTTAAAAGCATTTCTAGACCACTCAACATTTAAAATATCAAAGCGGCATACGAAAACACAACAGTACCATAAAAACAGAGATGCAATATAAGAGCCACTAAAAACAGCTGTTACAGAAGCAGAAATGCCAAAATAACAGGGTCCAATCTTATGGGTCAGAGAAAGCCTGGGCAAAAAGATGCGTCTTCACATGACATCTATGAAAACACACCTTCTTGGATAAGGCTTCTCAAATGGAAGAGGAAGGGCATTCCACAATGCAAGGGCAATGATGGATAATGCCTGGTTTTGAGCCACTGCCCTATGATATTCTGCAGGTTGTGGCACCCCAAAGAAAATTTTCCCCAGATGATCTCAGTAATCTTACAGGCCTACACAGGGGCAGGCAGTCTTTTCAAGCTTACCTTCCGCTTGTTCATTTCCAGGGCCTGGGTTCGCAAGCCCAGCTCCTTTTCTCCTGTGCCAATGTTGCTCTGCAGGAGATGCTCTTTCTCCTCTAGCTTGCGTACAACTTGCAACTGGGCATCCACCTTCAAGAGGCAAGAACACGGAATCACAGAATTGTAGAGTTGGAAGGGACCCTGAGGATCATCTACTCTGACCCCCTGCACTGCAGGAATAGGGATCGAACCTGCAACCTCTGCATCATCAGCACTGCACTCTAACCAACTGAGCTATCCATTCTGCTCATCACAGCCATCAAGAATGTTACCTGCCCCAAAGTGGAAACAAGCAGAAGTCCCAGAAAAGGAAGACTGGATACAAAAACTCATGGAATATGCAGAAATGGCGAAACTTACCAAAAGAATTAGAAATCAACAAACTTTTCTTATGAAAGAATGGAAATGGTTTATTGAATATTTACAAACAAATTGTAAACTGATAAAAAACATTAGCAGGAATAATATAATAATAACCAGCAGTTTTATAACAGTATATATTTACAGAAGATAAATAAATGAGCAAAATGGATATGCAGAAGATATTAAAAAACAAATTTAAAGAACCGCAGAAAGAGGGGGAAGGAAGTCAAAATTTGGAAGTGTTAAATTGATTGTAAAACTAATGAAATGTATAAATTTGAAAAATATGGGGGGGGGCCCTAAAAGAAAACCTTGCTTTTTCTTGAAGGCAACAGGTGAAGTATTCAGGAAACTGAATTCTGAACCCCAAGCGCTGAGCCCTTTGCTCCTCCTGTCCAACTCCCCTTTCCCCACTCACCTGCGTCTTCAAGGTGAGCACCTGGTCTGCCAGCTCCTCCTTCTCTTCTTTCAGCAACTTGTGGATCTGGTTGGATTTGATGCGCTCCGACATGAGCTTGAAGTTGGCGTCATCCTTCTCTCTGAGCTGCTGCATCAGTCGGATGTTCTGTTCCTGCATGTCCTCAAAGGCCTGGCCCGTCACGTCCATTTCGGAGAGCAGCGCCTCCTCTTCCTGGAAGAACAGCAGAGCAACCAATGGGGAAACGAGGCTGCACTTTCAACCCTTCCCTTTCTGCCAGGGGTGGGGGTGCTCCTGAACTCCTACCAGCCCCAGCAAGCATAGCCACAGACAGACAGTGGTACCTCGGGTTAAGAAGGTCTGGAGGTCTGTTCTTAACCTGAAACTGTTCTTAATCTGAAGCACCACTTTAGCTAATGGGGTCTCCCGCTGCCACCGCGCAATTTCTGTTCTCAACCTGAAGCAAAGTTCTTAACCCAAGGTACTATTTCTGGGTTAGTGGAGTCTGTAACCTGAAGCGTCTGTAACCCAAGGTACCACAGTATTTATGAGTTCCTCTTTGAAATTTACAAGAAAGGAAGAAAACAAGCATTTTTAAAAAAATGGGAGAAAGATCTGGAGATTAATACACAGGACAGTGTTTGGGGCTGGACTGGCAATAAAACAGGGGGAAATATTAGTAAGCAATAAATCTAAGAGATCATTACCACAAAACCTGACACCAAATGTCTTTGACCCCTCATAAACTGAAACATGTATAGCCTAGCTCATGCTTATTGTGGAGATGTGGTATATCGCACACATTTTATATTCATATTTTCAGGAAACATAACAAGATAAATTTTTTTTTACTGCAATCATACTTTGGACTATATAAAAGCAAATCACATAGTTGGAATCCCCCCCCCAAAAAAATCCAATAAATTATCTAGAAGAGTGAGTAGAGAGTACAGATGCAGAAATGGTAACTAAACTCCTGACTGCAGCTAAAAGATTGATTTCAACGTATTAGGTTTTTTTTTAAGAAAGCAAAATGGTTTTGTAGAATCTGGCATATGGCGATAACATATAAACTCACCATGTACAACCAAAGGACAATGTATTGTGTGAACACAGATTTATAAAGATGGGCAAGGGATCTTTTTTGGTTTTTTGTACTGCAAATTTACCACAAGGATAGAAGACTATATTCACTATTTTATTTTGAAAGGCCTTTTGGAAAAATAAAAACTTGTTTTTATCTCTTCCTATTTTTATACAGAAACTTTCTCTCTAATGCTCCTCACCTGCTTAGCCATGGCGAGTTTCTTCTGCAGGTATTCTATCTGTTCCTCCACAGCCCGGATCTTCCGAAGCGCGTCCTCGTCTGCCATTTTTTTGCTCTCTTTCTTCTCCTTGTCCTCCAGTTCCTTCACCCTCTGCCTCAGCTCCTCCAACTGGCAAGAAGTAGGTCAGGGAAAGGAGTTGGGTTGAAAAAATAATAAGTATATACACAAAGTATCAAATGTGGCGACAGTAATAATAATACAACAAAACAACACCACAAACTGGCTTATAAATACAAAACCAAATTTACTAGAATAATAGCTAGAATACAGATAAACTTGTAACCATTCAAACAACAAACATACTAAGGTGCCATGTGAAAGACAAAGCCTGGAGATACTGTGAACATGGAGTGGATAAATATACAACTGTATCTTAACAAGTTACATGTGCAGTAAACGTTATACAGACTGGATAAATGGTTCTGTTGTTTGAATGGTTACAAGTTTATCTGTATTCTAGCTATTATTCTAGTAAATTTGGTTTTGTATTTATAAGCCAGTTTGTGGTGTTGTTTTGTTGAAAAAATAATAACCAGGAAAGGGATTTTTAAAAAGGCCACAAAAAGCTACTGCCAACCTTTGGCCGTCACCTCCCAGAGGAAATTCGTCTGAAATACATGCGGTTTTCAATGAATTAAACTTTGGTAAGGAATCAAGTTTTCCCCAGGTCCGCAATGCATCTTTAAGGCAGAGAGCCACCCTCCACAGAACCCTTTGCGTTTTGCAAAAAGTGGGGAGGACTTTGCAGCAATGGACCTTAAGCAGGGGGGGATTTGTGGCTATCCAAATAGATGCCGTTGGACTGCGACTCCCATCAGCTCCAGTCAACATGGCCACTGGTGGTGGAAGCTGAAATATCTGGAGGTCACTGCTTCCCCAGCCCTGCCTTCAAGAGTCTACGGAGGAAATGTCCAAATGCTATGCCCAAGTTACTATGTTGCTTTAGGATGCACTGAGAGCCTAAGAAGCCCCATGAGGAACAGGAGAACAGAATATAAACATTGATTGGGTGGGTGGGAGGTTGCCTGCTCTTGATAGGGTTACACTCCCTCCGAAGGAGCAGGTATGTGGCTTGGGGGTCCTCCTGGGTTCTTTGCTGTTGCTTGAGGTTCAGGTGGCCTCAGTGGCATGGGGTGCCTTTGGCTGGTGACCCAGATATGCCCGTATCTGGACAGGGATAGCCTTACCGTCATCTATGCTCTGGTAACCTCTAGGTTCAATTATTACAATTAGGGCTACATCTGAAGACCACTTGGAACTTCAGCTGGTGCAGAATTCAGCAGCCAGGTTGCTCACCGGAGCCAGACGGTTTGAGCATATTACACCGATCCTGGCTCAACTGCACTGGTTGTCCATTAGTTTCCAGGCCCAATTCAAAGTGGTGGTTTTGACCCACAAAACCTTCAAAGGCTCAGGACCACAATACCTCAAGGACCGCCTCTTTCCATATGAACCTACTTGGGACCCTGAAATCATAATCTGAGGCCCTTCTTTGTGTGCGCCCTCCACGAAAGGATCGGAGGACAGCAACCAAAGAACGGGCCTTTTCTTCAGTTTGTGGCTCCATGTTTGTGGAACATTGTGCTTTCATGATACGTCTTTCGGTTCCAGGCAAAAATATTCCTCTTCCGACAGGCCATGGGCTGGTTGACATTCTGTTTTTTTAAATGATATTTATTGAAACCCAAGAATTTTTTTTAAAAAAATACACAAAAAAGACAAAATTACAAAAAAGGAAAAAAAGAATAATAGAAACACAAAAAGAAAAAGAAACAATAAAACCATTTTTTCCAAATTCTCCACATTTCATTACCTTCTTTCCCTGACCTCCTCCCTCTCCCATCTCTTGTTTCTTGATTAGTAATTGTCCCAGCAAATCCTTTCCATAGTTCATAATATTTTATCATTATGTTATCTTACTCTAATCTCATTTTATCTGGTTGACATTCTATGTCCTTTTAATTGTGTTTGTTGGATGGGGCGGTGAGGGGTTTCTTTCATTCTTGTCCAGGGGGCCACATATTGAGGATCTAGATAACCCTTGCGGTCACTTCCAACTCCACAGTTCCAGTTACAGATAGGTAGCCGTGTTGGTCTGCCATAGTCAAAATAAAAAAATTCCTTCCAGTAGCACCTTAAAGACCAACTAAGTTAGTTCTTGGTATGAGCTTTCATGTGCATGCACACTTCTTCAGATACACACAGTTCCAGAAAGGCTTGCTTTTATTATGCATTTTGTGTTTTGTATTTTGATGCTGTGAACTGCTGCCCTGAGGTATTCGGACAAAAGGCAGGTGGCATGCAAATTCAAGAAGTAAAATAAAATAAATAAATTGAGCAATGGCAGGCACAATTACCTCAGCTTTGGCCTTCTTCTCTGCAGCCATCAGTTGGACTTTGTCTCTCTGCTCCTTCGGGGCAGAGCGGTACATATCCAAAAGCAATTTCATTTCCTTCTGGCTTTCTTGAGCCTTCCTGAATATATCAAAAAAAGAAAGTGAGAATGCGGCTAAGGCATTCTTATGGGATATGGTCTACTTCAAATCAATAACTGCTTCCTGCCATCTCATTGTGGGACTCTGAGTAGGCATGTATTGGGTACAAAATAGGGATACTTCAATCCAAATGTGTTTGAACTAGAACAATTCAGTACTTGAGCTGGGCGATCTATGGTCAGAACTGGATGCTCACAATTTTTCTGTTGTTTAAGGGGGTGTTTAAGGAGATAACAGAAATCGCTGGGTTAAAGCTGACCGAAAGTCCAGAGGTAGCATTACTATCAATTTATGACGGGGTGGAAGGATCGCAGGCTAACTTGCTCACAAATTTATTGACAGCTGCACGAATTACGATGGCTAGGAAGTGGAAGGGGCAAGCAGAATATAAAATGTAAGAATGGTATAAAGAGGTGTGGGATATAGCTATTAATGATAAATTAACATGTGCCATTAAGGTAAGATGGGGAATATGCAAGAAAAATGATTTTGTGGAGATACGGAGGGTGTTTGTCGAATTTGTACTGTTAAAATGGAAAGAGATCAAACCATCGTAAGAGGTGTTGGAATTTTGGGAGGTTGGATTAGTTACAATGGAATAGTCTCGGTGGTGGGGTGCACATTTTTATTCTTATTTATTTATGATTATTACTTTGTCAAATAAAATAAAATAGAACTGGATGCTCAGGAGGGAGTGTGCAAGAACTGTTTCTCAGTCACTGAAAGTTACAAGCAATAAGAGGCCCAATAGCCCAGAGAAGAGAGATTGCAACCACCCAGGCCAGCACATTAAGCAATGGGGGGTGCCTTTTCGCGAATCCTAAGAGGGAGACAATCACTGTGTATGTGATGATTCTTGTCCTTGAACTGGGTAAGAAAGCTCATTTGGTCTCATGTGCTGCACACATCCACACTGCCCAAAGTGCTGACAGCTGAGAAACAGCCCCAGAGGGCTCCTAGCAAATCCATGAACATCATCTGGCTTACTACCAGCAGAAACTTAACCAAGGCTACTCAGGAGCGCATCCTACTGACTTAAATGGGGCTCGCTCCCAAGCAAGCGGGGTTAAGATTGCAGCCTCGTTATGTAAGAGCGTGAAATTTGGAACAGGCTAGCTAGGCGCAACAGCCGCACCACAATTCAGAGCCTTGCTGCCACCTGTTGAGATTCAGATATGTAGGATGCCGGAAACAGCCACACCAAAAGAACAGAACAGTTGTACCTTGGATCTCAAATGCCTTGGCTCCTGAACAAATCAGCTCCCAAACGACTGAAACCTGGAAGTGAGTGTTCTGGTTTCCAAACGTTTTTTGGAACCCGAGCGTCCTACGCGGATTCCGATTGGCTGCAGGAGTTTACTTCAGCCAATCGGAAGCCGCACTTTGGTTTCTGAATATTCTGGAAGTTGAGCAGACTTCCAGAACAGATTCTGGAAGGTACAACTGTACACCGACAATACTTGGCAACTGCCAAAAGGATCCAACCATCAAAGAGCAAACTGCGCCCATCTTACTTTAGATCCGCCTTCAGCTGCTTGACCAACTCAGCTTCCTTCTTCCTGCCGTCGTCGTGCTTCCCCTTATCCTTGTCTTTACTGGACTCCCTCTCCTTCTCGGACTCCTTCTGCTTCTGCCGCTCCCTCTCTTTCTCCTTCTCCCGTTCCCGCTCCTTCTCTTTCTCCTTTTCCTTCTCCCGCTCCCGCTCCTTCTCCCGCCGCTCCCGCTCCCGTTCCTCTTCGTCCCGTTTCGCTTTGCTCTCCAGCGCGTCCTCGGAGGGGCCCTTGGAGGCAGAGCCCTGGGAAGAAGAAGAAGGGTCGTCGGCGTCCTGCTTGATCTCCAGCGGCTCCTCCTTGGGGTCCTCCGTGCTGGACTGGGAGTGCAGGAGGGCGCTCCCGCTGCGGGAACGGGTCTGCAGAACAGCGGGACATGCGCACGCATGAGAACATGCAAAAGCTGCCTTCTGTCGCCGGTTCATCCAATGCAGTGCTGTCTACTCTGATTGGCAGCTGCCACCCAGGATTTCGGATAGGGGCATTCCCAGCCCGACTTGGAGATGCCAGGACTTGGGATCTTTTGCATAAGCTATGACCCCCTCCCCCAAAAAACTTACATTGAATACTTTCCCATAAGGATTGTTTATGGGCTTCTCTTGCCCTTGGACTTGACTGGAAAGACAAGGACACCCTTGCTCTGGCACACCCAGGACAGAACTTTGAGAACAAGGTGGTAGCACAATGTGCTTTCGGAGTGATAGTATGCTGAGCACAAATATAATTTTTAATGTGCCCATATGGATTGTTTTTCTTTGTGTTCTCTCTCTCTTATGCTATCAATAGGTATGGCTTTCTCTACCACACTCATTACTGTTCTTGTTCAATAGTTTAGCACGACCTAATAATAATAATAATAATAATAATAATAATAATAATAATAATATTTTTTAAAAAAAAATCATGCCCCGCCCATCTGGCTGGGTTGCCCCAGCCACTTTGGTCGGCTTCCAGCACATATAAATACATAATGAAATATCAAACATTAATAGTAACAATCTGATCCAATAGGAAAAAGCCACAATAAATCTTAAATACAGTGGTACCTCGGGTTAAGAACTTAATTCGTTCCGGAGGTCTGTTCTTAACCTGAAGCACCACTTTAACTAATGGGGCCTCCCGCTGCTGCCGCACCGCCGGAGCACGATTTCTGTTCTCATCCTGAAGCAAAGTTCTTAACCCAAGGTACTATTTCTGGGTTAGTGGAGTCTGTAACCTGAAGTGTTTGTAACCTGAAGCGTATGTAACCCGAGGTACCACTGTAAACAACTCATATCAAATAAAGCAATATTCAATAATGCATTATAATCTAATAGCAAAGAATAAAACTATGATGAAGAATTGCTAATCAATAATTAACAAAAACAGCAAATCACAATGCATAAAATACCACAAAACATATGTATATAAAACTATGTACCGTATTTTTCCGTGTACAAGACTAGGGTTTTTTCCCCCTTAAAATAATGTCAAAAATTAGGGGGCGTCTTACACATGGATACATCTCCCCCTATTTTCTTAAATCTGAGTCCCCCAAAATAGGAGGAGTCTTATACATGGGGGTGTCTTATAGACGGAAAAATACGGTATATAAGAAGCCTTCAAGATTAATCAATGAAAGCCCTTTTTAGCAACTCGAAAAAGAACACCCTGATTACTCATGTAGAGAGAGTGTGTGTATATAGGTATAGAAATATATAGATATACAGTATAATGCATGCTCGCAAAAACTGAGGGTAAGCTCAATTGAAAAAGAGGCATTGCCCCCTTTTCTGTCACTCCCACATGCTATTTTTTTAAAAAAAACCTGGCCTAAAAAAACACCGTCTCACTTCCAGCCTCCTCCATTGTCTCCTCGGCTTCTCCACCTCCCTTACCTTGCTCAGATCAGACTGTGCCTCCCGCAGCTTCCGCTTGTATCTCAGGACCTCCCCTTTCAGCTGGTGGTTGTGGTTCTGGAGGCTGCTGATGAGGTGCCGCATCTCCCGATTGATAGGACCTGCGTGAAGACCATCACATGGGAAGAGCCAAGATACGGTAAGATCTTCCGGCTCTTCTAGATCGGTTGCAAAAGAACCTGAGAAGGGGCCTTCCTTTCAGGAGATTCTTTTCTCCAGCTGGTCCAGTCTAAGGAAGGGGAACCTCAGGGCCAAGTGTGGCCCTCCAGGCCTTTCTATCTGGCCCTTGGCACTCTCCTCAGACCACACTCCCTCTCCCTCTAAGCTACATCTCTTGCCAGTTCCTGGACAGAGGACAAAGAGGGGTGTGTGAGTATACGTGTAGAAACTGAGGTCCAGCTCCGAGGGCCTTCTGGCGGTTCCCTCACTGCGAGAAGCCAAGTTACAGGGAACCAGGGCCTTCTCGGTAGTGGCACCCGCCCTGTGGAACGTCCCCCCCCCCCCCTCAGATGTCAAGGAGAAAAACAACTACCAGGCTTTTAGAAGACATCTGAAGGCAGCCCTGTTTAGGGGAGGTTTTTTAATGTTTGATGCATTACTGTATTTTAATATTTTGTTGGAATCCGCCCAGCGTGGCTGGGGAAGCCCAGCCAGATGGGCGGGGTATGTATGTACGTATGCATGCATGTATATATGTATGTATAAATAAATATATTTTTATTATTAACTAACCTACTGTACAAAGGAAAAATTGTGGGGTTTTTTTTTGCTGTGAGCCACTCTGAGATCTTTGCAAGGAGGACGGCATGCAAATTTAATAAATAAATAAAACAAAACGAATAAGTAAAATAAACTAAAACAAAAATTGCACGTGTTGCTATGCTCACTTTTGTATCCCCCCCCCCCACCTCTGGCATACGGACCCCTAGAAATTTTCCCAGAAGGCAATGTGTTCCTCGGACCGAAAAAGGCCTTGACTGTCTCCAACCTAATGAAGGGCAATGACTGTATGGCATGGATGGACTCCAGCTGCCATCAAGCCCAGCTATAGCTCAGGAGACAGAAGCTGGAGCCCAACAATATCTGAAGGGTCATAGGTACTCTGTCCCTGAAATACGGTTGTCAGAGCGGCCAAGAACGAGACCTTGCAGAAGACACCAAAATGCATGGAATCTCGCTTCCCAGTTACTAGGCCGCCATACAACTTACCGTATTTTTCGCCCTATAGGACGCACCGTCCCATAAGGCGCACCTAGTTTTTTGGGAGGGAAATAAAGGGGGGAAATTATTTCCCCCCCAGGCGCGGGGCTGGGGCGGGGGAGGCCCAAACTTCCCCCGACCCCAGCCCCCAAACAGGCAGCTCTCTGCAAGCCATGGGAGCCCAGCGCTGGCTCCCGCTGCTTGCGGAGAGGTCTGCGAAGCCTGGACGCGCTGATCTCAGCACGTGCAGGCTTCAGCATGCCGGCAACTCTCCGGAAGCAGCGGGAGCGCTCCCGCTGCTTGCGGAGACGTCCGCAAAGCCTGGAGAGCGAGAGGGGTCGGTGCGCACCGACCCCTCTCGCTCTCCAGGCTTCAGCGAAAGCCTGCATTCGCCCCATAGGACGCACACACATTTCCCCTTCATTTTTGGAGGGGGAAAAGTGTGTCCTATAGGGCGAAAAATACAGTAGATGTATTGATTCATTCCATGTATAACAAGTCCCTTCCTTTTTCCTTTAAAGCAGTGTTTATCAAACTTGGGTCTCCAGCTGTTTTGGGGGTTTTTAAGGTTTTTTTTATATTTTTCAAATTTATACATTTCATTAGTTTTGCAACCAATCTAACATTTCCAAATTTTGGCTTCCTTCCCCCTTTCTGCGGTTCCTTAAATTATTTTTTAAATATCTTCTGCATACCCAACTTCGTTTAACTTGCTCGTTTGTTTATCTACTGTAAATATACACACTTATAAAACTGCAGGTTATTACAATAATCCTGCTAATGTTCTTATCTGTTTACAATTTAGCTGTAAATATTCAATAAGCCATTTCCACTCTTTTATAAAAAGTTTGTTATCTTGATTTCTTATTCTTCCGGTATTTCTGCATATTCCATAAGCTTTTGTATCCATTCTTCTTTTTCTGGCACTTTTGCTTCTTTACACTTTGGAGCACGTAACATTCTTGCCGCTGCAGTAGCATACATAAATAAATTTCTATACAATTTAGGTAGTTCTGTCCCTAATAATTCTCAAAAGAAATCTCTAGCTAGCAGGACCATTGGTAAGGGCCGATGGGAGTTGTAGTCCAACAACAGCTAGAGACTCAGGTTTGAGAAACACGGCTTTAAAAGACGAAACTCAGACTAGCAGAGGTCTGCGGCAGCCGTATTTCAAAATCTGTAACCGTACAGGGTTTACCGTATTTTTCGCTCCATAAGACACACTTTTTTTCCTCCTAAAAAGTAAGGGGAAATGTGAGTGCGTCTTATGGAGCAAATGGCGCTGTGCAGAGAGGGAGAGCTCTCCTGCGAAGCGGGAGGAGGAATGGAGCCCCGCTTCCTGTCCTGGCTTCTGCCTTAGCTGCGCGCAGCCTCTTCCGGGCAGGGGGAGCCTTCATCCCACTGACCTGAAGAGGCTTCGCGCGGCTATCCCAGAAGCCGATCCCTCTTGCTGTTCCGGCTTCTGGAATTCAGATTTTTTTTTCTTGTTTTCCTCCTACAAAAACCAGGTGAGCCTTATGGTCTGGTGCGTCTTATAGAGCGAAAAATACGTATTTTGAGACCTTGTGGTCACAGTGGCTCAAGACAGGGAAAACTAAGGGAGAGAGCTCTCAGGCAAGTTCCTGATTAGAAAAGGGGGATCCCTGATTAGCCACATGCTCAGGGCTTACCTGAAAGATCAGGAAGGTTTTAAGACAAGAAGACTTACTGTACTTTTCCATGTATAAGACGCCCCCGTGTATAAGAATGGGGGGAGATGGCACAGAGCTTTTTTTGCGGAGGATTGCCGAAAGTCACCCACCCGCACGCATCGTCGCCAGCAGAAGCTGCCAATCACCCGCCCGACTGCTGGAGCGTCACCATCCATTGACGCAGCAACCAATGACACGCACAATATCTGCTGAAAGCCGTGGCAGCAACCAATCAAACGTCCACCCTGTGCACTACAGCCCCCACTTTTTAGCATGGTTTTTAAAGAAAAAAACATAGTCTTATACACGGAACAGTACAGTAATACCCAAGAGGTGCACATTGCTCAGGTTATCTGCACAGGTGAGGCTAACCTGGCTGCAGCTCAGCTACTGTGGATGCTTCCCCAAGAGAGGTGCCCAACAAGGAAAACCCAAGTGCCTCTGTGCACAACCCGACTTCAAGTCACCTGCTTGTTCGTTAGCCGCTAGCGTCTGCTCAAACTCTATCCGCAACATCTCATACTCCTTGCGGACCTGAGCAAGGGTGTCTTCGAGCTGAATGACCTCTGTTCGCAGCTTCTTGTGCAGGCTGACTTCATCCCGCTGGTGAGAAAGAGAAGGAGAGATTTCAGCCTCGATGTCTCTGACTTCAGCAGCAGCCCCCTCTTGCTGTGGGACGAGAAGGTGCTGAGAGAAAGGGCTGCAGACCCTCTTCTTATGCCGTGCATGTTGGGTTAAGGACCCAACAGCAGCAGCTAGTTCTCCTGCAGCTTCCCTCTTCTAAATAATTCCTGGACATCCACAGACCCTTGCTTCGAGGGAGGACGGGTGTGCCGCTGTAAGCGGCCAGAGTGATTCAGCATCGCGCTAAGCTCCTGCAGCCAACCGGAAGCCACGGAAACCCCATAGCACGTTCGGGTTCCAAAGAACATTTGCAAACCGGAACACTTACTTCCGGGTTTGCAGCACTCGGGAGCCAAACCGTCTGAGTACCAAGGCGTTTGGGATGCGAGGTACGACTGTAATCCGAAAAGGGTTTCTTCTACAAACACCTCATTGTTAGAGTCTCTTTGTCATATAGTAAGGGACCCCTGACCATTAGGTCCAGTCGTAGCCGACTCTGGGGTTGCGGCGCTCATCTCGCTTTACTGGCCGAGGGAGCCGGTGTACAGCTTCCGGGTCATCTGGCCAGCATGACTAAGCTGCTTCTGGCAAACCAGAGCAGCGCACGGAAACACCGTTTACCTTCCCGGCGGAGCGGTACCTATTTATCTACTTGCACTTTGACGTGCTTTTGAACTGCTAGGTTGGCAGGAGCAGGGACCGAGCAACAGGAGCTCACCCAGTCATGGGGACTCGAACCACCGACCATCCGATCGGCAAGTCCTAGGCTCTGTGGTTTAACCCACAGCACCACCCGCGTCCCTCTTTGTCATATAATAATAAATAAATAAACCTTTATTGTCACTACACCACCTGTGTGCATTGAAATTAAACAAGCCCCCCCCCTCAACACAAACGCTCAGTCTTGCTCGCACTCTGTGTGCTTGTCAGAAGTCAATTGCACCACTATTTTTTTGTCCAGCAGCGAGTTTAGTGCGGGTGCCAACTGCCATGATCCACCCCAAGGAAAGTGAGAGGAAAGAGAGGAAACAAGGGGAGGAAGCCGTTACCTCAATGAGCTCCACCTGGCGCTGGTGGGTACCCCGGGTGCCGTGAAGCAGCGTTCGGGCCTCGTCTAGCTGAGATTTCAGTTGCAGGCTCTCGTTGTACAAAACAGAGAACTGGGATTGCATGCAGCGGTACTCTGGGGTTTCCTTCACCACCTCCTCCACTGCCCGCCTCAGGTCCACCTGGGCAGGGGGCCACAGAACAGGGGGTGGGGAGGCAAAAGAGAAAATGGTGCCCCGTGACACACGCAGAAACAAAAACTGCACTCAACACTATGCAGAAGAGCGGAGGGAATTCCAAATGTCTGCAGTGTGCTTAAACGGCCAGAAAGTGGCAGCACTGCATCAAAAATCGTTCTACAGTTGCAAGGAAACACTCGCTTCATAAGGGAGGGGTGGGAATCTATGGATTTTGAAACACAGCGTGTTGTTTTCAAACAAGCAGCTTCTGAGGAGCCAGGGAATAAAACAAAGAGAGGCACGTTTTTACAGACCTCACCCAAACTGTATCCAAGTCATGCGTAAAGCATGTTATCTTAAGAAAGAAATTCATGAAAGGATCTGCTGAACCCAACCTATGGAGATCACTTAATGCAGGCATCAGCAAACTTTTTCAGCAGGGGGCCGGTCCACTGTCCCTCAGACATTGTGGGGGGGGGCAGACTATATTTTTTTGAGGGGTGGGGATGAACGAATTCCTATGCCCCACAAATAACCCAGAGATACATTTTAAATAAAAGCACACATTCTACTCATGTAAAAGCACCAGGCTGGCCCCACAAATAACCCAGAGATGCATTTTAAATAAAAGCACACATTCTACTCATGTAAAAACACGCTGATTCCTGGACCATCCGCAGGCCGGATTTAGAAGGTGATTGGGCCGGATCCGGCCCCCGGGCTTTAGTTTGCCTACCCATGACTTAATGCATACCTTTCCTCCTTCCAATGAGCTAAAAAGCTGGGATGGGGAGCCTGTTGCCCTCCAGAGGTTCTCAGACACCAAATCCCATCAGCTCCAGCCTGCATAGTCAATGCTTAGAGCTGATGGATGTTGTAGTCCAGCAGTGCGCGCACACACACACACACACATCTCTAGGCTAGAGAGCTCTGCCTCCACTGGCATGGCGGAAGCATCACTCGACATACAACATTTACCTGTCCTAATCAACAAGCCACCTGGATTGAACAGGTCATGCTGCCCCTTGTGGTGAGCTACTAGAACTGCAATAGGGAGCATCTTCCTGGGACAGTAGAGTGTTCTAAGGCTTAGGACTAGCTCAGGGGTCAGCAACCTTTTTCAGCTGTGGGCCAGTCCACAGTCCCTCAGACCATGTGGGGGGCTGGACTATATTTTGTGGGGGGAGGGGGGAATGAATGAATTCCTATGCCCCACAAATAACCCAGAGATGCAGGGTTATAATAAAAGGACACATTCTACTCATGTAAAGATACGCTGATTCTCAGACCGTCAGCGGGCCGGATTGAGAAGGCGATTGGGCCGCATCCAGCGCCCGGCCTTAGGTTGCCTGCCCCTGGACTAGCCTCATCCACACAGGCTGCCAGGAAGTACTAGGAACAGCTTCCATCATCATCATCATCATTATTTTCATCATCCTGCCTTTTAACTGTTAATTAAAATTTAATTTCAAAGTCTGTAAAAATTAAGAGTGCGGGGGTGGGGAGGAGGTATTCCTCGACTATCAGAAACGTGGAAAATACTTTCCCTCCCTGGTACCTTCAACTTGTCGTTCTGCGTGGTCACTTCCTCAAGATCCTGACGCAACTTATCGAGCTCACTCAGGCGGTTCTGGGCAAGCTCCTTGTTTTCCTCGAGTTCGGCATTCATCTCCTCAAACTGCAAAAGAGAGAAAGGGAAAGGAGCCAGTTGCTGAAAGCCCCATTCGCACCTCCACACCCACTGCTACTTCTATGCTTGCCCGTGTGCAAAGTCTCAAGGTTTACCTTCCGAGAGTTGATCGTGATTGTGCCCCCATACAGGCTGCTTCCAGCTCCATACACCTTGTACCCTTTTGAGTTCACCTGCAAAAGACACACTAGTTTTATTTTCAACGTGCAATTTCTTAAGCATCGAGAGCCGCTTTGGAGACGATGGTCCCAAACAAGCGGGATACAAATCTAAAAATAAAATAAGGACAACGCTCGCTAGGCATTCCCTCCTTCCGACAATTAACAGTGGAGGCCGCCATACGCTGAGTCAGGTCATCAATCCATCTAGCTCAGGACGGTCTGCACTGACTGGCAGTATCTCTCCAGGGTTTCTGCCAGGGGTCTCCCCTGGCCACACCTGGAGATGCTGAGGATTGAACCCAGACCAATCCTGTGTGCAAGGCATAGATGCTGCACCATGGAGTTACAGTCCCTGCCAACACCTTCCAGCACTTCTACAACCCTGGGGCTGTTCCCAGGGGTGCTGAGTCTCACCCGCTCCAAGACATCTGCCAGGTGCCTGTTCAGCCTCTGCTCCCGCTTGCGGATCTTGTCGATGTCCCACTGCAGGTCGTCAATCATGGTCTCCAGCACAGAAACGCGAGACTCCGCCATCTCCACTTTCCTTTGCAATTTAGCAAACTGCAGCAAAGGAAGAGGGGCAAGGAGGAGAATGAGAAAGCGCAAGAAACTGTTTTTATCGCAGCTCAGAGAGCAACTGACTGCCTGGACCAGTGATGGCCAAACTTGGCCCTCCATCTGTTTTGGGACTACAACTCCCATCCTCCCTAGCTAACAGGGCCAGTGGTCAGGGATGATGGGAACTGTAGTTCCAAAACAGCTGGAGGGCCAGGTTTGGCCATCGCTGGTCTAAACTTAACTTCCCACATGCTGAGGCAAGCAGATGTTCCCCTCCCTCTTCCCAGAAGCCTCAGTGCTTCCCTTCCACATGGAAAGAAAACGCAGTAGACAGAATGGAGAGTTGCTGCAGTGGCTTGCATGCTCCTCGCTAGACAACCTTGGGCAAGTTACACTCTCTCTGCCTAAAAGCCTCTGGGGGCAACATCAGTTCACCTGGCCATGGCATTTCCTTGGTCCAGTTAACCCACACGCCCAACTTACTCTCTCTCTCTCTCTCTCTCTCTCACACACACACACACACACACACACATATCTACACACTGAAACCCCACAACTTTGTCAACAGGATTCTTTTTCTGCTACCCAGTTTACAGCACTGCAGATCCTCTCCTTGTTACCTCCTGAGACATGGTGCGGTGCTTTTCCTGGAGTAAATCAGCCAGTTCTTGCAGTCGCTTGTTCTCGTTTGCCAGGTAGGAGTTCAGCTCCTGGAGAGCCTCTTCCATCAGAGAAACATCTGAGGGAAGAAAGGCTTTTGGAACACTACTATAAAAAAAAATCGGAAGCTAGAGGGCCTAGGCGTATTCTGTGCAAAACTCAGCACTGACTATGCAAACTCAGCATCCTTAGAATCTTGGCGGGTTTTGTTTTTCAAAGCAAGCTTTTTCCCTCACGGTTAACGACAGATTTCAAAAGTGTGGGAAGCAAGGCCCAGTGATCTCGCATCCGATTTGTGGGGCGGAATTCAACACAGCACTCGGGAGATTGTTCTGTCACCTCAAGCTTTTCTGTCTGCCCAATGGAACAATATCCACTCACACATTGTTCTGGGAGTTCTCCCTACACTCCAGAGTCTATTTGGGGGAGGCAGAGGACATGTGGGGGAAGGCAGGGGGAGGCTTGCATTGACTTCTACTAATGGAACCAGGCAGCTGAATCCAGCCCCCAAGGTTCAAGGTTTCAGCATCCTGCTATTGTTCCTTCATGCTCAGATGTGGAGGCATAGCAATGGTGGCCACGGAAATGCAGAGAGGAGAATGGTCCTGCACTGAAGGAAGAAAGCAAGCAAGCAGCAGCAGACCCACTAAGAATAGGGTTAGCTCTCAACAGCATCTACCGCTCTCATCAAACCATACAATAGGGAACACCTGACGCAACTAATCACAAGGAAAGAGGGGCAGCTAGCAGCCTGGCTTGCTGGCCAAACCTCCAGGAACTAAAAGACTAGGCCCCTGCCCCGAGGAGCATACAATCTAAAATTTGAAACAAGGAGAACCACAACAGTGGTAGCATTTGGCTACTTTGAGATTCATTTCCCCCCCAAGTTATTTATGAACTGCTTTTGAGAACGAAGCCCTCAAAAACGATATATATTTTTGGGAACATCCCATACCTCCGCTGTTCAGCTTCTGGGAGAGCACATCCACCCTCTCCTGGAGCTTATCGTACATGGTCACAATCTGCGTGACGACCCGGCGAGAAGACTCCACGCGCTCCTGCAACTGAGATTCCATTTCCTCGCTGGTGCTGCTGGCCAGCGTAGCCAGGAAAGAGAAGGCCGGCTCAAAGATCTCTCCTAGGAAATGATAAGAAATAATGCCCAGCCATGAAAGGACACAGCTTTGTGCTCCCTGCTATTGTTGTTAAAAAAAAATTGTATACTGCCCTATACCCGTGGGTCTCAGCGTGGTTCACAAGATAAAATCACAATATAAAAACACAAACTACATAAACAAAATAAGAATGAAAACAACCCAAAAAAACCCTCAATACATTTTAAAAGGGCATTTGATGTCAACCACCCAAAGGCCTTGAAACCTAAATGGGGCAGTTATCAATGAATTCATTGTGTCTTGCCCTACTCACCACAGGCCCACAAGGCAAAATGGCTCTAGGTTCTAGGGCATCAGGAAAACTTACGTTTTCAGGGGTAGATTACCCTAAACAGATTGCCATGGTTTTCACAGGAGTTATTTCCAGTTCAGAATTTTCCACACCAGGAGAGAACCTCAGAGCTGCCGCTCCTAAGCCACAATGGCGGCCCATTCTCACCTCTCTCCCGCTCTTCTTTGCGCTCCTGGTTACTGTCCGAATCGGGTTCCGGTTCCGGCACCACCAGGGCTTTCCGTTCTGACAGAAGGTCACCGAGGCCTTGGTCCAAGTCGTAGCGCTTCAAAATGATGCGAATGTTCTCGTCGAACTGAAGGGGAGGGGGAAGAAACACATAGCGCTCAATTTTCAAGGGGGTTGAGACAAGCAGTAGGAAAGGGAATGGGACTGAGAGAGGCAGACCCTGGCACACCTGGCTCCAGTAGCGATTGACAATCAGCAGTGAAGCGTCGTCTGTGGCCTGCCGCCTTTCCAGTTTCTCTATGTGCTCCCGCAACTCATCCTCGATAGCCTGCCGCTGGTCCAGCATCTCTGCCAGCTTCCGGTTCTTGGTCTGGAGGGTGCGGATGTCCAGTTCTTCCTGAAATCACGCCAAGAGCAGTTACCACAATACAGGCTCAACTCAGGCCTAGTTCCCTCCGAGACAGTAGATTTGGCTGCAGAGGAACTGACAGCAGGAGACAACTGGCATAGCGGATTTTTCTTCCAGACCAGGAGAAAGGAGAATGGGGAATTAAAGGACAAGCTCATTAAAAGTGAGCACAGAAAATTAACACGGCAGGAAGAAAGGCTCCAGCGCTAGCCGTGGTAGCTTGTTTGTTTGTTTTCAACGTGCAGAGATTTTTTTAAAAAATTGGGTTGGATGACAGAGTAGCCAATCAAGTAAAACAGGGTGGCCCTCTGGCTACTGCTGGACTCCAACTCCCATCAGGCCCAGTCAGCATAGCTAGTGGGCAGGGGTGCTGGGAGTTGGAGTCCACAGGCCCTCACCTGCAGCCTGCAGCCCAGAAATAGATTTGCGATTGCAAAAAGAACTAGGCTTCAGACCTCCCAGCTATCAAACGGAGCTTATCCCACAGGACCCGATGGGAGCCCAAAAGTGGGAACTGGAATTCCATTCAGCAGATTTGTGTAGAAATGGAGAAGACCACTGCAGAAAGAGATACAAACCGTTGAGGAGACGCCACCAAGTTTAATGGTCTCCACTGTGGTTCCCGAGTCTTCGACTCCCGCCTTCTTCTCCGGAGGTCCGGAGGGACTGGCCTCCGAAGCCACCCGTTTGTTCCCAATCCCAGACATGGTGGGGCAGGACTGGAGGTGCCCCCCTCTCCTGAAAAAAAAGAGAAAGTGTTTTTTATATATACAACAACAAGGTTTTCTTTCTATCTTGCTCCACAGGAAGGATTCCTAACTAGCTGCACAAATCAAATTTGAAACAGCCTTCAAATTAATTATTTATTATTATTATTATTATTATTATTATTATTATTATTATTAGTACCCCGCCCAGCTGACTGGGCTGCCTTGCCACTCTGCGCAGCTTCCAACAAATATAAAAACATGATTATTAACTGGAAACATTAAAAAACTTCCCTAAACAGGGCTGCCTTCAGGTGTCATCTAAAAGTTGTGTAGTTCTGTATCTCCTTGACATCTGATGGGAGAGTCTTCCACAAGGTGGGTGCCACCACTGAGAAGACCCTCTGCATGGTTCCTGTAACTTCACTTCTTGCAGTGAGGGAACCACCGGAAAGCCCTCAGATCTGGACCTCAGTGTCCGGGCTGAATGATGGGGTAGAAACATATAGTGGGCCGAAGCCATTTAGGGCTTGAAAGTTCAGCACCAACACTTTGAATTGTGCTCGGAAATGTACTGGGAGCCAGTGTAGGCCTGCTGCATCTGAAGTTTTGCTTTGAGACCAATCTGCTTCAGAGTAATTGACGCATCACTTTTTAAGTCTGTAAATTGAGCCTACAGATACTTGTTCACTTAGTTCAATGGTGAGGAACCTGTGGGCCTCCAGATGTGGAAAGACGCCATCTCCCATCAGCCCCAGCCCCAGCACTGCTAACATTCAGGGATGATAGGAGCTGTAGTTTAACAACATCTGGAGGGCTGCAGGTTCCCTAACCTGGCTTTACTTCATTCTTTTGCCACTGCTTCTCTGCAGAAGCGAGACTTGGGATCAGAGCCGTCTTTTTTAAAAAGCACACTGGAATCTAGAAATGCAATTATCAAATCTTTAAACACACACCCAGTGCAGACTGAATAAAGCAGGGACGTTTAGGGGCAAGGGTAGCTCCGTAGCCTGCCCAGATGACCTCTACTCTGCCTGAAAACACAAACACAGAACGGGGAATAGAAATAGGGACGTGGAAAGCAAGGGGACTGGAACAGATCCTGGCTGACAAAACTGAACTGCAGGATAGGGAACACAGTTCCACTCCCTGGACAGAAAAGTGCTTGAAAACATGGGCGCCTGATCATCAGAAGCAAAGGCCTTTATTAATTATTATAAATAAGAATAATAATGATTAACATGCTACCCATCTCTGGGTAGACTCCCAACAAAATATTAAAAGCACAATAAAACATCCACCATTGAAAAGTTCCCTGAACGGGGCTGCGTTCAGATGCCTTCTAAAAGTCAAATCATTGTTCATCTGTTTGGCATCTGCTTGTTGGACAAAGCCTCAAAAACAAAAAAACACCTAACCAAAGGCAAGCTTGGAAAATTTCCGTAAAATCTAGAAGAATTTTCCGGATTCCCCCTACCCAAAAAAAAAGATTGAACAGTTGGCAGCCTCTACTCCCTTTCTTTATTTTACCCCTTTTCTCCAAGCAAATCCTGCGACAAGGTGTGCAGTGTTTCCCAAAAATAAAGCCGTGTTCCCTTTTGGCGGGTGGGGGGCAGTCTGCACATGCCTTGGGGCACCCTCTCCAGGGCAGTGGGAAGTTTTGAAACCCCAGAGTGGCCACGGTAGCACCCCAAAAAGCGAGCACCCAGAGGCCCCTGGCTGAGCCTGCCAACCCAAAGCACTGTCACCCACTCCCACCCCAGGCTCTGGTGGCTGCCAGCCAGAGCTGGAATGAAACCCACCCGGGCAAGGGAGCCCCCTCTGCCCCCTTCTGCCCTAGGCCTCCCCCCAACCCCCAACGTCGTCCCGCCCCTCAGGAAATGAAACCGTCCCCCCCACCCGCTCCCCCCGGTCGTCGCAGGTGTGCCCATCCTCCCAGCACTCTCACCTGCAGACCCAGCCGAGCCTCCGACCTCCGGCAGTTGCTCCACAGGAAGCAGCCCTTCGATGACGACAGAGGCGGCTCGGCCAATCGCGTCTGGCTCCTCCCACCCTCTCTTTCTTTCTCCGCCCGGCTTCGGAAAGCGACAGGTGCCCTTAGTTAAAATGGCGGTCGCTCGTGGAACCGTAGCGCCAAATTCAGATTGACAAGACCGGTGCCTATATTTCGAGACTTTCTACAGAGAAAGGATGGGGGAGGGACGGAGGAGCAACTAGGCTTCTGCTTTTGACTGACTGCGGGTTTAATCACGTTTCCTTGCAGGGCTGCTCGGTGGCTACTAGACACAATGGCTATATAAACTGCTCTCCGCCCAGTGGCGTAGCGTGGGTTCTCAGCACCCGGGGCAAGGCAAGTAATTTGCGCCCCCTAACCCGTGGATTTTAGCACTCGAGTCTCTTCCGCGCCCCCCCCAGATGTTGCACCAGTTGCAGCAGGCCCCCCTGCACCCCCCACGCTACGCCACTGCTCCCACCACAAGTCTTCAGGACAGCCTTCCGAAGGCTGGCGGCGGGAGGAGGTCTCTCCGCCCCACCGCCAGCCTTCGGAGGAGGTCCGAGGACAGTGGGGTTCCTGCTTCCTCGAGGAGGGCCGGCCAAACGCGCCCCCCCCCAAATGTTGCGCCCGGTGCGGCCGGCACCCCTGGCACCCCCCACGCTACGCCACTGCCTCCGCCGTTGGAGGCAGTAATGCTTTTGATTGGCAGTTGCTGGAAACCGCAGAAGGGTTAATCTGTGCTCTGAAACCTGTTTTGCTGGTCCCGTCCCCCCCCCTCTTGGTGGTCGCTGTGAGAACAGGATGGTCGGCGAATTGAATAAAATCCTTAATCAATCACATAACAAGGCATATCCAGACTATTTGAATGGCAATGCCGATCAAGCGGAGAGGAGGGCGGGGTGGGACCTCTCAAATATTTTAGGTAAAGGGACCCCTGACCATTAGGTCCAGTCGTGACTGACTCTGGGGTTGCGGCGCTCATCTCGCTTTATTGGCCGAGGGAGCCCGCGTACAGCTTCCAGTTCATGTTATTTTTATAATGAGTAGTTTTGCGGCTCCCAGTTTTTTTTCCTTCGGAAACGGGTCCAAGTGGCTCTTTTTGTTGCAGACCCCTGAACTATACGGACCTTTGTTGGCAAGGTGATGTCTCTGCTTGTAGGTTGCATTATTGCCCGCAAATGCCAGAGATTCCCACATCTCTCCAGTCTCCCTCCAGGCAAGAAAGAGGCGTTGTCTCTAGTCTAAGGACACCTTCCAGCCAGGGAAAAGCACTCAAGTGGGATAACAGGCTGGTTGGGGGTCTGGCCTGGCCGAAGAGAGAGTTCTGGAGGGCTGCATTTAGCCCTCTGGGCTCGAAGTTCCCCAACTCTGCCCTAGAGAGTGACATAGTATGTTTATTTTATTTGTATTTAGTACACAAAAGATGGAAGCTTGCCCAATGTTTTATTTGCATCTGGCATTCATTCAATACAACAGGAAAGCAGTGGGAAATCTTTGCTGCTGCTGCTTCCTCCTGTCAGGTAAAAGGTAAAGGTAAAGGGACCCCTGACCATTAGGTCCAGTCGTGACCGACTCTGGGGTTGCAGCGCTCATCTCGCTTTATTGGCTGAGGGAGCCGGCGTACAGCTTCCGGGACATGTGGCCAGCATGACTAAGCCGCTTCTGGCGAACCAGAGCAGCGCACGGAAACGCCGTTTACCTTCCCGCCGGAGCGGTACCGATTTATCTACTTGCACTTTGACGTTCTTTCGAACTGCTAGGTTGGCAGGAGCAGGGACCCAGCAACGGGAGCTCACCCCGTGGCGGGGATTCGAACGGCCGACCTTCTGATTGGCAAATCCTAGGCTCTGTGGTTTAACCCACAGCACCACCCAAGTCCCCTCAAATATTTTATTGGGGGCTCAAAGGGACATTGGCCCCTAGGAGTTGGCTCCTATGGCCATTGGCTTGATCCAGCCAGGTTCTTCGAATGTTCTTATGCTGCGAGCTGAGATGTGTTTCTGCGGGTGGGATTTTTCTGTCTGGAAATCAAAACCAACCAAGTACAAGAAATAAAAGGGGAAGGGAAAGCTCAATACAGTGGTACCTCTGGTTACATACTTATTTCATTCTGGAGATCCGTTCTTAACCTGAAACTGTTTTTAACTTGAAGCACCACTTTAGCTAATGGGGCCTCCCGCTGCCACCGCACCACTGGAGCACGATTTCTGTTCTCACCCTGAAGCAAACTTCTTAACCCGAGGTACTATTTCTGAGTTAGCGAAATCCGTAACCTGAAGCGTATGTAACCTGAGGTACCACTGTAACTGCCCAGCCCCCGATTTTAAAGCACCATTGTGATCCAACCCCCCCCCCCCCACGTAGTAGCTGGATTTTATTCTTTGCTGATTTTTTTTCAAGGGAAACCCAATCTTTCTGCAGAATCTTTATCTATTGGCTTCTTCGGAGCAGTCCGACTTGGGAGCGGAGGAAAACTTCAAAATGAACCGGGAAGTTTAGTATCCAGGCAACAGAGTCATGCTACTCTAAACTTTTTCATCTCTCTATGCCACACATTCGTTTGGCGCGACGTCCGGCTAAACGCTGACTTTCTTCCGTTGCGAGAGTTTTCGAAGCCCCTCTGCCTTTACTAAACATGGCCGCCAAAGTTTATGAATTCCTATGCTCTTGAAGTTAAAGTGACCATAAGAAACATGGCTGCCACTTTGCCTTTACCCTTCCAGCCTCATTTTCCCCTTTATTCGCGGTAGCTTGAAGTCTTCGTGCCCTAAGTTGTAATGGCGGACAAAATCTGTTGGGCAACCTGTATGGGTACCAAAGCAACAGTTTGCCATAAATTCCATTCGTCCCAAGCGGAAGTGAGGAAGTTTAGCGGAAAGAGGTATACATTTTTTTTTAAGGTTAGGGAAAAACCCGCTCGTTATTTTAGCAGTCTTCTTAATTCTGTAGCTGAGCCTGTTTGGCTGGCTCAATAACAGTCTATTATTGTACAACTATTGCGTAATTTGCTGAGCTATATTGGGTTTGGGATTTCTGAAAATATCATTATCACCATTTCATTTTTTTTATGCCGCCTTTCTGCAGTTAAAAACCATGTCCTGGGTGCCTTACAACATGAAAAGAATTACATAATTACAAAAGTGAGTATACTTATAAACAGTAAATAAAGCATATCAAAAAGTACACAACAAAACTGAACAATGTCCACATAAATCATAAACACAGCTACAAAAAGTTACTATCAATAACAGCAAAAAAAGAAAACAATTCCCCAAACAATAACTCTGCCAAAGCATATGTATATTTGTATATTTATTTATAAAGTTATTAATAGTTATCTGATAAAATGTAAATATGAAAATTAAGAGTTCTGGGGTAGATTGGGAAGCAAATGCATATTTTGAAACCTGCAGAATCTCATGATTCCTAGCTTAGCCTTCTAGGTCTGTAGTTGGAATGGGTGGATGAAGTCTCTCCCCCCCCCTCCATTTTTGTTTTTATTGCAAATAATTAAATCAACAGGGAAGGTCTTTGTTTTTCCTTCTTAAAGATCCTGCTTTTGTATCTCTCAGGCCAGCAAGTCCCCAGGCACAAAAAATAATGTGTGTGTCTCTGATCACCCACCTTAAGCCAATCAGAACTGTGCTTCTTCAAATCTGTATACGTACTTTATTTCTTCCCTAGCTGGCTTGTCTCCTGAGACAGACAGGTGCCAACAATCTAACTTGCAGCAGTGTGTGAGAGAGATGTTGGAAGACAGAGAGAAAAGATTTGTTTTTATTTCATTTCATGGCCACAAGGCAGAGGGCAGGGGGAGAACTTTCCACATGCTTCTTTTCAGGAGGACAAATTGGCAACACTTTTTTCTCCTTTGCTATGGGTGGAGGGCTTCCTTTCCCCCCTTACTTGAAGGGCAATAGGGAATGCGGAGGGAATATGACTGCAGCAGAAAAATGAGGGGCTTTTTGTTGTTAGTCACCCTGACTTCAGCATATTTAAAGTATACTTGTTTCTGAACCTGGTTGTTCCTTATAATGTATAGATATCGTTCCTTCTCTAGGTTCAGAGGCAGTCTGTCTCTGAATATCCCGCTTAGGGCTTCATTGTACATCTGATTACCATTGTGGGAAGCAGGATGCTGAAATCGATGGACCTTTGGCATGATCCAGCACAGCTGCTCTTATATTCAAAGGGATCCCCACCCCTTTTAAAATAAAAGATTGCCCCCTTTCCATCCAGTTTCTTCAGTCCAGTTTATTTTTATCTGTGCTAACCTGCAAACGCATTTCAAGCTGGCCTGATACTAGACTTTTGTGGGGGGGGGGGTGGAGTGGTGACTGTTTATCTGCTAATTAGTGAGCAGAAGTATTATTTGATTATTCTTTTGAGTATAGCTAAGGCTGTTTGTTATGATTTATATGGTGGGTGTGTTGTTTACTCGTAAATGTTATATTAGACGATATACTGATGGATTGCATTATTCCTCCCACTGTTTCTTCTTCCCTTACAGTAGAGTGTGTGTGTGCGCGCGCACGTGCTTATTGCTGTAAGTCACTTTGAGATCTTCGGTTGACAAATTAAGTTTAATAAATAAAGATAACAAAAACTAGAGAGAGAAAACTCAGTGCAACTAGAAGCATTTTAAAAGTGTTTGCGCGTATAGTATTTTTGGCAATGGATGCATTATGATGTAATGAATGCATAAATTCCAAAACTTACATCAATAGGTGTCTACCTTAATTTCTTAATCATAATACAGTGGTACCTCTGGTTGCGAACGGGATCCGTTCTGGAGGCCTGTTCGCAACATGAAAAGAGCGCAACCCACAGCAGCATGTCTGCGCACGTGCGGGTTGCGATTCACCGCTTCTGCGCATGCACATGATGTCATTTTGCGCTTCTGCGCGAGCGGCAAAACCCGGAAGTAACCCTTTCCGGTACTTCTGGGTCGCCGCGGGACGTAACCTGAAAAAGCATAACATGAAGCAAATATAACATGAGGTAGGACTGTACCTTGCTCATCTGGCTGGGTTCCACTCTGGCTGGCTTCCAGCACATAAAAAGCCAATAAAATGTCAAACATTAAAAACTTACTGATACAGGGCTGAAGGCAATCCTGCCTTCCATCTTACATGGAAGTTTTCCCCTTGTCCATAAAAGATGTGCAAAAAAAATTGAGTTTTCTTTATAGGAGACAATTGTACTCTGTTCAGCCAGTGTGGTGTAGTGGTTAAGAGCGGTAGTCACGTAATCTGGGAAACGGGGTTCGTGTCTCCGCTCCTCCACATGCAGCTGCTGGGTGACCTTGGGCCGGTCACACTTCTGTGAAGTCTCTCAGCCCCACTCACCTCACAGAGTGTTTGTTGTGGGGGAGAAAGGGAAAGGAGAATGTTAGCCGCTTTGAGACTCCTGAGGCGGGATATCAAATCCAAACTCCTCCTCCTCTTCTTCTTCTTCTTCTTCTTCTTCTTCTTCTCCTCCTCCTCCTAAGTGCTGCTGGGATGCAAACAGCAAGTTAAAACTTGCAGCCTCACGAAGCCAAAATGTTACCAACTGCTGCCCTTGCCTGCTTTGAAGTGTTTTTGCATAGGGCATGTTATCCATCTGAACCACGAAGCACGAGTTAACATGCATTGTTATTGTTACTGTTATTATTGAAAAATGGGCAAATTGATAAATCGCAGCGATGGCCAAACTTGGCCCTCCATCTGTTTTGGGACTACAACTCCCATCATCCCTAGCTAACAGGACCAGTGGTCGGGGATGATGGGAACTGAAGTCCCAAAAGAGCTGGAGGGCCACGTTTGGCCATCACTGGATAAATGGAATGAATGCTGTTAGCAGCTCAGTTGCTAGAGCATGAGATTCTGAATCTCGGGGTCAAGGGTTTGAGCCCCATGTTGGGCAAAAGATTCCTGCATTGCAGGGAGTTTGCATGGATGACCCTGTGGTTCCTTCCAACGCTACAATTCTATGATTCTTGAATCTCATCAGAAATCTGTCGCCAAGCGTCTAGCCCAGGCATAGGCAAACTCGGCCCTCCAGATGTTTTGGAACTACAATTCCCATCATCCCGGACCACTGGTCCTGCTAGCTAGGGATGATGGGAGTTGTAGTCCCAAAACATCTGGAGGGCCGAGTTTGCCTATGCCTGGTCTAGAAGACGCTTAGCACCAGCTGCTGCAGGCAACTCTTTTTTATGACTTGGGATTCCGCTCTGCGTCTCTCTCTCTCTCTCTCTCTCTCTCTGGCCGCGGTAGTCACATGTCCAGCCTTCACGTCTTTGATCCCACCCTCGTTGCCAGAGAGAGAGGCAAGGGAGGAAACAAAACGGGGGGGGGGGGAGGGGAACCTGCCGGTGAGCAGGAGAGCAACAAGCAAACAGGAAAAAGCGGAACTCGGATTCCGAGCTGTTGCCGGGACGCGTAAAGGGGCAACAGGGAGGACTCGGGATTAAGTGCCGGTTCTGCTCCAAGGTGGGGTTCAGCACGCTCTCCTCCCACTTGAGGGGCTTTCTTCGACTCGTATCTGCGATGATTGTTTTTCCCCAGGTATGTGAGCGGCGGAAAGATCAGCTCCGTTTTTTTTAAACCTTCCTGTAAGCAGGTGGAAAGCTTGTCCGGGGCCATTTCGAAAAGGCATTTCTGTGCGTAAAGACGCACGGGGCGGGCGCAGGGGACTGGGGTTCAAGCATCCAGGCCGGCCCGAGATCTTTGTGGGGCTCCCCATGACCTCCGGGTGCTTTTCTGCCGATTATTATTGTGTGGTGCCCTAATTCATCCCCGCGCATTGAGGGCGAGGTGGGGTGACGGAAGCTGCTGATTCCGAGGAAAATAATAGGGGTGTGTTATGCCGGAAACTAATCTCCGGTTAACTGAGGCGGGGAAGAGAGAGCAGGCGCGAGAGACACGAGGATTAAAATTTCCGAGTTTGGAAATAAAGGGACTACCTCAAATGCGGTCTGCATTCGGGGAAGGAAGAGGCCGAGGCTGCCACTCGAATGGTTTAGCCCTGGGGAACAGGCAGAGATGGGACTTAATGTCTGCAGGTACAACTTCATTCTATCTTCTTGAAATAGCTGCCCTGCCTTTCCAGCGTGAGTTTTCTTTAATCTCCTGCAATGGCATTGTTTGTTACATGAATCTCTTGAACTATGGCCACGGAAGCCACAGGATTTCTGCAAAACTCCTACCAGCTGAGCTCTGCCAGATTAAAATGAAGGCACACTCAAGATTGTTTTTTCTCTTCCAAGTAGTTTTGTGGGGCAGGAGCAAGCGTTTCCCTTGTCCTGCCCGTCTATGGGCAGTGCATTCACTTCTAGAGGGGCTGTCATGGCGTAAGAAACACTTCTTTCAAAAGAGACCTCTGACAGCCGTGACAGCTGCCTGGCGATGTTTCATAACACCATTCTAAAGTTGGAGGAGAGGCCAGCTGGCGATACTTGTGATTACCTTGCCCCATTCTCCTTTGCTTGACCTTACCTGTGTAAACTACCTTTAATACCATGTGATCAGTGACCTTACACTGGTGTAAGGGGGTTGGCTAACGTCTCGTCTTTAGTGAAGTATGCCCAATACTTCGTTTCCTGTGGCAGTTCAAAAAACAAAATTGCACAACTACATAAAACAAATGTATAAAAACCTTTTTCTAAAAAGAAAGCTCTGCTTGAGTAGGGGGAACCTAACCAGGCCCGCTGGGAAGTCTCATCCTATAGAACCATAGACCTGTAGAGTTGGAAGGGATCCTGAGGATCATTTAGTCCAACCCCCTTCAATGCAGGAATATGCAGCTATCCCATATAGGGATCGAACCTGCAACCTAGGCATGATCAGCACTTTGCTCTAACCAACTGAGCCATCTAGCCTGGGAAAATTCTAACACATTCTTTTCTTCGAGGATTAGGATTATCACATAATCAACTTTAAACCACAAAAAAAAAACTTCATGAACAGGCCTTTCTGGTTCCAGGCAGGCATCTATGATAGTTTACATTTTAGTTCTGCTCGTCAGCCAAAACAAAACAAAACAAAATAGCCTCCAGAACAACTTAGAAATCGCTACAAACACGCTCAGGAACCAAGAAGACAAAAACTTCAGGAAAGAATGGGGGGGGGGGTTATAATTTATTTAGGAGACCGCTGTAAGCAGATGAAAACATTAGCAGGGTTTTAATATCGCTTGTAATGTAACAAATATTTCAGACCACATGGACAGATACAAAATATAGATTATGAAATAATGTGCAGTCGAAAATGTTAACAATAAGACCCATGGAAGGGATTGTGGGAAGTCTCAGGATTCAGAGTAATCTCTATATACGGATGTGTACTTGGTATTGTTATAAATTTACATTTACATAAAAACGATTGGGGGGAGGATCACTACAAACAGGACAGCCAGCAGCCTCAGATGTTTAATCTTAAAAGGTGTAGCGCAAAAGATTGCCTTACCCCAGATGTTCTCACGCGCCCACTTTGATTGGTGGAACTCACACTTTTATACGATCCACACAATACCCGCACCGTAAGAACGGAGTCATTCAGTACGGCTGCAGTGGCACTTTATAACTCCCTTCCTATAGATATCAGGCTGGTGCCTTCACTATTCTTTTTGGTCCCTGCTGAAGACACTGCTAATTTCGAGAAGCCTACCCAGATGTTTAGAAAGTTTGTACGAGTTTGGTCTATTCTGATCTGGTTTCAGCTTTTTGTATGTTTAAAATTATAGCTGTGCATTTTTTTTTTAGTGGTCATCTTATTGTTTAATCTTTTTTTGTGAACTGCTTTGAGGTTCTATCCTACAAGCAAGCAGTCTAATAAATTTCATGAAATAAACAAATAAAATAAATAACAGAAAAACGTACTGGGAAAGGAGAGAGCATAAACCAGACATAGGCAAACTCGGCCCTCCAGATGTTTCAGGACTAAAGTTCCCATCATCCCTGACCGCTGGTCCTGTTAGCTAGGGATCATGGGAGTTGTAGTCCCAAAACATCTGGAGGGCCGAGTTTGCCTATGCCTGGCATAAACAAACTCAGATGCAAGGTTTTGGTGACAGGCTCTTTTAATAGGCAACTGGGGAGGGAAAGTTCAAAGAGTGGAGGCATGGAAAACAGCTGGGGTCTCAGCCGGAGCAACAGAGTGGCCTTGCACTCCTTTTCTTCCTTCCTCTGCTGCAGCTTGGCTTCTCAGCAGAGATTGTGGTGGCCCCTCGTCTTTTTGTACCTTCACTTCTGAATCAGCCTGATCTGATGCGACGCAATCCACAAATGTTGTTTCTCCCCCCCTCCCCCACCTCTCTTCACAGATCTGACCCTAGCAATTCAGCTCCATTACCCAACCGGAAGACCCTCCGGCCCCGAGTAATGGCCTGAGGCATGAGCCCGGGACCCCCTGGAAGTGGCTGCCATGCTGCCGCGAGGACTGCAGCCTTTTGGGAGGCTGTGCCGCTGGTCCAGCCCCTTCCTGCAGCTCCTTGCCTTGACGGCGGTGACGTTCGTCGTGCTGGCGCCCCTGACTTGCCACCACCTCCTTCACTCTTACTACTACCTGCGGCGCTGGTACCTGAGCCCCATGAGCCAAGACTTCCTCCGGCAGAACCAGGAGGACGGCCTGAGAGCCCTCCACTACTTTGAGAGGCTGCGGGTGCACAATGCCTCTGAGCCGGAGCCCGGCGAGGCCCGCCGGACGGGCTTGCTCATCACCATCATCACCGTGCAGCGGCAACCCGAATTCCACTATGTCCTCCAGGTGGCGTCTCGCTTCCACAGCCTGCTCCGCCAGTGCGGGGCCCCTTGCCGGCGCCATCAGATCTTGCTCTGCAATGTGGAGGCCGACCCCAGCAGCCATGCAGATGCCCAGCTGCTGGCCAGCTTCTTTGGCGTGGCGAACCGCTACGGCAGCCGGCAGGCTCCGGAGCCGTCACTGAACCAGTTTGAGAAGGAGAAGCTGGATTACGCCTACTGCCTGGAGAAGTCGCTGCAGGACTACGACCCGGAACACGTGCTGCTGGTGGAAGACGATGCCGTCCCAGAGGATGAGATCTTCCCGGTGCTGAACCACCTCTTACAGGTCCGCTTCTCCAAGCCCCACCTCCGAGACGCCCTCTACGTGAAGCTCTACCACCCCGAGAGACTGCAGCGCTACCTCAACCCGGAGCCCATGAGGATCCTGGAGTGGCTCGGAGTGGGCATGCTGGGCGGCTCGCTGCTGGGGTTCGCGTATGCCTGGGCGGGCGGCCGCCCCGGCCCCAGCTGGCCTGTCGCCCTGTTTTTTGCCCTGTACAGCATGCTGCTGGTGGAGCTGGTTGGGCGTCACTACCTCCTGGAGCTGCGCCGCCTGGCCCCGCCCCTCTACAACGTTGTGCCTGCCACCGAGTGCTGCACCCCTGCCATGCTGTTCTCTGCCCCTTCTGCCCGCCGCGCGCTGGGCTACCTGAAGAAGCTGCGCTGCCAGTCGGGTTTCGCCAAAGACACGGCCCTGTACTCGCTGCTGCGCACCAAGGGCGAGCGGGCCTTCGTGGTGGAGCCCAACCTGGTCAGGCACGTGGGGATGTTTTCAAGTCTCAGGGTAAACATCAATCCCAAGCTGCTTTGACTCCTCAGGTATACGAAGAGCTGGAGCAGAGGGAGTCGCGAATTCTTCGCGGCACTTTAGCAGAAATGCTCAGAGTTCCAGGTTCTTCAGTGCAGTGTATTTATTGTGAGCGATATATACAAATATCTGCAGGCTATCATACACAAGCAGTTCATACAGAGTACCTGGCTGCACCTTAAGGCAAATAGGAAGACCTTTCTATCTCTCCCTCTCTGACCACACTCTTCTACACCACCCCTTTACTGCTGGATGGGTTTCCCTTTTAAACCGAGGACAGCTAATCAACTGTCAGCACATTACCGCTGACCCAGCACTTCCATAGAAAGTATTGCAGGCTGATTGTATCAGCTAGCAAACTCAAGCCTGCAGACTTACTATCTCTCACAGCATTCTGTGAATCCCGACAGAGGAACCGGAAGCCCCTGGGTGAGGTCTGTTCCCAGACTGCCAGGGCGGGGGCTGAAGGCTTCCCATGAAATGCACGAGACAAACATGTTGAGGAAAATGCTGTAGATGAGCCTTCCCCTGCCCCTAAGACGCTAGTTTTCTACGGGTTGGGAGGGCATATGACCTAATTAGCCCCCCTCTCCCCATGCCTCCATGATGGTGGTGGTGATGGTGATGTAGGCAATGGTGATGTACCCCACCTTTCCCCTGGCTCAGACTCAAGGCAGCTTTGGCCATCCCATATTGGGTCTGGTGTGGGGCAAGTAATGATGGGGCTTGGTTAGTGGGGAGGGTAAGCTGACTAGCAGCACCTGCGAAGCCCCATGCATGGTGCAAGCGCCAACACTCAGCTGGTTGGTGGTGGTTGAAGAGAACCATGCAGGTTGCTTTGAAGGCCCGATGATTGGCCACTTGCCGGGGCTTCAAAGCACCATGCACCAAGGTGGTGAAGATGGATCGCCTGATGTCATTTTGACATCGAGTGATGTCAGGTGATAAGGTGGCCCTGCCCACCTATGAAACTTGGCCAGTGGGGAAGGTCAGGATCCAACCCGCCAGCTGGATCCAATCCCCATCCCTGGTGCAAGGCGAAAAGGGGGAGATGCACGAGGAGTCAGAAATAGTGCAGTCCAACAATAGCTGTGTCACATGGGGTTTCTGCTCATTTCTTGGTGCTCTCGGCAGATAAATACTAGGACTGCACAAAGCTCGACAATGAGATGAAGATTGCAAAAGTGTTACTTTTTATAAACTCTTTAAAATAGCTTTATATCCTCTACAATAAACTATTTTTAAGAGACACTTTCCCTTCAATGAGAACTCCTATCTGTTGTCTTTTTAGAAGACAGAACTATTTTGTAAACAGCTTTAGCCTATATCAAAAACAATATAAATTTCCAGAAAGAGGGTGCGTTCACCTTTGTCTTAATATCTGTTTTGTTTGTTATGTCATTCTTTCATTGAGCGTCTCGCCTACTAGCAGTATCTGCATCATCATCATAAACTTTATTGCACTAGCCAAAGGCCATGGCATCATTCACAAAGGGAATAAAAAGAAAAGCAACAATAACTATAAAAACCATAAAAACTTCAGGCACTGCAAATACAATAAACCACTGTCGCATCTCCTAGAAATCATTTGTTGGGTACGATAGAATAGCAGGGGGTTCTCAGGTAGAATGTGCCAGCTTAAATGTCCGAATCTCCTTTGCTATTGACCACTGTTTTATCTAGTTCTTCTTAGCTGCCAATGCATACAGTGCTGCTTTATAAGTTACAAAGTCATCAGTATCACTCAGCAGCCATTTCACCTTTCCACTCTGTTTGAGTGTGTTCCATTAGTAAGCAGGGGTTTTATAAATCGGTCTCTTGGTTCTATATATAGCGGGCATTGCAATATACACTCCCCCTTGGAGTGTCTCCCCACTTGGTCGCGCCCCGCTCCTCTGTGCTCGCCCTCGGACTGAGACTCATCCCATATTCTGTCCAAGTTCCAGAGAACTACTTGGCTACACGATTTCCCTCATCTGCTTCTGTAACTTCGGCAGTCTTTTCCCCCTGCTCTCTTTTCCCTTACTCTTTCCTTGTTCTCCTTACTTCCCTCCCCTCGTTGGTATATCATTTGAAATGCTGACTTTCCCGCCTGTTTTTCTTTTTTCAAATTATTTTTTTATCTCCTCCTTGAGCTTCCCCTCTGTTGGTTTTTTAATTTTTGTGTGTGTCTGTGGTTCTCCCCTAATTGTGTGATATACAATGCCACATGAGATCAGCTGCTTGGCCGTGATTGGAGTGAGATATCCAACTGAGGAGTCTCACGGATGAGAAAAGAATTGAGACTCGGAAGGCTAATAAGGCGCCACCGTGTGGGAACAAAGGAAAATTACATCGGAAGAAATCAACGGGAGGAACAGAGGAATCCAGCAGTTTAACTTAGTGACCTTTAAGGGGGGAAGAGCTTTCAATAATTAGTTAATATAAGTTGACTTATAAAATGAAAAGGGGGGTGGGAACGCCAGCAGAAAGGAGGCCATCTAGACAAGAAGATGGGAAGGAGGGGAGGGAAATTAAGGATTATGATAGTCTGATGGCCAAAATAAGGAAAGAATTTAAACATAATGAATATTATATTGAGAAAAAACTATTGGAAGTACAGGATACATTGGATAAGAGATTGGAAGGGGTGGTGGGAGAATTAACAGGAAAAGTTAAAGATTTATCGGCAAGAGCCAAAGCACTAGAGGATTCAATGAAAAGGGTGCAAAAGGATACGAAGGACAGTAAGAAAGATTTGGACAGGATTAAAATAGAGGTTAAGGAGATAAACAAGGTACAGGAAGAATTGCTGGACAGCATGGCAATGACTCAGATGAGACAGAATCAATCAAACCTGAAGTTCAGGGGGATTCCAGAGGACCCAAATGAAAATATAAGATCTAAAATGGTTAAAGAACTGGCAACCTGGTTAGATATGAAGGAAGAAGAGTTAAGATACTCAATAGCAAACATCTTTCGGATAAAAACAAAATCGGCTAAAGCTAGGGGGGGGGGAAACTGCCAGGAGATGTATTAGTCATGTTTAATTCGTTGGATATTAGGAACGAAGTACTGAAACAGAACTATAACAAAAAGTTATGTATTGAAGGAAAATCAATTACTATATTTAAAGAGATCCCTTCGAGATTTCTTCGAAAGAGGGATGTTTATAAAAAAGTAACCAGTTGAAAAAAAATGGGATCTTATATAGATGGGAATTCCCGGAAGGAATTTCATTCTATTTCTCAGAAATGGAAATATTTGCAAGAAGATACGAGAAGGAACTTGGAAAGATGGGTGGGTGGGAGGAGGTAGGGGAACGGTTGGGGGAGGGGGTGGGGGTGGGGGAGTGGAGAGGGAGAGAGGGAGACAAATTCAGGAGAAGAAAGGGAAGATGAAGAGACAGACGACAAAGAACAGTAGACCTAACCCAGACTCGGCAACTCACTAACCGCATATAATTTATGGCCTTAAAAATACTGTCTTGGAACGTGAATGGGCTTAACAATAAAAATAAAAGGGAATCAGATTGCTCATATATTATTGAAAAAGAAACTTGATTTAATCTGCTTACAAGAGACTCATGTAACAAGAAAACACAAGAGAATCTTGAGTAATAAGAGATTAAAGTTGGACTTTGTGGCGTCAGATAAGGTGAAGAAAAGAGGAGTGGTATTATACATAAAAGAAAAATTCGACCCAAAATTATTATATAAAGAGGAACAAGGGAGAATGATAGTAGTACAGATTACGTTCCAAGGAGTAAAAATAATTGTCGCCGGAATATATGCGCCTAATGATAAAAAATCAGCTTTCTTCTCTGAATTAGGCAATAAGTTACTAGAGTGGATGGACCAAAAAATGATATTGATGGGGGACTTTAATGGAGTGGTGTTGCCAAATTTAGATAGATCAACAAAAAAGCAAGAGATGAAGGATGGCAAGTTACCCTGAACGTTTTTCGATTTGGTTGATAACATGGGATTAATTGATGCTTGGAGATTTAAAAATCCTACTACAAAACAGTATACTTTCTTCTCAAACCCAAATCAGAGTTGGGGGAGAATAGTTTATATTTGGATATCGAAGGAATTGACACAGAGTCTAAGCAAATCTGAAATCCTCCCACAAACTATATCCGATCATAATCCAGTATTTATAGAGATAAAGGGTAAAGACGTCAGAGCAGTCAGATGGAGAATGAATGAGTATCTATTTAATGATCAAAAGATAGTAAGCAAGGCAAAAGAAACAATTGAAGAATACTTTAAGTGGAACTTAAACAAAGGGACGGCTATAGAAACGGTTTGGGATGCAGGAAAGGCTGTTATGAGGGGCTTCCTAATTCAGAAAAATAGCCACTTAAGAAAAAGAAAAGAGAAAAAGAAAGAGGAGATTCTAACACAGCTTATGGAGAATGAAAGACAGATAGCTATTAAACCAGGAGAGGAGACAGTAAAACGAAATATAAAGATATTACAAGCTCAATTTTCTATGATAGTAAACCAGGAAATTGAGTGGAGAATTAAAATGATGAAACAAAAAAGCTTTGAATCAGCTAATAAAATAGGGAAGTATCTGGCGTGGCAAATAAGAGAAAGGAAAAAACAAAATACGATTTGCAAGATAAGGGACGGATAAAGGATAGTGGAAGATCCAAAAGAAATAAAAAGGATATTTCAGAAATATTATAAGGACTTATATAAGAGAGAGGAGGAAACAGAGCATGAGATAGAGCACTATCTGGAAAAACATCATTTACAACAGATTGCTATGGAAGAAAAAGAGCTATTAAACCAGATGATTACAGAGGAAGAGATTAGGAAGGCAATAAAAAAAATGAAAATAGGAAAAAGTGTTGGGGCCGGATGGCTTACCGGCCAAATATTATAAAACATTAAGTGACCAACTATGTCCAATATTATGTGAAGTGATGAATAACACCCTAAAAGAAGGAAGGATTCCGAACACCTGGAAGGAAGCCTACATTACTTTAATCCCTAAAAAAGATGTGGATGCCCTAGAGGTGAAAAACTACAGGCCGATTTCGTTATTGAATAACGACTATAAACTGTTCGTGGATGTAATGGCAGAAAGATTTTTAAAAGTATTAAGTAGAAGAATCCACAAAGATCAAACGGGCTTCCTACCGGGGAGACAACTAAAGGACAAAGTAAGAAATGTGATAGATATTATTGAATACCTGGAAAGCAGAATAGATAAGCAGGCGGCCTTGATATTTATTGATGCTGAAAAGGCATTCGATAACGTCTCTTGGCATTTCTTGAAAGAAAATTTGAAAATTGCAAGTAGATAAATAGGTCTCTGGTGGGAAGGTAAACGGCATTTCTGTGCGCTGCTCTGGTTCATCAGAAGCAGCTTAATCATGCTGGCCACATGACCCAGAAGCTGTACGCCGGCTCCCTCGGCCAATAAAGCGAGATGAGCTCCGCAACCCCAGAGTTGGTCACGACTGGACCTAATGGTCAGGGGTCCCTTTACCTTAAAGGATCTAGAGATGTTTTCTTTAAGAGCGGAGGCACCACTGCTTCCTTCAACTCCCCTGGGAAAGTCCCATGCCAAGGGACTGATTGATGATCTCAACCAGAGGGGCCCCACACCTCGTCTGGATGACATTCCTGTTACTATTTAACAGTTGACTTCAGATCATGATGATGATTTACTAACTTGCAATTTCTCCCAAGTTCTTACTTATCAGTTCCTGACTTCTTGGTCATTGCTCTGTAGTGGGAGCATGGAATTCTTCCATCAGCTGGGAAGCCTTTAACTATTAATTGCAGAGTTGGTTGGAAATTTTGCAAAGCACAGCTCATGAGCTGCACAGAGAGAAGAATTTGCCTGCAACAACATCCACCTGAGATGAATCGGAACTTGCATCTAGCCAATTGCTAGGGTCTGCCATTTTCAGATATGTACTTTTAATCGGCTGATCTCAAAGGTCTGAGATGGAGTAGAGGTTTGGCATGAGAAAGGCCACATTAATGAAGAGCAATTGTGATTATTAATTAATAGCAGCAGAGGCTAATGGACTTTGAAACAGATTTGCAAGGGACAAGAGGACACAGCAAGGTGAGAGCCACGTTATGAGGGAATGGGAAAAGCTTCATATTAATAGTAAACTAGATCAGAGTAGTACTTTAACACTGAACAGGCCAGGTGCACACTTTCTATGCTCCGCTGACACTCTGCTTTCACGTGCACAGACAGGCATGTACAATATTATTTCTCCACCTCACAAATAGCCATTAAGGTAGACTTTCTGTGAATCACAGACTGCTGCTCTGGGAGCCTTCTCTGGCATAGCTGAGATTTTGTCTGCATGTTGACTAGACTAGGAGAGAGCAGACAAGAAGAAAGGGTTTTAGCTTGGTGGCAAGAGTATCTGCTTCATATGTAGTATGTCCCAGGTTCAGGTAGGGCTGGGAATTTTTCCTGTCTGAAATCCTGGCATCCTTGCCAGTCACTTTTAGACAGAGCTGAGCTAGGTGGGCCAACAACTCACTACAAAGTCCTACGTGATATCAAAGGACAAACTGGAAAACATTTCATTTTGAGGTGAGCTAGCTTGCCTTGTGAAGTGGCAAGCAAGTAAACCTGCTCATTGGTGATTCTCTAATTATGAATTTCCCATATAGCAGAGTCGCCAAGTGTCCCTATTTTCCAGGGACAGTCTCAGATTTACAGAAGCCATCTCAGTTTTTGATTTGATCTCAGAATGTCCCGCTTTTCCTTAGAATGTCCCTATTTTCACTGGAGAAATGTTGGAGGGTATGGAGTAATACAACCCCTGAGCCAAGGAGATAAGTAGCTATGCAACCTTTAGAAGACATCTGAAGGTAGCTCTGTAGAGGGGAGTTTTTTATGTTTAATGTTTTATATATGTTGGAAGCCACCCAGAATGGTTGGAGCAACCCAGTCAGGTGGGCAGGGAAGAAGAATGTTGGGGCCATTTGTCACTACGCTTTTTGGAGATGTCTTGTTCTATGCCATCACACTCCCCCCCCCTCCTGAATTTGATGATTTTCAGTCCTGGCTGTGCATTTGGATGTTAACGGGTGGGATTAATTTGTCCTGGCATGCTGCTCTCCCTTAGGGTGACAATTAAAGTCTTCATAAGCGCTCACTCCAGGAAGCCAAGTTAGTAGTCCTGTTGTTCTTTTCCTCCAGCTATTCATACCTCCTTCTGTGGCTTGTTTTTCCTGCTGGGGTGTGGTGACTCTTCAAAGGAGAAGCATGATGAAGAAAGTCAAAATTCTTAGGCAGAGGCATTGCACGCCAACATGGGAGTGTTTGAGAGTGCCAAGAAACATGTGTTGGTGACTCATGGTTTAAACCAATACTCACCAAATAGGCAGAACCGTGTATGCTTTGTAGGAAAGCATTTAAAATGTAGGTGCCAGATTCACCACTGAGAAAAATTGAACTCAGCCACATAATTAAGAAAATTTAGATCTATGCAAACTTTACCATTTTGTATAATTTATTCTGGTTGTGCTAGACGTAGAAAAAAGGATACTGTTATGCAGGACACTGAAGTCGAAACCCTAGCCATCAGGAATTTTGCCATCTCTTTAAGTTGCATGCATATCTAAATTGCCACAAGGGCAAGAAGGTGGGCTGTTTTTAAATACAGTGGAACCTTGGTTCTCGAACTTAATCCGTTCTGGAATTCCGTTCGACTCCCGAAACATTCGAAAACCAAGGTGCAGCTTCTGATTGGCGCAGACGCCCCGGAAACAATGTTCAATAAGTTGGAGTTCTTGTTATTAAATAGACCAAGAAAAAAGCACACCAAGAACTCTCGCCAATATAAGTTTCAATAGTGGGAGTGGTCCCTACTCGCAAATCAATAGTCAATTGTAACAAAAACTAATCCATTCAAAAGTATGTATTCTGACAAGGATTACAAACTCAAGATACACGTTGATCTACCCACACTTAGCTGATGAAGGTGAATACGGTACATCGAAACAGGGCCCTGTCCTGGCTTCTGATCCGTAATTGACTTCTGACTTCTGCTCAGTGATTGAAACTAAGATCTTCACGTCAAATCTGACTATGGACTAACATGAATTTACCTTTGTTCATAAACTCTTATCTCTAATTCTGTAACAAATTATTGTGTTATACATATCCTTATGAGTTTGAGTTTGTAATCTCAATTTGAGTTTGTAATCCTTGTCAAAATACATACTTTTGAATGGATTAATTTTTGCCCCGGAAACAATAGTTGACAGCTGCATCAGATGTTCGGCTTCCGAAAAATGTTCAAAAACTGTAACACTTCTGGGTTTTTGGCATTCGGGAGCAATTTGTTCGTCAAATAAGCCGTTCGAGAACCGAGGTTCCACTGTAATAATCCCTCCCTGAAATTCCACACCCAGTGCCATATTCTGCAGGTTTCCTGCACTCCCAGAGAATTGCAGTGACCATGCAACATGTCTTCTTGGACTTGAATACACAGAAGTGTCTTTAAAGATGCAAGTATCATTTTGATTGTGAAATGGCTGTTTACACCTGAGATGGAACAGAGACGCCCACATCTCTTCAATAACTTGCTGGTTTAATTGCATATTAAAGGATATAAGGCACAATCAGCCACAGTTAAGCATGTTCACAGTCCGCTAATTCCATGTGGAAGATGAAACACATGATTTAAATTGTGTCCCCGTCCCGCCATGTTTTTAGATACTTTGGTAGTTTTATCTTTTGTGTGTTTGCTGCGCTGGGCTCTTCTTGAAGGAAGATTTGGATACAAATCTAATAAATAAAAGTCTTTGTAGACAGGAATGAATAAACATTGCTGTTTCTTTCATGTCACTTGAAGCCAGCAGTTCACATGACAGCTGAAAGTTCTGCCTCTTGACTTAGCATGGGGAGAGAACCATCAGTGTTCTAGCAAACATTGCATCTCTCGATGGAAATGGGGTCTAATGTTCAAGGCCACTGAGCACTTAGGCTGTGTTTGAGAACAGGCTGGCTAAACAATCTCCAGGGCTCCTGGCTGTCCAGTGAATTGCAAATAATCAATGGGAGCTGCTTGTAGCACAGAGAAGCCTTGCAGAAAATAAAAGCCCTTATGCAATAGCTACACTGTTTTAACAAAACTCTTGTGAGAGATCCAAATATATTTTCTCCACCTGTTGTGAGTGAATTGCATTTCCCCAAAATGTGCATGTATTTCACTAAATGAGCATGCACTGGGAAGTGCCAATTAATTGTGCGATTTTACACATCACAAATCACAATAGTGTTGTTGTTGTTATTTATTTGATTTGACTTCTTGCTTGCCCTTCACTATACAGTCCTACACTGTTAACAAAACAACAACAACAACCCTAAATTCCTCTCTGCTTAGGCAAAGAGTCTTTCCTGAGACCGGCTAGAGGGGCTGGGAGCTGGGGGCAGTGGCGTAGCGTGGGGGGTGCAGGGGGGGCCGGCCACACCGGGCGCAACATCTGGGGGTTAGGGTTAGGGGGCGCAAATCCACGGGTTAGGGGGCGCAAATTGCCTTGCCCCGGGTGCTGACAACCCATGCTACGCCACTGGCTGGGGGCACTGTTATACAGTGGTCCCGCTCCTTCCTCCTGGGCCGTGTCCAGAAAGTGGTGTTGGGGGATGAGTGTTCAGACCCCTGGGCTCTCACTTGTGGGATGCCTCAGGGTTCCGCCCTCTCCCCCATGCTTTTTAACATCTATATGAAGCTGCTGGGAGAGAGCATCAGGGGGTTTGGGCTGGGTGTTCATCAGTATGCCCCGTGGAATGCCCTCCCATCAGATGTCAAGGAAATAAACAAGGAAACCAACAGGCATCCCTGTTTAGGGAAGTTTTTAAAGTTTGATGTTTTATTCTGTTTTTAATCTGTTGGGAGCTGCCCTGAGTGGCTGCAGAAACCCAGCCAGATGGGCGGGGTATAAATAAATTACTGTTGTTGTTGTTGTTGTTGTTGTTGTTGTTGTTGTTGTTGTTGTTTAAGCAAAACTACTCTTTGGAAGTTTAAAACAATGTTCTCTGGGAAGAGGAATTGACTGTAAAACCATTCAGGTAGTTGTAGTTCTGTGTGAGGAACAGGGGTCTCCTAGCAATTCTCAGCACGTTTAAAAGCCACAGCTCCCAGAATTCTTTAGGGGAAGCCATGACTCTTTAAATGGGATGTGGGTGGCGCTGTGGGTTAAACCACAGAGCCTAGGACTTGCCGATCAGAAGGTCGGCGGTTCGTATCCCCACGACGGGGTGAGCCCCCGTTGCTTGGTCCCTGCTCCTGCCAACCTAGCAGTTTGAAAGCACGTCAAAGTGCAAGTAGATAAATAGATACCCCTCTGGTGGGAAGGTAAACGGTGTTTCCGTGCGCTGCTTTGGTTCACCAGAAGCGGCTTCATCATGCTGGCCACATGACCCGGAAGCTGTACACCAGCTCCCTCGGCCAATAAAGCGAGATGAGTGCCACAACCCCAGAATCGTCCACAACTGGACCTAATGGTCAGGGGTCCCTTTACCTTTATGACTCTTTAAATTGGTATCACAGGGCTTTAAATCTATAGTGTGCATGTGGCCTATGACATTACCTGGGTTTGTTGCAAAAATTAAAAACAGCTTCACTGGAAATGCATCATTCCTTTGCCTCTTTTCATTCTGGCCATCTTTCCAGAGAGGAAAAAAATCCCACCAAGACTTGTCAAAATAGCAACCCTACGCAACCTTCTACAGAGAAGTTTCATGCTAATGCATAAATGGAAGAGCCTTTTGAAATGACTTGTATACAAACATGTACCTAGGAGCAGAATTTTAAAAGGCTGCAGTTAGGAATATGCATGCTTGAATTCAGGGGGCTTGGCTTTTTAGTCATAATAGTGCTGTCAGCCTCCTTGCGAAAACTCAGCCTGCTAATGCCTGTATGTTACATCCTATAGGAAGGAAAGCTCTGTTTGCACATGAAAGGGGGGGCACATTTTATTGGCTGAGCTCTGTCACTGTTCAGTAGCCAATCAGAGCTGCTGAGCATTTGCACATCTCCAACCAGCTTGAAGAAGAGGAAGAGAAGGGGGAGGAAAAATAAACTAGGAGAAAAGTTAACTAGTAACTGACATAGGAAGGTATAAATTGTTGCAGAGTTGCAGAGTTCGACCTGTTTGGCTGCAGCCACCTCACCAACAGGAATTTCTGGCAGAGGCAGAGACAACCATCCAAACGGTGCGTGCGAATGAACGTTATACATGTTCTGAAAAGTTTATGGAAGAGCGAGGTAGAGAGTTGTGTGTGTGTGTGTGTGTGTGTGTGTGTGTGTGTGTGTGTGCATGAGAGAAGCTTGGGTTTTATTACTGGATAATTGTATGCTTATGTTTCCTCTCTCTACCTTATCACAGAAAACCCTTGAGCAAAGACTGCATTTTGTTGCTAGAAGCAACACAAAGAAAGTGTGTCGCTTTCATTGCAAGTTGTCCAGCTGTTGCTTTTTAACCAGTGAATATTTCTTTCAGAAGGTTTCGTGCAGCCTTGATACTGACTTTTAAAATGACAATAGTAATAATCATTCCATGCAAGGGCTTTCTACCATAGGCAACAATTGTGTGCAGTACAGAATGAATGACATGGTATTAGGAGGAACTGTTATAATAACTGGGGGTGAATTTCTCCTGGCTAGAGTTCGGGTCATGCTTCGTATGAGCAAAGTGGTCTGTCCACATGTAAGACGTCTGCCGAGGGTATCTCTACCATTCATAGGGATCCTTCTTCCCCAAGGCACAAATTTTGCACAAAAATAGAGGTTTCACAGCTTAAAGGATGTCAAGGAGGTGGGACTGGGCTCTGGCAGTACCTTCCTCGCTTTCAACCCCCCTTTGTGCAAATTTCAACATTTCCAGCTTGTTATCTTGATCAGTGACTGCAGAAAGCTTCTTTTACAATCTGGGGCCCTGCCAGCAAGAACCAAATGCTTGCAAGCTCATTTCATCAGTTGCAAACAACATGCGTTGCTGCCTTAGGCAACTGGGATTGCTGCTAAGTCCCAAACACACCCACCTTTCCTTTCTGCTTTGATCCACACTCAGTGCCTGGAACCTTCTGCTTTCGTAAGTATCTTCATGTCCCACAAAAAGGAGGCGTGTTGTCACCCAAATTCACTCCAGGATTGTTGCAGAAACCAAAGGTGCTGCCCAGACTCCCCTTCATAATTGTTGGCGACTCTCCATCCATGCAGAAGACCTTACCACAGCCAAGTCAAATGTAGATATGATACGATATAATAATCTTCATTGTCATTGTCCCATGCAGAACAACGAAATTGAAAAAATCTACGTCGGACATTCAAAACCAACAAGCCAGCTATTCCAGCCTGGTTAGCCCCCTAAAAACTCTGTATTAAATACAATATACTCCCATAGGGACTACCTAACACTGCATTTAAAACCAAAATCGCCTTTGGATAGAAACTGTATCTCAGATGGCTAGTCCTAGTCTTTATAACACTGTACCTTCTTTCAGAAGGCAGAAGCTGAAAGATATCATTTCCAGGGTGCTCACTAAGATGGGGAAATCTGTGACCACCCAATACTGCTAGACTACAACTCCCATCATCCTTGAGCATTGGCCATGCTGGCTGGGGCTGATGGGGCCTGGAGTACAGCAACTTCAGATTCCCCATTGCCTGCCTGCCCACTAGCTAAGCATGGCAAAGGTGCTTTTTGAAACGGTGTCGATAACTTGCTTGACGTACACTAGAGTTATGCAATACAGCAAAAGGAAAAAAAAACACCTCTGCAAGAAAAGCTTCAAAAGAACAGCGGCGTGAGATTTATTTTATTGTTTGCAAAAAATCTTCCCCTCATACCCCTCCCCCAGTGAAAACTGAAAGGATGCAGACCCTCCCAAGTGTCCCTGTTTTCCAGGGACAGTCCCAGATTTACTGAAGCCATCCCACTTTCTGATTCGATCCCAGAATGTCCTGCTTTGCCTTAAGATATCCATGTTTACATTGGAGAAATGTTGGAGGGTATGAAGTCATGCGACCCCCGAGCCAAGGAGATAAGTAACTATACATCTGAAGGCAGCTCTGTATAGGGAAGTTTTCAAATGCTTATTATGTTTTTATATATGTTAGAAGCCGCCCAGAGTGGCTGGGACAACTGAGTCAGGGACATAAATATTATTATTATTATTATTATTATTATTATTATTATTATTATTATTATTATTTACAACATCCCTATTTTCATCAGGGAAATGTTGGAGGGTATGAAGGATGCCCCTGGAGTTTGAATTTATACACATTTCCCGAGATCTGTGAATGTATTCACAATGGACACAGGAGCAGTAAAGGAAGTGAAAGTGTGTGTGTGTGTGTGTGTGTGTGTGTGTGTGAGAGAGAGAGAGAGAGAGAGAGAGAGAGCGCAAAAAAATTCCTTCCAGTAGCACCTTAAAGACCAACTAAGTTAGTTCTTGGTATGAGCTTTCGTGTGCATGCACACTTCTTCAGAGAGAGAGAGGGGAAAAAGGATTTGGCAAAAAAGAAGTGGTAAGCATTCCCTGGACTGCACCACTTCAAGCTGCAGAGGTGGGGTTCCAGGTAACACAATTTGTGCATACTACAGCAGCAGTTCTTTTAAAATGCAGCAATTATGCCATGGTGGAGGCTGCTAGGAAGAAGCTTTCAGTTTTCCAGCTGTGGTGCAAAGGCCACCATTTGAATATCCATTGCACCTCAAAAATTGGACCAGAAACAATCCCAGGGTCAGCTTCAGAATGTGGCACATGGGATCAGGCAGCACAATTGAGCAGTGAATCACATGGCTGCATTCGCTCCAGAAATATCGGGAAAGGATGCAGCCGTTCTGCCCATGATCATCCTTTTATACCCTACACAATGCCTTTAAATGTCAACAAACTAGCTTTGAAAGCTCAGTGTTATGCGTGAGATCATTCTTCATTTTTGCCTTCATATTTCCGCCATATAACTCAATCACATGCATCGTTCTAGCTGTGGGAGTGGCAGCAAGTAATGTAAGCCTTTAGGAAAAGTAAATACAGTAGCAAAGGTCATACAATTCTACCTCTTGCTACAGGGTTTATCCAGAACAAATTTACACTGGAGGGATGAAGAGGGTCTTAAAGATGGGACACCCAGGTCACCTAGAATATGGGATCACAGAATTGTAGAGTTGGAAGGGACCCTGAGGGTCATTTAGTCCAACCCCCTGCAGGAATCTCAGCTAAAGCATCCATGACTGATGGCCATCCAACCTCTGCTTAAAAACCTCCAAGGAAGGAAAGTCCACAACTCAATAGGAAAACTCTTTCTTCTGCTGATACAGAATAAGCATGTGAAGCTTAAAAAGAGGTCCATAGGTCAGCTATTTGTGCTTTGAATGTATGCTGTGATTGCACCCTTAAACAAAACCCACATTTAAGGAATCCCTAATTATGAGGGTGGGGGACGCGGGTGGCGCTGTGTGTAAAACCACAGTGCCTAGGACTTGCCGATCGTATGGTCGGCGGTTCGAATCTCCGAGGTGGGGTGAGCTCCCGTCTTTCAGTCCCAGCTCCTGCCCACCTAGCAGTTCGAAAGCACCCTTAAAGTGCAAGTAGATAAATAGGAACCGCTTTATAGCGGGAAGGTAAACGGCGTTCCGTGTGCTGCGCTGGTGCACGCTCGCCAGAGCAGCGATGTCACACTGGCCATGTGACCCGGAAGTGTCTGTGGACGGCGCCGGCTCCCAGCCCCTAGAGTGAGATGAGCGCACAACCCTACAGTCTGTCAAGACTGGCCTGTACGGGCAGGGGTACCTTTACCTTTACCTTAATTATGAGGGATGTCCAGAAATTAAGCAAGGTCAAATACTGCGCTTGATCCTCTCAGACTCCTAAATTTGGAGGTCAAGTTGTGTGACTTAGCCAGGAATCCCCCCCCCAGCCCCCTGAAAATATCTTAAGAACTGTAGTTTGCACTCTCACAGAACTACAATTTCCAGCACCTTTAGCAAACTACAGTTCTTAGGGCTTTTTAAGTGTGTGTGCTGTGCATGTATCGGAAATCTTAAGGTGGTTTGCCAGTTGTTTTTAAGGGAAAGATGGCAGTTTTAGCAGTTATGTGCAAGGGTTTGGGTTAGAAAATTCAGGGAGAGATTGCAGAACTGTATGTCCACGCAAACTGCCACAACACCGCCTCCTTTTAAGGTGACCTGAAAAATGAGGATGTGCCAAGAATTTTGAAATCTCCCCTTTCTTATTCCCTCAAACTCCTGTACTTTGGTCCCCGGTCAGTTGCAACATTAACAGAAGGCAACCTTTGTGCTGATATTAGTAGATATTTTGATCTACTGTGGTTTTTTTTCTGCTTCCCTAAGCAGGGGCCTGGGGAATGGCCAAATTCCAGCACTATTGACAATTCATGTCAATGTCCTGTTGTACCTTTGCCAGGGACTTGAATGAGGCAAACAACCTTGTTTGCTTAAAATGCCTCTGACGTCTCTAAATTCGGGACGTCCCGTGAAACGACGCTGCCTTTTCTAGTATTGAACTTTTTGTGTTTGGGGAAACATTATTGATTTTAAAGCAGACATAATCATCAGCAGTTATATATGAGACCTGACCCCTAATGGAGAAAAAAAGCCATTTGGGAAATGAACAACTGAAGCAAAAACCTGTTGTGTTAGAAATCTTAGAAATAACCAGGGTGACTCGCTTTGTTAGATGGGCTGTCTCCTGGGGGGAAAAAGCACTGTGATCCTTGCTTATTCTCAACTGGGTCTCCATCTTCATTGGGGGGGGGTGGGGTGGAATCCAAGTCCTCATAACTCTAAAGATTAATTACCTTGAAAGCCCAAAGGAACTGTGAAGAGTAGCAGGTCTTAGGTCAGTGATAGCGAACCTTTTAGAGACTAAGAGCCCAAACTGCAACCCAAAACCCACTGATTTATTGCAAAGTGCCAACACGGCAATTTAACCTGTATATCTCATTCCCCCCCCTGTGTGTTTCACGTTTCTTCTTTATGACTGCTGTTGTCATAAATAATCCTTCATAAAAATTATTGTGTTACATTCTTCATTAAATTATCTTTCCATTGATATATAATTTTATGGTATAACTCAGTGGGTTTTTTTCTTAAAAAATGTTTAGGGGTACACTCATTTTGACTCAAGAAAATCACCACTGGTGGGGGGCAGGGGGGACAGCGGCGTAGCGTGGGTTGTCAGCACCCGGGGCAAGGCAAGTAATTTGCGCCCCCTAACCCCTAACCTGCCGCTGCTGCCAGCTTCTTGCTGCTGCCTGGTCTGGTCTGGTGTGGTTCTCTCCCCCGCTCAGCGCTGAGCTGGGTGGCCGCTGCACTGTCCCTCCCCCAGATAGTCCCTCGCTCTCTCTCTGCACTGCACGCCTGGCACCCACCCCCTCCACAGTGGGCAGTGACCCAGCGGCTTGGATCGGATTCGCACATCCAGCACTGCAGTGAGAGAGAGTGAGTGAGCCAGGTAGGGGCAGAGAGCTGTGAGTGCAAGCGCGCCCCCCAAATGTTACGCCTGGTGCGGCTGGCCCCCCTGCACCCCCCACGCTACGCCACTGGGGGGAGATAAATAAATACAGTTCAAATTGGGGAAAAGAAATGCAGTTCAAATTGGGGGGGGATAGAGTGGTACCTCCATTTTCAAAGAGCTTAGTTCTCAAACTACTTGGAAGCTACAGTCCTGCTGGGGTGACAGCGTGCCATAGGTTCACCACCACTGTCTTAGGTGTTACTGGCAAGGAACTGAGCTCCCTGTGATGCAAGCCCAGGCAGTGTGTATGGAGGTCCTGGGCTGCCCAGATGACAAGACCCCTTCTTGGACTCACTGACGGGGTCCAAAGGAAAGCAGAGCAATATATCTGACACCAGCTTGACTGCAGGCGTTGCTGGACGGAGGGGTACAATGCACTATCCTCAGTGCTTTTTTTTTTCTTTAAAAAATGTTTAGGGGTGCTCTCATTTTCCTACTCATATTGAAATACTGCCCCTCAGTGAGGCAAAACTTAGATTCACAAAATGTTTAGGGGTATGCGTACCCCTGCATCCCCCCAGAAAAAAAAGCCTGGACTATCCTACTGTCTTAGGGACTCCACTCTGGATTTCTGTAGGGTTTACTCCCGAAGGTATCCAGGGGCATCTTACCCATAGAGGTTAGTGGTGCAGGGCACCAGGGCACCACGTTCTGGAGGGCACCAGGGAAGAGGCGGAGGCTGGATGCGGTGCCTCCCAGCATCAGCTTGCCGCCCTCGCCTGCCTCTGCCATGCCGCGCCGAAGCAGCGCTGCACCCGGAGCCTCCGTCTGCCATGGCCACCGTGGAACAAAATGGCCAGCTGAGCTGGGAGGTGCCACATCCAGCCCCCGCCTCTTCCCCGCTGGAGGAGCCGCCCTCCCGCCACTGCCCGCCTCCTCCAGCCCCGCCAGCAGCGCTGTCCTTCCTAAAAAAAGGTTGACAACTCTGGAGAACGGGTGTGTGCGTGTGTGTGCGTGCGCCAGAGGGAGCTGTGCACCACGGCGCCGGATATGTTTAAGACGGCCCTGAAGGTATCTGACAAGGCAGTGGAGGTTTAGGGTCAGAGTTTTCCATTTCCTACATGGGCTACCTTTCCAGGTTGATGAGCCTCACCTGCTCCCCGCTTTCCCTCCACATCACGTACAGAAACTCCCTTAAAAGTTTCTAAAAGGTGGAGGTTGACCAAGCAAGCAAGCAAAGCAGAAGAGTGAACTGCAATCCATTCAAGGTTTTAGGGATTGCTGTGCCCCTGTGTGTTGCAGCGGCTAAATGATGCAACTCTACCTTGACTTGCAAACCCCTTTCTGCAGTTTCAGGTGTTGTCCACAAGATAGCAGTTTAGACTCAAAGCATCATGCATTACAGTTAGGCCTAACATATCCATGTGAAACCCAGATATTCCTCCTCTTCCTATAAACCTGAAAACCTTTCAGGTCCACATGAATAATACCTGGGAAAGAGTGAAAAGCGTTAGCAAACAGTAGCAAAACAGGCCAGGCGAAAGAAGGGGGCTTGTTAGCATTAGGGCAAAGCCTTTGCTGCGTGGAAGATCAAATAGTTACCTAGAAACAAACATTCTAATCTACGCAGATAAGTTTGCTGAGACTGCAGTTAAAGCTGCACAGCTTGGTGTTCTGCTCAACCTGTGGCCTCCCTGAGCACAAAACTACATGTCTCCTGTAGCTAAAGGTAAAGGGACCCCTGACCGTTAGGTCCAGTTGTGGACGACTCTGGGGTTGTAGCGCTCATCTCGCTTTATTGGCTGAGGGAGCCGGCGTGACTAAGCCGCTTCTGGCGAACATGTGGCCAGCATGACTAAGCCGCTTCTGGCGAACCAGAGCAGTGCACGGAAATGCCGTTTACCTTCCCACCGGAGTGGTACCTATTTATCTACTTGCACTTTGTGCTTTCGAACTGCTAGGTTGGCAGGAGCAGGGACCAAGCAACAGGAGCTCACCCCGTCACGGGGATTTGAACCACTGACCTTGTGATCGGCAAGCCTTAGGCTCTGTGGTTTAACCCACAGCACCAGCAGCGTCCCTTTTCTCCTGTAGCTAGGGATGAGCAAATCTAATTCATGCTAGTTGGGACCGATGGGAGCTGGAAGATGGCAGCATCTGGAAGGCCACAGACTCCCCATCCTTGCTCTGATGAAACTTACATCCTTGGAGGCTGGTTTTGGCTGAAGAAGAAGAGGAGGAGGAGGAAGGTAGCACCAGAAAAATGGTAGTAATAGTTGTTGGTGGAAAAAAAATGCACTATCTGGATCCCAGCACAACCTAAAATGGACTTCAACAGAAGCAGCATTTTACATTTTGGCTAGGTGGACTTAAAAACAAAAAATAACAACTTGTATTTTGCTTTGCTTTGTTTTATTAAAGTAGCTATATGTTAGAGAGGATGGAATCAGATAAGACAGAACCTTAAAATGCAATTATATTTGTTGCGCAATTGGCTTTTCTTGAATTGGAATATAACTGCTGTGTAACAAATGTAACTTTCTATGTGGAAAAAAGAATATATATATATATATATATATATATATATATATATATATATATATATATATATATGCTTTCGTAGATTTTCACGGGTACAGGAATGCAGGTTTTGGTGTCTTCGGGTGTCTTCCCGTGTAAGAGTCGGGGTGTCTGTGTGACGTTTCGACGAGGTCTCACTCGTCATCTTCAGGCTGGTGCTTTCGGCTTCTTGTTACTGGAACAGAGCAGAGTCTGGTGTTTGAGTTCCTATAAATACTGTTGAGGGGTGTGGTGTATAGCCTCCAACGTTCTGGGCAGTAACAAGAAGATATATATATGCAGGTTTTGGTGTCTTCGGGTGTCTTCCCGTGTAAGAGTCGGGGTGTCTGGGCGACGTTTCGACGAGGTCTCACTCGTCATCTTCAGGCTGGTGCTTTCGGCTTCTTGTTACTGGAACAGAGCAGAATCTGGTGTTTGAGTTCCTATAAATACTGTTGAGGGGTGTGGTGTATAGCCTCCAACGTTCTGGGCAGAGAGGAAGTTCCTAGATTAGTGTGCCTTTTCTTCTTTTGTTCCTTAATTACTTGAGGGATATCTTGAGTGATTTCATGAGTGATATTCTGAATACCACTGGGTGGGTCATTAAGTGTAGATTAGTTGCTAAAGCTTTCGTGTCTTGACCTCTTGAGCTTGTGAAGAGTTTTTCTGAGAAGATGGCTGTGCTGCATTTAGTTGTGCTCTGGCTTGGCTTCGTGTATAGGGGCGAGCTGTAATTTTGTGCCTTGTGCCAGCCAGATCTGTGTAGGGATTGCAGGGGGGGTGCAGCATCCGGAGGTGCCACTATAGTTTGGCTACTGGATGGAGTCTGTAATATGTCTGTGGAGAGGGTCTGGATTTGGGTCTGGTGTGGTTGATTGGTGACGGCGTTCTGTGTGCCTCTGGTTCTGGTGTCGGTTTTTGTGGGGAGGGCTAATTTCCAGATGTCTGGCAGGCGGGACGTGTCGTCACGCTTGTTCATGTTGTGAGGGTGTTTCTCTATCTCGATGGCTTCCATGATTATTCTCTTGTGGTGATGTTCCAAGTTAAAGAGTTATACGTTCTGCACGTATCGCAGAACACAAGAATGCCGTCAAAAAAGAAGAAAAAACTTCCTCTCTTTTCCAACACATGAAAGAAACAGGACACGAAATTAATTTTGCAGATTCCAAATTGCTCTTTAACTTGGAACATCACCACAAGAGAATAATCATGGAAGCCATCGAGATAGAGAAACACCCTCACAACATGAACAAGCGTGACGACACGTCCCGCCTGCCAGACATCTGGAAATTAGCCCTCCCCACAAAAACCGACACCAGAACCAGAGGCACACAGAACGCCGTCACCAATCAACCACACCAGACCCAAACCCAGACCCTCTCCACAGACATATTACAGACTCCATCCAGTAGCCAAACTATAGTGGCACCTCCGGATGCTGCACCCCCCTGCAATCCCTACACAGATCTGGCTGGCACAAGGCACAAAATTACAGCTCGCCCCTATACACGAAGCCAAGCCAGAGCACAACTAAATGCAGCACAGCCATCTTCTCAGAAAAACTCTTCACAAGCTCAAGAGGTCAAGACACGAAAGCTTTAGCAACTAATCTACACTTAATGACCCACCCAGTGGTATTCAGAATATCACTCATGAAATCACTCAAGATATCCCTCAAGTAATTAAGGAACAAAAGAAGAAAAGGCACACTAATCTAGGAACTTCCTCTCTGCCCAGAACGTTGGAGGCTATACACCACACCCCTCAACAGTATTTATAGGAACTCAAACACCAGATTCTGCTCTGTTCCAGTAACAAGAAGCCGAAAGCACCAGCCTGAAGATGACGAGTGAGACCTCGTCGAAACGTCGCCCAGACACCCCGACTCTTACACGGGAAGACACCCGAAGACACCAAAACCTGCATTCCTGTACCCGTGAAAATCTACGAAAGCATATATATATATATATATATATATATATATATACACATACTCTGGCTATATACTCTGTTTGGGTTGCCATATTTCAAAAAGTAAAAGCCAGGACACAGGACACCCAAAAATTGCCGAGTTCTTTTTAGGAAGACCCCAAAATTGTTGAGCTCTTTTATACAAAAAAAACACGAAAGCGCCACCTTTCAAAAATTCCCCCTGGACATCAGTTCCACCTTTTGATATACTGGTAAAATGCCCTCTTATTGTTCTGCTATTTAAAACATAGCATCGTCTGGTCCTATCTTGTGTGGCATCCAGAATGCAAAACAAAACATCAAATGGTTAAAAACATTGGCTTGGACTGTTTTCTAACCTGGGATTATGGTTTGTTTTCAGCCATCATGACCCATCAGTTTCCAGCCCTATCTCCAGAACAGAAGAAAGCCCTCTCAGACACAGCTCAGAGGATCGTGGCCACAGGCAAAGGAATCCTGGCCGCAGATGAATCTGTTGGTGAGCTTTTAAATCACTAGTCAGTAAGACTTGTTTTAAGTCTTTCTTTCTTTCTTTCTTTCTTTCTTTCTTTCTTTCTTTCTTTCTTTCTTTCTTTCATTTGCAGACTCATTCTTGCTGGTATAATCTTAAAATTTACAACCAGGAGAAGGTTTCGTTTTTGGAATAATAAATTTTCAGAGTAGTTTTACAGTTATGTCAAAAATTACAGATTTGGTTATACTATTAGAAATACATACACAGATAATTATGAAATTATTGTGGGGTTTAATAAGTTAACTGTTTATATTTAGACAACTTTTTTGCTGTACTTCGTTGGAAGGAGAAAAACGATCATTTCCTTAATAACATATGAACAATTTATTTAACTAGAGCAATAACATTATAGCATATGTATCCATGTTTGTTAACTGATGAGGTTAAAAGTGTTGTTGGTTTTTTTTAAAAAAAACTTAGACCGAGTTTTAGCACACATGAAAAACTTAAAACAAATCCTTATTTTCTGAAGAACAGCCTTTGGACTATAATGGAACTTAAATAGAAAACTATCTTTAGAAAGCTTTTTCCTCCAAAAGCATTTTATTTTTAAAAATCTGATTTAAATTTTAAAAATCCGATTTAAATCAGAAAATCCGATTTAAATTTTAAAAAAATCTGATTTTTTATTTCATTTTTTTGAAATAATTGATTTTTATCCACCCTGCTTTGCTATTTGGTGGTTTTTCACAGGTACTATGGGTAACCGGCTGCAGCGCATCAAAGTGGAGAACACCGAAGAGAACCGTCGGGCCTTCCGAGACATCCTCTTCTCTTCCGACGCCTCCATCAATCAGCAGATAGGGGGTGTCATTTTTTTCCACGAGACCCTCTATCAGAAGGACAACACTGGCAAGCTCTTCCCAAATGTCATCAAGGACAAGGGCATCGTGGTTGGAATCAAGGTGAATATCTTGTCCACAGTTAACTGTACGAAGGCCAAGAGGTCCAACCAGTGTCTTCACACTGGAGAGCCAGTGTGGTGTAGTGGTTAAGAGTGGCAGTCTTGTAATCTGGTGAACCGGGTTTGATTCCCCGCTCCTCCACATGCAGCTGCTGGGTGACCTTGGGCCAGTCACACTTCTCTGAAGTCTCTCAGCCCCACTCACCTCACAGAGTGTTTGTTGTGGGGGAGGAAGGGAAAGGAGAATGTTAGCCGCTTTGAGACGCCTTCGGGTAGTGATAAAGTGGGATATCAAATCCAAACTCTTCTTCTTCTTCTTCTTCTTCTTCTTCTTCTTCTTCTTCTTCTTCTTCACCTCCGATTTCACCTCTCTCTGCACCTTGGGGGCCGCCTCTCCCCACATGAACCAAACCGGACACTGTGTCCCGTCATCTGAGACCTTTCTCCATGTGTCCTCTCTGGGTTCAGCGAGCGGCGACATGAGAACGGGCTTTTTCAGTGTTGGCTCCTCCGCTTGTAGAATGCTCTCCCCAGGAAAGCATGCCTGGAGTCATCCCGATCTGTTGCTTTGCACCAGGCAAAACCTTTCTATTCACCCAGCACTGAATTGGGAAGGTAGCAAGTTGTGCCTGTGGCCTCTTTGCTGTGCTCATTCTTTTAAGTGGGGTAGGTAGGATGTCACAGAGATGTCAGTTAGAAGGGACCCCAACGGTCATCTAGTCCAAACCCCCTTCAATGCAGGAATCTTTCGCCCAACTTTGGGTTCAAATCCATGACCCTGAGATGAAGAGTCTCATGCTCTACCAACTGAGATAGGTATCTTTTTTCCCTATCTACCAACTGAGCTATGCTAATTTAGGGTGTGTGTGTGTGTGTGTGTGTGTGTGTGTGTACACAATTTAGGTCTTGTTTTACTGCTGTTCTTAGTCTTTAAGGCTTTTTTCTATTTTTATCATTACACTTTGGTGTAAAAAGTGACTTACTGTTTTTATAGCAAGGGCCCGTGGTAGCTCTATTCATTATTATTATTAATTATTATTATTATTATTATTATTATTATTATTATTATTATTATTATTTACATTCATATACCCCCTTTAACTTCCAAGGATCTCAAGGTGCTGTCCATGGCTCTGCACAACAACCCTGTGAGGTAGGTTAGGCTAAGAGATGGTGATGGAACCAAGGTTAGCCAGTGAGCTTCATGGCTGAGCGGGATTCGAACCCTGCTCTCCCAGGTTCTAGTCCAGCACTCTAACCATTACGCCACACTGGCTATGAAAGCAGGGATAGTGTGGCATATAGGAGTATTTGGTGTTAACACCTTCCGAGTCATTTGTTGGTGCTATGTAGACAGAAGAACATAGGTTATGCAGTGATGTAGGTCAGGCTCCCTCAGACTCGGCCCTCCAGATGTTTTTGGCCTACAACTGCCGTGATCCGTAGCTGGCAGGACCAGTGGTCAGGGATGATGGGAATTGTAGTCTCAAAACATCTGGCAGGCCGAGGTTGAGGAAGCCTGATATAGATCATATAAATCAGGTGTGGGGAACCTTTGTCCCTGCTGGCGTTGTTGAGCTACACCAGGCATAGGCAAACTCGGCCCTCCAGATGTTTTTGGGACTACAACTCCCATCATCCCTGACCACTGGTCCTGTTATCTAGGCATGATGGGAGTTGTAGTCCCAAAACAGATGGGGGGCCGAATTTGCCTATGCTTGAGCTACACCTTCCACCTGCCCAGGCAAGCATGGCTAAATGGCCAGCGATGGTGGTAGTGGTAGTTTAGCAACATCTGGAGCCCCAGAGGTTTCCCGTACCTGACATTGATCAAGCACATACCAGTGCATTGCACGTATCAACCAATCTACAGCTTAGATGCAATGGCCCTGTACAGTCAATCTGGGAACGTTTTGCTAATGCTTGTGTTAAACTTCCACAGCTGGACAAAGGCACAGCTCCATTGGCAGGAACGAATGGAGAAACCACCATTCAAGGTGAGATATTTATTTCCTCTGAACCTTGAAATATGAGAGAGCGCGTCAGTTCCAAACAGAATTTGTTAAAAATTCTTTTGATACCACATCTGTCGGCCCAGGATACCTGAAGGAGCGTCTCCATCCCCATCGTTTAGCCCGGACACTGAGGTCCAACTCTAAAGGCCTTCTGGCGGTTCCCTACCTGCAGGAAGTGAGGTTACAGGGAACCAGGCAGAGGGCCTTCTTGGTAGTGGTGCCAGCCGTGTGAAATGCCCTCCCTTCAGATGTCAAGGAAATAAATAACTATCTGGCTTTTAGAAGACATCTGAAGGCAGTCCTGTTTAGGGAAGTTTTTAATGTTTCATGTTTTATTCTGTTTAATATTCTGTTGGGAGCTGCCCAGAGAGGCTGGGGAAACCCAGCTAGATGGGTGGGGTATAAATAATAATCATAATGTCAGGGCTGCCACCCAGTCCCAGCTCACATAGGACCAAGTCCGCCAGCGTTCACTTTATAAGAGTCTTTATTAAGTTACAGGTTTCATTTCCGAACTGCAGCGTGCAGCTCTACACCTTCTGCCCTAGGTCGGCGAAGACCCGTCTGAGTCCCCGCCTCTTGCACACCAGCTTAATACCCTAGCCTTGCTCCACCTCCTTCGCCTCTCCCTACGTCTCTGGGTCCTTCTGCCCCCCTGGGCCTCCTCCCTTCTACTCTCCTCTGACGCTGACCCCCCTGATCCTTCTGCCTCCTTGCGGCGGGCTTTAGGACCTGGCTCACTCTCCGGGCTGCTTACTGCTCCAGCTTCCGCTGCATTTGAACTTGGCGCGCGCGCCCAACTCTCTACTTTCCTCTTAACCGTTGCCTCGCTCTCTGAGGAGGGCGTGACCACCCCTGACTCGTGCCCTCCCTCCTGCTGACAGCCTCCGGAACCCGATGCCTGGCTACCTTCCTCCCTGCTGCTCTCAGTCTTGAGCGTGGGTCCCGACTTCCAGCTGCTGCCGCTCTCAGTTATGAGCGTGGGTCCCGACTTCCAGCTGCTGCTCTCTGAATCTCCTCTGTTCCCTTCCTCCTGGGGTGTCCCCCCGGATCCCCCCCTTGCTCTGCTCACTGGGGCTCCCTTTTGGGAGTCCTCTGACTCACTGCTTAGGCTTGGAGATCTCGGGTCGTCATCATCACTCATTTTCCCTTCGGATTCCTCCCCCTCGCTCTCTGCTTCCTCCCTTCTCTGCGTCTCTGCTCCTGAACCCCTGACATCCATCCCCCCCTCGAAGCCCCCCTTTCCCCCCTCCCCGCTTTCAGGTGTGGGTGCTGGGTGCTCCATCATCACGGGAGGGAATGCCGGATACAGTTCGCTCCCCGTGGTTGGCCGCCAACTGAAGACCTCCGAGTCTTCCTCCTCGCGGTCGCCGACGTTGACCTGTTCCGCTTCCATCTCTGTACCGCCGTGCTCGAACCCAAGGTCCTCCCCGAACACGTCCATGTCAGTCTCTGCGTCGGTCGCTCGACCTGGCATCTCCAGCCACTTCCGGCGCCATTGCTCCTCCGGTCGATCGTCCCACCAATACGAGGTGTCTGACGCCGAACCCGCCGGCGATCCTTCTGGGGAACGGGTGCTCAGTGCGGGTTCCCCGTCCGAGTCGAATCCATGGAACGTGCTGGAAGAAAGTGTGGGCGTGAACAGCCAGTCGTCGAAGAAGCTCGCTGGCATGGGTCTGTGTGGGAAAAGGGCATGAAACTCGTCCTTGAGCAGGGGTTCCTCCAAAGCGTAGTCTGGCACCCAGCTATTGGCGCTGGCCCGGGTGCCCTCTCTGGCTAGGAGGTATTCGACTCCCTCTTCCCCCCATCTGGAGTCCAAAATCTCCGTGACCTCGTTGATGGGGTCTTGCTGCGTCACCCCTCGCGTCTCCGTCCGCTCCCGGAACGGACTCGGTGCCGTCCCTGGCTCCTGGAATCTGTGAGGTGCCTTGTAGGGAGTGAGCACCGACCTGTGGAACACCGGATGCATTCTGGAACCCTCCGGCAGCGCCAGTCGGAAGGCTACCGGGTTGATCTGTGCTTCGACTTGGTACGGACCAATTTGCTTGTGCCCCAACTTCTTCTTGGCTAGTGACCTGGTCGGCACTGCGTGGGCTGCCAACCAGACCCAGTCTCCCACTTGGATCTCTTCGCCAACCCGCCTGTGCTTGTCAGCTTGCACCTTGTAGGCGTGCTTAGCTAGCTCCAGCTGCCGTCTGAGTTGATCGTGTACCGCCTGCAACTCTGACGCGAACGCGTCCGCCGTCTGTGGTTCTCCGTCCCCCACTCTCTCCCGTCCCGGGAAGGTTCTGGGATTCCTCCCATTGTTGGCGAAGAACGGCGTCACCCCTGTGGACACGTGCTTCGTGTTGTTGTAAGCGAACTCGGCGAGCGGCAGGTAATCCACCCAGGTCGCAGGTTGTTGATTGGCATAGCATCTCAGGTACTGCTGCATGATGGCATTGACCCTCTCTGCTTGCCCGTTGGTCTGCGGGTGTCTTGCTGATGCCAGATCGACCTTGACATTTAGAAAACTCATCAGCTTCTGCCAGAAATTCGAGACGAACTGGCGCCCGCGGTCGGACAGGATAGACCGCGGCAGACCATGCACTTTGAACACGTGATCTATGAACAGTTTGGCGGTTTGTTCCGCCGTGGCCACCTTCGCACACGGAATGAAATGTGCCATCTTGGTGAACAAGTCCACCACCACTAGTACAGCTGTCTTGCCTCTCGAGCTGGGTAGATCCGTAACAAAGTCCAGGGCCACTCTCTCCCACGGTTCAAACGGCGTTTGCAGCGGTTCCAGCAGTCCCGCCGGTGGTTTGTGCACCGGTTTGGCCCTCTGGCAGGTGTCGCACCTCGCAACGTAGTCCGCGACTTCCCCTCTCAGTCTGGGCCACCAAAAGTCCCTTGCGACTAATTCCACCGTTTTTTCCGTGCCAAAGTGCCCGGCCGTGGGTGCGTCGTGCAGCTGCTGCAGTACCCTGGCGCGAAGTTCGTCTCCCGGCACGTAGATGGCCCCTTTACGTAAGAGCAAGCCGTCTCGTATCTGGAACTCGTCGCCCCTCGCCGTGCCCTTGTGCACCTCTGCCATCTTCGCCTGCGCGAAGGAGTCGTCCTGCAACGCCCGCCGCACCGCATCCAGGTCTACTGTGGCTGAAGCGCACGCCCACGCTGTTGGCGCGAAGATGTGCATGGCTGCCGCTGGCGTCGCCTCTTCGAGGTATTGCGGTTTGCGGGACAGTGCATCCGCCATGACGTTGGTGTCGCCTGGGACGTACTCTATTCGGAAATTGAAGTCAGCAAAGAACTCCGCCCAACGTATCTGCCTCTGGTTCAGGAACTGAGCCGTGCGCCAGTGCTCCAGATTCTTGTGATCCGTGCAGACCTGCACCGTGTGCTTGGCGCCGATCAGGAAGTGCCTCCACGCCTTGAAAGCTGCATGAATGGCCAGCAACTCCCTGTCCCAGATGGTGTAGTTCTGCTCCGACTTGCTGAGCTTTCTGGAGTAGAACGCTCCCGGCCTCCAGACCCCCTGTGGGTCCCTTTGCAGCAGGACAGCTCCCACTGCTCTATCGGACGCGTCTGTCTCTACCCGCATCGGCCTGCTGGGGTCGATATGCAGCAGTTGCTCTTCCGACGCGAAGAGACGCTTGAGTGCCTGAAAGGACTGCTCCGCCTGCTCCGTCCAGATGAATTTCTTTTTCTTGGAGCTTAGCGTGTCCGTAATGGCCGCCGTCTGCATCGCGAACCCCTTGATAAACTTGCGATAGAAGTTGGCGAAGCCGACAAACCGCTGGACCTCCTTCCGGTTGCGCGGGCTCTTCCAATCCAACACCGCACGAACCTTGGCGCTGTCCATGGCTAGCCCCTTGTCCGACAACTTGTAACCCAAGAAATCCACCTCCGTCGTGTCGAACTGGCACTTCTCCAGTTTGGCGTACAGTCTATGCTGCTGCAGCCTCTCCAGCACCTCCCGAACATCTTGGTCATGGGCTTGCTGCGATTCGGAGAATATCAGGATGTCATCCAGAAAGCAGACGCACTTCTTGTAAAGGAGTCCCGCCAACACATGATGCATGAAAGCTTGGAAACAGTGAGAACCGTTTTGCAATCCAAACGGCATCACTCTGTATTCGTAGGTGCCCAGAGGCGTGAACATGGCTGTCTTCCACTCATCGCCCTCCCTCATGCGGATGAGATTGTACGCACCTCGCAGGTCCAACTTGGTGAACACGCGTCCCTTGCGCACCGTCGCTAGTAGGTCGTCAATCCTGGGCATGGGGAAATCAGAAGGCTTGGTCATCTTGTTTAAGAGGCGAAAATCCACCACCAGTCTTTTTTGGGGCGTGTCTTTCTTCTTCACGAAGAAAACAGGACTGCCCCCTACTGCCCTGGACTCCCGGATGAAACCGCGCTGCAAATTGTGATCTATGAACTGTTTGAGTTCCTGTAATTCGTCCTCAGACATGGAATACAGCTTCCCTTTCGGCAGCGTCGCCCCTGGTAGGAGGTCAATCTTGCAGTCATATTGCCTGTGCGGTGGTAGCTTGTCAGCCTCTTTCTCGCAGAAGACCTCCAGAAAGTCTGCGTATTTGTGGGGGACTGCTTGCAACGTTCCCAACTGCAGTTGTGATTCCTCCTCCTCTCCCTCCTGTCTGGGCAGGATGCAGTGTTCTGCGCAATAAGAGGAGCCGAAGATCAGCTGTCTCTGGTACCAAGCCAGTGTCGGACTGTGCCTGTCCAGCCAACTCATGCCCAACACAATGGGCGTGTCCGACAGTTGGGTGACATTAAAACTGATGACTTCCCTGTGGTTGCCAAGGCGCATCACCATCGGTGGCGTTTGCTTCACCACCTGCCCCCCTAGCAACTCTCTGCCATCCACTGTGACGACTTGCAGGGGCAGAGTGGCAGGCAGTAGCTGTATAGCGTGCTGCTCCACAAAATCCTGCGCTATAAAGTCTGCGTTGCTTCCAGAATCCACAGAAAGCGGCACTTCGATAGTGACGCCATCGGGTAGCTGGAGAGATGCTGTGAGCTGCACTACTGGTTTGGGTGGGAGGGGGTCCGTGGGTTGCAAGATCGCTGGGGACTGCTTCACTGATGCGTCTGGCTGGGCCCCAGTGCCTCTGTCTCCAGCCAGACATCGTCGTTTCCCTGCTGTGGTTCTCCTTGCTGCGTTGCTGCAGTCACCATTGCTGAGGCTGCAGTGTGCTTGTGGAGCCTCCGGGGACACTCTTTCGCCAAATGGCCTGGATCCTCGCAGATGTAACACTTCCTGTTCCCTCTAGGAGGCTTCGCTTTCACTGCTGTCGGTGCTTGGGCTCTGGCTGCTGACTGAGCCCTTGCACCTCCAACCTCCATCGGTTCCCCTCCCCCTCCAGGCGGAGGTGTGGATTGCGCACGCGCTGCTTCTCTTGGAACGAAAGAGAAACTTCTCGCTGCTTCGCGCCCTCCACGTCCTTCATCTCTGCACCATGGACGTTCTTCCAGCCTCACCCCCACAGTCAGCGCCCTTTGGACCACCTCCTGCGTGCTTCGGGGCCTCTCCCCCCTTGCAATTTCATCCTTGACCGCAGAGCTTAGACCCTCCCAGAACAGGTCTCTGACAGGGGGCGAATCCCGGTCCCACTCTAAGGCACTGACCAGCGCAAAAAAGCGGGCGTGGTACTGCCGGACGCTTGCCCTCCCTTGTTTTAGTCCATGAATCTCCCGTCGGGCAAGATCCACATCAATAGTAGACAAAAAACACGCATCCATCGCTTTGATAAAGGCATCTGCATTCTGAAGCGCCGGATCTTTATCCCTCCACAAATTGCGTAGCCACGCTTTAGCATCCCCATGCAAATGGGATAGTATGAACCCCACTTTCTCTTCCTCATCTCTAAAGTCTTTTGCCAGCAGTTGCAGTGCGCACATTACGTCTGCTCGAAAATTGGGGTACTGTTGTAAATTCCCATCGAAGTGAGCCACAAGCCCTCCTGCTCTCCGTGCCAACCCAACCCCCTCCGGTCTGGGTCCTGGCTGCCCGTGTTTAACCCATGCTTCAAACCTGGCGTGGAGATCTCTGTAGGCGGCTGCCGCATCCTCCTCCCTCTTCTTGGATGCCAGTACCTCCGCGTTCAATTGGGTAACTGCCTGTTGCAGCGCTGCAACTGTCTCTGCTTCCGTCATCTCTGCTAACCGTCGTGAGCTTGCTCCCAAACACCGATCCCCTCCTCCAGCTGCCTCTCTCTCCGCTGCGAGATATCAGGTGTCCGAAGCTTTTGTGAGACGGGTCTTACTGTCAGGGCTGCCACCCAGTCCCAGCTCACATAGGACCAAGTCCGCCAGCGTTCACTTTATAAGAGTCTTTATTAAGTTACAGGTTTCATTTCCGAACTGCAGCGTGCAGCTCTACACCTTCTGCCCTAGGTCGGCGAAGACCCGTCTGAGTCCCCGCCTCTTGCACACCAGCTTAATACCCTAGCCTTGCTCCACCTCCTTCGCCTCTCCCTACGTCTCTGGGTCCTTCTGCCCCCCTGGGCCTCCTCCCTTCTACTCTCCTCTGACGCTGACCCCCCTGATCCTTCTGCCTCCTTGCGGCGGGCTTTAGGACCTGGCTCACTCTCCGGGCTGCTTACTGCTCCAGCTTCCGCTGCATTTGAACTTGGCGCGCGCGCCCAACTCTCTACTTTCCTCTTAACCGTTGCCTCGCTCTCTGAGGAGGGCGTGACCACCCCTGACTCGTGCCCTCCCTCCTGCTGACAGCCTCCGGAACCCGATGCCTGGCTACCTTCCTCCCTGCTGCTCTCAGTCTTGAGCGTGGGTCCCGACTTCCAGCTGCTGCCGCTCTCAGTTATGAGCGTGGGTCCCGACTTCCAGCTGCTGCTCTCTGAATCTCCTCTGTTCCCTTCCTCCTGGGGTGTCCCCCCGGATCCCCCCCTTGCTCTGCTCACTGGGGCTCCCTTTTGGGAGTCCTCTGACTCACTGCTTAGGCTTGGAGATCTCGGGTCGTCATCATCACTCATTTTCCCTTCGGATTCCTCCCCCTCGCTCTCTGCTTCCTCCCTTCTCTGCGTCTCTGCTCCTGAACCCCTGACACATAATATTTCATAAAATGTAGACACTGCTTGATTGTGTAAAAATGAAACCCTCAAAGCGGCTTGCAAAATGATAAAACCATAACACCAAGGGGGAAATTACGAGAAGTTAAAATTCTCATTAAAATGCACGCTACTTAAAATGCAGCCTTCTACCCTTGGGATAAAGTAAAGAGTAAAGGGACCCCTGACCATTAGGTCCAGTCGTGGCCGACTCTGGGGTTGTGGCACTCATCTTGCTTTACAGGCCAAGGGAGCCGGTGTACAGCTTCCGGGTCATGTGGCCAGCATGACTAAGCCGCTTCTGGCAAACCAGAGCAGCGCACGGAAACACTGTTTACCTTCCCACCGGAGCGGTACCTATTTATCTACTTGCACTTTGACGTGCTTTCAAACTGCTAGGCTGGCAGGAGCATGGACCGAACAATGGGAGGTCACCCCGTTGCGGGGATTCGAAACGCCGACCTTCTGATCGGCAAGTCCTAGGCTCTGTGGTTTAGACCACAGCGCCACCCGCAAATCTTCTAAAAGGCCCCATCTTTCTTCTCTTTTTTGCCTTCAGGTTTGGATGGCCTTGCTGAGCGCTGTGCCCAGTATAAGAAGGATGGAGCTGACTTTGGCAAGTGGCGTGCTGTGTTGAAAATTACAGATACGACCCCCTCCACTCTTGCCATCCAGGAGAACGCTAATACACTGGCACGTTATGCCAGTATCTGCCAACAGGTATACCCTCTCAATAACTCAGTGTTTTCCTGGCAGCTTGGTGGTGGGAGGGTGTGGCAGCTTTTGGGAACCTTTCCCTATGGATATGAACTTAGAACCTAGTTCATCTAGATGCCCATTACATTTTCACTTGAATCTTCAGCATGGACTAGTGCCCATCGTGGAGCCTGAGATCCTGCCTGATGGAGACCATGACCTCCAACGGTGCCAGTACGTGACAGAAAAGGTAAGGGCGGCATCAGAAGCTCACCATGTTCCTGCACCTCAACGATAATGTCAGGAGAAGGTTGGCAAGAAGTCACACTGTATTAGTGAAGCTTCAAGGAAACACAGCCGGTTCCGGAGGCCAGGCCTAGTGAGCGCAGCAACTCATCCCAGTAGATCTTGCCCCTACGAGGCAGTGGCGAGGAGCAAAGGTCTCTGCCATCCCACAGCTCCTCCTCCCTAAGGTCCTTCCCAAGCAATCTGAGACTCCATTGCCTTGTCTGTCTTTGCTCTGTCCTTTTCATATCTCTTCTAGTTCTGGGAGACCAGGGGAGAGGGGAGCTGGTCGCAGCAGGATTCACAGCATTCTTGCCGCTGTTGTGGCATATAAAAATATCCTTCTTTTATCGCTTGGGATATCTGGAGTTAGTAAGCCCAAAAGAAATGCTTCCGGCTTTTTAACAAACGTTTGTCCAAACATTTTCTTTTCAGTTCTTCATAGATACTATCCCAAAGGTTTCTGATTTTCTTACACCCCCACCACATATGCAACATTGTTCCTTCTGCACGCTTACACCTCCAACATTTATTTGAGTTTGTTTTATACAACTTTGCTAGTTTACTAGGTGTCAGATACCACCAACCTCGGCCCTCCAGATGTTTTTGGCCTGCAACTCCCATGATCCCTAGCTAGCAGGAACAGTGGTTAGGGATGATGGGAATTGTAGTCTCAAAACATCTGGAGGGCTGAGGTTGAGGAAGCCTGCTGTAGATTAACTCTGCTTAGAGGTAGTAATCCTGTGCACACTTACTTTGGACTGCACCCATTTGAATAAAGTGGGACTAATCCTACACGTGTATACTCAAACATGTTTCACCCCAACTTCTTCTCGTGTCCCAGGTGCTGGCTGCTGTGTACAAGGCCTTGAACGACCACCATGTCTACCTGGAAGGAACATTGCTGAAGCCCAACATGGTGACTGCGGGGCATTCTTGTCCCAAGAAGTACACCCCCGAAGAGGTGGCCATGGCCACAGTGACAGCTCTCCATCGCACCGTCCCAGCGGCTGTTCCAGGTCATTTTCCAGCTCTTGCGATCTGTCAGGGTTTTCTTTAAGGATGCGTCTTGGCCTCCCCGATCTGCTCTTTACTTGATTTACAGATGTGTGTCCATTGCATTTGATTTGCAAGAATGCTTTTGGTCAAGTTGCTGGCTGCCAATCGACCAGACATGTGAAGAGACTCTCTAGAATAGCATCTGTCACATCCACAGCGTACACTGAAAACACTTTTAAAGCACATGGCTTCCACCTAGGAACTGTAGTTTGTTATGGGTGCTGGGAATCTTTGGTAAACTACGGTTCCCAGGGTTCTTTGGGGGAAGCTATAGGCTTTAAAAGGATGGCACGGATCATTTGACATTGAATAACGCAAATGTGCTGTCTATTGACAAAGGGCTTTATTAGCTCAGCCTCATAGGCAAGCCACCAAATAATAATAATAATAATAATAATAATAATAATAATTTATTATTTATACCCTACCCATCTGGCTGAGTTTCCCCAGCCCCTCTGGGGAGCTCCCAATCGAGTGTTAAAAACAGTACAGCATTGAATTTTAAAAACTTCCCTAAACAGGGCTGCCTTCAGATGTCTTTTAAAGATAAGAGAGCTGCTTATTTCCTTCACATTTGAAGGGAGGGCATTCCACAGGGCGGGTGCCACTACTGAGAAGGCCCTCTGTCTGGTTCCCTATAACCTCACTTCTCGCAGCGAGGGAACCACCAGAAGGCTCTCGGCACTGGGCCTCAGTGTCTGGGCTGAACGATGGGGGTGGAGACGCTCCTTCAGGTATACAGGACCGAGGCTGTTTATCCTACAAGTCATGTTCAATCAGAGGAATGTCATTGTTAAAATGAAAAAACGGAAGAATCTCTGTCTCTTTTCTATTTCCTCTTGAAAGCTCTTTTCTATTTCTTTTTTCTTATTCCTCTCTCTCTCTCTCTCTCTCTCTCTCTCTCTCTTTCTTGTTATGTTTTTAACTTACCGTATTTTTGCTCTATAAGACTCACTTTTTCCCTCCTAAAAAGTAAGGGAAAATGTGTGTGCGTCTTATGGAGTGAATGCAGGCTGTGCAGCTATCCCAGAAGCCAGAATAGCAAGAGGGATTGCTGCTTTCACTGCACAGCGATCCCTCTTGCTGTTCTGGCTTCTGAGATTCAGAATATTTTTTTTCTTGTTTTCCTCTTCCAAAAACTAGGTGCGTCTTGTGGTCTGGTGCGTCTTATAGAGCGAAAAATACGGTACTTAGATTAATGTTGGGCAAAAACATCTTGGCAAATTAAGTCTTCAGTCTTTATGGTAATCTTGCGTTCTGATTCCAACTGCAGGCATCTGCTTCCTTTCTGGGGGCCAAAGTGAGGAGGAGGCTTCCGTCAACCTCAATGCCATCAATCTCTGCCCTCTGCCTAAACCTTGGAAGCTGACTTTCTCCTACGGGCGGGCCTTGCAAGCATCTGCTCTGGCTGCCTGGTCTGGGAAGCCTGAGAACAAGAAGGCTGCCCAGGAGGCCTTCTGCAAACGTGCAAAGGTAAGAGGGGGGAAAGCCTGAGCTCAGTAGCAGGCAGCCAACTTTGCATTGAAAAGGTCCCAATCCTGAAGATCTGCTGCCAGCCGGTCTAGATCAGGGGTAGTCAACCTTTTTATATCTACCACCCACTAATGCATCTTTCTGGATGGTAAAATTTCCTTACCGCCCACCAGTGCTCAATGGAAGGAGGATTCAGCTTGTGCCGTACAACCCCCTACCACCCACCTAGAATCCGGAAACGGCCACTAGTGGGCAGTAGGGGCCAGGTTGACAACTCCTGGTCTATAAGTTTACATGGTTTGACTTGGTATAAGGTAGTTTTTTCCTCACCTTTGAGGACAGTATAATTAAAAGAACCAGTGCAGAGAAGTACGGAGAATAGCGTTAGAGGGAACTGGACCAGTACTTGATTAGAACCTAGTACACCTTGCCTGTGGTACTTGGGCATCTTGATAATAGTTAAGTTTTTAAGTGAATGCTTAAAAGCCAACATGTGGGTGCAGTTAAAAAGTTAACTGAAAACAGGTAAATCATATAGGTATCACACACACAAACATGGGTTTTCTTTCTGCATAATGTGTGAGATTGCCCTGATTCCCAGTTTGTCACAAAGTGCTTTTCAGGAGCAGAGAAAGAAAGAAAGAAAGAAAGAAAGAAAGAAAGAAAGAAAGAAAGAAAGAAAGGATTTAAATTGTGTATGGACTAGTACTCAGTCTCCATTGTTTCTAAAAAAAATTTTGGGTTTACATAGCTATGGTGTTTGGTTGTCTCTCCCCCCCTTTTTTATTAAAAAAATTGACCAGCTGTTATTTTTATTTCCAGATAAATAGCTTAGCCTGCAGAGGTCAATACACCACCTCTGGGAAGACCGGCGGAGCAGCCACCCAGTCGCTTTTCACTGCCAGTTACACATACTAATTCAGAAAATGGTGCAGCTAGCTTGCCCCTCTTTGCAGCTGGCAGGAGATCCAAAGGGAAAACATCTCACATTACATCCCCATCAGAAGCGGCAAATAAACGGAGTGGAATAAAAGGTCCCACTGCACACTTCTAATCCTTCAGCACAAAGTTAAAATAACTTCACTGCATCTACACATTCCAAAATAACTTGACAGGTTTTATGGATCCATCCTTCACTGACTTTAATCCTCTCCTTGGACAGCTGGTTTTGTTTTGTTTTTTTAAAGATGTCTCCCATAGCCAACTGGGGAGCTGGATACAGCCCTTCCCCCCCCCTCCACCCCTGATAACATCGCCAGCTGAGACAGAACAACAGACAAGAGAGAGAGAACATGAAACACACTCTTTAATCCATAATGTCTTCGATGTATAAACTGTGAATCAATTTCCTGTCAAAGTGAAAAGATTAAAAGAAATAAAAATTGATAAACTTTAACTGTGTATTTCCGTTTATTTGCCGTCTCATGGTATTTTTGTCGTGGCATGTCAACTATTCCTTTTTAGAGTGTTTCCAGGTGATCTGTACATTGAGCAGTATTCCTGCTTTGTTTGCAGGCAAATTAGATTGATTTACTTAATTAGCATTGTGACGTTAACATGTGAGAGTGCTGGAGGTGAAATAGTTAAACAGGTTACCCAATCAGAACCCAGGGGGGGGGGTGGAGTCAGAGGGACTATAAAACCAGCTCTGGGAAGGGCGAAAGGGGAGTTGGTTGGGAGTTGGGTGGTTGGTTGGAGTGGGAGTGAATTGGGATAGAGTTTGTGAGTAGGTTGAGTTAGTGCAGTGAAATAAGCTGAGTCAGGAATAGTTAGGAGCTAGGAAAACAAGTAAATATCTGAGAGGTGGTTTAGTGAGTGAGAGCAGGTAGCGGAAGTTACAGGTCTGGATAGGCACCCCATGATTGTAATTGACTGATACCGTTTATGAAACCACACGCTTGTTAAACTGCAATAAATAAACAGAAGTTTATGTTCTAATTTAACCCTGACTGGACTCAGTATTCAACCAGGTAGGGCCTGTGTAGTGGCAGCAAGAAATAAAGTGGTGGCACAGGGATCAATAGACAGTGAAATGTCTGTGTGATCGTCACAAGCATTCCCTCTGATTTGCATGTGGAGGAATTAAATGACATCGCATCAAAGCAAGGGTTAGCCCAAACTTTTGGGCATGTTTCCCATCACTTATTGAAGAAGTCCCAACTATAATTGTGCAACTGGTATGCAATTGACTTCCAGGCTCTTGCTATATTCGAGCGGGAGTTAGAAAAAGAGAGCTCTTTTTAGGGAGCCAGTATTCACAAGGCCCAAGCACTTGGCAGTGCTGCTTTGAAACCAATTGAAAGTGAGGCCAGCATGGCATGTCTTGCACATGACTCATTGAAGGAGGTTTCCTTGGGCTTTCGGATCAGTGGAGAACCACCACCTCTGCCCGCTTTTCTGCCATCTCTCTTTCCCTATATGTAAGGTTTGACACCTAGCTATATCATCAGTATCAACAGCCAGCAATTTCCTAACAGATAAAAGAGGGAGCAAGATATAAGATAACAGGTAAAAGAGTAAGAGCACTTTGCAATATTTGCACCCCACCTTTCTTTCTTCCAACCAGCTCAGAACAGCTTACATGGACATGGAGGGTACTATGGTCTAAACCACTGAGCCTCTTGGGGTGCCGATCAGAAGGTTGGTGGTTCTAATCCCTGCGATGGGTTGAACTCCCATTGCTCTGTCCCAACTCCTGCTAACGTAGCAGTTTGAAAGCACGCCAGTGCAAGTAGATAAATAGGTACCGCTGTGGTGGGAAGGTAAACGGTGTTTCCATGCACTATGGTTTTTTGTCAGTGTCCCGTTGTGCCAGAAGCAGTTTAGTCATGCTGGCCACATGACCCAGAAAGCTGTCTGTGGACAAACGGCGGTTCCCTCAGCCTGAAAGCAAAATGAGCGCCGCAACCCCATAGTCACCTTTGACTGGACTTAACCGTCCAGGGGTCCTTTACCTTTTTACACGGGGCGTCTTCATCTTATTCTCACAACAACCCTTTCAGATATAACGACTGGTCACCTGTTGAGCTGCAGAGGTATTTGAAATTAGCTCTTCCTGAGCGAATATTCTTGTCTTTTCATAGAATCATAGTTGGAAGGGATCATAAGGGTCATCTAGTCCAGCCCTCTGCAATGCTGGAATCTTATGTCCAACATGGGGCTCAAATGCAAAACCATGAGATTAAAAGCCTTAGGCTCTACCGAATAAGCTATCCCAGCACCATTGTGCCTAACCTCCAATTCAGTGGGACTGATCTGCCTCTGTTCTCTAGCCCCCTACTGATTTTGGTGGCAACAGGTTTTTTATTTTTATTTTTTATTTTTAAAGTAGGCACAGTGCTGAAATGGGCAAATCCCAGCATCAGATCAATTATTTCGATGAATGGAATGGGAGAAATCCCCTCCATAGCTGAGGGTGGGCAATGTGCATTTCTCATTTTTATTCACTTTACAGGTGATGGGGAGACCGGTTTATCCGGTTGCTGCGGCAACCAGAGCCAGCCCAGCCAATCACGCGAGCCCTGCTTGACACCTCCCTCCATGCCTTAAACTACAAATCCCACAAGCCTCAGCGAGGCAGAGACTCGCGAATGAGAGGCGGGAGGGAAAGTAAATCCTCCTCATCCCATGATGCAGCGGGCTCCGGGAAGTTCGCCCTCCCTTCCCAGCTTCCGTTTGGCTTCGTTTGCCCTCAGGAGAGCGTCGTTCTACCAGCGTGTTCCGAAATGGCGGCTTCCGCGGGTGCTCTGCGGGTCGTCAGGCGGGTCGTCGGCTTCCCTCCCCGCAGGGCGCTGTGGGGAGGCGTGAGGTGAGGTAGTTGGCGCAGGAGGCGCGAGAGGCTCCCCTCGGGATGGATGGGGGTTCCGAGCCCACCCGGGGGGGGGGCTGTGGGCAGGATTGCAGGGGGTTGGACTAGATGACCCTCGGATCCCATTCCAAACAAGTCTATGATTCTAACTCGGGGGGTTCCTTTAACCGGCCTTCAGGCTTCTTGCATTCGATTAAGTGCCTGTTTCAGTTATTTTGGCTCAGCCCCAGTGGGCAGTTTCCCTCCCCCGAATTTCTTGTCTCCACGCCTTTTGTGAACCCGAAGGCTTAAAAGTTTTTTTTTTTAATGCAATGGGAAGCTTGAGCTGTTTGGGATTGCACAGGAGGAGGAAACGTATCGCATGCCCTCTCGTCCTTTCTCCGATAACAATAGGAACGTCCTCCTATTGCATAATGTTAATAAGGTTATTATTTATACTCAGCCCATCCGACGGGGTTGCCCCAGCCACTCTGGGCGGCTTCCAGCACATATAAAAGCATAATAAAACATTAAATATTAGGAAACTTCCCTATACAGGGCTGCCTTCAGATGTCTTCTAAAAGTTTTATAGTTACTTATCTCCTTGGCTCGGGGGTCGCATAAGTCCACATCTGATGAAAATAGGGAGATCCTATGGAAAGGCAGGGCATTCTGGAATCAAATAGGGACACATGGAGGGTTTGCTATCAACCCCTACCTAAACTATTGTTGGCATCTGTCTGTCTCAAGGGACTATGGAGACTTCCTCTCTGCCTGGTCAGTGTGTATGGGGGTCCCGGGCTGCCCAGAAAACAAGACACCCCTCTCAGCCTTGCTGATGTGCTACAAAGGAAAGCAGAACATTATGTTTGGCACTAGCTTGGCTGCAGGAGTTGCTGGAAGGAGATATACTAGGCACCATCCAACTACCTTAGGGATTCCACTCTGGACTTGTGTAGGGTTTACTCCTTAGACTTTTCTTCTTCCAGAGATGTCCTGCAAGATGTTCCTACCTAAACAGAGGTGTTTTAGTGTAACATATAGTCTAAGAACTGGACATGGGAGTCCTGGGTTCACATTCATACGGAGGTATGCAGTCGGTCGTTCTTAGGCTGAGAAGAGTCCCATAGTCATAATAAGGCTAGTGTGTGCAGGGATTTCGGGCTATAACGTACATCTCTTGTTCGTAGATGACAATATATAAATATTTAACACTCTGTTAAAAAAGCGGTCTTCTGCCTCCTTTCAGCAAGGAGACAGGAGGCGACCCAGAACCAGCAGAGCCGGTGAAAGAGGAGCCAGCCCTGGTTTGTCCTCCACCGCGAAGCAGAAAATACCTCCCTCCTGAGGATCTCCAGTCTCGCCTACAGTCTCGCATCAAAGAGATATTTGGATCCTCGGTCTCCAAGGACTGGCAAGAGGCATCATTGGGAGATAGTCGTTTAAAATATCTTCTGTTGGCACAGCTGGCGACAGATCTAGGCCGTGCTGTCCCTAATTCCCAACTCCACCAAATGAAGAGCGCCAGAGATGTCTTGGCTTTCTACAGCACGCCTGTGAAAGACATATCAAAGTTTGATGAGTTAAGCACGCAACAGCTGCCCTCAAACCTGAAGATCCGATGGCAGTACTGAGCTGTGGAGAAACAGGATGAAAACACCGTTCTGAACTCTTATCTGTATAGCAGCATCACCTTGGGCACAGATAGGATTTTTATTTTATTTTGCCACATTTCCAGAGTGGTTTACTTCCTCTTTACAAATGTTCAGTTGCAATAGTGACTTGGTGAGAGAGATGTGCAAGTATCAGGCTGGTTGCTGTTGACGTAAATGATAAACATTGGAGGAGAAATAGATACCAGCAAGCAGTTGTGCATGCTAAGCCATTTTGTCCACATAATTTTGTGTGTCAATAGCTTGATTAAAAATAATCGGGAAAGACAGGTAATGAAGAAAGTGATGGGAATAGTTGTTAAGAAAATAAAATTGTCACAACCAGTCTCCATATATATGTCTGTGTAACTGCTCAGCAACATTTTGGGTGACTGCCATTTGCTCTGTGTGGGTGAAGTTTTCCTGAGGTTTATGCAGCCTTAAAACTGGTTGTCTCCATCTAACGTGAGAAGTATGCATGAGTTGCTCAAGAGTTATCTATTTTGTTGTTTTGCAGCGACTGGACATGGTTTGAATACAACTCAATTCACAGGTACTTTTCACATAGGCCACTCTGCATATATCCAGTTAGAAAGTGAAGCAATATCCTTGACAGTCCCGTAGTACATTAATTTTAAATTTCTTCATCTTCTCTTGTATATTTCTATCTGACAGAGAGTACCATGGAATAGTTTTCTAAGTGTCAAATGATGATGATAAGTTGGTAGACATAAGAAACTGGCACTGGTAGATGCTGGCACAGGCAGACAAGACAAGGATTCCTGGATATTCCCCTGTTTCACCCCTAGGGGCTTCATCATCTGTGTGTAGCTCTAAATCATATAAACATAGACACTTTGTAATATATTATTCAATTGAATTTGTCTAATATAGGCATTCTAGTGGCTTTGGAATCCTATCCACAGCCATCCCTTGAGGGGCTCGAACCACCAACCAGCTGATTAACAGCCAGATACACTTCCCACTGTGCCACAAAATTTCTGTGAGCAAATGCAAAAATACGCTTAACTAAAATTCAAGTAGGGAACGCGGGTGGCGCTGTGAGTTAAATCACAGAGCCTAGGACTTGCCGATCAGAAGGTCGGCGGTTCGAATCTCCGTGACGGGGTGAGCTCCCGTTGCTTGGTCCCTGCTCCTGCCAACCTAGCAGTTCAAAAGCACGCCAAAGTGCAAGTAGATAAATAGCTAGCAGTCCGGCGGGAAGATAAACAGCGTTTCCGTGCGCTGCTCTGGTTCGCCAGAAGCGGCTTAGTCATTCTGGCCACATGACCCGGAAGCTGTACGCCGGCTCCCTTGGCCAATAAAGCGAGATGAGTGCCGCAACCCCAGAGTCGGCCATGATTGGACCTAATGGTCAGGGGTCCCTTTACCTTTACCTAACATTCAAGTAGGAGAGATTCAGTAAGGACAATTGTGTTCTGCTGCTGTGGCAGCAAAGACAGAAGAGCCACCTGTGACATTCTGAGAAACCCTAGTATCACTTCACAAGAATGCCACAGTGACCCTTATTATGATAGTTATTAATTTTACATACCATTTCATGCTAAGTGGTTGACAGTTATGAAACCAGTTACATAAGCATTAAAATGCAAACGTTCATAATTAAAATCCACAGTAGAAGAATCCCATTAAAGCTGCTGCATAATTAAAAACTGGCCACTTGGGTCAATAGACCAAGGGAAATTGACTTGCTCATCCTTTATACTGGCAGCAAAGAAGTTCTCTCAAGCTTTCAACTTTGTTCCAAGTTGCATCGAACCGGTTTCACATTGCAGCCAAATTGAGGGAACCATTTCCGTTAAACCAACTTAAGACCTGAAACGACAACCTTACCCCAGTTTGTTATAATTCTGATTTGGTGTAAACCGCAATTTCCCATATTCAGATACGAACAGGAAAACTCGATTTGTTTGAAATGTCAAAGGGGAGTTAAGAATGTAGGAAGGGACTGGTGGATGAGGTCCACGGTCCCTCTAGTATCCTGTTACGACAGTGGCCAGCCAGATGCGACTGGACTCGGCTACATTAGCAACGAAAAAGCGTTTTATATGCGTTATAACATTGCGACACCAGATGGTGCTGTGGAGTCCCATCTTCCGTCAATGTAATTTCCCATTATGAAGTTTACAATGTGTTTTCCTGAAATGCTTTTTTGATGTGTCTAGAACCAGCCTTTCACACCTGTTCTATAAACTAAAGAAGTCCCAAATACTGCAACTTTCCCTCTTAGTGGGGTTTCTCCACCCCATTTTGGTATCTTAACCTTTTCCTGTTCTGCCTTAGCCGTTTCCAGTCCTTTTTTGTGATAAATTTATTGCTATCGACTGTCTAGTCAGAGGTTTGCTGGCTATTCCTTACCCAATGCATATATTTGTAAATAAACAGGTAGTATCATGGAGAGGCCACCAGCATTTTTTTCTCAGAAGGAAATGAAGAGGGGCAATGGCTATTCTGGAACTATTTGGTGTTTAATTTTAATTTGAATACCAACCCTTAAAGTGCATAGAAATAGCCTCCCACCCACCACCCCTCCTCAGTTCTTCATTTCTTTTTTTCTCCCCCTCTGATTTTCATCGCAACCTTTCTTGTCATCCGCAGGGCAAGGTCAAGGACCTTTTTTTCCAGGAGTCATTGACCTTTTTGGTGACCTTAGTGGGGTGACTGAATTTCAGGCCAGCCCTCTTGCCACCTGTGGATTTGCAGCAGTGGCCCTGGTGTATTTTGCTTTACGAAGACCTACCCAGTTTTCTGGGTGTGGTGGATCTGAAATATTTTGAGGAAGCTGCAGAATTTCTTTCAAAACATCCGACGGTCCAAACATCCCAAAAAAAGGCAAAGTGCATCAAGCCAAATGGCATTATTGGGTCAAATTCCTTCGAAATTGGTATGCTTGGATCTCTTTATCAGCACAACGCTGAATGCTTTTCCTTCTCTGTTGTTTTCTGAATCAGTTAACACTCATTCAATGACTCTGCTTTCTGGTTGTTGTTGATTGGATTTCTTGCCCTTCCTTCACCACAGTGTCCCAGGGTGGGTTACAACAATAAAATGCGTAATTAATACTAAAACTATTTAAAAGAATTTCCATTCAGAAGATCCTTGTGTTTGTGTGTGTAGTAAAAGGTAAAAAGGCGTGTTTTGAGTCTATCACAGAAACACTATTCCACAGCTTAGTGTCTGCCAGAGAGAAAACACTCTCTCAGGCCACCATTTCTCACATTTCTGAGAGTGGTGGTAACCACAAGATGCCTGCTTACCCCTGCTGATCTTCAATATTTGAGAGTGTTTGAAAGGAAGGAGGCGGTCTTTCAGATATTTGGGGCCGTAGACTTTTTTGTTTTTATAGCATTTGTTCCCCGCTCTTCAGCCAAAGGCTCCCAGAGCGGCTTACATAAAATCAAAATTAGATGCTCTCTATCCACAAGCTTACAATCCAAAAAAAGGAACAAGGAGGGAAGAGGAGAATAAAATTTTTAAGGATTTTAATTAATATTGTTTAGGATATTAAGCGTTCTGACTACTGAAATAGTAGGGACATTTCTGTAACAACAACAAAAATAAGTGTTTATTTGCCAGGATTAAGAGATGGCCGAGTTCAAACATGCAGAAGCAACATGTGGTACAGTCCTTCCTGGCATGTTCCATCTCAGATTGCAGATAGGGGAGTGCCCTCCTAGGTAAAATCAAAAGGACTCTCTACAGATGAGGAGCTATCATGTCAGCATCAAACTTTGAGGTGTGCATAGTAGATGCCAACTTACATTTCCTTCCTGCATCTCCCTGGCTGTGTTTTTATTGATGTCACCGTGTAGCTTAGTGCTCAGGGAGAAGGGTCTGTAGCTAAGTTGTGTGCCTGATGTTTTCCATGGAAAGGGAAGTGTTGAGCAGGGGACCCAAATTATCCACCCCTGGTTTAAAACATGGCATAGGTAAAGGTAAAGGGACCCCTGACCATTAGGTCCAGTTGTGGCCGTCTCTGGGGTTGCGGCGCTCATCTCGCTTTATTGGCCGAGGGAGCCGGAATACAGCTTACAGGCCATGTGGCCAGCTTGACTAAGCCGCTTCTGGCAAACCAGAGCAGCGCATGGAAATGCCATTTACCTTCCCGCTGGAGCGGTACCTATTTGTCTACTTGCACTTTGGCGTGCTTTTGAACTGCTGGGTTGGCAGGAGCAGGGACCGAGCAATGGGAGCTCACCCTGTCATGGGGATTCGAACTGTCGACCTTCTGATCGGCAAGTCCTAGGTTCTGTGGTTTAACCCACAGCGCCACCCGCGTCCCAAAACATGGCATATAAGATGCGATTGTCCTCTTCCTTTACCAGCCCATTGAGGCTGGATATCCTTTCCTTCAACATGCACAATTTCTGTGATTTTCCTCACCCCCGCCCTTTCCTGGAATCGGTATAGTGCCAATATGCAAAGGGGCAGAAATCGCACTGGCCATGTCGGTATTCCTGCTGCCGATCTGAGGTACTGTTGTCATCAGTGGGACCAATGCCATCAATGGATCCATGCTTTGCTACCAGGATCTCTGCATTCTGCCTATCACTTACAAATCTGAGTGTGTGAGGCACATTTGACACGCACGCAGAGGAACACCAGGGCAGTGTCCTGCCTGTGGAAAAAGCCCAAGGTAACATCATTTTCATTGTGGGAGAAAGCAACAGGAACTTCAACAGCAAGGCCTGTGCCATGGAAGGCATGAAGATGAGGAAGCATGGGAAGACGCACTGCGCCCTTCTCTCCTATCCGGGAGCAGGATGCTTCCTGGAGTCTCTGGGCTCACAATTCTGCTACCATTCCTGGTCCCCCTTTTTACATCTCTCTGTGTTATGGAGCAGGGAAGCCCTGGCCCATGCAGCAGCCCAAGAGATGCATGGAGAGAGGTCCAGAAATATCTCGCATCTTCACTTCAGCCCAAACCAAATTAGCAGGCTCTGAATATGTGTTAGTTTGGAATAATAATAATAATTTCTTATGTATACCCCGCCCATCTGGCTGGGTCCCCCCAGCCACTCTGGGCGGCTTCCAACAAAATACTAAAATACTATAACCTATTAAACATTAAAAGCTTCCCTAAACAGGGCTGCCTTTAGATGTCTTCTAGAAGTTTGGTAGTTATTTTTCTCTTTGACATCTGGTGGGAGGGTTTCCACAGGGCAGGCGCCACTACCGAAAGGCACTCTGCCTGGTTCCCTGTAACTTGGCTTCTCGCAACGAGGGAACCGCCAGAAGGCCCTCGGCGCTGGACCTCAGTGTCCGGGCAGAACGATGGAGGTGGAGACGCTCCTTCAGGTATACTGGATCGAGGCCGTTTAGGGGTTTAAAGATCAGCACCAATACTTTGAATTGTGCTCAAAAACGTACTGGGAGCCAGTGTAGGTCTTTCAAGACCGGTGTTATATGGTCTCGGCGGCCACTCCCAGTCACCAGTCTAGCTGCTGCATTCTGGATTAATTGTAGTTTCCGGGTCACCTCCAAAGGTAGCCCCACATAGAGCGCATTGCAGTAGTCCAAGCAGGAGATAACTAGAGCATGCACCACTCTGGCGAGACACTCCGTGGGCAGGTAGGGTCTCAGCCTGCATACCAGATGGAGCTGATAAACAGCTGCCCTGGACGCAGAATGGACCTATGTCTCCATGGACAGCTGTGAGTCCAGAAGCTGGACTAACCCTTCTTCACCCATTCAGGGGGTCAGACTAGACGACCCTTTGGCCAATTTCGTGATTTGTTCTGAGAAGGAAGGAGATTGATAAATTACAAAATCAGAAGTCCTCAAATGTCCAGCAGAGGTGGTCAACTATCACAAAGCTATTGAGGATGGGAGCTAAATCAGGGTGGCCCTCCAGAGGTTATTGAACAAGGTAAAAAAAGGTAAAGGACCCCTGGACGGTTAAGTCCATTCAAAGGTGATTATGGGGTTGTGGCGCTCATCTCGCTATCAGGCCGAGTGAGCCGACATTTGCCTGCAGACAGCTTTCCGGGTCATGTGGCCAGCATGATCAAACCACTTCTGGCACAACGCAACACCGTGACGGAAACCAGAGCGCATGGAAATGCCGTTTACCTTCCTGCTGCAGTGGTACCTATTTACCTACTTGCACTGGTGTGCTTTTGAACTGCTAGGTTGGCAAGAGCTGGGACAGAGCAACGGGAGCTCATCTCATTGTGGGGATTCGAACCGCTGACCTTCTGATCACCAAGCCTAAGAGGCTCAGTGGTTTAGACCTTCATCATTGGCCACGGTGGCTGGAACTGATGGGCACTGAGAATCCAAAAATGTCTGTAGGGCACGTTCTCTATTCCTGAGCTAAAAAGAGCCTTTTCGTAGAGACTGTATACATCTGGAGACCAATGTGGGAGTTAAGCACTAACAGATTGTCTTTTTGCCCCCCATGTGAGCATGAAACTGTGCACTGTACAGATGTATACATTACCCCAAGAGCCAGAAGCTGCTCCAGGAAAGCCCACTTTCTTCATTATGCCATTGCTCCTGACTGTCTCCTCTTGAGATTGCTTGTGGCAATGTGACATGTGTCTGTATGTACTGCCTAGTTCGGCTCGTAGCTGTGAGGGGCATTTGCCTGGCCAGCCAGGGAACAGTATACTAAACTTGGTGACTGTCCACATATGACTGATATTCCTCTGTATCTTCAGACGGACACTGAACGCACGAGGAATATATAAAAAGGTTGCTCAGGCAGTAAGCAGACACTCCCAAGTTGAAATAGTCCTCCTGTTGAGACTAGATCAGTCTTCCTGATATTTCGGTCTCCAGATGTTGGACTACAATACCCATCATGCCTCAAACCACAACACCACCTTTTGGGACTATACTCGCATGTGAGTTATGCAACCCATACTAGATTGTGCCCATCAAAAAACGCTTTTTGGGGGCACAGTGCCCAAAAATGCATGTTTAGGGGTGCCATGCAAGATCGCTGCCCCCAATGACCCTCTTTTTGGGGGGCAGAAATCTTGTGCAGCGTTCCAAAACAAGTTTCTTTGGGAGCCATGCCCCCCAAAAGTGCAGCCCCAAATCGTGGAAGGTCACAAGAAAAAAAATGGGGTGTCCTTTTTTAAAATATATATACTGCTTGATTATAGAATATTGCTCAGGACCGCAATACCTCAAGGACTGCCTCTCCCTGTATAAACCAGACTCTGTGTTCATCATCTCAGGCCCACGTGAGGTTTGGCGGTGGCAACACAAGAACGAGCCTTTTCTGTAAGGGCTCCCCATTTGTGAGATGCTCTCCTCAAGGTTTGCCTGGCACCTTTATTATGCATTTTTAGGCTCCAGGTGAAAACCAGCCTTTGGCTGATTAATATCCTACAGCCTTTTAAATGTATCTGTGGGAAGGGGTGGGTGGGTTATTGTTTTGCTGTTTTGGTTTAATTATTTACTGTGTTTTATCTTTCATTTTATTCTGTGAACCACCCTGAGATTTTTTTGATGAAGGGCAGGATATAAATTTAATAAATCATCATCATCATCATCATCATCATCATCTCAAAGCAGTTTACAATGACAATGCTTGCAATGAGCTAGGAGATCCCAAGTCCCTAGTGACTACATTCTGGAAAGCCAAGTGATGTGGCTGTACAACAAGGTACCCAACAAATATTTCCCTCCCGACTCCTAGAACAAATGACAAAGCCCTGATGCAAAGAGTTTTGTGATAAGGTGTTTTTTTTCTTCAATCTCTTTTGGAAAAAAAGTTTATACAAAAACCCAAGAACCAACATGGTAGACATTTCAGCAAAAGTACAGAAGAGAGGCTCCATTCCTCAAAGGAAACACTCTATTGGTTATCACCATGCTATAGAAAATAAATGAGATGCAGCAGGAAAGCCCTAGGACAAAGAAGATCGACCAGCAAACTGGCCCCTTTTGTATTCTTTTACTCTGTTAACAATAATACTGTGCAAAGTGGAAAACCAGTTTTGGATACAAATGCATCACGGTAGGATTCACGGAAGGTAGACGTTGCCTGTTCTTACGATGACTAGGCAGGCACTTCTATGGGAAAGGCATGCCCAGATATATTAGGATTTAAGAACTGGGTCACACACAGTATTATAATTACCATGTATGAAGCAGCCAAGTTACGCCTGGTGAGAGTTTTGAAGGCTCCCTCCCTACAAGCAAGGAAAGCTGCAGCGGCTGTGTAGCCGCCTTCACAGCCGAAGAGAAGTCAGTGGTTGGGCTTTTTTGGCCTCTTTTGTCATCTCCATTTATCTGGCCACAAATATTCCTGAAGAGTGGGGAGGGGGAGGAGCAGAGAAGATGAGCTGCAAGAGATAACAAGAGATGACAACGGGGGCATTCAGATGTGGGAGGATATTAATTGTGTTAGTTTCCCTAATGCTACAGCTTCTGTCCGTTTTCTAATGTCTCTTTCCTACTGTTGCACTACAGAATGTTGAATTTTTGACCGGCGCGTCATACCAAATTTCATTCAAACCAGTGGCTGTGGTGTGACACGACAGCAAACGTCGTTGGACAACGTCAACACTCCCTCATCCTTTTTGCATATGCCTGCTTTGGTTTCCCTGTGATCCACCTGTAAAACTGGCAGGAAAGAACTGCATGCTGGTATACTGCCCCAAATTTAATCATTTGACTCCCTGCAATTTCTGGGTTAGTGGGGTTGCAAGAGGATTCCCCCCTCCCCCTGGACATGGAAATGATTGCTAAACTTCCACTAGATTTCCAGAGTTGGCTTTTACTGTTGTGTGAAAGCTCACGTACCATGTGGAAACTAAAGATCAGGGAAACCTCGGGGAAGCAGAATAAACTGCCATGCGAAGGCAGCCAGCGCTAGGAAGAAGTGTGGCCATAAACTCTTCCTTCTCTTTAGGGCTTAAAGTCCCTCTAGCTTTCGTTACTCGTAGGCAGGAAGCTTCCAGAGGTCTGAACAGCCACAGCTGGGTTGCTACCCACATGGTTAAGTGCGACACGTTGCCAGGATCCAATTCCCCACTCATGTCAACAGCATGAATGGTGTTACTTTATATTAGCACCAATGGAACAGAGTCACAAATTTATTAGCCTAAGGCTCCTTTCTAGGTGGTTATATGATGTGCTAATGCAGCAATGAAACATTTACACTCCTCCTATTACAAAACACTAGGTGGAACCACAGTGATGGCTTCAAACCTTCCAGACCAATTTTTTTTTTGGGGGGGGGAAGGGGCCCTTTGCGATGCACCATGCGGTGGGCCGAATTCCATGTGTGCCGAATGGTCAGAGATATTTCGGTCCAAGGGTCAGTGCCACTCCCAAAGTTATCCATGTCTTTAAAATGCATGCAAATGCCACAAAGGAAGGATTACACACATTGTCTATTTCACAGCGAAGATGGACATTTGGTAGAACTCTGTGGTTGGATGAACATGTCTGTGAAGTTTCCTACATGAAGTTTTTATGCTCCTTAGGAGACAAGTCTTAAGAAGCATGTCTTTATATATCTAAAAAAACATATGCTCCGAGCTGGACTTAAGCATATTGTGTAGACCATTGTTCTTTGGCCTGCGACTGCAATAACACTTTATGGTTTCGTTCCCAACTTGTGGCTCTATCAAAAAAAATCTGTATAAAAACGCGAACAATATTGTGCTGGCTATTTGAATGTACCCAGCACAATGGCCCTCTCAAACAAATTCACTAAGGTCTCAGTCCTGCAACATTCTCATTGCATGCTAGGGGTCTTAACATTTAGCCATTGGCCATAAACTGCCGTCACTTATTCGTGCAATCCATGGCAGTAATCTTAAAGACAATGCACAAGAGAAGCACGTGTGCATCTGGGCTTTCTCTATAATTTCCACGGTAACAGCTCCAAAGGCTGTGTTATTTTTTAATTTATTTTTTATTTTAAAAGTCATTTGTCTGTGGGCTCCTGTGAGCGAGCCCTTGTTCGGAGCAGGCGCTGCGAAGACTACAGAAAAAAGCCACAAGGCAGTGTGTGGATTGCACATAAAGAGGACCCCGGGCCCAAGGAAAGCAGTCTGGAGGAAGCTACCTGAAGATCTCACAATCGTGCATCTGCTGCGTCAATTTCCTGAGGAAGTTCCATGGAGATGTATGGGAATCCTGAAATGCACTTCAGCGTTCTTGTGCTCAACTCCCATGCACATCCATGGGACTTATTCAGGAAGAGTAAAACTTTGCAGCAGGCTAGTCCTCATGTTCTTACCATGCTGAATCAGGACTCAGAAAATACATAATTCTCATCATCAATAGCCTAAAGGTTTAGATCCCGGTCATGCTGTGGAAACTCTGGGGTAACTTCATTCAAGTACCACAGAGTTGCACCAGCAATAAACAAAACTATCCCCTTTCATTTACTGGAAGCATTTTCCCTGGTAACAAAATGTTAAAAGTGAATTAGTATTATAATTCTCATTTAATTTATTGTATATAAAACAAAACCGAAAAAGGTCTGTGTACAAATATCACAAAACATCAACAATTCCCAAAGATGTAGTGCCTCAGAACACATTTTAAAACAAGAAAAGGTCTCTCGCTTTTTTTTGTTTTAATTTTTGTTCCCCCCTCCTCCCTTTTGTCTTAAATTCTGGCATAAATATATTAAAGCTGACCAAAAAAGTGGAAGGAGGGGGGGATTCCAGGGTGAGCTACATCACTTCCTCATACAAAAATGTACAAAACATTAGCTTCTAACTAGACATAACATAATACTGGTCATCACAGTTTTGACAATTAGTATAACTGTGTGTCGTTGTGGGAGTATTGTGTACTGGAGGGCGATAAAAAATAGCTTCTTTTGTCATCTTTCAGATCAGGTTACTTCAGTCATAGAGGCAGAATGATTCTATGGGAAAAAAGAGAGAGGACACAAAGCACAGAATACTTTTTAGTATGATACAATGCGGTCTGGATTGTCAAGACTCAAGTTAGGTAGCCAAAATAAATCGAAACCAATCCAAAAGATTATGTAGGATACAGTGGTACCTTGGTTTTCAAATGCCTTGGTACTCAAACGCCTTGGTTTCCAAACGCTGAAAACCCGGAAGTAAGTGTTCCAGTTTTTGAACGTTTTTCAGAAGCCGAACGTCCAATGCAGCTGTCGGCTATTGTTTCCGGGGTGCCAGCACCAATCAGAAGCTGTGCCTTGGTTTTCAAACATTTTGGAAGTCAAACAGACTTCCGGAACGGATTAAGTTTGGCACTTTTGTTTCTGTTGTTTATTTTGCGTTTTTGTTTTTGAGGCTTTTTCGGTTAATTTGCTTTTGTGACTGTGAGGAACCCAGTTCAACTATTGATTGATTGAGTGACTGTGGAAATGGATAACCCTAACTCTGGTAAGTAACTTCCAAAGGGTTTATCTTGCTCTCAGGCCAAAATGTACCCATGTACAAATGTACTAAGCTACCCCTGGCTTAGACAGGACTGGATGAGATGGACCGATGGCTTGATGTGGTCTGAGGCAGCTTCCTAGGTTAAAGGGCAATCCTAACTCTGGCTTCTGCCCTGGTGGGATTGGATGAGGCAGTGGGGCCATAGATGCACAGTGCTTGGAGTGGAAAGTGAAAAGGAGACATAGATTTCGGTGGAAATCTGGTGCCAGCAGTCGAGCCCAAGCCCAGCAGTGAAGCCCAAGCTTGGTGGTCCAATAGATCCTGGACCGATTCCAGCACCCATTCAGCAGTTGGAAACAGGGTTTGCATTAACAGATTGATGCTAATATTGATCTGTAGGTGGAGGCTGGCAAGGCCGGAAGGAGGGAAGCCACGGCTTAATCCACACAAACACTCAGCCAGCGGAAAGGGTTTTTTTTTATTGTTCTGCCTAAGGAGTAGGAAAGAGAGAGAGAGAGAGAGAGAGAGAGAGAGAGGAAGGAAGGGAAGAAAGAAAGAAAAAGAAAGAGAGGGAAAGAAGGAAGGAAGGAAAGGAAGGAAGGAAGGAAGGAAAGTTCCAAGTTCGTATGTGTCTGTTCCCTCTCTGCAAGGATGTAACAGGTACTGGCAGAAGGGAGTCTGCCCCATTCTCCAGGATTTCACAACAGACAGAGAAGAATTTTGGAAAGATTGCTCCAATTAAAATGAAGGTATTGCCCAAACTATTTTTTACCTTTCAACATTTTAGCAATATTTTTAACACCAAAGATGTTAAAAACACAGCAGAAAACCACCCAACCAGTTTATCTGGAACAAAGAGAAGGTGGTAATGGTGATTTGTTGGGGTGGGGGGAATGGGAGATGTAGGTGCTCAAATGCTACAGAGGAGCAACTGAAAAGAAGATCTGATTTAGCCTAACATTATATGGCATTCTGTTTTGGAAGCAACAGGAGTCTGGCTCGGCTAACCAAACCAGATTACCCTGAATGAATAAAAGGTTCAAGAGGGCAGAATAGACAGCACCTGTGCACTCAATGTCTCCAAAGGACTTTCCACTCTGGGAAACGCCATCAGGGGCATTCCTCGTTGCTCTTCGGGCTTTGATTTAGAAGGAGCTCCATGTGTTCCTTTGAAATTATGAACCACGCATATTCCCTGTGGGATGGGGAGAAGAAGAGAACCCAGATCAGTACAGCAATGATGGAAGACCCTCAGTTAGCAGGACACAGTAGCTAAACGTCTTGTTTTGGAGTGACACCACGCTTCCTCATCCAGGCTGGTTTATAGTAGGGCCACCATGAGAGCCTTTTCCCAAGTTGGCTACTACCAGGAATTATGACATTCCTGTGGCCTGCCTCAGTGGGACAGGTGTGTTTGTCTGCATCTTTTTTTTAAAAAAAATGCTCTTTTGGTGCCTCCAAGCTCTTGTGAAAGGTAAGAATTATGAATCACTGCAACCTAATCTAAAAGGTAAAGGACCCCTGGATGGTTAAGGCCAGTCAAAGGTGACTATGGGGTTGCGGCACTCATCTCGCTTTCAGGCCGAGGGAGCCAGCATTTGTCCACAGACAGCTTTCTGGGTCATGTGGCCAGCAGGACTAAACAGCTTCTGGCGCAATGGAACACTGTGACGGAAGCCAGAGCGAACAGAAACACCATTTACCTTCCCGCCACGGTGGTACCTATTTATCTACTTGAAGTGGCGTGCTTTTGAACTGCTAGGTTAGCAGGAGCTGGGACAGAGCAACAGGAGCTCACTCCATTGCGGGCATTCGAACCGCCGACCTTCTGATCGGCAAGCCCAAGAGGCTCAGTGATTTAGACCACAGCGCCAGCTGCGTCCCTTGCAACCTAATGTAGGGGCACCATGACAATGGGGCTTTTCCAGTGTGGAAAGGATAGCAAAATTAATAAACCAGAGCCATTCACCTACCAGGAAAAGAGCGACCGCACTTCCCAAGATGAAGCCTGCAATGACGTCTGAACAGTGGTTTCGATACTCAGAAACTCGGTTGAGCCCAGTAAGGAAGGCAGCACATAGAGTCCCCAGGCACAAGACGGGCTTGGCGAGTCGACTGCTTTTCGTCTTAATTGTGCTCGTGATGTACATCTGAAACATAGTCAAACCAGATCGGCCTTAAGAGACCCGAGACAACTTGTATCAGACAGGGAAAGGGGAGAAACTGGATCTTGTTTGCATTTTGATGAGAACCTATCTGGTTTTCACTTCCTGATATGAAAGGCCTCTGCCCTTCAAAACCCAAGGATGCCAAAATACATACAAAAACAGGGAATTGTGGCACAGAAATAAATATTGATTAATTCAAATCAATGGTTGCCATTGGCTTGATTTGAATTAATTTTATAATGAATGATTTTAGAGTGTTGTGTTGTGTTGTGTTGTACTGTTGTACTGTTTTATTGTTGTTAGCCGCCCTGAGCCCGGCTTCGGCTGGGGAGGGCGGGATATAAATAAATTTATTATTATTGTTATTATTATTGTTGTTGTTGTTGTTATTATTATTATTATTATTATTATTATTATTTGCTGGAAATGATATTAAAATGCATGACGGGAGGGAAAACTGCTTGCAAATATGTACGCATTAGTGAAACGGGCGCTAAAATGCTGGCCAACTTGCTCAGGACTTTTAAAAAAACACCACAATTTTCATAGGAAAGAACTGATGGCTAGAGCAAGGAGAACTGATGGCTTGAGCAGCTAACGAACTCAAAGGTAGTCATACTATCTGAGAGTGTTTTGTCCCTCGACTGTGTTTTTGCTCTCCTGCTCAGGGTTGTGTCACAACAGCTGAACTTTCAAGGGCTCATTTGGATTCCCTCCATCTTTGCACCTTGCAAGAGGAAGCTGACCTCTTTAGCTCTCCTGAACAGTACTTGCCTGCTTGCCTGCCTGCCTTCCCTCTGTAAGAGCCACCAAGGTCCTTGAGGCCTGGAGGTGGGACTTCTCAAACAAATCTAGCACTTTTTCGAACACCCCCTCCGACGAAAAGTATTGTGGGACTTCTTACAAGTCCTGGTTGTTTAAAATGAAAGATTTAAGTGCCATTAGGAAGTATACCATTTTCTTTGGCCTTACAGAATTAAATCCCAAATGAAAAAGGGTGTAAAAAGCTTATTAAAAATGCTTGAAATAAAAATCACGAATGGATGCAGAAAAGATTGGGATAGGTGAGCAACAGGGAGAAACCGAAACAGATGATCCCCAAAACTCAGAGTATGAAATGCAATTGTATATGCAACAAAACATATACACACACCAGCCATGGGAAGCAGCCACTGCATTCAACCTCGCAGGCTGGACTTTTAAAGTCTTTTTCTACTGCATGATCTGAAACCGGGTGATGCTTCTTTTATTAGGTTAGCCAACTGTCAAAGATACAATTTATTGCAAATACTGCATAGACACATTCAATGGTGGGGTTCACACAATGACTCCATGCAAAGCACCTCGGACATTCCTGGGACCACTATTCCTGTGAAGGAACGTAGCATATGAACGGCTTTATCTACAGAAAGCATCACAGTGGTTCGAAAGCAATATAAAATGCCTTTAAAAAGCACTGGGTAGAATTAAACGTAGCACTAAGTGGGGAAGGAGATTCACTACTTCAGTGGGACTTTCCACCTCTCTCTTCCTTTTGTGCACCCCCTAAATCTTTTTCTGGGTGTTCTTCCAAAGCAGAATTAGGGGTTGCAGGAAGAGGAGGAGAGGGGGGCAAAATCCCACTGTACATGTGGCTCTCATTGTTTTGGCGTTCAAAGACTGTTTTCTGGGGCAATCATATGGGCTTAATAAAACATGGCTACAAATATGCAAGCACTAATAAGTGCATTGTAACAGGCCTAGATAGCTCAGCTGGTAAGAGCATGGTGCTGATAATGCCAGGGTTGCAGGTTTGATCCCCATATGGGGCAGCTGCATTGTAGGGGGTTGGGCTAGATGTGTGGGAATTTTCAGGGAGGCAGAAGAGGATATATTGTTTATTAATATCCTTCCTAACTTGCGCTAGCAAGTCAAATAACTTAGCAGAGTTTTACATTCCCCTTTTAAACGCAAAGCGGATAACTGGTTGCAGGCTTGTGTAAGCCTCTCATTATTAGCTTCCTGGTAAGTTCCCTTACATCCCCCTTAAAAGAATAAACACACCACAATCTTGTGTAAAGTATATAAAAGAAGTTTACTCACACATTCAGTTCACAGTTGGATCCCTGAAGGCAGACTTAGTTACAAATATGTGTATGTGGATCTACCCCATATGGGGGGGATAATCCCAGTGACTGCAGACTGGCAGTCACTGCAGTTCACATGACAAAAGGAAGATGGGAAAGAGGGAGGAGGGCTGTGTGCCTTGTGCTTTTGTTACCTGCACAGGTAAGGTCATGCCCACCTCTAGTCACATGCAACAGGAAGTATGTCCCAGCTCAGGAGCAAACAGGAAGTTCCGACTGGCTGGACCAAACATTCCCTTGCATGTCCACTCTAGGAAAACAAGGAATGTTGTATTTGACTGCTACCGATGTATCACATCCCACAAGATGAACCTCAGGGTTCCTTCCAACTCTAAAATTCTTATTCTAACATCACCAGTCTTCCCTACAGCTAGGTACATACTCGTCACTGATCCTACTCTCATCATGTAAGAGCCACCATTTTAATTTTATATAATTTAGTAAATAACAGAAAATCTGAGTGCCTGCAGGAGTGCTTTTTCTCTCTCTGTCTCTCTTTCGAACAAACTCGGGAGACAATGGAAGCTTAATTACTGGGTGAGATGTTTCTTTGTGCTCAGAGCCATCCCTCCAACAAAACTTATAAAGCCACAGCAGATCATTTCCACAGCACTGGTGGCAAAGAAAATAAATAAAGGAAAAAAGGAATTAGGAGGCACACACTAATTTGTGAGCGGGTAATTACAAGGGTGACAGAAGTAGGACGATACAGCAGTGCTAAAATAAAAGTGACGGGCAGAATCAGTGAACACAATGGAAACCTCTCCACTGATTTATGCTTTCCAAAACACAGCTTGGCTTCTTGAAGACTCCACCTCCCAGAATAGCAGCGGGTCATTAGCAACAGATGCCTCCAAAGTGTCATATGTGAAACATAATGAGACACATGCAGAGGGCAGGGTTAGGCCCAAGTCTTTCCCTGGGGACACAGATTGTGAGAGGCAAAAGAGGAGAGATGCACAGCATCTCCTGTTGCTAAGCAGGAACCTGAAAGTTGTTTTTTAGTTTACTGAATTCTTCATCAGAATGAAAAGTTGGTATTACACAGCTATCTGAAGCTGGGCAGACCTTTGCGCTAAGAAATAATTAACAGTACAGTCATATCTTAGTTCTCGAACGCCTTGGTGTTTGTATGTTTTGGCTCCCAAAAGCCGAAAACCTGGAAGTGTTCCGGTTTTCAAATGTTTTTCAGAGCCAAATGTCCACACAGCTTCCGCTTGAGTGCAGGAAGCTCCTGCAGCCAATCGGAAGCCGTGCCTTGGTTTCCGAATGGTTTCGGGAGTTGAACGGACTTCCGGAACGGATTAAGTTCGACAACCAAGGTACGACTGTACTGTAAATTCTGTGCCAATGGAGCAAATCTGCACATTTTACATAATTCTAGTCATAGGGTGATATTCAGCTATGGCATCCCACTTGACTTACGCTGGCACAAATGCGGTGCAATGGGTCAGTGCATCTATCAAAAGGAGTTTGATAGAGATGATAGAGGCGTATCTGTATTTATACTAGTGTATAATCATCATCATCATCAAATTTATTTGCTGCCCTATACCTGCAGGTCTCCGGGCGGTTCACAGAATAAAATCAAAATATAAAACCACAAAATGCATAATCAAAGTAAAACCACCTCCCCTTGAAAATCTGTCTAGATTTTAAAAAAGAAAGAAGGGAGAGATTCTGCGGCAGCAGTTTTATTTTCTAATGGCTCAGTGAAAATGATCAGTTTCTCACATGCAATTCCTGCCATTCCTGGTGCGATAAGTGCTCTTTCCGCATCAAGGGGTTTATCTTTTCTTCTAGGGAATAAGGCGAACCAAGGACAATCTGTCTATTACTATGAAGAATGGCGAAAGGGAGGGGTTCTTTTCTGGAAGGGATGAGACTCATCACTAACAGGGTCCAACGACAGTATAACTTCAATAGTGAGTATAGCATAATGATAGCCAAGCCACACGGTTTATGGACTGCAGCACACTAGGATGTAATGATAGAGACAATAACTTAGATGACTTTTTAAGAGTATTGGGTAAACTCATGTAAGATAGGCTATTAGCAATGAGGGTCAAACAGAACATCCATTTCCCAAGGATGTATGCCACCAGATTCCAGGTACTGTGGATCAGCCATGTAAGGAGGATGGGCTTTCGCCTTAAAGATTTTCTAGCAACATCTAGCGGGTCAGGTAGGGAGCAGACTGTGGACTAGCTGGAACCTTACCCTGATTCAGCAGGATGGCTTCATATGCTTGTATAATAAGCAGAATCATGTGGTGGAGCTCTTCCTTGCTAGACTGTACCACTTCAGGCTGCAAAATGTGCATTGCGAAACAGGGAAAACTCCCGGTTTACAAAAAAGCCAGTCTATCAGAAGAATGTGGTCGCATAACCTTCAAGTACAGTCCAGCAAAAGCTTGGTGTGATCCTTTGGCTGTACATTTGAGTCTTAAGTAACAGGTAAAAGGTAAAGGTAAAGGGACCACTGACCATTAGGTCCAGTCATGACCGACTCTGGGGTTGCGGCGCTCATCTCACTTTATTGGCCGAGGAAGCTGGCGTACAGCTTCCGGGTCATGTGGCCAGCATGACTAAGCCGCTTCTGGCGAACCAGAGCAGCGCACGGAAACGCCGTTTACCTTCCCGCTGGAGTGGTACCTATTTATCTACTTGCACTTTGACGTGCTTTCAAACTGCTAGGTTGGCAGGAGCAGGGACCAAGCAATGGGAGCTCACCCCGTTGCGGGGATTCGAACCGCTGACCTTCTGATCAGCAAGTCCTAGGCTCTGTGGTTTAACCCACAGCGACACCTGCTTCCCTTTTAAGTAACAGGTAGGGCCAGGCAAATTCTGGTTTCAATATTGTGATATATCACCAGCTAAACAATGCAACCTACCAATCTATCATGATGTCTAAAATAAGAATGGAGCTATGTAGATGCACTGGCTGGATTCATGGTTTTCCCTGCATCATGATTTTTGCATAGTGCATGCACACACATCATGATTCACAATATATTGCCAGGTCAAAAATTATGAAACAGATATCACAAAATGGACTTCAGACTGGTTTTGGATGATATATTGACATATTTCCCAGCCCTAGAAACAGGACCTTTAAAGCATTCCGAAGTGAGAGAATGCAAGCGATAGAACATAAGAGATAAAATGCAGAAACTTCGAATGTACTTACTGTAGCATATAAGGCTGAATAAATGCTTAAAGCAGCATGTTTTGATGGAAAGGACCTCCTTGCCTTCTCAATCGCATCTTGGTCACCGGTGCAGACATTCCCATTGTTCACAAACTGGAGGTGAGCCCGGCAGTCACTCCCAGTGTAGTTGGGTTTACACACAGTCAGGAAATAGGGAGCCAAGTTCCCTGTCACCACCTGGCCAGCATTTACAAATATGTCGGTGGCGAAAAGGCCAAACGCAAACACTCCTGCGGAAAGAGAAAAACAAAAGCAAATAAGATTGGAGTTACCTGTTGTGCTTAGTGGGACTCATTGCATGGAGAGAAATCTGCCCCAAGGTTTTTCCCCAAGCCAAGTCTTCCCTTCCCCTGTCCTGCTCCTCAGTCCCTGGATGCTCTAGTAATACAGGGATATGAAAAGCAAGTGGGAGTGACTGGCTCACGTAGGAATAACCATGGCAAAGCTTTTGGCAACCTGTGTTTCTGACTTCCCATGTTACCAGATTGGGACCAAAGGGAAGCAGCCATTACCACATCTCTCCAGTTAAATGTCAGAGACTGGCTAGATGAGAAGGAGGGGTGGAAGCCCCCCCCCCCCCGGAGAACACAGGGGGAGAGGATTTGGATCCTGGCACCTGGTGGTGGGTGTTGATATTTTCACCCCTCCCATTGACAAAATCTCCTGATCTGATGTTTTGAGAAAGGAGGGGGTGGAAACTGCTCTTCTACTCTTCCGCTCCTGACTGACTACTTGACTCTGTGTGTGGAGAGAGTCTTATCTATGTACAGTGGTACCTCGGGTTACATACACTTCAGGTTACATACGCTTCAGGTTACAGACTCCGCTAACCCAGAAATATTACCTCAGGTTAAGAACTTTGCTTCAGGATGAGAACAGAAATCGTGCTCTGGCAGCACAGCGGCAGCAGGAGGCCCCATTAGCTAAAGTGGTGCTTCAGGTTAAGAACAGTTTCAGGTTAAGAACCAGCCACCAGAACGAATTAAGTACGTAACCTGAGGTACCACTGTAGTGACTAGATGGCTGAGTGGGAGATGGAACACTCATGCAAGCCAGTAGTTCATTAGTTTGTAGTAGCTATTAGAAATAAAAGGAGTTACCATATTTTGCGCCCCATAGGACGCTCCGGCCCATAGGACACACCTAGTTTTTTTGGGGGGAAATAAAGAAAAAAAAAATTCCCCCCCAGGTGCGGGGCCTGAAGAACCAGGTCGGGGAACAGCGGGAAGGCGCGCTCTGCCTCCCCGCTGTCCCCTGAGCTTGTTGGGCTGGCTATGGGGAGAAGTGTGTTGATCCCGGGACTGCAGGCAGCTCTGCGCGGCCACCGGGAGCGGGGCGGGACTTCGCGCCCCGCTCCCGGTGGCCGCGCAGAGCTGCGCTGAGCCGGGGACTGCAGGCAGCTCTGCGCGACCATCTGGAGCGGGGCGGGACTTCGCGCCCCGCTCCCGGTGGCCGCGCAGAGCTGCACTGATCCCGGGACTGCAGGCAGCTCTGCGCAACCCTTGGAGCCGGTCTCCCGAGGGTTGCGCAGAGCTTCCTGAAGCCTGGAGAGCGAGAGGGGTCGGTGCGCACCGACCCCTCTTGCTCTCCAGGCTTCAGCGAAAGCCTGCATTCGCCCCATAGGAAGCACACACATTTCCCCTTCATTTTTGGAGGGGAAAAAGTGCGTCCTATAGGGCGAAAAATACGGTATGCTTCACAGCTAGCTTCCGCGTTATTTATACTCTGCATGAGTCTGGTGCTCACAATGCACAGTTGTGGGTCCAGTGCACTGGGACCTGCTTTCCAGGATTGGAAGGTCTCTAAAAGTGCTCCAGTCGCCTAGCCCAGCCGGGGCAGAACCAGTTATTGAGCCCAGTCGCTGACATCGGTTGAAAGGCGTACTGACAGTGGGAAACAGGCCACACCCCAGAGGAGAGGAAGAGCTGGGAAGAGCTGGAGGCAGGGAGCTTGAGAGATGGTGAAGAGGAGGAAACGGGCAGGAGCCCCAGCACAGAGAAGGGACATAGACTAGGCAGTTCTCCCACAGAGCCACTCTCATAGCTTCTCTGCTCACAGCTTGCAAGCCTCCTACTCCTAGAATGAGGTGTTTATTGCATGATCCTGAGCAGAGAGCCAGGCAGACACAGAGAGGGTCCCTTGGAGCTCACTGTAGACAGAAGGAGGGTCCTGACACAGAGGGCTAAGGAGTGAAGGGGGAGCTACAAGCCAGTCTGGGCAACTGCTTCATCAAGACAGGAGCAACCTTTAGACATCTCAGTGTGTCCATCTGTTCTGCTTTCCTTAATAAAGAAACTACAGTGGTACCTCGGGTTAAGTACTTAATTCGTTCTGGAGGTCCGTTCTTAACCTGAAACTGTTCTTAACCTGAAGCACCACTTTAGTTAATGGGGCCTCCTGCTGCCGCCGCACCGCCAGAGCACAATTTCTGTTCTCATCCTGAAGCAAAGTTCTTAACCTGAAGCACTATTTCTGGGTTAGTGGAGTCTGTAACCTGAAGCGTATGTAACCTGAAGCGTATGTAACCCGAGGTACCACTGTAAATGTAAGTTAGCCAAGTGTTTCACTCTCTTTTTCTGCTTTGCGAACGATCTGAGCTCTGAGTCTGCTCCCTGACATTAACAGAAAAACGACTCTTTCACACTGTTCCGACATTCCCAAGGACTCCAGTTCATGTCTACCCATATCTCTGTGCAGGTGGCATCGAGGATCCATACGCAGGAAATTGTTTTGGATGTATGCAACTAGCAATGACAGAATTGCTGCAGAAGCTGGCACACATAGGCAAACTGCAAAAATGTTACAACGGAAGTCAATCTAGGATTTAGAAACTCCAACCAACCCCAGTTCCATGGGGGTGTGGGGGTGGAGAGGAAACGCTTAGGGACAAACGCTGATTAAAAACAAAGGCTGCTGAGAAGCACCTAAATGACAGCCAAAAACAAGCATTTCAGCCTAAGCGCTTTTACCACTGGTCCTGCAGGCGATAATATTTGATTGGTTTATTGCAGAATGTGCTGGAGCAGCAGAATGGTGCTGAGGGCTGTCCTCTTGGTCTCTGTTAATGGCACATTATTACTCCATCAATACAACCCAGAGGCTTTCTAAAGTTCAAGGGTATTTTTAAAAAAATAAAACCAAAAGATCCCTGGACTCCGTCCCACCCACCCCCTGGCCGTGCCCCCAGCAGTCTCCCAGACTGTGCCTTAAATTATTCCAATAGGGGGCTAAGAAATGATTTAAGCAGTAGCAACTATGAGTGTGAGCTGGGAGGCAAGATGGCCTGAGTTCAAATCTCATCTGAACCATACACTTGCAAGAGGTCCTTACATAAACTGCCATTCCTGTAGTCTCAGTCTCCATCTGCAGTATGGGGATGATCAAGCTGGCCTATCCTACAGAGTTCTTATAAGGATGACTGATATAATGGGTGTGAATTACTCAGAATGGCTTAGATCAGCGGTTCCCAATTAGCTAATTACTGAGGACCCCCTATTTTTCAAAAGCCAAGCCAAGGACCCCCTACTTTTGAAAATTATGATAACTCTATGGTAGTTACCTCTGCAAAGCATTTTTTTGAGCAAAATGTGGGGTAGCCCCTAATAAGCAAAGGATTTAATGTATACTAAAAAAATCAGATATTACCATGCAAAAATGGCAAAAAATTAGTTGTGGGGGAGGCAAAGGATGGGGCTGCAGACCCACTGGGTGCATTCTGCAGACCCCCAGGGGTCCCCGGACCCCTAATTGGGAACACTGGCTTAGATGTCTTAATATACATGCTAAATGCTGTTATTGGGCTTGCAAATCCTGTTCTTATACAGTTCTTACATAGCAGGGATAAGGAACCCTTTTCAACCTAGGTCACATTCCTTTTTGGGCAACCTGCCAAGGTGGGCAGAGCCAGAGGAAAAGTAGGCGGAGCAGCACATGCAAATTTTACCAAGCTTTTATACACCCCTATTTCAAGTGGTCTGTGGGAAGAAATGTTTGGGAAACGCTGAATTAGCACATTTGCCATTCACCTCTGACTGCTCTGCCAATGACCACTTTACATGCCCACTAAACTGGGATGAACTTTGATCTAATGATTATACTTACATTGTTCCAAATACACTTTGGCCCAGTTAAGATGTAATAACCCAGTCCAACAAATCATAGTTTTTCAAATTGGAATTGATATGCTCCCTCCTTGCCCCTGCCCACCTTTTGCACCCAGCTTCAGTATGGGTTGTTCAGCCACAGTTTCCTGAACTGGGAAACCATGGTTAAGGGCAACCTACAAACCAAGATATCAAGCCAGTTTTTTTAAAGATGCGGGACAATATGTTGATTGAAAGTGACAGACCAAAATACTCTTCAACGGCAACAGAAGCTGGAGTTCTCTTTTTAATACCAGTTTCTAAGCAATTAATTTTATGGAGTCTCTGGTGAGCAAATAACAGAGGATGTTTATTCACATCAGAATTCCCTCTGTTACTAGGAGCTAAGTCTTGCAAAGTTGTGGTCTCAATATTAAATTAAGCTTGGAAAGGAAGAAAAATGCCAGAGATTAAAATTAATAAAGTATCAGCAATACTATTTAGGGGAAAATTTGATAGATATTAGCATTGTTTCCCAGGAAACATTATGAGCAGCCGATTGGGATACACACAGGGGGTTGTATTATGCAGAGCAGAAAAGCAGTGGAATGTGATGCTGGCTGCAGAATTCAACAGCTTTTGCTTTGAGATGGAGAAAAGAAACCCCTAGCCTCATGGTTGGAAATATATACTCAAAAGGGTGGTGGCCAATGTTTGCTAAAATCTCAAAAGCTATGTGACTAAGATCTCCTGGGATATGGTTTCAACACCCTGCCTGTCACTTCAGTATTTTAATTTGCAAGGCACTGATCATGGCTTACCTATAAATCGAATAATTCTCCGAAGTAATGGATTCAGGTAACAGCATTCTCCTGTCAAAATGGTTTTCTCCTGGACAATCAGGCTTTCTCTGGTTGACTTGATGAAGTACATGGATATCTCTCCAATAAAAATCTGCGAACAGAAGGTGGGTAGGGACAGGTGAAAACCACAGAAGGGAAATATAGCAGTCATGGAAGCCAAGGCTGTTTATCACTGGAGTTCAAGGGTGAAATGACATGTTACCCAAACCTATTGCCAAAGCTGCATTTTCTTTGGATGTAAAGATCAGAACTCAGCTTCCACTTGACATGTAAAACCAACCAACCAATGGGCACCATCCACCTTAATTCCCCAAGACCTAATTTTTTTGTGGCCAGATCCTTAACCAAAATTGTTTTGACCATGGTCCTGTGTTTTCTGTGATCCCAACAGGGCTGGTACCTGGTGTGGGGATATCTAGCACCATTGAAAGGGTTGAGTTTGACTTGGGAGACTGCTGGTTGCTGATTCCCAATCCTAGAGTTCTTTGCTCTTTTCTTCATTCTCCAGAGCACAGGGAACTGTTGGAGATTCTGCCTGTTAACTGTTAACATGAAGCTTTTCTCACTGGGCTTTCAATATCATGACTGACCACTGTCAACTTGGCAGGAGTATGGGGAGCTCGTTAAAAGCAGGTCTATGGAGGAGCAACTTTGCTCGGGGAAAACAGAGTATTTTTGCTGTTCTGAGGAGAAGGTTGGCTCCTTTCTCTATCCCTCAGTCCCAGCCTTGTAATTCTGAGGCTGATTCCCCCCTCCCCCTCTGCTTAAGAGGAAGGGGGTCAGCAGACACTCAATCCCTTCAGATTAACCCACAAACCATGATCAACACACTTCTTTGGGCTTTTCCCAGCAAGACTGCTTCTGGTTTTGTGTATCCAAATCAAAGACTAATGGCTCTGCTGGCCTAAGAGGATTTGTTGTGGTGAATTCAATCTGCCCTTATTCCGTAGCATGCTGCCAAACACCAGAATGGCAGTTCTCCGCCTCCTAAAGTGAGTGGCCAGCAGTTAGAAGGATGTTGGTTTAGCATTTTTATACCCCAAGCCTTCCTCCAAGGAGCTAATGAAGCACATGAACGAAGATTTCTTCTCGGAGGCTGCAATCCTAGGCTACTTATCTGGGAGTAAGCCCCAGTGAACTCAGTGGAACATACTTCTGAATGTGTATAGGTTTGTGCTGCACATAACCTGTGGAATGCAGTGTGCTTCTGTGGGATGGTGAGGTCCCTTAAGGTTTGTGGAGAGTCTGTGTGAGTGTTCCTTCTGCATACCTCTCAACTATCCTGATTTGAATGGGGACATACTGGAATGGCCTGGGTTTTTTTGATCCAGAGCTCTGGACCAAAAATGAGCATCCCAAATGTGATCAGTGGTATGTTGGAGGGTATGCTAATCCAATGAACCCTTGTCTAGCAAGACGTTGTGGATCTCCTTATGCGCACAAAAGACTGAAGGCTAAAAAGCATGAGGCATGGGAGACAAGTCAAGTACTTTCTGGTTACTGTTTTTAATTTGATGTAGCCATTCAGTGGGGCAGGGCTAGGGCACCTCAAGTCACATAGCCTTCCCTGGCCCTGCTTTGTATCCTGAGCGCTTTTGTCTGGCTGGAATGTGTCCTCCAACTCTGATGCTTCCTCTTGCTTGCCTGGGTAGTGAATAGAGAGATGTAGAAGAGGAACCTACTGTGCAAAGGTTAAATTGACATTACATGCTCCGCCCATTTTTGCTTCTGGCTCTGCCCACCCACCAGTGGCATGTGACTCACAGTTGGTTGTCCAGAAAGGAAACCAGCCCTAAAACTTTCAAAAAAGGGTTCCAGACCCTTGTAGAAGGGAAGGCTACAAATTTTATTGGAGGAGCAAGAAGAGAGGGGGAGGGGCAGGAAGTGCACAAGGCTTTCCATGCATGCCATTTTACAGACGAAACTTTGCTTGCCTCTGGCTGTTTCCTCTCCTGCATTGATAAAAGGCATGTGGGATGGATAATTTTATTTTTGTTTTTTTTTTAAAGCAGACAAAAAGCCCGCAGAGATTCCCCTCTCTGCTTCCATGGCTTTGCTTGAATTTGGACCCTGCCGTTTGTGGCCTTGGGATTTGCAGGCAATTGTTCCAGAACTTAAGACACATGCTCTGAGGTATCCACAAGGCTCCTTCCTGCACATGCTCCCCCATTCATTTAGACCAGGATTTCCCAAACTTGGGTCTCCAGCTGTTTTTGGACTACAATTTCCATCATCCCTGACCACTGGTCCTGCTAGCTAGGGATGTGGGGAGTTGTAGCTGGAGACCCAAAGTTTGGGAAACCCTGATCCCTGTGCAGAAATGTATATAGTTTTGTTCTGGGGGCGGGGGGAGCAGAGAACCCATTGCATGCTGTGGGCCTACATTAGATGCATACATTGTATACATACCTAATATATACGCATGCAATGTGGTGAGTGTGTTTCTGCAGCACCAACCCTACAATTCTATGATTCTATATGCCCATATACCCTACACCAGTTGGAGCCAACATGATGCTCTCCCAATGTTATTGGACCCCAGTTCCCACCAGCTCCAGACAGCATGGCCAATAGTCAGGAATGATGGGAGGTGGGGATTTAAGAAGATATGGAGGGCACGGTGTTGGCTACCCCTCCCCTAAGTGGATGTATGTGGGGACTAATTGGGCGCTTTTAATATACCCCGTCCAGGTTTGGTGCAAAAGCCTTTTTGTGAAAAGGCCTCCTCTGCAAGTTCTGCTATGGGGTCACATTTGCAATGAGCTAATAGGAAGGGAAAGGAATGTTTGATAAAGGCACCAGTGTAAACAAACCTCTTACTCAGCCATATAGAAAGATTATGAACTTTGCTGGGCAAAATGCTGAGAGTGACTAAAGTGCATGGCAGGAGGATTAGAGCGAGAGGGAAACAGAAGAAAAAAGTCCAGCTTCCCTTATGTGAAGAAGTAGGGGGGAAGTCAGTTGTGGGGGTGGGTGAGGAGAGAAAACGAGACAAGTCTGCCTGTGGCAACTCATTTTGACCTGGTTTTTAATTAAGCTAGTGGCTGGTTCTGTTTGATTTTAGAGCACAAAAGAGCCAGTCTGTGCAGTGAAAGGAGTGTAATAAGAGCACTTCCAGTGTTCTCGCTCCTTGAGAACGGCTTTCCTGGGTTTGCGGCGGGTTTTAAATGTTTTGTGGGAGAAGAATAGCTAAAGCTGAAATCTGATGTGTGAAAAGAGCAGAGCCTTTCTCCAAACTCATTCAGCAGCTGGAAATTCTTATTAAAGCAACCTGCTTTGCATCTAGCAGTCCATTTAGACTCTCATGCACTCCGCAGTCTCTCTTACTCAGTTTCATTCAAATCCAATGTTCTACGAGTGACTTCAGTGTCAATAATTTACACCCGGGCGCTTTGCTCCAACCAAACATTTGCAATCATCTGTCAAATGAGATGCACACGGCTGTTGCCCTTGTTTAGGCATCACAGGGAACCGAGCTTTGTCTTAAACATGTGACTGAGTGCAGGTGATAAATGGGGGTAATTAATGACCGTTGTGGATCATATTAATTGGCCCAGCTTTAGCCTCTTCCCAGCCAAATCCCCATCAATTAGAACTGACTTGGTTCCAATTAGAATTAGACTTTGGTCAGAGTAGAGAACAAGCCCTCCCAGCTTTTCTTCTTTCCCTGCCACAAACCAGAACGAAAAAGTGATGGTTTCCAATTTTATAGGATCTACTTACAATTGCTGTTGGGGTCGCGGCCAGCACACAGTAGAGGACGAGAGGGGGTATGAAGCTTTCGTCCTCCGTTCCCGGGTAAGGTTTCATCAGGTCTCCATCTTGGCAAAAGAAGCCTTGGACGTGCACTTGGAAAGTGTCTGTGCACTCAAAGTAGTAGGCGAGCAGGACAGTCCCGGCCATAATGACGAGCTGAAAATACAGCATGGTAGTTACACAGAGACATTTAGCGGCTGCTCAGCGGTCGTGCCTCCGAGCTGCGCTCAAACAGACGACCTCCATCATTGCCACAAATCCTGACGGCAAATTCCAACATCAGACAGCGGGTGCTTCAAAAGTGTGTCTTCCACTCCGGGAAACATCTGTTACATAAATCTCTGCGTAACTCCCCCCAACCCTGGTGAAAGTCTCTGTTCAAAGCAGGGGGGGGCACACAGTGTGTGCCTCACAAGAGGGTAGGAGCTTTGGCATCCACTTTTGTCCCAAAAATATTTTTTTTAAAAAAGGCACGTGTTGGTTGTCGCCGGCACTGATGGATCAAAGCAAATGGAACAGGGCAGACTTTGTGCCAGATAAAAGCAGCCAGGCTGGAGCTTCTCTTTAGTCCCCTGCAAAAGAGATTCACAGATGCAGCTCCCACCCTGCTCTCGCCCTGATGCAAAAGAAAGCCAGACAAGATTTCCTGATGCAGCCAAGGAGGCAGTTTCAAACAGAGGAGGACTGGGGCTGTGTGTCACACCGAAGCATCCTTTGCTATCCTCTCCCCACCTCCTCTCTCTCCCCAGCTTCCATTTGCCCTCACTATATTTCCATCTCCAATGCCATATAACAGCCAGATTCATTCATGTCCTCTGTGTGTAGGGCCAGCAAGAGCAGAGGAGGGAAGGCATTTATCAGCCCAGGGTCCACATTCCTTTCTAGGAAACTTCCAAGGGGCCACAAGGTAGGCAGGGCCAGAGGGAAAAGAGGAAGGAATGTGGATGTAACCTTTGTACAGTACGCTAGCTTTTACACCCACACCCACACCCACCCACCTCTTTCTGTCATCCATCCAGGCAAGGAAGAGGCTTTAGAAGAGATCAAGGACACATTCCAGTCTGCCAAAACTACTTCAGGATGGGGCAAAGCAGGGCTGGTGACTAGGGAAGTCTAGGGAGACTCCCAAAGACCAGGCAGAGAGGCCTGGAGGACTGCAACTGTCCCCCATGCCTGAGACCCTCCATCCCTGGCTGAGGCTGGATTCTATCTTCTGACCCCATCACCAACGCCTGCCCTGCCCTGCCTCCTTGCTGATCAAGGTGCTGTTAAAAGGTGCAGGAGGATGCCATGGCAAGCTGTTGCTGTTTTTCTCATCAACCGACAGCAGAACTGCCTATCCCAAGCCTTTGAGATAAGGCAGACTATGGATCAAACAGCCAAATAATACAACTTTCTAGGGCATATTGGTGCCTCCCCCTCCCCTCACCTCTGAACAGCTTCAGGATCTCACAAAGTTCACCAAAGAGGAGCAAAGGCCTTCAGTCTGAGAAAGGGAGATTCTGTGGCCAGCTGTGCATCCATTTCATATAATATGCTCATCAGCTCAGGAGCAGAAACTGATTCAAGGCTTTCTTTTGTTTCACTCTCTCTGTTAGCTAATATTTTTGCCACCACGCTTCCAAACTCATCTTTTTACTATCAGATCTACAAACAGAAACTATACATTTTTGTTTCCTCAAATGTTCTTTTTGCACAAACAGCTCCCCATAGGAATCCTGCTATGTTAAAACGGAATAAAGCAGAAATGCTTAAAAATCTAGTAAAACAAAAATGTAGGAAGGAACTGCACTGCCCTCTTGCGGAAGAAAATTTGAACACTCAGATGTTGCAGCCACAGACACCCCCAGCTATTACAAGCTATTGCAGTAAAGTTTAATGAAGCATACAACTAGATAAAGGTAGCTGCCTTTAAAATGGACCTATAAGTTAAAAGTTAAGTATTTCAATTTTTGTTACAATCGGACATGGTAAAAATGCTTGTTGGAATTCTCTTTCCATTTTTAGAAGCAATAGAGACCTTCTTTCCCGGAAGCTCACAGAAGCACATTTCTGTACATTAGACTGCTGTTGCTTAACATCATGTTTTGCTTTTACTTTATTTTGAAGGAATCTAGAATAAAATAAAACAAATGACTTCAAGCATGTGCAAAGATCTGTGGAGTTTTGCATAGAGGGACACTGATAACAGGAGGAGACGTAGGACATGTTTCAAGGCACTTTAAAACATACATATTTTAATCACCCATTTTTCCCCCCAACAAAGAAATATTATGGCAATGCCTTTTAACATCAAGTTATGATGGTCATTTCCAGGGAAATTAACACTACTCAAAAAAATGTCCAAAATTCTTAAGAGAACATTTATCACAAAATCTACTCCATCTATTTCTGGAGACACACCTCTCCCTCCCTCTGCAAGTTGACACAGTGAACAAACTCTTCATTGAGATGCTTTAATGATTTGTGCAAGTGCAGATTTAGGGGGAGGGAGAAATACAAGGTGGACTCTTTCTGCCAAGAACCTTTGAGGTGAATGGATCTGTGCTGAAGTGGGAGGGGGTAGGTTTTCCCACCCAGCTGTTTTGGGGGATCCCTTCGACCAGGATCCCAGAACCACAAATGTCACTCCCTCATAAAAAGGGAAGTTTTTTTGGTGGAAAGGCCCTTTGAATTAAGCACAGCTGATCGCCAGTGTTTGCGTAGCTCAGTACTCATAGTGTCATCTGCATGGCCAAAATAAAAAAAGCACCTGATGTCATTGTGATATCAGATGATTGTAAGTGTTATGTGCTGAAGTTGTCACCCTGGGCCAGCAGGGGGATACTGTAGATAGTTTTCACTCAGGTCCGCATATGCAAATAAGGAATTGAAAGTGACGTTCAGTGATTAGATAGTTACAGAAAGTTGTTACTGTTGCTTTGTAGTTAAGCTCTGTATAAGCAGGTTGGTTGAACCCTTCAGTTCAGTTCAGTTCTGGCCTGTGAATAAACAAGAGCTGTCTGAAGAATCGCTGTGTCGTCTGATATGTTCACCCACAACTTAACAGTAAGGTAAAGGTAAGGTAAAGGACCCCTGGGCAATTAAGTCCAGTCAAAGGCGACTGTAGGGTTGCAGCGCTCATCTCGCTTTCAGGCCGAGGGAGCCAGCATTTATCCACAGATTTCCAGGTCATGTGGCCAGCATGACTAAACCACTTCTGGCACAATGGAACACCATGACAGAAACCAGAGCGCATGGAAACGCCGTTTACCTTCTTCCGCAGCGGTACCTATTTATCTACTTCCTTTCGAACTGCCAGGTTGGCAGGAGCTGGGACAGAGCAACAGGAGCTCACCCCACTGCGGGGATTCGAACCGCCGACCTTCTGATCGGCAAGCCCAAGAGTTTCAGTGGTTTAGATCACAGCTCCACCCGCGTCCCTCAGGTGATTGACAGATGGGCAGCCCCAACCCTGGGATGGGAGAGAGAAGAATCAGGCCTGTTGGCTGAGTCCACTTCCCCACTGCTGCTCTAAAATGTATCCTCAGTGCTGTTATGATACCACCACATTGCGGAGTTTATATTTCCTCCCCTGCTTTTCAAATGTGAAAGCAGAGTTTAAGTGCAGAGCATCAAGCTAACCCTCAAGCTCCAGTTATACATGTTTCTACTTAAACCTAAAGCAGCTCTGATGAGGCTTAAGCAGCAGGGGGCATTATGGCTTTGTTGCATCCCGCCCCCACCATCAGACAAACAATACTATTTGAACATGCCATTCTGTTTGCTTACTCCCCCCCCCTCCGCCAATTTCCCCAAGAAGGGCTAGGGTTTCATTTAATCTTCTCCCCATGGCTGGCTTTATTATTCTGCATAGCAACCCAAAGTATTCCCTCGACTGGGAAGGTGAAAGGTGGTGGCAACTGTGTGCTACTCAGAAGTAAATTAGGGTCATATCCTGCTAAACAGTTCTGCTAGTGCAAGGTTTCTATGAAGTGGAAGTTCCCCACTCCCTTCTCCCCCATGTGCCCCTGGCATGCCCCCAAAATTGGTTGGGGGAATCCCCAGGACATATATAGGGCAGAAGAGAGTGTGAGGAATATTCCATTGCACAGCTAAAAACATACCCTCCAACATTTCCTTGATGAAAATAGGGGTGTCCTGTTTAATAATGATGATGATGATGATGATGATGATGATAATAATAATCCACCCATATGACTGTGTTGCCCAACCACTCAGGATGGCTTCATATATATATAACACTATACAGGGCTGCCTTCAGATGTCTTCTAAAGGTTATGTAGTTACAGTGGTACCTCAGGTTACATAAGCTTCAGGTTACATATGCTTCAGGTTACAGATTCCGCTAACTCAGAAATAGTACCTCGGGTTAAGAACTTTGCTTTAGGATGAGAACAGAAATTGTGCTCCAGCGGTGCAGCGGCAGCAGGAGGCCCCCATTAGCTAAAATGGTGCTTCAGGTTAAGAACAGTTTCAGGCTAAGAACGGACCTCCGGAACGAATTAAGTACTTAACCTGAGGTACCACTGTACTTATCTCCTTGGTTCGGGGGGTCGCATAACTCCATACCCTCAGATTAAATTAGGGACATCCTGCCATACTCTCCAACTTTTCTCTGATGGAAATAGGGACGTCCTAAGGAAAAGTGGGACATTCCATGATCAGATCAGAAACTGGGACGGTTTCTGTAAATCCGGGACTGTCCCTGGAAAACAAAGACGCTTGAAGGGTCTGTAAAGTTCTTCCTGTAGAAAAAAAAATGATCTGATGAGAATGCCACAATGGTGAGTGCTTTTGTAAAGCCTTGCAGAAGAACAAGTTAAGTGATTTCTTGTTTTTGGAGCAACCTATTAGCAGAGTAATTCTGCCTTATTTATGATAGTTCTTCTGCAATGTGGAACGCAGAAAGTCTGTCAGCAGGGGGCATTCCTGTTCTATCCAAGCCACAGCCAACATTGACACAGAAATGGCCTGCAATGCTAAACAAGCAGCAGGAACAGCAAAATATTTTCCCACACCCTCATAAAATCTACATGAATATGTCACAGTTGAATTGCATTAAAATGAAAATCAGAGCTGGGGATGCATTTCAGTTGCTTTAGGTTAAAACTACACCAGCATGGGGTTTATTATTTCTTCTTCTCCTTGTTATGATGTTAAGGCTGCTTGAGAACAAATATGCTCAGTTGGTTGTAATTTTATTTTAGATGCCTCTCTCCCCATCCCATCTTTGAATAAAGGGAATGATTAACAACCGTGCAATCCTATATAGGAAGTTGCTCCCAATGGGTTGTATGCAAAATAGCACTAAGTAATGCATCCTATCAGTGTCAGGATTTACAGTTGAGAACAGGGCTTCCCCCCCAGTGATCAAAATTCACCTGGTGCATTTTGCACCTGGCTGTCGGCCGCTTGCAACCAAGTGAAGACACCCGCTCTTGACTATTTTCACACACTAGCAACATGTGCTGTAGAATTCTATCCATTATATTTTATCTGCACAATCAGAATGAATTTCAGGAACCATAAAGTTGTACAGTGGTACCTTGGCTGTCGAACGTAATCTGTTGTTCGACTCCCAAAACTGTTCGAAAACCAAGGCACGGCTTCCGATTGGCTGCAGGAGCTTTCTGCACTCAATTGGAAGCTGCAGGAGCCGCGTCAGAAGTTTGGCTTCCAAAAAACGTTTGCAAACCGGAAAACTCATTTCCGTGTTTGCGGCGATCGGGAGCCGATTTGTTTGGGAGGCAAGCTGTTCAACAACCAAGGTATTACTATATTGGAAAATATGTCTTTCAAGCTGTCTGACCCCAAAATGGCAACTAAACATTCCGTTCTGGTGACTGGTTTAAGGAGCCATTTGGTGCCTAACTTATATATCTGAGTTTCTAACACTGCTCATTCCCCCTTGAACCCCTTAAGTGAACCCCACAGTGAGAGCCAGTGTGGTGTAGTGGTTAAGAGCAGTAGTCACGTAATCTGGGGAACCGGGTTCGCGTCTCCGCTCCTCCACATGCAGCTGCTGGGTGACCTTGGTCTAGTCACACTTCTTTGAAGTCTCTCAGCCCCACTCACCTCACAGAGTGTTTGTTGTGGGGGAGGAAGGGAGAGGAGAATGTTAGCCGCTTTGAGACTCCTTAAGTGAAAGGCGGGATATCAAATCCAAACTCTTCTTCTTCTTAACTTTGTTCTAGGGGTCTCCCCAATCTCCTGGAGCAGATTGTGCAACCAGGAATCTTTTCATTGATGGGTATATCAAGCTGGATACTTCCATGGTGTTCAATGAACCTCCCATGAAAGGGCTCCAGCTTTAGTCCGTTTACATTTGAATGCACAGAATAGAGCAGACATGGGGGACCTGTGGCTGTCTGGATGCTGCTAGACTCCACATTTTGTCACCACCAGCTAATATGTCAAATGGGATGATAGGAGTTGGAGATCCATCACATTTGGAGGGCCACAGGTCCCCTACCTCTGATTGATGGGCTCTCATCTTGCACTTGTGTCACTCTTCAGACCTTGGCATGTCTCAAAGCACATCCAGAGAAGAAACAGATGCAACTGGCTGGCATGATTGTGTCAGTCTTTATAGCAGGGGTGAGGAACCTGTGGCTCTCCATAAATTGCTGGGGCTGCATCTCCCATAATCCCAAACTATTGGCCCTGCTGGCTGGGTCTGATGAGAAGTGGAGTTCAACATCTGGAAGTTCTTCACTCCTGCCCAAGGGGATAGCGACAGGGCTGGGACATTGGGGACATTTGTTTAGAACATGTGCAGAGGAGGGCAACCAAGATGATCAAGGGTCTGGAAACCAAGCCTCATGAGGTTGAAGGAGCTGGGTGTGTTTAGCCTGGAAAAGAGGAGACTGAGAGGAGATATGATGGTCATCTTCAAATACCTCAAGGGCTGCCATGTGGAAGAGGGAACAAGCTTTTCTCCTGCTCTGGAGGGTAGGACTCAGACCGATGGCTTCAAGTTACTAGAAAGGAGATTCCAACTGAACATCAGGAGAAACTTTCTGACAGCAAGAGCTGTTCAACAGTGGAATGGTCTCCCTTGGACTCTCCTTCCTTGGAGGTTCTGTAAGCAGAGGTTGGATGGTCATCTGCCATGGATGCTTTAGTAGGTTGGACTTGATGATCCTTGGGGTCCCTTCCAACTCTACAATCCTTTGATTCCATGGTTGACCCCAATCCCGGCACATGTGTACAGTCAACACAATTTGGCCATTGGCAGAGGCCTTCTGCATTATTTCTATCAGCTCATTAGCTGACGCATGCAATAATGTGTCTGAATCCTTCTCTCATTAGTTTTCTCAAATCTTCCAGTGCCACTACAATCTCTTGTGCCTTGTAATATTTTACAGTTTCATTTCCACTCACAATTAACTTTAATAGCTTATCACAATTTGCCACTTGTTTTAAATCTGAGGCTTGCTCCCCTGCAATTGCATAAACTCCCCCCGAGACAGTTTTGAAGCCTCCTTGAAAACATATATATTCCTGCTAATAAGCCCTACCATACTGCTAAAACCTTCAGGTAACAACTCTCTTTATCTTACCAAATTAGGGCTCCCGAGTGCTTCCAGCGAATCCAAAATGACTGGAGCAACTATATCCATCCCTGCATTAAATTTGAAATGTGATTACTTCTACCTTACTTCATGCTTGGAAACCCACCGATTCTACCCAGAAACAGACAAATCTGTCAGTTTTTTGCTTCTCCTTTTTCCAGTCGTAAGATCAGGTTTACCACATTTCCACACCAGTTTGAATTTTTTTAAAAACATAATAATAATAATAATAATAATAATAATAATAATAATAAGTCTTATGCAAAATCACTAGCATTTCAGCAACCATTTCTCAGAATATACACATTTTTTTGTATGCAAGTCTGCCGGATGCTCATATTTTTGCAAGCAGTTTTCTTGATATAATACATTCTTGTATATCATTTTTATGCACACTTTTTTTTCTAACATACCTCTCCAACAATCTGTAATGTTTTTCCATTCCACAGGAGGGCCGAAGATGACCAGGCTATCACACAAGCTCCATGGGGTGTCAAAAGCTACTACAGTGGTACCTCAGGTTACATACGCTTCAGGTTACAGATTCTGCTAACCCAGAAATAGTGCTTCAGGTTAAGAACTTTGCTTCAGGGTGAGAACAGAAATCGTGCTCCGGCGGCGCGGCAGCAGGAGGAGGCTCCATTAGCTAAAGTGGTGCTTCAGGTTAAGTACGGACCTCCGGAACAAATTAAGTACTTAACCTGAGGTACCACTGTATTTAAATGCATCTGCCCTGTATTTTTAAATTTATTTTATCAGTACATTGAAATCCAACCTTTCCTTTAAGAAATGATGTATGTTTGTCTCCCTGCTAATTTGACCCTCACAACAACCCTGTGAGGCATGTCCTACTCCCAACACCTTACCCAGTGCACCACATTGTGTTCAGATGCAGTGGTGTAGCGTGGGGGGTGCAGGGGGTGCCGGCCGCACCGGGCGCAACATCTGGGGGTTAGGGTTAGGGGGCGCAAATCCACGGGTTAGGGGGTGCAAATTACTTGCCTTGCCCCGGGTGCTGACAACCCACGCTACGCCACTGTTCAGATGTATTTTATAATGGGCAATCAGCTCACGAGTGCCAAAATATTGGACAAAGGAAGGCGGGGTGTACATAAAAGCCATTTCAGTCATATTCGAACACCAATTCTTACTTGTACACACTGTCGCCCTCAGCACATTTTCATTCAGTTAAAAACCCTCATCCTTCATAAAATGGGGAAAAAAGGAATACTGTCCTTCCTAATAACTCTCTGATTTGAATACTGCACTTAGCCTGAGAATAAAATCCCCAACGTAGTGCCTGATCTCACAGGGTTTGCCGTTTCATGGGATCATAAAACTGTAAATCTGGAGGGGGGAACGGAAAGCCTCAAAGGCCAAGCAGACTCCTGTGGTGCCACAGAGAAAGCCACGGAGATTACCCTCCAGAGGCCATTCCATCCTGGCTCACTTCCAAGATTTTTATTGACAGAAAACCATACTCTGGGGCAGCACTGCCCTCAATTACAGTGATTACTTTTTTACCTTTTAGCCACGAGTGGCGGCCATTCACTTATACGGGAAGAAAATTCCTCCAACATATATATACTCAGTCAACACGACTGTTGGAAGGAAGGGGAAAACTTGGTGAGGGGCAGGAGGAGGAAAGGGAGCAGGTTTCTTTTTCCCCTAATTCAACATTTGCACATGTCTACTTTCAGTTTGGTGTCTCTGTCACAATATGCAGGGCACGCCAATGTGGTATTCGCAGGCGCCAATGCTCTTGCCAAAACCTTCCACAGTGCCTGTGAGGAAGTCTCAGAAAATAGCCCCTCAAAATTCTCAGCACATGAGAGACTGGCTGATAGGACTGGGTGATGGTGATGATGATGATAACAACAAAAACAACAACAAAAATTTATACCCCTCCCATCTGGGCAGCTCCCAACAGAATATTAAAAACACAATAAAACATCAAACACTAAAAACTTCCCTAAACAGGGCTGCCTTTAGATGCCTTCTAAAAGTCAGATAGTTGTTCATTTCCTTGACATCTGATGGGAGGGCATTCCACAGGGCAGGTGCCACTACTGAGATGGCCCTTTGCCTGGTTGATATATCGTCCAAAACTGGTTTGAAGTTCATACAGTAGTACCTTGGGTTACAGACGCTTCGGGTTACAGACTCCGCTAACCCAGAAATAGTATCTTGGGTTAAGAACTTTGCTTCAGCATGAGAAAAGAAATCGTGCAGCGGGTGCAGCGGGAGGCCCCATTAGCTAAAGTGGTACCTCAGGTTAAGAACAGTTTCAAGTTAAGAACGGACGTCCGGAACGAATTAAGTTCTTAACCCAAGGTACCACTGTATTGTGATAATGGTTTCATAATTTTTGACCTGGCAATATATCGGGAATCATGATGTGTGTGTGTGTGTGCTAAGCAAAAATCACAAAATGGGGAAAAATGCGAGGCCAGCCAATGCCTCTATATAGCTCCGTCCTTATTTCAGACATTATGATATATCAGTACATCGTGATATTTAGCTGGTGATATATTGTTAAGCTGAAAACCAGGTACCGCCTAGCCCTACTGACTGCCTGTTCTTCCAGCTTGGTTCCTGTTTGTACTTGCTCAGCCTCTGCTACGTGCCCCCACAGGAGCCATTTTGTATTATGCCCCTACCCACCCTGTGGCAGCCATTTCGTGACTGGCACCATACACTTTTCCAAAATTCCGAATGTGCCCACTGGTCCCGAAAGGTTGGCGATTCTCATTGCAGAGCTGGGGCTACTCTGATTACGTGCTGGCCTGCTACATCCTGGCGAAACTATATATTTTATTTTCTAAATTCTCCTGGCAACACTTTGCACATTTCATAATTTAATTCAGGGTTCAATAATTTGGCAGCATGCAATAATTTTGCGTTGTGCTCAGCAAAGCATAATGAGTTTCCATTTAATTGTCTGTGGTCTTTTAAATTTTGTTTTGCATAGCAGAATCGGCGTTAGCGGCTTTGACGTCGCAGCACAAAAGTTAAAGCGCTGCCCTTTCCCCAAACATTTTTTTGCAAAATGTCCTGACAGTGTCCCCGAGAGCCATGGTGTGCTGACTGGTGACATTTCGCTGTACAAATGGCCCATAAAAAACTATTAAATCTGTCTTCTGCTCTGAAAGGCATTTTAACTTAATGGCCATTTTCACTTTTCTTGGAATTGTGGGGGGAGGAAACCATTCCTCACACGATGCCAACTGACACAAGCATCTGGCTTAGTGAGGTAATATATCTTCTTGAGATTTCTCAGTAGTATTTCGAAACATCTGAAGCAAGACCAGTTGCCAAAATTTGCTGCTGTTGCTTCCCACCCGCCCCATTTTGGAGACCACTTCATTCAATGGTCTGATCAATTTTAGGCAGTGGCGTAGCGTGCAGGGGTGCAGGGGGGGCCGGGCGCTACATCTGGGGGTTAGGGTTACGGGGTGCAAATCCACGGGTTAGGGGGCACAAATCCACGGGTTAGGGGGCGCAAATTACTTGCCTTGCCCCGGGTGCTGACAACCCACGCTACGCCACTGATTTTAGGCTCAGGTATTTCACTTCATAATGTGTGCATGGGCCCTCCTGCACTCGCAACCCACCATTTAGACCACTTTGCTTCAAAATATGGCAAGCCAGTCCTGCTGGCCAAGGTTGGCGGAAGACATTTTGGTGCCTGGGAAAGAACAGGAAATTTTAGCTACCCCCTTCTCCCATTCACAGTACACCAGCAGCCTGTGATAGAAATTCAGATATAGAAACTAGGCACCAAATGGTACATCAGGGGTAGGTAACCTCATGCCCAGGGGATCAGTGTGGCCCCTCAGTCCTCCCAACACGCCCCTTGATGTTAGGGAATCATTCTGCCAGAAACAAGAAGATAGTTTCTAGAAGGTTCCAGAGATTTTTCCTTTAGATATGGGAGTGGCACTCTGAGCTTAATTAGCATCAGCTGGAATTGGCAATAAGAAGATCACCCAGCTTTGTATTTTGCAGATGCCTGACAGCAAAAGTCTGTCCGAAGTGTGTTGCTTGTAAAATCTGCTGAAGGACTGTTTTCTGTAATTTACGACATGTGGCAGATAAGAAAGATTTCAGTAATTATTTAATGAAACAAGCCCCCACATCTAAAATTTGGTTGTGTTTGGAATAGTTCCGTAAACAGAGATACATCGCTTCCTCATACCAAGATGAGGAGAAAACATTAAACACGGTGTGTGTGTCTCTCTGTGTGTAGTAAAGTAAAACGAACTGTTACAAGGTAGATGGAAGTCCACAATTAAAGTATGTAAAGAGATTCAATCCATAAGGAAAGGTATCATATACAAGAAAAGCCATTATAGGACTGAATCATATTAAATAGTATCTAACAAAAGATACGTATTGAATTTGTTTTTGTTTTCGTCACTGTCTTTGTTTGGTCTGTTTTTGTTTCCTTTTCCCTTTTCTTTTTATATACGTTGAGAAGTAAGGTTTTTAAGTCTGACATTATTTGATTTATATACAAGGCACCAAAGTATGTATTTGTTATCTATGTATTTATTTGTATGTTTGAAATAAAAAAATGTAATTAAAAAGAAAGAAAGAAAGAAAAAGAAGAAAGACTTTTGTTTGAAAGTGTACCGTTAACTGCTGTTTATTTTAACAGTCGAAAATGTATTTGCTACCGTAATGCCTGTACCCAGTCTGGGAATAAAATCTCTGGACCGAGGCTTCACAGAGTTTGTGAGTCACCTGTAAAACAACAACTTTGTCATTGTTCACCACTTCCGCGAGAGAAAGAAGATAAACTCTGCTAAACAGTTTAAAAGAGGTCCTACCTAACCAACCAGTATCTGCACAGTCCAAATGTGTGTGGACCTCTAATACTTGAAACATCCCACTGGCCACATCTGCAGTGGCTCTGCATCATGCCCCAAGTGCTTTTGCCTGACTGGACTGTGTCTATGGGCTCTGATGATGCCTCTTGCTTGTCTACATGGAGGGTTGTGTGAGAGTGAATAACAGGATGGGAACCGTGGTTAAAACCAGTAGCTGCTTAATCTGTTTCAATCTGCTTAAATGTCTTGTGCTTGTTTTCCCCTTGATATTTGGCTAAATTGGAAATGATAATTTCTGTCATTGTAGTTTTGCTTGTTTACCTCATAATAGAATGGTTGAGTTTGCTGTTTATTGGATGTTTATATGAATTCGTAATTTCCGTCTGTAACCTGTTTAGTTTCATTGCTTTGTTCCCGCTCCGGGGTTGAAAACATTGGACCTTGAGTACTTAAAGAAGCAACAAAGTAAACTGGACTCCTTGGTAGGTTTTGAATAAACACTCACAAACTTTTTATTGACAATAACCAGTCAGATAAATTAAGGATTTATACAATTCTGTAACATGCAGAGAATAGCATTTGTAGAGAAACCAGAGATTGGGGCTGAGGGAAGTCGGGGGGGGGAGGGTAGGGGGGAATGGGGGGAATTAAGGATATGTTTTAAGATACAGTGGTACCTCGGGTTAAGTACTTAATTCGTTCCGGAGGTCTGTTCTTAACCTGAAACTGTTCTTAACCTGAAGCACCACTTTAGCTAATGGGGCCTCCTGCTGCCGCCGCGCCGCCGGAGCATGATTTCTGTTCTCATCCTGAAGCAAAGTTCTTAACCTGAAGCACTATTTCTGGGTTAGCGGAGTCTGTAACCTGAAGCGTATGTAACCTAAGGTACCACTGTAATATGTTTTGTTCAAATTCCTAATTAAAAAATATTTTTTTAAAAAAAACATTGGACCTTGGACCAGACTGCCCTGCAAATAAGAGGACTGGCCTCCGTAATATAGGACATGTGGCCATCCAACTTTTCTATGACATTAGTATTGTTGTGTTGTCAGCACTAAATAGAAATGAAGAGAAATGTAATTTTCCACCCAGTTATAAGCAGAACTGTTCTCTTCAGTAGGGTGAGAAAGAAAGGAAAGGAATCTGCTCCTCGAAATCCTTTTTGCTATATGATTGCTTTGCTTCTCCTCCTCTCGTAAAAGACTTTAATGATATTATCAATTGCCACAAAAGGTGCTTTCATATTCCCCCACAACTGCTGAGTTCTTCTATATTTTCACAACAGTAGCTCTCATTTCCCCCTCCCCTCTTTGTTTCCTGCTGTGAAAAGAAATTAGCTGGATAACTTAGGGAGCGGGAAGAACCGTTTTTCGTATTCCAAGATGTTGGATCCCTCCCCTACTCTATATCTGTGAGAATATTTAATCTGCCTTTTTAAATGACCAATGGTTCCATTTTCCTACTTCATTATCTACCGAGGGTAAGACTGCCTTAATCACTGTTTTTCACTGCAGCCTAGTTATGATTTCACTTGCAAACCCTTTCAAAAAATGTTGCAAACAAGCTTTCAATGTTGCAGGCAATATCCTCTTTCTCCCGCATTTTTTTGGAGCAGGGGTATTGTTTTAGTTGGTATGGGTTTCTTTCTTTGTTTTCCTTTTCTTTTACCTGCTGGTTTTGTTTGTTGCTTTTGTGCGGTGAGGGAGGAGACAGAGAGGTTGGCGGGGTGTGTGTGGCTATTTTTGTTTGTGTGGTTCTTTTTGTGCTATGGGTAGAGTCCTTGGAGCATGGGGCTGAGAGTGTGGGTTGTTGGAGTGACTGGGGAGGGGGGGAGTGGAGAGGATGAATAAGTGTCATCTGGGTTGATGTTGAAGAAGAAGAAGAAGAAGAAGAAGAAGAAGAGGAGGAGGAGGAGGAGGAGGAGGAGGAGGAGGAGGAGGAGGAGGAGTTTGGAATTGATATCCTGCTTTATCACTACCCTAAGGAGTCTCAAAGCAGCTAACAATCTCCTTTCCTTTATTCCCCCACAACAAACACTCTGTGAGGTGAGTGGGGCTGAGAGACTTCAGAGAAGTGTGACTAGCCCAAGGTCACCCAGCAGCTGCATGTGGAGGAGCGGGGAAGCGAACCTGGTTCACCAGATTACGAGACTACTGCTCTTAACTACTATACCACACTGGCTCCCAGTGTATTGGGGTGGGGTTGGCAGTGGAGGAGTGTCTCTATGGGGGGGGCGGAGTAGAGGGGGATATTGGTGGTGTTGGCAATACTAACGGAATGGGGGGAGAGGCCTTGTGCTTCTTGAGTGGTGGCAATTGTGAGATTCCTGCATTGCAGAGAGTTGGACTAGATAACTTTTGAAGCCCCACCCAACTCTACAGTTCTATGATTCTATGGGTGCCCCTGTATCAGAAGAATTGCCACTGAGATACTGGCATACATCTCCCTGCAACAGCTGACTTTCAGTGGTGACGTTAATATGAATCGATGAAACAATGGTATCGGGAAAATGTTAATTCCCTTTATCCCAGAATTTGGTCCAAGGTAACTTTAAGAGAATTTAATAATAAAAATAATACTTTATTATTTATACCCTGCCCATCTGGCTGGGTTTCCCCAGCCACTCTGGGTGGCTTTCAACAGAATATTTAAATACAATAGTCTATTAAACATTTAAAGCTTCCCTAAACAGGGCTGCCTTCGGATGTCTTCTAAAAGTCTGGTAGTTGTTTTTCTCTTTGACACCTGGTGGGAGGGTGTTCCACAGGGCAGGTGCCACTACCGAGAAGGCCCTCTGCCTAGTTCCCTGTAATCTCACTTCTCGCAGCGAGGAAACCACCAGAAGGCCCTCAGCACTGGACCTCAGTGTCCGGGCAGAACGATGGGGGTGGAGACGCTCCTTCAGGTATACTGGACTGAGGCCGTATATACTGCATGGGTCTCAGAACTGCATAGTTAATCTTAAGAGGATTTATATTTTTCTTCATGTTCAGATCACAAAGTATAACCTCCTTGCACTTCTAATGTTAAATTGCGCAGAGTCCAAGTGAGTTATATCACTAGGATAATAAAAGTGTAATCCTTTATCCAATCTATTTGAAAGATTATTCCTCTCCATTGTAATTGGATTCATAAATTAGCTAGAGACTAGCAAATGCTACATTCCATTTCCAGGATACAATTACATCTGTCTTTAATATGATTCTATTAAAAATGCAGCATCGGCAAAGGCTAATGTAAATCAAAAACAAATAAAGGAAAATCAGCAACTTCTTTTGCGATTAATCAAGTCATATGCTGGAAGGCCCTAAACCTTCCATTAATTTTTCCCCAGTGTTAAATGATAGGAAAATTTCATTTATTTAAACAGAACACATTTGTGTATCAGGTTCTCGGTTGATTGATCTAAAGACTGGGAGTTGTGGATTTTTCTTTTAGTGCTGCGAGAAGGCCAATATCATATTGCAGCATTTATACCACCAAGACAGAGATAATCAGACTGGGATCATGCCTATATAATCCTCCATTGGTACAGAAGCAACATTTTAAGGTATGGATGGGCAAGGTATGGGGTGAGGCAGAATGTGGTTCATGAAAGCTTATGCCATAATAGCAGTGGCTCATGAAGATGATGATTATAATTCTTATTAATTTGATTTATATGCCACCCTTTATCAAAAGATCCCAGGGCACTGTTCAACATTAAGAACACATTTTACGGAGCATCAATAATAAAAACAATAAAAAGCATCAAAACAGCCAGCGTAACAATAAAATAATCATAATAACAGTCTCTCACCCCACCCACAGCTTTAATAGGCCATAGACTTTTTAATTGGCATTTGGAGAGGTAAGAAAGGGCCAGTGGCAAATCTCAAAACAGACCTCCAGAAAAAAAGTTGCAGTCTATATTCAGATCTCTTCCACATATCTATGATTGTATGCAAGCATCCTTACACAAAACTGCTATTAATTTAGTGCTAGCTTTTGGGAAGACACAGTCCTCGCTTACAAGACACTGATGATTTCAGATGCGGAGTTCCTATCGCTTCAGCCTGTTATGTAACAAATGCCTTCTTCAATTATTATTCTCCAAAATGAAGGAGTTTCTTTTTTGTCAGGTAACGTTAGAGCTACCTGGCTCAGTAACACACACACACACACACACACACACACACACACACACACACAGAGTTAGATGTTTATTTGTCAAGCAAATAATCCCGTTTTATGTTTTATTTGATGAACTGGAACAAAATGAAGAATGAGCCCCGGTTTACACAAAACAACAACAGAGACATGATTGGCACGGGCAGGAGAAATGCTTGAACAGATATTACAAAAGGAGAGGAATTTAAAGAGGTGGGAACTAAAAGCGAAATGAATAGGTTCCTCCATGTGAATAAGAATGAAACACAATGGCAGCAAATGGCATGGAGAGCCAGAGGTAGCTTCAGATGTTGCAAAACCAGGAAGAGTGTTTGAGGCATGCTTTTCCTTTCATGTAGCTGGGTGTGTGGGTTCTCAATTTACATGCTACATAGGGAACATGAAAAGAGGAATCATAGATCACAGGCACTTTTCTCTGATGCCAATCCTTTGTAAAGTCCAAAGCCACTCAAATATAGTACAGAGGTACCTCAGGTTACAGACTCCGCTAACCCAGAAATAGTACCTTGGGTTAAGAACTTTGCTTCAGGATGAGAACAGAAATCGTGTGGCAGCAGTGGGAGGTCCCATTAGCTAAAGTGGTGCTTCAGGTTAAGAACAGTTTCAGGTTAAGAACAGACCTCCAGAACGAATTAAGTTCTTAACCCGACGTACCACTGTAAATAGTTAAGACTATCTCCTGTCAAATCAGGGGCGATGGGAGTAAGGCAGAAGCAAAACTGAGAAAAACAATAAGCAAACTAAGCTGATGATAAGCGGCCACAATGGAAACAGTTTCCTTATTCAGAACAGGGAATGACATGCACATAGCTGGGATTTATGTTGGGGGGGGGGAGGGCAGGACACCCACCTGTCATCATCCAGGGCCATCATCTGGCTCTGTCTAGCAGATTCGGAATGAAATGTCTCAACAATAGTTGTTTTAAATTACTTTTGTTTGACCCCAAGGACTCAGAAAAGTATCTGTCAGAAACTTCAGTCTAGCAAGTTAAATTAAAAATTAACATCAGAGAGTACCTTTCCTGTGGTTAACCAGTTTATTTTTCGAAATTACAAAGAACACGCCTTTTTTCAATCTCATTTAAAAAGAAAAAATCCAGGCCGTGGCCTTAGCTACCCCTGCTATAGACTGTGCATCTTCTGGGTGGACATTCACTCACAGTCGAACTGCATCATGGGTTTCATCCTTGCTATCATGTTCATTTCACCCCTGTGCTGTCTTGTTCACTTTGTTTCATACACACGTGTTCTAGATATTGAGAAAACACAGCACAAACCACTGTTGTGGCACTAAAAAGAATGGAGCACTTCCTAAATGAATTTGCAGCAGATATAAAGCAGCAATGTAGATGGAACCTTACATTATTGCCCGAGTTCTGTTTTACACGGAATTCACCAGCAAATCCTTTCAGACACGCCTTAAGATGGCAAAATATGAAGTATAGAAAAAACTCAATGGCAGCATTTCTCTGTAAAGCTTTCCCCTTAAATGAGAATCGATTTATCACATATTCACAGCAGCAACATTCTGGGAAGGAGAAATATTTCTCTGCCTAGCTTCTCAAAATTAAAGCTATATATTTTTGCAAGGAGGTCTACATGCAATGTCTCCGCAAGGTATTTTTATTTAAAACTCTAAATTAAAACCATACTTTCATGAGCCTCAAAGCAAAGAAAAAGAAAAATAGAACACCCCCCCCCCCGCACTGACCTCAAAAACTGTTCTGTTAAGATTGCTTAAATGTGGAAAACCCAGCACAAAATAATGTTGGGTGTATTTTTTTGCAGGAATAATGGCATTTGGGATTCTGGGTATAACTTTTGTCGTTCCATCTCAGAGGTTTGGAAACTGGCAGGTGATTAAGAAATTGGTACAAGGAAAGGCTAAAGCAGGAGTGGTGACAAAGCTCTGTCCCTCCCTTGTGTTGTTGCGTTCTCATCAGCTCCAGCCAGCATGACCAGTGGTCAACAATGATGGCAGCTAATATATTGAAGGCAACAGGTTCTGCAACCCTGAGTTGAAAGGTTTAGGGCAGGCATAGGCAAACTCAGCCCTTCAGATGTTTTGGGACTCCAACTCTGATCATCCCTAGCTAGCAGTACCAGTGGTCAGGGATGATGGGAGTCATAGTCCCAAAACATCTGGAGAGCCAAGTTTGCCTATGCCTGGTTTAGGGCTTCTCAGTTGACAAAAAAAGATGGGGAATGCGGATACAGATTTTTTGGAGGGAAGAAAACCTCTTTCTCGCTCTTTCTTTCATAACATCAGAACATAAAGAGTCCCACAGCGAAAGACAAAAGAACATAATTCAACACACAACATGGTTCAACACAGGATTAGCTCATGGAATTCACTGCTGTAAGATCTGTCAATGGTTTTGATGGTTTAAAAAGGTGATTAAACACCGACACATGGTCAATTGCTGGTGGACAAATAACAGGAGTGGGTTGTTGCATTTATGCACTCATTGTGGGCTTTCCTGGAACATTTAAAGGTAAAGGTAAAGGGACCCCTGACCGTTAGGTCCAGTTGCGGAGGACTCTGGGTTTGCGGCGCTCATCTCGCTCTATAGGCTGAGGGAGTCGGTGTTTGTCTGCAGACAGTTTCTGGGTCATGTGGCCAGCATGACTAAGCCGCTTCTGGCGAACCAGAGCTGTGCACGGAAACACTGTTTACCTTCCCGCATGAGCGGCACCTATTTATCTACTTACACTTTGACGTGCTTTCAAACTGCTAGGTTAGCAGGAGCTGGGACTGAGAAACGGGAGCTCACCCCATCGCAGGGATTCGAACCGCCGACCTTCTGATCGGCAAGCCCTAGGCTCAGTGGTTTAGACCACAGTGCCACCCGCGTCCCTCCCGGTACATTTGGCTGGCTGCAATTGGAGACAAAATGCTGGAGGAGATGGAGCCACTGCCTGATCTAGCAGGGCTTTCTTTATGGTTTTAAATGAAGCTAGAAAACAACCAGAGGACAAGATGAGATCAGAGCTGCAGATACATTGCAACTTTTTGTTGCAGGCTTGCACTTCCAAAATCCCAAGAAGGATTGCGTGGCAAGGTCCCAACCCACCCACCCCTTTGTAGTTGAATAAGGCCACTTGACACCAGTATTTAAGGTTTTTTACCATCTAAGGCATTTGGCATGCTTTAATGATGTAGTCTACCCTACTTTACAGCTGTGATTCAATGAACTTCGCAATTGTCCTTTCCATTTGGCTCTGAAATCAGGTCAGGCTGCTTAAGCCTGAGTTCCTTTGCTGTGCACGCCAGTTTGAGCCCTGTGGCCAAATATTCTTCTCTGGCAGCCGCCTCCTTGAAACTCTGTCATTAAAACAAATGGGGCTAGTTTGCTTTGGCTTCACAACCTCCCCTCTGCCCTGCAATCCACACACAGCTTATGGTGAAACATTGCCATTAAAAACTGGTGGAATGACACAAAAGCAAGTGGATCAGCCCATGGCTTTACATATACAGTGGTGCCTCACAAGACGAAATTAATCCGTTCCACGAGTCTCTTCGTCTTGCGGTTTTTTTCGTCTTGCGAAGCACGGCTATTAGCGGCTTAGCGGCTATTAACGGCTTAGCGGCTTTAAGAAAAAGGAAACAAACTTGCAAGAACTCGCAAGACGTTTCGACTTGCGAAGCAAGCCCATAGGGAAATTCGTCTTGCGGAACGACTCAAAAAACGTAAAACTCTTTCGTCTTGCGAGGCATTCGTCTTGCGAGGTACCACTGTACAGTGATACCTCGGGTTAAGAACTTAATTCATTCTGGAGGTCCATTCTTAACCTGAAACTGTTCTTAACCTGATGTCAGGTGCTGTTGTGGTTGCTCGTGAGTAGCCAGGCAAGACTCCGACCTGTCTTTTACAGGCTTTATTTTGGTGCAAACTATTTACAGTGAAGAGCGTCCTAAGTTCATGCCTGGCTCAATCGCTAGCAGAATCTGGGAGTGGTCTATTTTTGTACCTCCCCCAACATAAAAGTCTCGTCACCCCCAGCCTTTTCCGCCCCACCCTGCACCTCAGATGGCAGGATGGGCGATGACAAGGGCGTGCTCCCTGCCTCTCCAGCTTGCTCAGGCTCAGTGTTAAGGCTCTTCCTAACATCCTCTGGTCCTTGCACCTCTTCCCCGCTGGAAGTGGGGCTTTCCTCCTCGCCGGAAGAGGAACTGCTTTGCAAGATTTTCAGAGGCTCCCTGTAACACAACTGCCCTACTATCTCTCCCCTTTGAGCCGCTGGCAGTTCCCTGACACCTGAGGTACCACTTTAGCTAAAGGGCCTCCCACTGGCGCCGCACTGCCACCACACAATTTCTGTTCTCATCCTGAAGCAAAGTTCTTAACCCGAGGTACTATTTCTGGGTCAGCAGAGTGTGTAACCTGAAGCGTCTGTAACCTGAAGTACAACCATCTTACAATTTTCAAATGCATTTTCATCGCTCATTCGTGAATTAAGGATGGCCATGGAAGGGACTGAAAATAAATTTTCAGCAACATTCCCCACAAACTCCAATAGCCAGAATAAAAGATCTAAATACACCTGACCGCTAGCATGTGAGTGAGAAAGCTATAAGCTTTCCCCAGTATATAGTTTTCCTTTTGAATGGGCTTTATGTATAGGGGAGGCTGTTCATTCATGCTATGGCAGAACATTCCAGGGAATGTCTTTACACAAGGGAAGCTCTGTTGATTGAGAAGACATTTAAGGAGCAGACATTGATGATGACCCAATGTGTCCAAATAAAAACAAACCCAAGCCATTTAAGACAGGTTTGCTTTGATGAAGCAGCATGGTAAACATCCCAGAAGGACCAATTCAAATCCAGCACATTCTGCGCAACTGCTTGCTTCAGACACTTTGCTTGACAACACCATCATACTTTGATGCATTTCCCAGTATGTCACTCTGGTTTTAATTATCCTTCAAAATCTCCTAGTTTCTCTCGAGTGTGTTATAAATTGAGTTGTCAAGAACAGTTTCCTTCCAGCTTGCGATACTCTTCTCCAGGCAATATCTCTATCTCAAAAAGGAGCCAATCAGGAGGTATTCTGAACTGCAGAGCTGCAGCATGGCTTAACTTTTAAGCCTTGGCAGTCTTCCCCGCCCCATGCCTTCTAATTTCATCAGAGGAAAGAATGATAAGATATGTACATCCCATTAGTACCATCACAAATCACATGCCTTGGCGATTTGTCTGGTCATAGAGACTCATTTCTAGTACACTGATGCTGGAACACTCCTATAGTAAAATTGAATCTACTAACGATTACTGAATAAGTTCAGAACTGCTTCAGGTTATGTGCACTCAACTGGTAAGCCATTGCAAAGGATTACACCTGGAAATGGGTATGGATTCATTAAAAAAAATTCATTGGCTTTTGGAGTTGATGATATTGGGTGTGAACCATTGTGGTACAGTCGTACCTTGGTTGCCGAACGCCTTGGTACTTGTTCGTTTTGGCTCCCAAACGCTGCAAACCCAGAAGTGAGTGTTCTGGTTTGCGAACGTTTTCTGGAAGACGAATGTCCGACATGGCTTCCATGGCTTCTGATTGAGTGCAGGAAGCTCCTGCAGCCAATCAGAAGCCACGCCTTGGTTTTTCAACATTTTCGGAAGTCGAACGGATTTCCGGAATGGATTCCATTTGACAACCAAGGTACGACCGTATAAGCAAAGAGCTGTGTCAAGTAAAGATGCCAAAGATATAATATCTCCAGACAAACGGACACATGAAAATGAACAATTAACCAAAACCAGAAAGCATTCCACACAAAACCTCTTAAAGAACCAAAATGTGACATTATTCTTCAACTAACAAACATATTTTATATTGTTTCGATTGACTGACTGCATTTAATTATACTTTACTGTATATTTTGTTTTAATACGCCATTTGCTGCTTTGGAGGCCTTTGGGCCAAAAAGCAGTATATAAATAAACAAACAAATACTTATCAGTCAAGTCCACCTCTTACATGAAGACTGGAAGACAACTGATATAACACCATTAAACAAATGTCAAAAATCCAGACCTGTCAAACTAATGTGTGTACAAGGTAAAAAAAGGAAAACACCATTTATGAAGCATACAGAAGAACAAGTCTTGGTGAGGGAAGAATCAGCATGGCTTTAGCTAGTTTTCAAAATTGTTGAGGCTGAGATATCTAACTATAGATGTTCTATAAATCAAAGATATATTTAGAATCATGAAGTTGAAAGTAATACAGAAAAAAGGAAAATAAATGAATCAAAAGTTTGCATCGTACCCACAAAGAAAGGCTTAAGAAATTGGGAGGTGGTTAGTTTCTGGGGGAAATATTCCTAAAGTGGTGTGGAGGGGAGATTTATGATAAGAGATTTGTAAACTTTTGTGTGACAAAATTTAATTAAGTTCCCAAGAAATAAAAAGCAGTACTTTTTCATGAAATGCATAACTACTGTTATTGCTGCAAATACAGTGATAGCTTTTTTAAAATGATGGCGGGCCTTTCTATGGCAGCCTTCTAAATAAGGTCATAAGAGTTACTAGCCCATGAAATGCTTTACTAGTCTAGGGCTGGCAGAGAGGTGACAGTCTGCTGTACTTTTCTGCTGGTTTCTATACTATGGACAGAGGAGAACAAAGCACTCTATTCCTCCCCAATGACTAGCCTGCATTCCATTCCTGGTCACCGTATGGTTACCAGGCTAGCACTTAAATAAAAGGCTGATCTGCGAGTGTTACCGTAAACATTATCCATCTATAAATAGTAGCCACAAGGGATACAGAGCTGGTAATTAAACTGGCTGGTTAGTTAAGCAAGCCAGTTTCATAAACCATAGTTTGAAGCTGGCTTGCTCTGAAACTGACAAGTTTGTTTTGAACCACGATCTCTGGTAAAAGCAAGCAAGAATGTTGTGAATGTGAAACTAAAGGCTGCAGAAGTCCTTCTCACAACTGTGCGGGAAGAGGCATGTGTTGTGCAAGTATCGCTAAAGCATGGTTTAATTCAGGGATGGGGAACCTGTGGCCCTCCAGATGTTGCTGAACCACAACCCCCATCTTCCCTGACCACTGGCCATGCTGGCTGAGGCTCATGGGAATTGGAGCCCAGCACCTTCTGGAGGATCATAGATTTTTCACCACTGCTTTAAACATTATGTATGGACACAGAGGACGCAGGTGGCGCTGTGGGTTAAACCACAGAGCCTAGGACTTGCCGATCAGAAGGTCGGCGGTTCAAATCCCGTTGTTCAGTCCCTGCTCCTGCCAACCTAGCAGATCGAAAGGACATCAAAGTGCAAGTAGATAAATAGGTACCACTCCGGCGGGAAGGTAAACGGCATTTCCGTGCACTGCTCTGGTTTGCCAGAAGTGGCTTAGTCATGCTGGCCACATGACCTGGAAGCTATACGCCGGCTCCCTCGGCCTATAGAGCGAGATGAGCGCCGCAACCCCAGAGTCAGCCACGACTGGACCTAATGGACCTTATGAACACAGACATTAAGTTTCGCAGTGGTAATTAGCCAGGACCGGCAGTATTCCTCTGACTGACAGATGCCACGAGCTTTTCAGAGATCTCTGTCTGGTCATTGTTGGAAAGAAGGCTGTGGCTTAGATCAGTGTTTCCCAACCACTGTTCCGCGGCACACTAGTGTGCCGCGAGATGTTGCCTGGTGTGCCGCGAGATTTTGCCTGGAGGGAGGCGGGCGAGTCAGGTGGCGAGAGGCGGGGCAGCGAGGAGAGGCCGCCCAGCGCGGGGCTCTCGCCGTCTGCCTGCCTGGCTGCCTGCGAGCTCGGCGGGCAGCGCCTCCGTCCGCAGCGCCCGCTTCGCGGCTCTCATTCCCTGCCCCTGCCAAAGCTCACCCAGCCAAGCCGCGCTCTCCTTCCTGTCTCGCTTTGCTGCCTCCTCCCCCCCCACCCCCAAAGCTTGGAGGTTCCCCGGCAAGGGGGAGGGGAAAAAATTGAAACTTACACCTTCGTGCGTCCCTCCCGGCGTGACGCTGCGCGCTGACGTCACGGGGCTGTAATGGTGGTGTGTCTCGAGATTTTTTTCATCAAACAAGTGTGCCTTTGCCCAAAAAAGGTTGGGAAACACTGGCTTAGATGAACCTTCGGTACAATCCCACAAGGCAATTTTCAGCTGAAGATAATTCTTTGATCGCAGTGTCTTCAAAAATCTTCGTTTTCTGAGTTCCTTAGGTACTGGTTTGATAAATGCTTGGGAACTATTTTAATGAGCCTCTGCTTCACCTTCTTGTCCAGTTTAAATAGGAAGCAGCTCTTCCAATTAAGGACCGAAACATTGATTTAACCTTTCTGCTGTTATAGATTATATGTCTCAGTCATCCTCTCTATTACTGAAAAGTTCACAATCCAGACGTAAAAAGGAATTTGTTAAAGCCAGTAGTACACCACAAGTTCTTACAGCACATAGCTCCAGGTCAGAATATGTAATAATATGTAACCCAGGAACTGAAAGTGAGATGCGAATGATCTTGGGATGTAAAACTTGTCATATTACTGGACACAGAAAGGCATTATTATTATTATTATTATTTACTCTTAGTAATACTGTCATATTTTAATATTTTAAGTGTATTGTCATGCGGCTGCATATTTGTTTCATTTTCAGATTGGAGCCCAATTTATGTAATCCTGTCCCAGGGGTCAACGAGCACTTCTGCAATTCTGCCCACCTCTTCCTCCTGAACCGCTTACTGGTATGGGCATGGGTAGGTGCAGAGGAGAAGGTAAGTTTTTTTGGCCTTTTACGTGGGAGAGAGAGAGAGAATGCCCTGCACATCCTATCACTCTAGATAGCAATAAGGAAAAGGCAACACGCAGTAGGTGATCATGACAGCATGTCAGGGGCTGGACTGAGGAGGAATGGTGGGAACTGCCCCCCCCTTCTGTACCTTTCCAAGAAGAGGAGGACAGTATAGATTTAGAACAGTGGTTTGCAGAAGGTGAGAGTGGAGGCTGCAGAGGGGAGAAGCTGGGAAATATTGGGGGAGCAGCAGGAAAAAGAAGCACCGGGGAGAGACAGCTAACGGGCTCAGTGTCTCTTGAAAGCATTCCTGAACCCCCCTCTCCCAGAACCAGGCGTGCCTTGAGGGTAAGGTAAAGGTACCCCTGCCTGTACGGGCCAGTCGTGTCCGACTCTAGGGTTGTGCGCCCATCTCACTTAAGAGGCCGGGGGCCAGCGCTGTCCGGAAACACTTCCAGGTCATGTGGCCAGCGTGACGAAGCTGCTCTGGCGAGCTGGCACCAGTGCAGCACACGGAAACACCGTTTACCTTCCCGCTAGAAAGTGGTACCTATTTATCTACTTACACTTTTAGGGGTGCTTTTGGACTGCTAGGTGGGCTGGAGCTGGGACCGAAAGACGGGAGCTCACCCCGCCGCGGGGATTTGAACCGCCTACCATGCGATCGGCAAGCCCTAGGCGCTGAGGTTTTACCCACACCGCCACCCGCGTCCCCGCCTTGAGGGTAATAGAACAGAAAGCTCAGAGGCAGAAAGCACACATCAGCCGGCACAGGAGTGACATAGAATAAGGGGTAAGGGGGTGGGACTTTACTTGGAGCAATGCCATTATCTACGAGAGGCCACATTCCTTCGTCTCTCTCTGTGAATACTGAATAAGCTACCGTATTTTCGCTGCATAAGACACACTTGACCATAAGACGCATGTAGTTTTTGGAGGATGAAGGTTCCCCGTGCCCTCCCTCTCACTGTTCTGGCTTCTGGGATAGCCACGCAGCCTGCATTTGCTCCATAAGACACACACACATTTCCCCTTACTTTTTAAGAGGGAAAAAGTGCATATTATAGAGCGAAAAATATAGTACTTGGTAAGAACTCTTCTGGTTTTCTGCTTCTTGACATCCCACCATGAAAGAGAGAGGATTCACTGAAGCCTTGACACAGCAGCAGTGGGCAGACCAACCCAATCCTCATGCCCAATCCTCTCACCTAATGTCATGCTTAAAACCCTCAAGCTCCAAATGGCAAGTTGCCCAGACGAAGGTGCCAAAGTGCAAACAAAAATGGCAAAATTAGCTGAAAACAGGGAAGTGAAGTTGGGGCTGGCTCTCAACAAGAGCTCATCTTTATGGTCAGACTTCCAGTATACATTTCTATCATGTGGTGGGCAGCTAACTGCTCTTTTCATAGATCAACCCCCGGCTGCTTATTAACAACAACCTTGCAGAGAGCAACAGGGAAATACTGACTGTAGCTCAGTGGCACAGTGCAGGCTTTGCATGCGAAAAGGTCCCAGGTTCAAACCCTGGTGTCTTTAAGTAGGGTTAAAGACCCTCCCCAAAACCCTAGAGAGTTGCTGGCAATCATGTGTATGTGAACAGTACTGCATCACTGTTCTAAGGGTTCCTCCAGACAACCAGTTCATTGAGCTTGCAGAAAGCTTATGGATGTGAGGTTATATTTGGTCTTTACTGAGGATTTGTGCTGATATGTTTGCAGGATAGCTATATGACCATAACCGTTCATCCTGCATTCATCCTGATTCACTTGTAGAGTGCTTTACATGCCTTCCTGCTAACCATTCGCTCACCCCATACCTTTCAGTTCATTCCCCATCACTTCTAAACCACAAAAACTCCAAATATTTTTTTTAAATTGATTTAATGTTGTAGAGCCACAGAGCAATTTAGCACAATTTAACCACACAATCCCTCTCATAAAGCAGTAACAGTTTGAAAGCACATTGACCTGGTATAAGGTGGCTTCCGGTGTTACCATGGATGTAACTTTAACAAAATTGTAGAAATGTGTTTTTAAGAGAATCTATAAACAAGACTACTAGTAGACATCTCTGTATGTGTATGTGTATGTGCGTGTACATACTTGCTTAAAGAAGCCACACACTTTCATTCTGCTCCTTAAATCAATTGTGAATGCTGGCTTTATTTGTAGCGAGCAGAAGGATATTCGGAACAGCAAACCAAGCTCACATTTCCCCCAAATGCTGTTCCTTGATTTATTTTTATGTTCATGTCAGCCTTGACTACAGGAAGGCCAATTTATAGCTCTCTCACCTGCACTTTCAGACAGACTCATCATTCACACATTAGAGGGCCAAAAAAGAGAAAGAAGTCTTCAGAGATAGTTGTGGCTGGCTATAAATTAAAAGATCTTACTTCAGAGACATGGTGTATCTCTTTTGCTCCCTACAAAAATATTGATTGGGTGAAGGAATGATAGATTGATTTATTCCCTTGCCTGTTGCCTAGATTTGTGAAAGGAAGGAAAAACACCCTCAGGGTTTCCTTGGAGACTGAGGCACAGTTCACACAAACAGCAGATAAAGAAACAAATTAATTCCTAGACTGTATCACTTTGGATTTGGAACAAGGGGGATGGCACCGCCAAATGTTTCTGCATGAAAGGAAGTCATCCACACACACAAAAATAATGTGTCAGGGAAAAGGCAAAGTTAAGAAGGTTCTTTCTTCCTGACATGCTGGTTTTCCATGTGGAGGGTTTTTATTTTTATTATTTTTATTATTTTTATTATTATTATTTGCGTTGCTCTTAAGCACAGACACGGAATCAGATGCATCTCTGAATTAATTTTGTCTGAATTAATTTTAAGAATTAATTTTAAGATGTATTTTAATTAATTAATGTCTGTTTTTATGCATATTGTGTTGTTTTTATGATATTAGCCACTCTGAGCCCGGCCTTGGCCAGGGATGGCAGGATACAAATAAAATTTATCATCATCATCATCGTTATCTCCTCTTGCAGACAATCAAAGCACTCTCTCTAACCCTCCATAATAATCTCCACCTTCTATACCACGTAACCTCCTCTGTTTAGGTAGTTTCAGACAAAGAGATAAAATCAAGTTTGAACCAATTGTATTTTTTTTTAAATCGTACGCACGAGGGTTTGTAACTCAAAATATAAATTTGACCTGCCACGAAAATGGAAACAGTATGATCATATTTTCATAGGCCTAGTCATCTTAAGCCCTGTCAAAACCAGCAAATCAATACACTCCTGCAGGCTGACTCTATGCCTAGATAATAGGTCATAGGAGCTGGAAGGGACCCTGAGGATCATCTAGTCTAACCCCCTTCAGGAATATGCAGCTGTCCCATACGGGGATTGAACCTGCAACCTTGGCATTATCAGCACCGTGCTCTAACCAACTGAGCTATCCATACAAGTCAATGTGTTCGGGATCACGGTCCCATCAACAAATGTAATGCATTTTCTCTCCAGGTCTAACCCAGCACGATGACATTAACATTTATCATCCCACCAGACCCAGAAGTCCCAAAGCTGCACTCACCTCGACGAAGATGAAGCATGGGATGATGGAGTAACTTCGCTGCGTGTTGTTCCCCAAAGCCATTTCTTACCACAGCCCTCGAGGCCAGAGCGTCCAGAGTTGTTCAAGGCTGACGAAAAAGAAAAACCTGGATCACTTAAAAGGCTGGAGACTGGTCACTGACTGTTGTCAAAAGATTTATGTGCATTATGAGCGGGTCAGAAAACAGATGTAGAAGCACCAAGGGTTTCAGATAGGCACAAATGAATCTGCCTTTGAATAAGGTAAAGGACCCCTGGACTGTTAAGTCCAGTCAAAGGTTGTGGTGCTCATCTCGCTTTCAGGCCGAGGGAGCTGGTTTTTGTCCACAGACAGCTTTCCGGGTCATGTGGCCAGCATGCCTAAACTGCTTCTGGAGCAATGGGACACTGTGATGGAAACCAGAGAGCACGGAAACGCCGTTTACCTTCCTGTCACAGTGGTACCTATTTATCTACTTGCGCTGGCGTGCTTTCAAACTGCTAGGTTGGCAGGAGCTGGGACAAAACAACGGGAGCTCACCCCATCGTGGGAATTCAAACCACTGACCTTCTGTCCAGGGGTCCTTTACCTTTTTTTTACTTTACCTCTATATCTATGGTGCATTTATGGCTCTAGATTGGACTTGAGCAGGGAATGGCTTCAGACAAAGGGCTGACTTTTGTAAGTAGGGCACATGTCAACCTTAAACTATTATGAGTGTGAGTCTTAATGCTTAATTCTGGCCCACAGCTTCAAATAAATTCTCCATGTGGGCAGTAACCTCCAGCACATCTCTGCTTATTAGAAGATGCTTTTGTTGTTGTTTTGCTCTTTGACTTTGTAACCACCATCTCTCCTCCTACTCTTATTCCCGGAGGAAATAAAAGCTTTTCAGAGCAAGAAGTTTGCTTCGTGGTTCTCCTTCCTTAACTGCCTTTGTAGTTAATTTTCCATTCACAACGTCGTACAAATTCCACATCTCTGCCTCTTTTCCCAGGAGAGTGTCGACGGTAACCTCCACCCCTTGCTCTCTGCTTCAAGGGCTTTCAGGAGGCATACACAGGGTAAATTAGGCAAGATGGGAGCTAGCTCATGCTAATGAATTCGCTGCCGTTGCATTATCAACCTGAATTCCCTTATTTAGAGAGCTGGAGCACCTCACCAAACTAAGACAGTCTAATGTTACTATTCTGAGAGTAGGGCTGACTATGCCTAGCAACACAGTGGTTGGTGTTCCTGGGGGGAAAGAGAACTGAGCCACTGCAAATATTATCTGATCTTAACTTCAGGAACCTCTGAAAGACCAGAGTAAAACAGTTCAAGGCACTACAAGCTGAATTTCGAAAGGAGCTAAGTTTGCTATGCCTCCCCCCCTTACCTCAGGTTAAGAACTTAATTCGTTCTGGAGGTCTATTCTTAACCTGAAACTGTTCTTAACCTGAGATACCACTTTAACTAATGGGGCCTTCAGCTGCCACCGCGCCGCCACCGTGCGATTTCTGTTCTCATCCTGATGCAAAATTCTTAACTCGAGGTACTATTTCTGGGTTAGCAGAGTCTGTAACCTGAAGCGTATGTAACCTGAGGTACCACTGTACCTTTAATAGTTGGCTGACCAAGAGGAATGTGGGGCTCCTGTACCTTTAGCAGCTGATTGACAAAGATAAATGTAGCAAGTGAAGTCCCCACCACCACTAAAGGGAAGTGAACTGTTGAGGAAAGAGTCATGTGCTAAGGAGTACTGCAAAACGAAAGGAAAAGAAACAAAGCTGGTCACCTTATCTGCATGTCAATATGAGAGCCTTTGTGAACAGGTAGGTGTCCTTTGTGAGGAAGCGAAGTGCTTGTAAGCACAGTGCAAAATTTGTCAGGCACATTCTGCACCTGGCTAGACATGGGTGGCGCTGGGGGTTAAACCACAGAGCCTAAGGCCTGCTGATCAGAAGGTTGGAGGTTCAAATCCCCACGATGGGGTGAGCTCCCGTTGCTCGGTCCCTGCTCCTGCCAACCTAGCAGTTCGAAAGCACAAAGTGCAAGTAGATAAATAGGTACCACTCTGGCAGGAAGGTAAACGGTGTTTCCGTGCGCTGCTCTGGTTCGCCAGAAGCGGCTTAGTCATGCTGGCCACATGACCCGGAAGCTGTATGCTGGCTCCCTCAGCTAATAAAGCGAGATGAGTGCCACAACCCCAGAGTCGGCCACGACTGGACCTAATGGTCAGGGGTCCCTTTACCTTTACCTTTTATCGGCCACTTGCGACCAAGTGAAGATGGCCGGGCACCAAGATGGCCCCTGATGTCTCCACCATCTGGAGGTGCACGCCTTGGGATCCTTGAATCTCGACTGTTTTCACACACTAGCAACACATCCTATTGAATTCTTTCTGGTATATTTTACCTTGCACAATCATGGCAGTGTTGTTGAAAATGATAACGTTCCAAAGTATCTTAATAGTTTTAAAAAAACGCATGGGTGAAACAATTAACTTGTAACTGGCTATCAAAAAGGGGAATCAAGAGTGTTTTGTAGTTGAAAACCAAATTGCTGGGATCCACCAAGGAAATATTTCCCAAAAAATATGTCAGCTATAAAAGAGAAAAAGAAAAAAAGGACAAATTATTTTTTGAGTTATTGTCTAATGAAAATACTCATACATCCTCTTGCATGGAAGGGGGAGACTGCACTTGGCTCCTGCCCATGCACTTTCAATTAGCAATGTCTGCAGGTTTCTTTCCAACAAAAGGAGAATGGAAGTACTAAATTGGCTACTTCTAATTAGCCGCAGGGATATTTTTGCATCAAAGGCAATTTGCAGTATCTGAGTGACAGCAGCGCTCCCCAATAAAAGGCTGATTTGTAAGGGGGGGAGACCCTCAAGATACAGACACAAATGGCAGGGTGGATCGAAAATAAAATACAGGTGGAAGAACTTATTGACAGCAGGTTTATCGCTCCTGTTCCTACTCTCTTAACAGCAGCCTGATACAAAGAAAGCGAGACAGTGACATTTTCTCCCACCTGAGGCCCTCCAATATGTTACTTGACTACAACTCCCATTATCCGTGACAATAGGCAATGCAGGCTGGGGCTGATGGGAGCTGGTGTTCAAAAACACCTGGACAACCACAAGTTTCCCATCAGTGTTGTAAAGCATCATGTGCACTGATGGTGCAATATCAATTAAATATAACAACAGTGGCACAAGGCGCAAGATGGCCTTCCTTTTTTCCTTCCCTCTAAAAGGAAGCACCTTCAGTTTCCTTTAGCGCCACCAAATGGTTGCATTATCCCTGGGGGGTTCCTTTCCCAGCAGCACCTAGCTAGTCTCTCCTATTAAAGTTAAACTGATGAGGCAGACTATGTGCTAAGGATTTATCAGCACGATACAAAATCCACATTACTCCTCACCTACCAGCACTGCCCCACCAAGCATGGCAACCACAAAAGCGGCATCTGCAGGTTCAATGTCCAAACCAAATATTTGGCAGTGCTTCCCCCAGAACAGAAGGTCTGCCTCAGGGTAGGTGAAGCTTCTCTGGGCTGTTCAGAGCAATCTCTCCTCTAACGGGTCACTGGCACTGAGCACCAGTTAAACTGTTTCACTGCTCTGCTAACTGCAAAGGAAGGAGGCCACAGGGAAAAAGAAACCCAGCCTCCAAAATGGTGATGCACTGAGTGATGGATGATGGATGGCAAGGCAACGTTTGCTTGCATTTCACTAGGCTCACGAATCCTAAACAAGCAGTTCAATAGCCAGTTGCTGGTATGGAACATGTTTTAGGGTAGTTTTATTCGGCATAAAACGTACGTCACATACATTTTGCGGAGGTTCACTGCGTATACTAATCTATAGGTTCCAGGGCCAGATTTAGGTTTGATGAGGCCCTAAGCTACTGAAGGTAACGGAGTGCTTTATATGTTCAGCTGTACTTTGTCAACAACAAATTATCGCCTTTTTGTGTTGAACCTAATAAGTATCTGAAGCCATTTGCACATAACAAACTATTTTATCCAAGTAATTGTTGAACTGAAATACAATTGAAAATGTACATCCAGGTTTTTTCCCCTTAAATGTTTTTTGGGGGCCCCAAGAGGATGGGGCCCTAAGCTATAGCTTGTTTAGGTTATATGTAAATCCAACACTGACAGGTTCTACAACCGCCCCAGACAAACAACATGGCTGCTCAAACTTTCACTATATACCTTTGAACAAGGGAAAATATCTCATCCGCTCATAATTCAGGAGATATAGTTGAAAACATACAGGTAGTGTCTGGAAACAGTTCCATTGCACAGAAAAGGGAGGATTCTAGTACAGTGGCAGAACAGATGCCTTGCATTTAAGAAGTCATAAGTTCAGTCCCTATCATCTCCAGAGAGGACGGGGAAGCCCTGTCTGAAAACCAGGAGACAGAGCTATTGTTGGTGTAAGCCAGCCTTCTCCAAGCTGGTTCTCTCCAGATGTTTTGGACTACAACTCCCATCATCCCCTGAGCATTGATGATGATGGCTGGGGCTGATGGGAGTTGTAGTCCAAACTTCTGGAGTACATCAGGTCAGGGAAGGCAGGAATAGGCAATACTCAATGGCATGTACTTGACTTTTCCAGTAAAACCACGCAAACAACCTAATGCCCTCCCCAAATACAGTGGTACCCCGGGTTAAGAACTTAATTCGTTCTGGAGGTCCATTCTTAACCTGAAACTGTTCTTAACCTGAGGTACCACTTTAGCTAATGGGGCCTCCCGCTGCCGGAGCACGATTTCTGTTCTCATCCTGAAGCAAAGTTCTTAACCTGCGGTACTATTTCTGGGTTAGTGGAGTCTGTAACCTGAAGTGTCTGTAACTTGAAGCGTCTGTAACCCGAGGTAGCACTGTAATACCTAGTCAAAAAGGCAGCAGACACCTCCCAAAATACTTCCCTAAACCAAGGCAAAAACCTAAATAAGATGGTTTTGAGCCCAAAGACACAGTGTTGGAGAGCCCAGCATGATTGCCCATATTATTCATTTTGTTGTTGGTGTTTAGTTGTTTAGTCGTGTCCGACTCTTCGTGACCCCATGGACCAGAGCACGCCAGGCACTCCTGTCTTATTCATTTTAAGAATATTCATATCTGATGGCATTGTTTTACCACCCCCTCAACCCCACAAAGCATGTTTCTGTCCCCCATGGACAAAGAGAAAATGAAGCACACAATAAACAAATGATGCCAACGAAATTGATGCATGTTTGAAAGATGGGAATAGGAGGAAAAACTAGAAGAGTGCAGAGGTGGGAAGCATTCGTGGTAATGAGAAAGGAAGGGCATTCACAAGTACCTCTTAACTCCCTTGAAGACAGCAACAGCTGTGTACCCCACCCGTGATAATGTCTCCGAACTGTCTTCTCCCCTTTCACAGTTTTTAAACTGGTGGAGAAAAATGCGGGAGATCCCTTCAACACATCACTAGTTCTTACTAGTCAGATCTCTGAAATGCTGGCTGGCATTCTTGGTGAGGCTGTGTGCAGCATCTATTCAGGCAACTGAAGAGTTTGTTCTTCCCAGCTCAGTGTGAAGGAGGGAGTCATCAATAAACACAGCGTGTTTACCCATCTGTCTGTCACACTCCCTGACCCAAAAGTCAGTCGCTCATTAGCTTGCTATGATTCCGAGTCGCCTTCGAGAACCACTGCTGGTAGCCTGTTGACCCATGCACAAAGAGCCCTGGGCCCATCTGCTCCACCATTTGGAGAATTACGGATTTGACTCCCCACTCGGGTCTGTCACATAAATGCGACTGTGGAGTTCCACTCAAGAAGCCGGCAGTTAATAGAAACACGGTCTTAATCCTATAAGTACTCCAAATACCATCCCCCTTTCAGACACTCGCAAAACCTCAGGAAACATTAAAAAATTGCTCTTCATTTGTCCTCTTGCTCAGATCACAGAAGAGTCGGCTGAGAATACTGATTATTCCTTCTTTCTTTCAAGTGCTGGTACACCTACTGGCTGCTCAGGGCTGCTGTATTCTCTTACTAGTACCAATACAAATGAGCTATCTTGAGACGGCAATTGCTACTTTGGATTTACACCAGGGTTGATTGAGAAAAAGGCTCCTCCTCCATGTGACTCACTCATTATGTCTGTAATGTAAGGTGGCTTCCAAAGAGATTACATATTATCCCAGATAAAGAAGGGTTTTAGTTACCCTACAGCATAATAATGGAGAAGGTAAAGGGACCCCTGACCATTAGGTCCAGTCGTGGCCGACTCTGGGGTTGTGGCGCTCATCTCACTTTATTGGCCAAGGGAGCTGGCGTACAGCTTCCAGGTCATGTGGCCAGCATGACTAAGCCGCTTCTGGCGAACCAAAGCAGCACACAGAAACGCCGTTTACCTTCCTGCTGGAGCGGTACCTATTTATCTACTTACACTTTGACGTTCATTCGAACTGCTGGGTTGGCAGAAGCAGGGACCGAGCAACGGGAGCTCACCCCGTCGTGGGGATTCAAACTGACAAGTCCTAGGCTCTGTGGTTTAACCGACAGCGCCACCTGCATCCCTAATAATGGAGAAGCTGAAGCTCAACTCCTCAGTTACTCCTTGATCACAGAGTGACCATTGCTGCTGCCTGCCATAAGGGAACACAATGGACAGAAATACAAATCAATGCTAAGCAGTGTCACTAAGCAAGCAATTTTTGCTACAACCATAACATGCCTCCTCCTCAAAGCTGCACTGCATATTTATGAAAGGTTTGTTAACATTTTTTTCAGCTCTGGGGCCTGAGTACACAAGCAGTCCCTTCACTCGAGCAAACTTTGACTTGGAACTAGGTCAAGGATATGGGTGGCCGTACACAAACCCAGAGCTAGCAGGATCGCGGAGCTGAAACAGGAGTACAATCTGTCAGAATCTACTGATCTGTTGACCAGACAAAGGCATAAGATGGGGATGGGGATGGGAGAAGCTGTGCCCATCCACACTGAGACATTGAACTGGCCACAGCACTTGGTTCAGACCCTGATAAGGCACTTCAGTGACGGGATGATAATGATGCAATGTGGAAGCATGCAGAAAAATATGGAAAACCCTCCCCCCTACCCCCCCAGCAGCTATAGCACTATATGTGGTACATCTGGAAGGGCCCTTGGTGATGAGCGTAAAGCAAATTTGTAAATACAAGTTCAGACATGTACATATACATATATACCGTATTTTTTTGCTCTATAGGACACACTTTTCCCCCTCCAAAAATTAAGGGGAAATGTGTGTGCGTTCTATAGAGCGAATGCAGGCTGCGCGGCTAAGCCCAAAGCCAGAACAGGGAGATGGATCGCTGTGCAGTGCTCCGTCTCACTGTGCTAGCTTGGGGTTAGCTGCACAAAGCCTCTGCAGGGCAGCGGGGTGAAGAAATCCCTCTTGCTCTCCAGGCTTTGCTTCGCTGGAGAGGCGCTGCACAGTTTTCCCTCTCTGCGTAGCACCCCTTCAGCAAAGCAGGAGGAGAAATGGAAGGGGCTCCGTTTCTCCTGCCACTTCGCTGAAGGAGCGCTGAGCAGAGAGGGGGAGAATATTTTTTTCCTATGGTCCGGTGCGTCCTATAGAACAAAAAATACGGTACATGGGCTGGAATGATCTGGGGAACTAACAAGGGCTAAGGATATACACAAGAGCAGCTATGGAAAATAAGTCCCAAGCAGTGTTAGAAACTCAGATATATAAGATGCACCCCAAATAGCTCCTTAAACCAAGGTTGCAGTTGCCAAAACGGAGTGTCTAGTTGCCATCTTTAGGTAAGACAGCTCTCAAGACTTGTTTTTCAAATGATGGACTGACTGTGGTCGATTCCTAGTTAAGCATCTGGCTAGTTCAGATGACAACCTTGAGGTTAGGTCTTTAAGACAGGCTTCCTCAACCTTGGCCCTCCAGATGTTTTTGGCCTACAACTCCCGTGATCCCTAGCTAGCAGGACCAGTGGTCAGGGATGATGGGAATTGTGGTCTCAAAACATCTGGAGGGCCGAGGCTGAGGTAGCCTGGGTTAAGAGCTTTGAGAACTTAAAAGAAGAAAAGTCACTTGATCCAGGGACACTCCATAGATATTGATATCTATCTATCTGTCTGTCTGTCTGTCTGTCTGTCTGTCTGTCTATGAGAGCCAGTGTGGTGTAGTGGTTAAGAGCGGTAGTCTCGTAATCTGGGGAACCGGGTTTGCGTCTCCACTCCTCCACATGCAGCTGCTGGGTGACCTTGGGTCAGTCACACTTCTTTGAAGTCTCTCAGCCCCACTCGCCTCACAGAGTGTTTGTTGTGGGGGAGGAAGGGAAAGGAGAATGTTAGCTACTTTGAGATTCCTTAAAGGGAGTGAAAGGCGGGATATCAAATCCAAACTCCTCTTCTTCTTCTTCTATCTCTATCTATCATCTATCTATCTATCTATCTATCTATCTATCTATCTATCTATCTATCATCTATCTATCTATCTATCATCTATCATCTATCTATCCATCTACCTATCTATCTATTGGCCTATTCCAACCTCTTTTTCTTAATGGTGACTCCTGCTCCTGCTCAGGCTGCACAGAAAAAAATTCATTCATGAAATTCATTCTGATTGTGTAGATAAGATGTAACTGACAGAATACAGAATTCTACAGGATGTGGCATTTGTGTGTCAAACAGTCCAGATCCAATGATCTTCAGACGGTGGAGATGTCAGGCACCATGTTGATGCCCCAGCACCGTCACTTGGCCGCAAATGGTTGAAAGCCAAGTGCAAAATGTGCCTAGCACCTGGCTAATTTCAAACACAGGTCCCAAGTTACTACAAAACACGAGGAGTATAATCAAAATGTCATGATATAGCCCCAAGCTGACTCAGAAGCAAGGGTCACTGAGTTCAACACTAGTTACTTCTAAGCATTTATACTGTAGTCAGGTTTGCAGCTTTAGGCTGTATAGTAAGAAGACGTCAATCCTCTTCAGAGTTGCTTTTGCTTCTTTCTGTCTCCCTTGCCTACTTCTCTGAACAACATGCACCAAGCAAATCAAACAGGTGGCTTTCTTGAACAGCTCAATGTGTGGGTTCCATCGTATTATATTAAAATACACACACACAAACATCACACGTTACCAATTTATATATACCCTAATCATTCTAATGGTTACTCTGCAATCAGCTAAAACTGCTTAACCCAACCTCACGAATTGGATGCTGTATTTAACTGAGACAACCTTGGTTAAAATAGGCTGCATCTGGATTACATTGCTTTTAGATTAACTTTAAATGAGAATAAATGTATTGCATTTAAATAATCTAATAACAAAGGGATCCCATCAAAGGGACTTAATTAAGTATGTGTTTAAGGACATGGCAGGATCACGGCTAATGGGCTCAATTGTCTCGCATGATCAAGCCCTCTGAAATTCAATTCCCTGTCTCTGAAATGGGGCAAAGTTACACCTCACTGCTTTTACTGGGACACTGAGATAGATATCTACATAGACAGAAAGACAAAGGCAGACCTGTGACTATTCGTCAGCACATGTTATCCTGAAAACCACTGAAGCAAACATCTGTTGGGAACATGAAAGAAGTCATTTGGTATGCATGGAGCTAGGCAGTCAAAGTAACCGCTCACACCTGTAAAACTCAAATATCTGGACTAATGAAGATCCTTTATGAAAGTCTCCTAGGAGAGCTGAGTGCTGCAAGACAAATTTCTGCCTACACTAGGAATGCTTCCCCAGTAGGATTTACTTGCTGCTTCTGTTGGCGGTGCCCTAAAAAAGGCAAGCGCTCCAATTGGAGAATTGCCTCGACCAAAGGTGTCATGGACTTTGAAGAAGCACAAACTCAGGACGAAAGGTGATAAGAGGAAGGCACATTTGGCAAATCCTCACAGTGATCAGTTCCCACCCAGAAACCTATGTCCCCACTGTGGAAGGATGTGTGGATCCAGAATTGACATCTACAGTCACCTATGGACACACCGTTAAGACCATATTCATGGAAGACAATCTTACTTGGCTATGAGTGATCGCCAAAGAAGGAAGAATAAAAAAGGTGAATGACGATCAGAAAAATTCCAAAATAGAGGAGGGAAAGAGCAAGATTCCTTGTGAATTACCATCTTAAATGCAACCCTATAGTGAAAGCAAAACATGGTACTATTGTACCAAATACACAGAATGACACTGGGAGTTGAGGGTAGTGATGGGCAAAATTAGATCAGGATCTACCTGCTTTTCTCTGGGTAATTTGCAACAGATCAGCAATGGGTCTCTGACTCCCTGTTGTTCAATCACGAAAGAACAAAATTGACCTTCACAACCCAAATTAGCTTGCTGAAATGAAGTCAGGAGTTGACTATGGTGGGAAATGGCTGTGAGCCTGATACCAAGAAAAAGCTCTTTGGCTTATGATGTGTCCAAGGCAGTTTGTTGGGTTTTGTTTTACTTCTTCTATGAGATGTCTTTTGCATCTGTCTCTTGTTGGCAGACTTTAAGGTTCCGGTAAAAGGCAAAGTGAATTGGACAAAGTTTGTCTACGCTGATCTACAGCCAACTGTTGCAAAAACATGGACCTTCACCGGTGTGTCATTCAAATCCTGCTTCCCAGTTAACTGGACGGCAGAAAGTGACACAGTAGGAAAGCTCTTGACTTCTAGCTAGCTATTGCAGAGATGGTGAGCCTGTGGCCCTTCAGATGCTATTGGACAACATCTCCTATCATCTCTGACCTATCATCCCATGCTGGCTGGGAATGAGGAGTATGGCATCCAGCTACATCTGAAGGGCCACAGATTTCCCACCACCTGTCTTTTGACAAATTAAATCAAAGATCAAGGAGGAGGCGGCAGAAATGCCGAGTGATTCAGCATCTCCAGCCCAGCCAGATGAAAGGGAGAGGGCTTCTTCTTTCTACTATGTTCTGATTGAGCCTTGGGTCAAAATGACCCAGACGACTGATGCCTGAAATCCAAGAGAACTGGAGATGATTATGTGTAAGTGCTGCATGAAGCCTTAGCATACTTTTTCTAGGAAAACAGCTGCCTTCAAATTGTGATAAGCGGTGTGGTTAAGAAACAGATTCAATACTGGGCATCAGCAGAAATAGCTTGCCGTCTACTTGCACTCTCATCTAGCCCAGGGCTGTCTGCTATACCATGACCGGAAGCAGCCCTCCAGGAACTCAGACAGAGATCTTCCCTGAAGCACCGACCCCTCTCGCTCTCCAAGCTTCAGCGAAAGCCTGTATTCACCCCATAGGACGCACACAGATTTCCCCTTCATTTTTGGAGGGGAAAAAGTGCGTCCTATAGGGCGAAAAATACGGTATTTTTTCTTTTGTAAGAAAAAATAATCATTTATAATTAGTTTTTCCATTTTCCAGATTTCCATTTCATTCTTCAAGCGTCATTAATTTCAGTGGGGGACTCACCTGTATTAAGTCACCTATATAACTTCAATGCTTTAAATCTGAATGGAATCACTGACATGGGACTGGAGCCTGAGGGCTTCATGTCAGAGTTCAGAGAGACTGGACACAGGATACCCATTTGAGATGTAATTTAAAAGGTGGTGACATTCAATAAGCCTTCATGTTATTTATAATGGCAGCCCAAGCCAACTTTGGCCATCTATAACACACTGGAGTTCTGCACCCAATGACGAGTAATTTGCAGGCTTTGTAGTATTTCACAAGGGCATTATACTGTCAAGTTTCAAAGGGATCAGACAAAGGAGGCTACTATTTCTCCCATGTAAGTGACAATGAGAAAAGATTGTCTTTTAAATTATTTTGAACTAGAAATCCTGGGTTGAAAGTTCAGCGGGTTAATAAGGCTGCCTATCATCCTTTAAATAGGTTCCTGAACTGAAATGGACCTATAATTTTGAGGTTCAGCAGCCAAACAGTAGAATAGTTTCAGGGATTTCTAGCAGTCCCTCTGGACATCAGATCATATAAAGCCTTGAATTTGGTGGCAATTATATCTTTGATCTGACCTGGTGGTCATGGCCATAGCTAACAGATGGCCATGCACCCTTCCCACATGCAGCCCAGAGAGGTGTTAAATGTGGCATCTTTTATACACCAATTTAAAATGCATTTTGTTGTTGCTTAGGTATCTCCTGTCTGTAGATTTTTAGACTTCAGTGCTCAGTATTTGGGTTTAGGATTTTGAATCTCTACTGACAGTACGTATTCTTGCTTTTTATTTGTATTCTTGTCTTGATGTTATGGTTTAACACTGTAAGTTGAGTAGAGATTTTATATATAGGAGTATCAATTAGTAGCAATAGTACAACTCTGTTCTGATTTGGTCAGACCACACCTGGGCACCACAGTTTAAGAAGGATTTTGACAAGCTGGAATGTGTGTAGAGGAGGGCAACCAAGATGATCAAAGGTCTGGAAACCATGCCTTATGTATGAGGAACGGTTAAAAGAGTTGGGTATGTTTAGCCTGGAAAAGAGGAGACTGAGAGGAGATAGGATAGCTATCTTCAAATATCTCAAGGGCTGTCACATGGAGGCTGGAGCAAGCTTGTTTTCTCCTACTCTGGAGGGTAGGACTCGAACCAATGGCTTCAAGTTACAAGAAAGGAGATTCTGACTAAACATCAGGAAAAGCTTTCTGACAATAAGAGCTGTTCAACAGTGGAACTGTCTCGTTCAGGAGTTTGTGGACCTCCATAAATGGAGGTTTCTAAGCAGAGGTTGGATGGCCATCTGTCATGGATGCTTTAGTTGAGATTCCTGCATTGCATGGGGTTGGTCTAGTCAGCAAACTTTTCCAGCAGGGGGCCGGTCCACTGTCCCTCAGACCTTGTGGGGGGACGGGCTATATTTTGGGGAAAATAAATAAATGAATGAATTCCTATGCCCCATAAATAACCCAGAGATGCATTTTAAATAAAAGGACACATTCTACTCATGTGAAAACATGCTGATTCCCGGACTGTCTGTGGGCTGGATTTATAAGGCGATTGGGTCGCATCCGGCCCCCGGGCCTTAGTTTGCCTACCCATGGTCTAGATGACTCTCAGAGACCCTTCCATGATTATATGAATTGATGAAATACATAAATAAATGATAAATATTATAAGACAGGAGGGAGGGGGAGAAAAGTCCCAACAACAACAACAACAAAAGGTTTTCACAAAGCACCACAAATGCAATATCGGAAGATAACATAGCAAGAATCCTGCAGGATCAGATCAAAGGCCCATCGTGTCCAGCATTCTGTTCTCAATTTGGCAAAGTGGATGCCTCTGGAAAGTCCACAAGCAAGGCTGCCCCCCTTGTGATTAAGCACAGCTGGTATTCAGAAACATACTGTCTCCAACACCTCATCCTCTGTGACTTTTGTCTACAGTGGTGCCCCGCAAGACGAATGCCTCGCAAGACGGAAAACTCGCTAGACGAAAGAGTTTTCCGTTTTGGAGGTGCTTCGCAAAACAAATCTCCTATGGGCTTGCTTCGCAAGATGAAAATGTCTTGCGAGTTCCTGCGGGTTCCCCCCCTTTTTCTAAGCTGCTAAGCCGCTTATCAGCTGATCCGATAAGCCGATAAAAGCCGCTAATAGCGCTAATCCGTCAATGGGCTTGCTTCGCAAGACGAAAAAACCGCTAGATGAAGAGAATCACAGAACGGATTCTTTTCGTCTTGCGAGGCACCACTGTATCTCTTTTTAAAAGCATTGCAGGTGGCGAAGCACAACCCAGATGTGCATCTGCATCAGGTCTGCAAGCAGAAAACTGCCTCTCCAGGCATTTCTCCCTTGCTGGATTGCAGCCTGAGTGAATCTGCAATGGATGAATACATCTTTTTTTTTACCACTTGCAGAATGTTTGTTTGTTTCTTCCAATTATCCAAATGCAAATAACTAAAGGGATCAAAAAAACACTAAGGAACAGATTATGAAAACATCAGGCTTAAGACTCTCAATGTTTCCATCAACACTATCTTTCAAAAAAAAAAAGAAAAAAAGAAAAAGAAACAGCGAGAACTATTATTTTACAATGCAACATTAGCATTTCAATGGGTGATAATGTACCTTCATTTAAAGTGCAGATAATAGCTGCAAGTGGCTTTAGGAAACTCTATCCCGGCTTGCAAGTGTGTTGCCTCTTAGCTTGTTATGTGCCTGAACAGTAACATTAAGCTTTCCTTGCTATTTAAGGATTTAAAAAAGAAGAGAGAGAATAAAATTTTATTTATACACACATATACACACACACACCCTGACCGTACTTTTCTGTGTACAAGATGAGGGTTTATTCTTATGAAGTTATGTCCAAAAATTGGGGTCGTCTTATACATGGATAGTGCATAGGGTGGGACGTGGGATTGGTTACTGCTGCGAGCCAGAGATCATCATCAGCTATTGGGCGTGTTATTGGTGGCTGTGACAAGGGCTGGGGATGATTGGCTGCTACTGCGGCAATAGGGCAGGCAATTTGCGGCTTTCGGGACGTGCACGAGTGTCAACTGTAGGGCAGACAGGTGAGCAATCTTTGTCAATCTCCGAAGAAAAGCTCAACAACTTTGTGCCACTCCCCAGAAAAGTTCAACAACTCTGGGCAATATCTCCCCATTTTCTTAATTTTGAGTCCCCCCAAATAGGGGGCGTCTTATACATCGGGGTGTGTTATACACGGAAAAGTACGGTACTTTCAGTTGGGTTAGTCTTCTAAGGGAAGTGTGTTCCAGCACCAATTTTTCTGGAAAAACAACAACACTGGATACCAGACAAGTCAAGCACACTGCATGTCAATCGCATAATGTCATAAATGCAACAGCACAAGGAAGTGTCATTGTTGTTCCTCCTCTGTTAAATCTATTTTCTCCTGTCATCAATGCTTTAGTCAATGAAGGGCCCATATTTGGTCTTAATACGCTCAGCTAACAGCCAGCAACACTTAAAGGAGCTGTACTGGGTTAACACCTGAATGATTCATATTCATATTCATATTCACTCTGAAGAGGTTCCTCTCTAGTTCTTTAGAGGCAGGCATCTAAACTGCCTCTTTGCTCCAGAGTCCAGGCCCTCCAATGATTGGGTGTTATAAATTGCAAGCAGCTCTCTAAGAGAGCACCTGAACCACCGAAAAATATTCTAGTGGGGGCCAGTTTGGACTGAACTGTGGCTGCGGGGGTTGAAGCCACCCGTCCATTCATCTCTCCAACTAATCAATCAACCTAGTGACAGCAGGTTTAAAAATATGGGGTTACAATTGAGAGAGGCTCTGGTGTGTGGGGAAAGGTTCGATTCTAAGGCCCATTTAATTCATCTTCCAAATGTCAACATTTCTTGCAGAGAGAGAGAGAGACAGAGAGACATATTTAATTCTCTTTTCATGTTGTCAGACGTTTTAATTCCCAGACATCCAACTGACTGATAAGCCAGGATTGATACTCTGTCTAAAGCAGACCTACACGAATGCTGCCCATAATGTGCTCTAGATGTTAACTGAAACGTTGCAGTGTTGTTTGGCATCAGATACATCCATCTCTTTGTGATAGGGGCCTCTGGGTATTATTTAAATTATTAGATTGTGCACCAGCATGCATCAACCCTGGCCTGCAAATTTTTTAAGAGAAATACATTCGGACAAGATTTAAGAGCTTCAATTTGGCCTTAGGAGAGCTTAATGTTATACAGTTTTGTTTTGAATGTATATCGAATGGCAAATTCTCATCAATATTGGTAAAGGACCCATGGACAGTTAAGTCCAGTCAAATTCAACTATGGGGTGCGGCGCTCATCTCGCTTTCAGGCTGAGGGAGCCAGTGTTTGTCCAGAGACAGCTTTTCTGGGTCATGTGGCCAGCAGGACTAATTCGCTTCTGGTGCACGGAAATGCCATTTACCTTCCTGTTGCAGTGGTACCTATTTATCTACTTGTGCTGGCAGGGGCACCGACTTATAAAAAATATTGGGGGGCCCATACCGGGAGGTGGTCACCCCCTCCTACCAACGTCACCTTAGCCGAACCCAGAAAAAAAGCCCCGCTCCGGCGGCGGGAACTCCCGTCCCCTCCATTCTCCCCTCACCCCGGTCCCTCGCCGGCGATGAATACGCCGTTCCTCGGCCCCGCAGCTCCATTCCTTTCTAAAGTTCTGCCACTGGGGGTCTTCCTCTGACTGACCAACCTGCCCGCCCCTTCTCAGGAGCTCCCGGTCACTTTGGGAGGCGCGCGCCGGAGTCCCCGGTGCGGTTTTTGGCAAGGTGCCTAATAATTTTCTTAAATTATTGGGGGGGCAGAGCCCCCCAAACGAATTTTTGAGGGGGCTCGGGCCCCCTCAGGCCCCATGGAGTCGGCGCCTATGTGTGCTGGTATGCTTTCGAACTGCTAGGTTGGCAGGATCAATATCACCAGGTCTTGTGGGAGACCTTAGCATGGTCCAGCTAGTGGGCTTCCCAGTGATGTTTCTGCCACTGCTAGACACTCCCTCCCGATAATCTTCCATCCGGCACCCTTCTCTATGCCCCATTCCTCCTAACCCTCTCTTACTTCTCTTTCTTCTCTTCACATTCTTCACTGCTGTGATGGCTTCTCCACCTCCTTTGGCATCTGGGCTCAGAGAAAGGGCCAAAAGGCCCCCTTCGTCATATTTTGGACAAGGTGACAAGACTGCAAGTGCCGCTGTTGAGGTTTGCCATGGCAGCTAAAAAAAACCCTATGTTTTTTTAGAAATAAAGACCTATGTTCAAAAATACCCATGTTGAAAAGCTTTTCCAGCCACTGTAGCAGCAGCATTTTCCTGCCTCTGGTAAGAAAGACTCCCTTGGTTTTTTCCTTTCAGCCCAGGGGAGGCAGTAAGGAGGTGGAAAGTGGAGGCAGGAACACTGATGATGGAGGAGAGACATTGGAGACAGTGGCATTATGCACACACTGATACCTTGGCCCAGCAATAAACTAAGGCCAACTACTGACCTCTCTGAGCTCGATGGACCTTGGGCCAGTGCCTGATGTGGCTAACTGCTGGTACCAGAGTCAGAATACAGTGGTGCCTCGCAAGACGAAATTAATCCGTTCCGCGAGTCTCTTCGTCTAGCGGTTTTTTCGTCTTGCGAAGCAACCCTATTAGCGGCTTAGCGGATTAGTGCTATTAGCGGTTTAGCGGCTATTAAAGGCTTAGCGGCTATTAAAGGATTAGCGGATTAGCAGCTAAAAGCCTATTAGCGGCTTAGCGGCTTAGAAAAAGGGGGGGAGCGGGGAATAAATCGGAACACTTGCAAGACGTTTTCGTCTTGCAAAGCAAGCCCATATTGGAAATCGTCTTGCGAAGCAGCTCAAAAACGGAAAACCCTTTCGTCTAGCGGGTTTTCCGTCTTGCGAGGCATTCGTCTTGCAGGGCACCACTGTCGAGCAAATTTTTCTTCGGGGATTAATAGGGGCAGAGGCCCCAAAAAGTTGGTTAAATTGCTTATGTATGCCATCACCGTAGCCAGAACTCTGTATGTGCAAAAATGAAAAGAAGAAGTTCCAACGAAAGAGGACTGGACCTTAAAACTACTGGACTATGTGGAGATGGAAAAATCGATGACAAAAAAATAAGAGACCAAAGAGACAAAATGTTTGTGAAAGAGTCGAGACCATTTTCGGACTATCTGATAAAATACTATAGACATTGGGGGGGGGGGGGGAGTCTCTGAAGAAAATTAAAGGTTCAGTTTGAGGAGAGTTGACTTGATTTACTAAGGGCTGTATCTGATTGCACCAAAGCTTGCTGAGGACAAAAAACACACACATTAAGGCTAGCTGATTCCTTGTCTGGTACTCAAGTCTGTCCCTGTCCTTAGGCGTTCCTTAAGAGGTAGAAAACAGGTGGAAAATTCCTTGATAGGTGCAAAATCTTCTTTGTGTTCAGGTGTACATGATCTGCAAGTAGCATTTGCTAAAGCCCTTTTAGACTTGAACTTAGGTACAGTGGTACCTCGGGTTACATACACTTCAGGTTACATATGCTTCAGGTTACACACTCTGCTAACCCAGAAATAGTGCTTCAGGTTAAGAACTTTGCTTCAGGATAAGAACAGAAATTGGGCTCCGGTGGCACAGCAGCAGCGGGAGGCCCCATTAGCTAAAGTCGTGCTTCAGGTTAAGAACAGTTTCAGGTTAAGAATGGACTTCCAGAACGAATTAAGTACTTAACCCAAGGTACCACTGTACAGAGCAGTGCTTTTCTTCTAGAAAAAAAGGTTCCGGTACTCACCATGAAGTACCACACTTTAAACCAGTGCTTTTCTTCTAGAAAAAAAGATGCCAGTACCCCCAGAAATAAAAGGGCTGATACAGAGAAATAGATTTTGGACTGCAATTTGCATTCCTTACTTTTACCTCTTCTGAGTGAGTAAAGCTCTACTATCTATATCTATATCTATATCTATCTATGAAAAAAACCAGAAACATCTTAGATGTTCTAATCATGGCAGATCTTTCCATCCAGCAGTTAAGTTCACAACACCTTGTTCAAACAGCCTCTTGGTTACTACATTGCTTTAAAGGACATAACACTGAATATGAAGGGACCTGGCTTTAATTTTCTTGCAGACATTCTCAACCTATCTTCTTGAATGCTGCACAGCTTTTCCATGATCCCCCTGATAATAGAATTTAACACTGGCACAAGATGGAGGTATTAACTTGTCTCCCAGTCAATGGAGAGCTCACTCCTTTATCAACAAGAATAAGAAGGATCCAGACAGACAGCCATAAGTAATGATACAGGTCTAAGCCAGATTATTCCTCTTATCTTCCTCTCCATGTAGAGGAGAGTGTCGAACAGCAAATGGGGACCAGCAGCAAGAGGCGATTCTATAATTATCCAGCCTAGTAAATCCACTGATGAACACCCCCTAATAAATTAACGAACAAACAAAACCCTGCACCGTTACCTAGTAACATTTCCATGGTTTTGTTCTGACACAATCGACTAAAAAATAATAATCTGGTAAAATGAAACAAGACATCGAAAACAGCAGAGACCTTTATTCCTCTCCCACCACTTCATAGCACAAAAAGTTGCTTGGGTGAGAGGGAATTGTTTTCTGAAAAGAACTGGCTGTCCAGGACAATTGGAAAAAAATATATAGCACTAAAAAAGGAAGAATGTGAAAATAAAACTAGGGTTCAATGCAGTGTTGGAAACTCAGATACATAAACTGGGCACCAAATTGCTGCTTAAATCAGGGTTACATTCACCAAAGCAGAATGCTTAGTTGCCATTTGGGGGCCAGATGGCTCAAAAGCTGTATTTTTCAATACAACTTTTTGGTTCCTGAAATTCGTTCTGATTGTGTAGATAAAATATAACGGACAGAATTCTATAGCATGGGGTATTAGTGTGTGAAAACAGCCAAGATCCAATGATTCTGAGGCATGCACCCCCAGACAGTGGAGACGAAAGGAGCCATCCTGGCACCCAGGCATCTTCACAAAGCCAGGTGCACAAGGCACCTGGTGAATTTCGAACACTGGTTCATTATTAATTTTCCATCCTCACCCAATGTCAGGCGGCAGTAGATCCAACGCACACGGCAGGTTGCCAGGAATGGATAAGACAAGGAAAAGTTCTTACCAACTGCTTTTTATTCAATATTCACAGAGAGAGGCTTGGGAAAACAGCCACTCAGAAAAATGGCATTGCCTTAAGTGAGTCTCCACCCCCTCCCTTCAGGTGCTGAAAAGTGCCCTCTGCCTCTGAGCTCTCTGCTCTCCTACTTTCAATGCTCGCTGGGTTCTGGGGTGGGGGAATGCTTTCTCCATTGCAAAACAGCAGCATCTGAGGCTGAAGGAAGACTCCATGCAGCAAATGAGGAATAACAAAAGGTTTATTATTGGCTTACTGGCCAGCAAAATGACTCAGAGGAATCAGTTCCAAAGTCTGAGCCCCCCCCCCAAGCACTCTTCTCTCTTAAGGCACTACATATGCATAGACTGCAGCAAAATCTGTCCAATCCTAGGCTGCATCGCCCTATTAGCATACCATTTATGGCCTTTCCTTAATTGCATATACATTAAGCAAGTACACAAAGAACTCTCTCTAAGCAACACCTCGCTGCACGTGATCCCTTTGCATTCCTTTCCTTATATGGGTTTAACTAAGGGAGTTTAGGGGACGTGGGTGGCACTGTGGGTTAAACCACAGAGCCTAGGACTTGCCGATCAGAAGGTCGGCAGTTCGAATCCCCATGACGGGGTGAGCTCCTGTCAACCTAGCAGTTCGAAAGCACGTCAAAGTGCAAGTAGATAAATAGGTACCACTCTGGCGGGAAAGTAAACGGTGTTTCTGTGCGCTGCTCTGGTTTGCTAGAAGCGGCTTAGTCATGCTGGCCACATGACCTGGAAGCTGTATGCCAGCTCCCTCGGCCTATAAAGCGAGATGAGCGCCACTACCCCAGAGTCAGCCACGACTGGACCTAATGGTCAGGGGTCCCTTTACCTTTAAGGGAGTTTAGGACATGGAACAAGACACTCTGGAAAGTGTTTTTGCAAGACAACAGCTCATGGTACGAGATTAGGATGGCTTGGCTTGAAGGTCTCTATATGCATCATCTAAAGACACTCTATCCATCAGCTGTTCCCCCCTCTGGTGCTTCTTCTTCCTCCTCTCCCATTATTTCCCAGATTTTCCTCTCATCTGTCTCCGAGCCTCTGAACTGTCTTTCTCTTCTCTGGAGGGGTCAGGCTGGGAAGCCAGTTTCCACCATGCCTCCTCTGCCCAGTCCCTGACACTCAAAGGTCAGAAGATGCTGAAGTTGTTGTGGGGAATTTTGGGGAGGGGAGATGCTGAACATGTGTATGCCAAATAATTCAACAATTCTACCCAGACATAATAAATTCTACTTGTTGAATTTATCCAAGAGTTGAACATGGTTCTCCCCTCTCCTCATTTACTCCCCACAACAACTTCTAAAGATGTACAGTGATGACACCTCCCGAATGTCAATCAGCAGGCAGGTCCAAGGGGCTGCCACACTAAAGGAATGTAGGAGGAGAGAGATGAGACTACAAAACTTCACCATCAGCTTGGGTGAGATACCAGCCATTTTTAGCTCTTCTCTCCTTGCGTGATTTCCATTCCAGTTGGTTGCTACAAGAACTCTGTAATGAATAACTAATGTCTTTGATTTTACTTTTGCTTTCTCCTCCCTCCCCACTCCCTTTTCCTCTTGTGCTGTTTCTTTTAGATCGCAAACCTGATCTTGCTGTTGATATTTGTCACTGATCTACTGGGAGATATTTTTTGACTGAAGAGTTGGGTTCCAAACTTGAAATAAATAAAAGTAATACATATGCAATCTCTCAAGTGTTTCTTGAAAGCTGTAAGCTTCAGACATTGCTATCCAATAGTGGTGAGTGTATATAATCAAGTTGATTTTTTAAATTAACTTCTCAATAAGTTTGCCTTTAAATTCTGGCTACCACAAAATCCATATGACGATGCTATATTAGTATTCAGTATCATCTGCATGCAACCAATAGCATCTGATCATATATATATATATATATATATATATATATATATATATATATATATGCTTTCGTAGATTTTCACGGGTATAGGAATGCAGGTTTTGGTGTCTTCGGGTGTCTTCCCGTGTAAGAGTTGGGGTGTCTGTGCGACGTTTCGACGAGGTCTCACTCGTCATCTTCAGGCTGGTGCTTTCGGCTTCTTGTTACTGGAACAGAGCAGAGTCTGGTGTTTGAGTTCCTATAAATACTGTTGAGGGGTGTGGTGTATAGCCTCCAACGTTCTGGGTAGAGAGGAAGTTCCTAGATTAGTGTGCCTTTTCTTCTTTTGTTCCTTAATTACTTGAGGGATATCTTGGGTGATTTCATGAGTGATATTCTGAATATCACTGGGTGGGTCATTAATTACTTGAGGGATATCTTGGGTGATTTCATGAGTGATATTCTGAATATCACTGGGTGGGTCATTAAGTGTAGATTAGATTGCTAAAGCTCTCGTGTCTTGACCTCTTGAGCTTGTGAAGAGTTTTTCTGAGAAGATGGCTGTGCTGCATTTAGTTGTGCTCTGGCTTGGCTTCGTGTATAGGGGCGAGCTATGGTTTTGTGCCTTGTGCCAGCCAGATCTGTGTAGGGATTGCAGGGGGGTGCAGCATCCGGAGGTGCCACTATAGTTTGGTTGCTGGATGGAGTCTGTAATATGTCTGTGGAGAGGGTCTGGGTTTGGGTCTGGTGTGGTTGATTGGTGACGGCGTTCTGTGTGCCTCTGGTTCTGGTGTCGGTTTTTGTGGGGAGGGCTAATTTCCAGATGTCTGGCAGGCGGGACGTGTCGTCACGCTTGTTCATGTTGTGAGGGTGTTTCTCTATCTCGATGGCTTCCATGATTATTCTCTTGTGGTGATGTTCCATGTTAAAGAGCAATTTGGAATCTGCAAAATTAATTTCGTGTCCTGTTTCTTTCATGTGTTGGAAAAGAGAGGAAGTTTTTTCTTCTTTTTTGACGGCATTCTTGTGTTCTGCGATACGTGCATTTATTCGTCTGTTTGTTTGTCCAATGTACGTGGCTGGGCAGACTTTGCAGGGTATTTCATAGACCCCTTGGTTTTCCAGCTGGATTTTGTCTTTTGGGTTTCTGAGGATATTGGCTATTTTTTGGTTGGTGCAGAAGGCTGTTTTGATATTGTGTTTATGGAGGATTTTGCTGATTTTGTCTGTAGTGCCCTTGATATAAGGAAGGAGGGCCATGCCATTGTTTTCTTCTGTGTCTTGGTTTTTGGGGGGTGTTTAACTCAAGAGATTCAGACGAATCTACCAACTAGCTTCTTGCAATAGGATATACTCTGCTACTAGCTCACGAGTGTGAATGAGGAAGGATAATATTTAATCAATATATCCTCTCCTACTATCCACAACATCCCCACAATTTTAACTTCCTGGTGTACAAGGCCCTATACAGCTTGGGACTAGTTGCTAAAAAATTGTCTCACTTATCACGTCCAACTTTTCACCAGTGGCATAACGTTGGTTGTCAGTGCCCGAGGGGGGGGCACGGGTAGGGCAGCTCAGCCCTTGCCAGTGCCAGAGTGACCCCACCCACACCAAACCAAAGTGAGGCCACGCTGAGCCACTTGCCCACCCATGCAGGGGGGAACCAGGTGACCCAGTGTGGCCCTTGGCAGGTGGAGAGGTGTACTGGGCCGGGCCACACTGGAGGTGCTTGGTTTGTGCCCCCACAAAAACTGTGCATCCGGGGTCGCGGCCCTCTTGACACCCCACATGCAGACAAACACTGGCTCCCTCGGCCAATAAAGCGAGATGAGCGCAGCAACACCAGAGTTGTCCGTGACTGGACCTAATGGTCAGGGGTACCTTTACCTTTACCTCCTACTTATCTTTACCTCCTACTTAAAGGTAAAGGGGTACCTTTACCTTTACCTTTACCTCCTACTTATCATGACAGTATGACCAATGGAAGTTGAAGTCCAAACATCTGCAGGGCATCAGGCTGGGTATGCCTGCAGCAGAAGAACCATTTTATGGGATAACAGAAGTTAGATATAAAAGTAAAGGTAAAGGTACCCCTGACCATTAGGTCCAGTCACGGACAACTCTGGTGTTGCTGCGCTCATCTCGCTTTATTGGCCGAGGGAGCCAGTGTTTGTCTGCAGACAGCTTCTGCGTCATGTGGCCAGCATAACTAAGCTGCTTCTGGAGAACCAGAGCAGCGCACGGAAATGCCGTTTACCTTCCCACCGGAGTGGTACCTATTTATCTACTTGCACTTGACGTGCTTTCGAACTGCTAGGTGGGCAGGACTGGGACCAAACAACATGAGCTCACCCGGTCGTGGGGATTCGAACCGCCAACCTTTTGATCAGCAAGCCCTAGGCTCTGTGGTTTAGACCACAGGCTCTGTGGTTTAGTCCCTTCAACATGAACCCATATTTGGGGCAGTTTCCCAGGCCTTGACACAGTCTTCTTTTAGACGTCTGGCCAAGACATGTCTTTTCCAGAAAGCCTTTAATAGGGCCAGCCTATGCATATCTACTCAGAAGAGCATTCTCTATTCAAAAGCACACCCCACAGAGTTCAATGAGATGCACTCCCAGGGAAGTGTATTTAAGATTTAAAGCCTGAGTGTTTGCTTGGCTCTGTTGTCTTAAGGACGTTCACTTCCATGGCTTGATGTTCATCTGATATTGTACTTCTCATTTACTATACAGTGAGCTTTTATGAAAGCCGCCTGGAATTCACCCTGGGATAGAAGCATGTCAAATAACTAAATGCAACCTTTTAGGCACCCTAATATCCTTAAGCGCCAATGCAAACTGGGTCCGCTGTGCAAAAACCACAGGCATTTCTTAAAAAGGGGATACTTGAATGCTAGCCAGGAGTGGGGAAGGGGGAATGGGATTCCAGAGGCTAGCTTGTGCTCTAAAGCAAGGGGACTTAAATCTCTGTCTTTGCTGTCAAATTAATATATTTTCTGAGCCTGGCAGCTTACTTGAACATATCTGAGTTTCAGCTAGCTACCAAAAAAAGTAGCTTTCTGGTGAAACCCTTGACAAAACATAAAACCCTCAAGGAGCATCTTTCTCAGAACCAGAGGCTGCCCAATGCACCACGATGCATCTGGAAAAGCACTTATGATGTTTCTTTGTTTCTTTCTTTTTTGTCAGGGAAAATCATGTTTGCTTTCATCATTCATATATATATATATGAATGAATGAGAGAGGTAAGATGTGAATGAGCTGCCAAAAAGCAAGATGAATAGATTTTGTGGGCTGGAATTGAAAAGGCCATAAGATTTGAAATTGACCTTGAAAAAGAAATGCTTTTCTTCCCCATTAAAAGAGAGCGAGAGAGAGAGAGAGAGAGAGAGAGAAATCAGGTTCTGTTTTTATAAAATCTGCAAAGGAATATACCAGCTGCTTTGTGGCAGGGCCTAAAAAACATCAACATGATGGCATTTATGCATATGGAAAGAAGTCAATTATTTTGCATTCCAGAAGTCTAGCTATCTTATTTATTTGCTTACTTTTTCCCAAGGAATTCAGAGCAGCATTTCAGTCTCACAACAATCTGGCAGTAAGGCAAGCTGAGAGGTGCTACTGATGTTTTTTGGCTGATGAGCCACCACAAATGGATTGCAAGAGCACCTAACCACCTACTGACATTAGCAGTGCTAATGTCTGACGGTGACATTTATGGAAGCTGGAGCAGCCCTTTGCGTGTACAGGTGCCCTGGCACCTGCAAAACACAACATGCATAGCAGCCACCAGTCTAATCTCCATCGGTATTCTTAATTGAAGTCACACTGCTCATGTGAGTAGACTGCTTGTATTTGCAGTTCTCTTGCTTCATCTGCTCTGATTTGCCAGGGGCCCAGTAAGCCAGACCCCAATTTTGTGTCATCTTATCCAGCCACAGGATCTCCAAACTGCCTCGCAAAATACGGTACTCTTGTCGATTAAAGGATTGGCCAATGCTGGGGGAAAACAACACTAACTGTTGGGCTAATTACAGCCTTTTTTCAGATTACAGGTAGGTAGCCGTGTTGGTCTGCTGTAGTCGAAACAAAATAAAAAAAATCCTTCCAGTAGCACCTTAGAGGCCAACTAAGTTTGTTATTGGTATGAGCTTTCGTGTTCATGCACACTTTGCCTTTTTGACAATGGCCTATTTCCCTTGTCTGTCTCTGAAGATGGGTTTCCCTTTGCCTGTTGGAATCTATTTCTGGTAGTCCCCCACACTTTCCCGCCAAAACTTGGTTCATCAAACCTATAGTCCCTTATTTCATTTATTTGGTCAGGTAAGTTAGCGGCTTCTTGAAGCGATTGAGGGTGTCTTTCCTTTGTAAAATATTTTAATTGGTCGTTTATCGTTTCATAAAATTGTTCCAGAGCAAACACTTCTCTGATTTTGGGAACAGAGTCTACCCTCTCCTATTCTAACCATTTTGTGAGGTAGTTTGAGATTTTAGCCCCAAGCTGAGCGTATGTTTCCTCCCTTACTTTAGTCACACTTCTAAATTTCTTTCTCAGTTGTTCTGAGGTAATCCCAAACCTGGTGTATATTAGTTGCTTAAACATATCAAATTTTTTGGATTGGTCCTCTGTCATTTGGGCATAAATTTCAGCTAATGCACCACTTATTTTGGCTCTAAGTATCTTCATCTTATCTTCATCTTTCACTTGAAAATCTTGACAAGCTCTTTCAAATGATATAATAAAAGCCTCAGGGCTATCTTCTGAAGAAGTGTGCATGCACACACACGAAAGCTCATACCAATAACAAACTTAGTTGGTCTTTAAGGTGCTACTGGAAGGAATTTTTTTATTTCCTTTTCTCAGAGTTTCTTATTAGGCATGTCATAGCATGAGACTTTAAATCTCAAAGTTGTGGGTTCAAGATCCCGGACCCTCCAAGTGCCCCTATTTTCCAGGGACATCTCTGATTTAGAGAAGCCATCCTGTTTCTGATTTGATCCAGGAATGTCCCACTTTTCGTTAGGATGTCCCTGTTTCCATTGGAGAGATGTTGGAGGGTATGGAGTTATCCAGCCCCCGAGCCGTCTGAAGGAAATCCTGTATAGGGAAGTTTTTAAGAATGTTTAATGTTTTTATGTATGTTGGAAGCTGCCCAGAGTGGCTGGGGAAACCCAGTAAGATGTGTGGGGTATAAATAGTAAAAATATCATTATGGAATGGGACGTCCCTATTTTCATCGGAGAAATGTTGGAGGGTTTGAGACCCATGCTGGGCAAAAGATTCCTGCACAGCAAGGGGTTGGACTAGATGACCCTCGCAGTCCTTTCCAACTCTATCATTCTATAAGATGTTAAGTTTTGTTTTTATGTTAGGGGAATTTCAAAGGCAAAGTTGGAGTTATGTGGTAGAGAAGAACAGCTCTCCACAAAACAATGTGTTCCCACTGGATAAAGGAAGAAATCTTCAAGGAGAAGATGCTTTTGTTCATCAACATCCCTTGTTGGATCAAGCTAGAACACTAAACAATTAATAGAGAACTGAAACTGAACCGAGTCCAGGATTTCAGCCACTGAAATGTTTAGTTCTGTGCAAGTCAGTTATGAAATTCTTGCTCCCTTTCAGCTGAGTGCAGTTCCTTTGGCAGCGAATCATACATTCTACTCCATACGAGCAAAAAAATGGTGACATTCATCTACCTCTTCTTTTCTGTTTCTTTCCTCTGCTAAACATATTCTCAGAAGCATGCAGGAGGTCAAACCTTCACCTTGCTGAAGCCAATAAGAATTTCCCCATTACCGGTACTTTGGAGAGGCCACTGTATCATAAATACAGTGCAGTGGTAAGACAGACATTATGCTCAAGGAGGGGCGAGTTATATTGCAGGAGAGCTGCATTCATCGCATGAAAGGGACGACATCAAAAGGCATCTTTTGAAAGTCAAGACAGGCATCAGAATGGACACATTTCTTTGTCTTGTTATTTATTTGCTGAGATTCTTTTCATCTCTAGGAGGGCCATAAAGCCAACAGCCTCTCTCAGCACGGCATGTTCCCCACTGGGTAAGACATGCCCTTAATGAAAGCTACTTTTATATCAAATGGCAACATTATTGATAGAATTTAAAGTCAGGCTGTACCAGATAGTCCCTAATTCCACTACAGTGGTACCTCTGGATGCGAACGGGATCTGTTCCGGAGCCCCGTTCGCATCCTGAGTAGAATGTAACATGTGTCTGCGCATGCGCGTTTCACCGCTCCGCGCATGCACATGACGTCATTTTGAGCGTCTGCACATGCTCAAGAGGCGAAACCCGGAAGTAACGTGTTCCATTACTTCCGGGTTGCCGTGGAGCGTAACCTGAAAACGCTCAACCTGAAGCATATTAAACCCGAGGTATGACTGTATTCCCTTTGAAATCAGCATATTCAACATGACTAGACCAAACTCAGTTGGGTTGTTCCACAGTTCACCAAATATTCATGTTGTTTCAGTGCTGTTCCATATCCTTCTCTGGTAGCTGCTCCAATATGTTTTTCTTCCCTTCCTTTGCCCTCACTGTCCTCTCCCTCATTTGTCCTCACTGCCATTTCATTGGATTAGATGCACCATAGCATTCTACAGAGCGCTTTGACATGATCGACAGAATCACATGGGCTACTGCAGCCAATCCTAGTTCATGGCGGCACTGGGGCAGATGACATGGCCCAAGGATGGCAGGGAAACATACAATTATGCAAAGAGCAGAACCAGAGCAGGGGGTAAATGGGCACTTGAATAGCATCAAAGCAAGGTTTGTGGCAAGTGTCAAAAATCGCCCCCAAAACTGAGTTCTTTCTTGACACTCGTGACAACAAGCACAAATCTAAGCAAAGGGCTTCAACTCTGACACAGCTCATAGAATCCTGGCATTCAGAATCACATCTTTTTACATACACAACCAACTTTGAATCCAGTGGAGCTGGAACATCATCAGCTCACATATGAACATTAAAGATCTGGAGGGGGGGAAATGGGTAAAAAGTACAGCAATTTTGTAGCGATTTGTTGGCCATGAGATGCTGCAAATCCACCATTCAGGATACAAACAGAATGCAGGGAACAGGACTGGAAAACCACCTCACATTCTAAAGAGCCAGAGTCTATTCCTCAGTTCAGGCAGGCTTTGCACTGAAGGTTTTTGCTCAAGGAAAGCTGTTGTTTCAGAAGTTCTGCCAGAGAATTTATACGGCATGCAGAGGCACCATCTTCTCCAGCTGATCAAGGGGGCTCACGAGGAGCCAGGGGGCCTTGCCCAATGCCCTCTGGACATTGTTGGGGCCTGGCCCCCTAAAAAATGGGGCAGGGACTGCCTCGGACCCCAGGAGCTAACGAGTATGACAGTATGTAGAGGCTCCACTCCTTCCAGGCTCTCAGTCAGGTGCTTACATATCCTACTTCCAAGATGCCTTACATGTAGCTACCTGAGAACTTCACTCTCAACTCTGAAGCTCCTCCCTAGCTTACCATATTTTCTGCTCCTGTGGCCCTTGAGCTGATGAGCTTAGGGGTGGGAGTGGGTCCGACAACCAGCCAGGAGCCCAGGAAACTACAGTGGTACCTTGCTTCTCAAACTTAATCTGTCCCAGAAGTCCGTTCTGAAACCAAAGTGTTCCAAACCAAGGTGTACTTTCCCATAGAAAGTAAAGCAAAATGGATTAATCCATCCCAGACTTTCAAAACCAACCCCTGAAACAGCCATTTGAAATGGATTTTACTATCTAACGAGACCATTGATCCATAAAATGAAAGCAATAAACAATGTACTGGAGTCACACAATCAATCAATCCATCAGTAGATCAATCAATCCATCTATAAAATATAGATTATGGAATAATATGCAGTTTTAAAAGTTGAGAACAAGACCCACAGTGGGGAGGGAGGGAAGTCGTGAGATTCAGAGTAATCTCTATATATGGAGATGTGTTCGGTTTGTTTAAATTTTGTATTTGTAAAATCAAATAAAAATGATTTCAGAAAATAATAATAATAATAATAATAATATACATTTACCTTACAAAGTCAATGAGTTAATGTATACGAAGGACTCTGAACCCTTTGAAGCTATATACGAATGCAATTCATGATAATCCCAGAGTTCTGCCTCGTAGCATAATAATGGTTTTTTGTTTGTTTTTTACTAATCCCTCCCTCTTCCCTAATCACATGCCTATGGCTGTAACTAGATAGCTCAACCTGCCAGAAGCAACCAACGGTCTGCACAAGTAATCACCATTGTTTCAGTCCTTCAGCTTCAAATCACTCCCGCTACAAGGAGGGAAAATGAAAGGAGCTAAAATGGACTACGCTGGCATCTCACTCTCCAAATCTGCCGAGGGGAAGAGCTATTGGAAGCTGGAACCCTGCCCTTGTTCCTGCACCATCCTCTTAGCAGGTTTGTTCTCCATTAAGGAGAATGGCTAGGAGCCTTCAAGAGGATCAAAGGCAAGGCACTTTTGGAAAGCAAATTCTAAGCTTGTGATAATGAGGTGAACTCTATGTCACTCCAGCTCTCAATATTACACTTAAAAAGTGGGGCACACTAATAGCTTCCTCCTTTAAGGGATGGAAGTCTTTATTCCATTCTCCCGAGAGATCTTTTGTGCACTTTAAATAACAGTTTCCAGGCCTGGGCCAAAGAATATTAATTATAAGCAGCCTCCTGCCAAAAGTGCGAAGCTTTTCAGAGGGAGGAAGACGATGGAATCCAATAAAGGAATTGCATTCCTGCTGAGAGCATACACCTCGAAGTTAAATCAGTACACTTGGAGTTGGATTGGTGTATTGTTACTGAAGTATATATTTATTAATTGGTTTAAATCCAAGTGTCCCATCTATTATTATTATTATTATTATTATTATTATTATTATTATTATACAAATTTAAAAGCACCTACATTTTTCAAAGACCTGAAAAAAAATGTTTAAACATAGAGGCAGTCCCTACCTTCAGGTTCACCTTCTAACAGATGTGATAAAGAAGGAAAAAGGAATAGGAAGAAGAGAACATGATCCTTCACTGTACAGTGGATGGGGCCAGGTTGGTTTTTCCCTCGCTTAACTGACTTGTTGCAGGAGTTCATATACTTCAAAACACCAACCAACCAGGATTTCAGCTGTGCAAATGGTTTATCTACAATCAACTGTGCACAGAGGAAATGAGAAGAGAGGCCTGGGACTATTTTTAATTTTCTAGAAGGCCCACGTGCTGCGTAATTGAAGGAGCTAGCCAGTCAATTCTTACATTAAAAAATAAAATAAAAATGTAAGATTCTCTGTAACGCATTCTCAGTTTGCTGAGACGAATCACCCATCTCTCTTCCAGAGCTGGCTCTGCCATTAAGTAGACTGAGCCAGCTGCCTCAGGTGGCAGAAACCACCAGGGCGGCAGCCCCGTAAGCTTATGAAATTCATTTGCTTATGAAATTCTGAAAAACGGCATGCAGGCAAACATTGCTTAAGCGGAAGGGCACAAACAACCCTCTCCCTCCAGTGGCTTAGGCTGGTTTAAAGCCACTCAGTCAGCTTTGTGGTTGAGCTAGGATTTGAACTCGCATCTTCTCAATCGATCTGCCGGATCTTTTTTGCTGTTTGGTGCGGGATACTTGAGATCTTACAAGGATATTAAACTATCCTTATAATTACCATCCTAGCATTTTAAAATGAAAGCCAATTTTACAGAGGAAATTTGAAGGAGGAACTGGGGCACATGGCTATCTAAATCTGTTAAATAATAAAAGTCATTTGTAACTACTAACACATGCAATCTCTTCCCTTGAAAAGCTTGCTGAATGTAGGCTTGCCATACGTCAAGAAAATCCCTGATGTGTCCTGGTTTTCGGGTGTAAAAATGGCGTCATGGGGGAATTTTGCCGAATCGGTAAAATGTCAGGGAAAACTGGGATGTATGGCAACAGAAACAGCTCAAAAAGCTTAAAATCACTATCTTTGGGTTTCCCCAAAACAGCTTAACAATTTGGGTGGGTTTCTTTTAAAAAAGCTGAACAACTTTGTGGGTATCATGAATTTTTGAACTTTTTGAAATCTGGCAACCCTACCCAGTTGTAGGAATTAAGTCACAATAAATAAATAATTTAAGGGGGACTCAGCCTTAAATGTTTCCTCAGGGGTGAGGAATACACACATGGGGTTTAAATGGGATTTTAGAGGTAGATAGGGCTGGCAGAGGAAGGAATTCACCGTGAAATAGTATTAGATGCAATCTTGGTGTGCAAAGATTCATTGTTCAGCTTTCTGGGCTATTCAGGACAAAGTAGGGTTGTGTTTCTTCAGAGATGGCTATATCAGTATCAATAAAGCCATTTTAGAAACAACTAAAGATTAGCTCGTCTATAAAGTGCCCTCCTCCCCCCCCCCACACAAACATTATTTTTATCCCACATGCCATTTAAGCCAACATATCCATTTAAGACAGCAGTATTTAGGAGAATAAGCTTTTCTGTTACTTGAGGAATAAGGAGTCTAGACTGGATTGATTTCTCTCGCAGGCTTCCTGGTGATGTGAGCAAAAGAACTGGAGCAACAGAACAAGATTACAGGGATCAGCTGGTGCTTTGAAAATTCAAAACAAATATATTAACATCAAAGATGAGGATGGTGATTAAGTTCAAACCAATGGAGCTCCAAATGTCCTACAGACTTGAAACGCCCTTTAATTTTTCACATTTATCACACCTGAATCTTACCACACATCTCAGGGTGAAGTATCGGGGGGCTATCCTATGATATCTTCACAACAAGCCAACTGCCGTAGGTTCAGGGCCGGATTTAGGTTTGATGAGGCCCTAAGCTACTGAAGGTAATACTGAAGGTTCATATACCGTATGTCCAGCTGTCCTTTGTCAACAACAAATTGTTGCTGTTTTTTGTGTTGGATATAGGCTATATGGTAATTTGTGGACCTAATAGGTATCTAAAGCCATTTGCACATAACAAAATATGTATTTTATCAAAGTAATTGTTGAACTGAAATACAATTAAGAAGTATATTAATAATGAAATACAATTAAGAAGAAGTACCGTATTTTTTGCCCTATAGGACGCACTTTTTCCCCTCCAAAAATGAAGGGGAAATGTGTGTGCGCCCTATGGGGCGAATGCAGGCTTCTCCCGCGCCAGCCCCGTGACGGGGGGGGGGGATTTTTTTTCTTTATTCCCCCCTCCCCCAAAAAAACTAGGTGCGTCCTATGGGGTGGTGCGTCCTATGGGGCGAAAAATACGGTATATTAATAGTGAAATAATTATTAAGCTCTAACTTATATTTTGGAAATGTACATCCAGTTTTTTCCCCTTTACATTTTTTGGGGGCCCCCAAGAGAGCGGGGCCCTAAGTTATAGCTTGTTTAGCTTATACGTAAATCTTGCACTGTGTAGGTTAGGTCATTTGGTGCCTAGCTTATATACCTGAGTTTCTAACACTGGCTGCTGGTGGTACCCATATGGCCTGGCCTTTGCTCTGAGCCAGGCCCTGCTTCACAATTCAGAGGGTCATTCCTCACCCCAACCATGAAGCAGCTGGCCTAGCTAGCCAGAGAGAGACAGAAATCAGCATCAAAAGCCAAGCCAGAAGCCAAAGCCAGTGAGGCGACAGAAAAGAAAGCAGCTCAACTGCCAAGCGCTGGCAAGTCAGCCAACTGAGCAGCCACCTCCCTTGTCCTTAAGCAGAGCTCACAAGGCAGGCTGCAACCAGCCAGGCAAGGTGTAGCTGGACCTCGTTGCCATGACAACTCCTCCCAGCACAGGTGTAGTGGAGCAAGACTTGGAGCAGCAGGGATGCTTAAAGGTGCTTAGCCAGCACAGAGATGGAAGGTGGGGAGTGAATTGGTGTTAGAAACTCAAGATATATAAGCTATTTGCCAAACGGCACCTTAAACCTAGGTTATGGTGGCCACGACGGAATGTCTAGGCACCATTTATTTTTTACAGTGGCCTCTATTATTGTTGTTGTTGTTATTATTATCATTTATTATTATTCATTTCATTTCTATACCACTTAATCTTTTAAAGGAAAACTCCCAAAGCAGTTTACAACACATTTATAAAACAATCCAAAATAAAATACAAATTAAAGCTTCCAGGAGAATATTTCAGATCCTTCTCTAAGGGACATTTTGCTTTCCCCATATCTATTTGCCTACCTAATTTAGGCAAATAGCAGCAGGACAACTCTAGGAAGCCAGGGTGGTGTAGTGGTTAGAGTGTTGGACTTGGACCTGGGAGATCAGGGTTCAAATCCCCATTCAGCCACGAAGCTCACTGGGTGACCTTGGGGCCATTCACAGCCTCTTAACCTACCTCACAGTGTCATTGTAGGGGTTAAGTGAGGAGGGGGGTGAACCATGTAGTCATTCTTCTGCTTAGCTGCTTCAGAGAGCTGGAGGGACCAGCCAGATGGAGACATCATCCAGAGATGACCACATGGTCTCAATTTGACCCATGCCAGCTGCAAAAAGCACCTGGCACCTGGCTAATTTCTAACACTGGAAGTGATGAATGAAGGAAGGGAGATGCAGAGGGATGGGAATGACTAACCTAGGTACCTGAAGGGCATTTTATTCTCCAAACTCAATAACAATAGAGCTAGAATGGAAACTTTGCACTTTCTTGCCTTGTGGACTTTTCCATCTGCATTTCCAGTACGATTTTTGCTGCTACAAACAAGGTCAATATTAAACATTTCATATTTTTAAGGCTATCCTCCTGGATTAAATGAAACAATATCAACACTGGAGGAAGTCTCACACTGAGCTGGGGAAAAAAATGCAGGGCTATCCACATAGGCACCATGGGGGGGCACTGAGGGGCCAAGGTCCCCCCAAAAAAATTCAAGAAGGGGGCTGCTCCCCCAAAAAAATCCTCAGCAGCCATGCGCACACACCACGCAACATGCTCACCTTAATTGTGGCGTACCTGCAACACTCCTGCATGCAACACATCAGCACGTTGTGTGATGTGTGTATAGAAGAGAAGAAGAAGAGTTTGGATTTGATATCCTGCTTTATCACTACCCTAAGGTTAAACCACAGAGCCTAGGACTTGCCGATCAGAAGGTTGTTGGTTCGAATCACCGTGACGGGGTGAGCTCCCGTTGCTTGGTCCCTGCTCCTGCCCACCTAGCAGTTTTAAAGCATGTCAAAGTGCAATTAGATAAATAGGTACCGCTCTGGCGGGAAGATAAACAGCATTTCCGTGCATTGCTCTGGTTCGCCAGAAGCGGCTTAGTCACATGACCCGGGAGCTGTACGCCAGCTCCCTCAGCCAATAAAGCGAGATGAGCGCAGCAAACCCAGAGTCAGCCACAACTGGACCTAATGGTCAGGGGTCCCTTTACTTTTAAGGAGCCTCAAAGCGGCTAACATTCTCCTTTCTCTTCCTCCCCCACAACAAACACTCTGTGAGGTGAGTTGGGCTGAGAGACTTCAAAGAAGTGTGACTGGCCCAAGGTCACCCAGCAGCTGCATGTGGAGGAGCAGAGACCTGAACCCGGTTCACCAGATTACGAGTCTACCACTCTTAACCACTACACCACACTGACTCTCAGGGGTACAGGGGCAAGGTGGCATGCTTGGCCATCCATCAGGGCTTTGTCTTGTTTCTGGGATGGCAAAAATGTGGAAGAGGGGCTGACTGTCAATCTGCCATCAAATATAGCTAGTGGATGCTTAGTCAGGTAGATCATAAATTGTGTTTGCCTGATATAGCCCATGCTAGAATTTTCATTATGGAAGTGATCAGTGACATGGGGACAGAAGTCCTTAGATGAGATTAAGTCATCTCGGAGGACTTCAGTGGCAGTGACTACTTGACAGAAGAAGTCTCAATTATACATAAGCAGGGAAGTTGAAGTATGGAGACAAATGAAGCTTCACTGCTGAGTGGCAGAGAACATTAATAATGCAAGCAAACATTAGGAAAGCATCCATTATCTAATACGAGGTCACTGAAACCAGTATAGGTGCATGTAAAACATGCCAACCTCTAAGCAAGGAGGGGCGGCTTACATCAGAGATGCCAGCCGGTAAGAAAAGAAAAATCCAGATTTGTCAACCAGAAATGTCAGAACATCTGAGATGATGCATTATCAAATATTCATGACTCAGATGTGATCAATGCTGAAAATATTTTATAAATTTAACATCCGACAAGACAATGCTTGGTTTGTTCAACTGGCAGTGAATCAGGCTGAAGACATGCAACGTTTTAAAAGCAGCGTGCTTTCGAACGAACCCCTCACTAGGCTCAATGCAAAATAAATAAATAAATAAATGTTTTTTGCAGGGGCAAGCTGCAAAAAAACAAATTCTGCAAGTTTTCAGGCTGATTTCAGTTTGAAGAACAGGTAATATTTCCACCGTAGATCCGACCTACCGGCTAGCACCCATAACATCATCACCACATCTGGTCCCCCAGTCCCAGAAGCATTTTACAAAAGTACTGTATGGCTGAACATATGCACATATGAATGTACATATGCCGCTTAACTTTCTTTTTAAGGGGACAACCTTCCTGAAGCATAAGGGACTGACAGCTGAACTAGCGTTCAGTTTTCTGGTGCATGTTAAGTGTAAGGTAAGCTGTGAACCCCGTATCACACCATGGATAGAGAACCTCCTGTAAACACCCCTATTATAATGTCTTCATCTCTGCTCTCGCTGTTATCACACTCACATTGTCTCCAGCTTGCTTGGCCCGGAATTAAGCTCTGTGTACTCTCAATGTCTCTCTAGCTGATATTAGAGCACATTGACAACAAAGCTGGGTAAATATACAGAGAAATCTCTTGATATGGAAGGAGGGTTGCAGGGGTATTAACATTCAGACAGCACTGGGATGTTAGAAAAGGAGTCCTCTTTCTACTAAGAAGAAACAGTATCCAATAAAAATGTACCGCTTGTCAGTTCAAGCCCTCTGTTTTCCCTAACTGGAGGGAATACTCTTTGATATATGTATATCCGTTTGGTTGAAGTCTTGAATGCAGATCAATAATCTAAAATCCAAAGTCTCAGGAAAGGTCGGAGAATATGTTTCCTCTACCAAGCAATTAAACTGACTTGGGCCTTGGACACAAGAAATGCACATGGAAGGTGGTTTACGTTGTCTGTACAGTCATTTGAAATCAGCTGAAGTACAATACAAAAGAGCTGGGCATTTGATAAAAAGCAAAGTTGGCAGTTTAATTAATTTCCCTGAAAGTTGTTTAAGTGCCTTTCAGGACTTCTGGCCGGAAAGCAATTACTGAAAAGGTTCGTGCAAGAAATGGATTAGCTGGTCCTGAAACGGCTTTGTTGTGTTCTTCTGAGGACACTGTCCAGACTGCTTTTGAAAAGAAAGACGCTATAGATTCAGCATAGCGCTACAATCCAATGGGTATTGGCGAAGAGGCATTTTAAGCCCACCATGAGTGGGTAAGGAGATAGACCCATCCTCAGCACACCTCCAAAACTCACCCAAGAGCCCACTCTTGTGGTAGAGTCAGAGTCAGTGGGAAGCATGCATTTCAGCTAGCAACCCAAACCAGGTATACCGGATTTTCCCGTGTATAAGACTAGGTTATTTTATTAAAATATTATGCTATTGTTATATTGTCAGCGGTGTTTTTGCAGGGGATTGGTGGGTGCTGCAAGGTCCGTGGGCTATTGGCTACTGCAGCAATTGGGCGGGTGATTGGTGCTTGCTTTTGGCAAGCGTGCAGACGATTGGTGGCGTTGCCGATATATGTGTAATTGGCTGTGTTGTTCCTGCGGGTGAGCGATTTTCATCCCCCCCCCCCCAAAAAAGCTCAGCAACTTTGGACAATCTCCCCCCATTTTCTCTATTTCTTACCTAGATACAGTTGCATCTGCCTGTGTAACAATAAAACACAGAGGACTAAATTTTACAGGAGGCAGGAGCAACAGTCCCAGCAGCAGGGCTTATTGTCGGGGAGGTTGTTTTGTTTAGCAAAGAGAGATCTACTAAGCTTGGCTGCATCTCAACACGCATTCTCAAATTAAACCAAACACACACACGCTTGAGATAGCATGTTTTGCATTGGGTGTGATGCAAGCCTGCGAAATGTCAGCAGCTTGAATCTTAAGGCTTACCCAAGTGTAGCTTCTTGCATTCTCCAGAGGAAATGCATGCCAGAATTCTACCGCCGATACTGTCAGCCAGCACCTTACGTACAAATGAACAATTCGCATTTGGGCGAGTGTGATCTCAAAGGGATGAGACCAGTAGTTCCCATGATTACTGTGTGTGCACACAAGGGCTATAGGAAAAGGACTTGGAATGCCTGACTTGCGATGGCTCCCCGCCAGCGGCAGGCTGATGATGCATATTTGTTGTGAAGTGTGGGGTTTAGCTTTTGGCACACAACCATAAACACTCGAAAAGAGATGCTCGTGGCAACATGCCCAAAGCTGGCAGATGCACATGACCAGCTCACCAAGGCCTGGGAACCAACAAAGGCAGGCTTTGTCTGCAGCTACCACATGCTCAGATTTACAGTGAGTATCACCAGACTTTGGGGTAGGGCTGTGTGTATATCGCAGCTCTGTGCAAGTGCAGAAAATCTGCAGAGGGCAGCATGGGGTGCAGAATCTTGACAAGCTCAGCTTCATTTTATTCATTTAAAAAATGCACATGCCTTGCCCTTCTGGATGGAGATCATAACACCTGTTTAAGCTTCAGAAGTCAAAGGTGGTAGCTGGTGGCCAGAGCAGGGCTTTTGGTGCAGCAAATCTCCTTTTTCTTCCTCATGGCTAGCAAAACCAGAATGTCTTCCACAAACAGTATACAGATGCAATACAAACGAAATTGTGCAAAATGAAATGTTCCACTGTATCCCGTAATTCTGCTAACCTTTGTGTTCTCCCAAAGCTTGCTGATACCTCCCTCTTGTGTGTATATGGCTGCCATTTGGCTAAATAAGGATCCACACTCAGAGAAGGAGGGTGGTTTTGATGCATAGGATTAAAACGTCTTCCATGGGTATTGTTGCTTGCTTACCTAAGGTTTGTGTTTCCTTTTGGGAATGAGGCACAGCGGAGACTGTGATGTCTCCATGATCTATGGTTTATTTACACATATCTACAACCTGAGCCTATGATGGAGAGGGTCACAGTATCACACCCCAAAAGGACCTGCTTCTCTCAAAGCCACAGCCTTAGACTCCAGCAGAAATCAGGCCTGATGCTCTCTTTCACACACACACCCCTTTCCAGGCTGCAGCTTCTAGCTCACGTAACTCTCAACTCTGGCCTTCTGTCTTTCTAATTAACAGATAGCTGAGGGAGGGAGGCCTATCCATTTTCCCTCTGGCACAGAGCCACTCCCTTTGTTCCCTTAACTATCCATGAGTAGTGGGTCGTTACCAGCGCTGGGCCTGGCTATTCCAGCAATTGATCCAGGAATCAGAAGTGGAGCTTAGGCATACAGCCTATTTCCACCCAACTCAGAACATTATGTCTGCCGGACAAGTTCCGAGCTACCTGATTAGTAGTCTACAGGCAGCAAAAGACGCATTGAGAGATAGCTAGCTATGTTCTACACAGAGATATTTGTGATAGGAATGCTGTCAAATATATTCCTCTTTTTTTTAAAAAAAGAAGTCAGACAAGCTTTCTTCAGTCAGCTACATAACAGAGAGCTGTAATTCCTGAGGCAACCACTGCCTGTACGGAAGAATGTAAAGAGTTCAGATGTGTGAGCTCTCTGGCCAACAATCTGGAGTAAGCAATCGCCTCCCTTCTCAGTCTGGAGATCTTTCCTCTCAAAGTGTCTTTCCTGTTGAAAAAGGACCATCCAGGCCATGTTTCTCACATCATCACATTTAGCATCTTTGCCCCTGCGAGACTACTCTTATTATTTCTATCATTGTCTCATTATGAATTGGCTTTTATGTAAATTGACGTCAGTTTACACTCATAAAAGATAAGAAAAAACCCAGCTAAAAATAGGGTTGAAAACAATACAGAAGACCACAGAGCTAAATATAGGTTTAGAAATGAACGCACCCAGCGTTTTTATCTGGCTGGAAATGCTTGTCAAAACAAGGATGTCTTCAATTATTTCTGGAAAGTACAAATGATGGGTGCCCAACATAACTCAACAGAGATGCTGTTCCACAAAACAGGGGCAGCTACACTGAAAGCCACACTGACTCAAGTTATTGTGGAACAGGGAAACTTCTGCAGAATGCTGGGTATAAAAGGGGTACAGTGGTCTCTCAGGTAACCTGATCTCAGGCTGTACATGCTCATACTATGCCAAAACCTTGAACTTGGCCCAGAAGCAGATTGGCAGTCAGTGCAAATGATGGTTTGCTCCACAAGCAGCCAAACCACCGGCACTCTGCAATAGCTAAAGCCCAGGGAGGCAACACCACTGTAACTTCCAGAAATTGAAGATCTACATCCATATAACAGTGCTATATGCTACCTTTCTCTCACGAGCAAAGCAGGGCTTTCTATAAGAGCAATTTACTTTCATTTTCTATTTATTAAATTTGTATACTTCCCTTCACCCAAAGATCCCAGGGCGGTTCAGAGCAGAAAAATGCAAAATGAGAATGCAAGATTATCATTATCGTTTCTTAAATTTGTATATCGCCCTATACCCGCAGGTCTAAGGATAAAATCACAATGTAAAAAACACAAAATGCATAATAAAAACAAAACGAAGTGCAACTGAATACAGTTATACCTCAGGTTAAAGATGTTTCGGGTTGCGTTTTTTTGGGTTGCAGACCGTCGAAACCCGGAACTACCGGAACAGGTTACTTCCAGGTTTCGGCGGTTGGGCATGCGCAGAAGCACTAAATCGCGCTTTGCGCATGCGCAGAAGAGCCGAATCGCAACCCGTGCAGGCGCGCCTCTGCGGTTTGCGAACGCTGCAGGTTGTGAACATGCACAGGATCACGTTCGCAACCCGAGCGTCCACTGTAACCCCTCCCAACATATTTTAAAAGGGCATTCAACCCCCCCCCCCCAAATAATAGCCAACCTTTATCAGATATTCGGGGGGGGGGGAGGAAGCAGCCATCTCCCAAATACATTTTTCATCCAGCGCAGAAAGCAGTGTTTTGCATTTTGGTTTCCAACCACTCCAGGGAGAGTTCCTTAGATTGATTACTACTCCATTATTTGCACATATGGGTCTGCCCAGAAGCAACATCTTGGGTTGGTTAGGCAATGAGAATAATGATGGTGCTCTTTGCTTATATGAGAGATGATCAAAAACTCTGGCAGCCTTGCATTTCCCCACCCCCACCCCTTCCCAAGTAATTATAATCTCCAGCCTTTTGCCGCATATTGTTTTTAGCATAGCGTGCAAGATCTCAGCTGCACACAGGGCAAATCAGAAACTGTAATGAGATAGCGCATCAGACTTTTCAATATAAATGTGTCGGCTCTCGCCGTAAAGCACCATCGGAATGAAGAAAATTACCTTGTCTCTCCAGGGAGGGCCCCAGAAGACAGAATAAATATATGGCGTGCATTTGTGAAAAGTCATATACACATTTAAGGATATCACATGAACCTGAGTAGTATTTCCCCCCAGAGGAGGAACATCTGCAAGCTTCCTTGTTATTGTTGACAATGAGGCCTCGTGAACAAACCATTCAGTCTCACAATCTTTACGATGCTATGGAAAATCAGGTATATGCATAGCATTTGTTGCTGTTGCTGTTACACCGAGCGGCCATTCAGCAGCATAAAATTGGTGAGTGTGTGCAATGAACCATGGCCATTAAACTGAAATAAATTATTTTGGGTAAGACCAGAGCTTCACATTATAGTGTATACTTGCCCCAAAATGGAATGAAGCAGAAGTCCCAGCAAAGGAAGAATGGATAAAAAATATGGAATATGCAGAAATGGCGAAACTTACCAGAAGAATAAGAAATCAAGTTAACAAACTTTTTATAAAAGAATGGAAATGGTTTATTAATATTTACAGATTAATTGTAAACAGATGAAAACATTGGCAGGATTATTGTAATTACCTGCAGTTTCATAAGCATACATATTTAAAGAAGATGAATAAATGAGCAAATTGGGTTAATCTGGATATGCGGAAGATATTAAAAATAAATTTAAGGAACTGCAAAAAGGGGGGGGAGAGTCAAGTTTTGAAATGTCCAAATGATTGTAAAATTAGTGAAATGTATAAAATTAGTGAAATGTATAAACTTGAAAAGTATAAATAAAAATTATTTTAAAAAACAGATTTCACACAGTGCCCATGACAACAACAACAACAAAGACATTACAGTGGTACCTTAGTAGTTACAAACACCTCAGGTTACAAACGCTTCAGGTTACAAACTCTGCTAACCTGGAAGAGTTACCTCGAGTTGAGATCTTTGCCCCAGGATGAGAACGGAAATCGTGTGCCAGCGGTACAGCGGCAGCAAGAGGCCCCATTAGCAAAAGCACGCCTCTGGTTAAGAACAGTTTCAGGTTAAGAACGGACCTCCAGAATGAATTAAGTTCGTAACTAGAAGTACCACTGTATAGTGTATGCTGGGGTGAGGAACTTTCTTCAGGTCAAGGTTCATATTCCATTCTGGGCAACCTTCAAAGGGTCACACGCCCATACCCTTCAAGTGTTCCGATTTTCTGGAACAATCCTGGAATCACAGAATCCATCCCGACTTCTGATTTGATCCTGGAATGTCCCTTTATCCCCCCCCCTCCAGCACCGCCACTGAGATCAGGGAGGAGGAAGAACAGTGTTGGAAACTCAGATATATTAGCTAGGCGCCAGGGCTTAAACCAGGGCTACAGTCGCCAAAAAGGAATGACAAGTTGCCATTTTGGGGGCAGACGGCTCGAACGTTGTGTTTTTCAACATGGCTTTATGGTTCCTCAAACTCATTCTGATTGTGCAGAAAAAATATAACAAACAGAATTCTACAGGATAGTGGTATTAGTGTATGAAATCAGTCCAGATCCAAGGATCCCCAGGCATGCATCTCCAGATGGTGGAGACATCAGGCGCCATCTTGGTGCCCGGCCATCTTCACTTGGTCGCAAGTGGCCGGTGGCCAGGCGCAAAACGCGCCTGGCGAATATCAAACACCGAGGATGAGCCAGTGCTTGTAGCTGGTGCTGGCACTTCAGTGGTGCCATGCTCTCTCACAAGCCAGCTGGCTCCCGTGAGAGCGCATCACCAAAAGATACAGAGATGGAGAGATTGGTTGCACACAGGCACAGTCTTTGATTGCTTAGAAAAAACATGGGAGAGGAGGAGACTTAGGAGGGACCTTCAGCCCTTGCAACTGCCTCACTGGGGTTAGACCTAATGGGAAGAGTTAGAATCATTTACTCTAAAGAGCCAGAAGGTATCTAGTCCAACCCCCTGCAATGCTGTGCTCACTAGTGGTTTTTTGCATTGCTGACCTACACCTGACTCTTGACAGGTATATACATATTGCGCCCATACACAAATGACACATGCAGCACACAAACCCAGCCACACAGGCACACAGCACAGCACCCCCCTCATATATGCACAAACGCAGACACACAACCAGCATTTTTCCCCATATCCAGGCTGAGGAATTTTATCAGCAGATCTTAGCACAAAGCACCACAGACCTAAAATCAGATATAAAGATGGTAGAAATGATGCCTTTTAGACCTAAAGGTTTTATCTCCAATCATAATACTGTGGTGCTGAAATCAGAGATAAAAGTTCTATCTGTCTGCTCTTTAAAGAGAAGACCAAGGGACGTTATGTGTACATCAGGTGATAAAGCGTGATCTCTTTAGAAACACAGACAGAATGCTCTATACCCTGATCAGATCGGGAGACATGGTTGTGGGGGGTAACGGGTCAATTCCCATGTCTCAGTGGGCTGGATGTGGTCTATGACAACTTACACATGTTATGACATCACAGCACTGTGATGCTCTCAGTTGTCAATATGCAACATCAGCTGCAACTTGAGGGATATGGGTTAAATCCACCAAGTTGTGAAAGCACAATATGAGTAAGTTGCACTACGCATTTCAAAGTGGGAGAAGAAACACACTACCACCATTCTGGGTCCAGTTACAGATAGGTAGCCGTGTTGGTCTGCCATAGTCAAAATAAAAAAATTCCTTCCTGTAGCACCTTAAAGACCAACTAAGTTAGTTCTTGGTATGAGCTTTCGTGTGCATGCACACTTCTTCCGTATCTGAAGAAGTGTGCATGCACACGAAAGCTCATACCAAGAACTAACTTAGTTGGTCTTTAAGGTGCTACAGGAAGGAATTTTTTTATTTTGACCATTCTGGGTGACAGCCATGCATAAATAATAATGTCCATGTCTGGCTTAAGGGTAAATATAGACAATATAGATTCATATAAAACAATAGCTTTTCCCGTGCCCAAGCCTAATTGCAGCAGTGGGCACCATGTTGGCAACCTATAATGTAACTGCTTCATAAGTTGGGATACACACACACACATTCTGCAAAGCAGTGAGGATGGTAACCATCATCTAATAGAATATTACAAATCACTGGCTTATCAAGTCATCACACACATACAGAATAGCAAGTTTAAAAGGTAAAGGACCCCTGACAATTAAGTCCAGTCGCAAACGACTCTGGGGTTGTGGTGCTTATCTCGTTTTACTGGCTGAGGGAGCCAACGTTTGTCTGCAGACAGTTTTTCCAGGTCATGTGGCCAGCATGACTAAGCTGCTTCTGGCAAAAACAGAGCAGCACACGGAAACACCGTTTACCTTCCCACCAGAGCGGTACCTATTTATCTACTTGCTCTCTGATGTGCTTTCAAACTGCTAGGTTGGCAGGAGCTGGGACAGAGCAATGGGAGCTCACACCGTTGCAGGGATTCAAACCGCCGACCTTCTGATCAGCAAGACCTAGGCTCAGTGGTTTAGACCACAGCGACACCCGCGTCACTACTAATGGCAAGTGACCACTTGGTAAACAGTCGCCTGTATCCTCCTTTGGAAAGCCAGCTATTTGTAATGCCTTGCCAAATTTTGGGGTTATTTTTACCATGCATCTTCATGCTATCATAACTCTGGGGAACCAGTGGAGCAATACTATCCTCATCACATGACAGGATGTTACAGGCAATCTGCCAGGTGAGCAAGTGTTTACATGCCCACTGTGATCCCAGCTGGTTAATACAAAGTTGCCTGGGCACTGAGATCTCTGCAAGAGGTCCTCCTCCTTCAGGCAACCCCACCACTTAATAGGTGTTCTGTGCCCTACACAAACTTCTATCAATACTCATTTATCAAGTTTCTATCTACCTACCACCTTCCATTTATGATGCATGTTAATCCTTAAAAAGAAGCAGAATGCTGGATTTTCAGCATTCAGCACAAACGCTCTAGCCACAACTGCTCTGCATCTGTCTTAAGCAAGGCGGCAAACCAAAGTCTGCTATCACTTGAACCTTGTAGGGTGAATGTGTTTTCATCATTACTTACTTGCACATTTGTTTTTCAGGGCCAACGCACACGATCATTTTATATGATAGAAGCTACATTTCACCCCATGATAAACAGCGACTATCAACTCATTGTTTTGCAAAAGCATTACCCTAAACGCATTACCACCGATTGCTCTTCCTTATCACATCCTGGCTGGCCTCCTTTTATTTTGGTAGCAAGCCGGCACGATAAAAAGAGAATGATCTATGATAGCAGATCCTCCATGATAACAACCTGACACAATCAAGCAATAAAATGATAGCCGCCGTTTATCATGCAGAAAAGAGGAAATGCCATCACATAAAACAGATTAGGAAAATGAGCACTCCATTCCCAGCTAACAAAGACAGAAATCTCAGTTCCAACTTTACCCTTCTAAGCTTATGTTATGCTTCCCCCACCACATCCGCTAGCCTTGGCAGTGCAGAAGCATCCATTCAGTGTTATTTTTCTAGAAAAAGAGGTGCCAAAAATTACAATAAACACCTCCTTTGTTCTCTTTGAATAGCAATGGTGCCCATTTGAGAGGCACAGGAACTGAGTTCCAGCGAGTTCCAGCTGAAAGAAACCTCTGGATCTCTCTCATGTTCACACCTTCAGCAATAGACAACATCATTGAACAAAGTGTTGTTGTTGTTGTTGTTGTTGTTGTTGTCCAAAACAAGGCAATAACCCCTCCTCCAATTAAAAGGGTTGCAGAACATTAAGTGTACAATACCATAGATTGTACAATAATAAAATATTATAGGCCTGGTTGAAGAGAAATGTTTTCACCTGGTGCCTAAAGCTGTATAATGAAGGCACTAGATGAACCTCTGTGGGGAGAGTATTTCATGAGTGGGGAGCCACCGCAAATAAGGTCCGTTCTCATGTTGTCACCCTCCGGACCTCTCATGCACAAAGAAGGGTCTCAGAAGATGATTGCAGAGTAATGTAATATACTGATTGTCTAGTATAAGTAGACTGGAGTCATTGAGGAACCTCTCCCCTGGCTCAATCTGGTCAGGAGGCGAGAAATCAGCATCAGAGATCATGCAACACATTGGTAGAATATTATCTTGGAAGATGTTTAGCAGGGCCAGTTCTGGGGTGACATCTAATACTTGCTTAGTTATTTTTCGTATTTCTTGTATGACTAATATCCAGAAGAGTTGGCTTTTGGGACATTCCCACCACATGTGGAGGTATGTGCCTGTGGAGGTGCATACTCTCCAGCATTTTCGTGAGGTTCCTGGTCGTATTAGTGCTAGTTTCCATGGTGTTAGGTACCATCTGTAAGTGAGTTTCAGAGTGAGCTCTTTTCTTTTCACTGATATGGATTTAAAGGGAGGTTTAGACCACATTCTGGTCCACTGAGTGGGGTTAATCTCATAGCCTATGTCGTCCTCCCATTGTTTTTTGTTTACGTTGAGGGGGTTTGTGTATTTTGTATATTGTGGATACCATCCTTTTGCTGTGTCCCTTTGTTAATAGGAGGAGATGTTGGTAGAGTATTAAATTATACCATGGTAGATGGGTGGGCACGCACTTGCTCAAAGGATTCATGAGGGCAGCTGAATCTTTAACATACAGTGGTACCTCAGTTTAAGAACTTAATTCATTCTGGAGGTCCATTCTTAACCTGAAACTGTTCTTAACCTGAAGCACCACTTTAGCTAATGGGGCCTCCCGCTGTTGCCGCACCGTCAGAGCACGATTTCTGTTCTCATCCTGAAGCAAAGTTCTTAACCCGAGGTGCTATTTCTGGGTTAGCAGAGTCTGTAACTTGAAGCGTCTGTAACCTGAAGCGTATGTAACCCAAGGTACCACTGTACTGTGAACTCCATCTCTTCCGGTGTAACTGGCTGCAACTTGAATGGCTTAGATGGAGGTTTTGATGGAGTTGCGTATACCTACTGCAGAATTTATATCAAGCCTTTTCTAACATGCTTCCCTCCAAGGTGCTCCCTTATCAAAACCTGATCCCTTTCCTAATGCAATGAGTGGGAGCCTAGTTGATTAAAAAAAAACAATAATATGGGAGGGGAGAGGCCTAATTTATTGAATTTCCCTTCTTCAATGCCTTTGTGCTGTATGGAGATTGCCAGCAGTTTTGCCATCTGGTCGCTTGCTCTCTCTGCCCACTGCTTCTCTAAGCAGGGAAATAGGTAGGTGGGAAATGTGTCTCGTGCATTCTCAAAAATACAGGAGCACATAATGAAACAAACTGATTTTTAAAAATTATTTAAAGAAGAGGAAAAAGCCATACCATCAGTCTTGTGGCAGCTGGCCCCTAAGGAAATGGTAAAGAACCTATTAGTGAAGAAGGAAAATTCAATGCCCAGTAATCCTTCTGAAGTTTTATCAAATTCTGCTAGGGAGTCTCCTATGATTCTCAGGTCAGACAGGGCAAGGCAGCTGGGAGTCTAGGAAGCCAAACTTCCAAGATAGCACGGCTGGGGTTTTCCCCCGTCCAATTTAAAGCAAAGAGAGGATTCTCTGTTTTACAGGTGATTGACACGTGCAACAATATTATAGAGCTGTGCAGTCGATGACCACAAAGCAAACCCCTGCACAAAAAGTAGCACAACAAAATGTGCACTGGAGTCATTAATGGAGCATTAAATCAGAAGGAAGGAAGGAAGGAAGGAAGGAAGGAAGGAAGGAAGGAAGGAAAGAAAGGGCTAAAAATGGCATGGAAAAGGCAATGGCTGGTTAGCTGGAATCCTGAACATACATACATAATTTAATTAGCATTTCCATAGTTAAAAAGATGCTCAATGCAGGTTGAGACATGAAAAGAATACATAATGGCAAAGATAGCAAAAGTAGTCATAAATGATAAATTAAACATCAAAAGTGCACAACCAAATGGAAACAATATCCACCTAAATCATGATAACATCTAAAATAAAGATACAAAAAAAACTAATATAACTAACAGCAACAATGCTCCGCCCCAACAAATACCCCTAAACAGTACTCCCCCCCCCCATCATGCTGATAACTCCCTCTTATTTCACAGTAGCATTATGCATGGCTAGACGAGAATTTGGAATTGCCAGATTAAGAAATGGGATCGATAATGGGAGGGTTCATATTAAATAAAATAAAACATACAAATATATTTGTATTCTCTTGCCAAATGGTGCTCAGTAACTACTGGTTTAGAGAACAGTAAATGCAGAAACCTGAAATACTTCCAGTCCCCAGAGGTTTACTACTAGAACACAGACACCTTTGAGTTACAGGCAGTTCACATTATATACAGTGGTACCTTGGTTTAAGAACAGCTTAGTTTATGAACAACTTGGATTAAGAACACTGCAAAACCAGAAGTAGGTGTTTTGGTTTGTGAACTTTGCCTTGGAAGCAGAACACATTCCGCTTCCTGTTGAGTGTGTTCCATTTGTAAATTAAGTCCTCCGCTGCTATGGGAAAGCACACCTTGGTTTAAGAATGCTTTGGTTTAAGAATGGACTTCCAGAACGTATTAAGTTCGTAAACCAAGGTACCACTGTATTCTGTTTCTGAACTTCAGGAAGAGTGCGTGTCATCACGTAGTCAAGCCAGTAGAACCTACACTCAAGAGGAAAGGTAGCACCAGACTTGGGATGAACCCCAACATTTCAGGGATCTGTTTTACAAAAAGGATTCGTAAGAGGGAGACCTCCAAAAAGTCGGATAAGATCTCCTTGGCATGGAATGCAAAGACTGAGCGGGGAAGGTGTGACTAGAATGCAGTGGCAGGAAAGGTAGGAGGGAAAAGACAGACATAAAAATGAGACAGAGAACACCATTTCACCATGCGGATATGTGATTTCCTGGTTCATACTGAGAAGCCATTTTTAGATGTCCCCAAGGATGAGAGGAGAGCTGCTTAGAGAAATCAATGGAGAACTCCAAGACTTGAATGTAATGAAACTGAGCCCCGGATGGGTATCCCCAACCCCACCGCCACAAAACAGCAAAGGTTAACCTGAAAGAGAATACTTCCTGCTCTTTCTAACTCAGGCCTTATTCAGTGTGAAATGTTTGATCCTGCTAAAGCAAATTCCAATGCAAATTCAGTTCATTGTCCCCATACTGCAAGGTGAAAGGGATTGTGACTGGGAAAAATTATTACACTGAATACTGAAGGCCAGTGGTATTCAAAAACCCTGCAGTGTTGTCCTATGGCAGAGGTCAGCAACCTTTTTCAGCCATCCCTCAGACCATGTGGTGGGCCAGACTATATTTTGGGGGAGGGGGAATGAACAAATTCCTATGCCCCACAAATAACCCAGAGATGCATTTTAAATAGGACACATTCTACTCATGTAAAAACATGCTGATTCCCGGACCGTCCGTGGTCCGGATTGAGAAGGTGATTGGGCAGCATCCAGCCCCCGGGCCTTAGATTACCTACCCCTGTCCTATGGTGTTGGACCGTTTTGGCATATTAGAGGTTGAGGGACTGCAACAGTCCCACAATTAGACCCAGCACTTTTATTCCCAGATTGCAGGCAGGGCTGAAAGTCTGTGCTACTTTCATTTCTGATTCCCACTCATTTGTTCTGAGAAATGAATGAGCCCAAGGAAGGAGAGAGTATTTTTCCCCTTCCTCCCTCTTGCAGTGAGACTCTGTTACTGAGAAAATAGGTCATGTTTATTGCCTGCAAAGAGATACATCAAATTGTTTTACATCAGCTCCCTCGAAAAAAGGAAGATCAACACATCTCTTAAGAAAATATGAGCCTTTCCAAAGCTCTAGCCAAGTTTTCCAAGCGACAGGACTCTGCCCTACTGCTCATATTGATGCTGCGATGCCTTTTAGATAAATGTGTATTTCACTTTGTGGGAGTGGTGTCCCCCATTAGTGGAGCCTAGTCTACCTCAGTATTCTTCAGCCTTGGGTCTCTATATGTTGATGGACTACAACTCCCATCATCCTTTACCATTCACTAAGCTGGCTGTGGATGATGGGAGCTGTAGTCCAGCAAAGGATGAATCCAGAACACTGGTCTACCCTGCAAATCTCAAAGATATGGAGACCAGGAAGACATAAGGACAGCAGCTGTAGGCAAAATCAGGGGTGGGGAATCTCTACTTGCATATACTGTTGCACTACAGCTCTCATTCTCTCTCACCATTGGCAATGCTAGATGGAGCCAATGAGAGTTTGACTCCAACAGCATCTAGAGGGCCACAGCAAAGTATGGACTCCCAAGAGCGCAACATGCCAAGCCATTCCTCCACCACACAGCTCTGTCATCTAATGAATCCACATCCCAAACCAGCTCCTATTTCTATTGAAATTTTACAACTTCCTTATATGCCAGGACTGAACAGGTAACAAGGCTTAGTGAGTTGGGAAAGTTAGTGGCAGGCTGGTGAAGAGTCACAGGTGTCTCCCACTCTTGTACACACAAGCTCCACCCCCCCACCGCCTTGTCTCCCAGAACCAGAAGAGGCATGAAAAGGGCAGATGAGAGATTGGCTATACACAGGCGCAGTCTCTGATTGTTGGAAGTAGCCCTGAGGAGGCGGGGACTTTCAGTCTCGGCAAGGAAGACCAATGGGAATGAGCTGCTTTGCTCATTTGGTCTGACACTGAGCCCAGATCATGTTTTTGCTTGTAAAAAGTTATTCCCACCTTTGAATGTGTGATTAGGGTACACCCAGCCCCCTAGCCTGAGGCCCCCCTGTGTGTTAAGACACAAAATAATATGTGGGAATAATGTCTCCCACTACAAGACAGGTGGAGTGTAAAAAGATTTATAGCTTTTTCTTATCCACATTTTTTGCCTCCTCAACCTTCACCTATAGAAACTTTAGTACAGTGGTACCTCGGGTTAAGTACTTAATTCATTCTAGAGGTTCATTCTTAACCTGAAACTGTTCTTAACCTGAAGCACCACTTTAGCTAATGGGGCCTCCCGCTGCTGCCGCGCCGCCACCGCACGATTTCTGTTCTCATTCTGAAGCAAAGTTCTTAACCCAAGGTATTATTTCTGGGTTAGCGGAGTCTGTAACCTGAAGCGTATGTAACCTGAAGCGTCTGTAACCCGAGGTACCACTGTAGAGTGGTACCTCAGTTAAAGAACAGCCCTGTTCACGAACTATTTGGTTTAAGAACTCTGCAAAACTGGAAGTAGTGTCCCGGTTTGAGAACTTTACCTCGGTCTAAGAACGGAAGCCAAACGGTGGAAGGGCACCGGCAGCAGAAGGCCTTGTTAGGGAAAGCGCACCTCAGTTTAAGAATGGTTTCGTTTTAAGAACAGACTTCCGGAACAGATTAAGTATGTAAACCAAGGTACCACTGTACTAACGGTTTTACCATCCACAATGCCACCACTACAACTAAAGTACTCCCATTTCACTCTCAGCTGACCCTCCCAATGATCCACAATGCTGAGCAAGAAATTGTTCAATTCTACACCCTTTGGCATTAGACTGTTGGGCTAGGACCTGGCAGGCTGAGGTTCAAACCTCCACTCAGACATAAAGCTCACTGGGTGACCTTTCGGCCAGTCACTGTATCTCAGCCTAAACTACCCCATGGGGTTGTTGTGAGAATAAATTGGAGAGGAGAACCATGTACACCATAGTCCTCAGAGGAAAGGTGGGATATAAGCATAGTAATAACAACTACTAATAAAGTACTAATATAGGAGTATAAAGAATACACCAACACAACTATTTTAGTCTGAAACAACGTGAGTATTTACTCCACAGCTGGGGAAATAGTCACCCTTGGTATTTTGTACAGTCGGGACACGGGTGGCGCTTTGGGTTAAACCACAGAGCCTAGGACTTGCCGATCAGAGGGTCGCCGGTTCGAATCCCTGTGACGGGGTGCGCTCCCGTTGCTCGGTTCCTGCTCCTGCCAACCTAGCAGTTCAAAAGCACGTCAAAGTGCAAGTAGATAAATAGGTACCACTCTGGTGGGAAGGTAAACAGCATTTCCGTGCGCTGCTCTGATTCGCCAGAAGCAGCTTAGTCATCCTGGCCACATGACCCGGAAGCTGTACGCCAGCTCCCTCGGCTAATAAAGCGAGATGAGTGCCACAACCCCAGAGTCGGTCACGACTGGACCTAATGGTCAAGGGTCCCTTTACCTTTACCTCCATTTATGTAACCCTTAGGTTACGTAAAATTTGGGATGCGCATGCAGCAAACCCAGAAGTATTTTACTGGGTTTTGCCGCGTGTGCATGCATAGAAGTGGTCTGCGCACATGCAGAAGCGGTCCTCAGGTTGCAGAAACCTCAGGATCCAACCGGACCTCCAGAATGGATCCCTTCCACAACCGGAGGTACCACTGTAGTTTCCTCCAGTATTGCTTGGATTATCATGTGGTAACCAAATCTGGGAGCTGATTCACATCTCACTTTTTTCTTTCTTTCTTTCTTTCCCTCCACTGGACATACGGTTGTACCTTGGAAGTCGAATGGAATCCATTCCAGAAGTCCGTTCGACTTCCAAAACATTTGAAAACCAAGACGCAGCTTCCAATTGGTTGCAGGAAGCTCCTGTAGCCAATCAGAAGCTGTGTTGGATGTTTGGGTTCCAAAGAATGTTTGCAAACCGGACCACTCACTTCCAGGTTTGTGGCGTTTGGGAGCCAAAATGTTAGAGTCGCAAGGCGTTTGTCAACCAAGGTACGACTGTACTTCCTAAGGTGTTTAACTTCAAATGTGTGAACAGTCAGAGAGGTCAAACTTGTGTCTGCAAACACTTATATGAGATGTGCCCAAGACAGACAGGATCAGCTTTCTGTCAAATTCTGTGACACACCCAAGTTTGCTATTAGATTATGTGAGTACAGGTCTTGAATTCAGCCAGTATTCAGCAGCGACTTCCAAAGCAAAATATTTGCCTACATGGCACCCTCCTGATGCTAGAAACTACAATTCCCATCATCTGTGACCACTGGTTGTGCTGGTTGTGCTGATGGGAGCTGGTCTACAACATCTGAAGGGCACCTCGTTGGGTTAACCTGGTTTATTATTTATTACGTTTACATATATACCACCTTTTTCTGAAAGCAGTTCAAGGTGGAGTTCATGGTTCTCCACTCCACAATTTACTCACACAACAACTTAGGTTAGACTGAGAATAGTGACTGGCGCAAGATCACCCAGTGAGCTTCATGGCTGAGTAAGGATTCTAACCCTGGTTTCCCAGGTCTTAGCTTAACAACCTAACCCAGGGATCGGCAACCTAAGGCCCATGGGCCACAAGCAGCCCACGGGGGTCATTTAACTGACCCACGAGCTGCCCCTGAACCGAGCCGCCCGCTTGGTGAGTTCCCACGCAGTGCGCTAAACCGGCGCAGTGCGGGGACTCGCTTGCGTGGCGCCAGAAATCACGTCTGCGCAGACGCAGATGTCGGAAATGCAATCCGGCCCATGAAGGGATCTTCGCTGGAGTGAACTGGCCCAGGCAAGGTAAACCTTGCTGACCCCTGCTCTAACCATTGCAGCACACTGGCTCTGAACCAAAGTTCAGTCTCCAAGTCTGTTCTTTTACAGCTAGGAAACCATAACCAGAGTTGCAAGAGATTCGAGGGCAGAGGCCACACAACTCTGAAGCTAGCATGGTTGGAGACAGCTGTCATTATATGAATGATGCCCTGGCACTTGGGCCACCACAGCTTGTTTTCTTAAAGAATGAAATTCTCCATGGGAACATAGAGTTAAAAATTTTCACCACACAGTTTTCCTGCTGGTATTCATCAGAAGGTAATGGATGCACTGTTCTTTTTTTTAAAAAAAAATCCTTAGGAAATCAGCTGGATTGATCCCAGAAAACACCAAAAAATGACACAAATCCACAGTGCTGCCGCCTTTCCCAATGTCCACTGATGCCATGAACTCCACTTTGGCTGACTGTCATGCCCAGCTAATGAGGAACCTCCAAAAGAGCAAGGACTGCAAACCTTTCTTTTCACGGGGAGGACCCGGCATGGACCACTTTTCATCTGCTGATACCACAGGGCGGAGCCTCTCCACAGCAGCTTAACACATAAACCGAATCTCTATTTGCAGGCTGTGAGTGAGAGAACCTTCCAACCAGCCTAATGTCAAGGAAAGCGGGGACACACACACACACACAGAGAGACTTCCAAGGACAGATTTCCACAACTGGACTTAGCAGAACGCCATCATAGAGACACATCCAACTCCTGGAACAGATCTGCGGCAAAAGCCAAAACTTTACTAATATGCAGATTTCTGCCGCTCCCCATGTATCCATTCTAAGCACACTTTTCGACTGTTTCTCATTGAAAGCTCATTCCATCTTGAAGCAACCTTTTCGCAGCAGGTGTATTTCATCTCCCATCTCAATGTGGGGAGGCCAACTCTGCGCAACAAAGAAATCACACGAGCGAGACCCATAAGCAATCAGGTAGACAGAGAGAGAGAGAGAGAGAAAGTCACCTTCGCTGGGATGTGATCATGTGCGGCCCTCACTCCAAAGCCACGGGGCGCGCACGTATTGTGAACCGCATCCCGACAGACCCACAACCACACTCCCGAGCACTCCATGCGCCCCGAGTGCTGCGCACGCCCACCTACACAATCCCACGCGGTGCCCTCCTACTACTCTAGAGGGAGGGGGGATCAATTATATATATTTATATATATACACACACACACACACACCCTATACATGCTTTGCAGACACCAACAAGTGCTCTTTGTGTCGCCCTCCTTTCTGGGTTCCTAAACTCGGGGGAAAAAACTTTCCTAGTGGGACTGGAAAAGGAAAAAAATGCCCACCAAACACACACACACACACACACACACACACACACAGAGAGAGAGAGAGAGAGCCAGTTTCTGCGCTGAAGAGCCCTCCTTACGTTTCCATGCCTCCTTCCTAGCTATCTGCCACCATAAGCCACCACCTCCTTCTCTCTCATTCCGCAGCCGATTCCCCAAGGTTCCCGGGGAAAACCCCCTCTCCCCACGATCCAACCCCCCGTCCTCTGCCTCACCTCGTTCTCCCTCCGTCCGCCTCTCCGTGGCACCGCTATCCGAGCTAGGAGTAGCAAGATCCACGCAAGCTGCCGCCCGGAGACACCCTCTCCATCCAATGCATTATGATCTCGGGGTGTGCGGATATATATTATCTTGACGCGCGTGTGTGTGCGCGCGAGAGAGAGCCGAGTTCTTTGGATTGAGGACGCCGCTAGTATTCCGTCCACCAGGTCTTGGATCCTCTATTTCTTTCGCGGGAGGAGAAATTGCGAGCGAGGGGAGGAAAGGGGCTTGATGGGGAGGGTGGGAGGAGGAGATCGGCGGTGCGGCTGAGGGGGGAGGAGAAGGGGGATCGCGCAGGCGCAGCCGGGGGACCCTAAGCGCCCGCTCGGGCGTGCGTCGCAGCTCCGTTGCGCTTCCCACCTCTTGTGTCCTGGAAGCAGGGGAGGCGCGGCCCTATAGGGGAAGGGGGCGTGGCGTCGTGCGCCAAGGCTGAGGGGTCTGGGTTCCTCCACGCCTGGCTCTCGTTTGCCCCTTAGCATTGCCTTGTGCACTGGGGAGTTACCTCTAGCGCTTTTCTTTCTCTCTCCCTCCCCCGCTTCCTTTTGTGCCAAGCGATGCGCTCTCCCCTTCTCACCTGCTTCCCGGACTTCCCACCCCCATTTGGTAAGGATGCGCGCGACCCTTTCCGGGGAACCGAAATCCCCGCTTGCCGTGGCTTTATTCAAAGAGAGATCAGGAGGGAGAGAGGTGTTTCTAAGCGCATGGCACGGCTCAGCGTAAGATTCCGGTTCCGGCTATAACATGTCTTCTTATAGAAGGCATATATGTATATATATTTAAAGGGGAGGGGATGAAAGTCAACCCTTCAGTGGCGATGGAGAAAGGTTGCTTCCAGTTGCTCCCTTCTGGGTCCGATTTTAAGGCCAAACCAGAGGCGCGTACAATGCATCAATTCGCTTTGGAGGAAAGCAGGTTGGGCAATTGCGCAGCTCGGGCTTCTCCAGGGAAAGGCACGTGGGGAGAGTGAATTATGGAGCTTTGTGTGAGCACTTGTTTCTTGGACCGCTAACCTGTGCTGCACGGAAACGCCACGTTATCGTGGCTGGCAAGGCGGTTTGTAGTCTCTCATCATGAAGCTGTGACAGCGTAGGTTTGAACCTCTTCCCCTTTAGTCGCTTTCACAAAGGGGTCTTTAACCTTTTCCACAAAAGGTTCTTTAACACCCCCCCCCCCCGCCCAGCACCAACAGTGGCACAAGCTTGGGTAGAATTCTTGCAAAGGATATTTACACATTTTTCTCCATTTGGATTTCTCTCTGGAGGTTCCTCCCTGCCTGAAGTTGTTGCAAAAGCATTTTTTAAATTTGCTCCAAGAAGGAACAGCAACACGCACACACACATAGCTGGTGACCCTGAGGAATCATCTGATTCAGATACAGTGGTACCTCGGGTAAAGAATTTAATTCGTTCTGGAGGTCCGTTCTTAACCTGAAACTGTTCTTAACCTGAGGTACCACTTTAGCTAATGGGGCCTCCCGCTGCCGCCACACAATATCTGTTCTCATCCTGAAGCAAAGTTCTTAACCCAAGGTACTATTTCTGGGTTAGTGGAGTCTGTAACCTGAAGCATCTGTAACCCAAGGTACCACTGTACTCATGCTTAGTACCAGAGGTCTCTGTATCAGATGCCTAGGTTCCTGCCTTACTCTTCACCCTGTTTGTTTCATTTCATTTCACGTTTATTTTGCACATCGCCTTTCTGGATGCAGCTATAAGCCATAGAAACAGCAAAATACATGACAAAGATCACACATTCTCCAGTCCAATACAGAAAAAGTCCTAATAAAAGACTTGTTGCCCCCAGAGCCACAGGAGCAGGAGATGGTGAACCAGGCATGATCTTCAGGGGTGTCTATATGAATTGCCCAGCTAGCTGCCCATGAAGCTGCCCTACTCAGGAGGAGGAGGAAATGCATGCAAGCACCCTCCTGGATCAGGGTCCACCTGAGAGCCTCCAGTTCCTATATAAGGTCTTGGACAGAGTTGCATCACTGCTAAAACAGCAGTTCGAGGCTCCCGTGCCCTAAACTGGGGAAAGGGATGCTGCCTCAAATGGCACATATGCCCACTCCAAAACCGATCTTCACTTTCTCCGAGTGAAATTGGCAGGCAGGCAGAGCAGGAGGTGGGGCACTGCAAACAATAGCGGAACAGAATGGGGGAAATCTGCTCATCTAGCTCTCCAGTTATGCACTCTGGTTCCTATGGGTGTGAGAGTCGCTAGCGTTGCTGGCCTTTACATTCAAAACCTGGTGCCTGTGAAAAACTATTCCCTCATAGGGCAATATCACAGCCTGTAGGGTTACTGGATGTGCCTTATTCAATTAGTAAATAATAATAAATAATTTAAAAATCCTCTTTTTAAGAGCTGGTTCAGACATGCAAGCACATCACCTGATTACATCAGTGCAGAGGAATCGCTTGGTGGATGCAAACCATTCTATTCAAGGTGCTGGGAGATGCTGTGAATGTCCTCTCTGTGGTGTAGGGTATTTCATGGTTCACACCAGCATGCAAGTCACCACAACAAGACAGCTAAGTGATATATATGTAAACCAGCCCTAATAATTATAATTCATGTGCGCTCTGTATTTCACTGCTTGTATGCTGCATCTAATCTTTTAATAATTCCACACAGGAACACTGCACAGCTACAATTGCTGCTTATTATGTGCACTGCTTGCTACTCTTTCATTTTCATCTGAATTTGTTGCCTTTGGTAGTGGGGTATTTGATGCATTAGTGCCATTTGTTTATTTTATGTCAACAATTTTATGTAACGCTAAATTATAATGGCCTTTAAGCCGTGCACAAGGAGCTCAATGCAAAAATCAGTTAAAACTATCAAAACAGAATCCAGTTTAAATGCTGCTGGAATAATAATAAAAAACAGGGATTCAGCAGGTGCTGGTGGTTCAGTGGGTAGAGCAGAGGGGGCAGAGCTGTTGGACCTCAGCTAGAAGGGAGTTCCGTGAAACTGGTCTCACAATACTGAACATGTAACTCTGGGTGGATCTGAGATGTCTATCCCATTTCTACAGCAAGTCTCCTTGAGCAGTGGCTGGCCAGAACAGCAAGGGACAATTCCTTGATTAGTTCTGGTTTTTTATGCCACAACCACAGGGCAGCCAATTTGTCGCTGGTACCCACGTCACTTCCTCAAAATTCCAGATTTGCCCCTTGGCCTCAAAAGGTTGGTGACCCCTGTCCCAGAGCAAATGCAACAGAAGATGGCCTTCGTTAGATCAGTAGATATGAATGGAACATATTATATGCTACAGTCGTACCTTTGAAGTCAGACAGAATCCATTCCCGAAGTCCGTTCGATTTCCAAAATGTTCGGAAACCAAAGCGCAGCTTCTGATTGGCTGCAGGAAGATCCTGCAGCCAATCGGAAGCTGCGTAAGCCCCGTCAGATGTTCGGGTTCCAAAAGAACATTCGCAAACTAGAACAGTCACTTCTGGGTTTGCGGCGTTCAGGAGCCAAAACGTCCGAGTAACAAGATGTTCAGGATCCAAGGTACACCTTGGTGCCCCATTATCTTTTGTCAAGCACTGAGTACCACAGGGCAAAGGTTAAGCAGATGTGTGCAAAAAGTCTGAGCTGCATCACCCTCTTAGAACCATCTGGCTTGATTGTGCGCTTCAAGCCAGGCCTTATATGGAGCGCATTCAGACACTCGATTCGAGTTCAGGCAGCAAAACTAGGAAATTTATCAAGCCTCTGGTGGCTTGCCAGACATGCTGATGGGTTGAGTTCAGCTTGGTGGTCACAAACTCTGCAAGCTCCTGAGTATGTGAAGCATTTGGAATGTAAATGCATTACATAAATAACAGCCGTATCTCTGTTGATATTAATTCAAGTCTGGTCTTTGGTGCAGTATATCAGAGACGGGTTTTAGCTCATCGGTAGAACCCATGTGTCAGAGAGCTGGCAAGGAAAACAGGTTATCCAGCCAGTCCCTGACATGCTTTGCATGCAAAAGGGGTCCCAGGTTTAATCCCCAGCAATTCCAGTAAGGGATGGGGGGGGGACCTGTCTGAAACCTGGGGGAACTGCTGACACTTACACATAACACTGAGCTGGATGAACCGATGGTCTGACTGCACTATACAGTGGTACCTCGGGTTACATAACACTTCAGGTTACATACGCTTCAGGTTACAGACTCCGCTAACCCAGAAATAGTACCTCGGGTTAAGAACTTTGCTTCAGTATGAGAACAGAAATCGTGCTCCGGCGGCGTGACGGCAGTGGGAAGCCCCATTAGCTAAAGTGGTACCTCAGGTTAAGAACAGTTTCAGGTTAAGAACAGACCTCCGGAACGAATTAAGTACTTAACCCAAGGTACCACTGTACATCTAAAGGAGCCATGGCTTTAGTCACCCCAAAGGATCCTGGGAACTGTAGTTTGTTTTGTGTGCTGACAGATGTTATGAAACAACTGTTGCCTTATGGAATTAAAATTCTCAAGAGTGGTTTAATACTCAAGCCCTCTTCCCAGGGAATTCTGGGAACTGCAGTTCTGTCAGGGGAACAGGGGTGTCCTAACAGCTCTCAGCACCCTTTATAAACTACAGTACCCAGGATCCTTTGGAGGAAGCCATGACTCTTTCAAGTGGTGTGATAACGCATTAAATCAGGCATGTCCAAAGTCTGTTTTGGGGGCCTAATTGATTTAATCCAGCTCCTGTGGCAGTATATGTCCTGGGGTAAAATCCTTAAAAAAGCTCAGCAAGTTTGGGCATCCCTGCATTAAATGTATAGTACAAACAGGGCCTCAGTATTAACAATTCCCAACGTTGCCTTTGCTATAATGTTTCTGTTTTATACATGCACTTGTTTGAAAGTGTGTAGAGTTCCTTTCTTCTTTCAACACCCCCACCCCCTTTTTTTGCTTGATTTGTCGTTAAGGAGCTTGCACTGACCCAAAAGGGTCAGGATCTGGCCCTACAGTTACCATTTCTCTCACAAATAATTTACAGGTTAGAGCATTACCACTTTGCGTCTGTTATCTTCTTGCCAGACTCAAATCTGCCTACAACCCACACACAAGCTCACTATTTGTTAACAAGTGAATTGCTTGCAAAAAGGCTTCGTTGTCAATATCAGACACTGAATGCTCTTGCCCACGCCGGGCTCTCCATCCATATCCATTCAAGACACCTGAGAAACAAACAAATGGAAGGCACTTATGAGGGCAGAGGACATTCTTTGTCTGCAATACTATTCACTCTTCTTCTACTCCTTGGTTGGAGTACCTCAGTTCTAGAAACGGCCTTTTGTCATTCCTCCGCCACCGCAAAACATTTCCTATCAGAAGGACGAGTGTCACCATACCTTACTTTCTCTGACGAAAACAGAGACATCCTATGTAATAATAATAATTTTACTATTTATACCCTGCCCATCTGATTGGGTTGCCCTAGCCACTCTGGGCGGCTTCCAGCATATTTAAAAACATAATAAAACTATAATTTAAAAAAATTCCCTATACCGAACTGCCTTGACATGGCTTGAGGGGACAGATAACTCCATACCCCCCGTCCAAACATCCTAAGGAAAAGCAGGACAGCTTCTGTAAATCCTGGACCGTGCTTGAAAAATAGGGACACTTTGAAGGTTTGTACCACTACACCACCATTTTCCTGAGAAAACCCTTTAATCCCTATTTTATTTTATTCTTTGGCAGATTTATAAAAAGAAAAACAAACAAACAAACAAATATTAGAATGGGGCAAGATTACACAGGGACACACAAAGCATTTTTTTATTTAAAAAAAGACTTCTTGCTCTCCACTCTATTCCTCCTTTCTTCCTGCCCAGGGTGGCCCTGCTCCTCATGAGCCTGTGTGTGCCATGTGCCACGGTGCCTCGTCTGTGGTGGCCTCTCGTTCTGCTCTCCAGCAGCTGCTACAAACTGCCCATGGGAGAAGCTTGGCAGCGGCGGCCTTTAAGAGGCAATGAGATGCTCCCTCACCGCCTGGGTCAAGCGTCGGCTCATCCTTCTCCCTGAGCTCAGCAGGTAGCACTGCCAGGGGAAATAGGGATATTCTGGGATCAAATCAGAAGCCGAGATGGCTTTTGTAATTCCGGGACTGTCCCTGGAAAATCGGGGCACTTGGAGGATATGCTTGCAGGCTTCCCACAGGCTATTGTAAGAACAGATTTTTGGCCTTTGGTCTGACCCGGCAAGACCCTTCTGATGTTCTTACGGCAGTATTTTTTGAAATCCCCTCTCCCTTCCCCCTGCCACGTTTGAGTCCATGTGGTTGCTATTTTTGGTTTCCTTATACACCTTGCTCCTCTATTTACCGTATTAGCCACCTTCTTTGTTTTCTAAAGGGGATTTAAAAAAAATTAAAAATCTCAAGCAGCAGAAGCAAAAGGGAAGGATAAGGAAGATGGATCTCATGTCTCGGTCCCAAAGGTCTTGATGAGACTGCTTGCTCGCCGTTTCAAGGAAACCCAGCGAGGGAGCAGACTTTTCTTCTTGAAGTGTGGGTGGCCTTGTGTCGTTCGCATGAAGAAACAGAAGCGGCAAGGGCTATTTTTAGCCTAAAGTAGGCCAGCCAGCCCCAGAAAAAGTTTTACTAGGAAGAATATTTTTTAAACTGGGGGAGGGGAAAACGTGGAGAGGGGAAAACAGAGAGAGAAAGAGAAGCAGAAAAAGAAAGAGACATAACTGAAAGGGGTTCCACATCAAAAACACAAGCAGGGTAGAAGGGGAGCCTCTCTAGACAAGCTAGTCTTTGTGTTCTAAGGAACCCAGTAAGTAAATATGAAATGCTCCTTCTTTAAACATAGAATTAACTCTCAGAATGGTTACCCTTTGCGGGTGGTAATATTTTGCAAAAGAGGCTCCCATTAACCTTTCTCTAATATACACACACATTTAAAAAAAATAAATCTGCCTGCCAGATTGTGTTTTTTCAGACCTCCAAGTGTCCCTATTTTCTAGGGACGCTCCCATATTTATGTACAGAAGCTGTCCCAGCTTCTGATTTGGTCCCAGACTGTCATGCTTTTCCTTAGGACGTCCCTATTTTCATTGGAGAAACGTTGGAGGGTATGGAGTTATGCGACCTCTGAGTCAAGGAGATAAGTAACTCTACAACCTCTAGAAGACATCTGAAGGCAGCCCTGTACAGGGAAGTTTTTTAATGTCTAATGTTTTATTATACGATACAATAATCTTTCTTGTCATTGTCCCATACAGAACAACAAAATTGAAAAAGTCTACATTAGACATTCAAAAACCCACAAGCCTGCTATCCCAGCTATCCCAGCCTGGTTAGCCCCCTAAAAACTCTGATACCCCATAACTGAATACAATATACTCACATAAAGACTACCTTAAAGGTAAAGGGACCCCTGACCATTAGGTCCAGTTGTGACCGGGGTTGCGGCACTCATCTCGCTTTATTGGCCGAGGGAGCCGGCGTACAGCTTCCGGGTCATGTGGCAAGCATGACTAAGCCGCTTCTGGCAAACCGGAGCAGTGCACGGAAACACCGTTTACCTTCCCACCAGAGCAGTACCTATTTATCTACTTGCACTTTCACGTGCTTTCGAACAGCTAGGTTAGCAGGAGCAGGGACCAAGCAACGGGAGCTCACCCTGTCGCGGGGATTCGAACTGCCAACCTTCTGATCGGCAAGACTACCTTACACAGCGTTTAAGACCAAAATCGCATTTGGATAGAAACTCGCATTTCTCAGGCGGCTAGTCCAATCTTTATAACCCTGTACCTTCCAGAAGGCAGAAGCTGAAAGAGATAATTTCTGGGGTGCACGCTATCCTGCTGTTTTTATCTATTATGTTTTTATATGTGTTGAAAGCCAAGCTGCCCAGAGTGGCTGGGGCAACCCAATCAGATGGGTGGGGTATGTATAGGAAAATTATTATTATGATTGAATAGGACATCCCTATTTTCATCAGAGAAATGTTGGAAGGTATGTGTTTCTGGAGATCACAGCATGTTACAACGAGCAGCACACTGGATTAATTGCCGTTTGTGTGTACGTGTGTGTATTTTAGACTTATGTTTCTTCAAGTACCAAAACGATGGAGGATTAATAATTAGCAAAGGCCTTGATGATTTATGCTTTACAAGCTGTAATGGCCAATCACATAAATATGCTCTCTGATGTGCAGTATACTCTCTTGAAACAGTTCCCTGCTGGACCGTGATTCAAAGCTTTATGACGTGACTTACAGGAGCAGTTATTGTTTTGGTTGTTTGCAGCGGTCATGGAAGTTGGTTTTAAGTGTATCTGTTTCTACCGTTTCCCCACGTAATTGCAGCAAAACCAAGGCCTCATCCACACTTTTGCTTGTCCCGAGCCTAGAAAGCATAGGTCCAAGTGGTTTTCACTTGTCGCACCCTTTTCCCAGGGAAAACCCGCTCTTTAGTGGAGAGCCAGTGTGATGTAGTGGTTAAGAGCAGTGGGCTTGTAATCTGGTGAACTGGGTTCGCGTCCTCATTCCTCCACATGCAGCTGCTGGGTGACCTTGTGCTAGTCACACTTCTTTGAAGTCTCTCAGCCCCACTCACCTCACAGAGTGTTTGTTGTGGGGGAGGAAGGGAAAGGAGAATGTTAGCCGCTTTGAGACTCCTTCGGGTAGTGATAAAGTGGGATATCAAATCCAAACTCTTCTTCTTCTAAATCAGAGCAAACATCAGTCTGGAGAAGATCTGAATTGCCATTTGCTCTACTGGGTTTACCCCCAGGGGAAAGCTGTGGGGCAGGAGAAAGTGTGAATGAGCTCTAATCAGTGTCGGATTTATGTATAAGCTAAACAAGCTATAGCTTAGGGCCCCACTCTCTTGGAGCCCCCCAATTTTTTCCACTATTAATAGATTCCTAATTGTATTTCAGTTCAACAATTATTTTGAAAAAAATACATATTTTGTTATGTGCAAATGGCTTTAGATACCTATTAGGTCCATAAATTACCATATAAGCAACACAAGTCAGCACAAAGAACAGTGACAATTTGTTGTTGACAAAGGACAGCTGGACATATAAAGGGCCACATTACCTTCAGTAGCTTAAGGCTTCATCAAACCTAAATCCGGCCCTGGCTCTAATACTCAAATGGGGGGGGCACCCAGGTAGATACCAGGAGGGGTATGAAGGCAGCCCCCCCCCAAGTGTCCCTCTTTTCCAGGCACAGGCCCGGATTTACAGAAGCCATCCCGGTTTCTGATTTGATCCTGGAATGTCCTCCTATTCCTTAGGACGTCCCTATTTTCATTGGATAAATGTTGGTACACTGGCCTTGAGAAAGATAGGAACCTCTGAAGAGCTGCTATTTTGTTCTAATGATACTGTTAGGAAATGTCCAGTTTCATTCCTCTTCAAATATCAGCATCCATTGCATCAAAGACTAGGGCACAGACAAGAACACATACAACAATGGATGAGAATCCGGGGCCACTTTGGCAATCTCAAAGCATAGGATTCACAAGAGGGAGACTTGTTTTTGAGCAGGGCCAGATTATCTAACAAGTTAAAAAAAAGTCTCTGGTCTAGAGCCCAATGTTTTCATAACAGAATTTTTCTTTTTAAAAAATTACTTTGCTGTAATTACTTTAAAAGTAACTTTGCTGAACCTGACCTGAGGCTAAAGCTGACAAATGCTATGCCCAAGACTTCACTTCACGAAGGCAACATTGCATAAGAAAGGCAACACTATGGTTTACAAAATATGAGTCATCCATGCGCCTTGATCTGTAGATGAAACAATTTTTTTATTAAGTAGTTCTGCTGAGACCCACAGCAGTTTTCAAGTGTTCTTTGCAGGAGGGGAACGGTTAGCAACAACTGCATTATGTAAACCTCCCCCTAAATTCTCACACTGTTTTTCCTGTATGCTCAAGTCGTTATCCTTATAGATGCAGTATTCTCTGGCATTTTTGGGAGGGGAGGGAGGAATAATCCGTGAAATTATTCGAGTGTGTTAATCGATATTTGTTAGCAATGAATAGATCTTTCTTATTTTTACCAGCTAAGAGCAAGAGCAGCAGAATGATTAAAGTCGCTGAAATTTTCTCTCCTGAGGGTATCAGGAATGGAATAAAAGTTAATTATCTAATTACAGCAAATTTGAGTTTTGTACAACTTGTCAATATTATCAACAGGAAACTAATATAAATACTTTAGATGCATACTTTATAGGATTCACATCAGTCTTTTATTATTATTGATTTTAAACTTGTTGCAAATTGATTGTTTTTGTGTGTGTTTTCATTTGCCATTTTGTACATGACTTTTACAGGGTTTGTTTTTTTGTTTTGCCAGAGAGCAAATGTTTACAAATTAAAAGTAACTCTACAAAATCAGTGGAGGTATATGTATTAAAAAAAATAAATCAATAGCGCATACTATGAATTACCTTGTCTGTCAATAATGTGTCCACCAGAGCTAAGGGTTGCACAAGTCCTACATATTTACTCCTGAGAGTAACTCCTCCTTGCTTTCCACAATCTTGGGGAGACATTACCCATAATTCATCACCAGCAATACCTATGTAGAGAACAATCTCTGGAGACTGGTTTTTAGGACAAATGCCTTTCTGTATGTTGACAAGCATGTCAATCTTTCCACTTTCCCGATTGCTAGATTAAGCGCTGTGGCAGCAAATGGTGACAAACTGGAAGCCCTTGGGATTTTCCCATTTCTGGGGCCTATTCCTACAAAATCATTGGACTTTTCAGCCCTCAGGTGTGTTCTTAGAGTGCTTTCCCCAGAATGACAAGAGAATGGACCCCCTCTCATTTCAACAACACATCTTGCATTATTTAAATCCCCCAGCAGCTCTACTTAGTGGCAACAAACTGGTCTTAAGATTTTTTTTTTCCTGAATCCACCAACACCTGAATGTGTTGCCTTATCAGCCTGATTCCTTATCGGCAACGGTGGAAAATAATTCTAGTCCCTGCTGGGCCTGTATGTGGATATTGTTTGTGGTTGTTTACAGAAGGCCGCCATTACTGCTCACACCAGTAGACTGTGAATTAGGTTGGAAAGCAGTGTCTGCACAAATGGAAAGGATGATGGGTGGACTTCTCAAATGGAGTCAGTCAGTGGCCAGACAGGGATTAGTTCCTTGTTCTCTTTCCAGCTGAACATACATGGAGACTCATGGTCCTTTCACTCTGTCTGTCTGTCTCGTCTTTCCATGCACCAGTGGCAGATTGGGTGATGTACCGCTGATGCAGATGGAGACAGCCTTATGACAGCCTCATGTTCCACCCATCTGAACAGTCCAGCAAGCAGCCCACCTCCCCGTGTCTGATGTGGAAAAGCCACCCAGGTTGCCACATTTTTCAAAGGGATGCATGGAACAGCCTCTGTTCGGACATCATTCACTGGCACAGTGTCTCGTTAGAGGTAGGCTTGAGCAATGCATCACAGAAAGTCAAGCCAATGTCGGGGATTGAACAGGAATATGATAAAAAGCTCTGTGTCTGTTCAACGTGCCCCCACCTCCCCAGCACTTCCTCTGGGCTGCCACTCAGATGGAAAAGACCAGCTGTCAGAAGACATGTTAGAGCAGATGCATAACTATACACCTGGGAGGAAAAGTCACCTGCTTGTGAGCGTGCAAAAATGCACAAAAGAAGAAGGCAGAGTCGAAGAAGTAAACAGAGGGCAAGGGGAGGCCAACATTTACTTTTGTTTACGGGGGGGGGGGGAGTGCACAAAGGACCTGTCGGACCAAGACACAAGGTCAATCCCAGGACCCATTGCTGGAAGGAGGGTCATTTGGTCCACATTTCTGAAAGGAGATGGAAAAAGGCAGCTGGCCATGGCTGATGCCCAAATGCTTTTTGGAAGTGACATTCAGTGAGCTGTGACATTCGTATAATGGAGTTATGGGTCTGTCTGCTTGTGTGCACATGTCATCCCCTTGATGTATGTTTGCGCTCACTGCCTATCTCACAGCTTCTATTATTCTGTCTGCTCGGTTGCCGGGATGTGCTGGGGCTTTGCAAAACATGCAGATTCTGGGGCTCCGTACCAGTTCTGGAATGTGTTCTTTTAATTTGCCTGCCTGTTCTAATATAAATGCTTTATTAGCATTTAATGTGCTAAACTGCATGCTCAAGAGTCAGCTCTCACATGATTGGATTCCTGTGCAGATGACACTGGCAGGATTCCTACGCATGTCAGAATTATTGTGTTACCCATGGGAAGAATATTGGTAGTAGTCAACTAATTTTTACTCAGAGTAGACTCAGTGAAATTAAATTAGCCACATCCATTAATTTCACTGGGCCTACTCTGAGCAAAACTTAATACACCCTATCTACTATATTTATTTGTTTGCTTCTGTATTTCTGAGTCATCCTGTTATTATCAAGAGAGAGAGGCAGTAGGGAGCAAGAACAGAGTAAGTGTTGCACTGGGAGCATTGGATTGGCTCCACCACTGCACCTCCACCACTCCAGCCTCCCTGACACCTCACCCCTCTCCCTTTTGGTAACCAGCAGCGACCTCAGCATAGAGAAGCAAGATTAGCAGCACAGCCCTCTCCTGCCCCATCCCACCCCACCAACCACTATTGGATGAAGCACTGTAGCACTTGCCCAAGGAAGGGTGAGACAAAATATGGGAAGCCGAGTTGCATAAATGTAGCACAGGAGAATAAACCTGAAACCAGTGCCAATCATAGGCCAGGGGCTAAGATGAGGCTTCTGTGCAGAAGAGCAGTAAAGTAGTAATGGGATTTCAATTGCGATCTCCTCTAGCTGGTTTTCATCAGATCAACCTATATTCTTGACTGTTCAGCATTTTCTGGACGTGCAAGTGTCTGAGTAATATACCCTTGAAAGGAAAAGGATTATAGGGAGGGAAGAGACTTCCCTTGACAGGCGTTGCTAAATTCTGTGCTGACTTCTGCAAAGGCTCTCACGAAAAGAGCAGCTCAACTTGACACCAAGCCGGCACAACGGGGCACATCTCTCTGTGACAACAGTCAGAAGGCGCATGCTACAGAGACATATACCAAAGTCTTTGACTAAAGGCTCTCGTGTGCTTTTAAGGGTTTGGCTACACAAACCAGCTTTAAACCTGCCAGGGCCTCCTACAAAGAATGCTGGAAACTTTTTCGTGAACAGGCTTCAGCAAAGCCACTAGTCAGGGACATTGTGGCCGAGGCCCCTCTCTCCTGGCAAGTGAATGAAGTCTTTGCAAGGTTTTCAGATCGTGCTATTGTCTGGGACAGATTAGCTCAAATTCAAACAGCCCAGAGATGGAAGGAAGCTGAGGCAGTCTTTTTGCAGGAGGCTGTTTGTTTGGTTATCTTCTCTTTTGCTAATCTGTTTTATTCATTCATTTGTTTATATGAGAATTTATTTGGTGCTTCATCACCATCTTTCATCTGTGTGTTTGCACGGCACTTTCACACAAACTTGTGACTTACAAGATATCAAATGAACAGAAAGTATAACAATTCAAAATCATATTAGAAACCATCAGAGTTATAATATTAATAAATGCCAGTTTTTTTTAAAATCCAGATATCATTGTGTAAAAAGTGATGGAAAAACTAACCTAATTAAACAGCCAAAACTAAACAGAAGATAAAATAACACCAACACAAAAACAGAACAGTGGCCTGCAAAACACCATGTTTCAAATGAGGTCCCTATTTCTAGTAGTTTGGTTCCAAGAGTCAGACCCCTCCAGATGTCATTTTTGTTGTGCATTCATGATTATTTGTGCTCATGGCAGTACTGGGGCAGTTATACATGATCCCACTATGAATACTGTTGACACCAGCTAAAGCTTTAGAGTGGACATTTCCAACCAGCACATGTTCCTGTTGAAATCCTGTCACTTTTAATACCACAAACGTTCCCTCTGTGTGTTGTTTGGCTTTTGTTGCACTGTAGTGTAAGAGTGGCCTTCCAGATGGAAATAATGAGATACCCCTGGGGAAGCATCACAGCAAAAGTGGAATGACGTGCGGATGACCCAGTATAAATCCACCTTTAATGCGCTATTATTCTTGTCAATTTCATGTTGCAAAATACAGCTGTTTAAAAAACAACTACCCACCAATTTGGAGGGGCCCTCAATCTTCAGCATGTAAGGACCCCGCCCCATTTAAGATACTGTATACACTTCCACCCTGGTTTTCACCCACAAGTTTATAACAATTAAAACCACAGTATCATAATAAAACCACAATATCAAGCAAAATAGAATGGGAAATACAATTGGAACAAGCTGTTAAATTAAGAAATAAGGGAATGGAAAATGGAGCTTTAGGACCCACCAAAGGTATTTTGCTGTGTTAGGAAAAGGAGAAGATGGCACCTCTCTGTTTTTTTGTAAACAAAAATCAAAACAGCGAAACTGTCTGGCAGCTGAATCTCACTTCAGCACTGGCAATGGGACAGCGTCCACTGCATCTGAAGGCACCGGGCTAGCTATGGGCATGCTTCAATATCTTGGTATCATTACCTGCCGTCCAGTATCTGCTGCCTAAGGCAGCTGTCTCATTTTGCCTCATAACAGGGCCGGCCCTGTTGAACTTTTTTCTTTTTTCAGTCTCTTGCAGTCTTTGAGAAATGAAACTGTTCCCACCCTCAACTTCAGTCAGCGGTTTAAATTGTAATGCTCCTTTGAAAGATGGTTTACATTTCTAATTGAGAGCTAAAGGTTGTATTTCTGCTGGATAAAGAAGACGCTTTGCTAAAGATACAGGTCGAACCACTGAACACAGATGCCTCCCCTTCTTTTTCTAATTTCCCTTTGTTCTCTGCTGTTCTCTTCCTGAGGTGAAAAGGTATTCAGCTGAGTACACAGCCTGTCACGTTTTACTACTTAATGCAAAGTCAGGTCCTAGTGAGAGCAATTTGTACTCCAGCATGTGGGAAAACATTCAAATATTTTTTCCCCTCTGCCAAACTACTGGTTATTTTTCAAAGAAAGAAAATCCACCTCATTGTTCCTCAGCAGCGGACTAGAAAGATATATAATTAAGGGGTAACACCTTATAAGATGAGCAATTCTGAACCTGCTGTGTGTGCGAACACACGGGAAAAACTTCTGCGTTTATATTACTTGCTCTGCAAAGACTTCTACATCAGATGCTGTGGGACTTGAATCTGGAAACTTGCAGGTCTGCTATGGGCTTCCTGCTTCCTTCACCAATGGGGTAGCACTATTGATACCACTGTTCTAGAGGATGGAATTGGAGATCATTTAAGATGGGGCAGTATCACCACACAGACAATTTACACATGGAAATTTTATGCAGATCTGCATCCTCTTTTGTCCCGTTTCGGCAATGCATTTTTTTCCCCTTGGTCCATCCTACCTGCTGGTAAGGAAAGGGGACAGTTGTGTGTTTGTGTATCTGTGCACCCATGCATCTGAACACAAAATAGCAGCAAAAGTGGCAGGTCACAATTCCAGTGAACAGAAATCTGAGAGAAATGCCGCGTTTCCAAAATTGCATTTCCCACAGATTTCTGTTCACTGAAACTGGTATCCTAAGAGATATGCGGTTGCCTCTCTCTGCCTCTTCTCTTTCCCTACCACCCTGACGCCTCTCTCTCTAGATATATATAACACCACATTTTACAGTGAAGCAGAATGGGGGAAGGTGGGGAGGAGTCCCACGTCATATTTTCTCAGGCATCACAAAGCCATCTAAAACTTGTTTGTTTGCCTCAGGAAAGAACAGGTCTTTTTCTTTAACTCTGTGATGCATGCAATTCGGAACCCTACCTGAAGTGACATTTCTTTTCCTCACAGACCAAAAGAACCCTTAGGCACCATTGTAACCTTGCTGCTTCAAAAAATAAGGAACAAAAACTGAGCACTGTTGAAAAGGGGTGCACGGAATATAGATTTCCTTCCCAAAGTAGTAATTCAAGTCGCCACCGTGGTTGCATTCCAAACCTGCCTTTGTGAAGATTCAGTGGATGAATTTAGCTTCACGTTTAGTTGGATTTGACTGGTCACCCAATCTGGAGTCTAGTGTGCCTTCAAAAAGATACACATTGAATTCATATCACTGGCGCATCTTTGCCAAATGATGTGTGTTTACCTTTGCTGAACCTCTCTGCCTAGTCATGCCTCGCTGTTTGCCTTTGTAGTCTGCGGAAATAATCTTTGTCTCAACATTTCTGTTTGCTAGTAATGACATAAAAACCTTAATATCATCATTACCAATATAGCATTCTGCTAGAGTTGGAGCTGGGAATAAACTTTATATACCTTGACTTACAATTTCAGGCCCGAACACCCTCACTATTTCATTATCCTTCCTCGTTTTCTTGTTCTTATCTGCAGTAAGTGACTGACAAGGTTCAAATACTTCACACTTTTATCGTTCCCCTCATTTCCTACTGATCTCATCTCTGCTTTGGGTGCGTGCATTTTAATATTGGTTCATGGAGATAAAGACTTTCTCAGCAAAATATTGTTTGTTGCATCGTAGGGCATGTCATTTTAGGGGGTGCCAATTTCAGTGAGAGGTCATAAAATATGTTTTGGGGTATGAGGAATTCAAATCTGCCGTTACCTTTGTGACTGGACAACATTTAGCTTGGCAAGTCTACATTTGATGAAGAAGCACACAAATTGCTTTCAGAAAACCAAGAAATTTTAATTCTACCTTCTGTCAGGTAAAGCTAAATAAATAAATAAATAAACAAATAATCAAGCACTTAGCAATCATTTTTAATTATTTCTATGTATTTCTACACACATTTTACCTTCCAGGCAAAACAAAATTATATTAATTTAACCCCAAAACAATCTTTTGAATCCTCAAGTCATGTTACAAATGTTTTAGCACCCCTCATTCTTGGAATCCGAAAGCTGAAAAATTCAACACAAACCTATGTTGGGAGGTTTCCTACACCATTCTTTCTGTGCCAGAGAAGCCAACTTGTGCGCAAGATGGAGGAGGCCTGGCACACGCTGCACATGTGTGACATCATGTGTGTGTTGCTCGTCATGCATGTGATGTTGCATCATCGGGAGGAGGCCAAGTGCGGAGCTTCAATGGTCAGCAGCTCCTCTTCTCTCACGTTCAGGAGGAGCCGGCTACTGAAGCCGTTCCCCGTGCTTGGCTCTGTGTTCAGACTTCTCCACCCCATCAACACTGAGGGGGGCTGGCCCCCTCCTAACAGTTGTTAGGAGGGGGGAGGGCGAAGACACTTCTGCCCCAAAGAGTTGATGCACCTGGTCTGTGCCATGTTACTCTGGGACTGTAATTTCCAATGATATCACACAGGTACATAGGCAGTTGCCTTATAAATCAGATCATTGGTGATGCCAGAGATTGAACCTGTGGCCTCAGGGGTCAGCAAACTTTTTCAGCATGGGGCTGGTCCACTGTCCCTCAGACCTTTTGGGGGGCCGGACTATATTTTGGAAAAAAAATATGAATGAATTCCTATGCCGCACAAATAACCCAGAAATGCATTAGCACACATTCTACTCATGTAAAAACTGTCAGGAGTTCAGCCTACACTCGAGTAGGACCTTGGTAGAGACACATGCCCGACTGGCATGTTCTCTCCCTCCTGGTCAATCGTTCGGGAGCTTCAAAAGCTTTCTTCAGCCCAAACATCACAGCGACCAATGCCAACTGACACGGGCACACTTAGAGATCCGCAGAGTCTTCGCAGCTTGCGTAACAGACCTCAGCAACTCAGCGTTTTGGCTAATCTACTTTATTTACATATAAACACACGGAGCACTGCAACATGGCTCCCTCTCTCTCTAGCATCAGACAGCAAAGAGAAAAAGAACAAAGGACAGCAGTCCAACTTCACGGAACACAGTAACACAAACACCCTGTCTCCGTCACTTCCCACTCTGTGGAGACAAAACATATCACCGTCATGTGATAGACAAAAATCCCATGACTGCAATTATAGAACAGGAATTCCAACCAGGCATGCCCCACAAATAACCCAGAACAAATTACATTCTACTCATGTAAAAACAGGATCCGGCCCCAGGGCCTTAGTTTGCCTACCCATATTCTAAATGCAAGGCAGATTCCCTACCTCTGAGCCACAGCTTGAGCATGGAAAGAAAGGTGGAATGTCAAATCATAAGAGAAATGTATAACAAATTTGAATTTTGAAATTAATCAGTTAAAGTTATGAAAATCTAATAAAAAAATTAATTTTTAAAAAATGAATGATGGGAGTTGTAGTCCACAAGCTCGGGAGGACACCAGGCTGAGGAAGGTTGGCACAGGCAATAGCTTGATATGTCTATGGTTTCACTTCCTGAGACAGCTTCCTCAGAAGAGAGAGAGAAGAGCAAGCCTGGGTGGGCAGGCCGAAATGTTTGATTTGCAGGGTTTGCAACTCAAATAATCCTGTCTTAGATCGAAACAAAAGAAAACCCAGTACCATTTAGTCAAACAAAATCAGCTTCTGCACACCTTATCTCTTTAAGCACAGTCCTTCCCCTTATGGGAATTGTAGTTTATTTAAGGTGCTAGTAATTGTAGCTCTTTGAGGGGTAAACTACAGTTGCCTTGTTGTTGTTGCTTGGTGTAGGAATGCACTTTGAATGTATGGTGTGTTCACAGCCTGAACATGGGAAAGGTTTCCCAAGAGTAGGGCAATTTAGAGAACATGCTGTTCCGTGCCTCACAATATGTATTGCCCCAGCAGTGTGAGGACAGCTGGGATTTGGCAGGTCTAAGACACGCATGCGCCACAGACGCACAATGAATTGTAATAAAGTTAAGACAATATAGAATGCCACTCTATCAGCCTCTCAATTTCCTCTCAGCCTACGCTGCTAAAACAACAGCTTAGCAAAGGCAGGAGAGAGCTGTCGCCATTAGCACTCCATTAAATTACCTCATTATGCTAAAGTGTAGAAACATGACCTCTTACACTCTCCTTTTTATTATGCCTCTCTACCTCTAGTAGAATACGATGCAAAGGCAGTAGCGCCTCAGTCCCCAGATGTTGTGGCCTAATGTACCAAATTGAAGGGGCTTCTGATGAGGGCCAGGAAAATGCCAGACAGCATTTCTTCCCTAATTGGTAAACGGCAGGCCTACTGAATCCTCAGAAGAAATAGTTTCACATACTGGATGCATTTTAAAGTGCACATTTTGACAGTGGGTTTATTTTTATCATACGGTGATGGCATCAGAATATTACATGGGTCAGAGTGGCGGGTCTGGGTTCTATCTCAGATGCTTAAATCACTGTGTTTGAGGCAAAGAAGTAACACTGTTTTGGCCTCAAGAGATGAAGGAGGCACCATCCCTGCTTGATTGTATTTTCAGGGAGCAGGCCGGAGTGTGGGGCTGGGAGGGTAGGGCTTCATTGAACTTTTGTCCCTTGTGGGCCCTCCTCTCACCACATCTGACCCTTTTGATGCAAAATAACAAAACAGGTACTTTAAGCCACCCCAGAACTGGCCCTATCGAATATTTTCCAAGACAATAGCACACATTCACACTACGAAGAACTCACAAGCCACCTACTCTCAGCAGCCAGGAGCATCATAACTAGACACTGGATGGACCTGTCAGGAGTTAACATGGACCACTGGTAGCAAACTCTGTGGGAGACAGCCTGACTAGAGAAGCTAACCAACAAACTGAAACGAGCACGGGGACAAATAAAAGAAGACGCCTTCACCCCGGTGTGGCTCCCCTTCATTACACATACAGCCCAACAAGACAACAACGAGAACCCACCGACAGCATGTGAATGGATATGGTTAATTTGACCTAACAAACCCTCCCCCTCACAAATGCAAACAAAACTCACTGCAGTCGACTGAACGCAATAATCAGCCATGCCCTGGGGGGCCCCAACCTCTCTCACTGCCAATGAAAACTAATAAATGAATAGAAAGAGAACCTACCCACATGACGCTGACTCTCTCTCTCTCTCTATATATATATATATTAAAAAACCCAGCCAGTTGCACAGTGTTTTTTCTTCTTCTGGAATGCCACTCCATGTCTTCCACTTCCCCGCCCCACCCCAGGCCCTTAGATATCTGTTTTAGCTTTTCCATAGAAGTAAAGGTAAAGGGACCCCTGACCATTAGGTCCAGTCGTGACCGACTCGGGGGTTACGGTGCTCATCTCGCTTTATTGGCTGAGGGAGCCGGCGTACAGCTTCCGGGTCATGTAGCCAGCATGACTAAGCATCTTCTGGCGAACCAGAGCAGCGCACGGAAACGCTGTTTCCATAGAAGTAGATTTAGTGAATCAGCCAGGGTAGATAGAGGGTTATCCTGGAAACAGGAGCAATAGGCAGCAAGGCAGCAATAGCAGCAGCCTCAGCCCCAGCATGCCAGCACTTGAGAAATTGGGATTTCTAATACAAAACCTGCCAGTTTGCCCCATAACTTTTACCCAGTAGTTCCAGCTGGCATTTATATGCCACAGGCAGCATGTGCGCTCGAGGTGCCAAAGCAGAAAGGGTCAAAAAATGGCAGCCTGGTGGCTTAATCCTGACACTTCCTCAACTGGGTGAGATGCCAGTTGGTCAGGTTCCAAATACAGAATGAATCTTTCACGAGTGCAGTGCCTTGTGACAAATACTTCCAATGATTTAGGTGCTGCTGTCTCTTTGGCAAAATATATAGGGGAAAGGAAGTGCTACGCTGCATGTTTCAGAAAGATAAGCACACTGGCAACGTTCCTAAAATAAAGGAACTGCACTGAGATTTTGAAGGTTAGCAATGGGTTCTGCTGCTGAGCTCTCTGATGATTTTCGGTGTGCTGCAAATATCTGATTCTAGGCAAAATTCACATGGCAGTAACAATACTCCCTGGTGTTAGGTATTTTGCAATAGTTGGTTCTCAGAATACCAGGTCAGCTTCTTCACTGGGTCTCACCTGGCAGACCCAAGGGGATAGAGTCCAGTGTCATCACAGATAGAGTCCAGTGTCATCGCATTCCACAGACACTAACAATATCAAAACCCCAGTCCCCTAACCCCAGTGAGCTGCTTGCTCAGAATTAATTTGCAACTCAATCCCCAACAATTTAACACTCAGCCGTCATTCGACTCTCATGCATGTAACCCAATCCTCCTGGGTCAGGTTTTATCACCACCTCATTTCCCAGAATCAAGAGTTGGCATCATCGGAGGGGAGGAGCCACATCTCAGGAGCAGAGCACATTCTTTGCATGTGGTAAAATCTGAACCAGATTCAGTCCTTGGCACCTCCAATTAAAAGAATCAAGCAGATGGGAAAGGCCACTACTAGTCAGAACAGTCAAGACCAGGTTAGATGGAGCAAGGCCATTTCAGAATAAGGCAGCATCACAGGCTTGTCCTGCTGTCTTGATTTACTGTCACACATAATGCAGTCGCAATCCTGGCATACTTCTGAATATCTCAGCAAAATGAGTGTGTGTGTGTGTGTGTGTGCGTGTGCAGACAAACCTGGCTGACAGCTGCATAAATCAATAGAATGCACTTTAATCAGCTTAAACTTGCTTTCAGAAATTGCACTGTATTTTGACAGTCACACCCTATCATTGGTTGTATAGCAGTGGCAGTGGACAGGGTAAGGAATTAGGCTGATTGTAGGAATAGATAAACTGGTGAATATCTGATTCTCTCAGTTTCTCATTTTCCCAGTCTTTGGTCCTCCTCATTTCCATATCACTTGTGTGTGTGTGTGTGTACTTTAAAGGCCTTGTGAAAATTTCACATATTCATACAAATTTCTCTTAACATGCACATTTTTATATGCAGTTTTGTGTACTACACACACCTTTGCAAAGTAATTTTCCCCAATATAATGCATTTCTTTGCATGTTGTTTTCACCAACCAATAACATAATACAGTATGTGTCAATGATTGTAGCCAGCCACTGATATTTCAAAGACTCTAGCCTTAACTGGGCATTCAAAACATGTGAATAGAAATATCACAGAGCAGTACAGCATCAGATCAGTCAGAAACATGTTGGATGTGTATAGGCTGATGTAACCTTGCATACCACATCTGGGGGGAAGCCAATGCACATAGAGTTGAATGCCCAAGTTGAGCTTATTTTTATTGCAATACTTTTTTGCATCAAATCTACCTGAATCTGGGATTAAATTTGCAAAAAATGCATTTTTTCTGCTGATACATAATACACAATAGGGCAAACGTATATAGAGAGGGGAGGCGTTTCAGAGATAATGTCAGAATGAGTGCACTGCTCATTCTGTATGTTAAATTTCAGAAACACCTTAATAATAATAACACAGGCTACAACAGGCAGTAGATAAGGAATGAGTTCTATGAAAGATTTTAAAGTTTCAGATCATGCGGAAGGTAACCAAAACAATCAAGAACAATTCTGGGAAACAAATGATTTAACAGAAGCTGGCAATTAACCTATAATTGTGCTGAATTTTCCATTTCTCTTCGTGTTTCTCAATTATGTTGCTTGCATGGTGCCTTTCTTTTTAAATTAACTTGCTAGCTCTTTCCAGACAGGGAGTATGTGTTTCTTATGTTTAAAACAAAAAAATGTAACAGCACAAAACCTCTCCACAGGTTCCTGATCCTAATCTCAGTACCCTTCTGGCTGCATTTGAAATTCAATTATGACTATTGGCTTGATCTTCGGTTCTAGTGTGCAAAGCAAAATCTGGTGCAAGGGCTTTTGCAATAGTACACTTTCATGAGCTGCAATGTTGCATCAGTGCAGGGAACACATGACCCCTTTCCCCAAAAGATATCTATGCCTATAGAAGAAGCCATGGGAGGGTTGTTTGATTTATGGTTTGTTTTATTTTGGTTTTAAAAGCTTTACTTTTGGATACCATCTTGGGGAACCTGGTTCAGATTGAAAGGCCATTTTTCAATGCTTCTATAAGCATGCAAATGTCTGGAGAAGTTATTTGTAGCAGATATAAGAAGGAAGAACAATGTCATGGAAAAACTTTTTCTTGAAACTCTGGGCTTTTAAGTTCTCAAGAGAACTAGTCACAAAGAGTGGCACATTTGTCTCTGTCCTTCAAACTGTCAGACTCAAAGTTCAACAGTTTCCTGTACAAGCACACACTTTCGCTTGTCTGCAGGGAAGCCTGACCTAGCAGCTACAGTGTTCCTTGTTCTTTTCTAATACTGGTTTTTTTCATCTGTGCCAGCAATTTTCAAAAGGTCTGGACATTCCATATAAAAGGTAAAGGTACCCCTGCCTGTATGGGCCAGTTGTGTCCGACTCTAGGGTTGTGCGCCCATCTCACTTAAGAGGCCGGGGGCCAGCGCTGTCCGGAGACACTTCCGGGTCACATGGCCAGCGTGACGAAGCTGCTCTGGCGAGCCAGCACCAGCGCAGCACATGGAAACGCCGTTTACCTTCCCGCTATAACGCGGTACCTATTTATCTACTTGCACCTAGGGGTGCTTTCGAACTGCTAGGTGGGCAGGAGCTGGGACCAAAAGACGGGAGCACACCCCGCCGTGGGGATTCGAACTGCTGACCTTGCGATTGGCAAGTCCTAGGCACTGGCACTGAGGTTTTAAACACAGCGTCACCCACATCCCCTGGACATTCCATATAGGCCAAGACAAATACCTTTGCACAGACATTCTCAACCAGGATTTACATACCTAAATTTTAAACTGATGGAAGTGGATTTCCAATTCAAAACAGGTCCCATTGGGCCTTGTCTCCATGCTTGCCCCTGGCTGGGATCTCTTCAGCTACTAAGGCTGAGTCAAATATTGTTAATGGAACATTTTTGGCACATTGGGGGGGGGGTATCATGTGATGATCAGACTGGGTTAATGGAAAAGCCCTGCAGCCCCTTTGTGCCAATCTTGACGTTTCATGTGTGTAATGCTGAAACAGGATTAATTGTTAGGTTTTGGAAGTGTGTGCTTCTTGTCATCACCTGCTATCTTAAAAATGTCTAAATGACAGCACTGTGTTTAAATGCTTGCTTTGCTCTCTCCACAGTTTAACCAAAGCAGCATAGGGTTGCATAATTTTCTTTGCGTCAGACTGTCAGCCGTCCCCTACCCACCCATCCAATCTGCTTTAGTTTATTTCTTAGAACAGAGATGGCAAACTTGTGGAATTTCGGGTGTTGTTGCTCTGCATGAAGAGATGCCTTTGAAATCAGAGTGGCTTAAAAATTGTGGGATACTCTCTCTCTCTCTTTTGTGAAATTGCCTGCATACCACAAAGCCCCCAATGGATCTGATTGTGTTAATGAACTATGGAACCTAGCAGATTTGTGGATGAAAAGCTTCTTGGACATGAAAAGAAGTTCGCATCTAAAAAAAGAAATCAAAGGGAAGAGAAGACAAGATGTCAGTGAAATTCTTATAGGTGGGATCGGGGTTTTGGTTTCGCACACCTTAGTTTTGAGGTAGACAAGTGGTTTTCATGGGTGCCTTTCATTTTGCAAATGTGCTCTGTGCATTCTGCAGCCTTTCCAGCTGTCTCCGCTTCCTGAAAACCCCATGACATCCTTAGCTGCGCTTTTCTTTAAGCACGAGAAACTCCCTACCTTGCACCTGACATTGGTTTTTAAAAACAGAAACAAACCTTGCTTTTAATGTAAACCATGCAGAAATATTTCCTTAAAGATAAAAGGAAGGTCTTCTCTTAAAATCAAAACCAGGAAGTTGACTTATCTCAATAATAATAATAATTTATTATTTATACCCCGCCCATCTGGCTGGGTTTCCCCAGTCACTCTGGGCGGCTTCCAACAAAGTATTAAAATACAGTGGTATGTTAAACATTAAAAGCTTCCCTAAACAGGGCTGCCTTCAGATGTCTTCTAAAAGTCTGGTAGTTGTTCTTCTCTTTGACATCTGGTGGGAGGGCATTCTACAGGGTGGGTGCCATTACAAAGAAGGCCCTCTGCCTGGTTCCCTGCAGCTTTGCTTCTCACAGTGAGGGAACCGCCAGAAGGCCCTCAACGCTGGACCTCAGTGTCCAGGTAGAACGATGGGGGTGGAGACGGTCCTTCAGGTATACTGGACCGAGGCCGTTTAGGGCTTTAAAGGTCAGCACCAACACTTTGAATTGTGCTCGGAAATGTACTGATAGCCAGCCTCTCCCACTTCAATTCAAACATCACGAGGTTTCTCCCTCCTGTGGAGCTTTTCTGGAGAAGGAAGTGCAGGGAGATTGCAGTGTGCTGAAGAAATGTTTAAGGGAAAGATAATACACCCACCACCTATGGCTACCTTGAAATGAGAAGATAAGCTCAACCCTATACCCACCCAAATTATAAATATTATCTATTTTGCCCTTCCGATGAGGCAAACAACAGCAAAACAGAAGCCTCTTTCACAGCAGCAGAAAACTTTTGAAAAATTGAAAGGCAGCTTTCGGCACAGTACTCACACTCATTCAGCTGTGGTGTTTCATGTTCTAGGAACTCAAGTCTCCTAGTGGTGTCCCAGCAGGAGTTCAAGACACCGAAAGGGCCTGCAGGACCTTGGAGAGCTCCCTAACTGTAGCAGCATTGTGGACTATTTCTTCTGCATGTGTCTAACTCAAACTGAAGCCTTATATAGGGTGGCAGGATTGTAATATGGTAAACTCTGCCTCTGCTGTTAAAGGGCACTCCCTTTACTCTGGAGTGTTTGGCTCCAACAGGAGTGGGGAAACAAGGCGACCACAGGAGACCCCTTCTCTGAATCAGAGGATGGTAGCAAGGCTCTGTTCTACGCTCGAAAGGGTCCAGAAGATGATCCTGGCCGTTCTTCCCACAAGGACAGAGCCAAAGCCCCATTGCCCTCTGAGAATGTCGCACAATGCATGGTCTCTGATCTCACAGTTCTCCCTCACTTCACACACACTATTTTGTATTTAAAACAGTGGGTTTTATTTGTTCGTTGGCAGGATCTTTTTAACGCTTGCATACTTAGACAAATAAATTTGTTTGCATAAAACAAGGCCTGAGTTAGAGCATAAACTCTTCTATCTTTGCTGTCTAAATGTTTTTTGTTTTAGGGATGAAAATGTTGCTGCCTAATCACAGCTGCAATCAGAAGGTTCTGATATCTTCCATTATTTTCTATAACTGGTATGTAATCACTTCTCCACTAGGAAACAAGCAGATTCTAAATGAAGCAGGTACTGTCATTTTTTCGTGTGTGTGTGTGTGTGTGTGTGTGTACTCTAATCACAATAGTCTTAAGAAGCCAGCCCCAACTGTCCCAAACAAAGCAACTGTCATAAATCCGAGAGCAATAGCATTTTTCTAGCCCAATCCAAATCAAACTCTAAAGTGACAGCCTTTTTCCAATTGTCAATCTTTTTCCAAATTCCCTTTTTCCAACTGTCAATCTGCTGTGCAAATAATGCTTGGCTTGTGGAAGCGCCTCTGAGTCATGGTAAACATCCTACCCTTGAAAGCTTCCTTCTTTGGTCTGCAGACAGAAGCAGCTGCAGTGTGCACAGCGATCCTTTATTGCCTAGGCAACCAGACAAAGCTAGTTGCATTCCTTTTTGCCCCTCCTCTCCCCCCCCCCAAGTGGTAGCCATGTCCCCAAACAGCTAGAAAATCAACACTGGTTGGTACGATAGATTCATTGAAACACTTCTCAGCAAATTACTGGCTCAGTTTTGTGAATTTTTAAATCAGCTGTTGTTTCATGGCAGCTCAAGTTTGAAGCTGTTGATATGTCTGCAGGAAGCAAAATGGGTCAGGTGTTTCATCATCCCAAAGTGCTCAACCAAGACCAGCTGTGAAGACACAATGTTTTGGTACTTGGGGCAACTGTCTCATCTGGATAGATTGTTATGCTCCTAACACGTATACTGGAGGGAGACAGAGCTCTTTGGAAGTTCTTGAATCTGTCACAGAGATCTGTCCTCTAAGCTAGCCTCTCATCTTGATTCAGGGCATCTGATAATCTGATACATTTCTCAGCTGACAACCCTTCAACCCCTCTCTCATTATTTGAAGGAGAGATGGTCCTTCGAGAGGACAAACTTTTCCAGACATAAACAGATGCACAACATTCCCCTGTGAATGTAGCCTGGTAAATGGAATAGCCTCCTGTCAGGATGAGCAAAAGATCTTGTTTCTGAAGGCCATTCTGTGAATAGCTGGAAATGATCTTCAGAAACTCATTCTGTGTATGAGCTAATAGGATTTTCATACAGTCAGCATTCGGCTTTATTTTGGATCACTCCTCGACACACCAGAAGCAGGATTTCAGCAAACAACCATCCAAGGAGGCCACAATTTCAAACTTATTCAAGCAGGTTGGGCTTTTAGAGTCTGTAGATGCAGCTGCTGGCATTGGCTGATGATGCAGTTTGTTTGTGCCGACTTTGGGTAAAAAGCTGTCAGGTATCAAGTTGCCTGTCACTGACACCGCAAATGGGGCGGGGGGGGGGAGGGGAAGGCAATGATTTGTGCTCAATTTAATTCCCGAAGATAAAAACCTGTGCTAAACTAGCTTTTCCCTTGAGATGGAAATGAAATTATACAAATATTAGCCAATTTATCAGATCAATTACTGGTTTAAGTAATGCACTCCTTCTTCCAGTGACATCCTCTCTGTTCCTGTAAATTCAGGCAATGCGAAATGGTGAGCTCTGAAGATGCTGTTAGATATTGCTTGGTTAGAGTGCAGTGCTGATGATGCCGAGGTTGCAGGTTCGATCCCTGTATGGGACAGCTGCATATTCTTGCATTGCAGGGGGTTAGACTAGATAATCCTCAGGGTCCCTGAATCAAGGCTCTATTCCAGTACTGTTTGAGGTGGGTAGTAAATATGTGGCTATTTTAAAAAGCCATTTTGCTGATTATTTTTCTTTCTAGTTTATCTTTGATGTTTTCGTTCTTTGATTTTTTTAAAATTTGTTGTTGTGGTTTCGGTTTATGATGTTAGCATTTTGATCTTATGATAGATGTTGGAAAGGGGACTGCTATTTACTTGTCATTTATCTATTATTTGTTCTTTATGTATCTCAGTACGGCATTGTTTCAGTGTTGCTATGATGTTTGAATTGTTAGTTGCCTTGAGTTTCTTTGGACAATTACCGGTAAGTTAAGACAAATGTTTTTCTACATGCTAATGTCAATGCTAATCTTATTTCTTCGGCAGTCAGTCCCATAGAAACAAATGTAATGTCTGAATATACATGTTTAGTACTGAGATGCAAGTGATAAGGGCTTCAGTCGAAAGCACACTTACTTGGGAGGAACGCCTCTTTAACTTAGTGGGATTTACAACTGAGTAAGCATGTGTAGGATTGAACTGAAAGTGCTCATTGGGTTTTTAGCAGGTCAAGGAAGGAATACACTTTGACCACTGGGTTTGTTTGCAAGGCAGATATTGGATCATTTCAGGTGCTCTCTATTTTAAACACTAAATCAGGGGTCAGCAAACTCCTGCCCTCCAGATGTTTGGGACTACAATTCCCATTACCCCTGACCACTGGTCCTGTTAGCTAGGGATGGTGGAAATTGTAGTCCCAAACATCTGGAGGGCCGGAGTTTGCCTATGCCTGCACTAAATCATAGATGGGCAACCATATCTAGCCAAGGGCCACATTCTTTCCCAAGCAAGCTTTCAGGGGCCACATGCCAATGTTATTGTAGGCTACGTTACAGTTGTGCAAGAGTCAGAGGTTTCTACACACAGGCACCACTCCTTCCAGGTAAGCAAGATGTATTTTCCGAAATGAAGAACACTTTCTTGCCAGGCAATAGCACATGAAGGCAGCCTAGAAGGCGAGGCCTAGAGAAGGTCCCGGAAGTCAGTAGATAAGCCTGGAAGAGCACATTAATGCTCCCACTCCTCCTTTGTTATCGTATTTCTACCTTAAGGCAGCACTTCTGTTGCAGGAATACTGTAGCATTCCCATTGTGACCTGAATTCTGTGTGGAATATTTGCTGTGCAAATAGTCTGGACACCTATTGGAAATGCTTGTGACATCACTAGTGAGGAGTGAATCTCTTCTTCCCACTCCCTAGTCCTCATTACTGTGTGAACTTTTCTTTCATCTCCTTTGAAGGCTGAATGCCTCTCTTCCCCTGCTTACCATTCCAGGCTTACCTCGTGAAATATTTTTTATGTTAAGCTCTCCCTGAACTCAGGATCCCCTTTTCCCCCCTCAGACTCATTATTCATGAATAAGAGTGACCTCATTTAGACTTGTGGCTTGCATTTGAGTCAAATGTTAGAGGAAATGGGGAGTGGGGAATACAACATTGTGCTATTACAATTGTTCCATCAGTGGAGGCATTTCTGGTTGCCAGATAGAAAGATCTCTCCTCTCGTTCCCCTACACGCTCCTTCTGGAGGTTCTCTTGAACCCACAGAACCAATTTGGGGGCATATATGGGGAAAGGAGAGAAGCCCTGTTGTGCTGGCAGGAGTCATGGCAGTCATCCCACAAGTGCAACTATTTACTTGATTCTGACCCCAAAGTGTTTATTGAATGCTTGGACTTAATTTATTCGTAAGATTCCTTACCTGCCCTGCACTATGCAATCCCAAGGTGGGTTACAACAATATAATATACAATTTTGAAAACAGATCCAAATTCAGCAAAGGAGATGAGTCCCACACACCAAAACACCTTAATTGTAAACCAGCTGTTTCCCAGCTCAGTAGCAGCAGGGAGATTTTGAGGCCCAGGAAGAAAGAATTTGAGCTTTAGAAAGTGTGTGGGATACTTATTTTAAAATAATAATAATAATAATAATAATAATAATAATAATTTATTTATACCCCGCCCATCTGGCTAGGTTTCCCCAGCCACTCTGGACGGCTTCCAACAAAAGATTAAAAATACATAAAACCATCAGTCATTAAAAACTTCCCTAAACAGGGCTGCCTTCAGATGTCTTCTAAACGTCAGATAGTTGTTTATTTCCTTGACATCTGCTGGAAGGGTGTTCCACAGGGCGGGCGCCACTACCAAGAAGGCCCTCTGCCTGGTTCCCTGTAACTTCACTTCTCACAGTGAGGGAACTGCCAGAAGGCCTTTGGAGCTGCACTTCAGTGTCAGGGCAGAACAATGGGAGTGGGGACACTCCTTCAGGTATAAGGTAAAAGTTCAGGTAAAAGTTAGTTTAGCATGATCCTTGTGTATCTTGGCTTTCTTGTGCTGCTCAAAATGGACTAGACAAAATGGCCAACAATTCCATTCCATACCAGGCCTGTTCCCCTCAGATCACTGTTGCCAGGAAGTTCCACAGGAGTCATCCTATCCTTTGCTTCCCTTCCCCAACTTCTTCTGAATGTGGAGGTGGCAGAAGTGTTTGAACATCATGCAACTCAGGTACGTGATCACAACTGATTGCTATTTTCCCCTGGTGAGCAGGCAACTTTCAATTTGGAAGCCTGCATCAAACAAATGCTGGCATAATGGTGTGACGGAACTGCAGCATTTGTACAGATAACAAAGTCATTGCCCCTGGAAAAATGTGCAGGTGTACATTTTCCTGCACTTTTCTTATTGCTATCAATTCTAAAAATTGCAACATAAGCAATCTCCTGGGTTCTCTTGATAATTGGGATAATGGACATTAAGAGCCAGACAGGCAACGTGGTCTGGTAGATTTATTGCCATAATTAATTACAGAGGGAGACTCTATAGGTGAAGCATCCTGCAAGGAATTGAATGTACTCAGGCATATGCATATAAAACTATATTTTCCTACCACCTATCCATTCCTATGATGACTTTAAAGATGATTTCTGATCAAAGCAGCCTGCAATCAAATCTTAATATAATTAGTGCAGAAGCCAAAAAGCTTTTAACGACCAATTTAAAATGTATCTGGTTAATACCTTACCATTTATTAGTAACGTATTGAACACCTTCTCTCAAATTCCAAATTGGCTTAAGGATTGCCAAATTGCTCTTACAAAATTACTTTTTTTCTAAGAGAAGGAAACATAACTGGGCCTGAGCAAATCTATTACAGTGGCATCTCGGGTTACAGATGCTTCAGGTTACAGACTCCGCTAACCCAGAAATAGTACCTCGGGTTAAGAACTTTACCTCAGGACGAGAACAGAAATTGCACTGTGGTGGTGCAGCGGCAGCGGGAGGCCCCATTAGCTAAAGTGGTGTTTCAGGTTAAGAACAGTTTCAGGTTAAGAACAGACCTCCAGAATGAATTAAGTTCGGTAACACTGTACTTATATGTCTGTGGCACAGCAAGGAGGGGGTGTCTATCAAATGTATGTATGCATGTATGTATTTACAGTATTTATATACTGCTAATGCTTTTCAGGCAGACCTCAGATTAGATGGAAGTGGTGGAGGAATCTTTTCTGAGCTTACCTGGAGTTGTTCAGTTCGAGGCTCGTGCCTTGACTAATTTATGAAGGCAACATTGTGAATCGTGTGCAATCCTGAGCCTATGCAAGCTGATGTGCCAAGCCAGTTGTAACTGTGACAAATGGAAGACTGAGATGGAAATGCCACTTAAGAGCCAAGAGTCGGTCCTTTCCTTGCAAAACAACACGTCGTTCCTTACCATCTGCCTGCCATCCTCCTTGAATATTCATCTCCGTGCATGCCCTTCCCCTCTTATTCCTACCCTCACTTTTTCTTTCCATCTGCCTTGCTAAATCAAAGCCACTTTATTGTGGACATAATTGCCATAATAGATAAGAAGCTTTTTTGGGGTATGTTTTAATCCTCAAGAAGATTGGAAGTAGAGAAGAATGAAGGACGAGAGAGCAAGGCAATTACAGATGAGCACACCAAAGGCAGAGACTAATGCACCATGAAACTGGTGACTGGGGGGCATGTTCCAGCCTGCAAGACGAGCGCTCGGGTCCAATGAAGGTGAATGGAAATTGCATACATAAAACCCAAGGGTGGGAATGGAAAGGATTCCGCTTCGTTAGAGCTGTACGTCAGTTCACTTCCAATTGGTTCTGTATCTCCTTTCTTCAGATTTTCCTCCTCTTGCACTTTCAGTGATTCTCATAAAGAGCAGGGAATTACGTACAGTGGCCTAGTAGTAGCAGAGTTCTCAAGCATTTTCGTCAACCCTGAGTCACGACCACTGATGGTTGAGTGCCTCTCGTATTCAGAATCCCGCATATTATGGAAATGTGTATACAGTGGTACCTCGGGTTAAGAACTTAATTCGTTCTGGAGGTTCGTTCTTAACCTGAAACTGTTCTTAACCTGAGGTACCACTTTAGGTAATGGGGTCCTCCCGCTGCCACCATGCCACCGCCATACAATTTCTGTTCTCATCCTGAAGCAAAGTTCTTAACCTGAGGTATTATATCTGGGTTAGCGGAGTCTGTAACCTGAAGCATCTGTAACCTGAAGCATCTGTAACCCGGGGTACCACTGAATTGATTACCGAGAGGGGGAATATGACATGAAAGGCCTTGCATTTTCTCCTGGTCACAGAAGCTACAGTGACTGTGTGGTTGAGGACCACAGGCATAGAATAACAGGATTGTAGAGTTGGAACGGTCCCCATGGGTCATCTAGTCCAACCCCTTGCAATGCAGTAATGTCTGCTAAAGCATCCAGGACAGTTGGCCATTCAAACTCTGCTTTAAAACTTTCAAGGAAGGAGTGTCCACCACCTCCCAAGGGAGACCATTCCACTGTCAAATAGCTCTTACTGTCAGAAAGTTCTTCCTGGTGATTAGTTGGAATCTCTTTTCTTGTAACTTGAAGCCATTGGTTTGACTCCTACCCTCCAGAGGAGGATCCACACGATTACTGAAGGCACTTCCAGATCATGTAAAAGCAGGTGTGGGGAACCTTTGGCCCATAATAATAATAATAATAATAATAATAATAATAATAATTTATTTATACCCCGCCCATCTGGCTGGGTTTCCCCAGCCACTCTGGGCTGCTTCCAACAAAACACTAAAATACAATAATCTATTAAACATTAAAAGATGTCTTCTAAAAGTTTGGTAGTTATTTTTCTCCTTGACATCTGGTGGGAGGGCATTCCACAGGGCGGGAGCCACTACCGAGAGGGCCCTCTGCCTGGTTTTCTGTAACTTGGCTTCTCGCAGCAAGGGAACCGCCAGAAGGTCCTCGGCGCTGGACCTCAGTGTCCGGGCAGAACATTGCTGAACTGCACTTCCCATTGTTCCTGGCCATTGCCCATGCTTGCTATGGCTGATGGGACTTGTGGTTCAATCTACCACCTCCATCTCCGATCCTTCAATGTCTTTACTCGTGGTTTGGTGGGTATATTGGAGGTGCTATGCGCCTTTGTCACAGCCCCACCCACATCACCTCCAGCCAAGCTGTGCTTTCTTTGGTTCAGTTAAATCCTGCCACAGAGGCACCTGCTGGCCTCAAGTAGTGCAGCACCTCAAACATAGTCGCTGTCAGTGTAGTCTAAAGCAGGTATGTGAAATATGGAGACAGAATTCATCCACTGCCTCTCAAAACGTGGCAAACATTGATAACTCAGGCAGACGTTTTGTACCTAGCGTGCAACAATTTCCTTCACAAGCTTGCTGTTACATGATTAGCCTCGACTTTTATCGATTTGCTCCTTAAGAAGCAATCTCACAGGTCCACAAATGTTCCACCAAGCATTTTCCCTGAAGGAGGTAAGACTAGATATCTTTGATGATAATAGCAAGGAGTAACAGGAATCTTTCTTTAACCCCCCCCCCCCCGGCAGTCTGAATTCCTTTAAGAGGTACAGAGCCCAGGGAAAAGAATGCCGTTGCAAATATAGAACCCGATGCCATTTAGACAAACGGCTTCCTTCACATCATTAGCATTCCCAAAGTGGACGAGGCTCACCAATGTGCAAATACATGCTCCTGTGAGTTTGCTAGACAAAGCCAGCCTCTGCGCCACCAAGCAAATTTGCTTCTTTGATCGATCTGGCCTGTTGCAGCCACCTTACCCTGCCCTTGTGTGCCATGGAGAACTGCAGCAATTTTAACACATCAATGCATTGCACTGGGGGAAACAAAAAAATCCATGGCTATTGTTATGGGTCAACACACCAGCAAAACAGACTTCTTGCTATGTTTCGTGAACTGCGCTGGTGGGAGTGACTCGAACTCACTCAAGAGGACTGGATGCCAATAGATGGAAGAGATGTATTCTGTGGTGAATAATGGGTATATTAAAAGTGGCAGCTCCTCACTCCCTGATTTAGGAAGGTGGTTGCACAATACTATAACCTTTCCTAAATAGGAAATATAATCAAAAGTTGCGTGAGGAGAGCAAAGTCAGTGTGGCAATGTTTTCAGCCAAAGAATTACCAACTAATCCTACTAAGTTTCTCAATGCATACTAATAATGAGTTGTGTCCTGATAATTTCATTATAATGGCTACTCTGAAGAGAACTAATGAGCTCACCTGAACTAGAATGTTAACCTGCTCAGCTTTATTAATAAATGATCACAGCTTATTCCTTGGGTGAGGTAAATGATCCCATAGAGAATATTAGCATTTTATAGACTATGGTTAGGATTTTCCTCTGATCTCTTTTAAAAATTCATTTGTATTGATTTCCGCCCCCTCCCTATAGAGAGTACCTATATTTGCATTAACTGTAATGCACGGTGATAAAAACAGCTAAAGGCTCCTTTCGTCTGGTAATCCAATAAATAAAAATTACCAGATTGAGATTTCTCTTTCCTTCTTTCCTTCTTTCCTTCTTTCCTTCTTTCCTTCTTTCCTTCTTTCTTTCTTCTGTTTCATTTATGCTTATCTGTGAAGTAAGATTATGTGTTCTTTATGGCTTCCTTAGAGAAGTTTTGAAATGTCATCGAACCCAGATTGGAAACAAAATGCAATCAATTTTCCCTTCCATTGGTACTTACACATCTGATAACCTATGAAGAAAGAGATGTTGGGTGGGGGGAGGGGGAGGGGGAGAAAACGCAAGCCACCTATGTCTGGAACATAGAATAATTGTGTCAATTGAGAAATACAAATCTCAAAGTGATGTAATTTTTAAAAGGGACATAGCATCCCTTTGTAAACGCCAGGGCAGCCTTCTGGAAACCAAGTACGCATCAGTTTTTGAAGCTCGCCAGTTACCATGGTTACCACTACATGGGCTCGGCTTATTTATAGCGATGCACTACAGACAGTGTCTTCCTGAAGGAAGGAGAGAGAATTCTGACCTAGAAGGAACATGAGGGCTGCTTGTTGGAAATTATGAGATGGAAGGAGGAGAAGAAGAAGAAGAAGAAGAAGAAGAAGAAGAAGAAGAAACAACAACAACAACTGCCTAGTTAACTACAGGGATCCCTAGAACAACAGTTTAATTCTTCGCGAAAGGTGAATGTAGAAGTCAGTCATGGAAGGGCTACTCAAAAGTCAGCTCAGGCGCTTAATATAAGACACTTGTATTATTACTTTCTTACTTATTTATTTATATACCACTTATATGCTAAAAATGGCCTCTAACCGTTTAACCCTCACACAATTAAAATACACCCTAACAATTCCACTAGAACATTAAAAAATCCCTAATGGCAGTTTTCAAGAAAACGGGCCTTACAAAGGGTAACAATTAAAACATCTGAAAGAGCAAATAAAACAATAGGATCAAGAAGCTTGAGGTCAGTGGAATGGTAGCCTGATCTATTCCGCCATAAATCAAGTTCTCTGAAATTTGCACCCCAATTGCTCTTTTTAAAAAAGCAACTATGACTCTCATTCCAAGAAACGAACAGCTGATGTGACCACATTTTCTTGCCAATATTTCAGTTGTTAAGCATATGAATAAACTGAACTTGGGACATGCTCTTTCTAACTAAGAAAGAAGGCTCATGTCTTTGGTTCCAAAGGCCACAATGGAAAATGTGGTGGATTATTAGAAGGCTTGGCGTGTTTGCATATTGCTGGCCAGGTGGGGCTCATTAGCTCTGGGAGAAGGTGTGTGATTCCTTGGCTGGAGGAAGCTCAGGACAGGTGAGGGCCTCACTCCTCATCAAGCCCAGATGCAGCAATCAGCATGCAAAGTACAAAAGGGAAGCAGAGCTGAGGTACTGGGTCTGCTCAGCTGCCATGTTGATGAGCCTTAATTTGGATGCTCCTGGACCTCTGTGGGACTGTGTTTCAGGTTTGACTCTGGACTGTATCCTGACTGCTAGACTTCAGACTTGGTTTATCTGGATTTACCCTGGACTGCCTTTCCTGATCTCTAGACTTTGCTTGTGTGGATTGACCCCTGGACTTTGAACCTGACATACTGACTTACTGCCAGGTAGGCCAGGGATACAGGACACTTTTAAAGTGTGAAACTGCTCCAGGGCATGGATGATATCTAGTTCAATAGAATTTACTGTTTGTTATGTTCCTGAATATTTTCTCAGTTTCCAGTACAGTGCTACCTTGGGTTAAGTACTTAATTCATTCCGGAGGTCTGTTCTTAACCTGAAACTGTTCTTAACCTGATGCACCACTTTAGCTAATGGGGCCTCCTGCTGCCGCCTCGTCGCCAGAGCATGATTTCTGTTCTCTTCCTGAAGCAAAGTTCTTAACCTGAAGCACTATTTCTGGGTTAGCGGAGTCTGTAACCTGAAGCGTATGTAACCTGAAGTACCACTGTCTTCGTATTTTCTGCCTTTTCCCCTGAAAGCGACTCAAGGCAGCTACAGCTAAAATTTTGCTTTGTTCCATTTATCTGTCGAAGGTGTTTACATGATCCCTTCCCTCACACAGGTCTACTTTACAACAATCCTGTGAGGTAGTTTTGGTGGAGAGGTTGTAATTGGCACAAGGTGACCGATGTATATGCAGATATGAGATACATGCGTGCGGGAGACCAAATGTGGGAGAATCTTCCTGATGTAGAGTAGAATGTCCTTATTTTCACCTGATAAATCTTGAAGGTTTGGGTTAGGTTTTCCACCTCAATGTGTCTGGGACATATGGAGAGAGTGGCTCGCAAGATGCAGGAACAGATAGAAATGACCTTTCCTCATACTTCTTGTTCAACTTATCAAGGCTAGGCTTGCACAACTCATGACCTGTATAGGCCTAATGCAGCCCATCAGCCATGTGTGGTGGTCTAACAGGAGTTAGCTTCCTGGATTTCATCCCCACCACCTTAGAGGTGCAAAACTAGGGAGTCTAGCACCTAGCAGGCCACAATATGTAGCTGGTGAGCTTAATGATTCAGCTTGGTGTGTTGTGAGCCAGGGATGTCTGCACAGTGCTTCTCTTCGCCATATAAATGTGCTACTTTCTGCCAGTTGCTGTGCTTGTCTTACTAAACAGAAATTGTGCTTCAAGACCCCAACCACCCCCCAAAAATGAAGACAGTGACATGGGATTTTAGTTTAAGTTACTGGGCAAAATTTAGGCCACAGCTTTATTGAATACAGAATGTGAGTGGTATTGGCTTAGGCATTGGAATCATCCAATTATATCAGACTCCCATCTGCATTGCGGGGAATCTGATAAAAGGGTGAAATACCACCAGAGGGAGCCCCACCGATGTGGACCAACTTGAGCTGGCCCCCGGTGCCCTTGTAGGGTCCTGGTATGGCCCTAGCCCCTACCGTGGGGTTTCGGACAAGACCCAGGCCAACCCCTGATTCCTTTAACGGAATACCCTTGAGCTTGGAGGGGCAGGTGATGGCCACACCTCCCCTCCCCACACATTTTTGATCCAATGTCTAACCGCCAAACCTTACAAAGTTGTGACGATTGCTACGTGGTAAGCGAAAACCAAATGGCTCTGCCAATCTGCTAATCTGCAAACTGCCAATCTGCAATCTGCCAATTCCTACCAGGCTCCCATTGCAAAACAGGCAACCAACAATGTCCATAGCAAGGCCAACACGCCAGATAAAGGGGATGGGTGGGCGGGTGATTAAATAATGTTTCGCGGTCACCACCCAAGCCAAGCCATTGGCTTTAGGGACCCAGTGACTGAGAAACGACCTCCAGAGTGGAGCAGGGCATAGCCCTGCCCACACCAGGAGGTGGGAGATGCCTGGGGGCCCAAGCGCAATGTATACGCTCCTTGAAGAGGATCCGATTATCTGGACTCTGAACGGTCTTTGTTCAAATATGTCCGAGTGCTGTAAAAGTCACTCACTAAGAACACTGCACCTCATCTGCAGTCAATACACTTCGTATGGGGAGAGGGGGGATCCATTGCCTTTTCATATAAATCGCCTCATTTCTACAAATGGGATGTACTTTAAAGGAAAGCAGATAATGTGAGAACAATAGCCAAGCATGTCAAAGGAGCAGATGAGAGACAGGCACTGACTGCTTCTCACCTCTTGTAGGCAGCGATAAAGTGCATAATTAAATAGAAATCCGTGCAATTAGCAGGGGCAGCATAAAAGTGCCTGTGCTTATATAGTTACTGTTAATTCAGTGATTCAATTCAAGCTGCTTCATCACTTGAAGTTGGAGGCAGATTTTCTTATTACCATTATTATATTTAAAAATCAAAACCTTAATTCCTTGCTCTCTGGAAAAGTCAGGACTGGGAGGGCATGGAAGATCAAAGCAAGCAGGAGGTAGGAAGAGTGGGAAAAGCCCCTTACCTGCTTCCCGGAAGCCCATTTGGGGCTGCCATTTAGAATTTAGCTGTTAGGATGACATATCACCTCAGGAAGTTTGCTGTTTATTTATTTGTTTTTAATTAAAATGGGATTCTTAATCATCTGGAGAATGTAATTGACTTTGCTGTGAATTCCCTGATATACTGTTAATATCCAGGATAAGAGAATTCCCACTGTTTCATTCCCTTGTTTTTTCTGGCTCACTGTTTGCTTTCCATCTTCTTGAATTCTGATCCAAGAGGACAATTTCTTCAATTGATTTCAGAACTGGAGCATAGTTTTCTCATCTGCATCTTTTCATTCCACTACATTACCAATGTATACTTGTGTGTATTGACCACAAAAAAGCTATCCTGATCTGATGGTGAAAATGTATGACTGCACCATGACTACTTTTGTGCAGTGTTTTACCAATTTGCACCTGCCACCACATGAAAGGCTCTTAATACAACCTTAATCGCATGCAATTTGTTCTTTTGGAGTGTATTATCAGTGCATGGAAGTGTACCTTTGCATGGATAAAAACAGCATATACAAATATCTTGATCCAGTCAAACATATGACCACAACAAGATTGCTTTTCTAAAGTGTATTAAGCACAGATGTCCATTGGATATTTAGAGGGGGGAAAGAAGCAATTAATGAACTGAAGAAGCCTTGATTTATTTTTATTTATTTTAGTAAAAAAAACAACTTTGTGCATCTGCATCTAAACTTGCCCCTTTCTAAATTTTATTTATTGGTGTGTGTTTTTCTTTTTGTAAATCGACTAAAGAATATAATAATATAAAATCGGTATTAGGGGCTTTTCTTAGGACGGTGGAGGCCATGTGTGCTGTGTCCCATTGGTGAAGCGATGGTGGCATTTGCCCTTCTGATTGAAATGCTCGGGGGAGGGGGGAAGCAAAAATGGAGAGTCAAGGAGGGCAAGTTGGGTGAAGGGGGAGTGAGAAATGTCCTTATGTTCATCAGAGGAATGTTGGCAGGTATGAGTTCAATAGCTGACTCACACAATAGCTGATCACACAAGGAGCAGCAACTGGCATTGGGCCAAAATTCAGGTAAGGAGAATCTCAGTACTATCTGTATTAAACTCCTATCCCCACCCCCCACCCCCGTTTCTGTTCACGAAGATCTTTTGCAGTGTTGGGGGTGTGTGTCACTATTAGGATTGTACTAAACCCAATATAGCCAGGTCTGAGGGTACAAAATGTCAGAGAAAGGTTGATTAGAATTCTATGTAAAGGGGGGGGGGAGGAGACCTAATTCTGAAGCCTGTATAGAAAGTCACTTGCACCTAACTGCTTTTCTTGCCCAGTTTATTATGGTTCTCCCAGTCCTGGTTTAGAGGCAAGGAGCTATGTAGATGATTCATCCAAAAACCACAGGCAGTACTTCAGCTTCTGAGGTATTCCACTTTCCACTATTCCACTTTCAAGGGTATATATTATCAGGCAGAAATAAAATAGTTACAGGATTGGGGAAAGCCTTGTTGACGAGGAAGGAAATACTACTTTGTGAGAAAAATGTGTTGCACAGGTGATTGGAGACAATGACCTTTGTTAGAATTCCTGCTCCATGATTGCAGTCATAGGATTGTTGTCTTTCACATGACGGTATGTGTTTTGACTCCACAGAGTGCGAAGTGAAGGAAACAGAACGTTTGTGTTACTGTGTTCCATGAAGTGGGACTATTGTCCTTTCTCTCTCTGCTGTTTGATGCTAAAGAGAGAGGGAGCCATGTTGCAGTGCTCCGTGTGTGATTATATGTAAATAAAGTAGATTAGCCAAAATGCCGAGTTGCTGAGATCTGTCATGCACATGATGAGCGAACTCTGCGGATTCCTAAGTGTGCCGGTGTTGGTTGGCATTGATCGCTGTGATGTTCAGGCTGAAGAAAGCTTATGAAGCTCCCGAACGATTGACCAGGAGGGAGAGAACATGCCAGTCGGGCATGTGTCTCTGCTTGAGGGTCCTACTTGAGTGTAGGCTGAACTCCTGACAACCTTTTCCAAGGAAGTGCAACTAAGACTACTTGGGGATAAACTCCATCAGTCATAATGTGTTTTACTTCCAAGCAGGTTTCCTTAGGATCAAACAGCTTGGTCAAATGCCAGTCTATTTGTAAGTAAGATCTGCTAAGTTCAATAGCCCTTGTTCCAGAATAAGTGAGTGCATAGGCTTGTGGCTGTGGCCTGTTTATGGCACTGCTTGAAAGGCAGCCTGTACTGTAATCTAAATCAAATCCATGCTCAAGGTTATGGCTGAAGGTTGAGTGATAAACATTTTACAAGGAAGAACTCCTCTGCCGGTGTCTTCTCCTGACTGAAAGCAAACATAATTAATTTGGACGAATGTTCTTTCCACAGCCGTTATGTAAATGGGGCCTGGCCGTGTCGCAGAGAACTTGAAAAGCAAATAAGAATGCAGGACACTGTACACATTTGCATTCTGTAGCAACCACTGCTAACAGGTGATGCTGTGAAACGGGGAATGTGGCAAATAAGAGCAACATCCACATTGAAGGGACACTGGTGGTGCTGTGGGTTAAACCACAGAGCCTAGGGCTTACTGATCAGAAGGATGGCAGTTCGAATCCCCATGACGGGGTGAACTCCTATTGCTCGGTCCCTGCTCCTGCCAACCTAGCAGTTCGAAAGCACGTCAAAGTGCAAGTAGATAAATAGGTACCGCTCCAGCGGGAAGGTAAATGGCATTTCCATGCACTGCTCTGGTTCGCCAGAAGCGGCTTAGTCATGCTGGCCACATGACCCGGAAGCTGTACGCCGGCTCCCTCGGCCAATAAAGCGAGATGAGCGCTGCAACCCCAGAGTCGTCCGCAACTGGACCTAACAGTCAGGGGTCCCTTTACCTTTACCTTTTACCACATTGTTACTTATTTATTACTATTTGTTCTCTGTATGTATTTCCCACCTTCCCTTCAATGAGCCCAAGGTACATGGTCTTCCTCATCCTCCTCTTCATAGAACTGGAAGGGTCATCTAATCCAACCCCAATTTCACCTAAAGCATCCATGACAGATGGCCACCCAACCTCTGCTTAAATACCTCCAAGGGAGGAGAGTCCATAACCTCCTGAGGGAGACTGTTCCACTGTCAAACAGCTCTTATTATCTAAAAGTTTTTCCGTACAGTGGTGCCCCGCAAGACGAATGCCTCGCAAGACGGAAAACCCGCTAGACGAAAGGGTTTTCCGTTTTTTGAGCTGCTTCGCAAGACGAATTTCCCTATGGGCTTGCTTCGCAAGACGAAAACGTCTTGCGAGTGTTCCGATTTTTTTCCGCTTCCCCCCTTTTTTCTAAGCCGCTAAGCCGCTAATAGCCTTTTAGCCCCTAAGCTGCTAAGCCTTTAATAGCCGCTAATCCGCTAAACCGCTAATACCGCTAATCCGCTAATAGGGTTGCTTCGCAAGTCGAAAAAACCGCTAGACGAAGAGACTCGCGGAACGGATTATTTTCGTCTTGCGAGGCACCACTGTATGTTTAGTTGGAATCTCCTTTTTTGTAACTTGAAGCCATTGGTTCAAGCCCTACCCTCCGGAGCAGGAGAAAACAATCTTGCTCCATCTTCCATGTGACAGCCTTTAGATATTTGAAGATGGCTATCATATCTCCTCTCGGTCTCCTCTTTTCCAAGCTAAGCATCCTCCTTCAAGCATTCATTGTAAGGCTTGGTTTCCAAGACATTTTCCTTCTCATTGTTATCCTTACAACTAATCTGTGAGGTAGGTTAAGAAGCTGTGACTGGCCCCAGGTCACACAGGAAGTATCATGGCTGTGGCAACTTGATCCCTGGTTTCCTAGGTCCTGGTCCAGCACCCGAACCACTGCACCATCTTGGCTCTCAATTTTCAAAATAAATGAGAATGGCCCACATTACCTTTATTACCAGGTACAGTGGTACCTCAGATTACATACGCTTCAGGTTACAGACTCCACTAACCCAGAAACAATGCTACAGGTTAAGAACTTTGCTTTAGGATGAGAACAGAAATCATGTTCCGGCGGCGCGGCAGCAGCAGGAGGCCCCATTAGCTAAAGTGGTGCTTCAGGTTAAGAACAGTTTCAGGTTAAGAACGGACCTCCGGAACGAATTAAGTACTTAACCCGAGGTACCACTGTATATATAAAGATTCCTTCAAACTGCTAAGAGATCAAGGAGATCAGAAGAGAAAGGGGAAACATAGAAGGTGGCTTATAGATGTGATGTGCCCACTGATGGTATAATTATTTCCTTATTTTCAACTTATGTATTTTTTAAAAAATAATATTTTGACCCTACCTTTCAGGTTACTGAGCTTTCCATGGCAGTTAATAAAATCACAGTAAAATCAAAACAAGTCATCTTTTCCACAGTACCATAGTTACAACCCTAGACTCACCTGCTAGGCAATGATTCCCATGGAGCTTTGCTAGAATTACTTCTGAGTAATAGTGAGGTTCACACTGCACATCTTCTTAGTGTTGGCTGGATAGGCCTAAGAGACAAAAAAATGTTATGTGTATTGGGGCCTTGGCTCGCTACTATCTCTCTAAACTGGAAAAACAAAGATTGACCTCTTGTGGTTGCAGGAAATAAGATGGCCGCATTGTTACATAGAGCACAGCAATTCCACGTACTGCCACAAATTAACGAAATGAGGAACAAATTCCAACAATGTTTTCAAGGCAGAGTCTTTGGTGTCACTAACCAATGTTGTCCACCTAGGGCCAGACATGACATGGGAAGCCCATGACATGGTGTTTAAGGAAGCACTGTAGAGCAATGTTTCCTAAACTTGGGTCTCCAGCTGTTTTTGGACTACAACTACCATCATCCCTAGCTAGCAGGGCCAGTAGTTAGGGATGATGGGAATTGCAGTCCAAAAACAGCTGGAGACCCAAGTTTGGGAAACACTGTTGTAGAGCATGATTTGCATGTGCATATGTGTATTGGTAAAACACAACGTAGCAAATGTAAGCTTTTAATCTAGACTCCTTAATACAATTGTTCCTCTGACAGATCTAGCTCCTTCCATTTTGAGGGAAATTTTCTAATCTTTCTTGCACCAACACATTTCCCTATTGTTCCGGAGCAGGTGAAGGTGCACTTCAGAGGGCCCCGTTTACTTGCTAAGGATCTACCAGCTTAATTTTCTGATTTATTTTTCCCATTATTGATTGTGTGCCGCGGCTCAGCCTACAGCTGGGTTTTCCCAATTTCTTAGCCAAAGATGTTGCCATGGCAACAGCTGTGAGGGGGGAGGGTAAAAAAAAATATCACTTGGATTTAGCATTGTGCCAACGTGTCACCGTTCTAAGCAGAACTATTCTCTTGAAATTGGATTATAAAACATTCTTAAGACGGAGACATGCTGAGATGCTGTGCTCCTCCCTGAAATCTATTCGCAAGCATCTCCTGGAGGATCTCTCTGCCTCTGATACGAGAGCACGTTACTTCAGTTTAGCTAGAGAGAACATTATTATAATAATGACTTTATATATAGTGCCGCAAATTATGGAGCATGGGACAAGTCATCGATTGTGAGTTGGATGGTTATTAACCGAGGGCTGGATTCTGAGTAACTCCAGTTATCTCTCCTTTTTAACAGTGAACTGAGGTGATGAGTGACAACAGGATTGATTAAGCCCCAGCAGGGCTGCTGAGGAACAAAGAGGAATCAGCATTAAGTCTCAAAAAACAAGAACAACCCAATAAAGGTAAAGGTAAAGGTACCCCTGACCATTGGGTCCCGTCGCGGATGACTCTGGGGTTGCGGCGCTCATCTCGCTCTATAGGCCGAAGGAGCCGGCGTTTGTCCGCAGACAGCTTCCAGGTCATGTGGCCAGCATGACTAAGCCGCTTCTGGTGAACCAGAGCAGCACACGGAAATGCCGTTTACCTTCCCACCAGAGCGGTACCTATTTATCTACTTGCACTTTGATGTGCTTTCAAACTGCTAGGTTGGAAGGAGCTGGGACCGAACAACGGGAGCTCACCCCATTGCGGGGATTTGAACCGCCGACCTTCTGATCGGCAAGCCCTAGGCTCTGTGGTTTAGACCACAGTGCCACCCGCGTCCCTGAACAACCCAATATCCTCCTCAAAAAATCCTCCAGCCAAATGGGGACTGAGCATGGTAGGTAGCCACACAAATTTATTTTATTTCACTTTTTAAAAGAAATTAAAACCCAGCTAACTCTACCCATCAGCTCCATGAAAGGAGATTGTCAAATCTAAAGTACTTGGCATAAGGGGGTTGGACTAGATGACCCAAGTGTTTCCTTCCAGCTCTGAAATTCTGTGATTCTATGTGGAAAGACTAGCAAAGGATGAGAAGGTCTGTTCAGGCAGAAGTAACTTTGCTTGTCAATTTATCCTCCAGTCTTCCAGCTATGCTCATAGCTTGATAAACCTACATACCCCAGAAGGAAATTACATATATATACATTATTGCACTGATTCCTAATCCTGCGAGGAGCCCTTTAAACATTTCAGTAGCTGAGAGGGCAGCGGTATTTCCACAAGGAGCTCTTGCATGGCTGGAGTAATCATGTGAGTGCAACCAATTGCAGAGGACTTGAAGAGAGAGCCCAGTGAACGTCATGCATTGGTTTATCTTTATTTTATGCTGTTATTAACCAGAAGGTTGGTGGTTCGAGCCAACCCAGGGCAGGATTCCTGTCAGGAGTTCAGCCTACACTCGAGTAGGACTCTGGCAGAGACAATGCCCTACTGGCATGTTCTCTCCCTCCTGGTCAATCGTTTGGGAGCTTCAAAAGCTTTCTTCTGCCTGAACATCACAGCGACTGATGCCAACAGACATCAGCACACTTAGGGATCTGCAGGGTCTGCGCAGTTTGCATGACAGACCTCAGCATTTTGGCTAATCTTTATTTACATATAAACACACACAGAGCACCTCTCTCTCTAGCATCAGACAGCAAAGAGCAAAAGCTAAGGACAACAGTCCCTCTTCACGGAACACAGTAACAAAAACATCTGTCTCTGTCACTTCCCACTTTGTGGAGTCAAAACATATACCGTCATGTGATAGACAAAAATCCCATGACTGCAATCATGGAGCAGGAATTCTAACATCCTCCCCCAATTCATGATATGTGTTGCAGTCATCAGTGTAAAAACAATGATATAGATGTAATACACACAGTATACCTCTGTATCACCTGTTCCACCCTTGGAACTACCTGCAACTGGATTGGCCTTAGGCCTTACCATCTTGCACTTCTGACTAGTCTTGGCATCATAACCCTTCTGACTATCAGGAAGTCTCACACCTGGCTTTGTTGGGACTTGAACCCTAGCCTCATTCCCCTCTGAGGAACCAGTGTTGACACACACAGCCTCTGGACATGGTCCGGCTTCCTTCTCCAAGGAAACAGTGTATACCCTTACAGCCTTTGGGCGTGGTTTCCTGTCTTTCGAGGACAAACCCTGTACCCCTTTTAAGACTCCGGGTTCCAAGACCTGTGTCAAGCCACTAACCACAGCTAAATCTGCAACAGCTGTGTTAGCAAACTCCTGAGCATACCTGGTGGGCATCACCCTTTGTAGCTCTTCCTGATCTGCGCATCTGGCACATCTCCTCCACTGGATCAGTGGAACTCACCTCAGGGCACCTGCTGTTTATAACCGCAACAGACTTAGTATCTAAGCCTCCAGCAATGGGGTAGCCTAGGAAAATACACACACACACACACACACACACACAGAGAGAGCGAGAGAGAGAGAGAGAGAGAGAGAGAGAGAGAGAGAGAGAGAGAGAGAGAGCGCTCTGTGGGGAGATGGACTTGGGGGTTCTTTCCAACTCTGCAGTTATTCTACATGAACTTCTCCAGCAATGCTTACTGAAGAGTGGTATAGAAATTAATTAAATGCTTCTTAAGCAACCTGTAAAGGAGATTAGTAGAATTAAGACCATTTAAAAGACAGGGGCTGAGGTTGAGGGATAGTGGTTTGCTTAATGCTATCTAGTAAGTTTATGGGTGAGGTAGATTTGAGCCCAGTGGTTTTGTGGTTCACAGAACTCTTGCTTAGCCACAATACTGTGCTAGTTATTCTTTTATTATTATTATTCTCTCCTTGATCCCTCCTTTTATTTATTCAACTTCCCTTGTTTTTTGTTCATCTTTCCTTAGAAGTGATTAAGATATCTTTTGCGCGCTGCTGTTGGTTGATGGAAATTCATCGTTGCTGTGCCTTAAGTATTGTTGGAGGATTTTTATATGCCTGTGGGTGTGAATCAAGGAAGACTGTGCAGGCAGCATAAATTCTAAACATAGAGAAATATTGATATGTGTATATGTGAGATATACTTTGCCAAGAGCTCTAATCAAAACAAAATTGACAACAGTGACAGTGCTAAACTATCAGAGATGGGCGAAAACAATAAGTATTGACTTAAGTCCTGTTGACAAATGAAGAGTGTGCATGGAACCTCTGAGAAAAGTGTTTTGCTCTTAGCAACTGCAGCTGTTTCCTTCCTTGTGACAGTGTTGATTTACGGCAGCTTATCAAGGTATGTCTTCAGTGAGGCATAATGCTGATTTTACAGGGAGGAGGGAGACAATATGGATGTTATCAGAGCTATGCCAGGTTTTCAGACCTTTGGGCCAATGGCTAAACATGGAATTCATCAATGTTTCAAAGGATAAGGCAGTCTGGCCGTGCTCCTGATCTGAGGATGGGCTCTCCTGTACAGAAACCATGCCTATACAATTTGTTTGCAACCTGTTTTCTGCAGCTCCTGTGCAGAACAGCCAATCAATCTGTGGAAGTCAGGGGTGGTCATAATATTGATTGTCCTTGTGTGATGTATTCAGTGGTCTGTGTTTGCCTGAGCTTGAGTCTGGACTAAGGATTCTGAGCTCCTGTGTTCTGATTTGATACATGATGTCCAAACACAGAACGTCCCAGGATGTGGGCCTCTGCCATTGACCCTTGAACTCTGAGCCATGATTCACAGCTTGGAAGTTAAGACAGCCAATCACGTTGGGAGTGGAAGTAGTCCAGGCTTTCACAAATGTATTTAAGCAGTTGCTTTGCCCCTGTTTCCCAGTTACGTAGTTCAATAAAGGTTCTTGCTGTTATCACTGTGTCTTGCCTTGTGGGAACCCACCTACACTTCACCTTGCAACCAACCACCTGCACAGGGCTTTACAGTCTGAACCAACAGGAATCCCAAGGATTGAAACATACCCTCCAACATTTCTCCAGAGAAACTAGGGATGTCCTATGCAATAATAATTTGTTCCCCACCCATCTGACTGGGTTACCCCAGCCACTCTGGATGGCTTCCAACACATATGACACGACTAAACGACTAAACAACAACAAAAGGGACCCCTGACCGTTAAGTCCAGTCACGGATAACTCTGGGGTTGCAGCGCTGATCTCGCTTTACTGGCCAAGGGAGCTGGCGTACAGCTTCCAGGTCATGTGGCCAGCATGACTAAGCCACTTCTGGTGAACCAGAGCAGCGCACGGAAAAGCCGTTTACCTTCCCACTGGAACACTACCTATTTATCTACTTGCGCTTTGGCATGCTTTCGAACTGATAGGTTGGCAGAAGCAGGGACTGAGCAACAGGAGCATACCCCGTTCCGGGGATTCGAATCCCAGACCTTCTCATCGGCAAGCCCTAGGCTCTGTGGTTTAGACCACAGCACCACCTGTGTTACAAAAACATAACAAACCATTAAACATTAAAAACTTCCCCATACAGGGCTGCTTTCGGATGTCTTCTAATGGATGTATAGTTACTTACCTCCTTGGCTCAGGAGTCAGATAACGCCATACCCTCCAACATTTCTCTCATGAAACTAGGGATGCCCCAAGGAAAGGCGGGACATTCTGGGATCAAATCAGGATGGCTTCTGTAAATCTGGGTCTGTCCCTGGAAAATAGGGACACTGGGAGGGTCTGTTGAAGTAGGCAGTCCTTAGTCACAGACTGGGAACTATTCTTTTTGGAGAAGGACCGTAACTTGGTGATAGACCACATCTTTTACACCCAGAACACCAACCTCCAGGTAGGACTGACAAAGGCTCTTGTCCTAAAATCCTTTCAATGTAGATACTGAGCATTTATCAAGGGTTAGGTACACGGCAGCATCGTATGACTGTATGGCTCTAGGCCTTGTAACCATAACCACACATGCTGCAATAGGAATGTGCAACATCAGCCCCTGCCGTTGAAAGGCAGTCTGAAGCATTTGCATTGGTCAGGCCTTTGTCCCCATCCACCTCTAATTCTGAACCTTGGGCTCCCTATTGATAAGCTAATTAAACCTCTTTGGCTTGAAGAAGGGGCCTAATGTTTAATTGCTATGGTGACACGGATCATCAGGCAACAGAAGTTTGTATTCTCTTCTAGGTTATGCAAATGCAGCTCTCTTCTCTCTCACTGACTTATTTTTACTGCATGCCTTCCAGCTAATATATTCCCCTCAGTCGTCTTGCTGCCTGTGAGGAGCTAGAGAAAGACGTCAGAGCTATTTTGGAACTAATTTTGCCCCCACTCGCTTTGCATTTTCCTGAAGAATGTGTCAACCCACAACACAGCAACAGAGACATAACTGCCACCGTTGGGCCCCTCTGTACTCAAAATGGCAGGAAGCTTAGGGATTGCCTCTGTTGGCCCACATGTACAATGCTACTTGATTTTTATCCCTCAAAAGTGAGGCTTGGGCTCATTCCTCCATTGTCTTGATTTTACATCTTGAAAGGAAAGGGAGAGAAGCTCCACTGGGTAATATTCAACTAAGTTTTACTCAGAATAGACCTATTGAACTTGCTGGACTTAACTTGGTCTTCATTTAATTGAAGACTAAAACTTAGGCAGCATACACACTATGCCTTTAAAGCACCCCCAAAGAATTCTGGGTACTGTAGTTTGATAAGGGTTGCTGGGAATCTGTGAAGGGTAAACTACAGTACCCAGAATTCTTATGGTGCTTTGAACTTGCTTTAAAGGTGCAGTGAATGCCACCCTTACCTTTAGAAGATCAGTTTTGAATGTGCCTTTCCAATGTTTCAGTAGAGCAGGGGTAGGGAACAGTTAGCAGCAACAGGGCCATGTTTCCTTTTGAGGGTCACTTGCCAGTGGTGAGCAGAACTAGAGGAAAGAGGGAAGAGTAACATAACTTCTGCCTTTCTACAGTAGGCTGGTTTCACACATTCACACAATCCTGTCCACCACCACCTAGGCAAAAAGCGTTGTCAGAGTTTAAGGGCACATTCCAGTCAGGCAAAAAATACTTGGGGTGCAAAGTAGGGTTAGTGAAGTGTGTAGCTTGAGGATAGTCCCAAGGGCCAGACAAAGAAGCACATTCTGAGGTTTCCCAACCCTGGAGTAGAGGACTGCATGTTTGCAATGCAGGGCAAAATATACTTCAATGGCAGGGAAAAAGAATAATAATCTGCACATTCATTTCTGAAACGATGGCAGCTTGTGTGATCATTTTTTCATCTGCACCCAGTTCTTTCTCATTATGTGTCCGTTCTACACTGTGCAGTTTGACACAATGACAATTGAGTTTGTGCAGCTCTTCCACATGCCAGGCAAGTAGCCAGTGTGATAAGGTGCCACCCCGAAACAAAAGCTGCTTCTTTATGAGGGAACTCTGAGCCATGACAAACTTGTGGGCTCCATCTGCCAGGAATTAGCTGCCAGGAGAGACAAGAGCCTTTGCATTTTCTATTAGTGTGGTAATTAAGAGCTCCTCCAGACAACAGGTTTATCAAGCATTCGTCCTGATTTGCTTTCATGGAAGTTAGGTTACACCAGGTTTTTATCTGGCGTTAGCTCCAATTTGTTTATGGGGTGATTATATGACAATGTTCACCATTCATTCTGATTTGCTTGTGGACAATTTTTATATCTTCCCATTAACCATTCATTCATCTCACACATTTCAGTGCCATCAAGTTGGTGGCTACTGCAACACCTGTGTTTTGTAACTTGGGTCTGCAGCTGTTTTTGGACTACAACTCCCATCATCCCTGACCACTGGTCTTGCTAGCTAGGGATGATGGGAGTTGTAGTCCAGAAACAGCTGGAGACCTAAGTTTGGGAAATACTGCTCTACACCTTGAGGGAGTCAATTCCATAGTGGAAGAGAGCTATTGCCCTTGTGGGATAAGCCTTTTAGGGTTGCCATATTTCAAAAAGGAAAAACCAGGACACCCCAAAAGTTGTTGACTTTTTTTTTAAGGAAACACAATTTTTTGATTGACTTACCTAACATCCAGGTCAAAGCACCATCTTTCGGAAATCCCCCACAGGTGCCTTTGAAATCCCAGTAATGTCCAGGAGAACCCAGATGTATGGCAACCCTAGACAAGATTGGCTTTAGGTCTGACCCTGCAGTGCTTTTCTTATGTCCTGTATGCCATTGGCTTGGGTGGGACTGTGGACTCTGGTGAAAGGCAAATTAGATTGCTGTACTCAGCACCTTCTACAACTTCTCTTTGGCTGTTAGCTTGATTGGTAGGGAAGGTCAAGCATTTTGTCAGCCTTGGTACAAAAGCTTTTCCGTATGTTCGTTTATTCTCTCTGAGCGATTCCTGGAAATATGGAGAGAATGTTTCTGTAGAAGGTATTGTGCAGCAGCCAGATTTAGCATAGGAAGGAATGTGTTGAATGAGTTTGTGTTAAGAGGAAATTGTTTCCTTCCTGTGTAAGCTGCATTGTTCTAACCTTAAGGTGTACCTAAAGTGTGTGCTTGTGTGTGCACGCGCACACACACACTCTGCACTGAATGATGTGCAGAGTGCTTGGCTTAGCATGCAGTCATTGATGAGCAGGTTAATCAACCTGCTAAATATGAAGCACATATCCATTAACTATCTCCTTCCACGGTCATTCACTAATCAGAATTGTGTTTAGTTTCCCCTGCTCATTCATGCGTGAGCAAAATCCCAACTGACAGAGAAGAAGCACCGAAAGGTCCATTCAGCTCTGCAAATTCTTAAAGCTAAGTATGAAAACAAACCTAATATGAGATAATATGGAATGTTCACAGTATGCCAGGATACTTATTGCTGAGCAAATGGACATCGGAAGTTGTTTTCTACCAAATCAGACAATAGTTTATCTACTGCCCCATTACTGTCCACCTCAACTGGCAACTGCTCTCTAACATCTCAAGAAGAGGTATTTCCTAGCCTGACTTTATGCAGTCTTTAAAAAGGAGAGCAATGCACAATAAACCTTGGACTGTTTGCATACAAAAAATGTACTCTATCACTGAGCTATGGCCTCTATGCTTAATGTGATCCTTAGCTTGATGTTATCCCCTAGATCATCATGGTCAATATCAATGGACTATTATACTCATCCACTAGCTTTTGGGATCCATTTTTGCAGCTTCCTTCTGTGATATGACTATAACCAACAGGCAATATTCTGACATGCAGTTGGCATCCTTGTGTCTATATTACTGAGGAGGCACAAAGGGTTGTCACAGCATGCATGGCTGGAGGAGTTGGACCACTCCAAAGCTCTACCATCATAGAGTTAGGTACATGATGTACCTCAAGCAACACGGACCCAGGAAGGGGAAAGCTAGTCTCTTTTCACTTGCTGGTGTGACAAAGTGTGTGTTGCAGGAAGGGACTTGGAGCAGATCACTGTTGTCTCTTGTTTCTCCAACTGGATTTGTGCGTGTGTAGGAGAAATCAGTCAATTGCACAGCAATTTCTGTTGCATTTTCCACAGTTCTGCAGACTGGACTATTATGTTGCAATCTAACCTGGGGTGAGTCTGGTGTCCCCCGCATGATTATGACAATGGATAACTTGCATTTTGCAGGTTTCTGATATTCAGAGTACTACAGCCATCCATTCTAAGGTAAGGCAAAGTGGACTGTATTATTAACTCTGTATTCCCCATGGGGCCTTACATCAGGGGCGTAGCAGGGGTGTGTGGTAGGTGCGGCTACCCCAGGTGTCTCCACTGAGGGGGGTGACAAAATGGCAGGCGGCACTCACCGTGGGGCCTGCAGTGTACGTTGCCCCTATGGGTTCTGTGTGCCCCATCCTGTCCCTCCATAAGGCACTGTGCACCCCACCCTGTCCCTATGGGTGCCACATGCCCGGTCCTTATAGGTGCTGCACACCCCGTCCCTCCCTAATGGAGCTGTGTGCCCCGTCCCTATGGGTGCCGTGCGCCCTCTCCGTATGGGTGCCACGTACCCAGTGGCGTAGCGTGGGGGGTGCAGGGGGGCCGGCCGCACCGGGCGCAACATCTGGGGGTTAGGGTTAGGGGGCGCAAATCCACGGGTTAGGGGCGCAAATTACTTGCCTTCCCCGGGTGCTGACAACCCACGCTACGCCACTGCACGTACCCACCCCTATGGGCAGTTCACCCCACCCATGGTTCACCCCTCCTCTATGGGTGGTTCTCCCCTCCTCTATGGGTGGTTCTCCCTGCCCCTGGGCACACCACCCTAGGTGCCCAAGAGGCTTCTGTTGGGTTGACCTGGTATGGCCTAAATACCAGGACCCCGTCTTCTGCCCTTGACTGTACCCCGTCTTCTGCCCTTGACTGTACCCTTACTTTCCAGAGTTCTGAAGTGAGTAGCTTCCATAGATACAAAATTCTGTTGAGTTGGGAATCAATTAATATGGGGAAAGAATTTGAATCTACTGAAGAGGGTTTGAGTCTCCTTCAACAACACCCATTTCACACGCTGGCTGTAAATACAGGCAGATTGAAATTCTGCTTTCCTTTCAATACACTCCACTATGTATATATAGTCTTTGACACCTGTCTTGTTAATTTGACAAGAGTGGCAATGCTGCTGTCAGCCATTCAGATCCTTTGCCCCACTGGCTTTCTAGCCCTGATGGCAGATCAATAATATATAGGGGTGCCACTGGCTGCACTGGGAGCACCAAAAGTGTATGATAGAACCCCAGGCCTTATCTCTGACAGCTCTGCCCCAGAGTATGGAAGAGACAATTAAGAGGTGATATGATAGCCAGCTTCCAATATTTGAAGGGCTGTCACACAGGTGATGAGCCAAAGATTGTTTCTGTGGGCAGGACACAAATGGAAGGGTTGAAATTGCAAGAAGAGGGATATTCCAAGATGCTGCTTAACAGTGGAACAGCCGGGATGTGGCAGACTCTTTCTCCTAGAGATCTTTCAGCAAAGGATGATGCTAGATTGCCATTTCTAAGGGGTCCTGTAATAGTGGGTTTCCTGCATCTGCAAGGAGTAGGAGTTTGAATAGTTCAGAAGTGGACCACCCAGTCCAAATTAAGCATGCCCTACTGAGCAACTTTCCAGGGGTCACATGCAAGAACCAGAGGCAAAAGTGAGCAGAGCAACAAATGCAAATTTTTACCTTTGTACAATAGGCTAGTTTCCCACTATGCTCTCACACCCCCTCTATCTATTCTCCATTCAGGCAAGCAAGACAATCCGGGGTTCAGGGACACAAGCAAAAAGCAGGGACAGTGAGAGGTGTGGCCTGAGGAAAGTCCCAAGGGCCAGGTCATGAATCTTGGAGGGCCACATCTGGTCCCTGGACTAGATGACCTTTGAGGTTCCTTTCAAATTATGTATTATGGCATGACATTCATATTTAAACCTGCTGTTTTCACATCGTGCCTTCTCAGACACACAGGCATGCAAAGGTTGAGGGGTGTTTTTTTTCCTTCCAGGCATGATCAGTAGCCATTTCCATGGGTTTGGGGCAACTGTGTGACTGTTCTAATTTTAATATTCCCCATAATGTGGCGATTCATACATTATGTTTTAAAAGTGCACACCTTGTATGCAAACAACCAGGTGTTGTTTGCCACTGCGTAGTGGGTGAAATGGCTCTGAATTTGCTGTGTGAGGCATTTTTAATGTTTCTTGTCAATATACAGAACTGTGCTGTTAGTAGTGTTAACTTTTTAAAAACAATTCTGAGAACTGAAGATTGTACACGGCTTTGAATGTTTTTGAGAGAAAGGCAATGAACAATTGTCTTTTTAAAAACAACCACCATCAATTGGTTCCAATGTCTTCTAAACAGGGCCGTCTTACTGATAGGCACTAGGGGTGTGGGATACTGCCAGGGAGATAAAGTCCATCATGGCCCCAAGCCGTCTGCCGGACGATCCATCGATCTCCCGTAGGCACACAGTATCAGCAATTAGCGACATGAGTCTCTAGAAAATATCTTGCCACATTCCAGAGCTCATGCACACTCTATCAGCAGATAGTCACAGCAAAAGTCGCACTCAGGAGAGCATTATTTACAAGTTTAATTCAATGGACTTAGAACAAAGAAAGACATGACTGCCTGTGTCAGTGTCTCCAGCACAGAGAGAAAACGAAAGCAACAGAAAACATAAACATCCTGTGAACAGGAAATACGCAGACTCTGTGACTCACAGCCTGCTCCCTTTTAAGGGGGAACGGAAATATACTAACATGGGGCACCCGGGTGCTGAGGTCTCAGGGGCACCAGGCTGAGAGTCTGAGGCCCGAGAGCTGAGTCCGGGGAAGAGCCTGTCCGTTGGTTGGAGCGCTGTGGCAGGCTCTTCTGTGAGCAGCTCTGCGCCACGAGTTCGGGGGTGACCGAGCCAGTGAAACGCTGAGGTGGCCGGTTGGCTACGCTCTCCTGCACTCCTGGGACCGGGCAGCTGGGGGGGGGACACCAGGTGGATCTTTGCACCCCGGCGCCTGATATGCTTAGGACAGCCCTGCTTATAAAGATGTATCATTTTACCCAGGCTTTCCCTGACCCTTAAGAAAGAAGCCTGTTTTAAGTGTTTGAATCCCCTTATTCCTGTTTTATCTGCTTTTATAATGCTGTTTTTCTGGATTTAGGCTGTATTTTTAAAGATTTTTTTTTAAAAAAGTGTGGTGCTTAGAGATTTAAAAAATATTAAGTAGTTTATAAATGCTTTTAAAGAAATATGAATTTTAAAAAGAAAGAAAATATGAAGGAAGTATCGTTAAAGGTCTCTTCTTCCTGGACTGGAACAGTGAAAATTACAGCTGAGCTGTCTGGAAATTATTTTTGTTTTTCCAATCCTTTTGTGAATAGTTCTTCACATTTTGGCCTTTTTAACAGTCTCACACAGTAGTGTGAAAGTGCAGGGAGCTGTGAGGTTGTCAGAAACTGTGGGGGTATGATCCTGCTCCAATCTTCTTTGGCTGTGCCCACTCCTGCTTTTAACTGCGCTCCCCCTGATATGCCAAACGTTTCCATTATGGAATGCATTATAGCAAAAAAAAAAATGTCTGGTTCAATGCCAGATTAGATCTGGAGCCTATGTAATTGACTCTTCTCTCATGAGAATATCCTAACAGGGACGCATCGCCTCCACAATGCTATCTCAGTTAACAAAATGTTAATAAATCCTTTGACGGAAGACACTGATATCCATCAGATCACAGAGCCAATAAAAGTGCATCTCTAGGTGATATCTCCCCTTGCCCTTTGGTTAAAGCTGGTTATCGTGGTTCCAGAGAAATGGAAGCGCAGAACAGTGTGACATTAAATGATGGGAAATCTTTAAGCTACAGTGAGTGTACAGGAAGATAGGAGGGAGGAAAAACTCTTCTTTGGCATGCTGTATTGGCATGTTCTACATAAAACTGAGCTTTTTTTTAATTAAAAAAAATCTAATTGCAGCCTTCCATCTTTTCTGTACTCTCCGAGGGAATATGCACAGATGGTAGTTGCGTGTATGCGTCGAGGAAACGTGTCTACTGCTGCAGTGTATTGAAGAGGAAGCCGTGACAAATGTGTTCCGCTTTCTACACATTTTTATTTTTGAAGATGAATCTACGCTCTTTTCTCACTCAGTATTGTGTCCTTCACTGCTGACCTTGAATGATCACAGACCACAAACAAATATTTGCAAATGAGCAAGCAAAAAGGACATAAATATTATGTGTGCAAAATATCCCCTCCCCCACAAGAAAGCACTCTAATGGCAGTTAAATGAGAGTTGAACAATATAGTTCCAGTGGCGTAGCATGGTTTGCCAGCGCCTGGAAAACAAGACCCCTCTTGGCCTCACTCATGTGGTCCAAAGGAAAGCAGAGCAATACATGTTGGCGCTGCAGGAGTTGCCAGAAGGAGGCATACAAGGTATCACCCAACCGTAATAGGGACTCCACTCCAGATTTGTGTCAGGTGTACTCCTTAGCCTTTTCTCCTCCTGAAGATATCCCACAAGGTTTAGGATCAAAGTTATTCTTCTCCGGGATGGGCTACCTTCCCAGATGGATGAGCCCCAGCTGCCCCTCACATCTCTCTGCAGCATTTGCAGAAACCACCTTCTTGGCCGTTGGACCCACTATTGTTCTCTTCCACTCAATCTGCTGGGTCCTGTCTTCACATGCAGGGGAAATCATCAAGGTTTAGCCAGCCAGCTGAAGCTGTTTCCTGGAGTCTGGCCGCTGTCACATGCTGACAGCTTCTAGGAGCCACTGGTGAGGGCTGACTGCAGGGTGTGGACCAGAAATGGAGAAACTACCCCAGAAGAAGCACAGCATGTCCCTCACCAGAGATTAAAGGTAAAGGGACCCCTGACAGTTAAGTCCAGTCACATACGACTCTGGGGTTGCGGCGCTCATCTCGCTTTACAGCCCGAGGGAGCTGGCGTTTGTCCACTTCGCAGACAGTTTTCCCAGGTTATGTGGCCATCATGACTAAGCCGCTTCTGGTGCAATGGAATACCGAAACCAGAGCAGCACGCAGAAATTCCCATTTATCTTTCTGCCAGAGTGGTACCTATTAATCTACTTGCACTTTTTGGTGTGCTTTCAAACTACTAGGTTGGCAGGAGCTGGGACTGAGCAACGAGAGCTCACCCCACCACAGGGATTCGAACCGCCAACCTTTTGATCGGCAAGCCCTAGGCTCAGTGGTTTAGACCACAGCACCACCCACATCACCAGAGGTACTACCCCTCTAGTCCCCTACAGATATGACTGAGCCACATTTGCCATAATCTGACTACTAGCCATGATGGGTAGCTGTGGTGGGAGTTAAAGTCCAACAATGTCTGGAGGGCACTGTGTTTGCTTTCCTTGACATATCCCACCAGGAACCAACTTAGAAGGCATTCTTTTATGCATGCCTTCCATGTACTGCTTTTTGTAACTTACTGTATTTAACTTTTCTTTTAAAAAAATGTGTTGCCCAATTAACCGAGACACCTTTTAAATAAATTTTCATGCAAATTGATTAATTTCATTAATTAACTGCAGCCATTATATACTCTATATACATGCACACATGACTGAAAGCTATTAGAGTAATTTCACATAGTCATGTTCTCTCTACATAAATCGTATAGCTACAGTCTACCATCATATCCAAACTGAGAAACTGTGATTTTTAACTCGGGTTACAAAGCTGGATGTGAAACCAGGAACTAGGGTTGCCATATTTCAAAAAGTGAAAATCCAGACAAAAATGTTGTTGTTTTTTACTGAAAAATATCAAACAAAATTGAAGTTTCTGAGCTATTTTTAAGGAAATTCAGCGAAATCTAGACATCAGACATGGGTTGCCATACATTCAGATTTTCAAGGACATTTCAGCGTTTTCTGCCCGGACACTGCTTCCAACTGCATGTTGGCTGCTTAGAAATCCTTATGTATTGCAAAGTATTCTATGGAAAGTTTTACAATTGCTATAATTTCACACAGAGCACAAGGAAGACCCACTGGGATGCACCATTACTGCTGGGTTTTAAGAGTGTGCCCCAGAATGCATCCAGAACTCTCACGCATGGAGGAGATCAGCTGTGCTGGCCGAACCATCTTTCATCGAAGGCAGTTTCCATGACCCATTGAAGAACACCTGGTCAGCTTGAAGTCCAAGCCACTCCAGGGCTCCCTGGAAGACATTCTGAAAACCTCAGCTGCCACCTAAGAATAAAACAAGCATGCTTATTAGCATGTGATCAAAGTCAGGATGGGGGGAACGTATGCTGCTGTTTATACACTTTTGTGTTCCAGAGCGGGGAAAACAAAGACGAGTTAGCTGTAGAAAGAGGGATTTCAATTTCATAAGCTAAATGGAGTGTGGATGGATCCGAGTGTAATAATTGACTTACCTCAATTGGTTTATTCAACCTTAAAGTTAAAAACCAAATGAGGGCTGAAATAGAATGTGCAAGATTTGTAACAGAGACTGCAGCATAGTAGGGCACAGTCTTAGGACATAGTAAGACATAACAGGAAAGCAGATCTCGCGTCAAATTCTGGACTTCCATCCAGTTTCACAACTGAAGTGGATAAAACATGCATGCTGGTGAGAACTGGATCCTGGCTCAGCTGTTAGTCTTGCCCTTCATCTGTGCTTTTGGCAGGCTGTGTGTCCTTTTAAAAAAATCGTTTTTGAAGCATAAACCTATTTTAAAATTTCCCGAGGGATGGATGACACAGATCCCCATAGATATCAATGGAGAAACCCAAGATTCTAATGTTCCTGGGACTGGACTGCCGCCAGTCAGCATTCTGTGCCCAAAGAGCAAGCTCAGTCTTTGTTGTGCTGTGCCCCCACCCTCCAATTTGTTGGGATGCTCTCCATTTGGGGGATCCAGTTTTGTTAGACAGCTCCCCTCATCCCTGACTGCTTAGGACCAACCTTTTAAGTTCAGCAGCTGCTCGGCTTCCATGATTGCGTTCAGCATCTTGAAAGGATAGATTCCCCCTCTCCTCTGCTTGCCAACACCTCTGCTCCCCAGCAGTTGCACAGGTATAAATAAAACAAATGACGCTTAACACAAAATGAGGCGCCGCACCAGCGGTTTCTCCTCTGCCAAGAACCTGACCTGCACGACCTCGTACACCTGCTACAACTCAGCAGAGGAGCAACAAACATATTTATGTGCTGACACAGTGAAAAGCGTGTGCAGCATGAGAAATAATAAGCAAACCTTTACCTGAACCGTCTTGTCATTGCTGTCATCTTTCTCTGCAAAGGAAAGCTTCCCTGCCTTTCCCCCCAGTCCTGCTGCTTCTGCACAAAATGTTGAGGGACCAACTGTGCCTGCCTTCTGTTTTATTCCATTTGTGAGCTGAGTTTCCAAGATTTCTGCCATTAGAGACTGCTGAGGTTGTGGGGGGCAGGTCAGGGTCCTTAATTTGGAGTCAGTTTTTCTCCCAGTTGGAGGGAGCTTGTTGTTGCAGGTAGCAGTCCCCCCCACCCTGCTTTTTCAAACTGATGAAAAGTTGGAGGGTTTTTTTAGTGCCAGTTAGAGAAAGGGCCTTAGTTTCTCATCAAAATGCAACCAAAACATCTCATTCACACTCCTTGAACCAATGCATGCACTGAAGATACAAGGATCCTTCGAAATTTGCACTTCTCTGAATTTTGCAATGCAGTTTTCCAAACAATGTGCACAAAAAAATGTATTCATGGGGGGGGGAGTGTGCATTTAAATGCATGTGTGTGAAAACAACGTACAAAAACACATTGTATTAGTGACAACCACACGCAAATGTGTATATAGAGAAATCTGCATTAAGATGCTCGCAGATTCTCATGGGGTTTTGTTTTTTTAATGGAAATTACCATGAAAATGTGGGCAAGTAAAGGTTGGAAAACTGAAAAAGTGAGAGAAACTAAAACAGACAGATCTATCCATTTCTAGTGCCACTTGGGATGTGTTCACGGAGAAAATGGGGCAGATGCTCAGCTGGAGATGGATTCATGAACTTGTGCATGTTTATATCATTGGACATCTTCTGTGTTATGCCACACAAGTATTGGGTACAGTTCTGGTTGCTTGTGGAAGCTGGAGGGCTGTCATTTAGGGAGGGAACAGAGGGTATGGCCTCCCCGCTGCCATATTTCAGACTACAAGTGACCATTCCTTACAGGGATGGGAAACCTGTGACCTTTCAGGTGTCATTGGACAAATTCCCATCAGCCCCAGCCAGCATTGCCAATGGTCAGAGATGGTGGGAGTTGGTATCTAACAACATGTGGAGGGCCACAAACCCTCTCTGCCTTAGGAACATCTGTACAGTGGTACCTCGGTTTAAGAACAGTCCTGTTTACAAACTCCACAAAACCGGAAGTAGTGTCCCGGTTTGAGAACTTTACCTCAGTCTAAGAACGGAAGCTGAATGGTGGAAGGGCACTTTTGGCAGGAAACCTCGTTAGGGAAAGTGCAACTCGGTTTAAGAATGGTTTCGGTTTAAGAATGGACTTCTGGAATGGATTAAGTTCATAAACCAAGGTACCATTGTATTTATCGTTCATATATTGCATGACTACCCTTATGAACAACGAAACTGTTCTATGTACTTAGTATTCATGCTGGAAAGGCCAGCCCATTTGCTTAAAACCACACTGTGTCCTGATTCAATAGCTTTGGCACTAGTTACTATAAGATAGGAAAAAGCCTTTAAAACAAGCACTCTTAAAATGCATGGTTGTTGTTGCTGCTGTTGCTGCTGCAATCTGACCTTACTCCCCCCCTCATAGTTATTAGTAGTAAAACAGCATAAACATAACAGTTTCTCCATGTCTGTACCTCACCAGGTTTGTTTTTTCCCTTGCTTTGTTTTCCTTGAGGGTAACAGAATGTAATTTTTAGTGTTGCACTAAGAAGATTTTAGCAGCTATTAACAGATTCATAATAAACCCTCCTTTTTGCTTCTTGCATTAGCATTTTCTCCCAGTGGAATCACCACCAGCTTTTTCTCTATCTGGTTGGCAAAAACTTGGTATACTGCTTTTAATTCATTCTGCCTGTATTTCTGCATTTGTGGTCAAAGGCCTGAATATGGGAAAAGAGACGGCGGAAGAAGACTGGAAGAAATTCAAGAATTATCTTAAGAAACATTGTAAAATTAATGAGTGCTAGAATGATGTGGTTTTAGAAATTAAGTGGAGTACAGCTGTAAAGATTAAGTTAAAAGAGAAGAAAGGTTGACAATTGGATAAAATTAAGGGTGAGGATTTGCTGAACATAATATTTGAAATGGGAATGCAGAAAGGGGAGGTATGAGGAGGTCGGTGAAGTAAGTTTTAAGAAAATAAGGTTTTGAAATTATATATATATATATATATATGCAGGTTTTGGTATCTTCGGGTGTCTTCCCGTGTAAGAGTAGGGGTGTCTGGGCGACGTTTCGACGAGGTCTCACTCGTCATCTTCAGGCTGGTGCTTTCGGCTTCGTAACAAGAAGCCGAAAGCACCAGCCTGAAGATGACGAGTGAGACCTCGTCGAAACGTCGCCCAGACACCCCTACTCTTACACGGGAAGACACCCGAAGATACCAAAACCTGCATTCCTGTACCCGTGAAAATCTACGAAAGCATATATATATATATATATATATATATATATATATATATATATATATTTGCTTTCGTAGATTTTCACGGGTACAGGAATGCAGGTTTTGGTGTCTTCGGGTGTCTTCCCGTGTAAGAGTCGGGGTGTCTGTGTGACGTTTCGACGAGGTCTCACTCGTCATCTTCAGGCTGGTGCTTTCGGCTTCTTGTTCCAGTAACAAGAAGCCGAAAGCACCAGCCTGAAGATGACGAGTGAGACCTCGTCGAAACGTCGCACAGACACCCCGACTCTTACACGGGAAGACACCCGAAGACACCAAAACATATATATATATATATATATATATATATATATATATATATATATATAATTTATTAAGGTTTTACAAATTATAACAGACATGACAGTACACACAAACACAAACAAAAATAAAAAGGAAAAATACAAGTATAATTTCATATCCTTATTTTCATAAAACTTATTTCACCGACCACCTCATACCTCCCCTTTCTGCATTCCCATTTCAAAAATTTGAAATTATACTTGTTTTTCTTTTTCTTTTTGTTTGTTTGTATTGTTGTATCTGATAAAATTTGTAAAACTTTAATAAATATTTTATAAAAACAACAACAAAGGCCTGACTATGTCCAAGAGGAGATCTTTAAATCATGCTGATAGAGAGGGGACGAGGAGGAGGTTGGAGCAGTCCAAATACACTGGTAGGAGCATCAGATTGTCTCTCCTAGTGAGTTTGCACTGCCTCACCACTCTCCTTCCTGGTATGCAGCAATGACCCAACCGTTAGGAGGTCGGCTGAGGGCTTCTGTCAAGAGCACACCATCCACTACTACTACACTGACAGGAAGAAGCTCTCTGAGATTTTGGACAGGGATTTTTCCCCAGCCATACCTGGAAATGCTAGGGATTCCGCCCAGAAACCACAGCCCTTTGCCTTTTCACTGGCCAGAAATAACTTGGTTAACTTTCGGAGTCATTTGGGTAAAATAACTGTAGACATTTAGCAATTACTAATTGTCTGATTTAGCAATCAGATTTAATTGGAGCGTGTTTTGCCTTTTTTACAGTACAGTTCTATTATGCATGCTGACACTGAGCTCCTAATCCTGAAAATCCAAGATGTTTTGCTTGCACCAAGAAGGTTTTATTTGCACAACTGTACGGAATGAAACGCTTTGTGATTATGTAGGCTTTCTATTAAGATCTGATGAAATAGCTGTGATTATAGCACCTTCAACACATCATTAGCGAGATGCAGAAGGGAAATTGTTATTTTATTCAAGATAAACAAGATTTTGGAAATAGGTGCATTTTCAAAATACATGTGCAGGCAAATGGTTGGAATTACAGCATTTATGTACATGTAGTAAAGACGTGTACCCGCAAATGTATAAAGTGATAGGGGTGGCATAGAATTCTACAGTGTAAAATTGACATTGAATTGCTGTTGGTGCAGTAGTTCTGTGCCCAACTGCAGTGCTAATGTTCTTGGAAAGCTGTTAAATGAAAACCATGAATTATTGGAAGAGGATGGAAAATAGTCCCAAGTCTTCCAAATGCCCAGCCTCTCCAATCAACTCAACCTATGTTAGGCAGTAGTTTTCCAATTACTATGGGTGGGTTACACGCGCCACAAATCCAACACAATGGTGTAACGTAGGAAAATGTTGATCACTTCTCCTACCTAGGCAGTTATATTTCCACAAGGGCCAACATTGATGCCGAAATCCAGCACCACCTGAGCTCTGAGAGTGCGGCTTTCTCCCAATTGAAGTGCAGAGTGTTTGAGGACCGGGACATTCGCAGGGAAACCAAAATGTTTGTTTACAAAGCTATTGTACTACTAACCTTACTGTATGCTTGTGAAACATGGACCACTTATAAACGCCACCTCCAACTCCTTGAAAGATTCCATCAACGGTGTCTCTGAAAATTTTTACACATCACTTGGAAAGACAGGCGAACTAATATCAGTGTACTGGAAGAAGCAAAGATCACCAGTGTTGAAGCAATGATTCTTCAACATCAACTTTGTTGGACTGGTCATATTGTGTGGATGCCTGATGATCATCTTCCAAAGCAACTACTCTATTCCAAACTTAAAAATGGGAAGCGTAATGCTGGTGGTCAACAAAAGAGGTTTAAAGACTGTCTCAAGGCACATCTTTAAAAATGTAGTATAAACACTGACAACTGGGAAGCACTGGCCTGTGAGTGCTCCAGTTGGAGAACCAAAGGTGTCATGGGCTTTGAAGACACTCAAACTCAGGACGCAAGGGAGAAACGTGCTAAGAGGAAGGCACGCTTGGCAAATCCACACCATGATCAACTCCCGCCAACTCCCAATGTCCCCACTGTGGAAGGATGTGTGGGTCCAGAATTGGCCTCCACAGTCACTTATGGACTCATTGTTAAAACCGTGTTTATAGAAGACAATCTTACTCAGCTACGAGTGATCGCCAAAGAAGAAGATATTTGTGAGGTGAACAGGAATGGGCACCCCCCTTGATAAAGCACGTAGTGCAACATGCAAAAAGGTTTGCAAAAGTGGGGGAGAGATTGCATAAAATTGCCCTGTGTATGGACACATGAAGCCTTATATCACCTCTTACTTCTCCAACAGCTGCATCACAGGTATTTCACATCATCTGTGATGTGAGGGACTCTGAACACTCAAATTGACTATATATTATTTGCTTTACACGATGGAACTTTGAGGGATTCTATCTAATTTGCAGTCTCCTAACTCTCCTTTACTTCCTGCCATACTTGAAGGTATCCAGATGTCTGTCTCTCTCTGAAAGTTTCAGGCCACCTTTAATGAGCAACAGTCAAAAGATTTTATTAGCACTACATACATGTCCCAGGAGAAGATTAAATACCAGCCTGATCTTTCAAATGCAAAGAGTGGGGGAAGGATACCACTGCTTGAATAATCCATTTCTCTGACAATCCATCAAATGGAAACTTCTGGGATTTCTTCAGACAATTATTTTATTACCATTTTTTAAAGCTATGGTTTCAAAGGCTTCTTTATGCTTTCCCCCTTTTTAATGCAGATAACAATCCAGGTCTCTGTGGCAGATTTCACATGAATAAATGTGAAGAATTTGTGACACAATCAGCAGGGTCAGCTCTGGGTGTGAGGGGCCCTGGAACAAAGTTGACCCCTGTCTCTGTTGATGGGTTTCCTCAGGCTTACCTAGTGATGGCAGGCAAGGAGGAGAACAGTGATCTGAGCCCCACTACAACCAGCAGGAGGTACTTGATCCCAAATTCCCACAATGTCCTGGAATGTTGCTATGCTTGAGGACAGTGCTTTTTTTCTCTCTAAAAAAAATGTTTAGGGGTGCTCAAGAAAATCACCATTTTATAGTTCAAATCGGGGAAAATGAATACAGTAAATGGGCAAAAGTACAAAGAACACACATTACAGCTGACAGCTCATAGTAAATTCCACACTGAAAACTTCCATGATGAAAAATAGTAATTTTCCTACTCATATTGAAATGCTGCCCCTCAATGAAGCCAAATTTTCATCAGTAAAACCACCACACATCCACATTCCACACTGCTTCACACATTAAACGCCCGCTTCCATCTGAGACTCAGGAAACACCTGGAAAGGAAATGAAGCTGCCATCGGAGGTGGTAACAATGAAACTGACCCATCACTGTGCTAGATTCCAACTCCTACTTCACACATTAAATGCTCGCTTCCATCTGAGACTCAGGAAACACCGTGACAGGAAATGAGGCCGCCATTGGGGGGTAGCAACAGAACTGATGATTCACCATGCTAGAGAAGAAATTTAAAAAATTAATTTTTTTTTAGTTTCTTCTCCCGTTAGATTCACAAACTGTTTAGGGGTATGCGTACCCCAGCATCCCCCCCAGAAAAAAGCACTTCTTGCGGGATTGTGGGAAATTAATATGGCACCTAATCTCAGCCCTGGAGCGTCCTGGCATGATGGAGTGGTGGTGCTCCCCTGACCTCCCAATAGCTGACTTTCTGCCACTCACCAGCAGGCAGGGAGTTTGGAACATTCATACCCACGGGGGGAAAGTGGCTTATTGGCTCCGCTGGTGCATTTGCACAATGCCAACCTGCTGCCACCTTGTCCCTTCCCAGTAAGCTGTCGAGAGCTCAGAGAAACTCTGCTGTCCCACCACACCCCCACTACTGAAATAGCCGTCTTTTGCTGCTCAAATCACTAGGTTGTACAATATTTTTATGTGGAGGGGAGGCAGGGGTGCTGACTCCTAGGGAACGGACCATTTTGGGTCCCCTCAATATTTGTTTGTGGGGGGGGGGCTCCCCCAATGTTCAAAAAAGTTGAGTCAGGTCAGAGGAGCTAGGAATGCAATGGCACCGCGGCTTCAGTGGCCAGCGCCTTCTCTTCCTCCTGCCACAGAGTGGAAGGAAGGGTGAAGCAGGCTGCAGTGGGTGGCAGCGGCAGCAGCAGCAGCAGCAGCAGCAGCAGAAGCTGCCAACCATTGAAGCTGCACTACTGCTGCATTCCTGGCTCCTCCAACCTGGCACAATGTCCTGACGCAATGTCACTGCATGTGTGATGTCATGCATGCGACGTCCCATTCCCCCCACAATCCCACTCACAAGTTGACACCTCTGAGGGGAGAAGTCCCGAGGAAGTCACAGACGCTGCCTGTTCTTTGATGTCACCCATCTTGGTGTGATAGCCTAAGTGGTTGCATTTAGGCTCTGCAACCCACATCCTTTTTCTAATAGTCTCCCGCCGGCAGCTGAAGGCTTTAAAAATTTAGACAGGGTTTGGGCCTGTTGGTCTGATTTGGCCTTACTGCTCTGATGGTTTTAATTTCATTAGTGCTGCTTTGCCTTTTGTGTCAGTTTCCTTATCAGCACATTGTATATTTTTCTCTCTTTTTTAGACACACACAGATTTTTTATTGTAGCTAGTTTGGGAGCCTAGTTAGGGAGCCACGATGTGTTCCATTTTGTGGGTGTGTATGTTGTATATTCTGCGAATCTTTCCCTGCCATAGCTATCCTGCAAATGAGGTAGAGGTTTTCCTGGAATTCCTCGGGTGGACTCTAATCCTTGGAAAGCCGATAGGTAACCGTTACAAAGGCTCATTCCCATGAGAATGCTCAGCGCTGGCCTTCTCTACATTAGTCATAAATAAACAAGAACTGGGTGCCCTGAGGCATGGAAAGATAATGATGCAAAGGGTCAGGGAGCATCATGCCCCTTATAATAAAATTTCAAGTCTAGGCCCAGAAGCATGGGAAAGCCAGGAGATCAGAGGGGGTGATGAAAAATCAATTACCACTGGGAATTGTTTCTGGCCTGGCTATGTAAAATGAGGCTATTTAATAAATGCAAGAACAAGATGTAGGCTTCTGGTTTGCTCAAGAAACCATTGCTATTAGCCCCTTACTACTTGGGACTACTTATGATATAGTTCCTAACAAATATAGTTGTGCCAGCAACAAAACCTCTCCTCCTTACAGAGGGGAGGAGTTGTGAGCAGGAGCTGTTTCCCGCATTGGCAGGGGGCGTTCCAGCCCCCTGCCCAGCTGGCCTGGCTGCCGTGCCACACCCCCAGGTAGCCAACCAACCAGGTGGAGGCTTGGGGGCAGGATTTTGCCGCTCAAATGTGGCTGCGGCAGCACTTCCCTTTCATTTCGGTTAGGCATTGGAATATGTTTTTGTATTGGAGGGCAGGGTGTGGCCATTGCCCACCCCTCCACTTTATGGGTATTCCGGTAAAGGAATCCGGTGGTCGTGGATCCTGTCCGACGCCCTTGCTGGTGGCTAGGGCCATGGCATGACCCCTGGTGACATCAGGGGGAGCTTTCAGTTGTATTTGCATCAACAGGCTCCTCCCACTGGTGGTTAACCCTTGTTAGACTCACCCCTCCCTGAGGGGGTGGAGTCACACTCTGTTGTTTTATCCAGTGCCTAAGCCAATACCTCTCACATGCTGTAATCAATAAAGTTGTGGCTTTTTTTAGCCTATTAACCTAATATACTGTGTCCATGTGTCTTTCTTATCCCCAAGCGGGCGGCGGGTCCTTGAATCACAAGTGATAACTTTGATTAGCACCTTCAGGCTCTCCTTGCCTCTTGCAAGGTGATAGAACACAAACAATTACTTCCAAGACTCAGAGTTCAAAGGATGGAACTGGATAACAGGGTTGGATTGAAAAGTGGTCTAAGAGAGCCAGAAGTCCAACAGGAATCCTGTTTAGACCCCATGCCAATTTCTCTGGTTGCTTGTAATGAAGTCTAGGAAATACAGTCGTACCTTGGTTCTCGAACAGCTTAGTTCTCGAGCGTTTTGGCTCCCGTACGCTGCAAACCTGGAAGTGACTGTTCTGGTTTGCAAACTATTTTTGGAAGGTGAATGCCCAATGGGGCTTCTGCAGCTTCCGATTGGCTGCAGGGGCTTCCTGCAGCCAATCAGAAGCCACACTTTGGTTTCCGAACATTTTGGAAGTCGAACGGACTTCCGGAACAGATTCTGTTTGACTTCCAAGGTATGACTGTAATGGGCAAAAAACCTGAAGGACAGTCCCTTTGAGTATTGAGTATTTGAGGTGGTTTTTTGTTTGTTTTTTAACTATACTAAACACTGCAGTCACACCTCATTTTTCATCAGGGGGGTAGTGATGGTATACAAATTTTGTTGTTATCTAAACAATGCAAATGTTTGATGGGGCGGCTGCTCTCCCATCACCCCCCGAAATCAGTTCAGTTGAGCTACACAAGCGAATATCATAAATTAGAGGACATTTGGCGCAGCCCTAAGACGTAAGGGCGCCTAACTTTCTTTAGATTAGTTTTAGTTCCAAGGCATTCTGTAAGCTTTGCAAAGACACTGATTTATTAGCTTCATAAAAGACCTGAGGCTACTTTTCTCGATCCTATTATTTATATAGATTTCTCCGGTGTCAATGCCCGGAGATTCCCTAGGGCAGTTTACAGCAGTTTATTTAAAGAAAAACAACAACAACAAAAGGCCAGGGAAAGCAGCCTGAAAAAAGCAACAAATTAACCCCAACGATAACTAAATATTTCAAATCTGGATTATGTATTCCAGCATCAGATAAATTTTATCTGCCAAAGAAGGGGCAAACCCCTGTAAGGGGGTTAATGGGCGGGGAGAGAATGTGAGGGCTGAAGGAAGGATTAGATGCACTTACAAAATGTTATTCCTAGATCTGGAGTGGCTAAATGGCAGCTCTCAGTCTAATTTCATATGGTGATGGGGAACTCAGTTGGAGAGGGGGAAATGGAAGGGAAATCTGAAATGGGAGGAGCAATGGAAGGAGGATGCAGCAAAGGAGAGGGAGTCCTCTGCAAGAGATCAGCCCAGACTTCTAGCAAATAATAACCTGTCCCATCACCAGAAGTATGTTGGGCAGAAAAGAAGGAGGGAAGAGTGGGGCTGTTAGGAAAAGTGTGAAAGAACAGAGAGAACAAGAGAGAAAGGATAAAATGTCATTCATTAAAATGTCAATGATATCAATAGCAGGTTTTAAAAAATATTAATGAACATGGTAAGAGTCTTCCCTGTATATAATAGAGCACCTGTTATAATAAATTTTGTGTCAGTTCAGGTTCAGTTAATTTTGAGTATTTACTTGCCCCTGAGAATCTTGCACTGAAGGTAGCAGAAAATGTTCCAGACAAATAAGCCATAAATAAATATGTTGCACATGTGAGTGTGCGCCATCCTTCAATTCAGCATTGCAACATGGTTGTGCATGATGAACAGTACTACTGCATCTCAGACTAACCAACCACACTGGAAAGTTGTGAGGATAAATTGGGATTATCCCACTTAAACCATCCTGAGCTTTCTGGAGGAGGGGAAAGATTCGCAAGTAATCAGCATTTAAGGATTGTACAGATTCTGGAAGCTCTGGTGATAAAATACAGAAACATACTGTGAAGAAAATGCATTCTTTTACGTGCCTTTGTGTGTGAGTGAGGAGGCAAAAATGTGTGTTTGATCTGTTTTCAGTGAGTCGTGTGTGTGTGTGTGTGTGTGTGTGTGTAAAATGCAACTTTCTCTTTCTCTCTCTGAATGGGGAGAAGGGAGTTTGACAAGTGTCTAAACAATAGAAAACAAGGTTATATTGTTTTATGCACATATAATGGAAAATGGTGTTTTACCATAATCTGCCCAAAAGCTGAAATTGCTATGCAAGAGGAAAAAAGTGTGTGATGATTATATTGCATTATTTTTCTATCCCCACATTTAATAATGGCAAGAAATGGTCATGATTGTACTTCTCCCCCAATAAGACCCTTAATATCCTACATGCTGCACCACTGCACAGAGTTCCTGGTGGACTTATTGGTCGGACTGAAAGGGAGCAAAAACAGCAACAACATTCAGAGCAGTTTGAAATTTCTGAAGCAGGCATGACCAATGTCCTCACTTCTGGTTTTTAAAAGATCAAAACCAAATGGAATAAAGGATAACCAAAATGATCTGGAGGCTGGAGTGACTCCCTTATGAGAAATGGTTACAGCATTGGGGGCAAAGCAGTTGCTCTCCTGCTGAGCTATTTGTTGTACTTTTCCCAACGCCTGCTAAAAACCAGACATGTCACCATTTTGTCTGTTTTATGTGATTTCATTATGTGCACTGCTTTTACAGTCTGTTTCTATTGCTAATTTTAAATTGATATTCTGCACCGTTTTATGCGGAGCGCTTGGAGATTCTTTATTAAGCGGTAAATAAATCTTGCCGTCGCTTTCCCGCCACAATGCCAGCAAAATGCCGCAGCCTTGATGCAAGAGAGAAGGAAGTTCAAAGAGGCAACACCGGCGTTTCTTTTTCCTTCTGGCAACAAAAGCAAACAGCCCCCTCCCAACCCCACAACCCCTGCAAATTGGAACATTGTTGTGTAGGAACTGAAGAACAGAAGTTCTCTCCTTTCCTAAAGCAGCGGTGGGCAGGGTCTTGGCATCCTTGCTAGGAGCAGCTATGGGAAATGGCAGGTGCTCTAAACTACTGGGAAGCATTCCCCCCCCCCCATGCGATTCGAATTTATGAACAAGGGCATTCAGAAGTCTTCTGTCAAGGTCTTTGAGCTGGATTCCTCCCCAGCATCTCCCATTAGTCACACTTCAAGGAGCAGCCAAGTGCTAGTTACCTAGTTGTTGACCACAGCCTCATTTAATGATACTCTTTCCCATGAAACCTCCAGGAGAAAAATTTTAAAAAGCTCTCATCTTCACAAGGTGCTCTTGAGAAGTCCTGGGCCTTCTGCCAACAGGTTTATTTCTTGACTGATCACAGTGTTTTGAGACAAACGGCCCCATCCTCTTCCGCGAGCTTAATGCTTCGGTCGCCATCGACAGCTCGGCAATTTCTCTTCCCCCCTCTTAATTGAATAAGTTTACAGCAACCAGGGGGCCTGTTGAAGGCAAACAACGGCCCTACCTGCGAGGCTGTGGCAACAACCAATCAGGTCGACAATCTGATCCCCACATTCTATCGAGGAGGAAATGAATGTGACGCCCTCAGGGGTCCCACTTTTCCTGGGCTCGACAATGTTATTTATTTCATTTGTCAAAGGGCCGCAGCTGCCTTTGCTATTCCGTCCTCTCGGGTACTCCCTCCTCTTCAAAAGAACCCCACTGTTTCAGAAATGGGAAACATTTATCGTGGCACAGATTGAAAGGAGGCAGAACATTCTCTGTGGGATATATATATATATATATATATATATATATATATATATATATATTTGCTTTCGTAGATTATATATATATATATATATATATATATATATATATATATATATATATCACCACCCAACAAAAATGGCATAATAATAGATATGAAAGGAGTAGCTCACATTGTTTTTAAAAGGATTGTGCCGAGAGCTGACTGACTGGTTTGGGAGGGAGAACTCAGGGTATGGTGTGTGTTGATCCATTTTACCTCCTCTAAATCTACTCATTGCACTACTCTTCTAAAAGGTTTGCTTTGACATTTAGTTTGGTTTTGTGCCCCTGGTTCAAATGTTCCACCATACACTCTCAAAGTGACCTGAAAATAAATAATGAAGGTGAACCTCGCTGGAGAGAGCATCCCACAAATGGAAAAGTCCCCTTTCTTGTGTTGCCATCCATCGGACTTCATGTGGAGGAGGCCCCCAAAGAAGGGCTTCAGATGTTGAATGCAGAGTCTGGGACATTTTGTATGGGGAGAATTGGTCCTTGAGGTATTGCTGTCCTGAGCCCTTTAAGGCTTTACAGGTCAAAACCAGCACTTTGAATCGGACCTGGAAGCTGATTGGCAGCCAGTGCAGTCTGGCCAGGATCGGTGTAATATTGAAATTGAAATACTTTATTGTCACTTGTACAACTTGTATACAGTGAGATTACATGAGCACCCCCCGCTCAGCTCTCTTAGCCTTAATTCCCCTCGTTTACTGATGCACACCCACCAAACCCGAAAGTCAGTTGCTCTGTTGTTATCTTTTCATTCAGCAGCCTAACAGCCCATGGATAGAAGCTGTTCTTTACCCTGTTGGTGCAACTAATCATGCTTCTATATCTAATGATTGAGGACAGGAGATCAAGAAAGTGCCGGCCAGGGTGTGAATCATCCCTGAGAATTTTCCTCACTCTCCTGAGGCAATGTTCTTCCGCTATTTCATCCAGCAGATTCACAGGACAGCCCATAATATCTTGTGCTGTATTCACCACCCCCTGTAGGCACTTCCTATCAGATGATGTCAAACCAGCGTACCACACCGTGATGCAGTATGAAAAGACACTTTCTGTTGTTGACCGGTAGAAGGAGATCATCAAATGTTGATTGGCATCATTCTTCCGCAATACTCTGAGGAGATGGAGTCTCTGTTGGGCTTTCTTAACCACCTGGGTTGTATTTACTTTCCAAGTAATGTCTTCACTGAGATAAACTCCTAGGAATTTAAAGGAAGAGACTCTCTCCACACAGCCCTCAAACCATCTTGTCTCAGTGAGCAACTGCACCCCCATCTCCCCACTGCCAGCTGCTCCTGTTCCTAATCCTTACCTGTGTTTGAATTTCTTCTTACTATTGACAAAAACCTGGTCACCTGAACACACACATCCATCTCAGGGCCCACACAATCAGTTGAAAACCCACAGTAATTCTTATTGCATTCCACAACCCCCAATTTCTTATTCCCTATCTCTAGGTTTTAGCCAAACTATGTTCCCCTGATAGACAGCAGCTAAAGGGCCTGTCAGAAAGATGCCCTCTCCATCCCTTAGCACTTTAAGCAGTGCAAACGCAATTTTGACCTTGAGCTTGTTTGGAGGTTCTAGCAGGGGAGCGCAGCTATCGTATACCCTTGACCGAAGAACGGTACACTCCTTCTATCTATAAATATTATTTAAAAAACAAAAAAAAACACAATTTTGAAAAGCAGGGGCAATGCTGTGGTTATCTGTAATGATCCACAACACCATGCTATTTGCAGTCTTAGCCTGTGTGATGAATGTGCTGCTGTTGTTGTTTTGCCAGTGTGATAACGTAATGCATTTTCTATTTTCAATTCGAGGGTGATCTAATTTCATGAGCAGGTCTCCACTTCTAAAGGGATGTATTTTGGTACAAAAAGTGGATCATGGCAAATATTCGGCATGGCACTGTTCTAAAGCTAATAATTTATAATAGGTGTGAGTGGTCCTGTATCAGAGAGTAAACATCATAGCTCATTTCCATGTGAGTTTTTTTTTGTGGGGGGGAGGTATACCATAATTCCATGCTCGGGAATAATTTTGCAAAGTAAAGCAAACTTTGGCAGTGTTACAACTACAAGAGTTTAAAGCCCCAGGCTATAGCAGTGTGTGGCTTATTATGGGATGCTCTGTCTTTAAATATGATGTCCAAATATAAGTCAAGAGAGTCTGGCAGGGCTGCTTTTACATTCTTGGCAATGTCGTTATATTTCCAGCTCATGGTTTTAAAATGCTGTCTTAGATCCAGCATTTTGCTGTTATCATTTCATTAAAGTTGATGGCCTACTTATGTCAAGAGTGAGCGTGGGGTGGGGGAGAGAAAGCTCGTTCGGGCTTTGTTCTCTGAATGCATTTCCAAAATGCTTTGAAAGCTGAGGGATGTGTTTCTCATCATCTGTATTTAGGGATTTTGCTGAATTCGAGGGATACTGTGTGTAACAAACCTTTTGATGAAATACGGGTGAGGTGCTGTTGTTCTTGTTTGGCAGTCTCTCCTTTGGGATGATCAAAATTGCTCTTCCTTTGTGGCCTTTCCTGTGTGAGCCGTGGCTTGCTTGGGTATCACCTATTATATATTACTTTAACAAACTGGGAATGGTATTTTGGTTTCGTGTAGTTGTTGTTTTCCCCACTTAATAGTAATAAAATTTCCACGAGAACACAGACAGTGAGTGATTTGTTTTGCTTTTAAAGTTACTATTGTGATGGCATATTGTGCTTAATTTCTCACCAGTGTTCTAAAATCTACAATTGCTGCCAGAATTCCAATGGAGAGAAACCCAGGGGATATTGGGATGTTGAAACAATAACAGAACAGAGTTCTGTCACATAGCCAGGGCAAGTGCTGATACTATGAATTTTGGCACTTTCCCACAGTTATAATTTTCGGGACAACTACACTGCTCTCACTCTCACTTCCTACAAATTGTAGAGGCTACAGATCTCTAACGGTATCCTGCAAACATGTTATTCTTCATAGAAAGCCATAATAATTATGTTTCCAAGGCACATTAGGATACTGATATCTTCCACATATCAAGTTGGAGATAAATGTGAGACTAGTATTTAACTTCTGAAATTTAACTCACTTGAACCAAGGGAGCTAACTTATATCAAGTAAGAACCAGAGCTCCCCCCCCCCCCGGGAGTATTCAAGGGTATACAGTACTGACACATTTCTTTCTAGAAGAAAAGTATGGGTTAAAAGCGTGGCACTTACTGTAACAACTTCGTGTTGAGTACCAACACCTTTTTTTCTAGAAAAAAAAAGCACCAGTAAGAACATTGGCCCATCTAGCGCCTCAAAATATGCTGGAATAAAACTAAATTGGGGGATTCTGCAGCAACAAAATGATGGCCACCAGGAGAATTGATGTCTATTCCATTTCTGCTTTTGCTATAAGCAGTGGCTAAAAGTTTTTTTAAAAACCTCACCAAATGACTAATGCGATGCCAAAATGAAACAAGTGAAAATGAAATGGAATTGAAATGAAACAGATGTAAACAAGCCAAACACAACATGAACTTCTAAAAGAAGAAGAAAGACCTTTTCTTCCACACCCCGAGACACCACTCCTCCCCTGTTTGTTTTTCCCCAATTCCAAACAGGCCACATAACCAGGAGGGTTTACAAAGCCCCTGGCAAGCAGCCATACATGGCTGGTGGGCTGTGTTCATATTGGTGGATCACAGGTTGTGTATGCCGGTATTAGTTAAGGCATGCTGTGAGTAGCAGTTGAACGCTTTGCTTCCTACAGAGGTGTTGGCTGGTGCTCTTCTTGAAGATGAAAAAGCAAGATATAATAAATGGATAACCCAAGGGCTGTATTTAGGATGGCGGACTGTGTAGCAGGTGTGCACCAGAGAGATGATACGCAGTTCACATGAGGAAAACGACACCCCAGGTTCTCAACATCTTTATTTATTTATTGCAATCATTAGTGTAGCCCTATACTTGGCTACTCAGAAGAAAACCCCAGTGAGTTTAATGGGACTTACTCTCAGGTAGGCGTGTTTAGGATTGCAGCATTAGGGCTATAAATAGTAATTTATACTATTTATACATGGAGGAGGGAGAAAGGTTGTTTTCTGCTGCTCCGGAGAAGCGGACACGGAGCAATGGATCCAAACTACAAGAAAGACGATTCCACCTAAACATTAGGAAGAACTTCCTGACAGTAAGAGCTGTTTGACAGTGGAATTTGCTGCCAAGGAGTGTGGTGGAGTCTCCTTCTTTGGAGGTCTTTAAGCAGAGGCTTGACAACCATATGTCAGGAGTGCTCTGATGGTGTTTCCTGCTTGGCAGGGGGTTGGACTCGATGGCCCTTGTGGTCTCTTCCAACTCTATCATTCTATGATTCTATTCTAATTTTCTGTTCTGATAACTGAAACCTAGCCAGACTCTTTAGGGATCAGTCAGTGGTGAAAAACACAGTAATTCCTGTAATACGCTGAACGATTCTGGCTGATTCATTGTAAATATGAAGGCTGCTCATTTCTGAAATGCTTCATTTTCGTGGTTTCCAGAAAGTGTACACTCTTCTTAATGTGATAATGGTTTTATTGACACATCCAGAAGAACCATGGTTAATGGCTTAGCATGAACATACTTTAATTTCATAGTGAGAGCAGGTCAACAAGTCACAATATTTGGCTTAATGTTATATGTGAACCAGGAATTGTGGTTTATTTTGCTGCGAACCAACCATTATTTGTTCCTAGCTTCTTGGTTGTGGGTTTTATGAGCAGTGCAAACCATGTCCCAGAATTTTGGTATAGCACTAAGCCAAGAATTATGTCTTGTTGTTCCTCGTATGTGCTTACAGGAGAAGCGAAGTGGGTGCAATCTGTTTGTTCATCGCAAGTCATTAACCACGGCTTACAGTGATGTGTGAACCAGCCTAATGGATCCTAGAGATTTTTCTCCTAACCTTTAACAGCAAAGGTACAGTAGTTCTTCATGGAACATACGCTGCTCAGTGCTCAGAAAAATACTGCAACTTTCATCTGTAACCTTGTATTTAAGGAAAGATCATTGCTCAGTGGGAGGGCATGTGCTGAGATCCAGAGTAGAAATCTTGGTAGCTTTGATTAAGAACTCTGATAGCAGAGCTAGCAAAGGTGAGACCGACCACAGTGAAATGGGGCAGAAAATATAGAGCTACAAACACAAGTTGTCTGCCTTGCTATAAGACGGCTTCAAATGCCCAGTGCTTTCAAAAAGAAAGCAAACCTAAATAATTCAACATCTCATAACCAAATGCTAACAAATCATAATGGAGCATTTCATGTAGTATGCTTTTCTTTTCTTTTCTTTTCTTTTAAAATGTTATTACAGTGGTACCTCAGGTTACATATGCTTCAGGTTACAGACTCCGCTAACCCAGAAATAGTGCTTCAGGTTAAGAACTTTGCTTCAGGATGAGAACAGAAATCGTGCTCTGGCGGTGAGGTGGCAGCAGGAGGCCCCATTAGCTGGTTAAGTACAATTTCAGGTTAAGTACGGACCTCCGGAACGAATTAAGTACTTAACCTGAAGTACTACTGTATTGTTTCCATTGCAATGAATTGTTTTCCAGTTGATTAATACAATTCATCTTCAAACCAAAGAATACGGTCTGATTTCATCACCGAATTTCTCAGTTCAAAAGGTGGTAAAGTTGCCCATTTTTCAACAAATTTGTTCTCAGACACTGCATCATCTCTTGCTGTGACATAGTATGTTACTTTATGCATTATTGTCAACTGCTATATTCTGAAATTCAATTCTAATGAAAGGGGATTCTCCCCCCACTCCCGAGTACGTTGGAATCAGCATTTTAGCAGCTGTCAGGAGGTGAATGGCCATTTCCACATATCCTGCATCATCCACATATCCTTCCAAATAATTCACACAAAAAATTCAGTAATGAGAACTGGTGCTTGTTTCAAACCTGGTATTTGTTTCTATCTCATTTTGGAAGCATCAGTAACATAGGTGCAGACCCTCCAAGCGTCCCTATTTTCCAGGGACTGTCCAGGATTTATAGAAGCTGCCCCAGTTTCTGATTTGATCCCGGAATGTCCCACTTTTCCTTAGGACATCCCTATTTTCATTGGAGAAATGTTGGAGGGTATGTAGGTGCCATTGTCCATTGCTTCAAATGGTGGTCTGTGGAATCCAAAAAAATTTTGGATTCATAAGAGGAATTTCTCTGTAATGGCAGACAGCATTGGATATTGGCCATAATTGTTGTTGTTTAGTCATTTAGTCATGTCCGACTCTTCATGACCCCATGGACCAGAGCACAGCAGGCACTCCTGTCTTCCACTGCCTCCCGCAGTTTGGTCAAACTCATACTGGTAGCTTCAAGAACACTGTCCAACCATCTCGTTCTCTGTCATCCTCTTCTCCTCCCTGCCAAGAAAACTCCATGGACAAAGACAACTGGCCATAATTAAGTAGTATGCAAAAGCTCTCAGATGCAATGCATGACATCTCCAGGTGAAATGTTCAGGTATCAAGGGATTAGAAAGACCTCTGTCTGGGATCCTGTAGAACCACAGCAGACAATGATGGTCCAGGTGGAGAAATAGTCAGACCTGTCCTCTGACAGCTGTGAGAGAATGTTGTGCATGCTCTAGGGTGCATTAAGCCACATTTCCCAAGAGCTGAGCTTGCTAGATATGAACCAGGCACACTGCAACATCAGCTCATAGAGACGGAGTAAGCTGTTTTATGCTAAGTCAGGCAAACTTTCCATCTTGCTCAGTATTGACTACAATCTTTGGGATTTCAGGCAGGGTCTTTGCTAGGCCTACTTGGAGATACCGGGGTTTGAACCTGCATGCAAACCAGATGTCCCAATAGGGAGAAGAACCATTTGCAAATGGTCATGGCCCCTCTCCTCCTTTGTAAATGGCCTTGTCTTGAGGGCCTAGTTCATTTCCTCAGAAGGGTCCAGGTGACAATGAATTTAACGTATTGCTTGCCACAGAACACAGCAAGGGCTTTTCAAAGTGCAGTGCAACTGAAATGCTCTTGCTGTGCACGTACTGGAAGTACAGTGTTAACAAGGCATTTTAAAACCTACATTTTGACCTACTGGCTGCATATTGTAAACTGAGCAGTTCAGAATCCCAGTGTGAACCATAGTATTCACTGCATTGAAATTCAGAAGAGTCATGATGGCTTCATTGCAGTGATAATACGCCCAGTATATTCTTTGTTAACAGTTGTTCCACACTGTAAAATCAAATCAAAACTATGCTTTAGCACCCATTCAAGAATTGCACAGTAAAGCTCTACTGCCATTTACCCAAATGTAAAACAGATGTAACTTCATTAATTTTCACCAAGAAGTTTCAGATTTACTCCACTAGAAGAGGAAGCAGAACCTTTCCTTAGAAAGGTTTGCGTTCCTTGATTCCAATCAATGTATCAACAATCTCCATAGATATAAAACCAGCCTTATTCAATACAATTTTTAAAGGCACTTTTACCCTACCTTTCAAACATGTTCCCAGGAGCAATTTGCAACATTTCAAAATACATAATTCAAATATACAATGAATAGTGACAACAATAATGTTAATGAGTCGGAAATGCCTTAGTGGTATTGTTGTGTATTTCAGGGGCAGGTTTCAGCTCATAGTACCCCATCTTTCTCTGTTTCAGATGGCGTGTCCCTTTAGAAAATCCCATTTCAGGTTTTTGTTTTAAGTGCATGCATTATAGTGATGTAGACAAGTTAAGATGGCTAGATGCACAGGAGCACTTCTGATTACTTGGAGGGAAGTGTGAAATCCCTATCTGTCTTTCTACGGTATCATTTTATTTAAAAAACTAACAGAACTTGTTTCTTTTAAAGAAGCATGCTAGGATAACTAACACTTCCTTCTCTATTTAAATCTTTCACCATTGCTTTTTTTTTTTTAAATGCCATGTATGTAAACTGAATTATGGGGAAGGCTGTGTGATATGCTGGAAGAGAAGAAAGCAACTTACTTTTTGGGAGGGGAACTTTATGAGGTCACTGCTCTCCTATATCCGATGACAGCATTATTGGGTATATTTCTTGCCTGCCTGTCTCATTTGGGCGCCAGGCCATTACAAGAATGGAAGAAGTGCCAGCAGATTGAACAGCTATCTTAATCATAGCATTTGGGTGCAGTTCAACATTTCCATTTATGTTTGGCAAATATTCCTAATCAGTCTCTCTAGAGCAAGTAACCTTTGAAGAATATTTTCCCCTTGAATCTTATTAAGTGGATATTTACTCTAACAAATTGGTGCAGTAATTCAATATGGTGGATGCATCTCCCAAAGCTAAGTTAGGGTGCTTGTAGATCATGCTTGGAAATGTTTGCGCAAAGGTATCTCCCTCTACCCATGGTTCACAAGACACTGTGGAGTGTCAGAAGTTTGTGGGCATGCTCAGAACAAAATCATGGTGAAACGGGCCAGAAGGGAAGGGAAATAGCTGCGCTTTGGACACACAAGGTGCCAGGTTCAGTCCCCAGGATCTCCAGGTAGTGTTAGGGATGTACTGAGCCTGAAACCCTAGAGAGCCACTGCCAGTCAATGAACACACTGAATAAGGTGGACCAATGGTTTGATAGCTCTCTGTGAAGAATCACCTAGTATTCCTCTAGGGTTGTGAATCAGGTCTCACAGCTCATGTACAGAAGCCTCTCCTGCCAGCGGAGTATGGATATGTTGTTATGCTGCATCACTAGCCGGGGGACATAGCAGCTTGCTGTTTAAACTGCAGCATAGCTGGGGTGGTGGTGGTCTCCTTTCACCTCCTCATTGGATCAACCAGCCCACCCACCCTCTTTTTATGCGTTGCTTGACTTTGCCCTTACTATGGACTAATGTCAGTCGCCTTATTGTTGGGGCCAGGTAGGATTTTTCCCTACTTGGCAAATTGGCACCAGCCATTTGGTTTTTACCTACCTTGTAGCAATCATCACAACTTTGTAAGGTTAGGAATTGGGTAAGTTTTGTTCATGGGAGGGGAGATTTTTGCTTCCACCTGCCCCTCTTCAATAAGGGTATTCCATTAAAGGGATCCGGGGGTGTGGATCCTGTACGAAGCCTGGGTGTGGGCTAGGGCCATGCCACAACCCCAGCGGGGACTCTGGAAGTGCTCTTAACTGATGTGGTATATCATAGGGCTCCCCCTACCAGTGGTTGACCCTTAAGAGACTTCCTGCGGATGTGCAGGAGTCAGGATATAGTCTGGTTTCACCCAATGCCTAAGCCAAACTGCTCACATCTGTAACCAATAGAGATATTGCCTTATTTACCCCATTAACCCAAAATATTTGTTTCTGTGTGTTTATTATCCAAGGGACCTCGCCACACAATTGACTTTACAGATATCCTAATATTTTATTTATAAAATGCATTGCCTTTCCGTCTTTCTGTTTGTCTTTAAAATTGCTCAAGGTGATTTCTACAGTCAATACAATAAGTTGGCCAGTAAGACACTATTAATAAAAACAGGAGGCAACCATGCAGAAATTAAAAGGATTGAAAAAGCACAGGTTTACCACTGTGCTGAAAGCCTAGCAATGAGCTGCATTGGTGGGTCTCTCTGGGAAGCAGATTTCAAAGTTGTGGCAGCATCATGTAGAAAGTCCAGTTCAGGGCTCCACTAGAGAAGTACTCCCTTTTATTTTACTTATGCATTTTCACGGGGGTGGAGCAAGGTGGGGGATTGGGTGCAGTTCGCCCCAAGTGTCACCTCCAAGAGGGTGACAAAATGCTGTGCGGCACTCAACATCTGTGATAGACGCTGTGGCTTTGGCTTGCATAGGCTTCCCACTGCCAAAACAGTCCGCCCACTGGCTCCCCCTCAGCTGTAGGGCAGCAGGTAGACTCTTTGTTGCAACTCTGGCTGTGCAAAAAAAGCTCAACAACTTTACAGTCTATGCAAAAATATGAAACAAAGTCAAACCATTTTTGCAGGCAAAAAATAATAATTCTAATGGCTGACAAGAAGTTTTCTGCACCGGGTACCACCTGACCTTGCTACGCCACTGCATTTTCAAATTCTTAATACATACAACTTAGTTATCTTTATCCCACATCCCCCGGCTTCCCGCCGATCCTTCCATGGCTTCCTCTTTCTTCCTCGTTGAGCTGCATATCCTTTAATACCACCCTATTCCATTCTTTAGGTAGAGAAGTACTCTAAGTAAGTTCATTAGGAGGAGGTGCTCCAGAATACATTACTAACCCAAGGTTATTTGCGGATTAATTAATAACCAACACTTTGACTTAGTTGTGGTAGAAGCCAATAGAGGTGAGCTAATATAGACTTAGTATGTCCCACCTGCTAATAAATGAGTTTGGAGTGTTCTGCTCTAGCTGCTGCTTCCAGAACATCTTCAGGGGTAGTCCTGCAAACAGCTCAATGCTGTAGTCAATTTGTCAGTTTCAATGATGGCTGTCAGTAAGTCTTATCCTGAGGAAGGAGATGCTGTATAACCTGGTAAAAGAGATTCCTGGTCACAGCTGCTACCTGAGAATTTAGGAGCAGAGCTGCATCCAAAAGCACCCCCAGACTTTACATATGCTTGTTGAAAGAGCACATGGTCCCAGGAAGAACAGGAAGATTCATCTACCATGAATCACCAAGGTTGTCATAACCAATTATGATGTGCAATACGCACACGCACACACACACACAGAGAGAGAGAGAGAGAGAGAGAGAGAGAACCAGAGAACTATGGATGGTACCATTTCAGAATGCAGTGGGGGAGTCATATTTTTGAAGACCCCTGCATGATTTATTTAAATGAAACTCCCTACCTAGCACATCAGTGAAGGGGTGACACCAAATCTTTCCAATAGCTGATTCTACATCCTGTGTAGTACAACTCTATACATTGCTGGGAAGATTTTGCAGCTACTTGATTTACAGAAGTACCGGGCAATGCTTTTCTTTTCTGAACGCGGTGGATTTTTCACAGACCGTGTTCCATTTCTAAATGGAACAGCATCGCGTAAGGTTGCTATGGATATTAAATTGAGAATCCTGGCCAAGGAAAAATCTCAATAAATCACAAGGCAATTGCATTGATTCTTGGACTGTCATTCACTTGTCTCCAGCTCTGTGGAGCCTTAGGTAGGATTCTTGCACATATTAGTTCGAGCACTATCCCATCTTTATCTGAGTGCTTGAGAGTGACAGGTTAATTTTGCAGAAATGGCGCTCGTGTTCAGCACAACAAAGACAGGGGAAATGCATTTCTTTATTATTCATCTCCCTATGGTAAAGTCAAACAGCATAAGCATTTTTTTTTAAAACAGAGATTTATGTTGAGGATCTGGAGGAGAGCCACAGGCTAGAGGAAAAACATGCTGGGGAATAATTTCACTCCAATAGTTTAAGTAGAACTGAAATGGTACCGATTGAACTCCCCAGAGGAAAGAAGAACAGTTGTCAAATCATAGTGATACACAACCATAGTTGTACACATAATCCTAATCATACACAAACTAATGTCTAGGGAGGGAATAATGCATGTCAATTGAAGGTATTTACTGGTGATAGTGAATATTCAGATGGAAGCATCCCATATAGCATATATGCCCCCAGATTACCTTAAAATGCATTTAGTCCAGTTTGGAGATTTCTTGACATTGTGACTGCAGGAGATCCCCAAACACAGAGGGTCCCTGTGTTGTCCTTAATGGGATGGTGCACAGTTCATTCATTCTGCCTGAATAAACCACTGTGCCGCTTGGGCTTACCAATCGGAAGGTTGGCGGTTCAAGTCCCCGCGACGGGGTGAGCTCCCGTTGCTCAGTCCCAGCTCCTGCCAACCTAGCAGTTCGAAAGCGCGTCAAAGTGCAAGTAGATAAATAGGTACCACTCCAGTGGGAAGGTAAATGGTACTTCCGTGCGCTGCTCTGGTTTCGCCAGAAGCGGCTTAGTCATGCTGGCCACATGACCTGGAAAAACTGTCTGTGGAAGCGGACAAACGCTGGCTCCCACGGCTTGTAAAGCGAGATGAGCGCCGCAACCCTAGAGTTGTTCACGACTGGACTTAAATGTCAGGGGTCCCTTTACCTTTACCTTTATTACTTCATCCTGGTAATCTTTAACATGGAACCACTGTACTCAAAATGTAAGTGTAAAGTGAATGATCTACCTAAAACACCAGCTCTTCGGGAAAGAATAATAACCTGTTTGCATGCTGCAACCAGCACCAAAATAGAAAGGACCAGTAAGTCACACTTCCTATTTCCACACTTCTACTATGCTAAGAAAGAAATGCTGTATTGGTGAGGTGGAGTAGTTGGGAAGAGTGCATCATGGAGATTATAAAGGATGGGGCTTTCCCTCTGTCCATGGTACTGAAGCAGTCCAGGGTACTGAAAAAATGGTTCTGCCTGTCGTAGTGTATGTGGCTGTGATGTGCAACACATTCACTTGCTTTGGTTTGGTTTATTTATTTCAGCTGCAATAGGCAACATATTAATGGGTATAACATTTTAACACCAAGCGTTCACAGCACAAAACATTCACAGCATCAAAAGAACAGGTGATTTACACTTGTCCAAGAAGCAAACACACATATTTAAGTAGAATAAAAAGACCTAGAGTTAATAAAGAGCAACCCTCCATATCAAATAACAGTCCAATACATGTAATTTAGCATTTGATTTCTGAAACAAGCTAAAAAGCATGTTCCTTTTGAGTTTATCCTTAGTTCCAATAGGAAAATAAGTCGGGGTACTGTTTGCTTACATTTTTTCTTTTCCAAAAAACCCCCTATGAAACTATTGCACCATGGATTTTCCAACAAACTGAAACCTTCCTCATTCAAGATAAGAAAAAGATTGTTTTTGAATTATTTCTTTCCCCACCCCTCTGAATTTCAGAACAAGCAGAGTCCTGCAATGGGATTTTATTAACCCCACTATGTGGAAGCTTGCGGTCTAAGTCAACTGTGGACTAACAGCACAATTGTATGCATGTTTACTTAGTCCCACTGTGTTCAAATAGTTCTTACTCCCAGGGAAAAGTGTATATAGGCTTGAAGTCTAACTGTAAAATCCAGTCCTACCCACTGTGACCAAATGCTGGAATAAATTCCCATTAACACAGTTTCTGGGTAAACAAATGCACAAATCCATTGGCTATTGAGACAAGCGTAAGTAATTTGAAACTAATTTCACTGGATGATATGTATTTACTAAGTGAAAATGTGAATTTAAAAAGATTACAACCAGTGTAAGCAGGTGTAATAAATAATTCAACTAAAATGTTACCTTGAATAAAATCGGATGAGCCGGGGGGGCAGACACAGCCATTAAGAGCACATCTGAAGCTAAATTGGTTTTGCACTATAGTAAGTCAGTGCTGAGTCTTTCAAGTGTTTAAGACTTCTCTTAACTGATGTGACCTTTGCCTTAAAGCTGTTTCGCCTTCAGATCAAAACAGAATGGAAATATTCAGCCTGACAGCATTCCATCAGCTGCCATTACCCATGGATTTTTCATCTAATCAGTACAGTTTGTTCTTCTTAAGTATCCCCTACAACAGAAACAAATACACCTTGTTGCTTAGCTCATGAATAATAGCTAGAGCTTCAACTGCTTTGATGTTTGTGTCTCTATTCACTGCACATATTGAACTGCACACAGTCCTTTTCAGATGACAAGCCTGCATGCAATATGCTGAATTAGAAAACATGGGGGAAGGCAAATTGCTAACAATGGTGCTCTAACAGGTGTTTCCATCTGCTTTCTTTACAAAGTTTCCACTCACCCTCTTTTGATTCTTCCTTAGTTCCTCAAACTTCCACTGGCTGTAGGTGAAAAAGATCTCTAAGAAAAGTACCCTATTGGTTGGCCATTGTCAGGCATAGATCAGCAACACAAAAACTATAAATCATGCAAGGCCAGGGAAGGTAAATATTTATTCAAGGAAATAAACCACAGCTCAGGCCTAGTGGTCTCAGCAACTCTTCCTAGGTGGTCTTGCCCAGATGACACAGTTGTGAGGAATGAAGGTCCCCGCCTTCCCACCTCTCTCTAAGGCTCCCCCTTTCTCGGGTTTTCTCCATGCAGTTTCAAACTGAGTCTGCACAAAACAAATCTCTGTTCTGCTGTTTTCATTTCTCTCAGAGACTTGGGTGGGGGAGAGGAGCTGGTTGCAGCAGGAGGGGAAGACTCACTGGATTCTTCAGCAGCCTCTTGACCCCCCCAATTTCCAGCCGCCTTTTGACCCCCCCAATCTCCAGCCTCTGCTTCAGCCTCAGAGTCTGAACTTCACTCTGTCACAGACTCTTCCTGCTCATTAACCTCTGTTGCCCCTCCAGCTTCTGACACCTCCTCCCCTCAGTCTTCTCCCTCTGACCACTGTGTTGTCCCACCACCAATCCCCAGGCTCTGAGCCTTTTTCCCCTTGGGGTTCCCTAAAGGGGTTCCCCAGTTGATGCCTCCTACGTCTTCTGCCTCCTCCCCAGTCATGGGGGTGGGGGCTTACATGACCAGCTTGCAGGCTTCCCACAGACATCTGGTCAGTCGCTGTGAGAACAAGATGCTGGACTAGCTAGATTTCTGTATGGCCCTGCCAAGTGGTGAAGGAAATTTTCTCACATCCTGACTTCCCAAGGTCCCTGTTAAGCTTCAGAAGTGTGGTCAACATCTGCTCATCTGCTCACTACTTGGCAGAGTAACTTGACAGGAATCTTTCTGAGTAGTGACAGGTCAGTATTATTAACATAATAGTTGGAAAGGGGAAAAGGGAATCAAATTAAGATGTGAACTGGGAATTGCGTGTTTAGAGCTCAAAAATGCCTTCTTTCCCCCTCAACAAGAAACCACAGTGGAGGAGCCATAGTTTGGATGAGAGCTGCGGGACAGGAGAAAGGGGGGTGGTATTTTACAGTACAAGGATGCATAGTTCTGTTTAAAGAAACCAAAGTTTGCTGCCGGGGCTACAAACACTAAATCTCCCTACGCAGCCATTGTATACCTTATTCCATATCTTCACAACAGCCAGCTGAGGTAGGTTAGCCTGGGAGCTGGTGATTGACCCAAGACAAGAAGCAAGCAAAAAAACGATACGTTTCCAGTGTAAAATTGCACATGCCCAGAGTATATTTTTTTCATTTAGCAAGGTGTTTTGCTCAGAGTTGTGAAATTGCACACGCTCAGAGTATTATTATTTTTTTTGTAGTCCATGAACACTTCTGCCATAATAAATTTCTCCATCTTTAAGATATCAGGTGGTTTATTTCATGGTACCTTATTTCACGAGTTCCTTTAGGGAGGAAACCTCTCCTTTGTTATGGGAACAGCACCAGAACCCCAAACCACCTTAATCCAGCTAGGGAATCAGGATTTGCCCATAAATCATAGGTTGTAGGACATTTGTGGGCAAGGTGAGATTTCTAACTTTTGCAGCTTCTCCTCTGCTACACCAGCACATGAGAAACGGGGAAGCCAAGTGACCCACTTAACCATGTGTTTGCTTGTCCTTTTGTACTACATAGCTCAGCCCCCCTGTATGCACAACCCACATTTTGGCCTACTTTCTGGATCAGTGAATCAGGCCTTTAATTACATTACACAAGAGGCACTCGCTCAATGACAAAGTAGGTGAGGAAATTGTCTCAGGAATTTGCTAGTCCAATGTGTCAAGGAAAGACTGCTCTGGAGTTTTAGGATGGCAGTAGTTCTTTTAAAAAGAAGCTAACAGGTCTCTGTCCCAAGATGATGATGATATGATATGATATGATATGATATGATATGATATGATATGATATGATATGATATATGATATGATATGATATGATAAATAAATAAATAAATAAATTTATTATTTATACCCCACCCATCTGGCTAGGTTTCTGGGTGGCTTACAGCATATGTAAAAAATTGTAAAACATCAGACATAAAAAAAATTCCCAATACAGGGCTGCCTTCAGATGTCTTCTAAAAGTCATCTATATGGCTGGGGAGACAACAATATTATTATTATTATTAATTGATTTAATATATAGCCTTATACCGCAAGGTTTACAGAATAAACATAGTTGGTGGAGGAGCAGGAGGAGGGAGGGAAGGAAGAGGAAAAGGTTCAGAATTACCCTTTATTGAAATAAAGTTATCATCACTTACTACGAAGTGCATGTGTGAATCCACATGTGTGTTCAGTGCACATGTGAACCCAACATAGAGCAGAATGTAACATTTGCATGGAGTCAGGACATGCGATCATTTAAAAGTGCTTGTGTACCTTTAACTCTTATACCCATTAAAGAACTTGTCAAACCAGGAAGTAGAGAGATTGGTTCGTTCCACAGAAATTAAAGGCAAAGGCTAAGTTTGTGCTGCTTTAGAGAGAAAGCAACAAATATGTGGGCAGAAAATATTATTAACATTCACACGCCTTAATCCTAAAGAGTAAAAGAGTCCCTAACTACCCAAAGCCTAGAGAGTGAGAGCAACAATTTGTCACAGACTCAAAAGTGGTGAGAAAAATAAAAATTGGAGAAGGGTATACCTGGTCTTGAAACAAGCAGAGGGATCTAAAGCCTGTGCCTTCTGTGAGACTTAAGTTTTCCCCTAAAATCCAATACCAGCCAGGTATAGCTCAGCTGGTAGAGCACAAGACTCTAAATCTCATGGTTGTGGATTTGAGCCCTACATTGGGCCAAAGATTTCTGCATTGCAGAGGGTTGGACTAGATTACAATTCTATGATCAGCCAGGCAACAGAACTATTGTGTTCCTGTGAGATACGTTTGAAGTGAAGAGGGCACAACCTTAATATTGGGAAGACGACCTCTTTATCTTTGCAGTTCCTGAATCTTAGCTTTTCCTTAACGAAATATTGCTTGCATGAAGTCTAGTTCCTGCTTACAAGGGGTTGGAAACCAGACCTTCCCAGAAAATACAAGGATTAGTCCTTTCATCTTTCCTGCAGCTATAAGGGTCAGAATGTTAGCTGTTCTTTCCAGGTCATGTATGAGATAGGAGAAGTACAAGGGTCACAGAGAGTTCATGAGGGTCCGCCCTTTATATCAAACTTGCACCAGCTAAACCAATGCCATGATTCATATAAAATAAGCCATGTAAAATGTCCAGGCTAGCAGACGTCATGATACGGTATAAAAAGATGCCCACCACATACCCAATACATTCTCTCTTCTAACATTAATTCTCATGAACAGTAGATGAGCTTTTAGCTGCCATATGGCTCCCAATTGCTGAACGCCTCGAAACTTGTGTTTTGGTTGCTGCAGGTGTAATTTACAGTCATTAAATGAGGCTGAGGGAGAAAAGGCACGAGCCTGTTAATGCTGCCGCAGCAGCTGGAGAAGAAACATAACTGAAAATTGTTCATTTCAGGAACATTAACTTTTTAAACAAAACTCAGAAGCACCGGTATTTCTCGTTTAAACCCAGACATTGACCTGTTATCTTCCACGTGCCTCCATCTCAGTGACATTATGAATTAGATGGCATGCTGCTCTGGAAAAGTAATGACTTGGGGGGGGGGGGAGAGAGCAATGGATAGCCTTTGCAAATTGCAAATGGAGGATATGAAAAGTCTCAAAATAAAGGATGATGGGGGAAAGTGTTTACTGAAGATTACAGTATCTGGAGCTTTTTAGTTTAGAGAAAAGGCAAGTTAGTGGGAACAATGACAGAGGTGTGTGCATTTATGCATGGTGGAGACAAAGTGAATAGGGAGATGGTTTTCTCCTTTCATAATGCTAGAACCCATGGTATTTTACACCAGTCAGATAAAATCAAAGAAACAAGGAATATTCGGTGTTATGTTGGAGGTGATGCTAGGAAACAGGGAATTATATTCACATGTGGTGGGAGTGTAAATATGTACAATTGTTTTTGGCAAAGGGTATTTAAGGAGATAACAGAAATCACTGGGTTAAAGCTGACCGAAAGTCCAGAGGTAACATTATTATCAATTTACGATGGAGTGGAAGGTTCGCAGGCTATGAAGGGCTTGCTCACAAATTTATTGACAGGTGCATGAATTATTATAGCTAGGAAGTGCAAGGGGCAAGCAGAATATAAAATGGAAGAATGGTATAAAGTGGTATGGGATATAGCTGTTAATGATAAATAAATTCATTAATATAAAATAAATATCATTAATAAATTAATGATAAATTAATAATAGACGGGGAATATGCAGGAGAAATGATTTTGAGGAGATATGGAGGGTGTTTATAGAATTTGTAATGTTAAAATGGAAAAGGGTCAAACCATCGCAAGAGGTGTTGAAATTTTGTGAGGTTGGATAGTCACAATGGTATGGTCTCGGTGGTGGAGTGCACATTTTTATTCTTATTTATTTATGATTATTACTTTGTCAAAAAATACGTGCATACATACATACATACTAGAATCCAGGATCATCCAAAGAAGCTGAATGTTGGAAATTTCAGGACAGACAAAAGAAATAATAATTATTATTTCACTTATAAAAGCCTCTCTAAGCAACTTACAAAAAAGAGAGAGTCAAAGACAGCACAGAAACCAAGAGGATATGCTGCAATAAAAGTGCTATGATGACCCACAATCAGACCCAGCAAAATGGCAAAACTTCAGCAGCAGAAAACAGCTTGCTGTGAACAGCAGAACATGTCTTTTATCGTCCCTCCCACTTCTGCTGGAATATTTTAAGCGCTTTCATTGAGGGCATACAGTTTCCTCCATGTTAACCATAGTCCCCCATTTTTGTCTTTTGTCCCCAATGAAAAACAGCCAATTCCTCTGTGTTTTTGCTCCTCATCAAGACCATGAATATTGCTCATAGAGGGACCTAATTTCTGATTTCAGAAAGAATTTAATAGACCCAGCTCTGGGCATGTCGTAAATGCAAAAGGAAAAGGCCAGTCTCTCTCCCCATCCTGTGAATGATAAAACATTCGAAGACATCCAGAGAGAAAATGATAAAATATTCATCGACATCTGTGTCATATTATTGACACAGCGTGTCCAAGAAAATCTAGAGAGCCTGCCATGGCACTGCTTCCTTTAATTTGAGCCATGCGCTGGGAGAGTGAGGGAGCTGTGTGGCCAATAAAACTGCAGCTTCCATGCCTCTCCTCCCTCTCGCACAGCCTTATCATTCCAAAAGCAAGGCTGACTCATTAAGAGAGGTTACCCATGTTAATATCCATTTCATAACAACTTGTTTGTCATGGTTAGCATGAATTTTGCATGAGCACAGTATTTTTAGAGCTACAAGGAGACATTTTTTGCTTTCCAAATGAGCCAAAGCCTAGGAGATAAAGTTCTCTGCTCCAGCCCTTCAAGTTTGCATTGCTCAAGTCACTTCCTTTAAAAGAACTCTTGCCTTCAAGACTGAAGGCAAAGTGTTGAGTCCAGGCTAGTCCTTGCTCAAGAGGAGTGACTTCTGCTTGTGCAAGAGAACTTCCTCCCTTCCCCTCACTGCATCCAAAAATGTTCAGTGATGTTGGGGTGGAGGGACTCAGAGTAGATTTGGGGGGCAGGCAGGGAGCACTTCTGCAATGACTTAGATACAACCCAAACTTCTTGAACATTGAGTCTCAACCATATTGGACGTGGAGAGCCTAAAATATATCTATAACTTAACTAATGAGAAATGATGGAAGAAGAGTACTATTCCTAAACAGCCATTCTTTTTACCATATTTTGGGATTGTGTAAAGCTGAATGCAGTCTGAAGTGTTTTATTCATGTATACATTTATTTTGTAGGGTTATATCCTACACTGGGATGCGGGTGGCACTGTGGGTAAAACCACAGTGCCTAGGACTTGCCGATCGTATGGTCGGTGGTTCGAATCCCCGCAGCGGGGTGAGCTCCTGTCTTTCGGTCCCAGCTCCTGCCCACCTAGCAGTTCGAAAGCACCCTTAAAAGTGCAAGTAGATAAATAGGTACCGCTTTATAGCGGGAAGGTAAACGGCGTTCCATGTGCTGCGCTGGTGCAGGCTCGCCAGAGCAGTGATGTCACACTGGCCATGTGACCCGGAAGTGTCTGCGGACGGCGCCGGCTCCCAGCCTCTAGAGTGAGATGAGCGCACAACCCTAGAGTCTGTCAAGACTGGCCTGTACGGGCAGGGGTACCTTTACCTTTATCCTACACTTCAGTATCAGCATTTTAAGATAGCTAACAGTCATAATCCCAAACAAAACCAGTAATAACGATAATAAACAAAATATTGGACATTTATGGGTCAACTCTGCAAAAGCTGGTTCCAATATTAGCTAAGATGTTTTCTCTCTGCTCCAAACTCCCATCCTTCCCATGTCCAGTCACATAACTCCTTAAAGCCACATGTAATAACAGTAATGGAACGTAGGTAACAGCAGCAGCAACAACAACAACTTACCCACTCAGAACTGCCCCACCTCTCACCTGGGGTGTTGCAATCACTTCCTTCCATCTCTCATCCAGGGTGATACTCTTCCACCTCTTCCTGAGTGGGTCAGGTGTCATTGCTCACACACAACTAGTTTCTCACACCAGCAAAAACCCAGGACAGCAATCCCAGAAAGAAAATAAGAAACAAGAACAGGTGGTGCATGCACTCATGCACTGACTAGGGTTGCCATGTCACAAGCATCCCAAACTCTGATATTTCAGGGGCCAAACCTGAGACCTGGAGGTGAGCCCTGGGAGACAGAGGTTAATTGGGAGAGAGGAGCAGAGGAGGGCATACACCCTCCAGAATGTCTAAACTATAATATGCAGCCTGCTAGGTTGAAGCTTGCAAGCAACATGCACAGTCTTCCTAACATTTTCATCATCCTTATTAAAGGCTCTCTCACCTACCTGGAGATCCAAGCCCAATACCTGGAAAGGTCAGGCAAACCTGGAGACTTCAGGCCAGATCTGGAGATCTGGAAACTCTAGCCCCACCTCAAAGGGTTGATTCCTTTGGAACCGATTCACTGGACCCTTTACCAGCAGCCTACTAATCTATAACTGTACAGGCTTTTAGATCTCCCAAGAACACTAACTGTTGTCAGTTATTACAGTCTTGTCTTTGTTGCTGCCGTTTCGTGGGCCAGATTTTGCTACTGTTGGAAGGTCAACTCTTCAGGTGGTGGGGTCTCCTAGGAGCCAAAAGGGGGCAGGTTGCAAACCAAATCCTTCCACTTACTGGCAGATAGCAACCTGTTCAGCATTTCTCAGGTTAGAAAAGAAGGCCAGTCCTCACCTGTCAGGGAACTGCCATCGGAGCCAGAGGGAGAGGGAGGGCTCCAGAGGGATTCTGGAGAGCGTCCTGGGAGGGAGAGAAGCAGCACATCTTCTGGGGAAGGAAATCAGCGTAACACCAGTGGAGAAGGGGGGCAGATGGGGGAATCGGGGAGGTGGCTCCAAGACTCCTCGCCAGGAACCAGTGGGGAGAGCACGGGTCCTCTGATGCCCACACCCTCCCTGCGCAGAAGGCTTCCGTGCAGGGAAAATAGGCGGAGACTAGGCGTCAAAGAACTTCCTTGCTGGAAGAAGTTCAAGAAACGCCCACTAACGGATTCTGCCAGCGACTGAGACAGTCACGGGCGCGTGGCTGTCCAGACAGAAAGGGTTCATTCAGGCAACCAGCCAAGGGTGGCATTGATTTACACACAAGCAACCCCTAGAACCATTACATCACCCAAACACATATTTTCTCACATACATCTAAGGATTTGGCTATGAACTATTCTCCAGGCAATACAGATCCTTCTTGTTCCTTTTATGTATTTTTAGTCACCAACTGAAAAGCAGCATTTTTTTTTTAAAAGCCCTATATTATAGATGAACAGGGTAAAATGGTTCTCACTCTGCCATTGCAGAATCAATCATTTATACTAATGACTCCTTTTCTTTATAGCCTCCTAAATATGATGCTAAAGATCTGGTCCATCATATCATTGGACCCGAAATATTACTTGCTGCTTTGGGACCTTAAAACCAGCTGAGGACCAGTCAGTCTCTCAAACATGTGGGTATTCTGATGCAGTTTATGCTTTTGCCAAACACTTTTGTTTCCCCCTTGGGTAGATGTTGTCTCAGACTCTGACAAGCTGTCTACATTGCATGGTTCTCCTGGGTACCATTTTATTTTTATTTTTTTTACTGACCTTCATAAAAGGGAGTTGCCTGTGGCTTTGCCATATGTCTTTTCCTCCAGAGCTTCTGTCCTTTTGTATGTAATATTTATGTCATTCTTTTCACCTTCCCACCTCAAGCCATTGTTGATCTTCTCATTTTGAGCAGACAAAGGTCTTCTGCCATGGCTTACATTTTAACATCTCATGAGGCAAAAGAAAATGAATAAGACTACCAAGGGACACTTGCCAGTTTGCAAACTTATGCTTTGAATTCTGTTCAACAAATATAACTTATATTCAGGATAAATTTTGAAGTTTTCACAGGCAAAACGTAGGCGCTATTAACTGTGCTGCTCTTGTAAATAAAAGTCAAGCCTCTGAAAGCATACATTGTTATGGCTGTTGACCATTGCTAAAATGTAGTGAATTTCACTTTTCATGGGTTATTCCTATTGGGGCGTGTACATCTGTATTTCAAATGCAAAGAAAAAACAACATCAGCTACATTAATAATAAGCATAATTCACCAACCCTAATTTAAACATATATATTAATATAAACAGTCAATTTATCCAAATAGGTATTGAAACAAGACTGGCATTTGTAATACATATTTTCGAATGTGGAAAAGGGCCATAAAATCTTCTGACCATTGACAAGTAGATAGTGGGTATTTAGCCTTCCAGTCTTGAAGTATAAGCCCTTTTGAAACCATAAGGGCTCATAGGACCCATTTTCACCGTCCTTCTGTTAATCCCCACATCTCAGCAATACAATTTAAAAGTATGTGAGCACCCACAAATATAAAGCATTTTTCCAAAACAATGTTTACTTATTAACATGTATTTATTTAAAGTTAATACAAACCATTTCTGACCAGAAAGAAAGAAAGACAGAAAGACAGACTATGGGGACAACATGTATTTATTTAAAGTTAATACAAACCATTTCTGACCAGAAAGAAAGAAAGACAGAAAGACAGACTATGGGGACAACATGTATTTATTTAAAGTTAATACAAACCATTTCTGACCAGAAAGAAAGAAAGACAGACAGACAGACAGACTATGGGGACACATATGCTGTCTCGAGTTCATTGTTAGAAGGAAGTTACTACTATTTTATTAATCAGGCAGGGGGAAATGCAGCAAAAATCTGCTTGACTAAAATGTGGAGAGAAACAAATCTACTGACCATAAGGAGTTGGTTGATTAAGATTTGGGAAGTGGCTTTAATAGAATATATTGCTTCTTATATCAGAGCCAGAATCAATAGTAATCAAGTAATGGTATTTCAGAATAAATGGAAAGCCGATGTCTTTTTTCTTGAAACGATCTAGACAATTATTTAGTTTAGAGTAAAAAATACTTCACTAGATGTGGGGAAAATATTTTAGTATTACCGGTATGTTACTTACCGTATGAATCACTTTCTTGCATGGAATCTTGACATCATTATTAATATATTATATTATATTTAATACATAACCTCAGTCCTCTTTCTTGTGCATCCACTTATTCCCCCTTTATGTGAAGGTTTGAAATCTTATAGCGCCATTTTTAACTTATGCAAGTCTGGCTAAAATCCTTGCCTGGGAATAAGCACTACTGAATTAAATAGGACTTACTTTTGAGTAAACATGGTTAGGATTGCACTGCCAACTCCTAAATCTTTGCTACATGTTTTGCCAATTGTTTCACCATCGTTTGGGTTCCTTTGTCACTCATTCCCTCTTCCCCCACCTCTGCAGCAGCTGGATTTGCTACCACCCCCTTGTTCTGTATCTAGTTATTTAACCTCAGCACCTGACCTCCATCTTTGCCCCAGTGACCTTCCATCAGGCTGCACTTCCTCTGGGTTTAGCACTCATCAATACCTCCTGCTGGCCCTCATGAAACTGTACGGCTGGTAGCTGCTGAGCACTGATCAATAACGGGACCTCCAAGCTGGATTCCTATTATGTCAGGCATGGGCTTCCATCTTCCTTTAAAAACCAGCATCTTCACTTAACATATGAAATAGAGGACAGGGCTCCTGCTCCTTTAATTGCCGTTCCTCCTCACTTATACAGTGCTTTTAATGTGTGTGGTGCTTTATAAAGCAGAGAGACAGTCACTACCCTTATTATTCTTGAGCACTGAGACATACCCTCCAACATTTATCTGATGAAAATAGGGTCATCCTATTCAAATAATAATAATAATAATAATAATAATAATAATAATAATAATAATAATAATTATACCCCACTCATCTGATTGCGTTGCCCCAGCCACTGTGGGCAGCTTCCAACATATATGAAAACATAATAAAACACTAAACATGTTTTCCAAAGGTTGTACGGTGGTACCTTGGGTTACAGACGCTTCAGGTTACAGACTCCGCTAACCCAGAAATAGTACTTTGGGTTAAGGACTTTGCTTCAGGATGAGAACAGAAATCGCACGGCGGCAGCCGGAGGCCCCATTAGCTAAAGTGGTACCTCAGGTTAAGAATGGACCTCCAGAATGAATTAAGTTCTTAACCCAAGGTACCACTGTGTAGTTACTTATCTCCTTGGCTCAGGGTTCACATAACTCTATACCCTCCAACATTTTCTGTGATGAAAATACAGTGGTACCTTGGGTTACATATGCTTCAGGTTACATACGCTTCAGGTTACAGACTCGGCTAACCCAGAAATAGTGCTTCAGGTTAAGAACTTTGCTTCAGGATGAGAACAGAAATCGGGCTCCGGCGGCGCGGCAGCAGCAGGAGGCCCCATTAGCTAAAGTGGTGCTTCAGGTTAAGAACAGTTTCAGGTTAAGAACGGGCCTCCGGAACAAATTAAGTACTTAACCCGAGGTACCACTGTATCCTATCCTACCACACCCTCCAACATTTCTCCAATGAAAATAGCAAAATCCTTTTTTAAAAAAAATATTAATTTTTTATTGATTTTTCAACCAGAATACAATTATGTACATTTGTTATACAAATAGATCTCATATACAACCTTGGTAGCAAAATCCTAAGGAAAATTGGGAGGTTTCAGGTTCAAATCAGAAACTGGGACTGTCCCTGGAAAATAGGGACACTTGGAGTGTCTGCTGTGATGTGGGGATATGGTACATTCCACAAAGCAGAAGAAAATGGCACAGTGGACTTTTTCTATGTTAGGGGGGTTGCGAGGAAAAGAAAAATCTCAGAAATGTTCCCAGAAGTATGTCGCCTGAAATTTTGGCTCAGCAGTAATTGATAATGTTTGCATACTTAAAACTCTCACTAGCAGTTAGTTGCCTCTCCCACCTCCTCAAATCTCCATTTCATGCTCACCTGCCTTACACCTGATGCCTCTGAGAGGTTAACACAAAGATTTGCTAATTGTGCAGAAGAAACTTGCACATTTCTCATCCCTGCATCTGCCACAATTCACCCCCCCCCCTTTGCTTTCTCTGTAGAAGGGACAGAATCCCAGACTATCTTTGCACCTGGTCAGTCTCACTGAAAGGAAGTAAGTTATTTAAATGAAATCATTTCTCAGGCAAGAAAATGAACTTTAGCTACTGTAAACTGCAGCAGCTGCCAGAGATAGTATAAAGGAGTTGTATCTCTTTTCTGGAGGCAGCCAGGCTAATGTATTATAATTGGAGAAGATAAAAGCAGAGAATGGTGTGTGTTTCTGCAGTGAGAGACTTCAGAAGACTTTTTAGGCCGAGAGCTCATACACAGCCGCTGACAAATTTCACCGCTTTCCAGATAACTTGAGGTGTTTATAAGAAAGCAACCCAATGAAATATTTTTGCTTTCAGGCATAATAATATGACTGAGGTCTTCTCATTTTAAGAAATCTCTGTTTCCTCTAACTTGCACAATAAGTGCGGATTTAAAGCTAAAATCTACACACACACACACACAAGTAAAAATCTATAGGTATCTGGGAATCTTATTCCAGAGCAATCTAGGGTGGGCAAGTCATCGCACAAATGCCATAAAACAGGCAAAGTGCACCTCATCAGCAGTTGCCCGTTTTTATTATCAGAAAGGTAATCAATTTATTCCTGCGGCCAATCAGATTTTTCAAACAAAAGTGCAAGCCCAGATATTCTATGGAATCCCACTATGGATTCAAGCATATAACAGTGATTTAAATAAGATTCACTCCAGCTTTCTGAGACGTATTCTTGGACTCCCAGCTGCGATCAAATATGAAACAATGTGTGCAGAAATAGGCATACACACAATGGAATACTGGGCCTGGTCCACCTCAATAAAGTACTGGTTACGGTGCCATTTTCGCTGCTCTCCATCAAGCCTGCTCGCTGATCTGCTCAAAGACTCCTATAAATCAAGATGGTAGTACCTCGAAAAAAAGATTGAATCTTTAGGCATCGAGCTGGAGCCCCTGTATAATTCTAATGAGCAATACATTTTCCATAATATCCTAGCTAGACTAAAGGATGTGGAGAGACAAAATATTATGGCAGCTGTAAATAAAATTTGCTCCCCCATATTCTATGATTTAAATATCTTAGATAGCAGAGTCAATTACGTCACTAAATTAATAATCCCAGCCCAACGTAGGGCTTTTATGCTGGCCCGGTTGAATGTCTTTCCCTCAGCATTTGTCTGGGGAAGATATCAAAACATCCCTAGAAACAAGAGATTCTGCAGATGCTCTATGAATGTCCCGGACACTGTAGAGCATATTCTCTTTCATTGCCCATTGTACAGTACGCTCCGTCAACGCGTGCTGTCCCCTCTTTTGGGTGGTCTGGAACCCCAGCAAGGTGAATGTGCGGGATTCTGCCTATCCGACGTTGACCAAAGGGTAACGGCGGGGGTAGCCGAGTTTTTGGCTGCAGTCCTCCAAGGAGCAGGTTAACAAGGAAAACCACTGATTTTATATGTATATATATATATATATGATTGTAGCCAACTGCTGCCTTTTTATATATATTTCAAGGCTTTTACATGTTATTTTCCTTCTTACGGTTTTTATTTGCATAATGCCTAATAAAGGTTTGATTTCAGATTTCAGATTTCAGCTAAAATCACCTTTACATGCAATTTTGGAATTTGTGGGGCAGTATTAGGAATCCCTCGATTACCTGATCAAGTGCTCAGGCCTTATTTCTTGTAATTTCTGTTTTTCACCGAATTAAGCCAGTCTGTGTGCCTTGGAATTTATATCCATTTTGAGGAACGGGTGAAAGGGTAAGATGAGGTGTATATGCAATTCTAATTCTGTTGTTTGGCAAAATAGTAGACCACATGGCTGCGTATGTGAATGGGTTAAGTTAGTTTGGTGTGAATGAGCTCTTATAGTTCTGTTCTAGTTCTAGATCTTGGGTGCAGCTTTCCTCCTTCAGTCTAGTTACACTGCAGTAAAGAAATTTTCTGAGTGGTTTGTATTTGGCGTTCAAGAGTTTGAAACACTAAACAAAAAAGGAATGGGGGGGGAAGTCCACTGACATTGGCATATACTAAAGGTTTTCCGCATCAATATTTTTAGTACAGTGGTACCTCGGTTTTCAACCATAATCCATTCCGGAAGACCGTTCGACTTCCAAAGCATTCGAAAACCAAAGCAGTTACTTCCAGGTGTTTGACATTCGAAAACCGAAACGCTCGACTTCCAAGAAGTTTGAAAACCGAGGTACCACTGTACTGGCTATTTAGGTACAAATCCCTGATGTATGTAAAGAGCATATTTTAAAATAAAATATTGATAACCCACAGACATTCATCCTCAGCTAGTTAAAAGAGACCCAGCATTTAAACAGAATCCTATGTTTGCTTGGTCAGGAACCTGGCCATAGATCTAATGTGAAGCCAAATGTACATTGAAATGTACATCTGAGAGTCGGTGCCATCAGTTTGGTATGTATTGCTTTCACAATTGGATGTGCTGTAAAATGTGCACATTCTTGCCACACTAGTCACACTTCTAAAAAACCCAGCCCCTTTTAAAGTTCAACTATAACTGAACTGGGAAGCAGCTACAACAACAACAACAACAACAACAACAACAACAACAACAACTTATTATTTATACCCCGCCCATCTGGCTGAGTTTCCCCAGCCACTCAGGGCGGCTTCCAATCGATTGTTAAAAACAATACAGCATTAAATATTAAACACTTCCCTAACTATGTATTATAGTATTATTCCTCTCCAAGAACTCTCCTGTTGGGTTCATCAGTAAAGACTGCACAGCACAGTGTGTGCATAATTACATTAAACTGTAAGAATGCACCATGACTCTTAGGGGGGAAAGAAGAAAGGGAGAGAAGAATGCTTGCCAGATGGCAGCTATGTTGCTTCAAGCACTTTTGAAAGGCATTTTCCAGGTCTCTGATGAGAACCTGAATAGAATAGATACAAAAGCAAAGGATGTATTTTGCTTCTTAGGGAATGAGGTGTTCTATACCAAGAAATACTCTTAATAATGCACAGAAAGCTCATGGTTCGCAAGTCAAATAATGCAGAATATAAACAATCACAGCAATGAGTGAAAAAAGAAATAGTCAAAAATTGCTGGGCAGCTTCCATTCATTCACTTTTTTCTGAGCCCAAGGAAAAGCAAAATGGAGAGCCTGAGTCTGTAGGTTCTTCCTGGCTATTATCTAACAGTGCAATTCTATGCATGTTTACTAGGAAGTAAAGTAAACCTAATACTACTTACGTTTAGGATTGCAGTCTTGATTTCAAATAAGTGTGTTTAGGGTCAGGATGCACAAGTACCATATTTTTTGCTCTATAAGACTCACATTTTCCCTCCTAAAAAGTAAGGGGAAATGTGTGTACGTCTTATGGAGCGAATGCAGGCTGCGCAGCTATCCCAGAAGCCAGAAGAGCAAGAGGGATTGCTGCTTTCACTGCGCAGCGATCTCTCTTGCTATTCTGGCTTCTGAGATTCTGAATATTTTTTTTTCTTGTTTTCCTCCTCCAAAAACTAGGTGCATCTTATGGTCTGGTGCGTCTTATAGAGCTAAAAATACGGTAAGTACCAAGGGCTGGATTCAAACCAACAGTGCAATCCTAACCATATCTACTTAGTAGCCAGTCCTATTGAATTCAATGTGGAATTCAATACGGTAATTTTCACTTTACATTTCTGTAGCTAAATATTGTTTCCTTACATTTTAGCAAGGGAAGCTTCAGCGAATCCTATTCCACCATTTCACACAACAAAAATTCTCAATCTCATGTTTTTACAACTTTGTGTAGTGTGTGCTAGCTACTTAATAGAGGTGTTCACTTGCTACAACATTTGGTTTGGATCCATGACTTCAGGAACCAAGTCAATTTGTGGTCTTTCTGGTCCGTTATTTGTTTCAGATCCAAAGCAGCTTATTTAAAAATGAAGCTGTTTCTTACCATTCACTATTTTGGCTACTAAAGCAATAGCTGTAACTTTTTTTGTTTTGATAGAAGTGGGTGAAATTTGCAAGTATCACTGCCATTCTAGAGTGGATTAAGTGTAGCAAATTACAAGCATATACATACAACGTAATTGTGGCTGGACACCTTGCTTTTTCAGAAAAAGGAAACCTCTAACTGGCTTTGAAATTTCACTAGTTATTGCCTGCACAAGCATATCAAGCACATTCCTGCAATTTTCAGTTCTAGGAATTTAATTTTAAAAATGAAAAGGTGATATCGTCAAGAAGTTTAATTCTGCACTCATTCATACAGCATTCTGTGCTTTTTCTGGGTAGCTGATGAAGCCCTCTGTTACACACTTTCTATTACAATCCCATTAGAAAGGAAAAACCTGACCCCAATCTTAAGGATGCAGCATTGTTTCCACTGCCATAAATGCTGGCCTTTTGAACTCTTAGACAAAATATGCAGAGATCTATTCTTTGCTGAGCTGCCTCCTGAGGGCTTTGCCTTAAAAGGCTGCCAAACATATTTATTTTTAAAAAGTAATTAGAAACACAATTAAAATGAATTACTTTCCCCATATCTTCATTCATCCCTCCCCATATACACTATATATTTAAAGTACTATCATGCCACTTTCAACCGTCATGGCTTCCCCCAAAGAATTCTGAGAACTGTAGTTTTTTAAAGGTGCCGAGAGTTGTTAAGAGAATCCTTAACAGAGCTACAATTCCAAGAGTCACCTGGGAAGAAGGTCTGATGGTTAAAGCACTCTTAGAGTTGTACCTTTGTGAGTGGAGTAAAAAGGTAAAGGTAAAGGGACCCCTGACCATTAGGTCCAGTCGAGACCGACTCTGGGGTTGCAGCACTCATCTCGCTTTACTGGCCGAGGGAGCCGGCGTACAGCTTCCGGGTCATGTGGCCAGCAGGACTAAGCCACTTCTGGCGAACCAGAACAGCACACGGAAATGCCGTTTACCTTCCCGCCTGAGCGGTACCTATTTATCTAATTGCACTTCGTACTTTTGAACTGCTAGGTTGGCAGGAGCAGGGACCGAGCAACAGGAGCTCACCCCGTCATGGGGATTTGAACCACCGACCTTCTGATTGGCAAGTCCTAGGCTCTGTGGTTTAACCCACAGCAGTGAGTGGAGTAGCAGTCTGTTAACAACTCTCACCAAACTTCCCAGGATTCTTTGGGGGGCTGGAATCTTCATTGTTTGGTAAATTGGTGTGATGCTTCTTGCCCGATTTGCTGTGGTGCAGCTTAAGAAGTTTTCAGCCCTCTCAGGAAAACGAAAATGGATTTTAGGTTCCTTCCGAACATACACTAGGAAAGCCTGGGGAGAAAAGGAATAGTTTCCAAGCTGAACTCATGGATGTTTCCACATCACTAAAGTATCAGTGCCAGTGTGGTTTCATTGTCTGCAAAGAATACTGTCGCTACCAGGTCTCTGAAGCCTGGGTTCACTAATAGGGTTTTGGTTATGTTATCCGTACACACACAAGCCAAAGTGTGCCCCCCTGCCTCTAAAGCATTTTGTTATACAAATCACAGCAATGAAGCCGTGAGATTTGCTTTAATTAAGGTTTACAGATACCAGGCCTTTCTAAATCCTCTGTTTCAACTAGCCAGAATAGCGTGGCAGCCTTGGGGGGGTTACAATAAGCAGATATTAATTCAATCTAAGTGACAATGCTGTGTTGGATTTGCATAATTCAGATGAATATTAAAAGACAGCATCATGATGATGTTGGTACATGATGCCAAGGGAATTGATAAGACGGAGCACTTATCTCAGTGCTCCCCACCTTCAAAGCCTATTATCAACATTTGCTGATTATTGAATTCCCAGGGGTCCCTTGCGGGGGCGGGAACCCATAGAATTCCTCCCATTTTACAAATACAGGGAATAGGAGGCACATGCGAACAGGAGGCACATGCCAAATTCAAGCGACAACAATTTCTAAAATGGAGCAGGCTGGGACACAAGATGGTCAGCACTCCTGTCTTCTGATTTGGAAGAAGGGGCTGCCCTATTGTCATCCAGATAGAAGCGTAGACCGTTAGAAAAAAGCAACAGATTTGAATTATTATATTCATGCCTTGGAGAGATGTGCATCTCATGTGTCTTGTGCTTCTCTTACTGAATAAGAGAATTTATGGATTTGTTAGGAGATCTGTCTGTAGTTAAGTTTTCATCACTGATGACCAGTCTTAGTTTATGTCCTTGAATGATGATGTTGATGATGATGATATTTATATGCCGCCCATCTGGTTGGGTTGTCTTCCAACAAATTAAGCACAGTGAAACACCAAACATTAAAAACTTCCCTATACAGGGCTGCCTTCAGATGGTTTCTAAAAGTCAGATAGTTTATTTCCTTGACATCTGATGGGAGGATTGTTCCACAGGATGTGGGTGCCACTACCGAGAAGGCCCTCTGCTTTGTTTCCTGTAACTTCACTTCTCACAGTGAGGGAACCACCAGAAGGCCCTCAGAGCTTGACCGCAGTATCCTGGCTGAATGATGGGGGTGGAGACGCTCCTTCGGACATACAGGGCATAACTAGCTATGGCTCCATGATGTTCATACATGGATGTTTAAGGCTTACTGTCTTATGTGTTTGCCACACTGTTACAGTGGCTTCGCTCACACAAAAGCCTGGTTTCTGTTCAAAATGTACAGCCGCCGTTAATTGATTCGAGCCAAAAAAGGCGAATGGAACACACAATTAATGTATAAGATGTGGGGTACAACATTATGAAATGAATTACACAGGAAGCCGTTAGCCCATTAATGAGGTACTGGGGCCATCCAAAAGATGCAGCAACTGTTTATTTACTCGGTTTTGAGTGGGAGGCAAGTGAGAAATTAGAATGGCAGGAAATTAAGTAGGGAAATGTAATTATCCAAGTCTGGAGTCAAGCCAGGACAGTGATGCTCAGTCATGCTAGCATATTCGCCTCCCTTCATCAATACATTAATACACACACACACTCCTACGGTTGCACTCATCAAGCAATTAAAAAGGAGTCTGGCCCCAAGCACTCCTAAAAAGTGCTTGCTGACACCATTAAACTACTCAAGTGCCTTTTCAGATTGCCTTAGTTCTGATTTGTTTTTAATTTTATTCTGATTTCAGCTGTGCTATTTCTACTGGTAAGAAATGGGACCACAAAATCCATTTCCCTTTGTTTAGTTGCCTGGCCTAAAAGAATGAAACATTTTGACTGAGCTTCCGAGCTTCCGCAGAAAATATGCCGAAACCAAAATAGAGCCAGCTAACTTAGCGCGCAGCAGGGACCACCAACCATTTTTTTTTGGCCCTGTGGGAACTTTTGCAAACTGGAGAAACTGTTGTGGGCACCATAATATGCACGCAGATTTTAAAAATGAAAATGAAACAGTGATATCTCACTAATGCAGAAGAGTTTGTTTCAGTAAGAAGTAATTTGGAACCTTAAATCTAGGTAGACGGGGAGAATTTTAGTAAGCCTGCTGAGCTTCTTGAGAATGGAGCCACTGAGAAAGTACTCATCCACCATCCATGTATGAATAATGTAATTTTTTTTTTACTTTGAATTTGAATCCTAATTCTGAATCCTCATTTGATTCAATAGAACTTACTTCTCAGTAGACACAGTTAGGATTGTTATGTTAGTCATGCAAAGAGTAGCCCAGTTAGTGATGACTATCTTGCCCCATTGATTTCATTGAGTTTACTCTATACAATCCAAACCTCACCCAGGGGTGAGCCCCATTGAATTCAATAGGACTGTCTACTAAGTAGATATGGTTAGGATTGCACTGTTGGTTTGAATCCAGCCCTTGGTACTTACCGTATTTTTAGCTCTATAAGATGCACCAGACCATAAGATGCACCTAGTTTTTGGAGGAGGAAAACAAGAAAAAAAATATTCTGACTCTCAGAAGCCAGAACAGCAAGAGGGATCGCTGCTCAGTGAAAGCAGCAATCCCTCTTGCTGTTCTGGCTTCTGGGATAGCTGCGCAGCCTGCATTCGCTCCATAAGATGCACACACGGTGCAATACGGTAGGTTACTAGCCCCTCAAAGTGGCTAGAAATCCCCTGCCTGGGGTGGGGGGTGGGGAGAGAGAGAGAGAGAGAGACCAGTTGGTTTTGATGTCCTTTCTTTGCCACAAGCCATAGTAAAGCCACTGCCTTATATCTCAGGATGATTTTTCACAGTTTCCCTTTCCTCACCGTTTCATGCTTTCAAGCCCTCTGAGGAAATCAAAAGGGAGTTTTATAAAGTGCCAAAAGGACAAAGGACCAGGATGCCAGAGTTTTTTTCACGTGTGAACATCACTCAATGGGACTGCTGGCCTCTCTGCCTTCAATAATCATGCCCTGCCTCTGAATGAAGCAGACATAATTGTCTAAAGTGGAAAATGCTGTTTTCAGAGTGTCCTTTCCCCCTAGCTGTGAGACTATTTCGTAGGCAGGCAGACACCAAAAGAAAGATGTTCGTGTGTCCTTTATAAGACCCTTCTCCCAAACCAGCCTCTTGTGTGATGCATAGTTATGCATGGCTGCTTGTGCCAGAATACACATCTTGATAGCATACTCAATTTTAAAGCAGTGCTGGCAGATAACATTTACATGCAAACTAGCGTTGGAGGAGTACCTGGTTTAGCTTGCCATTCTTGAGCCAGCAAGTATTTTATTTAAATAAACAAAATAGCAGATTTTTAGGCTACCTTATAGGACAACAGTCTCTCTAGGTGGCTCAAATAACAAACAGTGCAAGCCCCTGAAATATTTTTTTAGTCCAGTATCAAAATAACATATAAATCCAGTTATTAGAAGTCCAGAACCCAGCAGCAATCTCAGTTAGACCCTCTTAATTAAAAGTAAAAAATAATAATTGGGCTGATATGGACCTCCTTATCTCAATTAGGACATCTGTTTCTAGAACCATAACAATGATTAGAAAATAGAGCTGCCAAGCAATTAAAGGATCTTAGTTAATTAATCATCTTCCTACTAATTGCACAATTAGTGGGATGTAAATAATTGTGCATGCTACTACTCAAACCTCAGTATATGTGCCTTTTGGAGATATCAGTCTTTTAAATCTTAAGGATATTTCCCAATATTTTTGGTAGTTATTGTACATCATTTACACCTTATTAATGGATTCACTGTTATTATTTTACCCTAAGGTCTGAGGCCAGGTTACAACAATTAAAATACATTTTTAAAGACAGCTTAAAACAATTTACAAATCACAAAAACAGGTTGGGACTATAAATATACATCTCAGCAATATGGAACATCTTTTGGAAGTACCATACTTTTCTGTCTATAAGACGACCCCATGTATAGGATGACCCACACCCATCACTAAATCCGTCTTCCGTCTGTCCCATCACTGGCAGAAGCTGCCAATTGCCCACCCAACTGTCGGAGAGTTAGCCAATCAACACCACCTATTGACGCAGCAACCAATAGCATGCACAATAGCCGCTGACAGCCTCAGCAGCAACCAATTAAACATCCACCATATGCACTACCCATGTATAAGATGACCCCAACTTTTTAGCATTATTTTTACACGGGGAAAAATAGTCTTATACATGGAAAAGTATGGTATATGTAAGGTCTATATGTTTGGGTCAGCCTTTGGTGTTCAGAAAAGTTGGGGAAATGTTAGTGAATTTGAATAAGTGTTACTCTTTTTCTTGTGCTTCTGTTTCTTTTTAACTCTGCTTAATGGCAGAGTAGGCTGAGCTACATTATGGGGGTCCTGCATGCATTAAGGCTGTGCCCTGGCAATGACCATGACCATGACTGCGTTCCTCTTCCCTCTCTTATTCTCACTTGGTCCATTTTGATTGCACAACAGCACATGGCAGTGACTACACTGGGCCAATTGTGTTGGTTTTGACTTCGTTCCTCTGCTAAACAAGTTCCATCTTCAAGTACCAAAAGGGCTGTCACATGGAGGATGCAGCAAGCTTGTTTTCTCTTGCTCTGGAAGCTAGGGCCCAAAGCAATGGATTCAAGTTACAAGAAAGGCGATTAGGAAGAACTTTCTGGCAGTAAGAGCTGTTCGACAGTTGAACAGACTCCAGTGAGAGGTGCTGGACTCTCCTTCCATTTTTAAGCAGAGGTTGCATTGCAGCGGGTTGGACTAGATTGGATTGTAGCGGGTTGGACTAGACATTTCTATTCCACCTTAAGGAGCAGACGTGTGGAATTGTTGCGTGTCACATGTTTGTTTACATTCCAGCACAGCTTGCTGGGAACTTCCGTTGTGTATAGCATTTGCTTTTTGCTGTTCGCTCTGAGACGACATGAGAGAGAGACGACATGTTTCTTTGTCCTGATTTATGCTCAATAAATCTGTAGTTGTAGTATGCTTCCACAAGTCTCACACCTATTCTGTGTGCACAGTTCAATCTGCTGATAGTGTGCCCTGGCTGAGTAAGCCCGGGTCGCTGATTTACGTCGGAGCAGAGGTGATGGTCCGGGCCACTGGAAGGAGATGGCCCAGCCGGGGCTAGCCAGCTGGCCTCCCGGCCCTCTACATGTCGACAACATAGATGACCCTTGGGTTCCCTTCCAACTCTACAGATCAATGATTCTACACCTAAATTCTACACTCCGTATTGAAAGGGGCAGTGAGGCTGTGCCACTGGTCTCACCTCTGCCATTGTGCTACTTCCCTGAGGATGACTTCATGACCTCACCCACCCCTGTTGTCCATGTGTTGCCTGTAGACATCTGAGCCAAGGAAGATTGTGTTTGTAGCCCACTACATGTGTATTTTCCCAATGGAAACTGAATCTTCAACCACACCGGGATCTAGATCCCATGGAAGCCCATGTATATCCACATCCCAAAAAGTCGTATATTGTTCAGGGTGGAGCCAGCAGTGCATCCTTACTGCCTCGAATGAACACAATGCATGAAATATATTGCGGTCAATTCTGGATTGAGAAGGGGGGAATTTGCCCACCACTGGTTATACGTTCATGAAAAATGCTCTCAGTTTGTTTAATTGTTCAGGCTTCTGTTTGGATGATGATCTGCTACCCCCCTGAATATTTTAAGCATTCGGCTCTCAAACATCCTGTCAGTGTTACACATCTTTTACATAACTGCATTTCATTTACTGCATTTAATCAAGGCAATTCATTTGACGTTGTGGGGGTTCCTTGATGGGAAGAAGCAGACACTTAAGACAGAGGCTTCCTATCTTCAATGTGGGTCATGGCATGATGTTTCCCTTTTCAAGACAGCCACAGCTGCCAGACTTAGTTGACTAATACGGACACACAAATCCCCAAGCACATTGCTAAGGAGCCAGCTGTTACCCAGAGCATGCCTTCCTGAGTAAGATGGCTTGTGTGCATAGCAGATTCCCTGCTGGCTTGTTACTTAGTTGTCCAAGTGATGGAGGAATCTGCAGCGAGGAGTCTGGGGTTTTTGTGGTTAGCGGTGCCAACTGCACCTGCACGCCTTTTGTTTCACGAGCAGCAACACCACAAAAAGCATGTGGATGTGAACGTCTTGTGGACGGCAAAATAATGGCAACATGGGATAGATATAGGGGATCATTTCCTATGTAATAGAAGGCTGACAGCATGCCATATTATTTACAGAACAGGCTTAGCTACGAAGATGGTAGAAACTACGGTTGTGCCAAATATGCTTCCATTTCCATTTGCAGTCCCCACATAGCAGTTTGGGAAAAGGTAGATCCATTCCCCCACAAAAAGCAAATGCTTTGATTTTGACAATGTTTGGTACCATTCTTCACCCTTTCTGCTGCTGTTCCATTTCAGATACCTCCCACCGCCTGCTCCGTTACTCTTCTTGGATTGGTCACTTGATTGATTGATTGATTGATTGATTGATTGGATTTATTGTTGGCTTCCTTCTGTCTTGGGAGACGAGGGAAGAGTGCGCCTTCAGGGGTAAAGTCAAACCATTGGAGAGATGCAGTGCCTGCTGTAGATACTGCATTTATATCCCACCTGTTTCCTCCAAGGAGTTAAGAGGGGCCTACATGGTTCTCCCCCACCTTATATAATCCCCACAATAACTCCATGAGGTAAGTTAGGCTGAGAGGAAGCGACTAGCCCCAGGTCATACTGTGAGCTTCCTGGCTGAGGTGGGGTCACGATGACGATGGGTCCTGTAATATGACATTGCTTTCCTATGTTGCCACATTATGTAACCAGTCATATTGGCAACAAGATAATGAAGTCAAATGAGAGCAAAGGCATTTCTGGATGAGGGATGCTAGTTTCATTTTGGCCTCTTGGTCCACTTCCTGGTCAAAGAGACTGCCTGGCATATGAGGGTGGTGGGCAGAGATAATAAAATTACAACTGGAGAATCTCACACTGCAAAAAAACTGTGAACAAAAAGCTCACAGAGTCGTGGCCTTTTATATGATCACATTGTTTTAAATTTGCAGGCTGTTCTAGCTCAATAGCAACCCAGAAGGGGATATATATTTTCATTCACTTTATCGTGTCATTTTCTGTTGTTTTTTCCACCATCATGTTCTTCCTCTTTTCACATTTCCCTGTTTCAGATAAATTATTTCCATGGGGAAAGAGAAGTATTTCATTAAGCAACTAAATCTCCTGTGAAGATTTCTAAGTATGGCTCTTGCATTATTTTTCTTATTGATTTCCTGTATAACAAGTGTTTTTGATTTCTCGTCACTTCTACACTATGTCTAAGCAGCAGGGGAGGGGAGGAGGGAGGGGAGACTGGGAAAAGTTGCTGTACTGCATCATTGCAAAGGTAGTCTTTGTGTCATTGTATCTCTTTGATCTGGAAATGGCTTAAATTAGTAAGCCGTTTTGTATAATAGAGGGTAATGCTGTGGATTGTTAGTGACCTTTCTCTTTTGCAACTGGTGACAACTCCAACACTGGAGAGAAAGAGAGTCAAGCACACATTATTATTGGTAGTAGTAATATTACTTAGTACATTTCTTTATCTTGTCCTTCCTATAAGGGGCTCGGATCAGTTTATCCTCATTTTCCCCCATAATAACTCTGTGGGGTGGCTCTGTGGTCTAAACCACTAAGCCTATTGGGCTTGCTGATCAGAAGGTCGGCAGTTCGAATTCCTGTGACAGAGTGAGCTCCCGTTGCTCTGTCCCAGCTCCTGCCAACCTAGCAGTTTGAAAGCACACCAGTGCAAGTAGATAAATAGGTACCGCTGTGGCAGGAAGGTAAACGGTGTTTCCGTGCACTCTGGTTTCCATCACGGTGTTCCGTTGTGCCAGAAGCGGTTTAGTCATGCTGGCCACATGACCCAGAAAGCTGTTTGCAGACAAACGCCGGCTCCCTTGGCCTCAAGTGAGATGCGCGTCCAACACCATAGTCACCTTTGACTAGACTTAACCATCCAGGGGTCCTTTACCTTTTACCTTTAATAAGAGAGTTGGTGGCTCTCCATTACACAGTGAGTTCATAGAATCATAGAATCATAGAGTTGGAAGAGACCACAAGGGCCATCGAGTCCAACCCCCTGCCAAGCAGGAAACACCATCAGAGCACTCCTGACATTTGGTTGTCAAGCCTCTGGTTAAAGACCTCCAAAAGTTTTCATAGCTGAAGTCATATTTTCATAGTTTTCATAGCTGAAGTCATATTTGAATCCATTTCTCACACTCTACCCATTGCACTGTCCTACTACTACAGTCATATCTCCGGTTGCGAACGTGATCCGTGTGGGAGGCATGCTCGCAACCTGCAGCGTTCGTAGCCTGAAGCGCCATGTTTGCACATGATGTGATTTGGCGCTTCTGCGCGTGACGTCATTTTGTGGTTCTGCACATGCACGAGCGCCAAAACCTGGAAGTAACCCGTTCTGGTACTTCCGGGTTTGGCGTGGTCCGCAACCCGAAAGCACGCAACCTGCAGTGTTCATAACCCAAGGTATGACTGTACATTATTGCAGTGCCTATATGTTTGGGACGAAGAGGAGTGGTGGGAGGGATCAGCCAGGGAACCTCCTCCCCAAGGGAAACCTCAAAGAAGGAACGCTCAGAGCCAGGGGATTGGTGGTGGGACACCGAGGAGAGCTCAGTTGGAGAAGGAGCGGCAGAATGCTGAAGGAACAGCAGGGTTTAGTGAGCAGGAAGAGCCTGTGACAGGGAGCAGTTCAGACTCTGAGGCTGAAGCAGGGGGTCAAGGGGATCCCCTCAGAAGGCCAAGTGCCTGCCCATCTGCATCCTCTGTGCCCCACACTCTGCAGACACACTCTGCCGCTGGTTGTATTATCGTCCTGACTGTGGCTTACTTCTTGAATCCATCTCCTGGCCAGTGTGGTGTAGTGGTTAAGAGCAGTAGACTCGTAATCTGGTGAACTGGGTTTGTGTCTCCACTCCTCCACGTGCAGCTGCTGGGTGACCTTGGGCTAGTCACACTTCTCTGAAGTCTCTCAGCCCCACTCACCTAACAGAGTGTTTGTTGTGGGGGAGGAAGCGAAAGGAGAATGTTAGTCGCTTTGAGACTCCTTCGGGTAGTGATAAAGTGGGATATCAAATCCAAACTCTTCTTCTCTTCTTCTTCTTTGGCTCTCACTTTCCTCTTGATTTGTCCCATGGTTCCTGAATCCTGGCTCACCCTCAGCACAGCCCCGACTGTACATCTCCTGTATTACAGAGAGGTATTGTCTCCTAGCCTCTACTAGGCTGGGAAAAGTACAGCACGAATAAGTACAGCTTTGAAGAAGCAGACTGGGAATGTAGGCCAGTCACTGTGCATTGCTGGGCAGAAGTTGTTCGGTTCCTGACACGGTATACAATAATAATAATAATAATAATAATAATAATAATAATAATAATAATAAACATACCCCCACCTCCATTCCCTGAGACACATATGCAGATGATGGACCACTTACAGTGAAGCCATAGATGTATTAATATTCAGTCCAGAAGACCACAGAGGTGAGACCAGAGGTGCAGTTGTAATTGGAGATCACCCACTTATAGAGAGGGGGAGAGAAAATGGTGGCTGCAGCTGTCCAGGTCTAATGGAAGAAGGCGACTGTGCTTATTTGATCAGAGAAGCACTGCAGTGTAAGAATTGCTGTTCCTGGGAGTGCAATTTTTGCACCCCCTGCTGAGAATGTAATGATTACAGAGTTAGACGAGATTCTTAGTTTAGATGAAACAATTTTGAAGAAAAGGTTTCCCCTGGGTGGGGAAGCAGCATTTTAGCAATGATAGCCAAGAACAATTTAAGACATCTGTTGGGGTTGCTGTCAACCGTGATAGCATCATTATGGAGCATCAGAGTGCAAGACAGGAAAGAAAACAATCCAAGGTTAAGTTAATTGGGGAGACATTCCTCTCCACTTTAACCTGACCCAACCACCTGTCTGCCCATCAAATCTTTTTCCCCTCTCTTTGACAGTCATAATAACTGACTGACTCTGCCCCATGGCTTTCTATTTTTTTAAAGCAAATAACTATTAGTCTCCACTACTTTCGAAAGGAAGCCTCTTACTACAATGCCCTTTTGGATTTGTACCTCCTCCAAAATATTTTTATTACGTTTTTCATGTAGCAAGTTAAAACACAAAAGTTGCCGTAAACAATAAACCCAATCCAAGTGCTGGAATATTCAAATGTTTATAATATCGGACAATGTTTGAGTGAGAAATACTGGCAGGTACAGGAAGATTACAACACAATCAGCCCTGCAAATCAAGATTATCTTTCCAAAATAATCGTGAAGTAGGGGGCTGAAGCCCAAGGCTGTTTTGTGGATGTGAGAGGGAAATGGAAGTTATGTTTCCATGAGTAAGTCCTGCTTTGTGATACCTCCTAAGAATTTGATGTGAACCAGCCCAGACCTTTGTTCATCATCTGAGGCCCTTTTCCATGTGCCTCTTCTGAGGGAGTTGTGGAGGGGGCCAACCCAAAAACAGGCCTTTTCAGTAGTGCTCCCCACTTGTGGAATGCTCTATCCAAGGAGGCACATCTGGCACTGTTATTATCTATTGCAGGCATAGGCAAACTCAGCCCTCCAGATGTTTTGGGACTACAACTCCCATCATGCCTAGCTAACAGGACCTGTGGTCAGGGATGATGGGAATTGTAGTCCCAAAACATCTGGAGAGCCAAGTTTGCCTATGCCTGATCTACTGTTAGGTGCCAGGCAAAAATATATCTTTTTACCCAGGCTTTTTTGGTCCTTTATATGGAAGTCTTTAGGTATATTTGTGGGCTCTTCCTTGCCTTTTTTTTTTTAGTGGGGTGGGTGGTAGTAATCTGCCTTTATGCTGTTTTAATTAAAATACACATTTTTACAGACCATTTCTCCCAATTTTGATGCATTTTAACGCCATGTTGACTAATATTTATTCATATGCATTTTTCTACACACTTTACCCTAATACATGCATTTCTCTATACATTGTTTTGTTGGAAAATTTCATCACAAAATTTCAAAAAGCCTGACTGACAAAGGATAGCTGTGTGTTACCATTGGTGTATTAGCTGGAGATTGCAAACTAGGTAGTTTCTCATTAAAATGCAAATTAAATTGAATTTCTCCTCCATCCCTCCTCCTGAGGGCTGACCTGAAAGAAGGACCTGTCGGGGCATGGAAGCCTGAGGACTCCACCCCATGGAACTGATAGGCAGATGTGAAATATTATATAAATAGAAAAGCTCTCAGCTAGGCCTGCTTTGGGATGTGGGTAGTGCTGTGGTCTAAACCACAGAGCCTAGGGCTTGCCAATCGGAAGGTCGGCTGTTTGACTCCCCAAAACGAGGTGAGCTCCCGTTGCTCTGTCCCAGCTCCTGCCAACCTAGCAGGTCGAAAGCACATCAAAATGCAAGTAGATAAATAGGTACCGCTCTGGCGGGAAGGTAAACGGCGTTTCCGTGTGCTGTTCTGGTTCGCCAGAAGCGGCTTAGTCATGCTGGCTACAGAAGCTATGACCCAGAAGCTGTATGCTGGCTCCCTCGGCCAGTAAAGTGAAATGAGTGCCACAACCCCAGAGTCGTCCATGACTGGACCTAATGGTCAGGGGTCCCTTTACCTTTACCTTTAGGCCTGCTTTAAAGAAACAGGGATTGTTCAGGAGCTGGCTCCCCCCCCCCCCGTGAGAGGATATTTTAAATATCAAAACACCAGCCCTCTTCTCTTTTTAACAAGAGTTGACACATCTCCTCCTTTCTCACCCTGCCTGGCCAAATCATTTCATTTCTATGAGTTCCCTCATTGCCAAAATTATTATTATTATTCATTTTTCTCTCTAAACGGAAGAGGAAATTCCTACTGGTGGTTTTCCACCCATTGCCAAGAACTGTGGCTTGGCTTCCCCTCCTTGTCAAGAGGAACCATAAGGACTGTTTTCTGATTTGAGGTGAGGGGCCCATTTGTTCACCCCCCCCAAAAAAAGCAGATGAAGATTGTGTCTTGCCAAGGCTGAATTTATAATTTTGAAGCAAGTAATATATCTGCCTCTCCTGTTCAGGAAATGTGTGGTAATCTCTTGATGATAATTGAGTAAAACTTGTTCATCATTCGGTGCTTATTTTGGAGCACTCCCTCAGTTCTTTCCAAAGTACCATTGGGAAAGTGCACATTAGCTGTGTGGACAACAGAGAAGCCATCAGTTCTTGCTGCAAATGAGTGCTGTACAAGGTTGCACTTTTCAAAGGGATAATGCACAATTAGTACTCATATGCAAGCAGGTTGTGTGTGCATATGATTTTGTTGGCCCGGTTCACACATGTAGGAATGATACTCTGAATGGCTGAAGGTTTGGAATGGGTGTGCAATCTCTCCCCTCCACCCCTCACAGGTGAACAAATGGGTTCCTTCCTTTAAACTGGCCCAGTTCAAACATTTTGGAGTGGCCACGTTGTATGCACCATTTGATGCATGGTGCAAGTGGTGCACACAGAGATACATGGTGCTGTGGTCTAAACCACTGAGCCTCTGTGCTGTAGTGGTTAAGAGTGGTGGACTCGTAATCTGGTGAACCATGTTCAATTCCCAACTTCTCCACATGCAGCTGCTGGGTGACCTTGGGCTAGTCACACTTCTCTGAAGTCTCTCAGCCTCACTCACCTCACAGAGTGTTTGTTGTGGGGGAGGAAGGGAAAAGGAGATTGTTAGCCGCTTTGAGACTCCTTAGGGTAGTGATAAAGCGGGATATCAAATCCAAACTCTTCTTCTTCTTGGACTTGCCAATCAGAAGGTTGGGCATTCGAATCTCCAGGCAAATCCCTTATTCCTGAATATGGAATCAGGCAAATCCCTTATTCCTGAATATGCTTAGGTAAAGGTAAAGTGACCCCTTTACCTTTGACATGCTTTCAAACTGCTAGGTTGGCAGGAGCAGGGACCGAGCAATGGGAGCTCACCCCGTCACGGGGATTCAAACTGCTGACCTTCTGATCAGCAAGCCCTGGACTCTGTGGTTTAACCCACAGTGCCGCCCACGTCCTCGAATATGCTTAAGGAGCATACAAATTAATTTACAAATTGCAAAAGAAAACACTCATACCTAGGGACACTGTGAGGACAAAGGACAGATACTAAAACTGTTGTTGTTGTTGATGATGATGATAGCAAATTTATATAAAGAGGTAAAATTCACCAAGGTGCCCAGTAGTCTCTCTCTTCTTTTCTTTCTTTAGGCTCTTTCGGAGTAAGCTGGTAAAATGTGGTTAATTATGGCTATGCAGTGCTGAGAGTGGAGTTTGTTTTTAAAGTAACACAGCAGCAGCAACAACAACATAAAATGCATTAACTGGAGAGACTCAAAGAGTAGAATAGGCTTTGCATAGTAATGTAGCTTCTTCACATGGGTTTGCAATTATAGCCTTTGTTGGTTGCTTGGCAAAAATCGCTGAAGCTTTGCAAATTCTATTTGTAATTATGTTTATAAAGAAATGTCAAAGTTTAAATCTAAGGCTAATTCCTCCAATTCCTTGGCTGTTTAGACAAGTTAGCTGCTTATTTTTTTCTGGAAGGAGTACAGAGGAAAGCAGTTCCAGTCAATCATAAATTTTGAAGCCAAATGTTGTTGAACAACTTCTGCAAAATGTGTACTTAAGTTTGTTTTACTATTTTGAGGCTACAGTTTTTTGGGGGGGAGTCGTGTATCTGTATGAGAAATGCAAAATGTCACTTTCCCTAAGTTCCATAAGATTATTTTAGTTTAAGCACCTTGCCTGTTGTTGTTGTTGTTGTTGTTGTTGTTGTTGTTGTTGTTGTTGTTATTTTTAACATGCTAGATCTGACTTCCCCAACCTGCTGCCCATCAGATATTTTGGACTACAACTCCCATCAGCCCTGAACAGTCTTGAGGTGATGGGAGCTGTGGTCATAAACATCCAGAGAAGGCTATGCTAGAACATGTCAAGGAATGTTGAAAATCGTCTTATTTTAAACAAATAAACAACAGCGATACAGGGCCGTGTGAGGGTGAAAGCAAGAGGGAAACAGATGTGTATGCTGGGCAATTATGCATGTTAATTAGAACGGCAATCTTTTATCATGGCTTTAGCTTGCTAATGATCATCTTATTGATTTCTTTCCCCCTTCCCTCACAACGCATCAAACTGTGCTAAACCCTTGCTTGTTGCCTTCACGTTCCTGCTTTGGGCAGGCAGAGAGAGGTGCATTTCCTTTACTTTTTAATGCATACCTGAATAAAACAACACCTGCTCTGCTGGCGTTCGGCAAAGCCCTCAGAACGACATGAGGTGGCTAAAGCGTTGCTGCAGGTTCAAAGAAACAGTGCCGGAACCGTCGGAGTCAACCTGCATTATTCAATGTCAGACACACTTATGCTCATATGAATTAGTAACTCCTTTGGTTGGCTTGTCTTCTTGGTCTCCATGGCAACTGTTTCCACTGCCATTAGCATCTCCAGGGCCCAACCTTGGTTCACATGTTTCTCTCTTCTAACAAAAGCAATTGCCAATTAATAGCTGCAGTGTAACCATATGTAGACATTTGGGTGACCTTTTGTTTTTATTTATTTGCTTTGATCTGCGTGCCTTTGCATGCCGGCCTTGCTTTTATGGTGTTGATTAACATTTGATGCTTGAGGTGGCTCAGTGGTGATGTGTTTTTAAAAGTAATTTTGGGCCAAAATGCTACCAAATGACTTGCGCACACAAATTATGAGCTATTAAGTTTGGATGTTTCAGGACTTGAAAGTTCTCCTGTCTGTGACATGCATGTATAGACCATCTCAGGGGGATAAGGAGAAGCTGTTTGTGTTTCCAGGGCTGCATCAAATATTACCTAATTTTGATATTTGCTTTGAAAGTAGCATCGTGAAACATTTGCACTTTGTTGACTCTGCTCAGAGACGTTCTGTTCCCCTGGCAGTGGCAGCAGCAGCTGCTACTGTCTATTGGTACTATTTTCCTATTAATTTTTTGCCTTCACAGACCTTGGCCTCATTAGCCTACACTGCTATTTAATTTGATTGGCTCTATCAACTCACGTTTGTGATGTAATCACCAAAATTACATGGGGCATCACAAACAGTAGGCTGGAATGGTGCCCCATAGCCCGCATTGCCTTTAAATCAATTCAGCTAGAAATAGATTCATCCATTCATTAAAGATAAATAAATAAGAAGGTCATGGAAACCATTTCAAAATTAGATGGCTGCTGGCTGGTTGTGAGCAAGTTTGTTATACATCTATACAGTAACTTCAAGGTTATTCTTATGTAAAATGTGAATTTGTGCTTCAGAGGCCTGCTGTGGATATTATGTGCAGATGAGAAAACCACACTGGCACTTAAACTTTAGTGAAGTGGAAATATCTATGCATTCAGTTTGGAACCTGTTCATTTTCTCCCCAGGCTTTCCTAGAGAACGTTAGGAAGGAGGCCCAGAATCCATTTTTGTTTTTCTGAGAGAGCTGAAAACCTCTTAAGTTGCACCACCGCAAATCAGGCAAGAAATACAATGGTACCTCTGGATACAAATGGGATCCGTTCTGGAGCCCCGTTCGCATCCAGAAGCGAATGCAACCCGCGTCCGCGGGTCACGATTCACCGCTTCTGCTCATGCGCGTGACGTCATTTTGAGCATCTGCGCATGCGTGAGCGGTGAAACCAGAAATAACATGCTCCATTACTTCTGGGTTGCCGGGGAGCACAACCCAAAAATATTCATTCTGAAGGTACTTCAACCCTAGGTATGACTGTATCACACCAATTTAAACAATGAAGATTTTCACCCAAAGGATACTGGGAAGCTTGGTGAGAGTTGTTAGGAGACTGCTACTCCACTCACAGAGGTACAATTCTCAGTGTGCTATAAGAATCCACTTGTCAGAGACTGAGGACGACTGCACTGAGGAATGGTGGGAACCATCCCCTCCTCCTGATCCTGAATCTTCCCAGGAGCAGGAGGACAGTACAGTGGTACCTTGGTTCTTAAGCTTAAACCGTTCCGGAAGTCCATTCCAAAACCAAAATGTTCCAAAAACAAGGCACGCTTTCCCATAGAAAGTAATGCAAAACGGATAAATCTGTTCCAGACTTTTAAAAACAACCCCGAAAACAGCAATTTAACATGAATTTTGCCATCTAATGAGACCATTGATCCATAAAATGAAAGCAATAAACAATGTACTGCAGGCACACAATCAATCAATCAGTAGCTGAGCTGGGTTCCTCACAAAAACAAAAACAAACAGAGCCACAAAAACAAAAACGCTAAATAAATAGCAAAAACAAACAGACCTCAACATAACACTCAAAACAGAAGTGAGGCACTCAAAATGGAAGCGTGGCAATCAAAACAGAGCACGTTCGGCTTCCGAAAAATGCTCACAAACCGGAATACTTACTTCTGGGTTTGCAGTGTTTGGGTTCCAAGTTGTTTGAGTACCAAGGCATTTGAAAACCAAGGTACCACTGTATAGATTTGGAAGAGTGGTTTGCAGAGGGGCATAGTTCAGAAGGCAGAAGCTGGGAAATACTGGATGGGTAACAGCTAGGAGAAGAAACACTGGAAGAGAGAGAGTTAACAGATTCGCAGCCTCTGGGCATCATTCCTCCGCTCAGCCCAAGATTGAGAAGAGCTCAGAAAGAACAGAAAGCAGAGAGGTTACAAGCATAGGTTACAAGACATAGGAGTGACGCACATTAATAGGGACGGAAAGGGGTGTAATCGTAAATTGGGAGCACCGCCATTTCTAGGAGATGTGTTTTTGTTCTCACGCTGTGATTGTTAAAGTTTCTAACTGGTAAGACGTTCCTTTCCTTGATCTTCTTATCTACTGCCATGGGGTGGGGGAGTCGATTCCCCGAAGCCTGACACCACTTCTGTCTTGGGACTAAATGTGGCCCTCCAGTCCTTCCTATCTGGCCCTTGGGGCTTTCCCCAGGCCACACAACCTCCTAAACCACACCCCTCACCTGCAATGCTTTGTCGTCACACACACCTTGAGTGCTTTTGCCTGCCTGGAAGGCGTCCCTGAACTCTGGCAAGGCTTTTTGCTTCATGATGTGCAGCACACATGGGGCCTAAGGGAGGAAGAGTGAATGGATGAAGAAATGGAGGAAGTAATTCATTTTAGTTGTTTTAAATATTTTTGAAATAGATATCTTTGGCAGCCTTTTAAAGCAAAGTTCTCACAAGGCAGCTCAACAACAAATAGATCTCTGCATATTTTGTCTAAGCGGTCAAAAGGTCAGCACGGACGGCAGTGAAGACAACACTGTGTCCTTAAGATTGGGGTCAGACTTTTTAATTAATGGAACTGTAATAGAAATCAGTAGGTGTGTAATAGAGGGCTTCATAAACACATCATCAACTACCAAAGCCCAGGAGGTCAATAGGTTCCTTATGGAACTATCTATAAAATCCTCTCCCGGTGTGCTGACATGCCTGCTGATTTCTGTTATATCTATTGATTATTTGCTGTACTATTATCATCTTTTCTGTGTGTGATATGTATAAAAAGGGTTTGGTACAGATCAAAACCAAGTTTATAGCAAACTGAACACAGTAGATTCCATTGGGTTTTTCTACGAGGCGAGCAGAATTGTCGTTAAGAATCAGCAGTAAAAATGGCAAATGCAATTCAATACTGTATTGTGAGGAGCACTGGGGCAAAAATCCTAATTTCGCACAATAAAATCATGGGGATTGGATTGGCAGTAAGTGACCAGGAACTAGACCTTGCAGTTGCTCAGTGAAGATGGTGATTTCTCTGTGCAGCAGCTGGGGGGGGGGGAGAGGTGAATTTCATGCTAGGAATCATTAGGAAAGGGGCTGCCAATATCTCACAGTGATGTATGGATAACCACTGCTGTATGAGTGATCAAAACCTGTGATGGTGATTAATATATTTAGGGTTGCCATATTTCTGGCAAATCCCAGACATGTCCTCTTTCGGGGGACCTATTTCCCCATTTGGGGGGATTTTTACAAGTTATAGCAAGTGTCCTGGTTTGGGGGGGGGTTGATTTTTAATTTTTAAATATATATGTGTGTGTGTGTGTGTGTGTGCGCGCACACACACACACACACACACACACACAGCTCCGGTTTAGGCTGTGATGCGATCGGCCTGGGTTCTGGTTCATGTTCAGACTCTGGTGCATTGGGCCTTGGCTCTGGTTTGGGTTTGGGTGCTCTGCAGTCCTTGGCTGCTGCCAGCCCAAGCTGGGGCTTTCCCCGGCTCGGGCTGGCAGCAGCTCAGACTTTCTTCTTTTTTCCTCTTCAATATATGGCAACCCTTCTTCAGACATAATTAAGTTATGAGCTTTTCTTCTTCTTCTCTCTTTAGGATGTTTGTGTGTGTTCCTTTGATGGAGTTCATTACCTACACCAAACAATGTGCATTTAACTCAGAATGTTTCCTTTCATTTTGAAATCAATATTTTTGCATGTTCTGCCTACCCCATACATCCTTCAAATCTCCCCTTTGGTTCTTACATTATTATGGTTTATAAACCACAATCAATTTACAGCAGCGGGGGCATAATTAAAAATAATAGCCATAGCAGCTGTATTGAAAAATCCCTCCCTCCCTCCAAACTCTTAATGACAGATCTCGTTCTCATTTGAATGCAAGGCATGCTCATGTATAGGCCTTTTCCAATATGTAGCAGAATGTAAAGCCATTTATAACTATTTTCCACTGCGAGATTTTGAAAAATGGAGCGAGATCCCCCCTCCTGTCCTTTTGGAAATTGCTTGCCTGATGTCTGGGGCTCTGCAAAATGCAGATGATTTATATCTGTGACAGTGTTTAGGCCCTTGAGACAAAGGAATTGAAAGCTTCATGGGAAGGCCTCTGGGGGACGTGGTACAATTTTCAAGCATGGCAAAGCTAGTTTTTTTAAAAAAAGGTATTTACTGCACACCATCTCTGAGGTCCCAGTCAAATTCTGGGTTGGAAGATGAAAGGGAGCCTTAAGAAAAACACCTCACAAACACCCACAAAAATCTCCAGGCTCACAAGTGGGCAGTTTTGAAGTGAGAGGCGTAGAAAGCTCCATCCAGATGATCAAAGGAAATGAAACCTCAATGAGCACTCAGACTCTCTTACAAAATCCAAGTTCAGTTCCTTCATTGTTTTTGGTGTTGAAAATACAGTGGTACCTCGGGTTACATACGCTTCAGGTTACAGACTCCGCTAACCCACAAGTAGTACCTCGGGTTAAGAACTTTGCTTCAGGATGAGAACAGAAATCGCGTGGCGGCGGTGCAGCAGCAGCGGGAGGCCCCATTAGCTAAAGTGGTGCTTCAGGTTAAGAACAGTTTCAGGTTAAGAACGGACCTCCGGAACGAATTAAGTACGTAACCAGAGGTAACACTGTACAACATAATAAAACACACACAGCTGACCAGGATCCTTTTTAGAGTTTACTACACTTGAACAGTGGTGCACTTAAATAATTTTAGATTCTGGATCTAATGGCCTTATTAGATCCAAGCAGAAATCCTTAATTTCACAATTGTTCCTCTAAGTCAGGGGTTGGCAAGGCTTACGGGCATGGGCCGGCTCACTCCTGCGGAGATCCTACGTGGGCTGGACCGGTGCAGCGCGATGCCAGAAATCGCGTCTGCACATGTCCGCGGCACCGGAAATCACTTCTGCACATGCCCAGACACCAGGAATCGTGCCTGTGCAGAAGTGATTTTCAGCCTCTGTGCATGTGCAGAAGCAATTTCTGGCACTATGGACATGCACAGACATGATTTTGGGCATCTGGGCATATGCAGAAGCAATTTCCAGAGCCGTGGAAGAGTGTCTCTGCGCTGTGCTGTGTCGGTTTAGCGCAGCGCCTTGGCTCGGGGGCGGCTCATGGGCCAGTTAAGTGACCCTCATGGACCACTTCCTGCCCATTGGCCTTAGGTTGCCCATCTCTGCTTTAAGAAGATGCTCTTGATAAATATGAAGGCTGTATTTGGATGCAATCAGTTTTCTGAAAACCTGTTCTAGCAGCTGATTGAGATGTCTTCAGCCAATATATGGTTTAGAAAGTGGAGAGCTTGGTTCAAAATGGACCCTTTTCTCGGTGACTTTAAATAATTTTTTTCAGATTGCTTTGTTTTAAATCAATCTCCCGTGTCTTTTGAAGTCTATTTTACCTTCAAGCTGTTTAAATTCCTTAGAGAATGGGAGTCTATCTACCCCTTTGCTTCCAAAATATGACAGAGGGAACAGGGAAAATGCACCACACCTCTTCAAGCTAAAACCATCTTCCCACTGGAATTTTTAAAAAGTTATTTTCAAGCCTATTTCAATAGATACATCAACCATGACACCTTCCCCAGAGATGAAATCTAACTTTGGGCAACTACTGCCACAACAATCGAAAAGAGCAAAGTCTTCGCAACCTCAGCTGCAATTGTGAGGCTTTGCCTCAGTACCGTTGAAGTCCGTCACCATCCTAAGTGTGCATGGCGGTTGTTATGTACTGAAATTCTCACCCTGGGCCAGCAGGGGATACTGTAGATAGTTTTCACTCAGGTCCACATATGCAAATAAGGAATTGAAAGTGACGTTCAGTGATTGGATAGTTGCAGAAAGTTGTTGCTGTTGCTTTGTAGTGGAGCTCTATATAAGCAGGTTGGCTGAACCCTTCAGTCCAGTTCTGTTCTGGGCCTGTGAATAAACAAGAGCTGTTTGAAGAATCGCTGTGTCGTCTGATATGTTCACCCACAACTTAACAGCGGTGGTTATTTTAAGAAGAAATATATAACTAGTGTCTGATAAAGCACCAGGAATCAATTGATATCCTTGAGAAATATGCCATAGTTTAACAGCCCTTGGCAGTTTTTCTAAGATGGTCCTTAAAAATGATAATTGTAGATTCAATTGCAGAGTGTTGGCAGTTGATAAAACATGATGGCAGTTTCCAGTGACTCACATGTCAGGGAATTATAAGTGTCAGAGCCTGAAAATGATCCAAGAGTCTTTATTTTATTGGAAAGAAACACTGCATGGATTAGGGCACGTTGAATTTTTCAGCATTCAAAGTCCAACACTGAGGGGTGCTAAAAAGTTGTAACATGACTTGGGGATTCGAAAGCTATTTTGTTTAAATTAATATATGATTGGTAAGTAATGTGTGTAAAATTGCATAGAGATAATTAAAAATGATTGCCTTATTTATTTAGCATTAACCTGTCATTTTCAGAAGGTAAAATTAAAGTTCTTCAAGTTTCCAAAAGCAGTTTACATGCTTCTTCATCAAATGTAGACGTACAACCGCAGACTTGAATTCCTCACATCCCAAAACTACTACTACTACTGGCCTTTATTGGCACAGATTAAAACAGTAAAATCATAACGTCTTACAAAGTCATCCAAATACATTGATAACCCAAACACATACAATATATAAAAGACTAGATAGCCATCATTGAATAAATCAGGAAACTTTAGATTTAGCTTTAAAGATCTCGGTTAAGTACCCCGAAACAATCTTGGTAGTTTCAGGAGTATCATCCCTCAACAAATATTGGATTACAGACTCTCTGTAATATTTTGAGCTGTCAGGAGTCACAAGGACATCTGTGTGATGGGTGTCAAGAAAAGGGCAATCCAAAATTACGGTATGTAATGTATTGTATCTGGTGTTTTCTTCTTATAGGAACAGAATCTGTTCTGGAAGGGGATTTTTTTAAAAAAAACTTTCCAAACAATACAGATGAGGGAATTTCATTTAGACGAGCTAGCATAGAAGCTCTGCGATGCAGTGGAGTGTCTAAATTATAAAAGTAATTAGGCATTACTCTGTGGTGGGGCTGCAATCCTAAGTAAGCAGATGAGCCTACAGAAGACTGGGAGGGGTAAAGTTTTTGGATTTCATGGTCTATGCTTAATAAAGTAGAAGCAATGTGACTCAACCGATAGAAAAAGGGAATCTATTGCAATCCCTATTTGCCTGAGTTTGAGAATAATATCACTAAAAAAGGAGAAAAATATCAGAATGGGAATGAGCATGCATCTTGTCTTCAAGGCAGATGTGTAAAAATGCATGCACATGAATATGGAAGAGTGAGAAAATGCTATGTATTGAATACAACATAGGACTATTATAGTTATTGTTCCGTTAGTATTAGCTAACATATAAGAACACAGACAACTACTAAGTTAGACTATTGGTTAATCTATCACAATATTTGCATTGACTGGTAGAAGATTTGAATCAAGGGGTCTTTCCCTGACCTACTTGAAGATGCTGAGGATTGAACCTGGGCCCCTTTGCATATAACACATACGCTCTACCTCCAGATAGGCTTTTCTCATATCCAAAGTACTGTACACTAGAATATACATCACTGATTCAGTACTGGCACAGAGCCAAAAGCTAAAACACTGTCGTTCTTTCTTAAGTGTAGAAAATCTTGGAGGCTGTTTGAGTATGAGGGACAATATATTCTTTTGAAAACACAGCTAGGGTGCTTTGAAAGTTTTAAGCCAATGCCATTGCATTGGGAAGGTTAGAAGGAACCAATGCAGTTGACTGCTAGTATAAAATGGTCCTGATGTCCTGTCCTTATTTCGCTAACCATAATGATCCTAAGCAAATATTGTGGTAGTCAGTTCCAGTTGCACGTACAGCAAACACACATCCCAGTAGTATCTGGGTGTAAGTTAAAACACTTCGAAGCAGATGTTCACAGTCCAACTGGAAACATCTTGGAGTGCAGATGCAGACTATCTGCATACACCTCAGGTGATTGATAATTATACACTAGGCAAGTTTACCATATGCTCCAAGTCAATCAGGATTGCTATCGGCTGATGATGCTTCTCAGCTATTTGATCAAGCAGAAAAGAAAACCCCGATTTGTTTCTAATGCAATGTCCGCCAAGCCCTTAGCTGCCTGTATTTTGCAGTGTTGGAGGAACTGGGTCAGGCTGGGGCACCTTAGGTGCGGACGACCTCTAGGCTTCTATAGCTGGCCTTTGAAATTCTTCCTAGGCCAAGCTATCTCACCAGGCCTGCTCCATTACCTCCTCAAGTGCTTTTGCTTGGCTGGAATTTGGGACTCAGAACTACAGTGATGCCTCTTGCTTAGGGATGGGGAAGAAATTCACTTTTGATTTTAACAACAACAACAACTTATTTATACCCCGCCCATCTGGCTGGGTTTCCCCAGCCACTCTGGGCACCTCCCAACAGAATATTAAAAACACGATAAAACATCAAACATTAAAAACTTCCCTAAACAGGGCTGCCTTTAGATGTCTTCTAAAAGTCAGATAGTTGTTTATTTCCTTGACATCTGATGAGAGGGCGTTCCACAGGGCAAGCACCACTACCGAGAAGACCCTCTGCCTGGTTCCCTGTAACCTCACTTCTCACAGTGAGGGAACCTCCAGAAGGCCCTCGGAGCTGGATCTCAGTGTCCAGGCTGAGCGATGGGAGTGGAGACGCTCCTTCGGGTATACTGGGCCGAGGCCATTTAGGGTTTTCAAGGTCAGCACCAACACTTTGAATTGTGCTCAGAAACGTACTGGGAGAAACTGCCAAATTTCCACTTCTGCTGGACTTCTCCCTGCCCCAGACTCTCCCTTCTCACTCATCCCTTCAGCTTCCAGCACTTCTTCCTCCCAGTCTTCTCCCACTGACATTGTCATCCCACCACCAATCCCTGGGCTGTGAGCCTTCTTCCCTCTGGGGTTCTCTAGCTGGTGCCTCCCACCATTCCTCTGCACCCAGCCAGCCCATGACACTGTGTTTCAGTGAAAAGTTCCAATTTGGCAGGTTTGCCTGTAAATGCAAACTGAACAAATGCCTCCCCCATCTCTGTTGTAACTTCAGTTTCTCTGCCCAATTTTGTTTATGGCCCTGCCCAACACAGGGTGAAAGGTCACCCACAAGGGAATGGGACCCTCAGGCTGAAAACATTCCCCCACCCCATGCATAAATCACTTGCTCAAGTTATTAACCACATCTCCAAAATATATGCAATAGATTTGGAAGGCAGTACCTTACAAAGTAGGGACGTGGGTGGTGCTGTGGGTTAAACCACAGAGCCTAGGACTTGCCGATCAGAAGGTCGGCGGTTCGAATCCCCGCGACGGGCTGATCTCCCATTGTGCAGTCCCTGCTCCTGCCAACCTAGCAGTTTGAAAGCACGTCAAAGTGCAAGTAGATAAATAGGTACCGCTCTGGCGGGAAGGTAAACGGCGTTTCCGTGCGCTGCTCTGGTTCGCCAGAAGCAGCTTAGTCATGCTGGCCACATGACCCGGAAGCTATACACCAGCTCCCTCGGCCAATAAAGCGAGATGAGGGCCGCAACCCCAGAGTCGGCCATGACTGGACCTAATGGTCAGGGGTCCCTTTACCTTTACCTTTTTACCTTACAAAGTGACTGAAGTCGTAGGCTCATTGCCCAGTGAATAGCTTCACTACCCCAGCCTAACCATCACAACTGAATACTGTTTGCAAACTACTGGAAGCTGTTTTACAAAAATGTCTTCATCTGCCATGATGAAGACATGAATTTTATTTTTACATTTCAGAAAACAGGACACAAATAGATTGCTTTGGCGTAATTTCTCACATCCCCTTTATATGCTGAGCACAGAAAACGACCACCCAGCAAGCTCACTATGACTGAAATGAAAATAATCCTCATTAACTGAATGCATTTGTTAATTTGACTCTAGTGGATATTAACAAGGGGAGAAGCTGTGGATTTAGACATCTCTCGCTGTGATGGCAGAATGGAAAAGAAATCTTTAGGCTCGCAGTAGGGTCGTATTCCTTTTGACAGGGACGATTGCTTATACAGCAGAATACAGGATATATGCTGCACAGCATTGCTAAATTGCTTCCCACTAATAGATCCTCATTTTTCATTTTAACCCGTACATTACTAAGGTCTTGTTGCTTGTCTAAAGGCTTCTGCTTGGGGCATGCTTTGTATCCAAGAATGAATACCCAAGTACGAAAGATACATCTATTGTTTGCGCCAGTTATGAAGATCATGTGGGTGTATAAAGTACAATTGCATATGGAGAAGAAATTTGGCTCATTGTGCATTTAAAAAACCACAAATCTATCCAATTTGGGCATTCCAAAACAATATGCGACCCACAAAACACTCACCTGAAATTTTGCGATTTCTCCAACCAAACAATGTTTAAAACACAGCATGTATCAGGAGTAATCATGCATAAAAATAAAAATATTGGTGAAAATAACACACCAACATGCATTATATTGTAGCCCATTCCTTCAATATAGCTTGCAAAAAATGTGTAGAATAGTCAGAACAGCATATAAAAATGTGTTTATCTGGAGAATTGCTGCAAAATGTGAAGAACTTAAATTAAGATTAGAAAAATGTGAAACCAAAATCTCTAAGATCTTTGCAACCCTAGTTACTCCCCTTCTTGTAAGGCCTGCACCGAGCAACTTTGAGTAGAAGTGTATGCCTAATCCATAATGCGACCACATGCAACAACTTTCTCAGACATGCTACTTTGCAAGTAGTCCTAAAATGTTAGCCATTGCAAAACTATTATTACAAATATATTGCACCATTTGAGCATTTTACTAACATTGAGCAAATCTGATGTCCTTCCTTTTTCAGTAGACAAATGTATTCTAGACATCTGTATCTATGATAGGAAAATGTTTATTTTTCTTTATTGATGCAGTAATTGGACTGCAATTTTGTTTAATTAGGTGGAACTTGCATGTGGCAACTGAGTGAAGATAAATAGACAAAACAGATACATTGAAAGGCGAGGATCTGACTCCAGGAGAGTTTTGATATGGCTAATCTAATCAGTACCAATAATCTTTTATTTTCCTTCAAGGGCAGAAAGAGATTATTATTATTTTTTATTTATTTTGGTAACCAAGAAGAGAGCAGCTGTTGTTTCTATTTCTCAGAAGAAGCCCCATCACAGAGCTGCTGAAACATTTAAGGAATAATTACACCAAATGGTGTTGCAATCCTTAATAATGATGTGCATCTGTCATGGAAAGCAGTTTGTTCAAAATTCCTGAACATCATTGCTGAGTCGAAGCCTGGATGGCATTTCCAATTAAGAGAATTCTGAAAGTGCCCCCTGTCCAATGTCATACTTGTAAGTAAGGGAGAGAAAACAGGATGGGGCAAACTAGGTTTTGGGGGGTGGCATTATTCTTTTGCACGTGCCTAAAATAATTCATATGCTTTTCAAATGGAAATTTCTCTTAGTCTCCCCTCACGTGTTGGTGTTTTTTACTGTGAGACTCTGATTTTTCCATGTTTTATTTATCCAGGGAGAGAAGTCAAAGGAAAATACGGCATTTTTCGCTCTATAAGACACACCAGGCCATAAGACGCACATAGTTTTTGGAGGAGGAAAACAAGAAAAAAAATCTGAATCCCAGAAGCCAGGACAGCACATGGGATCACAGCGCAGCGATCCCACGTGCTGTCCTGCTTCTGGGATAGCCGCACGCAGCCTCTCCCAGCAGCGGGATGAAGGCTCCTGTTGCCCGGGAAAGGCTGCCAGTGGCTAAGGCTCCCCCAAGAGCCCACGCTCCCTTTAAAGAGTGTGTGGAGCTTGTGTGTGGCTCTTGGGGGTTTTTCTCTGAGGAGGGAGAAGGGCAGCCCTTCTCGCTCCATGGGGAAAAGCCCCCAAGAGCTGCACACACGCTCCACAGGGCTCTTTAAAGGGAGCGCTGAGCAGAGCCTCCCGCCTGCATTCGCTCCATAAGATGCATACACATTTCCCTTTACTTTTTAGGAGGGGAAAAGTGCATCTTATAGAGCGAAAAATACGGTAGATAGTTAAGGCAACCAAATTGCAGAAGTGGATGTTTCACTTGAAAAGGGGCTGCCACCCTAAATTGTGGTCCTGTGTTAAGCTCTTTTCATCTCCCCCAACAACATTAAGACAGACTTTCTTCTGTTGTTTTCCTGTCTGTGCTGTAGCAGCCAGTGGTATGGGATGTGGAAGAAGGGAAACATACAAAGCAGGGATGGGGAACGTGTAGACCTCCCAAGTGTTGCTGGAGTCCAGCTCCCATTATCCCTGATCATTGACCATGCTGACTGGGCTGATGGGAATCTGACAACATCTAGAGGGCCACAGGTTCCTTGACATAAAATCCACTTGTGTATTTCCATGGTATGGTGGAAGAACTCAACACAGCGTCCACTCTGATTTGGTGGAGATATCTAGTTCTGTCTGCAAAGGTAGGCAAATGTGAGTTTGGATCACCGGAAGAACTCACTGCAGTATTCAAAATAGATGACCTCAGTAGTGGGGTAACTAATTCTTTCACAATAAACAATCCTGGTTGGATACACTATTGACAATATTCCCGTGTGCACTGCAATGCATGCTACACTCTACAGCATTTTACCCCTGCTCTACTTTGATATACAATATATACCTCCCCTCCTTTAATGCACTTGGAATTGACAAACTGTGCCAATTTGCCAGATTAAATTGTGTTTCGTATCTGATCCCAGCGGGGGAGGGGACGACGACAGGGAGAGTAGACCGTGGGCTTGTGCTGAAGTTCCACCATCCTCATAATCGAGATTTGCAGGAAAAGAGCGGAGAGATTATTTGTCACCCTGAAAACAAAAGATGGAGCAAAATTAACTGAATGCAAATAATACTACCCACCACAACATCTTTTTCTCCATTTCTCCATCTGTATTTGCCCCCATCCTCTTGGTTTTCAAAGCAAATGCTGTTAAAGGTGTCGTTCTGTGCATTTTAAAAGAACTAGCTTAGATATGCTTATATTGAGACAGGTTACAGACGCTTCAGGTTACAGACTCCGCTAACCCAGAAATAGTACCTTGGGTTAAGAACTTTGCTTCAGGATAAGAACAGAAATCGTGCAGAAACCGTGCAGCGGCAGTGGGAGGCCCCAGTAGCTAAAGTGGTGCTTCGGGTTAAGAACAGTTTCAGGTTAAGAACGGACCTCCGGAACGGATTAAGTACGTAACCAGAGGTACCACAGTAAACAAATTGAAGTCTACAAGATCCTCAATATGTTTTATTTTGTCCAAGGAAAAATATGCACAACCAGTTTGTCTAGTGTGTCTGGAAAGTCCTGAGTATGAATTCCTATTGAGCCGTGAAGTCCATTTTGATTTCTTTATACTTGACGATTGAATACATGAACTGACTCCACTGAAAATCCTTGTGGCATGTGGTGGTGAGAACTTTATCTGCGGTGGCATGTTCCCGTGTGCAACTTGTGACAAATCTTGGTGTGTTAACATCCTTTGGTAGACTAAAATACCTCTTACGTCTCCAGAAAATCAAGTCCTTGATCATGAAAGCTTTATTCTGAAGCAACTCAATTATGTCACATGATAATTAAGCAGGCTTCCTTCTTGGTTTATCTTGAAAGGAGATCAAAGGGAAATGAACAACAAAGTATTTGTTTTAGGAAAAATTAATGCTGAAGAGTGTTGATGTCCCATCCCGTTCTTTCATCTGTGAAAATATTAATATCCATGGCAATATTAAGATGGTATCTCAATCATGAGATTCTTGAATTTTGCAAAACTGGAGCAGACTGGAGATAATAGGTAGTAGCTAGCTGGGCAACGATCTGGAAAATGAAAGGCCTCTATGCTGTGCTGTTCAGGGTTAGCCTATATTTCTGCAACTCAAGTGGCCACACCTTTACTTCACCAGTGTACCAGCCAGTGTGGTGTAGTGGTTAAGAGTGGTAGACTCGTAATCTGGTGAACCGGGTTCGCGTCTCCGCTCCTCCACATGCAGCTGCTGGGTGACCTTGGGCTAGTCACACGTCTTTGAAGTCTCTCAGCCTCACTCACCTCACAGAGTGTTTGTTGTGAGGGAGGAAGGGAAAGGAGAATGTTAGCCGCTTTGAGACTCCTTCGGGTAGTGATAAAGCGGGATATCAACTCCAAACACTTCTTCTTCTTCTTTACTCACATTCCTTCTCTTGGTGAAGCAGAAGTGCAGAAGAGTGGAGGAAAGTTAACTGAATGCAAATACTACAACCTTCCACCTCTATACTGCCTAAACTCCCCTTTGGGGTGAGGGGAAACATTGAAGAACGAAAGATAAATAAATGTTATAAGCCACCCAGTCCTGGTAGAAAGGTGGGATGTGCTTTTAATAGATCTTTCGGGCTTTTCAGAAAGAGGTTGGTGGTGAAAAGAATTACAGTTGCAATCAAAATGATTTGACCCCCATTGCAAATCAAGTTTATTATCAAAATTTAGAGGATTTCAGCTGTTTGCAATGAGCAATTAATATAGCTCAACACAACGGATGCTTCAAGTGGTTTTCCCAAATTCAGTTGCAACTGCAACTTATACTGTCTTCTCCAATCTCACTATATTTACCCATTGCAAACAGCTGACAAGTCTGTAAATTTTTATAATAAACCTGATTTGCAACGGGGGTCGAATGATTTCGACTGCAGCTGTAGGTTTAAATGGAGATTTTGTACCACTTTTAGCGTCAATGAGAATCTTGAAACACCCCAGCTCAAAGGAAGAACCCCTCATTATGCTGCAAGACCAAGATTCCTGCTGGGGCATCTTAATATCAAGTCAATTCAGTCGGCGTCTAATTGTGTCTGCACAGAAACTGTGGCATACTTTATCTGCAGCCAATTGGTACTTAAACGAGTGCAGAAGCCTTCCACCGCAACAGATGTTTTAGTATATAATTAAAGGAATGTGAAGCCTTGTCAGAGTTCATTCATATTCACGCAAACGGAAGACTAAGAGACTGTGCTACAGATTGAATTCTCCAGAAGCTGAAAAGGTCTCCTGGGCAGCGCAAAGACACACTAGGTCAACCCAAGAATTAAGCATCTTGGTTAGGAAACAATGGATGGAAACAATGTGCTTGATACAGAACATTATGGGATGGTTTCAACTTGCGTTTGTAGACAAGCACAAACCAGATATATGGTGAACAAACCAGGATAATATCACATGGTATGCAAACCATAGAAAGCACAACATGATTAAAAACTGTAATTCAAAAGCCAAAATTTCCAGTCCCCCCTTTCAGGTATCTAATTAGTTATAGACTCCACTGTCTTTTCCATAGACAGACATTTACCCCAATGCTTGCTAATGTTGTGGGCCAAGATTTCTATTTGCGTGTTCAGACCCAGAGACCTCCCCCCTAAATAAATACGCATTTGACTCAAATTTTAGTTTTGGTTTTTGGCAGAATTTAGGCCACAAGTTTATTGATTACAGAAAAGTGAGTGGCTCTGATTTGACTAGCTCCCTGCACCCTTGCAGGTAGCGCTGACCCAGGGCACCAGCATCGGTCAGCCAAAGGTGAAAACCTGAGGTAGGTGAAAAGCCTGAGAACAGACTATGTTCACTCCCCAGATGCTCCCCTGGACTCAGGCACGGGCACAACTCCCTCTCCGGGGTTGACCAAACCAAGTTGAGTCCCTGGATTCATTTAACAGAATACCCTTCACATAGGGATGGTGAGACCATTCTCCTATCCCTATCACCTGAACCAGTTCCTATCCGCAACCTTACAAGTTGTGACGATTTGCTACGTGGCAGGCAAAACCCAAATGGCAACAGCCAATCAGCCAAGTGGGGAAAATTCCTGCTGTGCCCCTGTCCCAACAACAGACAACACACGGCGGTATAGCAAGGCCAATCACAGAAACCTTAAAAGTAGGGAGAGGTGGGCGGGTGTTCCGATGCACGAGCCGAAAGAGGAAGCTCTGGGTCATGTGCAAAGGTATATATAGGTCCCTTGATCCATTTAGACTGTACCCCATTGGTCAGATTAAACCCAGCAATGAGGGACCTACCAATCGGGTGTTGTGGCAATCCAATATACCCACCCACAACCGGGAGGTCAGTCTCCACGTCTCACTGCAACATGTGCCCTCTTTTAGGGAGGACATGATATATGAGAGCAACTCCACCAGTTAAGAATCAAGTCAGCTTCTGTCTGTCCACACCTCCAGAAGAATGAGATAAGGAGAAACTCTTCTTTTTTAAAAAAAAAAGTTTTATATTCAGTCATTTAATACACCTTGTCATGTGTCACCAGCCTGATTCTAAAACAGATTGTTGCCGAACAGCCGTGATTCATTCACACCACGCAATGAGTAACTTCGTTTTCATAGCAACTGAGCAGTAAAACAAAAATAACTTACACAGTGAATTCTGCTGCCCCCCATGCTCACACACACACAGGCTGGGAGCCTCAATGGCACCCCTCTGGAGGCTTTACCCATGGCAAAAAAACACCACCCACCTTTAGCTACGGCTCTGCATGACAATGCCCTGGTGACATCCCTATTTTCATCAGATAAATGTTGGAGGGTGTGTGACTATCCTAACTCACATAGGGGGGGGGAATTCTGCTTCACTTTTCCTCTTTTTATTGTGAGGTAAAATTACATGGGTTGTTATTCCTTAAGATCAGCTCTTACTTTTGCCACTGCACTTTTGCCACCTTTCTGCAGATGAAAGCACAGTTAAAAAAGCTGAAGTGACTTTGGCAGGATCAGAATGGAGAATGAGAGCAAACGGGATAGATAAACAGCTCATCATGCCTGTAAACAAAGGCCACAAAATTGTACTGAATTCAGATAGGCTTCTGTTTACACACCCAACTTTTTCCTGTGGGTAATCAATTGGTGTTGTAAAATGTTTCTATGGAAGAATTATAGCAGGGCTTAATTTGGAAAGGAAAAATCAGATGCCATTGGGTTGTTTTTCCCCCCTTAGCACTGAGAAAACCCTAGTGAGGGTTATTTGGAAATGGCTGTATTTATCTCCAAAAGCCATTGGCATTTTGAGAGGGCTGCCCTCGTGCAGTTAAATAAGTTTAGTCAGTTTTGAAATTCTCGTTCATAAAAAAAACCCTTCTGTGTGCTCTTGAAAACCTAGATGATTCCTAGCACATAATTAACTCCTAATTTCTATTGGGACATCAATAGAACTTCAGAAGGGTAGTCATTACATGAACAAGTCTGAATAGCTGTACAAATGTATCTTTAGCAATGGGGAAAAGCCAGAGGAATTTGGTGCCTTGGCTTCACAAATGTGGCCGTCTCATTCTGGATCATAAAGGATAGCTGGAACTAGGGATGTCAGAGAATTCTGCTGGTAATGGGAATGGATCTTGCCAATGTTCACTTATTCAACCCATGTTCAGGACAGAAATCCACCAGCAATTACAATTGGTATTTGCTGTTGCTGTTGCTTTCAAAGCTGCCGCACCATCTCTAACTCCTCCCCCACCATTTGCACTGGATTTCCTTTGCGTTGAAAGGAATGGGGTGAAATAGCATAATGACCATGTAAGTTATACAATTCACATTATTTTTGTAATTTTAAGTTTGCTTTGAACTGTTTTTAATACTGTGTTTTAATTGTAAATAATAATAATTTATATAATTGATTAAATAAATGACGTAAGTTACATAACTTTGCTGCAGATCTTGAGATGAGTCACAGAAAATGAACAGCAGTAGAACAGAAACATTGCTGCATGAACCAAAAATGACGCCTCCTGGCTTCCCTAACTGGAACAATTGATTTGTAACTGCACTTGTGAAGATTGTGGCCATGACTTGACAGAGAAAATGCCCCTTTCCCCTTTTTAAAGGAAGCATGATAATATAAGCAAGCACTCCATCCTTTATTTCCTCATTACAATTTCTGCAGGTGGTCTTTGTTTTGTTGGGTTCCTCCTGCTTTGGGTTCTAGAGAGCAAGAAGGGTTTTGCCAAATGCATGGTGAATGAATGAATGAATAAATTTATTACGGTCATAGACCAGAAGAAAGGGGGGAAAAAAAGGAAACATAAAAGGCAGCAATAGTTTACAAGGGAATGATGGTGTCAGTTAAAAGTTGTAAAGTTATACATAAAAACAATACACATATACTCACACACCCCCCCACACACACATATACATACTCATATATGCACTACAGTATATGTATGGGCTTAAAAAAGGGGGGGGGGCTTATCCGGGGGTCAGATCTTTTACTTTTTTACAGCTAATGCCCTCCGCTTGATCGCGGCCGCAGAAAACTTGGCCACTTTCAATGTTACTTCTGGGTTTTTATCTCCTAGTAGAATTTTCAGCCACTGAGATTCAGATCGACCTGGAAATTTCTGAACGATAGGGGAGATAAACAGTAACCTGATATCTCCGTAAAGGTCGCAGTGTAACAGCACGTGTGAAGCCGTTTCCACCTCCTTCAGACCACATGGGCAAACTCGTTCAGCATAGGGTATGCCCTCGTATCTGCCCTTTAGTAAGGCAGATGGCAATACATCAAATCTAGTAAGGGTAAACGCCCGCCTATATTTTGCAATTTGTAGGTCCATCAAATATGGGGTTAGGTTAAACCCTTTTCCATAATCTTGGATAGCTGGATATTTATCTATCTTGCTCATATGGTCCTGAAGCTCTACATCTCTTATTCGCTGGCTCACCATCATTTTAGCCTTTTCAAAGCCTGAGGCTATAAGTTCTTGTGAGGAAAGCCCCAGGCCCCTCAGTTTTTCATAGAGCGACAATCTCCATTTAGACTGGAACGGGTCTAGTAGAGTCAATGGAGCCACTCCCACTGGGAAAAATATGAGTTTTAGCCAGAAGTGAATCTTCAGGATCCATATCCTGGCATTAATAGGGAGTTGGCCAACCTCCAGCCTAACGGCAGTGTTAGAGACACAGGTAGGTAACCCTAGTAGGGAACGATAGAATTTAGTTTGTACAGATTCCAGGGACTTGAGTTTTTGACAATTAAATATCTGGGTGCCATAGGTCAATTGTGGAAGTATTTTTGCAACAAAGACCTGGGAGGCAGCGGGAACATATTGACCTCCTTTTCTGTAAAAGAATCTTATGATAGCTCTGGAAGATCTTTGCGCATTTACAATGGAATTCTTAATCTGATGGCACCAAGATCCCTTCTCATCAAAAATTATTCCAAGATATCTAAAAGATGTTACTTGCTCAATAGGTTGGTTATTAATTTTCCATTTATGTCGGAGTTTTCTCTTGGAGAACACCATAATTTTTGATTTGGTGTAGTTTATTATTAGGTGTTCAACTTCGCAGTACTCTGTAAGAGCTCGTAAAAGTTTTCTTAGACCCACACAAGAGAAGGAAATAAGTGCCGCATCATCCGCGTACAAAAGGACCGGGATTGGTGTATTATTTAGATTTGGGGAATGAGTACTTGCTTCCTCCATCTTTCCGACTAAGGAGTTTATATAGAAGTTAAAAAGAATAGGGGCAAGAACACAGCCTTGCTTGACACCATGGGAACTTTGGATTTCCTTTGATAGGTTCCCATAACGGTCGCATCTAACACGGATCCGAGTATTTTCATGTAGTCTACGGATAAGAAGCAAAAGACGTCTATCGATGTTTGTGACATTTAGTTTTTCCCAAAGTCTGTGCCGGGATATCGAGTCGAAGGCTGATTTGAAATCTATAAAGGCTACATAGAGAGAGCCTCCTTTCTTTGAGGTGTATTTCTCCACTAGATGTTGCAATACCAGTCCTTGGTCTAGAGTTGATCTATGTGCCCTGAAACCAGCCTGGGCTTCCTTTAGGATGTGCTCCTGTTCCAGCCAGTCCGCAAACTTTTCACGTAAGTGAGTTGCATAAAGTTTGCTGATGATGCTTAAGAGACTGATTGGTCTGTAATTGGCTGGATCAAGTTTACAGCCTTTCTTGAATATGGGAACGATGATTGCCAATCCCCAGTCCTCTGGTATTATTGCTGTTTGATCTATGCTGGTGAAAAGGGTGGCAAGGACTGGGGCCCACCAGTCAATATTGGCTTTGAGAAGTTCAGGAGAGATGTTATCTGCTCCCGGGGCTTTCCTGTATTTGAGTGCCTGAATAAGCCTCCTAACCTCCGCAACCGACACCGGAGGCCACTCATCACCTGCCGCACACTGTATTAGTGGCTGTGTCAAAGGCAGAGCTGAATATGAAGATTGAAAAAATGCCTCCCAAGTCCCTACAGGTATAGTATACTCCACTTCTGAGGAAGTAGGTCGCACTCCATTTGCTACCAGTCTCCAGAAGGTGGCTGAATCTCTCTCTCTGGATGCATCTATTAGGCATTTCCATTCTCTTTTCTGTGCCAGGAGTTTTTTGTTTTTGATCAAAATTTTATAATTCCGTTTATCTTCAACCCAGCCCGTGGGGAGTTGGGGTAAATTAGCAGATCTATAATTCTTGTATTTTTTCAGCAAATTTAGCTTCATATCCTGACATTCTTGATCGAACCAGGGTTTGGAGTTTTTATATACTGAGGATTGCCTACTTGGCCTGTTCCTTTTTTCCTTCAGGGGATCTTGAAGGAGTAAAATTAGCTCCTGAAATAAATTTATCTTTAATTCATGGCTTGAGGAAGTTATGAGGTTTTCTCTCTTATCGAGGAATTCCTTTGAGCATAGCTTACTTGAAATTTCCTTATGCAGTTCATCTGTCCATCTAATGCGCGAATATCTGAACTCCAAAGCTGTAGGGCTCGAATGCTCGATTTTTTCAGCGCAGGATAAATCCTTTCCCGCAGCTACAAGTGCACTTAATGGCAGATGATCACTGTCTAAGCGCTCCTCCACTTTGCATTCCAGAACTTTGTTTTGAAGATCATACGACACAATTATATAATCAATTGTGGAGGCGCCATTGTTAGATATAAATGTGAATTCTCCGACCTTCTCCCCCTCTGTGCGGCCATTTAATATAACCAGGTCCAACTTATTGACCAAGTGTAGTAGGCATAAGCCGGCATAATTGCAGCCTTTATCCTTTGAGATTCTAGCTGGTATTGGGTGGGCTTCCTCTGTAATGGGGACTGTTTCGTGGAAATGGGCACACAAAGCCTCATCAGATTGTCCAGTTCTGGCATTTAGGTCACCTGCCACCACTACAGAGGCATCAGGAAATTGATTTAGTAGTTTGTCAAGATACTGTTCTAACTGAGCCCAAGTATTTCTTATCAGTCTTTTCTCTCTTTGTGGAGGTAGGTATACATTAATCAGCAGCCAGCTGTGGGTTCTCCACTGTACTTGCACAGCTGTGGCCAGATGGTCTAGTGGGTCTAGTTTTTTAAATGTGGCCCTTAGCCTTGTTGAGATTAAGGTAACTAACCCACCTTTAACTCGCCCTCCTCTAGTACTTGAAAGACCTGGGAGGGAGAACGCAGAAAAACCATTTAACTCCACTTCACTTGTGCTCCAGGTCTCCTGGAGAAAAGCAATGTCATGTCTCTGGATATATTTAGCAAAGGATTGGTCAGAGCACCTCTTTTGCCAGCCTGCAATATTCCAAGTTATCAAGGCAAGGTTGCGCGTTGTCTTGCCAACAGTTGATCTTAGTCAATTTTCCTTTGAAATATTTTTTGGGCCTATCTTTTTATCTTTTAGTTGGATTTCATTCATTTTGGCAATGTTCATAGATGTATTATCGCCCAGGTACTCAATGGAATCAGTTGAAGGGTGCAGCGTGCTAACGTTAGTGATCAGTACTCCTTTTTTTGGCGAGTCCACCTTGAGGTGTTCTATTTGACTGGTGCCAAGTTCATCCTCATCCAGGTATCTCATGCTGGTCCAAGAGCGCGTTGTGGTTGCCACAGGGATGGTTTCCTTCTTAGATGGTAGGTTGTTGCTGTCCCTTACGCACTGTGTTAGATCTGTTGTTGTCAGGTTTATCTCTGCAGCTGCAGAGGTAATATAAGGGTAGTCTTTCGTGGTTGCCACAGGGATGGTTTCCTTCTTAGATGGTAGGTTGTTGCTGACCCTTACGCACTGTGTTAGATCTGTTGTTGTCAGGTTTATCTCTGCAGCTGCAGAGGTAATATAAGGGTAGTCCTTCGTGGTTGCCATAGGGATGGTTTCCTTCTTAGATGGTAGGTTGTTTCTGTCCCTTACGCACTGTGTTGGATCTGTTGTTAACAGGTTTATCTCCGCAATTGTAGAGGTATTATAAAAGTAATCTTTCATGAGGTCTGTCTTAACTTTTTCAGAGAGGTTCTCTTTCTTCAATTGGTCCGTTGCCGGTTCTTTCTCTCTTACTTTTTCCTGAGCATTCATCTCTGTTAACTTATTTCTAAGGGTCTCCAGTCTTCTCAAAATCTCAGATTGGGCAAAGAAAGGCAACAATCCAAACTGGTTTATTAATGCCTTTTCTTCTGGATAGAAGTTATCCATCCCCTCATTAGGCAATCTCATCTCCTGTCTTAGTTTCAAGGGCCCTTGCTCAGTATGTTCCAGTTTGCCTTTTGAGTGTCCTCTCTCCTCCTTTGGTTTACAAGTAAATCTTATCTCAGCTGTCGTAAACTCATCAGGGAACAATTTCAAACATGTGCTGTTTTTGAAAAATCTTGTTACCGTTATCCTTTTCTTTGACAGCAGGTATCTTGATCTATATATATATTTAGCCAAGTTTTGATCTTTGAAGGAGGTAATCACTCGCAGAGAATATCCATTGTAGAATATGAAATCTACTGAGGTAATGTCATTTAATTTTATTTTCCCTGGCAGCATATCATCTAAAGTTTTCACAAAATGCACCGAGCATTCTTCCTGTGTAAGGAAGCCCTTTGGCTTCGGGTAGTTAAGAAAAGCTAACTTTCTATCTGCCAACATCAGTTTCCATCCTTTATCCTGGGGCAGGTCTTGCCCTGCTACTGGCTCATCTTGAGATCTGCCATAATCAGTAGTGTGGGGTGAGTCTTCTTTAATATTTATGGATCCTTGGGGTTTCAGCATAGAGCACCCGGGTAGTGATTCCGTTTCCTCGCTTGTTTTATTAGGCAGCAATGATGTTTCTTTCAGAGACTTCAGCTGGATCTTTTTTCCTAGATCCACATTGTTGTTCTCTCTGCTGCCATGTGTAGCAGGTTTGTTAGAGTTTGTTTTTGATTTTGTTGGGATCAGCTTATATAGTCTTTTCCAGCATACTTTGCATGCACGTCGATTTGTAACAGATTTCCTTGCAGTTTTTATGTTCTTACTTTTCTTTTTAGTTTCAGATTTCTTCTTATGGGGTCTCTTACTAATGCCTCGCTTCTTTTGATTTACTTCAATAGGAAATTCAGTTTTAGGGGCAGATACATGCAGTCCTATGTCCTTTCCTTGATGTAAATGATTTTCCGCTGCTGATCCTTGTGTGCACTTGCTGGTTGCTGATTGCTTTGTATATTCTGGCCCTTGAGGGGTGGTTTGTGGATCAACACCATAAGGTTCTGGGCCTTTAGCTTGGAGGGGATAATTTTCCACTAATGTCAGGAGCAGCCCATTTGTTATTGTTAAATATTTTTTCATAGCTGCCAGATCCAGATTTATAGAGAGCAGCCAGTCCTGAGGATAGCAGTCATTGTTTTCCGTCTGGGAGCCCATAGATGAAGTCTGGGGTTTCTGGGAATTTCGGGTTTCTTCCTGTAGCTCTGGAGATAATATCTCAGCCAAGACTATTTCATGGGCCAGGCTCATTGTATTTCTATTTTGGTTGTTTCTATGTCGGTTTCTATGTTGGTTGTTATTCTCTGTGTCCTGTATTCCTCTAGAGAAGGTTGAGTGATCTTGAGCAGCAGAGGGAAAAGGAAGAGCCTCATCCTGCTTCAACTCAGCCATCTCAGCCATCTTTTGCTCATTTCCATTTCCATTTCCATTTTCGTTGACCCTTGTGTGTAAAAAGTATTGCGTGATTTTGCTCTGTTCCTCATAGCACTCCTGGAACAGTGGACTTGTCACTATCCCCAGGTCCCTACATTTCTTTCTAGTAAGTACCATTTGTAAATCTTTGTCCACCCAGCTATAGGCTAAGGTCCAAAATGAGGCAAGATTTGGGGTAGCTGTTTGTGATTTGTAATTTGATAGCTTATAGTTTGTAGTTCAGAGCGTAACACGGAGTTGGCAATAAATCAGCTGTCAGCCGTTTTCCTTGTTGTCGGTCAGACTTGAGAGGCGCGGCAACGCGGGGAGCAAAACCCTCCGGACATCAAGATAACAAGGTAACAAAGTAGCAAAGGAGCTCTTTTTCTTTAGAAGCAACAAGCTAAAAGGACTATTAAACTACTTAAAAACTCTGGAGGAGTTAAAATATATTATAAAAGGAGTCTCAAAGGTTGGCTCGGTGTCGAGCCTGTTTAAAAAGCAGATTTAGAACTTGCCTCAGATAACCTCCAGAACTCTGCAGCTAGTTCGGCGGCCATCTTCTTCTTCTGTCTTAGAGATGAATGTTAAGGAAAGCAGATAGGATGTCTTGGCATTGGCACATCCAACCTTCATAACACTGATTTCAAGGTGAAAGACACCAAATGCATGGTGTCTTTCACCTTGAAATCAGTGTTATGAAGGTTGGATGTGCCAATGCCAAGAGGCCTGCCTCTGTTGATCTTAACACCCTAGAGAGTCTATTGGATCATCCATGTCCTTCATCGTGAGAAACCATGATCAATAACAGTTTTTCTTGCAAGTCCCCAGCATGAGTGCAATAGGTTGTATATGATTTTCCCTACAGGGGAGTGCCACCAGTCTAGGAAAACCAACATGTGGAAGTTGGTCTTTCCTTGCACAGCGAATCAACCCAAATGGGAATACACACAAGAACCCGTGTTACATCTACAGGCAGGGAGCCTTACCGATGCAAGATGGAGAAATGCAGTTGTGTTCTGATTCCCAGGCCTGCTTGTACCTGTATGAAGTGCACTGCACCTATCAGATGCTAAAGGCAGTTGTTGTACTCAGCTGAACTACTTCTAACACAGGGCACAAGATCAATCCATTTTCTTGTCTTCCTCCTTTCCCTTGGAGATGGAAAGCAATCAGTACACTTGCAATCCAATCACTCAGAGGCTTTAAGACTCCGTTGCATACCAGTACTAGGAACTCCTCCGGGGCATTTTCTGTATGTGTGGGAAACAAAAATAGCTGCACACATCCAACTTGCTTCTAACTCATATCTAGCCTACGTAATTGTTGCTGGTGGAAGCTTGGTAGCCTGTTTGCAAAACAATCAATCCTACAGCCTGACTCCAGATGTCACTTTCTCTTGAAAAAGAGAATGAAGATGTGGAGCAAACTCCCCAGGTCTCTGCTGAGCAGCAGGGGAGGGTGCAATTTGCAGCAGAGAAGCAATGGGCATGATGGAGGGCTTAACCCTTTCCATACCCAATGCTTTCCCCATGAAAACCACCTTGCCCCAGCCCATGTTCCAAGTAAATGTTGACTCATCTTGAAGGAAAAGCAGTAGGAGGGTAGAGGGCTTTTGGGAGAAATCAACAGGTGGCGAAGCAGTGAAGTACATTGCCCTTTCCCACTATGAAGTATGCAAGGTCTAGTTGTTTTGTATGAAGATAGAGGTGACATTTTTTGAATGATGGAGCTATCTCAGAAGCCCCCTCACTGTGATCAGTTCAAGTATCCAAGATCTATGCTTTCTGTAGTCTGGTTCTGCAGATTTGAAGCAAGAGCTAGCTGTTTTTGGTTGTACACACACACACACACACACACACACACACACACACACACACTACACCTTAATTGTTTTAACTTGGCAACAAATGGACAAATAAATGCAGGGATGTTCATCTGACAGGGACTTATAAACATTAGCTAGTGTGCATGTCTGTCATTTCAGGCAGCTTGCAAAAAGCTGGGCTTGTACCACAGCTGAGGGGCACACACTATGACCAATATCTTCATACTGTATCTTTCCTTTCATGTAATTAGAATTAAACATTTAGAGATGGACCCAGGAACCATGATCATTGCTGAGCAGTAGTACAATGGGGAGGCTGCAATTTCCCCAAAGTTGGAAGCACTCAGTTGGAAGCATACGAATCTGATGCTCTCCTGTTGCTCATCTACATTCTGAGCCATGGACCTATCCCTCCATCATTTTTCTCCAGCTTGAATTTCAGTCCAAACCAGAGAAGAACTGGTGCTCATCCACTCCACCCCCCCCCCCGCTTACCTGTCTGCTGCTCACCTTCAGCAGCATCTCAGGTGCCAGAGATTCTGCAAAGGCTTTATTGATCTATTAGAACATGTACTATCCTATTTCAGTGGTGGCATGCAATACAAATTAATGCCATAATACAAAATAACAGCTTATTTAAGCTGCTACAGTGACTACTTGAGTGCTGATTTAATGCCGGTTTTGCTCAACCTCCTGAACCTGCAATACTTGTGTGGCTTTCCCTATTTTTTTAAGATTAGGCATAACATATCCAGAGGAAGCAGAAAATGTTATTCGCCTCACCATGAGCTGTTTAGGCACTGTGAAATGTCTTGTATGAAGTATCTCCACCACTGCATGCGTGCCTACATAGAGGAAGAGGGTCAAAATGAATTTATTAGCAGCCGTGAGAAGGAGAGACTATATATCTGTTATGCAGACTAGTCTCAAGTATGGTATCAAATAGTCTGACCTTGACTGTACAGCTTTAAAACTCATCTGCGCTTCTGTGGTTGAGGCAGCTGATGGCCTTTTGTGCAGAAAGATAGTCAATACAGAAGCTCTCCTCCAGGCCTGACTTGAATACTTTATGAAGACTTTGATGTACGAATCAAAGGATATTAAAAGTGCACTAGGGGACGGCTGCTTTCATAGTAATCCTGTTGCAAGGTCTACTGACCATCAAGGCAATTCTGGCCCTGGCCTGGATGCTGCAAACTAAAAAGTATAACCATTTTTCCTGCCCGCACCCCAATCTCAATTTTGCTTTGAAAATGTTTTTACAGTTAAATATGTCTGAAAGACACAGAACCTCTCCTGATGTTGTCTTTCTTGTACTTCCATGATGATTTGTGTTCACGATGGTATTGGAGTGGATGCATAAAATGCTGCTTTTAAGACCATTTGCCCCTGTGGTGGAGATGCTTCTTCATTTCCAACCAGGGCATGTAGTTTCCTGCTGAAACCCTGCAACTTTTCGTACCACAAACGCCCAGGGGATGGGAGGTTGTCCTGCTTTTGTTGCACAGGAGTGCTGGTCTGCCCCTTTAGATGGTGATAATATGATGAAGGGTCATGGGTGGCGCTGTGGTCTAAACCACCCAGCCTGTTTACCTTGCTGATCATAAGGCTGGCAGTTCGAATCCGCACAACGAGGTGAACTCCCGTTGCTCTCTCCCAGCTCCTGCCAACCTAGCAGCTTGAAAACATACCAGTGCAAGTAGATGAATAGGTACCGCTGTGGCAGGAAGGTAAATGGCATTTTTGTGTGCTCTGGCTTCCGTCATGGTGTTTCATGCACCAGAAGCTGTTTAGTCATGCTGGCCACATGACCTGGAAAGCTGTCTGTGGACAAATGCCGGTTGCCTCATCTTAAAAGCAGAGATGAGGATTAGACTACAGCCCTCTTCAGTCACAGCCATTATGGCTGGTAAGCAGAGAAGATGGGTACTGTAGTCCAACACCATGAAAGGCACCATGTTGCTATCCTAGTTCTAGCTGATGATCCAAATTCATGATGAACAGCGCATCATCTTGCTCATGATGAACAGCTCATTCATGCTTCATGTTGCGTCTGCTTCAGGTTACGTGTTTTTGTGTTGCATGCCACGGCAACCCGGAAGTACCAGAACAGGTTACTTCCAGGTTTCGCCACTCGCGCATGCGCAGAAGCACTAAATCGTGCTTCGCGCATGTGCAGAAGTGCCAAATCGCAGCGTGTGCACAGACACGGCACTTCGGCTTGTGTCAGTTCCGTGTTACGGACAGGCCTCCAGAACAGATCCCGTCTGTATTTTATATCTTTGCCCTTCTTTTCCAAGATAAACTTTCAGGCTAATCTTCTTTATCCAACAAAATAAGTGGTAGAACAATCTTTTCTCCATGTTCAGTAAAAGTTTTTTCTGTTGCAAAAATATGTTTATTTCAGAGTGTGTTTTCTGAAAAGTAGGTAATTTTTGCCCAGAAAAATAGCTTTGTAGCACTGAGCATGTTGAACGGCAATCTGTGATGAGCCAAAAATGAAACTGTCGATACAACAGGCAACCTCTTTTTTAAAACCTCTGTGAAACAGAGGAAGAATGTTATATTCTTAGACTGGCTGCAAAGGCCTCCCAGTGGTTCACGAAGCCAACAATGGCTCTCCATCTTTGCTGGGAACAACACCCATCTGGCTTGCTGTTTTAAGTTTATGCTGGTTAGCATTTTGTGAACTCTTTGTTCTTAAAATAATATGAAGTAACTATGGGCAGCATTCAACTAGCTTGTTCCATTGGTGCAAGGACTTTTGGCTGAGCAATGGAGCTTCCCTTCCATCTCCTCTCCCTGCACACACCCCAAATCTGTTCCAAGGGTCCCCCAATCCTCTGGAACATTTTTGGTCAAGGTGCAGGGTGCATGCATAGAGAAGAAATGGGGGAATTCTGTTAACATTTTCTGCAAAAGGCAAAGAGGAATCAGCTATGCATGAGCAGACCTCATCTACGAGGTCGTTAGCTGATTAGACTCTGTGTTTTCAAACTTATTATCTTACGAGCTGCCTCAGAATAGAATTAGTATGTCATTACAACTGCTCATCCAAAATGGATACTTTGATTATGACAGATTTGTAATATCGCAACAAGGCCAGGCAGATGAAAATGAAAAGATAATATTTGAGAGAGAGAATATCAATTTGATTAAGCTACGAACTGTAAGGATTGACTGACTGGCAGTGAAAAAGCACTGCAGAGAATAAAATGACACACATGCTTTTCCTTTCTATGTTACAGTCACATGAGGGTTGCGTTTTGTTTTGTTTTTAATAATATTGTGTTGAATCATTCACTTCAGCCTTGCTGGCATTGCTTGAACATAGAATGTAATTGCAGGAAAGGGACAGAATTTTGCCAAGTGAGAGACAATTTAGGACTCACTGAATATGTTTTTGCTGCTTTATTTTCATCTTTTGTGTACATGTAACCATTAAAGCAGGGACGCGGGTGGCGCTAACCACAGAGCCTAGGACTTGGTGATCAGAAGGTCAGAGGTTCGAATCCCCGTGACGAGGTGAGCTCCCGTTGCTCAGTCCCTGCTCCTGCCATCTAGCTGTTCGAAAGCACGTCAAAGTGCAAATAGATAAATAGGTACCACTCCGGCGGGAAGGTAAATGGCATTTCCGTGTGCTGCTCTGGTTCGCCAGAAGCAGCTTAGTCATGCTGGCCACATGACCCGGAAGCTGTACGCCGGCTCCCTCGGCCAATAAAGCAAGATGAGTGCCGCAACCCCAGAGTCGGTCACGACTGGACCTAATGGTCAGTGGTCCCTTTACCTTTAACCATTCGGACATTAAAGCCTTTTTCCTAAGAATTTTTTTTCCAACTTGGTGCATAAAGCCTTGTGGTCTCTCTGACTGTGGTTTTTACCCACCCCATGCTTATAAACCAATCCCAACATTAGCTGGAGCTGTTCTTGTGAAGATCCAGAGAAGCTTAGGCACCAGGGGAATAGAGACACCTTCCTGGTGGCAGCAGAAGGCCATGGGAAGGGAAGGGAAATGAGAGGAGGACGCTCTGTTTGGCCTGGTCTCCCTCACATCCCGGGAGCCATGACAATGACCAATGGTTGGTAAGGGGTGATGGGACCACATCCAATGGTATCAGGAGTGCCATAGATTCACCATCCCTGTTAGAGTATCCTGCACTACCATTGTCCTCACTGAGCAGAGAAAGAGACCTACGCTTTGGATGAATGCCAGTCTTGTACTTTCCAAGAGAATACCCACTAAGAATAAAACTGAGGGTCATAATAATAATAATGTTATTATTTAAACCCTGCCCATCTGATTGGGTTTCCCCAGCCACTCTGGGCAGCTTACAGTACAGATAAAAACACAGTAAAACATCAAACATTAAAAGCCTACTGATACCGGGCTGCCTTCAGATGTCTTCTAAAAGTCAGATAGTTGTTCATTTTCTTGACATCTTGAGGGGAAGGTGTTCAACAGGAAGGACGCCACTGCCGAGAAGGCCCTCTGCCTGGTTACCCGTAACGTCACTTCTCATGGTGACAAAACCACCAGAAGACCCTTGGAAGTGAACCTCAGTGTCCAGGCGGAGCAATGGGGGTGGAGATGCTCTTTCAGGTACACTGGGCCAATGCCATTTAGGGCTTTAAAGGTCAGCACCAACACGTTGAATTGTGTTCGGAAATGTATTGGGGGGCAGCAAAAATACTTTAGGACTGGGTTAAAAGGAAGCTAACCACAACACAGGCTGGTGCACGACAAGCTACTACTTGTTTCCCCATAAAGCTGGAGTGTTGTATTTCATACATTGCTGGAAATGAAAATAGTGGCAATTTGTCTTTATATCCAGATAATCGGTTCTTGTAACACTGAGCATATAGGAGGCGAGCTGACATAGCTGTGTCAGCTCTGCCACCAGCAGACAAGGCTATTAAAGGAAATCAAAGTAATTTTAGCTGCATATTTTTTTCTGGATAGCTTCCCCAGGGGCTAAAAATGGTTTACAATTGTGTGTCTTCTATTAATAGATCAATCCTCTGAAAACCTTGCAAAAGACGCTCTTTACTGCCATCTTCTGCACAGCCCATGTGTGTGTGTGTTTTGTGGCTTATCTGTATATAGTTGAGACCTTTTGCATACAATGATGTATCAGTGGGAGGTTATCCGCCTCTGAAATCACTTCTCCATATGATTTATTGACAGCTTCTAAGTGCCAGTCTGAGACAGCTAGACTGAGTGCACACAGAGAGGAAAAGAACCACTGAGGTGGTCATTTTATGCACAAACCCTCTTTTCTGCGTCAACGTACAGGAATGAAATATGATTTGAAGCTCTCCCCTTGCCAACTAAGTTGGTTGCCAGCTCTGAAAATACGATGCTCTGAAGCCTGAGCAGGGCCCGGTGAATGGAAATCTCTGATTCAGGGGCCACTGTGAGTTTAGGCACAGCAGTGGCATAGCGGGAGGGGGAACAGGGGTGATTGCCCCTAGTCCAAAATTGTTAATGGTGCAAAATTTAGACACCTGGTGTTGTCTCAGTACAGTTGCACACTTCCATTCCTGGGCTCCGTTGAAAACAGCTTCTCCATGTGAACCAGGAATTGACCTCTCCAGACAATGGAACGACTCTTCTTTTCTGATCTTTGTGGCTACGATCTCCTGGGTGACACGGAAGCTGTTAAGTAGTTGAATGTGCATGCCTACTCCGGATATCCCCCCCCCCACGGCCCTGGGTGCTGGCAACCCACACTATGCCACTGAGGCACTGAACTCAGTGGCTTTGGGTGGATCTGGGGGCGGGAAAAGTAGCTTTGGTAAATCCTGAGGTTGTACCCAATACAACAGCTGTTGCATGTAAAAAGAAAATGTGTGTGGAGGGGAGAGGGGAGGTCTTGCCCTTCACTTTCTTGGCCCCAAAGCAAGCTATCAGATTTTTAAACATCCAGGTTATTGCTTCTTTTTTTCTGGCTGGTTGGCATTGTGGCTGGACTGATTTTTACAGATCTGTAGAGAATGTAAAAGTACTGCTAATGAATGTGTTGCAAGCCTGCAAACTGTGTTTAAAAATGAGGCTGAAATAAAAGTAGCTTTTCATCAGCTCATGTTTGGGTGGTCTAAAAGAGCCACTGAAATGGGAAGGAGCTTTTTTGTTGGGGGGGTGGGGTGAGTGCAATCTATATGAGCGGCAGGCTTGCCTTGGCTTTTTAAAGCCTGCATTACATTCCCAATCTCTTCGCCATTGTTAAAGGATCCAAGAGGTTCCCGAGATCTGTGGCTAACCAGAAGAAAGCAGAAATTTAGGAGACAACTACGGGTGGAGACATCACTGATTTTAGTTCTACCTCTCAGCTTGGCTTAAAATGAGTCCATCTCTGAATTAAAATGAGTCCCATCTAGGAGCCAGTGTAGTCTGCCTCATAGAATAATTCCTTGTGATTCTGAATATTTCTGAAGAAATATTCTTCAGTAGTTGAGAGTTTATGTCCTCAGTCAGATGAAACTTCCATATTTTTCCCACTGTAGGGTAACCTCACAATATTCATTATAAACTGAAGATGAAAAATGAGTACAATTGTGTTTCTTAGACTAGGATGAGAAAGCCACTAGATGTCTCTCTTGCTATGCAGAAAAGGCTTTCTGTACTTTGTAACATTTATTGGGATCATTTGCATGGATCCATATCGTTTCTTAAATGCAAATATATACAGCTGATTGACATTTTACTTTGCAATATCAACAGCAGAGTATTGTTTCCTCTTGGTTTTTTCGTTTTTTTAAAAAAAACCTAACAAATTATTATGGCATCGGATTTACTTCCTCAAGAGAAAAATTATGCCATAATAAATGTATCTGTCTTTAAAGTTCCACTAGACTTAACATGGCTACCCCTTTGGAAATTACATTTGGCTGCCTCTCTTATTATGGCTTGTTTTCTACAGGACTTAAGATTCTCTTGTTGCACATACCTGCGAGTGTAGACACCTGAAACCAGTCTATTTGGAGGGCTTCCACACTAGCTGCTGCCTCCAATATTGACCCTCCTTGCTCACTTATTTATTCTCAGAAATCCAGGCTTTTCTTCACCATGACAGTGTTCGTCAGTTTCATTGGGGTTCCCTGAACTTATTGCAATGATGTGTGTGGGGAGGGCTGTTGACATCCTTCCACCACGGTTGGCATGAGCTGCCATGTTTTTCAACAGGCTCTTTCTCCATTCCATAACAACTACTAGTGCACAATCATCACTGAACATTACTAGTGCTGATATAATGCCTTTAAAACAATGCTTTTTAAAAAAAGTCATCTGGAATGCATCTTGAGTGTAATGGACTTCCATTTCTATAAAGCTTTATGTTCACCTATAAGGAGCCCCAGGTGAGTCCTATCTAAAGGTTAAGGTAGAGGGACTCCTGACCATTAAGTCCAGTTGTGACCGACTCTGGGGTTGCGGCACTCATCTCACTTTACTGGCCAAGGGAGCTGGAGTACAGCTTCCAGGTCATGTGGCCAGCATGACTAAGCCGCTTCTGGCGAACCAGAGCAGTGCATGGAAACGCCACTTACCTTCCCGCCGGAGTAGTACCTATTTATCTACTTGCACTTTGACGTGCTTTCGAACTGCTAGGTTGGCAGGAGCAGGGACCGAGCAATGGGAGCTCACCCCGTCGTGGGGATTCGAACCGCTGACCTTCTGATCACCAAGTCCTAGGCTCTGTGGTTTAACCTACAGCACCACCCATGTCCCTGAGTCCTGTCTAGAGGTGAGCAAATCTGTCTGTTTTGATCTTTCTTTGTTTCTCCATTTTCCAGTCATAAGTTCAGTTCTCCACATTTCTAGTTCTCTCTCTCTCACTCTCACTCTCACTCTCTCTCTCACTCACACACACACACACACATGCCTTGTGAAAATTCATCAGCATTTTAGTGTGCATTCTCCTAATATACACATTTTATATGTAATTATGTTATTTAATTCATATATATAGTTATTTTATTTTCACTAATATATACATATCTGCACTTCGCCCTAGTATGTGAATTTTTGTACACATTGCTAGGGTGCAGTATCTCACAAGAGGGGGCTGCGATACAACATTTAGAGTAATGTTATCAACAAATGGTATGCTTCTTGCTGTAATGAATGAGGCAACATGATATGCACTCTTTTGTATCCCTAAAAGTGAAGCATCTTGAATAAACTACAAGGGACCTCTCTGCTGATTCTAACACCTGAGAGGTTCTGAAGGGAAGGGGATGGCCTTTCAAATATTTGGTGCTCAAGTCATTTAGGATTTTAAACACTAACCTGAGCACTTCGAATTGAACCTAGAAATGACATGGCAACTAGCAACTAGCAACTAGCGTAGCTGTTTTGATGCTGGTGTTATATGAATTCTGAATGCGCTGTGGTCTAAACCACTGAGCCTCTTGGGCTTGCTGATCAGAAGGTTGGCAGTTTAAATCCCCACAACGGGGTGAGCTCCTGTTGCTCTATCCCAGCTCCTGCCTAGCTAGCAGTTTGAAAGCACGCCAGTACAAGTAGATAAATAGGTACCACTGTGACAGGAAGGTAAACGGCATTTCCGTGCACTCTGGTTTCCATCATGGTGTTCTGTTGCGCCAGAAGCAGTTTAGTCATGCTGGCCACATGACCTGGAAAGTTGTCTGTGGACAAACACCGGCTCCCTTGGCCTGAAAGCGAGATGAGCTCCGCAACTCCATCGTCGCCTTTGACTGGACTTAACCGTCCAGGGGTCCTTTATCTTTACCTTTTTTATATGAATTCTGAATGGAGCCCCAGCTCTTTGGACAAGTTAAAATTGTCTTCAAGTGGAGCCCCATGTAGAGTGCAGTGCAGTAATCTAGTCTGAATGTTACAAAAACATGGCCAAGTTGGCTCTGTCCAAAAGGGGCTTTAGCTGGCAACCCCCCCATCCCCCAAAAAGCTGCAAATAGGCAACCTTAACATCCAATGACGTTTAGTACCTCCAAGCTACAGACCTTCAACCCCATGCATAACAGGCCATTTTCTCACCTTCCAGACTTAAGAAGGTGGAACACATAACATCTCTGCCTTTTCAGGATTCAACTTCCATTTTATAAAATAACAGATCCTGATGATGTAATCCCCGCCCCATTTCTTGGAAGCAAATACAAACCGTTTACTTTCCTAAAATCTTTCATGTGGCATCTGGCACAACATCAGAGAATAAACCATGATAAAACATTATGCACAGGAATATATTGAAAATTGAAGTTCAGAATGGAAAGTTGCTGTCCTATGTTATATTTTAAAAAGAGACTGATTACAATCTGTTCCTTGCAAATAAGGATAATTATTTTAGTATCTAATTCTGCAGTTATGGTGGTTGTTCTTCCTGACACACAACCTGGCTGAATCTATTATTACTCCTACTCCTACTCCTACTACTATTATTACTACTACTCTGATTATTACCCACATATCCTTTTTAGGCATATTCCTAGAGATGGGGAAAAGCAAAAGTCTGAAGGCAGAAAACACATTTAACACAAATTGTACTTTCCCTGTTGAGTATACCAGCATGTCAGATGACAAACCCAAGTCCATTGCTCGGCAAACATTTGGCATGAAATTGAGTTTTAGAAAGAAGATTATTTTAGGGTTAAGTATTTAAATTTAGAGTTAAGGGTTTTCAAGGGTGTTAACCAAGACAGCATCCATGTTGACACAGGATAACCTTTCAGAGTAGATACTGAGGACAAACAACAAGCATTTGTCCATGTGATTGTACTTCTTTGTTGGGAACAGAATTCAGGATTAGATGGATGCTTTGTCAGATGCTCTCATGTACCACCAGAAACCTGAAAGACTGTCTGCACCTTTGTGATTCTGCCCAGGCTTTACAGTCAGCTTCTGGCCCATTAATAAGATAGACTATGTTGATGCTTACTAACGGCAGGGCCTTTTCGGTGATGACCCCACACCTATGGAATTCCTTTCCCAGAGGAAAATATGTGTGGCCCCAAATTTAAAGAAAATTCTTTCAATGTTATTATTTAAGTGTACTTTTTATTAATTGCTGTGATTAATTAATTAAAGTGGCTAGTTTTACTTAGATAGCATCATATTGATGATTATATAAATTTTGTACACAGACTTAAGAGGGGAATTGTGCCCTAAACGGTAGTTTATAAGTAATTTAATAAATAAACCATTCGTAACATCCACATGACTTAAAGCAACACACAACTGTTTAATCTGTGTAGATAACAATGTTATAGTTTAATTTTGTTTTAAGGGGGTATATAAAAATAATCACAGGGAACCTTCTTAAAATATTCTGTTTTAATAAAATGTATACACCACTTGAATTAAAAAACAATAACAACTCAAAGCGGTTTACAAAAAGTTAAAACAAGAAAATCAAGAAATATTCACAACAATAGTTTAAAACATACAAAACTTAAGCAAACTCAAGACTTGGCATCTGGGTCTAATTTTGGCCTGTCCTGATTAAAATCTCTTTTCCTCCCTCACTGAAGTCTACAAATGGTGACTATGTGTATAGAATATTAGAGCTGCATCACAAATTATCTTCCATTCAGTTGCTGTAATGGTCATAGAGGGTTATGCAAAAGATAAATATGGAGATAAATAATTAGAAGCTAGCAAGTTCCTCAAACAGTGAACAAAAGGAGTGAAGCATTTATCTAATGGAATGTGTGAAAAGAAGTAGAAAGGACAGGTGAGATTGGGCCGATGAAATAATTAGTTGCTATGCTTGCCTGGGACTAAACTATGCCATGAATTCTCTCTCTTGGCAGGGCTCTTGTGATATTGGATGCTGACTGATTTATTGGCCCTGGCAAGTTCATAAAAAGGGACTATAAATTTATTTCCAACGTCAGACAGAGGCTTTGGCAACATTTTGAAGCCAAGGACCCATGTAGCACACAGAGCTGAAAGAACCTCTTGGAAAGAACACATAATGCTTTTGCCCTTCAGAGAGGTTGCTTTCATATTTGTATTAATATTGCATCTGGAAGATCGCCAAAACTGCAATCCTGACTGGGGAAGAGGCATTATGGATTAGGGTTAAGGACTGTATGTCAGCATAGCTCTTACAGGAAAAGGTGGTAATTAGGGATGGAAGAATCTGTCCGCTTTGATTCTCCCAGTTTCTCATTTTTCCAATCTAAAATTGAATTTTCCACATGATGCAGCAATTTGTGATTTTTTTAAAATTAAAAAAAAACCAGCATGAAAATTTGTTAGGATTTTAGTGTGAATTTCTCTAAATAGACACATTTTTATATGCAGTTTTGACCGAGGAACATATTTTTGCAAGCAATTTCCCATAAGATAATGCATTCGTGTGTGTTGTTTTCACCAATACAGTGGTACCTCGGGTTACATACGCTTCAGGTTACAGACTCCGCTAACCCAGAAATAGTGCTTCAGGTTAAGAACTTTGCTTCAGGATGAGAACAGAAATCGTGCAGCAGCGGTATGGCAGCAGCAGGAGGCCCCATTAGCTAAAGTGGTGCTTCAGGTTAAGAACAGTTTCAGGTTAAGAACGGACCTCCGGAACGAATTAAGTACTTAACCCGAGGTACCACTGTATATTCATTTTGATGCACACTTTCCCTTAATGTTGTATACATTTTTTGTAAACATTGTTTGGTTCGAGAACCGCACCACAAAATTAGTAGAAGTGCAAATTTTGAAGGATAGCTGTGTTTCAGTTCTTGTATTGTTTTGGAAAGTGCAGATTTGATAGATTTGGCCTCAAATGACACCTGAATCAAATTTGTCCCCCTTCCCTAGTTGTAACTTGGTGGTAGAGCATCAGTGTTGCATGCAGGAAGGTCCTACATTGAATCCATGTTTGTAAACTAAGCCCCCATCTGGAAACACCCAGAGTCTGTTTAGGACCAAAAGAGGAAGTATGGTGGGCTTCCCTGGGGAGGTTGTTCCAAAGCTGCAGGGCCATCACCCAAAAGGCTCTGTTCCCAGAAGTGATCTTCAGTAATGCCAGGCCAAGAGGGCAGGGGCTCTGAAGCAATCTTAGGGCTCAAATAGGTTCTTCATATGCACACAGGGGCAGGGGGGGAGGTCATTCAGATAACCTGGTCCAAGTCCATTTGGGGCTTTCATGAAGTGTTCTTCAAACTTCACTCCCCAGAGGTTGGACTACAACTCCACCATCCTTGACCATTGGCTGGGGATGATGGGAGTTGTAGTCCAAGAATATCTGGGGACTCAAAGGTGAAGCCCACTGCTTGCAAGGTGCTTTAATTTGAAATGAATTGGCAACCAATGTGGCTGTGACAGGAACGGTGTGCTATTATTTCAATGCAGAAAGTTTATTCTTGTATTGGCCTGGGACTCAGCCAGAGGAGTCTCAATCCACACTGGATCCTTTGCCCCAGGCAGCATCTGAAGCTAGTCTGGGGCCTGATTCTGAAGAGCCCCAGTCTGCACAGGTTCCCTTGCAATAAGCAGCAGCTGGGCCAAGTCAGGGGCCTGAGCCTGCCCTGGCTCCAGATGCGGGGATTACCTCGCCTTCAGCTGGGCAATCACTTACAGCTGCTCCACTACCAGGTGGGTCAGGAGAGGCTGAGGCAGCCTCTGGGTCTAGTAACCCACCGACATCTCCCAAGCTGCAGAGACTCAGGTCTGAGAGAAGGAGAGACCTGAGTACTCACAGGAGAGGAGTGCTCGCCTTCGGGCAAGACAAGGAGGTGAGTCACTGGGGGATCAGGACTGGCCGTTACCCCGACAGAGATAAAAGGCTGCTGGACCCCGCCCTAGTTTGCGGGAGCAATGTTGCTGTTTGCCAGAACCTGCCTGTGATCCTGTGCCTGACCTTGCCTGGTTTCCTGCCTCGTGTCCTGCTTTGGCCCTGTTGGATTGACTCCTCGCGGACCCCTCACAGATTCGGGACCGGACCTGGACCGCGTTACTTGCGTTACTCCCAGGCCCAGCACAATTCTGCTCAGAGAGAGAAACCCAACCATAGGATCCAACTCCTAGCGGATAAGGTCCCTTCAGCCCCCCCAAAAAATATTTGAGGGGGTTGCCCCCCCAAAAAAGTTGGTTGGCATTGACATTCAGATGGCATGTGTGTGTGCCACATCTTGTGGGGCTTGCCTACCCCCCTATTTTATTCACTCTGGCACCCCTACACCTAACTCTGACTGATATTCAGTATGTAGGTTTCCTCTCCGTTCCGGTCTAATAGGTTACTATAGCAACCCCAAAACAATCATTTTACTTTCGTTTACATTGGGCCTCCTCCCATAATGAGAAGCTCGTGTGGCTTCTGTTGCATCACTTTACAGGGCAAGTGTGGATTTTTCCTCCGCCACACTCTTTCATTTACAGTATGATTATAGTTTGACTCTGTTTATGTTGAGTTTCCATTGTGGCTGCTCTCCTCAGGAATTCAACTATTAAAATGTCGTACAGGATAAAGCTGGTCTACATAATCACAGCGTGGAAGGGATATTATTACTATTTTACACTGAAAGCTAGTTACTAAAATTTCTAGGATAGAGCTGTATACAATTGTGCATACTGAGGAGAAGCTGGATAGAGAGAAGTTTTTCCTCCCTTTCTCATAGCACTAGAACTCAGAGCTATCCAGTGAAGCTGAATGTTGGTGTGGGAGAGACAAAAGAAAGCATTTCAGTATAACTGAAGGAGTGTCTCCACCCCCATTGTTCAGCCCAGACACTGAGGTCCTCCTCTGAGGGTCTTCTGGCAGTTCCCTCACTGTGAGAATTGAAGTTACAGTGATCCAGGCAGAGGGCCTTCTCTGCAGTGGAGCCCACCCTGTGGAACGCCCTTCCATCAATTTGGAGATAAACAACTACAGTTGTACCTCGGAAGTCAAACGGAATCTGTTATGGAAGTCTGTTCGACTTCCAAAATGTTCAGAATCCAAGGGCAGCTTCTGATTGGCCACAGGAAGCTCCTACAGGCAATCGGAACCCGTGTAACCCATGTTGGACGTCCAGGTTCCAAATAACGTTTGCAAACCGGAACACTCACTTGCAGGTTTGTGGCGTTCAGGAGCCAAAACGTTCGACTCGCAAGGCGTTTGACTTCTGAGGCACGATTGTATTTGACTTTTAGAAGACATCTGAAGCTAGTCCTGTACCAGGAAGTTTTTCATGTTTGACATTTTATTATAATTTTATATGTGCTGTAAACCACCCAGAATGGCTGGGGAAACCCAGCCAGATGGGCAGGGTACAAGAAGAAGAAGAAGAAGAAGGAAAGAAAGAAGTAGTGTCATGATGATGATGATGATGATAAATAAATAAATAAATAAATAAATAAATAAATAAATAAATAAATAAAACGGCACATAGTGAAACTGTGCAATTCACTCATACAGGTTGACTTAATGACTTTTACAAAAGATTAGATAAATTCCTGGAGGTTAAGGCTATCAATGCTTCTCATTTGTTGGTTTTGTTCTCCCTCCACTGTTGCTTTTGAATCCCAGTTGCTGAGAATCACAACTGAGGACAGTTCTACTGCACTCAGAGCCTGCTTATTTTAAAATAGCTTTTATTTTTTAAAAAAATTATTATACAAACTAAACAGATAAACAAGGGAAAGTAAATATGGCATCTTCACTTCCAATTCACAGCGTCTTTTCCCACAGACAGCAATGCATGTGCACATGACAAGGAACCCACGAGTCACTTTCTCCCAGCAGCTAGAAATATAACTAGACACTGGAAGGACCTATCAGGAGTGAACACAGACCATTGGTCCCAAAATGTATGGGAAACCACCCTACTCAAAAAATTAACCAACCAACTTAAACTAGCATGGGGACAAGCAAAGGAGATCTTGTTGGCATCCCATAGGCATTTGCTTGGCCACTGTGGAGACAGGGCAGGCTGCTGGACGAGATGGGCCTTTGACCTTTGACCTTCTCCAGCTGGGCTCATGTTCTTGTGCAGTCCCATTTTTCACATTGAAAAAGAGACAGGTGTGCAATGTATTGAGTAATGTTTGCTGCCCACCACACGAGGATTCCCATTATGGGGTTCTTGGTTACACATCTCAAGGAATTTTCTCCTGCAAGCGTGAAAGTGCACTTGATGAGAGAGAGAAATGGTGCAGATTTACTGTCTATTTTCCCCCATTAAATTGGGGGCAGAGGGCATGCAGATAGAAAGCCGGGAATCTTCCAGCTATTAAACGCAACCACCTGGCATTGGGCAGACACAACAATACAAGAAAGTCCACGAAGAGGAAAACAACTCCATCAATCACCAACAGGTTTTTGTTTTATATAAAGTGAGAACCTAGCTGCCATTTTCCAAGCCAGTGTCTGGAATACGGATCCAAAAGTGGATTCTTGTAGTGATTTATGAGCCTTTACGTCACACACATAAGGGATGCAGAATTATCTGGGTCCAGGGAGTGAAAAAATGCAAAAGCACGTTAATAAATCAAAGCAGGGGAGAAACGGCTAAGTTCCATTTGCTTGGGCATACAGTGCAATTGTTATCATCTCCGGGGAAAGTGAGGATTCTTTGAGCCTGGGATCATACAGAAAAGAGGTATGGCCCTGGAAGCTGGCTGTTTGCATTGGCAGGCTTCTATGGCTCTGGGAGGGGGGCAGGGAGCCTAGTAACATTCCTGTCGCAGATGTGACAAAAATTGTATAAGTTAACTTTGGCACTTCCAATTAATAATACATTTTGTAAGGTAAGTAGCAAGCTGGTGAGGAATATGAGACTATTCTGTGGCAGGCGATGAGACACAGTCTGTTGTCATTGGCTTTTCCTGGCGCAGCTTGGTTTTTAATGAACTCTCTTGGATGCCACCAATAGAAATGTGTGTTGAGAACTGCCTACCAAGGCAGTGGATGCTAAGCCCTTAGTATGTCTTCTTGGCTTAGGAGACCTAGGAGAGTGTGGAGATTCTGTTGGTGCTGAGTGGAGCATGAAGCCCCATCTTGGAACCAGGGATGGAGAATAATTTTGGTCAGTCTGCATTTTTAAGCAATCTCTCCTGATCCACACCTCCCAGGCTAACACACAGATTGGCTTGTAATTATGCTTCAGATTTTATACTCCTCCAAATGTTACAATGTGGTTCTTCGCTCAGGAAATGCACCAAGATGTGTCTATATTTGAATATGAATTTTCATATGGATTTATAAAAACACACAGAGAGACCACATACTAATATGCAAATGGGATGGAACAATCTTATAAATGAGTGCAAAATTGGCATAGGCTGGAAATAGACTGTTCTTTCCATCTTAGAAACAGAAAGATGCACTGGGCTAGTAAACCTCAAGTAAATTTAAGGCGACCTCAGCAAAAATAAATGTAAAGTTTCATGCATCAGAATCATGAAATGAGCATTATAAGTGTTTTTTATTGTATGTTTATAATATGCCTTGACACACACATAAAAGGTGGTGGCGGTGGTGGCGGTGGTGGCGGCGGCGACGACAACAACAACACTTTATAATGGGTATCTTGAACTGGTTTAGGAATTGTAGCATGATTCTTAAGGGTAATCATTGCCTGCTCCACTGCCTACACACATCTTTTTGCTTATCTTGAAATTTGTTGAATGTTTTCTTTGAGCAGGAACCTTAGCTGAGGGGCTTAGGCTCAATGGAAGCACACACAATCCCTGGCAGCTCCACTTGAGAGGATCTGGCTGCCTTTACATGAGATCCCAGAAAGTCATTGCCAGTCAGGGTAGACAACAGATGACAAATATCTTGAGCTGGTACAAAGCACATTCCTAGGACCATCGACATTTGCTTGCATGAAAGCCACCTAGCTTGTTCATGAATGAGATGATATTTTAACTTGGACGTTCCACTTGCACTCTTTACCCCCAAATGCATGTGTTGAAAAGCTTTCGTATATCACCATTCTTTCCATTATCTTAACTCTCTTTACAGGCTAGAGTCTTTCCTTTTTAAACAGGATGGCTGACCTTTGGCCTCTTCCTCCTTCTCTTCTACATATAGAGCTTTCACATAAAAATAGCAGCTGCATTCAGCTACGTTCTTTGGAAGTCTGCATTGTGCATTCCTTCTGCATATCTCTTTAGAGAAGTAGCGTATTGAAAAAGCAGGAGAGGGATACTCAAAAGCAATTAAGGCAAGCATATTATTAGAAGCCCCTTAGCAGAGGAATCACACTCTCACTGTTCATGCATGCTCTACACACCACCATGGCACATTAATGTAAGACAGAGAAGAAGTTGTTCCAGGAAAAGTGTTAATAGTGGGGAATAGAGTGGTATTTACCAGACCATGAATACCTAGCCTTATACTACAGAGTGCAATGGAGAGTTGCTGGAGATTAATCTATGGAATGAAATGTGAGAAGAAGATTAGAAGTAGAAATTTGGTGGGATCTTTCAGTGAGCTGTGAACAAACGTTCCTTCCACTGTCTGAATTATTTCAGAAATGCAATCATGCCATAAACCCTCTTTAGGGGTTCTGCAACCATTTATAGTAAATATACAAGGAGAGGCAGAGGGAATGGACATGCTTGTTCTGCCCCTTCACTGTCATGTTTCCGTGAGCTGGAGGAAGACCATGTGAAGCAGGGAGTCTCTCCTGTCTTAAATGAGGCTCCACTGAAAAACCTGGTTACTGTACTTTAAAATAAGAAGTGGATGTAGGAAGAGCTCTGCTGGGGCAGACCAAAGGCAGACTGGAAGTCTATGGAAGCCTGCATACAGGACCTGAGTGCATCAGTGCTCTCCCCACTTGTGATTCCCTCTATCAGCTTCCGATCTCTCTTCAGGAACTCTAGCAGGAACCAGGTTCCTGGTGGCAATGATTTTTGTTTTTATTTTTGCAATGGCAATGGCAGCAAAAGTCATGGGGTGAGGTGTCATGGCCAGGAGTCAGCTTCCCCTGATGAACAACAGCCTGAAGGGAGAGAAGGTAGAATGACTCCAACTGCAGCTGGCCAGCTGTCAGGGACACAGAGAAGAAGGCACTGATGAGAACCAGCCGGCTTTTGCCTTCTTAAACAGGGCCTCTGGCGGCAGTCAGATGCTGGAAACTACACCTGTGTTCACCAGCCCTATTCCCTTGGCCTTGTGATCGTGTGGATTCCTTGACCCCTGGGTTGTCAGACGATGTGGATGGCTGTTTGCCTGACCCTCGGAATGGACTGGACTTCACATGTCGACTCTGCAGGCAAGCTGCAGGCAAGCTGGCAGGAAGTTTACCTTTGCAAGGACCTCACTTGGAAAATCAACCTAACTCAGGTGGTCAGAAAGGCCCCAAAGAGACTCCATTTCCTCAGGGTCTTGCAAAAGAATAATGTTAAACAACAACTGATGAACTTCTTCTACCGGTCCACAATAGAAAGTGTCCTTTCATATTGTATCACAGTGTGGAATGCTGGTCTGGCAGCCACGGACAGAAAGTCTCTACAGAGGGTGGTGAATACAGCACATGAGTCCGCTAGATGACATCACAGGGGGTCGTTGCCTTAGGAGAGAGAGAAAAATTCTCAGGGATGAGTCACACCCTGGCCAGCACCTCTTTAATCTTCTACCCTTGGGCAGGGGATATAGAAGTATAATCAGCCGTACCAACAGGCTAAAAAGTAGCTTCTATCCGTGGGCTGTTAGGCTGTTGAACGGAAAATAATATAGCGAAATTGACTTGCGAGGTGGTGTGTTGTTTGATAAGAGATTGAGTGTTGTGTGGGGGGGGGTCATTTAATTTCATTGTATACAGGTTGTACAATGACAGCAAAGGTATTATTATTATTATCTCAGAGACTCCCATCTCCTGTTTGTTTGGCCTCAGTACCACGCAGCTCTGCACTCCATTGCTAAGCATTGGGACTTGGGACAGGGCTACGACATCCTGCATCCTTCTGATATATGGAAATTTTATCTCTGGAAATGAGCCCCCAGAATAAGAGACCTGACAGTGTCTCATGGATATGGATGTAAGAAGGCGCTGTTCTCCGTTCTATCCTGTATTTATCACATACAGCCCCGTTTCCATTCTGCTGTTGTTCATCTTCTACCAGAAACTACAGTATTCTTCTTACTGTCCACTGTGGTGAAATTATGTTATGTAATTAATTACATGAGTACATGTAATTAATTACATAAATTAACTATGTAAATGAATTACATTCATTTCCATGCAAAAAAAAAGCAATGCAATTTTTTTTCCGGGAGAGGGGAGGACATAATGAATTGCATATTGTTTGTGGACTGAAAACAACTGCAGTGGGCAATTCTAATTATATTTGCTGAATTGATTTCCATTCCAAACATGGGACAAATAAATGAGCATTGGGAGTTTCGTCCCCCATTTCTCTTTTTGTCAGAATTCTCCAACATTTGCTCATGAGTAAATTAGTGGTGATATTCAAACAGCACAACGTGTGCTTCCCTGCTCCTCCCATCATTTGCATGAGAAATCAGCCTCTAATGAACAATCCCTATTGTATCTCCTATTACAGTCATGGAAGGGGAGAAATCCTAACATATTTTGTCCCTCCAATATGGTTTTTGCCTGGGGGTGGAGGAATTAGACCAATGCTTAATTTGTTTTTATTTTGTTTGAACTCTTAGCTTGCCCTCGTCAAAGAATTTAACAGGATGAATCATGTGAGATTTAAAAGCAACAAACGACATCCTCTTAAAAGTAACAGGAAATCCAAATAAATGTAAATGATAAAATCTTGAAGCGCTCCAGTCTTATTCTCATTCTTCTACAAAGGCCACAAGGAAAGGTCTTTTCCACTATAACTGAAAAGAACTTTCCTTGGGAATGAAAGGACAAAAAAGAAAGTGATTAAGGGGAAATTAATGAAGTGCTCTAATCAAGGAAGGCTATCTGAATCCCATTTGCTGTGTGCTAATGAAATGACTTAAGGCTCCCCATTCAGTGAACACACCCTTGGTGATATGCTTCTTCTCCACACTGGCTTTCAATGAGCCATTGTGCCCTCTCTCCACTCATTAGCTCCAAATTAATGGCGGAAGTCCTTTTCTCCTTCATTTGCAACTACTGCTCAAAAAGAAGAGAGGATTGAAAGATGACAGCCAGTGGAGACACACTCTCCCTCAGACGAGGCAGAACAAATAAGACAAGCTCTTTCAGCCCTGCCACAGAACTCTGCCATTGTTCATGTATCCTCTTTTGCTCCTTTCCTTGTTTCTTCATCCATTTCTCAAAGAATGATGCCTTCAGTTCTTGTTGATTGACTCATTAAGCTTTACGTTGTCTATGCAACTTTGATATTGATCTGAGCATCCCATTTGGGGCCATTTTAGTTCCTGCTTCAACCCCCTCCTCCTCATTATTCAACACCATCATTATTATTGATGATGCGTCTTTCATCATGGCCCCAAACCAAGAATGGCTACAGGTGAAGGTATTGGCCCTTTAACTGGCAGATTCATCATTCCACTCAATGAATACTCAGCCTGGGCTATAAAGACTTGCTTGTTATCCCAGGATACTGCTGAGACAACTTGTATGCTCTGCTTCATCTGGCCATGAAACACACACACACACACACACACACACACACACACACACACGTCACTCTCCAAGGTGCTGAACGTGTCTTGCCTTGGCTTCCTGTCTGCCTGGAACTCTGGAACTCCTATTCTACCTCTTGTTTGGACCATCACCCATGTGTGGTAGTGGGCATTCTCATGAATAAGGACATCTTTTCTAGACAGAATTAATTGTCCCCATCTCTGTCAGGGGGCTGAAGGCTAGTGTTCCAGATGTTTTGAGTCCTGCTGTTGAACATGATTTTGCTGGCTTGGAAATAGCTAAGCAGTTCATTGGACATGCAAGAGACTAGTTTTGTCCAGGATAGCATATTATGTGCAGATCTCGAGGGGGGGCGCAATTTTCAGTTTAGAAACATGTCCATGAAGCAACTGCACTGCCTGTACACAGGAGTATAAACAAGCCATTTGAAAATCTAGACTCTTGCAATATGTTATGCATTTGTGATACACTGAACCATATTCCACTGAACAGTTGCGGAAGCCGAACAAGGTCCATCGGTGCAATGGGATTTTCTCCCCCTCACCACTTTCTCTCTCTGTTCCACCCCAAGTTGATTTGGATGGTTGAGGGGAACCCCCAGAACAGTGCAAAGAGAAAGTGGTGCAGGGATCATTCCATCAGGCAAGCAGAAGTTAGGCTCAAAATAAGAATTATATTGTCACAAACAGAACAGCTTGTGGTGTGTCCTTGGTTGTGATTTGTGTTTGCGTGTGATGCCTACAACCATCTATCAGGTTTACAACTCCTATACTAAACAAAGAACAACTTTCAAATGTATAATTATAATCATGTCTAGTTTGACCCTCTCAAAGCCAGGACTGCCCCACCAACCCTCAATCTGGCTTCTGCCAGTGCCTGCCTGCCTACTTACAACCATCCCAGCAAGTGGTACTGTTTGTCAGCTTCCTCCTCCTCAGTCTCAGTGCTGCCTTTATAGAAGAACTTGGCAGGGAAAAGGATGGGACAGATGAGAATGAGTTGGCTCTGTGTGTCATTGGATGTGGCTCCACCCACTTCTGGTCTCCCTATCTTCTGCACTGCCAGTCCCAATGGACACCAGCCACCACTGATGAAAAGTCTCTGATGCTACTGCTCACACTAGCCTTGTGTGTTCAGAAAAACAGAACTGGCATTCAGCAGCACTCATCACCCTCGTCCTGCTGCCATGCATGGAGGGTATTATCATCCTTTAAATCAAGATCCCCACAACCTCACTCAAACCTCCTCTGGTTCAGTTCTGTCCTCTTTTGTGTGATACTCCCTTTGACCTCCACAAGAGCAGCAACAGCCCCGCGCAAGTGTCATCCAAGCCTTATTGCAATGCAGTAATAATAAGTGGACCCTTCTGGCCTTCTCTGTTTTGCTTATCTTATTATCATAACATTGTTTCACTGTGGGGTGCAGCTGTGGAATGGTAATACCTCTGAATACAAGCCAATGAAAATATACAACACTGAAATGGATACGGTATGAGGACAATAAATCGCAAAGCATATGAGACATTAAAATATTGACACTTTGGTCTCGCATATAAAGAGCAATCATCCCCACATTTAATAGGACTGTAAAAGAAGGCATTTCTGTGTTCTCGGTTCCACTGACATTCTCCGCAGCTTAGACACCATAAGGCAGAGGTGAACAGAGAGATCTGTCATTCTTTGCTTTGGCCTGGGATCTTGGAGTTCGACAAAAACTGTGTATTCTTGGACACTTGGTGTAATTTCCTGCATTTGTGGGTTTCAGATATGGTTGAGAAGAGCTACTTGAGGAATGCTGAGAGCCCAACTACAAGTCCACATCTGCACCATACCTTTTCAGCACACTCTTACCATAGCTTTGTCTAAAGCATCCTGGAAACTGTAGCTTGGTAAGGTTGCTGAGAGTTTCTAAGAGACCCCTATTCCCCTCACAGAGCTAAAATTCCCAGAGTTCACTGGGAAGAGAGATTAATTGTTAAGCTACTCTGGGAACTGTCACTCTGTATGGAGCAACAGAGGTATCCTCAGAGATCCCACACCATCCTTAGCAAACTACAGGACAAACTACATGTTGTGGCAAATAATTTAGGAATTTCCAAAGTCAGGTTAGAGATAAGTAGAAAGTAATACAGTGGTACCTCAGGTTACAGATGCTTCAGGTTACAGATGCTTCAGGTTACAGACTCTGCTAACCCAGAAATAGTACCTCGGGTTAAGAACTTTGCTTCAGGATGAGAACAGAAATCGTGTGGTGGAAGCGGGAGGCCCCATTAGCTAAAGTAGTACCTCAGGTTAAGAACAGTTTCAGGTTAAGATCAGACCTCCAGAATGAATTAAGTTCTTATCCTGAGGTACCACTGTATCAGTAATTGCCTGCTGGCTATGCCAAACTCTACCCCCATCTGTCATTATTTTGTAATTGACTCTGCCTCTGCACCACCATTTTGTGACTGGTGGGCAGGAATGTAACAAGGCATGATTTACCATTATGCCCTCTATTCATCGCACGCAGCACCGTTTCTGTTCCACTGCAGTTGGTCTTCTGCCAATCACCACATAATTTGTCTCACTGTTCACTGTGGCAAAATTATGTAACTTACACAATTAATTACATACATTTCATGAATTATGTTATTCCACCCCATTCATTTCATTGCAAAGGTAACACAATACAAATGTGAGAGTCGGCAACAGCAGTGAATCCCAATACTATTAATTTCAGACATGGGATGATGAAGCAAACGCCAACAATTTCTGCTCCCATCTCTGCTGGTGGGCCTCAGGAATTTTCAGCTGTCAGAAATGGGCCCTGAGGGTAGAGTATTTCAGAACCCCTGGGCTACATGTTTTTGAATGAATGAATGAATGAATAAACAAACAAACAAACAAACAAACAAACAAATAATCTGGCAGCCACCAGGCCCTGGGTATATCTCTCAAAGGGCAATAGGAAAAGTTTGCCAACTTTATCAAAAACTGCCATTTAATAATAATTTTTTAAACAATAATTGTATTATCCAACGAAAAGTGCTGAAAGTGGTTGAAGTGAAGGGCAAAGAATGCTGCATTTTAGAAGGTGATTGATTTGATGTAGGAAGTATATAGATTGCATTATAGATTGGGTTGAAAAACACTGTGTGGGCATTTTGCTGGCCAGTGTAGTGCTGACAGAGATGTCTTAGCACTGTTTGCTACTCTCTCTGTTGCTTGACAGCCACCTTTGTGTGGCATTGTGTATATCCATGTCTTTATAGCAGGGGTAATCAATATGGTGTTCTCCAGATTATGTTGGACCAGGACTACAATCTCCTTGATCCCTGATCACGGACCACATTGGCTGAGGAGAGCTGTAGTCCCACAACATCTGGAGGGCATTATATTTACTACCCCTGGCCTATGTTTTCACTGATTCAGCAACATCTATGTACATAGTACTTTACAGCAAGGAGAGAGGAGAGAGAGACTCCTTGCCTAAGGAACACACAGTCAAAAGTGCTGTGGTGGAGAGAAAAGATTGTCCAGCAACCTGTTGTGGCCAAGGAGATACCTGTGGGATGTCTACAAACAGAAGATGAGTACAACAGTATCCTCTCACTTTTGATTCCTAGGAACTGCTCTTCAGAGGCATACTGAAGTAAGAGAACACAGCCACTGTGCCTAATCACCCTTGATAGTGCAATTCTCCGTGAATTTGCCTAATCTTCTTTTAAAGCCATCCAAATTGGTTGACATCACTGCATCCTTGAGAGCCAGTGTGGTGTAGTGGTTAAGAGCAGTAGACTCGTAATCTGGTGAACCGGGTTCGCGTCTCCGCTCCTCCACATGCAGCTGCTGGGTGACCTTGGGCTAGTCAAACTTCTCTGAAGTCTCTCAGCCTCACTCACCTCACAGAGTGTTTGTTGTGGGGGAGGAAGGGGAAGGAGAATGTTAGCTGCTTTGAGATTCCTTCAGGTAGTGATAAAGCGGGATATCAAATCCAAACTCTTCTTCTTCATCATCATCCTGTGGGGACAAATTCCATACTTGAGCAATGTGCTGTCAGAAGAACTTCCTTTTTCTGTCTTGAATCTTCCAGTGTTCTGCTTCATTGAGTGGCCCCCTAGGTCAAGTATTACAGGAGAGGAGGGAGATATTTAGCATAATTTTATACACCTTTGCCATGTCTACCCCCTTTACTCACCTTCCCACCCCCTAAACCAAACCAAAAAGGTGTGCTTACAATGCATTTGTATTTGTGCCATTTTTTTTAGGCTGGCTCCCATATTCCATATTAATTTTCTGTGGAAAATGTTCAGTTTGGTTGTGTACTTTTGGATGAGTTTCATTTATTGTTCATGACTACTTTTGTTATGCAAATCTTTTCATGTTGTAAGCCACCTTGGGCATGGTTTTCACCATGGGAAGGCGGCGTACTAATAACACGATGTATGTAAGTCAGGGTAGGACCAACTGAAAACAAGGGGGGGTTCTTGTGTGGTGAGTTCCCGCCTCCCACCAATAGGAATAAAGACACAGGGCACCATTATTTTAGGTTAATGGGCTAAAATTAGGCCACAACTTTATTGGTTACAGGTGATGAGCGGTATTGGCTTAGGCATTGGTCCTATCAACTATCCGGCTTCAGCCTGCTTGCTTGAAGACCGGGAAGGGTTAACACCAGCAGGGGGAGCCCTGCTGATGCACATCAACTAGGCACTCCCCCGGGGTCACCGCTCGGGGGCGTGGCTTGGACCCGGCCTCCATAGGCTTCGGATGGGGCCACGCCCCCCGGAATCCTTTACTGGACTACCCTTCAATATCCGGGGCAGGTGATGGCGCTCCCCCCATTCATCTACATAACAATACCCCTACCAATGCCTAACCACCAAAAAGTTGTGATGATTTGCTACGAGGTAGGTGAAAAACCAAATGGCTGGTGCCAATTTGCCAAGTGGAAAAAATTCTTACCAGGCCCCTTAACGGCAACCAACCGAGGTCCATAGCAAGGAGAACCTGGAAGGGCGGGCGGGAAACCCAAGCAGCTGAGTGGCCAAAGAGGGAGATTCCCGGCCAAGCTTGCCTTAAATGAGGCAAGCCACACCCCCTGGGCCAGCTGATGCGGCCGAGGATTTCCCCAGATCTCACGGGGCTGGGAGCCAGCCACCGCACATGTGTTGGGGGCGTGAAGCCCGCAACACCACCTCCTCCCGAGGTCAGAAGTGGCTTTCTCTGTAATTTTCTGTAGGATGGTCCGGCACAGGTGTTGGAGAAAACACACAGCTCTTTTGGGTTTCTGTGGTGGCAGTATTAAGGCTGTTAAACAGGGAACAGATGTGCAACGTGCCGTCACCTCTCTTTGCCTACATAGCATGCGCTCGAAACATTCCACCACGGTTTCTCTTGCACCTGTCAGGAGGCATATTAGCGGCATCCATCCAACTGACAGCTGAGGGCCAAAGAGCAGAGGACTTCAGGGAAGCCAAGGGAATGGTTTTCATTTATACACAAAACACTGGAGTGTGACGTGCTGCGAGAGGTGAACATGCTTCCTTTTGATTTCATCTAAATGAAGTGAGAGCCCATGACTTTTTCCTCTATAGCCCTCCAGTGTCGTTGTCATGAGGGAATTGTGCTGGAAGGATGCGTGGAGGAAAAAAAGAAAACAAATCACAAGGTTTTATTAAGGGGCTCTTCAGTGGGGATCGCTAACAGAAGTGTTGCTGGCATTTTAATATTGGGTCAAATTGCGCACCCACTTCCCACAGGGGTGGCTCTGAACTCTCACCGCATAAGACAGGGATGAGAGGATGTGGCCCTCCAGAATTCACTTTCTGGCTCTTAGGACTCTTCCCCAGCCCACACCTCCTCTCCAGACACATACCCCTCACACAGGTCACATCACTCACTGCTCCTGCTTATAACAACGTCCATAAGAGTTTTTGTCTCCCTTGAACCGAGATAAAGCTTATTACTTGTCAGGATGTGGGATAGAGAGGGGTGTAAAGGTAAAGGGACCCTTGACCATTAGGTCCAGTCGTGACCGACTCTGGGGTTGCGGCGCTCATCTCGCTTTATTGGCTGAGGGAGCCGGCGTACAGCTTCCGGGTCATGTGGCCAGCATGACTAAGCCACTTCTGGCGAACTAGAGCAGTGCACGGAAACACCATTTACCTTCCCGCCTTATCTACTTGCACTCTGACGTGCAAAATCTACTTGCACTCTGACGTGCTTTCAAACTGCTAGGTTGGCAGGAGCAGGGACCGAGCAACGGGAGCTCACCCCATCGCAGGGATTTGAACCACCGACCTTCTGATCGGCAAGTCCTAGGCTCTGTGGTTTAACCCACAGTGCCACCCGCGTCCCGTAGAGAGGGGTGTAGGAGTGTGCATTTGTAGAAACTGGCCTACCATAGGAAAGAAACTTTTACCATGGATGCTCCACCTACTTTTGCCTCTGGTCCTGCCCATCTCTGGAAGTTTGCCTAGAAAGGAATGTGATCATCAGTCGGGGAGGGAAAGGTTTGCCACCTTGCTTATAATACATTACAAAACCTTCTGTTCTTTCCCTATCTCCTCACCCCACCCCCACCCCACATACATGATCCAGACATTACGTGGGATGAGATGCCCTTTTGCACCTTTTCTTTCCTCTCCGGTGCTCTACCCACACCATAGGCACCAACTCCTTTGGGTGTCTTCAGCTCCCTCAATATTTTTCATCAGGCAACTCATCCCTAGGGTTGCCATATTTCTAAAAGTGAAAGTCCAGGTACAAAGGAAATTTGCCAAAATCTACACTTCCAACATGGGTTGTCATATGTCTTGATTTTCCTGGACGTTTCAGCGATTTCTGCCTGGACACTGCTCCTGACAACCGAATCCTGGCTATGTCCTGGAAATTCTGGACGTATGCAGAGGTGTGTGGCACCTTCCAGGCGTGGGATAGATGCTCGGGTGTCCTGCAGCTGGGGGCGGAGCAAGCCACGCACAGGGGCAGAGCATGCCACCCATGGAAGGTCCAGGAGAAGGGGGCAGTGGCTCCCACCATTCCTCCTTACTCCAGTCCCTGACAACACCACTAAGAACCTCTGTCAGGTGTGCGTGCAGTAGCCAGACCCTGTGACAAATAGGACTCTGCCTTCCTAAGTTTGTTCTGAAGAGGCAAGGCACAACCTCACAGGTGAGGCTGATTGGTGACTCACAGCACCCGGTGGCAAGAGCCGGGAAGGGATAAAAGGTCAGCATTTTCCCTTTGGCTCTTTGCCACAGCAACATGCTTCCTGCCTTGCTGCGTTTGGCTTCTTGCTTTCTGATCCTTGAACCTCGGCTTCTTGACTCCCTGCTTCTTGATCCTCAGACCCTTGACTCCATGCTTCTTGATCCTCGGACCCTTGTCTTCTTGACTCCTGGCTCTCTGACCCTCGGACTCTTGGCTTCCTGACTCCTCGTTTCTGGACCCCCATTCCTGCTCCCACCCTGCCATCTTGCCCCTGGTCCTGACATCCCCTGCCGGGACTTTGATCGCCCGTGAACCGGACTGTGACAACCTCAGAATGTAAGTTGAGCTTCCTCAAGTAGACCAATGGCATCCTGTTATCACAGTGGCTCACCAGGTTCCTGTGTGAAGGCCACAAGCAGGACCTGAGTTCAAGAGCACTGCCTACCCCCGTGACTCTCAGCATTAGAGGCATCACGCTTCTGAGCCAGTGTGGTGTAGTGGTTAAGAGCAGTAGACTTGTAATCTGGGGAACCGGGTTCATTTCCCCGCTTCTCCACATGCAGCTGCTGGGTGACCTTGGGCCAGTCACACTTCTCTGAAGTCTCTCAGCTTCACTCACCTCACAGAGTGTGTGTTGTGGGGGAGGAAGGGAAAGGAGAATGTTAGCTGCTTTGAGACTCCTTCGGGTAGTCTCAAAGTGGGATATCAAATCCAATTCTTCTCCTCCTCCTCCTCTTCCTCCCTTCCTCCTCCCTTCCTCCCTTCTTCCTCCCTTCCTCTCTTCTTCCTCTTCTTCTTCCTCCTCTTCCTCTCTTCTTCTTCCTCCTCTTCCTCCTCTTCCTCTCTTCTTCCTCCTCCTCTTCCTCCTCCTCCTCCTCCCTCCTTCTTTCTTCTGACAGCAGAAGTAGAACATGCCCTCAAAGCTTGCCCTCTGTGAATTTGTCTAATTCTCTTTTTAAAGGAAAGGAGAATGTTAGGCGCTTTGAGACTCCTTTGAGCTGGAGCCTTCTCGGGTATTTTGGAGGGTCCTCCCATTCAAGATAATAGCTGGCCATGTGGTTTGTCACAGAGTGCAATTGCTGCCTGGCTGAAAGCCAGCAAAGGAGAAGGTTGTGGAGGAAAGATCCTACAATGTATTTTGGTGACACCCCCCCCCCCCAATTTTCGGTCAAAATGCCAAAAGTGAAATCTAATCTAGCGTTTGGGCTGCAAGGTGGACCAGCAAAGACCCTGCATGTGCAGTTTATAAATGACAGCTTGCTGTTGAGTTCAGTGTTGACTGCTTAGCCAGACAAAAAAAATAATTTAAAAATGCATGTGTTTGCACAAATGTGCAAATATTTTAAATGTAAGCAAATCCAAGTGCATGTAGGTCAAGAAGGAAATGGAAACCATTAGTTGAAGGGTCGTCAGAACAAAATAGCACCTTTGCCTCCCTTTTCATTGCCTGCATTTAATTATGCTGTGGCTGGAGACATTGTGGAGGCTGCACAGGCCATTCACCTGCAGAACCTTCCCAGGAAAGACAATTTTTCACAGGGGATTGTCCCCAATTTTTAAACGTAGATCTTTTCCCCAGGTTGCTGCCTGCTTTGGATTTGAATTGATTTTTTGTATGTGCTGCTCTTATTAATGGTTTCTATATCCTAATCCTTTTGAAAACAGTTTTCTAACGTGCAATGGTTTTGAATGTTTTTTATAGGTGATTTTATATATATATATGTTTATTTATTATTAAATTGCTTTGGGGTGCTTCATGGGAAGTGCTACATTAATTAATTAATTTGCTAAATAATATCATAACGTTAAAATAATTTATTATTTATATGCCACCCATCTGACTGGATTGCCCCAGCCACTCTGGGCTGCTTCAAACAAATTATGAAACCACAGTAGAACATCAAATATTAAAAATTTCCCTATACAGAGCTGCCTTCAGATGTCTTCTGAAAGTCACATAGTTGTTTATTTCCTTGACATCTGATAGGCGGGTCCACCTACTGAGAAAGCCCTCTGCCTGGTTCCCTGTAACCTCACTTCTTGCAATGAGGGAACCACCAGAAGGCCCTCAGAGCTGGATCTCAGTGTCTGAGCAGAACGATGGGGGTGGAGACGCTCCTTTATGTTCTCCCAACATGCCAATAGCATCGACTGATCACTTTTTGAGGCAAAATGTGGGGTAGATGGAACTTCTGAGGCAATCCTTAACCCTTAAGTGAAGCGAAGGACAGTAGAAACAGTTTCTCTGACTGCTGGGCTCTGTGCCCCTTTTATTGTGGGGGCATTGAAATTATTTTAATTAACTTAATAAGAGGCATGTATAGTCCCCAAATGGTGAACCTGAACCCTTATCAATGAATATCTCATCAACGGAGCTTGAACAGCAGGTTGGGCAAAAAAGCCCAGGCAACCGTCTGGTGCAAGCCCAGCAGCAAATAAAATTTGCAACCATTCCTTTCTTTCTCATAGGCTTTCCCAAACTCATTATAGTCTAACTATTTGATTTAGTTACCGACATGCAATCTGTTATGTTATTGGATCCAAGAAAAAAAAGCCGTATCCATTTACTACTTCTTTTGTTTCCAAGCTGTGCTGTGCCACGTTCAGCATTTGCTCTTGGTACAGGAGACAGAAATCAGGAAGGCATTTTTGTTTTCCTGTTTTTAAAACAGCAATCTTAATGGCTCCTTCCTTGGAATCGGCAAGAGCTGCTGCTGGTAAGATATGACAGAGGAATAACCTGGCAAGCACCACAGCTCAAACAGGTTTACAGCTGAGGAGCACCAAGGGAGCCTCCGCCCTTGAAAAGCAGTGAGTATTGATGCGCTCTGCGCAGCGAGCATCCTTTCTCCCTAAGCACGTTTCCATGGTGATAGATCTAACAGGGGCTGATCTAGCGAAGCTGGTAACTGACCTGTTTGCTTTTATTGTTTAGGCATTTGTGTGCGTGTGTATTGTGTCTGTAGAGGAAAGCAGAAAATCAAATACTATTTGATTTGTGGCATCAGGTAGATTCCTCCACCCCACCCTCTTTTGCTGAAGCAGACATTGTCTTTTAGGTCTATCCATATGCAGCAGCTTTCCCCATCTCAGCAGCTCCATTAGGCTGGTATTTGCTAGCTGTTTAGCTGAGGCAACCGCCATTATTTCCCAGTCTTTGCCGTGTCAGCAGCCAACACCTCCTTATCAGCTGTTGTGGTATCCAAACGTGTGTCGGGGTCAAATGCAAGTCATTTAGGATAGCTAATGATGAGGGAAGCGGCTGAATAACTCAGTGTTGCAATATGAAATTGGTCCCATAAAAAAGAAGGGGAGCTGTTTTGTTGCAAGATGGAAATAACAAAAATCAACCACATATTTTAGAATCATAGAATCATAGAACTGTAGAGTTGGAAGGGACCCCCAAGGATCATCTAGTCCAACTCCCTGCAGCACAGGAATATGCAGCTGGTCCATACAGGGATTGAACCTGCAACCTTGGTGTTCTCAGCACCATGGTCTAACCAACTGAGCTACTGGGAGCGGCTTCAGTGGTTGTTGGCTCCCCCCCCCCCCGAAACAGGGGCGTGCCATCAGGGAAGTGATATCTCTAGAGACAGGGATGAGGAGTCTGTGATGTGGCCAGACTACATACCATAATGGCCCAAATATAAGCCACACTTTTTTTCCAAATTTCAACAGTGAAAATTTAAAGTGTGGCTTATATTCGCAATCTTACATCGCCGGCAAAGCTGTGCGGCTCCTCCCTAGAAAGCAGCCCGGATATTGTCTTTTCTCTCTCTCTCCCCCCCCCCTTCATTTTAAAGGTGCAGCTTATTTGCGGGTGTGGCTGATATTCGGGCCAATACGGTATTCAATCACTCCTGCCTATTGGCTGTGGGGATGATGGGAGCTGGAGTTCAACAGTAGCTGGAGGGCCCCTGGTTTCTCATCCTAGCTCCAGATTGAAAAATCTGTCGCTTTCTTGTATCGTTCTAGGTTTCAAGTAATGTGCTAGCATTTTTACTAATGAAACTACAGTGGTACCTTGGTTCCCAAGCTTAATCCGTTCCGGAAGTCCGTTCCAAAACCAAAGCGTTCCAAAACCAAGGTGCACTTTCTCATAGAAAGTAATACAAAATGGATAAATCCTTTCCAGACTTTTAAAAACAACCCCTAAAACAGCAATTTATCATGAATTTTACTCTCTATAATCAATGTATTGTACTATAAAATAAATAAGACGTATTGTAAATGATGAAAATGAAAATTATTATTTTTCCTTACTTGCTCTGACGATAGTCATTGTTTGGAAGGGGGACTTTTATCCATTTCCATAGTCACACAATCAATCAGTCAGCTGAACTGGGTTCCACATAGTCACGAAAACAAATTAACCAAAAAAGCCCCAAAAAACAAAAATGCAAAATAAATAGCAAACCCAAAAGCGCCAAATACAGTGGGACCTTGGTTCTTGAACTTAATCCGTTCCAGAAGTCTGTTTGCCTTCCGAAAGGTTCAAAAACCAAGGCGCGACTTCTGATTGGTGAAGGCACCCTGGAAACAATAGGCAACAGCCGGATTCGGTGTTCAGCTTCTGAAAAATGTTTGAAAACTGGAACACTTACTTCCGGGTTTTCAGTGTTTAGGAACCAAGGCATTTGGGAACCAAGGTACCACTGTAATAGGTCAGAAGGTGTGGGGTTGTCCGAAAGGCTGTTTGGTCCAAGTCATATTTAAAGGGTTGTTCACAAACAGTTACCATCTGGGCAGCAGATTGGGCAGGCATGCAAGTCTTCCTCACTACAGTGAGATGTGTTTCTGTTTAAAAGAGAGTCATTGTTTCCAAGTTTGCATCAATATATATGCAAACGGTATACAAATCTTCATCCTCCTTTGCCCTTTTTAGGGCTGATGCACTTCCTATTTTCTGGCGATGTAGATGGGGACTCATGTGGGAAAAGGAATGGGACTGCTAGCTGGCATCAGGTTGGGGGAAGGCCGGTCCAGTAGCTCTCTCCTAAGGTTTTCAGGTTGGGGACTGGAAATTGACACTATGCCAAATGTGAGCATCCTGTGGACCTCCAGATGTTGCTGGATTCATCCATCCCAACCAGCATGGCCAGTAGTAATGGAAGAGGAACATTTGGAGGGCCACAGATTCTCCATCCCTGTGCAACACTATTTTAAATTACCTTCAGAGGCAGAGAGTCAACATCTGCCCCTCCTCCTTTCCTTTGATCTGCCCTTTGGACTGCTGTAAGGAGCAGGAGCCCAAGTGAGCTGCAGAGCTGATAGGACTCCTTGAGTAGCTTCCTGAACTCTTTGTTTCTCCTGGGTAGTTCTTCTTTCAAACTGCTCAGTATCAAAAGGCATTCAAGGGCACTGGGTCATTCAGCAGGATAACTTGTTCTTTCAAGCTGGCTGCCAACGAGTTGACACTTCATAATAAAGATGTACTTGAAAGCATAATGCTTCTTCCCAGTTGTAAAGAGGAAAAGGGGTGTTAAATGGCAGGGCAAGGAAGGAGAATAATCCCTTAACCCACATTCATCTAATGAACTAGAATTCCCTTGGAACTGAGTTTTCTTATGGTGGCCTCTCTGTTTGTCCTTATCTGTCATTTTCAATATATGCATGGTGAAGAAAACATCATTTTTAGGGATGTCAGAGAATTCTGATAGAAATGGGAGTGGAGGTAGCCAATATTATTTATCTTTCCCATGTCCAGAATGGAAATTAAGCCATTCCTTTGTTGTTGTTTTCAATCCACAAATGATACATAATGTATGGGGGCACATCATGTGATGTGTCATGTGACATGTCATGTGACATGTCCTGCCCCCACCTAGCGAGTACTCAGTTGGAATGCAAGGGCATCCCGCTGCCATGATACTGGCGCTCCTGCAGTAGGTGGGGAATGGAGAGCACGGAGCTGGGCTCTGGGCTCAGCCTTCTCCTCCCCACATGACAGCGGACAGGGAGGAGGAGGTGGAGTGGACCACAGGATTTTGGGGGAGCCCAGCCCCCTCCTCGAAAAATTGGGGGCTGGACCCCTTAGCTCTCACCACTTGGCACACCTGATTGAAATGAATTGTGTGGAATAATGTAATAATAAGATATTTAATTGTGTAAAATCCCACCATGGTGGACAGAGAAATGAATATTGTAGATTTTTGTCAGAAGTTGAACCGCAGTGGAATGAAAACAGCGCTGAACGTGGTTTGAATGGATATTCCACAGAGTGGCTCAAAAGTGGCCACTTTAGAAATATGCAGGTATCTGCCCCCAATGTGTGCATATGTTGTTGTTGTTTTAATATCCTATATTTCCCCCAAGAAGATCAAGATGGTGTGTCCACTTGTCCCCCTTCCCAGTTTCATCCTCACAACAACCCTGTGAGCCCAAGGCCACCCAGTGAGGTTCATGGCTGAGAGGGCGATTTGAACCATGGTCTCCCAGGCCCTAGTCTAACCCTCCAACCTTCTAACCACTATACCACACTGTTGTTACAGAGGCTGCCTGGGCATTATTGGGATACATCTAAATCAGCACTCCTAATGCATTCCATGTATTGGTAGCCTCAATGTGCATGCTGCAGACCTGACAAATATGCCAAAAGGCAGGTATCTACCCCAAAGAGCTTAACAACGTAGTTTTTAACATTGCTAAATGGGAATGGGGAAAAGGAAGAGGCACAAGGGTCTGAACAAACACAGTTTCATGGTACTTAGGATTAAGAGGAGATGAGGTTTGAGGGCGTATTTGCAAGAAGAGACGGAGTGCTGTGGGAGGAAGGTTCATGTGTAAAAAGGTAACAATTTATTTATTTTTTAATAAATTTCCCAGAACATATGCAAAGCAGCATACAATAAAAACGACATCAAACAAACATTACAAGCAACAACATCCAAATCTCCCAAAAGCTAGGGGTTGGGGAACCCAGGAACAATAAAATTAGTGAAGATGTTTCTGTAAACAAAAACATCTTTCTGAGACTTCCGGTGGGGTGAGCAGAGGACATAGCAAGCATATTTTAGAAGAGGCCTCTATAAACACAAGGAAGGGCCACAAGTTAGTGTAGCTGATTTCAATTTCTTCAAGGGGCCTCATTTTCGATGCCTTTGGCAAGCTATTGCCTTGGATTTCCTCCAGAGGTCCTGAATTTTGTTTGGTTTAGCGCCATGCTTCATTCCAACTTAATGATCACTGTGGCCCTTATGACTCTCTCTCTCTCTCTCTCTCTCTCTCTCTCTGTGTGTGTGTGTGTGTGTGTGTGTGTGACAATAGTGTTAATTACTTTGGTGCCAGAAAGTTGTAAATTTCAAAACACCAAAGAAGTCATTGTGTTGCTGTAAATACCTTGGCTAAAGACGATATTACTTCTGAGGGATTGCAGCAGTTGGTTTGATTAGTTGACTTTTACGACTAGTCCGGAGTTGGAAGTGTTGGAATGTCCACAATGTGAATGGGGCAACTAGGTCATTCAAGCTTTCAAAAGCAGAGAAGTATAATTTCTGTATTACAGAGGCCTGAGACGCATTAAACACACACACACACACACACACACACACACACACACACACACACTGTATTTACATGAGAACAACTTTGATTTCTTTCTTTTAAAGCTTGGACTTTATTACTCAACTGATCCACAAATGAACTTATTTTACATGCCTACTTCCTTATGTTGCTTTTTTTTATTTTGAAATTCATATGTTGTGATAACTCCATTTTTTGTATTTTATACACATTGAAAACTGAAATAAAACTTTACCAAAAAAGAGGGGCACACACGCTATACAGGGTCTGGGGTGGGGGCATTGAATATCAACAGCCTTGGCTTGGGGGGAGTGTACCACACGAGCCCTTGCCATTCCATTACCCGGTATTTGAACCCGGGCCAGCATGCAGGCTGCCTAGGTGGTCGGGAAGATCCTGGTGGTCTCATTTTGTATTTTTATGTCTTGAACCACCCTGTGGTCATTCAGATGAAGGACAGTGTACGAATGTGATTTTTTTTTAAAAAAAAAAAATCCTTGTTCTCATTTCATACCAGAGCCCAGTGTCCCTGTAGCCAGTTAAGTTGTGTCCTTGTTAACCCATTACACTGCCTTGGCCTGCTCATTTCTCCCTGCGCCTGGTGCACAGACAGTTCCAGGCATTTCTGCAGGTTGCCGAGTTATGCCACTATTTGCAGAAGCACCCTGACAATCATAAGTGGTGTGTTCTGTGCCCTGTTGGAAGAACCAATAGAAAATACAATCTGATTTATTTACACTGGGGACAGAAACAGAGTGTCATATACTCAAAGGAGTGTGATATTCCTTTTTTCCTCCCAAGAACAAGTCAGATGGGCGTTGGGGTGCAACTCACAATAGGCATGTTCTTGCATGTGGCGCTGTGGTCTAAACCACTGAGCCTAGGGCTTGCCGATCGCAAGGTCAGCGGTTTGAATCCCTGCGATGGGGTGAGCTCCCATTGCTCAGTCCCAGCTCCTGCCAACCTAGCAGTTCGAAAGCACATCAAGTGCAAGTAGATAAATAGGTACCGCTCTGGTGCGAAGGTAAAGGGTGTTTCCGTGTGCTGCTCTGGTTTCGCCAGAAGCGGCTTAGTCATCCTGGCCTCATGACCTGGAAAAACTGTCTGCGGACAAAGGTCGGCTCGCTCGGCCATTAAAGCGAGATGAGCACCGCAACCCCAGAGTCATTCGCGACTGGACTTAACTGTCAGGGCTCCTTTACCTTTACCTTTTTAGCCAAAATTAACCTCCCATTGATTTCAACTGGAGAAAGATAAACATACCTTGGATTCTCACATCGTGCTTTAAAAGTGTGCTCTGCTACCTGTAAAAACATAAGCTGGCAAATTTATATGAGCTGTTGTTATGATGAGCATTAATCTGTTGCCTCGCTGGGCAGATGTCTTAGATGAAAATCCTTTCACGTAGGAAGACAATAGCCTTTCTCTTGCAGGGCTTATTTGTCTGCAGGCATGATTCCCTCAGAAGAGTGACCCATAAAGGCTCCCTTTCCACAGAAGAGCCAAGATCTGAAAGGCTGTCACATTGCTCTGAAAGGAACAGAAAAGCCACAACTGAGCAAAGCAACTGCAGCAGAGCCCATCTCTCAGCACTGCCAGGCGAGCTGAGCAGAGCCTGTTCGCTAGCTGAAAGCTGCCCTCAGCCAATCTAAGTAAAGGTTGCCTTCTCTTAGTAGGCTATGGAGAATCCAGCATTAGCTCCTTTAATTACATTAGCAGCAGTTGTAACAGGTTTTTAATATTGTCTCGGTGCATGCGCCAGCTTCCCTTGGCAGAAAGACACCTGCCTCTGACGCCTGAGATTGGCTAAAGACTACATTGTTGTTGTTTTTAATGATCCCTATTTAATAATGGAGGTGGAAAAGCAAGGGGAAAGCTGCTCAGTGGTTCAGATTATATCCTAGTCCTCTCCTGCTGTGCAAAGTACTATTTTCATGAAGAGACTGTTGTTGACATCCATCTGTCTTGAGACAATGGAGTACGCCTTGGAGGTGGAGTAAAACAGCTGTGTTAGCAGCCCCAAAGTGACCTTCCCAGGGTACAAGCCTAGGCAGTGTGTACGGAGGTCCTGGACTGCTTAGATGACAAGACCCCCCCCCCCAGCCTCACTGATGTGGTCCAAAGGAAACAGAGCAATGTGTTTGGTGCCAGCTTGGCTGCAGGAGCTGACAGGAATGAGGCGTACAAGGCACCATGCAACCATCTTAGGAACTCCAGCCTTTTCTTCTCCTGAAGATTGACACCGCTACACACTGGTTGAGGTTGTAAGGTAAAGGTAAAGGGACCCCTGACCATTAGGTCCAGTCATGGCCGACTCTGGGGTTGCAGCGCTCATCTCGCTTTATTGGCCGAGGGAGCTGGCGTACAGCTTCCAGGTCATGTGGCCAGCATGACTAAGCCGCTTCTGGCAAACAAGAGCAGCGTACGGAAACGCCGTTTACCTTCCCACTGGAGCGGTACCTATTTATCTACTTGCACTTTGACATGCTTTCGAACTGCTAGGTTGGCAGGAGCAGGGACCAAGCAACAGGAGCTCACCCCGTCATGGGGATTTGAACTGCTGACCTTCTGATCGGCAAGTCCTGGGCTCTGTGGTTTAACCCACAGCACCACCTGCGTCCCACTCAGGTTGTACATATGTCTAAATTAAACACATAGCCTATGTGTATTATGTGCCTCATTTCCAAAGAAAACCCTGGGTGGACACTTGCAACCCTCAGACATTGGGGTGGTGTGCGGCAACACTTTGTGCATTGCTCAACTGGAAAGCTGGATAAAAGATTGTTTTAATCATTAACTAAATAAAATACTACACATCTGGGGAACTGTGTGGACTGGCCTTGCAGAATTGCATAGAATCTTAGAATTGTAGAGTTGGAAGCAGGGTGGATTTGATTTAAATCAAATCAATTTAAATCACAATTTAAATCACTAGTCAGTAAGGCTTGATTTGAATAAAACATTTTACAGAAAGACTCATTCTTGCTGGTATAATCTTAACATTTACAACCAGATGAAGGTTTCATTTTCGGAATAATAAATTTCCAGAGTAGTTTTTACAGTTATATAAAAAATTACTAATTTGGTTATACTATTAGAAATACATTGATAGATAATTATGAAATTATTGTGAGGTTTAATAAGTTAACTGTTTATATTTGGACAACTTTTCTGCTGTGCTTTATTGGAAGGAGAAAAACAATCATTTCCTTAATAACAATTTAAACAATTTATTTAACTAAAACAATAACATTATAGCATATGTATCCATGTTTGTTAACTGATGTGGTTAAATGATTAAAACAAAACAAAACAAAACCTTAGACTGAGTTTTAGCACTTTGTTTTAAGAAAAACTTAAAACAAATCCTTATTTCCTGATGAATAGCCTTTGGACTATAATGTAACTTAGATAGAAAGCTATCTTTAGATAGATTTTTCCTCCAAAAGCATTTTATTTTAAAAATGCAATTTAAATTTAAAAAATATGATTTAACTTTTTAAAAATCTGATTTTTTATTTTGTTTAAAAAAATCATTGATCTTTATCCACCCTGGTTGGAAGGGACCCCGAGGGTCATCTAGTCCAACCCCCTGCAATGCAGGGATCTTTTGCTCAAAGTGGGGCTCGAACCCACAACCCTGAGATTCAAAGTCTCATGCTCTGCCAACTGAGTGAGGTGCCACATATTATCTGTCTGTGTGATGGTGGCTGGCACTTGCTTTGTCTTCCATCCTCCTCCTGGCTACCAAAGCCAAATTACTTCTCACGAAAGAGCTGAGGGTGGAGAGGCTGCAGGCAGGCGCTGTCACTCACCTGCAGGTCTTAAAAGAAGAGGCAAGTTGTATTTCTGGTGCGATGTTTTCTCCTGAAAGTAAGAGCATATAAGTAGAGGTTATTGCTTAATGCTTTCTTGTTGCGCATGCCATCTGTCAGCAGCAAATGTGGCAGAGGCTTGGACAAAGCAGGGGTTTTAGGATGGTTCACACAACCGTGTGGTGTTATATTTTCTGCAGTGAATTGATGTATGATGTGTTTTCAGTCTCCAGCACAGTTGTGGAAAAATTGATAGAGTGACTTGCATGCGCTATAAATCCCTCTGTGAGCATGGAAAGCATAGTGGGATGTATATTAAAGTCGTAAATTAGGATTTTCCTGTTTTCACTCAGTGCTCCCCTCCACACGCTGATAAATGCCTGAGATAGAACTCGCAGAAGGCTAGAAATAAGTAACTGTCAAGCTGCTGACAAACTACCAGGCATCAGAAGAGATCCCCACCACCAGATAGGAACGGATAACTGGCAATTGTGAAAGAGGCAGAGACTGCTGAGGGCAAGCCTGGGTAAAAAGTCATTAGTCTCCAAATATTTTGAAATCGGATGATGCTTAACTTTCTGTATATCCCAATAACGTTGTCTAACTGAGACAGCAAATTAAACAAGAATAGGCTCAGGATCTGCAGACTACCTATCTTGGAAAGTGACAAGTTATTCATGCTTTACAGTCTTACCTCCACTTACATATGCCTCTGGATACGTAATCTTTGGGATGCGAAAGGGTTTCGCCTTGCGTGCATGTGCAGAAGCAGTCCTCCAGTTGCCAATTCCTAGGGATGCAGCTGGACCTCCAGAATGGAGCCTGTTTGCAACTGGAGGCACCACTGTACTCCAGTTAGGGTTAGAGTAGTGATGAATTTTCCTGCGAAGGAAAAAATAAAATGAAATGATCAGAAACTCATGCAGAAATGTGGCAAACTGGAGACTGGAAACAAGAGACACTGTGAGAAATTGAAATTCAGATCCATCCACCCATCCGTAGTAGCATGTCCATCTGCTATTTATTTATACACACCCTGCCCATCTGGCTGGGTTTCCCCAGCCACTCTGGGCAGCTCCCAACAAAATATTAAAAACATGATAAAACATCAAACATTAAAAACTTCCCTAAACAGGGCTGCCTTCAGATGTCTTCTAAAAGTCAGATAGTTGTTTATTTCCTTGACATCTGATGGGAGGGCATTCCAGAGGGCAGGCGCCACTACCAAGAAGGTCCTCTGCCTGGTTCTCTGTAACCTCACTTCTTGCAGTGAAGGAACTGCCAGTAGGCCCTCGGAGCTGGACCTCAGTGTCCAGGCTGAGCAATGGCGGTGGAGACGCTCCTTCAGGTATACTGGGCTGAGGCCATTTAGGGCTTTAAAGGTCAGCACCAACACTTGGAATTGTGCTCGGAAATGTACGTATCTGTATTCTGTGAGTAATATCCAACTTAAGTAAGTCATACTCAGAGTAGATCAACTTAAACTAATGGACTTTGATCACTTAATTCAGTGAGTCTACTCTAACCATGCCTAACATGGAGTACCACCTTATATCCTTCAGGGTATAGAAAATGAATCACAATCTATGCATGAACAGTTCATGAAGGCTTTTCAGCTAATGAGTTCCACATTTTTTTCCATGCAAAAGGGATGGCTTTGGACTCTTTCCCTTTAGCAGATTTTGTGGGTTTCTCTTGAATGCTTTATCTGGTTAAAAATAGATTTGAAGCTGGACGGCAAGTTGGTGGCTGATATACAATATTTCTCTCATTCTGTGAAGCGATACAAATTCCTTTTCACTATAAACAGTTGCCCTGCGCCAACACAGACCTGTGTTTGTCTTTCCTTCAGGGCTTGAGTTAGCTTATATCATTTTCTAGTGTATCAAATATAAAGACTATTTTGTGACTATTTCGAATCCCATGGCTTACGTTTAAGGAGACGACTGGCAACGATGCGTAGAGAAACAGAGTTAAAAAATAATGTGAAATTTGTTCTGTCAGAGAATTATGTTGCTTGTATTATTATTTGCCCATCTTGGGATTTTGGCTTCTGGCAAGAGAAAATGAATAAGGTTGTTGTTTCAAGCATAGAACTTGGTTTTATTTCTTCATTTCCATGATTTACCCAATGTAACATTCAATCTGTTGTTCATGACTTAAAGGGCTGAGTTTTCAGTTTGCCAAGATCCCAAGTGACTGTCGCCGGGGGTCCCAGTTATATACAAAGACAAGCATGGGATCGGCTCTTGAAAGGGGAGAACCAAAGCCTGCGATCTTCGTCACTCAGATTTGTTGACAATGTTTTCTCTCCTTTCCCCAATCTAATTTATTAAGGTATTTCATCATCTGTAACCCCACCTCCCCAAAAAAATGAAAAATTAAGCAGTGCCAGCCAAAAAGTAGCTAGTCCTTGCCATAACTAGCTAAGTAGCTAAGCCCCCTTTTGCAGTGAGATCTGGGTTTTTTCTTTGTTCAAGAGAGCTGGCCTTTGTGCCAACCAAAAAGACAATGTCCCTTGCCTTGGCTGCTGGAGCCTCATTTCAATAAAATAGCCCTTGCTTTAAAAATAGCATAGGAGAAAAATTCCTCCATATGCGTGCCTCCTATAGCACCACTGAAATGTCTCAGTAAATATCCCCTCAAAACTCCACAATGCATGAAAGACTGTTGAATGAAAAAGTAAACAGATATAAATTTTCCATACCATTCTTTCTCATTAATATAGTACACTGTGGTACACTAGGTCAGTATTTTTGATACTGTTTTGTTCACATGCTCTCTGTTGTATCATATATGCAAGATAATTGACCATTTGGTTTATTTGGTTTATAGTAAAATTAGAGAGAGCGAAGCAGTACACTATCCTTATGTAAATCTTTTAAAATAAAAATAATAAAAATAAATAATTTTATTATGTATGCCATGCCCATCTGCCTGGTTTGCCCCAGCTACTCTCAGTGGCTCCCAACACATATAAAAACATAATATAACATCAAACGTTAAAAACTTCTTGATACAGGGCTGCCTTCTTCCTCTTCACACCTGCTCATTTTCTCCCCCCTCCCCTTTTGAATATAAGTAAATATAAGCAAGTAAATAGCAGACCTATTTTACCATGACACTCGCTCTTTAAAGGAATATCCTTTAGTTGAAAACCACTGTCATATCTATACTTTGTAGTGCCACTTCTAATCTGTGTGAGATCTGCTGGCACAGGTTGCATGTTTAAAAAATCCAGTTTCTGAACTATCTCATCAGAAAGGACTGAGGCAGAAGGCACAACCTTGAAATGGTAATTCGTTTCTAGCATTCTCTCAAGTCTGTTTGTGAGTCTGAAACTGGTCTTTACAGAGAGAGAGGATATGCCACAACTGTTCCTTTGGGCTGATATCTCTCCCTTCCTAGAACAGCTTTCAGAGCTTTAGAAGGTGCTGTTTTTCTCTGGTGATGACAGATGGCATTTGCAGGAACAGCTGAAGCTATTACAGCCTTGTGGCATCTCGCTTGGAGCAGACAGGTAGCTATTGTCTTATAGGACTGCACATGCTTCCCTTTCCAGTAAGTCCCTTGATCCTTTCTGCATTCTTTTACCTCTTCCCAAGGAATCTGTATGAATAGAAGGGGATCCCTGAGCAAGGAGACCACCTGGATCAGCAACGGGAGTTTCGCTGCCTGTCAATTTGGCCCATGGGGGCTGAGGGAGATAGCAATCTGACCTGCCAGCCAATTCTAATTTTCCATGGTATATGTCTAGGTCTGTGATGATGCAAGCTCCGCCCTCCCTTGAAAAGAACACCTTGCAGAATGTGGCATTGGTGCATAACTATCTACTTGAGAATATCTTTAAAAGATTGGGTTTCTACCTCCTGGTGTTTATAGAGAGATGCCTGGTGAAAACTGGAAGCTAGAAGAGTGACTGAACTCGAATTCAAGCGTTGTCACTGAAGTGTTCTTGCCCCAGTGACCTACATACCTCTTTGCCTCTCTCCACCACCCCCCAAACCAGATTGAATTATGCAAAATAGTAACAAAGCAGAATACATTATGCAACGCTAAAGAAATTGTGCATATCTGCATAATTTATACAGGTCACAGAATTGAATTTTTCCTTGTGTACAACTTGGGTTGCTTCTTGTGTGAGATATATGAAGTCGTGTATTGTGGCAACAGAGACGTACCTAGACTCCTTTGTGCCCAGAGGTGCTGTTTTGCGCTGAAGATTAAGGGGGCCAAACATGCGTCACATCATGCGCTTGGTGTGCGTCGTGTGAGTGTGACATCATATGAGACCAAGCGAGGAGCCCAGTGTGGTGCAGCTTCAATGGCTGGTGGCTCCTCCTCTCTTGCACTTGGCCTCCTCCACCCCCTCAACATTGAGAGGGCCTGACCCCCTGCCAACTTATATTGAGGGGACTGAAGACACCTCAGCTCTGTAGAGTTGGCTCACCTGCTTGCGCCCTCGGCAAGTGAATGTATCAGTGCCTCCAAAGCTGGGAGAGACCATGTACCAGAAACTCAAAAAGCTTGCTTTTGGTTGCCTTTTGCTTTTACTGACTGCACAAATGGACTCTGACTTGCCTGGATGGAGGACACAGTGATGTCTGTGTAAAATCTCTGGCTTTTGTGTAATAATAATAATAATAATAATAATAATAATAATAATAATAATTATACTCTGCCCATCTGGCTGGGTTTCCCCAGCCACTCTGGGCGGCTTCCAACCAAATATTAAAAACAATACAGCATCAGACATTAAAAACTTCCCTTAAAAGTTGTCTTTTAAAAGTAAAATAGTTGTTTATTGCCTTGACATCTGCTGGGAGGGCATTCCACAGGGCAGGTGCTGCCACCGAGAAGGCCCTCTGCCTGGTTCCCTGTAACTCACTTCTCACAGTGAGGGAACTGCCAGAAGCCCTCAGTGCTGGACCTCAGGCTGAACGATGGGGGTGGAGGCGCTCCTTCGGGTATACAGGACCGAGGCCATTTAGGGTCAGCACCAACACTTGGAATTGTGCTCGGAAATGTACTGAGAGACAATGAAGATCTTTCAGAACCGGTGTTATATGGTCTCAGTGGCCACTCCCAGTCACCAGTCTAACTGCTGCATTCTGGATTAATTGCAGTTTCCGAGTCACCTTCAAAGGTAGCCCCACGCAGAGCGCATTGCAGCAGTCCAAGCAGAAATAACTAGAGCATGCACCACTCTGGCAAGACAGTCTGCGGGCAGGTAGGGTCTCAGCCTCTGTACCAGATGGAGCTGGTGGACAGCTGCCCTGGACACAGAGTTAACCTGCGCCTCCATGGACAGCTATGAGTCCAATGTGTGACTAATATGCAGGCTTTTCTGCAAAGTTAAGAGTCACATCCATTGCCTTTCATGTGTATTACCAGCACTGACCCTGCTCGGCATTGAGATGCAGTCCTGGGAGGCTTGCCCACAAGCAAAAGTTGCCCGTGGAATGGAAAGGGGCCCATCACCACAATGCATTTTAAGCTATCTGGTCTTTTCTTCCCTATCTTCCAAGAATTTTCCTAAACAAAAGAAATGGTCTTTCCAATGGCATCTAAAGAGTGTGCTAAGAGGAAACAAAAACTGCACCAGGAACCATAGCCTATTGGCACTTTAAGCCACCAACATTGTTTATTGTTGTGTGAACCTTTCTCTTGTTTGCTCAACGAGGCTGTTGACCTTATCCCAACCAATATAATCTGGACAAGTTGTTTGGGTTGAAATCTGCTCCCTGTCCTGCTTTGAAAGTCTGTAGAACTGAGAGAATTCAGCAGTCAGCATGTCCACTAGAATTTATAGTTTTGTGTCAAACATACGAGTCTGGCTTGTGTTAAGATCTATCCAGGGTTTTAACTGAGCCAGTTACATGGAATTTTTGTGTGTGCAGGGGTGTGTTTGAGAGAGCTTGATGTCGGCAGCTAAAGGAAACTGTAATTGTCACTGAACTTAGAGCTAGACATTGCAGGAAGACAGCAATGAAAATAGCAGCCCATGAGCAACTATACTTCCCATCACATCTAGTAAAACTAAAAGTAGCACACTGTGCGTTTCCCTGCCTCCATATCATAAGTTGCTTCTGAGGGGAGCAAGAAATCTCCCAGGTGGGATAAAACTACATTGTGCCATCAATTTCTTTAGTACCAGGGTAGCCAATCTGGTGTTTTCCATCAGCCTCAGTCAATACAGCCAATGGTAAAGGAAGATGGGAGTTGTAACCCTACAACATCTCAAGTAAAACATTTTTTCCAGCCAGAACTCGGTTCTGGCAACTCTCAGGTGGGCGTCATTGCCATTATAAGTGATCAAGGGAGGTGTTCATAGTAAGTTCCAGCACCTTTCCCCCCCTAGAAAGATAGCACTGATCCAAAGGGCCACAAGCTCCCCATCCCTTGTCATTGTCCCTTGGATTTACAGAAGCCGTCCCAGTTTCACAACATAAAAATACAAAAAGAAAACACAAAATACATAAAAAAACAAACCAAGAAACCCATAACCCTGCTCCAACAAAGATGTTTTAAAGGCCACAGAATGTTCAATCAGCCCAAGACTGATTGTTATAGAGAAACATATACATACAACCTGGTACCCTGCAGATCATTTGGACCACAACTCCCATCAACCCCCAGCCAGGATGACCAGTTGTTGGGAATGATGGGAACTGTAGTCAAAGACACCTGGAGGGCAGCAGGCTGGGGAAGCCTGGCCAGAGTAGGTCAGCTGAGTTAAATGTTTGGGGATCATCACCCTGCCAATCATTAGATTTAATAATATTGAGCAAAAGTGCCTTTTCATGTGACACCTTATTGAAAATTCTCATTTCCTTCCTTGGCCAGCATTGGAGTTCATGAATTGATAATCTTATCTTTAAAATTGTGTACCCCTTTCCATATCAGCCAACTTCATCTTAGCATATTTATGCTGCTACATTAGTTTATATTTGCTGCAAAGTGTATGAACTTTAGCAGGGTTTACTATGTTTCCAGAACATATCTGATTTTTTTTTACCCCCTTCGCCAAGGATCCAAAATTAAGAATTTCAGGGAGGATCACAGCTACTGTTTTTCATTTGGAAGGTGCCTCATCGGCACCCAAAGCTAACATCAGTGTTAATATTTGCTGCTCTTGATCAGATGAGAGAAAGGAAATTAAATGTTTAGAAGAAGGAAATTATTTGCTAGCCTCCACCTCACCTAGTGAATAGCAACGGCATGTTGTCTGCCCCCTTGGTTGTAGAAGGAATCTGAGAGGCTAGCTCAAACATGTAGACCATCGCCCAAATCCAGATATCACGATGTTGCAGTAGTAGAAATTTAAGGTGCAGCTTTCCTATACCAAACATATAATGAGGGGTGGGCAGGGGGAAGACCATTCATTCTAGTATAGCCCAGAATTACACCTTATACCAGCTCGAGACCACATAACACTGGTCTTGAAAGACCTACATTGGCTCCCAGTACGTTTCTGAGCACAATTCAAAGTGTTGGTGTTGTCCTTTAAAGCCCTAAACGGCCTCGGTCCAGTATATCTGAAGGAGCGTCTCCATCTCCAATGTTCTGCCCGGACACTTAGGTCCAGCACCGAGGGCCTTCTGGCGGTTCCCTCACTGCGAAACGTCAAGTTACAGGGAACTAGGCAGAGGGCCTTCTTGGTAGTGGCACCCACCCTGTGGAACGCCCTCCCACCAGATGTCAAAGAGAAGAACTACCACAAGATTTTTAGAATACATCTGAAGGCAGCCCTCTTTAGGGAAGTTTTTAATGTTTAACAGACTACTGTATTTTAATGCTTTGTTGGAAGCCGCCCAGAGTGGCTAGGGAAACCCAGCCAGATGGGCGGGGTTTAAATAATAAATTCTATTCTATTCTATTCTATTCTATTCTATTCTATTCTATTCTATTCTATTCTATTCTATGGCTGTTGGAGGCAGAGCTTTCTTTCCAGCAAGGGCGACACCAAGAATTTCAAATTTGTAGACTCAGAATCAGATCTTTTTATTTTGCATTTTATTTTCCATTATTTGAGCATGCAAAACAGTTCTGTTCTGTTTTGCTTTGCTTTTTAAGGACTTCAGACTTGCTATTCACCTTGCCATTTGGGTGAACGTGAATTGGTTTTCTCAGGTCTAAAGTGTTAATGTCTGCTCACATAGCACATATAATGTACACGGTGGCATAGCAAATCATAAGTCTCATTTTGGCATAAGCCACTTACTTCCAACCCTTTGGCAGATGGAAGGAAGGCGAGAACTCTTGAGTCGCCTGCAGGCACAGACATTACCATCCACAGTCCTGCCCGGTTTCCCTGAAAAGCTTTCATTCTTGTTAGGGGAATGCCAAGAGCTGTGATTCCCATTTATAGCAGGTCATCCGTGATTGCTTGCCAGACTCCTTTTCAGGAGTTTATAATTGGCTTGAAAGCTTTCTTAGAGCACACATGGCATCGCTGGGATCTCCTCCAAGACTCCGTTTCAACTCCACTTAAGAGCTGAAACAACATTTCAGTTCAGTTTGAAATTCAACGGCCTACAGTACAAGAAGCAGCAACCTAGATTAGCAGATAAAGTAACTGCTGCTTTGCAGTGCAATCCTATACTGGTTTACTCAGAGTTAAGCCCCACTGAGTTTGATGACTTGCAGCCATGTCTTGCTCCAGAGACATCCCACTGCCCTATCACCACCACCTTCTCAGACAGAGATGGCCAAACACAATGGACACTGCACTGTTTGCTATGGGGTAGTGCTAATAGACACTGCTCTCAATTTCTGTTCTAGATTTGGAGCTGCAAACCTGAAAAACACATGAGATTATTCAGTGAATAGCCAGGTAGTGAATATGCTTTGTATTAGGGCATATGTTTGCATTGTGGGAATGTCACCAGACTCTCCAAGTATCCCCATTTTCCAGGGACAGTACTGGATTTACAGAAGTTGACCCAGTTTCTGATATGATCCATGAATTTCCCGCTTTTCCTTAGGACGTCCCTATTTTCATCGAAGATAAGTTGGAGGGTATGGTAGGACGTCCCAATTTTAACTGGAGAAATGTTGGAGGGTATGGAGTTATGCAACCCCCTGGAGCCAAGGAGATAAGGAACTAAGCAGCCTTTAGAAGACATCTGAAGGTAGCACTGTATAGGGAAGTTTTTTGATGTTTAATGTTTTATTATGTTATTATTATTATGTTGGAAGCTGCCCAGAGTGGCTGGGGCAACCCAGTCAGATGGGCGGGGTATACATTTTTGTTGCTGTTGTTTAGTCGTTTAGTTGTGTATGACTCTTCGTGACCCCATGGACCAGAGCACACCAGGCACTCCTGTCTTCCACTGCCTCCCGCAGTTTGGTTAGACTCATGTTAGTCACTTCGAGAACACTGTCCAACCATCTCATCCTCTGTCGTCCCCTTCTCCTTGTGCCCTCCATCTTTCCCAACATCAGGGTCTTTTCCAGGGAGTCTTCTCTTCTCATGAGGTGGCCAAAGTATTGGAGCCTCAGCTTCAGGATCTGTCCTTCCAGTGAGCACTCAGGGCTGATTTCCTTCAGAATGGAGAGGTTTGATCTTCTTGCAGTCCATGGAACTCTCAAGAGTCTCCTTCAGCACCATAATTCAAAAGCATCGATTCTTTGGCAATTAGCCTTCTTTATGGTCCAGCTGTCACTTCCATACATCACTACTGGGAAAACCATAGCTTTAACTATAAGGGATTATTATTATTGTTATTATTATTATTTGAATAGGACATCCCTATTTTCATTGGAGAAATGTTGGGTGGTATGTTGAAGATGATTAGTAACTTTTCCATCCCAGCCTATAACTTTTGAAGCAATTATCATATGGCATTTAGTTAGTTTGTTGTGAGCCTTCATGTTCCTTTCAGTGCCTACCAGGAACATGGTACTGAACATGGAGACTTGCAGCATGGAGGTCAGATTCTGTGTACTATGTGTGCTGGGGACTTCGTGGTTATAACTTGTCGTACTTAAAAACATCATCAGTGGTTTTGGCTCCTAGTCAAATTCACTGAAACATAGTAAATCACTGGTGTGGAGAATTGTGATCTAGAATATTTGTTGCAGAATAATCAATGCTTTTGGAATCCTAGGCTCAAGTTTCTTTTTCTGTAGAGCTCTGAAGAAATGTTTCCTGTAAAAAAAATTTAAGAAATAATGGAACACATATACGTATATAATTCTTGGTTGAAAAGAATAACAAACATATCTTTTAAAAAAATAAAGCCTAATTTTATGAGACTAGTATACTGTCTGGAATATGTGATAACATATGGAAAGTATTTGAAATCATAAAACAGGCTTGCCTTAATAATCTTTTTCATGTATACACATTTTTATATATTGCTGCATATAACATATGGCTTCTTAAAAAGTATACAGAGATATTCATTAGGCACATCTCTGGGGTGCTGTATTTCAAAGAGAACTCAGTGCTTATGAAAGCTGCCATACTGACAAGGGTGAAGGTTAACAGTCGTGCACTATCAACAGTTGTAAGAAAGCCCATGCCAGAGCCACAGATATCCAAACGACAAGTCAAGCCCATGTATATATTACAGAGTGAAAATGGTTTTACTCTTGAGAGTGTCTGGAGGTGATTGGAGGATGGATGGCAGCTAACAGACTGAGGTTGAATCCTGACAAGACAGAAGTCTTGTTTCTGGGGGACAGACGGTGGGCAAGTGTGGGGAACTCCCTAGTCCTGAATGGAGTCACTGTGTCTCTAAAGGCCCAGGTGCATAACCTGGGAGTCATTTTGGAGGTTAATTCTGGTTAGATTAATACTGTGTCTAGGGTGGTTCTGTCTGGTATGCAGGCAGAGACCCTACCTGCCTGTACACTGCCTTGTCAGAGTGGTACATGCCCTGGTTATCTCCTGCTGCGACTACTGCAATGCGCTCTACATGGGGCTACCTTTGAAGGTGACTCAGAAGCTACAAGTAATCCAGAATGCAGCAGCTGGACAGGTGACTGGGAGTGGCCAGTCCCACCGGTCCAGAATGACCTACATTGGCTCCCAGTACATTTCCGAGCACAATTCAAAGTGTTGGTGCTGACCTTTAAAAACCTAAACAGCCTCAGCCCAGTATAGCTGAAGGAACACCTCCACCCCCAACATTGAGGCTGGACAGTGAGGTCCAGCTCCAAGGACCTCTCCCATCAAATGTCAAGGAATAACTATATAACCTTTAGAAGACATCTGAAGGCAGCCCCAAATAGGAAAGCCTTTTAATGTGCAATGTTTTTTACCCAAGGTGTCATGGGCTTTGAAGACACTCGAACTCAGGACGCAAGGGAGAAACGTGCTAAGAGGAAGGTACGCTTGGCAAATCTACACCGTGATCAACTCCCACCCAGAAACCAATGTCCCCACCATAGCTGTCAACGTTTCCCTTTTTTTAAGGGAAATTCCCTTATTCCACATAGGATTCCTTGCAAGAAAAGGGAAAAGTTGACAGCTATGGTCCCCACTGTGGAAGGATGTGTGAATCCAGAATTGGCCTCCGCAGTCACATATGGACTCATAGTTAAAACCATGTTTATGGAAGACAATCTTACTCAGCTATGAGTGATCGCCAAAGAAGAATGTTTTATTATGTTTTTATATATGTTGGAAGCTGCCCAGAGTGGCTGGGACAATCCAGTCAGATGGTCAGAGTAGAAATAATATATTTATTTATTTATTATTATTGTGATTATTGTGATCTCTCCCAAAGAGCTCTTGGTTGGGGCTAAAGATCACTGAAGTTTTATTGCTCACACATAGACCCAAAATGTAGGTTTCATATGGGCAGAGACAATGGGAGTTGGAGTCTTCCAACATGCAGAGGCTCACAAGTTCCTCATCTCTTCACAATTTAGCTTGCTTACTTCATTTCTTCAGTTTAAGACTTGTTCAGTAGATGACCACAGCATTAGGTGGTAGCATGCTTGAGTAAGTCATTATAGATCAAGCACCACAGATAGAAAATTTCTACTATTTGTCATTGCTTAAAACACAATGTTTTTCAGTCAGACCAATGGACAAATTCAGGTATGACTCACGAGGGGATGAGTCATCAACCAGTGCTACTCCATGCATGAACCAGCTCCTTAATTTCCCAGACAACTGGGGACAATCAATATTGGCTTTTAAAGGGCAAATATTTCAAAGCCCAATGTGCCTGCCATTTTAATCATCTCATTTATAGGATTGCAAAAAGTTCTGCTTGGCATTTACCGGATATGATAACAAGATGTAGACTAAAGCAAAGAGATGTTTTATCACTGCTGAATGAGTTAGAATGAAGATGGAAAGAAATTTTTACCAGATCACATTTGAAAAATTAAAGCAACAAAGCAAGGCTACTTCTTATTTAATTTGTGGAGCAATGATTTACTGAACAAATCTCAATGTGGTATGTACCTTAGTTGCAGTCTTGAAAATATTGAGCTTTTCTTGTCAGCTTTCAGCTGATCACATATGTTTTTTCTGACCTAATTATAGCTTCTGAGTACCTCCCCCTCTCTTTCCAGGTTGGATGCTCCCCTACAATTTTAGCCTAAACTTAAGAGACCTCCAAGACAGAGAACTACTGTAGCATTAGAGCTTTTCAGAGTAGAAAAAGGGGATCCAGCAAGTGCTTTGTTGAAATGTTGCCTTCATGCCCTCCAACATTTCTCTGATGAATATAGGGATGTCCTATTCCATAATATAATAACTATTATTTATACCTCGCCCATCTGACTGGGTTTCCCAGCCACTCCAGGCAGCTTCCAACATATTTTAAAACATAGTAAAACTTTAAACATTTAAAAAACCTTTCCTATCCAGGCTGCCTTCAGATGACTTCTAAAGGTTGTATAGTTACTTATCTCCTTGGCTTGGGGGTCGCATAACTCCATACCCTCCAACATATCTCCAGTGAAAATAGGGATGTCCTAAAGTAGAGTTTTCCAAACTTGGGTCCCCAGCCGTTTTTGGACTACAACTCCCATCATCCCTAGCTAGCAGAACCAGTGGCCAGGGATGATAGGAATTGTAGACCAAAAATAGCTGGAGACCCAAGTTTGGGAAACCCTTTCCTAGGGAAAAGCTGAACATTCCAGAGTCAAATCATAAACGGGGAAGGCTTCTGTAAATCCAGGACTGTCCCTGGAAAATAGGAACACTTGGAGGGTCTAAGATGATCAAAAAGAAAATCTCTCTCTTTTTTTTTTTGCCGATCCAACGTTTCTCCAAAGAAAATAGGGACCTCCTAGCCTTTGCCATCATTTCACTATAAGGCCATCATTTCAGGGTAATAAAACTGAGCTATTTTATAGGTATGTTTTAAGTGTGTGTGTGTTTTAAAAAATAAACATTTATTTCATATCTCCATGACAACACGAGTACTATAAAAACAGAGCAGCATATTTTTAATGCATTTAAATAATTTGCATACCACTTAACTACAATAATCTCTAAGTGTTTTACAAGGATACAATTATTTTATTTTATTTTATTTATTTAAAAACTCGTTTAAAGCTATACAATCATACTTTACTTAAAATGCCTATGAAGGTGCAAGCTGGGCACTTCAGCAGTTGCAGAGATGATGGTGAGAGCACAGATTTTCAATATATTGAGGTACGCAAGTCATACAAGCTACTGAAAATACTGTGAGATCACTCCCCATCGGAGGTCAGTTGCAGTAGCTATCCCTGTGGTGGTTTTAAGCAGATGTACTCATACTCATAGCAGATCCTGTATGAAGTGGTCTTAAGACTAAAACGTTGACATAAGTACTTTACTGAACTATCTCAGAAGCAGAAGATGAAATAACCCAGATGCTAAAACTGTTTCTCAAGGTCCAAGTTGGACAATATTCTATCCCCATCTCTCAATTTGGGTTTGATTCTCTGCTGAAAACATCCTTACGGCGCTCACAGAAACAACTCACAATTACATTCTCTTGGACCTTGGGGAGGCTTGGAGAATGCATGGTATTTGGAGACCTGTAATTCTGAAGCATGACTTGAAGACCAGGTCATGCCAGCTATTGTAACTGGAACCAAAGGCAAGAATCACCTTCATCCTCAACTTGAGCAAGAAAGTAAATTGTCTTAGACATCAGAACACATAGCCCTTCTCATACCTCATGTTCTCTTCTTCCCAAGCCATGCTTGAAAGGTATCACCAGACGGGAGTTGATTCCCGTCTGGGAAAGTTCCAAGGACATTATGTTTCCATAGCTGGATGGCGGCCCACAAAGCAAACACCAAGAAAGTGTGCTTATCCTCCTCATTTAGTACCTGCTGCCAGATCTACTGCTCCTTAATCGTACAAAATTCTGCTTCACTTTGAAGCCCTTGGCTGCACTGGATCAAGCTGTCTCCATATTTCCTTTCATAATTAAGTCTCCTTCAATGCCAGCTCTGTACTGTACTGGCTGCAAATGGTCTAATTTGTAAGGAATGGACGTATCTGATTTCATTGCTTACACGTAGATTTTCACTCTCCATATCAAAGAACAGAGCCTAGCATCAGAAAGCAAAGTTTGAGTCAGTCTAAGCTTAGTTGAGCTGGTGCCAGTTGCCACACTAAGCAAACTATGATCTGATTTTTTAAATAGGTTTTGTGTGTTGTGCAATGCCGAGCACTTGGAAAACTGGAAGGTAAGGGTCCTGTTCTTGTTTCCATTGTAAGTGCTTCCTCCAAATACTTAAAGCATAGAAAGCTGCGAAGACTTGAGCTTCTAGGTGGATTATATATGAAACTGAAATACGTTCCAATCAGTGCTCAGTTCTGCCACCCTGAAATAATTTGCTTTTCCATATGGAAGTCATTAATCTTTAAGTGTCGTGTATTTGATTTGCTTTAGCAATGCTAAGACATCGATGCCATACTATATTTCTAAATTTAGTTTCTGGGCCCAATTCAAAGTGCTGATTTTGACCTATAAAGCCTTAAACGGCTTGAGACTGCAATACCTCAAGGACCGCCTCTTTCCATATGAACTTACCCGGACCCTAAGATTATCTTCTGAGGCCTTTCTTCATGTGCCTCTTCCTCGAGAGGTTTGGAGGGTGGCAACACGAGAATGGGCCTTCTCTGCAGTGGCTCCCCATCTGTGGAATGCTCTCCCCAGGGAAGTTCGCCTGGTGCCTTCATTACACACCTTTAGGTGCCATGCAAAAATGTTCCTTTTTAACCAGGTCTTTGGTTGACCTGATTTACATCCTATGCCCTTTTAAAATGTGTGGGGGGGTGTTGGGGGGAGTTGACTTGTTGTTTTTATTTTTATTAGGTATTTTATAGTTTTATATCTTGATTTTATTCTGTGAACGACCCTGAGACCCCCGGGTATAGGGCGGTATATAAATCATCATCATCATGGGAACTTGTGGTCCTCCAGATATTGCTGGACTACAAATTCCATCATTCCTGACCATTTGTCCTCCAGGCTGGGGCTGATTGAGAGTTGGAGTCCAGCAACTGCTAGGGGAGGGACAAATTCCCCATCACTATAGTTCATGATCCTCTGTCCTCATTATCTTTTAGTCCTCGTGTTGGAACATGAGCAAGGCAGATGTTTTCAGACTACTGCCATCACTGGGTGGAAAGTGCACCATGTATGTGCTAAGTCACCAACAAGGAGTTGGGGCTCGCTCTGCACATTTCCACCTGCCCCTATGCTTATGCCTTCAGCGAGGTAGATGGCAGGATGAATACAAGTGTAAATATGGATAAGAAAGCCAACACAAATATCTTCACAACTGGACTTCCATATATATTATATATATATATATATATATAGAGAGAGAGAGAGAGAGAGAGAGATCATTATTATATATATTATATATATATATAAAATATCATTATAATTAGCAGATATTGATGGTAATTAGAGCCTTAACTAATTGAAATCCTCCTAATTGCAATTCACATTAGAGATAGTTACTAATATATGCAATTATTGGCAGCATTGTTGATTTCTTTGTCATGTAGAGAATCCCTTTCTCAGATAAGGTGCCAGTCTCCAAAACCGAATAGCTAATCCATTCTCTTCTGACTTTCCTCTTGTCAGCACCTGTAGAAGCCAATCCCTTTGTTCTCTTCTCCTCTGTTCTTGGAGTGCGGCCGGCTGCCAGATCAACAGAAATTGGTGCCATTGGCAAAAATTGAATTGGAATAAAGCCCCTCACATCGATCTTGGACAGAGGTCAGGGATGGATGAAAATCCGGATCTGCAAAGGTTGTCCTTTATCCACAGTGAAAGTGGAAATAGATGGGTGCTGCCAGTTTTAACAAACCAGTTGTAGCATTCTGCAGCTACCAGCTTAATATCCAAACAAAAGCCCACATCCAGTGCCAACCAATTCATCTGTTACCATGGCAGCACATATGCCATTCTGCTGTGGCATCTTCATATACTGCCCCAGGGATGATGGAATCACATGAGCAGAGCCTATGTCATATTTCCTTCAATTCAGATTTGATGAATTTAAGAACCCAAGGACTCACGTATTCCATCATCTTTTTTCCTGGAGTGACTTTAACCTTGTGGGTGGAATCCTACCAGGATCTCCATCATTTGTACTTCCAGAGGAATGTCATTCCTCTCTCTCTCTCTCTCTCTCTCTCTCTCTCTCTCTCTCTGTGTGTGTGTGTGTAACAGAGAAGGCTCTCTTGCCTCACCATAGTACAGTCAAAGCCCACCAATGATGTAACAAAAAGAGCCCCTCCCAAATTCTGGGACCAGTGTTGGTTCAATGGTATGGGAGAAGGCACTTCATAAGGTTCCCATGCACTTATCCTAGTTTTATACTGATCTTTACACAGTAGCAGTGAAAGATTTACTTATCAATTAAGTCCTCAATCCATTTGCTTTCAGCAAATATTGATGTAGAAATGTGGAGTCATTAAGACGAGATACATTTATATGTTTGACCATCTAAAATCTGTTTCCTGACATTTCTCATCATTCCAAGTACCTTTTATAGCAAAATAAAAAAGCAATGTGGCATAAATATACCGTTCTGTCTCAGAAGATTGGCAATATATGCAAGTTTCTAACTTGGGGGTATATGCTATGCTCATGACAATGAGGCAGAACAAGCTGGAGAAATCCATCTCGTAGGGCTGATTTGCTAATCAGAAGCAGAATCTGGTTTAGCGCTGTGCGAGCAGCGTGCACATACTGGGCGCTGAGCTGAGGGGGTGCCATTTCAAAGCCTGTGACCAGAAGGAGATATGAGGCTCTGACAGGGTCCTAAAGTCCTCCCACCTCCTTCCCAAAGCCTACTTAGTGCTTTTCCAGCTTTGGGAAGGAGGTAGGAGGGGTCTAGGACCCTGCCAGAGCCTCACACCTCCTTCCCAAAGCCAGACGCCTCCTTACCCATTTTTGGGAAGGCAGCACAGGTACTTGGGGTGGGGGCACCAGATTTTGGGCACACTCAGGGCAACCTTGTACCCAAGCCTGCCACTAGGGCTGAGCAATATATTGATATATCATCCAAAACTGGTTTGAAGTCCATATTATGGTATCAGTCTCAGAGTTTTTGACCTGGCAATATCATTGGGAGGGGGGTGCTATGCAAAAATCACAATGTGGGAAAAACAATGAGGCCAGCCAATGCTTCTCTCGATTCTTGCAGCCCCTGTTAACTCTGCCATCTCAGCTTTTCCCTGCCTCCTGCAGGGGAAGCGAATCACAAGAGCAGGAGCCAGCAAAAATCACAACACAGAGAAAACCATGAAGCCAGCCTATGCCTCTGCATAGCTCCATCCTTCTCCCCCCCCCTTCCTCCTCTTCCTCCTCCTCCTCCTCTTCTTCTTCTTCTTCAACCCTGCCCATCTGGCTGAGTTTCCAGTCATCATGATATATCAGTATATTGTGATGTTTAGCTGGTGATGTATCATGATGTTGAAAACCAGATATCACCCGCCATAATCAGAGGTGTTGAATGAGCTCATATTTGACAGCTGAAATCTCTTGTGCTTCATCCATTAAGGAGATTCATTCAGTGGCCTTTTGTGCTACCCATCTCTATAAGTGGTGCCATAGCTTTGGATCATGGTCCCTAGAGAAGCCCAACTTACCTAGCTGAAGAAAACAGATGAGAACTGATCTGAGAACTGAGTTTCCTGCAGAGAATTCTCTCACTTGGCTAATTCATCAGGCAGTGGCTTTAACTTTACAGGAGAGCTGAAACCTGCTTTTCCTTGCCATCGTGCAATCAGGAGCACACTACCTGCCCCTGACCAATTCTCAAATATGATGTCAGGTATGGGGCAAGTGGGCACATTTTGGAGAAAATGACCCCATGGTCAAATTTGGTCCATGGTCTGCAGGATCCCCATCACTGTACTACACTTTCAGAGATTGTTAGGCTGGATCTACATTGATCTTCTAACATTATTAAAGATGACGTGCTATAACATTTAATGGCAGTTTCCCTTTGCCAGTGGCTCACTGCTCAGCATCGCCCTCTGGTGTCACATTTTAATAACACATTTTTAACGTTATAAACCACAAGTGTAGATCCGCCCTTAGTGTCTTAACACGTTGCTCATTTTAAATAAGGTTTGCTTTTGTGTTGATCAGGTTTTATTGTGTGTTTTATCTTCTGTACATCGCCTTGAGTTCTTTGAGAAGCAAACGGCAATTATAAAGTTTTTTAACTGAGTTGTTTTTTAATAAACTGACTTAATATGTAGCTCTCGTGATCAATTTGGCAGATCAATTTCCCAAGAGACTGCTAATCTGATGGAGGCGATGGTCAGCTGTAGGGGCATCGTGTGAACTGGAATTATGAAATGGAAATCGGAATGTGAGATGGGAGGGAGAGGAAGAATGAGCATGGGCAGCTAAGATCTGATGACTCAGTACAACATGAGCTATGCCATTCGGCAACGCATATCTCTGGGCCCCACAATCCGTTAATCTTTTGCCTTCTGGTACTTTTGTAATTATACACTAAACCTATATTGAAAGGGAGTGTCTGGGGACTAATTTATTAATGTTGCAGCATGTGGAGATGTAGAGCTGCAAGGCAGAACAGTTTTGCAGAACATAATTATTAATTTATATCCCGGAACATAAAAGAAACATTGCACATTAACAGCGCCACGATTGGGAAAGGGAGACGGATGAGGAGGTGCTTGGAATGCACACACAGAGGCTCCCCTTGGACATTGAAATGAAAGTGTGTAAGTCTGAGACTGTCACAACCCAACCTTTGTGCACATGAGCTGAGAGCACTGCCTTGAACATGCCCAATGACTTTCCCTTGCAAGGGAAGATTTGTATTAGTGGGCGTATTTTCATTTAGGAATACTCCTTGACTGTTACTGGCCTCCTCCACTAAGGACCACCTGATATGCACCCCAAAGAGCCTTAAGGGATGCCTGAAAGCCCATGCTCTAGGCACCCTGTGCCCCCCAGGTGGCTGAAAAGTAGGAGATACCTGGAGAAAAGGGGAGGCAGAAAGAGATACGGGGGAGCTACACACTTTTGGCTCTGACCAGTTTCGATTACTGCCCCAAACAGATTACCTCGCAGAAACACAACTCTCAGGAGTGGGGTAGGAGGAAGATTACCCATCCCTGCTCTAGGTAACATACTTTTGAGATTATGTTTCTCCCTCCACATGCCAACTTTAAAAAAAGAAAAGGAAAGAGTTGTGTATGTTCATTTATGAAAAAGTAATTGAATTCCTCTGTGGAGGTTTTTCCCCCTTAGGACAGATGTTGACACTTAACCATGTAAACGAAGACTAAGCAACAATCAGCTTGGAGTCATGCAGAGGGCCCACTGTTACCTCCAGATGCAAACTTCGGATGCCAGATGAATCCCAGATGCGCATTCCCACCGCCGGGGTGTACACAAAGAAGACTGTGTTTATTGTCACTGCAGGGCTATCTCAGCAGCAAGCCTCCAATTAGGCCAGGAGGCTCAGTTTCAAGCCGTTTACCCCACAAGGCTTTGACTTATCTGGAAGGTGCTTACATTGACGGACAAATGAAGGCTATATCTCCCATGGAGGGCAAGACCTGCAGTCAGTAATGCAGGCCTTGAATTATTGCCTTGCTTCTCTCTCACCAGTTTCCCTCTTGAAGTTACTCTACGCCTTCACTCAAGTGAATCATGTGAATTTTCAGTGTAATTGTAGACTTGGGATCGTGGCATTCAGTAGGTCTTCCTCCCACATAAGTGGGCATTAGATCTCCTATCTTCAAAGGGTGGAATGTTGCACTTGCTTTCCAGGAACACATATCCAAAGGGAAGTGGTGGTGCAAGACAGAAGTAACTTTTGCCCACATCATCACCATCATCATTTTTTATTTGTATGCCGCCTTTCCACAGTTAAGAAAAACAACAACAATGTTCAAGGCGGCTTACAGCATAACAAGATTTACATAATTACAGAAGTCATAAACAATGACCGCTCCCCGCTTAAAATGGGGGGCGCCCTTTGCGTGGACGCGTGCAGCCCCTAGATCCAGAGCGGCTCCAACAGCATAGGCTTGGCTTTGCCTTCCCTCAGGTGGGATACCTGGAGGTCTCCGCCTACCTCAGTCAGTTGTCCAATCCCACCTGGGGGAAGCGTTGCCAAGGAGACCAGGCCAGGTAGGGGAGGGATTACCTGCCCACACAATAGAGGGAGGATCTTACCTAGGAATCCTCACTTGGATTTACATAATTACAGAAGTCATAAACAATAAATAAACAACATCAAAAAAATACACAACCAAATGGGAAACAATTTCCACATAAATCAAACTCTAAAACTAAGACTACAGCATTAATACCACAGTTTAAAAAGACATAGGTAAAAAATAACAGCAATTTAAACAAAAAACAAAACAAAATTGACCCCTCTCTGCCCAGCAGCAGCAGCGGCAGCAGTCCTTTATAGAGCCCATCAGGCCCCGCCCTAGGCCAGGTGTTGAGTGGCAGGACTGGGGCCCTCAGGCGCTGAGCAGGGGAGTCCTCCTGGGTGGTAGCCGCAGCAGCAGTTCTTATATCGTATACCCTCCAAGTGCCCTGATTTTCCAGGGATGGTCCTGGAATTACGAAAGCCATCCTAGCTTCTGATTTGGCCCTGGAATGTCCCTAGTTCCCCTGCCAGTGCCACCATTGCTGAACTCAGGGAGATGGGTGAGCCAGAGTGTTGGCGGCTGTGGCAGCTGTGAGGGAGCATCCTGTTGGCTCTCCATGGCTGCCACTGCTGGCCTTCTCCCTTGGGCAGCTTGTAGAGGCTACTGGAGAGTGGATGAGGAGAAGGAGAGGCTGCAGCCACTGAGGCCGAGCCCGACATGATGCACTGGCTCTGAGGGGCAGGCAGAGGGCAGGGCTGCCCTGGGCGGGAAGAAAAGAGGAGCAGAGTGGAGTGCAAGGAGTGGTACTTGCCCTTCTTCTGATAGGAAATGTTCTGTGGTAGGGGGAGAACTACAAAAAAATGGGGGGTTGAGGAGCAGTGGCGTAGCGTGGGTTGTCAGCACCCGGGGCAAGGCAAGTAATTTGCGCCCCCTAACCCGTGGATTTGCGCCCCCTAACCCATGGATTTGTGCCCCCTAACCCTAACCCCCAGATGTTGCGCCCGGTGCGGCCGGCCCCCCTGCACCCCCCATGCTACACCACTGTTGAGGAGTGTCAGTTGAGGGGAGTGAGAAATGTCCCTATTTTCAACTGAGGAATGTCAGAGTGTATGCATATTCGGTTCAAGAATCCATTTTGGCCAAGTAGGAAAGTAGAAGTGGATGATGACTTGCAGAGAGGCCATTTTTCCCAATGCAGCACCGTTTTACAGCTTCCACTATTAAATCGGAATATCTTCCAACACTTTTGAATCAAACTTTCTACCTGAGCTGTTTGGGGATTTTTTTTATACATCATTTCCACAGCGAGATGTATTAATGCATACAGACCTGACCCAGTTCTGTTCCGACACCTCTTCTTCAAAGGCAGCTGCCACATCCCAGTTCTGTGCCAGTTACAAATGCTCAACACTTCACAGTGGGCTGCCAGTGTCACGACAGCATCGGCAGACATGAAAAAAGTCCAAACGATGCAAAGAAAGAAAGTTAGAACTGAAGAAAGTGATATCTGAAAGCCCGAGTTCTATCTACAGAGTGGCATGCATCTATACGGACTCTTTGAATTTTTAAGAAGTTCGGATTGTTCTCCGCTAAAAATAATAAGATCGGAACCCTGTGTGCCAATTTCTATATGTAAATCCTGGTGTGCAGAAGTTTTCTATCTTGCTTGCTAAATTTTAAAGTGAATTCAGTGCAAACACATCTACTTACCTACATGGTTGCACTTGCACTTTGTGCTTTATTTAGAAGGTTAATTCGGTGGTTGGATTTCAGGATCGTGGCCAAAATACGCCGTTCCAGATGAGAATTCTCAACTAATCAGGAAACGGAGCCTGTCCAACATCTGGCTTGTGTTAGTGAGTAGCCGTGTGTCTGATGACGGGGGAGCTCTCAGTGTGGGGGCAGCGGCAGGCCCTTAAAGCACAGCCACTCAATTTTGTGTGGGATTACAGGGCTGGCTAAGGTCGCCATTAATGTCAGAGTGGATCCTGACAGGGGGGAATCTTGAAATGATGATTTCCTGCTTGAAATTCCTGGACCGCTACTTAGAGACAAGATTAGTTAGCGCAAAGGAATGACTTGGTGCCTCTGCAGTTGGGTTACTCGGGGCATTCTAGCTTCTACAGCAGGGGAAGGTTAACCTGTGACCTTCTAGATTTCATAGAATCATAGAGATAGAAGGGACCACAAGCGTCATCTAGTCCAACCACATGCAATGCAGGAATCTTTTTGCCCAATGTGGCCCTCGAATCCACAACCCTGAGATTGAGAATCTCTTGCTGTTGTGCTCCATTTCCCATCAGCCCCGTCCATCATGGCCAACGGTCAGGGGTGATGGGAGTTTCAGTCCAACTATGAGCTCTATGTGGCGCTTCCTTTGAACTTGAGCCAGAAGCTGCAGTTAAGGTAGAATGCTGCAGCACAATTGCTGACAGGAATGAGACCCTGATAGCATAGGAGACCTGTGCTCCGAGACCTGTACTGGTTGCTGATTTGCTACCGAGCAAAGTTCAAGGTGTTACTATTAGCAGATAAACCTCCTAACTCTTAAAGGTAACTGTCTCCCTGAAATAAATACCGGTAGTCCAGCATTTGAATTCACCTTACTGCCATCCAGGATCGCTGAGTGGTGGCTTTCTCTGATGTTAGAAGATGCTGGATGGAAATCTACTACCAATGAGATATTGCAATAAATATGTGGTTTTAGTGATTAGCTGCATTCTCCTAGGATTCAGAGTATCCCAAATCTGAAGTGCTGTTCAGTGCTTTAAAATGAAATTAGCTTTTAATTAGCTGCCGCTTGCACAAACAGGGAAATTCTTTGCAGAATGATGTAGCATCACATTATTCAGTTCCCCACATTTCCACATTTTAATACAAGTTTCTCCTACACATTTTTTGCAAAGCAATGTCCCCTAATACAATGCATTTCCCACTAACATACGCATTTACCCCACTTTACCCTACTATATGCATCTTTGTACATACTGCTTGGTTAGATAAATGCATTGCCAAATTCGAAGAAGCACAAACTTCACAGGATAACTTTGTTTTGTTTTGGAAACGGAGAATTAGGAGGGTTTGCCTTTAAATGCAAACTGAATTGAATTCATATCATATAATCTTGTGTTGCCTTTAATCCAATGCCTTTCAAGGGTCTGGTCACACATCAACGTCTGGGTAACCAAGAGATGCAAATGCAAGTATCAACCAGAATTTTCAAGTATTGCAGTTTGATGTGCTTTCCTATTCATCATATTCCTCTTTATCTGTCTGTAACTTTAGAAAGAAGTTTCCCAGTTTTTCAAAAGGAAAGTTTGGGGGACAGCTGCTGATTGCATAGTATTTCCTCCATTTATCTTGCCTTTTTCATTCCTTTTTTTTTTAATGATAATTCTCGTCTTCTGTAATCCTGTACAGCAACAACTGAAAGATGAACCATTCCTCTCTCTCTCTTGAAGGATAAAGATTTAAATACAACATCTTTCAAACAAAACAAGTTACAATTTCAACTAATGATGCAGAAACAGAAACAAAAAACTTTCCAACAACAAGAAAATGAATAGTTAGGGATGTTATAAATCTGATGCTGTTCACCCAGCAAACAAAAAACAGGGAGGTTTTCTATCAAGAAGACATGCACATTTAATCTCAGCTTACTTGTGAGAGTGACTTTGGACATAGCATGAGTTTATTGCAGGAAGAAGCTCTGCTAGGCAAGTTAAGTTATTTATTTGGATTTATATAGCCTTTTGAAAAAGGCATCAAGCCAATGCATCAGCCCTGCCCCCCATCTCTGTCTTAAGGACCAAAGTATGCATTATGGTTAACTTTAAACATGCTCAAACTGGCCACTTTCCTTTTGAAGAAGTAGAAAAAAGAAGCTGCAGGGTCTGATTCCAGAATGTTCTCCCAGGCTGGATCAGGCACCTGCATCAGATTCTTGCTGAAAATCCTACCCACCCACTCCCCACTGTTTATTTTCAATAAACTGTTTATTGAACATTAAGCAATTCAACAGTGCCATTAAGGACAAATAGGAACTGAGGGGAAAGATTTCCGGCAAGAAATTGTTGTAAAAACAAATGGGACTGCACGGTACACTGAGGTAGAAAACTGTCTGCAGGGCTAGTTGTAATTGTGTCTTTTGAAAAATGACTTAAAAGTCACCAAGTAAAAAATGGAGGGGGAGAATCATCTGAGCAAAACTGGGGCTGTGGTGCAAACTCAGGAAGTCGAATCATGATTTAATTGTGCTTCTGAGAGTGAAATTAGTAAACCATGGTTATCCCTGCACTTGTAAGTCGTACCTTGGAAGTAGAACAGAATCCATTCCGGAAGTCCGTTCGACTTCCAAAACGTTCGAAAATCAAAGCATGGCTTCTGATCGGCTGTAGGAAGCTCCTGCAACCAATCGGAAGCCACGGAAGCCCTGCCAGACGTTCAGCTTCCAAAAAATAGTTCAAAAACCAGAACACTCACTTCCAGGTTTTGATGTTCAGGAGCCAAAACGTTCGGGAACTAAGCTGTTCAAAAACCAAGGTACGATTGTAATGATAAAGCATGATTTCTGTGCTGGGGTTTTGTTTTACTGGTCTGGTGTTGATGTTACATGCACTATTACATCTGCAAACAGTAAGCCTGAATGACGTGTGTGTGTGTGTGTGTGTTGCTTTCCTTCCCACTGGAAACAACAAAATTTGCTTAAGACTGTAGTTTAGTTTCCATCCTTTGCTGTGTCAGCTTCCCTATGGCTGAATGTAGCAGGCAGATGTGTGCTTTGTGCCTTTTCCTCTCTCTGGCTTGATTTATCGGGGAGACCGCACACAGATGTGCAGGCGCTCCTACTTTAAAACATCTGGCATGCCCTGAAAGCACCATATATGGTGAACAAGGATGGTGTCTCGTGATGCTTGGGCACATTCCAGTCTTTCTCTTGTAGTGGCTGCGCAGAGCAAGTATCCTGGCTGTTATTAATAGGACGTCTTAAAAGAGGAGACACTTGATGCTGTGAGATGTGATTGACAGGTCTGCGCTCAGCGGCCCTGTCCTCATAAGGCTGGGATGAAGTGGGACCATTCCATCAGTGCCCCATCGCTATGCTGCCTGAACCTTACAAAGCACAGACTAAACAAAGCTGTCCAGAAAGAGGTCCAATGGAAAGTGATGGAGGGCAGGGGGAGAATCTTATTCATTTGAAGGGAAAGCCTTTTATGCCATTTACAAAAGACAAGACTTTAGAGCATTCACTATAAGTGAGGAGTTAATGGTAAGGGCTAAATGCTTTTAATACGATACGATAATCTTTATTGTCATTGTCCCATACAGAACAGCAAAATTGAAAAATCTACATAAAACATTCAAAATCCCAGCTATCCCAACGTGGTTAGCCCCCTAAAAACTCTGATACTCTATTTTTAAATACAATATACTCCCATAGAGACTCATTAAAGGTAAAGGTAAAGGGACCCCTGACCATTAAGTCCAGTCATGACTGACTCTGGGGTTGCGGCGCTCATCTCGCTTTACTGGCCAAGGGAGCCGGCGTACAGCTTCAGGGTCATGTGGCCAGCATGACTAAGCTGCTTCTGGTGAACAAGAGCAGCTCACGGAAACGCCGTTTACCTTCCCACCGGAGCGGTACCTATTTATCTACTTGCACTTTGACATGCTTTCGAACTGCTAGGTGGGCAGGAGCTGGGACCAAGCAACGGGAGCTCACCCTGTTGCAGGGATTTGAACCGCCGACCTTCTGATCGGCAAGTCCTAGGCTCTGTGGTTTAACCCACAGTGCGTTTAAAACCAAAATTGCATTTGGGTAGAAACTGTTTCTCAGGAGGCTAGTCCTAGGCTTTATAACCTTGTACCTTCTTCCAGAAGGCAGAAGCTGAAAAAGATAATTTCCAGGGTGCGCACTATCCTGCACTATCTCTGCAGCTTTCTTATGGCACCTGGAAACATAGATTTGATCCAAGGTGGGAAGAGTGCACCCAATTATTCTCTCCTCAGTCTTTACAACCCTGGACAGCATTGTTTTTTCCCTGACCATGCAGCTCCCAAATCATACACACAGACCATAATGCACATTTCCTCCCACCCCAATCCTGTGAAATGTAGTTGTCCCCTCACAGAGCTACAGTTCCCAGCACCCAAAACAAAGTTCACAGGTGTCTTATGGGGAAGTCATGTGCTTTTAGTGCACTTAAATCTCAGGGTTGTGGGTTCAAGACCCACATTGAGCAAAAGTTTCCTATATTGCAGGGGGGTTGGAATAGATGACCCTCGTGGCCCTTTCCTATTCTACAATTCTATATGAATCTAAATGTATGGTGTGGATGTCATCATTCAGAGTGGGAAGAGGGGGAAATCGCCATAAAATACTGGTTGATGCCAAACAGTTTTTTTTTAAAAAAAGGTAAATCACTAGGCAGAGAGATAAATACAGAACTATGTTTCTATTCAAATGCTCATCAACAGACCCAAGTGCTCTTCAACAGTTCCTAAATTGCAGAACTTACTGGCCACCATCCCAGAAGCTTGGAAAAGGTTTATGTCTTGCTCAGCAGTTGGGTACAAGGCTGCCTCCAGCACATTTCTCCCTGTGTCTCTCAGAGAGAGAGAGAAGACCTGTGTAAGCGTGTGGCCAAAGTTAAGCCCTGCTGAGCCCTGTTGAATTCACTGAGAGGTCTGCAAACGTAAATTCCCCTATTGACATAAATGGGTTAAAAAGTGTGTTCATTCTTGATTGTGCCATTGCCTTTTCATTTACAGTGGTACTTCAGGTTACAGACGGTTCAGGTTACAGACGCTTCAGGTTACAGACTCCGCTAACCCAGAAATAGTACCTCAGTTTAAGAACTTTGCTTCAGGATGAGAACAGAAATCACGGTGCAGCGGCGCCGCAGCAGTGGGAGGCCCCATTAGCTAAAGTGGTGCTTCAGGTTAAGAACAGTTTCAGGTTAAGTACGGACCTCCAGAACGAATTAAATACCTAACCAGAAGTACCACTATACAAAGAAAGCTGGAAATTCATGTAGGGTGATCTCTAGGGGGAATCAGGTGTCCCAGAGGCCCTTGTACCTGTGGCTTTTTATGTGAGGACCCATGGGAAGTATCTAAAAGCAAACCAAGACTCAGCTTTGAGCTAGTAAGAAAACTTGCAGTAAAACAATGCCTAGTGACCTTTAATTGCTGGTGTGCTTCCCGGTAAATCCTAATAGGTTAGCTACAACTCTACATTAGTTCTCTAAATCAGGGGTCATCTCCTGTGGGTGCCAGCACCCCCAAAGTGCCCCTGGTGGCAAAGGTCTTAGTAAATATCTACTCAAAAATCCACAGTGTACAACACATGGTTTCCTCTTCCGGCTCAGTTCCTGTTAGCACTGACTCAGCCTCTCCTACATGGAACATGCCCCCTTAAACCTGCCCACATTTTGCTGGACACCCACCCTTCTTTTTGCTCTGAACAGGAGAGGTGCAAACAGAGGCGCAAAAACAATGATTTGAATGTGTTATAAACATGCAACACCAGATGGTGCCAGAGAGCATAAAGTTTTTCCACATGTATTTCCATAAGGTGTTTTTTTTCTCTTGTAATGATCTAATTTTTAACTTATTTATAGCAGTCCCCTCCCCCCCCCATGTATAGATCCACCCTGTGAGAGAGGCTGGTGGTGGCTGATGTTGTTGCCGATGTGAGGGAGATTGCTTGCACAATTTTCTGACCTTCTCTCTTTTCCTGCTCTTTCAGATGTGGCAGCCATTATGGCATACAGTAGCATGAGGTCAGTGGACTAAGGGGACTAGGCTAGTCCCCTAAATGTTCCCAAGCGCCTCCTTCCCATAGCCCGGGAAGCTTTGGCCTGGCTTAGAGAGGGAGTTGCGATGCTCTGGGTCCAGGAGCCCACCCAGCTTTGGGAAGGAGGAAGGAGGGCACCAGAATCATGTCAGAGGCCTGGCACCTTCTTCCCAAACCAAGGAAAAACTTCAGCCTGGCTTCGGGAGGAAAGCATGATGCTCAAACTCGCAACATCGGGACATTGCAAGCTGGTGCCTCTGGCCCTAACTGTTCCCCAGGAAAAATTTCACCGCACACCACTGATGGCATGCTCCCACAACAGCAGAGCTTCTGTTCTTTCTACCATATGAGGACTTTTGTTGTCAGGCAACATAGCGGAACATGTATGTGTTTTTAATTAATCCACAGCCTGCGCTGCGGTGAAGGATGTTGAATTTTTCAGCAGGTTCGCCTGCAACCCAGTCTATTATGGTTGCCAACTTATCCTTGTAATATTGAGAAACACTTCTGTAAAAGTTCCAGCCATTGTGCTGTGTGCGTATCCATGCTCCAGCCTGGCGCAACAGTATTTATGCGGCTTGGGGCACACATGCTTTAGTGATATAAGGGGATCCTTGAGTTACATGCTTCTTGGCATAAGAGGATCCTTGAGTTTCACTGTTCGCTGGCTCCACTTGGACAAGAAACCGCTTAGCAGCACACTTAACTTTTAAATTTACGTTATGAGAGTTTAGCTTTAAACCCTCCAAACTCCAAGCTACCAGTCAACAGCCTTTTGTCATAAATTGCTGCCAAAATATACTTTGTGTAGATTCCCCTTTTCCACGATGGCTTTCCAAAAAACCTAACTCTTGGCATTTCAAAATGGCTTTAGTCATCTTTCTGATTTTTCTTTAGGTGTTTATTTTATGGGCTGAGTGAGGCCCCATCTGCACTATAAGCAGTATAATACTGCTTTAAAACAGTCATGGCTTCTTCACTCAAAGAATTGTGGGAAGTGTAGTGTCATACTGCCAAAATTTAGAAAGGCTCAGAATGTGATTTTGCCTAGTTCTCACTACCCTAATGTTTATTTCAAGTGTGCTTGCTTGCCACCCACCTCCAATAGCTTTCTGCCTGAAATTTAAACTGAAAATATTACGAGTCTACATTTCTCAAGCTACTACCAAGAAGGCTCTCTGCATGGTTCGATGCAGCTTTACTCCTCGCAGTGAGGGAACTGCCAGAAGGCCCTTGGAGCTGGACCTCAGTGTCCAGCCTCAATGTTGCGGGTGGAGATGCTCCTTCAGGTATACTGGGTCGAGATCATTTAGAGCTTTAAAGCACCAACAACACCAATTATGCTCAGAAACGTACTGGAAGCCAATCTAGATCTTTCAGGACTGGTGTCATATGGTCTCGGCAGCTGCTCCCAATCACCAGTCTAGCTGCTGTATTCTGGATTAGTTGTAGTTTCTGAGTCACTTTCAAAGGTAGTCCCACGTAGAGTGCATTGCAATTGTCTAAGTAGAAGATAACCAGGACATGCACCACTCTGGTGAGACAATGCACAGGCAGGTAGGGTCTCAACCGACATACCAAATGGAGCTGGTAGACAGCCGCCCTGGACGCAGGATTAACCTGTGACTCCATGAACAGCTATGTAGTTTGAAGCAAGGCACCATGTAAAAGAAAACATTACACAGTTTCCTAAGCAACATGCAGCCTTTGTCCCACCTTGACACTGCAATTGCTAAGTGGCATTGTGAGAAAGTATCCAGAGAAGGAATTGCACACAAATGCGATAGCACAAGTCAGCTTTAAATTCTAGCCATGGTCAGGGAGGAGAATCTGTTTTTTAAAAGCATTCTTTGATGCTCCTTCTAATTGCTGACCCATTTTCATTTGAGTGAATCTCCGCATCTTGCAGATCAGAGGCCGGTGGACACATAATATGGTATGGATCACAGGGAAAGCACTTTAAGTTCATTGTTACATGTAGATTGTCACTAGGATGAATCAGTCTGTTGATGGCCTTTGTCACTTCTGCATGTACATATGCCCCACATTTCATGCATATATATGTTTGTGTGCTGTATATATCTACACACACACACACTATCTCAAAAGACTTTTTCTCAAAAGACACATTTCTAAACGTATTTCCTCTTAAAATACACATGAATATCATCTTTATTGATTTTTCTTTTAATCAAGGATTTCATCGAAACATTCAGAAAGTGTGAAAGCCACTGAATAATTTAAGTTCTGAGCCACACATTAATTGAGGAAGGTAATAACAGGAGAAGAACTCTGCAGGATCAGGCCAATGGCCCACTAGTCCAGCATCCTGTTCTCACAGTGGCCAACCTGGTGCCTGCATTCAGAATCAGTCCCGTCTAAAGAACACGTCACACAAGTGCGAAAGAACAGGGAGAGAATGGGGAATAGCAAGCCTGTTGCACCCGTTCTCAAATAGTGGTTCTTATAATGACCAGCTAACTTATTTTTTTATATATATAATTTTTTAATTAGTTTTCAACATATCATTTTCAACAATATTTTAACGTACTTTAACATCTTATACAATTTTTTTACTTCCATCAATTTTTTGACTTAACATCTTATACAATTTTTTTACTTCCATCAATCACATCTGAAAATTTTCCATTCTATTTACTTAATTTACATTTCTTATTTTCACTATTGCATTTAAATCTCATAACCAATCTCTCTCTTCTTTCTCTTCTTTGCAGTATTTCATATATTTCTCCTTACAAAACTTCTTGTAGTCCTATTAGTGTAATTTGTTGATTACAGTTGCTCTTCAAATAGTTTGTATATTTCTTCCAATCTTCTGTAAATCTCTGGTCCCGCAGGTTTCAAATCCTAATGGCCAGCTAACTTGGGAGGGGGGGATCTACACACAGGGGGGGGGAACACTATAAATAAGTCTGAAATCGTTGTAGCAAAAGCAAAAGAAAACCCCTATGTAAAATTGCTGTAGAAAGGTTTTGTGCTCTCCTGCGCCATCTGCTGTTGCATGTTTATTACACATTCCTCATAAGGCTTGGTTTCATGTCCTCAATAAATTCTTCCATTGACCCCGTGGTGGCTGGTGCTCATTGGAACTGGTAAGGCAGAGAGACAAAACGTAGACAGAACTAGATGCAATGGCAGACACAGCCAACTACTGCTACTTCTGACCACATGCTGCTCCCTACAGAGTTCAGCAAAGACAATACCAAGACTAAGAAGGAAGAAGTTGGCAGTACCACACCCTGGACTCCCTGTTAAGTAAGAAGGGAAGACAGAGGTTGGTAGGGTACTGCCCCATTTTCCCCAATGGACCAGCCACCATTTATTGGACCCAGTCACAAATGGAAAGGTAATGGTTCTGAAATATATTGGTGTAGTAATCAATGAAATTGTCTTTTGCATGGGGAAAATTAAAAGCCATCTAGGGCTTCTTAAAAACAAAACACCACTATCTGCGCTCAAGTCCCCTATACATTATGGTGCTTAAATTATCCGCAGGCCTTTCCCATTGCTCAGTAATGAAAGGTCATCCGAATCTCCTCGTAATGTGCCATAAATATCTCTCGGCTAGCATGAGAAAAGCCACATGAAACGAGTGGGAAACACATAAAGTGCAGTCTGAACAGTAAAAGATCAAAATGATATTTTATTTCACAGGAGCCATAACTGAGGCTAAGTTTGTGATCCACAAAATGCTTACTTTGGCTTTATCCAATTAACTTCAATGGGATTAAGTCAGCTAAATGGTTTGTGGGGCACATACTCTTTGTTTATAAATATGCAAGAACTTAGTGGTTTAATCTAAAGCTTTTCTCTCTTTTTTTTAAGCCTTTCCCACTGGAAAGAGCATCTGGTTCTGGTATGATTTATTAGCAAACCATTGATAAATGGTTAAAGATGCTTGAATCTTCAAGGATGTGAAGAAAACATCAAGCAAGGCCGGGAATGTGTGCCTGTCCTTCCTAGCCATGCCCCTTCCTTTGAACTCTAATCATTATGACTTATAACTAGCCAGTATTGTGCTTCTTCAGCCAATACAGCTGTGTTTATGAAAGCAGCTCTTGAAAGTACCAAGTCCCATCCCAGAACCATCAGTGCTCTTGATCGCATTGATTGTTTCAGACTCCCAAAGTAGCCAAGTTTGGACCTGGCTCCACCCCCAGAATGCTACTGCAGGTAACTCGCCACTCACATGGGGTTATGATTTGGGGATAGTCCATAACCCAAAATCACAAACAGTGGTATCTCAGTTTAAGAACAGCCCTGTTTATGAATGATTCGCTTTACAAACTCTGCAAAACCGGAAGTAGTGTCCCAGTTTGCGAACTTTATCTTGGGTCCCAGTTTGTGAACTTTACCTCGGTCTAAGAACGGAATCCAAATGGTGGAAGGGCACTGGTGGCAGGAGACCTCATTAGAGAAATCATGCCTCAGTTTAAGAACGGTTTCAGTTTAAGAACAGACTTCCAGAACGGATTAAGTTCATAAACCGAGGTACCACTGTATAGTCAAAAAACCCTCCCAACTGCTCCCATGTAGAACATGCGCAATCTTACCTTCCTGGAGCTTCGTACCAAGTGAACCTTGCTCCCCACACAAGAGGGAGAGCTTTTAAGCTCCCTGACTTGCTTACCATTATCATCATCATCATCATCATCATCATCATCATCATCATCATATTAACAGGTTCTGGGAGGCTACTGCATGATTTCATGGGGCTGCCTGAGAACTTGCTAGATCTCACGAATTATCTCATAATTCTACACCTATTTCTTTGGAAACAACTGCATTGTATTTCAATGGAATTTACTTCTCGGGGGGGGGGGGATTGCTTTATGTGGCAGGCAAAGTCAAATTTAAAGCCTGGACCATATTATTCCCTTGCTCCCGCTTGTCACAGTCTGGGTTACAGGCAGACAGAGTCCCGGCTTGGTACATTGGAACCGGGGTAGAGGTCAGGAAGCAGGAATCAGCAGTCCAGGGTCAGCGGTCCAGGGGTCAGGAAGCCAAGAGTCCGAGAGTCAGGAAACCAGGAGTCAGGAAGCCAAGAGTCCGAGAGTCAGGAAACCAGGAGGCAGGAAACTGAAGCACAGCTAGGTGGGTAGCGTGTTGCTGTGGCAAATTGCCAGAGGGAAATACTGGTCTTATATATCCCTCCCGGCCCTTGCTACCAGGTACTATGAGTCTTCTGTCAAGCCTCACCTGTGCAGCCACGCCTTGCCCTTCCAGACCAAACTCAGGAAGGCCCCAGTCCTGCGAGACACTACCAGTCACAGGGCCTGGCTCCTGCATGCAGTTTGGACACCGCTTTTCTCCATTGGATGCCCTAGATGGCTGTATGAGGCAAAAATTGGGAGTTTTTGGCATTCCAAATGTTGGACTATAATGTCCATCATCACTGGTCATGCTGGTGGGGGTCAATGTGATTCCAGGAACGTATGGACGTCCACAGGTAAGCAGTCCCTGGTGGAAGATGCCATGCACATGGATTATACACTAAAAATACTGCTTCTACTACTCCAGATGAGCTTTAGGATCAGTCAAGAGGCAAGAAGCATTTCAATGCATCCACAAAATTTCCAGCACACAACTGTGCTGTGTGCTGGTTCTGCTGCATCATCTCTTATTTATTTTACAGCAGTGCCATTTCTTAGCAAACAAACTTGCCCATCTCCATGAACATTTGTAGCGGCTTGATCCCACCCACCCACCCTCGATAGACAAATTTGTCAATTTTGACTCTCTTGAATTCAGTTCCCCACATTTTCAGCAATTGGTGAGTCTGGGTTTCTTTAGCGTCATTAAAATTTGCCAGCATTTTTGTGCAAACACATGGACACATTTTTGTCTTCATTTTTGAATGCTATGCACATCTTAGCATGCAGTTTTCCCTAACAGAATGCATTTTTGTAGGTTACCTTTGCTGATGTATACGTCTTTATGAACCAGTATATGCATTCTTCTACACAGTATGCGGTTGGAGAAGTGCATTGCAAAATTCAAAGAAGTGTGCATTTTGGTTTGTGTGTTGCTTTGGGAGCTAGCTGCAGATTATGTGGCTTCTCATTAAAATGAACAGAAAACTAGATTTCTCCTGCATCGCATCTATTTCTGTCTTATCCAAGAAAGCCTTCTCCTTCCACCCATCAGAACCAGCTCTCCCACACACCTTGACTCTTCCGTGAAGGTGGAAATGGAACAACAGAGCAGCCCCCCAGCATACAAATCTTTCACATTTATTAGTAGGGCTGCCCTTCACCTTGGTTTCCCCAGATACATCTGGGAGTTGGGCTGCAAAACGGTGTCTGGGTGGATTTTTGCTAAATCGGCAAAATATCCAGGAGAACCCAGACATATGGCAAGTAGGGTGATTTTCACTTTGGGGAATATGGCAGCCCTGTTATTAATCAATGAAGACTTTGCTTGAAAGTTTTTTTTCTGTTCCTTCGATTCCTAGCACAGACACATGGAATTAATATTTTAAAATAAATAAATAAAATTCAATGAATTTGAAGTCCCATCATTAAGTATGCCAAATCCTTAATATGGAGATTTATTGATATACGATCAAATAATCATAAACTTGAAGGAACTGAAAATGCATATAATTGTATTGTACATCCCATACTATGGACTGGCAAGTGGCTATTCCTGTGTGTTCTTGCATACATTTTATAAGCCAGTTCCTGATCCAATATCATTAGAAGCTGTGGTTTTTATAACGGAAACTATAGAAAGTTGTGTTTCAAACTATTAATACAAAAAACCCCAGTTGTTCAGACTATAAAATGGGAAGCCACCTACTAAGATGACTTAGTTAAAAATTGATTTGAGCAATATTGGATTGTTAAACAACATGCCTTCCCACCCATTCCTGCTGCCTTTTCATTTGATACCAAAAGTCTATTTCCCTTTGGTGGGCAGGCTTAGCAGTTTCAGATATGAATGAGCAGCTTTGCACATACATTCCAGGCACAACATCCCAGGGATTATTATTATTTTTTGGAGAGGGGTGGTCTTCATTTTTTTTTAAGTAATGTTTATTAAGGTTTTGGAAGATTACAGAACTGAAAGAAAGAAAAAAGAAGAAATACAAAAACACACACAAAAAAAATAAAAGAAGAAAAAAAACCCAAATGAATCCTTCCATAACTTATCTTTCATTTGCTTGTTTCCTTGACCTCCTCACACCTCCCTTTTTTTGTATTCTAGTTCAATTTGCTATTTCAGCAAATCCTTTCCCTCTTTGTTTTTATCCTAATAATTTATCTTAATATAGTGTAACTCTACATTCTCACCAATTAACAATCTATTTTTTCTTAATCTTTTATAACATTTCTGCTAAAACCACATAACTTCATTCCATCATCCTTCTAACATTCCTTAATTTTACAATGTTTCTGTAAATAAACTTTAAATTTCTTCCAATCTTCTTCCACCGACTCTTCTCCCTGGTCTCGGATTCTGCCAGTCATTTCCGCCAGTTCCATGTAGTCCATCACCTTCATCTGCCATTCTTCCCGGGTGGGTAGATCTTGTGTCTTCCAATACTTCGCGATAAGTATTCTTGCTGCTGTTGTTGCATACATAAAAAAAGTTCTATCCTTCTTTGGCACCATTTGGCCGACCATGCCCAGGAGAAAGGCCTCTGGTTTCTTCAGAAAGGTATACTTAAATACCTTTCTCATTTCATTATAGATCATCTCCCAGAAAGTCTTAATACTTGGGCATGTCCACCAAAGGTGAAAGAATGTACCTTCAGTCTCTTTACATTTCCAGCATTTATTATCAGGCAGGTGATATATTTTTGCAAGCTTGACTGGTGTCATGTACCACCTGTAAATCATTTTCATTATATTCTCTCTTAAGGCATTGCATGCCGTGAACTTCATACCTGTGGTCCATAACCGTTCCCAGTCAGCCATCATAATATTATGTCCAACATCTTGTGCCCATTTAATCACAGCTGATTTCACCGTTTCATCCTGAGTATTCCATTTCAACAGCAAGTTATACATTCTTGACAAGTTCTTAGTTTGGGGATCTAACAGTCCTGTTTCCAATTTTGATTTTTCCACCTGGAAGCCAATTTTCTTGTCCAAATTGTAAGCCTCCATTATTTGATAATAATGAAGCCAGTCTCACACTTTATTTTTTAGTTTTTCAAAACTCTGCAGTTTTAATCTATCTCCCTCTTGTTCCAGAATTTCTCAATATTTCGGCCATTTGGCCTCCATATTGAGCTTTTTCTGGGCCTTCGCTTCCATCGGTGACAACCACCTTGGGGTTTTATTTTCGAGTAAGTCCTTATATCTTGTCCAGACATTAAACAGTGCTTTCCTGACAATATGGTTTTTAAACGCTTTATGTGCTTTGACCTTATCGTACCACAAATATGCATGCCACCCAAATACATTATTGAAACCTTCTAAGTCCAAAATGTCTGTGTTTTCAAGAAGCAGCCATTCTCTCAGCCAGCAAAAAGTGGCTGATTCATAATAAAGTTTAAAGTCTGGCAGGGCAAATCCACCTCTTTCTTTAGCATCAATTAATATTTTGAATTTTATTTGGGGCTTCTTGCCCTTCCAGACAAATCTAGAAATATCTCTCTGCCACTTCTTGAAACAGTCCATTTTATCCAAAATTTGCAATGTTTGAAACAAAAACATCATTCTTGGCAATACATTCATTTTTATCACAGCAATTCGGCCTAACATTGATAACTTCAGATTCGACCATATTGCTAAATCCTTTTTCACCTCCATCCAACATTTTTCATAATTATATTTAAATAAATTCACATTCTTGGCAGTCATATTAACCCCTAGGTATTTCACTTTCTTAACCAGTGCTAATCCTGTCTCCTTCTGAAACCTCTCTCTCTCAATCGCTGTTAGATTTTTCTCTAGAACCTTAGTTTTCATCTTGTTCAACTTAAATCCTGCCACCTGACCAAATTCTTGAATTAGTTCCAATACTCTTTTAGTACTAGATTCTGGCTCCTGTAATGTCAATACTAAATCATCGGCAAACGCTTTCAATTTGTACTGTTTAGCTCCGACTTGTATACCTTTAACCAATTGGTTCCTTCTAATCATATTTAAGAGACCCTCCAGGACCGATATAAAAAGCAATGGGGAAATTGGCCAGCCTTGTCGTGTTCCTTTCTCTATCTTGAATTCTTCCGTCACTACATTATTGACAATTAATTTAGCCTTTTGTTCTGAATAAATTGCACCTATACCATTTCCAAAGCCTTGACCAACCCCCATCCCCTGTAGATTCTTCTTCATAAAACTCCAAGAAATATTATCAAAAGCTTTCTCCGCGTCCACAAATATCAAAACCACTTTAGTATTAATATTCACTTGTAATTTTTCTAAAATGTTAATTATATTTCTCATATTGTCAGACAGGTGTCTACCCGGGAGAAAGCCCGCTTGATCTTTATGTATCTCTTCTACTAGTACCTTTTTTAATCTTTTAGCCAAAATATCTGCAAAAATTTTATAATCCACATTAAGCAAGGATATGGGGCGGTAGTTCTTCAGCTGTGTCTTCTCAGACTCTGTTTTCGGTATAAGTGTAATATAAGCTTCCTTCCACGACTCTGGTGCTTTTTCCCCTTCCAATATTTCATTACAAACTTCCTTTAAAGGTTGTATTAGCCATTCTTTCAAGGATCTGTAATATCTTGAGGTCAAGCCATCCAGCCCTGGAGATTTACCCAATTGCATGTTCTGAATGGCACCTTCTATCTCCTGCTCCATTATTTTGTAGTTAAGCATTAACTTATTTTCTTGAGAGATTTTTTGTAGTCCATTTGTTTTCAAGAATCAATCAATGTCAATTTCTTTCTGTGTCTCTTGTGTATATAATTGTTTGAAGTACCTCTGGAAGCACTTTCTAATGTCCACTGGATTCTGTATGTTCTTTCCTTCCACTTCCAAATTTATAATGGTATTGAGTTTTTGTCTTTTTTTCATTTGCCAAGCCAGCCGATTCAAATGTCTTTTGTCTCATCTGTTTAATTTTCCATTCTATTTCCTGGTTCATCATTTTCATATATTGTACTTGATATAACTTTATCTCTTTCAGAATCTCCTGCGACTTTGGCTTCGCTCTCAGTTTCTTCTCTCCTTCCTTTATTCTTTCCAGAATTTTTTCTTTTTTCTCATTCTGAGTTCTCTTCTTAATTGCATTCTGTTGTATCAAAAAACCTCTCATGACCGCTTTGCTTGCATCCCAAATTACTCTTTTTTCAACAGTAGTGTTCATATTTATTTCAAAATAATCTCTCAAGGTTTTTTGGGCCTTCTTAGTCACTTCTTCGTTCCTAAACAAAGTATCATTCATCCTCCATCTAAAGGAACCAATTGGTGTTAGTTTCATTTCCATCTTCACAGCATTATGGTCGGAGCAAGTTTTAGGACAGATTTCCACTTTTCTTATCTTCGGAGCCAGCCCTCTAGTTACCCAAATTTGATCAATTCTTGTCCATGTCATTTTGGCTTCAGAGAAGAAAGTTCCCTCTCTTCCCAAGGGGTTCTTTGTTCTCCAAATATCAACTAAATCCATATTGTCAGTCATGTCAAAGAAAGTTTTTGGTAGTCTACCATCCTTGGTAACTACCTGTCTCTGTGCCTTATCCATATTTGTAGACACCACTCCATTCATATCCCCCATCAGGATCATATTGTAATCCATAAAGTCCATCAGAGTCTCATGTAACTTCTTTAAAAATTCAGATTTTCCCTCATTTGGTGCATAAACGCCTACTATCAAAAATTTCTCTCCTTGTAATTGAATTTCAATAAATCTTCCTTGGTCATCTTTAAATATAAATTTCTGTGATAGGCTCTCCTTTGCGTAAATTACTACTCCTCTTTTTTTAACTTTGTCTGATGAAATAAATTCATGGCCCAGTCTTTTATTACTCAATACTTTCCTATGCAGCCTTATCACGTGTGTTTCCTGTAGGCAAATCAAATCCAATTGTTCCTTTTTTAATAAATGAAAGACTCTTCGCCTTCTTTGAGGGGAGTTCATTCCATTCACATTCCAGCTTAATAGTTGCAGTGCCATTGTCAGGGGTTCAGGAGCAGAGGCGAGGGCAAGGGAGGAAACAGAGAGCGAGGGGGAGGAGGCAGAAGAAAGGATGAGTGACGACGACGACCCGAGATCTCCGAGTCTGTCCAGTGAATCAGAAGATTCACAAAGAGGAGCACCAGTGGCAAGGGCAAGGGGGGAGACTAGGGGGACACCCCAGGAAGAAAGAGCCAGAGGGGACTCAGAGGGGAGCAGTTGGAGATCGGGACCTACGTCACCGCCAGAGAGTAGGGAAGAGGAAGAGCGCCTGGGAACTAGCGCTGGCAGCTCACAACAGGAGGGAGGGCACGAGTCAGGAGTGGCCACACCTTCATCGGGGAGCGAAGTGACGGTTAGACGGAAAGTGGAAGGTTGGGCGCGCGCGCCAAGTTCAAATGCACAGGAAGGTGGCGCAGTAGGCAGCCCGGAAAGAGAGCCAGGTCCTAAAGCCCGGCGCAAGGAGACAGGGGAGTCAGGGGGGTCAGCGTCAGAAGAATCCCGGAAGGGAGAGACCCAGGGGGGCAGAGGGACCCAGAGGAGAACTGTCAGGCGGAAAAGGTGGAGCAGGGCTAGGATATTAAGTTGGTGCGCAAGGGGCGGAGACTCAGAAGGAGCTTCGCCGACCTAAGCATAAGGCGTAGGGTTGCACGCAGCAGCTCAAGAATGGAGACTGTAACTCAATAAAGACTTTTAATCAACAACCGCTGGCTAGCGTGATCCTCTGTGAGCTAGGATCTGGAAGTAACCCTGACAGTAAGCTCCTTCTCTTCAAATTGTGGACATCCACGACCTCGCGGAGAGGAGGGAAAGCGGGTGCCTACAAGAAAGCTCACGAACGGTAGACAATATGACGGCCGAACAGCAAATAACGGAACTCAGAGACGCGGTTTCACGACTGACTGCCGAGGCGGTGGCGTCCAGGAAGAGAGAGGAGGACGCAGCGGCCGCCTACAGGGATCTCCAGGTCAGGTTGGACGTGCTTACGAAGCAGGGGCAACAGACACCCAAATCAGAGGGGATTGGGTTGGGGAGACGCACAGGCAGTCTGGTCTCGCACTTCGATGGGAATTTGCAACAGTACCCCAATTTTAGAGCAGACGTAATGTGTGCACTACAACTACTGCACAAAGACTTTAGAGATGAACAAGAGAAAGTGGGGTTCATCATGTCCCATTTGCATGGAGACGCTAAAGCATGGCTGCGCAATTTGTGGAGGGATAAGGATCCTGCGCTCCAAAATGCGGACGCCTTTATTAAAGCGATGGATGGCTGTTTTTTATCAAGCATTGACGTGGATCTTGCCCGAAGGGAGGTGCACGGACTAAGACAAGGGAGGGCCAGCGTACGGCAATATCATGCCCGCTTTTTCGCTTTGGTCAGTGCCCTGGAATGGGACAGAGATTCGGCTCCCGTCAGAGACCTTTTTTGGGAGGGCTTGAACAGCTCGGTGAAAGATGAGATTGCGAGGGGGGAGAGACCCCGGACCACGCAGGAGATCGTTCAGAGGGCGCTGGCGGTGGGAGTGCGGCTGGAAGAACGTCCGTGGAGCAGGGACGAAGGGCGAAGCGGGCGCGAACCAGCCAGGGGCTCCTCCTTCCTTCCCAGAGAAGCAGCGCGTGCGCAATCCACGCCCCCAACAGGGGGAGGGGTGGAACTGATGGAGGTTGGGAGTGCAAGGGCTCAGTCAGCAGCCAGAGCCCTAGCACCGGCAGCAGTGAAAGCGAAGCCTCCTAGAGGGAACAGGAAGTGTTACATCTGCGAGGATCCAGGCCATTTGGCGAAAGAGTGTCCCCGGAGGCTCCACAAGCACACTGCAGCCTCAGCAATGGTGACTGCAGCAACGCAGCACGGAGAACCACAGCAGGGAAACGACGATGTCTGGCTGGAAGAGGAGGCACTGGGGCCCAGCCAGACGTGTCAGTGAAGCAGTCCCCAGAGATTTTACCGCCCATGGACCCCCTCCCGCCCAAGCCAGTAGTGAGGCTCACCGCATCGCTCCAGCTACCCAATGGAATCACCATGGACGTGCCAATCACCGTCGACTCGGGAAGCAATGCAGACTTCATAGGGCAGGACTTTGTCGACCGGCACGCTATACAGTTGCTGCCTGCCGCGCTGCCACTGCAGGTTGTCTCGGTGGATGGCAGGGAGCTGTTAGGGGGGCAAGTGGTGAAGCAGACGCCACCTATGGTGCTGCGGCTTGGAAATCACAAGGAGATTATCAGCTTCAAGGTCACTCAACTCTCAGACACGCCTATCGTATTGGGCATGAGTTGGCTGGACAGGCACAGCCCGACGCTGGCTTGGTACCAGAGGCAGCTGACCTTCGGTTCTTCCTTTTGTGCTGAACACTGCATCATGCCCCAGCAAGAAGGGGAGCAAGAGGAGTCACAGCTGCTGCTCGGCACGCTGCAAGCGATTCCCCACAAGTACGCAGAATTTTTGGAGGTTTTCTGCGAGAAGGAGGCAGACAAGCTACCCCCCCACAGACCATATGACTGCAAGATTGACCTGCTGCCGGGGGCGGCGCTGCCCAAAGGGAAGCTGTATTCCATGTCTGAAGACGAACTGCAGGAACTCAAGGAGTTCATTGATCATAATTTGAAACGCGGTTTCATCCGAGAGTCCCAGGCAGCGGGGGGCAGTCCTGTATTCTTTGTGAAGAAGCGAGACACGCCCCAGAAAAGGCTCGTGGTGGACTACCGCATTTTGAACAGTGTCACCAAGCCGTCGGACTTCCCCATGCCCCGAATCGACGACCTCCTCGCGAAAGTACGCAAGGGCAGCGTGTTCACCAAGTTGGACCTGCGAGGGGCGTACAACCTGATTCGCATGCGGGAAGGAGATGAGTGGAAGACAGCCATGTTCACACCCCTGGGCACCTACGAATATAGAGTTATGCCTTTTGGATTGCAAAATGGCTCCCACGTTTTTCAAGCTTTCATGCATCACGTGTTGGCGGGGCTCCTCTACAAGACGTGCGTCTGTTTCTTGGATGACATCCTGATCTTTTCGGAATCGCAGCAGGAGCATGACAGACACGTCAGGGAAGTGCTGAGCAGGCTCCAGCAACATAGGCTTTACGCCAAGCTGGAGAAGTGCCAATTCGACGTGACGGAGGTGGATTTCCTGGGATACAGGTTGTCTGACAAGGGGCTCGCCATGGACAGCGCCAAGGTTCGAGCGGTGTTGGATTGGAAAAGCCCACGCAACCGGAAGGAGGTCCAACGATTTGTCGGCTTCGCGAACTTCTATCGCAAGTTCATCAAAGGCTTCGCTATGCAGACTGCAGCCATTACAGACACGCTCAGTTCCAAGAAAAAGAAGTTCATCTGGACAGCGCAGGCGGAGCAGTCCTTTCAGGCACTCAAGCGTCTTTTCGCCTCGGAGGAACAGCTGCTTCATGTCGATCCTAGCAGGCCGATGAGAGTTGAAACAGACGCCTCGGACAGGGCCGTCGGAGCAGTCCTGCTGCAGAAGGACCCGCAGGGGGTTTGGAGGCCCGGAGCGTTTTACTCCAGGAAGCTCAGCAAGTCCGAACAGAATTACACCATCTGGGACAGGGAGTTGCTGGCTATTCATGCAGCGTTCAAAGCATGGAGGCACTTCCTGATTGGAGCCAAGCACACGGTGCAGGTCTGCACGGACCACAAGAATCTGGAGCACTGGCGCACGGCACAGTTCCTGAACCAGAGGCAGATACGTTGGGCTGAGTTCTTTGCGAATTTCGACTTCCGAATAGAGTATGTCCCGGGGGACACCAACATCATGGCGGACGCGCTATCCCGTAAGCCACAGTATCTGGAGGACGCCACGCCAGCGGCCGCCATGCACATCTTCGCGCCAACAGTGTGGGCGTGCGCTGCGGCGACAGTGGACCTGGAGGCGGTGCGACAAGCGTTGCAGAATGACTCTTTCGCGCAAGCAAAGATGGCTGAGATGCGAAGGGGCACGGCAGCGACCAACGGGTTCCAGCTGAGAGATGGGTTGCTCATCCGCAAAGGGGCCATCTACGTGCCGGGAGACGAACTTCGCGCCAAGGTACTGCATCAGCTGCACGACGCGCCCACTGCCGGGCACTTTGGCAAGGAGAAGACGGTGGAATTAGTCGCCAGGGATTTCTGGTGGCCCGGAATGAGAGGGGAGGTCGCGGACTACGTGGCGAGGTGCGACACCTGCCAGAGGGCCAAACCAGTGCACAGACCACCGGCCGGACTGTTGGAACCGCTGCAAACTCCGGTCGAGCCATGGGAGAGAGTCGCCCTGGACTTCGTCACGGATCTGCCCAGCTCGAGGGGCAAGACGGCCGTGCTGGTGGTGGTGGACTTGTTCTCCAAGATGGCGCATTTCATCCCGTGTGCGAAGGTGGCCACGGTGGAACAAACCGCCAAACTGTTCATAGACCACGTGTTCAAGGTTCACGGTCTGCCACGGTCTATTCTGTCCGACCGCGGGCGGCAGTTCATCTCGAACTTCTGGCAGAAGCTGATGGGCTTCCTAAACGTCAAGATCAACCTGGCGTCGGCGAGACACCCGCAGACCAACGGGCAAGCGGAGCGGGTCAATGCCATCATGCAGCAGTACCTGAGATGCTATGCGAATCAACAGCCTGCGACGTGGGTGGATTACCTGCCGCTCGCCGAGTTCGCCTACAACAACACGAAGCACGTGTCCACGGGGGTCACGCCGTTCTTCGCCAACAACGGGAGGCACCCCAGAACCTTCCCGGGACTGGAAAGACTGGTGGAGGGGGAGCCGCAGACAGCAGATGCGTTCGCGTCGGAGTTGCAAGAGGTTCACGATCAGCTGCGGCGGCACCTGGAGCTGGCCAAACACGCATACAAGGTGCAGGCAGACAAACACAGAAGGGTTGGCGAAGAGATCCAGGTGGGAGACTGGGTCTGGTTAGCAGCCCACGCAGTGCCGGCCAGGTCGTTGGCCAAGAAGAAACTAGGGCATAAGCAACTGGGGCCCTACCAAGTCGAAGAGCAGGTCAACCCGGTGGCTTTCAGGCTGGCGCTTCCGGAGGGTTCCAGAATGCATCCGGTGTTCCACAGATCGGTGCTCACTCCCTACAAGGCACCGCACAGGTTTCAGGAACCCGGCACGGCGCCGAGTCCGCTCCGAGAGGGAACCAGGCAACGGGGAGTGGCACAGGAGGTGCGCCTCAACGAAGTCACGGAGATTTTGGACTCCAGATGGGGGGAAGAGGGGGTAGAATACCTTCTCGCTAAGGAGGGCACCCCGGCCAATGCCAACAGCTGGGTGCCGGGCTACGCTCTAGATGAACCTCTGCTCAAGGAAGAGTTTCATGCCCTCTTTCCCCATAGGCCAATGCCGGCGGACTTTTTCGACGACTGGCTTTTCACGCCCACGCTTTCAGCCAGCACGTTCCGGGGGTTCGACTCGGATGAGGAACCGACACGAGACGCCCGTTCCCCGGAGGGGTCACCCTCGGGATCTGCCTCAGAACCCTCGTATTGGTGGGATGATCGACCAGAGGAGCAGTGGCGCAGGAAGTGGCTGGAGGGTCCAGGACGAGCTACGCCTACAGAAGGAAGCGAGGGAGAGACCGACATGGACTTTTTCGGGGACAACCAGGGTCTCGAGCACGGCGGCACGGAGATGGAAGCAGAGGTGACCGTCGTTGACGAGAGCAGGGAGGAAGAACCGGGAGTCTGCGGATGGAGGCCGGCCACGGGAAGCGAACTGTACCCGACATTCGTCCCTTTGACACTGCAGCACCCAGTTCCCGCACCGGAGGGAGGGGAGGGGGGAAGGGGGGCTTTGAGGGGGGATGGATGTCAGGGGTTCAGGAGCAGAGGCGAGGGCAAGGGAGGAAACAGAGAGCGAGGGGGAGGAGGCAGAAGAAAGGATGAGTGACGACGACGACCCGAGATCTCCGAGTCTGTCCAGTGAATCAGAAGATTCACAAAGAGGAGCACCAGTGGCAAGGGCAAGGGGGGAGACTAGGGGGACACCCCAGGAAGAAAGAGCCAGAGGGGACTCAGAGGGGAGCAGTTGGAGATCGGGACCTACGTCACCGCCAGAGAGTAGGGAAGAGGAAGAGCGCCTGGGAACTAGCGCTGGCAGCTCACAACAGGAGGGAGGGCACGAGTCAGGAGTGGCCACACCTTCATCGGGGAGCGAAGTGACGGTTAGACGGAAAGTGGAAGGTTGGGCGCGCGCGCCAAGTTCAAATGCACAGGAAGGTGGCGCAGTAGGCAGCCCGGAAAGAGAGCCAGGTCCTAAAGCCCGGCGCAAGGAGACAGGGGAGTCAGGGGGGTCAGCGTCAGAAGAATCCCGGAAGGGAGAGACCCAGGGGGGCAGAGGGACCCAGAGGAGAACTGTCAGGCGGAAAAGGTGGAGCAGGGCTAGGATATTAAGTTGGTGCGCAAGGGGCGGAGACTCAGAAGGAGCTTCGCCGACCTAAGCATAAGGCGTAGGGTTGCACGCAGCAGCTCAAGAATGGAGACTGTAACTCAATAAAGACTTTTAATCAACAACCGCTGGCTAGCGTGATCCTCTGTGAGCTAGGATCTGGAAGTAACCCTGACAGCCATGATGTAGTTACTCTGATTTTCCTCCAACAGCGCCCAATGCTTGCTCTTGTTCTGTCGGTGGTGTTGGTGCCACTTTCTCTGGACAGTCCAGTCCAAAAGGTAATCTTGCTATATCCAATATTCCTCTTTTTGGTGATCTTCTATCCAATGCTTTTTGTTCTGATCCTCTATCTGGTGATCTTCTGTCCAATGCTCCTGGCTCCTTTCCAGATTCTTTCTGCAGGTCTTCTCCGTAATCTTTCAGAAATTTTTCTTTATCCTCTACTGATCTTATTTTTATCTTTCTTCCTTTAAAGCTGAAGGATAGGCCTTGGGGAAATTCCCACCTGAAGATGATTCTATTCCTTCTCAGCAGGACAACCAAATCTCTGTAATTGGACCTGAGGTCCAAAAGGTGTTTCGGGATGTCTTTGAATATTTCCACTCTTGATTGCTGTATTTCCAAAGTCTTCTGGTAGTGCAAACCCAGAATTTTATCTCTCTCCTCTTTAGATCGGAGGGTAATCAAACAATCTCTTACTCTATTCTTCTTCCCTCCTCTTCCAAGTCTGAAAGCACTCACAATTTTAAATTCTTCTTGATCCAAATCCAGATCCCAAAAATCTGCAAACTCCTGCGTGAGAAAGTCTATCAAACCGTCCTTCTCCAATTCAGACACAGCTCTAATCCTCAAATTTACCTGTTTCTCTTTAAGTTCAATCATAGAAAGCGTCGACCTATGGTCCTCAAGTTGCCTCTGCAGGTCTGGTACTTTCTTTGTTTCCAGTTGTGTTATCTTAACTTCCACGCAGCAGCTTTTTCCTTGGCTTCCTCTGCGGTCTGTCAGATCAAAGTAGATTCCTGTAACAATTTCTCAATAGATTCTGTATTAGTATTGACCTTTTGTCCCAAATTATTTAAACTTTCTGTATTTTGATCAATTTTAGTAGAGGGGTGGTCTTCAAAAGCATGTGGGGCTCATTACCACATTTACACACATATATTGTGCCTCTACATCACACTGTCAGTAAGCAAAATGTCATGTGTGACATTGCTGATCTGATCTGGCAGGCTCCTCTTATGCAGTGTAATCTATTCATGCTTACTTGGGCATAAATTCCATACCCTCCAACAGCCAGTGTGGTGTTGTGGTTAAGAGCGGGAGTCTCGTAATCTGGGGAACCAGGTTCGCGTCTCCACTCCTCCACATGCAGCTGCTGGGTGACCTTGGGCCAGTCACACTTCTCTGAAGTCTCACAGCCCCACTCACCTCACAGAGTGTTTATTGTGGGGGAGGAAGGGAAAGGAGATTGTTAGCCACTTTAAGACTCCTTGGGGTAGTGATAAACTTCTCCTCCTCCTCCTCCTCTACATTTCACCAATGAAAATAGGGGCATCCTAAGGAAAAGTGGGACATTCCAGGATAAAAAAAAAAAAAAACAGGGATGGCATCTGTAAATCTAGGACTGTTTCCAGAAAATAGGGATACTTGGAGGGTCTGAAGTCCAAGATAAGTGTGCTTAAGATTGTAGTCTTAAGGCACTGACTGGTCTGTCAATACACTTTCTTCAGATATTCAGAATTTCCTCACACCGCCACAGAATCTTTCCCTATAATTCTGGAGACAATGATGAATCTACCGTATCTTTCCATCATATGTATTTAATTGATCTGAGATATAAATGGAATTTGTTATGGGGTAGGAATTTGTTGCTGTTGTTGTTCCTAACCATTTTACCAGCACTGCTCTTGAAAGAGAAGAATTGCTGAATTCTTCAGCTGAACCAGACCTGACTATTATTGACTGTGTAACATTAGAATGGCTTTGTGTGTTACACAAAATGCCACCGGCTGAATGGACAAATGGCTTGTAAATCCTGCAGGCGACACTTTCTTTAATGGGTGAATCCACTCTTCAACTGGAAACTCCCATTCTTCGAATTGTCCTAGATATTAGCTGTATTGTTTATTAGGAGGGTATTTACATCAGATGTCTTTGGAAAACATGTCCTTTGGGACTATAACTGTTGATTGCTAGTTTGGTAACTGTGCAAACTTGTAAATTATATACGGCTCTTTTTATTTATCTTTCAAGGTTTCTCATGAGTATATTTTTAAAACAAGAAACAAAACAAACTGAAACAATACAAGATATTGTATTATAATTTTTCTTTTTAAAAGATCCTTAACTGTGTTGATGACATATTGTACTACAAATTGTATCATAATTTAGGACAATAACATAGATTTATCATTTAAATGGTTGGTAAAATAGAGAGAAGGATCAGTTTCCAGATTATAATTCTCTAAGTGCATACAAATTTGAATGAACAGTAATTTTGGAAGGCTTTACAGAAGAATGGTTATTAGCATTAGTAGTTTCCAGTTTTGAGGCAGAAGTAGATGTTGAAAATGTGGGAACTAACTTAATTTTTAGTTGTAAAATGTAGCAAGCAAAAGTTATTTGTATGTAATCTTAAAATAAGAAATATACACCCAAATGTCGCCTAATGCATAAATCATGAAATCATTAGTGTGTCCTGTGGGAAACCTGATGAATGTTGCAGTTGTGATAAGATTATCTGCCACTGAACTTTGGCCCATCTCATCTCAACCTTTTTGAAATTTCTACAGATTTGGGTAATTAATTTATTTTCCTAACAAAGAGATTGAGTTATTCCTTGTGTCACTTTCGGCAAAATTCAGTGGCAGCCATGGGATAAAATGGACCAGAGACTTTTCACTAAAATTTTAATTGGTCCTGTTCATGTTCAACATCTTTAGGATTTTAGAGAGAGGAAGTTTAATATGGCATCTCTGAGACGGGTGCAACTTCTTAGGATGTTTTTTGTAGCAACAACTTCACTGGAGTCTTTCTAAGTCAGTAACTTTCTGGAAAAGTTCCAGGGTGCATGACTCTTTTTAAAACCAGTAGCAGAATGGTTCCGAGGCAGATCCTGAACAATTGCTTTGAAACAATAGGGTTACAAATGCATGAAGCATAACATTGTAATAGCATTTTGACAGATAAGGAATAGCAGATTGTATCATTTAATGTAACAAACCAGAGAGGAAGATGAAGGAAGTCAACTGGAAGGGGGGATGGAAAGTAGAATGTATGTTTGGAAATGATTTTGATATTTGTTGTTGTGGCGTTTGCCCTCCTAGGTGTGTGACATCATACTGGGTTCATAAGGAAAGGGTTAACTAATTGTAAAATGACTAACCAATGGAAACCCAAGGGGCAGAGTTAACTGTGTTTAAGCACAGAGGTTTTTTGGAGGAGTTAGAGTTAGAGTTACGGTGGTTGAGAAGACAGTCTGGAGTTAGAAGAGACAGAGAAGATAAGTCTTTGGGTTGGGCTAGTCTGGTGTGAGAGAGTGAGATAATTTGTTAAGAGGAGTCAGTCAAACAGTTGAGATAATCAGTCAGAAGGTATTAGGAAGGTATAGGCCAGTAAAGAAACTAAAGTTAAGATACTGACAGGAATATTATCTGAGAAACCAACTTGTTAATGATTGTAAAATAAACTTGGTTTTTTGGTTCACTTTTAACAACTGTCTGGACCCAGTGTTTTACCAGAGAGTAACTGGTTGGTGGCAGCGGGGAAATGAGCACAGTGGTGGCAAAGGGATAAATAGACCGTTAAACGTCCAGGGACCTTGTGTGATCGCCACAGTTGTTAGAAAAGAAAACTAATAAAAATTATATACAAAAAAAAGAAAGAAAGAAACAATGGGGTTACTGCGGAAATTATATTCAAGCTCAAGGGTGTGTGTTTTTTTCAGATCAGGGTTTTAGTGAATGAGCTAGCCCATCCACCTTGGCCAAGCAGTCTAGTAAACAGGGACGAAACTCTGTTCTATTTCTGACAGGGCAGCTCGGAGAGTTTGAAAGCCAGAGATTCAATATCTGTGTTGTTACTATGAGAGCTTGCCATGAAATATGCTGTAATCTTTGCCAGGGGTATGCAGTGCATTCCCCGGAGGATTTCCAACGCCGAAGAGCACTTCAGAGTGCTTAACGGTCTGTTCAGGCTTTACCTTATAAGGCTTTTTAGTTTCAGCACGGGGGAATGACAGCCACTCCAGGAGCCAGCCTTCTGGGAACAGATGACAGCAACCATTGACTCCTTTCTCGGGGCCAGATTCATTCTGTCTGCCTTGAACTGTTAACCTTTTTAGCTCCTGTCATGATAACTGGTTTAAGAATGTGAGCAGGGGAGAGCAGGAGCAAGATGTGGTACTCTGGATTTGCTTTTCATATTGTAGTGTGTGTGCACATGTGTGAAGACTATTTTTTACGTACAGGAAGACTCAGAAGTCTCATGGACTGGATGCATGTGTCCTGGAGAGGCACATGCCATGTTCACCCTTTGCTATATAGTGAGCACTTGGGTTTACATGCAGCAACAGGGGCGCTGTGGTCTAAACCACTGATCCTCTTGGGCTTGCTGATCAGAAGGTCAGCTGTTTGAATCCCCGCAACGGGGTGAGCTTCCGTTGCTGTGTCCCAGCTCCTGCCAACCTAGCGGTTCGAAAGCACGCCAGTGCAAGTAGATAAATAGGTACCGCTTTGGCAGCAAGGTAAACAACGTTTCCATGCGCTGCTCTGGTTTCAGTGTTCCGTTGCGCTGGAAGCGGCTTAGTCATGCTGGCCGCATGACCCCAAAAAACTGTCTGCGGACAAACGCTGGCTCCCTCAGCCTGTAAAGCGAGATGAGCGCCTCAACCCGAGTCATCTGCAACTGGACTTAACTGTCAGGGGTCCTTTACCTTTACCTTTTAATGCTCCCTTTACCTCAGCATATACATTTTCCGTACATTACTTGATTGGAGAACTTTGCTGCAAAATTCAGAGAGATACTATTTTCAGAGGGTGGCTGTTTTTCTGTTCTTGCATATTGTTATATAAAGTGAGAAAAAAGGGTGATCTGCCTTCAAATGTGAACTGAATCAAAATTCTCCCTTGTTCCTCTGCCTGAATTCGCATCTGTTTGGGGCCTACTGGAAAATATTCCCAAGCGCTGTTGTTCTTTAAAAAATTAACGAGTGAGCTGTGGTTTAACTCACAGTGCTATTTTAACATGAATGTTGCCGTTGCAGCCAGACCTGATGTCCACACAGGACTGTGGCTTCTTTTACTCTGCTGTCACATTTGTTCCCGCCCCCCACTCAGTGCCTTCTTTGTTTGCCCAGAAAATAATAAGAATGTCCTTTTTGTTCACTTTCCTGTGAGCTTTTGGCAAAGCACAGTCGTTCCAAGAGTTCCAACCACAGAGTCTTGCTCGGATATTCATTTTCCATAATAGATGTGAAGGTTACATGCTGTACAATTGCAAGCATGATTTCCATTACCCAGATATAAGTTGGGGATTTGTGGATTTGACTGCAGGCAATGCAGAGTGTTACGAAGCCATAGTACTAAGTTCTAAACGGTTTGGGACTCAAATACCCAAGGGAAGGTCTCTCATTATACCAGGCATAGGCAAACTCTTCCCTCCAGATGTTTTGGGACTACCATCATTCCTAGCTACCAGGACCAGTGGTTGGGGATGATGGGAGTTGTAGTCCCGAAACATCTGGAGGGCCGTGTTTGCCTATGCCTGCCTTTTACTATCCAAAGATCTTCAGAGCAGCCTCTTCTGTGTGTCCAGTGCCAGATTTAAATATAAGCTAAACAAGCTATAGCTTAGGGCCCCACTCTCTTGGGGCCCCCAAAAAAATGTAAAGGGAAAAAATCTTGATGTACATTTCCAGAATATAAGAAAAAAACACAAATAAAGTAAAACCTACATATAGCAACAGTGTTTTTTTTGTTGTGTAGGGTCCTATGGTGTAAGTAATGGGCCCCGCCTGCTAGCTTGCTCCCTAAAATATCACTGGTTTGCTCATTTCTATATATAGGGTACCTACATGTATATAGAGAGCCAGTGTGGTGTAGTGGTTAAGAGCGGTAGACTCGTAATCTGGGGAACCGGATTCACGTCTCTACTCCTCCACATGCAGCTGCTGGGTGACCTTGGGCTAGTCACACTTCTCTGAAGTCTCTCAGCCCCACTCACCTCACAGAGTTTTTGTTGTGGGGGAGAAAGGGAAAGGAGAATGTTAGCTGCTTTGAGACTCCTTTGGGCAGTGATAAAGCGGGATATTGAATCCAAACTCTTCTATATTCTGCTTGGACTGGTTGCATGGTAACATGTACAAATGGCTTTAGATACCTATTAGGTCCATAAATTACCATATAGGGCATATTCAACACAAAAAGCAGTGACAATTTGTTGTTGACAAAGGACAGCTGGACATATAAAGGGCCCCATTACTTTCAGTAGCTTAGGGCCTCAACAAACCTAAATCCAGCCCTGTGTGTGTCAGATATGCATTGTGTGGGAATGTGAAAATACCCTGCTGTAGTGGTACCACAACTGTGGAATCCGATCCCTTTTGGAAATGTACTTGGCGCATGGATGATTTACCAGTCCCTCCTATGAATTTTCAGTGCTTTAGTAAAACTGCAGCCTGCTCTGTGGTTTGTGTTAGAAGCCTCCCACAGTGGCTGGCAAAACCCAGTAAGATGGGTGGGCTATAAATTATTATTATCTCCTATTGTAACCTTAGTTTTTTTGTGATTTACAGCTGTTCTATGGAATTTTATGGAATCTGTACTTGTACCCCACCCTGAGATCAACAAAGATGAAGGGTGTGTTCTTAATGAATAATTTCTGAGAGTACTGTGTGCTAGAAATCAGGTTTTTAGCGTTGCAGCTCCAGCCCTCTGGAATTCGTATCCAAAGAAGTAATACAGGTTCCTAACACCTTGCTGCTGAAGACATTTTTTGTTTAAGAAGACTTCCCCTAAAGCTAGGGATGGAGGAGAAATTAGATTCATTCACATTTAAAGACAAATTTACTTAATATGCACTTTCCCAAACAAATATTGAACCAAATGAAGCCAGCCTTCAAAATTTGCAATTGTGAATTTTGTAAATCTGTTCTCCAGAAAAGTAATTTGTACAATACTGCACAGAGTAGTGTAAATAGTATATAAAATATATATATATTATGCAGAATTGCATCAAAAAACTGAATATTAGAAGGCATTCACACCATAACACTGGTGAATTGCACAAGGATTTTCATTTAACAAAAATTGCAAACTTATCTGGGAATGTCGAGCACTAAACCTAAATGAGAAACTGAGAGAAGCCAAAATTGACAGATTCACCCATCCCCTACATAAAGCACGACCCACTTATTTTATGCAATATTAATTGTGCAATTGTGAAAATGTTATGATTGCTGTTTAGTTTATTAAAACTGTAATCTTTTGCATTTTAACTGATTATATACAGTAGTTTTTGGTTGGAAGGGAAATCTAATTCAGAATAAAATTAAAGCCAAATCTATTTAACAGACACTTTCTGAAACAATACATGAACCGAAATACAGCTGTCATTTGAAATTCACAATTCTATGAATTTTGCAAAACATTTCTCCAGCCAACCAGTGTTGCAAAAATGCACGTTATTAGGAATAAATGTGCACATAAATGAAGATATTGGTGAAAGCAACATACATAATGCAATACATTAGGGAAAACTGTTTTGCAAAAAAATGTGTACGTTAGTCAAAACTGCATACAAAAAAATGTGTTTATTAGTGTGGTGCCACCTTAATGGCTGTAAATTCCAGTCCTGAATGTTTGGAGGCAGGACTGGTGTCCTTGCCAAACATACTGGGGAGATATTCCACCACCCAGCATTATTGATTTCTTCCTTGAGCCACCCTGTTTTAATCAGCACTAGTTAAATATGTCTAGCTACCATTTTAATTTCCCAGAATGCTCCAGAGGGATGCTGCATCATGGCCATTGTGGGAAATTTAAATGGTGCTTATGAGTTAGCCACCCAATATTGCTCAGAGTGTTGGGGTTCAAGCCTGCTGCTGCTGTCACCGGGAAAGTCCACTGATGGTCAGAAGGAAACTTCTAGTAGGGTCCCTAAACAGTTTTCCAGCTTGCAGAGGAGTTATATCACTGCATAGTATCATAGCAAGCAGAAAAATGAAACTGAAGTATGTAAACATAGTGGAGTGGCATTCCTAGGGGTATAAATAGAAACTAGGCTGCAAGCTTATTATACCTGTTGGAAGCTAGTTCTGAGTAACTCCTATTCTGTTTACTCCTCCTGAGTAAACATGGATATAACCCAGCTGCCAGGTTGCAGTTCTACGCACTCTTGCTTGAGAGTAAGCCATACTGTGATTTTTAGACGACATCTGAAGGCAGCCCTGTTTAGGGAAGCTTTTAATGTTTAAAAGGTTATTTTATTTTAATATTCCATTGGAAGCCGCCCAGAGTGGCTGGAGAAACCCAGCCAGATGGGCAGGGTATAAATAAATTGTTGTTGCTGTTGAAGAAGAATCAGAAGATCGGACTGCAAATTAGGGAGGGAATCCTGCAGTCCTCCAGATGATGCTAGACTCAAATGCCTATCCCATCAGCACCAGTTAGTGGTCGGGGTGGTGGAGTCCACAAATATCTGGAGGGCTGCAGGTTCCACACTCCTGCTGTAAACTCGAGTGACATAGAATTGTGGAGTTGGAAGGGACCCAGAGGTTCATCTGGTCCAACCGCCTGCAATGCAGGAATCTCAGCTAAAGCATCCATGACAGACAGCCATCCAACCTCTGCTTAAAACCTCCCAGGAAAGAGAGCCCACAACCTTCCAAGGGAGACTGTTCCACTGTCAAACAGCTCTTACTATCAGAAAGCTCTTCCTGATGTTTAATTGGAATCTCCGTTCTTGCAACTTGAAGCCATTTGTTCAAGTCCTACCCTCCAGAGCAGGAGAAAACAATCATGCTCCCTTTTCCATGTGACAGCCCTTGAGATATTTGAAGATGGCTATCATATCTCCTCTCAGTCTCTTCTTTTCCAGGCTAAACATACCCAGCTCCTTCAAGTGCTCCCCGTAAGTTCTGGTTTCCAGACTCTTCATCATCTTGGTTGCCCTCCTCTGCACATGTTCTAGCTTGCCAACATCCTCCTTAAATTGTGGTGCCCAAAATTGGACACAGTATTCCAGGTGTGGTACTATTATTTCCCTTGATCTGGACAATAGACTTCTGTTGATGAAGCCTAGATTAGAATTAGGTTTTGGGGGGGGGGTGCTGCTGCATCACACTGTTGTCTCATGTTAAGCTTGTGGTCCATCAAGACTCCTAGATCCTTTTCACATGTACTGCTAGTAAGCCATGAACTAACACCTGAAATCCCAGCTATGGAGACATGTTTTGTTGTCTTCAACTGAAGCCTTACTAAATATGAAATAACTTGCTGACCAGCACAGTAGGATGTCAGTAATGCAGGAATAAGTACAATGGTTTTCTTAAAGGATTTTGTATATCAAAATGCTTCCTTTCTTTTTGCTTGTCATTTGTAATCATGGACCTGAGTAAGAGAGCACTACATACATGTAGCAAGGTAAAGAGAAACTAAAAAAAGGTATAATACCACCACTTCCTAAAGCTTCAGGCTATTGGCATAGTTGCATCATTGCCAGATCTCGATAGGAATTATCTCATGAATTGCAAACAAGCACTACAGGAATTTACATTTTGGAAAGTCAAACACATAGGGCAAAATTAAACAAGCCTTCGATATCTGATACAGACTCATAGATATGCCATTTCCTCTCCTGGTGGCAGTCCAAATTCAAATGTAGAAAAAAACAGAAATAAAAAATGTGGGGGGGGGGGAAGGAAAGCAGAAACAATAACCTATAGTAATATATTTCCTCCTGTGGGGCAAAAAACAAGTCCGGTTAGTTAAAAGGGGTTGATTAAGATAGTATGGGTTAAACCTCCGCTTCTTGCATTGTAGTCATGATGCCCACAGAGGGGGGAAGTACAGTTGTATTTGCCCCTTTCAAAAAACCCCCACAGGTGGTCTGATCACCAATGTTCTGCCATTTTGTTTGGTAGCACTTTTAAAATTTGCAGCCATTCATAAGAAAACGGGGCGAAGAAGCTGAGATTGGCAATTTCATGCCCTCCGACATTCTTCAGGTGAAAATAGGGACATTTCTCATTCCCCCACAACTGACCTTCCTTGGCCCACCATTTTTTAGAATAGAATAGAATTTATTATTTATACCCCGCCCATTTGGCTGGGTTTCCCCAGCCACTCTGTGCAGCTTCCAACAGAGTATTAAAATAAAGAGGTATTTTGGTCTCTCCCCACCCTGTAGAGCATTTCTTATCAGAAGAAGGGCAAGTGTCGCCTCTACCACCACAATGGGGCACACATGCCCTCCGCTGTCTTGAGAAAACACCTTAACCCCCATTCTATTCTATTCTATTCTATTCTATTCTATTCTATTCTATTCTATTCTATTCTATTCTATTCTATTCTTTGGTAGATTTACCGAAATGAAAACACACACCAATAAATACATTTCAGAAAGGGGCAATATTATATGCGGACGCACAAAGCATTTTTAAAATAATCAAGACTCTTTGCACTCCGCTCCCCTCACACGAGGCTGGGTCGCAGCAGCAGCAGCAGCAGCCTTGCCTCTTCCTTGCCTGCTCTCCAGCAGCCGCCAGGAGCTGCCCAAGAGAGGAGGCAGGCAGCAGTGGTTATGGAGAGGTCATGGAGAGGCAACAGAACGCTCCCTTGCCACTGCCACAACCGCTCCGGACAAGCGCCAGCTCATCATCCTGTCTCAGCCTGGTGGTGGCAGCACTAAAAAGAGAAATAGGGACATTCCAGGATCAAATCAGAAGCTGGAATAGCTTTCTAATTCCAGAACATTCCCTGGAAAATTGAGGCACTTGGTGGGCATGGAATTTACGCTCCTGTTTCTGTTTCCATCGTAATTCTCCGGCATCCATATCCTGAAATGCCCTGCGAATGTGACAGGGGGGAAACAGAAGCCCCTTTCATGGGAGAAAGAAAACTCTAAAGGAATTGCAGGTCAAGTTTCTGCACAGCAGAGTAGAGAGTCCTTGTCCATGGAGAGTCATTCAAAGAAAACACACACACACACACACACACACAAGTGCGACTGCTTGCTTCTGCTAGCCTTAAGCTCCTCCTGAGTGGGCTTTATTAGATGTTTAAAGTTGATATAGAACTTGTAGCACCACCATGCTTGTAGAGGACACTGGCTGCCCATAAAATAACACATCATTAATAACATTAAATTTTAGGGAAGTGCTACCGCATGTAGATGGGTGACATGCCTCTTAGCCACTTTCGCTTATCATTGCTCTCATTTTAGTAGCTAATGTTTTCTTGGGGAAAGATCAGAGGGAATGTGGCAGCGCTTATCACTCAGCTGTTCTGACTAAAGGGCCTTGGGGGATACTTTCCCCCCATTAAAAGCCCATTATAATATTTTGGGAATTCTGCAGTCTTGCAATGCTTTGAGACTGGCTGGCTGGGCTATTTCTGCCTTTCTGAATAGTAACAATAATTGGATCACGGGATGGTGACATATGTCATACCTGCATGGTACGCGTTTGCTGAAAACCCACAAATGGGGACCACTGGGGAACTTAACATGGAAAGGCAGGTGGCAGTTTTTGAGATGGGAAAGTCAAATAGATAGTATTGCCAACAAGGTGTGGGAAATCTGAAGTGCTAGTCTCTGTTGGACTGCATCCTTCTCTGAGGAAATAAGAATTAAACTCCACTGGCATCTTCACCTTCCCCCCAAAGGTGCTGTGCCACACACACACACACACACACACACACACACACACACACTGGTACCTCAGGTTAAGTACTTAATTCATTCCGGAGGTCTGTTCTTAACCTGAAACTGTTCTTAACCTGAAGCACCACTTTAGCTAATGGGGCCTCCTGCTGCCGCCGCGCCGCCGCCGCACAATTTCTGTTCTCATCCTGAAGCAAAGTTCTTAACCTGAAGCACTATTTCTGGGTTAGCGGTGTCTGTAACCTGAAGCATCTGTAACCTGAAGCGTATGTAACCCGAGGTACCACTGTACATACACACACACACACACACACACACAAGTGGCGCATTCAACAAAATCTTGCAGTGTATACTGCTCCTTTTCAGGATTCTAGACAGACATGTATTTTTTCAAGGTATTCTTTTTCTCACTCTCAACCCTGGTTTATCATCCCCAATACACCATTAGCATTCTGTGCCCACTGAGTATTAATTTTAATTAATTTTAATATTATAGATATTAATTATTTGTATTTATATTGTTATGTGGAAATTGATCAGTTTGGTTATGCAGTTTTTGGTGTGTTTTATTTATTTTTATGACTACTTTGCTATGGTTATATTTAGGTCAATCTTTTCATATTGTGAGCCACCTTGAGCATTGTTTAAACTGTGAAAAGGCGGCATACAAAGAAATTGATGATGATGAGTATGCTCAGTCCCCATTTGGTTGTACTTTAGGTTATAATAATAATAATAATAATAATAATAATAATTTATTTATACCCCGCCCATCTGGCTGAGTCTCCCCAGCCACTCTGGGCAGCTCCCAATCAAGTGTTAAAAACAGTACAGCGTTCTCCCATTCCATGCCTCTGGTGAAGTTTTCTTTCTTTCTAAAGATGGTCAACAAATCCAGCAAAACCACATGGCGCAGCTCATGCTTGGGTGTTAAGTTTCCAGTCCTTCTGAGGTTCAGACCCTGAAGAGGCGGAGTCCGACTGCTCAAAGGGTGCATTTGGTGTAGTAGGAAGCAGAGCATGGCAGCAGCTGGTGATGTATGGAGTGATATATCCCCAGTCTCTCAATTTACCTTTCCTTACGGTTTAATTTTTACATAACTGACCAGTGGGGCCCCAAGACTCAAATGCTCAGTAGAAGAAAAGCAAACAGGTGTAGGGGTTGAGATGAAGCTGTAGCATGAAGAAGATTTCAGCTCCCCCACCAGCAGCGGAACTAGCCGTTCGGGCACCAGGAGTGGCACACATACCCGGGGGTGGGGCAAGCTGCCCAAGGGGGGGCGATCGACACCCAGGGGGCAATCAGTGCAGCGATCTGCCTAGGGGGCAATTGCCATGGCGATCCGCCCAGGGGGGATTTTGTCACCCCCCTCAGAGATGACACCCAGGGTGAGCCACCACCACCCATCCTACTTCCCTGTCCTCCACCCTTAGTTCCATTCCTTAAATCACCCACAACCTCCAGTTTATATTAATTTGGTTAACAACCAAACATTTGCACACGTTCTGCCACCAATGCATCTAGTTTAGCCCTAAATCTCTAGCCCTTTTATGCATCGGAAATAGTGGCACGGATTCCGCTCATTGTTAGGGAGCTCAGCACCAGGTCTGCGGTATGAATTTGGCACCAATTGTTTTTCCTTTTCCCTGTCCCTCTTGCTTTCCTGATCAGGTTCCTTGTTGGACCCTGAAGGGTGAATAAAACTGTAGCCATTCCAGTGTGTTTCTAATCTCGTCGTTTGTCTGAACTGGCTCTCTGCCACTTGGGCTCCAGCTCGGAAATAGAAGAGTCTAGTATTCTGTGTGGTCACATTTGCTTCTGTTGGGAGAATCTATTGTGTAACTGATTTCCTAGAGCAGGCTGCGCCTTACCAAAGAATAAAGCCAACTAAGCTGTGTAGAATTTAATATATTGTACTTCTTTATAACTTACCTTTCAAGATTCATCAGATGAAAATAGGGACAATATTATTATTATTATTATTATTATTATTATTATTATTATTATTAACCTTCAGTATTGTCTCTGGTATTTTACAAGGCACAAGATTACGGGCCTTGTACTGGGGTACCTGGGATAATAGGGATGCAGGTGGTCTAAACCACTGAGCCTCTTGGGCTTGCCTATAGAATGTCGGCAGTTTGAATTGCCGTGACAGAGTGAGCTCCCATTGCTCTAACCCAGCTCCTGCCAACCTAGCAGTTCGAAAGCATGCCAGTGCAAGTAGATAAATAGGTACCGCTGTGGCGGGAAGGTAAACGGTGTTTCCATGCGCTCTGGTTTCCATCATGGTGTTCTGTTGAGCCAGAAGCAGTTTAGTCATGCTGGCCACATGACCCGGAAAGCTGTCTGTGGCTAAACGCCGGCTCCCTCAGCCTGAAAGCGAGATGAGCACTGCAACCCCATAGTCGCCTTTGACTGGACTTAACCATCCAGGGGTCCTTTGCCTGGGATAGTTCAGTTGGTAGAGCATGAGACTGTTAATCTCAGGATTGTGGGTTCGAGCCCCAGGTTGGGTGAGGAGGTTGGTATAGATGACCCTTCTGGTCCATTCCAACTCTACCATTCTATGATTCTATGATCTTCGGTCTGTGCCCCCAAGTACCTTCTACATTTTGTCCCATTTAAATCAGGCCAAATTCAACAGAATGTAAATATCTTTAAAACCATGTGTTATTTCTTAAACTAGGTTGGCACTCTTGAAGAATGGCCATAACCACCCTGAATCTCCACCCTACGCCTTCCAGATTCTTTGATCAAGGGCCTATTTTCAACAAGATGTGTCAAATTCTTGTTCTTGCTGAAATATTCCGTGTTTAATGCCATCATTTCCCATTAAGGGTGTAGTCAGCCATGTGCCAAGTGTCAAGGAAGGGTGGAGTCAATCTGCCTGTTCCTCTAGCTGGTCAATTTTGTAAAAACAAAACCATAAGATTTCAACTGAAGGATTTCTGGGCAACTATAAGTAGGCGCTTTAAAATAAAATTAAAGGGAGCAGAAGGATTATGTTCCTCCAGACACAAATTGCAAAGCCAGGCAAAGCCAAACATTGAGGACATGTTCCAACCTTCTTTCCAGTCACTTGCTCTACAGGAGAACTTGTCTTTGCTTATCTGGCTTCGCTAAGTGCTATGGGTGACTAAGAGAGATCACCACTTCAAAGTGGTTAACTACTATGTTGTGACATAACTACTTGGTAACTTGACTATCTTGGTGAGCCAATGAGTCCACAGAATGCTGACATACCTAGGTTGCCAGAAAATAGGTTGCCTGGGTGGTTTGGCCTTTGGGCTATCTTCTAAGAATATTTATTGATTTCTTACTCATTTAAACATTTATAACCAACTACCCTATAATTTCTTCTTCATGGATCACTGCCTTGCCATGGCGAAGGGGCTTGAATAACTCAGAGAAGCTATGAGCTATGCCATGCAGGGCCACCCAAGATGGACAGGTCATAGTGGAGAGTGTTGACCAAACATGATCCACCTGGAGCAGGAACCTGCAAGCCACTCCAGTATCCTTGCCAAGAAAACTCCATGGACAAAGACAACAGGCATATAAAAGTTATGACGCTGGAAGATGAGCCTCTCAGGTTGGAAGGCATCCAACATGCTACTGAGGAAGAGCGGAGGACAAGTACAAGTAGATTCAGAGCTGATGAAGCGGCTGGGCCAAAGCCAAAAGGTCGCTCAGTTGAGGATATGCCTGGAAGCGAAAGGAAAGGCCAATACTGTAAAGAAAAATATTGCATAGGAACCTGGAATGTAAGAACCATGAACCTTGGAAAGCTGGATGTGGTCAAAAATGAGATGGCAAGAATAAATATTGACATCCTGGGCATCAGTGAACTAAAATGGACGGGAATTGGTGAATTCAGTTTGGCTGACCATCATATCTACTACTGTGGGCAAGAATCCCGTAGAAGAATGGAGTGGCCCTCATAGTCAACAAAGAGTGGCGTAAGCTGTACTGGGATGCAATCTCAAAAATGATAGAATGATCTCGATATGAATTCACGGCAGACCTTTTAACATCACAGTAATCCAAGTTTATGCACCAACTACTGGTGCTGAAGAAACTGAAGAAACAATTCTATGAAGACTTACAACACCTTCTAGAAATGATAGCAATGAAGACGGTTTGGAAACTTCAGCTGGTGCAGAATTCAGTGGCCAGGTTGCTCACTGGGGCAAGATGGTTTGAGCATATAACATTGATCCTGGTCTGACTGCACTGACTAGCAGTTAGTTTCTGGGCCCAATTCAAAGTGCTAGTTTTGATATATAAAGCCTTACTCAACTCAGGACCACAGTACCTCAAGGACTACCTCTCCACATTCCAGACTCTGCGTTCATCATCTGAGACCCTTCTACATGTGCCTCCTCTACGTGAGGTCCAGAAGGTGGCAACACAAGAAAGGGCCTTTTCTGCAGTGGCTTGTGGAATACTCTGCCATGGAGGCTTGCCTGGCGCCTTCATCACATCTCTTTAGGTGCCAGGTGAAAACATTTCTCTATAACCAGAGCTTTGGCAGATTAAACAATCCATGGCCTTTTAAATGCGTTTGTGTGAGTGGAGTTATTTGTTTATCTTTGATTAAATTTTATTACGTATTTTGTGTTCCCATTTTGTATTTTTATGTTGTGAACCTCCCTGTGATCTTCGGGTGAAGGGCATTAAGATAATAATAATAATAATAATAATAATAATAATAATAATAAAGAATCAAGCTGTGGATGTCAGTTGACAGAGGAGAAAAAATCCACCCTGTTGCCCAACAGTTCCCATTCATTTCAATAGGGCTTGCACCATCGCTGCTAGATTGTGCCCTAAATCAAACTATGCATACTCCAGCATTTTTCCCCATATTACATATTGCAAATTTTGAATAAACCAAGAGTGAATTATAACTGGCCTCAGTCCCTTAGGACAGAGCAGCAAGAAAGAATAATTTCTCTTAAATAAACCACACATTATATGGAGTGCCGTGATCCACCCCCCCCCCCAGTGTGTTTTCCTTTTCAACCCAAAATAGCCTGGGCCAAGTTGTGTCTAAGTGGCTGGGCAGCAGGAGGTTGTTTAACCCTTTCCCCTCTGATCGTTTTTCAACCCAAAGTTGCTCTCCCCAAGCTGATTTTTAAAAAGCACACAAAAAAAACCTGTAGCAGGAAAGAGATGAGTCCCCCATATTTCTCCCTGGCTCCCCAGGTCAGGGGAAAACATCAGCAAGTGGAGAGAGCAATTTTGAGATGGGAAGAGGGGTGGGGACAGGAGGAGAAGGGGTTAAGCTGCCCAGATATATAGTCTACTGCAGGCTGTTTCGGCTTAAAAAATGAACAGAGGAAAGAATCACAGAACTCCACTTAAGCGTCAGTATATAGCAAGCAGCAGACTGGGCATCCCTGCCTTTCTTTTCTCTTCCTTTCCAAATTCGCCCATATTGTAACAGTTTAGAGAGATTCCAAATGGCTCGATAGCTGTTGAGTGGCAGAATGCCACATTCTACTATTATTATTATTATTATTATTATTATTATTATTATTATAACTCCACCTTTCCCTCCACCTCCTCCCTGAATCTCCCTTGCAAAGCTGTGCTGTGTGCTGTAGCTGGGCTGGCTTCCTCCCTCTCTCTCTCTCTCTCTCTCTCTCTCTCTCTCTCTCTCTCTCCCCCCTCCCTTGCCGTTTCATGCAGGTTCTGATTACTATGTACGCTGCTGATGTCAAGCCTCCTTGGGTTGACCCAGCACTCCAGAGGAGGAGCGAAGGCGCTGCGAAACGGCAAGGGCTCCCCCCCCATCCCAGACACCAACAAAAAAATTACAGCCATGCGAGCCATCCCCTTGGACTCAGCTGCTTTCAGAGCACATACATACATACTTGTGTGACAGCAACAGTGCATAGAAGCAGCAGCGACAGCAGCAATGAAATGCAGTTAGCAGCAGCCCTACAGCTGGGAGGCAAGAGGCAGGCAGGCACCAGCCTGGTCCCCGTGGTTGGAATTATCTTCCCCTGAGCCTGTCTGCAGTGTCTCTCCAGCTGTGCCTGCTTTTTTAAAATTATTATTACCGTTGCTATCACGGCTAGGATCCTGCTCGGCGTTTATTTCCAAATACTCTTGTGGCTTAACTCGGGCGTGCGACTCCCTGGGTGACTGCAGTGTCTTCTCCCCTCCTCCTCCCTCTCTCCTCTTCTGCTGCATCCTTCTCTCCCAGGATGGCGGAGGCTGAATTGCACAGGGAAAGGCTACAAGCTATTGCAGTAAGTCTGCTTCATTTTCCTTGGCTCTTTTGTCTGTGGGAAAGAGAGAGAGAGAGATTGTGTGATGAGAGAGCAGAAGAAGAAGATTCCAGCACATGCATCGGACGCAAATGGCAAGCTTTAGATATGCAGTGAAGTTGTGCTGAGTTCATCTTTCTTTCATTTGTTTACTCCATTGCTTTGTAGCAAACAGATGCCTTGACTTGTAGAGCATGATAGATCGGGTTCTGATGGATTTGTACTTCCCAGACACCGGCTTTCTTATCATGTATCACGGCATGCTTGAAACACCCGTGGAAGAGCAGAGAAAAAGCAGGAGGGAGAAATACTATTCACTTCCAGCACAAAAATATCAGTGCACTGTGGAAATGGTTGGCAGATGGCTTGGAATCGGAACAGTGGTCACTCAGGGGGGACTGGCTTATTTTATGTTCAAGACAGGTGCAGGGCGTTGTTGTTTTTTCTGGATCAAAGCCTGCAGCGCTTTGGCTCAAACAAAAACTGTACCACTGCTGTAGTTGTGGTCATAATTTTTCAGCAAAGTCAAATATAAATCGTATTAATGGTCAGTTTTCAGTGCAACCATAGGCACGCCTCCCCAGAAGTAAGCCCCACTGAGTTCAGCTCCCTAGTGAGCATGTGTAGGATTGCAGACTAAATAGCTGATCTTCTTGACTGTGAATTGTAACCTCATCTGTTCAGCTTAATAGTTTTCATCAGATGCGTTAGGTCAAGTCAAGACATGCGCTTACGGGAGTTCCGAGGGTTTGTTGCTTTTCGGTAGCAAAGACGCCTTTCACAACAGTCCTCACAACCACTTTTCAACATCCCGAAGGTCCCATAAGTGGGAACCCGACATGCCCACATGAGCTGTAAATGCTCCAGCACATGTAAAGGTTCTGGATAGCACATGTCCAGCACATGTCACCACAATATGGTGTGAACCAGGAAGTGATGGGTCACAATCTTAACATGTATTGGAACATTCCCAGGTCCATTTCCCATGATTAAAAAACAATTCTCATAGAAAATGCAGCCTTGTATATCTTCACCACAAAAGCACCACTACGTGACTCACTTTTCATTCAGCCTCAAGTGCAAGTTTCTTCACTGACGTTAATGTGAATGGCCCTGTTTGTTTTCTACAAGCGATCATCTCTTGGGGAGGGGAAGAGTAATCAAAGGCAGAGAGTTTGGGCTCCCCTCTTCATTAAGGACCACAGTCCCTTTTTATGTGCCCCAAGAAACATCAGGCAAGAGCGGCGAAGGTCACTGAAAGGAGAGGTGAGCCCACAGTGTGGTGAAATAGCCCCTGAAAGCATTGTTTTCTGCTTAGGCATTTAAAGTCTAAGTTGCACTGCATCACAGTGATTCCGATCTCTTTCTGCAGAATCCCAGAGAGTGAAATTAATAATCTGACTCTCAGTACAGTATTTTGAAACTGGACTGGCATTTTCATTTATTTTTTAAAATTGTCTTTGTCTTAAAATTATTCCTAGGGGGAAACTTTAACTTGAATCAAAATGATTGCAATACTCCCAGAGAGCCACACTGTTGTGCTTTCTGCTCATCGGCTATCCCTTCCTGACCTTGTCCTTGAGGTAGCCCATCAGCTTCATCCAACTAACAGTAGGGAGGCTTTCCTCTGCACTTTGTGGAGCTGATATGCTAAATGGAGCAAAGCTACAGGCTCAGAAGGGCTTGGCTCTGTACATGCAGACGTCTGTGTGTCTCAGGTCTGAAGTGAGAAGGCAGAAAATGACTCAGGCCCCTTGATTTTCAGGAACTCTGCCAGAGTGTTGCCAATGATCAACAGATGTTGTGTTTTACTTAGAGCTGCCCCCAGATGGATTCTATATTTCCTTTGTAGGCATAGGAATGGCTTCTGCTCTCGTTACTCTGAGAAGCTGTTTTTCTTAGGTCAGTTAATCCACTAATGCATGCCTTTTAAATTTAAAAAACTGCAGGTCTACTATGCATTAAATCCTTTGAAATTCTTCCCGGAAAACATCAAAAAGGTTCCACTGGTTGGGGAACAACAACAAAAAAATGTCTGGTGATTTAAAGTGTTTAATATTTTAGCTTGTAAGAAGTAGGCAAGTGTGTGTGCTTTTTCCTTCTAAAACTCGACGCCAAGTCTCCAAGCCTTATGCATAGGGAACTCACTGTGCTTTGAATTAACTTGTTCAATGTACTTTAATAAGGCATTAACAGGCTGGTCTTAAGGTTTGCTGTGAACAGATAAGCAAAGACCGAGGGCTCCTCCAGACAATCTGTTTATTGAGCGTTCATCCTGATTTGCTTGTGCAAAGCTTATGCTTAGAGTCTATCTGGTCTTTATTGTGCATTTGTTCTGATTTGTTTGTACAACGAGCATTCGTACATTTCCTTGCAAGGTGTTTACACATCTTCCTGCTAATCATTAATTCATTCCACCCTTTTGAGTGCATTTCCCCATTGCCCTTAACATCAAAAACAGTGCTCCGTTTTAAAAATTCATTTGATTTGCTAGAGCGGCAGAGCACTGTAGTCCATTTGATTGCGCAAACCCAAATTTCTCAGTACACATTTGAATCCCTCCCACAAAATACTGATAGGCTGGAGATGCCTCAGATGTCACAAGACAGAACACTACTGGTTGGTGGTGGTTGTGGGTGGTTATTAGTGGGAATCAGTAGATGGGAAGCCGTCCTTTTGACTCTCCCTCCCCCCCCCCGGCACAATTCAAATCACGTTGCTCACGCTGAACTTATCTTGAAATGAATGGGATCTGAGGCCAAGTTCTGCCTGTAGTCCAGTTCAAATAGCTGTGAGCAGTGTCTTCTTAGAGAGGTGGGTAAGCAGTCATGTGACTGCCTCTTCTCTCATACACATAATATGGTCCTTTCCCCATTCACAAATTGGTGGGTGCTAAAGTTCAAGGGAAGGATCAACCATTCATGTATGTCACTTTTCCATAAGACAGTATCCAAGACAGGGCACATCAAGGGAACTGCATTAAGCATTCAAAATCATGGTACGAACAATTACACATAAATATGATATCAGTAAGGAAATACAAGTATATCAGCCACCCAACCAAACAATCCATTCAACTAGGTATTAAACCTTACAAATAAACTAACTTATTCCAAGCTTAAAGCATACAGGGCAGAGCATAAAACCAGATATGAAAATGCCCTAGACAGAAGGCCAAGTAGCTCCACAAAAGCAGCATAAAACCATCCACAGTTAACCTACAAGTATTTTTGGGGAATCACCTCTCTCACTTGCTGCATCCTTCCCTGCAGTTCTCACCTGGGTCTGCTCTCTCAGTACCTTCCTCATTTCTCACCTACGGAGATACTGTTCCTCTTCCATGCCCCATATTCATTCACATTTTCAATGTCTGACTTTCAATGTCTCCCATGCACCCTTTCCAAAACTGTCTTCCAGGCAACAGGCTTCATGAAGCTTCAGGGCAGTGGGGAAAGGCAAGGCAGGGGCATAAGATCCTGCAGAAGGTGGAGCTGTCCCTCATAGCCTCAAATCATCCAAGGCCTGATTGGTTGGTGTTTTTTGACAAAGGCCATTGATGATCCATATTGAATTTATCTACTCTTCATTTCTATGCCTATTTATGCTGGCCCACAGTATGCAATTCGATTCTAATACAGTACAGTATCTATGCACTTTCTTTCTAGCTTCCCCAGAAGCTCAGTACTAGAGGATCTTGCCCAGGGTCAATTCTTAGTGTCTCCAGGTAGAGCTGGAAAAATCTCCAGCCTGAAACCCTAGAGCAGCCTTTCTCAACCTGTGGGTCCCAGATGTTGTTGAACTACAACTCCCATCACCCCCAGCTAGCAAGGCCAGAGCTCAGGGATGATGGGAGTTGTAGTTCAACAACATCTGGGGACCCAAAGGTTGAGAATCGCTGCCCTAGAGAGTCAGTGTGGACAATACTGAGTTAGTGGGACCAGTGGCCTGACACAATATGAGGCAATTTCTGAAGTTCCTAACAAGAATAGGAAAACCTCTATGGATTTTCCTGATGCCTTGTCAGTTCAATCACTGTGCATACTGGTGCATATAATGTCCTTTCAAAGCAAGGGGGGCAAAACAAGGGGGGGGGTTAGCCTGAACTCACCGGAATGCAGTTCCGGCACCTCCCAGGTAGGATCCAGCACTTCTCAGGTGGGCACCATTGTCATTCTAAGAGAATGAGGGAGGCATTCATGGTGACTTCCGGCAGCTCTTTGTCCTGGACCTCACTGTCTGGGCTGAACAATGGAGGTGGAGACACTCCAGTATACCTGAAGGAGCATCTCCACACTGAGGTCCAGCTCCAAGGGCCTTCTGGCAGTTCCCTCACTGTGAGAAGTGAGGTTACAGGGAACCAGCAGAAGACCTTCTCGGTAGTGGTACCCGCCCTGTGGAACGCCCTCCTATCAGATGTCAAGGAAATAAACAACTACCTGACTTTTAGAAGACATCTGAAGGCAGCCCTGTTTAGGGACGTTTTTAATGTTTGGTGCTTTATCGTGTTTTTAATATTCTGTTGGGAGCCACCCAGAGTAGCTGGGACAACCCAGCCAGATGGGCGGGGTTTAAAATATTATTATTATTATTATTATTATTATTATTATTATTATTATTGAAAAATAAGGTAAAACAAAAACACAACCATGAATGATTCAGTCTTATAGCCACTTATCTGGGTGTTAGCCCCATGAACCACATTTCCTAGTCTACTCAAAAACTTATATAGGCTTGTACTGAAAACTTTACTGCCATGTTTGAAGCAGTAACTGCAATGGGTGGCGGGGATGGTGACATTCCCCTAGTTTTCAGGACACTGACAATGTATTCTCCAAATCTATTTCATCAAAACTTAGGAAAGGGGGAAGGGAATTGCCCTGTAAATCCACTGAACATCTATATGCCCTTGGCCATTGCTTCTTGTGAGCAATGGGCATGGGCATTGTTTGGTCATTTCTCTTGTAGGGACCAAACTATATTTTGTGGTTGCCTGAGTGAAAGGAAGAATAATTCCTATGGCCTTTTAAACCCAAAGCAATATGGCTTCAGTCTGCTCAGAGGTTTGGAATGTTAGAAATCATCCCCCCAGGAGGTGGATTTCATGTGCAGATGGCAACTGATGGCAGGGTGGACAGGTTCAGCCCCATGGCTTTGCAATTTATGGATGGCTTGGTGACCCCGTGAGTAATGTGTATCAGCAGTCATATAAGGATATTCTGCACTGGGTCACTTTTTGAAGGATTCTCACAGGAATCGGGGTAAGAAGCTGCTGCAGCTAATCCTCTGATCTTTTCCTAGTTTGTGTTCCACTTCCTTGGGTCTCCACAAACACCCACCCACACCCCTGAAAGTATTATAGAGGTATAAAGTAAAGGTAAAGGGACTCCTGACCGTTAGGTCCAGTCGTGACCGACTCTGGGGTTGCGGCACTCATCTCGCTTTATTGGCCGAGGAAGCCGGCATTTGTCCGCAGACATGTGGCCAGCATGGCTAAGCCGCTTCTGGCAAACCACAGCAGCACACGGAAATGCTGTTTACCTTCCCACCGGAGCGGTACCTATTTATCTACTTGCACTTTGATGTGCTTTTGAACTGCTAGGTTGGAAGGAGCAGGGACCGAGCAACGGGAGCTCACCCCGTCGTGAGGATTCGAACTGCCAACCTTCTGATCGGCATGCACACATGACGTCAGCACACCCTGCAGCATGTGTGCATGGTGTAAGCATGCCCCACAATGTGCTCACAGCATTTGCACATGCCCCGTGACGTGCTGACATCACTCGCACACACTTTGGGGCATGCTGACATGTCATGTGGATTCCCCATGGCTTGTGCACATGATGCGAGCATGCCCCACGGCATGCGCACATGGCTGCTGTGGAACTTTGGGTGGGGGGCACAGCCCAGTCATCAGTAGTTGGGAGCTCTGCCACTCAGCTCTCTTGAAGTGGCAATGGTCCCGCCTGAGAGGACCAGCTGGGGGGGGGAGCCCTAAGTATGCATTTACTGCAATGAGACTGGACAAACTTTTATTTTTCTACACTTGTGCCCAACTCTTTTTGCAGAGCTTGCCTATTGTTCTCAGGTAGACCCCAGGTGATGCTCAAAACCAGACCCACTTAGCTTCAGAAGTAGAACTCTTGTTGCATGCCTTCAGAGCCTAGGACTTGCTGATCAGAAGGTCAGCGGTTCTAATCCCCGCAACGGGGTGAGCTCCCGTTGCTCAGTCCCTGCTCCTGCCAACCTAGCAGTTCAAAAGCACGTCAAAGTGCAAGTAGATAAATAGGTACCGCTCTGGCGGGAAGGTAAACGGCATTTCCGTGCGGTGCTCTGGTTCGCCAGAAGCGGCTTCGTCATGCTGGCCACATGACCTGGAAGCTGTCTGCGGACAAACACCGGCTCCCTCGGCCTATAGAGCGAGATGAGCGCGCAACCCCAGTCGGTCACGACTGGACCTAATGGTCAGGGGTCCCCTTTACCTTTATTATGGTATTATGAATTAAATCATTATAACAAAAGGGGGGGAACACTTTGTAAAATTGCATAGAAAAGTTTTGTGCTCTACAGCGCCATTAGGTGTTGCATGTTTATAACACATTCACAATGCTGTTTTTTGACTAATGTAGCTGAGTCCCCAGAATGCTACCTTACCCGGCATACCTGCAAACCAAGGAATTATAAAGAGAGAGTAAGTACCAAGGAGTTTTGGAGAACATATTTCTTATAAGCAGTAGAACTCCATCACCTAATGGCTTTTATTCTGTCTCTCAGTAGCCCCCATTGCACTGTGCTTGTAGTTGCTCCTATTCTATGTGTGCTGCAAACTCAGTTGCCTATAAGCTGCATACCTCAATTGCACAACACCTGAGTGAATTGATGCCTGGTGAGGTGAGAGCGATCTTTGTGAATGAAAAGAGGGCCTGGCCCCGTGGGCCTCAAATCCAGATACCTCTTGGTATCCTTTACCAGGGTGGAGCCTTTCTGATGTGAAGCCGCCAGTCTGACTATGGTGCCTTTACCCAATTGATCAGTTTTGGAGGAGCGAATAACTACTTCAGAGGTTGTTGTTGTTGTTCTTTAGTCATTTAGTGGTGACTGACTCTTCGTGACCCCATGGACCAGAGCACGCCAGGCACTCCTGTCTTCCACTGCCTCCCGCAGTTTGGTCAAACCCATGCTGGTAGCTTCAAGAACACTCTCCAACCATCTCGTCCTCTGTCGTCCCCTTCTCCTTGTGCCCTCCATCTTTCCCAACATCAGGGTCTTTTCCAGGGAGTCTTCTCTTCTCATGAGGTGGCCAAAGTATTGGAGCCTCACCTTCAGGATCTGTCCTTCCAGTGAGCACTCAGGGCTGATTTCCTTCAGAATGGATAGGTTTAATCTTCTTGCAGTCCATGGGGCTCTCAAGAGTCTCCTCCAGCACCATAATTCAAAAGCATCAATTCTTCGGCAATCAGCCTTCTTTATGGTCCAGCTCTCACTTCCATACATCACTACTGGTTCAGAGGTACTCAGGGTTATATCTCGCAGCAAGATGCCTATATAATTAAGATCTTGGAGCGGAGAGCAAAAGCAAGATGTCCATATAATTTACAGCTGAAATCAGCATTTTTGCAGCATTACTGCCACACACCCCTTTTTTAAAAAAAGGACATTTAGATGGTATAAACAAGAATGATTTCTGAACAGAAATAAGCCTGGACATGGGCAGAACATGGACTCCCAATACTGAAATCGCACTAACAGATTGATCATTAGAGGCTGTAGGTCAAAGGATGAGCTGCCTTGATTAAATCATCTGTCATGTTGCCGCGGTCAACAGAGACAGATGTTTAATATATGCAAGAGGTACCTTGCAAGACTGCCGTTAATGTTTCAGCAGTAGTAGAGAGCATGCTCAGGATCAAGAGCTGTTAACTTATGTAGATTTATAGCCAGCCTCGCCACCGAAGGCTTGGCAGAGGTAACAACAGATTAAAGATCTGTATAACATAAACTGGGCTTAAATTATTTAACAGACAAAGCACCACAATCCCCAACCCTCTGCTATCTCAGGGTCACATCATACGTCAGCCTTTTTTGATCAAGTTATTCTTAAAACATCTCCCTGAAAATGTAATGGGAATGAGACAAACACTGGAAGAAACTAACTTACAGGGACACTCAATGCTACAGGTCAGGCATCAGATGACACATACAAAGACCATAGAAACCTAGAATTGTTGAGTTGGAAAGGACCCCAAGCGTTATCTAATCCAACCCCCTGCAATGCAGGAATCTCAGCTAAAGCATCCAGGACAGATGGCCATCCAACCTCTGGTTGAAAACCGCCAATCAGGAGAGTCCACCACCTCTTGTGTGAGTCTGTTTCACAGTTGAACAGCAATTACTGACAAAAAGGTCTTCCTGATGTTGAGTTGGAATCTCCTTTCTTGTAAGTTGAAGCCATTACAGTGGTACCTCGGGTTAAGAACTTAATTCGTTCTGGAGTTCCGTTTTTAACCTGAAACTGTTCTTAACCTGAAGCACCACTTTAGCTAATGAGGCCTCCCACTGCCACAGAGCCGCTGCTGCACGATTTCTGTTCTCATCCTGAAGCAAAGTTCATAACCCGAGGTACTATTTCTGGGTTAGTGGAGTCTGTAACCTGAAGCGCCTGTAACCGGAAGCGTCTGCAACCCAAGGTACCAGTGTAGTTCAAGTCCTAGCCCAGGCTTCCTCAACCTCGGCCCTCCAGATGTTTTTGGCCTACAACTCCCATGATCCCTAGCTAGCAGAACCAGTGGTCAGGGATGGTGGGAATTGTAGTCGCAAAACATCTGGAGGGCCGAGCTTGAGGAAGCCTAGCCTGGAGACTGGGGAGCATATAACAAAGGTAAACAAACCAATCCTAACATTTCCTTAAAAGTATTTACTGCTGAGACTAGACAATACATTTACCATATGATCATATATCTCTCTCTCTCATATATATATGCTCATTAAATTACAGGAAAGTGCTTTACAAAAATGGGCACACCAGTCAAAACTATGTGCAAAAATGTGTTTATTCTGACATTAAAATTATGACATATTTTGTGAGGATTTTCAAAAATATAGCAAATTGTGCAGAAATGCAATTGAAGATGGGGGGGGGGATAGGAAGCTGGAGCACCAAAACTGAATGGTTTGCCCATCCCTACCTCCAACTATGAATAAATTGAAGCTAGGGTTCTTCTCATCCAGCAAAATCTTCTAGAATGACAAAATAATGTATTAAAGCCTGCCTCTTATTGCAGATCAGCTGCAGATCGCTCACCAGTGTGTTTCCTATCACGAGTGCTTTGTTGCTGGAGTCTTAGCTATGTTTAAATCTATTGCTCTGCATAGTGAATTGCTGGAATACCAGCCTTTCCATTGCCGAGCCAAAAACATTTCAGCAGCTGACAATAAGACTTCCCTTGTCTTCTAGGAAAGGAAAGCAGGATCAATAACTGGTGCACTGTTGCCTTTTGAGGAATCCTGTTCCATGGCAGTGCAGATCTTGTGTGTGACCTTGCGCAATCCACTGAGTTGCTTTGCAGTTTTAAAGTCTTCCTCTGTAAACCTTTGAAAATGAGTTCTTAACATCGCAGGGTAAAATGTCTTTGAGTATGGAAAGATGCTCAAATCTTATAGTAACACGAGCCATTAAGTAGCCGGCTCCTCAGAGTCACAAAGCATCCATTGCTGCAGAACGAATAGCAATGTTTACTCCAGTATTTTCCAAATTCAGTTAAGCTGCCAGAGATTTTAAAAATTCAAAAACCAAATTATTTTAATAGTCATGATTTCAACAGCATTTGTAGGGTGCTCTACTGCCTTTTCAAAGTTCATCATTTCAAAGTAAGTAAGTATAAAGTAACTGTGCTTATCCCATGTCACAATAGAAGGCTGTGGCAAAGCAAAGGTGGCACATGAATTCAAGCCCAACCAAATATTAGCTGGAACTAGGACTATAACTGTACACCTTTAGAATAGTTCTAGAATGCCAGCATAGGCTGGATCTACACACAGGAAAAAAATAAGTCATAAATTAAATTGTTATAACCAAAAGTGGGGAAAACTCTACGTAAAATTGCAAAGACAAAGTTTTATGCTCTATAGCGCCATCTGTGACATGTTTATAATGCAGTTATAATTATATAATGGACTGAGTGTAGCTGAGTCCATCATCTAGATCAGGCATAGGCAAACATGGCCCTCCAGATGTTCTGGGACTACAACTCCCATCATCCCTAGCTAACAGGACCAGTGGTCAGGAATGATAGGAGTTGTAGTCCCAAAACATCTGGAGGGCTGAGTTTGCCTATGTCTTGTTTAGATCCTGTCAGTTCTACCCATGAGGACCACCTGCTTCTGCTGTCCTGGTCTGTTCCTTACCTGCAGGACTTGCACCAGAGATCAGCCAGGTCAGGCACTGGCCAAGGGTCTTGATGGCTCAGAAGGGGCCTCTCACCAGCCTGGCTGAGAAATTCATAGATCCTTGCGCTCTGGCACTGAATTGTGAGTAAATTAAAGTAGCAGTTGGCAGCTGTAGATAAAAAGTGTGTTTGGCTTCCATTCAAAAGCGGTATTGCCACTCACCCAACATAAAAATACAATGGGAGGGCAGTGAGGAGGAAAATTATAGCTGCCAATATGGCAGCAGTAGCAAAAGAAAAAGGAAAGTATAGCCACATTTGTGTGTGTGTGTGTTGTGTGTTGGAGAAATGGAGATGTATTGAAAACACTGTGCCATAGGCCCCCTGAAATTTAGTACCAGCCCATAATATCTGCATCAGGCCTTCTGGGTTTTTCCTAGCCCATTCTAGCTCATCAAACTTGGTCATCCCTTATCTGCCTAATTTTCCTATGACTCTTTCCCTAGACTTTCCATGTTCTGCCTTCGTCCAATCAGATTCTGCTATGACTCTGCTTAATCTTGCTTTGGCCTGTCCTTGTCCAGTGTAGACCAGTGTTTTTTAAAAAAATAGTTAGCCATTCTAGCTAGCTAATGGCCTCTCTTTTCTTGTTGTAAATCTAGAAGTGTGAGATCCATTACTCCGAACAATTTCCTGCTTCTCATGTTTAATTTCTGACCCTATGTCATAGGCGAGTTTATTTTTGCTGTGTGATAATTTAGAATTTCCTTGTCTAAAACAAATAAAGGGCCTTTTGTGTTTGTGCTTTGAAGGAGTAGCTAATGTAATCTGTCAAAGCCTTCCTTTGAGGTCGACTGAGATTGGAACGCTAATATCCTTTCCGTTTTTGGCAAATGCCTTCACATGCTTTTAGATATATTTCTTTTAAATAGCTGATCAGATTGTGCAATGCCACTATGGCCCCAGATACTACAGTTCCATTTGCTGTGTGTGGCTTTTGTTAAGGGTCTGGCATTGATTTCTTCTCTTAGGGTTCCAGAATGTCATAGCAAAATGCACCCCAGTGTTCCGATTTGCAAAAAAGAAAACAAGCACACACACACACACACACACACACACACCCCAAGTCTGATAAAAATTAAGGGCCCCATTATCGCTTTTGTGTATTCATGAAGACCTCACTCCTGTTTCAGGCAGGAAGGTGATACCCCAAACCAATTAAATCCTACCATGCCGGACACTTGGGTGGCGATGGGCAAAAAAGAAGAGAGAAAATGCAACACACAAAAAAGAAAGTCTAAAAGAGGGGACCTACCAGGAATGAGCCACTGCCACAGGCCTGACACTCCGCCAAGTCTATGCCATATGCATATGGCATATACAGTAGTACCTCGGGTGACATATGCTTCAGGTTACATACACTTCAGGTTACAGATTCCACTAACCCAGGAATAGTGCTTCAGGTTAAGAACTTTGCTTCAGGATAAGAACAGAAATCGTGCTCTGGCAGGGCGGCGGCAGCAGGAGGCCCCATTAGCTAAAGTGGTGCTTCAGGTTAAGAACAGTTTCAGGTTAAGAACGGACCTCTGGAACAAATTAAGTACTTAACCCAAGGTACCACTGTAGATTCAAATTTAGAAATAATTGCTGTAATTTAAATAGAAATAGAAGACATCATACTGATAGGGAACAAAAATGCGGCTAGGTGTTCTGTGCTGCCTGCTCGTTTTACTGTCCAGTGCTAACTGTTGACCAAAGCCCCAAGTGTGCCTTTTTATGGGTCTTTGCCTTTAAACAGGACTTGATCAGATAGCCCTTCAAATCGATGACACCTTAAAACAGAGGAATGTCCTCTGACAGCTGCAGAGAAACTTCCTCTGTGAAGTAGGACACATGGTCATCCTACTTGACACTGAGGCAACAATTGTCAGGAGCGAGCTGCCAGTAAAACACATTGTGCAAGTTGGAGTTGACTCTTTTTAGCAAAAACACAATCTGCATAGACTTGGCGGCGCGTCAGGCCTGATGAGCCACAACAGCTCATACCTGGTAGGTATGGATCAGTTATTGAGACTGAAAGTCTCAATAACTTGGGAGGAGGGCAACCAAAATGGTCAAAGGCCTGGAAACGATGCCTTATGAGGAACGGCTAAGGGAGCTGGGCATGTTTAGCCTGGAGAAGAGGAGGTTAAGGGGTGATATGATAGCCATGTTCAAATATATAAAAGGATGTCACATAGAGGAGGGAGAAAGGTTGTTTTCTGCTGCTCCAGAGAAGCGGACACGGAGCAATGGATCCAAACTACAAGAAAGAAGATTCCACCTAAACGTTAGGAAGAACTTCCTGACAGTAAGAGCTGTTCGACAGTGGAATTTGCTGCCAAGGAGTGTGGCGGAGCCTCCTACTTTGGAGGTCTTTAAGCAGAGGCTTGACAACCATATGTCAGGAGTGCTCTGATGGTGTTTCCTGCTTGGCAGGGGGTTGGACTCGATGGCCCTTGGGGTCTCTTCCAATTCTATGATTCTATGAAAGTCCTCACAGCCATCTCCTCTCCTGAGTTTTCCCCCAAGCAATCCGAGACTGAGCCTGTGTGAAGTTAACCACTCTTTTCATGCCTCTTCTGGTTCTGGAAGAGCAGAGGGGAGGAGAGCTTGTGCCACTTCACCAGCCTGACTCATCTCTGCCTCTTGGCCTCTCTCCTCCCCTGTTTCAGCTTCTGCTTCTAACTGTGGACTTCTCTCTGCCACAGACTCCCAGCTCACCAAGCCCTGTTACCTCTTCAGCTTCTGACTCTTCCTCCTCCCAGTCTTTTCCCTCTGACTCCTCATTGTTGTCCCACCACCAATTCCTGGGCTCTGACCCTTCTTCCATTGGGGCTTCCCAAGCTAGTTCCTTCCACCATTTCTCTGTATGGGGCACTTTCAGGGAGAAGCAGCGGACAGGGTGTGGTGTTTAATACCTTTTCCAACACTTGGCTTGTGCCCTCCATTTGGAGTAGGGGTTGTGAACTGGTGGACCTCCAGATATTGCTGGACTACAATTCTCATCATCCTTGACCATTTGACCATGCTGGCTGGGGCTGACAGAAGTCCAACTTATTCTGGAGGGTCACAGGTTCTCTGATTGCAAGAGGATGACATTGCTCTTTTTTTAAAAAAAACATTTCTGGTCTTGCCAAATCTTGTTAGGAGAGCTTTCCCAGCGCAAATTGATTTTTTCTTGAAAGCTCATGCTGCAGCTCCTGGTGGCATTATAATAGTCAGTGTTCTGCAATCAAAATCAAATCAGAGCACATTTAAAGAATTTGGTGTAAGCTCTTAAGGACCATGGTGAGTCTGGGCTTTGCATGCTTGGTATTCTTTGGGTACAATACTCTAGTAATCAGGTAATTTCTCCCTTCAGGGAAAAATGAGCACATGTACTTAGTCAGAGTGGGTGGTTATTTCAAGAGGCAATTCTGGCCACATTAAAAACCATTTCTGCAGTTAAAAGCTATAGAAGAATTTCAGAGCAGCTTGCATAACAGAGCGTACAAGGTAGTACTTCTCCCTTCTTCTCTGTAGATTTGTGTCTTCACTCCATGTCAATTTAGTTAGATATTAGATCAGTTGTTTTTATTACCTGCGTGAAACAATCAGACGAAAACTCTAATGGGTTTTAAAGATGGAGAATGCCACAACACATTTTACCATGTGGGTATCTATTGCTGAAAATGTAACTCAGGGCTAAGGAACTTTTCACCCTCCAGAAGTTGTTTGACTCTCCCTTGTATGTGTTTTACATGTGAGGAAACAGAATGCTGGAATATGGATGTGATTTGCCCACACTGCAAGAGAAGAGGGGAAGGAGTGATCATAAACACAAGACTCTTTCACATAAAGCTAAACCATAGTTTAGTGTTAACGTACAAATACAGCTATGATGTATGTTTGTATAGACTTGGCAAAACAACTTGGTTATTGGTAGCTAACATAAGGACCTCCAGATGTTGCTGGAACACAACTCCCATCATCCCGAACCATTGGTTTTGCTGCCTGGGGCTGATGGGACCCTCTAGGTTGGATTACTGCAATGCGTTATTCATAGGGCTGCCTCTGAAGACAGTTCGGAAGCTTTAGCTGGTGCATAATTTGGTGGCCAGGTTGCTCAACTGGGACAAGACAGTTTGAGCATATCATACCGATCCTGGCCTGACTGCCAGTTCATTTCCAGGCCCAATTCAAAGTGCTGGTTTTGACGTATAAAGCTTTCAATGGCTCAGGACCAGGGGCGAAGGAAGGCGTCATGACACCTGGGGCGGGCATCACGATGTAGGGCGCATGTGCGGCGTCACTACGTACGCTGCATGCGCCATACGTAGTGATGCCACACATGCGCTGTATAGCGGTTCGCCGGCGGTGCCACTCCAGCGCCATACGGACAGTGCCAGGATCCCTCCGTCACTGCTGCAGCCGCGAACATAGCTGTAGTGGCGCTGGAGGGATCCGAGCACCATACGGCGCAGAAGTGGCGCCGGCGGCAAACCATGTCACTACATACAGTGCATGCATCTGATGCCGCACATGCGCTGTACTTAGCAGTTTGCTGCTGGCGCTAGGATCCTCTGCTCGCGGCTGCAGCTGCTAACAGAGGATCCACCAAAGGCAGCTGCAGCGGCGCAATGGCTGCTCATGCTGCCGCGAACCCCCGCTGGGTGACTTCTTGTCACCCCCGCAGGCATGGAACCCAGGGCGTACCGTCCCCCCACGCCCTCCCCCCGTTGTGACACCACTGCTCAGAACCGCAATACATCAAGGACTGGCTCTCCCCATATATAAACTGTCCTGGACTCTGCGTTCATCATCTGAGGCCCTTCTCTGTGTTATTCCTCTACGTGAGGTCTGGAGGCTGGCAACACAAGAACAGGCCTTTTCTGTTAGTGGTTGCCCATTTGTGGAATGCTCTGGCACATTCATTATATATGCAGGGCCATCTTAACCATAGGCGCCAGGGGTGTGGGGCACCCAGGCGTCAGGTTGTCAGGGCCGCCACACCTAGAGTCCGGGGCCCGAGGGTTGGAGTCCAGGGAAGATCTCACCCGTAGGTTGGAGCGCCGCAGTGGGCTCTTCTGCTGCTGGTGGCTCTGCGCTGCGAGTTTGAGGGTGAGTGAGTCAGCGAGGCTCTGATGTTGCTGGCCCGCTCTGCCCTCCTGCATGCCTGGGATGATTGGTGTAGGGCCATGGAGGGGCTCGCCCAGCGCACACTGCTTACACCATGAGGCGCCTGGCTTCGCTCAGTCACCAATGCCAAAGTCTCAGGCTGGTTTCTTGCGCTGGGCTCTTTAAGTTTCCTGTTTTCTGTTCCTGAGCAGAGATGAGCATGGTGAACTCTGGGCACCCTGGCACCGCATATGCTTATGACAACCCTGTATATATGCTTAGATACCAGGCAAAAACGTTCCTCTTCAACCAGGCCTTTGGCTGATTAATATCCAACAGCCTTTTAAATGTATATGTGGGAAGGGATCATTATTGTTTTGTTATTTTGGTTTAATTATTTACTTGTTTTTTATCTAGTATTTTATTCTGTGAACTGCCCTCTTTATGGAAATAAATAAATAAATAAATAAATAAATATATAAATAAATAAATGTAGATAGGTAAAGGTAAAGGACCCCTGGATGGTTAAGTCCAAAGGCGACTATGGGGTTGCACACTCATCTCGCTTACAGGTTGAAGGAGCCGGTGTTTGTCCACAGACAACTTTCCAGGTCATGTGGCCAGCATGACTAAACCACTTCTGGTGCAACAGAACACCGTGACTGAAACCAGAGCGCATGGAAACACCGTTTACCTTCCCACCGCAGCGGTACCTATTTATCTACTTGCACTGGCGCGCTTTCGAACTGCTAGGTTGACAGAGCAACAGGAGCTCACCCCGTCATGGGGATTCAAACCGCCAACCTTCCGATTGGCAAGCCCAAGAGGTGCAGTGCTTTAGACTACAGAGCCACCCGCATCCCTTAAATAACTAGCATCCAGCAATATTTGGGTGACACCACAAAAGCTCTCCCTATATTACATGTTAGAGACACTATATGGATTACAACCAGACAGATACAAACAGGTGTCCGTATGCAAGGTGGAGCTATAGAGTCATAAAATACCTGCGTCATGCAGATCAGGTGTGTCTTAGCAAATTTGCTTCTCTTTTCCTCCTTGAGTAAGCTGACCTATTTCATCTCAAGGGCTTTTTTTGAAACCTCTGGTGTAGGAAACCGGCCACTTTAAAGGTTTCTATGAGCTGTGAAACTTCTGGAATCCGAATTCTTTACTCTGGCCGACATCCTAGAAGGCTGTCTGTGCTTGGGCTTGACATTCTTGAAGTGTCAGGGCCCAAATAGCTTTATTCATTGGTCGCAGGAGAGCCCAGCAGTCCACTTGGAATTGCATTGCCTCATAGTGGGTAGCGGTGACTTCCACTCTGTCTGGTGTTTTGACTTCTGGAGCCGAATGGCACAGCTGTATAGCAGCTGTGTTTCATTTATGTTTGAGAACAAGGCCCTATTGTCCGTCTCAAATATAATTTACCCCCCTCCCTTTCTCCCACGCTCCTCATTCATTCTTATCCACCCTGCTTTCCTATACATTTTTGGCCGCTTACGGGAAAAGTAGCAACGGAGAGAGACGTTCGCACTACGAAGCCTGACATTCACATATTGTCAACATCTATCAGGAAGAAACTGCAGTCATGTCTGCATTTCTTTTGGCACAAGCCAGAAATACAATAAATTGGCTCAGAAACTGACATAATTGAGAGTGGAGTCCTTTCCGTATGTTTTCTGTACATAGAATGCATATGTGATTGGGGGGGGGGGCGTAGTGGCAGGATCTGCCACACACCCACTTACTTCTTATCAGTGTGGAAGCAAATACATGTACACCTGGATGCATGTATTATTGCATCAGGCACTTAAGTGCGCATGATCAGGGTTTGAAACTGTGCTTGGCCTGTGTGCATACAGCAAGACAGTGTGTTGACTGTGGTGAGGCCAAGCTATCAGGGATATGACTGAGGGGCCTGGGGCCAGCAAGCACGGTCCCAATCTACCCATTACGAGGGCTATCAGGTGAGAGGGATCAAGTACCCAAATAGAGCTATTGTGCTATATTGTGAATGAAGTTCCTACTGCCTCACAGTAGCAGAGCTAGCCACCCGGAGTGGCGTACATACCGTGCACCCAGAGGGTGGGGTGACCTGACTGGGGGGGGCAATTGGTGCAGTGATTGGCATCCAGGGGGGGCAATCAGCAAAGCAATCAGCGCCCAGGGGGGCAGTGCGGCGATCTGCCCAGGGGGGATTTTGTCAACCCCCTCAGGGATGACACCTGGGTGGGCCGCCCCCACCACCCCCCTTCCTACGCCCCTGCCGCCTTGCATCCCTGCCTTCAGCCATCAACTCACTAACTGACTTTAGGCAAGCCAATATCTCTCAGCGTCATATCCACAATACACAGATGATAGCATAGGGCTTTTGTGTAGGTTGCTGAGATACTCTGATGGATAGCTGAGACAGATACTAAACAAGGCTTTGCAATGCATGTGTTGATCAGAAAGGAGGCCCACTGAGTTCAGTGGAATTTACTTCCAGGAAAGTGAATTCAGCAGGCGTGAACTTGGTCTTTCAAATTTCAGCAGCGCCCTGTGCAAGGCCAAAATGAATACAGTCGTACTTTGCTTTTTCAACAGCTGAGTTCCCGAACATTTTGGCTCCTGAACACCGCAAACCCGGAAGTGACTGTTCCAGTTTGTGAACTACTTTTGGGAGCTGAACATCCGACAGGGCTTTCGCGGCTTCCGGTTGGCTGCAGGAGCTTCCTGCAGCCAATCAGAAGCTGCGCTTTGATTTTCAAACGTTTTGGAAGTCGAACTGACTTCTGGAACGGATTCCGTTAGACTTTCAAGGTACGGCTGTAACTTTGTTTTGCTTTTATAAGGTATTAAAAATGATCCCTAATTAATGCTTTTTCTCAATATACTGTTCTGGGGTTATGTGTTTGTGTGTGTTTAAAAATAATCTTGAATGGGCCTTGACCCTTGCAGTGTGCCTTGCTGCTGTGAGTCTTCACCTCCAAACTGTTGAAATCTGGTCCACTTCACACCTCCAGGTTCAGAAAGCCACTGGGCTGTGTTCACAAGCGGAATCTATTTTCTGCTGCCCCTGGTTGTCATAGGCACATAATAAATACTATCATGCTTGCTTCCTCCTTCTCTCAATTTCTTTTTCCTTTTATTTTATCCTTACCTCACTGAAAGATGAGCCAGCAGTATAAATCCAAGAGTAACAAACCACAAAGCTCTTTTAAAGGTAAAGGGACCTCTGACCATTAGGTCCAGCTGTGGCTGACTCTGGGGTTGCGGCGCTCATCTCGCTTTATTGGCCAAGGAGCCGGCGTACAGCTTCTGGGTCATGTGGCCAGCATGACTAAGCCGTGCAGAGCAGTGCACGGAAACACTGTTTACCTTCCCGCCAGAGCGGTACCTATTTATCTACTTGCACTTTGACGTGCTTTCGAACTGCTAGGTTGGCAGGAGCAGGGACTGAGCAACGGAAGCTCACCCCGTCACGGGGATTCGAACTGCCGACCTTCTGATGGGCAAGTCCTAGGCTCTGTGGTTTAATCTTAATTTGTGGATTTTTTTTAAAAAATGCAGGTGATTGGTAACCAGAGCGATATACCTCAGAAGTCCTCAATTCGGGAGTAGCCAATGTGATGATCTCCAGATGTTATTGAACTTTAACTCCTATCTGCCCCAGCTAGCATGGTCAGTGATCATGGATGGGGACGACTGAAAAAAATAATTTATGCAAATTCTCCTGGATTAAGGTGTGGATTATTTGTCTCCAGGTATTGTCATAAAAAGAGCCAGCTAGTTCAGGCCAATGGCCCATCTAGTCTAACATCCTGTTCTTAAAGTGGCACACACACCCCAATACAAAAAAAGTATCAAAATACATTAAAATGCATATCTTATAGTAAAATATATTTAGAAATGCATACATGGATATAAAGAGTGCATTTAAATATATGTTTGTGATAAAGCAGACACTAAATATTTAAATACAGTCGTACCTTGGATATCGAATGCCTTGGCTCCTGAACAAATCCGCTCCCGAACGATTGAAACCCAGAAGTGAGTGTTCTGGTTTTGGAATGATTTTCAGAAGCTGAACGTCTGGTGCAGCTTCTGCAGCTTCCAATTGGCTGCAGGGTGCTCCTACAGCCAATCAGAAGCCGCACTTTGGTTTTCGAACAGTTCCGGAAGTCAAATGGACTCCCCGAATGCTTTCTGTTTGAAAACCAAGGTACCACTGTACCTATCTCAATATGAATTTTGTGCAGGTTTTTGTTTGTTTTTTGTTTTAAATCACAGAACTATGATGCAGAACTATGACAGATTAAAGAGCAGACATGCTCAAAGCATTTCCCATGCTTTTTGTATTGCCTCTCACACATATTGCAGCAGGGATAGCTGGGGTGGGGCACATGCAGAGATACAACAGGAGATCCTCCCAGTTGCTTGAGCAGCGTGATTTTTACTGCAGATAAAGTGTTTTATTATTTCTAAGCATGCAGCGATTTATCAGAGATGTCTTTATTATCTAGTTCTAGGTTGTAGGCTCCTCAGGGCAGCCACCTGTTGCTTTCTTATGGTACTCTCTAAAGCAACATAAGAACAATGACAGATCCTCCAAGTGACCCCTTTTTCCAGGGACACTCCTGGATTTACAGAAGCTGACCCGGTTTCTGAATTGATCCTGCAATGTCCTGCTATTCCTTAGGGCATCCCTATTTTCATCGGAGAAATGTTGGAGGGTATGGAGTTATGCAACCCCTGAGCCAAGGAGATAAGTACCCAACAGAATATTAAAAACACGATAAAACATCAAACATTAAAAACTTCCCTAAACAGGGCTGCCTTCAGATGTCTTCTAAAAGTCAGGTAGTTATTTATTTCCTTGACATCTGATGGGAGGGCGTTCCACAGGGCAGGCGCCACTGCTTGGTTTCCTGTAAACTCACTTCTAGCAGTGAGGGAACCGCCTGAAGGCCCTCGGAGCTGGACCTCAGTGTCCGGGCAGAACAACGATAGTGGAGACGCTCCTTCAGGTATACTGGGCCGAGGCTGTTTAGGGCTTTAAAGGTCAGCACCAACACTTTGAATTGTGCTTGTATTATGGACATCCCTATTTTCATCAGAGGAATGTTGGAGGGTATGCAATAATTAAGTATTGACGTGAGAGATGGTTTTCTACTCTCTTTGTCGGGTGGCAAATAAGGCCTAGATAGCAGAAGCCCCGCATGTGTGGATGGAGATAGGTGTCTACCTGGCCGCACCCCCCATTTTGCCACATCCACCATTGGTGTGTAAGCTCTGGAAAGTTGCCCCTGAGGGAACATGACCCTCAGGCTAAGGAATGTTCCCACACCTGACACAGCATGTCACCGGCTACACATGGCAAGAGTCCATAACTTTGTGCTGATGCTCACAATGTCTCCCTTTACGTATGGTGTGTGAGTGAACCACTGTGGTAATGCTTGTAATAGCTGAGAGTCGAGAAAAATGGGTCACCGAAAGGCTCATTTATTTTTACTACATTCATTTCCACAACACTTTTCGTCTTAAGCAGATGTGTCAAGAGTTACTTCAAGGAAATGCAGCAGCCCTTCCGAGGCGGCAGTTGTTTACTGTTCAAGCTGCATGATGATGACACTTCTTTTTTTTCAGGTAACGACAGAGCCATCAGATTTTTAATTGGAATTGTATGGGAGAAGAGGTTTTCTTTTCTTTTAAAGAGAGAATTCACTGCTAACCGGTTCTCTGTGTCCCCACCCCCGCCCCTTGAAAATGTGACAAGATGAAAATCTATTCAGCGGCTTTAAGCCATGTAAGCTTTAGTCACAGAGAACAAAGAGACGTGTAATGCCTTTTTCATGTGGCACACTGGAATGTGACGCTGTAAACCCCCACAGGGGCTTTATTATCAACTGCTTCCAGCCTAAGCACTGCAGAAGTGTCAGGTGGGGAAGGATCTAGGTTGGGGCCACAGCTTCTAAGGTGGAGTGGAAGCCCTGATGGGGCAGATATAGGACCTGCTCTTTCCCAGTGAGTTCTGGGAATCCCAAAGTGGATGTAATCTAGGGTGTGTCTTCCAATGTGCCTTGAAAGCCACGGAGTTTTCGCTCCATCAGCACCCTGGATATTTCAGATCACATGAGGAGAGGAGAACTAGTGTGGTTTGTGGGGTGTGACTAGTACAAATTTCTTGAGGCCTCTCTTCCTATCTTATGACACCTCTGGTGTACTGCACCGGCAGCAGAGAAGCGCACATCTGTCAATTTCAGTTTCTCATTTCTCCAATCTTAAGTTCAGTTCTGCACAGTTCGGTTCTCAGGAGATCTTAAAGTTCAGTTCCCTGCAGTTCTATATCAGTTCCTGAATTTTTGTAAGTCTTCATGGAAATTCACCACAGATTTCCTACAAATTTCTCCAAATAAATAATTTTGTATTTTCAGTTTTGCCGAACATACACATTTTTCAAGCAAATTTTCCCCAATGTGTATTTTTATTTTGAATAGTGAATGGATTTTTTTTTTACACACACTTCACCTTGTATATTCATATTTCTGCACAATACTTGGCCGGAGAACGGCATTACAAAATAAGGAGAAGTGCCAACTTCGATGGATGGCAGTGTTTTGGTTTGTGTATTGTTTCAGAAAGTGTAGACTAGATAGATTCCCCTTCAAATGAGAAGGGAATCCCACATGCCCTCTCTGCCTGGCATGCTGGTAGCCTTATAACAAATAAGGTGAGGTCTGGTGTACCCCACTGGGCAATGCCAGCATGCAGGAGGCCTGAAGGAATGTCCAGAGCAGCCAGGAGGACAGAACTACCACCAGCAGCAGCTCACTTTGTCTGCTACAAAACTGCTTCGGCCAAAACAGAGGCTTCACAACACCTGCGAAGAGGTATGGGCATGGCAGACCTCTTGTGCATGCTCAAAGCAGATTGAGGAATCTATTCTGTGTACCACATTGTGCTTTCGAATTTTGGCATGGTGGGATGGATTCATTTCCTGTTCCAACTTTTTGGAAGGTAGCCTAGCAAGTTCTTTCAGTTTACCGGATAGGCCCATTTGTGAGAATGGCGTGAGATTGATACCTGCAAGCACATGGCGTGGGTTGATACCTGTCCTGTATAATACAAGCCTGTCCCGTATTTCAATGTAAAATGTCCTGTATTGATATGGTTTTGTCCTGTATTTCAGGTCTTCTCTCTCTCTCTCTCTCTCTCTCTCTCTCTCTCTCTTCCAAGTTAGGGATCCTCTCCAAATGCATGTATTTGACAAGGTGTGTGAAAGGTCATGTATTTAAGCTCCGGGTAGCTAAGCACAGACAGATTTACAAATTCATGTGTATGTGACAAATTCCAGAGGGGACATCCTGTTAGGCTGCAATAGATTGTAATGGATTGCTTGGAAGTCACTTCAGCACCGGGGGGGGGCGGGATCGCCCCCCAACTGCCATGACCTGCCCTGTCCTGTATTTTGCCAGAACAAAGGCGGCAACCCTAGTTACTACAGTCAATTCTTCTATGCTGAACACGTCCGTTACTGTGCCACACGAGAGTGGCTTAACAATTAGTCGCTTATCACAGGGAATTCTGGGAATTATAGCTCTGTGAGGGGAATAGGGGTCTCCTAACAACTCTCAGCACCCTTGACAAACCCCAGCTTCCAGAATTCTTTGGGGGAAGCCACGACTAAGTTTGCGTTGGAGATAAATTGAGTTTTTAAGGAAGAGTTGTCGAGGAGTGGACCTACGAGTACCATTGTTAAGGGTAGGTGATCGCTTTCAATATTGTGGCCCACTTCAAATTCGATAACAAACTTGTGTGCAAATCGTGAGATTGCAATGACACTGCCGCCGAACTTTGTAAAATGGGTATATTTCCCGGGCCGATCTCCCTCAGTACAGTGGTACCTCAGGTTACATACGCTTCAGGTTACTGACTCCGCTAACCCAGAAATAGTGCTTCAGGTTAAGAACTTTGCTTCAGGATGAGAACAGAAATCGTGCTACGGCGGCGCAGCGGCAGCAGCAGGAGGCCCCATTAGCTAAAGTGGTGCTTCTGGTTAAGAACAGTTTCAGGTTAAGTACGGACCTCCGGAACGAATTAAGTACTTAGCCCGAGGTACCACTGTATTACCGTTTAATATTAACAGGTCCCTCCGCCTTATACCCTGGGCTAAAGCCACGACTGTTTCAGGGGGTATCATGGTACAGTCATACCTCGGGATGAATACGCTTCAGCTTAAATATTTTCGGGTTGCGCTCCGCGGTGACCCGGAAGTAATGGAGCACGTTACTTCCGGGTTTCACCACTCATGCATGCGCAGATGCGTCTTACGTTCGCTTCAGAATAAACGGGGCTCCAGAACGGATCCCGTTCGCATCCAGAGGTACCACTGTACTTTAAACATAAAAAACACAACTCTCGTAAGACACATGTGTCCTTCATCTCTTTCTGTTCTCTATTCTTAGGTCTCCTGGGTGCCTGTAATTTCTTATGACATGGTCTGGAAAGTCTCTAGGGATAACGTGGCAATGTGACATAAACAGCAAGGCTAAGGGGAGGCAGAAATCCAAAATGCCATCTAAGTTTCTCAAGTGATGCTGGTGCATTTAGGAACACAGGAAGCTGCCTTTATACGGAGTCCATCTAGTTCAGTAATTTCCACAGTGAGTGGCAGCAACACTCCAGATTTTCAAGACAAGGTCTCCCTTAGGCCCAGATGGAGAAGCTGGAGATTGAACATGGGGCAACTTACCATATTTTTCGCTCTATAAGATGCACCAGACCATAAGACGCACCTAGTTTTTGGAGGAGGAAAACAAGGGGGGAAAATTCTGAATCTCAGAAGCCAGAACAGCAAGAGGGATCGCTGCACAGTGATCCCTCTTACTGTTCTGGCTTCTGGGATAGCTGTGCAGCCTACATTCACTCCATAAGATGCACACACATTTCCCCTTACTTTTTAGGAGGGAATAATAATAATAATATTAATAATAATAATATTAATAATAATAATAATAATAATAATAATAATAATAATAATAATTTATTATTTATACCCCGCCCATCTGGCTGAGTTTCCCCAGCCACTCTAGGTGGCTCCCAATCAAGTATTAAAAACAGTACAGGGTTAAATATTAAAAACTTCCCTGAACAGGGCTGCCTTAAGATGTCTTCTGAATGTCAGGTAGTTGTTTATCTCTTTGACATCTGATGAGAGGACGTTCCACGGGGCGGGTGCCACTACCGAGAAGGCCCTCTGCCTGGTTCCCTGTAACCTCACTTCTCGCAATGAGGGAACTGCCAGAAGGCCCTCAGCGCTGGATCTCAGTGTCCGGGCAGAACGATGGAGGTGGAGACGCTCCTTCAGGTATACAGGACCGAGGCCAGGGAAAAAGTGAGTCTTATAGAGCAAAAAATACGGTATATCCAGAGCATGTTGTCATTCTCTGCCTGCCTCCCCCAAAAAAGTATCTGCACAGAACAAGTGTATAAACATCCAGTACTGATTCCTGAACGTTTTATTTCTGTTAAAAAGCCTTCCAGCCTTCAACATAAACCTTCCCAAGCATTCTGCAGCTGCTGGAACCATTCCTTAAACAAACCTTTGTGACTGTCTTCTCTTTTGGCAGCTTGGGTGTTACTACTAGTCTGTGTAGGTGTTACTACTAGTCTGCAAGGCTGCTACTACAAGTCCGCCTACTTTTCTTCTGTTATACACTGAGACTCAAGAAACTGCACCTGCACAAGGGTTTCCCTGCTTTCCTCCCTTCCCGGCCATTTGTTTCTCTGTGTCTCAAGTGCAATAGCTGCTATCCATTAAAACACAAGGAGCTGTAGCTTCATCCATTTAAAATTGTTGTAGCGTAAATTAAACAGAATGTTGTTTAAAATGCTGTTGGTCGTAATGGTGACCCCCTGTGATATATATTTATGGAATGCACTCCCAGCAGATGTCAGACAGATAAACAGCTATGTGATTTTTAAAAGATACCTGAAGGCAGCCCTGTTCAGGGAAGGTTTTAGTGCTTGATGTTGTACAGTTGTACCTCGGGTTACATACGCTTCAGGTTACATATGCTTCAGGTTACAGACTCCGCTAAGCCAGAAATAGTACCTCGGGTTAAGAACTTTGTTTCAGGATGAGAACAGAAATCGGGCGACGGTGGTGGGAGGCCCCATTAGCTAAAGTGGTACTTTAGGTTAAGAACAGTTTCAGGTTAAGAACGGACCTCACAACGAATTAAGTACTTAACCAGAGGTACCACTGTATTGTGTTTTTACTGTTTTTCATTGGAAGCCGCCCAGAGTGGCTGGGGAATCCCAGTCAGATGGGTGGCATATAAATAATAAACTACTATTACTATTCTGTTTTAATACTATTCTGTTTAAGACTATTCTGTTTTAATAATAGTTACTGTTTTGCACTATTTGTTTGTTAATGGTTGAGAAAGCCTTTTTCTCTAAAAACAAACAAACAAACAAACCCACACACCAGCAATTCAGTAGGGGCATAATCTGGCCAAAGTACTATATACATTTACATGTACTATATACATTTACATTCATGGAATTTGATTCAGATTTTAATGAGAACCTTTCTGAAACAACAAGTGAACTGAAAATTCGTACTTCTCCAAATTTTGTGATCCATAGACTTTTAGAGTTGGAAGGGACCCAAAGTTCATCTAGTCCAACCAAATGATGAGTACAAAACGCAGATATTAGGGGAAGAGTTGCATGTTTGGATACATATATGTGTATATTAGGAGGTAAAAGGGAAAGGGAAAGGACCTCTGGACGGTTAAGTCCAGTCAGAGGCGACTATGGGGTTGCGGCGCTCATCTCGCTTTCAAGGCCAAGGGAGCTGGTGTTTGTCCACAGACAGTTTTCCAGGAGAGATCTGCCCCAAAACGCTGATGAATTTTTGTCAGGATTAGGTAGCAGGGGATGGGGAAAGACTCATCTCCAAAACCCTGGGGAGCTATTGGCAATTACAGTAGAAGATATTGAGCTAAATGGATAAATAGTTTTCCCTGGTATAATGCAGATTCCTATGATCATATGCTTCAAAAAGGCAGTTCAGTTGTGTTTCCAAGCATATAACATAATTATGAGATGAAATATTTTTGGTACCTTTTTTAAAGCAGTAACTTATATGTGGGTTGTTGTTTTTTTTAATGACTTAGAGAAGAGGAGCAGTGGCTTAATGATTAAGACAGTGACTTGTCAATCGATATTAAGCAAAGCCCTGCTCCATAGAGTGGAGAGTTAGCATGTGGGGCAGCCAATCAGTGCTGCGCAAATCTGTTATCCACTGCAAATCACAGGCTGTACATCTGCCCAATTTGGGGTGAGTGGATTTCCACAGGGCTAAAGGTGCATTCCTTTGCATTTCCTTTGAAATGGCGGTGGCTAATTTTAAGCAGTGATTCAGGTTTGTTTTCTTTAATCTGTGTGAGACTTTCAAACGTTCATTGTTGTTCGCCAAGAATCCACAGAAGCTCCCACATGGATTTCTTAGGAGACCTTTGCTGATTTTGTTCTCTAAAAGAGCCAGTGAAACAAGGTTTTGGAAGGAAAATGTCATCCTGCAGCAATGCAGGTTCATTAAGTTCCATTGTTTTGGGAGCAAAGCCATGTCGTCTGTTTGTTTTTAAATGCGGGAGCGAGCTTTAATTAAGCAGCCCACATTTGGGTGTGCCAAGACATTTCACCAAGAATTTGCAATTAAGCATGTTGAGTGTTATTGGATCTTATGTTTCCAAGATGTAAGATAATGATCCAAAGGGCAAGAGTGGATTTAGCTTTCTTACTCTGTATTGATGCCTCTGGTGTTATAGAAAAATGGGTGCCGGAATGGGAGCTTTGTGAACAATATCACACATCATATGGAAGCAATCCCAGGCAGGAAACTGAAACCAGTCTTGACTGTCTGGTTTGTTTTACCCACGTGTATAATGCACATGTTTCAAATGCCGCGCTTGTCTCATTCATTCGAAACATTAATAGGTATACACCTAAAACATATATTAAATTTTTTCACTGGAGTGATTTTAGTAGCATAGATCAAGGTGTTTGAATGGTGTCTCATGGCTATCTGTTAGGTTAAATTATTGGTATGTATATGAGACAACTTACCAAACATTGGTAAAAACTAGACTTCATGACACTTAAGCTGAAGTGGAATCAACTGCACTCAAGGATCTTTTTTGAAAGATCAGTCAGCAGAATCTCTTGATTTGCATAATATGGTCAAATTTCTTCTCATTAAGAGAGACTGTCTTGGCACTTATGTTACTTTTTTTTATTCTGCTGGTCGTTTCAATGATTGCACTGTACCCATTGCTAGTCCAACTCAGAGGAGACAGATTGAAATTAATGGCTTATTAATTTCAGTGGGTCTCCTCTGAGTAGGACTAACCCAATGATTTCTAGGAAGAATGGAAGCCCTTTTGAAACTATGTAAAGAGAACTATAATATAATGAATTCATGAGCAGGATTTGAACTAGGAGCACCAGAAATAATTAGAGACTACTGTATTGTGGATATTGTCTGAAAGAGTGAAGATAGGTTTCAGCAATAAGGTAGTATAAGAAAAACACCACAGAGAAAGGGATGGGAAGTCGATAAAGCAAAAGAAAAAATCATTATGTACTAGAATTTTATGTGAAATTTCTGGAATATAATAATGTGTTTTAAAAAAAGATCTAACCCAATGATTTTGGTTAGATTTGGCTGCATTTTGGGGGGTTTTTTTGTTCTTACAAACAAAACGCAAAAAGCAAAAGAATGGCTGGAGTGTACTTACTGTAAAAATCAGTAAACCCAAGCCTCTTGGGCTTGCCAATCAGAAGGTTGGCGGTTCAAATCCCCGCAATGGGGTGAGCTCCCATTGCTCTGCTCCAGCTCCTGCCAACCTTGCAGTTTGAAAGCACACCAGTGCAAGTAGATAAATAGGTACTGCTGCAGCAGGAAGGGAAATGGCGTTTCCATTTGCTCTGGTTTCCGCCATGGTGTTCCATTGCACCAAAAGCAGTTTAGTCATACTGGCCACATGACCTGGAAAGCTGTCTGTGGACAAACGCCGGCTCCCTCAGCCTGAAAGCGAGATGAGCAGTGCAACCCCATAGTCGCCTTTGATTGGACTTAACCGCCCAGGGGTCTTTTACCTTTTTATTATTATTGTTGTAAAAATCCACATCCATTGCTTGGTCCACTTTTGCCTCTGAAAGGTTGTCCACAAGGGAGCAAGCCTCTCTTGCTGAAAAAGGTTCCCCACTCTATTGTAGGGACAACTGAGATACAGTGGTGCCTCGCAAGACGAAAAGAATCCGTTCCGCGAGTCTCTTCGTCTTGCGGTTTTTTCGTCTTGCGAAGCAAGCCCATTAGCGGCTCAGCAGATTAGCGCTATTAGCGGCTTAGCGGCTTAGCGGATCAGCTGTTAAGCGGCTTAGCAGCTTAGGATCAGCTGATAAGCGGCTTAGCGGCTTGGGAAAAAGGGGGGAGGGGGGAAACCCGCAGGAACTCGCAAGACATTTTCGTCTTGCGAAGCAAGCCCATAGGAAATTCGTTTCGCGAAGCACCTCCAAAATGGAAAACCCTTTTGTCTAGCGGGTTTTCCGTCTTGCGAGGCATTCGTCTTGCAGGGGCACCACTGTACATATGTGTAATAACTTGGACATCTGAGACCTATTATATAAAAACAATGCTATACAAAGCTGCCCAGAAACAAGCTTCATTAAACACAATGGCACTTACTCTCATGTAACCTTGTGCCGGATTGCCCTGTTAATTACATTGACATGAACTTGCCTTGGGTCTTTCGTGATGGGAAAAATCTAAAAGCCAGTGTAGCCTAATACCCAGCTAAGATACTGCAAAATAGCAAGTAAGTTTTCAGATTCTCTTGAACTCATCTTCAGGGTGGATGTCAAGCAAAATTATACAGGAAACTGAAAAAAAGCAAGGGCATGAGGTTGGAAATCAAAAGTCTGCAGTTTGTAGCATTTCTAAGAGAGCGTGGGAGAGGCACTGGGCAAAATTTAATTAGATCTAATCTCTGCTAGGTGCAAAACAGATTTCAGGTTGAAATAAGAGCTGTCGGGAGACAGTAGCAATCAGTGGCGTAGCGTGGGGGGTGCCAAGGGTGCCGGCCGCACCGAGCGCAACATCTGGGGGTGCGCGAGTCCAGAGGGAAGGGACAAGTTCCTTCCTCCGCCGGGCTCCCCGCAGCCACCGCCAGCCTTGCGCCCTAGCGCGCGCGCGCCCCCCGCCGCCGCTGCGGCTGCGCTCCACTCACTGCTCGCAGGAGGAGCAGCCGCTGCAGCAGCGCCGACGCTGCCACCGATGCCTGGCCGGCACGGGCAGCCTCCGCACCCCGACGCGCCACCGGGCCTCGCCGCGCCCTGCGCTCCCCAAAAACCTCCGAGAAAACCTCCGAGAGGAAGCCGGTGGGCGGGCGAGGCCCGGCTAAGCCTCTCGCCAGCGGGTTAAGAGGCTTTCGGTTTCGTCAGCAAGTTTGGCGGGCTTGCTCACGAGTAAATGAGTGGTGGATCATCCCCCTAAGGATGTGTGTGTGTGTGCTAAAGAAAGGCTTCCGGTTTAAGTTTTTTGTTATGCTGAATGTTTATCTTTTAAAGATACATAGTAATAATAAAAATAAATGAGAAAAACGAAAGGCGTTGGATTTTGCTGTGCATGGTGCCCTTTGGGAACTGGCAAGGTGGGTTTTGAAGCTACTGCTGCAGAGTGGCGTAGCGTGGGGGGTGCAGGGGGGCCCGGTCGCACCGGCCGCACTGGCCGCAACATCTGGGGGTTAGGGTTAGGGGCGCAAATCCACTGGTTAGGGGGCGCAAATTACTTGCCTTGCCCCGGGTGCTGACAACCCACGCTACGCCACTGGTAGCAATAGCTGCTGTTCTTGAAAACATAGAATTTAGCAGATACTTAGATTTGTCTCCTGGATATGTTAGTCTTACCTGTAAGGCAGGTAGCAGCAATAAAGTGCTCGCCTTTATATTATATTAACAAAGCTGGGGATTCATTCTTTCTTATGGGTTAGAGGGTGAAAATCAGCCTAAAAAGAAAGTAAAAACACTGTTTTCTTTTTTGAGTGGAAAATTCGAGATTATGGCATTGTGAAGTAGAAGAGTTCATAATTCATTTGTCTCTGTGGCAGAAAAATAAATTTTCATATTTACAGTCAATAAAATAAGCACAGCCTGCAGAAATAAAGATAGGAAGAGGCCACAGATATCTTGCAACCAGAGGAGGAGTGTCAAAGTTTCCCCCACCACTGCGCCCGCCTCCTGTGCTACGAAAGCCTCATCGTCTTCTCATTTTGACTCCCTCTGCCAGCATTGCAGCATCTATTGTGCTCTGTTTACAACTGTAGACGATGCTCGGAGGAGTCGCATTCTATAAGGAGCTCCCAGTACCAGGCTTCATTGTTGGCAAAGAGTGGCAGTCCTTCTTTTCCATCGCAGTCGCTTACTCTATTACGAAACTAACAGGAAAGGCTTGAATGTACAGGAATGAAGTAGATGTAGTGAATAAGCGAAGCAATCATTTTTTTTTAAAAAAAAAAGCACAACCCCACAAACAGTCCAATTCTACGAATGCTTACTCAGAAGTAAGAGCCATTGATTTAATGGAGACTCCAATCAGAGACTGGGACGCAGGTGGCGCTGTGGGTTAAACCACAGAGCCTAGGACTTGCCAATCAGAAGGTCGGCGGTTCGAATCCCCATGACGAGGGTGAGCTCCCGTTGCTCGGTCCCTGCTCCTGCCAACCTAGCAGTTCGAAAGCACGTCAAAGTGCAAGTAGATAAATAGGTACCGCTCCGGCGGAAAGGTAAACGGTGTTTCCGTGCGCTGCTCTGGTTCGCCAGAAGCAGCTTAGTCATGCTGGCCACATGACCCGGAAGCTGTACGCCGGCTCCCTCGGCCAATAAAGCAAGATGAGCACTGCAACCCCAGAGTCGGTCACGACTGGACTTAATGGCCAGGGGTCCCTTTACCTTTTACCAGTCAGAGACTAGATGTTTACCATGTTGTTGTTACTGGAATTCTGTGAGCTCCAACAAAATATCTGCGGAATAAATATAGCCTGTAGGACAGCTGAGGCTCCATGATGGAGCATCTGCTTTGAATGCAGAAGGTTACAGGTTCAACTTTTGGCATCTCCAGTCAGGGCTGGGAGCGAACCCAGTCTGAAATCCTGGAGAGCTACTGAACCAGTGGTTTCACTCATTATAAGGCAGCATCCTGGGCTTTCTATGTATTGCACTCTTCAGGGATACACTTTTATGTTTAACTAAACGAATTGGGGGGGCTGCAAGGGACAAGCCTGCTAGCTCCAAATCCTGTTGCCATTCTCACATACCTTCTGACATCCCTCAGATGAAAATAGGGACATTTCTCACTCCCCATCTGTCAGGCTTGAGGAATTCTCTCCCTCTCCTCCCCCCCCCCCCATGATTTCAAGAAGCAGGGAGGAAACAAGAAAGCTCTTATGATTTATTCAGTCGTTACGGCAGAAGACGAATAATCCAGTCCAATGTGGTGTAGTGGTTAAGAGCAGTGGACTCATAATCTGGACTCGTAATCTGGTGAACCAGGTTCGATTCCCTGCTCCTCCACATGCAGCTACTGGGTGACCTTGGTCTAGTCACACTTCTCTGAAGTCTCTCAGCCTCACTCACCTCACAGAGTGTTTGTTGTGGGGGAGGAAGGGAAAAGGAGATTGTTAGCTGCTTTGAGACTCCTTGGGGTAGTGATAAAGCAGGATATCAAATCCAAACTCTTCTTCTTCCTCCTCCTCCATGATGGAGTTGCTCACTGTGGCTCCTCTCCTTTCCCTCTCTCCCAACAGCATCTGACCCTACGGTGGCCCCCTGTGGTCAAATGCCTCTGTGTCCACTGCTCTTGCAACTTTAACAAATGTCGCATTCTAGGGGGCAGTGGATCATCTGTGCTGTCTAATGAAGTGTCCGCTGGCTGCTGTGTCTCCCCCCACTGTTTCTTCTAACACCTCACAACTTGGCTGCTCGCCTGTCTCTGACTTGTTATCTCCCTCATAATTTGGCTGTAATTCAACACAGCCTCCTTCTTCCCTGTCAGCTTCAGGAGAAGGGAGGGCAATCTCCGCCATTCCTCTTCCTCTTCATTCCAGCCCCTGACACCACGCAACTGACCTTTCTCGGTGCCCCCCTTTTCTTTTGGTCTCCTCCGCAGAGCATTTCGTATCAGAAGAAGGGCAAGTGCCATCACCTCCACACCAAAGGGACACCACACACACCCTCCACCATCCTGAGAAAACACCCTTAATCCCAATTTTATGTTATCTTATTCTTCGGTAAATTAACAGAAATACACCAATAAATGGTTTTTAGAAAGGGGCAAGATTAGATGAAGGCAGGGGTGTACGAAGTGGGGGGTGGAGGTCCACCCCAGGTGCCACTCAGGGGGGTGACAAGATGGCCCCTGCCTCTCCCCAGCTGTAGAGCGGCCGAGGACACACTCTCACGAGGACACACTCTGCCGCACATGCGCAGTCCATACAAGACACCACGCTCAAGCAGCAGCCCGTATGAAGTGTGGATGTGTGTTATCTCGTACAGTTGCCGCACATGGGCAGTCCGTACGGGATGCCACACATGAGCACTCTGTACGGGATGCCCCGCTCTGGGTGCCAGAGAGGGTTCCTCCACCACTGGATGCAGGTGCACAAAGCATTTTTTTTAAAAAAAATCAATGCTCCTACTCCTTGAGCTCCCCTCAGCAACCCCTTTCTTCCTGCCCAGAGTGGTCCTGCCCTCTGCCTGCCCCTCAGAGCCGATGCATCAGTTGGGGCTTGGCATTGGCAGCAGCAGCCTCTCTTTCTCCTTGCCTGCTCTCCGGCAGCTGCTATGAGCTTCCCAAGAGAGGAGGCCACAGCAGCGGCCATGGAGAGGCAACGGGATGCTCCCTCACAGCCCCAGCCCTTGCAGAGGACAAGCGCCAGCTGATCTCCCCAAGCTCAGCAGCGACAACACTGGGGGGGGGGAGAATAGGGACATTCCGGGATCGAATCAGAAGCCAGGATGACTTTTGTAATTCCGGGACTGTCCCTGGGAAATCAGGACATATAGGGTATGTTTTCATTGCCTTCCAACTCATGGAGGGTGACTGTCTGAGCAGGGAGTCTTCTGTCCTTGTGGAGACTCACCACTTCAGGCAGCCGCCCTCCATGAATTGGAGGAAGATGGAGTCACAGAGTTGGCACAGTCATCCCCATCATATGATCAGTTAACCCTAAATACACATGTCTGAAGAGGGCTTAGGTGCCACTGTTTTTAAATAAAACATGGGTTGCTACTTGTGCCTTAGATGAATGAACCATAATATGAACACAGGAAAATAAAGTAAAATGGTGAGTTCAAAAATGATGATGATGATGATGAGACTTGAATAAGATGATTGAATGAGAAGTAGTTTCTCTGTGATTGTGTTATGGGTAGGGTCAATTTTTTCATAGCAATGGATGCTGGCATATTCCTGATGTGGGGTGGTTGTTTTTCCAAATCCAAAACCTGAGTCAGCAAGAAATTAAGAGAAAACCATTTGAATCTCCTGCTCTTAACCTGCGTCTTTCAGGTATACAAATAATAGCACGTTGTAAATATTTGTATTCGTGACACATTTGAGGAAATGTGTGTTTAAAAGGTAGAAGCCTTACTGAGCACACTTGACTGCAGTTATTGTTTGCACTTGTCAGCAAAATACCACATGCTGTAATTTTCCTTTGTTTGGGCTGTGTTCTGGTATTTATTTCATGTTAGCACCAAACGTAAATTCTTCCCTGTAGCCCAAGTATAAACTGTAACGCTGTGAAGCTTTCTTAAAAGGAAAGGATCTACAGTACTGTATATGCTTTGGAAAGGCCCAGTGCATGCTACAGATACTGAGAAGACCACAGTGTAGTAAAGGGATTCAGATGGCTAAGGGATTCAGATGGCTATTTGCTGAGTGAGAGAATCTACATACATAGCCTCACCATCCAGCAAATAAATGAAGAACTTTCTGTCCCTAGTATTCAGCTACATCACAGAACTGTTGCTGATATTGCTGCTGCTCCAGCCCTAGTCCCAGTATAATTCCCCTCCTGATCAAATCGGGCATCTCTGCATTCTACCAACAGCATAGACACAGCTGGAAGAAACACCAACACATAATTAAGTAGGAAGGGTTGAGCTGTGCACTCTGCATTTTCTGTTCCATTTGTCTCTGTGTTGTTGTTTTTTCAGAAGCTTTCGCTGCATCCTATCATACCACTGGGTGCTAAGTGTTGAAATTTTTTACACTGTAGAACCCTACGAAATAATCCACATATAACCAAGCCTTTTGGATCTTGCCTTCCTTTTCAAGGAGGGCTCCACTATGCTGAATGAAGTCACTTCTGGAGAACGTTGGATGCGATTCTGTTTGATGATGATTTAGTAAACATGTTTATTATTGCATCTCCATAAACATATTTATTAATAACTATGCTTCATCTATACAGATACCATTTTCCACTTAGATAACACATTCATTTAGTGGTTAGTTTTTGCTGCTATATGCTTTCCATCGTTTTAATCCAAAAAAAATGTGGGTAGAAGAAAAACAACAACATGCTGTTCTTTAAATGTTGTCCAAGAGTTTGAATGGTCCACAAGTAAATTCTTGTTGTATGCTTTCACTTACTCAGAGGTAGCTGGCCAAGTGGTTGTTTAAGACCAACCCTAGTTGGATGTATGTTGCATTCCTAAACAGAGTCACATGCTAAAGCATAAGCCTCATTGAACTCATTGGGACTTTATTCATCCAGTGAGTTTTCTAACACTCACTAGAAATATGTAATAGAATCTTAACCTCACATTTAACACAACATTCAAGACACTATTTTGGTGGTGGTGTTGCTTAGTCTCTGTAAGGCACATTGATTTTATATTTTTTTAAGATGATGGTGGTGGTGATGATGATGATTTCATCTATACTGCTTTATTTTGTTAAGAAAAAACCCTCAAAGCAGTTTACAGCACATTAAACATAAAATAAAACAACCCAGAATAAAATATTACTGAAGAAAGTCAAATACAAATTGTACATTCAAAACAACAAAATTAACAGGAAGCTATAATATTATTCTAAAGATTTCAAAATAATACATTATAAAGGACAGCAACTGCAGAATACACATTTAGCACAGCAATGCATATTTATTAAACATTTTAAAAGAAAATGTTACTAAAGGAAGTTGAATATAAAATGCACATTTAAAACAGCACGATTAACAAGATAATAAAATATTATCCAAGCACAGAACATATCTGCTGCTGTTGCTGCCCGTCCTGCCAATGGTGGTTCATAGTGAGTAGCATCTCAGACTCACAGACCCGGGTCTGCACTAAGAGGCAGCCAAGATGGTATCTGGCCTCTTAAACAGCCGCAGCTTCTGTAGCTGGAGTCAGTCAGGACCTCACCCTCCCAGGCCAGTTGGAAGAAGGCCTGCAAGACAGGGTGCAGGTCTTCCAGGACTCACAGCCAAAATTAATCCTAAAGTCCAGCCCAAAGCATGATCCTTTTGTTTACTCCATGTCCAATCTCGACAAGGGATGGCAAAATTCTGTTCTCCTTGCAGGCACTGGGGTGGGGGGCTTCAAACATGAACTTGAGTGCAAAGCACTCAAAAGTAGGGAGTCTTCATAATAAAGTTGATGCCATCTTTCAGTAAATATATTTCTGCCATGGAGCAGAAACACAGCACCTAGGGCTTGGCAAAATTACCCCAGTGGACTGCCCCCCTCCTGTGTGCAGGTGATGCCCTCAGGTTTGTAGTCGTTGGAGGGTTACATTTTTGCATGGAAGTGGGCACACATTCTTTTCTTTTTGCAACTGTAAGGACTGCCAGCTTCCAAGGACAGATCTTGGGGTCTCAAATTTCAGCGGTGCCCTATGTGTGACGCTAAAATTTAGCACCCCTCTGCCTCTCGTGCTCCAGTTGGTACATCCCTGGCAGTACAGTGGTACCTCTGGTTAAGAACTTAATTCATTCTGGAGGTCCGTTCTTAACCTGAAACTGTTCTTAACCTGAGGTACCACTTTAGCTAATGGGGCCTCCTGCTGCCGCTGCAGGATTTCTGTTCTCATCCTGAAGCAAAGTTCTTAACATGAGGTACTATTTCTGGGTTAGCAGAGTCTGTAACCTGAAGCGTCTGTAACCCGAGGTACCACTGTATCCCCAAGAGTCTGCCCCAGTGCAACCTAACCAATCGTGCTCCCCTGAATCTGCCTCTGCAGCTTTCTGACACCCGTTATTTCATTTTCCTCACAGCAATCTGGTTAAAGGTGCTGTGAGAAAAACAAAATGGCAGCTACCATGAAAACGGGACGTGGGGAAGGCTCCCCAAACTGTAGCGTGGAGCCCTTTTGAGGGAGGTTGCAGCCTATTCCCCTCACAGAGCTACAATTCTCAGAGTGGTCCACCAGTCAAAAGGGAATTGTAGTTCGGGGTGTGGGTGTATATATGAAGGAGTAGCATCCTTCTAGCAACTTCCATTACCCTGAACAATCTACAGTTCCCATGATACTTTGGGGTAACCATGACTGCTCAAAGTGGCATGACACTTGAACATATTGTGCTGATTGGGCCTAAATAAATAAACAAAATACACCCTGTGTAAACTCGGGCCACCTGAATTCTGCAGGTTGTTTGCCAAGTGGCCACACAGGACCGTACTTGTAAGCAAGCCTTGCCATTCCCCCTGTTTTGTTTGCTTTTTAATCTCTTACGTAATCCTATACTTTGGCTGGCAGCTTCCTGGACACTTGTTTGCTCTCCGGGGGGGGGGGTATCCTTTGCAGTGTTCAAGGTATATAAGGACACGCACGCACATGCACACGCAACAGGGCTTGTGTCCCTTTAACTCGGTTGTTAGGTTGTGTACCCGCCGTTTCCCCCGGGGGACTCTGCTCTCGGTTGCTGCTCCCATAGCTGAGTCTGAGAGACAGAGAGACAGAGACAGAGAGGGGAGACAAATATCTTCTCTTCCTCAGCGAACAAGTAGCTAGTCCTTAGCTGACATGTTATTTCCCTGAATGCCTGGCTGTTTTGTGAGGCAGGTGGAGACAGTGGCACAGATGTATCTGGTGGCTCCTGTTCTACAAAGGCTCTGCTTCTGTCTCTCTTTCTAAAAATATACATATAAATTTGTATCTGAAATTCCTTGCTGCTTCCAGCCTCTCTACCTCTCTCTGACAGGCAATTTCTCTTCTGTTTTTCCCCCCACCCACCCTCTTTTGCCAAGGAAAAAAGGAAAAGGCAGACGGAAATAGAAAGGAAGAGGCAACAGCTCGAAGACCAAATACTTCAGCTGCAGCATTTCAAGGTAAGGGGCTGAGTTGTGGGGGGAGCTGCTGGGTTGACCAGAGCTGTTTTGTTATTAGACATGCAGATCACACGTTGGAGAGCTGCAAAGAGCCTGTTCCGACATGAAGCAGCCTGCTCTGCCAGAGCTGTGTCTATTCCAGCTAATCAGATCCTCCCCAGGTCTCTTTGCTGTGTGTGAGATTCTCAGTTACACAGCCCCATGTTTATGAAAAGGATGGGGCAGAGCAGAGATGGGAAAGGTGTGGAATGTGGGGGGTGGGGAGCGGTGAGAGGAAGGCATATGCTGCACGCAGCTTTATTGCCGCAAATTCATTCTTCGTTTTATACCTCTGAAATGCAATGGATGTAGATTTGGGTGTGTTCGCTGCATTGCTTAAATGGTCTGCTTTACGGCTTTACAGATGCTCAGGGGTTTGTTTTTTTTCTGTCTCTTGATTACTATAGTATTTAGTCGTTACATTTTGTGTCTCTGTGTGTTTGCTTCCGTGTATCAAATTACCTGATCTATTGATCTGAAATAGGTGTTTGGCACCATGCCATATAGACATAGAAGTCTAATCTGTGTCCACATCCAGAAATTAAGGGATTATGGATTGGAAACTTTGGGAGGTATATCCTGAAACGTGGATCAGTTTCCCCACCTCACTTACCTGGGTCTCACCAGTTCAGATTTTTCCAAACATCAGATATGCCTTGTGGAGGGATCATAGCTCAGGGCAGAGCCCCTGTTTCCCTTGCAAAAGGACTAGGCATCTCCAAAGGACCGTTTTGGAGAAAGATCTCTGCTCAGAATCCTGGAGAGTTGCTGCTGGAGTGTCTAACCTCATGCAGGAGATCTTCCTGCCTTTACACACTCCAGTATGCTGAACACCTTTCTGTTGAAAGCAAACAGAGCCTGAGATGGGAGTCTGATGCTGTAAGGATGTTAAAAGCTTAGCAGGCTTCAGCTTGGTCAGTGATTGGATGTGATTTCCTGGGAATCTCCACACAAGTGGCTCTGAATTTCCCAAAGGGAGCATAGGATATGATTGTAAATAAATAAACAAATAGACGAATACACAGAGAGAAAGAGACTTGTCCAAAGCTTACATGTGATGTATCCTAATATCTACTCAAATAGCTGGCAGCTGCAGGCATTCAGCACCTGCTAAGATTGAGACTAGCAATGCATTTTCCCCTCCAAGCAGTGTTGTATTTTTATGCCGTAAATTCCACACATGTGTGTTTGTTGGGGAGCAGGAAGAAAGTTTCCATCCAGGGCACTGCTAAAGGAAGGAGGTTCCTACGTTGTGGATCAGGTCTACTGCACAGATAATTTTATTTTTAGGTCTGGAAATGGATGCGATCTCAATTTCAGGCCCATATGGCACCTTTAAGACTAAGCAATTCAGGCTGCAATCCTGTACATAACAGGGAGCAAGACCTATGGAATTCAGTGGTGCTTACTTCTGAATAATATACAGTTTCTTTGGCATGAAGCCGCACTAGAAATTGGGATAGCAGAGACACCTCTGAACCAAGGTGAGACACTTAGATGCAGTGTTTAAGTGTCTGCTGTTTCTTTGAAGAAACATTAGGAGGAGAACCAGAACAGGTGGGGGGCACACAACTTTTCTTCCAGCAGAGAAGCAACTGTGATGGCAGGCACTCCTTCTGAACCAAAGTACAGTGGTACCTTGGGTTACAGACGCTTCAGGTTACAGATTCCGCTAATCTAGAAATAGTACCTTGGGTTAAGAACTTTGCTTCAGGATGAGAACAGAAATCGTGCAGTGGCAGGCCCCATTAGCTAAAGTGGTATCTCAGGTTAAGAACATTTTCAGGTTAAGAACGGACCTCCAGAACGAGTTAAGTTCTTAACCTGAGGTACCACTGTAAGACACTTTTCTGTTCAGTTAAGCGCTAACTGTTGCAATAAGTGTTTGCAAGGGAGGAGGACAGGGAGAAAACCACAGCAATTTGGTCATGCCCCTGTGACCTCCTAGCAGCCCCAACAGGTCTAGTGGGCGCCAGGCACTACTCCCTATAAGGCAGTTCAGTATTATTTTTATATTTCAGATTAGGGGCTCTGCCCTGCTTGCCCTGTTCACCAAGCCAACCTTCTCTCCTTGCCAACTCCCCTCCCTTTGCAACTCATGGCCAATGAGCTTAGTATGAAGCATGATTATTGCTTCTTCCACCCCCTCATGACTTTTTCAACTCCTCCCCCCAATCACCTACAGCTTTTTCCTTCACAGAGCAGCTTGCTAAATTGCTCTGTGAAGCTCCTCTCCTCTCTCCCAGTGTGGTGTAGTGGTTAAGAGCGGTAGACTCATAATCTGGTGAGCCGGGTTCGCGTCTCCACTCCTCCACATGCAGCTGCTGGGTGACCTTGGGCCAGTCACACTTCTTTGAAGTCTCTCAGCCCCACTCACCTCACAGAGTGTTTGTTGTGGGGGAGGAAGGGAAAGGAGAATGTTAGCCGCTTTGAGACTCCTTCGGGTAGTGATAAAGTGGGATATCAAATCCAAACTACTACTACTACTACTACTACTACTTCTTCTTCTTCTTCTTCTTCTTCTTCTTCTTCTTCTTCTTCTTCTTCTTCTCCCCACCCTTGCAGGCACATTTAAAGGAGGGGCAGGCACTCCATCCAGTAGCTTGCCAAACTTCTGGGCAAAGGGCCCCCACCCCATTAAACAGTTCCTCATGCTACAGTTGGCATAGACACCTATTGGTGGCCACAGGAACTGCAGAGTGTGGCAACAGTCTACATTGTTATTTATATTGGAAGATATGGGCAAGGCGAGGGCTAACTTGACTGAAGCCACTTACCAGGTTCCCGGTAGATACAATAATCAAATGAGAGGCTTCCTGAGCTTTGGTTTAGTCTCTGCACTACAGTAAACCTAAGTCAAATTTCATGGCATAAACAAAACCTGGAATCTGTTGCAGTGCCAGAGTTTGGGTAATGCTGCACACTAACTTGTTTCCATACATTTGATGTGTCTGCAGTACTATACCCCGCTGAACTCTATGGGACTCTAAGCCTCACTGAACTCTATGGGACTTACTTCTATGTAATACGGCATTGCAATTCTCCATCGGGCCATTCTGTATTTTACTGGATGCCTTTGTTGTTGCTCTCCCCCAACCCCACTTTTTTTTTTTTTTGAAACTAAGCATAATGAATTTGTCTGGGTAATTGATTATAGCCCAAGCAAATACTCCATCAGTGTCACTACGGCCCTCCTGGTGGCATATATTGGCTACTGTGCTATCAGGAAATAATATGATTGCATTTCCATGGTGCAACAGGAGTTGACATTTCACTCAGACCACTCTGAGATCCAGAAAAATATTTTTCTCCTCTTTCTTTTGAGCTTTCGTTTCATAAGGCAAAGGACAAGTTTTCCACTATTTCTACAGTCAAGGATGACATTTCAGCAAATTTCAGAGGAGGAGGCAAAACTAGTTGCAAATGTGGTGCCCCCACTAATGCCGCTCCTCGGAATTTGGACAACTAATGGCTGCCATTTTGCCCTCCCAGGATTCCTTAGGGTGAAAGCAGGAAGGATTTCCCTCACTCTGATTGGCTTCACAGTGATGCTCTGTGACACAGCCTTACTGTGAAGCCAAACTGCAAGGAACGCTTTCTGCTCTCAGTCAGGGGAATTCTGGGAAATGGGAAAGTGGGAAACTGCCACCCGCCAAGACCCTGAAACAGGCAGCAGAAGTTATAATGAAAGTAAGCCAGATTCAGGAAACTATTTGCCCCACCTAAATACCCCAAGTTTTGACTCATAGTTCTTTAAACAGAATCTTTGGCTGGGAATAGATGAGAAATCCGTTCACATTCCAATGTGAAGTTGCCCAGTTACCGCTTTCCAAACCAATACATGCTAGCTTTTGAAATCTGCACTTCTCCAAATAGTATAATGTCATTCTCCAACCCCCCAAAAAATACATACAAAGAAAGTTTATATTCAAATCAGTGTTTGAAATTCCCCGTTTTGTTATTGGCATGGGTCCAATTGTGACCATGCGGAGATTTCTGGGCTCCAAGTTGGCAACTGACATCTCCATCGAACCAGCTGAAAGATGTTCATTTTATGGTCCCACGCTACCACACGAATCATGGACCCCTTGCTGGGCATCTTAGTCCTCCATCATCACTTCAAAGAAAATAAGTGCAGGGATGAGTACAGATCTATTTGACTGTGCTGCACCATTTCCACAGGCCACCCAAATAGAACTCAGTTGAAAAACCTCTGCCTTAGTCCATTGTTAATACCATTTCCGTTTCCACTGTGTGTTTCCTTCTCACATGCTGGGACAAGTGAATTGTTGTAAGAGCAAGCTACAGTCAAGCAGTGTAGTTGAGATCATAGGACTGTAGTGTTGGAAGGGACCCGAAGGCTCACTAATCCAACCCCCATTCTGTTGTTGCGAGTGCAACCTAGGTTTAAGGTACTATTTGGTGCTTAGCTTATATATCTGCTCAGAAGTAAACCATACTGAGCTTAATAGGACATACTCCCAGGTAAGTGTGCATTGCCATCTTCCACTCCTGAGTTGCCCATCACCCCTGCAACACATCAGCCCTGATAATTGGCCATGCTGGCTGAAGGTGACATTCATAACATCTGTGTGTATAGGATTGCACCAAGGGGACGCGGGTGGCGTTGTGGTCTAAACTGAGGTTGGCTGTTCGAATCCCTGCAACGGGGTGAGCTCCCGTTGCTCTGTCCCAGCTCCTGCCAACCTAGCAGTTTGAAAGGACATCAAAGTACAAGTAGATGAAAAGGGACTGCCGTGGCAGGAAGGTAATTGGCGTTTCCATGCACTCTGGTTTCCATCACGGTGTTCCATTGCACCAGAAGTGGTTTAGTCAGGCTGGCCACATGACCCAGACTCAGCCTGAAAGCAAGATGAGCATCGCAACCCCATAGTCGCCTTTGACTGGACTTAACCATCCAGGGGTCCTTTACCTTTTTACCTTTATAGGATTGCACCAGTATGAGTGCAGTGAACATTTTGAAAACATCATTTCCCCCCTTTTTAGTATTTCTCCATATAGATGTAGTTTTGTAATTGACGCTGTAGGGCAAACTCTGCTCTGGAGGGTCCTATGGCTTTAATTTCTGGGTTGAATGAGGAGTGTTTATCCCTAAATTGTAGTAGTATTTCAGCAGCAGTTAATTTTGCACTGGGATGCTATTGCATATTTTTCATAGGTTTGATTAAATAAATCTGATACATTAATGAGGGTTTTGAATACTTGAGTGAGTGTTTGAGGGCAGATAGACAGCAGCAACTCAAAGCTTCTGTGCTGGGTTACCTGGAGTTCTGAACAGTTCACACCCACCTCCAATTGGATACATAGCAATTATCCTTTTTTTGTTGTTCGGTTAGTTTTACTCCTCTTAATTACCTACAAAAGGCTATGGTGTAAAGGAGCATCTCTTAGGTGAGTTTGATTATTTGAAGAGGATCCTAATAACGCTGTGCTGGAAAATTTCTTATTTATGAGAAAAGAAATTGCATTTGAAAATTATCAAAAGCAAGAGGGGATTTTAGAAAAAATGGCATGGGTGAAGTGTACGGCACTTACCTTACTTTCTAAGGATTTTGTGAGTGTTGGTTATTTCATTCCACAAATAATTTATCTTATTTTTTGTATTCTGTAGCCTTTCTGGGTGCCCATGCTTCCTGAAACCTTATTATATCCTCAGCCGAGCTTTCCATTCAGCCCAGGAAGGCAGTGGCATGGCCTGGATAGACTCAGAAGGGAACCGGCTAGGGAACTCCCAAGAAAAGAAGGTTCAGGGTTCAGGGATTGGTGGTGGGAAAACGATGAGAGGTCAGAAGGAGAAGAGGGAGAAGACTGGAAGGAGGAGGTGCTGGGAGCTGAAGAGATAACAGCGTTTAGTGAGCCGGGAGCATCTGTGGCAGAGAGAAATCTAGAGGCAGAAGCTGAAGCAGAAGAGGAGGGAGGCCAAGAAGCAGAGATGAGTCTGGTTGGTGAAGAGGCACAGGCGTCTCCCACTCCTGCTGTGACAAACTCCCCTCCCTGCTGTTCTTCCAGAACCAGGAGAGGCGTGAAAAGGGCAGAGGAGAGGTTAGCTTCATAAAGCCACAGTCTCAGGTTGCTTGGAGGGAAACTCTGAAGAGGAAGGGACTTAGGCAACTGTGATGAGGCAGGGACCTTCAGTCTCAGCAAGTGCTTCATGTGGCCAAGACCTACCAGAGACGAATTGCCGAGCTTATTAGGACTGGCACTCCTATGCAGATCCTGTTTTTGCTTACAAAGAGTGAACTCCACTAGATCAGTGTGATTTACTGCTGGCTTGTTCCTCTTATTGCATTTTTTAAGTGAAGTGTTTTTACTTTTAAACAAATCCATGTGGAACTATTTTTAATAGGTAAAAGGAAGGGCCTTTCTTAAAAACAAAATCCTTGCACATATCAATTTCATAACCTCCACAGCTCCCTGTGTGACAGGTAAAGGCCAAAGAAAGACCTCGTTGACTTTCTTAGATTAGGAAACATAGGTAGTCAGAGATGCTGCAAAGCACAGAAGAAATATTTAATAGAAAGAAAAAAAGCACCCGCCGTACCCAGCCACTTTGCAATAAACTCACTGGGCACTTGGTGAAATTATATATTCTGAAGTGCCCTGTGAATGAGGCTAAAAAATGGACCCCCTTATGTGTTGGAATAAAGCTTTCTAGAAATTGGAGGACAGGTTTTGTCATAGCAGTATTTGCTAGAAAGGCTTGGAATTTTACTATAAGTAGGATTAAATAAAGACAAGTGCATTTACTGCACTTAATAATGTAGTTGTGAAAATACTTTATTGAGTAATGGATGCAATGAAAGGGACCAAATGTTTTAAGGTTTTTGTGTGTGACTGTTCTCAGCTACCTTATGAGTGGATGAAGAAGGAATCTCTCCTTTTTGGATTTCACAGAGGAGTCACCTAATTTGATCTGGACTGATCGTGCATGACCTAGATTGGATCAATGGTCTACTTCAGAATCCACAGCCGGACAGATTCCATTATGAAGTGATCTGGGGGTTGTGTGCTGCTTCCATTCAGGTGGTGGGTGGATATACCGTTTCTGAAGTTTTGAAAGGGAAAAATTGAGAGGGGGAACTAAGGCAGTGTGCCATCCTCACACCACCTCTTAACTTGTAATTACTTTTAAGTATGTGTATCTGGGCAGATTTTAAAAGATTTTTTTTCATCTGCCTGGAAACTAAATGGGGAGGACTGAGTCATGTCGCCTCTGAGAACTCAAGTGGAGCAGATTTTAATGGGCCAGCCCCTCCCTAGTTGTGGCCACCATAAATGCTTCATCTTCATTTCACTAAGCAATAAATCAGATAAAGGAACTTGAGTAGGGTTATTAAAGATATTTGTACACAAACGTAGGAATAAAGGAAGTTGAAGGATGATTTGGGTGCAGTTTTTTGCCATTTGACAAAAATGTGTCATGTTATTGTGTGTGTGTTTTATAGTTTTGGGTTTTAAACTGTGAATGGTCCCCCCCCTCCTTTCATCATTTTACAATCTCATGGAGCTGCCTTGAATGATCTTTGGATGAGGAAAGCTGGATATAAGGGGCAGCAGTCACCAGGGGAGTCTTTAGCATATATGCCGCCTGGGTGCAAAGATCCGCCCAGCACCCCCAAATCATTGAGTCTGACAAGCGCCGCCATTGTGAATGACAAGCACCACCGCTGGCGCAGCGCATCTTTCATAAATGAGCGCACAAAGTCGAAAGTGCTTTAGTGAAACAGTAGGTATACATTTGGGTAATACCTAGGTATATATGTACAGTGGTGCCCCGCAAGACGAATGCCTCGCAAGACGGAAAACTCGCTAGACGAAAGAGTTTTCCGTTTTGGAGGTGCTTCGCAAAACAAATTTCCTATGGGCTTGCTTCGCAAGACAACAATGTCTTGCGAGTTCCTGCTGGGTTTTTTTCCTCCCCCCCCTTTTTCTAAGCCGCTAAGCCGCTTATCAGCTGATCTGATCAGCAGATAAGCCGCTAAAAGCCACTAATAGCGCTAATCCGCTAATCCGTCAATAGGCTTGCTTCGCAAGACGAAAAAACCGCTAGACGAAGAGAATCACAGAACGGATTCTTTTCGTCTTGCGAGGTACCACTGTATTTTGTTTTTCTAGCTTGATCAAAATTATTTATTATTTCATAACAGGTAGATAGTTAAGAGCTTAGGCGGCTTCAGCATTGGGCGCCGGGCACCCCCCAGAATTCAGCGCCCAGGTGCCCTGCATCCTTTGCACCCCCCGGGTAAAGACAGCCTTGGCAGTCACCAAATGACTCCATCATTGGAAGTCCTGTACAGGAGCTTTCACTTGCTCTTCAGGGCTTTCCCTACTCCTTCTGCATCCCCATGCACCCTAGGATTATCTCTGGGGGGGTCTGGGGTACCCCCAGAATAGGATGTGGGAGAGGAGAGCAGGATCATTCCCTCTGGCAGGCTAATATTGTTGCAGACAGAACATTCATCTGAACATGAGTCTGAATTCCACCCAATTCATTTTATTATATTCTATTTATCGTTACATTTATATCCCAGCATATCTCCAAAGAGCTTGGATGTTTACATGATTCTCCCCCTCATCCGTTTCATCCAAAAGAGGTAGGTTAGTCTGAGAGCCAATAACTGGCCCCAGACCACCCACTGAGCTTTGTGGCTGAGCAGTGATTTGAACCCTGGCCTCCTGGGTCCCCGTCCAACACTCTAACCACTATACCACCCTGAGGGAAATGAATACATTATCTTTCTGTATCCCATCCCAGTGGCACAGGATGGAATAATTTACAGTAGGTAGTGAAGATGGAAGCATCTGAATACAGGCTTTATTGAATCTTGATTAATCTAAATAACATGAAAGTGTAGGTGTTCAAAATGAGCTAAGGGGAACAGGTTGTGTGTGTGTTGAGGTATTTATATAATTGGCCCCACAACAGCCATGGAAATAACAGAAGCAGAGTTGAATCTGTCTCCTTGATGAGCTAAACAAGAAAGAAGATTCCACCTAAACATTAGGAAGAACTTCCTGACAGTAAGAGCTGTTCGACAGTGGAATTTGCTGCCAAGGAGTGTGGTGGAGTCTCCTTCTTTGGAGGTCTTTAAGCAGAGGCTTGACAACCATATGTCAGGAGTGCTCTGATGGTGTTTCCTGCTTGGCAGGGGGTTAGACTCGATGGCCCTTGTGGTCTCTTCCAACTCTATGATTCTATGATTCTGTGATTAAACTGTTTATCTGGTGCTTCTAATCTGTGCCTTTTGATTTCACCAGAGCATCATCCGTCTGTATCTGCTCATTACAGGGCACTCCAGTTCCCGTCAGTGATTCATTACTGACACTTCCTGTCCTAGCACTAGCCGTGATAAAAAGCCTAGAATAAACTAGTGGCAAGAGACACATCCCCAAAAATAGCTTGAGGTACTCAGCCGTCTCCTCCCCCCTGTTGACCTATTATGTGCTTTAAAAAGAATAGGAATGGCCCAGATTCGAGAGAGAGTGTGTTGTTAAGCAGTATAATTAGTAGAAGAGGATTGACAGTTGTTTACCCAAGTTAGAAAAAGAATGCCAATGTGTGTATCAGGGTTAGCCCACCCGTGAGGCAAAGTGAGGCAACTGCCTCAGGTGGCTGAATCCACAGGGGCAGGAGATTCCGGTGTAGGTCTTTAGTCTTCCCTTTTCCCTGATGTAGTTATTTACACACTCCTCCCCTAGCAGGGAGGGAAGCACTATTTTGTGGTTCGCCTCAGGTGCAAAAATGTCTTGGGTTAGCCCTGGCGTGTGTATATAGCAGAATAGAACAGAAACTGGGCATCTGCCTTGGCTGGCCTGACTTATCTCTCTGACTGCAGGCGTAGTAGTAGTAGTAGTAGTAGTAGTAGTCTGACCATCTGACTGCATTGCCTCAGCCCCTCTGAGTGGCTTCCAGCATATCCAATAACATAATAAAACATTAAACTTTAAAAAACCTCCCTATATAGGGCTGCCTTCAGATGTCTTCTAAAGGTAATATACTGTAGTTCAGGCATCCCCAAACTCGGCCCTCCAGCTGTTTTGGGACTACAACTCCCATCATCCCTAGCTAACAGGACCAGTGGTCAGGCATGATGGGAACTGTAGCCCCAAAACAGCTGGAGGGCCGAGTTTGGGGATGCCTGTTGTAGTTACTTATCTCCTTGACATCTAATGAGAGAGTGTTCCACAGGAAGGGTGCCACTACAAAGAAGGCCTCTGCATGGTTCCCTGTAACCTCACTTTTCACAGTGAGGGAACCACCAGAAGGTCATCGGAGCTGGTCCCCAGTGTCCGGGCTGAACAATGAGGGTGGTGGCGCTCTTTCAGATACACAGAGCTGAGGCCGTTTAGGGCTTTAAATGTCAGCACCAACACTTTGAATTGTGCTCAAAAACATACTGAGAGCCAATAAGACCTTAGCAGAGTGACTTCTAGTGATGGGCTGTAGGCTTGGTCTACAGTTGCTAATCTCCCTAGAGAAGTGAAGCAGCAACTGCTAATTGAATGAAAATTTACTGCAGTCGTTTAAAAGTGCCATTGGCCAATGCCTGGACAATCTTATTGCTCTGGTAGCAATAGCTAACAATATGCCTATATATATTGGATGAAGGTGATTTAAAAGCTCATCAGAGAGCAACAAAGCTGCATCTGTGCAAATACAGGCCAGGCTGCAATACCTTTAAATACAAACTCCTGATACATTTAAATAGATACCTTCTAAAGCTGTCTAGGTCTGTGTTACAACATTTGTAACACAGTATGAAATCTGGTGGGTAGCTAAATTGCAATCTGCAATTTATGCAAGAGATGTGGATCAGGTTGTTTATGCAGGAATTTGCAAACAATGGGTTTTTATTACTTATTATTATTATTTATTAAATTTGAACACTGCCCTTCATCTGTAGCTCTAAGCGCGGTTTACATTTTCCAAGCATCCTTGGTTTCTTTTGCAGTCTCTGTAGAAATGAGTCATGTTTGCACCTAAGCAGCCTTTTTTCCAATTGTAGTTTGAAGTTTAGCTGGAAAGAAACCTGGGGTGACAGTATATGAGTTTATATGATATGTCTTTGTAAGATATCCCATTAGATGAGTGGTTCCCAAACTCCACCCCCCACCCCCTGGCAGCATAGACTACTTGCTGAGCTTCTTAATGGTTTTTCTGCCTATTGTAGCGATTTAACATGCTGTGCTAAATGTTGTCTGATTTTTAGTTGAATTTTTAACGGCTTCTTTTATATATTGTATTTTCATTGTACACCTCAGGGCTTGCTTGGCCTCAGTGTACAGAAAATGTAATGGTCTGATACATAGTCCTAAATAATTCCCACTCTTTTTGTAAACCAGTTAAGGGTAAAGGGTAAAGGGACCCCTGACCATTAGGTCCAGTCGTAGCCAACTCTGGGGTTGCGGCGCTCATCTTGCTTTATTGGCCGAGGGAGCCGGCGTACAGCTTCTGGGTCATGTGGCCAGCATGACTAAGCAGCTTCTGGCAAACCAGAGCAGCACAGGGAAACTCCATTTACCTTCCCACCAGAGCGGTACCTATTTATCTACTTGCACTTTGACATGCTTTCGAACTGCTAGGTTGGCAGGAGCAGGGACCAAGCAACAGGAGCTCACCCCGTCCCAGGAATTCAACCAGTAAACCAGTTAGAGATGGGTTAAAAAAACCAGTATATAAGTTTTTTGAAACTGTTACACAGTTTTAGAAATAATTTTAGAGGACAAAAATATATATGAACACCTTGCCTTAAGCATTTTGTTCACTGTTCCAAAAGAAAATAGTTCATAATTCAATGTTTTTCAAGTTTTCCAGAAAGAAACAAAACAAGGCTTCACAAGGTAGGAAATGGGGGGGACCCAAATTTTTCCTGAATTTTTTGGAGTCCCCCCCCTGAAACTTCATTTCTCTACGTTGGGACCAGCACTGCTATTTAGTTTATTTAAATATTTCTAAACCACCCTTTCATGTAAAATATCTCAAAGTGGTAAGCAGACAAAAAACAGAGGATTACAACAGAGACACATCAAATTTTGTAAGATAGCTGAAAATGAGCAAGGATGGCTGAACCTCTATTGGCAAGGAGTTCCACAGGGAAGGCCTGCCACACTAAGGTGTCATTCCTCAAGGGGATGTGGGACCACCGAAAATTGCCACATCAGAAGGCCTTGTAAAGAATCAGGAGGTCCTTAAAGTACGGTGGGGGCCAAGTTGTTTAGAGTTTTGTGAATTAACACAATAACTTTGAATCTGGCCCAGTCACATGTTGGTAACCAGAGCAGCTCTGGCAGAAGACATTGAGCGATCTTTTATTTATTAAGCCGATTGCTTGCTAACCATCAGATAGAATTAGTTGGTATTGCATCATTGGGTAGTCTGGGCAGAACTAAAGGAATGTTCCTTGATGGCTGGGTATTCTCTGTCATGTCTCTGGAAAGGAACACCTTTAGCTAGAGCTCATGGAAAGGGCAGGTAATTCTTTGGGATCCATTTTGCAATTTCAGCCAGGAACACAGAGAGCAGTGAGCTGGCTGCAAAGCACCTTAAAGTTCAAGAGCCCCCTTTGCAAATTTGATTCAGGAACAATGGGTTTTACCTGCCTGTTGACAAGAACTGCTTGCTTCCATGATGCTCTCCTTATATCTTTAAAAATAAAACCAATACTGTTGGTCTCCACTGCTCTTCTCCAAAAGACACTACCCTCAAAATTATCAGCATTAGAATTGGGGAGTGCACACCTGTATTAATTAATTTTTGTCTAGGGTTTAGCAGCTTCAGAAATGAACGCCCAGCTTCAGTCTTTCAGAAGCTTTGCTCCATATTGGCTTATCTGCAACCACTTAACTGTGCTTTTCCATGAACAAATACTGTATATCTCTGAACATCTGAACATCTGGATTTGATAATCAACCTGTCATAAACCAGAATGATAGCATAGGCTGGTGCATTGAGATCTCCTTGAAAAAATACATTTTTAAGCGGAAAAAATACATTGTTGGTGGGGGAAATGAATTCTTAGAAAAGTTCAGGATAGAAATAGTTGAGTAGAAATCTATTTTACCATTCTTTTAAAGTTGTTTGTGTTGGAAGTGGAACCAAACTACTGCCATCATACCCTCCCCCCCCCCATCTTCACTTTTAAAATAAAAAGATGAGCCAAAACTATGGCTTTTTTCAGGACTATAATAGCAAAATTCATTGACACCTGTGTCTCGGTCTGCATCCAGATCAGCTAGCCATTGTTTTCCCTAGAGAGTCAGGCCCATACGGTCAGTTGCTGATGCCTGGGAGATTATCACTGATAGAGCAGCTCATCAGTTTATTGCTCTGCCAGGAGCTACTAACAGCCAATTTAGCTTCTCAGCAATGGTTCTGTTAGATACTCTGTAAACAACAGCAGCTGGTGGGTGGACCTGGCTGGAGACCAGTCCACAAGACACAACTAAACATCTCTTTGTCAACTGTGGAGGAAGGACGAACAAGAACCCTTCAGCATGACTTCATTCTTGTGCTGATTTGATCTTTTTTGAAAGGCTTTTCTAAGCAGGTAGATTCCTTCCATCTATCTGCACAAGCTAGTTCTGCTCTTTCAGCATGGTCTGTTTTAGAAACTCTTGTTAGTGCCTTTTCAGATAATGGCTTGCCTTTAATACAAAGACGACCTGCCATGAGCAGATGGCATCTTGCCCTTACTTAGGGACAGGGAAGAAAACCAGTTGAGTTTCATTTTAATGCAAACCTTCAAAGTTGGCACTTTCCAGAACGATACGCAAACAGAAACAAAGCTATCCTTCGACACTCGTGTTTCCAAATTTTGTGATACAGTTCTCCCATTTTAAAAATGCTTATTTTAGGGACATATGTGCTTCAAAGTGTGTATGTGTGTGTGTTAAAATAACATAAATGCAATAAATTAGGGGGAATTGCTTGCAAAACGTGTACAGTGGTACCTTGGGTTAAGAACTTAATTCGTTCTGGAGGTCTGTTCTTAACCTGAAACTGTTCTTAACCTGAAGCACCACTTTAGCTAATGGGGCCACCGCTGCACGATTTCTGTTCTCATCCTGAAGCAAAGTTCTTAACCCGAGGTAATATTTCTGGGTTAGCAGAGTCTGTAACCTAAAGCGTATGTAACCTGAAGCGTATGTAATCCAAGGTACCACTGTATATTGGGAGAAATGACAAACAGTTGCAGAAATGTGGTGAACTGAATTTAGGACTGGAAGAATTAGAAGCCATAATTGCCAATTTATTCATCCGTCCCCTCATGGAAGGACATGTGTTGCACAAGAACAAAGTGTTTATTCACACATGACACATCTGTCCTGTTCATGTATAAAGAGAAGCTAACTTTGACAATGAAACTCTACATGAGTGAGGAGAGCTGGACATTGAACCTCTCCCGATTTTGCTTGGTTTCTTTCTCGGGTGCCATCCTGGGGGAGGGGGGGCCGAGGGCCCCTCCAAAATTTTCAAGGAGGGGACTAGGCCTCCTCAGAATCCCACAGTGACATGCACAAGCCATGTGGTATGTGTGTGACATGTCAGCCTGTCATGCGGCTCACTTTGGATACCTGATCCCATCCAGGCTGTGAGAAAAGTATCTGCAGCAATGGCGTATGGTGGGTGAGAAAGGGGAAAGTTTGTGTATCCTGACAGATGCATCTTTTGTTATTAAGAAACAAAATAGTGTGGAAGCCAACACTATTCCCGCTATGTAGCCAAACCGCGGCTTCCCTACCTGTCTTTGTCTATAATAATAATTTATTATTTATACTCCGCCCATCTGGCTGGGTTTCCCCAGCCACTCTGGGCAGCTCTCAACAGAATATTAATACAGTGGAACCTTGGTTCTCGAATGGCTTAGTTCACAAACAAATCGGCTCCCAAACGCCAAAAACTCAGAAGTAAGTGTTCCAGTTTTCGAACATTTTTCAGAAGTTCACCGTCCAATGTGGTTGCCGGCTATTGTTTCCGAGGCACCTGCGCCGATCATAGCCACGCCTTGATTTTCAAACATTTTGGGGGCTGAACGGACTTCCAGAACGGATTAAGTTTGAGAACCAAGGTTCCACTGTAATAATAAAAAAGCGATAAAACACCAAACATTAAAAACTTCCCTAAACAGGGCTTCCTTCAGATGTCTTCTAAAAGTCAGGTAGTTGTTTATTTCCTGATGAGAGGGCATTCCACAGGTAGGGCGCCACTACCGAGAAGGCCCTCTACCTGGTTCCTGTAGCTTCACTTCTCGCAGTTTGGGAAACACCAGAAGGCCCTTGGAGCTGGACCTCAGTGTCCAGGCTGAGCAATGGGGGTGGAGACGCTCTTTCAGGTATACTGCGTCTACATTCCCACTCACCCCCAATCATTTGTGGAGGTCAGGAGAACTCTCAGAACATCCCACAGCGAGTTCCAAATGAACTATTTTGAAAGTAGTACAACATTGAATGCCACCCTAATGTAGAATTTCAACCCTTGTCCAATTGATTGCCACTTACAGCAGCAAATCAAAATTACTTCTACTTAATAATTCAGTTGTCCTGGGATGCGGGTGGCGCTGTGGGTTAAACCACAGAGCCTAGGACTTGCCAATCAGAAGGTCGGCGTTTCGAATCGCCGTGACGGGGTGAGCTCCTGTTGCTCGGTCCCTGCTCCTGCCAACCTAGCAGTTTGAAAGCATGTCAAAGTGCAAGTAGATAAATAGGTACCACTCCGGCAGGAAGGTAAATGGCGTTTCCGTGCGCTGCTCTGGTTCGCCAGAAGCGGCTTAGTCATGCTGGACACATGACCCGGATGCTGTATGCCGGCTTCCTCAGCCAATAAACAAGATGAGTACCGCAACCCCAGAGTTGGTCATGACTGGACCTAATGTTCTGGGTCCCTTTACCCTTTAACAATTCAGTTACCTATTTACTACATAGAGTACATGTGACACCCAGGTTGAGATATGAACTGGTCCTTGAAGATGGATCCAGAGTGTTCCGTGTGTGTCATGCTGAAAGTGCTAATCCGTGTCTTCAAGAAAGCTATCAAATATTTAAGAGGGAAAGTCTCTTAATGTCTCACCGTGTGTGCTTTCCCCCCCCCCCCATCATCTCCCACCCTAGTCAAAAGCACTCCGTGAAAAATGGTTGCTGCAAGGAATTCCTGCCGGTTCACCAGCAGAAGAAGAAGCCAAGAAGAGGCAGTCAGAAGAGGATGAGCTGAAGGTGAAAAACCTTGAAGGAAACATCCATAGGTAGGGTCTTTTTTTTTTAACATCTTTAGGCCCAAATCCTGCTTTCAAGTCATCAGGGTTTGTCTGCATGTAATGAAATACAGGGGCACAAAATGTATATTGCTGCTGATTCAATTACTTGAGCAATCAATCAAGGATTTAGCTGATTGTTCAGAAGAGGGCAGTTTGAGGTGATGAATTTAATCAGCAATCTTGCAGGTTAAAGGCACAACTGGATATCTGACACTACCTAGCTCTGGTGTGTTTGTTAACTGTAACAGGGGGCCCAAAAACAGAAGGTTGCATTTAATTGGGTTTTAACTCAGTTGAAATTAATGAATGCAAGTTAGTCATGCCTATTAATTTCAGTGGGTCTACTCTGAATAGATCTTGCACTAGATCAGGGCTGTAGCTAGGGGGTGTTGACGTGGGCCCCCACCAGGGGCGCAGGCTAAAAAATATGTCCATAAATATAAGTGTTGATTATTGCCTCTTAAGAAATGGTTTCAAATAGAGGGTGAATTGAATGGGTGGAGTGGGACGGGGTTGGAAGAGAGGCAGAAAGAATAGCTAATTTGTTCTTGGCTAGGGGGCGCTATCTGGACTAGCTACAGCTCTGCACTAGATACAAATCAGAATATTTAAGATTTCCTAACCCTGTGTGTTCTAAGATTGTCAGATGACAGCTGGCAACAATATGTCGGGGCCTTTTTGGAGTTGGCACCCTAACTGTTGGGATTCACTTCCCAAGGTGGCCTATCACCTTGGTCATGAAATCTTTCTTGGTTGGACAGGTTTCTGTATGCCTTGTCTAATTTGGTGATTGGTAATACTGCTGTGTGGTTGTTGTTGTTGTTCATCTTCCTTGGTGATTTAAAGTTCTGGTGGTTTGTGTTCAGTGAAGTTTTTATTTCACTTCATGCACATTTGTTGTTGCTGCTTTTCAAAATTTTGTTGCTGCCCATTTTTAAAAAAGAAATGTTGAAATATAATAATCTAAATCAATTTGTATGCGGTGGGAGGGAGAGGATGGCAGAAAAGTCAGTGCATGTCACTAGAAGTGTACCTTCAAACTGATTCAAGAGGTCAGTAATATTCAGATTAAACCAACCTAAACAGGCCTCCCATCATTTGCGATCTGGAATCATGAAGCTTTAAATCGAGCCCAACAATTTCTGATCTACACATGGTAGAGGTTAGGAATGAGTGCCAGTGTAAGTCAGAACAAGCTCAAAAGGGGCTTTGCTGGCAATGAGTAGGATCTGCTGTATTTGAGGGAGAAGAGGTTGTCTTTCAAGCTCCCTCCTTTTGAACTCTTACCCCATCTCACCATTTAATAGTGGGCAGTTTCACAAGTGGTGTTAAGAATGCTCTTTGCATGTCAGGAAAGTAGGTGAGAAAGCAGAAGAGACCCATTTTCATATATTCATTGTTTCATTTTTAATCCATATATTTATATGATTTTATACGATGCTCAACTTCATATTATATAAGATCTTGATAAAAAAACATAAAACTTATATCACTTTGCAATTGCGCTGTTGTAGAAAACATTTTGATCTAATCTGTTCTAAAGCAGCATGTCAAATGAGTGTTATGATCATGTGGTGAATGTATCTACTGTCCCAATAATGGATGAATAAACTCCAAGGTTGTGCAAATCTATCAAGTTTCTCCCTTCTTTCTTTTACGGTTTTTCTTTACTCTTGTAAGCTTAGTCATTTCTGTGGAGTGTTCATATATGTTTGCTTCTCGTTCTATTAATACTGGGAACTGAATCTTTTCACAGTACCTTGTGTAGCATATTCTTGTGGCTACAGTTATATGAAATATTGATTCTCTTTGCTGTATATATTTTTGTGTTAGTCAATGAAAAACAAAGCAAGTTCTAAATCTAGTTGCACTTTCATTATTTTCTCTATTATGCTCTCGATCTGATACTTTATTTGCTTTGTCGCACAATTAATGTCCCCTGTTTTGTCTACCACCTCAAAAAGAAGCACACGGTGTGGTGATTAAAGAATAGCGCCTGTCTTTGGAACGCTCTCCCTAGGGAGGCATGCCTGGTGCCAAGTTGACTGTCATTTTGGCGCCAGGTAAAGTTTCCATTCCCCTGGGCATATGGGCAGTTTTAATGACATTGTTGTTACACTAAAACCTGGATTGAGTAACTGTGTGGGGGTTTGTTTGTTTTGTTTTACAGCTGCTGCTATTGCGTATTGGATTAATGTGTTTTTACCATGTTTTGCTGTATTTAGGGTTGCCATATTTCAAAAAGTGATCATCTGCATACAAAAGTTGTTGAGATTTTCTTTTGGCCAAGTTGCTGAGATTTGGGGGCGGGGAGGCGAGGGTGGCATAGTTGTTGAGCTTTCTTCTTCTTCTTCTTCTTCTTCTTCTTCTTCTTCTTCTTCTTCTTCTGTTTTGCAAAATCTCCATGAAATTTTTTTGGGTTGCCATACACCTGGCTTTTCCAAGAAATTCCACCCAGACAAATTCCAATGGAAAATGGAAATCCAAGACATATGGTAGCCCTATATTTTGAAAATTGCTTTGTGGCTTTTATCATAATATATGCACTTAGATCAAATAAATCACCAGATATGGAAGTAGCTTCTGACGTTTGACAATCATTTTTCGACAATCATTTTGCTATGCATTCGGATTGCAGACATGTGGAATGAGAAAAGCCACTGCTAATACAAGCAGCACTTGTGAAATAGCCAATGTGCCCTGCTTAAGAATTTATCAGTCTTCGTTCTCTCATTTTCCCATTCCACATTATTCTGCCCTATTTGTTCCCAGCCTCATCTCTTTCACCGAGAAAATAAATACTTCACGGTTTTCAACCATTTCAAACCAAGACCGAAAAAGGACTCCCTCCTCCTCCTCTTCTTCTTCTTCTTCCCATTTTCAAGGACAGCCTTCCCCTGTACCAAGGGTTGTCATTGTGGCGCCTACACGTACACCTTCTTCTTCTTTCTTCTTTAGCGATCACTCATAGCCAAGTAAGATTGTCTTCCATAAACACGATTTTAACAATGAGTCTGTAAGTGACTGTGGAGGCCAATTCTGGATCCAACGTCCTTCAACGGGAGTTGATCACGATGTGGATTTGCCAAGCATGCCTTCCTCATAGCACGTTTCTCCCTTGCGTCCTGAGTTCGAGTGTCTTCAAAGCCCATGACATCTTTGGTAAAGGCTGTTCTCCAACTGGAGCGCTTGCAGGCCAGTGTTTCTCAGTTGTCAGTGTTTATACTACATTTTTTTAGATTTGCCTTGAGATAGTCTTTAAACCTCTTTTGTTGACCACCAGCATTACACTTCCCATTTTTAAGTTCGGAATAGAGTATTTGCTTTGGAAGACGATCATCAGGCATCCGCACTACATAATCAGTCCAACGAAACTGATGTTGAAGAATCATTGCTTCAACACTGGTGATCTTTGCTTCTTCCAGTACACTGATATTAGTTCGCCTGTCTTCCCAAGTGATGTGTAAAATTTTTCGGAGATACCGTTGATGGACTCTTTCAAGGAGTTGGAGATGGCGTTTATAAGTGGTCCATGTTTCACAAGCATATAGTAAGGTTGGTAGTACAATAGCTTTGTAAACAAGCATTTTGGTTTCCCTGCGAATGTCCCAGTCTTCAAACGCTCTGCACTTCAATCAGAAGAAAGCCACACTCGCAGAGCTCAGGCGGTGCTGGATTTTGGCATCAATGTTGGCCCTTGTGGAAAGATAACTGCCTAGGTAGGAAAAGTGATCGACATTTTCCAACGTTACACCATTGAGTTAGATTTGTGGTGCTGCAGAGGGGTTATTTTGTACATGTTGGTGCAGCACTTTGGTTTTTTGGATGTTGAGTGGGGTCTTCGCTGGTGCCTACAAGGCTACTCCTTCCTCACCAAATTAGGCATGAAAGGAATAATTCTATTGTAGCCAGTAAAATTCAGTGTGTGATTAGTTGCAGTGTGTAAGATGCCCGCGGCAGATGTGCCCATTGATCCAAAAAGATTGGCAACCCCTGCCCTATGGAAGTACGAAAGCAGGCCTTCTCTGTGGTGGCACCTGTTCTCTGGAATGCCCCACCCCACCTGTTATTCAGGAAGCAAAGGTATTAAATACAAATGTATTTCTTTGCTTGGGCTTCCGCCAGCCACTAGCACCATACCCTTCTGTAATTTGTGGGAAGGTCCTCTGTTGCTCTGCCTGCAGTCATAAACACCCCCACCCCCCACCCCCCAAAAAATTACTTTCAGGTAAATATAGAGGATAATTTATTCCAAATTACTTCATTGTCCTGTTAATTATTCCAATAGCATGTTTTAGTGTATACAGATGACCGGTGTGTTTGTTTGGCCTGCTTCCTGATAGATAGTTTAGGCTGAGAGCGAGTGACCTGCCTACGTCAACCAGGTGAACTTTGGATTCTTAAAATCTAAGAAATACATGCCTGGATCATGGGGTTATTGCTGAACTCAGGTTCCTAACAAGGCATCAGGTTGGCCATAGCATCCCACCATTGGGGTAAATGAGCCCTTATTTAGTACTTTTCTCAAACTAAACTGACCCCATGCTATGAAAAGCAGAGGCAGGGGCTCATTCTCCCTGAGTGTGCATAGTGCAAAAAAAAATAAAAAAGGAAACCAAAAAACCCCATCCGGGGCGGGCAGGCAGAGAGGACCTACAGAATACAATCAGCCTCATTCATAGCCAAGCAAGGGAAATCCACACTCTCTCTGTGATCTCATTGTTTCCATTATTCAATTGCTGCCACTTCTTATGGTGGTGAATTTGTTTGACTGCTGCTGCGTTCTACAGAGCAGTAGGCCAAATGCAACTGGCTTTGTCACTGGAAATATTTGTTATGTGAAGTACTTGGACATGTGTCCATTTGAACGCATTTCTTACCCAAAGTGGTCAAATCCCAGTGGGTTGACATTGCAGCCTGGGACCATGTCTAGTTAAGCAGCTGGAAATTAAAATTGTGGGGAAACAGAGACCTGCTGTGGTGGGAACTTTGGGGATAAAATCACTCACCCCCATATGCTGAGTTGAATGTGATGATGAAGAAGGAGGAGGAGGGTCTGGAAACCAAGCCTTATGAGGAACGGTTCAAGGAGCTGTTTAGCCTTGAAAAGACAAGACTGACAGGAGATATGATAACTATCTTCAAATATCTCAAACATTGTCTCATGGAAGAGGGAGCGAGCTTGTTTTCCCCTGCTCCAGAGCGTAGGACTTGAACCAATGTTACAAGAAAGGAGATTAAACATTAAGAAGAACTTTCTAGTGTGCATTGGATTGTTAGGTAAAGTTCCAAATATACATCTACACAGGAGTAACTCCCATTGTACTCCATGGAATTAATATCTGAGTAAACATGGTAAGACTGTACTGTTAAGGAAAAGGAAAATGTGGAAAGAAGCAATGAGGCTTAGAGAGACTTCTCTATGATTTTGGTCTTGGTCTTGTTTTTAGACAAAGAGAAACTTATGTGCCACCTAGTGGCTCAACAATGCCATAAATATCACAGTCGGTATGTGCTTATTTAAACAAAGTAACATTGGTATATATAGTTACAAACAGTGGAGCAAAAAGAGGTGTAGCCTGAACGCAGCATCCAGAATGGGATGGGAGAAAGCCACTTGCTGCCACAGAAAACCACAGAAAAAGACATCAGTTTACATCCATAATCACAGCAAATGTGTGGATGGCAGGGTTGGAAAAGGAGTAACAGCCCCTGACATTGCCCGTTCACATGTGTGACAGCACATGAAGGGCACTTCTGTGTTCTAGTGAGGCTTACTCCTTTGCAATCTTAACATATTGTCCATGAAGCAAATACAACTGAATTATGTGGGACTAATAGTCTAGTTCAGCCCATGTTTACGGGGGATGGAAGCATAAAATTGAAGTTTAAGCCGCCACCTTACATAGCTTACGGCCTTTGCCCCAATTTCAGCCTTTAAACACAACCACACAACCACAACTACCGCTGTTTTTCCTCCAGTACACCCCCAAGGATTTTCTTTCAGTATGAAGAATGGAAAGGAAATGGAGAAGAATTTGCAAAAGCTTAAATGTAGAGAAGCAGCTTCTTGCAAAAAAAAGGTGGCTTTTCTTGCAGCCTTTGCTAACTCGATGTTCTCCAGAGGTTGTGGACTACAGCTCCAATCAACCCACCTATTAGGGCCTATGGTCAGAGATAATGGAAGATGGAATCCATATTATCTAGAGGACATCAAGTTAGCCAAGGCTGCCTTTTATGGAGTAAAACTCTTTGGTTTCATTCTCACCAAAGGATAGCTAAAGCAAAGGAAATTTCCTCACAGTGCAGTTTGGAAACACAAGGGTTTTTGTTTTTTGTTTACCCTGCTGTCCAAACTAGGTCCAAACTGAAATTTGGGGCATCTCAAAAGTCTGAAATTTGGGCATCTGATTTAACCCATCGGCACTGAAATAACCTAGGCTCTTTCCAGTCCTGATTAGATCTATTCCTGTCGTTCGACTAATCCACCCAGATGACTGAAATGATTCTTACCAGACACAGAAAGTGCAATTGAAAATCTGTATATTTCTGGAGTTTGTTGAGATCTCTCTTATCATCTTCCATTAATTATGCTTGAAACAGTGCTTTCAAAACAACCTAATTCTCTCATATTCAGCCATTATTTCCCCCTGTCAGGCTGCATCAGGAGTTTCATACCTCCTTGGTGCAGTTAAATTATTGATTTGCTTTGATCGAGATGTACTGTATAGATGAAATGTCAACAATGTTATCTTGTAAAAATAATAAATAAACTTTTACATATGCTAATTGATGCAATAGGATTCAAACGCCAAAATTCATCTCCACCTTCAAATGATTCTGGAGATTGAAACAAGCGGTGCTTTTCTTGGTGAAAAATGAGGTGCCAGCTGGTTAACATTGGTTACCAGACACTTTCTTTGGAGCTGTGGAGCATTAATGGGGTCTTGTTAGTGTTCTTCTTGTTAAAATGCAATGTTATGCGTACTGTGGAATCCAATGTGAGCAGCATATGTTTGTATATAGGGAAATGAGGTGCTCATATGGGTACTCATGTCTGGAAAAAGTGCCATGAGTGTCAGCACAAAATGGCTTCCATGGGTGGAAGAGGAGAGGTGTGTCAGTTTGCATTTCTTAGTACAGAAAGTATTGATCTGATCTGTAATGTGTAATCTTTCCTATTCTTATTAGTTCAAGAGGGTTCTGGAAGGTTTCTTCTCCTTGTGAAAGAAGGCTTTCTTTCTATGTGAAAGAAACAGGCAGAAGGTTCTTGTTTGGGTTATTTCTTCTGGGAAGCTGAGTGCAGCTGTTTAAACTGGTTCTGTTATCTTTCTGACAAAGTAATACTGTCTATAATAGTAAGACCAGGAGGAGCCTGGGTCTCCCTAACTCACTTTCTCTTTCTGTCTCTTTGTTCTAGTGTTCTGTTCTGTATGCTTAGGGTTAAGGTTTAGACTTATGATAAGTTTGTAAGTTTTATTGTAAGTGCTGCAACTGGATTTTTTATGGACTGTGCCAATCCTGATTGTATTGGATTTGTGACCATTATGCTCATTTGCCTTCAGTACCAGTAAAGCTCTGCAGGATTAAGTACAATTGCCTTTCGTCTAATTTTTGGAAACTCTGCTTTTTCCTCCTCCGGCGCTGGTGTGACAAGGTGATGGTACCCCCAGACCCTCCCAGTGTCCCTATTTTCAATGGACAGTCCTGGATTTACAGAAGCTGCACCAGTTCCTGATTTTTTACCAGGATGTCCCGCTTTCACTTAGGATGTTATTATTTTCACTGGAGAAATGTTGGAGGGTATTGAATAGGACGTCCCTATTTTCATCGGAGAAATGTTGAAGGGTATGTACTCTCTACTGGTGCGATGTACCATCACAAAAAAGCCCTGGAATTCATTGCCCTCACTGCTTACCAGGGACAACAGTGAGAATATTGCAAGAATCTGTATTTGTGGTGCCATGGATGTGAAAACTTGTCACACACATGCTCTTGTGTTCTCTTCCATAATTAGAAGGCTATTTTACTGGTTTTGCGCTGAGACCTCTTGGCTCAAAGTCTATTGGAAGCAGAGCTGGAATCTGAGTGTAACAGATACGAGCTGACACTCTCTGAAGCTGTGAATGGTATCTGATATGCTACTAAAAGCTTGCCAGTGTCTCTAGCAGTACGTGAGGCAGGGATTGGAGTATGTTGTGAATAGCTGGTTTAACTGCCCTCTTACCATAAGATCAATGATTGGCAGGCTGCCACAGAGTGGTTTTGGAATGGCATGTAAATGGGTAAACTGAGTTCTCTGGCTTCTCGCCCTGGAGCCCGTCAGCTCAGCAAAGCTTTAGGAGGCTCAGTGGGACAACTCTGGTATTGGCTTGTTGCAGCTGCTTTGCAAAATATTCTTCTAAAATTAGAGTGGATATTGCATTCCAGGTGTGGCAGCTTGTAAAGATGTGCTTGTGGATTATCACACAGATCAACATACCAACCACTCCAGCCACCCAAATAGCATTGTTAGACCTAGGAATTGAATATGTGACAATTGCATGTTTTCATAACCTTCTTTTATGCTTTGACGGCTGTGTGGCAGGCTGTGTGTATGCTGTAACTTTATGCAGAATTCTGGGAACTGTAGTATATTATGGATGCTGAGAATTATGGTTCTGTAAGGGTAAACTACAGTTTCCAGGATTCTTGGGAGATGAGAGGTGTTTTAAATGTGTTCCAAATGTTAATCATTCCTAACTATTGTTGTATTGTGTAAAGGTAAAGGTAAAGGAACCCCTGACCATTAGGTCCAGTCGTGGCAGACTCTGGGGTTGCGGCGCTCATCTCGCTTCATTGGCCGAGGGAGCCGGTGTACAGCTTCCGGGTCACGTGGCCAGCATGACTAAGCCGCTTCTGGCAAAACCAGAGCAGCGCATGGAAATGCCGTTTACCTTCCCGCTGGAGCGGTACCTATTTATCTACTTGCACTTTGACGTGCTTTTGAACTGCTAGGTTGGCAGGAGCAGGGACCAAGCTACGGGAGCTCACCCTGTTGCGGGGATTCGAACTCCTGACCTTCTGATCGGCAAGCCCTAGGCTTTGTGGTTTAGCCCACAGCGCCACCCGCATCCCTCGTTTTATATAGGAAAGCATATATCAATAAACAAGGATGTGATTAATACTTAATTTTCACCTTATCTGCTTGGGGAGGTTACAGGATTTAGTTCTGTAATTAAGCAGGTATTTCTTTAAGCACATTTTTAGTTTTTCCAAGTATGGCTTAACCAGCATTACATATGGTCTGCTATATATCAAAGCAAGAGAAATTAGGAGTAGAAATAACAGTGCTCCCCTCGTATTTTTGTTGCTTGCCTATTGCTGTTGTAAGCACTCAAAAGCAAAGCCTATTGGCTTCGTTGCTTAGCTTGTATTAGCAAAATGATACCTTTGCCATTAGGTAGCATAATCCTCATCATCCATAAACAGGCTAAAGGATTGCATTATTGAGGCACTGCAAAAATCCAAAGCCAGGAAATATACACAGACAGAAGGCATGTCCATCTCTGGTGTAAAATTAAAAGACTGCTGTATATCTGTTTCTCCCCTATGGAAAGAGCACATCCTCCGTAATGGATCAGTTTCTATGGCTACACAGTGGAGATCATTCCTGCCCAGCTGTGATACGCTGGACTTTGCTCGCTTCCCCCCCTCTCATCCTGTTTCTGTATTTTGCAGTTTTCGTAAAATTCTTCAGGCGACACCTGTTAATCTGTGAGATTTCATATTAAAGATGGGCCAGAGTCCTGCCCTAAGTGGAATTCAAGCTCTCCCTGCCATGTGTATGCTCCTAGCCCATATTTAGAGACCTCCAAGTAGCCAAGAAGAACACTCTTTCCGTGCACCAGAGACATCAGTGCATAGGAGAAGCCAGGGTTGTTCTAGGCTATACTCCCAGAAGGCTAAACAGGTGGTGTTTGTTCCTACCCACGCTTCAGCGTGCTAAATGCCCCTGGGCATGTGCAGGTGTCTGCAGGTCCCTGGAATCCATACTGAATGATGTAATCCACTCCAGACTTTCTGGAGCAGAGTGCATTGTTTCTGCTCATCTCTACAAAAACAGGATGGTAGAGCCAGTGTGGTATAGCGGTTAAGAGCGGTAGACTCGTAATCTGGGGAACCGGGTTCACGTCTCCGCTCCTCCACATGCAGCTGCTGGGTGACCTTGGGCTAGTCACACTTCTCTGAAGTCTCTCAGCCCTGCTCACCGCACAGAGTGTTTGTTGTGGGGGAGGAAGGGAAAGGAGAATGTGAGCTGCTTTGAGACTCCTTAGGGTAGTGATAAAGCAGGATATCAAATCCAAACTCCTCCTCCTCTTCTTCTTCTTACCTGTGTCTGGCACCTTCATTTTTCACCTTTAGGTGCCAGGCAAAAACATTCCTCTTCAACTAGGCCTTTGGCTTATTAACATCTGATACCCTTTTAAATGTGTTAGGGGGTATTATCAGTTTTTTGTTTTTATTGTGTGTTATGTGTTTTCTATCTTCTATTTTTGTGTTGTTAACATCCCTGGGATCTACAGATGAAGATAATCATCATCATCATCATCATCATCTAAAATTCAAGCTTCAGTTCCCAGGATTCTGTTAAGGTGGTATAAGAGTACTTTAAATGTATGGTTTGGCTGTGACTAGGGCTGGACGATATATTGATATATCATCCAAAACTGGTTTGAAGTCCATATTGTGATATCAGTTTCATAATTTTTGACCTGGCAATATACTGCAAATCACGGTGGGTGGGTGTTACGCAAAAATCATAATGTGGAGGAAACCGTGAAGCCAGCCAATGTCTCTACATAGCTCCCATTAAGGGGCCAGGCACCCACAAATTTCAGTGCTGGGGCCATGCATGCTGCATGACACCCACGGCCCTGGGCACCCACGGTCACGTGGCCAAGTTGGTGCTCTATATTGCAACGTTTAGCTGGTGATATATCATGATATTGAAAACCAGATCTCACCCATAACTAGATGTGAGCAAAGATCTAAGTGGAAGAAGCATTCAGGATGGTCTGCAAACAATACTGCCTGAGGTGGCAAGGGGGTAGAGAGGTTATCTGACCAAGATTATTTGACCAAGGCACACCTGAACAAAGCATCATCTGCAGTTTTGGGGTAGGGAAGGAGGCACAGGTGTATCCAACAAGATTGCGGTGAGGGGAGGCTCACTGTTTGGCTGCTGGGTGCATAGTAACACAGCATCGCCCGCCACTTGTTCTGTCCCCTTGTTTTTCTGTTCCTTTTCTCCCGAGTATGAAACTCTTTCCCAGCACACCCTGAAGGTCATTCAGAAGGCACTAATTAACTCTGTCTGCCAGGCTGCATGTTCGCTGTTGCACATAAAACATTGGCTGTTGTTTCTTGCATGCAGCCTCCTCTGCTGCTTAAGCACAGGGGTCAGCTTGGCAGGCGCACAGCCATCAGTATCTATAAAAGTATCTTACACCCGAAAGTCCAACTTGATCCCATCATAGCTTGATCCCATCATAAAGGTAAAAGTAAAGGGACCCCTGACCATTAGGTCCAGTCGTAGCCATCTCTGGGGTTGCGGCACTCATCACGCTTTATTGGCCAAGGGAGCCGGCGTACAGCTTCCGGGTCATGTGGCCAGCATGACTAAGCCACTTCTGGCAAACCAGAGCAGCACACGGAAATGCCTTTTACCTTCCCGCTGGAGCAGTACCTATTTATCTACTTGCACTTTGTGCTTTCGAACTGCTAGGTTAGCAGGAGCAGGGACCAAGCAATGGGAGCTCACCCCGTTGCGGGGATTCGAACCACTGGCCTTCTGATCGGCAAGTCCTAGGCTCTGTGGTTTAACCCACAGCACCACCCGCGTCCCTGATCCTATCATAGCTGTTGTGAATATTCACTTGTATTTATATTTTGAATCCATTGCAAACTGACATAGAAGAGATGCAGTGTGTTGTATATTAGCTGTGTGTATATATGTGTATTAGCTAGCTACATGTATCTCACGAACTAGGTTATTTGGGAACTCGGCTAGTCTTTACAGTGCCCCAAGATTTCTTGTAGAATATCTGTGAAGACTAACAAATTATTATGGCATAAACTTTGGTTGATTAGAGTCTCGGTTACAGGACTGGGGAATATATTGATATATCGTCCAAAACTGGTTTGAAGTCCATATCTTGATACCAGTTTCATAATTTTTGACCTGGCAATATGTCACGAATCATGGTGGGTGGGTGGGTGCGCACTTGCAAAATGCAAAAATCACAATGCTTCTACATAACCCCATCCTTATTTCAAACATCGTGATATAGCGATACATAGTGATGTTTAGCTGGTGATATATCACAATGTTGAAAACCAGATATCGTCCAGCCCTGCTTAGAAATAACCTCCTTTATGAAATGGTAAGTCCTTGTATCTTGCAGTGCAATCCTGTGCATATCTACTCAGAAGCAAATCCTGTTGAGTTCAGTGGGCTTTACTCCAATGTAAGCCCTAGTAATTCCAGCCAGGTCTGTCTCCTACCATGGGTGGATTACCAGATCCTCCAGTGTCCGAATGTGCTCTCAGTGTCTGCAGTCCTCCAGTTGATGCCCACTGCAAAAATGAGAATGCCTCACTGTATTGAAGGAGCTGTTGACATTCAGTTTTTAGGATGAAGTAATCTGTAAAATATGCCCAGATGAGCAATTGGATCAGCTTTGGCTGGCAAGCTGTAAATTAAATGCCACCAGTTTGTCACAGAATCTCAGAGTGATTTAACAGTCAACTTCTCTTCTCGGAGAACTCTGGAGACCGTAGCTCTATGGGGGAAACAGGAGTCTGCTAACAATTCTCAGCACCCTTTGTTGTTGTTGTTGTTTAGTTGTTTAATCGTGTCCGACTCCTCACGACCCATGGACCAGAGCACACCAGGCACGCCAGGCACTCCTGTCTTCCACTGCCTCCCGCAGTTTGGTCAAACTCATGCTGGTAGCTTCGAGAACACTCTCCAACCATCTCGTCCTCTGTCATCCCCTTCTCCTTGTGCCCTCAATCTTTCCCAAGATTCCCTTTTCCAGGGAGTCTTCTCTTCTCATGAGGTGGCCAAAGTATTGGAGCCTCAGCTTCAGGATCTGTCCTTCCAGTTAGCACTCAGGGCTGATTTCCATATGAATGGAGAGGTTTGATCTTCTTGCAGTCAATGGAACTCTCAAGAGTCTCCTCCAGCACCATAATTCAAAAGCATCAATTCTTCGGCGATCAGCCTTCTTTATGGTCCAGCTCTCCCTTCCATACATCACTACTGGGTAAACCAGGGGTCTGCAACCCGCGGCTCCGGAGCCGCATGTGGCTCTTTTACACCTTTGCCGCGGCTCCGGGGCGGATACTAGCGAGGGGAGGAGGCGCATTGTGCACCCCGACACTCTCCACTGTGGCGGGCACTGTACTGGCTGTGACGTCGCATGGGGGCAGTACGTGCGTTAGTCACGCACCGCCCCAACATCACCTTCCCGCCCACTGTCAGATCGCGGCTCCGGAGATATATTTGTTTTAAATGTCGCAATGGTTTTGCGGCTCCCAGTTTTTTTTCCTTCAGAAACAGGTCCAAGTGGCTCTTTTTGTCTTAAAGGTTGCAGACCCCTGGGGTAAACCATAGCTTTAACTGTACGGGCCTTTGTCGGCAAGGTGATATCTTTGCTTTTTAAGATGCTGTCTAGGCTTGTCATTGCTTTTCTCCCTAGAAGCAGGCGTCTTTTAATTTCGTGACTGCTGTCACCATCTGCAGTGATCATGGAGCCCAAGAAAGTAAAATCTCTCACTACCTCCATTTCTTCCCCTTCTATTTGCCAGGAGGTGATGGAACCAGTGGCCATGATCTTCGGTTTTTGATGTTGAGCTTCAGACCATATTTTGCGCTCTCCTCTTTCACCCTCATTAAAAGGTTCTTTAATTCCTCCTCACTTTCTGCCATCAAGGTTGTGTCATCTTCATATCTAAGGTTGTTGATATTTCTTCTGGCAATCTTAATTCTGGCTTGGGATTCATCCAGCCCAGCCTTTTGCATGATGAATTCTGCATATAAGTTAACAAACCCTCAACAAATCCCAGGATTCTTTGGGGGGGGGAGCCATGACTGTCTAAGGCTGTCTAAGACTGCTTAAAGAAGTGAAGATGGGACTCTTTCTCTCTTTAAAACTGTTCCATTTCTCCGAGGTCGCCACACAATGACAACAATGAGGAGATAGTTTTCTGACTGACAGCTGCTACTTCCAGCCAAGGGTTACATTTGCCAAAACGAAATGTCTAGTTTTGGAGCCAGACAGCTGGAAAGTCATATTTTTCAATATGACTTTTTGGTTCCTGAAATTCAATCTGATGGGGCAGATGAAATGGATAGAATTCTTAAGGATGTGTTGTTAGTGTGTGAAAACAGGCAAAATCCAAGGATCCCCAGGCATGTACCTCCAAATGGTGGAGATGTCAGACACAATCCTGGTGTCTGCATCTTCGCTTTGTTGCAAGTGGCCAATAAAGGTAAAGGTAAAGGGACCCCTGATCATTAGGTCCAGTCGTGACCGACTCTGGGGTTGCGGCGCTCATCTTGCTTTATTGGTCGAGGGAGCCAGCGTACAGCTTCCGGGTCATGTGACCAGCATGACTAAGCCGCTTCTGGCAAACCAGAGCAGCGCACGAAAACACTGTTTACCTTCCCACCGGAGTGGTACCTATTTATCTACTTGCACTTCGATGTGCTTTCGAACTGCTAGGTTGGCAGGAGCAGGAACCGAGCAACAGGAGCTCACCCTGTCACAAGGATTCGAACCGCCGACCTTCTGATCGGCAAGCCCTAGGCTCTGTGGTTTAACCCACAGCGCAACCAAGTGGCCAATAGCCAGGTGTAAAATGCGGCTGGTGGATTTTGAACGCTGCACTGAAATTTTGAACTTTCATCCACTGGCAGCCAGCTTTCTCCAGATGGTAAACTACCATATCCCACAACTAGCCACCTTAAGCACATTCCTCCTTTCAGTTTGATTGTGTTTGTTTCTTCCAAACACTGGAGACCCAACACCATGGAGGCTAAATCTGATGTGAAAGTCAGCCTGGCAAAACTGAGAATATGTATCTCTCTCCATGCCCCTCCCCCCCCCCAATTCTTCGGTTTCTCCACCCCCTTAGATCCCTGATTCAGCACACATTCCAGTTTTCCTGTGCAACAGCCAATTTGGCCACTGTCACCAGATCAAATATTGAAGTAGCTGAAATGCTAGTCTTGCATTTCCTGTGATGTTTAGCCATACGTATGCAGTGGTTTTAAACATGGCTCAGTTCCAAGTAATGAATATTGTAAAAGCATTCTGGAATTTCTTTTTAATTTCTGTGTGTGCGTGTGTACGTGCGCACATGTGCCTATTCTCACAGATGTGCTGTTTAAAAAGCAAAATACTGGCATTACATTTCTTTGGATCAACTTATTTTGGACCATTAATTTTAAATGCCTTTGATCTATATTCAAATTGTTTGTGCAATGGTGTTTCCTTCTGAGACATGTATTTGGCTTAAAGAAAGTCACTTTAGTAACTATTTTACTGTCCTGGCTTCATTGTAAATTACGCTGGCGTTTAAACAGCTGCATAAATATATCTATAAATGGGAGAAGTACGTATGACTTTTAAGGTCTCTCGTGGAAACTGTAAAACTCTCCAAATGAAAACCAACTGTGGGCAGTTTTAAAGGCATTTCTGTTGTACTCCCTACCCCCTCAACTGCATGCACACAATTTGGTATTGTAAGGAGTGATATATTGAGACCTTGAGGAGGGGCAGGGCATGATATAGGTTCATAAAATGATCGACAGTGAAGTGGAAGTGGAGAGTAGGGACGGAAGCAGTGGTGTAGCATGGGGGGACCGGGGGGCCATGCCCCCAGGCACAAAATTCTGAGGGAGTGCAACACAGGTGCTAGCTTTCACAGGGATCCCTGCCCCACCCTGGTGAAGGCAGCAGAGCAGCTCAGGCCCATGGTGAGTGGGTGCACACAGAGGAAGGCAGGCAAGGGGTGACCCCAGTGTGGCCTGGCCAAAGGCTCCGTTTGCTGGCTGGGCTTCCCCCTGCCTGGGCAGGCAGGTGAAGCAGCATGGCCCTGCCTGTCTGCGGCTTGCCTGCCCCGGGCACTGGCAACCCACACTATGCCACTGGATGGAAGGATCTGCCAATTTCAGTTCTCTGGTTCACATTTCCCCAATTTTAAATTCAGCTTTCCACATTTCTGCAGCTATTTGTGGTTTTTGTTTAGTTAAAAAATCATCCCATAAATTAATCACGATGAGTTTTCTTTTAAAAAGAAAAGAGAAGAGCACAAACTGATGCAGAAATATGGAGAACTACCCTTGAGACTGGACAAATGAGAATCTGAGAGAAAACAAAATGGAGAGATTCACCGATTCCTAGATGGAGCAAAGCTGAGCAGAATCAGCCCCCGTTTCACACCCAGTGAAATTGCAGGAGTTTAAATTTGCCATCCCATCCAGTTTCCCACCTTAATATATATATTAGTAATTGCAGTACTGTATTACTATTGTTTGATTTTTTTGTTTAAGGGATTTCTCACCTGCCCTTAACCACAAGGTCCCAGGCTGCATTACAACAATATAATCATACAATGTTAAAATCCACAAAGCTAGTTTAAAATAAACCATGGAATGTACACCAATCTCGCCAAAATCACTAATTATTAGCCTTTCTCCGTAATATTATTTGCTCTTTTCACTTCCATTCCTGTATTGTATCATAGTCCAGCATTTTCCTTATATTCTTCTTTCCAATGTTTTAATTTTAATGAAATGATCTAAATTCATATTCTGTTATCATCTCTAGGGTGTGAGCCATATGACGCACATAAACAAAGACCTTAGGAAGAGCACAGACAAAATGTACGGTGTTTTAGATGCGAAGGAAATTAATTTGCCAGACACATCGTCTGTCACGCAATAGTAGGTCAAAATTCATGCTTTGTTGGCTACTGTGCATGCCGTTGACTGCTTCATATTGATAGTTAAACTATGGGCTCTGCTGCCACAAGATTTAGGGATGGCCACCAGCTTGGATAGCTTTAAAATAGGTAGATTTGTGGTCCATCAGGTTATCAGGGGTTGTGAGCCACAATAGCTATGTTCTGCTTTAACTGCCAGGTGCAAGGTACCTCTGAATGGCAATTGCTGGGAATCACAAATAGGGAGAGCACTGTTGCACTCGTGTCTTTGTTTGTGTGCCTGCCACAGGCATCTGGTTACAGGGAACCAGGCAGAGGGGCCTTCTCGGTAGTGGCACCTGTCCTGTGGAACACCCTCCCACCAGATGTCAAAGAGAAGAACAACTACCAGACTTTTAGAAGACATCTGAAGGCAGCCCTGTTTAAGGAAGCTTTTAATGTTTAACAGACCACTGTATTTTAATACTTTGTTGGAAGCCGCCCAGAGTGGCTGGGGAAACCCAGCCAGATGGGCAGGGTATAAAATATTATTATTATTATTATTATTATTATTATTATTATTATTATTATTATTATTGCTGTGAGGCAAGGATCCTGGAGTAGACAGACATTTGTCCTGATCCCATACAGCTCTTCTTATATTCTCAGACCCTCCAAGTGTCCGTATTTTCCAGGGACAGTCCCAGATTTACAGAAGCTGTCCCAGTTTCAGTTTTGATCCCAGAATGTCCGCTTTTCCTTAGAATGTCCCTATTTTCATCAGAGAAATGTTGGAGGGCATGGAGTCATGCAACCCCTGAGCCATTGAGATAAGGGACTATACAACCTTTGGAAGACCTCTGAAGGCAGGCCTGTATAGGGAAGCTTTTTAATGTTTAATGTTTCATTATGTTTTCATATATGTTGGAAGCCACCCGGAGTGGCTGGGTGAACCCAGTCAGGTGGGCGGGGTATAAATAATAAAATTGTTGTTGTTAGAAAAATGTTGGAGGGTATGTTGAAAGGTATGTTTCTTCAATATCACCAGAACGTAAGGAGAACTGGGAGGTGTAGCTGTTCCTGAAAGTCCCCAAACAAAGCATAAAGGCAACTGCCCTCCCTTGTTGCTTTTCTGCCCCCCACTGTTATTTAAAGTTACACCTGCCTTCAAACATTTTACATGTCTTGGTTAACAGATCTAACCCTCCCTATCTAGCCCAGCAAATATCGCTGCAGCCTATGGCAGTGAACACCAAAACCAAATAAACACCATATGAGCATGTATGTTCTTGTGTTTGTTCTGAATCTTGTGCCAATAAATTTCATGGGTAAGCCCCAAGATCTTCTATTACAAGACCAAAATAAGAATCCACTTTAACTGCACAACTTGAATTTGTCAGCATGGCATTGAATTCTGCCCCCCAAAATAGCAATAGCTGGAAGCGCCCATGTTCTGCCAACAAGCTGCAGCCTTTCAGAGCAGCCTAGACATTATTGAATATAAAAACCAGCCTGAATCCAGCTAAAATTAATGGAGACCCTACAATTAATTAAGTCCCTTTGAAACCACAGCCAACTTAATTCACCATTAACTTAAGACCCATCGCTTTCCATAGGACATAGTTGTGACGAACTGGACTTGGGTGATTTACTTGAGTTACAGAACTATGTCCCCACCCCCTCAGAAATATAAAACTGTGCTTTCCATCTATTAGATATAGTCTCCTAATTTGGGACAGGGCGAAGGACCTCCTTCATTTTTTATAGTACTTGCTATAATATCAGTGTCCACTAGATGCCCCCCTGCATTGTAGTGAAAATAAGCTTTTGCTTCAGAAATTAAAACTGAACTTATTTTCTGATCCTTTATGGCCTAATGCCATTTTCAACCAGTGTGCCATAGCACCCAGGGGTGCTTTGAATGATGGTCAGGGGTGCTGCGGGCAACAACAACCCTTTCCTTCCCTCCAGCCTCTTGTGTGTCTGCCTCCCCAAGACTTGCACAGCTGTTTGTTGCAGCAGCCCTGGCTACAAGCTCCCCATATGAATGGTGTCACTGGGGCTGGCCAGGGGGTGCTTCCTAGGCCCCTGTGGGGCAGTGTGAGGAGGCACCTTCTTTGGGGCTCAGGGACCAGGGGCAGAGGCTGCAGCTGCTCAAAGGAGTCCCAAGGAAGGGAGAAGAGAGGAGGCTGAGGGAACACATCCCAAAGGAGGGTGTTCAAAAAAGGGTAAGGGGCTGCCAGCTCTGCAGGCAAGGGGTGACATAACTGAGCTCCTAAGCCCCACAGGGGTGCCTCAGAAATAATGTAGTTGGTCAAGGGAGCCCAAGACCCAAAAACATTGAAAACCTCTGGCCTAGTGCATTGCCACAACTTTTGCGAGAACTGTTTCTCACGGATATAATTCAAGTATGTAAAGAAGTCACCCATAGAGTACAAGATTTTTATAATGACCTTCGTCTGATACCCAAAAGGGCTCATGCCAGGTTGGTACTGAGCTCCATGGACAAATATCTGACCTAATGTGAGGCAGATGCCTAATTAATCTCCCCACTTGAACACAAATGGAGGGGCAGGAAAACACCCAAATATCCATTACCAGCTTATATATATGCAAATAGATGCCACAAAGCGTTGTTGTTGTTGTTATCCCTTCATGTGCACCCCTTGCCCTCCCCAAATCTTCACTGGAGGGTTGGGGAAAACAGAACAGATTTTGGAGTCAGGGTTTTTTTTAAAAAAAAAATGTTTGTATAAGTGGTGTGTCTTTGTTTCTCAATTTGATCCTTTTACAGTGGTACCGCAGGTTAAGTACTTAATTCGTTCTGGAGGTCTGTACTTAACCTGAAGCACCACTTTAGCTAATGGGGCCTCCTGCTGCTGCTGCGCTGCAGGAACACGATTTCTGTTCTCATCCTGAAGCAAAGTTCTTAACCTGAAGCACTATTTCTGGGTTAGCGGAGTCTGTAACCTGAAGCGTATGTAACCTGAAGCATATGTAACCCGAGGTACCACTATACATGGTTTTGTATGGTGGTATTTTATGCATTTTATACATTGTGGCTTACGGTTGTTTTAACTGATCATAGTTTAGTAATGAATTATTGTAATTGTTGAGAGTGAATTTCTGTTTATGTAGCTGGTAGTGGACTGAATTGAGCATGGTGGGTCAGAAGCAAGACTCTCTTTTTTTTTGCAGCCGGAACTCACCAAAACTCAGTTCCAGCACCTCTCAGGTGGACACTATTGTCATTCATAATAAGAAGAAGAATAAATTTTATTTATACCCCACCCTCCCCGGCCAGAGCTGGGCTCAGGGCGGCTAACACCAGTAAAATTACAATAGAAACATAATGGGGGGGCATTTAAAATACAGGTTAAAATGCAGCCTCATTTTAAAAGTAGCCCATAGATCAAAATCGTAAGGGGAGGGAAGACATAAGGATCAGACTGAGTCCAAAGCAAAGGCCAGGCGGCACAGCTCTGTCTTTCGGGCCCTGTGGAAAGATGTCAAGTCCCGCAGGGCCCTAGTCTCTTGTGACAGAGCATTCCACCAAGTCGGGGCCAGTACTGAAAAGGTCCCGGCCCTACTTGATCAATCTAATCACCTTGCGACTTGGGACTTCCAAGGTGTTGTCATTTGTGGACCTTAAGGTCCTCTGCGGGGCATACCAGGCGAGGCGTAGGTATGTGGGTTCTAGGCAGCATAGGGCTGAGAGAACAAGGAAGGTGTTCATGGTGAGTTCTTTCTCTAGAAAAACAGGCCTGACCTGGATGGTGTAAATATAGGGGGGGGTTGGTTTGCTTCTTGCCTTTTCTGCAAAGGCTCAGGAAAATCAAAATACTTTTGTGAGTTCAGTGCTGGGTTAGAAGCAGTGACGATGGTTGCTTGGAAATCTTCGGTGCTCCTTAAATTTACAGATCAGTCTTTCTGATATCTGGAAATGACCGGTCAGGAGTTCTACACATGATCCAGCCGTAAACTATTTCATGCGAAATCCCTTTTAGGTCTCTGCCAAATGTCTGGGTTGCAGGTGCTGCTCTCGCCTTGATTTTTACCCCTCAGATTGAAACAGTCCAGATGGCTGGGATTTTCTTTTTCTTCTCCTACTCTTGGAACTTCCGCACTGTTCTGAAGGCCCCTCAGGGTGAAGCATTTCACCCGACTTGACTGAGACCCAACCCGTCCAGGCAGGAAGTCGTCAGCTGACTCTTACTGGAAATTCTGGGAAAGAAACCAGTGTGAAATCTCTTTGCTTCCCACAGCTCAGTCCTCTTGATTCCAGCATTCCATGAGGCAAAAGGGGATTTTCTGCTGTTATCTGTGTGGTTGCTGTTTTGTTTTCCTAAATTGATGCTGTGATGCCGTTAAGCATGCTGCCCTTACTTCTGGCTTGAAAGCCATCTGGAAATGAGACAGTTATGACTCAGCTTGAGTTAGCTTCATTTGATGTGAGCAAAGGATCAGAAATGCTCCTCCAAAACCCTTATTTCCTGTCTTTGCAATCATTGATATGTACAGCTTCTGACTTGGATGGCTTTGGAAGTTAAGTACACTTTTCCTGGGCTGATACCCGTTGGTCTAAGTCTGGCCCCCAGTGGCGTAGTGTCGTGGGACCCAGTGGTGGTTGCCCTGGGTGTAAAATTGTTAGGTACTGGCTCAATACAGTTGCACACTTCGGTTGCTGGGCTCTGTTAAAAACAGCTTCTCCATGTGAACCAGGAAGAGACCTCTCCAGACAATGGAACGACTCTTCTTTTCTTATCTCTGTGGCTGCAATCTCCTGGGTGATGCGGACTCTTGTTAGGCAGTTTGAAATACACTTGGAGTCCTGTAGTGATTTCATGCTCTTTATTGCAGCTTGTAACACAGTGATTGAATTGCCCCCCAAACCCCAGGCTTTTATATACATTATTTACACAATGAGTCCCGTCTGATTGGCTGATTCTGCTTCCCTCCTGGAGCCTGATTGGTCTTTTCCTGCAGGCCAACCAGTTGTTGCATTCTACGATGCTACCAGCCTAATAGGCTGATTAACTTCCTCCTGGAGCCTGATTGGTCTTTTCCTGCAAGCCAATCAGTTGTTGCATTCTAGGCTCCTACTTGCCTATTATTCTAGGATCCAAGTTTAGTACATAACAACATTGAATGTGCATGCATATTCTGTCCGTTTCCCTTCCTCCCACCCAACCCCTCCATGCTGCCCCGGGCACTGGCAACCCATGCTACGCCATTGCCTGACCCAGTGCAGACACGGCTTAATGTTGCCTGATTATCCAGCTGTCATTAGCAGACCAGGCAACATTTATTTATTTATGGTTACACCACCCTACAGCTCCATAGTCACAGGGTGGTGTACAACAAAATAAAAAAGCAACACATAATAAAACCATTAAAACAAATTCCCATAAAATACCTATGTCATTAATACAGTGGCAGTGTCGTATTTAGAAATGACTTCACCCATCACACCTCGCCACCTCTAAAAGCCTGACAAAAAGGTGCGTCTTCACTTGTCACAGAAATGAATACACTGTAGAATCAAGGCACACAGCACAATGCCTTTTTTAAAAAAATCAGTATTTTATTATTGAAATCACCATCATGGAGAGTAGGGTCTAAAAGCAGGTTTTTGGCAAGGATTCATTTCCAGGAAGCCCCCAGCATTTTAATTAGCAAAATGTTTCATGTTTTACTGTTTTGTTGGAAGCTGCCCAGAGTGACTGGGGTAACCCAGACAGATGGGCGGCATATTATTGGTGGTGGTAGTGTTATGTCAAGCAATGGTTAGCATCTTTCCTCATAGCTGAAGGAGCGTCTCCACCCCCATCATTCTGCCTGGACACTGGAGTCCAGAGCCGAGGGCCTTCTGGCAGTTCCCTCACTGCGAGAAGCCAAATCACAGGGAACCAGGCAGAGGGCCTTCTCGGTAGTGGCACCTGCCCTGTTGAACGCCCTCCCACCAGATGTCAAAGAGAAAAACAACTACCAGGCTTTTAGAAGACATCTGAAGGCAGCCCTGTTTAGGGAAGCTTTTAATGTTTGATGCATTACTGTGTTTTAATATTTTGTTGGAAGCCACCCAGAGTGGCTGGGGAAACCCAGCCAGATGGGCGGGGTATAAATAATATATTATTATTATTATTATTATTATTATTATTATTATTATTATTATTACCACTTTCCTTATTGCAAAAAAGTCTGGTGGGGTGCAGCCTGATTTCCCCCCCCCTTCCGGCAAATGATTGAATCCCACCCAAATAAAAGCAAACAGTCTGGAAGCACTCAGAAAGATAGAGCAGCTCATATTAAAATTCTGAACTTGGAGCTGCCTGCCGCTGCCCTTCAGCACTTTCTACTGATAAGGAGGCAAATTCCATTCATCTTTTGACAGCCAGCTTTCATTCTCATCTGTCTGAGCATAGGCAGGAGAAGGAACAAGTGTTGGCTGGCTGGCTTCTTCCATTCATTAATCACTGCCAGCCTCTCTTCCCAGAATCTGCTTCTTGTCCTGGGAAATGGCAGCCTAAAGCCACATTGAAAGAGAAGCTTTTCAGTTTCACTTCCTCTGAAATAGCCCCTCAAATTCCCCTAACTGAAGGTAAGGGCGGCAACTCAAGAGAACTGACACATCACACTCATTTCAGAGGCATTTGTAAGAACAATGGCAGGAAACACTGAAGGGTGGAAACAGTAAATGGAGCACAGAGTCCGCGAATCATGGAGCTTCCTGATTGGCTTGATTTGCAAGGAACAAGAGCACTTGGAATAACCTTGGAATTGTTGTCTCACTGGAATGAAACGGCTTTCAATGAAAGCAGAAATTTTTGTCACGTCAGAAATTGCGTTAGGAAAAGGTTGATGTCCAAAAACTCTAAGGAAAAATCAAGTTAGTGGAAGGGAAGCAGGATGCTGTTGTTGATTCTCTGGGCTGTTCTTTGGAAGGGATGGCTCCACATAGATGCAAGAGGGAGAGAGGACCCGCCCTTGTCTTGAGTTCAACTTGGGTGGCTTCGAAAGAGGATTAGACAAGTTTCGTGTGTGGATAAGCCTTTCAGTAGCTGCTAGCTGACTGTGTTGTACCTCCACTGTTGGGTGCCAGTTTTGGGGAATTGCAAGTAAAAAGGGTGCTGATGTGCTCATATCCTGCTCTCAGGCTTCACATAGGCATCTGATTGGTCAGTATGAGAACAGGATGCTAGTCTAGATGGGGCATTGGCCTGATCAGCAGATTCTTCTTGTGTTCTTAATTTTTTTTAAATCCAGCTGTGTGTTTTTGCTTCATATTGCAAGGTAAAGGTACCCCTGACCATTAAGTCCAGTCATAGAATCATAGAATCATAGAATCATAGAGTTGGAAGAGACCACAAGGGCCATCATGAACAACTCTGGGGTTGCGGTGCTCATCTCGCTTTATTGGCCGAGGGAGCCGGCGTACAGCTTCCGGGTCATGTTGCCAGGATGACTGGCAAACCAGAGCAGCACACGGAAACGCCATTTACCTTCCCACCGAAGTGGTGCCTATTTATCTACTTGCACTTGACGTGCTTTTGAACTGCTATGTGGGCAGGAGCAGGGACCGAGCAATGGGAGCTCACCCCGCTGCGGGGATTCGAACCACCGACCTTCCGATTGGCAAGCCCTAGGCTCTGTGGTTTAGACCACAGCACCACCCACGTCCCTTCATGTTACTAGCTGGCTATTATTTACTGGTTTGAGCAGTAAAACTGCAGGGTATTGATCCTACCTTGGTTGTTCTCATGGGCCACCAGACTTCCAGCCCCTCCAAGTGTTCCTATTTTCCAGGGAGAATCCCAGATTTACAGAAGCCATCCTGGTTTCTGATTTGATCCTGGAATGTCCCACTTTTCCTTAGGTTGGAGGGTGTGGGGTTAATTCTTTTCAATGAGGCATCTTGAGCAATGGCCCCTGGAGTGCAAATCAACAGACAATGCTATGCTCACAGGTACATTGCACCATTGTCTGTATTCAGCTATTCCGAACAATGGATGTATTTTAGGAAGAATAATATTTACATCCCAACTATTTACTTCCTTAAAATAGGAAATGAACCTGCTCTTGGGGATAGGGTTGTCTTGGAGGACAGAAAAACCACTCATTACACTGAGAGGCAGGTTAAAAAAACCCCACAAATGAGTACTTTGGAAATGCCATTGGGTAGAAAAGAGGCTTAAGGATTTTGTTAGGTGAATTGTTCCATCTGCATTTTTAAGTGAACAGGCCTGAATCTCACTCCCTAGAAAAGAATGGGAAAAGAATCCAGCTACCCTCTCTTAATTCTGTGATACACTGCAGTTGTTAGCTAGAAAAAAGTACCAGAAATGTGCAAAATGTGTTTTGTGATAAAATGCTTACATAAAACCAAATGTTTGCATGCTTTTAAAATAAAAATGCAGAACAATGCAGAAACGGAAGTGATCAGACTTAAAAATGAGCACATCTAAATGGGCATTGACCAAAAACAGACTCAATCCTTCATCCTCAGAAGTTAGATTATCACATGTGGCTAAGACATGGGATGGCAGGGTGGTCTGAGGCTTTTCTTTCTTTTTTTCCCCTGGACAGAAAAGGCATTTGCACATACAAATGAACTGAAGCAGATGGATTTGACCTAGAAGAGATTTGAGGTGTAAGAAAATAGTAGAATACAGTGGTACCTCTGGTTGCGAACGGGATCTGTTCCAGAGGCCTGTTCGCAACCTGAAAAGAACGCAACCCACATCTGCGCACGCTCGGGTTGCGATTCGCCCCTTCTACGCATGCACGTGGCATCATTTTGCGCATCTGCGCATGCACGAGTGGCGAAACCCAGAAGTAACCCTTTCCGGTACTTCCGGGTCGCTGCAGGATGCAATCTGAAAATGCACAACCTGAAGCAAATTTAACATGAGGTATGACTGTCTATTAAGAAGCATGTAAGAGAGGGTGGAATTACAGTTTTACCTCTACTGGCATTTACCTCTGGTTATGTATCCTTCGGGATATGTATGCGGCAAACCTGGCAGTATTTTTCTGGGTTTCGTCGCACACGCAGAAGCACTAAACCACGCTGTGCGCATGCGCAGAAGCAGCACCTCCTGTTGTGAATTCCTCGGGATGCGGCCGGACCTCCGGAACGGATCCCATTCGCAACCAGAGGTACCACTGTAGATAAGATGGAACCTTAACAATGCAATTGTATGTAATTTGGGTTATAAACATTGATGTTGGGGGAGCAGGAAGTCACTAGTTTTGTTGATTTTGAGTATAATTGTTGAGTAACAAATATAACTTTCAATATGGAAAAAGAATAAAATATTACTTTTTTAAAAATGGAAGGCATTAAAGCAAAGCACCACTTTTGTTTTATTTTGAAAAAAGAAACATTTATATTTATACCCCACCATTGTTCCATCAAGGGAGTCTCCCATGCAGGCACTGGTCAGCTCCTGACTTAGCTGCATCATGTCCCTTCAGACCAGTATAACTGTTTATACAGTTTATCCTCAGCAACAGTTGGCCCTACTAAACTTTCTCCTCTACATAATGCAATATGGTCCCCTACCAATATTTTACCCTTGGGACTTGAGAGTGCATTTTTAAGTGGTGGCTTATGCATTACTTCCTGGTGACTGTGCTTGTGTGACTATAAGTATGCAACAAAAGTCAGCTAGGTTTCTATCACAGATGAATTGAACTTAAAAGTCATTCACCATGGGAAGGTGCTGAGAAAACCCGTCAACACTTTGAGGGTGTTGTTAACAAGATACATTTAAAACTCGGGAATGCAGTGTTTTCGTGGGAGATACACAGATGTCGATAAGTTCGGTCACATGTGTTGATGTTCTTCTCAAGAGACTGAACAGTTATCAAAGGAATGACTATCAAGGCATGAGTTCGCATGGACTAAAGCCATCTTAAACAAGGAGCAGGGCCTGTTTGCACCATTCTTTCTCTCAAGATAAGATTGCTGAATTAATGGGTCTTCATTCTGGAGACTTTCCAGGCTGCCTTGCTGATTGTCAACATTTACTCATAAATGATGCAATCGGAATTGAATTTTGGTCATTTGAATTGTGACTAAATGAAAGCAGAATACTGTTCCCGATGGCCTAGGATCCAGTCTTCAGAAAATAACACCATTCTGAGCAACAAAATAGTCTGGAGATGACTTTGAAGTTGGAAGCAACAATTTTCTGAGAAATTCTGAGAATTTTATTTCTCACACTCCCTCTTCTCCTGAAGTATTGAAGAATTTAAGCAGGGAACACCTGGAGAATATTGAGTGATGCACATCCCCAATATTGCCACCATGGAGATTGAGATTGAGAACCATATTGCTACCATGGATTGAGAATTTCCAGCACATGTGGATGCCATCAATTATATTGTTGAAGGAAGCAGTGGTGCCCCCCATTCCTTCCACCTTAAGCTATTATTTCCTTCATCCACCAGTTTAAACTAGCAATATAGTTTTGTTTAAGATTAAAGGTAAAGGTAAAGGGACCCATGACCATTAGGTCCAGTTGTGACCAACTCTGGGGTTGTGGTGCTCATCTCGCTTTATTGGCTGAGGGAGCCGGCGTACAGCTTCCAGGTCATGTGGCCAGCATGAATAAGCCGCTTCTGGTGAACCAGAGCAGCGCCATTTATCTTCCCGCCAGAGTGGTACCTATTTATCTACTTGCACTTTGACATGCTTTCGAACTGCTAGGTTGGCAAGAGCAGGGACCAAGCAACGGGAGCTCACCCCATCACAAGGATTCGAACCGCCAACCTTCTGATCGGCAAGTCCTAGGTTCTGTGGTTTAACCCACACGATTAACTGGGCCTAAATTTCTCTGGATAGAATTATTTCTGATAATGGAGGATATTTGGTGAAAATGTTGCATCCCCATTTTTCTGCTCACGATAGGGTGGAACATTTGACTCTAAGAGAGAGAAAAGGAGATAGAAAGGATATTGAAAGCATCTTGGAGTATGAAGGATCAGAGGCAGAGGCAGCGTATCAGCTGCTGGAGTGCCTGCTTGCTCCTTCTACAACTCTGCTTCTCTACTGCTGGCCTAAAAATTAGTTAGTAGCGCTGACTCAAATTTTGCAGGGTAGACAGAGGAAGGAGGACTGAAATCCCCCAGAACAGTTTTGGTTGTAGGGGTGTGAAATTCACAGGAGCTGAAACTCACCACCACTCCTGGAACATATAATAAGGTCCCCACCGTATTATACCTACAAGCCCTAGTCAAAGTGATGCTGTATCACCATGGAGCTTCACTCCCAGTGCTTTGGGAAAGTTTAGCACTCTTGGTTAGAGTCTTCTGTCAGTTCATCAAAAAAGGGGACCATTGATGGGCATCTTTCTAAAGCATCTTCTGGCAAAAGGAAGCTGCCCAGAGGTGAGAAGAGATGGAAGCAAAGACCAGCTCTTTTCTTTTTATTGTGCATGTGCATTGTACAGCATGCAACCACCCACAGACGGCAAGGGCCCTGCTTCTGCTCTTGCAGAAAGGAATACCCCTTCCCCCATGCTTTTGGAATCAAATCAGTGCAACGTGAAAGCAGCAGCGACACAGCTGGGTGCATCTAAAAGATCAGCAGTGAGAGGCAATCTGTCAAGAGTGAGCTTTTCATACATTTCCCCTTGGAAAGAAAGAAAGAAAGAAAGAAAGAAAGAAAGAAAGAAAGAAAGAAAGAAGAGTTCTTCTTCTTAGGATCACCTATTCAGGTTTTTGCATCTGGTGCGATGCTCACTTAAAGTAACATCTGGAGTTTGCTTTCGGCGTGAACTGCAACAAAGAGGTGTGCATTTTTAATATTCTTCCAAGCACTGCACTTTTTTGCACAACATTTTTTTTTCTATCCAATGCTATTTTGCTTTGTTACCTTGGAGTTCATTGGTTGGCTTCTGCCATTTCATATGAAGCTTATGATTTGGGATTGCCACCCCATCAAAAAAAGAGAGAGAGAGAGAATAAATTGAAAGACAGTAACTGAAATCGATAGAACTTGACTTTCAGGTAAAAAACAGAGAATCACAATGAAGGTGTTAGAATCAAAGGCAAACTAAATTGTGAAAACTGGGTGTGTGTTTTTAAAAAAAATCACATTCCATTTCAAAACCTACATTTAGCAAATACATTTGGATCTCTCTGGTTTAAATATTTGTTAAGGGAAAATGAAAATGAAATAATGGGCAGGTATATATTGCAGATGTGTATCTGATTTAATAGTCATTCCCTCTCACAGGGAAATCCTGGGAAATGCAGTTCCTGGACAGGAACTAATGGAAAATTCTCAGCAACTTCACCCAACGATGATCCCCAAGATTCTCTGGGGAAAACCATTGCAGTAAAAGTTTAATACAGTGGATATAACTGTTGTACAAGTAAACTAGTCAGAAGATTAATTTATAACACCAGAGAATGAAGAATTCGTGGTTTTTCCGAGCTCACTGGCTTATTCACAATGCTTCAAGGAATCCTTTGATGGTCAGTGTGATGAGTTCCTTTGTTATTTTTTATTTTCCAAACTTTTTTTTTTTAATGCTTACAGGTCTCTGCTCCTTTCGTGCCACAGGTCATCTTGGTTCACCTGCATATATTTTTACCACTGTTGCCGCTAAGGATGAATGCTTGACTGTTTTAAACTTACTTTCCAGCCTGTAGCCTGTTTCTTTGATAAACGGGGTATCAAAAAGGAGAATTCAACCAGTGACTAATTCCTATGCTTTCAATTAAACTGCTTAAGATGGGATTTAAACTCTGCTCAGCCACAAGCTCTTAAATGTAAGCTGATCCATTTGTCTCAACCCACACATGTGGGTCTGTAGACGGATAAAATATAGTTAAATAAGCGTAATAAAAAACCATCACCCTCAACCTTCTAGAATAGATTTGAGGCACACGAGGAGAAGAGCAGGAGGGCAAATTTCAATGGTCAGGCAGAAGTCATCCTGCTCATACGTGGACTTTGTTGGCTATACACACCCTCTTCTTTTATAGAAAGGGAAAGGCAGGCTTGAAGGCTATACATTTGATGGCAGCTATGGCACAGGAGGAGGAGGAGGTACCCTTTCCCCCATGGTCTCTCTGTGATCAGAATGGAACCTCTTCTCGAAAACTGAGAGGAAATGGTTAAGCCCACTCTACGTCCAGTGATATTATTCAAATATGTGGTCCTTACATGCCTGCATTGTCCATTAAAAAACAAACAAACTCCAGAACTGTCATAGATTTCCTAGCATCACTTGTAATTTTGTGCTAAGATGTTCTCAGGGCCCTATCTATCAGTGTGTGTGCATAGAATGCATGTATCGGGTCCCGATATTGTGCTTCCCATAAGCATCTGGTTGGCCACTGTGTGAACATGATGCTGGATTAGACGGGCCACTGGTCTGATCCATGAGACTCTCCTTACGTTCCTGCCCCCTGCCCCTCGTTGTGGAACTGGAGTTGGCTGCCAGTGTGAGAGCCAGTGTGGTGTAGTGGTTCAGAGTGGTGGACTCGTAATCTGGTGAACTGGGTTTGATTCCCCGCTCCTCCGCATGCAGCTGCTGGGTGACCTTGGGCCAGTCACACTTCTCTGAAGTCTCTCAGCCCCACTCACCTCACAGAGTGTTTGTTGTGGGAGAGGAAGGGAAAGGAGATTGTTAGCCGCTTTGAGACTCCTTAGGGTAGTGATAAAAAGTGGAATATCAAATCCAAACTCTTCTCTCTGTTGATGGCAGACCTGGTTTTGCTGCTACAGATAACGGTGCAAGTCTAAATTCATGTCCAGCAAAGCGGTGCTAGTCCAGGAAGCAGAACGTGATGCATTGCGCCAGCTACTCAATACGTTTCCTTAGCACAGCATGCTATTAGCCACAGTGGCTATGCTCCCTTTCCACAATATTGCGCAGTATTCTGGATGCCAGTTGCTGAAAATTGCAGGCGGGGAAAGTGATGTTGCACTCAGCTTGTGAGCTTGCCATAGGCATCTGGTTGGCCACTGTCAGAACAGAACATTAGACCAGAGGAGCCTTTCACCTGACCCAGCAGGGCTCTTCCTATGTTCTGTGCCTTCCGTCCTAATTTCAAATGCTTTAACTCAATAGACACCTACCTAATCCTGCTGGTGAGGGTTGCCCCTGTTGTCGTGCATTAGAAACGAGCTCCATAATTCTGACTTATGTTTTGTTGCAAATGCAGAATTCCTATTTTTGAAAAGGCTGCCTTCTATTACGCATTCCTGGCATATACTGAAGGCGGATGATGCAAATTCTTTAAAATTATTTCCATGTCCTGCTGCTACTTGCTCTATTTATAGTGCACAAAACGCCAGGTCCACGACGTATTAAAAGAAAAATCAGGGTCCCCCACCTTCTACACTGTAGAACCACAGCAGATGCAAGTTAGTGCTGGAAATGGGTAGATACGTCATTTTTAATTTAGTTAGTTATAACCAGTGCTTTTTTCTGGAGGTACACAAAGGTACACAGTACCAGCACTTCACACACACACCCAATGCTAAAAAGTGTGACACTTACTGTAACAACTTAATGGTGAGTACTGCTAACTTTTTTTCTTTAAAAAAATCACTGGTTATAACTGTCCATAGATATATGCATTCATATTTACTTTCAAAAATATTAATGATTTTAACACAGGGCGAATATATGCCAGCAATGGTTCGTGATGGTCTCCAGCTCTCAGAACTACTAATATCCCCACCAAGAACAGATAGCAGTTCAAGTGCAATGTGGCTGCAAATCTTGGTTTAGCAATTACAATTCCGTTTTAATGAGGGTAGCAAAAAGCAATCTGTGTTAATAAGATTAATGAAATTTGAAAGCCAGCAATAGCCCTAAGGCTCATCAATTCCCAGAGTGGTCCTCCACACTGAACAGGCCTCCCACTTCTTTATCAAAACTAATTTCCCTAAATGGTATTAAAAAGGAGGGTGGTCTGGAGCCCATTTTTATTTTTTTTTAAGATTGCATCCGTTTGCTAAGAGAAAAGGGGAAAACTCCAAGGCTTTGGGATCGTAGAATGCAGTTTTGTTATGCTGGAGTAGCGTAGGGGCTAAGAGACCAAGTTTCTGAGGGGAAAGTCCTGAACCTTATCTTTGCCAGTGGCAACAAATTCCTGACATACCTAGACTACTAAAAGCCAATTCACCCCCTTGATATACAGTGGTACCTGGGTTCTCGAACAGAATCCATTCCAGGAGTCCATTCGACTCCCCAAACCATTCAAAAAACAAGGCATGGCTTCCTGCACTCAAGCTGCACCAGATATTTGGCTTCCGAAAAACGTTCACAAACCGGAACACTTACTTCCAGGTTTGCAGCGTTCGGGAGCCAATTTGTTCGGCAGCTAAGCCGTTTGATAACCAAGGTACAACTGTATGTGCTTTCCTGTTTTGTAAATGGATCAAAAGGAGGGTTCATCAGTAACACAGGGTAACAAACTGCTCTTGTATGTTAACTGGGAGACCCTGTGGAGTTTTGGATTTCATTATTCCATTCTAGTTAAGTCCAGTCCGTGTGTCACCAATTTATGCAATGTGTGTGCAGAAATACAACATTTGAATCAGCTCACAACCCTGTAGATTTAGGACTGGGAGGAACCGACCACCATAGATTTTAAAGCTTTTTTTACAGAATAACAAATGACCAGTGGTTCTGGTCCTGTGCAAATGGAAAAGACAGGGAAAGTTCCAAGTTATATTTTTCTCTCAGACAACTACAAAAGTAGATAACAAAGCAATCCTGGCTTTGAAGACAAAATCAGGAGCCTTAACCCAGAGAGGCTAAGCCGGATGACATGGGAAAGCAAAGCATGGATGCCACAGTTGCTTAAAGGGTCTTGGGGAGATAGAATCCATCTAAGAGGATTTATGTCAATTCCAAACCAAGGAATACTCTAAGAACGGTTACTCCATGGACAAAGGCTGTCCAGTATATATAAAGTCCTTACATTCTTCATCTGCCAAAGGGATAAGGCTAGAGTCCTGGTTCTTCGACTGAGTGCTAATTCAACAGTATTACGAGCCATCAAAAACACTTTTGTGTGATGGTACTCTTCACAGGAGCCATCACTTTTGAAAGAACTGTGATGTGAATGACACAGAAGAAAAAATGTGCAGAGGAGGAGGAGGAAGTATCAGAAGCTGAAGAGGTAACAGGGTTTGGTGAGCAGGAAGGGGCTGTGGCAGAGAGGAGTCCAGAATCAGAGGTGGAAGAAGAGGCTGGGCCAGAGGCAGAGATGAGGCAGGCTGCTGAAGAAGCCAGGGGGTCTCCCCCTCCTGCTGTGACCTGCTCCTCTCCCCCCAGTCTCCCAGAACCCGGAGAGGTATGAAGAGGGTGGAGCAAAGGCAGACAAGACATCAGAGTCTCAGATTGCTTGGGAAGGACCTGGGGGGAGGAGGAGACTTAGGGAGTTGTGGGGAGGCAAAGACCTTCATTCCTTGCAACAGCCTCCTTGGGCCAAGATCTGCTGGGAAGAGTCACTGTACTCGCCAGGCTTGGCCTCCTGTGCTGTTTGTTTCTTTGAATAACACTGTGTGAGTTGTTGCCGGTCCACTCCTGACACCTGTCCTGACATCAGGGTGGATGGCAAATGTAATCCTGCAACATATGGAGTTGCCAGAGTTTCCTTATCCCTGCTTTAAAGCTCCCTGGAGCTTGGGAGCTGGGCACTTGAAAGAACACCTGTTCCCATATCAACCTGTCTATGTGCTGAGATCATCAGTGAAGGCTTTTCTCTGTGTGGCATGATCAACTGAAGTATGGTGGGAGGTGATAAGGGGAGGAATCTTTTCAGCGGTGACACCTTGCATATGGAGTTTGCCTCCCAGAAAGGCTTTTCAACATGAGGCAAAAGTTTTCATCTCCTCCCAGTATTGTGGAGCTTTAAACTGTTTTAATGGCTGCTTTCCAGTGTAATTTGATTTTCCAATATGGAAACTGTTTGGCTGAAGGGTAGCAAAGGTATAAATCAATTTCACACACTGCCCATTGCTCTGTTCCTCGCTCGGGTACTCTCCAAGTCTTAATCAATCTCTGAGCTCAGTCTTGGATTGTTTGGCCTGATTGCTACTCGTGTTTGAGATTTGGGCTTGCAATGCACTCAGGAGACAAGAACAAGGAAATGGCTTCCTTGTCAGGTGTCTGGTGACAATTACAAGACAGGAGAGGAGGAAGGAAGGATCTGTACAGTACAATGTTTTTAAAGGCTGTATTCCAAGTACAAACAAAAGGTATGTCTACTGTGCATGGGCCAATTACTGCTGAGGTTGTTTATGGTAGTGCATTGCAAGGTTGTGCTTATTTTACAAGTTAAGTTAGGTTTCTAAGACATTCATTGTACATAGCACAAGGAAATTGCTGTTGATTACTGTTTCCCCCCCCAGAAGTTCACAAAAGAAGATAACAAACATCAATTTTTATCAATCGTGGGTGGTGGGTTATACTGCATTTCATCACTTTTCCTGCCACTTCTACAAGAAACCTTTTAACCTGGCACCTCTTGGGGTAAAGAAGGAACTCAACAGTTATAATATTGCTCCAAAACCTGCATTCAGATCCTCACTCAGCCAATGAAGCTCACATTTATGTTGCAGGGTTGTTTGGGGAATGAAATGAGGAGCAGGAGAGACCTCCTCAAAAGAAATAATGCAATAATCAATCAATCAATCAATCAATCAATCAATTGTTAACTATAATATCGAATGCTGGCTTGCATGTCTGTGAGCCGTGTTGGGTTAATCAGGCGCCAGTCATTATATTTAGTAATTAGTCATTAAGAAACCAAATGATGTACGAGGCTGGGTAAATTAACATTTTTTTCAGGAGGCAAGCTGACCCCTGACTGATTCATCTAACCCTTTTTTTAAATTAGCCTTGATGGAGAACTTGTCACAAAAGGTTGTAAGATGTATGTGGGCAAAAGGGAACATCCAAAGAAACTGTTTTTCAGCTAGGAAGCCAAACAGAGAGCATAAGATGAGATGTTTTCCCCAGACAACTAAAACGTTATTTGATATATTTTCCAGGTTAGAACAAGAAATAGGAAAACTAGAAACTGAAGAATCCCAAATATCTGCCAAAGAGAAAATCATCTTAGAGAAACTAAAGGAAACGGAGAGATCCTTTGAGGACTTGCAAAAGGTAAAAGCATTTCTTTTTAATTAAAAACAACAACCTGATCATCTACAAATAAAGTGTGAGATGTTGAAGTGAGAGATTTTTCTTTTGAAAAAATGATGGGCCTTTCCACGCTTGCCACTTACAGTTTGTGGGTTTTATTTGGATTTTTTGCATGCTGCTATTTGACATTGGCATCATTGTATTCTGGAATAGGGTACTCAAAAACCTGCTTTTCCTTCTACAAAAATTGATTTATGTGAAAGATCCAGATTCTCGAATATTTCATGTGTGTGGAATGCGTGCGTACAAGCATCGTCCTGCTTTCTGTGTGGAGGGAAGTGGGTGGGTGTGATTTGGAAGACACTGGTTTCATGCCACTTTCTTCTGACCTGTGCATGCTGCCTGCCCATTTGCAAGCTCAGCTCAGACGAGAGATGCAGCTTATAGAGACGTTGGCATTGAGTCAAAGTACTCCCTGTGACAGGAGTAACTGCAAACAAAATGTCACTGCAATAACCAGGTTGTGAGTCGAGTCCCCGCTCCCCACTTTGTGATGAAAAAAGACACATGGACACAAGCATTTTAGGTTAACGGGCTAAAAAAGGCCACAACATTATTGGTTACAGAATGTGAGTGGTATTGGCTTAGGCACTGGATCCAAACAGACTATACTTGACTCCTGCCTACTCTGCAGGGAGTCATGCAAGGGTTAACAACCTGTAGGGGGAGCTTGTTGATGCAAATCAACTGGAACCTTTCCCCTAGAGTATGGTTACCATATTCTTTTCAATGAATCTGGGGACACCGTTTTTTTCTTTTTTCTTTTTTGAAACTGGGTAGCAACAGGGAGTCAGTAGCGGGGATGGTGAGGCAAAAGACCCTGGGCCCAAGCACACATGCATATTGTATAAAGGTGCAAAGCCCTTCTTTCACACCCTGTGAAACATAAATGCGCAGAGTTTTTTAAGAAACTGGGCAACTGCGTGCTGCCCACCTGTGACTCCCGAGCCTTCCCCAATCTCCTTTTCCCTTCTCCCTTTGTTTCGACAGTTCAGGGGAGGCTCTGGAGTCACGGGCAGGCAGTTGTTGCCCAGGAGGGGCCAGTCTGGTAGTGCAGTTGGCTCTGACTTGCTCCTGGAGCTGCTTGCTGCCGTGGTGCAGGAAAAATGGCAGGCGACACGGCAGTGAGTAGCAAGCAGCTCCTGAAGCCAGCCAGAGCCAACTGCGCTAACAGGCTGGGGCTGCCGCTGCCACGTTTCCCGGGGACAGATTTGCAAATCTGGGGACGTCTGATAACCCTACCTCAGAGTCATCCGAGGGTCGTGGCATGGCCCTAGCCACCACCTGGGCATCGGACAGGAACCACAACCGCCGGATTCCTTTAACAGAATACCCTTCAAGGGGAGGGGTAGGTGATGGCCACAACCTCCCCTCCGACACACAACGCGTTTTCCAATGCCTAACCTCCAAACCTTACAAAGTTGTGACGATTTGCTATGAGGTAGGCGAAAAACCATGTGACTGGTGCCAATCTGCCAAGTGGAAAAAATTCCTACCAGGCCCCTTGGACAACCAAGGCGACCAACCAAGGTCCATAGCAAGGTCAGGTGCACAAGCAAAACCTAGAAGGAGGGAGGGCGGGTGATCCGAGGAAGCCGGAACAACAAGACAGCGCTTGTGTGCCAGCAGCCATTTTTAAACAGCTAAACCATGGCCCGCCCCACCCCCAGCCAGCCGGATTGGATAGCTAGGGTGCGTGACGCAGGCACAGAACTCCAGTGACGCAGGAGCCCGGCCACACACCACCACCACCACCCCCTCCCCGGTGCAAGCGCAGGGTGCAATTCCTGCTCACAACACCTCCCCTCAGGGAAGAGGAGAGGCTTTCAATAACCATATATCAGGTGGACACAGAGTTCCTCTTCTAATGACTTATACTCTCACAAGATCAGTATTCCAGAATACTAGGTGTTAATACCCCGCCCCCCCCCAAAAAAAAAAGTTGTGGAAGGGCTTTTCCAATGCACATGCTACTAATGCTTATATTTACTGGCTGGATGAACATGAGTGTAGATTATGGATATGACTATAACTGCAGAAAGCTCTGTCATATAGCAAAAATGATGCTGGCCTACTTTATAGTACTGTTGTAAGTATTATTAATGTAATGTATACCAAGCATTCTTGAACATGCAAGAAAAATACAACTGATTCCAGTATTTTTCTTTTTTCAGAGCTTCTCACGCCAAGATGGAGGTAAATGTTTGTCAGTACTTATAACAAGTTACACTGTTTTTGCTCTGCATCCGATAATGTTCTGTGTAGTTGTTCTGGTGTAGAAGTGATTGGCAAAGCAATCTCAAGCCTCTGAATCGGTAATGACTGGCATTCTGTAACAGATCACCTACAAAATGTTTGCCTTAAAATGCCTTGCAAGAGTAGGATCTGAATCACAACTGCCTTATTTTCTAAGTCTTAGTGGGTTTCCAGTGCTTATGTGACAGACATTACCCTGTAGTAAAGTGTAAGATCACAGAGTTTGGGTTTCCAAAGAGATTCTGGAACTCAGCCGTGAGTCATGACTTGAACATTTATTGACGAGGTTCCCTCAGAATTAACTGCAAAAAATGGGGGGTGTTCCTGCCAAAGTAATCTTGTAAAACACACAGCAGCTTGTTCCACACATTTTCTCAGTGATGGCAGACAATGGTGTTGCCATAAATAATGGCTTTGTGTCTGTTTGTGGGAGCAGTTTGTAAGGCACAACACACAAAGGTCTGCTTCTTAGGTCTTTGGGATTAGTACGTGGAAGCATGGTTTTAAAACAGAAACATAAACCAGCCAGGTACAGTTTAGTTTATACTCATAATTAGTTTATGCTAAAAGCCAGGCTGACTGGCTTATAAATCAACTTAGAGAAACTGTTTGGGGGGGGGGCTATACAGAGCTGCAGAAAAGATCTAGGACACCACATGGCCCATTACACAAAATAAAGACTTTAAATGGTGTGCTGTATTATTATATTTTAGCTTCCTGTTTATTAGTGACAGTGTGTGTTTTGTGACTGGCCTCCTTAGAATAAGATGAAAGTCAACCAAAAAGTTTCCAGGTTACCACTTCACAGAGAGAGAGGGAGAGAGAGATGTATCTCCAGCCCTTCAATAACCATCATGGGATGGTTTACAACATTTCAAAACATGACCAAACAATTTTTGCAATAAGCATATAAATTCAAGTTGGATGGAGGGAATCAGAATGCAAAGATTACTTAATATACGCATTTTAGCTGTAGAAACAAATTAAACACCCACTAGCTTATGAACACAAAACCATAACTAAACAATGTATTTAATTGCATTGGGAAAGATACGAACTCACACTAGCAATAAAAGCTGGCAGTTGTAGAATTGATTATCCCTGTTGTGTAATGGTGATTCCTTTTTTAAAATTTTATTTCATGTTCAGGGGTCAGTGACCTGCTAAAATCGAGAACCTCCTGACACATGATTATGTGCACGTACAACTAGAAAAGTTTTAGTCATCTGGTCTTTCTCTTTCCAACCTCAGCTAGTCTATTGAATGGCAGTCAAAGCAGGATGACTCCGCGTTTTGCTTGCTTTGATGCAATTATCTGTCACAAAGCTTCTGATGTCTATTGTTTGGGGCGATAAGTTAGGAACTCTGCTGCCTAAGCGGTGAAGCCTCTGGGGTCCATATGGCTGTACCTAACTGTATTTCCTGTTCCCTGACAACCAGATGCAGTAAATTACATTTACTCCCAGCTCCCCGAACTCACAACCCTCTATTCACGAACAACAGAGCCGGTTCCTGGGAAAGACGGAACAAACAGGGTAACTGGTAAGTCTCACCGCAGCATGGTTTATTCTTTCAGCCAATGTGGCAGACATTATCTTTTCAAAAACATATTTGATTCCCTGGGACTAATGCCCAGCTGTACTTGAAACAGGAGGAAACAGCTCATGACTTAGCAAGTAACCAGTAAGCAAGCTAGATATGTGTTTTTCTATGTTATATCTATTTTTAAAAAACATCAAGGGTGGTTAAACGTTAACTGAGATATCGTAAGAAGGGAGTTATTTCTCAAATGTAAATATGTAGTTAGAGGGGGATATTTTTGAGGGTCTGGCCTTTTAAAAACTTACACAGCAAAGACATTTATGTTTGTGAGCAAAAATAAATAAAGAGCATCAACCCAGTTCTGGAAGTAATTGGTGGTAGACTGCAAATGCAATCCAGCAAACGTGAGATATGGTTAAAATTCATGGACAATTTACACAAGTCTGTGCTTAAACACACAAGTCAGGCCACATTTGCACCATAACTTTAAAACACATTTAAAGTGCATGGCTTTGCCCAAAGAGTACTGGGAGCTGTAGTTTGTTGAGTGTGCTGGGAACTGTATTTTTTGTTAGGTGTGAACTGCAGTTCCCAATATTCTTCAGAGGAAGGCAACGGTCCTTAAATGAAGGGTGTAGATGTGACCCAAGTATAGGATGCAGTCTATCCTCTGTTTCAATGAAACTCTGTCTTGCATGTAAAAAGAAGCACCAGCATTACAGCATTACATAGAGCCTCTCTTTCGAAACACGTCTGAAGAGGAGAGGATGGTTTTCTGGTTTCTAAACAGACAGCATTCTAGCTTCTCCTATTTTCCACACGTATTTCCAAATTGACACTTGTTTTCCGATTAGGATTCTAAGCAAGATGTTGAGTCCAAATGTTTGGGGTTGTTTTTTGTTTTTTGTTTTTAGTTCACTATACATTGTAAATGTGTGTGGGGGAAATTGCTTGAAAAAATTAAGAAACCTATAAACACCTATTTTAAGAGATGGAATCCAGGTGGGACGTCATTCTCATGAAGCACTTAAGTCGATCATTATTCTTTTACTGCTCATCTGTCTACTATAGTCCCATTCTCTGGGACTTCTACGACACCAACGGGAGAGATTAGTAATATTCCAAAACGATACAGTGTAACTGAAGGGGTCCAGGGAAAAGATATTAATAGAGGTGGTCTTCAAATGTAGCTGTCACATCAACACAATGCAGATTAATGGATGGAGTCAAATAAATGGACCTGATTCTTTACAAGTATGCATTCTTCCATATAAAAGCAACAAAGCGAGTCTCTATTGGAGTTTCTTCATGCAAACTTTTTGTTTTCAGGTAGGTGGTAGGGGCAGTGGACGAAAGGGCCTGAGTGCTGGTTATAGGCATGGTGCCTCTATTTGAAATTATCTGAAATGTGAGGTGAATTGGGTTTAAAAAGGAGACCCAACACCTCTTGCTTATAACCCTTCCTCCACACAACCTGCTTAGATCATCTGTTTACAAAGAATACAGTAGGAAATAGGAGAAAACTCTGAAATGGCTGAATATGAGTGAAACACAAGTCATTTTAAAAAGGACAAGAGCAGAGCTCAGAGCTGATTAGGGTGGGGGGGAAGATGCAGCATTCTAAAGCAAAGGGATCACATCTGTATATAATTTTATTTTTGCATGATCAAATCCCAGAGCTGCATACGGACCCCACAAGCTTCAGATAACACAATGTATGTATGTATGTAAAACAATGTTGCTATTGTTCGAGTGTGCTGCAATCTTACAAAATCACATTGACTCAAGTCCTCATTTAATGGCATGAGGGGGATTTTTTTATTTAAAACATGTTTGAAGATATTTAATCTGAGCGTGAGAGAAAATTTCATCACATGAAAGACCTTTGGAATATTTAAGTTGCAGCCATAAGAATTGTATACTAGGAAGTAAATTCAGTTGAGCTCAGTGGGTCTTGTTCCTTTCTGCATTAAGCATGTCTGCGATGGGATGCAAGGTTTGCCCCATTTTGTTGTGTTGACAGAATCAGCAAAATGTTGCCCCTAGAAGTGTTCTGTGCTCTGGGGCAGAGAAGCAATGACTGAAAAACCAGCCTTCTCTTCTGAGAACCAGATGTTGCCGTTGAACAACAAGGAGCATCTGTCTTCATCATACACAACTTCTCAGATTTCCTGGGTCGTCTGTCTTCCCACAGTTGGAGTCAGTGTACTAGATTCAGTGCAGACCTATTACCTGAACCAGCAAAAGAGTTTCTATGCATAGGTACAAACTGTAATACAGGGATGGACAGTTGCTGGCCTGCAAGCTGGATCTAGTTCTTGAAACAGCCTCAGCTACACCCTTGTGCAAATTAATTGAAACAAAGCATGTTTTCTATCTTACTTGTAATCCTGTACCCAAAACAAACACAAAAAGTCAGTTGATCATTATGGTGTTGGAAGCCTGCAGCCAATAGAAGGAATGATGTGCTCGCCACAATATATTGAGGTTCTAAGAAAGAGAGTTATTCCAGAGCTGGAAAAGAGGTATCCTGATGGTACTGGGATATTGCAGCAGGACCTAGCCCCCTGTCACACATCGAAAGTGGTGAAGAAATTCATGACAGAGCAGCAAATACAGGTACTTGATTGGCCAGGGAATTCCCCGGATGTAAATCCCATTGAGGATTTGTGGGCTGTATGCAAAAGTCGCCTCCGTGCTATAGAATGTACTACTATGGAGAAGCTCATTCAGGCACTGATTCAAGTGTGGTACAGGGATCAGAAAATCAACAGTGACTGTTTGAAACTAGTAGACTTCATGCCAAACCATTTTCAAATGCTGCTTAAAAATAGCGGAGGTCATATCCATTACTAATGTACGTATATGTGAGTTTTGTACATGTATATGTGAGTTTTGTACTACTAAATTCATTGTTTGTTTCAATTAATTTGCACAAGGGTGTAGCTTCCACCAGTGACCCTATCAATTTCCAGCCAATCAAAAAAAAAAAAACAACAACCCAGTGTTACTCACAATTTCAACTGAAAGGAAAAGAAGCCACGAGGCTCCACTTGGGATTTTTTAATAAATGCTGTCTTGTTGCTACTTTGTGAACATTCTGAAATTGCAAAGAATCATTGCTAACCCTCAAGGGATGTTTCAGGAAGCATGGTCTTTTCTCACCTCGACAGTCAATGAGCATATGCCATCTAGACCCATGTGCCTGTGAAGGCCTTATTGCTAAGTTGGGATGGACGGAACAATATATTTCTGGTCTCTGCCACTTTCATAGGTCGTTGCTCATGAGGGTGTCCCATTCCATATCCACATTAATCTGCAATTTAAAAAAATTCTGCAACCAAAAAAATCACATTTAAATAACTTTTTTGGAAAGTATTTTCTCTTAAAATTCCCATTTGCTGCATAATCTATCTCAAAATATGCATTGTTAAATGCATGCCAATACAGTCATACCTCTTGTTATGTTTGCTTCAGGTTAAATCTTTTCAGGTTGCGTCCTACAGCAACCCGGAAGTACTGGAAAGGGTTACTTCTGGGTTTCGCCGCTCGCGCATGTGCAGACACTCAAAATGACGTCACACGCACACGGAGAAGCACCAAATCGTGACCCGCACTCACACAGACGCAGGTTGCGTTCTGCTCATGTTGCGAACAGGGCTCCAGAACGGATCCCGTTCGCAACCAGAGGTACCACTGTACAGTGGTACCTTGGTACTCAAACAGCTTGGCTCTCAAACAAATCGGCTCCCAAATGCTGCAAACCTGAAAGTGAGTGTTCTGGTTTGTGAACGTTTTTCAGAAGCCGAATGTCTGACGTGGCTTCCGCAGCTTCCGATTGAGTGCAGGAAGCTCCTGCAGCCAATCGGAAGCTGCGCCTGGGTTTTTGAATGATTTCGGGAGTCGACTAAGTTTGAGAACCAAGATACCACTGTACTTTTTTTGAACCAAGAACTGTGTTGCAACATTTGGAAAAGTGTGGGAATGTGATGGATGGCTGTGTTCTGATCCAAAAATCAGTGTAGGAGGTGAGGAACAGGTCAGCGCATGCTGAAATATAAACAAAATTCTTCAAACACCCCCTATTGCTAGTTGGTTTTTATTGTAGAGTTTTGGAACCTATAGTATCCCATGAGAATACAGAATTTGGCCAAACCCCCAGTTTGGAATATGTAGCTGCTGGTGGGTCAAAGAACCACAATTAAAACTAATGATGTGATTTATGTTCAGTATTCTTTTTAAAAAGTGCAGCGGAACTAATAGACTCAGCCGAGGTATATGCTAGCTACATCAACAATGTTTTGTTACGAATCATTGTGGCCAATTTCACTGGAATTTTCATTTTAAAACTGTGCTCAGTTAAACTGTTGCCAATACCAGAGTAGTCATTATGGTTGTTTGCTAGAAAACAAGGGAGAGGGGTGGTGAAATCTGTTGAGGAGCCAAGATGTTTGAATCAACATATATACAGTATAACAAACCCTTAATCAGTCTGTTACTTGTAGTAATGCCATAAGTTTTTGGTTTTTTTACAAGTTCTCTTTGGGACATCATGGTACAGTTCAAATCAGACGTCTCTCATAATAATAGATTGTAAAGACTGCCTCTCTCTAAACTTTTATTACGGTGCCAATATATTCTTTGTTCTTAGAAAATGGTTTGCAGCCTGATCTTATGCCTGTTTGCTCAGACGTATATGGAGTTCAGGGATACTTACTTCCAAATAAGTAGATAAGATTTCAGCTTGTAGCTGGTCCTTGAGCGAGAGCTTATACAACAAACGTTTACTTTTTTCTAAGTATATATAGATATAGATGGAAGGAAGGCCTTGAGGAAGTCAAACCAGAAGCATAAATGTTAATTTACCCAGAGTGCCAAAACTGCATCCAAATTCCCTAACACTAGTATTTAAGGTTTTGAAATGGGTTGCATTTAGATCCTCACCTGCCATGAGTCAGGGACCAGAAGCCAAATTCAGAAAATTAAATTTAAATAAACAATATATTGAAGTGTCAGTAGATGATCAGAGCTGGGTGGGTTTGTGGAAGCAATGATCAAAGTTTATGCCACCTACTGCTGCCTTCTTCCTATGTGTACCAATTGATTCTGTTCTGTTTATCCAGGTCCCAATTTTCTAAAATCCTATGAAGGTCTCCCTTTTAATGGCAGTATTTCATGAATGAGGAGTTGGGTTGAGATCAATCCTTATATTATAAAAGGCAATCATTGGCTAGGTTATCATCTGTCAGCTGGAGAGGAAACTTCATACTGGGGCTGAGGCCTAGCCTGAACTGGCAGTACGGATCCTGCAAAATACCAATGTGTGTTTTGCTCATCAGAAACAGTTGTATGATATGGCTGTTTACAGTGTGAAGTACATGCACATTCCTGCCACATGCATCCCAACCTAGCTGTCATGTGCATCTTAGGGACAGTTTATACATACATACATGCTTGCCATTCGATAACTTCATCTCAAGAGGTAACTTCTGCACATGGACTGCCACAGATCTGCTGTCATAGAAAGAACTTTAATACTTTCTCGTAGCAAAATGCAGTACTTTCAGTGGAGTCAACATGTGTGTAGTAATCCTATGTACACTGAGTGCAAATGAATCAACTGTTGTTGTGTGCATGTGTGAGCCAGGCCTTGGATGGATCAGGAAGTGGAAGCTGCATTGACTATGGATTCCGCATCTTCTAGCTGTATTGACTGATGATGCTGTGAAGCTGGAGGCCAATTCCTTGCTACTCCCTTGTGGACCTTTATATTTCAGGCACACTAAGCCTCCTTCCTCTGTTTCCTTTTGATCTTTCCCTGTTTTCACTGCTGGGTTAAGAGTGATAAGTGAAGCCAAACTTGCCCATCTTTATTAGTTTTTGTAAACCTTATGGAAGACCGTTCAAGCTTCCCCCCAGATTTTGGTAGGCTAAGCAGGAAAAGTATCTAAATCCTTAGTGGGAATATTTGTACACGGAAGCATAGAAGCTCATAATTTATATTTCAGTACTCTCAGGAAGGCCTATCTATGCTGAAATTTGCAGCATGCATAAGTTAAGTGGCTCAGTCAGATTTGCGTACTTTCTTTTTATTCTCAAAATGTGTGTACATGGCTCCGAAGCCCCAGCTAATGGAAATCTCATTGAGCAACTCGCTGAGCATTGGCTTCTGAGATTGTATCACCCGCACCCATATCTTTGCAGGACTAGAGAATGGCTTTGTTAGCTGAAGCTGAGATTCTCAGGGAGCTGAATTTTGTACCCCTATTACCACATTCTGTAGCTTTTCTGCAGTCTTGCAGAATCACGGCATACACCCTAATCTACACATCTTTATGTATCCCATGCTCCCTGATACTTCCTCATGGTGATATGATACGCTCTGGATGTCTTCTCCTGATAAAGTGGAGGTTCTCCTGCACAACACAACAAAACAAAACAAAACACCCAAGGGAATGTCTGACAGTGGTGAAGAAACTCCATATCTGTTGAAATTCTTGATTGACTTTCAGTGCTGTATATAAAATCCTCATTATCTAGATCAGTCAGGTGAGCATGTACACTGGTCCTAAGAGTTTGAAGTCATTTGGCCATGGAGACATGGTGGTAGACCTGCTTGTTTGTCACCTCCCTGATTTAACAGAATCCATTGAACACAGGTAATATTAGGAAGCTCTCTGCTCAGGTTGATATAGGATATGGCTTGCACCAGTGTCATTGAGCGCTGTAGGTTAACAACTGCTTTTCTTCACATTATGCACCACACCTCTAACATAGATCGCTTGGCGCTTTAGGTGACACCTTACTGGGGGGCAGGGCAGGGCACAGTTGTCTGCTTGTCTGTTTGGCAATTAACCATTCACATGCTTCTTGTTGTTGTAACATGCACTTCCTCTCTTGTTTCCATTCAAGCTTTGTACAGCATGGAAATTAATGTGGAGAAAGACAAACAGACAGGAGAGACCAAGATTCTCTCTACGTCCCCCATTGGCCCAGAGGCTGCCCTTCAAAGAGGAATCAAAGTCTATGACGATGGTACCAAAGTAGTCTATGAGATGCACTCTGGGGGTGCGGTGGTAGAAAACGGAGTGCACAAGTTGAGCTCAAAGGATGTAGATGAGCTCATTCAGAAGGCTGGACAATCAAGCGTAAAAGGAGGGACTGTGTCGATAGCGGACGGAAACCTCAGTCATATGAAGGAACAGATGCTTTTCAAGGAGGCCAAACTAGAGATGGTGCACAAATCCAGCAAAAGGCATTCCGAGAACCCACGACACCAAGCGAAACTTTCTGGGGATGAAGTCCCAGAAGCCACCGCAGATCACCCTGTAACAATGATATTTATGGGTTACCAAAACATTGATGATGAAGATGAGACAAAAAAGGTGTTGGGCTATGATGAGACAATCAAAGCCGAACTAGTCCTCATCGACGAAGACGACGAAAAGTCGCTACGTGAGAAGACTGTGACGGATGTCTCAACCATGGATGGAAATGCCGCGGAGTTGGTTTCTGGGAGGCCCTTATCGGACACAACTGAGCCCTCCTCACCAGAGGGGAAGGAGGAAAGTCTACCAATGGAAAAACTCCCAGGTACAGAAAAGAAAAAGCGCTGTCAATGCTGTATTGTCATGTGACCACCTCTTCCTTTCTTCCTCTTCTTCCGAGCAGCTCGTGCTCCATCACTCCCTTAGACCTCACTGTATTTTTCTAACTGCAATACTGTGAACTGGAAGTGACTGCCTCCATTGCCTTGCAGTTGGGTTTCTCTGGTTTTTTCTAGTTCTTCAAGGGAGATGAATCGTGAAATTGTGATTTCTCACCAAATGCACTGTTTTAGGATTATTTTTTAAAAAGGGTGAGACAGAAACGGAAAGTGAACACACACAAAATCACTTTCGTATTTGAAACAGATCTTATCTATATCTATATATCTATATAAATATATAATATATGAATATGCATCGATGGCTGTGTGTGAATATGCATATTTATATATTGCATATATTTATGAAACTTATAAATGTATATTAAGAATTTTACTTTATATATCTAGCAGGTATGATCAGCCTCCAAGGATTTTGCAGGACTCTTTTAAGTTTCACATACATGTGAGCCTTAAACTGCATTTTAATGTTGAGTGTGTGTTTTCTTAAAAAAAAAACAAAAAAACCACAAACAAATAGGTTTTATTTTTTACTGGGGCAAGGAGAGAGCACATGATCATGCTAGTATTTTGATATTACAACATTTGGGCTCTTCCTTCCCCAAACAGCTTCACCACCTTTGTTTTGTTCTAGTAGTTTTTCAGCAAGACTTGCCCCATAAAACCTCCAACATAACTGCTGGGGCTTGTGCTTAGTGGGGGTAGGTCACAAACAAGTGAGTTTGACTCAGCAAAGCACTGCTCCTGTGCAACCTCCATTCATTTCCATGGGGTTGTGTGCCAGCTTCACTGCTATGAATTAATGTTCCACAGTAGCTACAGAGTTGTAGCTACTCCTTGGGCTCCTCAGAAGAGAGTTCAATCTAGGTGGTAACATTGGCTTCAATGGGACTTGTGTGTGTGCAGCTGTGTGTTGGCCAAAGCAGCGTCCAACGACCTTGTGCCATCCAGATGTTTTGGACCTCAACTCCCATCAGCCTCACCCAGGACCATGGCTGATGGGGCTTGTAGTCCAAACCATCTTGAAGGACACCGGGTTGGCAAAAGCTGTCTTACAGACCTGGAGTATATTTTACGGCAACAGAAACACAACATGGTTCACGCCAACAAACGCAGCTGAGAGTGAAATGGAATTCTTTTTCTGCCTAGAGAATTGAGAGTGATTGTTTTGGACTTGGGTTCTGGCCTTCCCTCAATCTTCCAGGTTACAGTATTGTGTACCTGCTCCAGCTCCGTACCTTAAGACGGAAGTAGGCATGTTGGGAGGAACAGATCCATGATTGAAGCACAGGCACTGATTTTAATGACTTGCCTTTTGGTGCCTCCATTTTTTATTTTTTTTTATTTTTTGTGGCCTCCTGTAACCCTGGTATGTGAAAGATTTGTTTGCAGTTGACTTAAGGATATGATAAAGATTACATGGTTTGATCACTGTTCCTATCAAAAGCGGTTAAGAAAGCTGCAGTTTTCCCTAAGGAAAGAAAAGGCCCAGTTCTCTAGTTATTAGATAAGTTTCATCTAGAGTACGCTATCAAGTTTGTACCAGAAGGGGCGGGGGGAGCAAAGTGAGGAAGCTGATGCCTTCAATTGGAGCAAGCTCTGCTTTTGCGTTCATGTCGCATTCATAGAGTTTTTCTTCAGGAAGAAATGAGAGTAAGCCATAAGGGTAGACCAAATTGAGGTGCTGGTTTTTTGTATCCCTGGAACGGTTTTCAAGAACATTGCGCTTCAATAGCTGGTGACCAAGAGGAGGCAATTAGGGACCCATTCACCCAAGGTGACTCATAGTCCTCCTTGTTTTCCAAAAGTTCAGCAAAATAGCCTTTCACTCTCTCATTTCGTCATGAAGGAATGCTCTGTGAGTCATAAAGGTTGCAGAATAACAGAGGGTCCTTCCCTACTTTGTCTCCTTGGGCATAGTCAGACATTATTTTCCCTCAGGATAGCTGCTGAGGGGAGAGGACAAGACTGGTTCTTGAGTTCACATGATCCTTTTATGTTACTTTCTCACTGCGAGGAAAAGTGAAGAAAAAATGGAAGATCCCATGACTGCTTGACTGTGAGTTCTCTTCTGACCTTAAAAGATGCTACCCTCTAAATCCAGAGGATTTGATCTCTTAAGCTTATGAGACACCCCACATTCAAGCAACAGTGGAAGCTCCTGTTTGGTCATTCATGTTTCCCGCAGCAAATTAAATGGCGGAGCCTTGGAGGTTGTGTGAGCCAGAGGCCTTCTGCCACTCCCTCCTTGAAGGCATTTGAGCTGGCCCATTGTTTCAAACAAGTACCTCACAATCAATTATGATGATGATTAACAATGAACCTGTGGTGAACTTACACATGTACCGATACAGCTTTTTTCTATCTGCACTCTTGTAGAACTCCCTTTCGGAGTCCATTGGGGTTCTGCGGTGGTAAGAATTTCAGAATTACTCATTTAAGCCCATGTCACCCAGTGGCAATTTCTGACTAATGCAAGTGATAGGTGTCCTCTTCAAGGCACCCTTATGTGAAAAGACAGCCTGTTGATGAAGTCTCAAACTGGAAGGAGGCACAAATGAAGCCACTATAGTAATCTGAGATGGATGGAAAACATCTGTACCCTTGCTTAGGCTCTGTATCCCACTGGCTATTTTTCCAGTGGAGATATTTCTGGTTGATAGCTACATGTGTGACATTCAAATTAGAAACAATATTTTCTAGAGGCATTAAAATGATTTCAACCCAGGAGGAATTTCATTTTTTAGAACGATGGCAAAGCTAGAATCTGAGGTTGTTTCTCACAATGTACCTGTTCTCTCTCTCTCTCTCTCTCTCTCTCTCTCTCTCTCTCTCGTGGTGCTTTCACTGTATTAACTATTAGCTTTAAACATTGTGTTGAATGATGTTTCCGCTCTTAACTCTTTTCTTTCTGTGCCATGCATGGTAACTTTCATGTCGGGAATACCAAACGGCCACAGCAGGATTTGCAAGATTATATCATATCCTGGTCTTAAACACGTTTACTTGGTAGTATGTTGCCCTTGATATCAATGGAACATGCTCCCTCATAAGTGTGCATTGGATCACAGCCTTAAAAAGAGTAGATTATCTCTTCGAAGGATGGTCTCTCTCATGCAGCTATTTTTTTTCTGCTGAGAGGGGTATGGTAATTTCAAAACCAATGCTGAATATCCAATCTCTACATTATAAACAATACAATAAAATAAACTTGCAGAAGTGCAAAGAGATTAAGCAAGTTTTCCAGCTGATCCTTGTATTTCTAATGGATAACAGCTTCCATCTACTTAAAAACTAATTATTAATATTCATATTCTTCCCTCTATTTTTGGTTTGTTAGGTTAAGTGTGGCATAGCCCATAATTTCCCACGCAGTGTCCATCTGGTGTCTTCCACACCCCTGCAATTCCATTTTTTGCCAGTTCCAAACAAATCCAATGCCCTTTTTAGCTTCAGTGTCCTTGACGTAGCCCGGTTAGAGAACTGAAGAATTCTGTTGTATGTTATGTCTCACATGGCAAAAGGGAGATAAAAATGATAACCATTTGCAGCTCTGACTTGCATAGGTAGCATTGGGAAATGTTATTATTAGGTTTAGGTGTTTGTTTTCAAGTTGCATAGGTATGGAAAAGGTTTAGGAATTCATTCATTTAGTATCAAAATGCTTCAGATGACCTTATTATAAGATATAAGGGCACAGCAAAGTTTAATCCTTAATGGTTAGAAAGAGAGCACAAAAGCAGACTTTTTCCCCCCGAAACAGAAAACTGAGTTTCACTCACTGCAGTTTAAGCCCTGAGAAGTCATCTTCCTGGGCTTCTTCTTGTATGCCGTCAATGTAAACCAGGGGGGGAAATAATCGTTTTCATGGAGGTATCTACAATGGCACCTTTAAAATATATGAGAGACTAGTTTCCTACCAAGCACAACCTACAGTAAACAGCTAAGCACACCTGAACTGCATTCAAGTCAACAGATGGGTCTTGAGCTATATGGGTTTACCCCTGCTGGCTTCTCAAAAGGTATTAGAGCATCCCCTTGGATCCAAGCAAAGTTAGTTGAACTTGGGTCCCCTTGTTCAAAGGGAAATCAGTTCAAATAACTTAGTCTTGCTTCCAAACCATAATATCTGATCAACCCTGCAGCCCCAAAACAGTGGTGTTTACATGAGTGAATATATCGGCTGCACCCCAAACTTTCAACAGGGTCCAATGCACGCATGAACCAGAGGTGATCTTTGCATACATTTGGAGAATCTACCCACATGAAAATGAATGAAGCATAGCAAAAATGTAAGTCGCTTTGGGCTGGAACTAACAAATTTAGTAAATATAATAATAATAACAATAATAATAACTGAATCATCTAGATTTGGGCATGCATATTGTTCTAGAATAACTGAGTTTCAAGGTGGAGGGGGGAGTGTTTTTAAGGGAGGGACCATATAGCTCAATAGCTCAGTCGTAGATCACCTGGTTGGCATGGCAAAGGTCCTGGCATTTTCAGGTAAGGACAGGGAAGAAACGAAGGAGAGCTGCGGCCAGTCAGAACAGACAATACCAGGCTAGAAATAGACCAATGGTCTGACGTGGTATAAGACATATTCCTATGTTGCTAAACTAATTTTATTTCAATTTTTTTCTTCTATGCTGGAAACAGGATAGGCCTGGAAAGTAAAGGTTAAAAAGAACAAAGAGCCTAGGCAGTGTAAGAACCAGAGAAAGATTCCCTGCTGAGTTTTCCTAGTGGTCGTTATCACTTAGATTACACATTTGTGTCATTTTTACAACTTCAGTGACTTCCCTCAAAGTATCCTGGGAACTGCAGACTGGGGAGGGGGCTGACAATTCCTTTTCAATCTCTCGTGCCTCTCACAGAACTGCAGTTCCCAGTTGCAAGTCTGTAACGTAGATACACCCTCAGAGCACCTAGATGTTCTTTCAATGATTGCTTGTTTGCAATTCCAGCACAGAAAAACACTTTTCTTTAAGTAAATGTAGGCAGAAAGGATTAGCTTCATGACTGGGTGGCACAATTAATGTTTTCGCCTTAACTTTTGTAAATAAATTTTAAAAATACACAAGGGAGAAAAATCTTCTCAGCATGTTTTCATAGAATTAAAAAAAAAAGGTAACCTGTACATTTTTTTTTATATTTTGTATTTTCAAAGTTTCTACAAGTTCACCTAAGTTTTCTTGAGGATTCCCCTGTCCCCATCCTGGCAAAAATCACTACATCCTTATCTGATTATTATTTTTTAAAGAAAGTGATGTAGAACGGAACCACCATACTGACCAAGCATCCCCTTACCATTAAAGGAATATCAATACAGAAAGAAAAGAATTACAGGGTTGTTTTTCTCTTTTGGTTTCCTGTGGCTGATGTACTGTATAGTATATGTTTACATTACTCCTCCAGTTTGCCTTTGTGATATTATCTAAATGAATGACAAAATCTAGGTATGATGTGCCATTGGACAAAATGCCTTAGCACTCTCTTCTTTCTCATTCTCTCCCGGAGACCTCCAGCAACGCAGGCTGCGCCCCAAAGCTGTATGAACACAACATTCGCTTTTAGTCTCCTAATCGATCCCCAAAAGGGCATGATGTATCTCTCGGAAACATAACTAATATGGCACGGTCTGCAAATCTGGGACCCCTATGTACCTTTTTTTCTCATAGTGTTGTTCTGACTTTAACTGCATCCTATATGGTCTCATGAGTCGATCCTCCCAGCTGCATGTTGGGGCATTGCGGAATTCTGATATAACAACTGGGGGGGAAAGCTAGGCTATACAACAGATTGATCCTTATTCCAGCCAAGTCAACAGGGAAAATGTGGGCAAATTGTGACCAGAGCTCAAGCATACAAGCGCTTTTGCACGATCATTTATCAAATATTATTTATTTTTTAAAGGCCTTTTCATTTATAGATGGTTAACAGAAAACAAGACAGTGGCCCATTGGGGCCTTGAATAGTGCATCTGGCAGTTCTGGGTGCAAAGGGAATTGCATGGTTGTTTTTACTTTGTGTCCCCTTCACAACAGAGGTTTAGGATTACCTGCTAGCAGTGGTGTAGTGTTAGGAACTCATCATGACACACACACCCCGTCAGCATCCCAGGAGAGTCCACAGCCATGTCCTCAAGGAAAGTCTAAAAATGCAGGCATCAGCTGAGGTGATCAGGCAATATATATATACAGTGGTACCTCGGTTTATTAACTTAATCCGTTCCGGAAGTCCGTTCTTAAACCGAAACCGTTCTTAAACCGAGGCACGCTTTCCCTAATGAGGCCTCCCACCGCCGGCGCCCTTCCACTGTTCAGCTTCCATTCTTAAACCGAGGGAAAGTTCTCAAACCAAGAGAACTATTTCCGGTTTTGCAGAGTTTGTAAACCAAATTGTTCTTAAACCAGACTGTACTTTCAACTTGCTAGACAGGGTTAACAAAAGATCTTCAGCTAGCTGAACAGCAACAGTCAGCTTTTAATTAGAAAGGCAAGCAACCTTTCAAAGAAGTGTTACCATTTAAACTACTAGTATGAAGCAAGGAATCCCATCAAAGAAAAGTGACGACATACCCAGCCTCTTCTTCACTGTTTTCCTCATTCTCTTCCTTCCTCTATGCTAATCTGCAACAAACTTGGAAGTTTCATTATCTGTCTGTTAATTATTCTGGCAGATGGCAGCATTGTTTCTGCTCTGAAAAAAACATACTGGAACTACATTCCTCCGTGTTCCCCTTTCCACTGCACTCTTAAGAAAATAGTAAAACGATGCAAAGTTTAAAGTTAGTGGAGGTTCAAGCAGTGAAGACATTCCTTACTACTAAATGCTGAACGTTGCTGTTTTTAGATGGAAGTTCATCGCTTTCAGATGTTTGCTTTTCCTTGCTACTGGATGTGATTTTGAATCAATTGACAAGAATCTCATGCGATTCCCCTCTTCTAGATTGTTTCAGGGTTCCTTTGCAGTCTGTGCCCAAAATAGTACAGTCAGGATTCTGCCATCTTTAACTACAATTATGTGCCCACCTGAGAGCAGGGTCTGCCAAAGTCAGTAAGACATTACATGTAGGAGTAAACACATATAGGATTGCAATGTTCCATCTACCATCTCTCACTGCATAATGTGTAGAACTGCTCTAACTTTCCACTGACTATGCTCACAGAGCTCCCTCTCTCCCCACCCATCACATCACCCACCCATCAAATTTGCACTTTCCAAAATAATAGGGAAACCAAAACAAAGCTTCAAAATTCACACTTATCCAAACTTTCTTTCACCAACCAAACAGTGCTTACGAAGTGCATAAAATTAATGTACTGGTGAAAATAACATACTGAAATGCATTAGGTTATGAAAAAAGGCTTGAAAAAGATGTACATTAGTCAAAATTGCATGCAAAAATGTGTACATTAGGAGAAATTTGTACTTAAATGCTGGTGAATTTTCATGCAGATTTTCTTTTTAAAAAATCCAAACCACAAATTGCTGCAAAATGTGGAAAAGTTAAAGCTGGAAATAAGAGAAACTGAGATAACCAAAATTGACATAAACTTCCATCCCTAATACACACATCTTAATTCATAAATATTGTGAGCATGTAACAAAATATCTCACTGCTGTAAATAACCAATCTTATTTACGCATAATATCCACCTGCTTTTATAATAAGACTTTTCCAAGTCTACTGAGAGAGAACTCCTGCATGCCAATAAAAAATGGGATCCATTTAAATTATACTCTGAAAAGAAAATCTTCTGCAAATCAAGCTTTTCAGATTAACTGCATTCCAAATGAGGCTTTTCAAACAGCAATTCGTTAAGCCTTTCCAGGTTAGCAAAATATGTTGATCTAAAGTATATTGACTTTAAAATGCTAGGGCCCAATCCTGCCAAAGTTCAGCACTTCAAAAACCCATTGATGATGGCAAAATTGGTGCGATTTTAAAGTTGGGTTGGATTGAACTCACAATTCATTTAAAATACAGGAACCTCCTTTCAGATGCCCTTCAGTCAACTTAACATCCTGACCTTATAACATTCATTTTGTAAGATAGCATACTTAGAGTGCAGCAAAAGCTGGTTAACCGATTTAACTTTAAGCACATGAGCTATCCCCGCTGATAAGCAAATAACATACAGCACAACCCTAAACATCTTTGCTCACAAGTCCTGTTTGTGGGAATATTCAGGAAGGCAGGAGAAGATATATTGTTTATTAATATCCTTCCTAACTTGCACTAGCAAGTTATATAACTTAGCAGAGTTTCACATTCCCCTTATAAACGCACAGCAGATAGCTGGTTGCAGGCTTGTGTAAGCCTCTCACTATCATACAATTCAGTATTGAATTGAATGTTACTGGTAAATTCCCTTTTAGTCCCTCTTAAAAAGAATAAACATGCCACAATCTTGTTTAAAGTATATAAAAGAAGTTTACTCACATCATCAGTTCACAGTTGGATCCCTGAAGGCAGACGTGGTTACAAAGTATATACATTTGGATCTACCCCATATGGGGGGGATAATCCCAGTGACTACGGACTGGCAGTCACTGCAGTTCACATGACGAAAGGAAGATGGGAAAAGAGTCAAAAAGAAGGAAGTGTGCTGCGTGCCTTGCCCTTTTGTTACGTGGGCAGGTAAGGTCACGCCCACCTCTAGTCACATGCAAGAGGAAGGATGCTCCAGGCCAGGAGGAAACAGGAAGTTTTCGACTGGCTGGACCAAACATTCCCCTGCATGTCTTCTCTAAGAAAACAAGGAATGTTGTACTTGACTGCTACTTATGTATCACATCCCACACTGTTGAGTTCAGTGAGGCGTACTCCCAAGCAAGTACACATGGAAATGTAGTCTTCAGCACAAAGCTAGGCATTTATGGGATCGAAACTACAACAGGATCAAGCATTATATTCAGTTTGCATGTCTTCTTTCCCCCCCTGAAAAATGTATCACTTTGCAGTGTCCTGACTGATAGCTCGATTCACAATCCATTTAAGCCACGCCATCTTTGGAAAAGTCCCCTGTGCATAAACAAACACAAGGCTGCAACTTCTGCCCTCCCCAATTGATAGGTGAGCAAGTTACATAACCTCCAACACCAGAGTGAGGCAGATTAGGGACACAACCTCAATGGAGGCCACACACACCCCTCTCGTTCCAGCCCCGTCCCTGTCACTCATGCCCCTCTCCCCTCTCTGGGCTCCCACCCTCCCACCTTCGCCTGCCACTGCCGCAACCTCCCCTGCCACTGCTGCTGTACTTTTGGAAGCGGAGACCGGCTTATAGAAGTAAATTGGCTGGAAAGCTGTGGGGGAAGGAGGAATAAGAGTGGGTAGCACATAGGGGCAAGGTAAATTGGCATGGCTTTGGGTTCCATTTTTATTTTATTTTTATTTTTTTGGTCCTGTGCTCTGATGTGAGCTAACTAATACACACGACAATGCAGGAGCAGAAAAAGAAAAAAGGCACATCTTCTGGTCCCATACTCTAGTGCAGCCAGAGCAAGGGAGCCAAAATGGGATATCCAGCATTGGAATTGGAAGCCAACGCAGCTTCTGTAAATTCTGTAAGTGTCCCACTTAAAATGGGATAGTTGCATGGTATGTAGTTATGCATCGCTGGAAAAGTGGGCAAAAGATGGCAGGTTCGGTATAAAATTTTGCATCTGCTAATTTATATGTGTATATATGCAAATTTAGAAATAACTACTGCAATGTAAACAAAAACATAACATTGCTTCCCAGAGCAGACTCCCAAGTAAGTATGCATAGACTTTCTGCCGACCACTGCATTTTTATTCGTAAGTCAGTCCCACTGAATTCAAGTGTTTAGCTTGGGAATCTCTGGTTCTCCAGATGTTGTTGGACTCCAATTCTCATCAGCCCCAGTCAGTATAGCCAGTGTTCAAGGATAATGGGAGTTGTAGTTCAGACACATCTGAAGAACCTTATGTTTCCCTTCCCGGGTTTAACCAAGTCCTCCAGTTTGGTTTCCCAGATGTTTTGGATTATAATTCTCATTAGCACCAGCCAGCACAACTGAGGTTGTACACACTGTATAGGCCAAGGCAAGAGACAAATCCATTTAAAAACTGTTTTTCCTTTTCATCAGCAAGTGCAAAGCCAGGTCAGAAGAAGGGCAAACACCTAACTTTTAAAAGATTTTCTGTGTGCCATAAAGATTCGAATTTATTTTTATTTTTACAAAGAGGGGCTCAAGAAAATGTTGTGTGAGATACAGTTTTCTGGTGAACGTAGAGTATGGGTGAGATTTTTCTTTTTTAAACACGCCCACTTTCTATGTGAGCAAAGGTTTAAAAGATCCCATTTTGCAGAGGAGAGAAAGAACGACAATAAACTGCTGTGCTAACTACTGGATTAGAATTGCTGAAAATAGCTGCTGTCCTTTGTAACCTGAAGTGTACTTTTTGAGACTGTATATGCTTTTTTGTTTTGTTTTCTTCAGATAAAAAAAAAAAATCAAAGACAGACAGACAAAAAAATAAAAAGAGATTTCAGAACACTGCCAGCAACAGCCATGCTGTAACTGTGGCTACTTTCTGGGTTTTGTTTTTTTCCTTCTCTCTGTATAGTATTACAAGTAAATAAAACTGCCTTTTCACTGCACCTATTTCTGTGTCTTTGTCCTCTTTTTACTCTGTAATTCTCACTCCTCCAGATGCTCTATAATCTCCCGACAGTTTTGCATCCAAACATTTCTTCACCCCACTCACTAAAATATCAAAGTACTAACTTGCATTTCTCCCACTCAACTTGCATTTCTGCTGCTGCTCTATTTCTACTCATCTGGAGCCACGCTCAATGCTCTCATGCCTAATTAACCCATCACCACCGGATTTGGTACTCTTGCAATCTTTTCCCCCTCCCCAATCCCTTCCCCAGGGGTGCTCTGCATAACACACTATGCGGCTCCTCTTGCCACAGTGATGATGCGCTGGAAGTGGGATGGAGAGCAAAGGAGAGTGAACAGGAGCAGTCAGAACAGTGAAAGACAGGTGTGCTTCAGCACACACACCCCAATGCTGCATTTTTATTTTACTTTTTGGTGTGCACCTAAGATTTGTTCAGTGCACATCTAAAGAAAAACAAAAAAGACAATGTTAACAAACAGGAATTTGAAGACTTGTATATCACAGGGACGCGGGTGGTGCTGTGGGTTAAACCACAGAGCCTAGGACTTGCCAATCGGAAGGTCAGCGGTTCGAATCCCCACGACGGGGTGAGCTCCCATTGCTCAGTCCCTGCTCCTGCCAACCTAGCAGTTCGAAAGCATGTCAAAGTGCAAGGAGATAAATAGGTACCGCTCTGGCGGGAAGGTAAACGGCGTTTCCGTGCGCTGCTCTGGTTCGCCAGAAGCGGCTTAGTCATGCTGGCCACATGACCCGGAAGCTGTACGCCGGCTCCCTCGGCCAGTAAAGCGAGATGAGCGCTGCAACTCCAGAGTCGGTCACGACTAGACCTAATGGTCAGGGGTCCCTTTACCTTTACCTATATCACAGAGATGTACTTGCCAAATTTGGAAGAGGGCTGCAGTTTCCATTGACGATACACCCAACAGCAAACTTGAATTTATTGTTGTGTATAAAGTGTGGACTGCCCCTCAAATACCAAATGAGACTACATGAGGTGCTTCCAGATGGGGCCTTAATTTGCAGATGGATTCCTGAGACATTGGAGATGGGTCATTGGCAACAGAATTGGGTTGGGGGTTTTTTTACAGAATTTTCATTGGAAAGCATAAATTTGGATTAAATGTGGGGGGTCTTGACTGGCATTTTTATGCCAATGAGGTATTGCAGATGCCAGGAGGCGTGGGTGGTGCTGTGGTCTAAACCAACCAGAAGGTCGACGGTTCAAATCCCTGTGACGGGGTGAGCTCCTGTTGCTCTGTCCCAACTCCTACCAACCTAGCAGTTCGAAAGCACGCCAGTGCAAGTAGATAAATAGGTGGCTGGAAGGTAAATGGCATTTCTGTGCGCTCTGGCTTCCGTCACAGTGTTCCATTGCACCAAAAGCGGTTTAGTCCTGCTGGCCACATGACCCAGAAAGCTGTCTGTGGACAAACGCCGGCTCCCTTGGCCTGAAAGTGAGATGAGCACCACAACCCCATAGTTGCCTTTGACTGGACTTAACTGTCCTTTACCTTTACCTTATTGCAGATGCTACAAAATGCTGGCATGTGCGAGGAGCACTGATCCTGTAATAAACACCCATCTGGAAGCACCCTTAGTCCAAAAATGAAGAGATGGTTACGAACATAAGAATTGTCCTGCTGGATGAGGTCTTTCAACCACAGCGTTCTCATTCAAAGAGTCACCAGCTTAGATATCTCTTGGGGGGGGGGACCAGTCACGAGGCTGGTTGTAATCCTGATCTGGATTAGGAAGAAAGGTTTAACTCTTTCCCCTCACCACTTTCTTGTCACATATCATCATTGAAGCTATTTGCTACAAAGAATATTTACAGGTGCAAATAGCCCCTTCTTGGGACTACATACACACTGTGCCTTTAAAGCACATTCAAATAACATTTTCCCTCAAAGAATTCTGGGCACTGTATTTAGTTAAGGGTTGCTGAGAATGTGCTTCAAATGTGCTTTAAAGGTATGTGTGTGTGGACACGTGTGTGCATGTGTCATTTTTGGTGGTGCAAGAGAGAAAGGGTTAACCCCATCTTCCCACTCACATCAGAGTGAATCAAAAACAGCTGCAGAAAAAGTTAGGGACAGCAACAACAAAAGACAGCTGCACAAATAGAATTGGTTCCAAATGTGTTTGGAGAAAACTCTTTAATAAAAAACAAAATTAATGCTTCATGTCAAAAACTGCTTGGGGTGCATTTTTCCCTCGAGCTCACCTAAGCGAGCCAACTCTTATCTGTGCAGCCATCATTTTTGGTTCCTAGCATCTCCCTTTTGCACCCACCCCCACACTCAATCAGCCCCTCTCCAGCTGCTTTTTCACACTTAACATAACACATAGTTGGGCTTAAGATTTTTGATATAAGCTAGGAATAGCTTGCTGAAACCTTAGATCTGGTTGAGGAAGAGCCCATGATCCCCAAAACCAGCACACACACACACACCCCTCTCAGCTACTTTCTCCAGATTTGGCTTGGTGGGTCACAAGCTATAAAGCAGAAGTAGCTTGCCTTCTAGATGTTGGACTCCAATTCCCATCAGTCACCATGGTGATGGGAGTTGTGGTCCAGCAACAACTGGAAGGTGTTATATTAGCCACCCCTGCTCTTTGGTGGTGCAAGAGAGAAAGGGTTAACCCCATCTTCCCACTCACATCAGAGTGAATCAAAAACAGCTGCAGAAAAAGTTAGGAACAGCAACGGCAAAAGAACAGCAACAACAAAAGACAGCTGCACAAGAGTGCAAACAGATATTTTTTTTATTATTAGTTTTGTTTAAATTTACACCTTCCTCCAAAGGAACCCAGATTAGCAAACGTGTTAGTGCTAAAACAATACACTTCAAACTTCTATAAAGAGTTAAAAACTCCTAAAAACAATCACCTACTGTCAAAACTAATAATATCAGGGTTACCAATTATTATTATTATTATTATTATTATTATTATTATTATTGACAGGTCTTTCTGTCATCAAATGCCTGGATAGATTTTTTTAAAAAAATGTTTTTAAAGTCCACCTTAAAGTTAATACTGAGGGAGACTTATGCAGCCAGCTATTTTGCAAAATATATTTCAAAGGAGAAAACTTAAAAAGGAAGTTGATAACAGCTGAATCTTTTTTTTTTTAATGCACTCACTATCTGAAGTTATGCATTCCACCCATAATTCTAATTCCCACAACAAGCAAATTTAGCAGTACAGCACATGTAATTCTAAGTTTATAATCTACTTGATTCAGCTCAAGGGAACCTGACTCAATGGAGGGTACGCACTTCAAAATGACACCAAAGTAAAGAGGAGCAGTCATGTTCTTTGCATATATGTGCAGAAATATAGTTTAGATTGATCTTCAGACCACGGTCATGTTCCCATTGCTCATGCTGCTTGCAATAACTGAGATGCCACCAGTATGTTCAGTGGCTCCTTAGAGGACAATATGTGTGGCCTGCCCCCAGAAGACAACAGAAGGTAAGATGGAAGAGAAACAAATGCCACATGCAGTCTCCTTGTTGAAAAAGAGGAATACCGTATTTTCCCATGTATAAGACTATGCTTTTTTTTGGGGGGGGGAGTCAAAAATTGGGGTCATCTTAGACACGGATGGTGAATGCACAGAGGTAAAAAATAAAGATAAAAACCCACTACAGTGGTACCTCTAGTTACGTACTTAATTTGTTCCAGAGATCTGTTCTTAACCTGAAACTGTTCTTAACCTGAGGTACCAGTTTAGCTAATGGGGCCTCTTGCTGCCACTGCGCCACCGGCACACGATTTCTGTTCTCATCATGGGGCAAAATTCTCAACTCAATGTAACTCTTCCAGGTTAGCGGAGTTTGTAACCTGAAGCGTTTGTAACCTGAGGCATTTGTAACTCAAGGTACTGTAGCACTCTGCTCGTGGTTAACGCTTAGCTGGAATGAAATATTCAACACAGCAATAGAGAAATTAAAATAATAATTTATTTGTCAGACAAATAAATGATAGGCACAGTGGTATATGGTTACCAAAAGCTCTGCCCCCTCCAGCCCTGATGGCCAGCACTTATATTTCCTCAGCCCAGCCCCCTTGCTCCTCCTTTGGCTGCCTCTGTCCAATCAGCCTGGTTGAAATTCCTATTGGCTGTTTGCTAGAACCAATCATAAAAGATACACCCACTTCCTATTACCTTTTATGGGAGACAAAGAGCTATATTTCCTTCTATCCATAAATGGCAGACAAGTAGCCATATATCTTACATCTGCCTCGACAAGGCACCTTAATTACCAGATCACCTTTTGCCCTTTTGCCCCTGGCAACAGGGGCAAATGGCTAAAACAGATGGCTCATGGTTTTAAATTTTATCTAAACAGAGATCTTGGGTTCACCTTCTCACACACCATCAATGAAATAAGAATCTAACATAAGAATCTAACATTTCTTACTTTCTAAATCCTTTGCATAATTACATTTAAGCCAACAAATCTCATACATTAACATAGATAGCTTTTTAGAAGAAAAGGAACTCAGTAAAAACAGTTTCAAAAGCAACCTCTTCAATTTACAACTCCCTTTCCCAGCCAGATGCTTTTCCCATTAGCTCTTGCCCTTTAACCTTAGGAAAATATGACTCGAGTCTAATGGGAGGCACATGGTATTATTTTCTGTTAAACAATAAATCTTACTATTTACCAACTCTTAATTAGTGTTTTTGCAGCTTGATTGTATTCTGTAATTTGTAGGGTCAATGTAACATTTGCTCCCAGCCTGTAATTCCCCTTTACAACTTTGAGAAACGTGTCTCCTGCTACTGCTATAAGTTAGGGGGGCCCTTGTCCAGGAGAGCAGGAAGATAAACAACTGCCAAAGTACTTGGCCAGCTGCTTTATGCCTGGCATGAAACATACAAACATTTGCAAATATATCTTTAAGCTCATTTTAAAATACAGGCCTTGATCAGATGCCTCAATACCACTGTACTTACCTCCCTATGGCTGCCATGAAGCTGCGGCTGGAACCAGTTCTGTCAGCCATTTAAAAGCGGATCGCTGGGGGGATTTTTTCATTTTTATTTTTTTGCAAATACAGTGGTACCTCAGGTTACAGATGCTTCAGGTTACAGACTCCACTAACCCAGAAATAGTACCTCGGGTTAAGAACTTTGCTTCGGGATGGGAACAGAAATCATGTGGCAGCGGCGTGGTGACAGCGAGAGGCCCCATTAGCTAAAGTGTTACCTCAGGTTAAGAACAGTTTCAGGTTAAGAACAGACCTCCAGAACGAATTAAGTTCTTAACCCGAGGTACTACTCGGGTTTGGGGGTTGGGGCCCACTCGTCCATTTGCCTAAAAAAAAGTTCAAAAACTCTCCACCTCTGCTGCCACCCTTGTGGATTTCCACTTTTAGAGATATGGCAATCCTAAAATGTTGATTTCATAATTCTAGGTTAAAAGGGGGGGGGGAGGTTCCATCTTATACATGAGGGCATCTTATTCACAGAAAAATATGGTATATCAACCAAACTGAGGACGAATTTATACATTCAGCCGACTCAAATGGTCAAGCCTTGGCCGGACTCTTCCACACAATTTGGCCAGACTGATCAATGAAGGCTACACTATGGGGCCCAAGTTCAGGTCTGTATGTTGCACAGCTCAGCCTCTCCCCAATCACCCCCCCAAAAGCCCCCTGCGACAGGAAACAGCAGGGATGCTCTAGGGAGGAAACTGCTGGGTTGCAGCCAAGGCACCAGCTGCCCACCATCTTAATTTAAACCATTTCTCAAAGAGCAAGAGTGGCAGCAAGCTCAGCCAATCAGCTAATTAAGTTAACATGGTGGGAAAGATGGAGGGGTGTTGACTATCTCGGCACTTCCCCTTGCATGGTGTGGTAGCAAATAGGCTTGCTGGCCCTGGAGAGAGATCTGTGGGACCAAGATGGCAAGCAAAAGGTAAGGGGGGGGAGCCGGTAAGTAGCAGCAGAGAGAAGAGTGGGGCAGTCAAGGCAGGAGGGCACATGGCAGCACCTCTGCAGATAGCCAAATAATTTTAAGGGCTTTTCTTGCAGATGGTAGTGAATTCACCAACGACATTGAGAACACAGCGTGGAGATAATGAATTTCTAAGTTTGATGACTGAGGAGAGAGTCGTAAAAATGGAAGTCAGCAGACACAAGCCTATAAAAAGTTCATATATATTTTATCTCAACATGTTTTAATGCCGTTGGAGATTTTGATGAGAGAGAGCATCGTTTCTTTAATAGATATAATGTAGCCAGGTATCACTTATCAAAATACAGCCCTTGACAATGATAAGTGCTCAAAGAGGGAAAAGTAGAATTGATCTCTAACTGAGGGAGGCAAAAGTGTGCTCCAAAGTATTCAGTATGAAGGGTTTGCTCCGAGACCTAGGGGGTTTCTGTTACTCATTTCGCAATGTTTCCAAGAGAATAGCAATGGAGGCAGCATAATTTCATTTATACACATAGTCCTTTCAATCCGAGTTGATCTAGAGTCTAAACTACCATGCAGAGTAACCCTAGGCATGTTGACTCCAAAGTAAACCCCACTCTGCACCTTGGGGCTTGCACCTAGGAATGTGGACATAGGATTGCAGCCTCAGAGCATTCTGTATGGTGTTTTTATCATTATGCTGCATAAATTATGTTCTTAATGTTGTATACCACCCTGGGTTCTTTGGACAAAAGGTGGTAATAATCCGTGCTATTTTGCTAGACAAGGAGTTGCTGGAATTCACCATGAACTTCTCCCTTGTGGGGAAATTTAAATGGCTGCCATGCCGGTGAGTCTGTTTTCACCAACTTGGCAGTCCTTTCAGTACTGTTGCCGCTGCCAGGCAGATGGTCCTATCCTGACAGGAGCCTGGGCTTTCATGGCAGCACATCATTGTGGGGAAGGTAGGATTTTGGCCGTGTTGAGGGCTGCAGTGATCGTATCAGTGTTGCAGGCCTTCAAAAAATAAAGGGGTTTGGAGGCCCCATGTCACTAGGGAGCAATTTGTGGGGTTTTGTGCCTCCCTTGGAGTCCGAGCTGGACAGCAGCACCTGGCGGGTTCCAGAGCTGCAACGCTTGCTCAGGTATGCTGCATGCTAGTGCCAAATCTGGTTCCCCGTTTTAATTCAACATCTGAGGCTGTGCCCATGTTGCCCTTAAAAAAGAAAGAAAGCTGAACATTGTTGGGGTATACATGCACAAATTGTCCCCACTGCCAGCAGTTCCTGCAATGTATAGGCCCATCATTGGTGAAGACCATAGCTCTAGCGTGGCATGGCATTTCCAGGTAGACCTGGGATGAAACCCTGAAAAGGGACTTCTAATCATTGTCAATGACACTGAGCTAGATGGAGCAACGGTCAGACTCGGTCTAAGTCGCTTCCTGTGTCCTTATGACACATACATGCAACTCTCGTCCTCACACGGCAGACATTTTGCTAGTCATCTAATCCGCTTGGTCTGTTCTGTAGTTGCTGAAAGAAGAAAAATAGATCTTCTGTGCACGAGATCTCATTGCTATAACACGCTAACACATAATGGCTTTGAAATAAAAGGAAGCAACCGTTATCGTGGCCCTTTGTGGCCACTTGATGAACTGAAGAGGCAGGTTTTCAAAAGATACTCGGCACCATGAATGCAGGGATCCTTTCAGAGGGTATTTTCAAGCCACAGAAATACTTCAAAAGGGTTTCCCTGGCAACTTCTCTTTCTTTTCTTTTCCTCCGCTTGCAACGCCTTCGGAAAGAATAAGCAACTCTATAGTGTGCAGATTATCTCAATTGCTGTTGTCAGTAGCTCTCACTGGAGCAACAGCTGCAATCAATATCTCTGGCCAATAAATATAGCAGGTAATGCTATTGTATTATCAATGGAGTAGAAGCACATTTCATTTTACAGTCACAGAATATTTGATAGTGTGATGTCATTAGGTGCCTGGTTAGACCCCAAAGCATTTAAAAAATAATAATATTATTAGTCACATAGTGCTTCTGAGTGTTCAAAGCGTTTCACAGCTGTTTTCTCAGTGAACCTTGCAGCAACTGTGTAAGGGTTCAGAGACTGAATCAAGGGGAGGCTATGGGAGAGCGAGGCTTGCCTAAGTCATCTTCATGAGCACATGACACCAGTGGCATTTCATGTGTTAAGTAATAATAATTAAAATTAGTTTTATTATTTATATTCCGCCCAATGGACACTCCCATGACAAATAATTCCAGCCAGCTGAGAGACAACCAGTAAGAAAGCCATGCCCCATGGAGCAACTTGCTGTATCTCAACCAGTGGTAGGAAACTTTGAAGATCTAAGCATGTATGTGGGGTCTTAAGGGAAGAGATAATCATTGGACTATCACAATGCACTCTGCGTTGGGCTACCTTTGAAAGTGACTCGGAAACTGCAACTAATCCAGAATGCGGCAGCTAGACTGGTGGCTGGGAGTGGCTGCCGGGACCATGTAACACCGGTCCTAAAGGATCATCACTGGCTCCCAGTACATTTCTGAGCACAATTCAAAGTGTTGGTGCTGACCTTTGAAGCCCTAAACAGCCTTGGCCCGATATACCTAAAGAAGCATCTCTACCCCCATCATTCAGCCCAGACACTGAGGTCCACTTCCGAGGGTCTTCTGGCAGTTCCCTCGTTGTGAGAGGTAAGGTTACAGGGAACCAGGCAGAGGGTCTTCTTGGCATTTGCGCCCTCCTTGTGGAACACCTTCCCATCAGATGTCAAGGAGATAAAGAACTACAGGTATGCTACTTTTAGGAGACATCTGAAGGCAGCCCTGAATCGGGAAGGTTTTTTAATGTTTGATGTTTTCTTACGTTTTTATATTTTGCTGGAAGATGCCCAGAGTGGCTGGGGAAACCCAGCCAGATGGGCAGGGTATAAATAATAAAGTTAGCAGCAGTCGTATATTCAGGTTTCAGATTACTTAGGGCAAGGATGGGGAACCTGTGGCCCTCCATTGTTGGAGTATCACCTCTGGCCATTGTTGGATTATCACCTTTGGCTATTGGCTGTGCTAGCTGGAGTCCAACATATGGAGGGTCACAGATTCCCCCTCCCTGGTTTAGGGTATTAAAAATAAATTCCAATACTTGGCTCTGAAGTGAGTTGTGAGTCAATGCAGACACTATCATAATGGTGTCTGTAGTGTTAAAAAAGGAAGCCCTTGTGACCATGATGTGAAGCAGGAACTAGAGCGTTACCTTCAACCTGGATGTTCCTCCATTCCTAAGTGCTTTCTGCAGTAGACTAGGGATGCGAGTGGCACTGTGGTCTAAATCACTGAGCCTCTTGGGCTTGCCAATTGGAAGGTTGGTGGTTCGAATCCCTGTGACAGGGTGAGCTCCCTTCGCTCTGTCCCAGCTCCTGCCAACCTAGCAGTTTGAAAGCACACCAGTGCAAGCAGATAAATAGGTACCGCTGTGGAGGGAAGGTAAACGGCGTTTCAGTTCACTCTGGTTTCCGTCACAGTGTTCCGTTGCACCAGAAGCGGTTTAGTCATGCTGGCCACATGACCCGGAAAGCTGTCTGTGGATAAACACCGGCTCCCTCAGCCTGAAATCAAGATGAGCGCCGCAACCCCATAGTCGCCTTTGAGTGGACTTAACCATCCAGGGGTCCTTTACCTTTACCTAGACTAGGCATGGTAAAGGGTTTGCACTCTCTGATCACGCCACATTGCTTGGTTTAGCTTATAAACCAATATCTAAAATGGCAAAGCTGCTGGGTTTCTTTTTAATAAGTTAACTCCTTACACTAAAGTCTTCTGATGAATTCTTTGATATCATAAAGGTCACTGGTGATTGAGCCTTTGGGAAGATCTCATCAGACCCTCCAAGTGTCCCTATTTTCCAGAAGCTGTCCCGGTTTCTGATTTGATCCCAAAATGTTTAACATTTTATGATGTTTTTATATATGTCGGAAGCTGGCCAGAGTTAAATTGTTGTTGTTGAATTGGACCCTCTCTATTTTCATCAGAGAAATGTTGGAGGGTATGATTCTTCTTGAGTGTGTCCTGTGGAGTGTCTGGAGTACATATGATGAGAACAACATGATTGCATTCCAATCCAGCTGAAATATCTGAATACTCATCAGCAAACACACCTTTTCGACATTTATTGGTATAAGTGGTGTTGTCCACACATACATAAAAATCATAGGGCCTGATGTGTCACAGGCTTGTGTCCTTTTGCTCTTAGGATAAATTCTCTTTGGTGTTACTCAGTGGCGAGGGAATTACACTCTGCACCTGCTCAGAGGCATCTCAATCTACTCTTAGTTCCTATGTGGTATTGTTGAGCTTTGGCACTGAAATAGATGCCAGGTATTAAAAGCTCACGTCTTAGGATCAAAGCTCTTGTGCCTATTTGGCTTAGCTCTCCCATCCCTTGGATGTCACAACTGACCCCAAAGGAGTATAAATAAAACTTTCCCACTGAACTTCACCAGCAGTATATAATCCTACTCAGTAAAGGATTGTTTGATGGTGTTTGAAGACAAACACACTTTAAACGTTTGATTAAAATGACCTTGAAGACAGTTAGGACCCAATTAAGGTGAATGAGGAGGTGAAAGTCAACTTGCCCAAGGTATTTGGGTAGTGAATGATCTCCACGTGTTTAAAATTGCCCTTAAATGGCACAATTGCTGCCTTACATTGATGTGGAGAAGGTGTTGTCCTATGTCTTTTAAAATAATAAAAACCATCCCTCCCAAGTGATTTGAGGGACGTGCTTCAGGAAAATATCAGCCCCCCCCCAATATCATCCTTGTATTATCAACAATAGTGTTACAAATTCCGTATTTTTAAAAAATCAAATAAATCTAATGTTGACCCTCATTTATGATTAATAAAGGGAGGGGTTGTAAGCATGGGAGTTAGATCTGGCCAGTCCTCAGTCTTAACTAGCAGGCTCCTTGCCCTCTCATTGGGAGTCTGCTTTGCATTTGAAGAGATAGAATCATAGAATGGTAGAGCTGGAAAGGGGCCACCAGGGGCCACGATGCAGGAATCTTTTTGCCCAACATGGGGCTTGAACCCACGACCCTGACATCAACAGTCTCCCGCTCTGCCAACTGAGCTGCTACTACCTCAACTCTGTTTCTATTCTGTTGTCCCCTCTCTCTGATTGTTGCTGCCCCATCAGCCATCCAAAGCACTATTCAGGGCTGAAATCAACAGTGAATCAAATGAAACAAGTAAGTCAGCAGTGTGCTCAACGCAAGGGAAGCTAGCGAGCATCAAAAGCTGCCCAGCTAGCTAGTGCTGATTGAGCTGCCCTACAGGAGCTACGCCTCATTTAATTTCCCTGCAATGTGGGGAGAGCTGAAATTGACATCAGTAACATGTGCTGGTGCTCATTCAGCCTGCAATTCTTGAAATTAATCTGTTTAGATTTCTGATTCTATGGTCCATGGTACAGGTGTTTGTTTGTTTGTTTGTTTATCTGCTTCTACTAACTTTAAATTTTATATACTTCCTTATTTTCCCTTAAAGTGTTCATTACAAATTATAAAAAGCTTACAAAGATTTTTGTAAGCTTTTTAATGCCAGACTCTCCAAACCGCAATTGAAAATAGGACAAATAAGAGTTGTGATGAACGAAATAAAGGCCATATGTTAGGCTATTTTATTTTATTTTCTGGAATAAGTTCCATTAGAGTTTATAAAGAGAGATGCAAAACTTAATACCAAATATATATTTTTACCCAACGTTAAATATAATGAAAACATGGAGGAAAAGAGGAAAAGGAAAGGGAAGGAGAAAAGAATTTAAAAGAGAGACTAGAAAAGAAAAAATACAGAAATTAAAGAACTTCCCATTCTTCATCTGTTCGCTATAAATAAACAATAGTCACTTCATCTGCCCCGATATAACACCCAACAAAACCATTTTCTATAAACCAACATTATCTTCAATCCCCAAATCCATATGTTAGGGTTTCCATGTTTCAAACAGTGCAGTCTTTCCATTTTAACAACCATGCTTCCATTGTTGGTAATTGTGAGTCTCTCCATCTTTCTGCATACAATAGCCTCGCTGCCGTAAACATATATTGAAACAAAGTTCCATAGTCTTTTTCTAATTATCTATCCATAAGAACAAGCAGGAAGAGCTCTGGTTTGGGCATACCCCGTGCAGCTTTTATCCTTTTTCTTTTGCACAGCTGTGTCCCATGCATACCACATGACTAACCTGGTTTTGAAACTCCTCCCTTAAAAAAAAAAAAAGAGCTTCATGTAGATTTGCAACTGCTGCATTCTGAGAAACTGCAAGTCTAAAACTACCATGGCTGTACAAAACTAGTATGACGCTTTGGATCTAGACAGGCCACCATAATTTTTGGGTCAGCCCAACATTTCTGCTAATATTACTCATTCTCTTGTTTTTAATATGTACTACTGATTTTTGTTGTTGCACTGCTGATTTCTGTTTGGTTTTTTAATGGCCTACGAATAGAACAATTTTTTATATTTAAAAATACATATTTCTTCACAGATTTAACTAAGGGATTTAATGTATGGCCTGAAGAAATAACTGAAAGCACTGAGGTGGAAGCGGCAGCCACGGTGAGTTGATATGAACCTTCTTGTAAGTCTATGAATGTATGTTTTCCTAAATGCCCCGTGGCAACCAGTATTGAGTAAGGGGCATTTTTTTGCGTTGTAGCTTCTATAATATTACAACCTGGATGTTGAATAAAGAGTTAACTTCACTGTCAACAGAGATCTGCTGACCTGCGTGTGACTCCAGCCCTGACAGAGTGTCTATTTCGGTTTTAGTTGTGTTTTATATGTATTTGCTGTTGTTTGTTTTGAGCTGCTTTTAATGATCTGTAGTGTACATCGCTTTGAGCATCGCTTGTTTAGAAGGTGATTAATAAATCGATGATGATGATGATGATGATGATAGGGCTTCTGGCACTCACGGCATTGATAAGACACATATCTCCTCTCTCTCTCTGTAGACGTGGCCCAGAAGTTTTAAGAGGGAAGCGCAATTGCTCTCTCACCCTTCCTGCAGAACAGCCAAAGCCGCACTCGCACAAACATCCATTTGCAGGGCACACAGTGCTGTCAGTTCTCAAACTGCTGATTGCTACCTGAGATATTTTAAGTGCCCCACTTTTTCTCTGAAGGGAAACAACTTGGGAATATTGCCAGCTACTGGTTTAAGCCTCAACTATGAATATCAATGGAAGTTAGATGCCCTTCAAGGGCATGATGTGAGCTGTCAAATGTTCTAACGTTTTCCAATTAGTTGGGGGGGGGGAGTAAGTTTTTCAAAGCCAGCCGTGAATCCCAAATTAGTGAAAAGTATTTCAGTTATGCCTCCCATACTCCCATAAAAAGGCAGCTGAAAAAGGAGGAGGGGAACACCAGCACATTCACATGCCGGGGGTCTTTTGCTGGAAGGATTTTCCCTGTTTGTTTGTTTTCCAAAAGTGTCGCTTTTTAATAAAGAGCCTTTATTGAATAAGGAAGTTTAATTACATTGGCAACACTTTCCAATAGGGAAGCTGACTCAGTGTTATTCATGTGATGTGAGCAAAATCAGCAAAACACTTTTGCAAAGAAAACAAACCGAATAGTGGAGCAACTTCAGAGGCCTGCTAGCAAACCAAACCCTCATTGTAATAATAATAATAATAAATAATACAGTGGTACCTCTGGTTACGAACTTAATTAGTTCCAGGGGTCCCTTCTTAACCTCAAACTGTTCTTAACCTGAGGTACCACTTTAGCTAATGGGGCCTCCCGCTGCCACTGCCGTGCGATTTCTGTTCTCATCCTGAGGTAAAATTCTTAACCCAATGTACTACTTCTGGGTTAGCGGAGTCTGTAACCCGAAGTGTTTGTAACCCGAGGTACCACTGTAAAGTTACTCAGATCAACCCCCGAATTTGCATGCCAACAGAGTGATTTTTCATCTACTATATTGCCGTCTAATTAACTGTGCACACTTTATATTGAAGAAGTTAGACCACATTATCCAGCAGATCATGCCTATTTAACATGCTGTTGTCATTGTTGTTTGGCTTATCAAACAACTAAATTGATGGGCTTTGTTTTTATGGCGAAACAACGATGCCCTTGACATGGATGCATCTGAAATGCTGGATTCAGCAATAATTTTAGCAGCTAGATGACACTTAAATGTGGATGGAAGTGTTTTCTTTTTTTCCTCCGTGTGCCACAAGACATCCTTTATGCCAGGGGTGTCCAAACATTTTTCAAAGAGGGCAAGCGACAACCCGTACGGACTGCGCATATGTGGCAACCGTATGGGATGCCGCACATGCGCAGTCCGTATGGGATGCTGCACATATGCAGTCTGTGCGAGCTGCCGCTCGCGTGTGGTGGCCATATGGGCAGCCGCGTGAGAGCAGGGGCCATCTTCTCACCCCTCGCATAGTGGCACCCGGGGCATCCCGCCCCCTACGCCCCCCCCCTTCCTACGCCCCTGAGCACTCTGTTGCCTCTCCATGGCTGCTACTGCCTGCTTCCTCCCTTGGGCAGCTCATAGCAACTGCTGGAGAGCAGGAAAGGAGGAGAAGGAGAGGCTGCAGGCAGCAAGGCCCTGCCCTGTGTGATGTGCCAGCTCTGAGGGGCGGGCAGAGGACAGGGCCTCTGCCCTGGGCAGGGAGAAAGGGGGAGTGGAGCAGAGCGCAAGGAGTCTTGATTTTTAAAAAATATATGTTTTGTGCGCCCACATCCAATCCTGCCCCTCTCTAAAATTTGTTGGAGTGTGTTTTTCTTTCTGTTAATCTACCAACGAATAAAATAAAATAAGATTGAGATTAAGGGGTTTTCTCATGATGGTGGAGGGTGTGTGTGTTCTGTTTGTGTAATTGTGGTGGCAAATTCACCCTTCCTCTGATGGGAAATGCTCTGCAGGGGAGGAGGGAGACAAAAAAAATGGGGTTTCGGGGAAGTTCAGTTGAGGTGGAGTGAGAAATGTCCCAATTTTCATCTGAGGAATGTTGGAGGGTATGTTACTTCGAAGGGGGAAGGGGGCAAGCTTGGGGTTGTGCAGTGCACCAGCAGAGCCAATCTGATTGTCCCAGCAGTGCGCTCCCACAGATTGCCTCGCCATGCTTGAACGCATGTACACCGCACTGGTGACACTGATTCTGTTAAACAACACCAGCTTTATTGAAGACCACCCAGCAGCGTAGCGTGGGTTATCAGCACCCGGGGCAAGGCAAGTAATTTGCGCCCCCTAACCCGGGGCAAGGCAAGTAATTTGCGCCCCCTAACACCTAACCATGGTCATTAATACGCCAAGACGCACGTCTTTGGGCGTCGCGGCGCAGCCTTCTCGGTCTCCCTCCCCGGCCCGGCTAGTCCCGACGCGGCTTCTTTCTGGCACGGGGAGGGGGCTTCTTTCTGGCGCGGGGAGGGGGCGGCTCTGGGGCCAGTGCGTCGGCCGGCCTCCGGCGCGGGTGGGGGGGGCCCGCCGGGGCGGGTGGGCAGTCTTGGCGTGAAGGCACTAGAGCGCCGCCGATGGCGCGTTTGGCGGGCTGCGCGCGTCCAGACAGCGACCCGAGCCAGGGCGGCGTGGCGCTTGGTGCCAGAGCCTCCGCCCGCAGCGCCCCGTCGGGAGACCCGGCCGGAAGGAGCCTCGAGCCGGCTGTCGGACGCGGTTGAAGCAGCCAGGGCGGCATGGCAGGCGGCGGCTCCTCGGCGACTCCACACGGCCAGCCCAGCGCGCTGGCCGAGCCCCGCAGGCGAACGCTGCCCGTCGGTGAGGAGGGGCTGCCTGGCGCGCCCTCCGTGGCACTGATGCGCGGGGACCGCGGCGAGCGCTGAGAGCCGCTGCCAGCTACAGCCTGCGCCCGAGGCTCTTCGGCGACTCCGGAGGCAGCGAGCGCGCCCCCCCAGAAGTTGCGCCCGGTGCGGCTGGCACCCCTGGCACCCCCCACGCTACGCCACTGAGACCACCTGTTAAAGCAAGTAGGGGAACCTGCGACCTTGCAGATGTTGTTGGACTCTACTTCCCACCAACCTCAGCAAGCATGGATGATGGGAGTTGTACTCCAGCCACATCTGAAAGCCCACAGGTTCCCTTTCCTTGTGGGTAGCAAACTGTACTGCTGGCCTGTGGAGCCTGTGGCCTGTCTGCAGAATACGTACTGATACACCCAAGGACAGAGAAATTCACATTCCCCAGTTAAGTTCAGGGATACCGTTTAGGTGCTGTGATGGCAGTTGAGGGATGGAGGGGCACTGACTGGAGATTGGCTGTTCAGGGTAAACGTACAGGTAAAGGGACCCCTGACCATTAGGTCCAGTCGTGTCCGACTCTGGGGTTGTGGTGCTCATCTCATTTTATTGGCCAGGGAGCCGGCGTACAGCTTCTGGGTCATGAGGCCAGCATGACTAAGCCGCTTCTGGAGAACCAGAGCAGCGCACGGAAACGCCGTTTACATACCTTCCCACCGGAGTGGTACCTATTTATCTACTTGCACTTTGATGTGCTTTCGAACTGCTAGGTTGGCAGGAGCAGGGACCGAGCAACGGGAGCTCACCCAGTTGCGGGGATTCGAACCGCCAACCTTCTGACCGGCAAGTCCTAGGCTCTGTGGTTTAACCCACAGCGCCACTCATGTCCCTCAGGGTAGAAGACTGTATTTATTTCCCCTCCTTCCCCTGCTGAACAGCTGGTTGGCATCGTTCAGAGTATCTAACCCAGGAGATTTGCTTTTGTAGGTTGGGATTTGGGTTGTCGTATCTTTAGGGTTCTATTAGCAATTCAGCTTTCATTTCTGGAAGATGGCAAAAGCTACAGTTCAGAAAGAAGGAAGGAAACTTGTAGGCGACGCATGGCATCTGTTTCAGTTATTTCATCCCTTTTTACCTACTCGATTGGGAAAGAGTGAGTTAACACACTCCTCTGCCATAGTGTCTTGGGAATCCTCAGTTTATGAGACACTAAGCTAATTTCATTGTGTGCAGCCTGCTATTTCGGTTGCAGAACGGAAATCTAATCTGTGTCTGCCTGAGATCAGAAGAGAGAGGAGCACACAAGAAAAAGCCTCTCACTCAGAGATCATATGATGACCAGTAGATTTACTGCATTCCAATAGACTGCGCATGCATAAAGCACATGTTTCATCCCATCACTCTTTCTAGGTCCCACAGTTATGATTATAGTGGATGCCTTTGAAGTAAATGGCACTCCCTGTCTCTTTCTGGTTTCTGATTTTTGGATTTTTGGATTTTTCAGTGGCAGTTTCAGGGCACTGAAGAAGTTACTTTAAGTCTAATCTATTCTAAACAGCAATGCACAAGCATCATTTTTGTTTTCTGTAAGCTGTGAACAGGATGGCACTTCCTACCATGTCCGTCCCCTCATTGTGCTAACAACTATCATAAGAAATTCTCTTCTCGGTATTCATTTTGGAGGTGGTCATAACGGCATTGGATGAGATGGATTCATCACTGCAGTGATGGCTCAACTTGACCCTCCAGCTGTTTTGGGACTACAACTCCCATCATCCCTAGCTAACAGGACCAGTGGTCAGGGGTGATGGGAATTGTAGTCCCAAAACAGCTGGAGGGCCACATTTGGCCATCACTGATCTAATGGGTTTCCTCTTTTTTTCCCAAAGGCTTTAGCAGACTGGAGAAAGAAGGAAGAGCTTGCTATGTGAATGATAGGTTCTTTTCTTTCATTTACAAAGCCTACCTCTTCATTGTTATGGGAGAACGTGAGGAGGTAGCAAGGGATGGGAGACTTTATTCGACATTACCAGACAATTAGGTAAAGGGACCCCTGACCATTAGGTCCAGTTGTGACCGACTCTGGGGTTGCGGCGCTCATCTCGCTTTATTGGCCATGGGAGCCAGCGTACAGCTTCCGGGTCATGTGGCCAGCATGACTAAGCCGCTTCTCGCGAACCAGAGCAGCACACGGAAACGCCATTTACCTTCCTGCTAGAGCGGTACCTATTTATCTACTTGCACTTTGATGTGCTTTCGAACTGCTAGGTTGGCAGGAGCAGGGACCGAGCAATGGGAGCTCACCCCGTCGCGGGGATTCGAACCGCTGACCTTCTGATCGGCAAGTCCTAGGCTCTGTGGTTTAACCCACAGCGCCACCCGCAACCAGACAATTACCAGTAGCCAGCATTTATTGTTGGGGTGGGGGTGGTTTGTCATTGCAATTGCTCTGGGTCAGGTCAGGTGGCTGTCAAGGCATCCAGTGACACTGAAGTGGGACTCTCCCCTCACAACCTGCTCAGCCCCTCCTTGGCATCTAGATCAGTAGCCCCCCCCCTCCCCAGGATCCAGTTTGGCACACTTGCTCTGTTACTCCACTGACCAGACCCTGCCAAGATGCCTCCACAGGGCTCACGACATCAGGTAGCAAAATGGCAATTGGAAGTTAGTTCAAATGGATGCACTCTGGGGTGAATGATCCCAAAGATCAAATACCTCAAGGGTTGTCACATGGAAGAGAGCACAAGCTTGTTTTCTCCTGCTCTGGGGGGTAGGACTTGAACCAATGGCTTCAAGTTACAAGAAAAGAGATTCCGACTAAACATCAGGAAGGACTTTCTGGTAGCAAGAGCTGTTCAACAGTGGAACAGTCTCCCTCGGGAGGTGATGGACTCTCCTTTCTTGGAGGTTTTTCAGCAGAGGTTGGATGGTCATCTGTCATGGCTGCATTAGCTGAGATTCCTGAATTGCCAGGGGTTAGACTAGATCCCTTGGGGTCCCTTCCAACTCTACAATTCCAACATTCTATTATTCTGACTAACCAGCTAGGGAAGCTTATACTCAAAAGTCAATTTGCCTTGAGTTCATGCAAAGACTTCATCCCAGCAAGTTATAAGCAAGCGAAAGAGATTGAAAGGGAGCACCTAAACTCTCCACAGCGACACCTGTTACAGCAAGGAGCAGCTGTTCTTTCGCCTACAGCAGCTTTTATAGGGACCAGCTGTCCAAGGGAGGTTTGCCTTCAGCCACATGTCAAATAAAGGCGTGAAAAGATGCCAGCTGTTTGTCCATTTCGAAGAGCCCTGTTTTCTTCCTTCCTTTTATGTTCTCAGATTTGGGGATACGTGAATTCTTAGTAAGCGAAATCACCCTTGCCACTTTCTTTCCCTGACTTAGGGGGAAGGCTGTTGCCTTGTGATCAGACGCCCCGTGTCATATGTTGGTTGCTGGACTGCATCACTTTTGTGTCATATGTTGGTTGCTGGACTGCATCACTTTTGGAACATGCAGAGACGATTAAAAAAACAAAACAGCATTAGAGACCATTTAAACTTCTAGGCTGCAATCCTTTACCTACTTAACTAGGGTGAAGCCCCACTCACTCAGTGGGACTTGTGAGTAGATATGCTGTATGCAGTGCTTTTTTCCCAGCCAAAATATGCCAGTTCCAGCACCTCTAAGGTGGGCGCCATTGCAGGCCAACATTACCCCCCCAGCTTCTTGACTTTCCGTACTTCTGGGAAGCCCAAAAAGAGCATTTCAAGCCAAAATGGAATCTGGCCAGCGTGTGCGAGTCTATACTTTGTTTTTAGATCTATGACCTAGCTCCTAGCCACTCCTAGTTGTGATTAGTCAGGGCAGGGCCAATTCGTACTTCTTTTTCTTCAATCTGTCTCCCATGTAGCAGTGGCAGGCTTTAAGCTTTCCAGCCAAGCTTCTACTTCTCCACAAAGGGTCCTTCCGAGCTGCCCTAGCCATCTGCCTGAATCTAAGAGAACGAGGGAGACGGGGGCGTATTTATTTGACCTGCACCAGAACCAGGGGTGACCACCAAACCAGCTAGGGAAACAGATTGCTATAGTTCTAAGCACCTCTGCGGTCAGTGAACGTGGCTTGTTGTAAAACAAGCGGCTGTTCAGGACTGCCCTGAGTCCCCTGCGACTTACTGGAACAACGTCATGGTGAGTTCCAGTACCTATTTTTCTTGGTGGTGGTGGGGAACCACACCACCAGTTCTGTGTATAGGATTTCCTTTGCAGTTGCTCACCTGCAGTCTGGAGAATTGGTACAACCAGCAATAGAGGCTGCATTTTGCCTCTGGGATTGCTATGCTAAACATACACTGCCTTGTTAGTTCTGCTGACTATAGCAAGACTTCCACATAATTATATATTTAGGGCTGGGTTGTAAAAGTCACAGCTGGGAAGTGGCCACCCCCCTAGAGAGAATCCTCACATCTCTACAGAGTTTATTAATGAATATGTGGTGTCCTTCCAGAATCTCCTGCCTCCCATACTGCTTCTCTTTTACCAGGCTACCCTGCGTGCTTGTGATATTAGATATTCCTATGTTGCAATGTAAAGTGCGTATGAAGGTGACCTCCACATTTCCCACAGCTCTGCTGTGTGACTGATGGATTGCCTAGGTTCATTAGACTTTCATGAGACACACAAAGAATGCCTCAGAGTTCTGTTTCCTTCAAACATAAACATTTCCGCAAATCTTTGTGTCCCCCTTTCCACATAATTGTCTCCGGAGAAGAGCCTAAAAAGGAGATCTCTAGATTTCCATTTATTTTTGGTACCAAAATATGTCCCTCGTCCCCAGTGAAGATGAAAACATTTGTTCAGATATGTGTGTTAAGATATATGAGTTGCTTTGCAGGATCAGACCATGGTCTGCCTTAGGAAACTCACAGAATATGATGACTATGGTCCACCCCACAGCTTGTACTAGCATCTGACACCTACAGATATTCTGTTTCTGCACATGGAGGTTCTGCTAAGCTACTATGCTGCTGATGTAGATGGTAGTTTGCTGATGTTGCTCAGGGTTCGATAAAAGCGGTGGGAGGGGCGGTTCTGAAGAGCCCCGCATGGAATGAACTGAGTGGATGGGCAGTAAAATGGCAAAGTGTAAAGTTATGCATGTTTGGGCAAAGATATCTTAATTTCACATATACAGTTATGGGGTCTGAACTGGTGGTGACTGACCAGAATGAGACAGAAGATAGCTCTATGAAGATGTCAAGCTGGTGTGTGGCAGCTGTGAAAAAGACAATTCCATGCTAGGGATCGTTAGGAAAGGAACTGAAAACAACACGCCGTTACACAGATTTATAGTGCCGCCACATTTGGAATACTGCATATAGTTCTCATTGCCTTGCCTCAAAAAGGATATTGTAGAATTGGAAAAGGTTCTGAAAAGAGCAACCAAAATGATCAGGGGGCAACTCTCCTGTGGGGAAAGGCCACAGCATTTAGGGATTTATAGTTTAGAGCAGAGGTTTTCCACCTTTGTGAGTCCACGGCTCCCTTGACCAACTACATTCTTTCTGTGGAACCCCTGTGGGGCTCAGTAGCCCAGTTATGTCACCCCTTGCTTGCAGAGCTGGCAGCCTCTCACCCTTTTTCAAATACCCTCCCTTGTGGAGTGTTCCCTCAGCCTCCTCTCCTCTCTCCTCTCCTTGGGAGTCTCTGAGCCACCTCTGCTCCTGGCAACCAGCACCCTTTAGCCAGCCCTAGAGGCACCATTTGCTTGCAGAGCTTGTAGCCAGGGCTGCTGCAACAAACAAACGTGCAAGCCTTTGGGGGGCAGAGATGCAGGAGGGCATCAGAGGAAGGAGGGAAGGGAAGGGAGACAGAGGCCAGTTGCCTGCAGCACCCCTGACCATCATTCAAGGCATCCCCAGGTGCCACGGCACACTGGTTGAAAAGCACAGGTTTAGTGAAAAGGCAAGTAGGAGTTGACATGTCAGAAGTTTATAAAATTATGTATGGCATTGAGAATGAGGGTAGCAGTGGGGAGGGGTGTTATCCCTCTCTTGTAGAACTCATGGACCTGTCATGGACTTTGAAGACACTCAAACTCAGGACGAAAGGGAGAAACGTGCTAAGAGGAAGGCACACTTGGCAAACCCTCACCATGATCAACTCCCGCCCAGAAACCCATGTCCCCACTGTGGAAGGATGTGTGGATCCAGAATTGGCCTCCACAGTCACTTACGGACTCATTTTTAAAACCGTATTCATGGAAGACAGACAATCTTACTCAGCTACGAGTGATCACCAAAGAAGATGAAGAAGGCATCTGGTTGGTCACTGGGAGTACAGGGTGCTGGACTAGATGGGTCATTAGCCAGATCTGGCCGACTTTTCTTACATTCTTAATGGCCAGTACAGTGGTGTCTCGCAAGACGAAAAGAATCCGTTCTGTGATTCTCTTCGTCTAGCGGTTTTTTCGTCTTGTGAAGCAAGCCCATTGACGGATTAGCGGATTAGCACTATTAGCGGCTTTTAGCGGCTTATCTGCTGATCGGATCAGCTGATAAGCGGCTTAGCGGCTTAGAAAAAAGGGGGAAAGGGGGGAAAAACCAGGAGGAACTCGCAAGACATTATGGGCTTGCGAAGCAAGCCCATAGGAAATTCGTTTTGCGAAGCACCTCCAAAACGGAAAACTCTTTCGTCTAGCGAGTTTTCCGTCTTGCGAGGTATTCGTCTTGCGGGGCACCACTGTACCACGTAGACCTGGAAGAACTGAAGCCTTTGAGTTTTATGCAGGAAATCAGCTGATTGCTGCACCCTGCTACGTGCTTCAGATATCTCTACATGCTGATTTGTGTCACCTATGAGGAGGACATGTATTTGGCAGATCTGAATCCTTAATAAGCAATAACAACTGCCAATCATCCGTTTTCCATAACTTACCTAATTTTGCATCTGCATTCCTGCCACATTCCAGAATGCTTGGTTCTTAAAACGATCCAGGAATTGTTCCATGTCTCTGCTTATTTTTCAATGCATATCCAAAAGCAAGACGTGAACATTAAGAAAATGTAACTTTATTAAAAGCATTTAAGACAAATTTTGTTCCGCTGCTGCAAGTGTTTTGAAATGCAAATCACAGGCAATGAGCAAGACTTACTAAAATATGCATGATAAAACAGCACTTGATTTCCTCTGTGACTTATTAATAGCCTCCTGCCTAATTAGTATTAATTAAACACACCCTCACATAGGAAATAGGAAAACTGGAACATGGGAGATCGCTTGCTATATTGTGTGGGCCAAGAAAGAAGCACCACCAACATTAAGTTCTGATAAACTGGGGAAGTGGGTCACAGAATCATAGAACTGTCTCATACGGGGATTGAATCTGTAACCTTGGTATTATCAACACCATGCTCTAACTCAGGCATGTCCTAAGTCTGTTTCAGGGGCCTAATCAGGCTCCTGTGGCAGATTATTTTCTGGGGTAAAATCCTACAATTCTGCAACTACAACCCTAAAAAAGCTCAACAACTTCAATCCTAATAAAAGGTTAACAACTATGGTTGGCCCTTTGATCAGCCCTCACGGCCCTTCACTTCATCAAATCTGGCCCTTTTTGAAAAAAGGTTGAACAGCACTGCTCTGAGCTATCTAGTGATCAAATACTTCAAGTTTATTAATTAGGTGATCTCTCTGCCATTGAAGACAGGGACGTAGCGTAGGGAGGACTTCTGGGGCAATTGCCAAGCCAGATCTGTCCCAGTCTTGCAAAGCCATTTGGGGAGGGCAGCATGAGAAGGCAGCATGAAAAGGCATGGCTGTTGCATCCTTCTCATGCGCCCTTCCTGAGCGACTTTGCAAGGAGTGTTTCCATGGCAGGGTGCAGGGCTGCGCCAGGCCAGCCCTCACTGTCGAAGTGAAACCAGCCCCAAGTGGCACCATCTGTCTCTGGCAACAGATTTTGAATGGGAGGTAGAGCTGACCCATAGCACACAATTCACTAGGAAGTCGTCTTGTGCATGCCCTATTGGAAATGAACAGGAGCTGCCTAGTGCATAGCAGTGCTGTAGCAGCGCTCTCCTTCCTTTTATCCTTTATATTCTTTGACTTGGGCCTGGCTGCAGCTCCCTCGCAGGCAGTGCTGCACTTTTAAGGACGGGTGTCACATGGCCCCATTGCGCTGACCCACTCTGCAACATAACATCCCCCTCCTTCGCTAACTGCAGCCTCTGGACGGTCCTCAAGGGCAGCTTCAGACAGGCTGCATTCCAGTAGCCTAGGGGAGAGGTCACAAGAAGCAGGTGCAGTTGAAGCCAGGCTTTCCCAGTCCATAACTTAAGCTGGGCATGAAGCATCCTTAGCCATAAAAACCACTTGAGACAGCAGGGGCAACAGGAGTGCCAACTTGAATAATATATTGGAGGGGGTGTGTGATAAGTCCCGCTCCACAAAATCGATCACAAAGACGCAGCACATGCACAACATTTGAATGGCAATGGCCATCAATTGGGGGGGGGCTCCCCTCAATTATTTATTGGGGGGCTAGTTCTTCTTCTTTGGTGATCACTCATAGCCGAGTAAGATTGTCTTCCATGAACATGGTTTTAAAAGTGATTCTGTAAGTGACTGTGGAGGCCAGTTCTGGATCCACACGTCCTTCCACAGTGGGCACATAGGTTTCTGGGCAGGAGTTGATCATTGCGAGGGTTTGCCAAGTGTGCCTTCCTCTTGGTTTGAGGAGTTTGAGCATGATGGGATGCGGGTGGCGCTGTGGATTAAACCACAGAGCCTAGGACTTGCCGATCAGAAGGTTGACGGTTTGAATCCCCGTGACAGGGTGAGCTCCTGTTGCTTGGTCCCAGCTCCTGCCCACATAGCAGTTCAAAAGTGCAAGTAGATAAATAGGTACTGCTCCGGCGGGAAGATAAACGGCATTTCTGTGCACTGCTCTGGTTTGCCAGAAGCGGCTTGGTCATGCTGGCCACATGACCTGGAAGCTGTACGCTGGCTCCCTCAGCCAGTGGAGCGGGATGAGCGCCGCAACCCCAGAGTTGGTCACGACTGGACCTAATGGTCAGGGGTCCCTTTGCCTTTTAAAACACATGGCACCTTTGGTAAAGGCTGTTCTCCAATTGGGGGGCTAGTAGTTGGCTCCCAACGAGGGTGTGAGAGGACCCCAGCTTCTAGTCGTTGGATCCTTTGAGTGGCAAGTTGGAACCCACAAATAACCCTTCTATTGGCCTATGCAAAATATTGCCCTATGATGGATTTTACTGGGGGTATCAGGGGTGCCAACTTAAATAAAATATTGGGTGGCTGGGGGCTTTCCCATAAAATCGACCACAAGGTGTAGCACATGCCCACCATTCAGTGGCGTAGCGTGGGGGTGCCAGGGGTGCCGGCCGCACCGGGCGCAACATTGGGGGGGGCGTTTGGCCGGCCCCCCTCGAGGAAGCGGGAACCTCTCCAAGGTGGGAGAGACCTCCTCCTGCCGCCAACCTTCGGAAGGCTGCTCCGAAGCCTGGCGGTGGGGCGGAGAGACCTTCTCCCCGCGCCAGCCTTCGGATGGCTGTCCTGAAGACTTGTGGTGGGAGCAGTGGCGTAGCGTGGGGGGTGCAGGGGGCGCTGCCGCACCTGGCGCAACATCTGGAGGGGCGCGGAAGAGACTCGAGTGCTAAAATCCACGGGTTAGGGGGCGCAAATTACTTGCCTTGCCCCGGGTGCTGAGAACCCACGCTACGCCACTGCCACCATTTGCATGGCAACTCCCATCAACACTGAGGGGGACTGGCCCCCTCAATTATTTTATTGGGGGGCTAATAGTTGGCTACAAAGGGGGGGGCGAGGGGACCCCAGCCTCTAGGAGTTGGAACCTAGGCGCTTATGAAAGATGGATTTTATTTCATGTCATTTTTTCCCCCTGGTGGCCCACCGCGGCTGCCTTGAAGGCTGGCCGGAGCCTTTTCGTTGGCCTTATCCCCGCCATGGCGGGAGGGCGGAGAGCAGCAGCAGCAGCTCTTTCTGCAGGCGGGTCGAGTCTCGAATGGATGCTGAGGTAACCTGAGAGGAGGCGGCGGCGGCTGCTGCTGCCTCTCGCCGCCCCCCACCCCCACCCCGCCCCGGCTGCACGGAGCGAACGAGGCCGAAAGCAGCGAGCTCCGGTTCGCTTATTTATTTATTATTCAGCAGCAGAGGCGCGAGCCTGAGGAGAGGAGGCGGCGGCGGCAGCGTGGCGAGCTGGCAAAAGAGAGAGCGCGCGCGTTCGCAGCCGGCTTCCATGTCCTGCGGTGAAGCTGCCTCACAACACGCCCACCTCCCTTCCTCACCGACCCGAGAGTGTGTGCTGTGTTACTGCCGCTGCTGCCACACTTCCTAAACTTGGAAGCGGCAGCCGGCCACGGAGGCAAGCCGGAGAAGAGGAGGAGGAGGAGGAGGAGGAAAGCGACGGCTGCTCGCGCGCGTTATCCTGCTTCCCTCCGCGCGCGCCTTGGCGCAGCGAGCGAGAGAGAGGAGAGAGACCCCGCCGCCGGGCTGAGAGACTTGGCTCGCTTGCTGGAGAAGCCGGCGAGAAGGAAGATCTGAGGTAGCTCCTGCTCCTTTCTCCTCCTCCTCCTCCTTTCCCTCCGCCTGGGCGCCCAACGCTGCCTGCCGCCTCGTGCTCTTCGCTTCGGGGCTTGTTGTGGGGACGCGGTGGAGGGGAGCAACGGTTGGCAACGGGAGGGCGACACGGGGACGGGAGGGAAAGGGAAGAATTGCCCCGCGTCCATCTTTTTCCTCCGCGTGATGGAGCGGAGGGGTCTGTGCGCGCGCAAGGGAGCAGTTGCTGCCTGCAAAGCTCTCGCATGCATTGGGAGAAGGAGGGTCAGGGCTGCTCTCGGGGTTGGCTTGGTGTGGCCACAGCAACAGAGCTTGTGTGTGTGTGTGTGTGTGTGCGCGCGCATAGGGGTCGAGGTCCCTTCGCCCCACCTTAAAATTTTTTGAGAGAGCCAGCCCCCCCCCAAGTTGATGGGCATTGCCATTCAAATTTTGTGTGTGTGTGTGCACTGCATCATGTGATCGATTATGTGGGAAGGGGCTTAGCTGTCCCCCCAATATTTTATTCAAGTTGGCACCCCACTCTGTGTGTGTGTGTGTGTGTGTATGAGGAGGGGGGCGATTCCCGGGCTCCTGATGGGAAGCTGTGCTGGAGAAGGCGGAGGGGGTGCCATTTCGGGGCAGTTCCACCCCTCTCTGGCATCACCCCCCCCCCCAGGGCTCTGGATCTGTGGCTGCCTCACACTTCTCACACACTGAGATTGACTCGCAAGGATGTGCATGCAGGGCCTTGGAAGCCTGTCTGCCCGGAAGAAAGCTGCATTGAGCTCAGTGCGACTTGCTCCGTGGTAAGAATTGCAGCATTAACTGATAAGCATGTATCAGGTATGCATGTCAAAGGCACAAAACCTTTTACTTTTCTTCTATTTTTTTAAGAGAGAGAGAGAGGTGTGTGTGTGTTTGCATGCTCAGGCATCAGATAAACTCTGTCCTACGTGCATGACCTTGCCATAGTTATCATGAGGGGTAAAATAATTACGATCACACCCGCTGTTGAAAAGGACGCACACACCCCTTTTAACCTTGAGTGCGCCCAAGAATAAGTCGTTTGACACGGCTGCTATCCTCTCGGCCACCCACATGCAAATATGGGGGGGGGTATGAACACTTAGGGGTCCAAATGTAATAGGTTGGATGGTGGAGGCAACTGTGTACGTAGTAACTGCAACTGCTTATGGGGACTGTGGGTACACTCAAGGCTTGAGTGGGCTGATGGAAACATGACTTGTTCCTTTGCCAGTCAATGTGCATGGAGCGGTGGCTTCATGGGCTGTGAATATTGCCCTGGTTCATTTAGACTTTGCAACTGCATTGGGCGATTCCCCATCAGATATGAGGGGAATTGTGAGAAAACCGCATCCCCCTACAGTTCAGAGAGAGCACAGGTAACTAGAGAAGTAAGGTGAGATAACTTGGGTGCTGAGGAGGTAGCTGGGATTCTGGAAGGGCATCTGATGCTTGGCAGTATCAGAGTCAACTTGACAGTGTGTGTGTGTGTGTGTGTGTGTGTGTGTGTGGTCACTGAGGATCACAGTTTGAAGGCTTTGGTTGTGGTTTGTAGGAGGTAAGGGAGATCTCAACTTCCATTCTTAAAACAGGGGAATGTATATTTAAGGTAGGGGCAGTGCTTTTGGGGGAACCTTGCATTTTATTTTTTCTTTAGAGGGGAGAAAGCACGGCAAACGGTTCAGAAGTGCTCAGTATAAAAAGGACCAGGACATTGCCTCATCTCTCCGCATGAAGCGAACAGGGAAATGAAGGACAGAATGGAATGCAAAGCACTTCCTCTCTGTATAGAATGCCATGTCCACAGATACTAGCATATTCGGGTGCCGTTTTCCCGAACCCTCTACTAGTTGGTTTGAAATAAGAAGCATTTAAAAAGCGAAGGTTGTATCTGAAGGTTTTCTGACCATTGCAAATTCCAGGCAACACCTGCAGTTACATGGCTTGTCCCTTCTGAATGTCACCACTAGATCCCACTTGCTCCCTGTGTTGCTGGCGTGAAGTTAATTATTTTTTGTTTCGTTTAGATATTCCTGCCTCTTTAAATTATTGAGCAAGCAAGTCGCCTTTCATTTCTTCCCTCTCGGAAAGGTGTTAGAATGTGAGCCAAAGGGCAGGTTACATACAGCTAAGTCATTGTAGCCCCTAAGGGCCTTTCTAAGAGAGGCAGCAGGTGAGGGATCTGTAATCTTTTCTTCCCTTATCTCTTCCTTGCTCAGGTTCCTCCTCCCAGTAGCTAACACCTTCCTCTACCCCTGGGCATGGGTGGTCTCAGGAATTTCTCAGGGTGGGGGCAAACTGAAACACTGAAAGAGGAAGCAGGCTGAAAGAATCACACACAGAAAAAGTGAGAGGAATCGTGCCTTTACTTTTTCCCTCCTGTCCCAGGTTCTACGAATGCTAGAAACTTGTTATTTATTTATTTTTAATGATACCTGGGATCTGGAGATTATGGTTCATCTGCTGAGGTGGGGGTGCAGTTGCCCCACCCTACCCTTGGAACTCCATGCCCATGGGATTTGCAAGCATGTGTGAACCCTGAAGAGGGAGCTTTTGAGCTCATGGGTTGCAAAGAAGTGGCATGAAAAGGATTATGTGCACCATCAAATAGCAAATTAATTAGCAAGCGAGTAGGAAAACTTACTAGAATATTTGGAAACTCAACAGTTTGAAGAATCATGTTTCGGTCATTTCCATTTATTGATGGACTTGATTATATCCCATGGTAATTTGCTTTACCTACCGTATATTCCAAGTTCATTTCCTTTTTAGAATTTCTGTTCAACAAGCTATATTTTATTTCTAAGTCTGACTTCCCTTTAAAACCTTTTAAGTTTGATAAATTAGCATCAGGAACCTGAAAATAATATAGACTTCACTTTTATTTCTGCGTGTACTTTTACACTGCAATCTCATACATGTCTATAAGAATTAAGTCTTATTGAGTCCAGTGAGGTTTACTCACAGGTAAGTAGGAATAGGATTGTACCCTTAGAAAGGTTGTTTAATTCAGCCAAAGCTGTCAGCATTTTAGTGGTCAAGATTTAAGCAGGTGCTTGACTTTGAGTGGCTGCACCTTAAAAATCTGATGTTGTGATTTAAAGACCTAAAACCAAGGTACTTTTTCTTCAATGGGATTGCTTTGGAGTTCATAGGCACAAAAGGAAAGATAAGGGATTGTATCGCATCCCTAACTATGTGAAACCACATTCCTGTTGATAAATATTGCAGATGTGAGGTTCACCGTGAGATACAGCAACTACCCTACAGCCACAGGAGTGAGTTCATGGTATGAGGCAAAGTTTAAGCTGGCGATTTCCTAGCTCAGAGCTCAGTCTGTTGATCAGACCACTTTATTTAGTCTATTAAAATTTTCTAGCACACCCTTGAACCAAACAATTCCCAGGGTGCTGTACAGTAATAACAACAATCAGAAAATGCACGAAAAAACATACAAAAAGAAAGATCAAGCCAAAGTTGAGTACAATTAATTCCAACTAGAGATATTTAAGCATGTGCTTAGCTCCTCTTTCAAATTAATGCTAAATGAGTAACAAATTCCAAGACCGGTGGATCTCTAGTACCTGTGTTCTCTGCAAATATTGAAATTGAAATATTGAAATACTTTATTGTCACTTGTACAACTTGTATACAGTGAGATTACACGAGCACAAATATTAAGGTTGTATCGGCTGTGTTTAACTGAACACACTGTTTACCAAAAGGCTTGAAGGATTCCTTAGAAGCAGACCATCTCTCTGAAGTCTTAAGATCTTCCAAGGAAACCCTGCTGTTAATTCTTTGGTGGGGACATGGAAACAGTGACACTATGGAAGCAGACTTCCTTAATGGTGTCACCCACCCTTTGAAATACCCTTCTCTGGATAGTTCAAGAGGTAGAAACAGGAACCAGCTTTAAATGCCACTTAAAAGACAAACATGTTTGCCCAGGCTTACCTGGATTCAGATTCCTAATTCTTAAAACTATTTCTTTTTCTTTTTGTGCATTGCTCATTGTTATCTATGGTACTGCATATGATGTCATTCGGATTTTATTTAGCTTTTGAAAAGTTTCATTTGATGTTCTGCTTTATATGACTTTACTTTTCCTGTTACATTTTATGTAAGCAATGTGGTGGTTTGTTTTTTATATTAAGTGTTTTTTTGAATTTAAGTTGAAAGGAGAGTTGCACATTAGTGTTAAAATCCCTGTCCGGAATGGGCACTGATGATGTGAATTCTTTATTGTGGTCACACATTAACTAAATCACTTTAGCTCTGGAACTTGGGGTTTGGGGAGAGATTGAATACGTCTGTGTATATAAAACGACTGTTCAACAGAATGGAGATAGGAGATTGTTGTCTTCTGTATTGGAAAACCTGATTAACATTTCAGCATTGTGATGGAGCCCATTTGAGATTCCAGCACTATCTCAGCGCTTGGGCATGTGAATTGGTATTCATCCCTGGTGAATGTTTTGCAGAGGCTTCTCATATCTGTTAGGGATTTATTTCATTCTCACAGCTGTATTTTGTATTGACTCGACAAGCAAAGGAACAATGCCCATTCTACGAAAGTATTTATTCTGTTGCTTAGCCACTCCTAACCCAACCACCCCATTTGGGTGGGGGGGGGGTGCACTATAATACATATATTCCTAGTTCACAATGCATTTTAAGTCAATGCATGTAGAAGTGGCTGAAATGCTGGTGATGTATGCATTTAAGATGTTTAGTATCCGGTGTACATATTCCGAAAAGTCAATGCATGGACTGCTTCCTACGTGTGTGGTTTTTTAAAAAAAAAATACTTTTATCTGAACTTAAACGTACAGCAGCCAATGATTTATTAAATAAATGAATAAATTTATTACAGTGGTAGCTCGTTTTAAGAACAGCCCTGTTTAAAAACTATTCAGTTTACAAACTGCACAAAACCGGAATTAGTGTCCCAGTTTGCAAACTTTACCTTGGTCTAAGAACGGAATCTGAATGGTGGAAGAGCACCGGCGGTGGGAGGCTTCATTAGGGAAAGCACGCTTCAGTTTAGAGAATGGTTAATCCATTTCGGGCTTCCAAAATGGATTGATTAAATTCAAAAACAAAGGTACCACTGTATTCAGGTAAATATATTAATTAGTTTCCTAAAATGTTATCCTATACCATGTTATCAAGGTGCTGCACCTTTAGAGATATATTTTAGAGAAACCACAAGCTTCTACAAAGTCTGCAAAAGGGACCTCATATTCTTAAAAGTGTGGTGGGAGTGGGGGGGGGGAGAGGAGAGGGCATGCAGAAGAAATTGCCATATTTTAAGTTGACGTGCTACCATCTTTACAGCAAATGTCCCAAATTTATTCATACCCCTCACTGACTGTAAGAAATGCTTTTAAAAAAAGAGAAAAGCTGGAGTTATTTTTGTAGCCACGAGAAATAATACAATCAGTTATTTAAGCAATAGATCTCTGTTTTATCAAACTGGATCTATTGGAGTAGCTATGCAAGTTATATTGAGGATTGAAAGAACTACAGTATTTAGACACACAGATAGTGCTTATTAAACTTACTTGGGACAGGTATGGGGAATCTGCAGTCCTCCAGACTTTGGGCTCCAACTCGCATCATCTCTCCCTTTTATAACTGACTTAAGGTGTTGAGTTCCTGCTTTCAGACCAATATGTTCCAGATCAACTAGCAGTGTTTAAACTAACAGGGTCATGACAACAGCAAAATACAAAAGCACAGTAAAAATAGAAGCAGAATGATAATGTTGGTGCTGAGCTTTAAAGCCCTAAACAGCCTTGGCCCAGTATACCTGCAGGAGCGTCTCCACCCCATCATTCAGCCCGGACACTGAGGTCCAGCTCCGAGGGCCTTCTGGCGGTGCCCTCACTGCAAGAAGTGAAGCTACAAGGAACCAGGCAGAGGGCCTTCTCAGTAGTTGCACCCACCCATCAGATGTCAAGGAAATAAACAACTATCTGACTTTTAGAGGACATCTGAGGCAACTTTAGGGAAGTTTTTAATGTTTGATGTTTTATCGTGTTTTTGATGTTCTGTTGGGAGCCGCCCAGAGTGGCTGGGGAAACCCTCCCAGATAGGTAGGGTATAAATAGTAAATTATTATTGTTGTTGTTATTATTATTATTATTACAGTGTCCAAGCAGAATTTAATACCCAAGTGAAAGCATAAAGATGTAATACGTGAATGAAAAGGTCTTTACCTGATACCCAAAAAAGGTTTGCACCTAGTGCCACAACTGAGAAGATCCTGTTCTGAGCTGCCTTTGAGGAAGTAATGGCTGGCTCATGTGGGAGAAGATGATGTTATCCTGGTCCTAGCCATCTAAGGGCTTTAAAGTTACGAACCGACACATTGAACTAAGCCTAGAAATGTGCTGGTAACCAGTACAAATGTGTTAAGACTGGTGATATGTGCCCAGTGCTGTTCAGCAATTTAGCAGCCATATTTTGTTCTGAATTTATAAACTAGCTTCACAGGCAGCCCCAGATACAATATACAAAAAGGATGTTGGCAGAGCAGTAATAGTTGTGGCCTAGGTGACCTTAGTTGGCATTGGTGGAAAGAGTTTTGTGACACTGAGGTTACTTAGGTTTCCAAAGTAGTCCCTCCCCAACACATGCATAGAAACTGCAAATCTTTTTTTTTTTAATATATATTTTATTCAGGATTTTCTTGTTTTACAGAAGTGTAGTGCCTCGTATTTTTTTTCTTCCATGTAACATTTTTACAAATCCGTTTCATTTGCTGAGGCATTAGGGGAGAAGAAAAGAAAAAAGAAAGAAAGGGGGGGTGGAGAGAGGGAAGATGGATAGGGGTGGGGTCGGGTGGCGGTGTTTCTATTATGTTTAATGTATGTAGAGTTTGGTGTCAGCGTTGCTTGCGTTGTTCACTTGTGTTCCTTTGGTGGTGAGAGAGCTTGGGGTTGGCCTAGGGTGTGATTGTTTGCTTGTGCTTGGCTGTGGTGATCTTTGTTTTCGTGAGGTGGGTGGGTGTTTTGGATCAGGTTAGCCATATTGATTTGTATGCTGTTGGTGGATTATTGTCACTGTCCTGTTGGGCTGTGTATGTGATAAAGGGGAGCCATACCGGGGTGAAGGCGTCTTCTTCTGTTTGTCCCCGTGTCAGTTAGGGGGAGGCAAAATCATTTTTGCCTCCCCCCCTCAACCTTTGAGCAAATAACCCTCCATATTGCACACTGCTTTTGGAGTGCCCTCTGTTTCAAAAGTTGGGCAAAATTTGTTGCTTTTATTACCATGTTTCTCCTATTGAGAAAAGTTTAAATGTCTGCCAGAACTTCAGATAATATACAATTGGTTAGCCATGGTCTGTATCCCAAGTTACAGTCAATCACATCCAGGTATGTCCAGTTATATGCAGTTGGAGGGGAACTACCTTTTTTCTTGTTCCTGAACGGTTGCAATTTTGTTCAGTGAGCTTCCAGTAGAAACCACATCTACTTTTTTCCCAACTCCTGGGCTGGATCTAGACACATCAAAGAAGTGTTTCAGTTTTAAAGCGTTGTAAATTTAAATTTGAGAACCATTTGGGGGATATGGGGCTTAGCAGAGGATCCTTTTGCCCTTAATGTTGTTGTTCTGTAATTGGAAGACTAGACCAGTTACACCTTTCTTTCTTTTTAAGATAACAGTTGTGTTTCCTGTTGGGTTTTAAAGCACCTGTCTTGATTGCTGTTTTAGATCATCCAGGTGAGCTGCTAAGTAAATTAACCATATTTACACATTCCTTTAAATAGCACAGATAAGCTGTACAAGTTCATAGGTTCAGCATGTACAGACTTTTTTTCTCCTTCAAACGTGTGTAATTTCAGTTGCAGCTTAAACTGGACAGGTTTGAGTTTGCTTCTATGATAGGAAGGGGCACTGATGGGATCAGCTGAGTACTAGAAGAGTATGTGACTATGGCAAGATGGAAGAGATAAAAATCAAGAGACTTGTTAAAGTGTATCTAGAAAGCATTAGGTGGGCTGTCAATGTTTATTATGCTGGATAGAAATATGAGGAACTGCCAAAGGTCCTGAACATCTCAAGAGCTTATTCACATGTAGCAGTAAAAATAGTGCTAGTAAAATTCTAGTAAAAATACTGAGCATTTATTTATATACGTAATGCTAACATAGTATTTAGTTTTCTTCATATACATTACTTTAGTACCGTATTTTTCGCCCCATAAGACGCACCTAGATTTTAGGGGGGGAAATAAAGGAAAAAAATTTTATTTCCCCCCCAGGTGCGCTGCGCTACACCAGGAGCTTGGGGCGTGCGGAGCTCAGCGCGCCCCAAGCTTCTGCGTGCCGGCAAGGTCTCCGCTAGCGTGGGAGAGCCGGGCGCCTCTCCCAGGGCTAGCGGACCCCTGCGCTAATCCAGAAGCTTGGGGCAAGCTGAGGTCAGCGCGCCCCAAGCTTCTGCATGCCGGCAAGCAGTCCGCTGCCGACCCAAGCCTTGCGCACCCGGTGGGACCTCCTGCCGGGTGCGCGAGGCTTGCAGACACTCGCCCGAAGCAGGGGGAGCCCTCCAGAGGGCTCCCCGTGCTTCGGGCGACAGGCTGCCGCCCCAAGCCTTGCGCACCCGGTGGGACCTCCTGCCGGGCGCGCGAGGCTTGCAGGCATTTGCCCCATAAGACGCACCCCGATTTCCCCTTCATTTTTGGAGGGGAAAAAGTGTGTCTTATGGGGCGAAAAATACGGTAATCCTTACAGGGACCCTGTAAGGCAGGTCACAGTCATTATCCCGTACTGCATATGAGAAGAAGGGAGGGAGAGAAAGAAAGAGAGAAAAGCTGAGGTGAACATTGCCTTTGGTCACCCACTAAATGGCAAACTGAGATTTCTGCTATGTCATGTGTGAGATTAGAACCCAGGACATTCTGCCTCAGAACTCCAGTCCCTTAATTATCATTCTATACTGTAGCAGCTCTTTAGCCTTGGCAATAGTTTTCTCTTCAGGTGACTTACTCCCTGTGGCAGTGGTTTTCAACCAGTGTGTCATGGGCCCCTGGGGTGCCTTGAATGGTGGTCAGGGGTGCCGCAGGCAACACTGGCCTCTGTCCCCTCTGATGCCCTCTCACATCTCTGCCTCCCAAAGGCCTGTGCAGCTGTTTGTTGCAGCGCCCTGTCTGCAAGCTCTGCAGGCAAATGGTACCTCTGAGGCTGGCCAGGGGGTGATGGTTGCCAGGAGCTGAGGTGGCCTTAGAGTAAGCAAGCAAGCAAGTAAGTGGGTGAGTGAGCCCAGCCAGCTGTTGGGAAGGGACAGACAAGTCCCAGGCCCCTGTGGGGCAGTGTGAGGAGGCACCCCTCTTTGGGACAGGGAGGGCAGCTCAGAGACCAGGAGCGGCAGCAGCGGCTGCCCAGCTTGACTCCCAAGGAGAGAGGGGAGAGGCGAGGAGGCTGAGGGTGTTTGAAAAAGGGTGAGAGGCTGCCAGCTCTGCAGGCAAGGGATGACATAACTGGGCTCCTGAAACCCACTGGGGTGCCACAGAAAGAATGTAGTTGGTCACAGGAGCTGTGGACTTTACCGGTGGAATGAATCAAGGAAGTTGTTATGATGCATCAGTTCACATGTAACTTCAAACCATGGTTAGGCTGCATGACTGAACCTTGAACCCATGCCAACCCCCTCATCTCTTCCCCTTGTAAAAGGTAAAGGTACCCCTGCCCGTACGGGCCAGTCTTGACAGACTCTGGGGTTGTGCGCCCATCTCACTCAAGAGGCCGGGGGCCAGCGCTGTCCGGAGACACTTCCGGGTCACGTGGCCAGCGTGACATCGCTGCTCTGGCGAGCCAGAGCCGCACACGGAAACGCCGTTTACCTTCCCGCTAGTAAGTGGTCCCTATTTATCTACTTGCACCCGAGGGTGCTTTCGAACTGCTAGGTTGGCAGGCGCTGGGACCGAACAACGGGAGCGCACCCCGCCGCGGGGATTCGAACCGCCGACCTTTCGATCGGCAAGCCCTAGGCGCTGAGGCTTTTACCCACAGCACCACCCGCGTCCCCTCTTCCCCTTGTACTGGACTGGCCTTAAATAGCTACTTCCTTGTTTGTCAATACACCTGCATTGGTAAGTTGTGGTTGGTGCTTGCCCTGCAAGCTGTGATCGCAAACCAGAAAATGGAAACCCTGGTTTGCTGTTTTGGATGCAACGACAGACTGTGGTTTGCCACAAACTAGAAAGTACTTAATTAAGCAGATTATAAGAAAATGGTCAAAAGTGATAACTGAATTCTGGGCCATGGACACATTGGGCAGGTTCTTGCTCTGTAACTGATAAATCCTGTTGGGATTCCTTAGCCAGTCACTGTGAAATTTTAAGCAGGGAAAGGATTCATTAATTTAAGTCTTACTTTTTCAAAGCTGTCTCAGCATAGGGAGTCAGTACGTAAGTTGAATGCACAGCTTTGTATTAGTAGGCTGTGCCTATACTTTATTTATGGCAAGCTTCACTGGAAAATGACATGCCTTTGTAACATGCAAAGTGCAATACCCACAATTATCTCTTCTATTGCCACTTTCACTGTGATTTTTCCTTTTCAACATTCCCTTGGAAATACCGATTTGCAGATAGACAATTCAGGCACACCAGCAATTAACTCATTTTCAGTCACAAAATGAGCAGTTTTGTTCAGGCGTCTAACTATTGCAAGCTTCTGTTTATTTCCTTTTAGATGTTGCCTACCATAGCTTCCAGTTTATTTAACTTCCTCACATATGCTAATGTAAATAAAAACAGTACAGGTCCTACTTACAAACACTGAACAAAGCAACAGTAACAAAATTGTTTTGCTTTATGTGATCTTAGTAATACATTTAATCCCGTGTAAAAAAGAGAAAAGGAAGGCGGATGTCTTTGAAGTTTCTGGCTATGGAAATGTCTAGAGCAATTACTTTTAAAGAACCTGGAATAGCTCAGTTGGTAGAGCATGAGACTCTTAATCTCAGGGTTGTGGGTTTGAGTCCCATGAGGGGTGAAATATTCCTGCATTGTAGAGGGTTGGACTAGAAGACCCTCGTTGTCTCTTCCAACTCTACAATTCCATGAGTCTATGAACATGTTTTTCAAAAACAACAACAACAAATACCACCTACAAATTTCAGTAGGATGCAAACCTCGTTCCTAAACCTGATTGAAATCTCACCTAAGAGTGCAGTCCTAAACCCACTTACCTGGGAGTAAGCCTCACAGTTGGATTTACTTCTGAGTAGACATGTTTAGGATTCTGCAGCGAATTCCTTTTTACCTGCAACTTTCCTTTTATGCTTCAGTGTAGTGAGAACAATCACAACACCCCTACCATATAATGATGACTGAGCTAGACTGGTAAAGAAAAAGCGATTTATATGCTTTGTATATGTGATATAGGGACGCAGGTGGCGCTGCGGGTTAAACCACAGAGCCTAGGACTTGCCGATCAGAAGGTTGGCGGTTCGAATCCCCGCGACGGGGTGAGCTCCTGTTGCTTGGTCCCTGCTCATGCCAACCTAGCAGTTTGAAAGCACCTCAAAGTGCAAGTAGATAAATAGGTACCGCTCCGCCAGAAGGTAAACAGCGTTTCCGTGTGCTGCTCTGGTTCGCCAGAAGCAGCTTAGTCATGCTGGCCACATGACCCGGAAGCTATCTTCGGACAAACGCCAGCTCCCTCAGCCAATAAAGTGAGATGAGCGCCGTAACCCCAGAGTCGGCCACAACTGGACCTAATGGTCAGGGGTCCCTTTACCTTTGTATGTGATATAACGTTGTGCCTTCAGATGGCGCTATGGAGTCTTATAGCTCTCTACCTGTTTTCCCTGTTTAAATGTACAAAGCGTTTAACTGAAACACTTCTTTGATGTGTCCAGATCCAACCCCAGTTTCCAGGCTATGATTTTCTTACACTTGGATATATTCGGGAGTAGGAGGAAGCAATTCATGGAGATAACTGCTTTCAGTGACTATTGGCCATGTTGGCTGTGCTCTGCCTCCATAGGCAGTATCCTTCTGAATGCCAGTTGCTGGAAACCACTGGAGAGGGTTGTGCTCTTGCACACTGGTCCTGCTTTTGGGCTTTGCAGAGGCATCTGGTTGGCCACTGTGAGACTAGCATGCTGGACTAGACGGGCCATTGGCTTTATCTACCAGGCTCCTGTACAATATTATGTGTGGTATGGAGAAAGTGGGGAGTGAAACATTTCTCTCCCTTTCTCACAATACCAAGAACCCAGGGTCATCCAATGAAGCCAAATACAGTCATACCTCATGTTACGTTTGCTTCATGTTACGTTCTTTCAGGTTACGTCCCGCAGCGACCCAGAAATACAGGAAAGGGTTACTTCCGGGTTTCACCGCTTGCGCATGTGCAGACTCGCCAAATGATGCAACGCGCATGCGCAGAAGCAGCAAATCGCAACCCACGCATGCGCAGATGCGCCACTGCAGGTTGCACTCTTTTCATGTTGTGAACGGGCCTCCAGAAAGGATCCCTTTCGCAACTAGAGGTACCACTGTATTGGTAGATTCCGGACACACAAAAGGAATTAGCCAGGCACCAGATATGTTGTGCACCTTGATTTTGATCACTTGCAACCAAGTAAAGATGCCAGGGTGGCGCCTGACAGCTCCACCATCTGGAGATGCATGCCTGGGGATCATTGGATCTGGACTGTTTTCACACACGAATACCTCCTCCTGTAGAATTCTATCAGTTATGCTTTATCTGCACAGTCAGAATGAATTTCTGGAACCGAAATGCTTTTTCTGTGCTGCCTGAGCAGGAGCAGCCACCATTAAGAAAAAGAGGTTGGAATAAGCCAATATATGTGGACTGTCCCTGGACCAAGTGACTTTTCTTCTTTTAAGTTCTCAAAGCACTTAACGTAACTCAGGGTTGTCATCTGAACTAGCCAAATGTTTAACTGAGAATCAATCACAGTCAACTATCGTTTGAAAAATAAGACTTTAGAGCAGCCTTTCTCAACCTGTGGGTCCCCAGATGTTGTTGAACTACAACTCCCATCGCCCCCAGCTAGCAAGGCCGGAGCTCAGGGATGATGGGAGTTGTAGTCCAACAACATCTGGGGACCCACAGGTAGAGAACCGCTGCTTTAGAGCCATCTTGCCCCCAAATGGCAACTAGGCATTCCATTTTGGTGGCTATAATCATGGTTTAAGGAGCCATTTGGCCCCTAGCTTATACATCTGAGTTTCTAACACTGCATTGGTGGAACTCACGTGCTACTTGTGGTCTTGCCATTTGCATCTGATTGGCTACTGTGAAAACAGGATGCACACCTGTAGTCCACCAATGCTGCCAGCCTGGGAGCTCCTCTGACCACCCCACCCTGTACCCCCAGTGAGTTCCAGGATTTCCATTCCATCCATCTCACACATTACTGCTGTTTGCCCCAATTTTCCTGTTAAATTTAGAAAAAGGGCACAGTGGAGACTGAGAGCGACCTGAAAAATAATCGCTCTCCCTGGTGCATTTCAGGATTCTTCCACCTCATTCTGCTACATGTGTAGTCAAGGCTCTGGTTCTATACTGAAGTGAAACTAAGGATACCCTCTAATGCCAGGCAAGACTAGTGGGGAAGTTCAAGGACCAGGTTTGCACTGAAGTAAATTAGACAGCCAGTTAATTGGTCCCAAAGCCAACGTAGCTGTCATGTTCACCAGAACCTTGCAAAGAAAATACCGTGGTACCTCAGGTTACATACGCTTCAGGTTACAGACTCCGCTAACCCAGAAATAGTGCTTCAGGTTAAGAACTTTGCTTCAGGATGAGAACAGAAATCGTGCTCTGGCGGCGCAGCAGCAGCAGGAGGCCCCATTAGCTAAAGTGGTGCTTCAGGTTAAGAACAGTTTCAGGTTAAGTACGGACCTCCGGAACGAATTAAGTACTTAAGCCGAGGTACACACATTTCCTGGCCACCAGATAGATAACTCCTTGTGCAACTGGCATCTCCATACAGAAGCTCAGTTGTGCAGAGGTTCTGTTTGTACAATTTAAACAGAAAGGAAGAATTGTACAGATGTGGCATAGCAAGGTACAGAGACTGTTCCTCTTACTCAGCATTCTGATTTTCTGCTCATCCCCGCTGGATATATGAAGCAGGGCTATCTGAAGCCATTTTTGTATTTTCACATCCTAATGGATGTTTCGGATCTTTTCAGAGCAGAACCCTGATAGCAGGGGTGGATAACCTTATGGTGCTCCAGATGTTGTTTGACTCTAGCTCTCTCATCAGCCCCAGATAGCATGGCCAAATGAGTATGTAGTCCAGCAGCATTATGTAGGGCTACAGGTTCGCCACTCCTGATTTATGATGCCCTTCGATATTGGGAGTAATGGATCTTCGAACAAAGCTCTTAATATTTCATTTCAGTCCAGAGGTGAATGTGCACCGCAAGGCATACAGAGTTCCTCCATGCACAGGCCTTCCATATTCATTTCAGTGCAAAAAAGTTGAAAACAAAGGCATACATGTATAAAAGTGAATTAGAAACAAGCTGGGGAGATGGGCTTGCATCTTCAGCCTGTTGCTAATCACAGGGTTGTTTAGAAGCACAGAATGAGAAAAGGGCTATGTAGCTATCTTTTGTTTGATCAAAATATCTGCTCACTGTTCATTAATTCTGAATTCCTAGTTTAATTTCCTGTTCCTCGAGTATTTGCCTTAGACACATCTCTTCTAATCCAAGCTATAACTGCTCTAAAAACTCAAACTCATAACTTGGAAGTGTGGGGAGGTTGCTATCATTTAAAGAAACAATAGTAAATATATGCATTATATTAAAAAAAAGTCATTTTTGGAAGGTGAGAATAAAGGAATTTCCTCCTCCACCCTCGCCGTTGCTAAGATGTAATCTAATATTGTCGAAAAGGCATAGGAGGGAGGGAGGAATAGAGAGGTCTCACTTATCCTTTGTGTTTTCAGTCTGAAGCTCCTAAGGTTACAATTCTTGCCAAAAGCATTAAAAAAAAACCAAAAAAAAACATGGTTATAGCTGAATGGTTGGGGATTTATTTTTTTAACCAAAAAATTGAATTGGATGGGCACACACTACTGTTAATTTTAGAGTATTTGGTTATTTATTTCATGCTCCAGTGCCAATTAAATATTATATTTGTGCTCTTTATGTCCATAATTTCATAAAATGGCATTTCGATAGAAATAATTAGCATTATGCATTTATTTCTTTTTTAAGATGTTTGACAGGGGTATCCCAATTACAGTTCAATTCTATGTCCTCATCTTAATGCCAAATTACACAGGATCCTGCAGAGAGTTCACCAAGGCCCAGGGTTCAAAATTAGCAGGGTGCCAAGCTCATTTTGCGCCTGAAGATTCTCCCATTTGCATGCACCTCAAAAAGTCTGGTTGCCATTATTATTTTTTTGTGGCTGGCTGGCACTCAAGGATTACTGAAATGTATGTGCTTTGAAGCCTCGAAGTATATGTTTAGGATAGACAATATGTTAAGGAGTTTAACAATAAAGAGTAGAGTGTTTTGAAAACTAAAGTACGGTACCAATATTTTTATTGTAAGCACCAAATTAAACATGTATTGAAAATTTCTGCTAAAAATGTGATATTAACAATGTGTCACTTATGTGAATCGTGTATTAGTTCATGCTTAACAAAACAATAAGTAAAAAGTGTTGCAAGGAAATTCTAAGTTATAAAATGACAAAAAAGGGAAAGATGTAAGTTAGGCAGAGCCAGTCCAAAACATTTTGCTGCCTGAGGCACACAAGATTCCCACCCTTGTACAGAAGCTGCCTGAACGGCCACCAAGTCTTTACCTCAACGATGGCTTTGGAAAAGTGTATCTGAGGGCAGCAAGCTCACTTAGAGGGTGCAGGAGATGCTCTAAGACCTTGCTGCTGCTCCTTCTCCCCACCACCCCACATATTCTCCTGGAGATGACTGCCTTGCTCTCCTGCCATTTGGTACTCAGTGAGGAACCACATAGCGCAGAGGTTTTCAACCTTTATGAGTCCACGGCTCCGTTGACCAACTACGTTCTTTCTGTAGATAGGTAGCCGTGTTGGTCTGCCATAGTCAAAATAAAAAAATTCATTCCAGTAGCACCTTAAAGACCAACTAAGTTAGTTCTTGGTATGAGCTTTCGTGTGCATGCACACTTGTATCTGAAGAAGTATGCATGCACACGAAAGCTCATACCAAGAACTAACTTAGTTGGTCTTTAAGGTGCTACTGGAAGGAATTTTTTTACGTTCTTTCTGTGGCACCCCTGTGAGGCTCAGGAGCCCTGTTGTGTCACCCTTTACCTGCAGAGCTGGCAGCCCCTCACCCTTTCTCTCCCCCCTCCCCTTGTGGAGTGTTCCCTCAGCCTCCTCTCCTCTCTCCTTGGGCCCTTGGGAGTCATCTTCACACAGCCCCACAGGGGCCTGGGACTTGTCTGTTCATTCCCAACAGCAAGGGCTGGCAGACTGGCTGGCTGGGCTTCCTTGCCTGCTTGTTTGCTTGCTTGCTTGCTTGCTCCGAAGCTTCCTCTGCTCCTGGCAACCAGCATCCCCTGGCCAGCCCCAGAGGCACCATTTGCCTGAGGAGCTTGTAGCCAGGGCTGCTGCTGCTGCAACAAATAGCCACACAATCCTTTGGGAGGCAGAGACGTGAGAGGGCATCAGAGGAAGGAGGGAAGGAAAGAGGGACAGAGGTCAGTGTTGCCCGCGTCACCCCTGACCATCATTCAAGGCACCCCAGGGGGCCACAGCACACTGGTTTAAAACCACTGACATAGTGTGTACAGTTGTGACTAGGTATGACATGTTGCTTGCACTGGATCCCCCCTGAAGCTGACTGACATGGCATCAGAGTGGCAGCTTCTAATGATAGAAGTTTGTGCTTAAATATATGTCTCTGAAGTTTGTTGTGTATTGCTTATCTTGGGTTAAAATCTGCACATTGCATTAGTGTAATTGTAATTTTATATGCTAATAGGTATACCTTTCTTTCTGCCATGCCTGATTTCAATTCTTCCATGCCTTGCTTCTCTTTTAGTTAACCTTCCTGTAATCTCCCTTTTTCCTGATACTTTACCAATCCATTAGAATTTGTTCACTTTTGTCCTACTGGGAATTACTTTGTGGAAGTTCATCAGATCTTCAGATCTTCACTTGGGAACCTTGCTTCTGATCTCAGTCCAATAAAGCATGATTTATTAGACTGAGAACACACAATTTGCTTTCTTCACCTTCTCACCTGAGGAACTGTGGTTCAACTCCCAACACCAAACCAGGCTATGCAATCCACTGGTTGATTCTGATATTCAGGCTTGTAAGAAGAAATTAAACTACAGTATAATTTCCTGCCTTTGATGAAACACAAAACAATATTTCATGTTGTTCACCTGCTAAACTGTGGCAGGTGAAATTTGGTAACTGTTTTGCAAAATTGAGCTGCCATGTGAGAAACATGGTTTTGTGTGTGTGTCTCAGTTCTCAGATTGCAAAATCCAATAGGAAAGCACCATTGCATGCCAACTTACATACAGCCAACATCAAATGGTAAGAGTTCTGAAACTTTCATGTAAAAGTTGCGTTATTCAAGAAGAGGAAAGTAACCCTTCGGCCTCTTCCACCGCATTAAGACAGGATTTCTGTTATCTTTTCAGCCCTGAATAGTGGTCCCCCAAGTCGTCTTTAATGAGGGTGGAGAAATCACTTTGCTACAATTAATTACCCACAGCCTCTGGACATACAGAAAAGCCAACTCACAACCACTAGAGAATTATGTTTAAAATTTGCCTTTTGTACTGCTTGAAATAAATAGTATATCATGGTTTTTGTCCAGGGGTGTGTCTGTTGTGACCCAAACAAATAAAACGCTTCCTCCATTTTGGGTGGGGTACCAAAGAAAGGTCCTCTGCAGATGCAGAATTAATGAGATGTTGTTGGTTTTGGGTGGTGGAGGGGTGGAACCGAATTAGAGGAAATGTGAGTGTTTCCTTGCAGTCTTGGATGATGACGACAGGAAGCAACTGTTTTGGTGACCAGATTGGATCATGTAACTCTATGTACAAGGAATCCGGTAGGAGAGGCTGAGAACATTCCACATCACAACAGTACAAGATCATGAGACCAACCACATCCCAACCTTTAGTCCAACTGGCTGAATAATTGAGTTATATAAATAAATGGTTAAGTTATCAATGCCTCTGATGCAAATGTTTAAAACGTATTTTTAAACCCTTTATTTTGTGCTAACTTTTGCTGAGTTTGGATTTCCCCCTTTTTAGAAAAGCTATCCATCTTAAAATAGCTCTCTATACATGCAGGGATTTTATATTGTTTTGTTTTGTTTCAAGAGGCGTATGTTTTTAAATGATAATGTTGCTGCCATTTATCAGGGTGGGTTTTTGTTTTTGTTTTAGCTTTCTGTACGCATTGTATTTTCATGACCTTGTGAGCTGCCTTGAGTCTGCTGTGCCCTAAAAGGCAGCCTATAAATGATTTTATAAATTATAGCCCCACCACAGTTACGCTGAGAGACAGCAGCAATTGGAGGAATTTCAAGAATTGGACAGCCAAGGACTCTGTAATTGGACATATTGAGACTTACGCATGCAGAGAAAAGGAAAATAATTAGAGCACCTCATTTGAAATCCTATGGAAAGATAGATAAGGCATTAACATGAAGAATAATAGCTAAAAATGCAGATTTTATCTTAATGATTAATATACCAACTGAAATGTAATTAGATGTTAATAAAAATATGAACCACAGCAATATAAGAACTAGACAGAAAACATTGATCAAGGAGTGTGGGAAACCACTTTGATTAAATTAAATTAAAAGGATAAATTAAAAGGAATTATTTTCATATTAATTGGAATCTGTATAATTGGCAAAACTGTAGTATTATTGAGTAAATATTGGGAAATTAATAAAAAAAATTAAAAATAGAAACAATTTTATAAAATAAATCACAGGTGTCTGCAATACTGTACGATCTGAGCAATTAGAGCCCACAACATTTTGTTAACAGAGTAGCATAGCGGAATTCCTTCATGGTTAAATCTTAACTTGATTTTCTATACCTACACTGACTTTTTTTAAAAAAATATATGGTTTTATATGTGTGCAGTCTAATCTATTAAGATGCATATGGTTCAGTTTTCTATAGACAACCAGGATTCTAAAGTTCCTTTAAAGTTTGCAGTGCTTTATGGAACCAGATGTGGCTTTCATCAGTTTAGCTAGTTGGTTCAGCATTTGTTTGTTTCTTCTGTAAATGCAGCAACTTCAATGGACAATGAAACGTTTTTGGTATAGAAAAATGCTAGCTAAGCTCAACTCACCTTACTAATTTTCAGAGGGTTAAGGAAAGTGTGAAATGCATCATAATGTGACATAATGTGGAATGAAAGCTGCTGGGGATATTCAGAACTTCATTTTGTCTTTGAAGTATGAACCCCAGCTTGACCTTCATCAGTGATGCAGTTCCAGGGGGAAAATCCTTTGCACTGGGAAATTGTATATATGCATCATGAAATTTTCTAGGTAATTCTAGAGGAATTATCTAAAGTAGCATATTTATTTCACTTGCATTTAGTAAACAAAGCTAAAACTTTGACACTGCCAAGCTTATCTAATATCGTACTTGCAGTTGGCATTTGTTCATTGTTACTAAGGAACTTAAAAAGCTGAAATTTTTCCACAGAAAGATAAAGCACTGGGGCGGGGGAATCCGCCCCCATATCGTTCACCCTCATATTCAGAGGAGAGAAAACTACGACATGGATTGTATATGTGAAACAAGTCCTCTTGAACACTACTACTTTGCTAATACAGTGCTAATTTTTTCGCTGATTTTAAATATACTGAATGAACTTAACTAGCTTAATCTTTTAAGTCCCAAATTCTGTCAAAAGATTCTTTATCGAATTAGATTTGGTGACTTTGAGAATATGCTAATTAAAAATCTGCGTAGGAATTGAAAGAGCAAATAATTCGGCTGGCAGCATTAAATGTGAAAGGCTGATCGAAAATTATGCTTGCCCTATGGAGATTTAAGCAGCCCACTCTGGTGAGGAGGAGGTCGCATACCAAAGACATAAGCTCAAGGGCAGTGGAAGAGGTTTAGAGTGCAGTTAATTTTGTCTACAGATATGGCACCAATTCTTTCGTTAGGGTAGAACTGGCTGGCTGTTAAGTAACCAATTTGTGGCTTAATTTGTGGCACATTGTTTATTTTCATAATTTATATCCCATCCTTTCAACAACCATTTCATGCTAACGTGTAGAGGCAGAACAAAAGATAACAGTGTTCAAAAGAACTAAAAGCTTTTTAAAAAAATAAAAATAAAATAATCATCATCATCATGACATGGGTAGCTCAGTTGGTTACAGCATGTTGCTGATAATGTCAAGGTTGCAAGATCGATCCCCACATGGGACAGTTGCATATTCCGGCACTGCAGCGGGTTGGATTAGATCAGGGTTACCCCAAACTTGGGTCTCCAGCTGTTTTTTGGACTACAGTTCCCATCCTCCATTACTACTGGGATGATGGGAGTTGTAGTTCAAGAACAGCTGGAGACTCAAGTTTGGGAAACCGTAGACTAGATGATTCTCAGGATCCACTGCAACTCTGCAGTTCTTTGATTCTATGAATCTAATTTAGAACAAAATCAGAAAGCTGTTTAAAAGTTCAGAAATTTTGAAAGTTCTTCAAAAGTTTAAGAAGCATGCCTGTTAAGGCAATTGGTTCATCTTCTTACCCACTGCTGTCTGCTCTGGCTGACAGAAGTTTTCCAGGGTCTCAGTCAAGAGCAGGGGTCAGCAAACTTTTTCAGCAGGGGGCCGGTCCACTGTCCCTCAGACCTTGTGGGGGGCCGGACTATATTTTGAAGAAAAATAATAATGAACGAATTCCTATACCCCACAAATAACCCAGAGATGCATTTTAAATAAAAGGACACATTCTACTCATGTAAAAACACGCTGATTCCTGGATTGTCCACAGGCCGGATTTAGAAGGCAGTTGGGCCAGATCTGGCCCCCGGGCCTTAGTTTGCCTATGGTCAAGGGCATTCCCAGTCATGCTACATGAGTTGCTTTTAAATCAGATGCTAGGGAATGAACATGGAACCTTCTCTGTGCATGTTATGCGCTCTGCCACTGACTTGTGGTCCCTGTAGTGGCCTTCCATTGCTCAGAGAGGGGGGGATTTTTCTGTAAATGTAATTAATAAAGGTAAAGGTAAAGGTACCCCTGCCTGAACGGCCCAGTCTTGACAGACTCTGGGGTTTGTGCGCCCATCTCACATCTATAGGCCGGGGGCCAGCGCTGTCCGGAGACACTTCCGGGTCACGTGGCCAGCGTGACAAGCTGCATCTGGCGAGCCAGCGCAGCACACGGAACGCCGTTTACCTTCCCGCTGGTAAGCGGTACCTATTTATCTACTTGCACCCGGGGGTGCTTTCGAACTGCTAGGTTGGCAGGCGCTGGGACCGAGCAGCGGGAGCGCACCCCGCCGCGGGGATTCGAACCGCCGACCTTTCAATCGGCAAGCCCTAGGCGCTGAGGCTTTTACCCACAGCGCCACCCGCGTCCCCAAAAATGTAATTAATACCTTAGCGGAAATACATTGTGATCTCATGAGACACAGATAATTCAAACAATTTTTATTGCTAGTAATCAAACCTTAGCATACAGAAATGTTGCTGAGATCCATGGAATTTTAACATGGAGCTACTGGGGTTTTCTTGGGACTCAGCTACATGGGCAAAGAAAAAAATGCTTTCTATGTGTTGTTTATGCATTCTACTACTCCGACACCAGATGGCGCTGTGGAGTTCCCTTCTGGCTAACCCGATTTCTCACACAAAAGTTTGGCAATGTGTGTTAACTGAAACACTTCTTTGATGTGTCTAGAGATCCAGCCCTGGTGTGGTGTGGAGAACAACTGTAATTGTAGGCATGGTCTTAGTTCTTCCCTCCCTTGACGTGTGGCCTTCCGACCTTTCTAACACTACCATATAACCATTTCTTGTTAATATCGCTCCTGGCATTTACCTTTTAAACTTAAATTTTCAGTGTGACATTTTGCTTTTCTTCAGCTCTAATCTTTAGTTCCTGCTGCTTCACCTGGAAATTCCTATGTTCACTTGTCTGCAGCTCTGCCTCCAACTTATGCTGCAGAAAATGTCAAGAGAGCAGGTGGAACTAGCAAATACCATTGCCTCTCTATGCAGAGGAGAATAAAATGCTAAATGGTTCTATACATGAAATGTTTGCTTTGCAACTGTCTCCCGCCATCTGGCATCAGATTTGAGATATTCAATAAGCTACTTGCATTATTATTCTACCACAAGTTCTTGCTCCAGGCTACGCGAGAAATGACATTCCAAATGAACCCGTATGTGTATGGCTGCCATGCTCTCCTACATGAGCACCAGTGTGTATGGCCAATAGTCAGGGATGATGGGAGTTGTAGTCTAGCATCTTATGGTAAACAAAGGTAAAGGACCCCTGGATGGTTAAGTCCAGTCAAAGGCGACTATGGGGTTGCAGCGCTCATCTCGCTTTCAAGCCAAGGGAGCCAGCATTTGTCCACAGACAGCTTTCCGGGTCATGTGGCCAGCATGACTAAACCGCTTCTGGCTCAACAGAACACTGTGATGGAAACCAGTGCGCACAGAAATGCTGTTTAACTTCCCGCCACAGCAATACCTATTTATCTGCTTGCACTGGCGTGCTTTCGAACTGCTAGGTTGGCAAGAGCTGGGACAGAGCTCACCCTATTGTGCGGATTCGAACCGCCAACCTTCTGATCGGCAAGCCCAAGAGGCTCAGTGGTTTAGACCACAGTGCCACCCGCATCTTATGGAGGGCCACAGCTTCCCCACACTTGCTCTACAAGAGGCTTATAATGCACCCTTTGGAAAGTACTGATCTACTCAGTACTTGCATTTTGTCAAACTTTCAAAGGAATGGATTGAGGATTGCAAACCTAAAGTGATCTTAAATTAGAATCAGAACCACATCTAAGGTGGAGCTGATATAAAGACAGCTTGTTTCATAATACCATAGGGAAAGTTATTGTGTGTACACAATAGTCAGCATCTGCATCAAAACACTGTAATACAGTGGTACCTTGGGTTACATACGCTTCAGGTTACAGACTCCGCTAACCCAGAAATATTACCTCGGGTTAAGAACTTTGTTTCAGGATGAGAACAGAAATTGTGCAGTGGATGCGCAGCAGCAGCAGGAGGCCCCATTAGCTAAAGTGGTGCTTCAGGTTAAGAAAAGTTTCAGGTTAAGAACAGACCTTCAGAACAAATTAAGTTCTTAACCCGAGGTACCACTGTATATAAATAGCTGAGCTACATTGAGTTACTGTCAAACTGTCAAAACATGGGGTGTTTGTAATATTGGTGTTTCTCCCCAGGTTTACACATCTTTTATACCGTTCATCATCTTTAAGGAATCTAGACCCATTTAAAGTTGCAAAATCCCTATTGACGCAAAAAGTGGGACAATCATGATCTTACAGGACAGGCGGCAGGATTATTTCGAAAGAAAATAATCTCTGAATGATGACAATAGCCAAAATAAATTTAAGTGGAAAAAAGATATCTTAATGTGTTTATATGACCTTAAGGTATTTATTTGACTCTTACATGAGTTGTACAGCCCATCCCCTTTCTTGACTGGAAATGCATAATGATACTCTGGTAAAGCTCTCCTGTAATAAATATAGGTTAGAGGTCAGTTTCTAACCATCAGAAGAGTGAAACTCTGAAACACTTTCAAATAATGGAGCATGTGTTTTAATTTGATGGCACAGTGTTGGTTTTGTAGGCCATAACTTATTAGAGAAAGACATGGCTGGAGGGGTGGATAAGTTATGGCATGGATTGTCCTTTTAAAGAGCTGAGAACAGTTAATATTCCTTTTTGTAGGTGTGTAAATGCTTGGGTCAGAATTCTTTTCTGCCAGGATGTTAGCCCTCTTCAGGCATTCAGCTAGATTAAAAAGGTAAAGGGACCCCTGACCATTAGGTCCAGTCGTGACCGACTCTGGGGTTGAGGTGCTCATCTCGCTTTATTGGCCGAGGGAGCCGGCATACAGCTTCCGGGTCATGTGGCCAGCATGACTAAGCCACTTCTGGCAAACCAGAGCAGAGCACGGGAACGCTGTTTACCTTCCCGCCGGAGCGGTACCTATTTATCTGCTTGCACTTTGACATGCTTTCGAACTGCTAGGTTGGCAGGAGCAGGGACTGAGCAACGGGAGCTCACCCCGTCGCGGGGATTCAAACCGCCAACCTTCTGATCAGCAAGTCCTAGGCTCTGTAGTTTAACCCACAGCGCCACCCACGTCCCATTCAGCCAGATTACTTAAGGGTAAATATACCCTTATAGAGGGATGGGAGCACTCAAGTCATCCCTGCCCCAATGGCACTGAACATGTTCCCTCCGCTCTCTTTTCATTCTCATATATATATATATATATATATAAAATTTCTATTTCAAATTCTCATCTGTTCCCACTCCCTCCAATACAATTCCTTTATCATTTTTCTTCTACTACACCTATCTCAAACCCTGCCCATGATTTCATTTGTTTTAAGTTCTATGCCAAGTAGTCCAAAAAGGGGCCTCCATTCTTCCACAAACAGTTCATCCTTTTTGCGTGCTGAGGTCCCCCCAAACACCCCTACCCCAATAACTCACACATCACTCATAAATTTTTGTTTAAGGTTTTTGGCATAATTTTGGCCACAACTTTATTAAACATACAAATTGTGAGTGGTTGCTTAGGCATTGGTTATGACTATCTGTCCCCCGTCCCCCGCCTTGGGGGACAGCACTGACTCCCGGATTCCAGCAAAAGCCAGTGTGGAGGAACAAGAACAGGGATAACTGGAGCTGCGGCACAGACCCTCAGCTTCTCCCCGCATGCTCCCAGGGGCTTACACGGCCTAAACCCGATTCCAGGGGTTTGGATGAAAGAATGGTAAGCCCCTGAATTCCTTTAAGGGAATTCCCGTGCAGCAGCAGCATTGGAGGGGCAGGCACAGCCAATCCATACCCCTCCACCAACCAATTTAAACCAATGCCTAACCGCCAACCTTACAAGTTGTGACGATTTGCTACGTAGTAGGCAAAAACCAAATGGCACACACTAATCAGCCAAATGGAAAAATTCCTACCAGGCCCCCGCACCAAGGCGGACGACCCCATGACAGGCATAGCAAGGTCAAAGCACAGGCCCAAACAAGGGAGGGCGTGCGGGTGATCCGGTGCCTACAGCGAAAGAGAAAGCAGCTTGCTGTGAACCTTGTTTAAATAACCTCTGTTAGCACCCCCAAATTGGCAACATCAAATTTTCCCCAGCAACACCAACCACCAATCCAAGCCAGGCCCCTTCAATCTATCCTGCCTGGCAACTACGGGGTGCTTTGCCTGGCCCCATCCTCAACACGTGCTCTCCTTTAGTGAGAACACGCTTTATCACTTTATATTGCTGTCAGCATTGCTGTTTCTGCATAGTCTGTAACTTTTAAAACATGTTCCCTCCACCTGCGACCTTCATGTGTTAAGCAGAGAAGTCTGAAGGGGGTTTGTAAGCTGGTTTCCTGACATTGTAAGGGTGATTTTAAGCACATTTAGGCGAACACCCTTGCAAAACCTCATCAGGCCTTTGTGCTAAACATGAGAAGATTGAGGGTGGAGGAGGCACTAATGGCGAGTTTGGAGTTATTGCTGACAGGCCTACCCCCATCCCTCTCCAAACTTTTGCCCTCGTGTGTCCGAGCTGAATGCCTGAAGTGAATTACTGAGAATCCTTGATCTGCAATAGTAGTCTCAGGTTTCTGCTAGAAATTATACAAGTGCCTTTCTCTGAACATTTCTTTCGTGTGTGCATATCCTCCAACATTTTTCCAATGATGTCGATTATGGTGGTTTTACTATTTATACTTCACCCATCTGACTGGGTTGCCCCACTCTGGGTAGCTTCCAACATATATAAAAACATAATAAAACTTTAAACTTTTTTAAAAAAACCTTCCCTATACAGTCATACCTCGAGTTGAATGGGCTTCGGGTTGAGAGCATTTAAGTTGCGCTCCGCAGCAACCCAGAAGTAATGGAGCATGTTACTTTCAGATTTCGCTGCTTGCGCATGTGCAGACGCTCAAAATGACATCACGCTCATGCGCGGAAGCGGCGAAATGCGACCCACGCTTGCACAGACGCGCTGTCGCGTTTTGCATTCCGTTCGGGATGCGAACGGGGCTCCAGAACGAATCCCGTTCACATCCCGAGGTACCGCTGTACAGGGTTGCCTTCAGGTAGCTCGGGGGTCGGACAGCTCCATACCCTCCCAACATTTCTCCCATGAAAATAGGAAAAGTGGGACATTCTGGGATCAGATGAGAAACCGGGACTGCTGCTGTAAATCCGGGACTGTCGCTGGAAAATAGGGACACTTGGAGGGTCTGTGTTTGTGGCTGGACCGTGAGGCAGAATGCCAGCCTATTGGCATCTGTGGGTACACCTGCGGGTAAACTGTCCTAATGTAGCTAAAGATGGTTTTCATCATGGCTATCTTGGCAGCAGGTAAGATCCATGCAGGTGTGTCCATGATTGTAGCTTGTGGCTAGAATCTTGTGCACAGTAACATGTACTCAAGTATTCATTGAGGTCTGTGAGATAATATTTCAGCATATGTAGATGGGTTTAGGATTGCAAGCCTAACAGGCAGAGATGATGGGAGTGTGCTTAAGTTTAGAGAGTTTGAGAAGGATATCCCCCCCCCCTTTTTTTTTTTTTTGAAGGGGAAGAGAAATCCCTAGTTGGGATTACGTGCTGAGAAATGTGTTCATACTGCAAGGTTTATCTTGTTTTGATGATATTTCACTTGAATCTCTCCTTAGAAACCAACAGAGCACTTCCTCTCTGGCTCAGCAGAGCTATTCTTAAACAATGCTAATCAACAAGTGGCAGGATTTTCCTCATAAACACATCTTCTAGGAGGTAAAGTCAGGGCACTTCGGCTACACAGCACAGATTCCAGCTGTAAAGAATTGTTGTGATTCTTTCCCCCCTCACAGGTTTGCTTTCAAGATATACATTTGCAATAGTTCAAGTATTCGGCCTAAATGATCAAAGTGCAACATGTTTTAATTGTGCACTTCTTTTTTAAAATTGAAGTGTGTATGTGGCAAACATATGCATCCCATAGTTCATCTGCTCAGTTTTGGCTTCCTGCTGTGTCTTCCTGTCGGCTGGCTTTGCTTCCACATAATGTGTGAAATGGCCCTCAAAAATATGTGATTGATTAGTTGCTTTGGGAAATGAAGAAGCAAGAGCTGACATCTGGCATTTTCCTTTCAAGACTCTCAGCATAGATGCTTTTGGAATCTTGAGTCTCCAGTAAACTGAATGCCCACCAATGTGTGACCTGGGCTGGGCTGCTAGGGTGGGGTAAGCAAAGTCCTGGTGCAATTGCCACACGGCCTAAATGATTGTGGCAGACCTGCCTGTTGCCCTAATGTCTGACTGGCGAGTGCAAGAAAACAAGCACACATAATAAATGATGTAACGAATGCCAGCCCTAGCTATGGAGCTGTTAAGGGAATTATTCCATTACTGGATCCCCAGGCTGCTGTTAATGCCACTAATACTCCCATCCATGAAAATAGCCCTTATCTTAAGTCACAATCTTTGGCTGTAGCAGCAGCAGCTGTTGTCAATCCTAATTGAAGTTGCTGGCGAAGCAGAAGCAATGGAGAGTTGAATGGTTACAATGCCTGGAGCCATGATTTAAATACACAGTTCTCTGGTGGTTGGGGGATGCTGTGAGCCTGCTCAAACTGCACCCTTTAGTTGCTCCTTAAAACATGAAATCTGGCACAAGGGAACACCGGCACTCGATAGCAAATTGATTCTGAACATGCATCTGTTATTGTACTCCTAGTCTGGACACACTGCATGGAACTAAGTGTCATGAATGCAGTTCTGCTCTTCATAGCAGCCCCAGTCAATAAGGAACTGCGCAGCTCATTCTGAATTTCAAGCAGGGTTTTTATACCTGTTTGTATGTTAACCTGTCTCCCTGACATGCTACTATTTTGCTTTAAGGGAATGTCCCCTCTCCCCCATCCCTTTTGCTTTCAAATGTGCAACACTGCCCACACAACTTGAAAAGGTATAGTCCAGGGAAAGCAATGCCACTTTATTCTAGTGAATGTATAGACTGGCTCTGAATGCATGCAATAAAAACTTGCTGTAAAACATTGCCAAGGGGGGGGGGGGCAGGGAGAAGGAGATGTTGTTGGACTACAGCTCACACCATCTCTAACCATTGGCCATGCTGGCTAGGACTGGTGGGCGTTAAACTTCATCTGCCAAACTACTGGTTCCCCTCCATTGATTTAGGAGGTGGGTGTTGTTGTTTAGTGCTTAGATTAATTGATTTTATTTACACTGTACCTTGAACCATCCAGGCAACTTCATCATGTGTGCTGTATGTTCTTTGTTGTTGTACACTATATATTTTATATATGGAGTGTGTTAGTGTTCAGAGGGGCAATCGGTAACGGATTATCTTCTTAAAGTGCAGGACATACGGAAGTATATGACCAGGGGTCAGCAAACTTTTTCAGCAGGGGGCCGGTCCACTGTCCCTCAGACCTTGTGGGGAGCCGGACTATATTTTGAAAGAAAAAAATGAACAAATTCCTTTGCCCCACAAATAACCCAGAGATGCATTTTAAATAAAAGGACACATTCTACTCATGTAAAAATGCGCTGATTCTCAGACCGCCTGTGATCCGGATTTTGAAGGCAATTGTGCCGGATGTGGCCCCCAGGCCTTAGTTTCCCTACCCATGTACCGTATATGACCATAATGTTCCCAGTATTCCTATGATCTTAAGCATTGCATTTTTTATTTTGATGTTCTGGCTCCCAATCGCATAGGAGCCTGGGTATGAAAATATGTGCATGTTTGAATTTCAGTGCTCATAGAAAGATTGGCGAATGTGCTTACTTGTATTAACCCATCTGTGTCCTGTTTATTTCAGGTTTTAGATTGTTTGAGATTTGCCCTAGAGAAGACAAACTGGGGTTTGTGTGTGTGTGTGTTTATTTCTTTGCACTGCCATTTAGTGCCAAGGAAATGAGCTCCAGGAATTTGGCTCAGGCAAAAGCTCTGGTAACTGTATCCAGGGCAAACGGTAGCACAAGCTGGTGCTTAATCATTCATTCATTAGTGCTGAGTACTTTGTGCCTGAAAGACAGATAGAGGGTAAGAAATGGTGTCAGTCTGTCTCAGAGGAGCACGCTGAAGATGAATTGGACAAGGGGAATGTCACTTTCTTGCATTTATCTTGTGCTGCTTCCTTAGCGTACAGCTGCTACTCCCATCAGCTTGGGAGAAAATAGTAGCATTCTGACTTGCCTTTCTGAAAGCTCTCAGTTGTCTTTTTAAAAAAAAAGTTAATACGGTGTTTTCAGAATTTGCAATAAATAATAATAATAATGAACAGGAACCGACACAGTTCCACCTCAGCTAGAGCACTAATATTGTTCTCTGCCATGTGTACTTATGTACTTTATACAGTGGTACCTCGGGTTACATACGCTTCAGGTTACATACACTTCAGGTTACAGACTCTGCTAACCCAGAAATAGTGCTTCAGGCTAAGAACTTTGCTTCAGGATAAGAACAAAAATCGGGCTCCGGCGGCGCAGCAGCAGCAGGAGGCCCCATTAGCTAAAGTGATGCTTCAGGTTAAGAACAGTTTCAGGTTAAGAACGGACCTCCAGAACAAATTAAGTACTTAACTTGAGGTACCACTGTATACTAAAGGCCTTAAATAGCTCAGGGACTGCAATACCTCGAATCAGCGCTTCTCCCCATATGAACAGACCAGGGCCCTGTGATCATCATCTGAAGCTCTTCTTCCTCCATGAGAGGTCTGGAGGGTGGCAACATGAAAAGGGGCCTTTTTGTGGTGGCTCCTCCCTGCTTGTAGAGGCTTCCCTGGCACCTTCATTACATGTCTTTAGGCATCCCAGGTCTTTGGCTAATTAAATAATTTATGACCTTTAAGGGGAGGGGAGTATTGTTCTTTTGTTTGTTATTGGGGTATGTATTTTTCTATCATAAACTTTGGGTGAAGGGCGGTTTAGAAATTTAATAAATAATAACAGTGCTTTAGAGCAGTGTTTCCCAAACTTGGGTCTCCAGCCGGTTTTGGACTACAATTCCCATCATCCCTAGCTCGCAGGACCAGTGGTCAGGGATGATAGGAACTGTAGTCCAAAAACAGCTGGAGACGCTGTTTTAGAGAAAGGGCGGCAGCTCAGGGGTGGAGCTTCTTCTGTGCATCTAAGAAGGTTCCAGGTCAATTCCTGGCATCTCCAGGTAGGGCTTGGAATGTCCCCATATGTAACTGGTGAGTTGTTGTCGGCCGGTGTAGACAATACTGGGCCACATTGATCAATGTTCTGACTTAAAACTTGTCAACTATAAGCATACGATTTTTTCCTCTTGTCTTTGACTTGCCAGTGGATTGTCCTTTCAACACTGTGAGTATTTCCCTGGGCCCATATCTCCTTAATACAAAATTATTTTGGTGCCCCAAAAGAACTCCCCCACCCACCCACCCATAGCATAAATTTCATTTGGCATACCATGGCAGACTCTTGAGTCACTGGGTTTCATACGTTTAGCAGGGTCAAGATGGGAAACCACCAGGTTACTGGTGATTTAGAGTCCAGCAACTCTCTATTCTTCACGAAAATTACAGATAGCGTGTTGGTTTATTGGGGAGAACAATCTCAAAGTAACAGTAGGGAAATACCTTTCTAACAGTTGGTCTAATTATGTTGCACTAAGGGCTATTGGGGGAAAAAGAAGTTATTTATAGGCAATATTGGACTAAGTACATAGATAAAAAGCTGTTGTTCAATATGGTACGTGTTTCTCATTTATAGGCATGCGCGCGCACACACACAGTTTGATAAAATGTGATTAGCAGAGATGTGATATTTATTTAACCTAGTACTCTTTCACGTAGTATTTTTGGGTAGCAGATGGTGAAAGCAGTAAGAGTCTCTCTGACCAATATTTAATCTCCCCTCCCCCAAAAAACAAAAACAAAAAAGCAGTGAAATCTAACTTTATCTATGGCTCTGTCTGTGTGTGTTGCAGTTCTCCGCAAGTGCAGAATGTAATTCTGAACATAGAAATTACTCTCCTTATCTAAGTTTTCATTTATTGTTATTTTTTTAAAAAAAGTTTTAAAAACAAATTTAAAAACAAGCCCTCCTCATTGCAGAGTACATAGCGACTGATTTCTTCTCGCAAGCCACACCATTTCCCAAATAAGATTGGTAGTGGATCAGGGCCCCTCTTAGCTCCTTGTCCTTCCCAAAGAGTAGCAGAAGAAATTGTGTTAAGTTTACCAATACAGGTAATGGAATTCAGCTTGGTGCAGTATTTAGGTTTCTTTGGCACAGATTTTTATATGCACATCCCTCGCTTCATTTCTCAGTCTGTTTGCAGTTCTGTTATGGTAACTACTGCTTGTAATCTGCCCTTCATTTCATACTGTGGCCCAGCTTAATACACACATGGCACGGATGCTACATGGAATAATAATGCTTCCCAAATCAGGTTGGGCAAAATACAGACATCTGCTGTTGTGTAACCAACTGAGCTGAATTTTGCTTCACCCATACTCATATGGGTACTGCTGCTCCTATTTTTATTGTAATTTGCTATTGCTCTGTTTTTCATGATGATGTGCTAAGTATAAAAATATTACAGCGCCGGAACAAAGTGTATGGCTCATTGCTACTTTATCACAGGAGCGCCATATGTTGGTTGCATTCCAAATTGTGTCACTGTGGTGGAACTTCTGAATCTTCGAATTGCCTGCACTTGTTCCTGTTTTAATTCTGGTTTCCCTGGGATATCTGGAACGGTTGCTGGATTGTCCAGCTGTAGTGAAATATGATCCAATGGAAAATACAAACTCGACCGACAGTTCTAGTGATAAGCTCACAGCAGTAAACTAGGTAGCCAAGTGAAAATGTGTGAGAAGAAGAGTTCTAAAGATTAGTTCTGGGAACGCTGAAGCGAAAAACACATTTTTGTCTGTCTTTCTCTCATTCTCTCTTCTAGTTTTAATATACAGTATGTTCGGTAATAAGTTACATCTAGGACCCACCTATCTGCGTGGCATCTGCTTTCCTTTGGTGCTGCCCCAGCTGATTAGAAGCACACACACAATGTGGTTGCAGCACCAACAAGAGTTTTACCATTGGCACATGCAAATAGCACCATAAGAGAGAAGCTGCCAAGGATTGTGTAAAGAATTATAGTTGTATGATATTGCCAACCTTCAAAACAGGAGGAGGGGAAGTGGATCTGGCTGGAGGACTTCCTCCTTAATTCCCACCCACCCACCTCGCCTTGGCAAGACCATCTTTGACAATTCAAAGTTCACAAGAGCTTGCTGTAATCCCTGAACAGTGCTGCCAGTGTCTTTGTCCCATTGGCTTCAGTAGGGATTTGCTGATGAGGAGCTCCTTTGTGTAGCCAATCCCAGTGGGGCCAATATCGTTCAGCCCTGCTTCCAAAGGAACAATTGGGAACTCACTTTCAGTAGCCATTGTTCCTTTGTAGCCATGTCCTTCCCTGTTGCACACCTGACATCACAGATGGCATCAGCTGTGGGGTAGGGGTGTTTGGTTTGGGGAAATGACCTTGTGGACCAAATTGAGACCTGTGCCAGGATTAGTTAGGCCCACTAGCCAGAAGTTCTGTGCCTTGAATTTACTTGCTCTACACTAACACATTTTTGCTCTGTATTTGGCAGAGAACGCTATATTTGGTAAAAGTGGGAAAATACCATACAGAAAAGCCATAATGAACTCTGAGAACAGTTGCTTGTCTTAGCAAGGTCTCAGGTACTTTCACCCGCCCTACTTAAATTAGTTTTGCAGTACTTTTGTTTATGCAGATTTTAAGTAACAAGTGTGGTAGGGTTTGATAACAATGTCGCTTAAGAATTCCAGCTTTGAAACAGCTGGGGAAGACACTTCCTTAAATAACCAATCCACATATCAAATCAGTTACCCAAATGACTGGTTTTGGCATAATTGACTTTTAGGATCAAGCCTTAAAGTCACCACCGTGTTTACGTGCTGCTTTCTAATTGAAGGTTTTCTTTAGAGATACGCTAGTCGTTATTTAGGAAGGGTTGTAGCTGAAATGGCTTGTTATGTGAAGCATTAATAATAAAAGTGTGTGCTCTCTTTTCAACATCAGTTGTTTGTAGTCCAAGGCAGGAAGTGGAAAAGGAAAGGCTCTGCCTAAGAAAAATATCCAGTTGTTGATAAGGTCTTGTTCTTTATGACTTCATACATTCATAGAAATGCCGTTGAAAGAGCTACACTTGTACACAGCTGTTGTGAGGGGCGTTTGGCAAGTTTCCCTCCCCTCTCCTTTTTGGGTTTTGTTCTTAAAGCTAGGCTTAAAACTCATGGGCCCCAGACATTATTATAAGTAGCGTTTGCAGAGATGTTCTTTTTATATATGTGAAGCTAGTTTCCTTTTCCATGTTGTTTGTTCTCTTTTGGAGTATATCGACTGCTATGTTTATTTCTCAATCATCTTGAACATTTGGGAAAAGAAGGGCATAAATGTTTTAAATAAGAGTGAGGTTTATAATTGGATGGTTTTGAGGCGTGCTTTATAAGAAATCTATCAACACTATAGGCGTTTTTAAATATGGGAGGGTTTTGTTTTTGTTTTTTAAAGGAAGAAGAAGAAGAAGAGTTTGGATTTGATATCCCGCCTTTCACTCCCCTTCAGGAGTCTCAAAGCGGCTAACAATCTCCTTTCCCTTCCTCCCCCACAACAAACACTCTGTGAGGTGAGTGGGGCTGAGAGACTTCAAAGAAGTGTGACTGGCCCAAGGTCACCCAGCAGCTGCATGTGGAGGAGCGGAGACGCGAACCCGGTTACCCAGATTACGTGACTACTGCTCAAGGGCATATTAATGGGTGGGGCCTATTTTCCAGATGGCTTATATCCCCTTACAGTGGTACCTCGGGTTACAGACGCTTCAGGTTACAGACTCCGCTAACCCAGAAATAGTATCTCAGGTTAAGAACTTTGCTTCAGGATGAGAACAGAAATCATGCGGCAGTGGGAGGCCCCATTAGCTAAAGTGGTACCTCAGGTTAAGAACAGTTTCAGGTTAAGAACGGACCTCCGGAATGAATTAAGTTCTTAACCCGAGGTACCACTGTATAAGGGAGAGTGCAGCCCAAATGGATGGGTATACCAACCAGCATGCTAAATGCTTATAATTCATAGAATCATAGATTAGGAAGGGATCCTGAGGATAATCTAGTCCAACCCACTGCGATGTAGGAATATGCAGTTGTCCCATATGGGGATCGAACCTGCAACCTTGGCATTATCAGTTGCTCTAAGCAACTGAGCTATTGCTTGTCAAAACCTAGGCCATTTAGAGCAAATCTTCCTTTCTTAAAAGTTAAAGAACAAAGTGTCTCATCCTAAAGACCAACAGATTTATTGTGGCATAAACGTTTGTGGGCTGGCACCCTTGTCTTCAATGTTATTTGCTAAAGGGTGTCACAATATGGTTTGCATTTCCAGGGACAACAAACATGTTCCTTCAGCAGTTAGAGGAGTGTGAATACAGAGAAGAACACTGAACTAAAAATGCCTTTACAGACCCAGCATGGTTTTTTTAATCGTTCACTGGCAAAACGTTCAGCTACTATAAACTGGCACATATTGAGGCTTCCTTACAGCTGTCCATGCATACCTAATTGCTTGGCAAAGACTGGCAAATCCGCAGAATGGAGAAAAATGGCAAGTGTTCCATGAAGCAGCGCTGAATAAACAGATATGTTATGGGGTTTACTCATGCTCCTCTGCGTACATTCATATGTATCTGTAGAGGCTATCTTATTCAGAGGCACAAAGACAGGCACCGGTTCCTCTATGCCATTAATCCCAAATTTACAAATTTCATAGGAAGAACGATGAACTGTTTTCTACTCATCTATCTGCACAGAGAATCAGTGCACATTATGTTTCTCCACAACCGCTGGCTTGGCATCTGTAGCTTTGCATTCTGGTAAAGGAGGGTCACCATGTTTTGAGCTGTTTGGGCAATGGAAGTTAAGCAGTGTGCACCCCAGATAACAAAGCATGTTTTGGCTGAAACCCTAATCCAGGGGTCAGCAGACTTTTTCAGCAGGGGGCTGGTTCACTGTCCCTCAGACCTTGTGTGGGACTGGGCTATATTTTGAAGGAAAGAAAATGAATGAATTCTTATGCCCCACAAATAACCCAGAGATGTATTTTAAATAAAAGCACACATTCTACTCATGTAAAAACACGCTGATTCCCAGACCGTCTGCGGGCCGGATTTAGAAGGCAATTGGGCTGGATCCAGCCCCTGGGACTTAGTTTGCCTTTTTTTAAAAAAAGAAAAAGGTAAAGGACCCCTGACAGTTAAGTCCAGTTGCGAACAACTCTGGGGTTGCGGCGCTCATCTCACTTTACTGGCCGAGGGAGCCCAATGTTTGTCCACAGACATTTTTTCCAGGTCATGTGGCCAGTAGTTTGCCTACCCATGCCCTAATCTTATAAATTAACTCAGTGGAATACTTGGTCTTGTTCCACCAGCGTAGTACAGTGCCTTTGTCTGCTGTTGGCATTTCAGAATCCAAATAATTGAATTGGTCACCAGTAAAAGGCGGAGCTAATGCAGGAAGCTAAGTGCTGTTGTTAGGAAGCCTTGATCTTTATGGGTAAATGGATCACCAAGAGAATGGTTGCTGCAGCCCCTCCAAGCAACACTGAATCTTCCAGCATTTCAAAGTCTCAAAACACATCAGGGTATAATCGGCAGATTTGCCAAAAGGATGAAATACATTGCAATTATCAGTTAAGTGTGTTCATCCCTGAGGTCTGATAGGGAATAACTACTAAACTTGTGACTGTTACCCTAAATAAATAGCGAAGCTCAGTAGTTATGGGTTGACTGGAAGAAGGAAGCAGATGCGAGATACCACTGCAGAATGCTAGCATTGATATGCCCCTTAAAATTTAAGATTTCCCTTCAGGCATTTTGCATAATAATAATCTAAATTTGCAGAACCACAAGATATGCATGTGCTTTTTTTCTGGGTGTGTGCTAAATGCAGTTTTGAGTGCTGCTTGTGATGAATCCCCTCTGTTGTTCTAAGCTTCTACACAGACTTTTGCTCAGAATGATAATCCTGTACTGTTTACGATTTTTTGCTGAGAGAAGAAAAGTGCAAGATTCCAAACAATATTTATTACTGTGCATTTGGGGTTTAATTCCCTTCAAATAGGATAGGAATCTGTTGGGCAGCTCATTGTTGAATCGGAGTGCAACCAATGTTGGACACACCTGTAATATGTACAGTAAAATTGCTCTAACCATTGAGGCCCAGTGCAGAGAGAATTGATTTGGATGTAACTGTCCAAAGTACCGTATTTTTCGCCCTATAGGACGCACTTTTTCCCCTCCAAAAATGAAGGGGAAATATGTGTGCGTCCTATGGGGCGAATGCAGGCTTTCGCTGAAGCCTGGAAAGCGAGAGCGGTAGGTGCGCACCGACCCCTCTCGCTCTCCAGGCTTCGCGAACCTCTCTGCAAGCAGTGGGAGCGCTCCCGCTGCTTGGGGAGAGTTGCCTGCATCCCGAAGCCTGCGCACGCTGAGATCAGCACGTCCAGGCTTCACGGACCTCTCCGCAAGCAGCGGGAACGCTCCCGCTGCTTGGGGAGAGTTGCCGGCATCCCGAAGCCTACACGCGCTTATCTCAGCGCGTCCAGGCTTCACGGACCTCTTGGCAAGCAGCGGGAACGCTCCCGCTGCTTGGGGAGAGTTGCCGGCATCCCGAAGCCTGCGCGCGCTGAGATCAGCGCGTCCAGGCTTCGCGGACCTCTCCGCAAGCAGCGGGAGCCACCACTGGGCTCCCACGGCTTGCAGAGAGCTGCCTGTTTGGGGGCTGGGGTCGGGGGAAGCTCGGGCTGCCCCAGCCCTGCGCCTGGGGGAAAAATAATTTTTCCCCCTTTATTTCCCCCCCAAAAAACTAGGTGCGCCTTACGGGACGGTGCGTCCTATAGGGCGAAAAATACGGTACTCAAGATTAGAAACCATGCTTTTGATCTTGCTTTGCTTAGACAAACCACAGTTTGTCCCAGTTGGACCAGAACCCTGGAGGTACTCCCAACCTTTTTGCCCTGGTTGAGAGTGTTGAATACACTCCCATCTTCATGGGAACCTGTGCATAAGTATAACATATATATAACACAAGCAGCCCTGTTTGCTGGAACTTGTACAGTCAAACCACAGTTGTTGAAGGGCTCCGTTTTCAAATGTTTCGTCTCCTGAACGCCAAAAACCTGGAAGTAAATGCTCCGGTTTTCTAACGTTTTTTGGAAGCCGAACTTCCAACGCGACTTCCGCTTGAGTGCAGGAAGCTCTTGCAACCAATCGGAAGCTGCGCCTCAGTTGTCAAATATTTCGGAAGCTGAATGGGCTTCCAGAAAGGATTACGTTCAACAACCAAGGTTTCACTGTATTATGTTATAAGACTTGCCTGCTGAATCTGGGAGTTTCCTTGTATTCTCGCAATTTTAAACTTCATAATCCATAAAAGCACATTCTTTTTTTGTGTGTGTTAGCTATTGCTGAGCTTTTAGTTCAATAGTTAATCTGGCAAGCAACATGAAATGCTTGGCCTATTCCAATTTAGCATCTACTCCCTTAGTATTTACTTTAGTGTGTGGCATGTCCAGAGGAAGACACTATCTGCCCTTTCCCTTAAAAGGATGGAGATGAGTCAAGAGGTCATAACAGCTGCATGTTCCTGTGGATAAACAGAGATGGGAACTGCTTCAGAATCTCCCCTCCATTCCTTGCATAGCAGATGCCTGAATATCGGCTGATGAAAATAGCCAGAGAACATTTAACAACTTGACCCCCAAGACCGTGGCTAATTTCTCCCACCATCAGTGCTATCTTAAGCATCCAGTTTACATAAACAAAAGCATGACTTGACCATCCATAATCTGCAAATACAATGTTTGGGCTGGTTATAAAAGCACAAGAAGACACCTGTATGTATGTATGTATGTATGTATGTATGTATTTTGCTGTAATCAACACTCCATTGCCTAATGATCACTTTGATTTTTGCAGTCATATACACTTGGAGAACCTTACTTTAAAAATACTATGAATACAAACAATTCTTTACTTATTTTTGATGCAACTGTGAGGGCTACTGATTTTCTTTTTAAGTAAAGGAAAGCTAGGAACGCTCATGCAGAAGTGCTCCGTGAAGGCGCGTTGTTCGCATCTGTCTTCAATAATGAATAGGCTGGCATGGAATGTTGTCTCTGTAGTGCTAAGAATGTCTAAACTCTTAACCAGCTGCTGCTGCTAGATTAGGGTGTTTATTACCAAGCTATTTCTAAAAAGGAAAAAAGAGAGAGAGGTAGTTGTCTTTTAACAACAACAACCCCAAACTCAAAACTTTTTTCTAGTTCTGTTTCAGATGAATCTGAATTAAGTGAGAGAGCAGGCAGGCACTGCATAAACTACCATAACGCTTTTCAAACTCACAGTTATCCAGACTTTGCAATGCAGTTCTCTAAGCAACCAGTGTTTACAAAAAATGCATATGTTAGGAAGAAGTGAATATATAAATAAATATATTAGCAAAGGTAATATATGAAAATGCATTATATCAGGAAAAATCGCTTGGGGGGGGGAATCTGCACGTTACTCAAAACTGCCTACCCAAAAATGTGTTTATTAGGAGGCATATGCACTGAAATGCTGAAGAATTTCCTTGATTTATTTATTTTTTAAGACAATTTGCAAATTACTGTAGAAATGTGGAGAACCGAATTGAAGACTGGGAAAATGAGAAGCCGAGAGAACCAAAACTGACAGATTTTTCCATCCTTACTCTGCAGAGACCTCTTCCCTGTTGCATTGCAAATGAACCTTGTTGAACCCCAACGGAATGTTCCCTTTACTGAAAACAGCCACTGGTGGCATTCTGGGGAAATGCCTTGAAACAAGAACTGAAGAGTTCTATTTGCTCCCATTGCTGCTAGAGATGGAAGGAAGTGTGTCTATACTGGGATTCATGGGGCAGTAGGGGCAAGGATTTTATGCCATGCAATTCAGGATATTGTTTCCTGCATTCATAATGGGTAGGATTGTCTTGACTTATTTTCCTCCCTACCCCGCCAAAAATAAAATAAAAAATATCTTAACACAATTGTCACTTGGGGGAAAATACTGTTTGTCATTCTTGGTAAGCCCCTCACTAACCAGCAGTCTTGTCCAGTCCCACTTCAATACTACCTCCAAAACTAAGGTGAATTCTAGCCCAATAAGATCTTAGAACCATGGGCCAAACCCAAAACTTACTCATACTTTGGCCTTTCTCTGTGCCAGAAAATGTACATGAAGTTGTATAGCAGGTATTGCCATAGTGCCTGAAAAAAGTCTCTGTAAATATCCTCACAATTGGATTGGATATCAGGGTTGGAGGAGAGGTGCCAAGAGTTATCGTATTTTTTGCTCTATAAGACTCAGTTTTCCCCTCCTAGAAAGTAAGGGGAAATGTGTGTGCATCTTATGGAGCTAATGCAGGCTGCGCAGCTATCCCAGAAGCCAGAACAGCAAGAGGGATCGCTGCTTTCACTGCGCAGCGACCCCTCTTGCTGTTCTGGCTTCTGAGATTCAGAATATTTTTTTTCTTGTTTTCCTCCTTCAAAAACTAGGTGTGTCTTGTGGTCTTATAGAGCAAAAAATACGGTAGTTTCTCTGAGTGTGTACAGCAGTGGCTTTCCCCATTGGCTTGTTCACCCCATTGGGTGGCTTGTTCAAATGGTTTGTTCAAATAAGTCAGCTTCATAACCCAGAGTTTGGACTTGGCTTGTTTGAAGCAAACCATAGTTTAATATTAACTACAGTTTGGACCATGGTGGAAAAGGAGTGGGAAGATTGCCTGAGCTCAAGACTTGGCCACAGCTTATCCCCATCAAACGGAATTATGCTTTATCATGATATCCAAACTGGCCCACGCAGTCTATTGTCAAACTACAGCTTGGAGAAGTGGGAGCTTCAGAGGTTATCATCCTATTTTTGCTAATTGAGTTTGAGCTAAGCTCTTCCCAGGAAAAAAAAGCCTCTTAGTGAATTACTTATTCAGTTCCTCTGGGTGCAAGTGTGATGGTTGTTACTGCAGCTTATAATTCAAGCACAAGAAACCTTTGAGAAATATAACTTCAGCTCTTTTCCTTGTGTTAATTGTTCCCAATGAAAACCAACCCAAGTAGCTGAGAAACTCAGTGTGCCTTTTGCCATTTGTTTGGTGAAGTTGCCAAAGATGTTTAGGTACACAGCGCCATGGCAGGTACTCTGCCTTTCTATGGAACAAGATTTGAGGGTAAGAAAATAATTTGCTTTGTGCTGTCTGAAATCACAGTATTTTCTGAATTATGAGAAACATTTGTTGGCCTGCGCTGTTGTTGTTGTTGTTTAAGAATGTGGTGTATGATAACCAGTTTTCTTTCTGGTTTTGATTTTGCAATAATTATATGTTTATATAATATCACTGATTATGCACATATAAGCAAATACATCTACTGACAAAACTGTGATCCCTATCTGAAATGTAAATGAGGAACAGTGTTGTTAAAGGGGAAGAAGTTTTAATCTAATACTTTAATTTTATAATTCATTGTGCCAAGGATTTAAACAAAATGTTTCAGATTCCAGAACAGCACTGCATCCCCCACCAGCTCTGATTATCGCAAGTTTTTATTATGTTTTGTTGGTTTCAACAGAGAAATCATCATTTTGACAGGCAGGATCTGTGTCAAGTTTTCATGTATTAAGGGGATGCTGTGGAGGGTGGGCTGTTGTGCACAGAGACTCATGGAACATTGCACCCCTTGTTTCTGAAAGCCAGGCCATCCTGTGTCTGTGGAAATAACATATTTTGTCATTGCCCATGCTAGCATCCCCAAGTGCTTTACGCACACCCATAGGAATAACCAGCAAGTATTCACTTATGTAAGAGAAAGTTAAGGGGTGCCCTTGTGGACAATGAGACTTATACTAGCTTCCTGACCCTGGTGGCGTTGGCCATTTGAGAATCAATAGCCTGCTGCTTTGTGCGTAGCCTCACCTTTTCATCTGCATTGACCCATGCAGGGTTCTGTTTCTTGGTCAGTTTGCAGTGTGACAGAATGTCAAGAACTATCATTGGTTGGCTGGTTGTTCCCTGTGGCTCAAGAGAGGTAAAAGGTGAGATAAGCCAATGGCTGTTCAATCCTAGGAGTTTTGTGCAGGAGTGTACTGGTGATATTCCAGAGCATCCTTCCCCCAACTTGGTGCCCTCCTGTTGTTTTGTACAACTCACATCATCCCCAGCTGAAACAGATGATGGTGGTACAATATTCCAAATCATCTTAAGGGCACCAGGTTGAGTAAGGCTTCACTGTGCCATTTGCCAACTGTTGGGTTGCCTGGGTTGTGGCAATTTCTGCAATTCCGAATGGAAGGCTAGGAAATAGCAAGATCAGCATTGTAGTTCTGAAAGAGCACTTGTTGTACAACATGCACACACTCCAGTGCTCGTTGGATGATGGATTATTATTCTTCTTCTTCTTCTTCTTCTTCTTCTTCTTCTTCTTCTTCACTTGCTTTCTCTAGCATAGTTTACTGCTACAGTGCTCCAGACAGGGGAGATGGGTGGAGCAGCAGTCTGGAAAAACTCCTGAGGCACTGCAAAGTCTCCCATTCCAGTTCACACGGCATGGCAGTGTCTGAGAAGGGAAGACTTCTCAGTTCCTTAAATTGTTTAATACTCCATCCGCCTTCTAAATCAGATTACCTTGAGGCCACGTGGATGAAAGATATATATTGCAACAGTAGTGCTGATATATATATATTTAGAATGGTGGGAGAGCAGGAAAGTTTGGAAAAGTCTTGATGTTTAATGTGGTGAGTGACTGGGAAATCATGTGGTTAACTGTGCAGTCCTATGCTAGTCTGCTCAGAAGCAAGTTCTACTCCCAAGTAAAAAGATAGTGCTACTGTGGTTTTATAATTTGTTGGAAGCCATTCAGAATGGCTGGTGCAAGCTGGTCAGATGGGTGGCAAATAATTCATTGTTGTTGTTGCTGTTGCTGCTGCTGCTGCATAAATATGATCTGGGAGATCTGCAGTTTTCAGCCTAGCTTAGAAATCACTAGATAAGTAAGTGGCATACTTCCTTTGGGAAGTTCTTGCCCACACTTTCTGAGTCTCCCATCTGTAACACAGGCCAACCTTATAGAGTTGTTGTAAGGAATACAGTGGGGATGCCCTGACCCAGCCGTTGATAGGGGTTGACCGGGAAACAGCTTGGATCCAAAGCCGTCCCAGACCCCTTGCACCCACAAACTAGGGAGAGATTTAGACCAGCTTAATGGAAGTTCATTGATTTAACTGGGTCTGTTCTGAGTAAGACTAATATTGGGTACCACCCAATATATTTTACTTAATTTCTTTCAAGCATGGTTCTAGTGACCTTTATCGTATCAGATTTCAGGGTGGTGGTATACGACATAAAACCTGCTTTTAGTTCTTTTCATCTGTTTAGATCCTACCTTGTTTGTGTATGCTTCATTCATGTTTTTAATTAAAGGACAATGCAATTAATTGATGGGGCATATGGGGGTTGCGGATAGAATAGTTGACATTAACGTGCTGCTATGATTAGGCAAAAGGGGCGCGGGTGGCGCTGTGGGTTAAACCACAGAGGATAGGACTTGCTGATCAGAAGGTCGTGGTTCGAATCCCCACGACATGGTGAGGGCCGAGTTTGGGGATGCCTGGTGTAGACAATACTGAGTGAGATGGTCTGACTCCATATAAGTCAGCTTCATCTGTTCTTGATCTCTGCTACTCATAACCTGTTCAATGAACAAATGAGAGGGTTCGGCAGTTCAAATCCCCACGACAGGGTGAGCTCCCGTTGCTCGGTCCCTGCTCCTCCCAACCTAGCAGTTTGAAAGCACATCAAAGTGCAAGTAGATATATAGGTACCACTCTGGCGCGAAGGTAAACGACGTTTCCGTGTGCTGCTCTGGTTCGCCAGAAGCGGCTTAGTCATGCTGGCCACATGACCCGGAAGCTGTACGCCAGCTCCCTCGACCAATAAAGCGAGATGAGTGCCGCAACCCCAGAGTCGGTCACAATTGGACCTAATGGTCAAGGGTCCCTTTACCTTTACTATGATTAGGCAAGGAGAACATGTCCTATGTAACTCTTAAGATATTAAATGTGCAATAAGAAGTAGCTCTTTTTATTTACTTTTAAAGTTGGCTTAGTGTTTTTAATTGACTTGGAAAAGTCTTGGAAAATGCAGTTGGTAACAGAAGTGCAGGACTGCAAAGATTTTTTTATTTATTTGTCTTCACAGTGGAGAATAAGTTATATTTCTGAATGTACAATAGCAATGTAAATCAGGTGCAATCTTCTTCACTTTCTGAGGGACACATTCTCTCAGGAGAATCCGTTGGGTACTACATGCCACATACCAATTTGTTTTCAGAGAGTTATATGAGAAAGTTCTCTCCCCCCCCCCAGAAGACGAAGGAGGAAATGGGCAGGCAGGGAGGAAGGAACCATGATGGGATGCAAGAATGGGAGAGGCTTTTTGGGAACATCAAGAACCACATAAAATGAAGCTGGGACTACTTGTGGTTGCAGAGGCACAGGTTGCCAATCTGTGGTGTAAATAAAAGGATGACTTCTGTCTCTGTAATCTGATTTTTTTGGTTGCATTCATTCTTTATGGTGATCTCTGCCGTGGAACTAAACAATGCATTAGTCAATCTTAACACATTCAAATACTTGGAAAAGAATTGCACTGCAAGCGTCAATGAGTGCAAAAAAGAACTTGGATGCTATCTTTAAGTTTCTGTTCAAAGAAGCTCTCTGGGGAACTTCTGCTGCTGACTGAAAACGTGATGTCACGTGCTTAAATGTTTTCTTATCTTGCAAAACAGTTTACTTTGCTAGATATTTAGTTTCTCTTCAGGCTAGATGAGTGCCAAGACCCATGAGTGGTACTATGTGGAGGACTAAACCTCTAACTAAGTAGGCTTAAGGAAAGGAAAGTAAAATTGTGTTGTGAATCAGGGTGGGTTGGAGCGGAGTGCCCCTTACTGGACCGCTCCTTTTTCTGTAAATGGGTATCCTCAAAGCAAAACAAAATTACATTGGCTTGCCACCAGACAGGACAAACCTCCTGCCATACCCATGTCCATTCAGCCATATGGAGGAGTTTTTGAGTCCTTTCCCCCATGTCCTTGCCTTCCAAAACCAGCTCTAAAATAAATAAACAATGAGAGGAGCTTTGGACTTAAGTTCCCAGCCCAAAACCATCACCAAAACTTGTGAAGTGTTTTTAGAACACAAAATGTAGGCTAGCCATGCCATTTTAGCACATGGGAGGGGGAATTGATGAGAAGTTCCAGATATTTACCATTTAAAATTGCTATAGCCAGATGTCTAAATATAAATTATATTGGGAGGGGTTAACAGTAGAAGTTTAATAGAAGGCAACAATTAGGCTTGTAAATAAAATTATTAAAGCCTCTCTAACTTAGCTGGCCACGTTCCTTGCAGGGACAAACTTCCGAGAGGAACCATCTTGGGACTTCTGATCACATGCTTTCCAAGAATGCAAAAGCTTGAGGGTAAAACTTCACATATTTATGGGAATCTGAAGCCCATAGGAGCCAGTCTTCTTCCAAAAACTGATTGGCGTTTGACCCGATGGCAAAATGAGACCCATGTCTGATGGCAGTTGTCTGTTTGACCAATCCAAAAATTACTATGAGCCTAGTTGCACTTTCCCAGTGACTCTAAACTTACACTAAAGAAGGCTTGGCAGGGTCAGCTCTGTCAAGCCACTGGGTGGGTGGGGATTCAAAGGCACAGGACAGAATATGCTTATTCATACTTCTTGACTGTATTAGAATATAGGGGCTTCTCACAAGTTTGGTTCTCTGGAATGGTGCAAGTTTCACACCAACATTCTATGCAGCAGTAAATATCCATAAAATGCTTGCTGATTTCCTAGACATGTAGAACTAAAAACAACTACATATCCCCTCCCCACCCGTAAAACCAGAAATATTTTTTTTCCCTTGAATGTACTGTTGACTTGGGAAGAAGAAATTCCTGTTAGAGTGAATGTAGCATGCTGCTATCTTATTGCATAATCAGAATATTAGTTTGCACTGATAAAATAAACACATGAGATGTATGGGACGGGAAACGTTTGTTTTAGTTGAATGGATCACTTTAACAGCATATTGTTTTACAATGCTTCTTGTGGCTCTTTGTACTTTCGGTTAAGACAAGCAAACAAAAGCTAGAGCTTGCCAAAATATAACTCACATTATAAGAAAATTTCTGCTTGGCAGTTATTTGCCTTTTCTTCTTCTTCATTGTACAAGTGTGTTGGTGAAAGGTGCTCTTCATAGCCTGAGCAAAAAATGTAATAGTCCTGTTTATGCTACAAATGAAATTATATGTTACAATAGAAAGAAGTAGGTTTGAAAGCTGGAGTCGAAGATGTGCTTGCATTGTAGATGGTGATGGAAAATCCAATGTGGAAGGTTCTTTTCTTGTATTTCCAGTGCAGATAACTGACTCTAAAGATGTGCTGCTATGTTTATGTATTTTTAGGATTTTAACATTTCTTATTGCACTATATTTGCACCACATTTTCATTTCTCAGTTACATCATTATCGATACGGTATTTATTATTTTGTAAAACGCTTAAGGTACTAGGTAAAGGTAAAGGGACCCCTGACCATTAGGTCCAGTCATGGCCGACTCTAGGGTTGTGGCGCTCATCTCGCTTTATTGGCTGAGGGAGCCGGTGTACAGCTTCCGGGTCATGTGGCTAACATGACTAAGCCGCTTCTGACAAACCAGAGCAGCGCACGGAAACGCCGTTTACCTTCCCGCCAGAATGTTACCTATTTATCTACTTGCACTTTGACGTGCTTTCAAACTGCTAGGTTGGCAGGAGCAGGGACCAAGCAACGGGAGCTCACCCCGTCACAGGGATTCGAACCTCCGACCTTCTGATCAGCAAGTCCTAGGCTCTGTGGTTTAACCCACAGTGCCACCCGCGTCCCTCCTTTAAGGTACTAAGAATGAATAAAAGCTGCAAGATGTCAGTAGGAGCAAAAAAAAAAAAGTTTGGGAACCACTTCTTTAACAACTTGGGACTGGTTCAACAATATTGACTGGTATTCAATTCCGCTTAAGTTTTACACAGAAGGAGACCTACTGAAATTAAATGACCCAAGTTAGTCATGTTCATTAATTTCAGTGGGTCTACTGTGAATAAAACTCAATTGAATACTACCCAATAATAATATTATTTCCCTCTAAGTAGCAGGACAGAGATTTTCTAGTGGAAATTAACCTGGGTGTTCTGCTGTCCTGTCTAGCCCTGTCTATCCTATAGTTACTGTAGCAGTTATAAGGTTTATATAACTGAAGCATTATCCCTGATATCCTAGTTTTCTATGTGCAGGGAGGTTTCCCCCTCAGCCCATAGCCAAGTATTCAACCTTGCACCTGAAGTAGGTCATTTCAGGAGAGCCTTTAGCATTCAGTCCTGCTGAGTGTTCAAACCAACACACAACTTTAGAATGTAGAAGAGAAGGCAAGTGATGACCAGAAGACCAATAAATGCTTGCTCACACAGAAACAAGTCCCATTGAATTATGTGTGGGTTATGCCTAAGTAACTGTGCATAGAATCTCAGCCTAAACATTCTATAGCTCAGAATAACAAGCAACACTGATTGATACCTGATTATAAAATGAAACATTTTTTTAAAAATCTAAAAATCACTCTTGGTTAATGTGTGATATGTCTCCATCTTGCTTTTTCAGTCCTGAGATTAGATTTGATGTCCATGTTAAGAGAAAGACCATATAGGATGCTGCAAAATATGTCTATTTATAGGGAAATCCTATTATTCAGTTAATGGTTCCAGTGGTGTTTTTGCACAATGTATGCCACATTTCATTCTGAAGACGCTAGCTCTCCATACATGTGCTTTTTTACTTGTATGAATGCCATTTCAGATTCAGTGCAAATAGACTGATTTGCAGGAAAGAATATACTGGGACAATCTCTCTTTCTCCCCTCCCCACCCCTCAAAAATAATGTAGCATCTACAGCTATTCTCTAGAGGCTTGTGTTCTCCAGTCTACCCCATAATTGCATTAGCATGTAAATGTCTTGATGGCCTGGTTTCCTGTGCCATTAAACAGGCACCTTAGGATGCTTGCAATCGAGGGCAGTTCCTTTTCGGAAAACGCCATTGCATTGGATTGTTTTGCCTGCCACCCCAGACCGAGGTGAGGAGTTAAAACTTTGTGCATTTCTTATGCCTGAAAATGAGCAACAAATAATGGGCACTGAAAATAAAAGGGAATGTTTTTTGTTCTCTTCTGAACTTGTATTTATAGCCCAGGGATTTCACATAATTGGTTTTGCCAGATATAAATTATTGGAACACACTGCATTGTGTGAACTACACTTTCCTTAGGAACAATGAATGCTTCAGTTTCCCTCGCTATGCTGAATTGTATAGCCTTTATTTTCAAGCAACGGTATATGCACACTGTTTTGCTCATCTAGCTGACACTCGCTACAGATTTAAATTGGTTTTGCATTCGTTCCCTCTCCTCTGGGAATCTTGGGAACTGTAGTAAAGTTGGAGGAGCAGAGAGAAGATACAGCACCCAACACAACTTAAACTAGTACAGTGGTACCTCGGGTTACAGATGCTTCAGGTTACAGAAGCTTCAGGTTACAGAAGCTTCAGGTTACAGACTCTGCTAACCCAGAAATAGTACCTCGGGTTAAGAACTCTGCTTCAAGATGAGAACAGAATTCACGCAGCAGTGGCGCGGCAGCAACAGGAGGTCCCATTAGCTAAAGTGGTGCTTCAGGTTAAGAACAGTTTCAGGTTAAGAATGGACCTCCAGAACAAATTAAGTTCTGAACCCGAGGTACCATTGTATGTAGATGTGCCCTCATACTATGATTTGCATACACCTGTTTTATCGGGTTTTTAATATTCTGTTCAGAGCCACCCAGATTGGCTGGGGAAACCCAGCCAGATGGACGGGGTATAAATAATAAATTATTGTTTTATATCATACGAAGTTAGGTGCCCTGATAACCATAAACTGAGAAGGGTTCAGATGTATAAGTTGGGGCTTTCACCTTTTAAAAACACATAAAAGCTGTGATCTCAGCTTTTCTCAGTAACATGGCCCAGTAGGAGGAAGCAGCATTCTTATTATTTTGCCAATCTCCACTCTGCACAGTTGCTCTGAATTTTGAACAGCAATTACAATTTTGTATGTGGATCTCTATCATGATACAAAGTTGCATGAGGAGTTACATTTAAGTGGCAATCCTAAACATGCTTACTAGGAGTAAGCTGTATTTGAACAGGGTTTCAAATATTATTATTAATGTAAGTATTATTAAGACTTCTATACCGTCCTTCATCAAAATATCTCAGGGCAGTTCACAAGACAAAAAACTAGATAAAAGCACAAATACTGTTGTACCTTGGAAGTCGAATGGAATCTATTCCGGAAGTCAGTTCGACTTCCAAAACGTTCAAAAACCAAAGCACGGCGGAAGCTCCAGTAGCCAATGGGAATCCCCGTCGGACGTTCGGCTTCCAAAAATAGTTCGTAAACCGAAACAGTCACTTCTGGGTTTGCGACGTTTGGGAACTATGCTCTTTGACTTCCAAGGAAGTTAAAACAGAAGCAACAAAACAATGCCACCCCAAGCACATTTAAAAGGCTGTAGAATATTAATCAGCTCAAGGCCTGGTTCAAGAGGAACATTTTTGCCTGGCACCTAAAAATATATAATGATGGTGCCAGGTGGAACTCCCTGGAGAGAGCATACCACAAATGGGGAGCCAATACAGAAAAGGCCTGTTCTTGTGTTGCCGCCCTCTGGGCCTCTCATGGAAAAGGCACATGAAGAAAGGCCTCAGATGATGAACACAGAGTCCAGGTTGTAAGAAAGCGTCCCTCTGTGTGTTAAAATAATGACATTGGCATTAACATTTCTTTGCTTCATATACTGCCACCACTTCTGGCCTTTTTTTTTTTTTGCCTTTTTTTGCATTTGGCCTACATCGTTCCTTTCCTTTTTACATCTTTCAGTACTGTATACTTTTAGGATCCTCATACAGTCTTGTGAATCAGGGCTGCAACAGGATAACTCTGCAGTTGCACCCCCATGTCACTTTCTAAATTTAACATAACAAAATGATGTGATTTTTGCGGCTGCAGTCCGTTTATACATGGTAACATCATGCTTTCTGACAAAAAAAATAGAGAGACTTGGGCTTTCAGTGGCACCACAAATTCTTATTGTGGGGCTATGCAGGTTGGTTGGTTGATTGATGGATTGATTTCTAGACCGTTTAACACATAGCCTTCCAAACTGTGTGTCACGACACGTTAGTGTGTTGGCTGCAGTGTGTAGGTGTGTTGCGCTCCTCCAGGGGCTGGAAGGCAGTCGGTTTAACCTCTGGTTTGCTAGCAAAACTTAATTACTGTGTCATGAAACGATGCATGTCTAAAAAGTGTGTCACCGACATGAAAAGTTTAGAAGGCTCTGGTTTAACATATTAAAAGTATTTCTAAGTTGTGTCAGTGTAGAATGTATTTGTATTCAATAGTGGACATAGTTGTTTTGTTTTATAACATTATAATGTTTCATAAAGGTGACAAAACCAGTGTGAAATACAATCTCCTGTAACTAAAATTCCCGTCAGCCTCAGCATGGCCAATGATCAGGGATTATGGGAGTTGTAGTCCAACATCTGGCTGCTCTTGCTGGACAGTTTGCATCACTTACCATCCTGAAAACTGAAGCTGATACTTTCAAACCTTGAAATATTATGGTTTGGGTTTTATTTCAATTGTGTTCGGTTACAAATGGAGCTGAAACGACTGCCTTTGTGGGAGGTGGAAAGTGATGTCAGTGGCAGAGTGAGCCTTGCTAGAAGTTCCTATTTTGCTATACTGCAGAGACTCAGCCTGACATTTACTTTCTAACATTTCTTTGTATGAATGGATTGAAAGGGGGGAGCTAGTCCGTGCTCTCCCCCTCCCTTTCCCTTTCTATAAACCAGCCCTCAGCCTTCTGACATCACAGTCCCATAAGGAGGCAGAGAAGGAATTTGATTTCAATGAGCTAAAAAAAGGAGTCTTTGTAGGGGGTGGGGGGTGGGAGAGGCACGCGTCTGCTTCAAAGATTCTAAGCATCAAATGAGGTAAGCTCCTGTTTCTTATTCTTTCCTAACTCTATACAGCACAGGTTGTCCTGTCGTTAAGTGTTTTGTTCCAAAGAGTGCATTTTATCATAAAGGTTGCAGGCAGCGTGGTTGAAGTTTAAAAGAATATGTGGCTCCCGTCTGCTGCAAACTATGCGGTAACGGTTGCAAATGTTATGTTTCCTTTTTCTGCCTTAATAACTTAAGACACTTCTTGCTTGTCCCAACCAAAATTAATCAGTTAGATGAAGTTAGCAGGAGTGGAGGAAATACTCTGTGCCTTTGCAGCATGCAGTTTTCAGAAGTAGCCTGTAATATTTTAGGAGAAATAGGTCTCTAAATGATTGCAGACCCGTTTCTGAGCTACTCGGAACAGCCTCCTTCTGCTGCTGCTGCAGTGCAGTGTAATGTACTTGGGGTTATCAGCGGGATCATGCAGCTTTCTCCTCCTTTTCAAAGGGCTATTTTAAAACACAGCTTATACTTTTCTGCTACATGAGACCTTCTTGAGTACAGCAAATGGACACTGGAGAAACACAATAGGAGTAGCTAGCCTCTTGGGTTTGTACAGCACTTGTGAGGTCTGTCTCTCCTTTGACTTCTCTCTCGCTCTCTCCCATTCTAATAATGCACCCATTGATATAGAGAGTGTGTTTAATTGTGTCTGAAAAAGCAAGCATAGAATGGTGCCTTTATATCACCATTCTCCAAGCTGCCTCACACTGCTTCGCTATTTCTTTTCGTTCACTTAATTTAGTAGTTAAAACACTATTTAGGATTGTTATCCCAAGTTCTACTTGTTACCACTTAACTTGTTCACTGATGATTTATCAGTTTGTCTGGAAAAATTGTTTATCTCTCCTCTTTCCTCCCCCCCCCCCCCCGTTGTTTTTAGTTCTCCCCTCTTCACTTTCTTTAAATAGCATCTGTCTTGAGTTGTTTCTTGTTGTATAATATTCTGGAAACTAGAGTTACCGTCTACAGTTTTAAAAAGTGTGCATCTGTCTTAACACAATTGCCTTCAGAAGATTAGACCATTTATTTTCATATAACCATTTTGGCGTGATAATATATACTTCAAACAATTTCTCATTCTGCTGGTTTGGTGTGGGGGCATCTTGCTTTCAACTTACACTCATCCCTCCAAATTTTCATACATTACCCTACCAGACTTTTAGGAGGTTCTTGTTCTGAATAGTTACTTTGCAACACGCTTGTTGAGTTTGTGCCTTCCTTTCATCATCCACCTTTTCTGCCTAATGCAACATTGATGAAAATGTGTTAATCAAATAAGTACCTTAACATAAGCCAGATGTGCTGCTTCTGACTTCATTGGTGGCTTTTCATCAGGAAATGGAGAATCGGTGGCTGCCGGGAGGGAGCAGCAGGAGGAGTGGGTTGGAGAAGGGAATGTCTTATTCATTAGGATTCCTTCGGTTCCTTTTGTCCATACAAGGAGGAGGAGGAGAGCAGTTTCTAAATCAGGCTTCCAGTGAAGTGAGCTGGCCTGGGGAATGGTTAGGCGAATGGTTAAGAAAACATAGGGAAATTACTGAGCTTATACTTCTAGTTAGTCCTCACGTGGTAGGTCATATGTTATAGCCCAGATACACCAATGGCATGTAAAGAATTTGACGGCATCCTGTTATACTTCCTTCTTGAAAGCAGTGTTGTAAGTCATTCTTTATTAACCTTTCCACACCCCAAAAGAAATAGCTGGTTTTGTGCTTCAGATATGAGTTTTTCACTAACAGCCGCTACCCCTCAAAAATGACAAAATGCTTTGGAAACCACCGTGAGATCCCAAAGGACTTCGTGACACAGGATGTGGTCTGCTTTTCTCTCTCTCTTTTTACCCTTTCAAGAAAGAAATGATAGCACATGCAAGCTCTTTAGCATGCCCAAAGTAGCTGTTTAGGCCAATTTGCTGAGTTCAGCGTCCAGCAGATCTACTTTGCTTCTTTGCCAAGACTCTGGACTCATCTACACTTCCATTTGTCCCATGATTTCTTCAGTTTGTCTTGTGATTTTATAGGCGTGGGTCTGAACATGTGAAGATTCCTGGGCGCCAGGATAGCACCTGAGATCTCCACCATCTGGAGGTGCATGCCTGGGGATCCATGAATCTTGACCGTTTTCACACACTAGCAACACATCCTGTTGAATTCTATCACTTATGTTTTGTCTGCACAATCAGAATGAATTTCTGGAACCAAATTGCTTTTTCTGTGCAGCCTGAGCAGTGAACAACGTTATAATCAATTATTGTAGTTTGTCTGCTCACAGTTGTAAAGAGTATTCTTACATTATGAATCACCTCATCTGTCTCCTGAGAAATCTCTATGTGGGACAAGAAGCTACAGTTAGAACTGGATATGGAACAACTGATTGGTTCCAAATTGGGAAAGGAGTACGGCAAGGCTGTATATTGTCTCCCTGCTTATTTAACTTATATGCAGAATTCATCATGCGAAAGGCTGGGCTGGATGAATCCCAAGCCGGAATTAAGATTGCCGGAAGAAATATCAACAACCTCAGATATGCAGATGACACAACCTTGATGGCAGAAAGTGAAGAGGAATTAAAGAACCTTTTAATGAGGGTGAAAGAGGAGAGCGCAAAATATGATCTGAAGCTCAACATCAAAAAAACGAAGATCATGGCCACTGGGCCCATCACCTCCTGGCAAATAGAAGGGGAAGAAATGGAGGCAGTGAGAGATTTTACTATCTTGGGCTCCATGATCAGTGCAGATGGTGACAGCAGTCACGAAATTAAAAGATGCCTGCTCCTTGGGAGAAAGGCGATGGCAAACCTAGACAACATCTTAAAAAGCAGAGACATCACCTTGCCAACAAAGGTCCGTATAGTAAAAGCCATGGTTTTCCCAGTAGTGATGTATGGAAGTGAGAGCTGGACCATAAAGAAGGCTGATTGCCGAAGAATTGATGCTTTTGAATTATGGTGCTGGAGTAGACTCTTGAGAGTCCCATGGACTGCAAGAAGATCAAACCTCTCCATTCTGAAGGAAATCAGCCCTGAGTGCTCACTGGAAGGACAGATCCTGAAGCTGAGGCTCCAGTACTTTGGCCACCTCATGAGAAGAGAAGACTCCCTGGAAAAGACCCTGATGTTGGGAAAGATGGAGGGCACAAGGAGAAGGGGACGACAGAGAATGAGATGGTTGGATGGTGTTCTTGAAGCTACCAGCATGAGTTTGATCAAACTGCGGGAGGCAGTGGAGGACAGAAGTGCCTGGCGTGCTCTGGTCCATGGGGTCACGAAGAGTCGGACACGACTAAACGACTAAACAAACAAAAAAACACACATTATGAATGGTCTACGTCACCAATTAAAAAATAGAGGTTGAAATAGGCCAATATATAATGTGGACTGTCCCTGGATCAAGTGACTTTTCTTTTTTAAGTTTTCAAAGCTCTTAACCTAGCTCAAGGTTGTCATCCGAGCTAGCCAGATGTTTAACTGAGAACCAATCACAGTCAATCCATCATTTTAAAAGTAAGACTTTAGAGCTGTCTTCCCCAAAATGGCAACTAGACATTCTGTTTTGGCGACTGCAGCCTTGGTTTAAGGAGCCATTTGGCCCCTAGCTTACATATCTGAGTTTCTAACCCTGGGCCTGATAGGTTTTTCCTTTTGTCTCACCAACTTTCCCTTGGCGAAACCCACTGTATACCTCTGAATCAGAACAAACTGCCATCTGAAGAAAACCTGATTGGCATTTGTTACAATTCAACAGTAACAGGTTTTCCCAGGGAAAGTGACAGGGCAAACGAAAAACCTCTCGGACTATTTTTCCCGTGCTGGGACTCCCAATACCAGAAGTGACTGAAGACAAAGGGGCTTGGGAAGAGATGCTGAATGGAGTCAAGTCATGAGACGGGAAGAGTTTAGCTTCCTTCACCCATGTACCCATTTCGTTTTGAAGGCTGGATGTCCTCCATCCTATTACTTCCTGGCTGGGTCCATTCTGGAAAGCGCAACAATTTGGCCTTAAGGTCCCAAATGTCCAAGCAGCGGATTTTTTCTTCCATCCTGATCACTGGAAGTTCCTTCCAGAAAGGTGGCCCTATTGAAACAGTTGGATGCAGTCGCAAGACCCAGGTTACACAGGTTCCTGCATGGCAAGAGGTTGCAAGTAATTCAAAGTTGTTGGCTGTTTTGCTTTTTGATCCCTGTACTACCTCTGTTCTGATTTCCATACATGCTCTGCTTCTCAGACACTTAACATTTTGTGGAATAGGAATTCCAAGAAGTGGGGGGGTGGGGGGAATGTGCTAATAGATTTCAAAAGCCACAAATAGTTGCAGTTTTACTACAGTACATTGCATAAATGTCACTGCTACATAGCAGCTGGAATCAAAAGGCAAAACAAGGCATGTGAGTGTGGAATATGCTACACTTACTAAAAATAACTCCTACGGAGTTTTAATTCTGATTACTTCAAGATGGCATCAGTAGAACTTTTGAGCACTGAAGCTATATGCTAATGTGGTGAAACTAGTCTGTTTGCATGATCTGTTCAGAGGGGAAGGTGGATTTCCATTTCAGGAATGGGCTCCCATAAGGACAAAAAAATAAGTCTGATTAATTTTTTGTTTGTCTTACTATCACTGGCATCACTTTTTAACTGATGGAAAGGAAGTGTGAACTCTCAAAAGGGACTTTCGCCCCCATTGACCTAATTAGTAATTACAAGCATGTTCAAGCATGGGTTTCTGATACATTATTCAAGCCTCATCCTGTGTATTCTCAAAAGTTTATATTATCCCTCCTTCTTATTCCTATGGCAAGAGCACCCATGCTCTAGAAAGGCTGCTACCTTTCTAGATACTCATGGTCCAACTCTAGAGTCTATGTGACAGTGTGAAAGAGAAACCCTAACTGTTGAATGAGTGTCTCCACTCCCATCGTTCTGCTCAGACACTGAGATCCAGCTCTGAGGGCCTTCTGGCGGTTTCCTCACTGCGAGAAGTGAGGTTACAGAGAACCAGGCAGAGGGCCTTCTCGGTAGTGGTGCCTGCCCTGTGGAATGCCCTCCCATCAGATGTCAAGGAAATAAACAACTACCTGACTTTTAGAAGACATCTGAAAGCAGCCGTTTAGGGAAGTTTTTAATGTTTGATGTTTTATCGTGTTTTTAATATTTGCAAGTAGATAAATAGGTACCGCTCTGGAGGGAAGGTAAAGGGCGTTTCCGTGCACTGCTCTGGTTTCGCCAGAAGTGGCTTAGTCATGCTAGCTACATGACCCGAGAAACTGTCTGCAGAAAAACTTCAGCTCCCTCAGCCAGTAAAGTGAGATGAGCGCCGCAACCCCAGAGTCGTTCACGACTGGACTTAACTGTCAGGGGTCCTTTACCTATATATATATATATATATAGCAGAAGCTGCTTTAATGGTGCTATAGCTGAGTTCTGATTTACTATGCAGAAGTAATTCTCATTTATTTTACTGGGTTCTAATAGCTAATATTAGGACCTATTTTTCTCACTTTACCTGGGTATTTATTTTGACCCAATAATATGTCACTATATGGGGCATGGTCGAGTCAGACTTAAATCTTTCCCATAGAAATCTATGAGACATCACAATGGCTAAGCATGCACTAAACACTCCCATTGAAATAAATGACATAGAAAACGCTGGTTGCTTCATGTTTGCTTTTTTAAAAACCAGTGTTTTATTTATTCATTCAACCTCTGTATATGCTGTTTTTAATCTTATGTTGGTTAGAGGCTTCTGGGCAACTATTTTCATTAGCCTCTTGTACATCTGGATTTGTAAACATATGTTTTAATTAAAAGGATGGTCACAATGGCATGACCTTCAGGAACTGTATAATGCCATAATTGCATGTCCTGATTTTAGGGTCTAAAATTTAGGTAGTCAGATGTGTGTGAGAAAATTATGTAATGAGAATATTATCAGTATGAGGTTTCTTCTCTAATTATTTCACTAACTAGTAGTCAAACTCTTTTACCTTTTTGCTTTGTGTGCTAAACACAGAAGAAGTTGTGCAATGACCGCAAAGCATCATATTTTAGTAAGGCAACAAGAGCAATCAGGGAAATGGAACAAGCTTGCAAAGCAACATCTGTTCTAATTTAATAGTTCATATTGCACCAAGACTTCGGTAACAGGGCAGATGACCTTTTCTCTGTGAACAGAGTAGCCTTGTCTTCCCATTGGTAGGATGAAACCACGTATTACATGGTTGTTTTTCTTAGAAAAATATATTTCAGAAAGAGGCAATTTTGAGCGGAATGGTGGTCTGGGGAAGTTCCTCCTCTCCCCCTCCCTCCCTCCCTCTCTCTCTCTCTCTCACACACACACACACACACACACACCGTGTATGTGACTTGTAATTCTGTCAATGTAATTATTGAGTGTAGTGACACCGACAGAGAAGAACAGTATTTGGCAGTGGTAGGCGACTTGATACCCTCCAGTTGTTCTGGGTTATAATTCTCATCCTCCCTCTTCATTGGCCATACTCGCTGTGGCTGATGACTGCTGGAGATGAGAACATCTAGAGGGTGCTTATGGGGAAAAAGACATAACATTCCAGATCACCCCCACAGATAAGAGATTGGGAGTGGGGTGCAAGCTCCCTCTCTCTCCCTCCCTCCTCCCCTTTCTGGTGTAAATTCTCTTTCTGCTTCTTTCATCACCTTCACTATGATTTATCGTTATGTGTGCATGTGCTTATTCTGAGCAGAGTTCTTTCTCCTTAGCCAGAACTGGAAGCCAGGGTTTTAAAGCAGGATTAGGACTGAACCATGGTTAACTGTACCTAACATCTGCTTCAGCTGCTTCTCCTGTTATAAGGCAGTGTTTCCCAACCGGTGTTCCGCGGCACACAAGTGTGCCGTGAGACGTTGCCTGGTGTGCCGTGGGAGGGAGGTGGGCGAGTCGGGCGGCGAGAGGCGGGGCGGCGGCGGCGAGGAGAGGCCGCCCAGCGCGGGGCTCTCGCCGTCAGCCTGGCTGGCTGCCTGCGTGGCGCTGATGCCACGGGGCTGTAACGTGCCCCACATAGGCACGCTTAGACCCTGGCTAGGAAGCGCCTTTGCCCTTGCCTTTCGCTCTCCTTACTTCCAGAAAGCTGGGCTGGTCGCCCGCTCCTCTCGGCGGCGGGAAGTGGTGCCGCTGGGAGCTCCGGGAGGCGGCGGAGGGGGCGCCATGGGCCGGGAAGCCCCTCTCCGTCGGGGCCGGCAGGCGGCTGCCGCTGCTGCTGCGGGTGCTGTACAGCCTGGTGCTGGTGATGCCTTCGGAGCCGCTGCCGCCTCCGCTGCTGCGCGGGAACTCCTTGAGCGAGCGGCTCAGCTGCTTGCCTTTGCTGCGGAAAACCTCGCGCTTGTAGGTGCCGCTGGCTTGCGGCGTCGGCGCCGCGCTCTTGGGCAGCGGCTGCAGCGTGCGCTCCGTCCTGCCGGGCTCGTTGGTGAAGTGGACGGGCCTCAGGAAGCAGATGTCGATGCTGGACTCGGACGAGGCCGGCGAGCACGCTTCGAAGGCGGGCAGGTTCTGCAGCGGCTCCACCTCCTCGTAAGGGTCGCCCCAGTACTCGAAGCCCTCGTAGTCCGGCGCGAAGCCGGAGCTGTCCTGCAGGAGGTCCGCCGCCGAGGCCCGCCGACGGGGCCGCTCGCGGTTGCCGTCGGGGCCCGTCGAAGGAGGCGCGCTGCTGCCGCCGTACTCCAGGTCCGGGAGGGCGTGCAGGGAGGCAGCCAGAGCTTTCAGGTCGTGCTCGCTGAGCTGAGAGGGCGTCAGGTCGTGCTCGGGCCGCCGCCCGTCCGTTTCCCACTCGCAAGGGGAAGCGCCTTGCAGGCCGTCGAGGCCTTGCTGGGGGCTCGCTTTCATGTGGGACCTCGAGTGCCTTGGAAGGGAGACCAATCAGTGTCGGATTTAGGTATAAGCTAAACAAGCTATAGCTTACCATTACCTTCTATGCTGTTACTATTATTTTTTTTTTTACATAGGTAAATAGTGACCTTTCCCCATCTGGCATGGTGGTGTGCCTCGAGATTTTTTTCATGAAACAAGTGTGCCTTTGCCCAAAAAAGGCTGGGAAACACTGTTATAAGGAGTGCTTCCACAAGTCCTTTGCCACTGCCTACACATGCTGTGTCTTGTCTATGTCCATGCTACGTATGAACCACCAGTTGGATTCCACTTGTCCATAAAAGTCCATGGGAGTGGCCGCCAAGACCATATAACACCGGTCTTGAAAGACCTACATTGGCTCCCAGTACATTTCCGAGCACAATTCAAAGTGTTGGTGCTGACCTTTAAAGCCCTAAACGGCCTCGGTCCAGTATACCTGAAGGAGCGTCTCCACCCCCATCATCCAGCCCATACACTGAGGTCCAGTGCCGAGGGCCTTCTGGTGGTTCCCTCGCTGCGAGAAGTGAGGTTACAGGGAACCAGGCAGAGGGCCTTCTTGGTAGTGGCACCTGCCCTGTGGAACACCCTCCCATCAGATGTCAAGGCAATAAGCAATTATTTTACTTTTAAAAGACAACTGAAGGCAGCCCTGTTTAGGGAAGTTTTAAATGTCTGATGCTGTATTGTTTTTAATATTCAGTTGGAAGCCACCCAGAGTGGCTGGGGAAACCCAGCCTGATGGGCGGAGTATAAATAATAAATTATTATTATTATATTACCCCGAAGCCCTTCATGAAAATCATCCAGTGTTTTTTTGCGGGGAGGAAAGGAACCTTGAGATGCATCTCATCTAGTGTCCTTAGGTAGTGATATTACTGACCAAACAGTAGGCAGCAGAGGGAATAGCATTCATCACTTCTTTTGCTCAGAGAAGTAATGGGTTACAGCCCAGTGCACATTCGCCTTTGCTTCAGTGTGTTCAAGCGCTAAGGAAGCATATATTTTTTTCCAGCTTGCAGTGTGCCTGTTCTTGATCACTGTTCTAAACTGATGAGAGTTTTAGTTCTATATAAACAATGGTCTGATAGCTTTATTGGCCAGAGGCTAAGGTGATGTTTGATGCGTCACTGGGAGCTCTGCGAACATGTCAAAACTGTGAATGTTTATACGGAAGCAGGTTTGTCTGTAATGCAACATGTCCAGGAAAGGAGACAGGGAAATAACCCCTCATGGTCCTTTGTAGTCGTAGTACAGTGGTGCCCCGCAAGACGAATGCCTCGCAAGACGAAAAACCCGCTGGACGAAAGGGTTTTCCGTTTTTCGATGCGCTTCGCAAGACGAATTTCCCTATGGGCTTGCTTCGCAAAACAAAAAAGTCTTGCGAGTCTTGTGATTTTTTTCGCTCCCCCCCTTTTTTCTAAGCCGCTAATAGCCTTTTAGCCGCTAAGCCTTTAATAGCCGCTAAACCGCTAATAGCACTAATCCGCTAAGCCGCTAATAGGGTTGCTTTGCAAGACGAAAAAACCGCTAGACGAAGAGACTCGCGGAACGGATTATTTTCGTCTTGCGAGGCACCACTGTGTCTGTAGAAGTGTCAGAACTCTCAGATCTTGCAAGACTATATATTCGTTATTATAGAAATCACAGAACACTAGAGTTGGAAAGGACCACAAAGTTAATCTCTTTTCAACCTCTCTTTCACTCAAAGTGGGGCTCAAACCCACAACCCTGAGATTAAGAGTCTCGTGCTCTACCAGCTGAGCTATATGAGCAGCGTTCAAACTGATAAAAATGGCTCTGTTGCAATAAGCGGTGGCAGGGGAACCTCCCTTAAAAGCTCCCATTTGCACTAAATGCAGCTTTTTTCTTATGTTCATTGCAGAGGGGGGATTTTTGTCAGGAACATGCCTAGGAAGGTTAAAGCCCCCCTCTCTAACACCGTTGTCCTAACGAGAATCTTCCCTCAACACTACAAATAAAATTAAATCCCAGACATGGTTGCTAAACATGAAATAAAAGTAATGTCCTTTTTAACTGTTAGTTTGCTAACTCGCTAGATCATAGCCATATTTGGCACCCAGTATCTAAACTGGGGGAAAACCAAAGAATATGACAACTGCAAATTGAATATTTTAAATCCAAACACAAATTCTGCAATTGCAGGGTTTTTTTCCTTGATTTGTTTTGGTTCTAATTTCAAGGCGCATTTTTAGTTTCGTTATTTTGCTTGTAATAAAACTTTTCAAAAGAGCAATGTTTAATTTATGTCCTGATTTCTGCAAGTTACTGCACACTTTCAACATATAGGTCTTTCATTCATTGCCTAAAAAAAACACACCAACCACCCCTTCCTTTCTATTTAGTAGGGGCATAAGAAATCAAGGAGAGAGAGTGTGTTTTTCAGACCTTGTGCCATATTTATTAATAGCTACAGAAGTCGCAGTTCATAATAAAGAAGCTATTGTGAATCAGCAGTGTGGTTCACAGTCCTAACTTGTCATTTTAATTTTGAAACCTTTTAATTCCTTAGCCATGCCAAATTCCCTCAGGATGTAAATAGATCTGTAGTGGGTTCTAAACCTTTACACTAAAACATTAATTCTTTTTCAGCATGTGCTATTTTTCAGTTATATTTGAGTGTTTATCCTGATCTCATATTTCTTCCCCGAACATCAAAATGCAGCATTTTCAATACCAGTCTTTCAAATAAGTAAACAGATGTTACCAGACCATTAAAAAGTTTCATTAAACCAACTGCCTACCTATACTAAATTTAATCATTTGTAGCCTTAAAGAAGGAGAGAAGTGAATGAATAGAATTTTCCTGCTTGGTCACCTGGAGACTTTGTTTTTCACAACAGGTGACCAGATAGGTGAGTGGTTGCAATGCATTCTATCTAATTGTGCCCTTATGTGAAAGGAAAAAGTCTTTCCATAAACAGAAAGGCTTTTGATTTAACTGAAAGGGGAAGTGATATTTGCTGACTTCCTCTGCAGACTTCTACACCACCTTCCACAATCCCATGAAATTGGTTTTCAGGGTCTGGAGGAGGGTACAAGGGGAAGGTGAATGTGAAAATTACCTCTCTTGCACAATGCCCTTCCATTCACAGAAAGGGACAATTGGATCCCACCCGTTATCCAGTATTCTGGAAGAATCTCCTTATTTGTGAAGTGTAGATTAAGGTTCTAGTTCTGAGGAATCTTCTAAATCAAGGTTTCCCAAACTAGGGTCTCCAGCTGGTTTTGGACTACAACTCCCATCATCCTTGACCACTGATCCACTTGCCCAGAGGAGCTTTGGGCTTACCTTCCTTGAACAGCAGCCCAGCAAGCCATATTTGAAATTTGCATGAATGCTCAAAAGTGATTGTGATTGAGTTTGAGGTGGGAGGGAGAGAGAAAGATAGAAGTCTGTTGCTTAAAGAAAGTGTTCAAGAATTTGGGTGTGCCTAAAGTGGTACTGTGGGTTTTGGCCTATTGTATTTATCCATGCTATGATGCAAAAGTTCAGAAACCCAAGTTGTAATTTCTCAAAGTGACAATACCCGAAAAACTGCCCCATAGCCCTGTAAGATCACACATATCATCTGGTGAAATTCTCTTTGTGGCACTGCACCCTACAGAATAGGGATGTGGGTGGTGCTGTGGTCTAAACCACAGAGCCTAGGGCTTGCCGATCGGAAGGTCGGCAGTTCGAATCCCCACTACAGGGTGAGCTCCCTTTGCTCAGTCCCTGCTCCTGCCCACCTAGCAGTTCAAAAACACGTCAAGTGCAAGTAGATAAATATGTACTGCTCCAGCAGGAAGGTAAATGGAATTTCCATGTGCTGCTCTGGTTCGCCAGAAGTGGCTTAGTCATTCTGGCCACATGACCCGGAAGCTGTCTGCGGACAAACACTGGCTCCCTCTGCCTATAGAGCGAGATGAGCACGCAACCTTAGAGTTGTCCACGACTGGACTTAACGGTCAGGCATACCTTTACCTTTACCCTACAGAATATTAAAGCAAACCCTTCAAGCGTCCCTATTTTCTAGGGACGTTCCTGGATTTACAGAAGCTGTCCTGGTTCCTGATTAGATCCCGGAATGTCCCACTTTCCCTTATGACATCCATATTTTCATTGGAAAAATGTTGGCGGGTTTGGAGTTATGTGACCCCTCACCCTAGGGAAAAGGTTACTATGCAACCTTTAGAATTCATCTGAAGGCAGCCTTGTATAGGGAAGTTTTTTTAAAAATGTTTAATGTTTTATTATGTTTTTATAAATGTTAGAAGCCACCCAGAGTGACTGGGGCAACCCAGTCTGATGGATGGGGTGTTCTTCTTCTTCTTCTTGAATGGGACGTTCCTATTTTTATTGGAGAAATGTTGGAGGGTCCCGTAGTTTTCCATGCATAAGATGAGGGGGTTTTTTACTCTAAAAGATTGTTAAAAATGGGGGGGGGTGTTCCGTCTTATACATGGATAGTGCAGAGTTGGGACAGGTGATTGCTTGCAGCCCTGAGCAAGAGTTTTTCTGTGGTGATCTGGGAGAATGGTGTATGCAGCCAGGGCCGCTTTGGATTGGCTGCTGCTGTGGCAGTTGGGTGGGTTATTGTTGGCTGCGTCAAGGACTGCTGTGTATCGGCTGCCATTGCTGCCAGTGGGCGTGCGATTGGCGGCTGCTGGCTGTGATCTTGCAGGTAGTGGTGTGTTTTGCAGCGTTCTCCATTCATGTGAGTGATTATCTGCATTCCCTCTCCCAAAAAAAACTCAACAACTCTGGGCCATCTCCCCCCACTTTCTTAAATTGTAGTCCCCCAAAACGGGGCATCTTATACATGGGGGACATGTTATACACAGAAAAATATGGTATGTTGTAGGTGGTGATTTGAAAACTTGCATTTCCTGTTATTGTTCCTGTATTATGGGGTGTGTTTTCCTCTACCATACCTAAATCATCAGCTGCTTCAGGTCTCTTTAGGAGGCATATTATTTTGCCCAGGCTTTCCCTGATCCATAAGAACAGGTTTTTCTGCTTTTATATGCTTTTTATACTGCTGTTTTAACAATTTTGTGCTATGTTTCTGTTTTAACCTTTTTTATTGGTTTAATGTTGTATACTGCTTAGAGGTGTGTGTTTTGTTAAAAAAATGAGCAGCTTATAAATGCCTTTAAATTAAATAAATAAGGGGGGGAAGTTGCCTTGCATCTCACTGGGCTTTCTGTCACTTTAAAACAATGAACTGTGTGCATTTCCTCTTCCTCACCTGCGGAACACATTTTAATTCACTGCGTCTCAAAAATGCTATGAAATATTGAAATGCGAAAGTCAACTGTTGTTGTACAGTTCTTTGTTTTTAAGTTGGTCAACACCCTCATATCGGTGCTCAGTGACAAAACAAGCTGTTGCACCTAGCAATTAGTAAGTAGCAGCAATAACGAGCGCAGGTGGGAGATAATGAAGGTGGATATATAATTATTATAACATTTTGCATGTACAGTGGTATCTCTGGTTACGAATGCGTCAGGTTATGAGCTCCGCTAACCCGGAAGTAGCTGCTCCTGGTTGCGAACTTTGCCCCAGGATGCAAACGGAAATCACGTGCCAGATGTGTGCACGCAGCGGGAGGCCCCATTAGCGAAAGCGCGCCTCAGGTTAAGAATGGTTTCAACTTAAGAACGGGCCTCCGGAACGAATTAAGTTTGTAACCAGAGGTACCACTGTATATGTGAAAAGCATATTCTCTTTCTTTTCTAGAAGAATTTGTTTCCCATTCTCATATAATGATTTACGGGGGGGTTACTGGGGGTGATGGTGGCTTTAGGCATTTTTTTGCATTACAAGGAATCTTATTTTTCCACAGAACTTCATGGTTGCTTCCCCCTCCCTTTCTATTTCCTCTGTAGAAATCATCTAGACTCTCTGAGGATGACATCAAGTTGAGAAAAGAGACAGACCGATATCGTGCCAATTTCCTGGACCCTGCTGGTGTGCATGCGGCAAAAGGAGAGAGGATGGAAATAGAAGCCCTGGCCTCCGAACGTAGAAGCATCACAGTAGGGACTTCAGCGCGCACAGCAGACAACCAAACTCACTTCGCTTCCCCTGCTGCAAGCCACAATGGACTTAAAGACAGGCACGAATCGTTGGACAGTGAGGTTGCTAAAGAGATCAGGTACCTCGATGAAGTGCTAGAAGCAAACTGTTGCGATTCGGCTTCAGATAGGCCCTTTAATGGGATGACTTCCTCCTCCCCTGAGCCAAGCGCATCCATTGTTGTGGATGGCTCTGGTCCATCTGTACACCTTGCTAATGATTCCAGAGCACCCAACGAAAGCAGCACCATTGTAGTTCGTGGGCAAGCGGCTCCAGTCGTGGAGCACAGTGGAATAAACGTTGCGCCTGGGAAGCTTAAGCCAAATGGCCACTCCATGGGCATCCTGCAAGAGGAACACTGTGACAGCCTGAAAGTGCCAGTGAGTCCATGCTCTTCCACAAGCTCGAGGTCTTCCAAGGATGGAGAAGCGACGTTGGCCACCATTAAGAAAGAGGCTAAGTTTGAGCTTAGAGCGTATCATGAAGACAAGAAGCCATCGAAGCTCTTTGAGGAGGAGGATCCAAGGGAGAATTACAGAGTGCGTAAAGTGAGGCCCTCCGAGGAAATGATGGAGCTGGAGAAAGAGCGGCGGGAGCTCATTCGAAGCCAGGCTGTCAAGAAGAACCCGGGTATAGCAGCAAAGTGGTGGAACCCTCCCCAGGAGAAGACGCTGGAGGAGCAGCTAGATGAGGAACACCTGGAGTCTCACAAAAAATACAAGGAACGCAAAGAGAAGCAGCAGCAGCAGCCACCAATGCCTGTGAAACATGCCTCACATTTGTCTGCAGCACCTGATCCAGCTAGCAGCAAAAAGGTTGATGTTGTCACAGAGCAAATAGATTTTTCAGCTGCACGGAAGCAGTTCCAGTTAATGGAAAATTCAGGCCCGCCAAATAACACAACAGCAGCACCCAAGAGATCAGGGACCCCCAAAATGTTCACCATACAACCCTTCTACAAACCAATAGGTCCATCTCAAATGGACCGGCGAACAGCCTCAGTTACAAAGCCTGTCTCTCCGTGTGGGCAGACTTTGCTAGTTGGTAACAACGATATTACTGTTGTAAAAGCTGAGAAGGTGTCTTGCATCTTAGATGACAATAGCGTTCAGAACATCTCTGGTGACTCGGTGAGAGTCTCTCCATACAGTGATGCCACGAAACATGGCCATTCTACAAAGGGATGGTCGGATGATGGCGAGTTCATGAGTGCAAAGGCAGTCTTTACAGTGGTGAGAGATGATGAGCAGGGCACCTTAGATCAGTTCTCGAGGTCAGTCAATGTGTCTTCCCCTCCAGAGGAACTGGACTCTGGGCTGGATGAATTGTCAGTGAGATCTCAGGATACAACTGTTTTGGAAACACTTTCCAATGACTTCAGCATGGACAATATAAGTGACAGTGGTGCCTCCAACGAGACAATGAATGCCCTTCAAGAAAATTCACTCACCGATTTCTCCTTGCCCCAGACCCCTCAGGCTAACACTCCTTCCGACTGTCGAGGAGACGGTATTTTCAAGTCACTTAGCGACCACGGCTTTTATTCTCCATCTTCACCGTTACTTGACTCCATGCTCATTGATGAGCAGTTAGAATACCAGGCTGGCCTACTGGTCCAAAACGCCATTCAGCAAGCCATAGCTGAGCAGGCTGACAAAGCAAGTTTTAAGCAATCTGCTGCAGAGCAAAAGAACCTCCAGGTCAAGGAACAGGAAGAGGAGGTGGTCAAGGCACCATGCTCTGAGAAACGGCACAATCCAACATTTCAGCCACCTCAGGTGTCCTCTCCTGTGCAAGAAAAGCGAGATTCAGCACCAAAGACTTCTGCAGCTCAAGACTCTGTACTCAGGGAAAGGCAAGTTCCACAGCCATCTCCTGTTGCTCACACCACCAGACCAGTCACTGTGGAGGAAACCAAGCCAGAAGTCAGCTATTTCAGCAAGTATTCAGAAGCCGCTGAGCTAAGGAGCACGGCTTCTATTCTGGCTATGCAAGAAGCGGAGGTGACAGTAGGGCCTTTCAAACTAAGGTCAAAAAAGCAGAGGACATTGTCTATGATAGAAGAAGAAATCCGAGCAGCCCAAGAAAGAGAGGAAGAACTGAAAAGACAAAGGCAGGGAATGCAGCTGGCACGCAGCCCTGTCGCAAAGAGTGCGCCTCCTCTACCCACCAGAACTGTGTCTTACAGAACTGCACCAGGTAAGAGCCTAACTTTTTCCTTAATCAGCAAAATAGATGCAGACCAGTGACAGCCAGCGTGGTACCCTTGATGTGTTTGTTACTGGACTCCAGTTCCCGTCAGCTCCAGCCAGAATGGCCATGTATGATGGGGGTTGTAGTTCTCCAACATCTGGGTTGGGGCAGCAAATTGGCTATCACTGGTGGAGACTAGGTTGCTCTCAGACTACAGCCTTTCTGTTTGGTTGCAAACTTTCACCCTGACGAAGAACTCTTCTAGCAGAGCAAGCTTTGCTGGATCAGACCAAGGGTCCCACCTATTCCCTGCATCCTGTTAGCAAAAATGGCATCCAGGTGCCTCCAGGGTCATGACAGAACATGACGTTATTTCCCCCTCCTTATTTGTTTGTATCCATCATCTGGTCCTGATCCTGCCATTCTGTTGAGTGATCATAGCTGGTTGCCATTGATAGATCACTGCATTTCCTTTTGTATTTTGAAGTCACCCACTGCATCTTATGGCAGGGAGTAGGCTAATCTGCAGTGGGGTGGGGGAATCTCTCTGAGTTCCCTAGGAATAGGAATTCCAGAGAGTCTGTGGCGTACTGCTGGATATCTTGCCTGTATGAATGATGGAACTGCAAGAAGAGCCTCAACTGAATATATTATGGCATGGGAAGGTGCATATGGGAAAGGCACTTTATATCATTGCCATCTGCTTTTGAAATGTAAATAAGTGGTGGTCCACCATCCCAATAATTTTGGGTACTTTTGTTGCCTTTGATTCCAGTAGGGGATAGGAAGCATGGGCGTAACTTTCCTATTGATATCAGTAGATCTAATAACTATCTGTGCTACTTCCTAGAAAAGATAAATGATGTAGATGTAGAACAATAGCGTACAATGTAGATCAAATGATAGATGGGAGGGAAATAGGCTACAAAGGAGTGGGTGTGTCTTCAAAGTTATTTTTTCCATGTGGCATTCAGTCCTGACCTTAATGTCATCTGTTGTAAGATGTCAACTTTAAGGAACCTCCAGAAATTGGAACTGCAAGCTTCTGCTTTGAGGAAAAAAACCTGATTAAAAGTGGGCAAGCTGGCTGGCTGCATTTCAATGTCAGCAACTTTGGGAAGACTGCTAGATCCATCTTCAACAGCATTTCCAAACATGTGCTTGAATCCGTGCCGGATTTACGTATAAGCTAAACAAACTATAGTTTAGGGCCCCACTCTCTTGGGGGGGGGGGCAAAAAATTTAAAGGGAACAAAAACTGGGTGTACATTTCCAAAATATAAGTTAAGTTCAACAATTACTTTGATAAAATCCATATTTCATTATGTGCAAATGGCTTTAGATACCTATTAGGTCCATAAATTACCATATAACATATATTCAACACAAAAAAGCGGCAATTTGTTGTTGACAAAAGGCAGCTGGACATATAAAGGGCCCCATTACCTTCAGTAGCTTAGAGCCTCATCAGACCTAAATCTGGCCCTGGTCTGCATTATTCCTTTAAGCTTTAAATATTCTCACTCTTTTTCACAACTTTGCTAGAAACAAAGAAGGTGAATAAATCATCTTTTTTTTAACCCTGCCAAATAGCTAACAATAAAGCCTCATACATCTCTTTGCTAGTTGGGAATAGAATTCACTGCTCAGTCATATTTTCAGGTTTCAAGAAAGTGGTGAACTGCACAGATTATATAGGTCAGGGAAGGGTTGTTGTTTTTTTGCAATTTACAGGAAGCCTTGATGCTAGTAAAATGCTGGTGAAATGTGAGATACGGTTGAAAGGGAGATAAACCTGGATTCATCTTTATTTAGAGAACAGTGAAGGTTCTGGGGAAAATATACAGGTTGGTTAGAAAGACAAACCCAAATAGGATGAATGCAAGAGTGAAGTAAACAGAAAAGTAATGTATGTATTGGTGGTTATACCTCTGTATGTAGTACTTTTATCCTCCCTCTGTAGCATTCCTTAGAAGTTCTGTGTGACACAAGGAAAAGACGTTATAAATAAGTCAAAAATTAGATTGCTATGATCAATGAAAAAAATCCCTATGGAAAATCGCGTACAAAAAATTCCTGCTCTCTGTCACCATCTGGTGTTGCATGTTTATAGTGCATTCAGATTGTTGGGGTTTTTTTACTATTGTAGCTGAGTCCATAGTCGTTCACAGGCCTGATTTAAATGTTATGCTGGCCATGTTTAAAAAAAACTTGCTGGAAGCAGAGAGGTAACCCAACACTGAGAAATTGGATACTAATAATGTTGGGTGTAGTATATATTCTAAAATTTACCGATATTGTTAAACACCAAGAAGAGAGACAAAGTAATAGAAGTTTTGATGTAAAATTGTCTTTGTTATGCACTGGGACAATAAGGTACAAGCTTATTAGAAATCTTGTGAATCGCTAGAAATTATTGCTCTTTTTGTGTGCGTCTATTATTGCTTTCGGGATGGGATTTATAATTATTTTAGAATACTTAATGTCTAGAAGATGTTATCAAGTGCATTGCACTGTAATAATAACCAAGTGCCTTTTGGCATCTAAAGGCTGGCAAATGTATTGAAAGATGTTTTCATGGACTCTCGTGACACTTCTTCAGATGCAGCTTGAGCTACTACAACTCGCAGCTCAAACACGTTGACTATTTTAGTATAATTTTCTACAGAAAACTAGATAAGCCCTTATTTAATTTTCAGTTCTTTGCTACTTTTAGTGCCTTGCTCTTATTGGACTACATTTTACGGTGTCTATAGAGTTCGCACCCTCCAGCTAATCGCATAACACACCTTTGCTACTTTCTCTGATCTCGATATTATTTTCTTCACAGATATAACTGAGCTGAGGAAGAATTTACTATCCTGTATTCTTTTGTTACACTCAGGGCATTGTGCAGCTTTCAGTGAGGGACGAAACCATCCATGTGTACCAGATGTCTCATCTGTGAACACCAGGAAATTCCTAACAGGATATGACTGATGCCTCATGGCAGCTGTAGCTTTCCCCAAGCCTCCATTTATGACCCCTATTAGTGTCCATGAATAAACAGTTGCTTCACAAAGAGAGAAAGCAGGTTGCCGTTTTCGCTTCAGCTTCAGCTCACCCCCCCCCCCCCCCAATGTATACATACATCTAAGGCTGCAAATCCTATATACCCATTTTACCTGGGAGAAAGCCCCACTGAAGTCAAGCATGCATACTTCTCAGTAGACATCTATTGTACTATAAATTAATTAATTGACTGGGGAGAGTCCTGAGGCCCCGGGACTGCCATTCTCCATCCCAATAGATCAGAGATCAAAGGATGCAATTGGAAGGTGAATTTCCAGAAGGGTCTTAAAGGGACAGGGAAAATATTCTCATTATTTTGCCAGGTAACTTAGGTGTGCATTGACCAAACCAGCTCATTCAGCCCTAGCTCAACATTATTTTTCTGCTGCTGAATTTCCATTCTTGCTATGTTATTTTGGTGTGTAAAGTGATGGGAACGAGTTCACTTCTCCCTTGTATGCCTCTTTCTTTGCCACAGAGGTGAGCACAAGATAGATTTTGGGCCGTTAGTAAGCCATGCACAGCCCTCTGTTTGCTGGGATTCTTGCAGAGAATACTGGTCTAAGCAGACCTTGGTCTGATCCACTGCAATGTTTCTTAATAAAACTTCAGCAAGAGTTGCATACTATGGACCACTTAAATGCAGATTTGTTTCTGCCTAGACTGTCAAGACATTCTAATTACATATTCTTGCTTTTTAAGGATAATGCCTATCAGTGGATCATGATGATACTATGCAAAACTACAGCACAGATGGGGAAACTGGCCCTTCCAGAGGTTGTAGGAGTTTAGAAATCCTAGACAGTATGGTTGATGGTCAGAGCTTATGGGAGCTGTACCCCAGAAACATCTGGAGGGCCACAGGTTCCTCTTACCATTCAACACCAAAGCTAGACTTCTTCTGTTCTCCAAGAACCCTAGCAATTAGCAAGAACTAGGTGGTCCTCCAGTGGTTGATCTCTGCATATTTTTGCCAACGTGATACACACCTTTAGTGCTGTTTTTATCCTAGTCCCAATGGAGACAATCAATTTCAGGTTGAACACTTCAAAGTTTGGTTAATTTCAGTTGGAGGGGGGAAACAAAGCCTGAACCCATTGAAATCTGTGGCACTTAAACATTCTTAACCTTGGCTAGATTCTGCAAAAACACAGATATAATACTGGCAGAGTATAACAGACAATTTTAATGGCCCATGATCTCTGTACAATCAGATCTTCTTTTGTGTCGAGCAAATTTAGTTTAATTCCCAGGCAAATCTTCTAAAGATATTGTACAAGTTTTCTCCCAGGATGAGTACCATAGTAGAAATGCTTGCTTTGTTTATAATCCATTGATTATTTGGGTGGGGGTCAGGTGAGGGAGGAGATGACATTTGCAGTTCTTCTGGTAGCAAAATTTCAAAAATCTGTAGCAGGGGTATCTTTGTCCTTCCAGATGTTGCAAAACTACAACTCCCATCATCCCTGGCTATTGGTCATGCTTGCCAGGGGTGACGGGAGTTCATCAACATCTGTAGGCTCTCTGTATCTGATCTACAAACTCAAAAATAAGCACACTTGGTCTCCTATGTAATTCAAGGCTGCATTTTGTTAAAACCATGGTGTTTGCTAGTTCCAGCCAGATTATTTGAAACCTTATATCAATGTAGCTGAGCTCTTCCCATTGTGGTAAATAAAAGCAATGGACCTCAGTTGTAAGTCATGTTAAACTGACTATTCATTCTAAGCAGATATTTCTCTGTTTCTGCTCTGCCCCTGACCTCTAGTGGCCACAGTCATTCTAGCTCATTGGATGAGCTTCTCTTAAGATTTTTGTGTATGTTGGGTGCATAGAGATGAGGAAAATGTAGCCTTGGTAATTTGTTAACCTATTCAGATAGGTAGGTAGGTAGGTAGGTAGATGTCTGCTGTTATCTTCAGGGAAATGTAATGGAAGCTTTCCTTTTATCCCTTTTTGATCATGTGAACTACTAATCATGTTGAACTCTAAACTCTTTTATCAGCTGCAGACACCATAGCCAGTGGTGATAGGAGCTGAAGTACAGTAAGATCTAGAAGGTCACAGGTTTCCCACCACTGATACAAAAGCTTCCCACCACTGATTACAAGGCAATAGGGGCACCATATTGGGAAGGGGGAAGAGTCTTTCCCTTCCGCTTCTTTCAGACTCCATTCCTCAGATATACCCGCATCTCAAATTACTATTTAAAGAGTAGTAGCATGTTGTTTTAAATACATTGCAATTTTTGCAATCTAGCCTTGCATATAGACAACATAAGGGAAATAAACCTTGCTAGGAAACTTGCCCTCCCCTACACTGAAGCCAATGTATTCCTATCCAGGAAGCATAAATCCACAACAACCCATCATTTTTAGAGCAGTGAAAATACTGTAGTGGTGTTTCCCCTGCTGTGATACTATCAGCAGTTTTTGTTGTGGCAGTTAAACTTGTTCAACCTTGCTGTCGGAACTTCACTTCTATCCATTTGTGGCTGTGTACATTAGACTTTACTGTGACTGGTATTTCCTAGGTTATAGCAGTGGTAGCCCACTTTCCAGGCAGGTATGCAAAATTTATTGATTGAGAGGGCAACATCTAGTGCAGAGTCCAGTGCACTCTGGTATGCAGTGGAACCTTGGTTCTCGAACTTAATCCATTCCAGAAGTCTGTTCGACTCCCGAAACATTCAAAAATAAAGACGTGGCTTCCGATTGGCGCAGGCATCCCGGAAACAACAGCCAATAGCCACATGGAAGGTTCAGCTTCCGAAAAACATTGGAAAACCGGAACAATTACTTCCAGATTTTCAGCATTCAGGAGCCCATTTGTTTGTCAACTAAGCCATTCAAGAACCAAGGTTCCATTGTACAGTCAAACCTCAGTTGTCGAGCTTCTTGGAAGCTGAACAGTTCGGAACCCAAACACCGAAAATTCGGAAATAATTGCTTCCGTTTCCGAACGTGCCTCAGAAGTCGAACGGCTTCCAAGGCTCATTTTTCCTTTTTTCCCATTGACTTTGCAGCCAGCTCTTTCATCCTTGGTTTTCAGATGTCAAACGGTCTTCCAGAACAGATTAAGTTTAAAAACTGAGGTTCCACTGTATATGAAAGTGCATTGGAACAGTAGCATAGTACTTGAGAGGAAGGCAGGAGTGAAGGCCTATATACCATAACCAACTCCAAAGGTAGCCCTACCTCTGACCTAAACTACCATAAGTGTCTGTCAAAATTCACAGAAACTTTTCTTAAATAAAAAAATAGTTTGAGAATCTGAATGCAAAAATTCTGTCTTGGCCCTTCTTTCTTCATGAGGGCAAACTACCTTGACTCAGTAATTATCTCTTCAGCCCATGCTTAATTTCAGCTCTCTTTCCTTTTGGAAGTATGGTGGTGTGGTTTTGGGGATTTTATTTTTTTCCAGAATCTTGCTTGCGAGTCTGTTACCTAGAGAAGGAAATTCTGATTGGGTCTTTGCAGGTAAAATAGAGAAGATCAAGCCACCTCCATCCCCAACCGCTGAAGGCCCCCCCTCGCATTCCGACTCGGCATCAGACGAATCGGGAGGATCCCAAAGACCCAAGAACCTGATGCAGACTCTTATGGAAGATTATGAAAGTCACAAAACCAAGAGGCGGGAGAGGATGGATGAGAGCAGCGTAAGCATATTCTGTTTCCTCCGCCCCCAATGCCCCCCCTCTTTTTGCACACAGTAGGGTTTTTGAAAAATAAAAATTAACAAGTTTCTAAAACTTTTCTAGATCACCTTTCCAGAATTCAGCACAAGAAGGCAATGTGCAGGGCCAGTTTCAGGCACACTTATTATGGGTTCCGTTCTGAAAAGGGTCTTTTTAAACGGTACCCTTCTGTTGGGGGCTTTTATAAAGAAAAAGCAGTGATAGCACTGATACCTGAAAAACCTGCCAAGGTTATTGGACATTGCTCTTAATCAAAGCCATCTCCTGCGGCTGTAGGATCAAGTATGAATTTATTTGGTCCCTTAACCATACCTTGCAGCATGTCCACAAGGAACCCTTTTCCTTTCTCTCCCTCTCAGAGATGAGGAGTGCACATTGAATATGGCTGACCCTCCCCCCCCCCCGGATTGTGTACTTTTGTGCAGGGCAGAAGGGAGTCCTAGCAGTAACACTGTGTTTTCCACTGTCCCCGTGACTCCACTGCAGAGCTAAAATGCCATACTTAGATGCAGACGGATCCTCTCGCTTAGATGTTCCTGGGAAATCAGTGGGGCGCTTGGGGCCGAGGCACAAAGCTACGAGACCCTGCCGTGAGCAACATAACTACAGCACAAATATTGTCTGTTTACCTCCTCCCAACCAACCCTCCTATTTTATCATCACAGCTTGTACCACACCCAGTGTTAAGTTCAAGGCAAAATTCCATAGAGATGGCATTTTGCTTGAAAGCTCGAGTCTAAAACTGCAGCAGAGCCATTGTTGACCTTAAAATTTACTGCACGCAATCCGTACTTCTGTTCTTTATACTCGTGCAGCAGTTAAACACTGTGGAGGGTTTTGCTGCATGTTCCTTGTCTTGTGCAGTGGCTGGTGATTTTTTAATTGTAGGAAGTTGGCTTTTTATGTTGGCAGAATGACAGCGAATTTTCTGAACAGTGCCAACTGAAGTCTAGTGAGTACAAAATCAATAGCCGCCTGGCACAGGGAGCTTCACAAAATTGCTCCTCGTGGAGGTTAGTGGAACTGGTGAATATAAATGCTTCATGAGAAGTAGATTTTGAGATGCACCTGAGAGCTGGGAGCTCATGTGTCAATGCATGTGTCTTCCCTGGGTCATGTCCATCCGCCAGACCCCCTGTTTATATGTGCTGTTCAGTTAGAAATAACAGTTGTGGCACAATTAGCAAGACCAAGAATATATTTAGCACCAACTGGATGCAAAGCACGTACTGGACATTTGAAACACTTCCATAGCTAAAGGGAAGAGATCTCTTCCTTTCTCTGCCTGCCTTTTCTGGACGAATCAGATAAAATGGTACAAGGCATATTATTTAAACAGAGGCTTGACAACCATATGTCAGGAGTGCTCTGATGGTGTTTCCTGCTTGGCAGGGGGTTGGACTCGATGGCCCTTGTGGTCTCTTCCAACTCTATGATTCTATTATTATTATTATTATTATTACTACTACTACTACTACTACTACTACCACTACCACTACTACTGTTATTATTATTTCAAATAATGAATAGACTAAAATAATAAATTTAATTGTACCAGAATTCATCATTTAGATTGCCAAAAGGGTTAAAGCAGTGGTGACTGACAAACAGCTTCCTTGTTTTGTTTTTATTCTTAAATTGGCTACTATTTTGCTTGTCCAAGCAGGATTTTTTTTTAGGTTGGGGGTTTTTTTGGGGGGGGGGTTGGTAACAATCCAGGCTGCAATCCTATGCATACTTACCAGGGTGTAAGCACCACTTAACTCAGTAGGATTTGCATCTGAGTAGACGTGAATAGGATTGCACTGTAAAGCTAATTTAGCTGAACTGTGAGATAGATGCCAGTTCTCAGTTTAATTTGAACTCTCTCTGTCTTTTCTTTATGAACTAATGATGGTCTTTTCCTTTTCTGGCAGTACACCTGTAAATTACTGTCTAACAAGGTTACCTCTGAGGTACTTTTCAAGCACTTGCCTTTGCTTAACATCTTTTTTTATTTTTGCATGAGGATTTCAAATGCATGCTGCTGCAGTTTGCTTTCCATTGCTGTTTGCATAAACACTGAAGTGATGGCTTGAAAGATGAAGTTGTTTTGTCCAAAATATCGTTCCACCACCACACCGAGCATTTTCACCCAACTGGGCCTTAAATTTCTCTCCCCCCCCCCTTTTGGGGACTAGGCAATGAATTTGAACAAAATGTGTGATGGGAAGTGCAGCTGGTTCCCAGGTATAACTGCCCCTAAACCAGGCATTAGGGACCTGTGGCCCTCCAGATACTTGGACTCGGACTTCCATCAGTCCCAGCCAGCATGGCCAGTGGTCAGGAATGATGGGAGTTGTATTCCAACAACCTCTGGAGGGCCACAGGTTTCCCATGTCTGCTGTAAACGATGATGGCAACTAGTACCTAGCCTCAGTTTTGGGATTCTGTTTACGATGGGGCATAGGACCATTTTCAAGATTCAGATCACAATATTTGAATTATGACTATGACTGCAGTCGTGTGGTGTGCTGTGGTGTTCATCCTCATGACTTAATGTGGGGAGTGGTCAAGAGTGATGCCCTCCTTATGCTCTGAACTACAATTATTATCATTCCTGGCTATTTGATTGCCATACTGGCTGATGCTGTTGGAAGCTGTAGACCACAGCAACTGGAGGGCACTGCCTTGATTTCCCCAATTTAAAGCGAGGGGGGGTGTCTGTAAACTGTGCACTAGATTTACAGCCCCATGTGTACCATCCAGCGAAGTAATTACCGTATTTTTCGCTCCATAAGACACACTTTTCCCCTCCTAAAAAGTAAGGGGGAATGTGTGTGCGTCTTATGCAGTGAATGCAGGCGGGAGGCTCTGTCAGCGCTCCCTTAGCCGCACGCAGCCTCTCCTGGGCAGGGGATGAAGGTTCCCCTTGCCCGGGAGAGGCTGCTCATGTCTAAAGAAGAAGCCAGGACAGCAAGCGGGATCCCGCTGGCTGTTCTAGCTTCTGGCTTAGCCATGGGATGAAGTCTCTGCAGGGGAGTGGGGAGCCTCCCTAAAAACTAGGTGTGTCCAATCGTTCGGTGAGTCTAATAGAGCGAAAAATACAGTAAAGTGTTTTCAGCTCCAGTGCTATATTGCGATAGTGCTAGAACAACTTGATCACATTCCTACCGCAGTGTTGTAGCAATCACTGATGCTGCCATGCTAATGGTAGCACCCAGAGTGGCTAAGGAAACACAGCCAGATGGGCAGGGTGTAAAAAATAATTATTATTATTATTATTATTATTATTATTATTATTATTACTACTACTACTACTACTACTGCTACTACTACTAATGGCTGCCCAGCCCTTATTGCAACATAGCTGTCCTTAAAGGGCAAGCAGTGTGACTCAAGCAGAAGATTTTGCACTTCACTTACATAGCATCCTGGCAACCCATAGAAATGAAGGAGGTAGGGCTGAGCACCACTTTTGGACAAAGCTCAGCATCACCAGGTCTGATACCTCTCTGCTCTCAAAAGTTCTCAGCAGGAGTAGCAACTCTTCAGTTCTGAAACTGAAATGTTGCATTGCTAACTCATGAGTTTTTAAGATTGTGTAGGTCCATTTCCTCTTTGTGATTTACTACAAGAACTCTGGTAAGCGTCACATATAAGTGGGCAATGGAAAGGCAGAGGTCCGGGGGGTGGGGATCCTGAACTTTCCAGTGGAGTTTGGTGGAAAAGCCTATAAACCTCTGCCCCAACCTAAATCAGATGGATTAAGTTTGCAGCATTTCTTCAAATCGGAATCCCCTAAAACTCAGAAAAGGTATAATGACAAAAAGACTTCTTAATCGGGCCTCAAATGTCAAATTCCATATTTTTATTTTTCATAACCTGTTGGACTGCTTTGCTTGGGTGGTGGGGGTATATGTTTTGGTTTTTTCCACCACCAGGGTTCATCTGCATTGTCTCTGTACTGCCGCCAGGCAACAGACTTGAAAAAAACAACCTCTTGCAGTTTGAGCAATATTCTTCTGCTATCTCGTTCTTTCCTTTGCGGAAGCAAACTGCAGGGCACAGCACAAATATGAATTTATGGCCAGTAAAAAAGGTAAAGGGTAAAGGGACCCCTGACCGTTAGGTCCAGTCGTGGACGACTCTGGGGTTGCGGTGCTCATCTCGCTTTATTGGCCAAGGGAGCCAGCGTACAGCTTCCGGGTCATGTGGCCAGCATGACTAAGCCACTTCTGGCGAACCAGAGCAGCACACGGAAACACCGTTTACCTTCCTGCCAGAGCGGTATCTATTTATCTACTTGCACTTTTTGGGGTACTTTTGAACTGCTAGGTTGGCAGGAGCAGGGAACGAGCAATGGGAGCTCACCCCATCGCGGGGATTCAAACCGCCAAACCCTCTCATTTGTCCATTGAACAGGTTATGAGCAGCAGAGATCAAGAACAGAAGAAGCTGACTTATATGGAGTCAGACCATCTCACTCAGTATTTTTTTTAAAATAATATTTATTGAAAATTTTAAGATTACAAAAAAAAGAAAAAAGAAGAAGGAAAAAACAAGTAATATTTAAGCAATACGAATCAATAAAAAAACCAAGGTCAAAAAGAGGAAAAAAACCAAAACACATAATACATCAAAATCAAAAAGCAAAAATAGACAAAAAATTTAAAAACAAATCCAATATTCCCAAATCATTAACTGCCATTACCTTGTTTCATCGGCCTCCTCACACTTCCCTTTTTTGTATTCTAGTTATTAATTATCTCAGCAAATCCTTTCTCTTAACCATGGGACTTCCGGGTCTACACCAGGCATTCCCAAACTCGGCCCTCCCATCATCCCTAGCTATCAGAACCAGTGTCAGGGATGATGGGAATTGTAGTCCCAAAACATCAGTAGGGCTGAGTTTGGGGATGCCTGATCTACACTGACTGTCAGTGGCTCTTTCAGGGTTTCCAACAGAGGTCTCTCACAGCCCTGCCTGGAGATGACAGGGCTCGAACCTGTTCTTTCTGCATGCAAAGCAGAAAATCCTGCAACAGAGTTATGGCCCTCCCTCTCAGAAACATTTCTACTTGCTGTTGAATCTTTAACTGTACCTTATAGTTATTTGCATTAATTTTAGAGCTTATCACATACAGTGGTACCTCAGGTTAAGTCCTTAACTCGTTCCGGAGGTCCCTTCTTACCTTGAAACTGTTCTTAACCTGAAGCACCACTTTGGCTGCCGCTGCGCCGCCAGAGCACGATTTCTCTTCTCATCCTGAAACAAAGTTCTTAACCCGATATACTATTTCTGGGTTAGCAGAGTCTGTTACCTGAAGCACCTGTAACCTGAAGCGTATGTAACCCGAGGTACCACTGTATAGTAAACAGTAGTATTCTTTTGCTAAATGCAGCATTTTGAAAATGTAAAAAAAACAACAACACAGGAGCAAAATTCAGCCAGATGTAAGCACCATTGATTGTAATGGAAGATATTAAATGCATGCATTTACTTCTGAAATGAATGGGACTTCATTCATTGCTTAGCTGTGGTTGGACTGCATTGCAACATACGTAGAAAATAGCTCAGCTGGTAGAGCATGAGACTCTTGAGATTAGGGTTGTGGGTTTGAGCCCCATGTTGAGCAAAAGATTTGTGCATTGCTGGGTGGGGGTTGGACTAGGTGACCATTGCGGCCCCTTCCAACTCAACAATTCTATTGAGTCTTCTAGCCACAAGCTATAAATGTTACTAAACGATACATCTGAGTCTTCTTCAAAGGGCAGAACAATCTATTCAACGGGCGACAAAACTTCCATTACTCAAGTGTAATTAGTTAGACCAAATGGTTTTATTTTGACCGCTTCATGTATTATGCTCAAGGTTCACAACCTAGATGCTTTTAAGCGTGCCATGAAATATCTAATGTGTGACAGCAACATGTCTACAAGCACACCTATTATGCAGGTCCCTTTGACTGGGAGCTGTGTTTGGCCGCAACTTCCTGTACATGACACACTCAGTGAGAAACCCAAAGTTCACTTAGGTACAATGAGCCAAAAAAAGTTTGTTTTCCAAATCATATGATTCAATAGCTTTCCCAGCTTAGCATTGCAAATTGTTTTTAGGGGGGAAAGGGGGGGAATGCATTCCTCCACTTTAAGATTTTATTCTTCCCCCCCCCCACACACACACACTGGGGGCAACACATCCCATTTCGCTGCATGAGGCAAATGGAAATTGGCGTCAGCACCAGCGCCAATTCTGGATGAGGTCACACCAGTTTCTGGCAAGGTCGCACATGCTTGTGCGATTTCAGCGAGATTTTGCCAGGTTTATTGCTTGACCGGAGACGATCACACCACACGGGCAACCACCTTTTAAGATACTAACAGTGCAATCCTGCAAACGTTCTCCCAGATTAAGTTCCGTTTTTTAAGAACTGCAATCTTGAAAACCATTGTCGGTCTCCTGTTTTTAAAAAGCGGTTCTCAATATAATAAGCTGCCCTAGAGAACTTCCCTCGCAGGAAATTCCCAAGAAAATGCCAGGGTGTTGTGTCTCAGGGGTGTGTAACATTTATAACAAAGCTATTACAGGCAATATCCCTCGTTCTCGTTTTTACCTGTTTTCGTATCTTGGGATCCCGTGGGCTCCAGCCCTCATCCCAACTCTTTTCTGCTTTGTTGCTGGCTATAGTGAATGGCCTGATAATAGGAATGAGAGACTACCGGAGTTTAAAATGAAATTTCCAGAAACTAAAAGGCAAATGCCTGTTTCCATCCAGCCCAGTGTTTAGACCACGATAGTACTTAACAACTTACATGGTGCTCTGAAGTGTTTAAAGGACTTTAAGTACTGACTCAGTAACCTTCACAACTACTCTGTGAAATGATTCAGTGGGTTCCCCCCGCCCCCATATGACAAATGGAACCAGGGCTGAGACTGAGGAAATAGTAGCTTACCTAAGGCCTCCATGTGATTTTGTGGGTCAAAATAGATTTTAAGCCAGAACTTTCCAACTTTTTAGCACTCCTCACACACTAGCATGGCATTGCCATGCCCCTTACCCCCTCACTTCCCATGGGGCATCCCCATGACGCCATCATTCATTCGTACCCACTGGGTGCCAGGAGGCTGTGCCCCTGAAAATGGCAAATGGGGTTAAAGAGCCACAAGCCAGCAAGGACCTTTGGTACAAGCAGTTCCTTGCTGGATGGTGAGTTTTGGTCCCACCAACCATCATTTTTAGAGATACAGCCTTTTCCTTTCCCATATAGACAAATGGAGACGTGTTAAGAACTCCCACAAACCCCTGCAATTAAACATTGCCAGTCTCACTTACCATCACGTTTCAGTAAAGTGTATTTGGGCAGTACAGTAGTTAAATATTTATTTTTTAAAAAATTAATAATAGTCTCTTGCAGTATTCTTTTTTAATGGCCACTCAAGTGAATTGGACCTCCCACTTTCCAGCCACAGTTGATATTGCACACCCATTGGCATGGATGGAACATAGTTGTACACAGAGAAAAAGTACAGCATCCCCCAAATAGCATGGAAGGTCAACTGCAAGTCAGCTTTAGCTTGCAGCAGAAGAACAATAATTAGTTATGCTAGTCGGTGCCCATCTGCAAACAGCTCAGCTCTCCTCTAAAGTGTGTAGACGCAATGCTTGCTTGCTTTTTTTTGTCCCAGCCTCAGAAGTTCGTTTCATGGTTTAAAAACAAAAGCAACTGTGATCATCAAAAAACCATTGAGCATGATTAAGACCTGATCGAGTATTTCCAAAAGGCTTTGTAAAGTCACAGATGGAACAAGGGAGAGAAAAGCCTTCTGTGGTTCTTAGTCTTGGGCTTTGATCATCTGCGGATGAAGTGCATTCATTGTATATTAAGGCCACGGCAACTCTGGGTTCCTCTTTGAGCCTGACGCTGCCACAGCCCTACCATTAGGCAAAATGAGCTGCAGACCTCAGGTAGCTTTTTTTTGAGTGTCAGGAAAGGGGAGCCAATTTTTAAGTTACATTAATATATCATTATTGCTTTTTACAGTCGGGGAAGAAGAGAGGCATTTATTAGCTGTTCTGTCTCAGGTGCCAAAATAACTTGATATGGGATTGGCGGTGGGTGAGGGTGACATTTGCTGTTCCACCTCAGGCAGCGAAATGCCTTGTGCCCGCCACTGCTTGTGTTGTTTCACAGTGAAATTGCAGTTCATCCCGATGTTGCTGTGCTCTTCCTTGCATGTTGGCTTTTCCATTGACGTGCTTAAATTCAAACGTTTTAGCCTGTAGCTGTGCTGACATGCTTTTTTCATCCCAGGGAGTAAGAAATGCAGAATGCTGCAAGGTGGATATGTCTTTCAAGTTAACCATGCTCTACGGATGCAAACTTTTTAAGTGCACAGAACTGTTCAGTGGCTGCCCTTTTCAGGAGAATTTGAGATTGGTAACTGAATAAACTATTCTCTTGCTCTCTTTCCCCCCCTCCTCAGGTCCTTGAGGCTACGAGAGTCAACCGCAGGAAGAGTGCCCTGGCTCTGCGGTGGGAAGCAGGCATTTATGCTAACCGAGAAGAAAATGAATAGTTCTCTTGGCAAAGTAAGAGAGCAGTTAAAAACAAAACAACAATGCAGAGACGAAGAAACCAAATAGAAGAACAAAGTTTTAATTTTTTTAAAAGGAAAGCTTCAGCATTTTAATCCGGTATTTATTACAAGTGTATCGATCTCTGCAACCCATGTTTAAAAAGAAGCAGTTCATATATGCATAGATATACGCACAAAACACGCAGAAAAGTTATACTAAGGAAAAGCATCTGCTACTCCACTCCCTGCACACACACCAAAAAGAAAAAGGACGTGAAGAAGCAAGCAACAACCTTGGTGCTGATATCATGGCTGTGTCAAGAAGCAGCAGCAGCAGCGACAACCCAAGAGGAAACATTTCAGAGCGAGCAGAGTGAACACGTGTTCCTTTCTGAATATTGTCTTCTTCCCAGCCTTGTATGTGGAACAGGAAGAGTTTGGCCTAGATTGTATTTCACCACAAGATGGCACCTCACATGGAAACAAACAATTGTTCAAGCTATGTTTGAGCTTGACAGCAGCTCTTCATCATCCCATGTGTAGCGTCGAGAAGAGGGCTATTACTCTGATATATCCTAGACAGCCATAATATAGCACGGTTTATTTTTATTTTTGCTGTTAACAAATGGGGGGGGGGAATTCGGAAGGCTTTCTGTTAATTTAAAAGTTTTTTTTTAGAAAGCAACAAAACAGGCTGTTAACTTGCAAATGTGAATGCACAATCCCATACATTTAGCCATAAATTACGATGTATTTTTTTTCTGTTTATTTTTGAAAGGGTTTTTGGGGGAGATGGCAGATTGTTCACTTTTCTCTTAACTTATAATGGGGTGGTTTTTGTTGAAGATTTGCCATCCCATTTTTTCCTCCTCGCATAATCAGTATGCTTAATAATGTTTCCTTTTAACAGTGCTGCACAATCCATAGGTAGCATAGAAGAGAGAAATGCCAAATAAGGATATCTTAGTTTTAGTGGGTCTATATGCTTGAAGTGAGCAGTTTGGCCTCCTCTCTGTTTCTCAGTGCTTACTGGCATTATCATCTGTCTTTAACATGAAAAGGACCATTGGAAGAAGAGTCGGGCTGAGTTGGAAAGATATGGGGAGCATCTGAAAATATTTTTACTTGAGGCAATAACCGACACATCGAGTCGGAATGTTACAGAGAAGGAACGAAAGAAAAATAATGGTATCTTTAACTATATTTATGCTATGTAAAGGTCTTAGTTAATAGAGCGGGAAGGGCAGAGATGTTTTGCGTGACCAGGAAAATGAAAAGTTGGAGAAGGTAACGGAGGGAGTTGGGAGGAGGGGAGCCAGGGCCAAAGGACTATTTTTGCTGTTCAAACAGTGTTTTCAGAGCTAAAAGATAATATTGCAGCTTTAGTTCGAGTGTAGGGTGGGAATCAGTGACAAAGGAATATGGAGTGGTTGTGAGTGTGTTTGCTTGTGTGCGTGTGAAGTAGAATGGTGAAGACAAAGAAATGTGGGTGTAGAGATTATTTTCTCCAAAGCTGTTTGCCAGCTCTAGGGGTATAAACATGTGTGTTGTTTTTTCTTTTATGAAAAGGGATATAAAAAGGCACTAAAACTGATGCAGTATTTGTTAATAACTAAGCTGAACTGACATGGTATTTGCATGAGTTAACATTTCCAAAAGTATTGAACAATTTTGTAATCTTGACATTTAGGAAAGAAATGCGGTATTTATTCTTATGCTTTGCCGTCTGGCGTAGTCTTAGAGGCTGCTGGTTTTCTCTTGTTGTGTCAAGAAATGCAGTAGAATGTGTTTAGTGATGGAATCCCAAAAAATTTCTGGACTAGAGCTTGTCACATTTTAGGCAACTCAAGAATGGTACATGCATCTTAACTAAAAATTACTTTTCATTGATTTGTAAGAGGAGGCAAAACAAAAAGCCAGCCCTCCACAAGTTTCTCTTCTGTTTCCATTTTATTTTATGTTTTATGTTATGAACAGGATCTTTGTATTCCACTGTTTAGACGAACAAGGAGATTTCATGTTGAAATACATTAATTTCCTCCTGGTAAATGTCTAAATATAAACAGAGTAGTATGAACACAACAGCCTTGGCAAGGATTCTGTACTGTGTGCAGAAACTAAAGTAGAAATATTTGGCTATAACATAGACCAGCTGCTTGGATAACATCTGTACCGAATTCTGATGCAAACCTCCAAACCAAGCTCCTCACGTATATAGAGGAGCCAGTCATAAAGAATTGAAGATAAGAGTTTTGCGTATACAACGGGAGCTTTCCCTGCCAATAGGAGAATCCCCATTCTGTGCATCGGCAACGCTCCTGGGTTACGTGCCAGGCTAGCTATCCTCTGCTTACCTCATTAGAAAACATGGTGGATCCTATGCCCTTTGCAGATTTTGTAATCAGAAAATCCAATCAGAAAATATTTTACATAAATGATCTTTATATTAGTGGCTTGCACACTTTTCTGATTACTTTTTTAAAAAATGGGAATTTGGGGCACAAACCAGCCAAAGTTAGTTGCTGTTGTCCTATAGATTTCCATAGGACTACGCATTTAGCTGTTGCTTATTTAAATCAGCAGCAGGTTTTGCTTTGTTTTTAGTGTTTAATTTTGGCTTGGTTGTGCGATAGGTGTTTCTCGAGGCTTAAATGCTGCACAGGAAAGAGGAATCCAGCTAATGGGATGAGAGGAAAAATAGATATGTTGAAAGAGAGAGGGGGAGAGATGCAACACAGTGGATTCGAAACCAGAAAGGGCCAGAATTTAGAAAATTCTTTCTTTCTTTCTTGCCTGCAAGGGTCACCCAATATTTTCCACTGTTTTCTGAACCTTTTAACAAAAACTGCCTGTACAATCAAGTTGGTATTTATTTATTTTTTTACTCCAAAAGACTGTGTCTTTCAAAAGTGAGGTTAAAAAAAAAAATTCTCAGGATTATGACGAAGCAGGTGGATTCTGTGCTGAAGATGTTTTTAAGCCAGTAGTGAGTAGAGTAGTGCTCTGAAAGATGGAGCGTGGAGAAGGCGGGTGATCAGCTTACGTTACACACAACCCTTGCTGAGAAATGGTGGTTTTCTTACAGGGGAGGTAAAGCCAAAGATAATACATTTGCTTGGAATGAGAGGCTTTCTCCTCCTTTACAAGGTTGTAGTCAACTCAAGGTGAAAGAGCAAGGAGTTGTTATGGGGAAATCCCCTTTTTTTCTAGAAGCAAAATTAAAAAAGCCACTTCAAAACATACATTTCGTTTGTCTCTACGTATCTTGTTCCTTCCCCCCCAGTGTTTTCACCCCAGCAGCAAAAATCTGAGATGGGTATCGTGGCATCATGGGATAACTTTGCTAAAAGGAAAGAGAGGCTTGATTCATTATGCTATTCCCACAACACAGTTTTTGATGGTTATTATTGTAAGCTACTGACAAAGGACAGTTTCTTTTTCAGGAATTACGGAACCTTAGCTACCATTTTCAGCAAGTGCTTTGATAATGGAGCAATGGACTCATCTCTTCATTATTCCCACCACCACTGCTTAATGTCTTTAAATATATGCCAGTACATGCGAATATATTCAACAACAACAAATTAATGCAGAATAAGCTTTGCTTCCAGGCACATACAAAGAGTTAAGAATTATTACTTTTTTGAAGCAAATACTGATAAAATTGAACTGTGCGTTGACTAATAGTTAAGGATTGCAATTTTGTGACGATGTCCAGGATTCTATCCCCAAAATCTTAACTGCAGAGCAGTTTCCTCAGACCAGTTCTGACCATTTCATTCCCAGTCCAGAAGGATCCATTGCAGAATACTGTGGCAACTCCGTCGTTGCAAATGACCAACCACTCTTGCTGCAAAATAACGTGGCTTCTTGTATATGTTTAACCACTTCATTGCTGTACCCTGCTTCTGTTTTATAGTGACTGTGAGGCATACAATGCAAGTATACACTTATTTTCTCATTAAAACTTAAACTTGTCTTGTGTTTCTTATCTGAAAGCAAAGGGGGTTGTGGGGATGTCGCATTGTTGGCAGTGCCCTTCGGATCGAGTGTTTGCTATGACTTGCTATGGCAAGCAGCCCATAGGCCAGATTAGGCCTGCGGAACTTGTCTTCTCAACCACCTTCCCTGTGACCCTGTCATTCTTCCATTGAGATGTGGTAAAGATTTCACCCGCATTTTCAGCTGGAAAGGAAATCGGCTTGTTTAGAAAAGCTGGGAGGGAGGAATTCCTCACTTTATATACACAACATATGCTCGATATATATGGAGACTCCATTTTCTCAGGGTCTGGCGAAAGAACAATGTTAAATACAATTGATGACCTCCTACCGGGCCACAATAGAAAGTGTCCTCTCATATAGTATCACAGTGTGGTACGTTGGCTTGACAGCAACGGACAGAAAGTCTTTACAGAGTGTGGTGAACACAGCACATGATATCATGGGCTGTCCCCTGAACCCACTAGATGGCATCGCAAGGGATTGTTGCCTTAGGAGAGCAAGAAAAATTCTAAGGGACGATTCACACCCCAGCCAGCACCTCTTTAATCTTCTACCCTCGGGCAAGAGATATAGAAGTATAATCAGTCATACCAACAGGCTAAAAAACAGTTTATATCCGTGTGCTGTTAGGCTGCTGAATGGAAAATAATTTGTGCAGCTGTCTTTTGAGGTTGGTGTATTGTATGACAAGCACATAGCGTGCAATGAGATTGAGTGTTTGGGGAGGGGGAGGCTCAGTTAATTTCATTGTATGCAGGTTGTACATTGACAATAAAGGTACTACTACTACTACTACTACCATCTTATAAAGCCAAACCCATAAAATGGGGCCTAAAGCAGCCTCCAAGAATATAGACATTGGTTGCCCATGGGCTACTTGTGAATCAGCATGAAAAGGCAGTACCATGAAATCCTTGCGAGCAAACTGCTGTTTAGTCTTTCTCCACCTAGCCCTTGAAATAACCTGGAATTCTGGCATGCACAGCCAATTTCGTAAGTGTAATTAAGCCTTCAAATAACCACACAGACATGGGCATATTTTTCCCCATCGTAGAAGGTGGGTGAAAAGATGAGCACTAGACTTTCAGTCCATACCTGAGGCAGGCTAGAGGCAGCTTCGTATTATGGGAAAGCAACAAAATCAATGTGCTTCCTCCTTGCACATTGTCCTGTCCGTGGTTGAGCAGTGGAGAGCCATGCGCCTCTCATGTTGGGAGGTGTGTGCTTCTTATTTTTTGTGCCCATGCATTCACCCACAGAGGAAGGCCTCATGCCAGCGGGTGGTGCTGTGGTCTAAACACAGCCTTTTGGGTTTGCCCATGGGTAGGCAAACTAAGGCCTAGGGGCTGGATCCATCGCCTTCTAAGTCTGGCCCATGGATGGTCCGAGAATCAGCGTGTTTTTACATGAGTAGAATGTGTCCTTTTATTTAAAATGCATCCCTTGTTTATTTGTGGTGCATAGGAATTTGTTCATTATTTTTTTTCCAAAATATAGTCCGGCCCCCCACAAGGTCTGAGGGACAGTGGACAGGCCCCCTGCTGAAAAAGTTTGCTGACCCCCGGGCTTGCTGATCAGAAGGTCAGCAGTTTGAATACGCATGACGGGGTGAGCTCCCATTGTTCTGGCCCAACTTCTGCCAACCTAGCAGTTTGAAAGCACGCCAGTGCAAGTAGATAAAAAGGTACCACTGCAGCGGAAAGGTAAATGGTGTTTCAGTGCACTCTGGTTTCCGTCAACGGTGTTCCATTGTGTCAGAAGCGGTTTAGTCATGCTGGGCACATGACCTGGAAAGCTGTCTGGACAAATGCCAGCTCCCTCGGCCTGAAAAGTGAGATGAGCGCCACAACCCCATAGTCTACTTTGACTGGACATAACCATCCAGAAGTCCTTTACCTTTTTACCTTTACCATGCCAGCAAATGTAAATCATGTTCTTGTTCCATGAAAACCTCTGGGATTTAAGTTAGTTGTGACTAACCTATTCCTTTGGAGTTAGGCTGCATTCCAGATGTACTTACTCTGGAGTAAGCTCCATTATGCCACATTGGACTTCTTTGGTATGCAAGTTCCTGTTTTTCACGTAAGATTTGGGAGCATGGAAAAAGAAGGCCTCACTTTCCCTTCCTCTCTCACATACTGTGAGGCCAAGCTTTCATTTCTCATTTCTAAGTGCCCATAACATCCCTGCGAGGGCAGCTTCTTTTGATGACCCATAAACTGATGCAACAATAGGTCAAAGAAAATACAAATTTCCAACTGGAACTTTTAAGAGGGGAACTGCTCTTGTAGGAGACACAAGTTTGAATCGGGGATTTCAGATGGATGCATGTGCTGCAATGCCACCTAGGGCACAATTTAAGCAATTCCTCGATTATACAATTGGTCTCATAGCATCAAGCCCTGACTGAAGCAACAGCTCCCCTCCTAAATTGTGGCGGGAAAACCGCTAATGTGCTAGGTGACAATTTGTTTTCTTATATATCGCCAATTCTCCTTTTTCTTTTTTGCGTTTCATAGGTGGTTAGCAGACAGTTTTTGATAAACTAAAGCAATTTAGTGGTCAGAGTGTCTTGTGAGCCCAGTGTCCTCAACCCACAGAGGAGCTGCCCATTGAGTATCTGCATGAGTCACTGCTCTTACCAGCCCTGTGTCTTCTCAAAGTCTGCTGGGCAATAATAATGCTAACCTGTCTGCTTTCATAGAATCATAGAGTTGGAAGAGACCACAAGGGCCATCGAGTCCAACCCCCTGCCAAGCAGGACTGAGGTTGGAGCATTTATACAGGGACACAGCAGAATTGGTCACCCCCTGCACCCCTGCTTGTCTCTGCATGAGTCACTGTTCTAGATTTGCCTCCTTCCAACTAGGAGTGACACACAGGGGGGGGAAATGGGAGACTCCTCTGACGTTAGGCCATTCTTCTGCCACACCCTCTGCAAGTTATCCTCTTTAAGTACAAAGCATGCCTGTGATTCCAAGTAACCCTATCAGAAGTTTGGGAAATCCTGGCGCCTGCCCAATTTCCCTCTCAGCCAGTAAAGGTGCTTGTTCTCTGCATCAGTTTAAGAGCTTCTGCTTGCAGAAAAGAGCCTTTTTGCTGGCTTGAGTGATTACAGCTAGAAGTGTGGTCATGGGCCTCAGCTTGGCTGATAAGAACAAACCCAGCCTAATGCAAATGGGATGATGCCCTGCAGCCACTGTGGAGAATCACTAGTGCAAGGGAAGCCCCACTAGCCAGGTGAGAAACAGGCCTGTGACCCACACCTAGAGTGATAACCCCAGGCGGGGTGTCTATTCCTCCTTAATTTAGCACCACCAGTCCTCTATTTTTTCTGCTGTATGTGGCTTTATTGTGTGATGGCTCCAAATTGGAGTCCAACAATGGGGGTACACAAACTCCCTATCCTTAAAGAAGGTGAGGAGCTCAAGCAGGAACAATAAGTGTGAGAAGGGCTCAGCAGTAGAGTATATATCAGGCATAGGCAAACTTGGCCCTCCAGGCATTTTGAGACTACAATTCCCATTGTTAAGTTGTGGGTGAACATATCAGACGACACAGCAAGTCTTCAAACAGCTCTTGTTTATTCAGAGGCCAGAACAGAACTGAACTGAAGGGTTCAGCCAGCCTGCTTATATAGAGCTCCAGTACAACGTTACTGTAACAACTTTCTAAAACTATCCAATCACTGAATGTCACTTTCGATCCCTTATTTGCATATGTGGACCTGAACTATCTACAGTAGCCCCCTGCTGGCTCAGGGTGAGAACTTCAGTACATGACACCCATCATCCCTGGCCTGTTAGCTAGGGATGATGGGAGTTGTAGTTCCAAAACATCTGGAGGACCGAGTTTGCCTATGCCTGATATATATCTTGCAGGGGGAAAGGTCCTCCCAGATTCCTGGAATCTCCAAGTTGCCCTGGGTAAAATCCCTGCTTGAGACCTTGAAGTGCTTCTGCCAGTCAGAGCAGGCAGGATTGGGCTCAGGTGCTCAATTAGTCTGACCTTTTGGAAACCACCTTTCTCAGTCCCTAGCAGCGGTGTTTACAACTGCACAAGGAACATCCCTTCTATTCGCCTGTAATACCTTGACCACAGACTCTTGCTTCCCAGCGCCTCCTTGCTATTCTTGGAATCGCCCCTCCCAGATGATAAAGCACCAGTCATCTCTGTTTGCTTTTAATCATCCTTTAGGTATGTTACAGCTCATTGCGATCCTTATCTCTGGACGCAGTTTGGGAATTGCTGGTCTCCCAAGTATATATGCCAGGGGCCCCCCCCCTCTCTCTCTCGTCCCACGCCTTTGCCCTATTTGCAAAACCGAATGAGGTTGATTGGTAAAGGTGCTTCTCTGCTGTGCAATTCACTCTCCCCAGCGTTACTCAAGAGGTTCTTTCCCGTGTTTATGGAGCCAGGTTGCAGGGGGTGCTTCTAGGACAGACAAGATAAATGGGCTGAGAGCAGCAATTGATCATCAGGCCGTCCAGCAAAGACAGCTATTGATCCGGAAAAGAAGAGAGGGAAAATAAGGGTCAGTGTTTCCTTCTTCTTTTTAATGAGACAATTGATGTGCATGAAGGATATCTGAGGGCTATTCTGCTACACAGTAGGTATGGAAACACAGTTAGCTCTTTGCTATGGAAAGCCCAGGGGATTGGGCAGAGTGGTCCCTGCCAGGTATTTACGTAAGGATTTTAGAGGAGAGAGGCTATTTTGGAAGATGCACCCCTGTGTTCTGTCTAAATATTATTTGCCACTCCACGAGACTGTAGCAGAAACCAGATGCCCTGTAAGGCTGATAGACAGGTGTCGCCAAGAAAGGTCCCTGATACCTGGTGCGGTTTGCACTTTTAAAAAAATGTCATTTTTTTTATAAACAAGACAACAAGCACTTTATTTATTTTTTTAATGACCGAAATGGTTAAGCGTCAGCATGGGAAGGCTGAGAGAACATTTGGGTTTTCTTTCTGGAATGCAAGCCTGCCACTTCTATTACAAAACCGAACTCTCTGTTTTAATACAGTTTTATTTATTCTGCTAAAGAAACACACACACAAAATAACAGAACATATCCAATCGGAAAATTTGACAAATCAATAGACGTTAAAAAACACACCAGTCAATACAAAATGTTCAAACTGTAGATACAATCATCATCATCATCGTTTTATTTGTGTGCCGCCTTTCCATAGTTAAAACAATGCTCAAGGCAGCTTACAACATGACAAGGTTTACATCAGGGGGAGGCAAGGTTTACCTGGGCTGTTGTTGTTTAGTCATTTAGTCACGTCCGACTCTTCGTGATCCCATGGACCAGAGCACGCCAGGCACTCCTGTCTTCCATTGCCTCCCGCAGCTTGGTCAAACTCATGCTGGTAGCTTCGACAACACTATCCAACCATCTCGTCCTCTGTCCTGCCCTTCTCCTTGTGCCCTCCATCTTTCCCAACATCAGGGTCTTTTCCAGGGAGTCTTCTCTTCTCATGAGGTAACCAAAGTATTGGAGCCTCAGCTTCAGGATCTGTCCTCCCAGTGAGCACTCAGGGCTGATTTCCTTCAGAATGGAGAGGTTTGATCTTCTTGCAGTCCATGGGACTCTCAAGAGTCTCCTCCAGCACCATAATTCAAAAGCAGTGAACTCGCCTGGGCTAGTTCACTCCAGCGGAGATCCCTCCATGGGCCAGATTATGTGCGCGCGTGTGAGTGGCACAGCCACAATTTCCGGCGTCTGCACAGACGCGATTTTCAGTGTCTGAGTATGCGCAGATGCAATTTCCAGCACCGCAGAAGTGAGTCCCCACGCCGCGCTGTGCCTGTTTAGCACAGTGCATGGGGACTCGCCGAGGGGGCAGCTCGGCTCGGGGGCGACTCGTGGGCTGGTTAGATGACCCACGTGGGCCGCTTGTGGCCCATGGGCCTTAGGTTGCCGACCCCTGGTTTACATAATTGCCAACATAACAAAAGTCATAAGCAATAAATAAAACACATCAAAAGGTACACAACCAAATGGAAAACAATTTCCACATAAATCATAAAATCTAAAACTAAAAAGACAACATTAATATCAATAACAATTTAAAATGGCAGAGATAAAAAATCAAAAATCATAAATTTGAAAAAAAAACACAACATGGGTGAAAAATACATTTGGGTAGGCTTGTCTAAACAAAAAAAACCCCACAAAACTTTTCAGGAGACGTTGAAAACAGCACAACAAAGGAATCTACCCAATATTAATGGATGTCTTCATGCTAAAGACTTGACAAATGACAATATTCACTCCACCGGCTTCTCTCCCTGCCTCTTCCTCTGTCTAATTGTCCCTTTCGCTTGCTTCTCAACTATGCTGGTACAAGCCTGCTTTGGGAACTATTAGAAAAAAGTATCTGCTGCTGTCATTATCTATTTTTTCATCCGTGTGTGTGTGTGTGTGTTTCCAAAGAGCCTTGTAATCCTACCCTATCACCCAGTGCCCTCAAGCATACTCAGAAAGTGTCATGGTTGTAGTCAGGATTTTTGTTGGGGGGGGGGGCAGAACCGATGTGGTTGGTCAATTAAGTATTTCTATTGTTTTACTTGATTTAGGGAGGTGGGAGCTGGCCCCTGCCTGCCCCCCTCTTGGTTACAACCATGGGAAGTGCCCTGATTATTTGGCTGAAAAGAAACTGACCAAACTGCTTTCACTTCCTAAAATGAGAAGGAGAAATTCCCCAGGCAGGACCATGTGACCTCTTGAAGCCACACCAGGAAGAGTAAGAGAGTGTAGGTGGACTCCAAACAGAGAGAGAGAGAGAGAGAGAGAGAGAGAGAGAGAGAGAGAGAGAGAGAGAGGGGTGAATGTTTGTCTGTGTGGACTGAGATATCGTAAAAGCAGTCTCTGCCCTGACTCCTGAGCAGCCTTCTGCCTCTGAAGCTAATATAAGGAGTCTTGCTTTTATACCCAAAATCAGAATCCCTGATCTGGCTCCCAGCCTCTTTTTCTGCCCTAATCAAAGGGATCAACAAACAGAAGCTTCCCGTGACCATGCTTGGTGGGATGGAGATGAGGACCTGGATTGAGCCTGTGGTTGCCGGGGCTCAGCTTGCAAGCTCTTTCTACGACACTGGGCTGCTTCTAGTGGTGAAGAACTACTACAACCAGACCAACTCCTCGGCTCACTCCAACGAGAATTCTCAGCAGAAAGCCATCTCCAACTTCTTCATCATCTACAAGCTTCTCGACGGCTTGACGCCGCTGCTGTCGGCTTACGGCCTGGCTAAGCTGGGCGACCTGAAGAGCAGGAAGATCTCCATCTGCGTGCCTCTCCTGGGCTATTTGCTCTCCCGGATCCTGCTGCTGCTCCTCATCCTGCAAATGTGGCCCATCGAGGTGATGTATGGGGCTGCTGTGTTGCACGGGCTGTCTGGAGGCTTCACCACATACTGGGCCAGTGTCATGGCTCTGGTGTCTAAGGGCTCTTCCGAGAGCAGGCGATCGCTTCGCCTCATCGTCGTCGAGCTCATCTACGGCATAGCTGGCTTCGTGGGGAGCATCGCTTCTGGGCACCTCTTTGTCAGCTTCCACCTCAGCTACCGCCACGGCGCAGTCCTGGTTTCTTGCAGCGTTGCCTTATATGCTTTCTGTCTCCTCTACAGCCTCTTTGTCCTCAGGGTCCCCAAGACTGCAAGGTCTTGTCCTCTTGCATCCTCAGAGCCAAACCATCCGGACATCAAGCTGGCTGAGGATGATGGCGGAGAGCCTCACTTCCATGAGAGTCGCTCCTCTATGGTACCTTCCAAGCTCATCATTGCCATGCTTTTTGTGGCCGCCATAATGTATGACTCAACTGTGGTGGGAGCCATGGATGTGCTGCCATTTTTTCTCCTGAAGGAGCCCCTGAGCTGGGGGCCGGTATATATTGGCTATGCCAACGCTGCTGGCTATCTGATCTTTATCACCAGCTTCCTGGGAGTTTTTATGTTCTCCGGGGTTTTCAGAGACACCACCATGATTATGATGGGGATTGTGTCTTTCTCAGCTGGCATCCTCATCATGGCCTTTGTGCGATGGACGTACCTGTTTTACGTTGGTGAGTAGAGCCATTCTAACTTAGTGGGTTTATTGTACTTCTATTCTGATGTCCCTTGTGAATTCTTGCTTACATGAGGTACCCAAGATCCTCTTTAGGCACTAACCAGGCAACACGGGTGGCGCTGTGGGTTAAACCACAGAGCCTAGGACTTGCTGATCAGAAGGTTGGCGGTTCGAATCCCTGTGACGGGGTGAGCTCCCGTCTTTTGGTCCCTGCTCTTGCCAACCTAGCAGTTCGAAAGCACATCAGAGTGCCAGTAGATAAATAGGTACTGCTCTGGCGGGAAGGTAAACGGTGTTTCTGTGCACTGCTCTGGTTTGCCAGAAGCGGCTTAGTCATGCTGGCCACATGATCCAGAAACTGTACGCCGGCTCCCTAGGCCAATAAAGCGAGATGAGCGCCACAACCCCAGAATCGGTCACAACTGGACCTAACGGTCAGGGGTCCCTTTACCTTTATTCTGATGTCCCTTGTGAATTCTTGAGTATGGCTTACATGAGGTACCCAAGATCCTCTTTAGGCACTGACCAGGCAAGTCAAATTCTGCATCGATAAAACCTCAAGTTCTGAGATTTTTATAAATTTTACAGAGTCACACAATAGTATACTGCACACTTCTTCTAGGTTTGACGAAGGAGCTGTGCAGGCCCTCAGAGCATCACCACCAGCTATTGGCAGTCTTGCCCACCCTTCCCTCTCGCTTTTGAGATTCCATCAGGCATTAACCATACACTCCCAAGCATGCCTTGAGTAATCATGAGGGCTAGTAACTCTAAAGCTAAGGTTGCCATGATCCCAGATTCTGCCTCCAATTCTGTCCAGCGTTGTGGGGAGGTGCAGCATTAATTCCCATATGCAGCAGAATAAGGTGATAAAATATATATTCATATTATTTATTAAATTTGTATACCGCCCTATACCCGTAGATCTCAGGACAGTTCACAACACGGAAGTGTTTCCCAGGTCAGATTGCAGGTTGGGGAGCAAACTCCGGCTTTTTGCCGACACTGAGCAAAAAATAATAACAATAATATAAAAGAATATAAAGGGAAAGTGAAAAGAGAAAGAGTACACGTTGCATTCATTTGATGCATGCAGGAAGTTATGATGTAGTGTGGGTGACAGGCTGCGCTGCACTGATAATGGGCATCGTCAGCCTTGGTGGAAGAAAATATCCTTGCTTGTTATGTCTCTCTGAAGATCTCGGAGCAAAACATGTGGGTGTAGCTGAGCCAAACCTGTTTCCAAAGGGTATCGCATAGCAACCACAAACCATGCACTCATTCTGGTATTCTGCACTACGTTGGCAGAAAGCTATTAATACCTTCCTCAGAAGTGTTGCTCAATGCTTAAAGGTGCTTCCTTGTCCTCCCGTTCCAGTTCAACCTGTATTGTTCCATTTTTGCACACCTGTGGGACTGTGTATATCTGCTTTTCCTGACCTGGCGCTGCCCAGCTGTTTTGATCTACAACTCCCATTACCCTTGACTACTACTAGTCATGCTGGCTCAAGTTGGTGGGAGCATTAAGCCAAAACATCTGGAGGCTGCCAGCTGTTTGCCGGGCTACAATCAATAACAGGCTATTGTTCCAAATGCGGGAAGCAGAGCAGAGTTAGAAGACATTTCCTGGTAGAAAGTTAATGTTTGCAAGATTCCCAGAGAGCTTACCTGACGGAAGAGATCTTACACCACAATCTTCTGCATGTTGAGTCTGGTGTTAGTCCCACTAAGTGGGGCTTACTCTCAGAAAAGTGTGTACAGGATTGCAGCCACAATTAAATAGGCTTTAATAAATGAATGAGCTGGTGGCAGATGTATAAAAGTTCACACAATGTTTTCATAGAATTGTAGAGCTGGAAAGGGGTCACAAGGGTCATCTAGTCCAACCCCCTGCAATGCAGGAATCTTTTGCCCAATGTGGGTCTCAAACCCACGTCCCTGAGATCATGAGTCTCATGCTCTTCCAACTGAGCTATCCAGTGAGGAAAAGCAATGATACCTCCTTTTTAGATTATTCACTGGCCCCGACTTGGTGGAATGCTCTGTCACAAGAGACTAGAGCCCTTTGGGACTTGACATCTTTCTGCAGAGCCTGCAAGACAGAGCTGTTCCGCCTGGCCTTTGGTTTGGACTCAGTCTGACCCTTACGTTTCCCTCCCCTTATCGTCTTGATTTATCAACTACTTTTAAAATGAGGCAGCATTTTAAATTGCATTTTAACCTGTATTTTAAATTGGTTTGTGTCCCCCCCCCTTATGTTTTTTACTGTGATTTCATTGGTGTTAGCCTCCCTGAGACCAGCTCTGGCCGGGGAGGACGGGGTATAAATAGTTTTTAAAAATATTATTATTATTATTATTATTATTATTATTATTATTATTTATTAGCTTGTGCTTTTTAAGCTTTAACATGTGCACTACTTCAACTGCAGGGACGCAGGTGGCGCTGTGGGTTAAACCACAGAGCCTAGGACTTGATGATCAGAAGATCGGCGGTTGGAATCCCCGCGACAGGGTGAGCTTCCTTTGCTCGGTCCCTGCTCCTGCCAACCTACCAGTTCGAAAGCACGTCAAAGTGCAAATAGATAAATAGGTACCGCTCTGGAAGGTAAACGGCATTTCCGTGCGCTGCTCTGGTTCGCCAGAAGCGGCTTAGTCATGCTGGCCACATGACCTGGAAGCTGTACGCCGGCTCCCTTGGCCAATAAAATGACTTGAGCGCCGCAACCCCAGAGTCGGCCATGACTGGACTTAATGGTCAGTGGTCCCTTTACCTTTACCTTACTTCAGCTGCTAGGCAGTGGAAGTTTGGTCTGGTGATTACATGAACTCTCTCCGTTACATTCTCTTCTGCTCCAGCCCGTGGTGTGATGTTGTTTGCCCTAATTCCTTTGCCGACCATCAGATCTTTGCTGTCGAAACACATAGAAGGAACTTCCTATGGTAAGTTGCTGCTTTGAACATCTTGGCATTGCTCATTTAAATGCAAAAAAAAAAAAAAAAGTTTACTTATTTCGTTCAGAATAAGGCTATGAAGACAGACACATTTCTATCATTTTGTGTAGTGGATCTAAGGAGGATAGATTCCCTCGCCTCCATCTTTCAAATATCATCATCGTACATGACATGGGTGATTGATAGATTAACTTAATGGTGCAGGCATCTAACTTGGAGCAGATCGAATTAATGAAGGATCTCTAAGCAAGCTGCCTGATAATACTAGATGCTAAAGCCAGACTTGGTTCCTTTTTAAAAAAAAAAAATGCTTTTATTAAAGATTTTCTTGGGTTACAAAATCCATTGCCTGCTGACCAACAGAGAGTCTCCCCCTCCCCTAATAAGTAGCACTACGTACTAGCAAATGTATTGTTACAAAAGTTGGGTGCCATCCCCACTCTCCCAAACAATAGCAAGATCCCAGGGGGTTCCGGGCACTCACCCCAGGTCTGTGTTCCTTTGGAGAATTAAGACATGGTGGAGACTGCCGTAGCTTTTTAAAAAAAATATGGCTTGTTCACCTGTTTACACCTTCAGTCTGCATGGACAGGTTCCAGGTCTTACAGCAAGGTAATTTCAAGAGGGGCTTGTCCCCCACAGCAGTGCAGCCAGCCTTCAGCCATCCTGCCCAAGATGGATCCCAGTCTTTTCTCTCTCTTCTTCCCAGAACACCTTGTTCATAAACGCTCTTTTCCTGTCACCTCAAACACACAGCCTTGGCAACACCTGTCTCTCCAGGCCAAAGGATTCCTCTCAGGTGGTCCATCGACCCCTTTTATCACTATAAGAGATCTGCTGTTTGCAAAGCCAGCCAGGCTGGTTTGCATAATCCAGCCCAGGAATTCCTTGTCTGGCACAGTTCTGAAGCCTGTACTTTCATCCATACCCCAATTAATTAAAATCCTACCATTTATCAATTTTTAGGATTTAAGCCCCCCACCCCCAAATCTATAATGGTACTGTGCCCGGGTTTCTTTTACAGTCACTTTTTGGGCTGCAATAAATTCTGACCTCCCGTCTGCTGCCAGGTAGCAGAAATAAGCTGTTTATTATTTATCGGCTCACTTTTCAGAAGCCAAAAGAGATATGATTTTAAAAAGCCCTTAATTACTCTGGGGCTCTTTAGCTCACTTTCAGCATGATATATCTCCACCTTGGCCATCTTTTAAAAATTTAGAAAGCTTGGAAAGTGATAAATAAAAAGCAAAGCTGTTTAAAGTGGTCGTTGAGTGTTATTTTATTGTGTTCCACTTCCACTCTTGTTTCTAGGAAAGGTGTTTGTCTTGCTGCAGCTTTCACTGGTGATCACAGGTGTTGTGACCTCAGCTGTCTATAACAAGATCTACCAAAACACCTTGGAGTGGTTCAGTGGCTTCTGCTTCCTGTTGTCATGTGGTGTGGGATGCCTGAGCCTCATCCCTATCAGGTAAGCAAGGCAAAAGGTAAACTGCTATTCTGACAGCCTGCCCTTTCAAGAGGATTGTTTTTGTATCTGTGTGTGGCTCATAAAAACTCTTTTATTTGATCAGGGGTTTTATTGAACTTTTAGCTCTTGTTTATTATTCTAGGTCTGCTATGTGTTTCTGTGTGTAATTGGTATCTTTCAGTTGGCTTGCTGTTTTCAAAACAATTACAGTGGTGCCCCGCAAGAGGAATGCCTCGCGAGACGAAAAACTCGCAAGACGAAAGGTTTTTTCGTTTTCAAGTTGCTTCGCAAGACGAATTTCCCTATGGGCTTGCTTCGCAAAACGAAGCTTGCCCCGCAGTCTCCGGGGACAGAGGGGAAGGCGCGTGGCCATTCCCCTCTGTTCCCGGACCCCTTTTGAACCAAGGGGTGGCAACGGGGAGAAGCGATCTTCTCCCCTCTGCCCCTTGCTTCAAAAGAGGGGACAGAGGGGAAGGCGCGCAGCCATGTAGCTTTCTATATGGGAAAAAAAATATTATAAAAGAGAGCTAATCACTTCTAAAACAGGCAAAACTACCATATTTTTTGCTCTATAAGACTCACTTTTTCCCTTCTAAAAAGTAAGGGGAAATGTGTGTGCATCTTATGGAGCGAATGCAGGCTGCGCAGCTATCCCAGAAGCCAGAACAGCAAGAGGGATCTCTGCTTTCGCTGCGCAGCGATCCCTCTTGTTGTTCTGGCTTCTGAGATTCAGAATACTTTTTTTCTTGTTTTCCTCCTCCAAAAACTAGGTGTGTCTTGTGGTCTGGTGCGTCTTATAGAGTGAAAAATATGGTATGTTTTTCTATTTGTTGGAAGCCACCCAGAGTGGCTGGGGTGACCCAGTCAGATGGATGTGGTATTATTATTATTATTATTATTATTATTATTATTATTAGCAGTAGTAGCAGCAGCAGCAGCAGTATCTGCTTTGCCAAACACCTTTTGTGAGTTTTACAAGGTGGCAATGGCTGGGCAAATTGCCAAATTGTGAGCATTTGCCCTGTATAGTGGGCTACTCTTGAAATTTGGCAGAGGCTCCATCAGCTTGTGTCCCAGACTAGCTCCCTAGTACAGTGGTACCTTGGGTCTCAAACTTAATCCATTCCAGAAGTGCATTCGACTTCCGAAACCGTTCGAAAACCAAGGCGCCACTTCCGATTGGCTGCAGGAGCTTCCTGCACTCAAGCAGAAGCTGCGTCGGACGTTCAATTTCCGAGAAACAGCACAGTTTGGCAAGGAAGTCCACAAAAGTGAAAAGCTCTTTTTGAAGCATGGGTTGCATGGTTACCTAGAAGTCATGCTGTAGCAGTGGAGTTCCTACACTGGCAAAGGGTTGCACTAGAGGATCTATCAATCCCCCACACATTTATTTATTGCCAGCCGGCCTATGCGTGACCTCTTGGAGGCAATTCTCGCTCATGCATACAGCTAGGCAACCGGCTGCATACAAAGTGTTACTTCTCAATCTGCCAGCAGATGGAGACACCTGCTACCCTTTTCTCAGCCACCTTTGCCAACGTTAAACTTATCCTCCGCAGCAGATTCTTGTGAGCTGGAGAACACCATCCACACATAAGGGGAAAGTTTGCAGAAGTACCAAAATAAAAAATGCTGAGGGCTGTTAGGTGGTCCAGTTCCCTTCGCAAAGCTGCAATCCCTGGGGAGAGGGATTGATTGTTGAACCACTCTGGTAACTGTAGCTCTGTGAGAACTGAGGTTGCCTAACAACTCTCAGAGGGACGCGGGTGGTGCTGTGGGTTAAACCACAGAGCCTAGGACTTGCCAATCAGAAGGTCAGCGGTTCGAATCCCTGTGACGGGGTGAGCTCCCGTTGCTCGGCCCCTGCTCCTGCCAACCTAGCATTTCGAAAGCACTTCAAAGTGCAAGTAGATAAATAGCCACTGCTCCGGTGGGAAGGTAAACTGTGTTTCCGAGCGCTGCTCTGGTTCGCCAGAAGCGGCTTAGTCCTGCTGGCCACATGACCCGGAAGCTGTATGCCGGCTCCCTCGGCCAATAAAACAAGATGAGTGCCGCAACCCCAGAGTCGTCCGCGACTGGACCTAATGGTCAGGGGTCCCTTTATCTTTTTTAACAACTCTCAGCACCCTTAACAAACCACAGCGTGTCTGTTTAAAGTATCATCCTAGTGCTTTAAATGTATAATGTGAGTGTAACCTTGTTGCAGGTCCCACTTCTCCCTAATACTTTATTTTATAAGCCATCTGGTCACTGATTATGCTACTTTGGTTTGGGCAATAATTTTTTTTAAAAGATATGACTTCCAAACAGGAAAATTGTACATTTCAATCCTGTTCTTGGGATTAAGAACAGGCACACTTATCCCTTTGATTTTACACATCAATTCCTCCCTGTGTTTTGCTTCTTTCTCTCTCCCCTGCAGTATTATAGCATGGAAGCAAAAGGCACCATCTGGTTCACTTGAGATTTTGACGGACTGAGAGCAGAAGGAAGTGGCTGTGCCTATTTCAGAAGCAGACGTACAGATCAAGAGCATGACTTGAAGGGCCCAGCAGTTGGGCTGCTTGAAAGATGGCCTGCGTCTTGCAATTATCTGCATGGAGAGAGATGTTCGGTATCTATTGACTGGTCTCCATAGCGTTTCAAGGGGATGGTACTGCAGGTTAAAATCAAGATGCAACAAGTGAGACAATTGGCAGCTACAGAAGAAGAGGTGGCATTGTCACTGTAACATGATTCTCCTTCCACCCAAAACAGTTGCCATCGCTAATGCCAATTCCCTCACCTGCATCACTCCAGCTCTGAAAGCAAATGTCCTCCCCTCTGTAAGTAACAAGGGTCTTGCTACCCTCTTTCTAGATAAAGCAGAACATGCCACACTAGAGGCCTTCAAACAAAAGCAGGTCAGAAGCTCTCGATTGCCCACACTGAGCAGTTGGGTTAGACTATATGGCTTCCAATGACCCCTTCCAGCTCTATTCATCTATCTCACTGAAGTCGCAGTAGCATTTGAGGTCCAGCTCTGAGGGCCTTCTGGCGGTTCCCTCGTGACCAGAAGTGAAGTTACCAGGCAGAGGGGTTTCTCAGCAGTGGCGCCCTCCCTGTGGAACACCCTCTTGTCAGATGTCAAGGAGATAAAGAACTCCACAACTTTTAGAAGAAACTGAAGGCAGCCCTGTATAGGGAAGTTTTTTTAATGTTTGATGTTTTATTATGCTTTTATATTTTGCTGGAAGATGCCCTGAGTGGCTGGGGCAACCCAGTCAGATGGGTGGGGTATAAATAATAAAATTGTTGTTGTTGTCAGCTTTCATAGTATGAGTTGGAATGTTTAAGGGACCACAGACTTCTGCTGCTTCGTGTGCATGTCTTCAATGTGCGACTTCACATTCTTACAGATGTCCTTACAACAGGAGCCAAGAAGGGAGGAGAACAGTTGCTCACAGTTCCTTGCTAGAGGAATAGAAGTAATGTTCTATAATCCTCTTAACAGTGACTGGACCAGCCAGTCAGCAATTCCACTCAGGAGTGAGTATATACACTTTGGCAAGATATATCTATCTATCTATCTATCTATCTATCTATCTATCTATCTATCTATCTAATGGTCTCTTTCCCCCAACAGACTATTTATCACGTTGTGCTTCAACTCAGCAGGGCTTTGCTCCATTATATCCTTGTCTAAAGTCACCTGGGTACCATGATTCTGCCTCTCTTACACTACAGCTTGGATTATTGCCATTTATCTATTTGGGGGGCAGGGGTTGTAAACATGGTGCTGGAACTCACAACATGAAACGAGGACAAAGAGGTCACATCTACACCGTGCATTTAAAGCACAAAGCTTACCTACCCCCTACTGAATCCTGGCAGCTGTAGTTTGTGAAGGGTGCTGGGAATTCTAGAGGTAACCTATAGTTCCCACAACTTCTCCTTTGGCCATCTAATCTATGTTGGTGCTGTAAGCAAGGTCCTAGGTGCAGGGTTTTTAGTTCACCTGTTCCATTCAGCAGTCAGTAGGATGTAAAAATCATTCTACTTTGGCTGTAATGATGTGTCAGAAAGGCAAAAGGGTTTTTTTTTGGGGGGGGTGTGTATTCAAACCTTCAAATCTCAGGCATCTTATAAGCAAACACGACACACACCAAAAGCATCGTATTTACTGGTAAAGCAATTTAATCCGTTTATTGATCCAGTCCTCTTTTTTTGTCAGAGAAACCATCCTTATACACACAAACAGTTTATCAAGCATTATAAATTATTTTGCCTTAAAAAAAACACCACTACAGAATCAACACAGCACAGTACTTATTATTTTGTACATAGGCATATAAAAAAAGATAAAAGTGAGCAGACCACATGCTAGCACCTGGACAGACCTGGAGAACCCAATTCACAGGGAAGCTCCCTCCCCACCATGCACAAACACAGCTGACTTTAGCCTTGGTAGGGCATACAGAGAAGAACTTCCTGCTGGAAATATCCTGCCTGTCTCCCAGAACAAGAAGGGAAATGGGTTCATCGTGTGCTTAGTTGATATGTAAACTGGAAGTGCTGGGAGAGGAGAGGAATAGAATCAAGAGGTCACCTGCAGCTTCCATTTTGGTGGTCATATTTAGCTCACAATACATACACATTCGTCCACACGTAGTCTATGTTTGGGATGGCTGGTGTGTTTTGCTGATGACTCATCGAAAGCTGCCACTTTGGGTTTGCAATCCTTTCCTTGGTTTGGCTGTGAATATTTATTTTCTTCCTTTTTACTACTGCTTTCACTTTAGCTTTTAAAAAGCACAGATGGGGGTTGAAAGACTGCAAGAACATATCCCATGCTATTCATCATTGGCTTAACTTCTGCCAACAGTTACTAAAACACAGACGAAAACAGACTCCGGCAACACACTCCATGTGGGTCTCTAGCAGATGAACTGCAGAAAACACTTGACAGCAGAGACAGTCTAATCTCCCATCCTCCCTTCCGTGCATCAAACCATTTCCCTAAATAGCAATCTTTGGAAGGGGGTGGGGAAATTGTGGCCCTCCAGATGCTGTGGACTACAGCTCCCATCAGCCCCAGCTAGCATGGCCAACAGTCAGGGGGGTGAGAGTCCAGCAACACCTGGAGAGAACCTCAAGGCTCCCCGTTCCAGAGTTTTGCTCTTTCACCTTGAACTTGCATCTCTTTTCAGACACTGGCATGGCTCGAAACCCATTCAGAGAGATGCTGCTGGGTGCCATGATTGTGTCTGTCGCTATAGCAGGGGTGGGGAACTCGTGCCTCTAAGAAGCTGCTGGACTCCAAGGAATTGAACATCACACTAGGTTGAACATTCCAGGATGCCAGCTTAGCAGGCAGAAACATCCCCCCTCTCCTCTCCCTGTGCATCATGGGGGGGGGGCAGGGTTCTCCCAACCCCCTCAAGTGCAGGGAGGAGAAGCAGGAGAGGTAAGCCTTATTGCGCAAGCGGAAGCCCCCACCTGCCTGCTCACTGTCTCGCCAGAGTGGTACATGCCCTGGTGATCTCCCACTTGATCTACTGCAACGTGCTCTACGAGGGGCTACCTTTGAGGCTGACTCAGAAACGCTCAGCCGCAGCTAGAGAGAGTCTTTGAGAAAAGCTTAGAGATACGTATTAAAACGGGACACCAATGAACCCAACTTTTAAATTTTGGACATTAAATACACGTTTAAATAAGCAACTTTTGAGTATACCTAAAAGTCTAGCTTATGATAGGAAGATGGTCATCTAAAACACCTCTCTGTTTTGCTCCAAATTGCACTGTGTGCAAATTAGTGTTTGGAAAGGGAGAGGCCACTATGTTAAGAATGCAACTATTTTTAACGCTGATCATAAAGTGTCTGAAAAATGTTTTGACATTTATAGGTTTACTGATTCCATGAGGGCGGAGAATCGCTCTGATTCCACGTGTACAAAAATATTTGGGGAAGAGCAAACAGTTTGCCTTTAAAAAAAAAAAAGGAAGGGCGGTTATCTTTGCGAGAAGACCTTTAATTGTTCAGAGTAAGAAAAAAATTGTCAAAAAACAGCTAGTGGAACTAAAATGATTTATAATATGTGTGCGGCACTGAATATGTAAATCTAAAACTGACACCCCAGTATAGCATTATAGGATCTGAAGTGCTTACTGTAATTACAAAAAGCCAAGGCTTTTTACACTACCTGTCTCATCTTCAAAACAATCTAAGTCAAGACACCCTTTCAGAATGCATTGGAATCATAAGTGTGTTTGGTTTCATATACACACCGATGGATTCACTGTCCAGATCGTCAAATGCGACAATGGGCTACACACGGGCTACTGTGCCCACTAAACATGACCACCTTACTTTCTCTTCAGAGAAGGGAGACCTGGACTCAGCAATACAGATCACCTCTCCAGGTGGCAGTGGTGTAGTATGGATGGGGCCACAGGGACAGTTGCCCTGCCTGCAAAATTCTTAGGGGTGCAAAATTTCAAAAGTAAACAAGAAGAAAGTAGTAGTAATAAATAAAGAATAGTGTGCCCTTGCCCTCACAGAAAAAATCTCCCAGTGTCCACATGGACAGACTGAGGAACAGATCTGGGTGGTGGCCGGTTGCTAGAACGTCTTCTGCATGGGTTTTAGAAAGATATCCGCTCCCGACCCATCCCCTGTCCCACACTCCACCATGCTCAACACTCACAGGGCGCCGCAACTGCCATTAGGGTAGGTCACTTAGGTATTGCCCCTTTGTTCCAGCCTATCGGGCAATGCCAAGGATACTTGCCTTGCCCCGGGCACTAGCAACCCATGTTACACCACTGCTGGGTAGTGAGAGTCGGAGGTATGTTAACTCTTCACACACACACACACACACACACACACACACTCAAGCACAGATCAGTAGCCAAGCCTCCGTGCTACATGTACTTAAAATGGCCATGACCTTCTTCTAAACATGAAACCCAATCCATAGGGACTGTAGCAAGAGCACTTTTCAATACACAATGCAAACTGTACCATTGCCTCTGTTCAAAGCTTTGCCCCTTCAGCCTGATAAACCACAGCTTCTACTCCAACTGCAAAGAGAGGAGCTCCTAGCATCTTGCCAGTTGTGCCCTGCTGCCTGCAACAGGCGCTTAAAAAAAAAATCATACAGGAGGATATTGAAACCGAGAGAGCAAGCATTAAGATGTTTGCTTTCAGAAGTGAACACAGCCAACATTACAATCTAAGTTTCGTTTTCTCATCAACAATACAATCTATTGAAGTGCGCGCATGTCCTCTTAACATCCAATTTCTGCATGGAGAAAATCTTAAGACATTCAATTTGTTACATGAGCCTTTATGATAGAATGGGAACTCAAAGCAAAACACCTTATCCATTCAATAAAAAATAGACATGTTATGTCTGTGTTTCAGAAAACATTTTTCTTTCTTTCACCCACAGATTCCAGTTACTTGTGATCTTGGAAACAGACAATCCAGTGCACAATCTCTCATTTATTTTAGAGCTTGCGGATTCTCCATGGTGTCAAAATTGGAAGGCGATGTTTTGGGAGATCAAAAGAGATTGAGAGCTGGTAGACTGCCTTGGAAGGTGGCAAGTCACTGGAAGTGTCTAAGCAAAAGCTGGACAGCCATGTGTCAGGGATATTATATTGCAGATCCTGGATTGAGTAAGTGGGGTTGGAATGGATGGCCTCTAAGCATCCCTCCCAGTGATCATGTCTCTATCATAAACCCTGTTAGACACAGCCCATACTTCTTATTCCTTCCAAGGTATTAAGTTACATGCTGGCAATTTCCATGTTTCTATATATTCTTGATCCCACAAGTTGACACAAAATCAAAGTATTGCTTGATACTTTTGAACACCACCAGTTCTGGAACCTTTGCTAATCCAAATGAGAAATAACTCCAAACTATTGTACACGTATCTACAGAGAGGTAGCAATTCCTTTCCCCAAACTAGCTGCTGCTAATAAAAAGACTGTTTCTAAGTATTAATTGCTAACATCTATTTTCAAAACAGAGTCTCTGTTGCATCCATTGAGTGTTTATTGGAACAGATGGCAAGTGCCGGGGATTTAAAAAATAAATAAATAGCACAAGTAAAAGAATAAATGCACAAAATTGCTCATTGTCACTCCCCAGCACAAATGGGGAGAAAACTTGTAAAGCTGAGTAAAATCCCCTTAGTACTTTAAAAAAGGCAGTCTCCACTCTGTCAAATAATTAGCACTTATTTAGTGCCTTTTAGAGTCAACCGCTTCATATGCAATTTCAATATCCCTTCTAGTCCCTTTGCAAGGTAATTTAGTATTATCCACTTATTAAAAATGAGGGATACAATGGTACCTCGGGTTACAAACACCTCAAGTTACAAACACTTCAGGCTACAGACTCCGCTAACCCAGAAGTAGTACCTCAGGTTATGAACTTTACCTCAGGATGAGAACAGAAATCGCGTGGCGGCGGCAGCAGGAGGCCCCATTAGCTAAAGTGGTACCTCAGGTTAAGAATGGTTTCAGGTTAAGAACGGCCCCCTGGAACAAATTAAGTTTGTAACCAGAGGAACCACTGTACTGAGAGGTAGTGGCTAGAAAGTTCATGGCAGACATGAAATTTGAACCAAAGGTTTGTCAGTTCGTAGCTCAATCTCCCAGCCACAATACTAGCTCTCCACACATAATGGTACATACACAGTCATCCTAATGAAAGGCAGGGGAAAGAAAATGGTCGCTTGTTGTGAGAGGTCTCTCTTCAGCTACACTCCCCTCGGACACATTTAAGAACAGTTTCACTGGCTGTTTTTTTGTTTGTTTGTTTCTTTTTAATGAAAGCCCAAGGTGAGAAGGATAAATTTGGTGAGACTTGGGGGTCACTATGAAACAACATCCATCACATGGCAAACACTAGCATTCAAAAAATGCAGAAAAGGTTCGATTTTATTATTATTATTAAGAAAAGATTAATAGTTTCATGTACAGACTTTGGGAGGCACACAATACCCCACACAACTTCCCCCATCCCCAGTAAATGGCTCAAAGGCTCTGGAACCTAACTGCCTACATGCCATAGCCAAAAGACCACCTCTGAAATATTCTGCAGGTTTCCTGTGCATTGTACCAAGACCGTACCAACTTTTGCCCTGTAGACCTGACCTTCCCATCCACAAAGCCCAAGTTAATTCAAAGAGACCTTTGAGAATCCAGCAAGCGTCTTCTGTCAGCCGAATTCCCTTTCCACATATGGAGGGTGGGAGGAGGGGGGAGAAATCCAACAGAATTTGAAGAGTGAACACCTGCAATTTCATGGTCAACCACTCCTTACTAAACTAACAAGAAAAAGGAAGGACAATAATGATGTGTTGGCACCTTGCATTTTAAAGAGTCCTTTATTATTATCATTGTAATTATCATCATCACCATCATCATTATTATTGTAGTGTTCCTTGTATCAACTTCATTCAATATAAAGCGGTCCAAAAGGAGAAAAGTCCCTGTAGTTTCTTTGCCGTCAGCCAAGGATCATGAGTAGGAGCATTCAAGGCCAACTCAGATGGTTTAATAAAAAGGTGGCACAAAAAATGTACAGTTTCAAACTTTTTTCAAGTTGGATCAGTCCCGAGGTTCAGCACAGGTAGTTGTTCCTCCAGGGGGTGGGTTAGGAAAACCCAAATTTGACACCAAGTCGTGCATAGTGTATCTCCAGTATGTTTAGTGGTACCGTCACTTGGTCAGAGGTCCGTGGTGCAGGGAGGAAAAGGGTGGGGAAAGATGCGGTTTCTTATTTGGTCTCAGGCTTGTCTTGCAAAAGTGGTATAATAGATTCCCACGCCGTAAGGCACTGTTTGAAACAAAGACACAGAACGGCAAACCCATCAGTGCTTCCATTTAAAACCAGCCACTCCCAGAAGCCCCTAAAAGAAAGGACATTGCGGTTGAGAGAGGTGCTCTTTTAGGTACCCAGGGGCCTGCGGTGAAATGTTTCACAGGGGAACAGAGGGGGCCAGAGGCACCACCTTGCAAGCGTGATGGATAGGGGCGTCCTGATGTCACACTCGTGAGCATCGCACCTTCCTTACTAAGCTGGGCAGAAGCTTCCTGGGCTTTGGGAAGGAGGCCCCCATCAGGGAATAGCCTAGTCCCCTCAGTCCACTGACAACACACCACTGCCTGGGCCTCAAACCACTGAGAGCTTTGTATCCCTCTGCACGTTGAACTGGGCCTAGTAGCTCACTGGCAGGGAATGCTGCTCTTTCAAGACCAGTGAAACATGCACCATTGCGCAGCACTGCTTACCAACCCAGCAGCTGCAATTTTATTTATTTATTTTTTCAAAACTGTTTTCACTGACACAATTTTCCTGGGTGACGAAGGTACATATACCGTCTCTGTTTACAGTTCATAGAGTCCTATCTACAGGTCAGCTGCTATCATGGGCATTTTGAGGTTGTGGGGAGAGATAGGTGGGAGAAAGAAGGGGGAGCGATGATTTCTCTCTCTCTTTTTGCACTTTATGCATTATCCATTTAGTCCCCCATCCCGGTACGAGAACGTTCCACATAAATAGTGACAGTGTGAAAAAGCTAAAACTTGATGGTGGTAAGCAAGAAGTGCGCGCCTCTAAAGCATTCAGCTCTGCTAAACTCTCGTTATCGGGAGCTTCCACAGTCTTTTCCCTACATAACAGCGACAACCTTAGAGATTACCTTCTCGTAATATTGGATGTTTTTGTCTGCCATTCCCATCAACAGCTGCCGAAAGTCTTGGCGCTTGTTGTTCTGCCACCGGTCCATATCTGCCTTCAGGTCTGCGTTGAAGCATTCCACGCGGTCCTGACACTTTTCGACCTCAGTGGGCACCTGGGGAGAGAGCGAGAAAAAGGAATCCCCCAATGCTGTTGCAGACACAAGTTAAGGGATTTTCTTGGACCAGAAGTCCTTTTATTATTTTATTATTATTTTATTAATTTTCTCAACCAACAATCATTCAACTGAAAAGGAAAACACAAAATAAAACAATTAAAACATCTATATTCACTCTTAATATTAATCCATATTTTGGGATTCGTCGAATCCCCTGACTTCCCTCCACTCCCTCCCCTTGTTCCTTTATGTTATTTTCATTTGTGCATGTCAACATTATTATTATTTATTATTTTACTATTATTATGTTATCCTTCTTTAGTTTTTTATTTCTTTTCCTCTCGTTTTCTCTTTCTTTACATTTCTCTTTTCCTTGTCTTTTCTTCCTACTTGGTTCTCTTTTAGACTTAGCAGCTGTTTTATCTCAGTATATTATAAAAAAGATACTATGTAATGGGTATGTATTTTTGTATTTCTTTGAAAATGTATCAATTATTATTTATTTTTTTAAAGAAAAAGAAGGCACCGTATTTGCTTTCCCAGACTTAAGCCCTTGGGTGTTCAGCTTCGGGAAACAATCATTTGAGACGGGAGCGATGGGGTTCTGAATGCACCCCTTGCGTCAGCCACTCCCCAATGCCACCCATGCATTGGGGGTACACCTGTAGCAGGGTAGCTGGGTGAAAATGCCTAGGCTGTCCCTGTGAACTGCAATGCAAAGGAGTCTTTAGGGTTGCGGCTCATAGGCAGTGTCAATGTTGCATCTGGGAGATTGCCATGCCGCAGACTCACCTCCTAATGCAGTAGCAGCTTGGGGGGGGGGGGTTAGGTACAGGAGTGCACGCAGGGCAGATGTGCCTTGGTATCCTGCATCATGTGATTATAGTCACATGACACTTAACACCCGAATAGGGTGTTAATGCTGGCAGTTATGGAGTAGCATGGGTGGACCAGCATCTTGGACAAGTGTCAAGGGCTAACGTTTTTATTCCCAAGAATCCACACTGGCTCCCAGTATATTTCTGAGCACAATTCAAAGTGTCAATGCTGAAGTTTAAAGCCTTGAACAGCCTCGGCCCTGTATACCTGAAGGAGCATCTCCACCCACATCGTTCAACCCGGACACTGAGGTCCAGCTCCGAGGGCCTTCTGGTGGTTCCCTCACTGTGAGAAACGAAGTTACAGGGAACCAGGCAGAGGGCCTTCTCGGTAGTGGCACCCACCCTGTGGAACACCCTTTGTGTCAAGAAAATAAAGAACTACACCACCTTTAGAAGACATAGGAACACAGCCCTGTATCAGGCAGGAAGTTTTTGATGTTTGAGGTTTTATTATGTGTCTGTGTTGGAAACTGCCCAGAATGGCTGGGGCAACCCAACCAGAGGGGCTAGGTGTAAATAAATTATATTATTATTATTATTCCAAAGCCATATTTCCTTTCAGCTTTCAGCTAGGGAGACAACAAGAGATCTTTGTATAGCCAGTGGTGTTGTGGCTACACAATGCGATGAATTTGGACCAGACTCACCTGGCTTCCGATTTCCCCCAACACAGCTACAGAATTCACTGGCTAGCCTTGGACCAGTCTACCCTAACTTACTTCACAGGACTGTTCCAAGGTTAAAACACAGTTCCTAAGACACACTGTCCTGAATACATTTGAAGAGCAGTGGAGCACAGATGAGATAAATCCAGAGCTTAAATTGTTAATTGTTCTATTAGCTTAAACAGAAGACGAAGTGGAAAGGCTCTAACTGGCAAAGCAAACCTATTAGTTGTCACTGCTTTCAAATAAAATTGCATTAATTAAAGGAGGCTGTGCCTAAGATGAAAAGAAAAAGATTAACTTCAAAGTGAATTAGTATAATTACTAATTTTTAAAACTTTTAAATATTGGTGGCACGGCAGATAAGGCCTCTGCTGCTTATTCATCAGTTAAGGAATCAATGTGCATTCAAGCACCAACACTAAGGTAACAACTTCTATTCTCCAGAAATACAGTGACAAACGTAGTTACTCCACTAATGGATAGCTCAATTCAATCTATGTGAAAAGAACCTTAACATAGGTTCTTTCATAAAACCTTAAATTGAGACCAGGAATGGAAAACCTATGGTCTTCCAGATGTTGTTGATCTCCAACACCTGTCCGCCCCAGCCAGCATGGCCAATGGTCAGGGTGATGGGTGCTCCAGTCCAAAATTCAGAAGGCCAAAGGTTCCTCATACCTGCCCAAAAGCCAGCCAACACATGCTGTGAGATAAACCAAAGCTGGTTGACAGGAAAGTATAATTTATACAAGCAATGGATATCAATAATTATTGTTCAAATCTGCGTATATATTTTATTACCCCTTGTCACAATTAAAATCATCAGACCACCAATTGGCCAACCTGGGGTATTCAATTGTTTGTGGTATTGAGCAGTTTTGTTTCCTGGTGTCCCAAGGATCTCTCCTACCCAAACAAATGATCTTTTCCTCACCAAAGATCAAGTCCAAGAATCCAGTTTGCAGTCCAATAGATTGCTTTTTAGTCACCTGTATTTACTGCCCTTTTCAACGTTGCACAAAAGCTTTTTAATCTTGCTGAAGACAATGGAGTGGGAGACTTAGCCCAAAGAGGACTAACCTTGGGGCGGTCTTCTCTTTTTAAGACCACAGCTTCCAGTTTGGCTTCATATTCAGCTTGAACTTGATCTCTTTTCTTCAACACATTCTAAAGAGGGGAAGGAAAGAGACAGGATGCAGTCAGAGGAGATGCAAGGGTTATGTCCACACACACACTTCATATGAACTTCAGCTTGTCACCCCAAGCCAGCTGTAATCCACTTGAAACCAGCACCACTTAAGTGTCAGCAGTAGAGGTCTATTGGCTTGGAAAGGGTGATGGCAGTTGCATTGTCTTCTTGCATTAGACCAGCTATGGGAAACCTATGGCCCTCCAGCTGTTGCTGAATCACGGACCCTAGTGTCTCCTAGTGTTGCGACCCTACCTGCTTGCGCAGCGTCTTCCCAGAGTGGTACATGCCCTGGTTATCTCCCGCTTGGACTACTGCAATGTGCTCTACGTGGGGCTACCTTTGAAGGTGACCCAGAAACTACAACTAATCCAGAATGCGACAGCTAGACTGGTGACTGGGAGTGGCCACCGAGACCATATGACACTAGTCCTGAAAGACCTACATTGGCTCCCAGCACATTTCTGAGCACAATTCAAAGTGTCAGTGCTGACCTTTAAAGCCCTAAACAGCCTCGGCCCAGTATACCTGAAGGAGAGTCTCCACCCCCATCGTTCAGCCTGGACACTGAGGTCCAGTGCTGAGGGCCTTCTGGCAGTTCCTTCACTGCGAGAAGAGAAGTTAAAGGGAACCAGGCAGAGGAACCTCTCGGTAGTGGCGCCCGCCCTATGGAATGCCCTCCCATCAGATGTCAAGGACATAAACAACCACAGTAGACCCTCGGGTTACGTTACCTTTGGGTAATGTAACTTTCGGGTTGTGAACACGGCAACCCCAGAAGTGTATACTTCCAGGTTCCGCCGTGCATGCATGCACAGAAGCGGTGCCTCATGTTGCAGACTTTTCAGGGTACGTAAGGACCCCCTGAACAAATTAAGTTCATATCTGGAGGGTCCACTGTATCTGACTTTTAGAAGACATCTGAAGGCAGCCCCATTTGTGCAAGTTTTTAATGTTTGATATTTTATTGTATTTTTAATATTTTGTTGGAAGCTGCCCAGAGTAGCAGGGTATAAATAAATTATCATCATCATCATCATCAGGGGTCTTCCAGATTGCAGAGGTAGACTGGAAGGATCACGACTATTTGAGGGAATCTTGGATAGTGTTTGCAACACAGTGGCTTGGTTGTGAAAAAGTTCAAAGTCATCACTCAGCTATGAAGCTCACACATTTTAAGCTCCTTTCAAGAACAGCAGGGCAGAGATCAGAAATCATTTCATCCCGGCAAAACAAATTTCGCAGGACTACAGAATGCTGCTCAAAAATTTACAAGCTACAAATCCTTGCTCTCATAGCAGTGTAAATCTGTTGTAAAAATTAACTACTGGTCGTCCCCCCACACCCAAGCACTACAAACTGTATTAGTACCTCCAAAACATTTGATTACAGCAAGGCACTCTATTTAAATCTGCCTATCCCCCAAACTAAATACTTTGTTTTGAGATATCAAGCACATCTCCTGAAATGCTATTAAAGCAATTCTGAATGGCTGGTGCTCACTCTCAGTTTTGCCACCTACCTCAAAACTTTAAAGATACGGTGAGGATAAGATCTATCGCATAAACAGGCTGCCCTGTCTAGCAGCTATCACTGAAACGGTTCCAAGAGGCTTTGCGGTTACAAGGTTTGGTTTTATTGGCTTGTGGGCAGGAGAGGCTTCAGCAAAGGTGCAGAACAACTTGTTATTTGCCCATCAAAGCCCATTTCACCCAGTTATGCTTTTCAGCAATAAATTTCATTGGAAACCATTTATATAAAGGCAGCGGAAGGAAACCGTTTTAAAGAAGCACCTTTTCGTTCATGTGAGCCAGCAAATTGCAGCGCAACAAATAAAGGGCAGCTATTTCACAGTCCTTTTTTGACATCCCATCTGACAATGACATCCCTAACCTAAACAGAACTTTTCAGTACTCCAGTGATGCCAAAGTCTTTGTTCAAATGATGGGACCGTCCGTTCTGATCAGATATTAACTACAGGGGATGTTTTTAGCTGTTCTGTGTGCAAATCTGACACTGAAAAGGAAGGCAGGTAAGTAAATCTGGTGCTGAAACCTGGCCATAATAGCACCTACCAATTTTGTGATCCATTCAACAGCTGAAAGATATGCACTTATCTGCTGATGTGATTCAATAACTTAGGATGTGTGACACCTGCATCATGCATGCTTTCTGCAATTTAAAAGGCACAGCTTTATTTGCTATGGGAGAATCACAGTGAAGAAGAAGAAGAAGAGTTTGGATTTGATATCCCGCCTTTCACTCCCCTTCAGGAGTCTCAAAGCGGCTAACAGTCTCCTTTCCCTTCCTCCCCCACAACAAACACTCTGTGAGGTGAGTGGGGCTGAGAGACTTCAGAGAAGTGTGACTGGCCCAAGGTCACCCAGCAGCTGCATGTGGAGGAGCGGAGACGCGAACCCGGTTCCCCAGATTACATGACTACCGCTCTTAACCACTACACCACACTGGCTCTCAGTGATGTGCAACTTTTCCTTATAGTTATTAGAGAGGTAGATAAGCCCTTCCAATGGAACAGGTATTTCTGCTTTGGTGCAGAAATGCCTTCGGCTAAAAGAAATCTGCCTGCAGAATATGTGGAGATTCGAACTTACGGTTTAATCATTAATATATTGCATTCGAAAGGCACATGACTAGCAGACAGGCAGGTCTGGGACAAGGTGAAGAATGATTACATCAGTTTCTGGAGAAAGAGGACTGATGTTGCCTTCTCTAGAATCCTATACAGGTGATGTGCTGCCCTTGTGTGATTACCCAACGGGGAGATGTGGGTCTGTCTCACTGGCCCTGCCCCCCATATTTTATGTCCTCATCACCCAGTCAGTCCCACTGCCATCCACACTAGGATGTGGAAAGGTCTGGAGCAGGGATGCTGTTCTATGAATGTACGTTCCTCAGTTTAGAACTTTGACCACACAGGAAGTCTACACTCCAGAATTCTCCTCCAAGGAGGGAAGGCTGGCGAGAGCAGGACCCAGCAAACACATCCCTGCACTTTCCCTCAGACTATGGTAACGGCATGAGGGCAGAACGCCTGTATAGGGCTTAATTTATCGTCTCCCACCCCATCCCGTACCACTGAATGCTAGCTCAATATTCCACCCCATTAACGGAAAAGGAGCATGCTCGAGTCCATCTCAAGTTATATGTAGACCCCTATTTATTTTTAATCACTCACAAAAAAATTCATAGGTACTCTTCAAAAGTTATCCTCCAAGCTACTGACGATAGAAGAATGGAGAATGAAACTGACAGACTATGCAGAATTGGACAAACTAATCAGATATCTTCGAGATCAAAAGTTCATCGAGGACTGGGGAAAATTTGTTGAATATCTGAAAAAAATATGTGATGTGCAAACAATGCTAGTGGGGTTTCAAGAAGCACTGTGAAAGTTGAGATATATTGTTAAAAAGAAACAGATAGTGGGAGGGAAGACTAATGGCAATAAAAAACAGAAGAAATGTGTAATTGAGAGGTAAATACGGATGATTATCAGAGAAGCTGAAGGAAGTCCAAACAGAGTTAAATTTGTGAAAATTTGGATAAGATTGTATATTTGTGTTGAAAATTAATAAAAAATATTATTTTTTTAAAAAAGTTATCCTCCAGGCTAAGATTAAATGGGACTGGCTGATATATGCTCAAATTTACTGGTGATTAATATGCTGCATTTCCCAGAGTTCTTTGGGGGAAGTCACGGCTGTTTAAAAGTGCTTTGATACTGCTTTAAATGCATAGTGCAGATGAGGCCTTCCCCTGGATGCAACCTGCGCTTAAGCAAACCTTCCTTTCTTTTTATATTTTTAAAACACGTTTGCAGTACTTCCTAGTTTCTTCCCTCTCTCTTTAAGTTGCATAAAATATCAGGGGGGCAAAAAGTTCTCCGTTTAAAAACGGAGTTTGTGTTTTGACCTGGGCCAAGGACTTTAGCCATTTCTTACAGTAAAGAATACAGAAAATTAAAAAGCTGTGCAAAAAAAGAAAAAGGAAGCATGGTTGCATATTATTCATTATATGTTGTTCTACAAGCAGAGCATTGAAGCCGATACATTAATACAATGGTAAGGGATTTCTTAAAGCTGCACAAAGTTGTAGTTTCTCAAGGGACAGGGGACGGCAGTTGACTGCTGCACCCACATGAGAATTCATCTGCATACTTTCAGCTGCTCAGGCGCGCGCGCACACACACACACACATATATATATATATATATACACACACACACACACACACACACCCCAAAAAAAAGCCCAACCGTTAACTCCATTTACCTAATATCAAAACATTCCACAGGGAACTGTTTGTACTAACTGTGCCCAGAATGCTTTATATCATCTCAACAGTTCCTACTCCTGCTTTTCTTTTCTTGTAATAGCAAGTCAGCATGAAAATTATACCTAGCAGGCCCCGAGGCCCTTCCCACAGATTATATATCATAATCAGTGCATCAGAGAGACACATTTGGGCAACCCCTTTCATACAGGGGCCACATGCGACTTCTCAAAGCAGTGAAGGCTGCATCGTGATGGTAAGAAGAGAAGAATTATTTATCAGTTACAAGGCATGGGGATATGCAGGCTTGCAGAAGAAGGTAATGTCCCATCTTCATGGCTAATCAGTCCCCATAACACCTGGAAGAGGCCTGTTACACCCAGTGTTCGAAACTCCCATTGTTCTAGGCGTGTTTTGCAACAGGGAATTTCATTAGTGCAAGCAGTTTTCGAGCTCTGGGCACAGTAATGAGCCTAAGATTTCAGATTAAAGCTGCAGATTGGAAGGAAAGGAGGACTTTTTTCTGCCTCCCTGCTTCCAGCTACTCTCTGAAGAATATTAGGGGGGTGGGGGCAGGGGAAGGACTAGACCATGTGAAAAATGAACATCATCTTTTAGCTGCAGTTCATTCATTTTCAGCTTTGTATTCTTGTTATTAAAAAACGCACACCTGGACATTCCGTTGTTGCACCCATAACCTAGGTTTAAGGTGCCATTTAGCTTCTAGCTTTCCAATCTCAGTTTCTAACACTGGTTACACCTATTTAAAATCCTGCAGACAGCTAGCACTGCCATGGATACACACGCACACAGGTATACCCTGGAGGTAAGGATTTTCAAGTATTTGATATGCTAGCAAACTCACCTGTCATCTATGGGGACTACACATTGCCCTCCTGCTAACCATGCTTAGCCAGAATTGAGAGGCAGCAGCTGCAACCTGCCTTCCATCTCACACCTAGAAAAAAGATTATTACATCTTCTACCCTCAATCACAGCTAAGGGTTCACTGGCACCAACATTACTACTACACAATGTGGTCGCACCCAGATTCATCATGGTTTGGGCTAGCAAAGTGTGGCAGTAAGTCAGGATCTGAAGAACTGTAGGATGAAATCAATTTCAGAGGCTATGTTGCAAGGAACCCTAAGTTAAGAACACGGGTGGAATCCAACATCACACAACGGCAATCAGCTTGCCAGATAGGACACTCCTGCCTCCCCTTCCCCAACACGCTGTTCTGGATGGAGTTTCTATAAATTGTCAGTTATACCTTCAATTTAACCCAGTAGCAAAGCGACAACCAGAGGAGTTCTTTCAGTATCCGTGTTACATGGTCCTAACTGGCTGAACCATTCAATAGCCAGAAAATGAAGTCAAATGTCTGCCATATTAAAGGAGAGATGGTGAGATTTGTTCCAGGGAAGGAAGCACATCGTTTCTGGGAATAGTTCTGACTTTGCTAACCAAGATTAGCAGGAAGCCAGTGTTACATCTGCATGAGTTCCATGATTTTGAAAGCTTGGGGTACTTTATCTATATATATAATTTCTGGAACCATTTTGTGTCAAAATGAAAGCAGCAGGTAGAAGAGGCCACACAGAGATCTCCTGAAGGGGATGCAGTAGTTTTATGCCCACAAAATGTCCACACGCTGGCATTTCTGGGAAAGCTGTTTTCCTAGATGCAAACATCTGCCTGCCACAAATCCCATGTTACCTTCATGGACTCTGAGTACAGCATATACTCTCTTAGGACAGGAAGAAAGTCTTCGGTCATGTCTTCGCTCAGTTCCTCGAGTGCCGTGCAGCAATTCCCAATGCAGGCAGATACTCCTTCAAGAGGCTCCGACAGCTCTTTCTCTAACCCACTCCAGGTTGAGTAAACAGGACCATACTCTCTGAGCTCCACAAGGTATTCTGCAAGAGAACGATGCTATGAAAATAAAAGGCAGGAAAGTTCTGGTTTCTGGGTTTTGAGACGGCGCCAGAGGGTTTGTGTGTTTGTTTTTAAAGTCAACAAGCCTAACTTTCAGATCAGAAACTTCTCGTGATAAGGAAAATACCAATAATAAAAGTGTCAGAACCTACAAAGGAAGGTCTAGGACCTTTGGGTAATTGCTGTAAGCATCTTGCTACAAGTTAAGATGCAGGAGGACAAAGAACGACAAAGGAATTTAGCCATTCTGAATGCACACGCAATACATTTTTAATTCCCCTTTTTCAATTATATTTTATTGTTTCAACATTTTAAACATATACAATCCAAACACAATTTCATCTCTTCTCACCTTCTACTGCACTATCTATTAAATCATAACCACAATAGTGTTTGTGGCAGAATGGACATCTTTTTCAGACTACAGTGGTACCTCGGGTTAAGTACTTAATTTGTTCCAAAGGTCTGTTCTTAACCTGAAACTGTACTTAACCTGAAGCACTATTTCTGGGTTAGCAGAGTCTGTAACCTGAAGCGTACGTAACCTGAAGTGTATGTAACCCGAGGTACCAATGTACTAAATGAAATATTATAGTATGATGAACTCGCGACAGGATTTGAGCTATGAGCAACAGAAGTAATTATATTTTTGATTCCATATGCAACACATATTCTGAAAATGTGTATACTGGGGATGGGAACCTATGGCTTCCCAGACATAGCCAGGCTATAATCCCCATCATGCTTGACCACCAGCCACTTTGGCTCAGCTGATGGGAATTGGGAGCCCAAGCATTTTCTAGGGGGCCGCATGTTCCCCCACCGCTGGCATCCAGACTTTGCTAGTGGAGCAAGAATTAGAGTTATAAAGAAAAGCTGCACATACTACTCACCTACTTCCTCCTTGATAATTCGCTGTGCTATTCTGTCAATGGTTCCAAGCTTCAGAGAAAAAGTATCTAGGTAGTCACCAATGGCAGCAAACTCCACCGGTCGACTTCTGAGTTTATAGCTTCCTGTGACATATTTTACCGATTCTCCCATCTTAGAAAGCAAGGCCATTCCCTGCTTTTTATAAGCATGAAGATCCTATGGACGACAAGAGCAGCCAATTAGCTTTTAGATTATGTTTATGTCTTCCAAATACAGTCGTACCTTGGAAGCCGAACGCCTTGGGAGTCAAACGTTTTGGCTCCCGAACGCTGCAAACCTGGAAGTGAGTGTTCCAGTTTGCAAACGTTCTTTGTAATGCAAACATCCGATGCAGTTTCTGCAGCCAATTCGAAGCCGCGCCTCGGTTTCTGAACGTTCTGGAAGTCGAAAAGACTTCCGGAACTGATTCCGTTCGACTTCTGAGGTACCACTGTATATTTGTTCAACAACAAACTTGGGGAAGCTAGAGTTTCAGTCTATTCTATTCTGAGGACCGCAGAGAGTTACAGGCCCTTACAACCTGTGTTAATGCTCCAAAACTCCCATTAAGACGAGTTGTTTTCGTTTATTCCAAAATAAATACATCTGCAGAAGTTACACTCTTAGGGCTGTGCCGAACTTAGGCCTCATCTGCATTAGTGGTGATTTATAACAACAACCAGAATGCAAGCAGCAGCAGTCACACCACTGCAGTAATATTACGCAAAGTAGATATTTATAACAGGTGAGGGAAGGAGGAAGAGAAACTTTGTGATTCCCTACCACAACATGTGGGGGCGGCTGCCACGTTAGAAGACTTTCTAGTGGGCTTCTCAAATAAATCTGTTTAATCATTGAGGGAAACCGAATTTTAGAGTAGACAAGCCTTTGGTCTGTTCACAGTAGGATATCTTATTTCTGTTTGCTTCTCCCACCCACCCACAGCTCAGTCTTCTCTTTTTCTTGAAAGCAAACCTCTCAGTTTCCCCTGTATCCTATCTCTGTCCTAGCTGTTTGTTTGTTTGTTTGTTTGCATTTATATACTGCCCTAAACCAGGAGGTCTCAGGGCGGTTCACAGAATAAAAACAAAATATAAAACCACAAAATACATAATCAAAATAAAAACAACTGAATAAACCTCCACCCAAAAAACCCCCACATTTTAAAAGGGCATAGGATGTCAATCAAATCAACCAAAGGCCTGGTTGAAAAAGAACGTTTTTGCCTTGTGCCTAAAGGTGTATAATAGGGACGTAAAAGGTGTAAAATAGGGACGTGGGTAGTGCTGTGGTGTAAACCACTGAGCCTTGGGCTTGCTGGTCAGAAGGTCAGCGGTTCGAATCCCTGCAATGGAGCGAGCTCCTGTTGCTCGGTTCCAGCTCCTGCCAACCTAGCAGTTCAAAAGCACGTCAAAGTGCAAGTAGATAAATAGGTACCACCCTGGTGGGAAGGTAAACGGCATTTCTGTGCACTGCTCTGGTTTCACCAGAAGTGGCTTAGTCATGTTGGCCACATGACCCGGAAAAACTGTCTGCAGACAAACGTCAGCTCCCTCAACCAGTAAAGCGAGATGAGCGTCACAACCCCAGAGTCATTCGCGACTGGACTTAACTGTCAGGGGTCCTTTACCTTTAAAGCTGAATAATGAAGGCGCTAGATTCTATTGTGCTCTTTCAAATGCTAAGCTTAAGGCATACTGATAAAGATATACCATATTTTTCCGTCTATAAGAAGCCCTATGTATAAGATGCCCCCTATTTTGGGGGACTCAGATTTAATAAAATGGGGGGTGTATCCGTGTATAAGATGCTCCCTAATTTTTGACATTATTTTTTAGGGGGGAAACCTAGTCTTATACACAGAAAAATACGGTAACTGTCAAATACTGGCACCCAAAGTAGCTGTATAACATGAATGGTTATCAAATGAATTTGATGGTGCTATTTAAAAGCATGTCTAACATTGATAAGCAATCTTTCATCAGATTCTAGGCTTCCATCTCTAAACACATCCATTGAAACACAGTTCTGCACCGGTTTGCTTTACTTACTTTGGCAGTAAGAAACACATGAAAGTGTTCGTTAAAAGAAAGCACAGGATGATCAGCAATCCTTTTCAAAAATTTATCCAAGGCCTTCCTCCTCGTCTCAACAAATTCTTCTGAAAAGCGATCAACAACTCCTTTGACCACAAATTTCTCTGGGAGAGGCTGGAAGGGAACAGGAAAAAATCTTAGGAGCTTAGAAGGACAAGAAAATCTCTATCCTCAAGCTTTGATGTTTTAGAAAACATGCACATTCAAGTTTTTCTTCCACTACAATAGTAAACTGAAGTCTTTAAAAAACCGAAGCAAATATTTTGTAACAGTATTTTCATAGTTCATCAGTGTACGGAGAGAGTTGGAGAGCACAGCACAGATGTTACGAGACATCACTGGGCCAGAAGAAACTGCTGACTTGCACCTTTTCACCTAAAAATAAGTTCAAGCAGTAATTGTTTCTGAAGGGAAGTCAAAGTAGTGTTCACCCATTCAGAGGAAGCTTTTTTGAAAGACGGATTTTTGAAGCTTTGCTGACTCCAAATGCATTCTGAGTAAAGTCATGTTGTTAGAGAGATCTAATGAAATAATATGCAAAATAAACCCACTTAAGTCAATGGGCTTAAGTATTTTAGGTCCATTGAATTCAATGGGTCTACTGTGGGTACAATGAATGTTTGATATCAACCAGTGAACCCAAATTAGGTAAACATGGAGCATGAACACACACAACCCGAAAGTGTTGGGCCAGGTAGCTTCTAGTGGCTTGTTACCTGTGTAAGTCCCTCCCCAACATATTTTTGAGAGCATCACACCAGCAGACAATTCAGGAAGAACTGAGAAACATTTTTTTGTGATGGGGCAGGTCTTTGAATCTTAGCCCACAAGAAGTGCGTGAGGGTTCTACATCATAAAAGGTATTGTTGATCTAACATGCTGTTTCAGTAATTTTTTATCTGTTATTGTGCACTTTTTTCTGTTTTCATTAAATACTACACAATACTTCTGAAAAATAAAGAGGTTCTTAAAAATTAAAAGATTTTTGTTGTTGCTTAGTCATTTAGTCGTGTCTGACTCTTCGTGACCCCAAGGACCAGAGCACGCCAGGCACTCCTGTCTTCCACTGCCTCCTGCAGTTTGGTCAAACTCATGCTGGTAGCTTCGAGAACACTGTCCAACCATCTCGTCCTCTGTCGTTCCCTTCTCCTTGTGCCCTCCATCTTTCCCAACACCAGGGTCTTTTCCAGGGAGTCTTCTCTTCTCATGAGGTGGCCAAAGTATTGAAGCCTCAGCTTCAGGATCTGTTCTTCCAGTGAGCACTCAGGGCTGATTTTCTTATGAATGGATAGGTTTGATCTTCTTGCAGTCCATGGGACTCTCAAGAGTCTCCTCCAGCACCATAATTCAAAAGCATCAATTCTTCGGTGATCAGCCTTCTTTATGGTCCAGCTCTCACTTCCATACATCACTACTGGGAAAACCATAGCTTTAACTATAAGGACCTTTGTTGGCAAGGTGATGTGTTTGCTTTTAATTAAAAGATACCACCACATAAATGCCACAATGGATGTATAACCTACACACATTATGATATTAGTGTAAAAAAAAAAGCAATAGCTATTAGTGATTTTTTTTAAAAAAATCCTGTTTTTGTTCTCATTGAAGAAGTCAAGTTTAGCCACAGAGTACAGTTTCTAAGGATCCGAAAACAGTGCAAGTAAGCAACTGTAATACAGACCTATAACGTCAGAATATATGAAGTATAAATTAGTTCAGACAGGAATGTTTTGGAGTGTTCTGTTTTGCATTTCCCCCACAAAATAATTGAGGCAAGCATTTTCTTTATCTCTCTTTCATTTTAAACACACCTCGAATCCATTACTGCTGAAAAAGCAGAAATGTGCACTTCTTATAAGTGCATTATTTATTCCAACAAACAGTGGTCCCGACTTACTACCTACGGGAATGAGATGAGTGGGTTGAGATTCCTCTAGTTTATTCCTGAGCCAGTCAAAATCCTGGTATCTTCGGCGCATGGAATACTCTGGCAAGTCAAACTCTGCGCGTGTGGTCTAAGAATAAAAATGAAGCGAAAGGGAAAAAGCGAGCAAGAGAAATCAGACAGGGTAAGTAAAAATATATATGCTTAAATCACTAGTCTTTGCATTCACTGTATTATTATTAAATTTCTTTTACCAAACGTTGACTTCTATACTGGCTTGAAGCCAAATGTACCAGCCATACCTCAAGCCGAGCCATTCAAGCATTAGCAAAGAAACAAATTTTATTTTCACATGCCTCTGGCAACTTAAGATGCACAACCTGGGAATCAACTCAGTATTGAACTTGGACAAGTGCCCCTATTTTGAAAGCTCTTTTTATTAAAGCTTGGGGGGAAGCAATATACAAAAGTTAACATCAAATATCAAGCATTTTTTAAAAACATAAAAACTAAGGGACAGAAAATAAAGAGGAGGGAAGGGGAAGGGAGAGGAAGGGAAGGACTTATTGGACAAGTGTATAATGGATATGTCAACTTTTCGTTATTTGAATGGAACATTCCTTGAGGAGTGGGAAATGTAAAAGATAACCTTAACATAGTAACTGAGCCTATGAATTTTTTGTATCTTCGATGGATGCATTCCCTTTCTTTGTTTTGGAAAATTAACACTTAGGGTTGTATCCCAACAAAGCTGTATCGTTTTAGCACAAGAACTTTCCCTGTGCAATGGGAATTCCTCTCCGTGCATCCCCTCTATGTCCGACACTAAATTTGTACTTTGCTGGGAAAAACAAGAGCCAGCACATTGGAAAAAAACAAAGCAAAAACAACAACAGCCCCACACCACCGTCTCTTCATGTTAATCTTGTTTCTATACCAATGGTTCTAATCCAACATCAGTCACACTTGGACTTAATCCATTAAAATTAAAAGACATGACTAAATTAGGTCCTTTAATTTCAGCGGGACTCTTCTGAGTAAAACTTAGTTGGATACAACTGAAATCGAAGTATTTCACCCATAGTGGAGATTGCAGTTTTTCAGGATAGATGGCAGCAAACCTGCTTCACCCATTGTTCTACCATCAAACTGGGAGGAATTGTTCAAAATGAATGGAAGAATTTATATGGGAAGATTTCTGAGGTGAATGCCAAGATTCTCTAATCTCTCTTGCTTATGCACACAACACCATAAAAAAGCATACATTGCTTGTGAGTTTAGAGGCATTATCCAATACAAGGCACTGGTACTCATTTCACACAGAAGTATACAAGCAATAGAAATATTCATGAAGAGGGAGAATCACATTCCACAAACTACAAATGAATGCAAGACCTTCGAACACCAGCAATGGCAGCACGACCTGGAAAATTCTTACATTCTTGTGGCAAGAAGGGGGGAGAGTGAAATAAGTTGTGTGCTCTCAACCATAGACACTAATAGCCCATGCCTATGAGAGAAAACTCTCTAAGCTAGTGAGTCAAGAAAACTGTGGAACTTAGAAGTCAAAGAACTATCTTCAGCAAGAAACACAGCTCTGCAAATGTTATTAACCACACAATACAAAGCAAGCTCTCAGCTCTATGAGAAAGCCAAGTGGGTTTAATAAAGCAGATGACTAAAGCTCTCCCCAGGGATTCCTTGAAACTAGGAAGAAATCTGGAGATCTAACAGAATTTTTTAACACTTGTCACTTTAGACACTGGATTTTCCAGAGAAGCCATGACAGTTAAAGGCATTCAATACAGATATTAAGCCATAAAGTGGGCATGACAGCTTCCTTTGATGCAATGTGCTAACCCATCCTAACTTGAATGGGTGAGAGGAGAGGCCTGTCACAAAGTATTTGGAAGTAGATGTGGGCTACACACAACATCACTGTGTGCGTGTGCACACACAAACACACACGGTCCCAGTCTCAAATAAGGCATATGAACAAGAAAGGAGATTCCAATTAAACATCAGAAAGAACTTTCTGACGGTAAGAGCTGTTCGGCAGTGGAACGGTCTCCCTCAGGAGGTGGTGGACTCTCCTTCCTTGGAGGTTTTTAAGCAGAGGTCGGGTGGCCATCTGCCATGGATGCCTTAGCTGAGATTTCTGCATTGCAGGTAAAAGGTAAAGGTAAAGGTACCCCTGCCCGTACGGGCCAATCGTGTCCAACTCTAGGGTTGTGTGCTCATCTCACTTAAGAGGCCGGGAGCCAGCGCTGTCCGGAGACACTTCCGGGTCACGTGGCCAGCGTGACAAAGCTGCTCTGGCGAGCCAGCACCAGCGCAGCACACGGAAACACCATTTACCTTCCCGCTAGTAAGCAGTACCTATTTATCTACTTGCACTTGAGGGTGCTTTCGAACTGCTAGGTGGGCAGGAGCTGGGACTGAAAGACGGGAGCTCACCCCGCCGCGGGGATTCGAACCGCCGACCATACGATCGGCAAGTCCTAGGCGCTGAGGTTTTACCCACAGCGCCACCCTGCGTCTGCATTGCAGGGGGTTGGCCAAATGACCCCCCCCCCAGTATCCCTTCCAACAATTCTATGATTCTATGAACCACAAATAAGGTGTGAGCTCCAACAGGATATGAATCAATATGGCTAACCTGATTCAAAAACACCCACCCACCCCACTCACACATGAAAACAAAGTTCAACACAGCCAGTCACCACCAAAGGAACCCAAGCGAATAGCAAAGAGAACCTGCACAAACGACGCTGTCACAAAAACCCACATATACATTAAGCAAAATAGAAATATTGTCTCCCAACCCCACCCCTACCCACCATGGCCGCCTCCATCTCTTCTCCCCTTTTTTCTTCCTAGGTTAAGGTAAAGGGACCCCTGACCATTAGGTCCAGTCGTGACCGACTCTGGGGTTGCGGCGCTCATCTCGCTTTATTGGCCGAGGGAGCCAGCGTACAGCTTCCAGGTCATGTGGCCAGCATGACTAAGCCACTTCTGGTGAACCAGAGCAGCGCACGGTTTACCTTCCCACTGGAGCGGTACCTATTTATCTACTTGCACGTTGACATGCTTTCAAACTGCTAGGTTGGCAGGAGCAGGGACCGAGCAACGGGAGCTCAACCCGTCGCGAGGATTCGAACCGCTGACCTTCTGATCGGCAAGTCCTAGGCTCTGTGGTTTAACCCACAGTGCCACCCGCATCCCTTCTTTTTCTTCCTAAGGTAACCCTAATGTAACTTGAAAAAAGAGACATTGCATGTACCTTTGTAAACCAAGAAAACTTTAATAAAAGAAAAGAAAAACTTTAATAAAAGAAAAGAAATGAAAAAGTGTGAGCTTACTATGTAAAGCCAGTTGTGCAAATTAACCTTGAATGGGGTGGGTTTCATAAAGCAATCAATACAAAGGGAAAAAAGAAATATCCTGCAGGAAACACTTGATTTAGCAGTACATCTCAACCATGCTGCTTAGCAGTTCATGTCAGACAACCCACCTATCCTTGGTAATGCTGCCTATTTGCAGTTTGCATTCCATGAGATAGAAATTGCTTCAGCAATAGCAAGGTTACAAGCAGAAAAGCTACTTAACTCATATGCTTAAAGGCACTTCAAACATTAAAGATGGGCCACTGAAAAAATTATTCTCTAGGAAAACGCCTCCATTCTAGGCTCTTTACATCTGTTCGTCATATAAATATGTATTAGGGCTGGGCGATATCTGGTTTTCAGCATCGTGATATATCACCAGCTAAACACTGTGATATACTGATATATCGCGTCTGAAATAAGGATTAAGCTATATAACATTGGCTGATTTTCCCCACATTGTGATTTTTGCATAGCATACACACATACATCAGGATTTGAAGAGTGTCTCTACTCAGTGAGGTCTCATCCATTCACAAAAGATTCCAGCTACTAGTCTAGAAGAAGAGGGACGCGGGTAGCGCTGTGGGTTAAACCACAGAGCCTAGGGCTTGCCGATCAGAAGGTCGGCGGTTCTAATTTCCGCAACGAGGTGAGCTCCTGTTGCTCGGTCCCTGCTCCTGCCAACCTAGCAGTTCGAAAGCACAAAGTGCAAGTAGATAAATATGTGCCGCTCTGGCGGGAAGGTAAACAGCGTTTCCGTGTGCTGCTCTGGTTCGCCAGAAGCGGCTTAGTCATGCTGGCCACATGACCCAGAAGCTGTACACCAACTCTCTTGGCCAATAAAGTGAGATGAGCACCGCAACCCCAGAGTCATCCGAGACTGGACCTAACAGTCAGGGGTCCCTTTACCCTTTACTAGTCTAGAAAACTAGTCTAGACCTGAAACAAAACAGGGAACAGAGCTGAAAGCCACAATGCACAGGGAGAAAGCTACATTGCATTACCTTGGTTGTGACCCTGTACGTGATATAAGTCTCCATCGTACAGACATGTTTCTTAGGATCATCGACAGTGACAAAGAGGTCTCTCATCTCCCCATCCAAGTCATCATCCAGCTGCAGTCTGTTCAGAAGTGAGGAAGAAGAGGCTGGGCTTGAAGTGTCTACAGGAGTACCATTGGGCAGACTGAGGTCCTGGAAAAAAAGCAAAATGGCAGGTGTGAAGGAGGAGGAGGAGGGAAACCAGAAGCAGAAAGAATCCATTTCTGATTTTTAAAAGCATCACCCACAAAGGCAAACTTGGTAAGTGGTTCAAAAAACCCATTCATTTTGCTGAACCCTTCCATGCTTGGCTAGCCATACTTAGCATGTATATGCTTCATTGTTCAGCGCTGTAGAGAATGAGGCTCCTAATCCCAGGGTTGTGGGTTCGAGCCTCACATAGGGCAAATAATTCCTGCATTGCAGGGGGCTGGACTAGATGACCCTCAAGGTCCCCTTCCAACTCCACAATTCTATGATTCTATGAAATACAACTCTGTTGTGATCCTTACAATGACTCCCCACAATAGATGGAAGCAAGTGAGTTCATATTGGAGGAGAGTCAAACTATGCACTGCCTGCTTTGAACCACTACACTATGCAATACAGTGGTACCTCTGGATGCGAACAGGATCCTTTCCGGAGCCCCGTTCGCATCCAGAAGCGAATGCAACCCGCGTCTGCGCAAGTGTGGGTCGTGATTTGCCGCTTCCACGCATGTGCATGACATCATTTTGACCATCTGCACATGCGCGAGCGGTGAAACCCAGAAGTGACGTGCTCCATTATTCCGGGTCGCCGCAGCACGCAACCCGAAAATACTTATCCCAAAGCTACTTCAACCCGAGGTATGACTGTACAGAAGTTCACAAAAACAAAGCCCAGGTTTTTTAGGTACTCAGTTCTTGCAGCTCCTTTTTTATGGCCTTCCACCATAGCTGGGGAAAGTATCTGGATTTTCAGAATGCAGTATATTTTACCAAGTCCTGCTGTAGTATTTGCTGCCGCCCATTCTTAAATTCCACAAGCCTAGCATTAAGCCTTTCAAGCTCTGTTTGCTGAATTGAAGCCAGCATTTTTGAGAAAGCACTTCAGTATTCCCTGGACACATCCGAAAATGCATTTGATAGTCACGAATGCAAGCAGCACCCCCTCTGAAGTACTCTGAGTGTGTGTGTCAGATCTTTCATACTGAAGAGCAAAGGCAGCCAATATCGTGCCCGCCCGATGTTGCTGAACTCCGACTCCCATCAGTCTCAATCACCATGGCAAATGGGGTGGGGCGTGATGGGAGTTGTAGTCTAGCAACATCTGGAGCAGTACCGGATTTACATATAAGCTAAACAAGCTACAGCTTAGGGCCCCACTCTCTTGGGCCCCCCCAAAAAAATTAAAGGAAAAAAACAAGTGGGTGTACATTTCCAAAATGTAAGATAAAAAACAAATAAAATAAAACCTACATAGGGCAACAGTGTTGTGTAGGCTCCTATGATGTGAGTAATGGGCCCTGCCTGCCAGCCTGCTCCCTAAAATATCACTGGTTTGCTCATTTCTATATATAGGGTGCCGACATTCTGCATGGACTGGTTGCATGGCAACATGGGCAAATGGCTTTAGATACCTATTAGGTCCATAAATTTCCACATAGCATATATTCAACACACACACAAAAAGGGGCAATTTGTTGACAAAGGACAGCTGGACATATAAAGGGCTTCAGTAGCTTAGGGTCTCATCAAACCTAAATCCGGCCCTGATCTGGAGGGTACCAAGTTAACTACCCCTCCTGCAGGTTCATTGCAAGATGTTAAATCGTGGTGTCTCTCCTCTGTGCTACCTACTTGTGTACAAGTTAAGTGGTGAACCTCGATATCTTTGGCATCTTTATCAGTATCACCCACAACAGTTTCTGCAACTCACTCTTCTGCGACAGGAGCTCCCAGGTTCCACCCCACAGCAAAACCTTTATGTTCTAGAAGTTCAGAAACACAAGTTCTTTGAGACACAACAGCTCCAGAGCAGAACACACTTGCAAGAGAGTAAGCCCCTTTGAGCACAGGCCTTCTGAGGAAACAAGCTTAGGGATGCACTGAAGACCTAGTACTCAGTAGTCAATTTTTTATTAAGCTTTAAAATCTTAACATATATACCGTATTTTTCGCTCTATAGGACGCACCAGACGATAGGACGCACCTAGTTCAGGGGGGAGGAAACAAGAAGAAAAAAATTCTGAATCCCAGAAGCCAGAACAGCAAGAGGGATCTGGCTTCTGGGATAGCCTCTTGCTGTTCTGGTTTCTGGGATAGCCACTGGGATAGCTGGTCTAGCTTTGCGCGAAGCCTCCACAGGGCATGGGGAGCCTTCATCCCCGTGCCCTGCGGAGGCTTCTTGGACAGCCCGCAAAGCCTCCGGAGGGCAGCGGTATGAAGGCACGCCGCTGCCCTGCTGAGGTTTTGTGCAGCTAACCCCGAAGCCTTTGGAGCGCAGCGTGAGTTCCCGCTGCGCTCCAAAGGCTTCAGGTGGCTATCCCTGAAGCCTGGAGAGCGAGAGGGGTCGGTGCACACCAACCCCTCTTGCTCCCCAGGCTTCAGCGAAAACAACGTGTAGCCTCCGGAGCACGGAGGGAGCGCTTCCTCTGTGCTTTGGAGGCTTCGCATTGCTTTCGCTGAAGCCAAGGAGCCTGCATTCGCTCCATAAGATGCACAAACATTTCCCCTTAATTTTTGGAGGGGAAAAAGTGCATCCTATAGAGTGAAAAATATATTCCAGATTCCAAATTTGGTATACATGTCTCTTTAAACTTTTGCCTTCCTGCCTTTCACTCTGAGATGTTCTTAATCCCATTCCATTTACACGCTGCATTCTAATAAACATTTCTCCAAAGACACATTCTTCTGTTTCGTATATAACCTTCTACCGCTGCTCCTATTTCAAATCCTGCTCGCGATTTGCAGTATGTTTACAGCAAAAAAACAAGAGTCTGAAGCCAGTTGTTATTTAAATTAAGCTACCCAAGGTTCAAATGAGGACGAGAGAAAAAGCCTCACCAAGTTATGTATTCTTGGAACACACAGACACAAAAAGATGGTCTTTGCTAAACAATAAACCACAAGATAAACTTTGAGGAAAGCAGATGCTTATCACTCATGTATTTATAGGCTGTGTCCTTGTCTTCATGCTATCCCTATTAAGGAGTGTGCAGTTTTTCTCTGCCACAAACTACCCTCATGCTTGGTTTTCCACAAAAATAGTGCCCTGAAATGCAGGAAACACTTGATCAGAAGCCGCCATGTCATTCAAACTTTTCCAGTTGTGAACTTAAAGTCCTGAAAATTTTGAATTCTAATTTTAAAACCTGCTGAATCAAAATGCACAACTGACATTTAAAATGGCTATATTTCATCAAGTGAAGGTAAGTTATAGAATTATGCATCTTGCATTGAATTGCACTGTTAGTAGTTTATTTCAGTACCAGTAACTTGGGGGGGGCTGCACCTTCCCCCCAAAGTAGGAGAAAGTCATACTTGGTCTGTTATTGGAGTCGCAGTGCTCTCTATATTAATTTAGCACATTCTGTAAGAGTGTAGCATTACCACCCCATTTTGAACAAACATGCGTGATTCAGATTTGACCCAACACTTCTTAGCAGTCAACTGAAGGTGGTGTTTTTTCTTTAATATTAATGAATTCTTGGACCTGCTTGTAGAATTTGGGTGTTTTCTAAGTACAGTGGATGCTTGGGTTGCGATCGTGATCCATGTGGGAGGCACGTTCGCAACCCGCAGCATTCGCAACCCGCAGCGCCGCATCAGCGCATGCTCAGGTTGCGATTCAGTGTTCCTGCGCATGCGCGAGCACCGAAACCCGGAAGTAACTTGTTCTGGTACTTCTGGGTTCAGCACGGTGCGCAACCTGAAGCCTCTGTAACCCAAGGTATGACTGTAATAAATGGCACAACTACTTAGAACTGCATGGGGAGTACAAAAGGATTATTCTTCATGTCTCAAAACACATACCTACAATTTTTTCCTGGCTCTTGCAAAAGATAGAATTATCTGAAAAAACACAAGTTGTTTACAGAAAACGAGACAAGATAGAGATGCATGAAAGTATTTGTTATCAGAACATGGAGTGTTGTGGCAACAGGAATGGGAAGGAGTTCAACTGGTCTTTTCTGACTTTTATTTCCCTGTATTTCTCTTCTATAAATGCCAGCTCATCTGAGAATTTATGAATGATGCAGATGTGCTGCTGTGTTGTATACATGTGCTATTAATTATTAAGAATAAACAAGCTTCATTTTTAGTACAGCTAGGCAAATAAGGCCAAAAGGGTTTCTAGTCCATAAGGTATTCATTGTTGGGTTGCTTTTAAAAAACCACAAACTATTCCACCTTCCCACACAATCAAATCATGTATGGCCTGCCAGCAGCCTGAAAAGAAAAGAAAAACTGCAAGCATTCTTCATTTATAAAAGCTTTCCATACTGGGATAGGAGAGCTGAGGAAAAAGTTCACATCTGGAAACTAATGTACCCCTTTGGATTCAGATAGTACATGGGTAAAAAGGTAAAGGTAAAGGACCCCTGACAGTTAAGTCCAGTCATGAATGACTCTGGGGTTGTGGCACTCATCTCACTTTACAAAAGAGAGCCGGCTTTTGTCCACAGACAGTTTTTACGGGTCAAATGGCCACCATGACTAAGCCGCTTCTGGCGAAACCAGAGCAGCACACGGAAATGCCGTTTACCTTCCCACCGGAGCAGTACCTATTTATCTACTTGCATTTTTGGGGTACTTTCAAACTGCTAGGTTGGCAGGTGCTGGGACAGAGCAACAGGAGCTCACCCCGTCACAGGGATTCGAACCGCCAACCTCCTGATCGGCAAGCCTGAGACGCTCAGTGGTTTAGACCACAGCGCCACCCGCGTCCCTTAGTACATGGGTAGACAAATCTAAAAAGCATGGGACACAAATTTTCACAGCCCTCTAGCAGCCTCATTTATCAGAAGTAATGTATTTCACATTAACTCTGGAAGTGTATACTCGATTCTGACTAAGCTAAGCTTTCGAAGAGATTTTTCCTCTAGGAGGCTTTTGCTCTAGATCAGGCATGGCCAAACTTGGCCCTCCAGATATTTTTGGGACTACAATTCCCATCATCCCTGACCACTGGTCCTGTTAGTTAGGGATGGTGTCCCAAAACATCTGGAGGGCCAAGTTGGGCCATGCCTGCTCTAGATCATTAGTTACCAACCTTGGGTCTTCAGCTGTTTTCGGACTACAATTCCCAGCCTTCCTGGCCACTGGTCTTGCTAGCTAGGGATGATGGGAGTTGTAGTCCAAAAACAGCTGAAGATCCAAGGTTGGGAAACACTGCTCTAGATGACCCTTCTGGGCCCTTCCAACTCTATGGTTCTAGGAACCTTCTGCACTGCAACATTTTGTGCCAGCTTCTGCTTGAATTTCAGAATCCTTATCTGGGCCTTTGGAATGTTGAGTGCCTCTGCTAATCTAGAAAATCCTCCCAACACCAGCCAACACTTTCTTTTGAGAAGTGCGTATATATATATATATATATGCAGGTTTTGGTGTCTTCGGGTGTCTTCCCGTGTAAGAGTCGGGGTGTCTGTGCGACGTTTCGACGAGGTCTCACTCGTCATCTTCAGGCTGGTGCTTTCGGCTTCTTGTTACTGGAACAGAGCAGAATCTGGTGTTTGAGTTCCTATAAATACTGTTGAGGGGTGTGGTGTATAGCCTCCAACGTTCTGGGCAGAGAGGAAGTTCCTAGATTAGTGTGCCTCTTCTTCTTTTGTTCCTTAATTACTTGAGGGATATCTTGAGTGCACCCCCCTGCAATCCCTACACAGATCTGGCTGGCACAAGGCACAAAACCACAGCTCGCCCCTATACACGAAGCCAAGCCTGAGCACAACTAAATGCAGCACAGCCATCTTCTCAGAAAAACTCTTCACAAGCTCAAGAGGTCAAGACACGAAAGCTTTAGCAACTAATCTACACTTAATGACCCACCCAGTGGTATTCAGAATATCACTCATGAAATCACCCAAGATATCCCTCAAGTAATTAAGGAACAAAAGAAGAAAAGGCACACTAATCTAGGAACTTCCTCTCTGCCCAGAACGTTGGAGGCTATACACCACACCCCTCAACAGTATTTATAGGAACTCAAACACCAGATTCTGCTCTGTTCCAGTAACAAGAAGCCGAAAGCACCAGCCTGAAGATGACGAGTGAGACCTCGTCGAAACGTCGCACAGACACCCCGACTCTTACACGGGAAGACACCCGAAGACACCAAAACCTGCATTCCTGTACCCGTGAAAATCTACGAAAGCATATATATATATATATATATATATATATATATATATATATATACCCCAGCACAGGCCCTGGACTTTTTCTGAGTTGATTAGAATATCCCAACTTAGTTACACAATTGTCTTTTTTTATTTGGCAGCTGAAAAAGCATACAAATCTCCCTGTTCGAGACATTTGAAGAAGAAATGCCAGCTGGATTTTTTGCATCTGCTTAGCCCCAATGTACACTCTGTTTCTCTTAGCAGCTAATCTTCCCTCCTTCCTCACAACCATTATGGAAGAGTAGAAGTGGGAGATAACCAGCAGGATGAGAAATCCTCCACTTCAAACTCTCTAGCTACCTATGACCCCCAGAAGGCAAGACTGCAAGTTCAGAAGGAGCGGAAAGGCTATTTGTCATATGCCAAGTGCAATGTATTTAAGACAACTCCAAGCACAGAAATAACTGTTTCATAAGAGAGCATCTTCTATTAAGTTTTAAACAACAAAAGTTACCCCAATTGCTCACTGTGGTCACATCAACACCATACATTTAAACAGTGCTATTTTTCTAGAAAAAGAGAGCTCACCATGAACAACTCCCTTGTTCTCTTATAATGGAAATGGCACCCAATTGAGTGGTCCCGGAACTCAGTTCCAGCTGAGAAAAAGCCCTGCATTTAAAGAACTCCTATACCACTTTAGGGACGCGGGTGGCGCTGTGGGTTAAACCACAGAGCCTAGGACTTGCCAATCAGAAGGTCGGTGGTTCGAATCTCCGCCACAGGGTGTGCTCCCATTACTTGGTCCCCGCTCCTGCCAACCTAGCAGTTCAAAAGCATGTGAAAGTGCAAGTAGATATATAGACACCGCTCTGGCCGGAAGGTAAATGGCGTTTCCGTGCACTGCTCTGGTTCGCCAGAAGCGGCTTAGTCATGCTGGCCACATGACCCTGTACGCCGGCTCCCACGGCCAGTAAAGCGAGATGAGCACCGCAACCCCAGAGTCATCCACCACTGGACCTAATGGTCAGGTGTCCCTTTACCTTTATACCACATTAACAGTCATGACTTCCCTCTCAAAAACCTGGGAACTGTGGTTTGTTAATTATTAGGACACCAGGATTCTTTAGTAAGTAGAATTAAACTCTGGTAATGTCCTCCTTCTGGGCGGGCACACACGAAGCAGAGGACCAGCATGCAAGCCCAATGCTATGTTCATGCTCACTGAGGATTCTCTATGTACTACTAAATCATGAGTTAGCATTGCACGCAAATGGCACCTTAGTTTGTACCTGGCCAAGAGGAGACAGATTCACTAGTTTTACACCTAATATAGGCACAGGGTCGCCCTACGTCCAGAATTTCCTGGACATATCCAGAATACTGCATTGTCTGGGAAATTCCAGATATATGTCAGCCCATGCCAGCAGTGCTGACTTTCCTTAGAAATAGACCCTCCCTCTTTTTTGCTATGTTGCTCAAGAACATGGGTAGGCAAACTAAGGCCCGGGGGCCATATCTGGCCCAACTGCCTTCAAAATCTGGCCTGCAGACGGTCTGGAAATCAGCGTGTTTTTACAGAAATAGAATGTGCCCTTTTCTTTAAAATGAATCTCTGGGTTATTTGTGGGGCTCTGGGTTATTTGTTTTTACATGAGTAGAATGTGTGCTTTTATTTAAAATGCATCTCTGGGTTATTTGTGGGGCATAGAAATTCATTCATTTTTTTAAAAAAAATAATTTCAAAATATAGCCCGGCCCCACACAAAGTCCCGGTCCCCTGCTGAAAAAGTTTGCTGGCTCCTGCTCAAGAGCTTTGCCAAAATAAGCTCAACAACTTTCCTGTCTCGATTTTCAATGCTTAAAGTATAGCAACACAAACATAAACAGTTCCAAAAGATCACAAATTGTTGCCTTGCCTTGGTGCTGCATGCATCAAAAATAATTTGGTACCACACTACAGAACTGATGTTCAGCTTCTTCCCTCAGCTCCTATATTAATTGCAAGTTTGAATAACCCTTTTCACATCACATGTAGCTCATATGCTCCCTTATTCGAGTACTACCACCCCTGCCTTTTCTGGCTCGTGCGTAGGATTTGTCAGCCCTCGACTGCACACATTACGTAAGTTATCCCAGAGGTTAGCAGATTTGCTGAGAAGAAGAAGAAGAAAAAGCCCATTTCTCCAAAACAAGCACAGGGGGAGAGAGGGATTGCAGTGTTACCCTGAAATCCTTTTATTAATAGAAAGAGGATTCTGCCGCAGTGCTAAAACGTTTGCATCCGTCACATACAATCCTTCAATGACACAGGCAGACTTGACACTCATTAAATACCAGGAAGAGGCTGTCATCATGCCACCTGGCACATTGCTTTGGATTTAAGTGGCAAAGAAGAACATCAGTCACAAATGTGCGAGATTCTCTTCACTGCACCCAGTTCTATTCTACCACTTAAACCTTGTGTTGATAGCTGCTACTTTTAAAAATGATGGCCTGGGTGACAGATATTATTTTATCAGCTGGATTCCTCCTCAGGCAGGACTGCCATCCATCCATCTGCCTGCTGCTCCCCAGCACTAAGAAGCCCAAAATAAACAATAATAATTTATTATTTATACTCCGTCCATCTGGCTGGGTTTTCTCAGCCACTCTAGGCGGTTCCCAACAGAATTAATGATAATGATAATGATAATGCAATAAAATATCAGACATTAAAAACTTCCCTAAATAGGACTGCCTTCAGATGTCTTCTAAAAGTCAGATACAGTGGACGCTAGGGTTGCGAACATAATCTGTGTGGGAGGCACATTTGCATCCCGCAGCGTCACATCTGTGCATGCACAGGTTGCGATTCGGCGCATCTGCTCATGCGCAAAGCATGCTTTAGTGCTTCTGCGCCGAAACCCGGAAGTAACCCGTTCCGGTACTTCCAGGTTTCGTTGCGTCCGTATCCCGAAAACACGCAACCTGAAGCGTCTGTAACCCGAGGTATGACTGTAGTTGTTTATTTCCTTGACATCTGATGGGAGGGCGTTCCACAGGGCAGGCGCCACTACCGAGAAGGCCCTCTGCCTGGCTCCCTGTAACCTCACATCTCGCAATGAGGGAATCGTCAGAAGACCCTCAGCGCTGGACCTCAGCAGGGGGTTGTGCATGAAACACTAGCAGTACCTCCCTGCCATCTTCTTTAAAAAAAGTGCAACGGGAAATGAGAAGCCACTCCTCTTTCTAAGTTGGCTCAGTCAATAGGTCATGAGGCTCTTAATCTCAGGATTGTGGGATCAAGCCCCACGTTGGATGAAAGATTCCTGCATTGGTCCCTTCCAACTCTATGAGTCTACCATCGAGGAGGGAAAGTTCCAATGGACTGTTTTGCCCAATGGGTGACATCAGCAGTTAGCCTCTGGAAATCTGAATATGTGCACCATCTTGGGAAATTCCTTTCAAGCATGAGATATCTCTACTAAGACTGTTAGTTTATTTTGCCCCCAAGAACAGTAAGACTGCAATAGGCTTAAGTAAAGTTATTCTTATTATGCAGATTTTCCCCGGAAAGCTCCCAGATTATAAAAGCAGCAACCTTCCCCGTTTGTCCTCAGCATTTGAGCTTAAGATGTGAACTACCTCTGAACAAATAGGCTCCATGTCATGAATTAGTCTACTTTTTTAAAAAACTGTCCAATTTCACAGTCAGTATCATTGTTATCATGGGACATGACGTGGTGAGCTCCCGTTGCTCTGTCCCAGCTCCTGCCAACCTAGCAGTTCAAAAGCACAACAGTGCAAGTAGATAAATAGGTACCGCTGTAGTGGGAAGGTAAACAGCGTATCTGTGCGCTCTGGTTTTCCATCACGGTGTTCCGTTGCGCCAGAAACGGTTTAGTCATGCTGGCCACATGACCCGGAAAGCTGCCTATGGACAAACGCCAGCTCCCTCGGTCTGAAAGCAAGATGAGCACCTCAACCCCATAGTTGCCTTTGACTGGACTTAAACATCCAGGGGTCCTTTACCTTATCTTGGGACAGTGAATTTTGTAAGTTGATTTTGTGTCTGTGAAGACATTTCTGTCCTGGCTTCCCTTATCAGTCATTTCCACCATTCTGAATTCCGTTGTTACGGGTGAAAACTGTTAACTCTAATAACACAATTAGAAATCAAGCTCCGCTGCAATCAATGAAACGTCTAAGCGAATTATTTAAGGAACAGGATGTAAAAACCAGCATGACTTTATTGAAACATTATGAATGAAGTGAAGCAGAATAATGTGCCAAGCAGTTCCACAACATAATTTAAGCTCCGTCAAGATTTCCCAAGCCTATTACACAATAATTTGCACTTTAAAATGTCCAGTGAAAGCACCTCACATCTTTCTCTCCCATGATGGACTAATGGTCTCCCAACTCCATCCCAAATCCAAGTAGTGGGAGGGGAAGCAAAGCTGTATTAGCCATTTGGTTAAAGTGAGACAAGCTGTGACAGGCAATGGTCATTAAAAAAAATTGTATGGCAGTGAATGAATTGCTTCAGATGAGCAGATTTCACTTGCCAATCATAATATCCCTAGAAGTTTAAGGAGAAAACATGCACCACACGGTTCTTAATTTATTCCAACATATCCGCAAGATTAGATTCAGCTAAAATAGCACCACTCATTCATAAAGCTTCATGAGGTTCATGTTCAGCCCAGATTCATAAATCACCTCTGCAGACTGGTGGCTTCTGTAGAATTATGCCTCTATGGCTGAATCTCATGATGCAACAAGAGTTTACAGATCGCAACTAGTACAGATGATGTGAGTACTCTCTATGCTTGTCTCTCCACCATCCAAGCAGGGCTCCTGGTGCCAATATGGGAAATAACCCACCCAATACATAAATCCATTACCATATGGAGCGGGAACAGTTCTGCAGTCTGAAATCAAGCCACATCCAAATATCATCCACTGCACTGCAATAAACTGGAGACTCGTGGAGATCCAAGCTGACTCCTATTTGGGAAGCCAAAAGTCCTTCGTAATTCTTTAACACAGGCTTCCTCAACCTCGGCCCTCCAGATGTTTTGAGACTACAGTTCCCATCATCCCTGACCACTGGTCCTGCTAGCTAGGGATCATGAGAATGGTAGGCCAAAAACATCTGGAAGGAGGAAGGTTGGAGGTTGAGGAAGCCTGCTTTAACACCTGGACTGAAGTGGACAAGACCAGTTAGGGTGTTCATCTAAACCAGTGTAATGACTATGATGCACACAACCACCATTCTGAAGCATCTCAGAAGACCATTCTTCAAAAGAAGCCTCAAGTTTTTCAATATTAAAAAAAATATGAAATTATGTAGTGCCACTGCACTTACATAAAAAGATTCATTTTCCTGTAACGGGCCCACTTCAATGCTTTTATTCCACAAGTCAGGGGGAAACCCTTAAGATATCCCTACGGCTTTTAAAATTATAGATCTTCCACTGGACTGCACCCAAGAACAATCTGCAGTTAATCAACTTTATCCTCTTTAGCCAATATCAATATGGAGGAAGCTACTGTAACCTTTTAAAGGAACAGGGAAGTAATTCAACCTGATAAAAGCTAAGCAGCCAACCTTGACAGCACGTGAATTATCACTTTGCCTAACGCACAAGCCAGTCGCTGCTTTGTATCTGGCTCCTATTCTCACATCACAGACAACCGTATGGAGCCTTGGAAGTTGATGCAATAGCTATTGGATCATCAATTGTCAAAATGCCCACTGCACAAAAGAAATCTGAAGGAGCAGGTAGTATTTCAATTTCAAATGTAAAATTCTAGCCTGCAAGAATGTAACAGCCCTCCTGAATCAGACCAAAGACCCAACTAGTCCAGCATTCTGTTTTCATACCGGTCAACCACATACCCTTTGGAAAACCCATAAGCAGGACTTCAGCACAGCAGTACTTGCCCTCCTATTGGCCAACTGGCATTCCAAGAGAAACTGACTGCTACTAGATGATATATTGTTATCATTAGTAACAACTGATAGCCTGTATAAAAAGGGGTGGGAGAATTAGCCAGAGTGCTTATTCAGCTAAATGCGCAGCTATTTTGTGCATTTGATTAGAAATACAGCAATCACAATATTTAAGTGGTTGTCAAGTCTGTGGGCATCTTAATACCTGTATAAAGGAAGGGCATTAATTTTATACAGTTTAGGACAGACTTGTAAATAAGCCCAAACTGTATTCAACTGCTCCAGTGTTGGAAATTAGCCAGGCACCAGGTGCATTTTGCGACTGGGGATTGCCAGAACGTGAGCACTTCAAGAAGCCTTCTTGTCATGTATGGAGACTGAGACTCAAGAAGAAAATTGCCGCTGCTGATGCTGAAGGTGCAGGAGGAGAAATGCCTCTCTCCCTGACTCCCAAGTAGGGTTGCTGCACCGCTTCCCGTGCCGCTGCGTAAGTCACATCTGTAAAATGACAAAATGGCGACTAGACTTTCTATTTCTGTACCCATAACCAAGGTCGCAGGAGCCATGTGGCAAATAGCTTTTCTATCCTAGTTTCTAATACTTCTTCCCCACATCCCCCAAATCACTAGCCTGCTGCATGGAGGGATGAAACACTTCCTTTCTACACTGGATGTTCAGGGCTGGGCCTTCCTGCCTGTTATAGCCCAGTGTCTATGCTGGGTGCAGAAGAGGAAGAGAGATTGCTCCACTCCTCCTCCTCCTCCTCCATCATCCCCTTCACCTATACCTAGACTATGACTACCAGGCCAGCACATAAATACAAGGCCTCATGACATTACAAAAGTAGATCTAAACTCTTCAATAAACAACATACAGTGGTACATCGGGTTACATACGCTTCAGGTTACATACACTTCAGGTTACACACTCCACTAACCCAGAAATAGTGCTTCAGGTTAAGAACTTTGCTTCAGGATAAGAACAGAAATTGGGCTCCGGCGGCGCAGCAGCAGCAGGAGGCCCCGTTAGCTAAAGTGGTGCTTCAGGTTAAGAACAGTTTCAAGTTAAGAACGGACCTCTGGAACGAATTAAGTACTTAACCTGAGGTACCACTGTACTGCTGACACGCAAGTCCAGGGAGATTAAACTCCCACAAACACCTTCACCAGAAAGGTTACATGCAGTGTTTCGGTGTGTGTGTTGTTGACAGGGAATGTACACTTAGAAAGCAAAAGATGAAATAAAAACCCTAAAGATGTTGCCATTCATCATCATGCCTTGCAGTTGCTGCAAGTTCTTATGAGTACGTGGTTAGCTACAGCAAGTCTCTTGGTAAGCCAGACACTAGGGCTGTGAGTGGCGGCTCACCACAAGTCACAAGCCCATTTCGCAAGTTGCCTTCATGCTTATACTAAGTGTATGGAGAGGAAGTGGGTGCTGTGGGTCCTGGCTGCGCCCATACATTCTGCACTCTGCAAACCCCACTGCTGCCTGTTTAGCACGATAGTGCAATCTTGCTTCCCTTTCACATGATTAGGAGTAGATATGCAAGAAGGGCCAGTACAACTCAGCATTTGCAGACTGCCTTCGATCAGAGGTTTCAAACAAGCGGCTCATGGAATTGAGCTCCCATGTGGGTGCTCTATAGAAAACCTGCGGATCAGTTAAAAATAATTTGTTTCAGTATTTTGCCCTGCACTTAATTCTTTTTGCCAATGGAGATTCAAGGCCATTTTGACAAGGTTCAATTTTATCCAACAGAGTGGCTAGCAAAGGACCGAGGGCTTGTGATTTTTCACAATATGCTGGCACTGTCTACAATTCTTTCTCTACTACACACCAGTTCAGAGAGCCCTTCTCAGCACTCTGTCCTAGGGGGTACAAGACTTTCCTAACGCTGTGCTGGTTTTGATGATGATGCCGCCACTGGAGAAGGAAGCTAATTCAGAGATGCGCCAAGGCTCCCAGCAAAATTCAAGTGGTGCAAACATACAGACACTGAAGTCTGGAAACGGCTGCATTAGATACTCCAGAGCATTTCACAGACACGGTCTCATGGCTCCTTGGAACAATTCAGTAAGGTGCACCAGTATTTTTGCCCTTTTTATGGGTGGAGGCCAACAGAACAGCTTGCTGAAGAATAGCTTGCAAGTTTGATGGAAATGCATTTCAGCTGGGGACCTCCCAGTTCATACATGAGTTGCTAAATGCCACTGTGCTACACCGACTGAAACAGAAACTACTTGTTTCAAAATCAGCCATTGAAAGGATGGGAGCATATGTACACACACTGTACACTTGACACGTGCAAGAGATGGCAGGTATCTCAGTGCTGTTGCATATGTATCCCTTGTACACACCAAGCTGCTCCAGAACAAATTGCTCCTCCCTACCAGTTTCCATGTAAGGACGCGGGTGGCGCTGTGGGTTAAACCACAGAGCCTAGGACTTGCCGATCAGAAGGTTGGTGGTTCGAATCCCCGCAACGGGGTGAGCTCCCATTGCTCAGTCCCTGCTCCTGCCAACCTAGCAGTTTGAAAGCACAGCAAAGTGCAAGTAGATAAATAGGTACCACTCTGGCGGGAAGGTAAACGGCATTTCCGTGCGCTGCTCTGGTTTGCCAGAAGCGGCTTAGTCATGCTAGCTGTACGCCAGCTCCCTTGGCCAATAAAGTGAGATGAGCACCGCAACCCCAGAGTCGGCCACGACTGGACCTAATGGTCAGGGGTCCCTTTACCTTACCAGTTTCCACAGGACAGAGACTTTCCCAGAAGTTAGCAAATGGTTGGCTGAGGGTTCCTTCAAGCCAGACACCTTTGTTTTGTAGGTCATCATGACTATTAAGAGGTCTCTTGGGGGGGAGGGACTACACTTTTAACACACTTAGAGATAACCCTAGCTTAATAATGGCAACTTCATTGTCCCATGAATATTATTTGCAGTTCCCAAGACAGAAACAACAAGGGTGAAGGGTTGCTCAATCCTAACCGTTAGGACTCCCACCAGCCACTTCATGTCATGTCCCATTTTACATCTTTCTATGCAGCCTCATAACATAAAATTCCCTGGGTGAATTATAATAAATAAGCAAAAGACACAAAAATGTCAAACAGTTAAAGAAAATACATATACAGTGCTACCTCTGGTTGCGGATGGGATCCGTTTCGGAGGCCCGTTCGCAACATGAAAAGAGTGCAACCCGCAGCGGCGCATCTGCGCACACGCGGGTTTCAATTCACCACTTCTGCGCATGCATGCGAAGCCATTTTGCGCTTCTGCGCATGTGCGAGCGGCGAAACCCGGAAGTAACCCTTTCCGGTACTTCCGGGTCGCCGTGGGATGTAACCTGAAAGAACGTAACATAAAGCAGACATAACATGAGGTATGACTGTATGCAAACACCATCACAAGTTACAAAAGTTACAAACAGATTTTTAAAAAGAAAAATAGGGTCAGAATACAGAGCTTATTTAAAACGGCTAGGTGAACGACAACAACCACCACCCCTGGCACCAAACCACCACCCAGGCAAAGCTTTCTGAAAAGCCTGTTGCATAACTGAGATGCCACTACCCAAAAGGCCCTGTCCTTGGAGGTTCACCCACCTCTCTTTATTAACTTCATTAACTTGGAGGGCTACGAGTAGGACCACTAAAGAGGACCTTAAGGTTCAGATAGGTACACAGGGAAGGCAGCAGACTTTCAGGTAACCTAGTCTCAAACATTTGGGGCTTTGAAAGGTTAAAACCAGCCCTTTAAATGGGGCCTTGGAGGCAGAACAGCTGATAAAGTGCAGACATAATAAGGTCAATGTACCCAGTTCCCAGCGGCTGAAATGTAGCCTGCTGTAGAAAAATAAGAGTTATGTCCGTTGCTCCACCCACTTCTTGCCTCTTGGGCATGAAAGAATTCATCTCCCTGACTGGAAGAGGTTCTCCATCCCTGCTATACATGATACACTCTTCAGGCTAAAGCATATTTATGGTAACAGATCTGAGACAAGGTCAACATCAAGCTTCCACCACCCAGATTCCCAGCAGTACGAAGCTGGTGCAGATTATCTAGGACCGATGCCTTCAAGGAACACTCACAGTCACATACCAACCAAGTGTAGAGAAACTGGATAGCAGCACACGAACGTTGCTTGGCTGCTACACAAGGATTCGCCTAATGCCAGCCTCTAAACAATGAAAGTGCCATGTTCCAAAATGCATTGTGAAGACCAAACAAAAAACCCCTACCCAACTCTGCTTCTCAGCAGGTATGGGCCATAACAACAGATCTCAATGAAGCTTCCACAGTCCACACATTTCAAGAAAGAGAGGCACAGCATTCAGGTCCAAATCCCGGGAAGAGGGCTTGAACAGACCTTTCTACATGCAGGCCTAACTGGATATAGCTGCTGTCTCTCTATATTAAACATGCTTGCAAAAACTGCTAAATTGTTGTCAAACACAGTCAAGATGTCAGTGTGTCTTCAAAATAGGGGGAGAGCAGGGTTTACTTCAAGCCACAGTTGGAGCCTTTATAAAGATCTATTTTGATATCAAGGTTCAGCTCTGGTTCAGCAGCAGTTAATGGCTGCTAAAAACATGCAAAGTATATTTTCCTACATAACCTCTCCATGGGGGGGGCGGGGCATGAAGCTTCTGGCCAGGTTTGACCCCAATCCTTCGCTCAGTTCAATTGCCTGAAACTACATTCCTGTTGTCCCTTGTCTCAGCACAAGGTACAACAGTGACCCAATAAGTCTGGGGCTGGTGAAGTGTCAAGAACTCAGATATACAATCTAGGTGCCAAATGGCTCCTTAAACCAAGGTTGCTGTCACCAAAAATGTCTTGTTGCCATTTTGGGGCAAGACAGCTCTAAAGTCTTATTTTTAAAATGATGGACTGATTGTGATTGATTCTCAGTTAAACATCTGGCTAGTTCAGAGCTAGGCTGAGAACTTTGAGAACTTAAAAGAAGAAAAGTCACTTGATCCAGGGACAGTCCACATTATATATTGGCCTATTCCGACCTCTTTTTCTTAATGTTGACTGCTCCTGCTCAGGCTGCACAGAAATAGCATTTTGGTTCCAGAAATCCATTCTGAATTGTGCAGATAAAATATAACTGATAGAATTCTACAGGATGGAGTATTAGCATGTGAAAACTACCCAGATCTGATGATTGCCAAGAATGCATCTCCCGATGGTTGAGATATCAGGTGCCATCCTGGCACCCAGGAATCTTCACTTGGTTGCAAGTGGCCAACAGCCAGGTGCAAAATGTGCCTGGCATCTGGCTAATTTTGAACACTGCTGGTGCAACCTTCCTGTGCTGGTTAAAAGTGAAAGCTCCAGATCAGGAAAAGGCCAATACCAGGGGTCAGCAAACTTTTTCAACAGGGGACCAGTCCGCTATCCTTCAGACCTTGTGGGGGGACCAGATTATATTTTTGGGGGGGAGGGAAATGAACGAATTCCTATGCCCCACAAATAACCCAGAGATGCATTTTAAATAAAAGCACACATTCCACTCATGTAAAAACACCAGGCAGGCCCCACAAATAACCCAGAGATGCATTTTAAATAAAATGGCACTCTACTCATGTAAAAACACGCTGATTCCTGGACCTTCCAAGGGAAGGGTTTAGAAGGCGATTGGGCCAGATCTGGCCCCCGGGCCTTAGTTTGCCCACCCATGGCCAATTCTCATCTTGCACAGCAGCAACTTATCTGATGTAGCACTTCCAACGTTATCCGAGTGGCACAGATGGGACAATTCATACAGCAGCAGCAGCTCCCACACGGCTAAGAAAAAGCAGGCCGTGGAACTTACGGTAAATCAACCCTTCATGACCAAAAAGGAACAAGCAGGAATCCTGACCGGAGCTGTCACACAAGAGTCCTTTGGAAGGCAAGGATGGAAAGGGTCCCAGTGGCTTGAAATCCACTGGCTTGCTGTCAACAAAGCAATGCATCCCAGGGTAACTCAAACCTTCCATCATCATGTAGCCCAGGTATAAGGAACGGAGGCCTATTGTTTGTTCACACACCTGGTACAAGATTGATACCTCATGGGAATCCAATTACATGATGTTGTACCATGCGGAACTGCCGCTTGTGTAAAACTCTCAAGGTGGTTAATTACTACACTGCCCCCGTGTGCAGCTATTAAAACCACAACAAATCTGCAGAGTTTTGGGTTGGTGCGTGGAACACACACAAGTTAAGGTGGCTCTCCTCCAGCGTATTTTGCAGAGTCCCTTCTGACGCGTCCTGAGAAAGGACTCAAAACCAATACATTTGTTGCACCTGCCAGATTTCTCAAGGCAAGCCACAGACTTTCCCCTGCAGCCTGCAAACACATGACCTCTCTTGACCAGTGGCGTAGCGTGGGGGGTGCAGGGGGGCGGCTGCACCGGGCGCAACATCTGGGGGTTAGCGTTAGGGGGCGCAAATCCACGGGTTAGAGGGCGCAAATCCACGGGTTAGGGGGCGCAAATTACTTGCCCTTGCCCCGGGTGCTGACAACCCACGGTACGCCACTGCTCTTGACAGCAACACCTGGGGAAAAAGCTATGAAGCTAAGTTGCTTGCACTTATCTCTTTTCGGGTCACAACGCAGCAACCAACTGTGGTACTCAGGAAGGAAGGAAGCACTGGAGACTGGTGCACAGCGGCAAAAGAACCTGCCTGCCTTCTTACTTGCAACTCGTCCAGTGGTGGCTCTGCATGTCACCAGCTCCAGCTTCATATACAGTCCCTCTTCCCCTGCCTTCTGCCCTACAAATCTCAGGAGCAGCATAGGAAGCCCCAGCTGAAGTGAGGTACTCAGAACACAGGGAAGGAAATGTGCAGTCGCTTTTGGAAAGGGAGCAAGGCCAATGCTCTTGACTTACTTCCAGGAATTTGTAAGCTGCTCTGTGGAGGGGGTTGCTCAAAAAGCTTGTAAATAAACTTGTAAATAAATAAATTCAGACCACTGCTATGCCTCTGGTTGCTTAAGGCACCAATATTTTGCAGCTCAAGTTATACAGTTTTACACAGCTCAAGCTATGCTTAACTGGGGCAGAATCTTCTCTCATGCCAGATAAGATGTTGTCAGAGCCTCAGACTATAGTATCTTGAGCAGAGGTCAGCAAACTTTTTCAGCAGGGGGCCGGTCCACTGTCCCTCACACCTTGTGGGGGACCGGACTACAGTGGTATCTCAGGTTAAGTACTTAATTCGTTCCGGAGATCTGTACTTAACCTGAAACTGTTCTTAACCTGAAGCACCACTTTAGCTAATGGGGCCTCCTGCTACTGCCGCACCACCGGAGCACAATTTCTGTTCTCATCCTGAAGCAAAGTTCTTAACCTGAATATATTATTATATTATATATTCTATAATAATATTATTATTATTAACCTGAAGCAATATTTCTGGGTTAACGGAGTCTGTACCCTGAAGCGTATGTAACCTGAAGCGTATGTAACCCGAGGTACCACTGTATATTGGGGGGGGGGGAGATGAGCGAATTCCTATGCCCCACAAATAACCCAGAGAGGCATTTTAAATAAAAGCACTCATTCTACTCATGTAAAAACACCAGGAAGACCCCATAAATAACCCAGAGATGCATTTTAAATAAAATGACACATTCTACTCATGTGAAAACATGCTGATTCCCAGACCGTCCGTGGGGCGGATTTAGAAGGTGATTGGGCCGATCCAGCCCTTGGGCCTTAGTTTGTCTACCCATGGTCTTGAGTATTCACTACACGTACATCCAAGAAGACACCTATGTTTAAAATGAGGACAGGAACTTGCTTAATGCCTGGGCATCTGTGCCAAGCTCTTTAGTCATTCTACCATTTGGGGCTCCGAGAACCAACTTCCAAGACATCCACATGCCATTTAAAGTCCGCTAAGAATACCCCAAAGTGCCAGCAAATACAGGCCTTGATCACCTCTGCACTTCTTCAATTGTCCTAAGTTAGGAATCAAAGAGGTAAGCGATGCAGTTTCTGAGAACCTTTCCCAACAGGTAATGGCTTCTGGTGGACACACCTAACTCGCAGTAGTGTTGGGTTGTTCTTAAATATACTGCTGACTCCCCCAGGGAGGACTTGTCTTAAAGGTGGAGCAGAGGCAACTCCAGAAAAGGAAGCCAACCCATTTGGGTCATCCAGGTCAGGTGCACAAACCAATACACACCAAACTGGCAGATAGGAAAAGAGCCTGGCACGGAGCCAGGGGTTGCTTCACTGCGCCCCACGCTTGCAACACAGCCTACATTTGTGACAGCACTGCAAACCCAACCTCCGCACAAGTGTCCTCCACGCACTTTCAACACGGATGAGTCAACACACCATCACAAATTACTGTGTCCTTATTACCAGCCCAAAACAGAAGTTGCTTTGTTGTTTTCCCATTCTTGCCTTGGCTGTGTCGGAGCCAAAATATACTCAGATGGGTTGCTTACACACAAACACAAAAGGAGAGGACAACAGGCAAAAAAAGACTGGAAGGGGACTTTTTAAAAAAAAAAAGATTCCCACCATTTCACCAACTTAGCGAAGGGGGCAAGATGTTGGTGGAAGGCTGAAGTCCAGGGGTGCCAACTTGAATAAAATATTGAGGGGACTCAGGTAAGCCTCGCCTTACACCATTGATCACATGACGTGGTGCATGGACATAATTTGAATGGCAATGCCCATCAACTTTGGGGGGGAGCTCAATTTTGGGGGGGGGCGAAGGGTCCTCAGCCCCAAGGAGTTGGCTCGCACGCTGAAGTCCCTCTTGCACACATGCCCCCTTGCTTTTTGCACGTTTCCTACACTGCAGCTTACTCTCTTGCAGCCCTGAGCGACCCAGCTGTCCATGGCAAAGAAACGCATTCACACGACCCAGATCAACCACGCGCGCCCGGAAGCCAGGAGAAGAACCGAGCCCAGCCCTCGCCCCGCGCAGGCCCCACCGGCGGCCGCTACCTTGTCGGCGATGCTGCGCGGCAGCTGCAAGTCCGGGCTGGGCGTCAGCTCGGCGCCCGCCTCCTCGCTGCTGGAGGCGGCCAGCGGGTGCGGCATCTCCCGCAGAGACTTGGGTCCCGACGAAGGCAGCGCCTTGGGAGTGCCCGCCCCGCCGCCGCCGCCGCCCGCGGCAGCGGACATGGCGGAGGCGGAGCAGCGAGGGCCACGGAGCCCGGCCCGAGAGGAGGGGAAGAAGCCTCGCCGAGCCCGCGACCGTCCGGAGGCCGCGCGGACGCTCCGCTCCTGGGCTGGCCGGGAAAGGGGCGGAGGGAAGCGGCCGTGACGGGCAGAGCCCCGCGCGCCTTCTCCGCCCCGCGCCTTTTGCGCGCCCGGAGCCGCCCCCAGCCCGCCCCGCGCAGGAAACACCAGCGCGTGCGCGCCTCGGAAAGACTCGACGTTGCAGCAGCAGCAGCGGCGGCGGCCGCGGCTCCTCGGAGCAATTTCCCCCGGAGAGGCTCAGCGTCGAGGCTCCGCCCTCCCCGCGCCGAGAGAAGGAGAGCAGCCATAGGCGGAGGAGGGACCTGCGGCAGCCGCGGCGCCTGCTTCCCTCCTCGCCCGCTGCTGCTCCGCGGGGCGGCCGCCCCTCTTCTCTCTCTCTCTCTCTTTCCCGGATGATCCCTGGGAAATGGATTTCTCTCGCGCCCGCCAGCGCGCATCCCTCTTTGGCGGAAGAAGCACCGGCTGCCTTTTTATGCTGCTGGTGGATTCCAACCCCGTTTACCCCACGACACTCAACAGGTCTTACTTCTGAGTAGACTGGGGTTAAGGTTGCGCAGTTCCCGTCCCTTTGTTTTGAGAATCGTAGAATGGTTGGAAGGGACCCCCAAGGTCCTCTAGACTGCCCCCTGCAACTAGGGCTCTCACCTTTGTTCTGGCAAAATACAGGGCGGGGGGCGATTTCCCCCCCCCCATCGGTGCTGAAGTGACTTCAAAGCAATCCATAATCCGTTTCAGCCTCACAAGATGGGCCATCTGGCATTTGTCACTCATGCACACACGTTCACGTGAATTTGTAAATGTGTCTGTGCTGGGCTACCCGGAGATAAAATACATGACCTTTCGCACACCCTTTCAAACACATGTATTTGGAGAGGATCCCTAACGTGGCTGAGAGAGAAGACCTGAAGTGCAGGGCAAAACTGTATCCATACAGAATGTAGCATTTCACATTGAAATACAGGACAATTCTGCATTATACAGGACAATCCTGAATAATACAGGACAGGTGGCAACCCTACCTGCAACGCAGGAATGTTTTGCCCAACGTGGGGCTCAACCCCACCCCCCTCCTGCTCTGCTGACTGAGCTATTCCCTGAGGAGATGTTCTTAAATGTGTTGTGTGCATTCAATTTGCTGGTATGGGGGGCGTGGGGTTATCCTCCTCCCCAACCCCATTCCGTTGGTGCTGGTTCCGACATGCAGAGCACCCATGCAGCGATGCTGTGTGTGTGTACATGTGAATACCAGGGGTGCCCAAATTTCCTTCAAAAAGGGCCAGATTTGATGAAGTGAACCGTTGAAGTTGCTGACCATTTTTTAGGATTGAAGCTGTTGAGCTTCGATCCTAAAAAATTGGATTTATTGGATTTGACACCAATAAATAAACTGCCACGGGGCCAAATAAAACCGGTCAGGGGGCCAAATTTGGCCCCCAAGACGGACTTTCGACTTGCCTGGAATAGACCATCACAGGTATCCATCACACCATCCCTGGAGTGCCTACATTTTAGACCACTTCCACTTTTTCAGTGAAGTCGCTTTGCATGTGCAGCTGCAAGCCACTAAAGATCTTTGGGGTGGTTCTAAGGGTTTGTCCTTGGGGGTGGGGGGACATGAGGATTTGGGTGTGATGGCCTTCAGCGGGCTTCCCGTCTCTGAGCAGGTTTGCATCCCTCCTCACCATTGCTACCACTGTCCATTTGTTTGGCCGCCCACCAGCCCACCACCAGCAACAAAAGCTTTAGCCATCTCCCCTGCATCCTCCAGTCACAGTAGCTGCTTTAATATTATTTGACATATACATGCTTACCCGTTTTCACTGCTTTCAATAGATATATTAGTATTACACACACACACATTTAATCAATCAAAACGAGGAATAGCTCGTGTTTTAAACAGCGCAGGAGGAATAATATTTTCTTACAAACAGCACATCACAAAATCTCCAAGATCCATTAACTCTGATTTATTCTTCCTGTGAATAAAGCATATCTGACATAGTGCACTCTCTCTCTTTCTCTCTCTCTGTTTTTCTGCTTGCTAATCTTCTCTGGCTTTCGTTTGATTCAAATTGTCCTCTCTGGGCCTCGTCTCTGATAAACATCAGTTTTATCTTTACATTTGACACTAACTGCATCAGAAAAAGATGTTCCTTGATTCCAAATGCCAAGTGACAATAAGCTATGTATTCTGCAATGTGCAGACAGGAAGGATAGCATCTTGCTAAAGTGACTGAGGTGACTTTAAAACAGGAGACTTTTCCTTACAGGTCATCATAGGGATGCCAACCAGCCAGTATTTTAATGGTTGTACCCATTAAGCTGTATTTCCAGGTTCGATAACTTTTGGGCCTCAGATGTTGGACTCCAGTGCCCACCCCACCCCCCCTCAACATAGCCTGTGCTGCTTGGGGCTGATGTGAGTCTGTCAACATCGGGTGGGTTATAGATTCCTCACTCCTGCTGTATTTGATCAGATAAGTAGCAGGATGTCTGAAAAGTAAGTGAATTTGAGATTCTGCCTTGGCTCTTCACCTGTAACCAAACAGGTTTCTATTTCGCCTTATCCAGGACTACCAGGTTCCATCATGACTTCACTCTTGACCCACCAAGTTCTGTCCTGGTTTTAAAACTCACCCATGACCGCCAGATTGTGTCAAGGTTCTCTCCACCCTGACCTTCCTCTTGGTCCCACACAAGACCCCAGTGCTATAAAAAAAACAAAGTTGATAAGTGGCATGGCCACAGAAGCAGACTCATCATAACTGCATCAAGAATGCTATGCTTTTCTATATTTGGGAAAGCAGAATTTGGGCTTGGCCCAGAAAGAGCTACATTATATGGGACTCCTGCACCTTTAATAGCTGTGTAGAAGTGGGGATTTCAGCAGGTGTAGCTTGCATGACGAAATCCCTGGCTAAAATTGCTACACCACACTTAAAGGTGCAGGAACTCTGTCCTTTGCCTCTATGACTCAGTGGCGTAGCGTGGATTGCCAGCGCCCGGGGCCACATGGAGAAAGGGGAACAGATGGAGAACACATGCACATTCAACTGTCTAATGGCATCTGCATCACCGAGGAAATCACAGCCACAGAGATAAGAAAATAAGTCATTCTGTCATCTGGAGAGGTCACTTCCTGGTTCATATGGAGAAGCTATTTTCAGTGGAGTCCAGAGATGGAAGTGCACAGCTGGACTGAGGCAGCACCAGTTGTTAAAAATTTGCACCCCTAACAATTTTGCATCTGGGACAACCTCTCCTTTGGCCCTTCCCACACTATGCTACTGGCTACCCATGTTCTGCACCTGGAGTGCCACAACTGTGAAGATCTCTGGTGGCCACCTGTCTTAGCTCTGGTCCCCCTGTTGCCGTAGATCCAGCTTGGACAAGTGTTTCTCTTTGCACCTCAGTAATCCACATACAAAGCAGGAGTAAATGGTGATTGATTGGAGGGATGGTTGCAATGAGGCATGCGCTAAGGAAAATTTGTCAGTTATATATGGAAATAATTTGTCTATATTTTCACACACTCACAGCTTGCCTTTCTTCCCCTGTGGAACCCAAGATGGCAGGGAAGCCAAGAGGTGGCGCCTCCATGAGCAAAGAGCTCACCAAAATCTCGCAAGATCTCACTGAAATCTCATGAGATTTCACAGAACACAAGAGATCTTGTAAGACGTTGGTGAGATCTCACAAGATCTCTTTGGAAGCCACTGGCATTGCTTCACATGCCCCACAGTGTAAGTAAGGGAGGCAGTGCGGTGGCATATTCGCCTCAGGTGGCAAACAGGAAGCGCCACATGTGGTTTCCATACAATCACCTTCCAAGCACTAGCCCAGGGGTCAGCAAATTCTTTTAGCCACAGGCTGGTCCACTGTCCCTCAGACCTTGTGGCGGGCCAGAGAAGTGGCATGGGGGCAGAGCTGGAATAAGAGAAGAGGGGGGGCCAGCTGGAATTAGCTCAGAGTGTAATTTGACCTGTACAGGAAGTGCAGGAGGTGGAGTTTGTCTCTCTGCTGTTGGAGTTTGGAGAGAGCAGACGTGTTTCTCTGTAATGCTGCAAAGACAGAAATAAAGGCATGTAAATACATTTCTGTCTATCTCTTTCCCCTCCCTGGGGGGAGCAGGGAGCAAGGAAGAGTGATGTGTTCTTCTCACACTTGAGGAGGATCGCCGATTGTGACCTAGCCTGTATCTTGCCGGGAAACGCAGACAGGAGGTCAACAAGGAGATCAAGCCGGGTGCCTGGAGAGTGGCCAGTTTCTCCTGATAAGGCAGAAAGGCTCAGATTTCCTGACGGGCACGATCCGTAATGCATTTCATCTCAGTGGGCTTGAGCAGTTCTTCAAGCACTGAACAAGCGGCCTTGAAACGATTGAAGCTTACTTGCAATTATGTGCGTCCTTGGGCTCTTGGGGTCCATGCATCCAATGGCAGAGCAGGGTGCCGCTGTGCTCCGAGACGCAGCGTCTCCTGGCGGTGCAGGTGGAACCTGACAGGGAAGGGAAAGCGGACTTCCAGAGGTGGAAAGGTGAGAGGAGCCAGAGCCGGTGGTGGACGCTGCCTTGCTTCCTTGCAACGGCAGGAAGAGGCTGAGCAGCAGTGGCTCTGCCAATCAGATGCCATGCCTAGTTTACCTCAGCATGGCGAGGGGGCGTCTCTGCCAATCAAACGCCACTGAGGTAAACCAGGTGCGGCAATTGGGTGGCAGAGCTGCTGCCACTCAGCCCCTCCCTCCTGTCACCATCGCCGGGAGTCTTGGCTTCGCGACAGGTTCCGGCTTCGCGGTGCGGGGCAGATTTATGACCCAGGTGTGCCTGATCCAGCCCGCAGGCCTTAGTTTGCCGACCCCTGCACTAGCCGGTGCCAGACTCCCATGCCTTCAGAGCACACTCTACCACTAGTAGCAGCAGCAGCAGCAGCAGTGATACAATTGTGCCCAGTCCTGATACAGTATATTTAGCCCACCCGAAACACTGACTCTCATGTCTTTTGGAACAGCAAACCCTCTAGAACCTTCCGCCCAAAAGCTATTCATACATTTCATGTATTTTACTACTTCCGTTTTTATTTGTGGATAGATGCATGACTCCTTGCAAAGGGCAGCTGGCAACATTTGTGCTTTTCTATATTTCGCTGCTAAGTCTAAGTTGTTGTTCCACGTCTTCACAGATTCTGCCCTCTCTTTCTGATTGCCTCCAGACAGTATTTTGCAGGAGGGATGAAAAGACATCCAGGAAATTTTGGTTCACGCAATTAAAGTGGATTAAAGTGCTCTGTTGTATGGGATGAACAAATGAGTAATGGGAAGGTTTATAACTGCTGTGGCAAACAATTCAGGTGGAATGCTCATTGTCATTATAACCTCCCTGTAAATAAATCAGAATGAATGCTCAATAAAGACCAAACATAGCCTAACATCCACAAAAGCTTTGAGCAAGCAAATCAGAATGACTGTTCAATAAACAGGTTAGCAGGAAAAGTCCTCTTTCTCTTTCTATTATTGCTCCACACCTGCAGATCCCTTTACCAGCTGATATTTATTTAACGGCTTCTTACACAATATGCCTTAAGATTAATTTTTACAAGCGCTAGGCTGTATCATTGCCAGCTGGTCTGCTCCCATCCCCTTCATAGGGTTGGAAAGGCAGAAATCAGCAAGTGAAGCTTTTAATGGCATGGACCTAAACATTATTACTTGCTAATCATTGTAATTTAAACTGCTATTCAAGGGAGGGTTCGAAATCTAGCAACTCCATCTGGTGAAATAATTTAAAACTATTTCTAAATGCAAAAACTATTTGTGAAATCACGTGCTGTCACAGATTAAATGAGGACTAACAAAACTACTGACACCAGCAGTGAGAGAGAACATTAAAATATTCCTGAACACTTCCTTAGCAGTTAATTCTGTTGAATTTAGGGTGACCGGGGGGTGGGAGGTGGGGGGTGGGGAGGCTTCTGCACCTTTAATATTGCAGAAGAGGCAATCCCACTCCACAGACACTAGCTGAAATCCCCTCTCCTGCACAGCTATTAAAGGTGCAGGAATGCTGCCGTTTTCCACATCCGATCACCCTCATTTAAATTAATGAAAGCATTTATTCCAGCAAGTTATTGGGGTTTGTGCCTTCACTCTATGAACAGTCTGTATAACTACAGATACTTGTCAAACTATTGTCTATCAAACAACATTTCCCAAACACTGGGTGGGTGGGTGGGGAATAACACAGCATTAACATGGTGGAAGCATGCCATTTTAATAAAAGGGGACTTTTATCCTCAGTGGGGCCTGGGTCAATTGCTGGTAACATTTTGCACTGATGGGAAAATATCCACAGGGTAGTATATTTTCATATTCCTTGTCAGGAGCTATTGGCGAGCATGGAAGTAAAAAAATGCTGCTCTGCTATTACTGAAGCTCGGTTTGTGTCTTGAGATGTATTTTTATCGCAGTCGTTGCATTTGCTCAATAGGGGACAAGAAGATAACCTGTTACTTTGGTGTTAGAAATTCTCTATTTTATTTTTTAATACTTGGATCTGTTGGCACCTGTGTTTGGGAATGGAAAGCTATTCAAGGCCATCCTGCGGTTCAGTCTCCTTCAAAAGAACAACCAAAATGCCATAGTTTTTATTGCATATACATAGGGAATCATAGGTATTTCTGTACATCCAAAGTTCCCAGACAAACCCAGAATATTGCAGTCATAAGCAGTGTCCAGGTGGAAATCAGCAAAATGTCTGGGAAAATCTGGACATAGCTCAAAAATGTCAGCTACTACCCCCCCCCCCCACACACACAAGCTCAGCAACTTTTGTGTCCAGATTTTCACCTTTTGAAATATAGGAACCCTAACATAGGGGACTGGCTCACAGTCTGCTGAATATAGTGAGAAAAGCTGGAAAATATTGTCGTGTGCCTTCCCATTAAAGTGGCTACCTTTATTTATTACCATCCCTTGCTCTTGTGACTTGGTCAGCTGTTTGATTTGTCAGGATTAGCAGGTGGTAATATTTATCTCCAGGTCCGGAAAGCTTAACCTGCTACTAATTTCTGCCACTCATGGTTCTTTAAAAGGCACAGGAGCAAGTATTTGGGATCTGCTGGCAAACCTGTTTTCAGTTATTGTAAAACATCTCTACAGTATCCTAGGATTTTCATATTGCTTGGTTTGTACAGCTACGTTTCAATTGTGATTGGCTTTTAGGATTGCAGAATTTTATGGCAGAAATCACTTTGGGGCAAAAAGCAGACTACACTTTTTATAAATCAACAGCAATAATTATTTTGGTACATTTTCTTTAAATCCTTTCTTAACATAACCCTGTTTTTACAGTCCTCCACACAATGGGAGTACGAAGGCCCAAATCAACTTCTTCACTGTGCAAAACCTAGGATATATGTTTTAGAAGAAATGGTTGTCATTTCCCCCTCTAATTGCTTTGTAGGCCAGCACTACCATTAGGCAGAGTGAGGCAGCTTCCTCAGACAGCAGACTCTCCGGGCAGAACATCCAGTAGCCCTCTGTTTCCCTTGTGCCACCCAACCTAGTCTACTGCCCCCAGGGCAGGGCAGCATCTCATCCCAGTGTTGAAGCAAGATTCTGCTGCCAGTTGGATTCTAGAAGTGGAAGGGGAGGGCGCCATTTTGTTCTTTGCCTCAGGCGGCAAAATGTATTGCGATTGCCCTGCCAGCCAGAAGCTGAGGCCTAATAGTTGATGCTATTTGTGATTGTAGTGTTGAAATGTCATTGTTGCTTGCTTGATACCCAGACGTCTCCAAGTGACTTACAACACATTTGAAAACAAAATCAGAGCTACATTACAGCATTAAAAACATAAAAACACCATTCATATACATCATACCCTCCAACATTTCTCCGATGAAAATAGGGACGTCCTGTTCTATCTTCTTCATATTATTATTATTATTATCCTTAATTGTTTTATTCACAGAATATACATTCTTTACAACAAACAACTCCAAAATAGACAGACAACTCCAAAATAAAACCATATGTAACAAAACCATAAGTCTCACGTTTTCATTTACACTGATCTCCTCTCCGATACTTTTACTTGATATTTCTTGCTGCTTTCTGCTTTCCTTATAGAATCTTTATGAAAATTTAAATCTCTTAAATCTTATACCAATCTTTAACAGTTTCAATTAATCCCTTCACCTCCCTCCCCCACAGCCCAGTACTTCCCTCCACCCGGGTGCGATCTTTACCTACTATTATTTTTGTTATTGTTGTGTCTTCATTTTATTCTTTATACCCCGTCCATCTGACTGGGTTGCCCCAGCCACTCTGGGCAGCTTACAACATAGTAACATGAAACATTTTTTAAAAGCTTCCCTATGCAGGGCTGCCTTCAGACGTCTTCCAAAGGTTGTATAGTTATTTATCTCCTTGGCTCGGGGGTTGCATAACTCCATACCCTCCAACATTTCTCCGATGAAAATGGGGACTTCCTAAGGAAAAGCGGGACATCCCATCATCAGATCAGAAACTGGGACAGCTTCCGTAAATCCAGGACTGTATCTGGAAAATAGGGACACTTGAAGGGTTTGATATATGAATGTTCACATTTGAATGTTCAAATCTCATTTTCTTTCTGGTGGGAGCAGGAAGTGAACTTTTGAGTCTCAGCTTCCTTGCACAAGCATAGGAGATAGGTTTCTGGAGAAACATGACGTTTTTTGCATGTCTGTGCTCTTTATTCCACTTCCCCTCGGCCAAACAAAAAAGATTAAAGCAAGCAGGCACAACTTTTGATCGTGAAACACCAACACATGCATAGCAGTTGAGTAGATGCTTCATGAACATCCTACTTTGCTGATTTCCTTGACTGTTAAAAAAAGGATTCTCAAACACCTTGCACAAGGATGGGGAACCTGACGCTGTTGGACTCCCTGTTTTCACTCTCAATCAGCAAAGCCCATGGGGCAGGAATGATGGGAATTGTAGTCCAACAACATCTGGAGACCCATAAATTCCCCATCCCTTACCTAGCAGGACACAATATTTGTGTGGTCTATGGTCAACCATTTGGCCAGCCCAGCCACAAACTGTGCAGGCATGAAATGAACCACATATGATGTAGGAAGCAAGCAATCAAAATGAGTGGTTAAAAAGTCAAAACAACCCCCCAAAGTGCTTTTCTCATAGAAAAGCTGCTTCAAGAAAGGGGAAATTAGAACAGAGAACTGATGGCAGAGGACGCTTAACCCTTTGAAAGAGAAATTCAGGGGAAGTCACCGAGGAAGTCACACAGTGGAAAACACAGTTTCTTCACAAACAAACACCCCACATGTATCTGCTGAAAAATCAGCAAACCCACCCCCCAAAGCATTTTGCTGACACAGAAGTGGACACCCAGGATTTTTGTTACAATACGTGTCTGCTTGCAATGATGCCTTTCTTTAGCCATCAGAAAATAAAAAATAAGCATTAAATGCGTTCATAATACAATATTTCCTTTGCTAAGGAGGCCACGATTGAAAGCACAAACAGCAACGGCAATTGCATTAATTGATACGTGCACCCACGACACACAGATCTGTTTGTTTTTCCTACAGCTCCCCGTGCCTAAAGGCGCATTCCCCATCTACTCCAGTAACACACATAATGAAACCGTAGCATGGATGAGCAGTGTAGCAGCTGCCTTTGAGCTGGTTTAAATCCTTTATGCACATTGCCAGAAGGAGCACGTAATGGGACCCCAGGTATGAATGGGAGGGGGTGAGAATCCCAGGTGCCTAGGCATAGCAGGTGCAGGTGCAAATCAAGGCCAAAGTGAAAGAAAACACAGAGGCAATACATAGCAGGCTTAATGAATAAAAAGAAGGCCAGGGTAATATTAAGAAAAACAATGCCCAGGTTGCTAAGGTAACTGTCACATGTCCTCCATTGTGACATTTCCCCCTGCTGGCTCACCTGTCAGATAACCAGAGGTCTTTTATGAGAGTAAGTGCTTGATGCTTTTTTTCTCCCATTTTGTTGGCATTTTTCTCTCCCCCCCCCCAACTGCTATATTTTGAGTCTCGCACCATGGTGTACTAATAGGACAGGAGACTGAGGTGGTGCATATCTAGAAAACTCCACAAACTGTAAAGAAGGTCTTATCACCTGCTGATACTGGACTCTCCCCAAAGCTGAGCTCCTATTGAGGAGCCAGTAGAGCAGACATGGCCAAACTTGGCCCTCCAGATGTTTTGGGACTACAATTCCCATCATCCCTGACCACTGGTCCTGTTAGTTAGGGATGATGGGAGTTGTAGTCCCAAGTCTGGCCATGCCTGTGGCCTAGAGGAACAGATTAGGGTGAAGAGCAAAGGGGATAACTGAAACAAGATCCAATGATCCTAACGCACAGAACATGTGTGTGCCTGGGACTGACTTGTCACATCAGTAGGAAATTGTTTATTTGGGGAAAATAATTACATACTGCTTGATCATAATATAACCTCAAAGCGGTTTATGGAAAAGTAAATTTGTCGATTAAAAGCAGCTTAAAAATAGCCTTATAAGAAAAAACATTCAACAACTCATTAAAATCAACAATGAGCTAAAAACAAATTAGAACACATGAAACTACTAAATGTCTGGATCGGTTTGCCTAAATAAAAAAAATGTTAAGTAAGCCTCGGAAAGAGTATAGTGAAGACACCTGCCAGGTATCTTAAATAAATAAATTATTGTTTATAGAGAAAAATACAAAGCTTAATATCGTTACACTTTTTTAACTAAACTAAGACTTCTATCTAGATTACAATAAAAACCACAAAAAGGGGAGGAGATAAAGAAAAAGAAAAAAGAAAAAAGAATAGAAAACAGGTTAATAGAGAGAGAAAGAGGAATAGGAGACACCTGCCAGATATCAATAGAGTTGTAAAGTGTAGTTGGTGCCACGCTAAAAAATCAGTTTGAAATGATGTACATGGGGATTGTGTGTTCATGTCGGATCACCTATAGGGGGAACATGGGGGTTGCATTTGTTCCTGATTTGGCTGGTGGCAGCGATTTGTTCAGTCTGAAAATACTTTTGTTTTCTAGACCTTGACCAGGTGATTAAGAAGCCTCTGGACAACACTTCCTGAAGAGAGTGAATGTGACAGGGGGGAATTTGATATTCAGAGATGTAAGTAGGATTTCTTAGCAGCTCTGTACTCTGGTTCTAACACTATACATTTGGAACGGTCCTACCATAGGGCAGAGTGCGGAAATTGCCTTAGGCGGCAGGTGCCAGGGAGCAGCCACGGCAGCCTCCCTGCCATTCCCCAGTTGCTGCGTGAGAGGCGTACATATTATGCATCCCCTACACTACTCTGCTGTCCTCAGATTCAGCTGCTAGTCCAACTGGCTTTTGCCAAACTCCCTCAGACAACCAAATAACACGAGCCAAGCCTGCTATAGTTCAGAGCAGTTCTAGGGAATTCCTTCCTCCCCAGCCATGGCAGGGTTTATTTTCAATAGACAGACCTATCTTGAAGGGTTCAAGTACAGTCTTACCTCGTGTTGCGTTTGCTTCAGGTTGAGCGTTCTCAGGTTGCGTCCCACGGCGACCCGGAAGTTCCAGAAAGGGTTAGTTCTGGGTTTCGCTGCTTGTGCATGCACAGACGCTCAAAAAGATGTCACTCGCATGTGCAGAAGTGGCGAATCACGACCCGCACATGCGCAGACGCGGGTTGCGTTCTGCTCAGGTTGTGAACAGGGCTCTGGAATAGATCCCTTTCACAACCAGAGGCACCACTGTACAGTAATACCTCTGGTTACGTACCGTCCTCCTTGTGAATGCTTCGGGTAACAAGCTCCGCTAACCCGGAAGTAGGTGCACCTGGAAGCAAACTTTGCAAGCAGAAGTTGTGCAGCAGCGGCGTGGCAGCAGCGGGAGGTCCCATTAGCGAAAGCGTGCCTCAGGTTAAGAACAGTTTCATGTTAAGAATGGACCTCCGGAACGAATTAAATTTGTAACCAGAGGTACCACTAGCGGTACCTCTTTGCTTCAGGATGAGAACAGAAATTGTGCTCCAGTGGCACAACAGCAGCAGGAGGCCCCATAGGCTAAAGTGGTGCTTCAGGTTAAGAATGGTTTCAGGTTAAGAACGGACCTCCGGAATGAATTAAGTACTTAACCCAAGGTACCACTGTACTGGGAGCCAATGCAGGTCTCTCAAGACCGGTGTTATATGGTGTCGCCGGTCACTCCCAGTCACCAGTCTAGCTGCCGCATTCTGGATGAATTGCAGTTTCCGAGTCAACTTCAAAGGTAGCCCCACATACAGCGTGTTGCAGAGGTCCACTCTGGTGAGACAGTCTGCAGGCAGGAATGGTCTCAGTCTGTGCACTGGATGGAGCTGGTGGTCCAACATCTTATGAAGGGCCACCGGTTCCCCATCCTAGAGGGCTAAGGTAGACTAAGCTCAGTAAAATAAGGTGGCGCCACAAGCCCTGTTCCTCAGCTTTCCCCCACTCTGTTCAAGGTTGGGAAGACTGCGGGCCCTCCTTTCAAGTAGGGACACCAATGCTGCTCCAGCGGAAGAGGAAAGTGTAAGTGCTCCCGAGAGAGATCCTGATGTTTCCTTGGAGACCCTTCCCAAGGGCAGGCCATGCACAGCCTACCACAGGATGCAAGCTGTGGGCCCTGAATCCAAGGATCAGAAGAAAGGGCCTTCCAAATCCTGGAGGTTTCGCCTTTGCAGAGCACACAGGGATGTTTCGGTAGGGGATGGGGGAAACAGAAGGCTGCTCTGGGACTGCTGTGGGAACTGCAAGACCAGCCCCCTAAGCCTTAAACCACTACAGGAGAAGCAAGACCCAGTAATGGAGAAGAAGCAACCCAATGTTGATCGGCTCGATGTCCGTGCCCTGACAACCCACAGCTCCCTAGTACTTGTGAGCACCACCCCAGAGAGCACAAGTACAATTGGGGGTACTAAAGGTAAGGAGGTTCCTGGGGGGGATAAAGTGGGTTGTTCAGACAAAAGCCAAGAATCTGGTGAATTGGGTCAGTCACAAAGACTGAGGCAGAGGGGTGGGGCCTGGTTGCAAGGGGTTTTTCCATTGCAATGATGGCACCAAATGGCTCTGTTCCCAATGGGCAGGGAGAAATTAAATATCTATTCTTCTTCTTCTTCTTCTTCTTCTTCTTCTTCTTCTTCTTCTTCTTCATTTATTACAAGAATTTCATTTATTTAAAAAGTGGTAAAAAGAAAAGAAAAACATGAATGAAAATAAAAAATAGCAACAATTTGTTGCTGACAAAGAACAGCTGGATATATAAAGGGCCTCATAAAACCTAAATCCGGCCATGGCTGCACCCCTTTTTGATGAAGTATGGAAATACTGGTTTTCCAGTGCTGTTTTGACATGAGTGCTGTGGGTGCCAACCTAAAATGACTGCCCTGGGCAGCAAAAAAAGAGAGAGGTTCTGGTACTCTAGGAGTACCCACTAAAAAGGCCCACTAATCTGCCTCTACCATATCTTTTGCTGTAGTTTCATCATCCAGTACCTTGGAATCTACGATCCAGTCGATGCCCTCGATCTATTCAGAGATGGGGAACTTATCAGATCTTGACATCATCGTTAATATGATGGAAACACATAAGTGTGAAGAACAGGTACAAACTTCCCCTTCCTTCCTTCCTTCCTTCCTGCCTGCCTGCCTGCCTACTTTTGAAGCAAAACTTGTTTTTGCAGGATCCTGAGTACATGGTCACTCCCACACCATGCACTGAATGATGATGATGATGATGATGATCATTTTATTATGTATATCCCACCTGCCTGGCTAGCTTTCCCCAGCCACTCTGGGCAGCTTACAGAACACACACAAAATTGTAAAATGTACACAACTGTCATAGACAGGTAACTGCAATTATTGATCTCAGTTTTATATATATATATAAAAATACAGAGTTCGTCCACACTTCTGCATGTGGTGTGCCTATAAAGCACAAGTCCTGGCAGTTTCCCACTTGACCCACACTTTCTCATCATGGGTCCAGGGAGTTTTCTCCTTGTCCTGCTCCTTTCCAAGGGAAAACCTGCTCTTCAGTGATATATCAGAAAAAATAGCAATCTGGGGAAAACCCAAATTCCTGTTAGCTCCGTTTGAGCACTAAAGAGCAGTACTCTTAAACCACTTTAACAATTGTGGCTTTCTCCCAAAGAATCCTGGGAATTTCTTAAGGGTGACAACTTCATGGAGTTAATAAAAACTTACCAGTAAGAAAGACCACCAGGATAAAATACTGTTTTCATTTCCCATCAACCCATCCCTTGCATCAGAAATATCCCAGAACCCTTAAGAAACTGTGAAAGTGGTGAAGCATGAAACCTAAGACAGATATTGGGAAGCTTTGGTCCCCCCAAATGTTGCTGAACTATATTTCCTGGCCATTGACTATGCTTGCTGGGACTGGTGGAAGTTGAAGTTGAGTCTTCAGGGCTGCATAAAATGTAGCTAAGCAAAAAATTGAAACAAGGATACGCTGTCCAGACATATTGCTACTCTCTCTGATAGTGACTCCAGGAGCTCAGTGCCAACAAAACTGCAGCTGAAATGGAGCCGCTAAAAAAAGGAAGGGGATGTCTACACATTCTCAGGGGGACTCTGAGAATTTCAGGTTATGCCCAGTAACCCAGGAATGCTGAGAGCTTGGCAAGGTGGGGAGGGCAGTAACTCAAGGTGGAGACAGAACAGCTTGCTGGAGAAGGCATGGCTAGCTCCATTAGGAAGAGCACTCCCATTAGGAGGTGAGAGTACAGTGCAATATTTTATTGCAGGCTCTCCTTCTCATTATATATTGTGGAAATGCAATGTATCAAAGGACAGGGTTTATAGTGAGGCGGTAGGAGAACTTGGGGGGGGGTGTTAGGGGATCGCATCTGGCAACCAAAGCACCCCTTTGGTTTCAGGTAGTACATGGGTAGACAAGTCTAAAAAGCCCATGGCAAACATTTTCACAGCCCTCTAGCATAGAGCTTTCCAAGTTGTGTGTCGCAACATGTTGGTTTGTCGGCTGCAGTGGGCAGGTGTGTTGTGCGAACGTTCCCCACACTCCTCATGGGGCTGGAAAGGGGTTAGTTTAAGCTCTGGTTTGCTAGTGAAACTGAATTACTGTGTCATAAAGTGATGCATGTCTAAAAGGTGTGCCGCCAACATGAAAATTTTGGAAAGCTCTGCTCTACCAACTCTGGGGTTGCGGCACTCATCTCGCTTTACTGGCCGAGGGAGCCGGCGTACAGCTTCCGGGTCATGTGGTCAGCATGCCGAAGCTGCTTCTGGTGAACCAGAGCAGCACACAGAAATGCCGTTTACCTTCCTGCTGGAGCAATACCTATTTATCTACTTGCACTTTGACGTGCTTTTGAACTGCTAGGTTGGCAGGAGCAGGGACTGAGCAATGGGAGCTCACCCCATCACGGGGATTCAAACCGCCGACCTTCTGATCGGCAAGTCCTAGGCTCTGTGGTTTAACCCACAGCGCCACCCTCGTCCCTCATTTATACTGGATTCTGACCAAGCTAAGCCTTCTGGTGTATATTTTGCTCTAGGAAGCTTAGTTTGGTCAGAATTGAGTAACAGCAACTCAGCTGTTGGGTGGTCAGGTGGCAGCTGTTGCTTACCATGCCAGCATCTCCTGGTTCAGGTTGTGATTGCCATAGTTTACATAGCCAAAACAGCAGCATCCACACAGAAGTTAGCTCCAACATTTACCAAAGTACAAAAAAAGTTTTACAAAAAAACAACAACACCACACACCGTAACACAGGCTTCCTCAAACTCGACCCTCCAGATGTTTTTGACCTACAAATCCCATCCCTAGCTGGCAGGACCAGGGATGATGGGAATTGTAGTCTCAAAACATCTGGAGGGCCGAGTTTGAGGGAGCCTGCCCTAAGGGGTTCCCCCTACTCAAAAAACAGCCCAATAAGGACACAGCATGCTCAGTGGCCATGGAATGATGACTGAGATTTGTGGTGGAGGAAATGGAAAATGGGAGAAGGGGAATGGAATGGAGTGGAGTGGTGGGAATGCTGGACAGTGTCGCTCTGCGCTACAAGACTTTGTTGCCGTTCCCACATAGGAGTAGGGGCAGCTTGAATGAATAATATTTTCCAGAGTATCCTGGACAACAATGAGGAGAAAATTAGCTTCCTCCATGCCATTTCTGCTAGTTGTGTGGCTGCGCAGAAAAGTGGCAAGGACACCTTGGATCTCCCGTACACGAAGAATGAATTGGGGGAAGCACTTCTGGTAAGTGAGATATCTGGCACCAGGAATCCTGTGGGGCAGATGGGCAGCTAAAGCATTGGGGGGGGTGGACTCAATGTTGAGGAGTACAGAAGAACCCAGGGGAAGGGAGGAGATGTGGCTGTGGCAGAAAGGAGAGAAGTGTGCAGCCATATTAGAAAAGGATGGCCAAATCTATTGTAAATAATAATAATAACAATAATGATATCCTGAGGGTGTAATGTTGGCTTGGAGGTTTGGGGAAGACGACTAGATGGGGGAAAGTCACAAATACAGCTGAGCTGTGATGTAGCATGAGGAGACCACAGAGGCAGTTGCCCCGGGCGCAAGATTGTTAGGGGGTGCAAAATTTCAATACCTGGTGCTGCTTCGATGCAGCTGTTTACTTCCATCACTGGACTCCATTGAAAATGGTTTCTCCATGCAAACCAGGAAGTGACCTCTCCAGACAATGGAACAACTCTTATTTTCTTATCTCTGTGACTGCGATCTCCTGGGTGATGCAGATGCCATTAGGCAGTTGAATGCGCATGCGTATTCCATTTGTTTCCCTCCCACCCTACTCCTCATGGCCCCGGGCGCTGGCAACCCCTGCTACACCACTGCAGCTGAGTAATAGAACCTGGGAGGAAACTGTTACACAGCAATGACTCTTCCCTTTCGTCCTACACTCCCAGATGGTGATGGAGACGCTCCCTGTTCACTCTGTGCCATCGTTCCTCCTGTGCTGCTCAATGCTCACGGTCTACAACCTCAGGTACCAAGTCAGCCTATGACAATGACTTCCAGACTGGCTCTAGCACTGGTATTTCTCAACTGCATCATTGGGGAAGGGGGATTTTCCCCCCAGTTGCATTTCTCACCTCCCACATCATTGCTGGAATAAACCCAGAAATCCTTGGCTCCCCCTCAAATTACATTTCACGCAAAGTTCTATGATTCCCTCCTGTTTGTTTTAAAAAGCAAACGGGTTTCTGGTTGTTAAGGGTGCTGTGAATTGTAGCTCTGTGAAGAGTAAACTACTGTTTGGGGAAACCCATGTGTTTCAAATGTGCATTAAATGTATGGTACTGATGTGGCTACATGCTTCTCTTCATTGCTTCCTCTTTCAGGCCGTGTCCCTTGTGACTTCTTTTGGTTTGTACCATCACTGTTATACTGACGATATTCAGTTCAGTTTTTCCCATGCCTTTTCTTGCTTTTTTATGGTTATGCTGCAGTCTCCTCTTGGATGATAATCTTTAAACTACAAATGTGCACTAGAATAATTTTTTTTTCTTATACCCAAGCCCTTTGTTTTGTCTGCTCCTCCTCTTTCTTCTGAGGGCGCTACTCTAAATTCTTCTTTGTAATTCCAAAGTTTTCTCCTATAGCTCATATTCCCAATCTAGACAAATCCTGTTGATTTAGAATGCTGCTTAGGGATGTCCTGAGCATTTGGTTTTTTGTGCCTGCAACATGGGTGCCTCATTTAGAATGCTTGAAGGCAGGGCTGTGCTTATCCGGGTTCTGCAAACCTCCTCCTTCCCCAGCCCATGACACCACAGCAACTTATCTCAGGGCAGGAGACAGACAGAGAAAACTTCAGGCACTTCCAATCCACAGGATCCTCAGCCAGGAAAGTGATGCTCAGCATATAGTTCTCATTAAGGAGAAAACCCCACGTGCCTTTTTCTTGGACATAGCTCAGTTGGTTAGAGCGCTGTGCTGATAATGCCAAGGTTGCAGGTTCGATCCCTGTATGGGATAGCTGCATATTCCTGCATTCAAGGGCTAGACCAAGGGTTGTCAACCTGGTCCCTACTGCCCACTAGTGGGTGTTTCAGGATTCTAGGTGGGCGGCAGGGGGTTCTACGGCACAAGCTGAATCCTCCATCCATCGAGCACTGATGGGCGGTAAGGAAATTTTACCATCAAGAAAGATGCATTAGTGGGCAGTAGGTATAAAAAGGTTGACTGCCCCTGGACTAGATGATCCTCAGGGTCCCTTCCACTTCTACAGTTCCCTGATTCTTTGATTCTCAGTGGGATTTGCAGACAGAGCATCATGATCTCTGGTGAGAGGGCTGAAACTTGCCATTTCCAGGCATGTGCAGCATCTACATGACATTGTTCGCTTACTTAGGAGAACATGGAGGAAAAGACTCCATGGAGGAAAGAGGTGGCCCCCCCCCACTTTTAAAGGGAGAACAGAATTTGCGTTTTTCTCTATTTCACAGCCCCTCCTCCCAACCAGCATAATAACCAGTTGCTTTTCCTTTGGTCCTGCCAGCAAAATGAAGCCCCCATTTGATCCTGAGCAATTGTCTGGTATCTTGCGGCTGGCTCTCCATGGCATTTTTAACATGGATACAGATTTGGAAAATCCTCACAGCCAGGTAAATTCAGGATTTCTTATAAATACTGGGGAAAGAGAATATTCTTTTTCTGGCTCCCTTTAGTTTTGTTCATATTGCTGAGAGACAATCCATCCTCAGGGCTACAGTAGGCAGATGTAAGTATCAGAAAAATAAGGATGGGGAGTTGTTTGGCTACATCACACATTCCATCTTGTTATCCTGAATCTGCTTCCCAAAGAAGGGTCTTGAACAGGCTGAGCTACACGGTTTTCTGTAGCCTATCTGCATATATTTTTCAGCTTGAACTGCTGCAGACTTCTCTTTTTTGCGTCTCATGACATTTGAGCCCACTGCATCCAGGTCATGGGTAGGCAACTAAGGCCAGGGGGCAGGATCCGGCCCAATCACCTACTAAATCTGGCCTGCGGACGATCCGGGAATCAGTGTGTTTTTACATGAGTAGAATGTGTGCTTTTATTTAAAATGTGTCTCTGGGTTATTTGTGGGGCACAGGAATTCGTTCACACACCCCCAAAAAATTTAGTCTGGCCCTCCACGTGACTGTGTGAGCTCGAATCCTCGTGACTGGGTGAGCTCCCGTTCTTTGGTCCCTGCAGTTCAAACCTAGCAGTAGATAAATAGGTATCGCTCCAGTGGGAAGGTAAACGGCGTTACTGGAGCTCACCCAGTCACGAGGCCTCCTGCTGAAAAGGTTTGCTGACCCTTGATCTGGCTTATACCTCCACTGCTGAAGACAATGGCCTCTGAGTACCAGTTTCTGGGAGGAACAATGCTACACTCAGGTCCTTCTTGTGGGCTTCCCATAGGCATCTGGTTGGGAAGAGGGTGCCAGGCTAGGTGGACCTTTGGTCAGTTCCATCAGAACGCATCTTATGTTCTTACCTGCCAACTGAGGACAACCTTTTAAGTATCTGATGAAGTGGAACTCTGGTCCCCAAAGCCACAGGACTCTGTTGTTTCCCCTGCAACAGACTTAACATGGGTACTCCTCAGGAAGTGGCAGTCTGATTGTCATCTTATTTGTTAGAGGGCAAAGGAATTCAGCCAGGTGTGACTAACCTATGGTCCTCCAGATCATCTTGTTGGACTACAACTCCCATCGTTCCTCGCCATTGTTCATGCAGGCTGGGAATGATGGGAGTTGAAGTTCAGCAACATCTGGAGGGACACAGGTTGCCCACTCCTGCTCTACACAAGCCCAGGGTTTTCCAAACCTGAGTCTCCAGCTGTTTTTTTGGACTACAGTTCCCATCGTCCCTGACAACTGGTCCTGCTAGCTAGGGATGATGGGGGCTGTAGTCCAAAAACAGCTGAAAACCCAAGTTTGCGAAACCCTGCACTAGCCTTTTGCTCTCTTTCCCTTCAGGCTCTCTACCAATCGTCTGCAGACACAATGGAGGTCATGCTAAAGGGCTTACTGTCTGAGGTTCCAACTACAAGCCACCTGATGTTTATTTTGAAGGTGAGTGGGTTAAATGGAAAGAGAGTGGCACTTTATATTGCCATTTATATGATGGAGAGTCTGGCAGGGAAAGCATTTATGAATATTTGCTTAATGTATTTATAGCCAGCTGTTCATTGTTCACATAAATCCCAGAGAGAGAGAGAGAGAGAGAGAGAGAGAGAGAGAGAGAGAGAGAGAGAGAACAAGAACACAATAAACAATGTTTCATGTAAATACATCTCATGGGAATATAGTTTTCATCGTAGTAGGCATTCTTTGAGTCAGCAGCATCACCCGCCAGGCAACAGTATAGAAACATGGCTTAAGTCACAGTGGTGTCCAAACTTTTTTCAAAGAGGGCCAGATTTGATGAAGTGAAGGGCTGTGAGGTCCGACCAAAGGGCCAACCAAAGTTGTTAAGCTTTTTTAGGGTTTTTTAGGATTTTACCCCAGGAAATGAACTGCCACAGGGGCTGACCGGATTAGCCCCCGAAATGGACTTTGGACATGCCTGGCTTAAGGGATGCAACAGACCAGCATCAGCTTGACGAATGCAGAGTCCATTTGGATTTTTTCATGATAAAATGACAGGACAGAGGGGAAGAAGAGATGTTTGTGGGGCCACAGTTGTCAATGTGTGGTGTGTAAGTCTCAGTTCAGGTGCTGCAGTCATTCTGAGCTTCTGCTTCCTTCCTCAGCACATCAACTTCTGGATTCATTCCAACGATCCCCAAGAGAGATATAGGTCTGTCCTCTGCAGCACCACTGTGTTGCGACATGCTCTTCTGCTGCCAGATTTCAACGTGAGTACCCCCAAAACCTGGCTCAATATGGCAGCCCCAAGTTTGATGTTTTATTATGCTTTTATATTTGTTGGAAGTCATCCACAGTGGCTGGGGCAACCCAGTCAGATGAGCGGGGTACAAATAATAAAATGATTATTATATTATTATAAGTACTAGGCGAAGCAGGTCCAACCTGTCATTTCCCCTTCTCCATGTTCATGGGAATGTGTCCACAGAAAGCATTCCTGCTAAGGACCTGTCTTCCTCACAGGCTAGGGTAATAATAATAATAATAATAATAATATTTATACCCCACCATCTGGCTGGGCTTCCCCAGCCACTCTGGGCGGCTTCCAACAAAATATTAAAATAAGGCAATGCATCAAAAATTAAAAGCTTCCCTAAACAGGGCTGCCTTCATATGTCTTCCAAAAGTCTGAAGAAGTGTGCATGCACACGAAAGCTCATACCAAGAACTAACTTAGTTGGTCTTTAAGGTGCTACTGGAAGGAATTTTTTTATTTTATTCTAAAAGTCTGGTAGTTCTCTTTGACATCTGGTGGGAGGGTGTTCCACAGGGTGGGTGCCACTACCGAGAAGGCCCTCTGCCTGGTTCCCTGTAACTTGGCTTCTCGCAGCAAGGGAACCACCAGAAGGCCCTCGGCGCTGGACCCCAGTGTCCGGGTAGAATGATGGGGGTGGAGACGCTCTTTCAGATATACTGGACTGAGGATGTGAAGAGTAGAGATCAGTTGAAACAAAGGGAGAAGCAGACCACAAAATATGGGTGGAGATCTCTGTTGTCTTCTGTCCCTGCAGAAGTCCAGTGAGCTTCCTGCCTTGGGACACCACGTGGCACAGTTTGGAATCTGTATCACAGATACGATGGAAGATGTGAGCCGCCAGGCCAGGTTGACTATCAGCTGCCTTTATGAGCTGCTGCTCGATCAGATGGGTAAGTTGGTTTGAAAACATGAGACCAGCAGCCCCTTGTTGGGAGGCCATGTATTGCTTCCAACAACTGATAATACAGTGTCATGAAAATCCATATACAGTGTCTCATCCCTTTAGAACATTTTCCATTAAGGATGTATCTCCTCAAGATGTTTCAAAGCGAGTTGGAGGTGCATCTGAACCATGGGCATTTTTATATCATAATTTTGTTATAAATCATAAGTGTTGTGTGTGTTGCAATTTTATTTTGTGAACTGCCTTGAGATCGACAGGTGAAGGGTGGTGTGCAAATTTTACACACACACTGACCTAGTCAAGGCTACTCAAATTATTTTGACACTAGAGGTTGAAAATCCCACAACTCTGTCTTCCTAGGAGTTAAAAGCACAAGTTGTGGTAAATTAAATACCTAGCAGTTTCATGACACCCACTACCAGTTGCCTTGGTGACCCCCTCACTCTTCTTAATAGTAGGACCTCTTTCTGACCCTAAGCCTCCCCCCCCCACTTTACCTATCCTACCTTCACCTACCTGTGCTTAAGGTAGGGCAATTCATGCTTATCACATCTTATAAACTCTTTCCAGGCTTATTGTTTCAGCACTGTAAAGGTAAAGGTACCCCTCACTGCTAGGTCCAGTCGCGGACGACTCTGGGGTTGCGGCGCTCATCTCAATTTATAGGCTGAGGGAGCCGGCGTTTGTCCACAGACAGCTTCCGGGTCATGTGGCCAGCATAACTAAGCCGCTTCTGGCGAAACCAGAGCAGCACACAGAAACGCCGTTTACCTTCCAGCCAGAGCGGTACCTATTTATCTACTTGCACTTGACGTGCTTTTGAACTGCTAGGTTGGCAGGAGCAGGGACCGAGTAATGGGAGCTCACCCCGTCGCGGGGATGCAAACCTCCGACCTTCTGATCGGCAAGTCCTAGGCTCTGTGGTTTAGACCACAGCACTACCCGTTTCCCATTCAGCACTGTAGCATTGAGCTAATCTCCTCACGCATGCTGAAAGGTGTCATTGTTCTCGTTTCTCTTAACTTGTTCTAGTTTCCCTTAACTTGTATAGATCCCAGAGGGCAAAGTATCCCACAGGGATTAGGACTTAACTGAGAAACGATCTCCCTTCTTTTCACATATTAATTCTTCCACAAGAAAGCTGATACCTGCAAAAAAAAACCACACAAAAAACTCCAAAAACCTGGCAGCCTGCTCACTGTTGTGTTTCATGCTGTCCTCATCTTCTCCCATAGGCCACATTCCATATATAAACATAAGCATAGCAATTAAGGCCACAAAGTATTTGACATACCTTCTCCTAACCCAGATGCAAATCTTTATTTCTCAAGTCTTGCTTCGGACCACTGCAGGAACAAATGGGATTGGACAAATCCCCTTGTGGGGAAATCTTAGGATACCTCACAAATCCTTGCACAGATAGCAGTTATCTTCCGAAGGGGACAGAAAGATCCCAGGTCGTAATGTCAAAAAGACCCATTACATAGACAGAAACAGAGGTACTTCTGCTGTCTCCCTGTCAGGGCTGAGCGTGAGTGAGGCTGAAGAACTGTGGTGCCACAGTTATGAAGACCAGAAAATGCTGGCTTACGTGGATTCCTGCAGGGTGGGTGAGGTAAGAATATACCTCTGAGGCAGCATTAAATATGGACAAGTTCACACCCAATGGAAATGCCTCATGCTTTCCCAGAATTAGGCTGGTGTAGAAGAAGCACATCCATACTTTTACTTTCCCCTGGGGAAAACCCGCTCTTTGGAGCTGAATTGGAACAAACATCAATCAAGTTTTCGGTGATTGATATTTGCCCTGATTCATCGCTAAAGAGTGGGTTTTCCCTGGGAAAGCTACAGGGCAATGGGAAACCACTTGGACCCATTCTAAGAAAGCATAGGACAAGCAGAAGACCACTCAGACCGATGTTTTCTATGCTCAGGAAAAGCCAAAGTGTGGAAAACTCTCAGTATTATTGGTGGTGCTGGTAACAGAGCCCTCTGACCACAGCACCATTCCTTTCAAGAACGATCTTGGTGGCCCTATGCCATAGTTTCCCAAACTTGGGTACCCGCCATTTTGGACTATAATTCCCACCACCCCTCATTAGCAGGAATGATGGGAACTGTAGTCAATAATAATAATAATAATAATAATAATAATAATAATAATAATAATAATTTTTTTATTAAAAACAGGTGGAGGTTCAAGTTTGGGAAACCCTGACCCCTGTCTACCACTTTGGCAGCAAAATGGGGCCACCATGGACAAGACGATGGTTTACGCACACTTGAGGGACTCTCTAGATATGTAGAAATGTATCTGTTTACAACCTGAGGGGGAGAGAGGAAGACTTCATTTTGACTGGGCATGCTTAGTAGCACCCAGGGCCCACCAGGTTTTGTGGGTTCTGGTTGTGGGGAGGGAAGAAAGGGAAAGAAAGTTAGCCTGCCTGAAATAGAAACATGGCACCTAATCCCTTCCCCACACTTTAGAAACCGACCCCACCCTTACAAGCCTGAGCAATAATATACTCAGATTTGAAAGTAGCAGCCATCCTTAAGCCAAAGCTCTTCAGACTTATTTGGAAGAATGGGGTAAGTTCTCCCGAGGATGGGGGTTGGGAAAGAAAGAAGTATGTCTTTTTCTTCCTTTCTTCTCATGATACTCTTCCCTGCTCAAGCCCAACCAGTGCTACACAGCTCCTAATTCCAGTTGGGTGGAGCCCTTCACAGGACTCCTGTGAGGGACACCAGATCCCTCCAGAGAGCCTTTCCATTCATGATTATTTGTGCTCATGAAGCTATTGGGGTGGTCACACATACCCGCTTGAAGGACTGTTTGCAACTGCAAAAGTTTTGGGGGTGTCACACTGCTCATTTCCAGTCAGTGCACACCCCACAATGTCTTGCTGAAATTCCATAGCTTTCTATACCACAACTGTCCTGGTTTCTTGTTGTCCTGCTTTTGTTGCTTGACAGCAATCATGTGGTGGTACTGAGGAAGCATCGCAGAGCAAGCTATAGCAGAATAAACCCACCTCCCTTGTCAAGAATAATATGTCGCAGAATACAACCACAATGACACCCATTTGGAGGGGCCTTAGGAAAAGAAGACACTGTAACTTTTGTTATAGATCTCCACATGTTCCATTCAAATGCACACACACACACACACACACACACATATACATAGACATATATACACATATATATACATGTACTTCTGCCACGCTATCTTTAAAATGTGGACACTTTTGATTTTAGCTGTTCAGAAACATCTTCACAGAAGATCAGAAGAGAACCTTTCTGGAGACATCTTTGCGGGCCATTTATAATCCTGAGCTAAGGATAAGAGAGGCTGGGATCCTCCTAGTGTTTTCCCACCTGGGGAAGGCCAATGAGATAATGGCGGATAAGGTGAGCTACCAAGATAGGCTTCAAAACATCAGAAACTGCTTTACCACCAAAACATCAGTTGGGCCCTGGGTATCCGCAGTCGTGGGCGCAAGATGGTGCCACTGGTGGCTGGACTGTAGCCTGCTAGGGTGTATGAGGTGTTGGGGAAGGGGCAGTACCTCTGGTGGGTGACACGCCTTCTTCTGGGGTACAATGTCCACTTTTGGTCCCCACCCTGCACTCAGCTCTTACCTGTGGCTCCTAGAATGCGACAGTGGCCACATCTCGGAAACCAGATTTGAGTGGCTGGCTAAACCAGGTGAGGATATCCAAAAGTTCTCAAATCATCAGTGAGTTAGGGACTTCCCCTGCATGTGAACACATTCTCTGGCAGATTGAGTAGATGAGACCAATAGTTGATCCAGCGGTCAAGAAAGTGGTTTCTGCATGTGCTGTAGAGGGAAGTGAGGAACACGTGAGTCTCGTCCACCGGGGGGGGGGAGGGGGGCAACTAGGACAGGCTTCCCCAACCTCGGCCCTCCAGGTGTTTTGAGACCACAATTCCCAGCATCCCTGACCACTGTTCCTGCTAGCTAGGGATCATAGGAGTTGTAGGCCAAAAACATCTGGGGGGCTGAGGTTGAGGAAGACTGATCTAGGAGAAGGGAAAACTCTGGTCTTCTGCTGCCTTGCAGGATATCTTTGGGAAAAGAAAAGATTAAGGAGTAAACCCTACACAAATCCAGAATGGAGTCCCTAAGATGGTTAGATGGCACCTTGTACATCTCCTTCCAGCAACTCCTCCAGCCCATGTTTTGCTCTGCTTTCCTTTGGACCACATCAGCAAGCATGAGGTCTTAGCATCCGGCCCAGGCTTGCACCCTGAGAAGGTCATTTCAGTGCTGCTAGCTCAACTGTTTGACTTCACCCCCAAAGGCGCACTCCTGCAGACCCATCTGTTGCCCCACCCACTATTGGCCCCTGGAAGGTTGTCTCTGAGGCAATGTGGCCCTCAGGCTGAAAAAGATTCCCCACTCAAAGCAGGAGAAAAGAGATCTCACGTCAGAGCAGAGAAACCTGCACCCTTTTCTGCCCAAAGGTAGCCTGATGCTTGCTGTTGTTTCATCTTTCCAGGCAGAAGACATAGCGGAGAAGATATACCAGCAGATCTACAAGCTTCAGATACTCAGAGAGGTGCCAGAAGCATTGCAAGGCTTCTTTTCAAATAGAGGTAATGCTGTCAGACTCAAGAGACAAGGCCAGAACATATACTTAGCTTGGAAGGTTCCAGGTTCAGCACTCCAACCCCCCAATATTTCCACTTAAAACAGAGTTTGATAGTAGATAATGGGAACGGCCTCTCTCTGCCCAAGAGCTTGGAGGCCTGGTGGCCTTCAAAGTAGATTACACTGTGCTACCTAAGCAAATATTATTGCCTGGTAAACAGCAGTTTCCAGTCCATAATTGGGAAATGGGAAAGGACAATGTCAAACTAAGAGAATAACATGATTGTTTACTCGTGCGGTTGGGATTTAAGGTCTGCTTGGACTTCAGTGAGCTGTGCTTATGCAGCAAGGATTCAACAAGACACCCAGAATTAAACAGGGGAGGCAAAAGGTTGACATTTACAAATAGGGATTTTTTTCTTATGAAGCTTCATTGCATTTGAGAGCCTAACTACATGTGAAACTGAATGAGCTGCTAGCAGTCACATCAGCATTGCTGTTTTCTCTTAATCAACCAGGGTGGAGGGCTTACTGCAAATTTATTGTGCTGTTTTTGCAATATAGTAGGCTGTCTAAATTGTGTATTGCTTTGTAATGATCTGTTGGGTCTCTGGACCGTAATAAAGATGGAATTGAATAGAATATAGAAATGACACGAGAAAACTTGATCTGCTTATTTGTATCACTTATTATTCCCATAATCCTTGTTTGTGGCTGGGGAAACCCTGCCAGATGGGGGGATATAAATAATAAAATTATTATTATTATTATTATTATTATTATTATTATTATTATTATTCCCAATAAAAGTTATTCCCCCCCCCCACAAAAGCAAGTGTGGGTGCAATTTTCATCAGGACTGCAGTGTATAGGGGAGGAGATGTTTAACCCTTTCCCCCCCCAACTGCAAAATTTACACATATATACAGACTGGGGGCTCCCAACATGTGTGTACTTACACACACACACACACACACACACACAGCAATAGGAAAAGAGTTTCCACTGATCCCCGTGTTACAAAATGCACCTTTTAATATACTGTAAGTGCCCCTAGAACTACATCAAAATTTCAGTACAATGGGAGGGAATCTTCTTTCTAATAAAAGACCTGCAGCAGGGATGGGAAAAATGTCACCCTCCCAATGTTATCTGCCTACAATTCCCATCATCCTTGATGCCTGGGTTACATAGATAGATAGATAAAGTTTATTCGCATTAGCCAACAACCATAGCAACATAAAACAAACAGCATATACAATTTAAAAGACAACAATGGGTAAAAAGGGCAATCAAATGACCAAGATTACTGTTCAGATAGTGGCCCTTAATCTCATTGCACCCTCGATAAACCTAGCAACCTTTGCTGTTGTCTGATCATTTTGATCTGATAAAAGAAAGGACAATGTGGGCGGCCTGGGATGGTAAGTAAGAGTGGGGTGATGATCTCATTCCTCAGATCTTTATAAAGGGGACAGGACAGGAGAACATGAGCCACTGTTTCCAGATTGCCATCTCCACAGGGGCAGAGTCGCTTCTCAGTTGGAATCTTTTGGTACCTGCCCTCAAGCCTGGGTTTGATAGGCGTTGTGGTCAGACAAGAGCTGGTGAGCTGTAGGTCCCTCTGAGCCTGAACTTGCAGCCTCCCCTAAACAATGCCTTCATGCTTATCATCTTTAGTTAAATCCTAGCTTGAATAATTAAGTCTCCCTGTTCTACTTGTTTTTCTGTACAGGTGAAATGATGCCATAATATTCCTTCGGGTGGGAAGGAGAGGACAGCAGCAGATCAGACTTCTCCTCTGTGTGTTTTCATTCGGCCTCTTCAGCAGAGCTTGTCTCTTCTTCAACCCCAACCACCGAGGCAGAAAGGCAAAGGCAGCTGCCTAGGAACCGAGAGAGACTCCAGGGATGGCTTCTTCCCAGAACCAGCGTTGTACCAGATCTCAGAGCAGCACTGGCTAGAAAATACACTTGGGAGCTTGGGGGGGGGGGCATATTGCTGGGCGCAGTGCCAACAGACAGAGGGCAGACAGAGAGGTGCACCTGCTGGGCACACACCCATAAGTGATCCCCAAAGCATGACACAAACTACTTTTACTTTTATTTATTTTTACTTTTTTACAATTAACTGAGCATTGCAATTCCTTTCTCTTGCTGTGTATTTTGCTGTGAATTGTTTTTGCTTAGGCTGGAGTTTATCTTGTGTTGCACTGAATTGTTGTTTTGTGTGTAAGCCACTTTGTGTTACTTTGCAGAACAGGCGTGATTAAAATCAAACACTGGTTAATAATAACAATAACAATAACCATGTGGTTCTACTCAAAAAAGAAAAAAACCACACATGTAAAAACAGCCCACTGCAGGGCAGGCAGGGAAATAAGAAAACAGGTGTGAGTATATGATATATTTATTTTATTATATTTATATTTACCCTGTGTTTGTCCTCGGTGGCCCTTCTCAGCACGCGCCCTCACACAAGAGGTGTGTGGTGTTGAGTGGCAGCATGAAACATGGGCGGTGGTTCCCTGCTTGCTCTCCCTAGGAAGGCATGCCTGGTGCCATCGTTATCCATTTATAGGAGTCAGGCATTAAATATGTTCGAATTCAATGGTGAGTGTAAGAACAATAAAGCTGGCAATTGAATCACAATGCAGAGAGGCACAAGCTTGATTTGCTTTCTGTGCTGGACCCAAAGCTATGGCTTTGGGTGTTGCTGTCCCCACACTCCCCAAAAAGCCAATGGAGGAGCAAGACCTGTTGGAGTGTTAATGCCTGAAACGTCATCTTTTGCTCAGCCTCTATATCAGACACACACCCCCCCCAAGGACTCAGCTATACATCTGCAAATATAACGTTTTAAGTTTGTGTTTACGTGCATTGTACAAATGTGACACTAGATGGCGATGGTGGGCTTATGGCAAATTCAATATATATTTTTAAAACTTTTTTTAAAAAAAGCATTTTCACAGGATTTTTATATGTGTCTAGATTCCACCCAAGTGTCCCTGTTTTCCAAGGACAGCCCCAGATTTATAGAAGCCATTCCGGTTTCTGATTTGATCCCGGAATGTCCCGCTTTTCCTTAGGACATCTCTATTTTCATCAAAAGCATGTTGGAGGGTAAGGAATTATGTGCCCCCCAAACCAAGGAAATAAGTAATTACACAACTTTTAGAATACATTTGAAGGCAGCCCTGTATAGGAAAGTTATTTAATGCTTTATTATGTTTTTATATATGTTGGAAGCTGCCCACAGGGGCTAGGGCAATTGAGCCAGATAAAATTATTATTATTAAATTAGAAAATAGGACATCCCTATTTTCTTTGGAGAAATGTTGGAGGGTATGTTGTGTACGTGTAAATAAATGATATATCACAAAGACACCACTGTTTCCAGTGACCTTCATTTGAAGGAAGCAAAACCCAAGATATGCGGAGAACCTTTGGGATCTTTCAGTGTTCAGAGACTGGGTTGTGTGTAACACTCATGTTCCTTTGTATCTATTACCATTTCCTGTGCTACTCTCAGAGCGCTACATTAACACCTCAAAATGCAACACTGAAGCAAGTGGGGGCTATTCTGGCAACAGCGTGTCATTGGAACACTGGTACACTCTTCACTCATTGATCCACCACAGAGCGTCAAATCCTGTGAAATCACCATAAGGAATCCTACAGGTGTGCCTAAAACACATTCAGGGCAGACAAGAGAGAGTACCTTTTCACATAATAGTGGTATTGTAAGCAGTTGCATGTAACCTTCTCCCAATTTTATTTTTTAAAGCAGCTTTGAGAAGAGGCGAGTTTAACATCACAGTCTTATGTATGGCTGTTGTTGTTGTTTAGTCGTTTAGTCGTGTCTGACTCTTCGTGACCCCATGGACCAGAGCACGCCAGGCACTCCTGTCTTCCACTGCCTCCCGCAGTTTGGTCAAACTCATGCTGGTAGCTTTGAGAACACTCTCCAACCATCTCGTCCTCTGTCATCCCCTTCTCCTTGTGCCCTCAATCTTTCCCAACATCAGGGGCTTTCCCAGGGAGTCTTCTCTTCTCATGAGGTGGCCAAAGTATTGAAGCCTCAGCTTCAGGATGTGTCCTTCCAGTGAGCACTCAGGGCTGATTTCGTTAAGAATGGATAGGTTTGATCTTCTTGCAGTCCATGGGACTCTCAAGAGTCTCCTCCAGCTCCAGCTACTCAGAAGTAACTAACAGATGACCCCGCCCCATAATGATAAATTGGGCCAACGGCAACTAACTTCAGGCTGTTCATAATTCCATGGATTTCTTTGACATTATTTGAAATAAAGAACAATAAAATAGGCAGTCAATGGGCTTACTCTCGGGAAAATAGGTATACAATTGCAGCCTATGCAGAGGAGCAGCTGGGGGGGGGGAGGCAAAGGGACTGCAGCCTTAAACATTTTTGGTGGAGTTTTTCCTTCTCAGAATCCCCCCAGCTTGATGATTCTAGGCCATTTTGAACAGAAAAAATAGCTTGAGGGAAGCGTATTAAGCAACCTTGCCCCCAGTTTATTTCTCCACCCATAGCACAATGAGTAGTGGTAAGGCAAGCTTGCTTTAAAAATAAATAAATCACACAGTAAGACATTAGTTTAAAAGGCATGACTTTTGCCTTTGCTTCTACTTTTTGGGGTGACAGGGTAGTGGAATGGAGCTGTAAAGCGTATTTTTTTATTTATATCCCGCCCATCTGGCTGGGTTTCCCCAGCCACCCTGGGCAGCTTACAACATATAAAACACAACAAAGCATCAAACATTTTAAAAAAAGATCCTATATACAAACAACATATAAACCAATAAATCAGTAAAAACCAGTAACAATAATAACAACAATAATACAGTAAACAGTTTACAGTTATACCCACAAATTAAAGTAGCTGCCAACCTCAACTAAACATTTAATAAACACCAAACCAACAAAAATTAAACAGAGGAACCAAAATTCGGGGGGGGGTACTGCTATACTGTACTTCTAGGGAACAGAAGGGGAGGGGGAGAGATTCTGCTATAGGACTCTGAAAATATGAAAAGAAAGAAAGAGAGGAAGTAGGTGATATTTGTATGTTCCCGCTACTAATTTAGCCAAAGGAAAGGCAGCCACAAAAAGCCATTTATAACAAAGCAACAGGGACAAGTGAGGAGTGAGCGAGGAGTGATATTGCCACACGGCTGCAATGATAAACTCCAGGTCTTCTGCATTGTCTCTTATGAGCACCTGTTACTTTTACCCTTCAAATATGCAAAGCACATACATAGGAAGCTGGCTTTCACTGAGTCCACACAGCCCAGTGTTGACTGGCAGCGGCTCTCCAGGGTTTCAGACCGAACATCCCACATCGACTGAACCTGGGACCTTCTGCGTACAGAGAGATACTCTGCCCAGCAGACACAGGGAGTCAAAAGTAGCCACAGAATTCTGCCCATGTGTGAAGGGTGTATCAGTTTCTCCCTTTCTTGCATCTATGTTACCAATAGCCACTTTGCTCCCTTGAGATTATTATTTTTTGCACTCGCTTCCTGTTTCCTTGCCCTGCAGTGTCTGTCAGTGTTATTTCCCACAGACTTACAAAAGATAAAGACTCGACTTCCGTTGCTTGCAGTAGAGACTTGCAAGCTTCTTCCGATTCCATTTCTTTTAAAAACCATCCACTAGCATGGACAACAGAGGACCATGGAAAACACATGGGCGTAGCAGCTGCCCCCCTCAATTCAAGTAAATAAATAAAAATACTTATCTCAAATCTTTCTACAATTTCTACTTTTAGTTATCTTTTTTTCTGAGCACTTGGGGCCAAAAGAAAGCAATTTAAAACATTTCATTCCGAATTTGTTACCAAACTTGGGGTCTCCAGATATTTGGGGGGGGGCTACATCTTTCATCATCCCTGACCACTGGTTCTGCTAGCTAGGAATGATGGGAGTTGTAGTACAATAACAGCTGGAGACCCAAGTTTGGGAAACCCTGTACAGTACTAGACAGAGCCAGATGGTGACAGGTGGGTGTTCTCCCCCCCTAACATAAATCCTGACTACGCCCATGAGAATACAGCAGAGAAATTCAGAAATTGAGAGTGCCTTTGAGTGGACAGCAATGTAATATCCCCCACCCTATCAAACGGTAGAAGCAGATCTTATTTTAATGTCAAAATGTGATTTTAAATTTCATTTCGATCTACCTACCTACTTACCATTTTCTGCAAAATGCAAACCGATCGCTATTATTATTAAGTTGCGGTTGTGTATGCGTGTGTGTAAACGTCGTGTCTAAGAGAGAGTGGCTTACAACAGCCCCGCAGTGTAGTCCGGTGCAACTATGCAGTTGCAGACGTCCAATAAAAAAACAAAACGTAGCTAGCTAGTCCTTAATAATAATAATAATTGAACAACAGTTGGGATTCTTCAACAGCGCCGATTTGGATTTCCAGCCAGAAATACCGCTCACGGGGAAAAAACAGTAGCAAAGATCGTCTTTGCTAACATTGCCCGTCTCGGACACCCATCTAAGTCGCTCGTTTGTCCTTATCAAAGCATCACGCGAAAGTTTCAACTCAGCTCGGAAGCTGGCAGACGTGCGGCACCCCTACCCTTTATATAAGTCTGCAGAGAGGCTAGATCGTTGATTCTACCCTTTTCAGACGCCGCTAGAGATCGAGCGGTGGGGAAGGAAAGGGCGGTGAGTTTCCTCCCGCCGCGCGCACGCGCAGACGCGGCGAAGCGAGTTCATCGCTCCTTCATCGGGAACGTCAAGTTCGGAGGGAGCATCCCAACCGAAGAGGAGGGGGAGCCGCGGGAGAGCCCATCTGTGCAAACGGGGGTGGGGAGAGTAAAGGAGAGAAAAGGGAGAGCAAACAACCCACGTGAAGGATAGGGATGAATTGGGATTCCCACCTGCCAGGTATTTTAAAGTGGGGCGGGGCTATTGATTGATTGATTGATTGATTGATTGATTGACTGAACATCTCAATCCGCTAGTCTCTGTCCCCTCGCCTACCCACTATGCAGACTTATTTTTATTTTTTAAATAATGATTAGGAGATGGTAACCCTCCTTGTTCCTGCTTCAATGCAAAGGAGTGTAAGGAAGGGAGGAGGGAGGAGGAGGAGTCAGGGTTACCAAATAAGAGCAGAGAGGAGCAACAGCTTTGGGCATAGTTTAGTAGAAAGTGTAATAAATCATTGTTAAATTGGTGCAGATTTCTGCTGGCCTGCTCAAATAATGCATCGACTAGCTTTGTAAGTCTGATGGGATTTAGTCTCAGGTAGGTGGGTATAGAATTGCAGCCTTTTTGTGGGTTTTATTTTTTAAAAAAAGCTTGTCAAAAGGTTGTGTATATGTATTTAGCAAGCTTTTGTTTTATACAGGGTTGTTTGTAGGGTGCTAGTCCCACCAGGTTCTCTGCTCCACTCTCTTCTCAGCTTTGACTGGTTGAGAACAGTAAGGTTGCCTATTCTTTTTCTGGGCAGGACAGATTGGTCATTATTGCCTGCGTAATAAACTAAGGAAGAGAGGGCCTTCTCGGTGGTGGCACCCACCCTGTGGAATGCCTTCCCCTCAGATGTCAAGATAAGTAACAATATAACCTTTACGAGACATCTGAAAGCAGCCCTGTATGGTATATAGTGTTTTTATATGTTGGAAGCTGCCCAGAGTGGCTAGAGCAATCGAGTTAGATGTATGGGGTACAAATAATAAAATTATTATTTTAGAGTCTTATTGTCATATCTCATTCTAAGAAGAGATTTACCTACTGACAATTGGCCCACAGGTGTGTGGAGGATGTTTCATAAGGGTGTCCACTCCCCTGCCCCCTAACCACCCTAGATATCAAAATTTGGGATGATCTTTGAGGAAGAGATTGGAAACATTTTTGTTTGTTTGTTTAACTGCACTTTATTGTGTTATCTAAACCTTAAACTGAGGTTAACCTGAACTGTGGTTTGTTGAAACAAACTACCTTCTGAGCTTTTCTAGTGGGATGTTCAAAATGAGCCAGTATTTTTTTTGCCAGCTTAATTCTCCTCTTCTGAACAAATGGGTGACCAGCTGCCCCTGAGCCTTGGATATCTGGAACTCCAGATTCCCATTGGTCCATTTAATTTGTTTTAAAGCAGTTTTATCCCATCTTTCATGGAGGAAAAAAAAAACCCCAAGGTGGGTTGCAATGAGTAAAAAATAAAAGCTGCAATACCATACACATTTAAAAACGAGCTCCTAAATAGGAACAGCAGTGAGGAAAATAACAGTAGGAAGTGCCCCGTTAAATTAATTTTACAGCACAGTTAAAAGCAAAAGGCCTTTCTGGAAAAGGAAGTCTTCCCTCGGGTGAGAGTCAAGGCACAGCTACTGAGGAGTCATTTTCCCTGGTACCAATGAAATGTATTTCAGTGGCTGTTGGCATACACAGGATGGGAGACTTCCAGTGACGAGATCAGAAAGCAGGCAGGTTCATACCTGTGAGCCTTCAGGTATCCTCATCCTTAGCCGTAAAAGGTAAAAGGTAAAGGATCCCTGGATGGTTGAGTCCTGTCAAAGGCGACTATGGGGTTGTGGCGCTCATCTCGCTTTCAGGCTGAGGGAGCTGGCGTTTGTCCAGAGACAGCTTTCCGGGTGATGTGGCCAGCGTGACTAAACCGCTTCTGGCGCAATGGAACCCCATGACAAGTGCCACAGCGCACGGAAATGCTGTTTACCTTCAAAGGGCTTTTAAGACCACCACTAACAAATCAGTGCAGCTGCTTCTGAAAGTGGGCCAATTGCTTGCAGGTAGCAGCTCCAGTAACAACCTGCCAGCCACTGGTGAAGGAAGAGGCGTGCGGGGGGAGCACACTGCCCCTGGCAGCGCAATCCCAGTGGGGTGCCATTGCAGCTGCCCCCCCGGCGGCGCTGGGAGCCACGCCCCTGCAGGTGGCAGGCCACAGCCCCAGGACGCGTGCCACATCCCTGTGGGCGACGCACCACACCCTCAGGACGCGCACCACATCACTGTGGGTGGCGCACCATGCCCCTGGGATGTGCACCAGCCCTACCCCCGCCTGCTCTCTGCCCCCGGTGCTGGAGCATGAAGCTCTGCCACTGCTGCTGGCTGCATTTATGTGCAGGTTTTCAATGCAATGACTTTTTTAAACAAAAAACAAAAACTGATCTTTATACCGTGAAAGCTTATGCTGCAATAAACCTGTTAATCTTTGTGTTTGCTATAATTGTCTTTTACTGTTTTAATGGTATTTTATATTTTATTGTATATAATGTTGCAGCCTGCCATCTTATACTGTACAAACTGGCAGCGTTGAAAATACTGCTATAAAGAAATAAAACCAACCTAGCTTCTACTTTGTATTGTTTGCAACCATTCCCGAGAGTTGTTGGTTGTTGGACGAAGCTATTGCTGAGCTTTGGAGTTTTATGCCTTTATGTTCACACATTAATTTCTGTTCATTTTGATAGGTTTTCACATAACAGGTTATAGCTGCTTCTTGTTAAATTAAGGGGGAACCTGGCAAGATGGCTTCCAATCCTCCTGGACAAGGTAAATGTTGCATTTCCGTATAACTAGGACCACAGATTCTCTTTTATGTGGAAAAACATGCAATATCCCTGCTAGCTTAGAAATCAGCATTAGAAATAATTAGAAAGCAATGTTAGAAATGTCCTGAGGCAGTAAATCACCCTGGGTGAATTGGCTGAAAAAATAGGGAAACTGATAGGTGGATAAGGAAATTCTACTGTCATTGAATATTGTATTACATGAAGCTTCTGAATGTGTAACTTGACTGTTATGGGGAAAGGTTGTGGAGCTTATACCCAGGGATCAGTTTCGTAAAATGAACTTTTCTCTCATCATCAGTGCTTAAAATAATAATAATAAAGCATTGATCTGTTGGTTGTTTTTGTCATGTGAGAGTATATAAAAAGAGAACCATTCATGGATCATTTCCTGTTTCTGTAATATATGTAAATATAGAGTTGACTCTTTTCCTTATTAAACTATCCTAATTGTGGTTGCCAGACCTCCAGGTCTGATCTTGAGTCTTGAACCTTGCCTGGCCCCCTCCTGGTGGCTGGTCTTAAGTCTCCAGGTGGCTGAGAGTGCCTTAAAGATAGATGATAGATAGATAGATGATAGATAGATAGATAGATAGATAGATAGATAGATAGATAGATAGATGATAGGTAGATAGCTAGATAGATATTAAGAAGCCTGTACATGTTGCTCGCAAACTTCAGCAAACTGACAGGAGCTGGTTGCAGATTATTGCATTGGGGAGTGTCTCCCCTCCCCTTTCTCCTCCACTCTCCCAATTAACCTCCATCTCCAAAGCCATCAGCAGGGTTGCCTCAGGTCTCAAGAATGGGCCCTGAAATCTCAGGGTCTGGGATGCTCCTGACCTGGCAACCCTAATCTAATTTAAAGTCACAGTACATTTCAGAATTGTGTTATTCTTTGTGAAGGGTAAGGACCGAGACCTTTTTATTTAGCATTTAAATCACTAGTCCTAATACATAGCCTGCAACTTGAGGTCATTAATTAGTCTTTATGTGCAGATTTCCCCAAGGACACCACATCCATAATGCCTTGCATTATTCTGTCTATGTGGTCACAGTTATTGGAGGCAAGTAAAATATTCATACTTTAATAATTCAAAGGAAATCTAATAAGCGACATGAATTCTCCTTAATTGTTACTGAGCATGTGGGAGAATACATCAGAATGTAGTTTGTTGTAAGAAAGAAAGAGGTTGAGAGAATTGGCTTGTAGATGGTAATTGTGCAAGACGCAATTAGGTTATTATAAGTGGTGCAGTAATCGCTTACGCCAACCTTCCCCAAGCTGGGGCCGTCTAGATGTTGCTGGACTCTAATTCCCATCAGCCCTAGCCAACATGCCCAATAGCCAAGGATGATGGGAATTGGCAGTCCACCAACAGGTGACGGGCACCACGTTGGGGAAGGCAGGGCTACTGTATTCTGTTTCTAAGCTTTGCTAGTCTGTATGTGGATGATTATTGAGGTCCAGAATTTGGTAGTCTGGCTCAGGAGGGCAGGATCTCTACTGCCAGGAGAGACCCTAGCTTGCCTTTCTGAAAAATAGCAGAACATCCTCCGTAAAATTCTGCAGCACCCTGGAAAGTACATGCATTCTTCCTCTCAGCCCAAAGCCCAAATCAAGCCCATTTATTGTGCTTTTTATGGTGTAATTTTATGTTGTGAACTGCCTTGAGATCTATGGCTGAAGGGCGGTATATTATTATTATTATTATTATTATTATTATTATTATTATTATTATTTAAATGGTGCATAATCAGGTGTGCCAATCCCTGACTCTGAGGTGATCATTGGAGGCTTCGAGTGAGGAGGAAAACATCACCTCCTGTGCTTTCTCCTTGGTCCAAGGCAAGCTTCCAGAGCAACAGAGAGGCCAGGATCTGAAATCTTGGAGACCTGTGGCCAGTCAGTATCCCTTCTTGACTTAATAGACCATTGGTCTGATTTGGAATGAAGAAGCTTCCAGCACAGTGGCGTAGCGTGGGTTGTCAGCACCCGGGGCAAGGCAAGTAATTTGCGCCCCCTAACCCGTGGATTTGTGCCCCCTAACCCTAACCCCCAGATGTTGTGCCTGGTGCGGCCGCCCCCCTGCACCCCCCACGCTACACCACTGTTCCAGTAGGCATATGTATGGATATTTCTCAGCTAGAGTACTAACTTGGTAAAGAGACTTTGGCATTCAAAAACAAAACAACCTCTCTTTGTCCTGCAAGATTCTTGCATTGTATGGGGTTGGACTAGATGACCCCTATGGTCACCTCCAGCTCTACAATTCTGCTTTTTGCCATGTTAATGTGCTTAGCTCCTTAAATAGGCATTCCTGAGAGAACTGTGTTCTCATGTATTTGTACATTGGCAGTGTACGTCACTTTGGCCAGGACTCCCCATCACTTCACCTACCCAGATGAGGGCATAGGTGGCAAATACCCAAATCTTACAGATAGTTCCCCTTTCTGGGCTCAGAGCCCAGCACCCCAAGCCCACAGATAAGGAAAACATCAAAGCAAGTCCATTAGCTTATATCAAAGCAAGTGAATATAAGCATCAATGAGCTCATGGTGACAACCACCACCACCAATTAATTGCGGGGTTATATTGAGTACCAAGATGGCGTTTGCAGAGTTTCCAGCACAATTCACCTTTGGTTCAATGCCCTCAGCAAGGGCTGTTCACTTTTAAAGTAAAATATGTATGTCTCACCCCACATTCCCTCCAAGTTGTTGAAGGTCATGCATGTGAGCTGCCTCCCTCTTCCCATTTTATCTTCACAACAACTATGGGAAGGATGTCCAGCCGAGCAGCAGTGACTGGCCCAAGATCACCCAGTGAGCTTTATGGCTGGGTGGGCATTTGAACCCTGGTGTCCTGGGTCCTAGCCCAATGCCCTAACTACTACACCACGACTGGCTCCAACAACCAAAACTCTGAATCTTAAGATTTTATCCTGTTCCTATGAGTGGCAGAAGAACACAGACACACATATATGCCTGATTTTTGCCAAACCTTCTGCAATCAGCCATGGCACGAGAGTTTCACACATATAAATTATTCCAGTCACAAATGTTTGCCATTTATAGACTAAGATGGTTGGAATTCAGGAATCTATGCTGAGGTATTTCTAATGGAGGAAGCAGTGCTTTTAATACCAGAAACCTTATTGCAGTGTAAAACAGACAGCTCTTGAAAGCCAGCCTTGAGATTAAAGACTTATTTAAATGGTTAGTATTGGATGACATTGTTAGGAAGGTATTTCATGTTGTTAATGAGGAGAGGAGAAAGGAAAGTTATAAATAGACTTCAAGGATTGTGCTTGTTGGCTCTGAAGATTAATATATTCATCATTGATATTCATCATCATTCGCTTGGGAGAGGCTTTAAGCCAGTAGGGTTACAAGGTGGCTCAGAGAAATAGGATGCATCAGTAACATTTTACATTCCTCTCACTCTTCCCAGGCTTTCAGAATAAGAACAGGGTTGCGATCTTGGCTGAGCTCGACAAAGAGAAGAGAAAGCTACTGATGCAAAACCAGTCTTCCACGAATCACCCCGGAGCCAGGTACAGTATATTTAGAGACCTGTCTCTTTCTTTCAGTCTTGCTCTCAGATCAAAGAGGAAAGCCACATGCAGCTTTCTGATGTCATGTTCATCCAACAGAGTTGTGCACTAGTTGTTCCCCAAAACGTAGCTTTGAGGAGGGCAGCCAGCATGTGCCTTGGATTTCTGTCCTCTGACCCTCTCCCATTGCTCTTTCGCTCTGGAAGAGGAGAAGTTAAACACAGTTGGGGTTGCCAAAATTGACTGGGCTTGTGAATGCATTTGCAAACCAGATGAACTGTTGTGAGCACAACATGCAGACAATAGAATGCTTCTTTCAAACCGAATTTCAGCACGGGCACCTGGGAATGTCTTTTCGGTTGCATGTGTGCCCCCACACTAGCAACCCCGATTTTATTTTATTTTAAATCTATTTTCATCCACTACTCAGACAAAGGTGGCTCTCAAAGGTAGCTAACACACTAAAACCAGTGCTTTTTCCCTTTTAAAAAACATTTAGGGGTACTCTCATTTTCTTACTCATATTGAAATATGAGGCCAAACTTAGATTCACAATATGTTTAGGGGTATGTGTACCCCGATAAAAAAGCACTGACTAAAACACACTGATCTTAATAACCACAATACCATATAGCTTTTGTTTATTGTTTGTTTGTTTGTTTGTTTGTTTGTTTGTTGGCTGATTATTACACCCAACCTTTCCTCTTGCTGGCACCCAGAGTGGCTAACATAAATCTCAATAAAATGGCAATTGAAATTATCAAGCAGATCAGAACAGCTAACCTTTAAAATACAATACTGCAGATCAGAAGTACAAAGCACTATAAGTACGTCTTTGTGTAGAAAATTGGGATAGAAGTTATCTAGATAAATGAACAAATTATAAAAATGCAAACACCGAAGGCTGCCAGCAGTAGAAGATGAGAATGTTAGAGCACATATCAAATTCCAGCAGAAGAACCTCAGCAGGTTCCTGGAACACATAAAAGCCAAACATTTTCCCTCTGTGTTACTAAATCTGGGTCCATCTAACTGATTATTGTCTCTGCCTGACTGGCAGCAGCTCTCCACAGAGTTTCAAGAAGGGCACATCTCCATCTCTACCTGGAGACCTTTTGCAAGCAAGGGAGATGCTCTACCTGCCACTGAGCTACGGCCCTTTCCCAGTTTTTAAAAACCTTTCAGAATAATTTTTTAAGGAAAGCATAAGTTGTTCATTTCCACACTTAAAAAAACACACACCAGTGTTCTTTACATTTTTATTCCTTCTTAGGTCTATATGTACACAAACTCAACTTAATGAAGTGCATGTGATTGTTTGATTTCTTAGTTGCTCTATTTCAGCACCAAAACAACTTAATTTTCTCTCTCTCTGTCTTTCAAATATTTGTTATAAAATGACATTGAATAGCTCACAGGAGCATTTGTGTGTCTGAACACTTTTATTGCCTATGTAGACATCCAGTTTTTCAGAGCAGTTTGGAAAGCCTTGTAAGGTGAACATAGAGGTGAAGATTTCATCTCTTTATTAGGAGTGCCAAGTTACTACATTGTCGGAGATGCATTTGTATTTTGCCCAGAGAGTACACATAACCAGCTATTTCAGGGCACTTTCCCCCAAGAAAGTAGCAGAACCTCACAGCGGCCGGTCCACACCTTTTCACCATCACCTCCAAACCTCCCCTTCCAGACGTTGGACCTTATCATAGTTTTTCTAGACCTTCGATTTTACAGTAAGCCACTGAGATGTTTTAAGTGGAACCTGAAGGGAACAAGGAATAAGTGTGACACTCTCTTATATCAGTTCTTCCTCTTTCCCATCCCCCAAGAGTTTAGCCTAGAACTTGATTTATTGCTCATGGTGTAGTAGAAGCGTTTTTGTGCACTGTTAACTTGTCAACATGTTGACTATGGAGAGACCTTGTCCGGGCTCGATCTCAATGGGAAACTCTTTTCCTGCATACAGAGTTCTGCAGCCACTCTTCCAAACATATGAACTCCCCATCCTGAAGACTATGGACCCCTGGTTAGTAGTGCTGTTTTATTCAGGTATCACTTAGGCAAGTCATTGGGTGGCGCTGGTGAACGAGCAAAAACAAACAAACCCCAAAATATGCCCGGGGTTCCCCTAGCATCATTCTGCTGCATGACTTCCAGCTGACTTCCTTTTGGCTTATTCTGGGGCAGGGCTTTCCTTTCCATTTGACTTGACCTGCCTCCGCTGGGGTGAGAGTTCCAGAACAGAACGGTCCGCCTGGTGTGTGTTCACACAAACACTGTCTTGCATGTTCGAATCCCCCCAAAATTTCAAGCCTCGTATTTCCAAGTAGGAGATCATGGAACTTTCTTGACTCTGAAATGCCCACCCCACCCATGATCTCGTGGTGGTTGTTCCCTTTGCTGCACTTGTGTGACGCCTCATTTTTCCCTTCCTTTCTGTTGCTTGTAGCATCTCTCTAGCTAGATCCTCCCTTAACAAGGATTTCCGCGATCATGCTGAGCAGCAGCACATAGCGGCGCAGCAAAAGGCCGCTCTGCAGGTGAGTTGTCCCAGTCACATAAGACTCGGGTTGGCAGGATCCGTATTTCATTGTTTTGTTTTTTGTTTTTTTTGGTCTTGATGCGTTGGAAGCTGTTCCTCCTAAGGACCTTTTTGCATGTGGTAGGGACCAAAACTAACATGCATCTTGCAGCTTTATGACTTGCACAGTGATAACATAGTTTTATATCAGAATTATTTGTGATGCGGTAATAATAGCATTGGTGCCTGGCCATCCTGTACCACAGGCAGAGGCAAACTCGGCCCTCCAGATGTTTTGGGACTACAACTCCCATCATCCATAGCTAACAGGACCAGTTGTCAGGAATGATGGGAATTGTAGTCTCAAAACATCTGGAGGGCCGAGTTTGCCTGTGCCTGCTGTACCACATTTTTTTTTCATTTTAGATTCAGGCTCATTTCTCCCCTGCATCCTGACAGGCTGGAATTCAAGCAGCAGAGGATGCAAAGGCAGCCTGAAGGAATTATAGACAATCCCATAAGCATTAGCGCCTGTCTTTTACATTGAATTCCAGATCCTGACTCTTAAGAATATTTCAGTTGCAGTGCCACACAGAATTAAATCCCATAGATGTCAAAAGGATTAAATCAATCCAACTGTGTTCAGGATTGAAACCTCCAATATAGATTTTTTAAAAACAACAACAACCAACCACCACCAAACCACCTCTGAATCTGATTTGTGTTTTTCATGCCCTCCTATTGCTTGGCTAGCGCCGTGGGGAGGCTACTCTTGCATGGGTGTATTACATGTGCCATTTTCCAGATGTTGTCTCTTCCTCTTCCAGCATGCTCATGCACATTCTTCAGGATACTTTATAACCCAAGACTCCGCCTTTGGAAACCTTATTCTCCCTGTGTTGCCACGACTTGAGTCAGAGTGAGACAGAGTGTCCTTAGAATGAAGATCATCCACTACTGCAGTTGCTGCTTCTCCAAACTTTCAGTCGATGGTTTGTGAAAATAAGAGAGGACTCAAAACTGATTTCTTTTTTACTCATTGTAATGGCTTTCATTTTCATTTTTTTATTTTTGGTGGTGGCATTAAACTACTTAAAATGAATTCTCAGGCACCCTGTTTTTCTTTCCTTCGGTTTTCAGAGTTGGATATTACTATTTTGTGCTTGAGTTGTGGTTTTCAGTCTTTCCTTGTTCTTTTAGTTCAGTTTACCACATGCCCATCAATCTCATTAAGTAACACACTCAGTATAGCCCATTAAATAATTCAATAGAGCACACTGAAGCATCTCATTGCTCTACTTGCATTATTTCCATAGTTGTTGCAACTATCAGTATTGTTATACTGATGTTCCAGATGAGTGTGTGTGTGTGTGTGTGTGTGTGTGAGAGAGAGAGAGAGAGAGAGAGAGAGAGAGAGAGAGAGAGAGGTGTGATTTCCTTTCAGCCACCTAGGAAATTGATATTTGTGGTGAGCTTTGAACATTGGGCTTCCAGGACCACCGATCACATACTTAACCAACATTAAAGTGTCTATTACATCACCAGCCTGCCCTGGGTTTGAATATTTTCAGATGTTAGTATTTGTGTGACGTGTGTGTGTGTTTCAGTATCTGAAGACTGGGGTAAAAGACAACATTTGACTCAGGTTATTGCAGCAGCAGCAGCAACAACAGCAACAACAATTTATTGATATGCCACCCATCTAACTGGTTGACCTAGCCTCTCTGGGTGGCTTCCAACAAATCAAAACATCAAACACAGTAAAACAGCAAACATTAAAAACTTGCCTAGTTAAAAACTTGCCAGGCAAAAACTTGCCTGGGCTGCCTTCAGATGTCTTCTAAAAGTCTGATAGGTGTTTATTTCCTTGACATCTGACATCAGCCCATGATAAACAATTTGTCTGCCACCCTTTCATATTCTTCAGTGATTCCCTCCCCCCCCCCGAAAGAAAGGCACATGTGTATATAGTCATCACATAGAAGTCTTAAGCAGCACACTTGCTTAGTTGTGTAAACATTCACAACAACAACAACAACAACTTTAAAGGAACAAGGTAACAAATGCTGACAATTTCATGACAATTCATGACGAGATTCGAGAATGGTTGTGTGATTAGTGACAACCGTACAATTTCCAGTTGGGTCCTATTACTTACACCCTGTTCAAGATAACTCTGCCTGGGGTGTGGGAGATTGCTGCACTTTCTTGAGTACAAAACAATAGGCTTCAATTTTTAGGGAACGGAGCGCCCCTGCAACCAAAGTGCAGATTCGGGAGTGAAGTTTTTAAAAGAAGTGAAGTCATCAGGCCCATGTTGCAGATTTCTTAAAATGAACCACGTTTGAAATTTTGACGAAAGCTCATACCAATAACAAACTTAGTTGGTCTCTAAGGTGCTACCGGAAGGAATTTTTTTCTTTTGGTTAGAACTGGGTTCTTAATCATGTTCTGCCACAAGAGGGAGTCTGAATAAAAAGAAAAAGAAATACGGCCATATAATCTTCAAGACTGGCAGGACCATAGCTGTGAAAAGAAGATCACCTATATGTCCAGGCAAATGAGCTAATCTCATGTCTTCTGTCCACAGAAGATTGTGTTGAAAATATACAAGACCACACAACCCAGACCGGTCCAGTTTGGCCCTGATCCAACACTTCTTGTTGCATCAGTTCCCAGTTGTGCCTTCATAAACCAACATTCCTGTGCATGTCCCCCCGCACCTTGCTGGATTGAAATATTTGGATAAGCTTCCATTCACTTCTTCATTTTTGTCATTGCTCATCTCAAAATTGCTCATCCAAATGTAGTTGGCTTCCTACTTCAGTTAGCCCACCCTTAGCCAGTACGGCTGAGGACGCAGGTGGCGCTGTGGTTTAAACCACAGAGCCTAGGGCTTGCCAATCAGAATGTCGCGGTTCGAATCCCCATGACAGGGTGAGCTCCCGCTGCTCAGTCCCTGCTCCTGCCAACCTAGCAGTTTGAAAGCACGTCAAAGTGCAAGTAGATAAATAGGTACTGCTCCGGCGGGAAGGTAAACACCCTTTCAGTGCACTACTCTGGTTCGCCAGAAGCGGCTTAGTCATGCTGGCCACATGACCTGGAAGCTGTCTGCAGACAAACACTGGCTCCCTTGGCCTATAGAGTGAGATGAGCGCCACAACCTCAGAGTCATCCGCAACTGGACCTAATGGTCAGGGGTACCTTTACCTTTAGCCGGTATGGCTACTGGTGAAATATAATAGGAGTTTTCATTCAAAACAACTGGTGGGCACCAGGGTGAGGAAGACCATTCTAAGCCAAGGGTCCACAAGTCTGGAACCAGCCATGCTCAAGGGGCAGTTATGTTCAGTTTGAGTCTTATCTTTTGATAATTTGAACACTTTTACATTTCATAGAATTGTAGACCTAGAAGGGGCCATGAGAACAAATCGAGATTTAGAAAGGCTGCATGACTTTTATCACAGAGAATTGTAGAGTTGGAGGGACACTGAGGGTCATCTAGTCCAGCCCACTGCAATGCAAGAATCTCAGCTAAAGCACACAGGACAGATAGCCATCCAGCCTCTATTTAAAAACCTCCAAGGAAGTTGAACAGTTCCACTGTCAAACAGCTCTTAATATCAGAAAGTATTTTCCTGATGTTTAGTCAGAATTTCATTTCTTGTAACTTGAAGTCATTGGTTCAAGTCCTACCCTCCAGAGCAAGAGAAAACAAGCTTGTTCCATTTCCCAGGCAACAGCCCTTGAGATACTTGAAGATGGCTGTCGTATTTCTCAGTCTCATCTTTTCCAGGCTAAACATACACAGCTCCTCCAAGCGCTCTTCGTAAGGTTTTGTTTCCAGAACCTTGATCATCTTGGTTGCCCTCTTCTGCACATGTTCCAGCTTGTCAACATCCTTAAATTGTGCTGTCCAAATTTGGACACAGTATTCCAGGTGTGGTTTGATGAAGGCAGAATGGAGTGGTACTCTTACTTCCCTTTATCTAGACAGTACAGTGGTACCTCGGGTTACATACGCTTCAGGTTACATATGCTTCAGGTTACAGACTCCGCTAACCCAGAAGTAGTGCTTCAGGTTAAGAACTTTGCTTCAGGATGAGAACAGAAATCGTGCTCCAGCGGCGCAGCAGCAGGAGGCCCCATTAGCTAAAGTGGTGCTTCAGGTTAAGAACAGTTTCAGGTTAAGTACGGACCTCCGGAACAAATTAAGTACTTAACCCGAGGTACCACTGTATACTTCTGTTGATACAGCCTAGAATAGCATTAGCTCTTTTTTTTTTTTTTTTGCTTTTTTTTCCTTCTGCATCACACATATAGGAGCTCAGGTGCTGTCTGTCATTCACCTTTCATGGGATTTCAGGACTCTACCTATAGCTCCTTGTGATTCTCCCATGGTTTGGAGTACAGCATATTTCACTTATAAAATGTAGAAACGTTTCAAAATTCACACTCCAGAACTGAACTATTTAGGTACAAAATTCACTGGGGTTTTCTTCAAAACTAAGGAAAATCTAATGCTCCGGTGAATGACATGCTTTTTTTTCTTTGTCTGATGTTTAAAATTGTTTCTAAAATGGAAAAATTTTCTTCCCCCTCCTGTTTCCGACACTATTTTGCTTCTCATGATCTATTTGCTGTCAAATGGATTCCAGGCAGCCATAAGTTAATATACTCCCGGGCTTGCCTAATGCACAGAGCCCCATATAAATTGCGAAATCTTCCCATTTGACAGCTCTCTGCTGGCTTCAGAAGGAGGGAAATTTGCTGTAAATAATTATTAACAGTGAATTACAAACTGTATCCTACAGTCCCACCATAAATATGTCAGCTTTCTCAAAACAGGGAAAGAGGCTTTTATGAGCAACGAAGCCAGCGTTCTGTGAATCACTGTCAGATCTTTCCTAGGTGGGGTGCAATTTATTATTTACCAGCTAACAGCAGTGTTTTTGAACTATGCAATGTTTGTTGTTTACATTCAGGGATGTAATTGTGTCTCTAATCCCTTTGTAGTCTGGCCTAGGTAAAAGAACTGGGGAAAAACAGCTAGCAGCAAGAAGAAGTGGGAGAAATACCCTCAGGAAATCAAAGCTAGGTAGGAACTCCTATGCATGTAAATCAGCTGCAATATTTTGCCATCATTAACTGTCAGAGAAAGGCAAGCCTTGCATAACACGAGGCTGCATACCCAGCATACATTGAATGCACAACCCCCCCTGAAGAATGCTGGGAACTGCCCTTTGTTATTGGTGCAGGAAATTGTAGCTCTGTGAGGGAACACCTGTGACCCATTCAAATGTGGTTGACTCAAACTCTCGTCAGTCCCAGCCAAGATGGTCAATGGTCAGGGACGAAAGAGAAGGTAGCATTCACAAACATCCGGAGGGCAAAAGGTTAGGCACCCCCTGGTGTACACGATTGTGCTGCAAAACATACTATTTGGATCCTGGGCTTTCAAACACTAAATAGTGGGGTAGGAGAGCTGAAAATTATGCCAATACATCTCACATCTGTTTGGTTTTTTAAAATATTTTTATTAGTTTTACAAAAAATTTTAAAACAATACAAACATATAAAAAAACATACAAACACGTATAATTTCATAACCAAATTTTCATAAACCTCGTTTCTCAGACTCCCCCATACCTCCCCTTTCTGCATCTCAATGTCCAAAGTTTTTCAGCAACTTCTAACAATTTTGTCAAGGATGTGTCTTACTAATGTTACCTTCAATCTATTCTTATCTCGCTGTAACCCTTTCGTTCTCAAAGCCTTGACATTTTAACATTCATCAAGTTTATAATAGTCCTTCAAATAGATTTTAAATTTCTTCCAATCTTCTTCCGTCGTCTCCTTCCCCTGATCACGGATTCTGCCAGTCATCATATAGTCCATCACTTTCATCTGCCATTCTTCCAGGGTGGGTAACTCTTGTGTCTTCCAATACTTTGCAATGAGAATTCTTGCTGCCGTAGTAGCATACATAAAAAAGTTTCTATCTCTCTTTAAGACCAATTGGCCGACAATGCCCAAGAGGAAGGCCTCTGGTTTCTTAGGAAAAGTGCATTTAAGTACCTTTTTCATTTCATAATACATCTCACATCTGGCAACCAATGTGCCACTTTGGTTTCAGATAGTACACAGGTAGAAGAATCTAAAAAGCCCACGACACACATTTTCAGAGCCCTCTAGCAGCTATGGTAGCTCATTTAGCAGAAGTCATGTATTTAGCATGAACTCTGGAAGGGTATACAATGGTACCTTGGTTTAAGAACAGCTTAGTTTATGAACAACTTGGATTCAGAACGCTGCAAACCCGGAAGTAGGTGTTTTGGTTTGTGAACTTTGCCTTGGAACAAGAACATGTTCCGCTCCCTGTTGAGTGTGTTCCATTTGTAAATTGAGTCCCTTACTGCTATGGGAAAGCATGCCTTGGTTTAATAATGCTTTGGTTTAAGAACGGACTTCTGGAATGGATTAAGTTCATAAACCAAGGTACCACTGTACAGCCATACCTTGGACCTCAAACGCCTAGGCTCCCGAACAAATCTGCTACTGAATGATCAAAACCCGATATACAAGCTGCAGGAGCTTCCTGCAGCCAGTGGAGGAGGAAGCCGTTTGGTGCCTGAGGCAGTGTGCCCAGGGGCAGGGCGAGCTGTCCACAGGGGTGGGATGAGCCAGCCAAAGGGGCGGGTGAGGGCGGGGCGAGCCACCTATGGAGTGGGGTGCACTGTGGGGCTTCGGGAGTCTGCCTGCCTCCTCCCACTCAGCCTCCCTACAGCTGGGGGGGAGGCAGCAGGCAGACCGTATGGGCAGCGTGGAGCCTGCACACGCCCAAGCCACCGTGTCTCTCCCAGGAGAGACGTGTGGCTCGGGCGCGCTTTAGGCCCCGCGGTGAATGCCGCCCAGCATTTCGTCACCCCCCTCAGTGGTGACACCCGGGGCGGATCACACCCACTGCACCCCCCCTTCCTCTGCCCCTGCCTGCAGCCAATCAGAAGTTGGGCTTTGGTTTTCAAATGTTTAGGAAGTCGAACGGACTGCCGGAACAGATTCTGTTCCACTTCCAAGGTACGGCTGTATCCGATTCTCACCAAACTAACGCTACTCCACTGAAAGCCACCTTTGCAGATCTATGCGCAAGCTGCTAAAAAGCATGCCAATATTAGTTTGGGATGACCTGCTTTCTATGTGGCCACCTCATGCTGATGCAATCCATCGCACAACTTAAAGGGCACACACTATGACACAACATAAATGGCCGACTCAAACATTAAAGGATCATTCAGTTTGTTACTCATAAAAAGTCGTCAGTAAAACTTTAAAATAAAAAAATTCCTTCCAGTAGCACCTTAAGACCAACTAAGTTAGTTCTTGGTATGAGCTTTCGTGTGCATGCACACTTCTTCAGATAGTGTGCATGCACACGAAAGCTCATACCAAGAACTAACTTAGTTGGTCTTTAAGGTGCTACTGGAAGGAATTTTTTTATTTTGACTATGGCAGACCAACACGGCTACCTATCTGTAAGTAAAACTTTAAAGGCCACAAACAAATGCTCTCTCTTGCCCCCTCCTCATGCTCTCCCCCCATCTCCCACCCTAACATGAAGTGCTGGCAGCTTGGTTATCCTCTTGTGTCATTCATCCCTAGCCAGCGGCAGGGCAAGCTGATTGGGCGCCTGGGACGGTGCGTGTGCCCTTCGCTCAGGGGCGGGGCCAGCTGGGGCAGGACACTCCATGGGGCCTCCAAGCCTCCTCCCACTCAGCCACCCTATAGCTGAGGGCGAGGCAGCAGGCAAACCGTTTGGGGCAGTGTGGAGCCTGCGGATGCCCAAGCCACCGCATCACTCCCAGGAGAGACGCATGGCTCGGGCACGCTGCAGGCCCCATAGTGAGTGCCACCCGGCATTTTGTCACCCCTCTCAGTGGTGACACCCGGGGCAGCCTGCCCCCACCGCACACACCCTTCCTCTGCCCCTTCTCTGGCCTACCACTATAGAGGAAATGATTATGCTGAATCAGGGGCACTGGTAACAAAGAGCAGAGGTCAGATGGCAGTCTTATTAGACGGAGAAGAAGTGGGAAACTCCAGCCCAGATCCAGGACACCCCTTTAGAGCGAGGGAAAGTGAGCATGAGAGAGATAAGTTGCGGACAGAAAGTGTCGCTGCAGTGTTTGCAAGAAGAAACAATCCTTGCTTTGTTTTGATGCTTCACATCCAATGAAGACGCTGGAATAAACTAACCAGCACAAACCAGGCAGTTTTGGTTCCACACAAAAGAACAGCACTGAGGTGGTGAGTCTAGGAAGGAGAAGGACACATGCGAACATGGTTGTACCCCACCACCCCTCATATTTCATTCAACTAGTTACTGAGGCAGCGTGGTGTATTATTATTACAGTTACTATTATCATGCGTCTAACCTTGTCTCTGGGTGACTAAATTCAATTCTTTCAGCCGCCTCACCCAAAGTGGAAAGTTTCCTTTGTGTAACGCTCACCATCAGATTAATTTAGCGGATTCCTAGGAAACAAAGACAGATTCTTGACCTTGGTACGTCCCTGCAATGTTACATTTATCAGTTGTTGACAGCTAAAGCCTCAGAATTTTGGAAATGGCTATTTTTGCCACCATCCCTTAATCATCAAAAGAATTTGTTGCCTAATTGACGGTCCTGGTGTTCCGATATCAGAGACATCCTAGGATGTTCCACATCTGACTGTAGCACTTGTAAGAAGAAAGAAAATGGCACCAGCTTTCTAAACTTCAAAGGGTAAGAGGGGAGACAGTGCTGTGACTGAAACTGTGCCAGCAGTGTACTGAAATCAACACACCTTATATCTCAAATTAAGTTAGCTTTTGTCTCTTGTCGCAAATCTGAACCTCTCAGGAGGGTAGCCACAAAGACTGTGTGAAAATAACAATCCTTTTCCAAGTAATTGGCTCCCAGCTTCTTTCTCTGCAAAAGGTCAGGTTTTACAAGGGATGCTTTCAAAAACAAAGTCTCAGGAGTCCAGTAATGGCCACTTAATATATAGCAGAGTTTACTTTTGCTGCTGATAGCTTTCCAGAGAGAAAACACTAAATAATATATCTCTGGGAATGCAGATAATAAAGGGTCTAGAGAAACCAGAAACTTTTGATGAACTTCATTGTATTTACAAAATTGTTCTGGACAATATTGTTTGCTGGTTTCCCCTCAATTTCAGACCTTACGGCATATTTCCATTGCTGGACTGTTGTCATTCTTTTACAGAAAGGATACGTCTCCTCCACAAATATGCCTGCAGTGTTCCCACAACGAACTAGATGGCTTACATAGGAGACACCTTATGATTTGCGTTTGTGTAAATATTATGGCATATATTTTGTTTTGATTGGTGTTTATAGCCCCCAAAACATTTGTGACTCCTCACCCTAAGAACAGGTTCAAACAGGCTAAAAAAAATGTGGTAAAGTCCTCTTATGAGATTGTACCACTTCAGAATGAACTGGAGAGACATCTTCCCCCCCCCGCCCCCCGGCAATCTATTAGAACTCAGGGTCACCAAGCAAAACCGGCTGATAGGGAAATCAAGAAAGACAAAAGGAAATTAGGCGCAATGCCTAAATTGACTAAATTAATTCACTGGCAAAAGAAGCAACAGCAGGTGCAGTTGAACCTCCACATCCAGAGGCAGTATACAGTGGTACCTCGGGTTACATATGCTTCAGGTTACATACGCTTCAGGTTACAGACTCCGTTAACCCAGAAATATTGCTTCAGGTTAAGAACTTTGCTTCAGGATGAGAACAGAAATCATGTTCCGGCGGCACGGCAGCAGCAGGAGGCCCCATTAGCTAAAGTGGTGCTTCAGGTTAAGAACAGTTTCAGGTTAAGAAAGGACCTCCGGAACGAATTAAGTACTTAACCCGAGGTATCACTGTAATCCTGTTGATCAGATGCTGGTGATAAACAACAGAGGCAGTGCTTTTTTCTGGTGGAATGTGCTGAAACACAGTTCCCCCCCAAACCCCGTTTTTGGTCACATCTGCTCACCTTCCAGTTTTATTTTTTATTTTTTATGAGCAGCCTTAGACCTGGCGTTGCTTGGGAATTCTAAGGAAACTCCACCATCAGTACAGTTTTGAAAGATTTGGTCTGCCGCCTTGATTCAGAATGGCATCCAGTTGAATCCAAACACAGACCCTTTCTTTCCCTTAGGAACTGGTATGCAAAATTTGCTTGCGATATCCAAAATGCATAGCGAATGGACAACTTTCCAAAAATATATATATTTAGATGTATTTCTTAGAAGCACGCCTATTCCACTTTTTCAGCAGAGTCCTCAGGGCTCCTCGCCAACAACTCTCAACAACGCAATGGGGGCATTGAAAATCTTTAACTTTTAAAACAAAACGAAAACCTGCCCAGACGGCCTGATCTAGTGAAGCCCAGAATGGAGAGTTGAGGTAATCGGGAAAGAATCAAAAGTGAATTCTATGGGGCAAAGATAGAAAAAGAGGAAAAGGTAACAGAAAGACAGTGGAGAGATTCGCTTAGAATACGTGAAAAAGAAAACACTGTGCTGACAGTGTGACAACCAATCCACCCCACCCCCAGCTAACGTAGCCATGCAACCCATTTGTATTAATTCTAATGTAAAAGTAGACCTCAGAGAGATTTGAACTGCATACCCTTGGAACAGAGAACATAACAATACTCAAAAACCCAATCTTGCATAGCCATTCATTCCAAGAAATGAGGATTCTTTTACCAGACAGCTCATGAATATCCCTTTGTCCTTTTAAATGCTACTGAAATGCTACACCAGAATAATGTCCTACTTGGTCCTTGTTGGGATGCGACAAGACTGAGCCTCTCTGTTTTACAAGTTGTGCAATACTGGATCCCCGTGTAGTGATGAAGTTCACTGAATTGCCTCGGGCATATCTCTGTCAGCGATGCCAACCTGGCAGGCTTGTTCGGAGGATAATATGAGGAAAATTCCATTTCTTTAACTGAATGTGTACTCATTCTGTTGGCCCATTTAGGAAGCAATCCTATATACACATTGAACATTGGACTTAATGGGACTTCTTGAATAGGCAAGTACAAAGTGCATTGTTACTAACTTTCATTAAAGAGCTAGCACATGGAATTTATTTTGTATTCATGAATCCAGAATGAGAGAAAGAGAATGTGATATTAAGAATGCTTTTTCACATCCTACCTAAGAGCCTTATGGGAAAGGACTTTAATAATAATAATAATAATAATAATAATAATAATAATAATAAATTTTATTTATATCCCGCCCTCCCCAGCCGAAGCCGGGCTCAGGGCGGCTAACAACAATCAAATAATCAGTCAAATGATCACAAAATCTAAAAATATTTCATTATAAAAATTAATTAAATCAAATTGATGGCAACCAATTAAGCAAAATTCTGTGCAGGTTGCCAGAGGAGGGAGTCAGGCTGCGCCCTGACCAAAGGCCTGGCGGAACAACTCTGTCTTGCAGGCCCTGCGGAAAGATGTCAGGTCCCGCAGGGCCCTAGTCTCTTGTGACAGAGCATTCCACCAGTTTGGAGCCGCAGCCGAGAAGGCCCTGGCTCTAGTTGAGGCCAGCCTAACCTCTCTGAGGCCTGGGACCTTGAGGATGTTATTGTTTGCAGACCGTAGGTTTCTCTGTGGGGCATACCAGGAGAGGCGGTCCCGTAGGTACGAGGGTCCTAGGCCGTATAGGGCTTTAAAGGTTAAAACCAGCACCTTAAACCTGATCCTGTACTCCACCGGGAGCCAGTGCAGCTGGTATAATACTGGATGAATGTGCTCTCGCAGCGAAGACCCCATAAGGAGTCTTGCCGCGGCATTCTGCACCCGCTGGAGTTTCTGGGTCAGTCTCAAGGGCAGCCCCACGTAGAGCGAGTTACAATAATCCAGTCTGGAGGTGACCGTCGCATGGATCACAGTGGCTAGGTCAGGACGAGAGAGATAAGGGGCCAACTGCTTAGCTTGGCGGAGATGAAAAAATGCCGCCTTTGTTATAGCTGTAATCTGCGCCTCCATAGAGAGGGAGGTATCGAAGATTACACCCAAACTCTTAACGGCCGGTGCTGGCACTAATTGCACCCCCGCAAGAGATGGGGGTTGCCCCCTCGATCCCATATCGTCCCGCCCCAGCCAGAGGACCTCTGTCTTCGAAGGGTTTAACTTCAACCGGCTCCCACGTAACCATCCAGCCACAGCTTCCAGACATCTGGTCAGTGTGTCTGGGGCCGAGTCAGGAGGGCCATCCATCAACAGATAGAGTTGGGTGTCATCAGCATACTGATGGCAACCCAGCCCAAAACTCCGGACAAGCTGGGCGAGGGGGCGCATAAAGATGTTAAAAAGCATCGGGGAGAGAATTGCACCCTGAGGCACTCCACACACCAAGGAGTGGCGTGATGACAATTCCCCCCCAAGCGCCACCCTCTGTCCCCGACCAGAGAGAAACGAGCGCAGCCATTGAAGGACTGTGCCCTGGATCCCCACGTCGGCAATGCGGTGGTCCAGGAGTTCGTGATCGACCATGTCAAAGGCTGCTGACAGATCTAGAAGAATCAGCAGCCCCGACCCGCCTCGATCCAGCTGCCTGCGGAGATCATCTGTTAGGGCGACCAGAGCCTTTATTCATTCCAAGTTACTCTGGTCTTCAACTTAATGTCTTTAGGCCAATTAATCAGTTGATGGTCAATTTTAAAGGTAAGGGAATTACCTTGCGGGGCAGAATTTGGTATATAATTAAATCTTACAATAATATCATGGTTTTCATACTGTATCTTCAAATGCTGGATTAGATTAATTTAATGATGTAATTTAGAGCCAGAGTATTTTGATATGCCTTGAAATGTATGTTATAGTTTAGAAGAAGGAAAGATCACAAAAACTTGGAAAACAAAGGATATTGAATTCCATCTGAAGAATATGGAATACATGTGAAGGGGAAACTGAATCCATATGTTTTACCATAGTCTCAGTAATTACACACACAAACATACACAATTTTAATTCCAGATCTGTTCACTCCCAGTCTCTGAAATTATTGTGCTCTGATATGTCTGCCTGTCTTCCTATCCATCTATCGATTCATCCATCCATCCATCTATTGCAGAGCATAATTTCAAAGATGGGGAATGAGGTTTAACAAGATATAAACAGCCAACTGTAGCCAAAACAATAGCTCCCTCAGAAGAAGGCGTCAGAGCCAAGAATAACAAAAGTCCAAACATTCGATCAATACTTACTAGGGTCATATTTGTCATGCTTATTGGGAAAACAAGACGGACACAATCAAACTCTGATTTTCATTGGTAAAATATTAGACTTACTTCCCCCGAATGCCAAAGACAGGCAGGTGTCAGAAGGGAAGAAAGAGGAGGCAAGGGGAGCAGGAGGATGATCCAAGGGAAGGGGGCAGTGATTTGTGGGGTTCTGTGCCACCCATGAGGCAGCGGAAGAGGAACAGGTCAGGTCATCAGAGACAGGAGAAGAGGAGGCAGAGGAAGAGTTTTAGGAAGGCTCAGAGAGGGAAGAGACAGTCCCAGAGAAAGTTGGGCCTTTAGAATCTCCTGCATCGCCTTCGCCACTATCTCCATGGATGGATGAAAAATGGGTAACCAACTTTCCTTTATTTGTGATTGTTCAAATCATTATCTCTACTTGTATCTATTAACTTCAAGGTCCATGTGTGTGTGGGGATAAGCCTGGTTTTGTGATGTAATGAACAGGTAGGTGGATACACCTGCAATTCAGAGGAACATAACCTTCTTAATGCCAACCACAAGTGGAAACAAAACGACTTCTGCTTCAAGAGATATTAGCCTTTAATTGTGAAAAGTCTCTCATTCCAAAGACGTATCTCTAGGGTTACAAAATCTAAAACAGCATAGCAGAAAATATAATTCGTAGGTCACGACTCCCATCGATCTACCACACTATTCCAGCCTCCTGGCATTGCCTCAGATGGAAAGGCAATAGAGCAAGGACAGAAAAATCTGTGCCCACTTCTCCCTGAACTCCGACTGCCATCAGCTCCAGTCAACATGGCCATTGGTTAGTCAGGGATGACGGAAGTTGTAACACAATGGCATTTGTTAAGCTACAGATCCCCTCATCCCTGCAAGAGAGGAATGTTTTAATCAGAACTAATTAATGCCAAAGTATTTTTCCCCCACAAAATACTTACAAATGAAGAAAGCTATAAATGGATGTTCTGTAGAACCAGAGGGTGGAATTAGGTGTAGCCCAAAGTAGGGTATATGTGTGGGAAATGAGGTCTGCTTGAGCAATATTATTAATATTTATTTTCATTATTTATTAAATTTGTATACCGCCCTGTCCTTGCAGGTCTCAGGGCTGTTACAACATAAAATCACAAAATAAAAACATAAAATACATAATAAAAACAAAAAAAACCAATAATCTCTTTCCCCATAGGGCTTTCCCTCCCTCTCTTCTCATTGTGTACCCCATCAACCTGCGCTGGAAATTCCCCCAAAGCTCCAGAGCAGATTTAGGGGTTGTGGCAGCACTTAAAGTAGAGGGAGATAATCTTGTTCCATGAATACATAAACTCATTCGAACCCTGCTCAGAGCCAACCTAAGTTAATCCCCTGGATAGAAAATATCAAACTTCTCCAAAATATTTAATCTATGGAAAAGACTCTGGCCTGATTCAGACATAACACCTCTCTATCTCTCTACCTAGGTTTTAAGTTGCAAGCATCTCCTGTTAACCCCGGATAAAATTAACCTGGGTAATTCTGAATGTAGTAATTAAATTACAGTCTCAAACTGAACAGGATGTTGTCATGAATGCACCAGGCTCAGCACATTAGCCGCAGTTGCACACAACACCAAAACCTGATGAAAATGTTTTGCAACAGTCATATGTGATGCTGAATGAGGATAAAGGAGAAGATGCAAGAGGGCAGAGGCAGTCCATGCAGGATCCTGAAATACACTGTCTATCCCTTAACCATGGCTCATTGTACATCCAAACTCTGGAAGAAATTTAGTGCTGCTGATCAAACGTCACAAAATGGCTTTTGATCCAGTAGAGGGGCCTGCTAATGGAAGAGGAAGGGAGGCAATATCCTTTCCCCCCCCTTTCCCCTGCAGCCCCCCTGCACCACCTTTCATGCTGTACTGGAGGGTCTCCCAAATCTCTGGAACAGATTTTCAGAGGACTGCAACAGTCAAAGGGAACTCCTTCCCCTCCTTTTACATTAGTGGATGCCTCCAATCGATCAAAAGTTCATCAGGACAGGCAGTGTGTGGGGAAGCAATATTAGATTTCATGCAGTAAATCTCCATAAAGGTAAAGGGACCCCTGACCATTAGGTCCAGTCACGGAAACTCTGGGGTTGCGGCGCTCATCTCGCTTTACTGGCCAAGGGAGCCGGCGTACAGCTTCCGGGTCATGTGGCCAGCATGACTAAGCTGCTTCTGGCAAACCAGAGCGGCACACGGAAATGCTGTTTACCTTCCCGCAGGAGTAGTACCTATTTACCTACTTGCACTTTGATTTGCTTTCGAACTGCTAGGTTGGCAGGAGCTGGGACCAAGCAACAGGAGCTCACCCTGTCACGGGGATTCGAACCGCCAACCTTCTGATCAGCAAGCCCTAGGCTCTGTGGTTTAGACCACAGTGCCACCTGCATCCGTATATGTATATATATTCTTGACATTTACAAACAACCTACATTGTTGGTGATATAATAAAGCTACTGGGCTACTGAGCCTCTTTCTCTTGATCAGTTGGCTTAGAAAGCCTATTCTAAAAGGCACTGATAAATCAGACTCCCAAAGCAATTTTACTGCATGTAGAAGCACAATGTCCTAATAAAATATCAACATAGTTTAGGGGTAGATCTTGGTTTGTATGAAGGTGCAGCTACTTCATTAACAAAACATCAGCAGGTCATACAATATACAACTGCTTATTAAAATCCATACAACAGCCAGCCTACAACTGTGCAGACTGAAAGAGGCTCTCGTTGCTGTGACAGAAGGCTGGCATGATGTTAATTAAGTGGATGTAATTAACTTGCATTTTTAATATATATAAAAAAGTAAGTAGCAGCAGCGGCTGGAGAGTTTTAGCAGCATGGGTAGGTAAGTTTAACCCTTTCCCCCTTTTGTGAAGTTGATGAAAATAGCTCTCTCCACCCCCTGCCCCCCCCAAAAGCTGCTATTTGCACATGGAGGGAAGTTTTCCTTCCAATGCAAAAGGAAGCATCAGGAATTGGGGCAATTATCACTGGGATCATAGCAGAGGAGAAAAGACTACAATACCCATCACCTTCAACATCCATGCTGTTCTGCATGTTCTCACCCAGCGTCTTTACAGGTTTTTTATAAAAAATTAAAAATGGCAGAGCAATTGCATTCACGCAATTAACTTCACACCTAGCCTGGCCCTTACTGATAGGATTTCAGAGAGCCAAACTTCCGGGAGGCCTGGGTGAAGGAGATGAAAGTGAAGTTCTCGCAGTGGTCAAGCTTGACCTTTTTGGCCAGCTTTGGGATGACCCCCCTCAGTGACCGCAAGCCCATCCTCTGCTCCTCATACCAGACGCTGCCCATGCCAATAGTCTCCTTCCGAGCAGTCAGGTAGAAAGGGGACTTGCCTTCCATTTGCGAAGGAGGCCGGTGGGTGTACATGTACTTGTAAAGGAGGCAGTAAGGACAAACCTTGTGCCCTTTGGAGTGGTCGTGGTATATCTGGCCGTAGCACACTCTGTTTGAGCCCAGCCTTTTCTCCCGTTTCACATTGTCTGTCCTGGCAAAAAAGGGCCGGTTCTGTGAATCTTTCAGCAGCTCAATGTCCCCGTACATTAAATCAGCATGTTCCTGAAGTGTCCTCATGTTGAGGTACTGGCTGTTGTATTTTACCACAGTGGACAGCAAGGCTACTGGGCTCCCGTCTCCCAAGCACCCAATCCTCCACATCTCTTCTTCATCTGAAAGGGAAAAATAGATGATGTTGCGAGAGCGGGCACCAGACATCCCAGCCTTGCTGAGCACCCTCAGCTTCTCCTTGAGCTTCTTGGTGGAAGAACCAAAGCTTCCGCTTGTGATGGAGAAACCAATCCCAGCATTCTTCAGGATCCGGTCTAACCCTCGGCGGATAGCATGAAGAGAGGTGGCCAGGAAATCAGAGCCGTCAGTTTTCTTCACGGTGACATAGAAATCTTCAAGGAGCTCGTTCAGCTTCACCGCTGGGATCTGGCTTGCAAGGAATGGGAGCGTTTGCATTAACTCTCACAGAACCATTTCCCCTGCCCACCTTCACCACCTTTTTTTTTGTTTCTTTCTTTGTTTAACAAGAGCTGGGTCTGAAAAATTGAACTGAGCTAATGTATTAGCATTCAGACAGTGGTGTAGCATGGGTTGCCAGTGCCCGGGGCAAAGCAAATATCCTTGGCACTGCTCGCCGATAGGCTGGAATGAAGGGGCAATAGTTTAGTGACCTATCCAAGTGGCAGCCGCAGAGCTCTGCAAGTGTCAAGCACAGCAGAAAGCAGGACGGGGGATTAGTTTGGAGCAGGTATCTTTCTAAAGCCTTGGCAGAGGACAATCTAGCAACCAACTGCTCCTCTGTCTACCCATGCAGACATGGGAGATTTTCTGTGTGATGGAGAGGGTGCACAACTATTATTGTTATTATTACTACTCCTTTTTTCCTTTTTCATTTGAAATTTTGTGCCCCTAAGAATTTTGCACCCAGGGCAACTGCCCTTGTGACTCCGCTTATGCTACACTACTGCACTCAGAGCCAAACCAATCTTTTGCAGAGAATGGACCTTGCAGATCCAAGGACTACTTGTGGTGGCAGCAGTCTGGATCTGCTGCCCGAGGCAATGGCTTCATCCTGCCTTATGGGTGGGCCAGCCATGCTACATTGTCTGGCAGAGGCTCTCCATGAGTCCTTTCCCCCAGTCTTGCCAGGAGATGCTGGGGATTGAACTAGGACCCTTCTACCACTTACTTACTTCATGGTTCCAAGGACCATGGCAAATTCCTTATTCACAGAGCTGGCTCAAGACATTTTGCTGCCTAAGGAGGAGCAGAAAGAGCACTCCCCACATCTCATCAAGGTGCATAGTACCCAAGGCCAGCCAAGTTATTTTACAAGGCAGGAAATTCCAGAATTGCCTCTCCCACTTCCCCAGCAGTAAAAACATAATAATGATATGTTAGATAACTATCCGCTTGCTGTCTTTTCGTGGCACCCCAAATTCATAGCTGGAGGTGGCTCCATCTAATGGAAAGGATATCTAAAGATAGTTTCTCTGTGCAGGAGGGACTTTGTCCCAGATTTTATCTTGCAAACTGCCCTGAGATCTTTTGATGAAGGGTGATATATACCGTATTTTTCGCTCTATAAGACTCACCAGACCACAAGACGCACCTAGTTTTTGGAGGAGGAAAACAAGAAAAAAATATTCTGAATCTCAGAAGCCAGAACAGCAAGAGGGATCGCTGCGCAGTGAAAGTGGCAATCCCTCTTGCTCTTCTGGCTTCTGGGATAGCTGCGCAGCTTGCATTTGCTCCATAAGATGCACACACATTTCCCCTTACTTTTTAGGAGGGAAAAAGTGAGTCTTATAGAGCAAAAAATACAGTAAATCAGCATCATCAGCATCATCATCGGGCTGATCCTGCTTATTCCCTAACTCATGTCTAACAATCATCAAATTACCATGCTGTAGCAGAATACAACGCTACCTGAACCAAGGAAAGGAAGTTGGATGGAACTGAAATGCCCCAGTCAGAATTGCCTTAGGGTGACTCATTCCCAGTCTCTGACCAGTCACCAAATCTGGGGGCAGGAAGGAATTTTCACCCAGATCAGACTACTGCCGACCTTCCATACAGCCCCTTCCCTGCACTACCTATGGCACATGGCTTCCAGATATGTATCATCTTTAACTGTTTGTTCTGCAAATGCATTGCAGCAGCAGCATCTCAGTTTGTGGCGCACTGAGGGCCAAACTTGCCCCAAGGTTCAATGCACCTATGCATTTAACATGCTTGTTTGTAAAGGGCAAAGGGCGGGTGACTGTCCAGAATAGGAAATTTAACCCCCTCCCCTTCCCCAACCCCTGGGGTAAATAACTCTTCTAAAGCTAGAATTTGCTTTGAGGGAAATTATCTGTTTACATCTACAGCGCAAATGCGAGCGTCCATGAGGATTTGTCCTCAGTGGCTCAGCAGGGGAAGAAAGGGTTAAACTCTCCCTCCATGCCTGCTATGATATTACCAACCTCTCCCCAGCTGATGCTATTGGCATTTCTGTTTTTTAAAGAAGCTCTGCACATTGACAGGAAAAAAAACATATATTGAACAATGTGTCTAATTTGGCCCTGAGATCTATAGCCTGGATTTTTCCAGCTATTAAATAAACAGCTGTCCAGCTCTTCCATTTTCCCTGTTGCACCTGAGTAGCAGAAACTTCCCATCCTGCCTTGCCACTCAGATCTACTTACAGCCTCTATAAAGCTCATAATTAAAAGGAAAGCTTTAAGCTGGTTATAATGAGATGCTGGCATAAACAGGAGGAAGGCATGAATAACATTGCCTTTGATGCTGAAAGCCATGAAAGTTGCAAGGAGCCCTTTTCTTTGTGTTGTCTCATCACAAGATTAATTTCGGCTATCTTATTTCACATCTGTACCTCAGGCTTTATTAAGCTACACGGAGACTTCTCGGCCTGTAACCAGAAATTTTGCAAAAAACGTGGGGTGGTGGCTAATGATAGATCAGGAGCGAGGAGAATCAATGCCGTGCAGCCCTGAACACAGGTAGCCTAATATATTAAAGTGATTTACTATCAATGGAATAAGCCATACATTTATCAGCAGGAGCAGATTGACATATTACTTAGTAATTGGGTAGAAATGGGACCTGCATGTTTCCTCCAGAACCTCTATCAGTAAAACTGGCAGAGACTTCATGGTGTTGACCCCACACACTGAACGTTCTCCGAATACTAGCAGAATGGTGTTTTCTCAGTGGTTCTTGGGCCTACTTTTAGCCAGGCCTTGGTGCCACAGCCTGCCCTCTGCCTCCTCACTTGCCTGTCATCCCCCCTAGCTATGCCATCGCCAAGGGGTGCCAACTCCTGGGGGCCAAGTCCATTTTGGGGATTGGTTCTGCCCCACAATGTCCCAAAAGCGTGGAGGTGAAGCACAGAGCCTAGCACGGCACAGCTCCAGTGATCATCTACTTCTTCTGCTGCTGCTCCTGCGGACAGGAAGGTGGGTTGAAGCAGCTTCCTGCCAGTGACAGCATCGGGAAGAGGACAAGGAGGGGCCGCCAGCCATTGAAGCTGTATGGCCACTGCATTCAGCTTCTCCCTCCGGCTCCTCCTGTCATCACGTGTACATCACATCAGAACGCTGCACATATCTGACATCACACGTGCAATGTTGGCCCCTCCAATCACCCTCACAAGCTGGCACCTCTGGCCATCGCCTATTGGTTAGACAGCTGCCAGCACCACCAACTCCTTGCATGCTGAGTAAAGGTTCCTGGGAGATTCTCACTCAGTTCAGAAACTACCTGTGTCAGATAGTAGGATATTCCACAGCTTAAGCACCACCGCTGAGATAGGAAGGGCTGCCATCTTTCAAAAAGTGAAAATCCAATAAATTCTGGACGTATGGCAATCCTAGCAGCCTCACATTCCCACTGCTGTACTTCAGAAGCTAGAACAACAAACAACTGGGCTTCAAATGCCAAAAAGAAACAAACACAGGGAAGTTCATACAGAAGGAGGTTGTCCTTGAGATATCCTGGTCTCAGGCCATATGGGCAGTAAACATTGAGAACAGGTCTTTAAATTGGGCCTGGGAACAAAGTGGAAGCCTACAGAACCCTTCCTCAGCTGGTGCCCTCCAGCTGTTTTAGACTACAACTCCCATAAGACCTTAGCATTGGTCATGCTGGCTGAGGCTGATGGGAGTTGTAGTCCAAAATACCTGGCCGGCACCAGATTGGGGCAGGTTTCACCAGGTGAATAAGGCTTCTGCCTTGCAGATCTAATCTAGTTACAGTACACCATCAGAACCAAGGCCACTCACCTTTGTAATGTCCATGTAATCTTTCAGGCCTTTTGTCACACACCAGTATCGCCACACATTCAGAGCATACAGAGTTGCTTTTGTTGTATTTGGGCTCACCGCACTGATGCAAAAGTACTTCAAGTCATCATCAAAATTGAAGATGGGGAATTTATTGAGCTTTGTTGAATAGGCTGAAAAACAAAGAGGAAGGGAAATGCAAAGTAAATTTGTCTTGCTTCTGTAATAATATGTCTGCTGAGAGCTGTTGTGCCAAGAACGTAAGGCATATTAAGAAAATGAAGATGCAATCCAGCTCCTACTGAAGTCTTTAAAACAAAATAAAAACAACTCCTATTGCTTTTAAAGGGGCAGGATTGCAGCCCCATGAGCCAACACATGGAAATCTCACTTCAGCCATTAAACACACATTTATTATTGAAGCTTTCGGCTCAGGGAAGTATTTTCAGCACAGCTCATATTGAGATTGTCTCAGTGGTCTCGGTGATGAAAAATATTAAGCACTATAAATTTTGTAGGTGAAAAAATACGCATGACCTTTTTGCATTGAGAAAAGATCTAAGGAAGACCCTTCCTTACTGCTGCCAGGAGGGGGAGAACTCTATTAAGATAAGGAATGTGTAGGCTATTTATGCTCAGCATTATAACCAATTTTGTTTCTGCATCCCTATCTATAGTTTTTTCACATTCTGCTAGAAAATCTATATGGTAATGTAATGCACTCAGAGATCATGCACTTCAAATGCTCTGGCACGGGAAGTGACTGGCCAAGCTGCCCTGAAGTCACAGAGGAGAACCATGGGCTCAGTGGCATAGCGTGGGGGGTGCAGGGGGGGCCGGCCGCACTGAGCGCAACATCTGGGGGTTAGGGTTAGGGGGCGCAAATCCACGGGTTAGGGGGCGCAAATCCACGGGTTAGGGGGCGCAAATTACTTGCCTTGCCCCGGGTGCTGACAACCCACGCTACGCCACTGCATGGGCTTCTGGCTCTCCCTGGCAGAGCTGCTCAGATCTGGAAAAAGAAAACTTGAGTTGGGGCGTGTGTGTGCACACTCCAGATGACCTGTTTACTGAGCATTCATCTTGATTTGCTTGCACATGCAGAGCTTAGACTATGTCCAGTCATATTAATTCTGATATTTGTGTTGCAATTATGAAACGATGAGCATTCCTCCTAATTTGTTCGCAATGCATTTATTTGTCTTCTTGCTAATCATTTGCCTGCCCCATCGCTTTCCAAACTGCAAAAAAAGTCTGGTGCATTTTGTTGTTGCTTGCTTGCTTGAGCAGCAGAGCACTTTAATTCACTTAAATTGCACAAACCAAAATTTCAGACCCTCCAAGTGTCCCTATTTTCCAGGGATAGTACAGGATTTGCAGAAGCCATCCTGATTTCTTATTTGATCCTGGAACGTCCTGCTTTCCCTTAGGATGTCCCTACTTTCATTGGATGAATGTTGGAGTAACTATATAACCTTTAGAAGACATCTGAAGTTTTTTTTTTAATGTTTCATGTTTTATTGTGTTTTTATATGTGTTGGAAGCCACCCAGAGTGACTGGGGCAACCAAGATTGGGGGAGCTGGGCCCCCCGATTCAAAATGTGGCTCCGGTGCTTCAGCTCTAACTTGTGGTAAGTTAGACAGAGTTGCAAATAAGAGGATAGGGACCCCTCTTCCCCCCCTCCCCATAATTTGAGTACTGGCATACATACAGTCTTCTGTTTTCACATTCAGCTGAGTGGACAATTAAGCATACTTAAGACCAGTGCTATTTTTTTCTTTAAAAAATGTTTAGGGGTACTCTCATTTTCTTACTCATATTGAAATACTGCCTCTCAATGAGGCCAAACTTAGATTCACAAAAAGTTTAGGGGTGTGCGTATCCTTGCGTCCCCCCAGAAAAAAAGCACTGCCTAAGACTCACTACCACAGATCCTTGGACACTGGACTGCAGCTACCATGAGAAAGCCAGAATAGCAAATGTGCAGTGATGTTGCAATGTGTATATATGCTGAAAGATAACTCATGAATTGGGAAAGGGCTCTTAATAACTCTTTTGAAAGAGCAGTATCTTTTTATCGCTGCACTGCAATTTTATTGCATACGCTATACTTTCAAATACAGTGGTACCTCGGGTACTTAATTCATTCTTAATTAAGTACTTAATTCGTTCTGGAGGTCTTTTCTCAACCTGAAACTGTTCTTAACCTGAAGCACCACTTTAGCTAATGGGGCCTCCTCCTGCTGCTGCACCGCTGGAGCACGATTTCTGTTCTCATCCTGAAGCAAAGTACTTAACCCGAGGTACTATTTCTGGGTTAGCGGAGTCTGTAACCTGAAGTGTGTGTAACCTGAAGCGTATGTAACTCAAGGTACCACTGTATGCTTTATACTGATGTGAGTTAGTGGGGGCCCAGGGCACCATAATCTCCCGACCCAACAAGTGTCAGAATTTAATTAAGGCTTGGGGTGCTAAATTGTGTGCCTGACACTTCTAATCCCTGGGTCTACAAGAGTCACAAGCTAATTAAGCCAGGCTAGTCTCCTGTGTTGTGGCAAATAGCTTCGTTACATATCCAGAGCATTTCTGCGTCATTTTCCTTATTGCGAAAAATTTGATTCTTTGGGGAAACAGATTCGTTCCACAAGTGCTACCAATCGATTGTAAACACACAAACTTAGAATCGTAGAATTGTAGAGTTGAAAGGGGCCACAAGAATCATCTATTCCATGGATAGGCAAACTAAGGCCCAGGGGCTGGATCCGGCCCAATTGCCTTCTGAATCCGGCCTGCGGACGGTCCGGGAATCAGCGTGTTTTTACATGAGTAGAATGTGTTCTTTTATTTAAAATGCATCTCTGGGTTATTTGTGGGGCCTGCCTGGTGTTTTTACATGAGTAGAGTATGTGCTTTTATTTAAAATGCATCTCTGGGTTATTTGTGGGGCATAGGAATTCATTCATATTTCCCTCCAAAATATAGTCTGGCCCCCCACAAGGTCTGAGGGACAGTGGACCAGCCCCCTGCTGAAAAAGTTTGCTGACCCCTGTTCTAGTCCAACCTCCTGCAACAAAAGTATCTTAACACGTGGCCCCCCCCCATCCAATTCTAAACCATATCAAACCCTGTTTAGTTTTGAATAAGTGCTAGCAGTTTTATTCCTGGTATGTGATTGAATCCCACCCAAAAATAGCTACAGTTTGGAGGTGCCCTTAAAGTCTTCCTCTGTTTACCAGTCCCAGTAATAAATAAATAAATAAAACTGCATCACAGCAAGCGTAAGAATTTATCACAGGTTAAAACGCTTTCCCCCCGAGTAGCTAAAGCACTGGCAGTGATTTGCATGGGGTCCAGATCTACAGTGGTTCATGGTACATGAAAAAAAGAGAAAGAGCGCTGTACTCAACAACAGGAACATACCGTAACTCAATTAAGAGCATAATAGAATTAGTGGTTGTTCATAAGGTTATATCAGGCCAAATACAGAAACTGACTTAATTAAAAAAATGAAATTCTGATCTGATTTCATGTGAAAATGCTGTAGAAACTTGCATTTGTTTTCTGTTTTCAAAGTATTCCTCCCAGTGTGCTGCAAAGCAGCTCCTAATAATGTTACTATCTGTAATTATAATATTAATATGCGCAATAATAATACAAACAGGGGAGAAAGAGACGGGGTGAGAAAACCATTAGTTCTTCTTTATTAAAACCCCACACGCCTTTCCAGGGAAAGCAGCCAAGTTTCATTTGTTCTTGGCAAGAATTATAAAGCAAAACAAGGGTTCCTTTCCAACTGCAGTGAGAATTTTGCTCTGGTCTGCATCACGAGAGTCACTCCCTTGATCATATCTGAAGAGGCAGCGTGCCAGAGCTTGAGCTACTTTGAGGTGAGTTAAAATGAAGTCATTTGAAGACAGGGAGGCTCTGAAACTTCCATAACAGCAGGAGAGGAAGTGGGTTAGTTTTAAAGACTGGAGTGTCATCATAGTTTATGGCTGATGTGTGTACCATCTCTATACCACTTAAGAACACTGAGTACACTTTCAGTGGCTGCTCTGTACTCAGATTATCAGATTTTTATTCCACCTTTCCCATAAAGAGCTTAGAGTAGCACATAAGGCCTCTATGTCTTTTACCTTCAGAAAAAAAACAGTCCTTGTGAGCCTGAGAGAAAATCATGGGGTCGCTATTACCCAATAGGTTTTGCAGATGATGGGGGACTTGAACTTAGTTCTCCCTGGGGTCGGTCTAACACTAACCACAACACCACACTGGTTTTCACGTGAGGCATTTCATGCTCTTACAGCAAGGGTGGAGAATCCATGGCTCTCCAGATGTTCTTGGACTCCAATTCCTATCAGTCCAATCCAAAGGTCAGGGATGATGGGAGATGTAGTGCAGCAATATCTGGAGTTTGCATTTCTTAGTGCAGAAAGTTCTGATCTGATGTGTAGAGGTCACATGGCAGTGCCCATCACATAGCTGTTTCATCACATACTAATGAACTTTGCAGAAATTCCACCCTGCCCATATCACCAACATGCTAATCTGGTTGTGTGAGTGGCTTTTCTTTTTGAAAACAAAAACAAAACATTCGTTTTGATGTGTTTAGGTTTAGGATCATGGTGCTGAGAGCTTCTTTCTGAAAGCAATCCACTGAGATGGTCAATTAATTCTGTTTACAGATAGGTAGCCGTGTTGGTCTGCCATAGTCAAAATAAATAAAAAATAAAAAAATTCCTTCCAGTAGCACCTTAAAGACCAACTAAGTTAGTTCTTGGTATGAGCTTTCGTGTGCATGCACACTTCTTCAGATACACTGAAACTAGGTAGCCGTGTTGGTCTGCCATAGTCAAAATAAAAAAAATCCTTCCAGTTTCAGTGTATCTGAAGAAGTGTGCATGCACACGAAAGCTCATACCAAGAACTAACTTAGTTGGTCTTTAAGGTGCTACTGGAAGGAATTTCTTAAAATTAATTCTGTGTTAGCTACACATGCCATTAGCCGCAGTATTCTATCTGTGCCTAGGTAGGGTGGCATGCTAACTTAATGAACTGTTTTCTGCAAAGCCTGCTGCTTTCTTTAATCACAGGGAAAGAATTTGCCCGTGGTTTTGAAGCAGGCTGTAGACACAACACAGGCAAAGGGAAAGACTCCTGTTGGAGCCTCTATATGATTTGTCTTTTTGCCTGTCTGCCTTGCCTTAGGCCTGCAGACTTGGATCTGTGATGTTATTGCATTTGCAGCCCTTCTTTCTTCCAGAGAACTCAAGAGTGGTGTTTTGTCCTCCCAGCCCAAAACATAGGCTGAGAGAGATGGACTATCCCTGGTTATCCAGTAAGGGTCATAGATGACCATGGATTTGAACCTGGGTTTTCCACATGCAAAACTAGGCCTGTACAACCTGTAAACCTATTGTCACAATGGCCTGGGAGTCTGGGTAGCCAAAGGTCCTTAGCAGCTTTCTATTGTGCTTCTGCTGCGCTTTAAAGTTAGGAAGCCATTAGCCTCGGAGGAGAGTTGTTGCTGTTACTGATTTGATGGCATCCTTGTCCCTACGCTGTTTAGCCTCAGGACTAGGGAAGGAAGTCAGGAATAGCTGGTGTTAGCTGGCCTTTACCTCCAGTGGGACACTTAGCAGACTTAAGCAGGCAACATGACAGAGGCGTATACTGTTACGCACTGTGTGGAGAAAGTGGAGAGGGTGTTTCTCTCCCTCTCTCATAATAATAATAATAATAATAACTCGAGGACCAACTGAGGGGTGAGAGAGTTTCTGCTGATCATAAGACAATGCTTTTTCCACCTGCCTTGCCCCACCCTCAAGCCTTGGGAGTCTATGCAAGCCCAAATTATAGGGAAGAAGAGTGCAATACAAATTAGATAAAGAGCAGAGCCTTATGAGCATTACTGGCACACCAGAGCATTATTCTACTCACACATATTTTAAAATGATAAAATGCCACTCAACAGTTGTCAACACTGTACATCCAATGAAATTAACCTTTCGAAAAGTCATTTATGAAACTTTTTAATACAATCATGGGCAGTAAACAATGACATTAAATGTTTTCCCCCACTAAAACACCAGAATTGGCCATTGTAAAATACAAGCTCTCACTTTTAAAAAAAATCAAATTAAAACACAACTACATTTTTCTTTTGAGAATCATATAATTGCCTGCATAAATGAGTAATCTACTTTTTTAAAAAAACAAAACAAAACCTTTCCTGTGTATAGAGCTCTTCCCTGTTTTCCTACTAAATTGCACACAATTTGCATCAGGATTTTAAGGGGTCACGGATATTTCTCAACCAATACAAGTTGAGGGAAGGGAGCTCGTTTGAATCCCCAGAGTGCCCCAAATTTCCTTCACCATGCAGATGTCTCTGTTTGCTATCAGATTTAACAGCAGGTGCCTTTTCTTTTGCAACAAATTTAGCATTTAGAGAGCTGAGCGTCACATGGAACACTGTGGATTGGGAGCACAAAACATCACATTTGAAGTAGCTATACGTGTCTTTTTTTTCACCATACGCATTGGGTGCACGCTGGAGCACTGGAGCGCTGGAGCTGAATTGCCACTTCCGACCTTCAACGTGCCATGGTGAATCTTCAAAATGTGGCAAATGATGGCATTCACATATGAATTTGACAGCCCCAGATAAATGTTGGCATTGTTTGAAACCAGCTGTTCCCTAGCTGCAACACACAGAACTAACCACAACACTGATCAGGGTTGAGTCTCCATGCCACATCCAATTCTACTCTGCTGTCTAGGTGGCCACTGAGAGTCATGTGGAATCTCAGAAGTTGCTTTGTGGTCTTGATACATTGCATTATGGCTGGGGTTGAATAGTTCATTGTAGCAGTCAGATTTCAGTAGCATCCCTATGGTAAGCTGTAACATGCATTTCAGGTCTCAGGGCATACATATACCCAGCAAGAGGGCTCCAGCATCCTCTCAGAGCCTTGACACCTTCTTCCCAAAGCCCGGAAAGTTTCTGCCTGGCTTAGGGAGGGAAGCATGATGCTCATGCTCATGACATCAAGATGTTGGAATGTGTCTCCTCCCCACCCTGCAATCTGGTGTCTCTGGCCCCAACTGTTCTTCTAAAGAAAAATTCACTGCAGACCACTGATGTTTTAAGGTTTATCTTAGGCTCTTTCCACCTTCCAGATTGCAAAAGGAGGTGAAAATAAACCCAGGAACAACTGGAAGCAAATTCACTTTTGCAGATTTGTGACCTGCTGAACTGAATGCCAGTCAGCTTCAGAATTTCTCTAGCACATAGGAAGCTACCTTAGACAAAAGTCAAACTGTTTGGCCACCTGGCTCATTCTTACCGTATTTTTCACTCTATAGGACGCACTTTCCCCCCTCCAAAAATTAAGGGGAAATATGTGTGCGTCCTATGGCGTGAATGCAGGCTCCTTGGCTTCAGCAATAGCAATGTGAAACCTCCAAAGCGCAGAGGGAGAGCTCTCCTCGCGCTCCGGAGGCTTCACGTTGCTTTCGCTGAAGCCCCCGGAGCACAGCGGGAACTCCTGCTGTGCTCTGGGGGCTTCAGGCAGCTATCTGCAAGTCTTCAGAGTGCAGCAGGAGTTCCCGCTGCACTCCGAAGGCTTGCAGATAGCTGCCTGAAGCCTGGAGAGTGAGAGGGGTAGATGCACACCGATCCCTCTTGCTCTCCAGGCTTCGCTTCACTGGAGAGGCACTGCACAGTTTTCCCTCTCTGTGCAGCGCCCCTTCAGTGAAGCAGGAGGAGAAATGGAAGGGGCTCCATTTCTCCTGCCGCTTTGCTGAAGGGGTCTGAGCAGGGGGGGGTATTTTTTTCCCTGTTCTCCCCCTCCTATGGTCCGGTGCGTCCTATAGAGCGAAAAATACAGTATATAAAGGAAGGGCCATAGCTCAGAGGTAGAGCATCTGCTTTGCATTGAAAAGGTCCCAGGTTCAATCCTTGGCAACTGCAAGCAGGGACAGGAGACACCCTGGCCTTAAACCCTGGCAAGCTGCTGCCAGTCAGTGTAGACAATACTGAGCTAGAAGGAACCACTGGTCTGACTCCGTACTGGGCTGATTGCCTTGCTCTGTGGGCTGCTCTACAGAACCAGGACAAGTTGTGCAGCTCCCTGCCCAAATCAATCATCAGATAAGACAGAGTAAAGTCAAAGAAACAATTCATTATTTCAGAACTGAAATATCTATTTTAAAAGTCTTCCCTAACCTGGTGCGGGACGCGGGTGGCACTGTGGGTTAAACCACAGAGCCTAGAGCTTGCCGATCAGAAGGTCAGCGGTTCAAATCCCCGCAACAGGGTGAGCTCCCGTTGCTCAGTCCCTGCTCCTGCCAACCTAGCAGTTTGAAAGCACGTCAAAGTGCAAGTAGATAAGTAGGTACTGCTCCGGTGGGAAGGTAAACGGCATTTCCGTGCGCTGCTCTGGTTGGCCAGAAGCGGCTTAGTCATGCTGGCCACATGAACTGGAAGCTGTACGCCGGCTCCCTCGGCCAGTAAAGCGAGATGAGCGCCGCAACCCCAGAGTCAGTGACGACTGGACCTAATGGTCAGGGGTCTCTTTCCCCTTTTTCAACCTGGTGCACCCCAGTCATTGGAGTCCCAAGTTCTGTCAACCCCAGCTTGCATTGCCAATTATCTGGGGTAGCAGGGAGCTGTAATCTAGGACACTCGGGGGGCACTTCCCTTCTTCTCAAGGTTCAAGTCCTCTTGAGATCCCTTTTATTTTATTTGAAGGGATAGACCAGTGGGCTTACACCACCAAGTCACCATGCAAGTATGCAGGTCTTCAGGACAGGGTACAACAATTGCTGTTTCTGCATCTCACAGAAGGTGCCGTTGTGTTACTTCTGCAAGGTTTTTTTTGCACCACATTTTTTTGCGCTGGTGCAGCAATGTGCGTTGCGGTCTCTGCTGCACCATAGTTCAGTTTGCACAGTAATGTTGCACAAAACAGTTGAGCAGCACAGAACTGGCCATTCTGACGATCAGAGTCAACCACCTCGCCTCTTATAATCAGATTGCAATTAGCATGGACCACGGTGAGACAAAGTGGACCTTCTGTGCTTTGCTATCATTGCGTTGTCACAGATACGGTACATATTTCCATTAAAAAGGTGGGGGGGAGGAGAGAGAAGAAAATTATTGAATTAAAATAGGCTTGCACAATTTATCATATACTGGGTTGAATGCATCCCATCAGTCATGTATTGTGAGTTGCCACTTGTGTCTGATGGTAACTCCTCTACTAGCATGCCAAGGAAGCTGGAGGTGATAGTGCTCAAAGCCAAACATGCAGAGGATCTGATTGCCAGTCTACTTTTAATCTCTTTCCTTGGCAGCTGCTTTCCCCTAAGTATTAAAAGGGATAGGAGCAGGGGAAATTAGCCTCAAGAGAGAGAGAAGCAAATATGCTCCTTACATTCTGCATATTTGACTGCCATTTGACAGCGGAGAAGCCTTCAGAATTCTCAACAGGCAGAGCTGGTCTGCTCTCACGCAGCAAGTGCAATATGCCACCCATGCATTCGTTTTTAAAGTATTTGGGGTGGGTTTTATTGGGGGGGGTGCTTTTACCTATTTCTAAACTGTTTTCTGCTGTTTTTACTGCACATCACCTTGAGAAGCTTGTGACCAGGAGCTTTTGCACTTCATAAAACTCCCGTTTTAGCAAGTAACTCCTAGTGATTCCTGCATGAGCTGGATAAGCTTTTGGATGGAACAAAAAATAATAATAAGAGTCATGCATAGTGTGAAGGTGGTGTTTGGCACGACTATTTTCCCTGCCTTATGTGTGTGCTTAATGGCAAGCACCATACCAGGTCCATCTTGCCTGCACTATCTTTGTGGCTACACTTGGGCAGGAAAGGACACTGACAAACTAGAATGTGTCCAGAGAGGGCAACCAAAATGGTCAAAGGCCTGGAAATGATGCCTTATGAGGAACGGCAAAGGGAGCTGGGCATGTTTAGCCTGGAGAAGAGGAGGTTAAGGGGTGATATGATAGCCATGTTCAAATATATAAAAGGATGTCACATAGAGGAGGGAGAAAGGTTGTTTTCTGCTGCTCCAGAGAAGCGGACACGGAGCAATGGATCCAAACTACAAGAAAGAAGATTCCACCTAAACATTAGGAAGAACTTCCTGACAGTAAGAGCTGTTTGACAGTGGAATTTGCTGCCAAGGAGTGTGGTGGAGTCTCCTACTTTGGAGGTCTTTAAGCAGAGGCTTGACAACCATATGTCAGGAGTGCTCTGATGGTGTTTCCTGCTTGGCAGGGGGTTGGAATCGATGGCCCTTGTGGTCTCTTCCAACTCTATGATTCTATGATTCTAGGAAATCCTGTTGTTCGTTCTTGGGGCTGCCATGCTGATTCATTTCCATTTTGTGTATATCCCCGACTTCCTGCTGAAATCCCATAACATTTAATCCAACAAATGTTCTACTTTGGTTTCGTTCTGCTTTCGTTGTGCTATAGCCGCTTTAGGCAGCAATAACGTGATAGCATTCAGGAAGTGTTGCAGAACTAACTAAAGTAGAACAAATCCATCACTAGTGTGCTATTGTTGTGTCAAGAACATGTTCCAGCAGACACCTGCAATAAAACACTGGTCCGGAGGGTCCTTCATTGCATTCTTCTAGCCTTTGCAATTAGCTTTAAAAAAAATAAATCAGAACGAGGTCATCATGAAAATAATTAAGTAATTTGCAAGTCTTTCATCTGAAGGTATTGCTCTCCGAATTATAGCTTCACTATTAATTTGTTATACAAATGATCATTCTATTCCAGGAATAAAAGGTAAAGGGACCCCTGGACAGTTACGTCCAGTCAAAGGCAACTATGGGATTGTGGCGCTCATCTCACTTTCAGGCTGAGGGAGCTGGTGTTTGTCTGCAGACGGCTTTTTGGGTCATGTGGCCAGCATGACTAAACCACTTCTGGCACAACGGGACACCGTGACAGAAACCAGAGCACATGGAAACACCTTTACCTTCCCGCCACAGTGGTACTTATTTATCTACTTGCACTGGCATGCTTTCAAACTGCTAGGTTCGCAGGAGCGGGGATAGAGCAACAGGAGCCCACCCCGCTGCGGGGATTCGAACCGCTGACCTTCTGATAGGCAAGCCCAAGAGGCTCAGTGGTTTAGACCACAGCGCCACCTGCGTCCTTTACCTTACCTATTCCAGGAATATAGGAAATGGCCTTATACCAAAACAGACCATTAGCCCATCTAGGTTGGTAGTGTCTATACCAGGCATCCCCAGACTCGGTCCTCCAGCTGTTTTGGGACTACAACTCCCATCATCCCTAGCTAACAGGACCAGTGGACATGGATGATGGGGATTGTAGTCCCAAAACAGCTGAAGGGCCAAGTTTGGGGGTGTCTGGTCTACACCAAGGATGGGAAACCTATGTTCCTTTGGACTACAACTCCCATAATCCCTGACCATTGGACATGCTGCCTGGGGCTGATGGGAATTGGAATCCAACATCTGGAAGGCCACATGTTCCCCATCCCTAGACCACACTAACTGGCAATGGCCCTGCAGCACCTCAGACAAGGAGACTCTCCTAGACCTATCTGGAGCTGCCAGGGATTGAACTTGGTGCCTTCTGAATGCAAAGCAGATGCACTACTGTGTAGATGTGGCTCTCCCTCCGTGAAGCTTAATAAATAATCAGATAAAGAATTCCACAAAATCATGTAACTAACCGGGATCCAGAGTTCCTCAGTTAGCAATTTCCTGTTTCACCAGCCAAGAATCCTTTGCCATCAAGCACCTAACATTTTTTTTTCACTTTTATGTTATTTCATTTAGGGAAAAGACCTCAACTGCTTATCTGGTTTCCATTTGCAAAACTGAGAGCTTGTTAGTGACCAACTCGCTTGGTGAGATGACATTCTTTAAATGATGTTGTAGACACTGTGCAGGGTTACAGCACCTCCCATAAAATACACTGCAACACTGTGGGGGAAGGGTTTACGAAATTTTGTTAGGAACTATCTTGGTAAAGATAAAAGGTAGTCTTTCCCAGGGCCAAAGTTTCACTAAAACCTTAGACTGTGAATAGCTGAGAATTCTCCTTTATATCCTTAGCATCCCCTCTCACAGTTACAATAGATTTTTTGGGTTCCATGGGAAGAAGAAATGACTGCTAAACCAGTTAAAGTCTGTCATCTAGATGCACTCTGGGAAGCCACGGTTTCCTCAACTGTATAACGAGAATCATAGTGACCCATCTAGGACATTTTAAAAGTGCTATTTAAATGATTTATAATAACAATATAAAGTTGGGCCCAAAATAACACATTAACTATTTGTTTGCCCTGGTCACAGACTGGATGCCTTAGAACAGCATGACTTGAAAATTTGGCACGATTTATCAACCACAACATATTATATTTTCCTTCTACAGAAGGCACTAGTATGAGCTCCAGATTAAAAAATATGTAAATAAAAAATAAAAAAGATACAAGTTGTAATGTCACACATAAAACTGTTAACTTGCACAGCCCTCACAGTAAACTGTACCATTTCCCCCCATTTAACTACAATAAATGGTTATAGCAGCAATGGTTAACAATCATACAAAGATCACAAATGCATCGATAAAACATGCATATTTAACAGGAACATCACTGAATTACACAATGCATAGAATTTTATTATTTTTTGGCAAGACAGAGATTTATTTATTTTTTTAGAAGCAAATTACTCCTCCCCTCCCCCTCCAAAACAACCTTGCTGCTAAAAAAGTTGGCTTCACTTGGAACAGGGAATTGGTTAGAAGAAAACAAGGACAACCAACTTCCATATTCTCAGCAGTCGAGGGAAGAGGGGAAGTATATTTTGCTGCACAAACTAATCTCTTCACAAATGGGCTCTGTACTAAAGTTCTGTACTAAAGTTGATGACAACTACCAATAAGTGCTACAAGTTAAGGGGCAATGTGCTCAAGCAAAGCTGGAGCATTATAAACTCCCAAAGAGAGATGTAGCAATGTATGGAATGGCTCCTGTAACATGAAAACATTTTAACTCTTATGAGTGGAAATATGGGCATAGACTATATAATAGCCTTGGTTAAAATCTGGTGGCCAAATGAAAATGTAGGCAGGGATATTGCACCTTAAGTACCGTATTTTTTGCTCTATAAGACTCACTTTTTCCCTCCTAAAAAGTAAGGGGAAATGTGTGTGCATCTTATGGAGCGAATGCAGGCTGCGCAGCTATCCCAGAAGCCAAAACAGCAAGAGGGATTGCTGCTTTCACTGTGCAGCGATCCCTCTTGCTGTTCTGGCTTCTGAGATTCAGAATATTTTTTTTCTTGTTTTCCTCCTCCAAAAACTAGGTGCGTCTTGTGGTATGGTGCGTCTTATAGAGCGAAAAATTTGGTAGATCGTGATGCTGAAATCCCCTCTTCTACACAGCAATTAAAGGTGCAAAAGTCCTATCTGCTCTTTTATCTGCCCCATACATCAGGCACAGACAAAGAGCTTCCAGATCTGCTTTTAGGCCCCAGATGAATAATTGGTTATTCTTGAGTTAGAAAACATCAAATGCATAGGGGCCAACTCCTAGGGGCTGAGATCCCTTCTCCCTCCCCCCCATAAAATATTTGAGGGGCCTGTCCCCCCTCAAAGTTGATGAGCATTGCCATTCAAATGGTGTACATGTGCCATGTCTAATGATCAATTATGCATACCTGCCCCCCAATATTTTATTCAAGTTGCCCCCCATCATATGTTACTGTGTGAGATTTAATATACTATAAAAAAAATCGCTCAACAGAAAATTGTTCTGTAATGAAACAATGCAAATTTCCTAAATATGTGATGGGAGAATCAAATCACCAGGAGGAGTAAATGTGGCATATAGATCAAAAGTCCCCCGGCCCCCCACTACAGATTTCCTAGTGCGGAGTTGTATATAATGGAATATGGGGCCAGATCAGCTTTCCTCAATCTGATGCCCTCTGTACACACTGGTAGTGTGGCAATCCGTAAGAACCACATACAGTCATACCTCGGAAGTTGAACAGAATCCATTCCAGAAGTCCATTCGACTTCCAAAATGCTTGGAAACCAAGGTATGGCTTCCAATTGGCTGCAGGAAGCCAATCGGAACCCGTGTAACAAGCATTGGACATTTGGGTTCCAAAGAGCATTCGCAAACCGGAACACTCGCTTCCGGGTTTGCGGCGTTCGTGAGCCAAAGCGTTCAAGTCGCAAGGCGTTCAACTTCGAAGGTATGACTGTATTGCAGAGGTAGCTAGTGTAATGGGAAGATGCTTCCAGACTACAACTCTGATCATTCTTGGTCATTGGCCATGCTGGCTGGCGATGATGCAATCTGGGAGTCCCAACACCGTATGGAGGGCCCCACATTGGCTACCCTTGATATACTGTATGGCGGGGAAACCCTGCTGCTGGGGAACAACTGTGCTTGAGCCTTGAAAAAGAAAACCCAGTTCTCTCGAGATCTAGCTAGGGCAAAGACTCCAAAAAGCATGTGTGTTTACTATGGAGCATCACAACAAGTGTGCTTGGAACTTAGAGGGGCAGGGAGGTCTCTCTGTTTTCATGTTGATTCCCTAGAAAGTCCCCCCGCCCAATTAAAACAACAACAAAATGAGGTTTGCGACTGTACTCGCAGCTTTTCATGGTTTCTGGAAGATTGGGGGGCATTGTTTTTGCTGTTATTGCTGTATTTTATCAAGGAAATACAAATGCTGGCCACAATTTAAGCAACCTTATAATTCTGTTTTGCATTGTGGCTGCTTGGTGTAGCAGCTACAGCTGAATCTTTGACAGTATATATATATTTTAAAAATGACTTATCACAAAAGTGCTAAAACATTGGTTCTCAACTAGGGAAAGTTAAGATTGTTTGCTTGTGTAAAAGTCTGGTTTTTTGCCATGACACTTGTTTTTGCATACGGATAAATATTATACTTTTTCTTTAAGACCACTGTTATTTTTCAGTTTGTTGATCATTATCATGTCTTCTCCACCCCCCAAGCTGGCACGATTGAGACACAAGGAGCAAATGAAAAATAGAGGAAAATGCTCCAGTAAGCTGCATCCCATTTTCTTTGTTCCTTCTCTCCCCCTTAAATCAGGCTGGAAAAGAACCATATTTGCCGGCAAGAAAGAAAATAGAAAATTATCTCTCTTCTCTCCACACATAATACTGAATTCATGTCATATTAAAGCATCATGGGGAATATACACTCATTATTATTATTTTTTAAACCAAATATGTTTAGGTGCAAGTGATGCATTTTGGACATGATTTAATGACAACATCTTCTGCACAAGCTCAAAGGCAATAAACAGGAGGTGCAGAAAAGCATTCTGGGGCACCACTATTGGTCACGGTGTCCCCAGTGCTCAGTTCCCACTTGTGAACCATGTTGTCTTCACAGAGGGTCTTCTCAAGATATGGCTGTGTTACCAGTGGCGTAGCGTGGGGGGTGCAGGGGGGGCCGGCCGCACCGGGCGCAACATCTGGGGGTTAGGGTTAGGGGGCGCAAATCCACGGGTTAGGGGGCGCAAATTACTTGCCTTGCCCCGGGTGCTGACAACCCACGCTACGCCACTGTGTGTTACAACTGACTTAAGTGCGTAGTGTTGCTTGCTTCTGCCTAAAGACTATGGCCTGCCTTGTATATGCCTGAAAACTATTTCCCCTTTTGAAAATCTACCATTATATTAGCACCCTATAAGTAGGTTTCGTCCCCCCACCCCCACTGCCATATCAGCACTATAAATACTATATAAGTTATACTAAACTATTTCTATTCACATCTTTGTAAAAAGAATATATATATATATATATATATTATTTGTTTTAATAAAGTGAATTAACACTGGGGAAAGGTGAATCAGGAGGGGAGCCGTGTAGAATCACAACTGAGGTGTGTCCCTGGGCACAGACCCACAGCTTCAAACACAACATGTTCTCATCTCGAGTCCTCTCAAGCCGTGTCTGAAGAAGAGTCATAAGATGCAGACACGATGAAGTTGCCAGAGCCAGAGTGGCTCGCCATGGACTGAGCAGCCTGCTGGCTTAAGTTGTTGCAAATCAGAACCAGCTGGTTGCTTTGAGCTTCGGAGAGTGTGCTGCAGCTCTGGTACACGCTGAAGTTGGTCTTCCTACCAGGGATGTTCCCCTTCTCGCACATCGTCTTGACCATCTTGGCCAGCTTATTTTTACCTAGGGCTTGGCAATTGTACCAATGAAGTGCAGCTAGGTTAACAACCGGCTTGATGGACAAGTAGAATGGAGCGTCCTCATATCGCATTGCAGGGGGGCGCCTTTGGGCGTACTCCTTGTAGTCTTGCACGGGGCAGGTCTGCGGAGCGTGTTGCGTTGCGTACACTCTGGAGTCCGTGCCTGTCCTCTTGGTTTTAGTGCTCCCATCACCGCTGTCTTGACCCATCCATTCCAAATATTCCAGCCCTGTCTCTGTCACCCGAAGCCTAATGTCCCCCCATTTGAGGGTGGAGCCATGGAAGCCAGTACAATGGCCAAACGCCTTGGTGTTGTTAAGCCAGACGAGGTTCAGCAGTCCCTCGGGGTTGTATCGGCTCAGTAGGCCTCTCTTGCGTAAGATAAGCTCATCTGCAAAGGTAAGCTTCATGGACTTGTGTGGCTTGTTTCCTTTCCCTTTGCACCTCAGCTCTATCTGCTTCTGCTTCAGGGCTTCTTGAGACCTCTTGAATTCCTTGTCCCTGGTAATGCTGTATCCGTATCGGTGCTCCTTGAGATACCTCTCCAGCCCACATTGGTAATTGGCCAAACTATTTGGCTCGTATTCCGAACCATCCTTCTGCCGGGCATCGACAAAGAACGATGCTAAGTAAGCATCCAGCTCTTTGCAAGGAATGATGTAGATCTCCCGGGTTTCCGAGGGATACTTAGAGATGAGAAACTCCCTGAAGTTTCGGAGGGCTGTCTGGGTACTGCGAATGGTTTTCTCATTTTGCTCTCTGCTCAGTTCTGCAGCTCTCTCATCTTGGTCTGGGAGAGGCAAAAGAAGAGATGGGAACGGAATGAGTTTAGGAGATAACGCTTTTTTCTCAAATTTAAATTTTCCTTTAAACAAAAGGGGGGAAATTAATGTTCACAAAGATCGCAAGGGTATTACGTATTACATACCTGCCATGTTTGGAAAGCCAACTTCAGTTTCACAAATGATGTTATCAAGGATATGAGAAACCAGCTAGTTACTGGCTCACATTTTTTGTGCAGGGAGATTTGTAATAGGCGCGGAATATGAGATTTGAGTTGGTCTGCATTTTGGAAGAAGCTAGAAAATAGAAAAACTCTCCACTGTTCTGTGCAGACACCCAATTAAGAAAGGTAACCCCCATTCTCAAACCATTTCATTTGTGAAACCAGAGGTTGCGCTGGTTCCAACAACAACACAAAACTAAAGCCACATTTAATACATCGAAAACACTTTTAATGAAATGCACTTTTCAGCGTGGTAAGTCAGATGTCTCTTTCAGCATAATACATATTTGTGCAATACAGTATGTTGACGTACACAGAGCAAAATGTTTTAATTGCAGTGCAGTTTGCTACAAGTGGCAAAAATATAGTGATACGTCTACAGCAGGGATGGGAAATCTTAAGCCCTCCAGATGCTACAGGGATCCAACTCCCAACATCCCTGACATTGACCATGCTGGTTGGACCTGATAGGAGTCTAACTACATCTGGAAGCCCGCAGGTAGAGATGGGGGAGAAATCCAACTGAATTTACATTTAAAGGCAAACCTACCTAATTCACACTTCCTCCCCAAAAATGCATGAACTTAAACCCAGCCATCCTTCAAAATCCACAATTTCCCAAATTTTGCAATGCAGTTCTCTAGCCAAATAATGTGTACAAAAATGTACAAGTGTGTATAGAAATGCATATATTGCTGAAAATAACTTATAAAATGCATCATATCAGGCACAAGTGCATTGCAAAAATATGAATCTTAAGCAAAAGTGCATACAAAAAGATGCCTATTAGGAGAATGCACTAAAATGCTGGTGAATTTTCATGAGGACCATCTATCATCTATCTACTGTATGTATGTATGTATCTATCTATCTATCTATCTATGTGGAAATGTGGATAACTAGATTTAAGTGAGAATCTGAAAATTGACCAGAATAGGAGAAGACCCAATCTGAAACAGGCTGATGTCATGTGACTTCAACATCATCACCTCTCCATACCTTTAGAAAGGAATAGTTTTGTTTTGATTGATTTCAGTCTCTTAAAATGGGACCTGGGTCTCCAAATAATAAAGAAGTTCTATGTCAGGCTCTTCCGGTTTCGGTCTGAATGGTGGTGGAGGTTCAGGTTTAAGTCATGGCTAAGTCCAAGAACCACACCACACGTAACCAGTCTCGCAAGTGGCACAGAAACGGGCAATAAGAAACCCAGATCAAATAGATATGAATCTCTGAAGGGGGTTGAACCCAAGTTCCTGCAGAACATGCATTTTGCAAAGGAAAACAACAAGAAAGGGCTGTAGAAAATGCAGGCCAACAATGCTAAGAATGCCAAGTGACCACCTTGCCTGCAGACGGCAAGAGGGACTGACTAGCAATTGTTTTCTTCTTTTCACTCAAGGCATTTTGTATAAATAAAATTGAGTGTAACATGTGTGTGGGGGGGGGAGAAGTTCCATGTCCTATACCTCCCGGAAAATCAACTTCAGTGAAGCCAGGGGGCTGAAAAGTTTGGGTCTTTCTGATAAGATTTCTAGCACATCCCTCAATCATGAATCCTAGCCAAGTTAAAACCAGCAATAAGTAAAAACCATTATAAATTACACTTCCAGCTTTTTTTCAAGAACATGTATCCCCTTCATTCTTCATATTCGCTTAAACATACATTCATCTGTCAGCAACCTTGGCCCCAGATTAGGATCATAACTGGGATTTATAGAAGTAAATAATCCAAGCCAGCTCATATGTTTAATTCTCTTTTCATATAAATTGTTAACAGATCCCATTTCCTTTGATCACGATCTCTGTTCTTTAACATGCAAACCATTGAGAGAATATGAGTTTCGGTGTGTGTTTGTTACTGTATTATAACTGTATGATGATTACATTGTGAAAGGGGTTTTCATTGATACTTTAACTACTATTACTACAACTAAGACTGGGAATGCAGCACACAGGAAGGGGTGTTTAACCTTTTTAGCATAGACACTTTCGTTGCCCCCCCCTTGCAAAAAAACAAAAGAAGCTACTAAGGGTGCCAACTTGAATAAAAAAAGGGGGGTAGATAAGCCCCACCCCACATAATTGATCACAAGAGGTGATGCACACACACCATTTAAGTAGCAATGCAAATCAACTGGGGGGGGGCTCAAATATTTTATGGGGGATGCGAAGGAACCTCAGCAGCCACTAGGAGCTGGTAATTATTATTATTATTATTATTATTATTATTATTATTATTATTATTATTATTTTATTTATATCCCGTCCTCCCCAGCTGAAGACGGGCTCAGAGCAGCTAACAACAATAAAAGTAACACAGTTTACATAAAATCACAATCAATTAATTGAACTGTAGTCTAAAATCAATTCATTCTAAAATCAATTCAAAATCAAATTAATGGCAACCATTGGGCTAGAGTTCTGTGAGGATTACCAAAGGAGGGGGTCAGACTTTGCCAACGGAAGCTGCTGTTAGCCCTTGGTTGAAGATTCCATAATAAGGAGACAGTTTTGATTAGGACTGCGTCATGGGGGAAAGGTTAAAAACCCCTCCCCTGAAACAACAGTGCATTGTTGAAGGAAAGAGTGCAGGCTATATGTACTAAATGTGCACCAGTCACATCAAAAGTGATGGTCCATTAGCTATTTCTCTGCTCTGTCTGATAAAGTCTCCAGTATGCTGGTCTAATCTCACACAAAAAGAACTTGGCCCAATAGAGGCTGCAAGAGGAGGAGGAGAAGGAAGCAGTGTTTTGGAGTCTCCAGTCGTATGGGATGCAGGAGATGAGGTGCATCCTCTCCCCACCCCCATCCAACTAAGAGATCAAGGAAGACCTATTTCAGCAATAACAAGGATCAAGAAACACCACTGGGTAGTGACTAAGTGGCAACCATATACCTTCCTCCACCTCGCTCTGAGATACATATTCTTCATGTACCAGTGAAGTGTGTGCACTGCAGATCAACTCCCACAAAGGTGATGTTATGAAAGAAGAAAGACCATTCTGACTTGCTCTTCAAGTGCCCTGGTTTCACCAGCAAGAAAGAGGTAGGTGTGTGTGTGTGTGTGTGTGTGTGTGCAGCTGACTTCATGCTCATTGTGAAATGCTGACAGGCATACAATTTGCATGTCAGCTGTTTTGACACAACATCATATTTAATGTTGATCACTGTGACAAGGACTAAATGTTTTCTAAAATGAAATTAGCCCATGCAAATGAATTATGATCAAGTGCTGTGACTAAATGGCTTGAGGAGTTTTATTGTCCTATTTTCAATGCAAAAGAGGCTCTCTGTATTATTATGTATCCACGTCCTCCCTCTTTCTGCTGTATGATTCCGTATCTGTTTGAAATATATATAAAATAATGTTTTCCAGGTTTTGGTTTGGTTTTAGATGCGGTAAAGGAAACCTGTATTGTCTCCAGTGCTCAGCAAAGGCACTGATTTGAATAAAATATTGGGTGGTGCCCAGGTAAGCCCCACACCACATAATTAATCATATGATGTGGTGTACCCACACCATTTGAATGCAATGTCCATTAATTTTTGGGGGGCGGACCCTGACACCCTCAAATATTTTATTGGGGGTGAAGGGACCTCAGCCCCTAGGAATTGGCTCCTATGCTCTCCACCCCTTCACCTGCAGCTGACTGCCTTATCCCATATCACTTGGGAAGACAGGTGAACAAATGCCAGTGTACTGGAAGAAGCAGAGATCACTGGTGTCGAAGCAATGATTCTTCAACATCAACTTCATTGGACTGGTCGTGTTGTTCGGATGCCTGATTACTGTCTTCCAAAGCAATACTCTGTTCCAAACTTAAGAATGGTAAGCGTTATGCCGGTGGGCAACAAAAGAGGTTTAAAGATGCTCTCGAGGCAAATCTTTTTTAAAAAATGTAGTTTAAACACTGACAACTGGGAATCACTAGTGAGCGCTCCAATTGGAGAAGAGCCTTCACCAAAGGCATTGTGAACTTTGAAGAAGCACAAACTCAGGACGAAAGGTGGAAACGAGCTAACAGGAAGGCACGTTTGGCAAACTCTCACTGTGATCAGTTCCTGCCCAGAAACCTATGTCCCCACTGTGGAAGGACGTGTGGATCCAGAACTGGCCTCCACAGTCACCTACAGGAAGACTGTTAAGACCAAATTCATGGAAGGCTGTCTTATTCAGCTATGAGTGGTCACCAAAGAAGAAGAAGACACCTGGTGGAGGCTCTTCCCCATTTCACCTAGGTAGCCCGAAAGGCCTGCCTCCATCCCAGTTTAGGAAACCTGAGTAAACAGAGTGGAGGAGGTGGAGGAGCCATGGAGCCCATCAAAAGCCCCACCTAGAGTCTAGCTGGAACTAGGTCACACAAGGAGGGGGTGGGAGATAGTGATCTGTCAACGAAACAATGCAGGTGACATTGCCAATGCCTTTATTGAACAGTATCCAGGTTGGAGAAGATTGTGAACCAGAAAGATACACAGGGAGAGTTGCCAACCAGTTGCCCCAGCAGGATTTCCGTGCTCAACAGACAGCAGGTCCATTTTTAGCACAAGCTCCATGCTAGGAACACCTTCACCTGTTGCATAACTGCCTGTCATAAAGAGATTTTCAAGGGTGCAGGAGCCTACCAGGAGCAGGTAGGTCACAACCCCCCCACAGAGGTCACCGCTACTTGTCATGGGGTGGGTCTCCCTTGTGGTCAGCACAGAAAGGGGGCGTAGGGCAGATCCTGCCCCTGTGGGAGAGTGGCCTGTGGAATGCAAAGGGAGACAGAGAGAGAATAATGAACAACAGCAAACAGCTGAAACACACGGTCCCTGGACTTGGATGCTCAGTTGTTTTGTGAGATGGAAGGAGAGCATGTTGCACCTGGCCAGGCTAGATTTGGAATTACAGGACTATTAAAGTGGTAGGTGAGTGCTTTCAATGTATGGTGTGGATATGGCCATGGTCTACCAGTGACAGGTTTATATTCTGGTGGTAGCATGATGTGGTTATGAGTGGAGCTACCTCCTGATGTTCTCCTGGTTTTGCTGGACTGCAGCTTCCATCACCCCCAATCATTGGTCATGTTGGCTGGGGTTGATGGGGATTGTAGTCCAAAGATACCAAGGGCACAATGTTGTTGAAGGCTGAGTTACACTATATCCTATGCTCTGTCATGGTGATGCGGCAGGGCTATCATGGGTACAATTCCCCCCCCCCAAAGTCAATAGGAGGGATTTTTTTTTGCACCAGGCCTAGAGCTGGTGCAAGATTAAGGCATCAACGGGGGCATCTGTGTGGATTAAAAGGGTGAGATGTGGTGCCAGTTATGCCCCTTCTTTGTGCTGTCTCCATCCTGCCCGTGACTTTGCCCTGTTTCATTCATTCTAAATGGCTCAGGACCGCAATACCTCAAGGACCGCCTCTTTCCATATGAGCCAATCTGGACCCTGAGATCATCCTCCGAGGTCCTTCTTTGTGTGCCTCCTCCTTGAGAGACCCAGACGGCCCCACCCAGAATGGGCCCATTTGTGGAGGCTCAGGGAGGTTTGGCTGGCGCCTTCATTACAGTGGTACCTCGGGTTAAGAACTTAATTTGTTCTGGAGGTCTGTTCTTAACCTGAAACTGTTCTTAACCTGAAGCACCACTTTAGCTAATGGGGCCTCCCGCTGCTGCCGCACCGCCAGAGCATAATTTCTGTTCTCATCCTGAAACAAAGTTCTTAACCCGAGGTACTATTTCTGGGTTAGCAGAGTCTGTAACCTGAAGCACCTGTAACCTGAATGTCTGTAACCCGAGGTACCACTGTACACACCTTTAGGTGCCTGGCAAAACATTCCTCTTTAACCAGGCCTTTAGCTGATTGGCATCTAATGCCCTTTTAAAATGTGTTAAGGGGGATTATTGGGTTGTTTTTGTTTTTATTATGTATTTTGTGTTTTATATTGTGATTTTATGTTGTGAACCGCCCTGAGACCTAAGGGTATAGGGCAGTATACTACTACTACTACTACTACTACTACTAATAATAATAATAATAATAATAACAATACCAGTGTACCTCTGACAATGGAATGTTCCGATTTCTGTACTGTAAGATTCTGATACTATGCACTCTCACCTAGGGGTTAACCCCAATGAACACATTGTGACACACTTCCAAGTAAACATGCATAAGAATGTGCTGAACCCCTGCAATTCTATATACTTGAATTCAGTACATGCCCATGTAAACACACATAGGACATTGAGCTCAATGGGGTTAACATATGAGTAAACATGTGCAGGGTTGTTCTGTAAATGTCTCTTTCATCACTGATGTCACCGTCTCTATATAAGACATTGATCCTGAAGCTTCAAACACATTAGTTTCAGAAGAAACCTGCACAACGTCCCACATCACTGACAAATGCCACCTAGTTACATAGGGGGTGGGGGAGTAATCTGCTATAGCAACATGAAATTGATCAGCCACAATGTGATCATTACAATCACAGATTTTCAGAGGCTATATTGTGCCAGTCTTCAGAAAATTACTTCTACAAAAATAAGTAAAAATAATGCAAATACTAAATGATTGAATGAATGAATGAATGAGTTCAGTATAGAATAAAGGAACTCCAGTTTAAGCCACTCAGAATGACCATTCTTCAGGGTAGGTAACACACACACTCAACAATTAGAACTTTCCATGTCGGCAGAATTTTGACTGCCAACATACCATACCAAAACAGCCTCCTGTCTATGTCTAGACAGTCATCCAATTATTATAGCAGCGCTTGTCACAACATAAGTCACATGGATCATGGGTTTCTTAATTCTTGCATGAGGAAAGTGAATGACAGCCTGCAATGAGGCTATTATGCTATTATGAACTAAGAGTCTCATCAACTCTTCCAACATTAGCAAATATAATATATGCTCTTGGAGTTATATAGCCACTAGACATGGTTTAGGGATCTGGAGTTTGTTGAGTGACAGGTTCTGAGTTTAGAAATAACCTTCACCAGAATTTGCTGGCCCTTAACCAGGTATGATGACAATCAGCAGCTGATGCGAGGGAAGAAGGAAATCCCTCTTTAAGATCAGAAGAGAGCTGTCAGGGTTGGTTTTACCAGCAGGAAGTGTGAGCAGCATTCTTCAGGTGGGAGATTTTGCATGCCATTACAGGGCAAGCAAGCCATCAAATCACTTTGCTTATTTCACTGGTTTTTTACCAACCTTGGGCTGTGTGAAGAGCATCATCTGCTGCTCTAAGGACTAAAAAGTCACCAGTCATTTCTGGGAAGGGCAGGAAGAGGAAGCTGGTTATCCTGTGTTCCAGTTCCAGTCTCTGACCCCTGATTGGCTATGACATCCAAGTTACAGCCTTTACATTTACAGAAGAAATAGTTATTATTCTGTTTTTTGTTTTGCTTTGGAGAAGAAAAAGTCTGAAGATGACAGACCAGATTTCAAATGGTATAACTTCTCTCTTAGATTCACTGACTCTAGTTTACTTACATCCACTAAGAATTTGGTTGGATTCCCAGGTGCCAAGTTTCAATAATTGTTTCTATTCTTGCTTGACCTACTTCAATTAATAAATCAGAGCAGAGGCTCATGCTATAAAAAGTTCATTTCCTGGTCCAGTGCACATGACTTGGCTTTTGAGAGACAATGGGCTATTCTGGACTGTTGCTATTCTGAGGTGTGATACAATCACATATCGAAAAGTTCAGGCTCTGCAATTCAAGTTGATTTGGTGTTCTTGCACAACAAGCCCACTCCCCACCAACCCCTTCAAAAAAGTCGGGTTTTTTTGTGATAAGTGAAGTAACAGGAAAATGCAATGGAAAGTGTGGGATGAAAATTGCCTGATGTAATGCCTTATAACCTTCTCACAAACCAGTCAGAATGAATGAATACTCAATACGCTGGTCAGCATTGAAGAGCCTTAATGCAATGACTGATGGAGCCTGGTCCACTGTCACCCAGGGAGCTTCATGGATGAGCAGGGATTTGAAACCTGGTCTCCCAAATCATAGTCTAACACTCTAACCAATACACCACACTGACTCTCAGTATATTCCAGCACTTATATAGGCAGGGTGTCAGTGGCACAGTACAAGAGCATATTTATGACTTATTACATATTCCTACAGACCATCAGTAGTGCAACTTCACAGCAACACAAGACCTGATGCAAGAAATTTCCCTCCCTTTGACTTTGCAGCTTGGAAATGGACTTCAATGTGATGACAGGCTGGCATTTACCTGCCTCACCCGTGATGTGACATGCAATATTGGGGGTGGGGCAGGTGGGTGTGATTTGGGGATAAAGGGCCTTGGGAGCCAAATTAGGACCCCTAGAGGCAACAATGGCCAGGATGCTCCCAGATAGTCCTCTGTAGGGTTGTTAACCTACTTGCTCTAGACAGGATTCTGAGTCCTTGGAATCTCCATGGCAGACAGTTATGCAAGGAGTGAATGCATTCCTAGCATGAAGCTAGTGCCATATAGGGACACTTGTACCTGCTACCCTACTATATATCAAGCCACTGCCTAACACAGATGCTTATCTATAAATGGGTTTTCGTATTATCATGATCACCTGGATAGCTCAGATGACTAGAGCATGGTACTGATAATGCCAAGGTTGCAGGTTCGATCCCCATATGGGACAGCTGCATATTCCGACATTGCAGGGGGCTGGACTAGATCAGGGGTAGACAACCTTTTTACACCTACCACCCACTAATGCATCTTTTTGGATGGTAAAATTTCCTTACCGCCCACCAGTGCTCGATGGAAGGATTGAGCTTGTGCCATAGAACCCTCTAGTGCCCACCTAGAATCCTGAAACACCCACTAGTGGGCAGTAGGGTCCAGGTTGACAACCCCTGGACTAGGTGATGCTCAGGCTCCCTTCCACAATTTTATTATTCTATGTGTTTATCAGTAAGGGATCTTCCCTATCATCATGCATTGAATGATTGCTTCCGTGTTTGGGGGGCATGTGGACAGCGTCGCCAGCGCAATTCCTGATTGGTAGGGTATGGCAGCATTTCCAGGGATGCAGAGGGTGCTGTTTTCCTGTTTTTCTTTATTACATACCACCCTTCATCCAAAGATTAAAGGGTGATTCACAGCATAAAAACACAAAACGTTCCGGTTGGGTGCCTTCCCCTTTCCATGCATAGGATATGGTGGTAATTCTGTCAGTGTATCTCCTGGTCCTGACATAATACATATATAGAATTGTTCTGTTAGTGAATTGTCTTGTACCCTTCGTTATTTTACATTTTTCAGTTGTCATGTTATTCACAATCAGCATGGCCTGTTGGTCTGAATAAACTGCGTCAATTCCTCTACAGAATGATTCTCCAAAATTTATCATTTCCATTGTGTGTGTTTTTCATAAATAACCATGAAACGTTGTCAAAGGCCTTCTCTGCATCTATAAACACCAGCGCCGCTTGTTTTTCATTCCTGACCTCCAGATATTCTATAATGTCAATTATATTCCTTATATTGCCTTTCATCTGACAGCCTGGTAAAATGAATTAATATGGTGTGTCAGCATTGCATAACATGTGGGGAGAAGGATAAGAGGAATTGGTACTGATTTCATCCTTGTTATAGAGTATATAGCAGGCCTTTTCAGGGGTGTTTCAAATATAAGCGATTTCACTTAAATGCACAGTGCCTTGGAACATAACCCCTGCGTAAATTGGGAGTTGCCTCTACACTACATGCTTTATGCCTGAATAGGGCAGACGCATATTGTTGCCATCGCATCCAGTCTGGCCTTGGTAATGTGATGCTACAACTTTTGTACAGGTCTCCTAAGTAGGGCACTAAACAGAGAAACAAAGAAAAAACAGAATATGGAATAAATATTTTATTACATTAATCATAATAAGCTGTGCTGTATTCCTAACCAAAGAATATTCTTAAATCAACTTTGGAATGCGGTTGTAATTTCAGGCTTAGCAGCACGAAGCCACAAGACTGTAATTAATATAGTAAATCACACTCTGGAGTTTTCTGTGGAACCTGACAGTACTCAGGTGATATATTGCTTATCTTAGGCCCTAAGCAGGATTTCTTATATTATTATTATATTGCCAAAGGTAGTGAATCACAGATGCTCTGTTCTGATTTATGTGTTATATCCACTGGAGATGTAAAGATATAACATGTGAGCTATTGCTGTCAGCTTCTAATAGTGCAGAGAGAACCGATACAAACTGCCCAGGGAATCTCATTTTCATGGTGTTCTCACCTTGGAATGAGCATAGCTACAAAAAGACTGCTTTTACATGAATGTTCCCGTTTTCTTTTCAAATTTTGAATCAGATCAAGTTTCTGACTTTAAAAAAATAATGTGCCTCCCGTTCCCCCAGCTTGCATTCTTTCTGATTAGGCACAGTATGAAAACTTGGAAACCTCTCCAGTGAATGCTGTTGGCAATTTGGGGCAGGGGAAGGGGGTAAAGCCTTGCCAGGAATAAAGGATATCCAAAATCAGGAGCCATTGCCATCAAGATCAGGCAGATACTTGTTCGTATCAGCAATTTCTGAATTTCCAGGGGACCTATTATTTATTTTATTTAAAATATTTATAGCATGTCTCTCCCTAGAACAGCTCTAGACAGTTCACAACAAAAACACAACAAATAAACATCTGGAAGCAGAGCAGTGGGCTACTTTTTCATTGGTCAGCTGAGTACCAAAGCTGCACTTTTTCTGGAGTAGATTCTAATCTTTAGTGGGTTTATGAACTAGGGTTCATAGCTTAGTGGTAGATCTTGTGGTTTGTATGCAGAAGGTCTGAAGTAAACTGAAGCACACCCAAGTATGGCTTCAAAGGACTCCTGCCTGAAAGTTGAGAAAGCTGCTGTTTCATCATTGTTGACGATATTGAGCTAGCTCAGGGTTTCCCAACCTTGGGTCTCCAGCTGTTTTCATACTACAACTCCTATCATCCCTGACCACTGGTCCTGCTAACTAAGGATGATGGGAGTTGTAGTCCAAAAACAGCTGAAGACCCAAGTTTGGGAAACCCTGAGTTAAATGGAACAATGGTCTGACACAGCATAATGCAGCTTCATACTTTTATATATTTCTTAATTATCTATGCAACCAGGAGTATATTTATTTACAATGTTTACCCTCACTTTTGGGACTTGTTCACATTTGAGCTGGATCTCACTTGGAATCCATGTTTTCTCCATTCAAATTCGACTTCATCAGTCCACACACATGTTGATTGTGGAAATATATATGTCTGTGAACATCCAAAACATGTAAATTGGTAGCAGTCCGAGTTTCATAAATTGTGCTAGTGAACATTGGCCATAACCATTACCCTCCTTATCTAATTAACTCTGGACTTGGCTCAGCTTTTCTTCTTCATACATACTTGCTGTTAAAGGGCAGTGTTTCTGCATATCCCCAACGTAATTGTGCAATGGATATTTTTCAGCTCGTCTCCCCGCTCCCTTCCTCCTATAATTGTTTCCGGACTGTTAATAGCACAAACTGAATAATTAAATTCTGGAGAGGAGGGGGGAATCACCTCAGATGTTTTTAATTCATCATTTTGAAAGGGAGACATTTACGATTGCCTTATCTTATACATAATCTGTTTTGCTGTGTGGTTTTCAGATGCCTCCTTGCTTTCCTGTAATAAATATTCACACTTTTGTTTAAGCCTAAAACTGGCAGTAGGCTTGTTGCGTGATTTAGCTGGAGCTTCATTGTTTGACAGCTATCATAAGCCAGAAGACAAAATGAAGCAGAATGAATATATATGTGTGTGTATGTGTTTATGTATATCTGTGAATGGAAGCCAAAACAAACAGCATATGCATGCACAGCTGAAGTGAGAATGCAAAGACCAACCTTTCTGACTCTTAATTTGTTTTCCCAGAGTTGCAATTAAATCAAGTGAGCTTCACAGGACAAACCCCAAACAATACATGAGGCCGGGGAGCAGCGTGTCTATCTGAATTTCTATGGAGCCAGACTACAGAGCAAGAGGAAAGAAAACAGAAACTTGGCACATAAACATATCTGCTCTAGCAACACCATGTTGTACTGGGTGGGGAAGACAAATGCTCTGATTGTTGGGTATGGGAGCAAGCAGTTGCCAGGGTGCCATAAGGAAATCCCAGCACACAGAGCCATACATTTTTCTGTCAGTACTTACTGGCAGTAATATAAATAGATGGACACCATGATAGGGACAGCATGATAGGGCAGGGTGGGGTGGGGGATAAAGCAAAGATCACCAGTGCAAGGAAGGAGTGTAAAGCAAATGATTTATAATTCCTTTTCTGCAAATGAATCTGCCAGCACTATCAGCTTTGCAAAAACAAAAACAAGAATCTGAAAGTTCATTGCAGAGGAAACAGTATGCAACAAATGAAATCTGAATTCTTCCCATCTGCCCTGTGAAAGGGATGTCACATATTTTAAATTTTAAGCATTGCCTATTTTAAGCATTCTGACTTATCACAAATCCACAGAATACAATCAGCACTCTCCCAGCTAGTTTTCCTGCCTTCACCCTGCCCAATGAACAAGTAAGTACTTCAGGGTTTGCAAATATCCTTTGATTTTGATTTTTTTTAAGGTGTAGGACTGAGCAGGGCTGGATTTAGGTTTGATGAGGCCCTAAGCTTCTGAAGGTAATGGGGCTCTTTATATGTCCAGCTGTCCTTTGTCAACAACAAATGGCCGCTGTTTTTTGTGTTGAATATATGGTATACGGTAATTTATGGACCTAATAGATATCTAAAGCCGTTTGCACATAACAAAATATGTATGTCATCAAAGTAATTGTTGAACTTATCTTATATTTTGGAAATGTACATCCAGGGTTTAAAAAAATTTGGGGGGGGCCAAGAGAGTGGGGCCCTAAGCTATAGCTTGTTTAGCTCATACCAGAGATGGCCAAACTTGGCCCTCCAGCTGTTTTGGGACTATGACTCCCATCATCCCTAGCTAACAGGACCAGTGGTCAGGGATGATGGGAATTGTAGTCCCAAAACAGCTGGAGGGTCAAGTTTGGCCATCACTGGCTTATACGTAAATCTGGCACTAGAACTGAGACAGAAAGATGGCCAGCTGTCCTACATTACAGAGGAGAACCTTCTATTGAAAGGTCATCAGAGTACAGTTCTGTACAGGGAGCCCTGTATTTGAAGGCCCATGTTCAGTTTAATAAGTAGAGGGAGTTGCCCCCTAACAGACAGCACAGAATGCTGAAAGGCACACAGGTCTTCCCCAGAAGAGAGAGAAAATGTACTGTGCTTTCTCTTTATATTATAGCAATTACTTCTAAATATGCACCTATGCTTATAAATTAGCACATGCAAATTGGTGTTCTCTTTTGTCTTTTTTTTTTTAGTGTTGCATTTCCTCTTTTTGGGCAGTGTGCAGGTAGCCACAGGTCTGAACTCATATATACCCACTGGTTTTGCAGCTAACCCTGTCCCAGCGGCACACAGTACATTACATTAAAGCCACAAGAGTTTGGACATTTCTCCAACTGAAAATGGTGTGCCAGGAGATCATGTTATATTTAGCTCAGCGGCAGAGCTAGGCTCCATTTTTTATGCCGAATGGCCAGTGGCCTCTGAACTCCTCTTTATTTCAAGCAGGAAAGAGAGAGGGGGCATCTGATTAATCCACAACAGTAGTTTCATTGTTCATTTGACCACTTCCATCTGGATGTGACCCTAGAGGCTATCTGCAGAAATCGCCTTAGCCAAGAGCTATAAATTCTGTCATGTAAAATCAGAGCCCAATTTGCCGTAGCGGTTGAGAGCTCTGAATCTTAAGTTAAGGTTCTGTAACTTTCTCTGCAACGCATGTATGCATGTATGTTTTGATAATTCGTTTGTTAAGATTTATGCTATAAAAAGCCTAGCCCAGTCCTGGGGGCTTAGGATAGATGATATACTTCTATCAATCATGCAAGCAAGCAAGCAAGCAAATTTTCACATCACTTGTGATCAGCAGCTGGCATCAAGGACGCAACTGACCCTCATGCAATGGAAGACAAAACTTGTGCACCTTTAGTGGTTATACAGAAGAGGAAATTTCAACAGATGCAGCCTCTGTTGCCCCAGCACATTCCAAATCACTATCTAGTGGTACACTCAGAGCAGGACAGGGCTTGTTCTGTACCTGAGGAATGAATAGCAGTAGGGCTGGTTTACCACATTTTGAAGTAACTAATACACATTCGCATCTAAAGACAGCGGTCCTCATAAGACCATTCGGTCCGGTTGGGACAGGGCTACAAGATCATTCCACCCAGAATCAAAAACTACCCTAATGGTACCACTGATCACATATGTTTGAACATCTTTAAGTATCTATTTCTCCAGCCAACATGCTAGTTCTGCACACTGCATGCATATTATTATGAAATATTAATTGGGCCCATGTACAAGGAAGAAACCACTTTCCTTTTTTTAAAAAAAAAGAAGGATGTCACTGTTAAGCAGTGCTATATTGTTAAGTTAGTATATTGTTAAGTCACTAAGTCAACTGTATTAAAAATAACCCGCAATTGTATAAATATTGTTGAATTTAAGTTTGAATTATGTTAATGATGAAAAATTGAAAATAAAATTTTAAAAAAGAAAAAAGAAAATATAGTTATTATGAGGCATTAAGAAGTAGGAAATGTTCTTTGCAATCTTGTCTTGTTCATAATTTAATTTTAAATATATCAAAAGGAAACTTGGGGGGCCCTATCTGAATCTTGCCCCTGCTCTCAAACCACATCTAAAATCTGCAAGGTAAATTGTCTATGGTTTACATACGCATAGCGCTAAAGGACTGAAATATGAAGGATTCCCTTTGGTAAGTCTTTTGAGTAGAGAGGATTGCAAAGGACAGAATTTAAACCTGTGTTTAAGTTTAATATACCTTTTGCTGAATAGATAACCAAGGTTATAAAACTGGTGAACAAGTTTTTATTTTCAGCATTAAAAGGTTTATAATGGACTTTGGCTAGCTAGCCAGACTTCTATTTAGGATGGATAAACTTTTTTTTTACCATTACAGGATTGCAAGGTCCATATAAAAGCACTCAACAGTTACAATGAATCACTATTTATTCAATAAAATCTAAGTCTTAGCAACATTCAGATACAAATACTCTAAAGAAAAGAAATGTTCCCTTTTTCAGCAACTAAAGCACCTACTGTTTTAAACATCTCACATTTTGCTGCTAATTGTCTTTCCACTACAAGGGAACTATATACAAGATGCAGTATTAAAAATACTATTGGTTCAAAGGCAATAAAACTTTTAGAAAGTTCCAACGTCAAGTTTAAGTTGCAACATAAACAAAACAAATAAAAGCAAAGCACATTTCAAACTTCACTTCATGACATTCCAAAACATAGAGAATGTTAGACTGAAACCAGTTGTGAAATAGTTCATAAAAAGGATTTCCAACTAGAAGCTAAGAAGAAAACCTATTGACCAGGCAAGAGCAAAAATCTAGACTCCTAGCATATGTATCAGATTGCTTGGCCTAATACAAATAACTTATAGAGCTTTCCAATCACATCTCTGTTCTCTTCCATGCCTGAAGAGGGCTTTGGGACCAGAGCATATATACAGTCTGGATAACTCACTAGGCTAGACCCCAAGCTTAAGCCATTGAAGTCCTAGATCTACTGATAAACAAAACCCACAAAATTTTGGATTAACATTCAAATTGTAACTTCATTAGTTTTAACATGACAGGGGTTGGTTTTGTTTAATGGATTAATACTGTAGTAGCCTTTTTTTTTGGAGTGGGGGACAATAGTAATTGATGTCAGTTATATCAACCCTTAAGTGTTGCTGGGTTGCACTTAGTTTATACACTGGTATCGCTCAACCCACAGCTTTTGATCTTCAAAAGTCAAAGTATGAGAATGAGAGCCTCTTCCTGTACTGTATAGCCTCCTTGTTCCTTAAAAGAGCTTGACTGGGGTCCTGCTTGGGTCATGCCTGAAGTCTGACAAGAGGCTATCACTAGCCTTCTCTGTACGAGCTGTAGAGCTCTTTTATTGTAGAGTTCCCTACCAAGTCTGGTTGACTCCCATTTGCCCTCCATGAAATGCAAGGCAGTCTCTTCTGTTCAGGAACAGAACACCATCATGTTGCAAATTTCTGCCCATCACTGCCGGAGGTTGCCCAGGAACTGGGCCTGATAAAAATCCCTCCCTCCCAAAAGGCTCACATTCTAAGAACCAGGCATGTGTCCCCCTCCACATAAGAGACAATTTATGATGCTGCAATGCATCAGCTTGGCCCAGCCATTCTGCAGAAACAAGCCCCACTGAAACACTGGGTCTTGCTTTCATTTAACTGTATTTGACTGTCATAACGCATTGAAGTCTGTGCCATGGCATGGTAAACAAACCCCTTTGTGAACTACCTTTGCAGGAACCATCATACTGATTCTTTACCGATATGTTAACACATTTTCTTCTTTTTTTAATGTGACCTATAATCAGTGCTTTTTTCCTGGAAAAGGGGGGGGGAGTGCTAGCGCTCACCAACAAGCAGGGGGAGGAACCAGCAAATGGGGGAGGGGTGTGGCCTGACACCAAGGCTGGGAGGTAAGGGCGGGTTGGCTAATTGATGCTCCCTTGCCCACCCACTCACCTACTGGGGTGCTGCCGCCCAGGTGAAGAGGCTTTCTCCGCCTGGCTTTGCGAAGGAGGCGTCAGGGCTCTGGGGTCCTGTCAGAGCATAGCACCTCCTTCCTTAAGCTGGGCAAATGCTTCCCAGTCTTGGAGAAGGAGGTGCAATGCTCTGGCAGGGTCCAAGAGCCCTCCCTCCTCCTCCCCCCCCCACCCAAAGGTGGCGGTATTGCGTACTGATGCGTACCCCCAGAGAAAAAGCACTGCCTATAATATGATCCATACTTGCACTAAAGCTTTTACCTTCAAATAATAATAATAATAATAATAAATTTTTATTTATACCCCGTACTTCCCAGTTCAGCAAACCAGGCTCAGAGCAGCTAACAACAAATTTAAAACACTTAATTGATGCAGCAACAAAAAATAGCATAAAATACAGTATAAAACATGAATAACAATAAATTCAGAATTCAAAAATCAATTTAGGGGGGAAATCCATCCAATAAACATTGATCACCAGGGCTAGCTGGCTAAATTAGTCCTATTTGGGCCAGCGAGGAGACCAGGGGAGAATTAGCTGTGGGATCCCAGAGTGGGTAATCTTCATAAAAAGGGGAGTGGGAGGGAAGGAAGGGGAATAAAAGATCAGGCTAAGTTCAAGTTGAAAGCCAGGTGGAATAGATGTGTCTTACAGGCCCTCTGGAAAGAAGTTAAATCCTGCAGGGCCCTGGTCTCATGGGACAGAGCATTCCACCAGGTCAGAGCTATCACTGAGAGGGCCCCATTTTAAAATACCCCCCCAAAAAACCCCAATACATCATGAGAAGCATTCCAAGTATTGATACCTGGTATTGTCTGTGCCATTGGCTCTGTGGTGATGGCGGGAGCTGTGCTTGGGTGCTGCTGACTGGAGCTAACTTCTGGCTCTGTGCTAGCAGAAGGAGACAATGCTACATCGCTGGGAACCTGATTTGGCACAGGCTGGAGGGCATCTTCTGAGGCTGCCTGCTCCTCTTGCCCAGGGAGTTGCAAGGCGGATAAAGGAATGCTTAACGGCTTGCCAGCATTGGAAGTGCTGGCAGGCATCTGCAGGGCTGCCTGAGGGTTGGCAGCCAGGCTGCTACCAGGCCCTTTACTTGGAGAAGCCAGAGTTACTTTGGGAGGCTTCTGGGAGGAGGCAGAGATGTTCTGCAAATCATATTCAGCAATGAGTGAAAGTGGCGAATGAGGGGTGGATTTAGATGGCACAGGGTAGGAGGCTGCTGGGTGAGCTTTGGGTTTCGACATCTGTGTCAAGGACAATGCTGGGCCGTCGATGCCGCCGGTGATCTCGGCATTAGCCACAATGTAATAATCCTCGGGAAGTTCTTGCTTGATTTTTTTGACGGACACATTGCTGCTGTTCTCGTCGACGACCTGAGAATGGGAGCCTGGATGGAACGAGGAGGTGGCGCCTGGGGCTGGCCTTTTGCGGGAATTGGTCTGAGATCTTTGAGGGCGAGGTTCAAAGTCGCTATCTTCATCTGTCACCGAGGACTCACAGACCATGTCAAAAAGAGTAGCTTCATCTTCATATTCCTCCACGGTTTCGTCCAACTCTGAGGGCTCACTGCAGTAAGAGAAATCACAGGAGTCTCTGGTTCTGTTGCAGTCCAACTTTGCTTTCCCTGGCCTCGCAGAGTAGCGTTCCACTGGGCTGGCTTGTGTGTCCGAGGGCATGCCCATGAGGCTGGGGCTGTCAGAGTTGAAGCTCCTGTTGTCCTGGAAGCATACTCTTTCCTGCGAGCCTGCTCTACAGGTTGCCGTCAGGGGCCAGTGATAGGCATGGCCTGCGCTGCAGCCCCACATAGCTGTCAGGTTGCCATGTGAGCCCTCTGAAAGAAGGTGCTTCAGATTTGGAATGAGGGTGCATATGGTCCCGTGGCTGTGGGCCCAGCTGACCAGCTTGGAAAGGTTTTCGGAAGAAGTGTGAAGGCAGTCCTCCATGGTGCAGGCTCAACAGCTCTGTTCCTAGAGGAGACACAAGAAAACTTTACACTGGAACCAAAGTTTGCGGCTGCATTTGACTTCGCATTTTACGTGCGTGTGTGTGTTATTTATGTTTTCCTCGCACAAAGAACCATGTAAAATAGTAAACGCAGTAATCAACAAGTTTTAAAAGGTACTTCTCAGCATAACCATTTATTTCTGCAGAGGCTTAGTTTTAGTTGGTTAAGCATTTGGATGTAGCAAAGATATTAAGGATCCAATCCATATGTTGTTGTCTTGCTCAAGGCTGCAGTCCTATGCAAATCTACTTGAAATCATTGTGGCTTGCTTCTGAGTAAGCATGTTTGGACTCAGGCTGCAATTCATGCTGTAATCAAATGAGCTTAACATGCATCTAACTATGGGCATGACCCTATCAAAGTGAAACAATTTTAAATCACAAATTAGGCAATATATTAGCTCCATGTTTGTTCCCTTAAGTGCAGAAACTGATAGGGATCAAAACTCTAACATGAGGGGTGAGGACTTGAAACCTCTATCACTCCCTATAGCAGGGCTCCCATATGGCTGGGTTTCCCCAGACATATCCAAGATAGCGTCCAGGTGGAATTTCCGAAAATCACGCAAGTGTTTGGGGAAACCCGGACACATGGCAACCCACGTTCTTTTAAAATAGCTCAGAAACTTCAAATTTCTTTTGAAGTTCAACAACTTTGGTGTCTGGATTTTCACTTTTTGGAATCTGGCAAAATTTTCAATTCAGATTGAAATGCTTGAAGTTTGCATGTTGGGTGGCGGGCAGAATCCCAATTTGCTTTAAGGATTAACCCCCTCTCATGCTAAGCTCCATGTGGAACAAGGCAATCCCACAAGTAAAACTGGATACTGGTTATGGCAATGCATTCTATGGGGGGCTTCCCTTGCACAGTTTCCTTGATGGGTGTAAGGAGGTTGCTGACAGAGACCAATAACCCAGGGCCCTAACACTGCGGTCATCAAAGGGGCCAGTTTAGTGCCCGACACAGTGATGTCCTCAAGTAGCACTCCAGCCGTGGTAGTCACCATGAAGGCTTAAATGCTGCCTTTGACCTGGCACCCTCCTTTGGCCCTCCTGGATTCTCTATCTGTTCTCCTCAGAAATGGTGGGCAGGAACATCTGGTTACTCCCCATCCTGTTTGACTTTGTCACCTAGCCATGGAACAAAGAAAGCTTTGAGCTGTCTTCACCCTTGGCCTCCTACTTGCATCTGCCATAGGCACACATTGCAATCTCATGAGAGTTCCTTGGCTCCTCAAGAGGCTTGCTGGACTTCTTAAGGAAGAGTTGCATTTCTGCCACCATGGAAATGGGGGCTCCCCAACCCTCACTTGTGACCTTGAAGCTCCTTCAAGGTGATATGCATGCGTTCCTGCCCTGCCATTTCTCCTGATGCATGAGAAGGTGGGAGGATGGGATGATCAGGGATGTGGAGTCTGGATTGGCTCCACAGAGGATGTACAGGCACAGTCCTGGAACAACATCCCTAGATCTCTGCCACTTAAGTGAATTGCTGTTTTTCATTCCTATTGGGATAAATGTTGCGCCTGGGGATAATGTTGCAGTAGAGGCTGCAGGTGACCCTTGAAGGACTGAAGGGAACAGAGGACTCAAAATGACAACCTCTTATATGGAGAGTGACTTGTAGAAGGACTATCCAATGAAGATCTCACTTTTAACTGTCGGGGACACCATGGACAGATGCAATACACAGACACACAGACACACACACCCTCTGCACACCTTATCTATCATAATGAGAACACACTTTGAGAAAACATCATTTTGGGGCCAACTCACATTGTGCTTAGTACAAATAAAATAACATTGCAGTCCCAAAATATTTTCCTTTGAAGCTTCTCAGCTGCATTTTATATCAAGCTCTTTGCTCTTGTGAGAATTAATTACTGTTCCGTTTCAGTTTTATTGCCTCACACAGTGCAGCAAGTGTTTGAAAATTCATGCTGCCTCTATTTATATACAACACAACCATAACTGCAGGTTAATTGGGGGGGGGGCAATAAGTTGCTTCAACGGTGTAATGGCGTTAACAGAAGAGGATTTTAATACTGGTGTTTTGCTTGTTTTTGTTTTTAAATCAGGAGAGACTGCTGTAGCAATGCAGTATCACCAGCAGGTGATCTAATAAACAGTGAACCATTTTTATTAATATATTTTGTTCTTTCCAGTTTACAGAATTTTAATGAAGGATTTCATTTTCCATTTGCTTAAGCCATAGCACAGCACTGCATTCCTTCTAGTCATCTACTACCATTCTGCTACCATTGGCAAGTCTTCTGGGGGAAAGGTTGCTTTGCCAAGTATAGCATGGCAAGACTTCAGCTACAACTGCCTGCTCAACAGGTGCTGAACAGACTGCAAACAGATTGACTGGTAAAGTGCATTCTGCCATCTGAAGAACACTGAAAAAAGCCCTGAGAATACATACAGTGAGCAATTACCTTTTGCAAACTGTTTTGGGATAGTGTGTGGGGTGGAGATGAAGGCTGAAATCCTGTGCACACTTCAAGGGAGTCAGAACCATTGAATCCAGTAGGACTTTGCATCTGAATATACCAGTTTAAGGTAGCACTGCACATGCATCACCAAACACTACTACCCTTTCAATCCCTAGTAGAAAGGCTGGTTTTAATTTTTTTAATAAACGGATCAAAGTTACATTGCACCTCAAAGAACCCATTAAGGGTTCATGATTGCACTAAAACAACAGGAAAAGTTTTGAGCCTGCCTTTGTGCAGAAAGGTAAAATAACACCTCTTCTGCTTCTGCAACCAAAATACACAGTACAGTGGTGCCCCGCAAGACGAATGCCTCGCAAGACAGAAAACCCGCTAGACGAAAGGGTTTTCCGTTTTTCAATGCGCTTCGCAAGACGAATTTCCCTATGGGCTTGCTTCGCAAGACGAAAATGTCTTGCGAGTTTTGAGATTTTTTTTCGCTCCCCCCTTTTTTCTAAGCCGCTAAGCCTTTAATAGCCTTTTAGCAGCTTAGCCGCTAAACCGCTAATAGCGCTAATCCGCTAAGCCGCTAATAGGGTTGCTTCGCAAGACGAAAAAACCGCTAGATGAAGATACTCGCGGAACAGATTAATTTCGTCTTGCGAGGCACCACTGTATTCAGTTGATAGTGGCCTCAGATGTCTGATGAACATTTACATCATATACAAAAAATAATACACACCTAATGAAAAAAAATCCATTTTGTTCTGTGACTGATTACTTGAGACTGCACAACACTCATTACTGTGTTGCAAACTGAATGCAACTCGTCTGACCAAACTCATAACTGGAGAGTGAATTAAACGTCCTTACCAGTAATGCTATTATATGTGGTGCATGTTTATCAGGTGCTGCCTCTTCAGTTTCCTCTGCTAAATGTCTGGAAGATGTAAAAGCAACAGAGTGTACTATTCCACCCACCCTCAAATACTTTCCAGTAAATAATTGTAATGAATGAATGACGTGGAAACGATACGGTTGTTTTTCCTTTGCCAACCTCCTGAAAACCCTGTCCGAAGACAAAAAGAAACTGTTTCTATACTAAATATATATTATAACTTGATTTCCGCTGCTCTGATGCTGTATGAAACTCTATACATTACAATTATGAATGTGGAGAAAATTATATTGGTGAATTAGTTTTAAGAATTTACTATGCACTTTCACAGCTTGAGCAGGCAATTAAGGACAAAGCAGAACAACATTTGAATAAAGTCACATGCTAAAGCAATGCCAAACCCAGCATCTGTAACTGAAACTTGAGTGTTGCGTTGAGTTAATTCAGTATGAAAGTGTAACTTGACTTGATAATACAATGTCTTATATTCTACATTATACCAGATACAGTCGTACCTTGGAAGTTGAATGGAATCTGTCCCGGAAGTCTCTTAGACTTCCAAAACATTTAGAAACCAAGGCGTAGTTTCCAATTGGCTGCAGGAAGCTCCTGCAGCCAATCGGAAGCTGCATCGGATGTTCGGGTTCCAAAGAACGTTTGCAAACCAGAACACACACTTCTGGGTTTGCGGTGTTCTGGAGCCAAAACGTTCAACTCGCAAGGTATTCAACTTCCGAGGTACGACTGTATACTATAAGAAAACCCCTTCTGGATCAGACCAAATAATGACCTAGTCCCAATATCCTATGTACCAAAGGGAAGAAAGAACTCAAGTCTTCCAGCAAACTTTCCTATTCAAACTCTTCCTTACAACTTGCCAGCATACTGAGAACTGCTGTCATACTGCCCAGGTTAGCGTTACTCTACGTAAGCTTGAACTTCCACTAAGAGCAAATTCAGCTGGTGAATACCGGTAGAACTGTAGCCAAAAAGGGGCCACTGAGAAACAAGAAGATACCAGCATGCTTGAATTAAGCCTATGGTTTGTAAAAGTACAAAAAAATGGTGGTTTGTTTCACTCAAAACAAACCACAAAGTGAAGCCAAAGATTGTTCTTGGGTTTCCAAGCATGCTATGGTTCACTTAAATGTGCAATGATGCCAGGTTCGGATCCAACCCAGGGACCACAGTTTGTCACTCCTGCTCACAATAGGTGAAGGAATAAAGTGGGAGCATTCACAGTAAAGCATTAACTATGGTTTAAAACGATGTGCAAACTGGGTCATAAATTTAGTATGCTTTCATCTCACTTTTACTTGCGACATTTCAGTTTTGCAGCATGACAATATCACTGTTAAAATATACTTTCTGTCTGTCCAAAAGCTACATTCAGCCGAAACAACATAAACGGAACGATTATGTTAGTAGCTGAGAGAACAGGTGGCAACAGAATTTGAGATACCGGTATGTGGGTTTTTTAAACCCAATAGTTTACCTTTATGGGGTCTACTAGCCAGTACAATACTGGTTACTTGTCTAAGCAGTGAAGTCCAAAAGGGTTTAGTGAATTCCAAAGGATAACCTTATTTTGATTCATGTATTGCTTCAAGAAGTAGGTGGCTTCTCGTTAAAATGAAGGCAAAATTGAATTTCTCCCTACTCCCTAATTGCACTTATGCATTTTCCCACTCATAGTTTTTAGGGGAACACCTACACTGAGCAATTGGTATAGAAACAAAATATTGATTTGCTTTTACACCTGCACATTGGCTCTATTCCCTGAGCAGGCAAACTAAGGCCCAGGGGCCAGATCTGGCCCAATCGCCTTCTAAATCCAGCCTGCGGATGGTCCGGGAATCAGAGTGTTTTTACATGAGTAGAATGTGTGCTTTTATTTAAAATACATCACTGGGTTATTTATGGGGCATAAGAATTTGTTCTCCCCCCCCTCCAAAATATAGTCCAGCCCCCCCCCACAAGGTCTGAGGGACAGTGGCCCGGCCCCCTGCTGAAAAAGTTTGCTGGCCCCTGTTCTATGATGTACACACTGGCCAGGCCCCTCCTCTGCTGGCCATATGTTTGCCAAGCATGAGAAGGAGCCCTCTGCACATTCTGATGTACACACTTAGCGCATTTCCACCAAGGGGAAGGGTTCCTATTTGGCCCCAAATACGCCACATGGAGAAGCTAGCAGTCACAAGTCACACAGCTGGTAGATACAAGTCCACTGCCCACCTCAACATAAACAGAGGTGTTTATTTTAGTCTGCCTGTTCAAGAGTCAATGTTGTCATTCGTCTGCCCCTCATATTAGCTGAAAGGCATCACTTTTCAGAGACAGCGAAAGTACCTTCCTGCCATTAGATCCCTTTCGGGGAAGAACCAATCACCCTAGGCTTATTAAGCAACCAATCTACTTAATAAAATATGGGCACCCAGCAGATATACAGTGGTACCGCGGGTTAAGTACTTAATTCGTTCCGGAGGTCCATTCTTAACCTGAAACTGTTCTTAACGTAAAGCACCACTTTAGCTAATGGGGCCTCCCACTGCCGCCGCGCCCCCGGAGCACGATTTCTGTTCTCATCCTGAAGCAAAGTTCTTAACCCAAAGTACTATTTCTGGGTTAGCAGAGTCTGTAACCTGAAGCGTATGTAACCCGAGGTACCACTGTAATAATACCATCTTTATAATACAGTACTAGCACTTCTGTTTGGCCTTGGCTTCTGATTAAAGCGAACAGATTTTAACCGTCCTTCAGAAATTGTACATATGCACACAAGATGTGTCTGTAAAAGCAGGTGCAGCTTGCTGAAAAGGGCTCAATTAAAGTGTAACATGTTTCTTGTAAATTAAGACCCTGTTGAATAACAACCTCCCATACAAATGTTTCTGTTTCTGTATTAGAGCGAAGCTCTACTGCTGTCATGCATAGCTGGTTCAGAAAACACAAGCTTGGCATAATGGAGTATTTTTCATGCCAAAGGGAAATATAAAAATAAAATTCCACTTCGTACATTATCCTATGCCAGAGAGTTCTCTTTGATTGCACCCAGAAGGTGGCCAACCTTAATTTTCTGCAGATTGGCGTATTAGAATGCAATGCAATGCTTCAGAATAGTTTATTTAGCAAGACGCTAGCTGGAACGGAGGCATGGTGAGAACTGCAAACAAATTTGCAGCAGGGAGGAAACATGACATAACTACATATATTTTGTTGGAACTGCATGGATTCCAAATGCTATGTCAGAGTGAAAAAAGTACTAAATCTATGGCAGTTCTGAACCCATACTAGGGCATTCCAAATCAATGTAATTGCTTGCAAGCATGTGAGCAAATATTTTTTCACCTTCGCTTTACAGAGGAGGTATAATTGGCTCCTGCCAAACAAGACATCTGTTATCCAATTTCATTCAGGATAAAGCTACTGATTTGGCATGCATTTCTGAAACCTGGCTGGATGATAAGGAAGACCACATCTGGCCAAACCAGTTCCAGTCAATATCCAACCCATAACCATCACAGATAAGGACGAGCAGGATATAGCATCATATCACCCTACAAAGATACTACCACTTTGCCAAGTATCCAGTGCAAAATGCAGCTAGTTCATCTGTGACTGTATGTGTGGCATTGTAAATCAAGGACAAGTTAGGAATTCTGACAAAGATCGCTGATGAACTGATTATTACCTAGTAAAGGCTCCCAAATCTTTGTAAGGATGGATGGCTAATTTGGATGAACGCTGTCTCCTGAGACATAAAGATTCAATTGGTTGCCAGAACATGATGTGGAAGCAGCTTCCTGGTTATGACAACAGCTGCTCTTTCAATAGCCTGACTGACCTGTGGAATGAGAAACTCTCTTACTGTGGATCTAATCTGTCCTAGGCACTTTTCTTGCATTCCTCTGCTTCTGGGTAAGTCCTTGATCTACTAAGATGCTCAAGTAGATGGTAGAAAACTCTAACCTGTACCAGGAGGAGGCAAGATGATGCATGACTGCTTCACCATACCATGGCAATGGTGATGGTAGGATCATTTTTTTTCCCTTCAAACACTAATCGCACAGAAAAAAATGGATCTCAGCTTGTGAGATACTGGCGTCTTTAGACGCACTTTTAAAAGCAGTACCAGTTGGCTCGCTCAGGCAGAGGTCAACAAAAGAGAGCAGACGCACAAAGAAGGATAGAACTTTCTTTATGTATGCCACAACAGCAGCAAGAATACTCATCGCAAAGTATTGGAAGACACAAGACCTACCCACCCTGGAAGAATGGCAGATGAAGGTGATAGAGTACATGGAATTGGCAGAAATGACTGGCAGAATCCAAGATCAGGGAGAAGAGGCGGTGGAAGAATGGAAAAAAAATTAAAGACTGTCTACAGAAATACTGTAAAATTAATGAATGTTAAAGGGATGTTGGACTGAAAACAAGCGGTGTTGGTAAAAAGATTAACAAGAATATGTAAATATGGATTGATAATGGTGGGAAATATATATTTATTATAGGTTAAGATGCTGAGTAAGGATAAATGATAGAGGGTAAGGATTTGCTGAACTAAATATCTGAACTGGAATACAAAAAGGGAGGTGTGAGGAGGTCAGGAAACTAGTAAATGAAGTATAAGATATGAAATTATTGATTTCTTTTCTTTTCTTTCTTTTCATGTTAACTGTTTTCTATTTTGTATCTTTCATGTGTTTTGCTTTTTTGTATTTTTTTTCTTTATTATATTAGGGTTATTCTCTGTCTTTATTTTTCGAGTTTAAACTTTGAAATTTTTTTTAATGTTTGTAAAACTTTAATAAATATTACTTTAAAAAGAGAGAGAGAGAGAGAGAGAGAGAGAGCAGACGCGATCTCTCACTAGGAGAGTCCGAGGTCAGCTCTTCTGGGAAGCCAGGCAACAAGCATTGGCTTCTTCAGGCAGCTAGGTCCTGGTAGCCTCCCTAAGCAATCAAACTCCTCCCTTGGCCTCATCCCTCCTCTTCCTTTCATATTGTGATTTCCAACCACACCTGCCTAGGACATGAGTAGATCTTTGCTTCTGAGAAGACTAATTCTCGTGGAGCTATTCTCCCATGGCTCCAGGAACATGGTCAACTGTGGAAGCTAACAACTCGCTGCCACTGCAACAGGTTAGCTGCTTCCTATGTCTTTCAGCGTTCCATCTTATTCTGCTGCCCCTATCATGCATCTTGGGCTATGTCAGGGAAGAGCTGGATAGCTTTTCTCTATGTACTTTCTCTACACTTGTATCATTTTATTATCTCCCCTCTCTCTCTCACACACAGTCCAACTATAAAGTCAAAAAAAGGATAAACCTTTCCCTGTACGCAAGGGGGTTAAAGCCTTGTATCATTTCAATTCACCTTCTCAAGCTGTACAATTTAATAACCTTTTTGAGATGAAGCAACAGGAACAGGTACACAATATTCCAAATGTCGTTGCACCATAGATTTATGTAAAGGCATTAAGGCAGCAACAGTTTTATTTGCAATCCCTTTCCTAATAATCCCTCGCATGGAATTTGCTTCTTCACCCACCCACTGCCACACAATGAGTTGACATTTTCATTGAGTTATCCACCACTGAACTCACTGGGGTTAACTTCTCAGGAAAAGCACATAGGATCAGATTGCACATAGAAACTGAATCCAATGAATTATGAGCTTATTGTACTGCAGGCTTAGGGTGCATGAGCAGTACATATTATGTATGAGCTTATACCTTTAGATACAAGATCTCTCAAGCAGAATAAATATTTTGCATTATTTACACAGGAACTTTTATACAATATATCACTCTGTATATACCAGAAATATAGTCCCGTAGGTGGAAGATTTCCATTTTTCAGTGTAATTTATCTTTGATAGCATGTGTTTGAATAGTCATATAAACAAGACCTTGTACTCACTTCAAGACACAATTACTGAGCAAGGCAATATACACAGTTGCTAGCAGACTGAGCAACTCATTATGGAATCTGTGTAGTATATTAGTTACCAAGGAAACATACTTGAGCACAGATACATGATAATTTCTGCCTTACAGAATAATTCATTCAATATGGCTGATTTCCTTTTTTCTTTTACCCACAAAAAAATCAACATTTTGGAACAAAGGTCAATGCAATTATAATTAAATAGCTGTTGCTCCAAGGTCATTTTATGAAAAGTTTGTCGGTTAACTTTGGACCACTATTACATAGGTATTGTAAGACAGAGTGCTGAGTACAGTGGTATTGTGCCAAGGATGCATGAAATAATTTTTTGGTTTTTTTGTTTTTAATGTCTTTATCTTTATGTTTTATTATGTTTCTGTATATACTGGAAGCTGGGGCAACCCAGTCAGATGGGAAGGGTACAAATAATAAAATTATTTTGGTTATTGCAATTTTTTCTTACACCTTTGGCACAAGTCTCTAGAAAGGCTAACACTGCATGATGACTGTGTAGGGAAGGAGGCGATTTTGCCCTTTTCGCATTCATAGGAGATGGAAGGCTGCTGCAAGTTCATGCATCTTCTCTTATCTAAGTCATTTTATGTTGATCTTTAAACAAAAGTAATGGAATCACTGTAGTCAAGAGGTCTTTTGCATCTCTTTAGTCTGCCTTTCTCTTTAGCCAAATGCACATTGCTTTAGGGCAGAGAACTTTATTCAGGTTGTACAGGCATTCTTGTACAACATCACTGCAGATCTGATAGAGGTGTAAAGGTAAAGGGACCCCTGACAATGAAGTCCAGTCATGAATGACTCTGAGGCTGCAGCACTCACCTCGATTTACAGGCTGAGGGAGCCAGTGTTTGTCCGCTTCCCGCTGGCCGGGTCATATGGCCAGCATGACTAAGCTGCTTCTTGCGAAACCAGAGCAGCGCATGGAAACGCCGTTTACCTTCCCGCCAGAGTGGTACCTATTCATCTACTTGCATTTTTGTGTGCTTTTGAACTGCTAGGTTGGCAGGAGCTGGGACCGAGCAACAGGAGCTCACCCCGTCATGGGGATTCGAACTGCCGACCTTCTGATCGGCAAGCCCTAGGTTCAGTCGTTTAGACCACAGTGCCACCTGCATCCCAGCACATGGATAGACATGTCTAAAAAGCCCAGGACACAAATTTATACAGCCCTTTGGCAGCTATGGTGGCTCATATACCAGAAGTAAGGCATTTAGCATTAACTCTGGAAGTGTATACTTGATTCTTACCAAACTAAGCTGCCTAGAGCAAAGAGTCCTAGGAGGCTTAGTTTCATCAGAACTGAGTACAAAATTCCAGAGTTAATGCTAAATACATTGATTCTTCTTTTTAAAAAAAAATAGTATTTTTCCCCATATAGAAATTTACATTTACTCAACAATCATACTCCAATTCAACAAAACTAATAGCTTCCCACTCACCTAGCATCAATGATTATAACCCAAATTACATACAATTGTGTTTTAAGGTTCTGTCTTATCTAATTGCATCCTCTCTGACATGTTTCTTAATATATTCTGCTACATTCTTATGACAAATCCAAGTTTGCTTTTGCATAAAGCAGTAAACTACTCTCAAAGACTGGATCCTATCTTAGGCTCATTATGACTAGTATGTAGTTAAAAAGTGGGGGAAGCTATGGCAAGGCATCACATTACTATAACTTGTCGGTTTTCTGCTCAATTAAAATTTGCTCCATTGCTCCTTTGAAGAAACTAATTAAAGTAACATCAAGAGGAATTTTTAAAGCAAACCATAATAAAGTACATTTGATCACAACAACTTATGAAACGGTAGCAAAGTCAAGCGATTCTTCCAATCAAATCTGATACTATATTTAAAGACAGTGTCATTATACATTGTTTCATTTGCAACTATGTTGTGTATTTTGTGTTTTTTATATTGTAAACCATCCTGTGATCCTTGGATGGAAGGCGGAATATAAATGTAATAAATAAATAACAATAACATATAATGTTGGAAGAGTTACACAAAGAGTTTTTGCTAGCCAAGATGGACATTTGGCAAATGGCTAGGCAATTATTTAAAGAATGTGTGTGCCATCACAAAAACTTTGATAACTTTAGGTGAACATTATTTCATATTGTGCTGTTTTACTTGGACTTTCCATGAACCTTACAAGTTTGTAATTTGAGAACTCATAAAAGGTGCCCATCACTAGCCAAAAAGTAATCTAATTTCTAGCCATGCTAAACTTTAATCTTCAGAAACAGAGGTCTAAACCAAGAGCTAAGCCAAACTTTTATGCTCCGAATGCCCTTTTTTGCCTGATGAAGAATTCAGTGAAACTCAAAATTCTAATATGTCTTTGGACAGGTTGGTTAATCTAATAAAAGACAGTATCTCATATGTTCTACAGCTGTCTGTTCTGGGAAATAAGTTGTGAGATATAGATGTAGTTACCAGAGTTTCAAATCAGTGATGCTGGAAGTTGGCTTGAAGAGCTGCTTGCTCAAAGCTTGGAGGAGCCAATATGAGTTCAAATAAAAGAAACAACCGAATGTATACCCCTAGGTGTATGCCAAATGAAGAAAGTGTTCTATTTATCATGGAAGAATCTACTCACTGAGTTTGTCATATTCTTTTCCTGCCCTTCCTTCAAGGAAAACAGAGCAGCATGCATAATGTCCCCTTACATTATACTCGCAGCAACCCTATGGTGCATATTAGGCTGAGATGTAAGTCTTCTTCAGGCATTAATGTTTCCGTATTCAGTTAAGACGCGAAGAGGGTTGTGAGAATGAATGCACTAGCTCTGTTGCCCTCCACAAGTTGGAGGAGGGTGACGATCTGACATAAGGAGCCTCCTTGAGTACAACAGTCTCCTGCTTTGGATCTTCACCAAGAGAGACAGTGATGTGGATCAGAGCAAGGGCATTCATCCCTGCCTTACTTGTTAACATGGAAACAAAATACCTGGAGAAAGTTATAGTCAATGGCCCAAGGTCATGCAGTGAATTTGATGGGGGCAGGGGAGTTGAATATAGGTCTCCCTGATGCTGGAATCCAACATTCTAGTATAGTCATACCTACCTTGGATCTCGAATGCCTTGGATCCCAAACAAATTGGCTCCCGAACAATTGAAACCCGGAAGTGAGTGTTCCGGTTTTCAAACTTTCTTTTGGAAGCTGAATGTCTAACAGGGCTTCTTGCAGCCAATTAGAAGCCACACTTTGGTTTCTGAACATTTTGGAAGTCGAACGGACTTCCGGAACGGATTCCGTTAGACTTCTAAGGTACGACTAGTGACTCCATTTCTCGGTATAACATTTTGCCACACATATCCTTCAGCTACTGTGCTTTAAACAAACAAAATATCTTACATACCTGTTTGGCTAGGTTCCAGAAAGTGTCCCAAATAACAAATCATAAGATATTAAACAGCAACCCAAACAACATAACTGTTATTTGCATACTTTTTTCTATTACTTATATTGTATATCTAGTTTTAAAAGTCTTGTCTCTTTGCAATTAGCGTGTAAGTATGACAACCAGTTCAGTAAGCTGCTTTACTTTTATACTACACTTCAGAGAGCCTAATAATTTAAAGCAATACAGTTCTGTATTGTAAACAAACACATTAAATAGGATCCTGAATTTTAATCCAAAAGGATATACAGAATCAGGGCCAAAATGTAAATATGACTCATACCTCTTTTCTTCAAAAACATACAAATATTTGTAGCCATGTAGAGCCCACAAGAATGAGAGCCACAAAGTGGATGAAAATACATTGTTTCATCTACTCTTTTTCTTTCCTTACTAATGCAACTTTATTGTTAAGAGTCAATAGCAAGAGCTTATATAAAAACAACAAAGCTTACTGTGGAAACTTAAAAGACAGATTTATTGTGGCATAAACTTTGTGGACAAGAGCCCATTTCACCAGAAACTCTGGGCAAAAGAGAGATGACTTCAGAGTTAGCGAAGGTGACTAAAATATGTGGATCTTGGGGGAAGGTGAAATTCTGCTAATCAGCTTTCATAGAAAGATATGAGAATATACTACATACACGTTTACCAACTATCACTTTTCAGACTGAGGGCACTTCCGGACCATTGCAATTTTCAGGTGGGATTCAATAATTTATCAGAAAACATTTATCAGGCTATGCAGCTAAAGTTGATTTGTAGGTCTTGCACAACAAATCGCTTCCCCAAATGGTCCAACTTCTTGCAACAAGGAAATTGACAGGGAAATGCCTTGGAAAGTGTGGTATAACACTTGACTGAGGCAACATTCTCTAATCTCCCCACAAAACAAAGCAGAATGCATGCTCAATTAACAACCACTTTTGCCCCTGCAAACACTAAGGGTGAATGCTCAGTGAATGCTCTGGATGCAACATATAATGTTCTGCAAACGTTGATAAGACAACATGGGTGTTTGGTGGGGAGGGGACAGAACCTCGGTTAGCTATGTATTTTTATTGATGGGGGAGCTGCCCCCCCTTGGCTACGCCCGTGTATAAAGAGAATGAGAAAATAGTGAAAGCATCCTAGGAGATAACATCAGGGCCTCTGTTAACAGAGGTTTCGGTATTTGTCACTTGAATATTACCTTAATTCGGGATGAAAAACTAACTGGAATTTAGAATTACTGAGAGAAGGGTGCTAATACTTTTCCATGCTCCCCTTCTGTTGCAGGGAAAGTAAATGAGAAGCGGAGAGAGAGAGAGAGAGAGAAGGAAAGCATTTTCTCCCTTGAACTTCTTGCTAGGACTCTAAGCCTTTAGTTCTGCTAGCAGTGCCTGGCTTTGACTTCTGCCACGAACGCCGTAATTCTGTACATGCCCACTCAGAAGTAAGCTTCAGGGAGTTCAATGTGTTTATAGAATTGTGCTTTAGAGGACTGTAATGAATGCATTTGCTACCAAAATCAAAGAGAGACGCCTTTCTACAGCCTTTCTACTGTTAGGGAACAAGCCGCAAGCAAACGTGCGACACCCGGCAAGAGAAGCGCGCGAGAGAGAAAACTTCCAACCAACTAGAGACTCTATAGAGAAATGAAGTATCCCCCCACACACACACTTAACAAAGCAGAAAGCTTTTCCTTGTAGCTCTTCTTGCCCCCCACCCCTCCTTTCTGCTTCTCCTTTTTGTCTTTTTAGGTCAAAGTAAAGAAAGGCTGATTTCTGCACGACGAAATTCCAGGACCAGGGCATAACGATTCTCGTGTGCTAGTGCGGATCCGTATTAAATAGAAGAAGGGGGTAAGCTCCTTCCGAGTGGGAAGAGTCCTTCGCCCACTTACCTGGGTGCAGGAGAGGTTGAGCTCGATGGCTCTTACTTCTGAGTAGGCATGTAGAGCAGGGCGCCGCTTGTCTCAAAGAGAGACACTTCATCCTCCCGTCCCGCCACACCTTGCCCCAGCTTTCTTACTAAATACTCTATAGAACATAGGATTGGTACATGAACCTGAGGATCATCTAGTCCAACCCGCTGCAACGAAGAATTGTCCCATACGGGGATCGAACCTGCGACCTTGGAGTCACCAGCACCCTGCTGGAGCCAACTGCGCTATCCAGGCTGATAACGCGCCCGCTAAGAACTGAAGACCCCACGCCATACTCCACTCCAGCCACGTACAGCGACGCTTCCTCCCCGAACGCGCGCGGCCCCGTTCCCTCCAACCCCACAGAAAACGCGCTTTCCCCACGACCCCCCGCGACACACCTGCCCGTCCTGCCTCGCGCGCTCCGTGCCCACTTCTGAATTCAGCCATCTCTCGACTCGCGTCTTCGAAGCCTCTGCTTTTCCCCCTTCGCTAGAGGAGGAGGAAAGAGAGCCAGTGGCGTAGCGTGGGGGGTGCAGGGGGGGCCGGCTGCACCGGGCGCAACATCTGGGGGGTAGGGTTAGGGGGCGCAAATCCACGGGTTAGCGGGCGCAAATTACTTGCCTTGCCCCGGGTGCTGACAACCCACGCTACGGCACTGAAGAGAGCCAAACGCTTCGTTCCTTTCATGCTCTAATAAACTTGCTCGCGCAATAAATGCCGGTCAATACAAGCCCCCTCGTTAAGTGCGGAGTCGAGAGCTCGAGCTTTCCAAAGAGGCCACAGCAGAGACACAGTGTTTATTTGTTTGTTTGGGGGGGAGGTTGGGGGGGGGAGAGACGCTCCTCACCCATATCGCCTCCTTCCTCCATTCAATAACTGCCCTATCTCTCTCTCTCTCACACACACACACACACACACACACACACCTCTCTCGTCTGAACGCTAGCCGCCTTCCCGCCCCCTCCCGCCAAAACGCCAGAGCGAGAAGAAGACTTTCCCCCTCTCAGGTCCCCTCAGTTGTCAAAAGTACTCCGGAGCGGCCAGCCCCCCTTTCGCAATGTGCGCGCGCGAGAGAGAATAGAACATACGCGCCCCTTCCACTGACTCGCGCCATTTCGCTTCTGCTTGCCCCCCCCTCTCCAACTCCAACACTCCCCCCCCTCCCCGCGGGTCTCCTATCCACCTACCTGCACGTGCCTGTCCATAGGAATGCGGGGCGCGCGTGTCGCGAGGGGCGGGAGGAGCCGGTGCTCTATTCGTGATATTGAATGGCGCGGTTGCGCTCCTGACCGTCATATATTCTTCGGACTAGGAAGGGGAGTGTGTTGTGTTGTGTGTGTGTGTGTGTGTGTGTGTGTGTGTGCCTGAGGTGTCTTTCATCCCCGCGCTTGGTCTTCCTCCTCCTCACCTCATACTGTGCGCGCGCGCGCTTGTGTGTGTATGTGTATGTGTGTGCAGAAAGCTTTCCCTCCTCCTTCCCCCTCAGCGATATTATTAAACGCTCCGTGCGAGCAGAGAGGGCTCGTATCAGCTACCGGAAATCGAAGCCCTGGCCATAAATATACCACAGGAAGTCACACACACCCAGCCCGGTTACACGCGCGTCGCCAGCCCCTGCCGCCGCCGCCGCCTCCCGCTGCCCCAACACACAGAAACACAGGCGGAGACCTCCATGCTATATATCCCTCCCTCAAGCCCTCAGCTACAAAGAGATGGTGATGGATAATCTAGGAGTGGCGGGGAAGGCATCGGCCGCCACCGTACTATATTGGGGCGTTTGTGTGCCAAACCCCCATTATTATTATTATTATTATTATTATTATTATTATTATTATTACCCCGCCCATCTGGCTGGGTTTCTCCCGCCACTATACACTCACTATACACTATACAGCCATCTATAGGAGTACAGTCAGTCGATACACTTGGCGTCTCGACACAGCGTTAGTGCATACGGTGTAATATGCAACATCTGTCGGATCAATACATAGACGCCGAGTATGTTATATATATATAACATATATATAACATGTTATATATATGTATCCATAAAGAGATACGTAAGCGAAAACCAGTGTGCGCATCTTCAAAGCCTTTTATGCATGTGTAGGGGTGTGCTGTAACCGTGCCCCCCCAGTGGCGTAGCGTGGGTTGTCAGCACCCGGGGCAAGGCAAGTAATTGGCGCCCCCTAACCCTAACCCCCAGATGTTGCACCCGGTGCGGCCGGCCCCCCCTGCACCCCCCACGCTACGCCACTGGTGCCCCCCACCCGCCACGTTCCTCTCCCCACCCTGCTGAGAGGGAAGCGGGGAGCAGATGAGAGAACATCGTTGCCATAACTAGTTCTGCCATAACTGCACCGGTCCCGACAAATTTTCGCATCCTATTAAAAACGGCAGAAACGATTCCTGCAAGCAAAAACGGCCCTGCAAGCGATTCTTTTTTTTTAAAGGCGTTGATTTGCGCCGAGATAAGGCAGGCTAGACGTGTCGCCGAATCCCAAAGCACTTGCTTTGAGAACGTGAGCATTGCGAAATAATACGTGTCAGCACCGAGGGGGGGGGTGTCATCCGCTTCCCAGGCACATATAACACGGCATATATGTGTGTGTTAAAAGACACGGGTCGTTCAGAGAGAGTCCAGAATGGGCGCTCTCCTCCTCCTCCTCCTTTCCTCGTTTCCTTCATTTTGGATTCTTCTTCGGCGTTTATTTCATAGGATATCCCGGTCAATGGCGAGCGAAGTCCCAACAACGCAGTTTCAAGGGAGCGACTGTGGAGAATTGTAACACAGCACAACAACAGGACGCCTTTATTAGCGTTGCTATCCGGGGAGCGTCGTCTCCCGCCTTCTCCTAGCGCAGAGAGGGGCGCCTAATCTCCCTGAAGAGGGAGAGGGAGGAAGATGGAGGAGCGGGAGAGAGGAGGGAGGGAGGGAGCGTGTTATTCAACGGCGAGGCAATAAGCAGCACGTTCAATACAACGTCGAAGCAAATGTCCGCCTTCGGGGAAAGAGCCGGGCGGGAAGAGCTCTCTCCGCGCTCTCTGTGTGCAGAAGCAGCACAGAAAGCAGCAGCAAGGGGGATATTTTCCATCACTAAATCGACAGATCTCTCGTTTGTCATGTTGGTGTGTAATTGTTGTTGTTTGGGAACTAGGAAAAGCGTGGCGGAGGGGAGAGAGAGAGAGAGAGAGCCGAAGTGAGGCGCTGGGCTCCTGTCGTCCTCCGCCCCCAACCCAGTTGTTTCTCGATCCGGGGAGAGTGTTTTCTGAGGCACGGCTGCAGCTTGCTGGATCCCGTAGAAATTGCAGGAGATTTCCATAGCGTCAGACTCCCTCCACGCTTCGTAGTAGGTTCCCGCTTCTCTCCAGGAAAACATCAAGTGTGGGTGGCAGATTCTTCTCTAAAGGCACGCATCTAAGTTCATAGCTGTCAACGTTTCCCTTTTCTTGCGAGGAATCCTATTCGGAATAAGGGAAATTTCCCTTTAAAAAGGGGAAAAGTTGACAGCTATGCATCTAAGGGCCAAACTGCAAAATGGGGTTGGCTTTTGCAGCCCAGCTCCCCATCAAAGGACTCAGTTTGTGTACCCCCAGTGAATTATCGGTCAGAGAAGAATGGGTGGCGGCAGGGATCCAGGGAAAATAAGGCAGATCTTTATTTTTCTGTTGCAATAGAGCCCCCCTCCCCTTGCAAGGACGCAAGGACCCAGGACAAAGGTGTGCAATAACTTTTAAAGACTTTAGAAATTGCCTGGCCCCTTAGGCAAAGACTCAGTGGCGTAGCATGGGGGGTGCAGAGGGGGCAGGCTGCACTGGGCGCAACATCTGGGGGTTAGGGTTAGGGGGTGCAAATCCACGGGTTAGGGGGCGCAAATTACTTGCCTTGCCCCGGGTGCTGACAACCCACACTACGCCACTGCAAAGACTACCCAAAAAGCATCATCCATACATCACAGAAAGAGGCAGTCCACGGCAGAAATTGGAGAGTGCTGCATCTCTCCTATCTCCCAAGATCCCTGATAATGTTTTACAGTGGTACCTCGGGTTACATACGCTTCAGGTTACAGACTCCGCTAACCCAGAAATAGTGCTTCAGGTTAAGAACTTTGCTTCAGGATGAGAACAGAAATTGTGCTCCGGCAGCAGGAGGCCCCATTAGCTAATGTGGTGCTTCAGGTTAAGAACAGTTTCAGGTTAAGTACAGACCTCTGGAACGAATTAAGTACTTAACCCGAGGTACCACTGTACTTGACTGCCTCGCCTGGGCAGTCTAGCCCTTCTTTTGAGATAGTCAATAACTTCAGTCAGAGAGCCAGTGTGGTGTAGTGGTTAAGAGCGGTAGTCTCATAATCTGGGGAACCGGGTTCGCATCTCCGCTCCTCCACGTGCAGCTGTTGGGTGACCTTGGGCTAGTCACACTTCTCTGAAGTCTCTCAGCCCCACTCACCTCACAGAGTGTTTGTTGTGGTGGAGGAAGGGAAGGGAGATTGTTAGCCGCTTTGAGACTCCTTAGGGTAGTGATAAAGCAGGATATCAAATCCAAACTCTTCTTCAGTTCTTGAATCCAGGTCACAGGATTTGAAGGATTTGTAAGTGAAAGAACTATGGGGAAAGGTTTCTCCAAGATATTTCCTTCTGCAGGGGAAATATTTAGAGTCATTAATTAGGAGCGCCAGGTTGGCTTTTGGGATTGTTCTGTGTACTAAAATAAAGTGCGGTTTTTCTCAGGGGATATTTGCTGAATTTTGAAGGGTGAATAATTGGTTTTCTGTGGAGTGTGAGTCTGCTATGTGTGTGCATGCTACAATTTTCTAACAATGTGGTATTAAGTGCATCTTTGCCATTTATATTTAAAAAATGCAAATTGATTTTGGGTGGGCAATAATTAATGGGGGACCAGAGCAGTGGTGGAAGGGGAAACAATCATTTTCTTCCCTGCCAAGGGTCTAAGGAGCATTTCTTCCCTGCAGCCATCGATGGGAGTGGGGTGTTGTCCCCTGTTGGCTCCAGGGTCCCTCCCCCTCAAAAAGCAAATATTAATTTTGGAAGAGGTATTTGAGCTTGACAGGACCTACTCCCGAGTAACTGTGTTTGGGAATGCCACCTAAATTTCTTGCATCAAAGTAAAATCTGACTGCTATTTCTGGATTGTAGAAACAGGCTGTCTCTGTTTGAAGTTCTCCCCCATTTTATTAGCACATTGTATCAAACATCATAGAATCACAGAATTGTAGGCATAGAAGGTTAGATTCCACAACCCTGGGATTAAGAGTCTCATGCTCTACTGACTGAGCTATCCTGGCTAACTCAGGTGTAAATGTGTGTGAATAAACCACATTTCATAAAGACACCAGTCTCTACTGTGCCTCATTTTCCCCAAGAAAACACAAACCCTGACAGGGCAAAAAATGTGGTTTATAATATACAATTTAACTTATGGGAGAAGTTATGGAAAGAGGACTTAAAATTTACAGTTTGATTGAAAGAAAACTACATGAAAATGATGTACCGTTGGTATTTGACTCCAGTAAAATTAGCAAAAATGTATAAAAACACCTCCAACTTATGTTGGAAGTGTAAAGATAAAGAAAGTACTTTTTACCACATGTGGTGGACATGTAAAATAGTAAAAGACTTCTGGGAAATGATATATAATGAACTGGAAAAAAATGTTTAAGATAACTTTTATCAAAAACCAGAAGCCTTCTTACTAGGGTTAACAGGAGATTAAATACCAAAAGATTTACAAAGACTATGTATGCAACAACAGCCGCAATAATGCTACTTGCCCAGAAGTGGAAGGAAGAGAAAGTCCCAACTGAAGAAGAATGGATAACCACGATACTGGACTATGCCGAAATGACAAAGATGACCTTGAGGATCAGACACCAAGATGATAAGAAATTCAGTCAAGAGTGGGAAGAGTTTATAGAATATCTGAAAGACCACTGTGCATACTTAAAAACGTTACCAGGATTGTTGTAACACTTATAATGTAATATGAGTCAAGGTAAAAAAGGAGATCAAATGGATTAGAAAAATGTAATTAGATGCAAAAAAAAAAATATAGGGGGAAATTGGAAACCGGGTGGGCTGGGCTGGGGGGAAGTCCAAGGGATCTAGGTAGATTGAAAATGATGTGAATGTATAAGAACATTGTTTAAAAAATGAAAATGAAATATTAAAAAAAGAAAACACAAAGTGCCAAGTCCCCTGGAATTTGGGGATGGCCTGTAACAGTATAAATAATCACTGAAGTGAGTGGTTGGTTGATTGATTTAAACCACTGCAAAGGCCTGAAAAGTCTCCCTAGTTGAGACAAATCCTCCCCCAGAAGCAGTACTTTTTGTGATGATACTCCTTCCTTCCTTCCTTCCTTCCATTTTTGCTGCCCATGGCAGTCTATTTGTGCTGGCTTCCATGGCACTTTTATCAAAATATGCATCCCAGCACCTCATTTCTTACAAAAACACTCTCCTGAAGTATTATTGATAAAGCAAAACCAAATAGTTTATACGTGTCTGGATAATTTAGACACACATACCCCAGCACTGCGGATGTGTAGTGTTTATAACAGAGATTCTAATAAGCCACAAACACTTGAGCCCATAAGGGGAAAGCAGTTGAAATACCACAGCGCAATCAACCCCTTTATTAACAGGAGACACAAGGCATGAAGTGGCAAGGTTTAAAAAGATTTTTTTAAAAAAATAATAATTTTGAATTCTGTAACATCCCTAAATACAAATGAGGGTTACACTGGGATTACCTCCAGAGAGTTTGCATCTCTCCAGGGGGAAAGCAGCATAAACAGTTAATTAAAGTACCAGAGATGCTGTTCTTTGCTTCAGATGGGTCCTCACCACATCCCTTGTGTTATATCAATGTTCCCTAAACAGGGAAAGGCTCATACATCATCCGCTCTACTTGCAGAGTAACACGTGCAAAAGTATCTGTTATAAGAATTTTAAGGTCAAAGTGGGAAACCTCCCCATTGTCTCTTTCCTCACAAATCCTGTCTTAAGGGCACATTCAAGATTGAACAGGGTGTGAGCCTGTCACCTGTGACCTAGATTCAGGAATTAAGTAGTTATAATAACAAGAGTGGCCAAAACCCAGATAATGCAATCAGGTAACTTGCCAGACAGGAGATAAACAACGCACTCAGATTTCTGTTGTAGACCACCTTTTCTGTGATGTAGGTGTGATGTATCTGGGGGGTGGTCTTGGGCTACACTCCTTCTGTGATGTATGTATGATGTTTCTGGGGGTGGTCTGGAGTTTGAGGGTGGGCAATTTTAAAAGTCTATATAAGGGCGGGCACACCTTTCTTCTGGGTCCCTCCTCCCTGCTGCATGTGGTTGTGAGTACCCTGTTGCAACAGCTTTAATAAAGATCAGGCTTACTAGCTGCCTTGCTTCTCAATATTCTCTAGTTGGCCTCTGTTATTTTCTCCTGCTGATAGGGAACCTAAAAAGAGGACTCTTGGGTATTCCATAAAGGAAAAAGAGCAGCTTTTTCTTATAACATATCATAGATGCAAGAAAAATCAGAATAGGTTCATTTCAGTGTCAAGACAAGGCATGTATGTCTTGCATAAGACATTCGGGAGCTACGTGCTTGTATAATGATTCTAGCTGGAAGAAGAAATTACCGGTATGTTATAGTTGCCTAACGCTGTGTAACACTTACCTGGGAATAAGCCGTACTGAACACCATGAGAGGTATTTCCAACTACTTATGCAAAGGATTGTGTAACAGACACACTGGCCCTGTGTGAAGTGGCAGTGGAGGCGTTTTGTTGAAATGGCTCTTCTCTGTAGAAAGCAGAACACAATAGACTTTGCTTTCTCGACCTGCAGATTTCTTAAGCCCATATGGCAGCTCATATGATAAGGCCATAAATAGGTTGTGCAACTAATTTTAGCCACAATTTATTCTCACAATTATAAAAGATGAATAAACCCAGTAAAGCAGGTGACCTAATTAGAGAGTAGGTGGTTGAATGGAATTATTAACAATATATGGAAAGGCATTTTTAATTACCTGAGGATAACACATTGTATCTTCTGGATACGTTGCCAAACCAAAGAACACATTGGGCGGTGATTATAAATATAATCTTCACTTTTCAGTATACAGTACAGTATTATTTTCACTATGCAGTGTCTTAGATTTTTACATATTTAACTACTTTTGAAGCAATATGCTTCTGTATGTATTAGGACAAAGATAGTCCTGTTCATGAACCCTTTATTATTCAGGTTCACTAAACTTGAATAGACTAGCAACTTCCTGAGATCTGTAACTGTGACACTAAAAATGATACCATACTTTAGGGTCCAGGTTGGAAGAAGAAGAAGAAGAAGAAGAAGAAGAAGAAGAAGAAGAAGAAGAAATTATTTGTACCCCTCCCATCTGGCTGGGTTTCCCCTTCCAACAAAGATTAAAAATACATTAAAACATTAGTCATTCCCTAAAGATGTCTTCTAAATGCCTTCAGGTGTCCTCTAAACGTCAGATACTTGTTTATCTCTTTGGCATCAGATAGGAGGGTGTTCCACACCTTCTCTAGTGAGAAGGTATGTTCAATAAAAATTGAACAAAAAATTCAATAAAAATTGAACATACACAGAGGGGGGAAATACAGAAGCAATAACCCACAATCATGTGAAGATTTAAAAGTACAGTGGTAACCAGTATGAGATTAACAGTTCGGGGAAAACCCTAGACAATCTGTGGCTCTTGTAATAGTTATACAACAGTGTTTCTTTGTAGAGACCGAGCCTATTCTCAGGGGCATCTTTTCAGACTCTTTGTTGTTGTTGTTTAGTGGTTTAGTTGTGTCTGACTCTTCATGACCCCATGGACCAGAGCACGCCAGGCACTCCTGTCTTCCACTGCCTCCCGCAGTTTGGTCAAACTCATGTTCGTAGCTTTGAGAACACTCTCCAATCATCTCGTCCTCTGTCGTCCCCTTCTCCTTGTGCCCTCAATCTTTCCCAACATCAGGGGCTTTTCCAGGGAGTCTTCTCTTCTCATGAGGTGGCCAAAGTATTGGACCCTCAGCTTCACAATCTGTCCTTCCAGTGAGCACTCAGGGCTGATTTCCTTCAGAATGGATAGGTGTGATCTTCTTGCAGTCCATGGGACTCTCAAGAGGCTCCTCCTGCACCATAATTCAAAAGCATCAATTCTTCGGCAATCAGCCTTCTTTATGGTCCAGCTCTCACTTCCATACATCACTACTGGGAAAACCATGGCTTTAACTATGCGGACCTTTGTTGGCAAGGTGATGTCTCTGCTTTTTCTTTGTTAGGAGAGGCCAAAGAAAACAGATGTGCCTTATCTCTTGTGCATATGCAATAATTGTGCAATCCTAATCCTGTGTACTTTATAGGAAGTTAGTCTTATTGAATTCAGTGAGGCTTATTTCCACATCAATGAGGTCAGGATTGCAGCCTAGGGACTATGAAGTGGACTGTCCTTACATAAGCAGTAGCTAATGATGTTTCTGAATGAATCCTAAATTTATCACCAGATCATTATCTGTTTTGCTTTCATAAACAGAACTAGAGAAATACAAATTTCCAAGGTGCTATTCAAATGAAGCTCTCACCACTTCCCGAAGCTCTCGCCACTTCAATTCAGTGCCTTTCTCTTCCTTTGAATCACCAATATGCTTGCGAACATTTTTTATTTTAATCACATGGAAATAACAATTCTATCAAGATTCTTTTGCATAGGGTGTTCCTGCAATTCTGAATTTAATTCTGGAATTCAAGCATACAGTTGGCCACAGCTTTTGGTTTCTTCAGTTATTTTGTATATATATATATATATATTTCTCTTCTATGGTAGTCATGCACTTGTGTAGATCAATAATGCATTAAGCAAAAAGAATCTTGATTCAAGCATACATACATTGATTTATCAATGCATATGAGTAACAGAAGGGGGAGGGAAAGATCCCAGTGGAACAGTGGAAGGAACAGAAAGTTGCAGCAAATTGCCCATCCTCCAATTTCAGAATTATGTTTTGGAAACTCTCCAAGCGTTAAGCAGGAATTCGGGAGTGGGAAACTGCAGGACAGAGCAAACTCACAAAATTCTGCCAATTACTAGCTGCAGCTGGTGCAGTTCATTTTGAACTGTTGATAATGTATTGTAGCAAAGCATGTTGTTGTGGTAGAGCCTTCCCCAACCCAGTGTCCTTCAGATGTTTCGTAGCACAAATCCCATAAGTTCCAGGCAGTATGAAGCATCTGAAGGGCACCGGATGGAGAAGTCTGTTCTAGTGAATCTTTAACAAACAGAACAAAATTTCACTTTTAAATCAGGTTAAAACTCTATTCACTTTTAAATCACTCCAGAGCAAGCTATAGCAGAGTAAATGAATACTGCATGTAGAAGTTGTAGTAGTACATTCAGCAAACGTGGGAATAGGTTCAGGCACTATAGCTTGGTGTGAAAACAGGGCTGCAACATAAAGGAGTCTCTCTCTTTCCACCTGTGAAATGCTGTAGGCAGGTTCGCTCTGTATTGGTGACAATGCTATGCTATTGTTGCTATGAAGTATTAAACAACTATAGTATAGCATTGTCAATAACACAGAGCAAACATTCCTCTCCTCCCTTTTTTGGAGAGAGAAAAGGGATTTATGCATAAACCCATCTAAATTAGTAAACTAGACAGATATATAGGTGCCAATGAGGAAAAACAAGGGGGGGGGGGAATTGCAGTTCCCCAGATCTGCTCTGTCCATAGTTAGTAATGTAGCAACCTGACTGGCAACATCAGCAGAATTCTTTTGATCCATAAAGTATTAGGATATAAAATGTTCTCTTGTGGGTTCAGAGAGACCCAGCCTGCTGAAAATAACGCAAACGTGTTTGCAGCAACACCTGGTGTTTGCAATAGGTTTATTCAGAGATCTATCCATAATTAATTTCTCCAAATGCCCTTTGGACTTATTGGTATGTTTTGTTTTGTTTTGTTTGTTGAAAAATTAGCCTGCCCTTATTCATACATGGTATCGGAGTGGGATAAAGTCAAAATATTAAAAGCACAAAGAATACAATCACATTTACAGAGATAAAAGGAGGAAATAATGTCATAATACAGGAACAGCAGCTGAGCAATCAGAACAAGGCTCAGGTAATTAAGTCACTCTAGAGGCCAGGTGGAATAAATAGGTTTTCACCTGTTGCCAAGAACTCAAAAGAGCAGGTACCAATTTGCAGTCAAAGGAGAGGGCATCCCATCATTGGGACACTACTGCAGAGCAAACCCTCTCTGGTTGTCCCATTCTAAAGCAGAGTACACGTCTTGCATTTTGCATGAAAGATTGAACTCTGGTGAAGATTGCAGACTCTGTTAATAGAACCATAGAATGGTAGAACTGGAAGAAACCACAAAGTCATTCAGTCCAACCCCCTGCAATGCAGGAATTGTTTGCCCAACATCAGGATCAAACCTACAACCCCGAGATTAAAAATCTAATACTCTAACTACCGTATTTTTCGCTCTATAAGACGCACCAGACCATAAGACGCACCTAGTTTTTGGAGGAGGAAAACAAGAAAAAAAGTATTCTGAATCCCAGAAGCCAGAACAGCAAGAGGGATCGCTGCGCAGCCATCCCTCTTGCTGTTCTGGCTTCTGGGATAGCTGCACAGCATGCATTCGCTCCATAAGCCACACACACATTTTCCCTTACATTTTAGGAGGGAAAAAGTGAGTCTTATAGAGCAAAAAATACGGTATACTGAGGTATGGTCAGACTGAAGCCTTTGTCCCTAACGTTGTGTCCCTGAGCCCCCAATCCTTCTCACATATTATTAGGGCTTTTTTTTCCCTGGCCGGAACTTGCCGGAACTCAACTCAGTTCCAGCACCTCTCAGGTGGGCGCTATTGCCATTCTAAGAGAACAAGGGAGAAGTTCGTGGTGAATTCTGGCACCTCTTTTTCCTAGAAAAAAAATTGCACTACATATTATGTTCAATTTTAGATCATGCTCATCGTTACAAGACCTTTGTCCCCCTCACTTGTGAATAATATTTCTCTGGTAAAAGTGGAATAATTTTTTTTTCCAAGGCAGCTCTCCTCCCTCCACAAATGGTCTCCTTCGGTCCAGAATTATCATATTTAAAAGGTATGGAGTAGAGTTAGGAAACACAGGGAGGCAGTGAAGAAGCTGCAACAGAAACTCTTACTTCTTATAAAACTGATGGAGTCCTACCTAGGAGGTCTGCAGATGGGTGGGTGGGGTGTAATTATTCCTTCCTGCCCTTTCTATTTTTCACTGCATCTCTCCACTGACCTCCATCTAAATTCACATTGGTATGTGCCATTTTCTTCTATAATCAGGTTTAATATTGAAGAGGGAGACGGGGGTGGGGGCAGATAAATCCAGCAGAGGACAAAACGCACAGGCAAAACCAGACTGCACTTTGTCTTGCAGTTAATGTGGAAGTTGCTAGGCTGTGTGAAATACACAAAATCACAGTGGGAGTCTGAGCATACATCTCTGTGTGTGTCGCTTTGAAAAAGGTCACTGCTATTCTTCTGGCAAACATGAAACGTTCAGAGAACATAAACATCACATGCGTAAGTTACAAAAGGCTTATTCACTGGGAAAACGGCTACTCTTTAGAGCTCAGAGATAATCCCTCTGAACGAGATCTGCTTCACAACTTTATTTGAGAATATATTGCCACAGGCTTTTACAGGCCTATATGGGACCATGGAAGTGGCCTGAAAATATAAAAACCAGGAGAACAAATAAAAATCTGGTGCTCTTTAGTGTTGCTTCACAAACTTCTTACTTTCATAGCATCCCTTCTGCACGTAAAAAATTCTATGTATCTGTCACAGAATCTCAGTGTGTTGGAGAGGTTTCTGGGCAATGCTGAAGGGTGTCCATCATCAATGGTGAATTAGCCAGGCCAGGAGAATAAGGCATTTTACAAAGGATTATCTGGCTGTTACTGATATTTTTCATTGAGGAGGTCCTGTTTTACTAAATAATTACCATACTTTTCCATGTATAACACACGCCCCCTATGTTGGGGGACTAAAACTAAAGAAAATTTAAAAAATGGGGGGAGATTGCACAGAGTTGTTGAAGGGTTTTTTTTTTTTTTTTTTTGTCAATAGCCACTCACCCGCCTGGCCGACGCTGACACTCGTGTGCGTCGCAACAGCCTCCTAACGTCTATCACCTATTGCCCGCCCAATTGCCACAGCAACATCCAATCAACACCACCCCTTGCCACAGACGCCAATAAGACGCTACAGACCATCTCCGGCTTGCGGCATCAACCAATCCCACGTCCGTCCGTCCCCAGGAACTACCCATGCATAAGAGGACCCCCGATTTTAAACAATTTTTTTCAGTAAAAAAACCCTAGTCTTATACAGAGAAAAGTACGGTATATGTTGCATTTGTATAGCACCTTCAAGTGTTGAAAATGTTTCAGAACCGTTATCTAGTTGTAATCCCGAAAGCAACACTGCAAGGCAATTCAGTATTATTCCTCATAGTACAAATAGAGAAGCTGAACAGGCTTGCTTAAGGTCTCCTCGTGAGTTAATGGCAGAAGTGACAACTGGAACTTCCCAATCCATAGCTGAGTCTTTTAGCCACACTATACTAGGGTGCAATCCCCAAACCCTGAACCAGCAATGCTAAACTAGTTTTGTTTCATTTGCACTGATTAAATTGTCAACCTTAGTGTATTTGATAGGGACACTGTACTGTTTGGTTTAACAAATTTCTCCTTCAGGCAAAAATAAAAATAAAATTCTGAACATCATTCTTTTTCAGTTACATGTGTTTCTAAAGTCTTTAAGCTTTTGGAGCTAACTGAAAATTAAATAAAAGCTGTCATGATTTATTATTAGAAGAAACACGAGCCTTTTCATTTTCAATGCCCTCTTAATGTTAACAAATCAAAACAGCCTAAGAAAAAGCATATTGTGAACTCACAAAGCCCCATCAATAAAAATGTGCCCTCTTTAAAACGGAGGCTACTAATCTAATACACTAATACTTTAATAAATTAATCTAGCAATTAAAGTTTGCAGCCCTAAGAAAAAAGAGGATGGGGAGAGAGCAGGTTGTGGACTTGATTCCCCCTCCCCTGCCACTGTCCCTCATTTCCATTTTAGATAAAAATAGCAGGAAATTGTGATGGCAGCAAAAACAGGCCTAGCCTACACATGCAGTGCACTGAGGACATAGAATTCCAAGGTGGTTCAACAGATCATAAAGGTAAAGGTAAAGATAGCCCTGACCATTAGGTCCACTCGTGGACGACTCTGGGGTTACGCACTCATCTCGCTCTATAGGCCGAGGGAGCCGGCGTTTGTCCGCAGACAGCTTCCAGGTCATGTGGCCAGCATGACTAGGCCACTTCTGGCGAAACCAGAGCAGCGCACGGAAACACTGTTTACCTTCCCGCCGGAGCGGTCCCTATTTATCTACTTGCACTCTGACGTGCTTTCTAACTGCTTGGTTGGCAGGAGCAGGAACTGAGCAACGGGAGCTCACCCGTTGTGGGGATTTGAACAGCCAACCTTCTGATCGGCAAGCCCTCGTCCCTCAACAGATCATAACAGTGCTCAAATTGAAAGGTGTCTCTATGCACAAGGCCCATTCCTTTGACTCATCCCCCCATGGTTCTATTAAATCATGCCCTCCAAGAATGACAGCTAGTCGAGGGGGGCCATGCCTTTTGTATCTTTTCTGCAATTTGAACACTGAATTGTACAATGGAGAGCATCATGGGAGGCTTTTTTTGGGGGGGGAATGCTTTTGGGTGGGTGGTGGGAATTTCCATGCAAATAGAAGACTAGCCCTGTAGAGAGTGGGCTAAGTTTACACTTAATCTCCCCCATCTCCCCAAATTGGCATGCTCTGCTTTACTTGCAGAGTGGGTGATCAATAAAAATTGCTTCCCTCAAATTAAATTTTCTGCAGATTAATCTTGTTTTCTACGTGCAGCAGGCTTTGCTTTTGTTTTCGGGATGGAAAACAGCTCACGCAAAACCACACCTGCACTCTGAAGTACTGAAGCTTCAACAGAGACAGAGTGCCTCAGTGAATTTATGGCTCAAACGATAGGTGACGTTAATTGCGTGAACTCCCCACCACCACCACCACCATATTTCCCTTTTTTAGGTAATGCAGCTGTTTGGGCTACAATCTTGAAAAGAAGACCAGCAATTCTGGGGGGTTGGGGGAGAAAAACACAGAGAGAGGGGGGGGAGAGAGGGGGGGGAGAGGGAGGGACGGACGGACGGAGGGAGGGAGAAAGCATGCAACAGGCACTTTAACCACTTCATTTGGTGCTTTTCTTTCTCCAGAATTACCCCTCCATGTATAACCTTTTCTCTTTTCCTCCCACTATCATCCAGCCTAAGAACAGCCCCACAGTGATCTGGAAGCTGAAAACCAGAATAAAATATTAAAATGACCATCTCAGCTCCCCTGATGTGGTCTCCCACTAGAGGTTGCAGCTTGTGTGACTGTTATAGAACAAAACACAGAAAATGAGGGCAGGGAGGAAAGTGGACGGCACACAGGCAGACTCTGAGCTCAGTATCATAACCCTATGCATGTTTACTCAGAAGTCTGTATCCCAGGGAGAATATTCCTTAGTGCAATCTTAATCTGCGTTTCCAGAACTATTTTCTACCTTTGCTTTCAGCTATTCGGTTTTCAGGGGAATCTTAAGAAAAAAACACTTCTGAAATAGTTCTGCCCAACTCCAAGATTACATTGTTTCAATTGAGTAGCATCTCAAACACTATCTACAGGTTTGTTTGTTTTGCTATAAAACAATGGAGAGCTTCTGACCTGCAGTTATTTGCAGATAGGTTTTCCAGATGAAATAGTTTAAATTGTGGCGAAACAGTTTTCTACAACTGTGAAATCCCACTAGCATTTCTGATTTGAACTCAAAAGCTTACCCAATCAAATCACAATTGCTTGGAATGTCTGTGAAGTGATCCATCTATATTACCAGTTGGGACTCTCAGCATCAAAGATATTACCTTGGAGAAGATCTGTGTAGTAAACCTGGAGACATGTGGACTTTTTACTTTCCCTTTACCTAGGGGTGGGAAACTCCCCCCCCCCCAATTAATAGTCATTTAGTTAATCACGGCCTGCAGCTAACAGTGGGTGGAGTCAAAGCCCCAAATGGGAAGTTTGCAACACTGTGCAGCGCTCTCTCTCGTGGTGTCCCTCAAACTTTTTAAATCCACAACCCCATTAACTATCATAAAAACTCCATGCTCCCCCACAAATATGGCTCCCTCAATTATTTTACTTGACTTTTCAAAATGATTGAAATATTGTGACTTTAGTTTTGACTTACTGTATATTGTACATATTTGGGGGAAAACACTCAGGCCCTCGCCGAAATCTTCATATACACACCTCCTTGGGTGGGTAGGTGGGCCTCATTGGATGAGAAACACAGTTGCAGAGTCTAAATCATAATATTTTTTAAAAAGGCACTCTACCTGCAGCCGGAAGTAGTCCAATTCATGCTACCTCTTCATTCTGCCGAATGCATAGGTGTATGAACGAACCCTTTTTTAGATGACACTTTGGTAAGGTAGGGACGCGGCTGGCGCTGTGGGTTAAACCACAGAGCCTAGGACTTGCCAATCGGAAGGTCGGCAGTTTGAATCCCCGCGGCGGGGTGAGCTCCCATTGCTTGGTCCCTGCTCCAGCCAACCTAGCAGTTCGAAAGCACGTCAAAGTGCAAGTAGGTAAATAGGTACCGCTCCAGCAGAAAGGTGAACGGCGTTTTCGTGCGCTGCTCTGGTTCGCCAGAACCGGCTTAGTCATGCTGGCCACATGACCCGGAAGCTGTACGCCGGCTCCCTCGGCCAATAAAGCGAGATGAGCGCCACAACCCCAGAGTCGGCCACGACTGGACCTAATGGTCAGGGGTCCCTTTACCTTTATAGTAAGGTATACTTTCTTTGTCACAAAACACAAGCACATTCCCAAGGATAGTGAATGCAATTGATGAGTGGGGAAGAGAAAGAAAGCTGGGCTGCAAAGAATCCTATTAGCTATCAGCAGTGTTCCAAGGTTTCGTTATTGACATGTAAATCTCTAAACGACGTGGGACCAGAATATAGTGGTACCTCGGAAGTCAAACGGAATCCGTTCCGGAAGCCCATTTGACTTCCAAAACGTCTGGAAACCAAACCAAGCTCCTGCAGCCAATTAGAAGTCGTGTCGGACGTTCGGGTTCCAAATAACGTTCGCAAACCAGTTTGCAGCGTTCAGGAGCTAAAATGTTCGACTCGCAAGGCGTTTGGGATCCAAGGTGTGACTGCACCTAGCAGATTGCCTCTCCAGGTACCTGAGGCCAAGGAGACTGTGACCAGCAGGTTGTCACTCAGTGACAATGCAGACGCAAGTCGTCTTGGAGATAGCAACCCACACAATGGAATATTTTCCCTCAGGTAATTTGTGAGGCAGAGACGAAGCTTGTCTTTACCCAAGCTTTCCCGGTGGCATTTTATTATTTTCATTTTCTAGACTGCTCATTTTTGCTTGTTATTTTGCTTCAATATTATCTTTAGGAAATTTTATTTAATGCTGCGATTTCATTGGCTTTTTGTAAACTGTATAGAGGTTATTTTTTTTAATTCTATTATGTGCTGGGATTGCTTTATAAATAAAATGGGGGAACATGACAAGGATTATGCAAGAAGAAAACACCAGCCTGTTCATACTTAGCACAGACTGCATTCCCCTTCTACCTGCATTCCCCTTCTACCGAAAACAGCCTACCCACCTGCCCATTATGTCAAGAAGAAGAAAAAAACAGGACCGTTCAGTACAGTGGCACCTTGGTTCTCAAAAGCCTTGGTACTCAAACAACTTGGAACCCAAACACTGCAAACCCGGAGGTAAGCGTTCTTGTTTGCGAACGTTTTTCGGAAGCCGAACGTGCTCCGTTTTGAGTGTTACGCTTCCAATTTGAGTGCCACACTTGTTTTGAATGTTATGCTGAGGTCTGTTTGTTTTTTGCTGTTTATTTTGCGTTTTCACAGTTCTTTTTTGTTTTGTTTTTGTGACTGTGTGGAACCCAGTTCAGCTACTGATTGATTGTGTGACTGCAGTACATTGTTTATTGCTTTCATTTTATGGATCGGTGGTCTTGTTAGATAGTAAAACTCATGTTAAATTGCTGTTTTAGGGGTTGTTTTTAAAAGTCTGGAATGGATTAATCCATTTCAAATTACTTTCTATGGGAAAGCGAGCCTTGGTTTTGGAACGCCTTGGTTTTGGAACAGACTTCCAGAATGGATTAAGTTTGAGAAGCAAGGTACTTTTCCACACAAACACACCCCACCCACCCAAGTGTCAGGAAACATTTTTGTTTTGTTTTTGCACAATACATAGTATGAGAACTTGTAAGCAAAACAGACTTGCCACACAAAAAGATACATTTTATTTCAATTCTCTCTCTAAATACAGTTTGGCAGGATCAGTTTTTCACAGGAGCAAATGTATTAAAAAATATTTCATTCCAAAATACTACTCTCTGAGGTAATATTATAGGCACTTTCGAGTAGACATAGTTAGGAATCTGTTGCAAGGCACATATATCTGCCCCCTTTTAAAAAATAAAAATCTTTGATCACTGATCTCCGTCTAAAAATTCTAAGGAAAAAGTAATTACGTAACTGAAACCCAAATCTTTTTTTAAAAAATAACATTAAAAATAAACCATATAAATCAAAATGTCAGTACTGACAAAGAAAAAAACAGACGTGTATTTGAGGTACCGTATTTTTCCGTGTATAAGACTAGGTTTTCCCCCTAAAAAATAATGTCAAAAATTAGGCAGAGACTTATACGTGGGGCCATCTCCCCCCATTTTCTTAAATCTAAGTCCCCCAAAATAGGGGGCATCTTATACATGGGGCCATCTTATAAATGGAAAAATATGGTAATTTAATGGGCAATTCTAGCCTGGTGTCCTCTGCTTAAGTCAATGAGCTTTCATACCAAATGATTCTATGGGCTATTCTTTGGGTTTCAAAAAGTAACAGGATGTAGGGTCAAGTTTTCCTTTTGGGGAATGAAGGCCTAACTCATAGGCACCCCAAATCAGTGCAATTTACTTGTTGTATTCACTGGTGCATGGGTTTTAAGGGAACCCAACCCTTGGAAAGTTTGGAACATGGATACCTCAGAAAAGGAAAATGCCAACATGATCTAAGCCAATATGGGGGTTCACAGTGCCACCAAAAGGAGTAAATGTCCTTCTGCAAATTTATGGTGAATTGATTCTTTGAAAAAAGACATGCTCCATGCTAATCTAGATGCACTTCTTACGAAATACATCTCACTTTAATCACTAGGATTTTCATTCCAAGTAAACGAAGTTAAAAATTGGTGCAGTTATTCCTACAAAACGTCATATATTCAGGAAGTTATAGATTGAGAGTATTTTAAACAAGAGCAAGGATTAGTTATCTTGAAACAGCAAGGTAACTGAATATTTATTGAAAGTTCAACGTGACACCATAAACCGTCACAGTTTGGCATTAAACTGACCCATCAGTCTTTCCAACTTGATTGCTAAGGCCATATCACCCTTGATTGCCAGCTTTCCAGACATGAAAGCAAGGGTTGGCTTAAGTTTGCCTGAAAAGAGAAAAAAAATGGTTTAAAGAACCACAAAAGAGTTGCAAATTGCAGTGCTTCTGTCATGTTTTTCATTTAAGCAACCTTTCTACTTTAAGACCAACAATGACATGGATAGCTTTAAATGTGATGCTGCCACCTCCTGTTTTCATAAAAAAAGTACAGCATTATAGGTAACTTATTTAAGGCATGATATGTTTGCAATTGCGCACAGCGCTGAACCCGGAAGTGACCCAGAAATGTCATAACGATGTCACTGAAATGTTTTAATAAAGTTTTGTTTTTTAAAAAGGACTATGCTGAAATGGCAAAGTTAACAGCTAAAACAAGAGAACCTAACGATGACTGGTTTGTGGAGGAATGGAAGCCTTTTTCGGACTACTTAAGGAAATGGTACTGTACGATGAATTCACAAGCAGGATTTGAATTATGAGCAACAGAAGAAATGAGAGAATATATTATTGTTGTTATGGTATAAGTGATAGAAGGTAGGGTGCAACAGAAGGAGAGGAATAAAACCACCATGGAAAATGGGGTGGGGAGTAAAACGAAAAGAGAGAGAGAATTATTATATATGTTAAACAGCAGAAAATTTAATAAAAATAATTATTTTTTAAGAAAGACATCACTGAAATGTCACTAAAAGGATGGAATGGGTGGAACAGAGCTTTGTCAATGGGTTTCCAATTTCACGCAAGTGCACAATGACCCAGAACGTAACCCCCGTGCAAACAGGAAGTTGCCTGTATTCTCATTCCAGGTGAGTAACTATAGGGTCACATGTGTGGTGAGGAAGCAAGATCATGCCTGTATGACAGTCACACATTGTCCAACAGGCCCCCCCCCCAAAAAAAGAGGCTCTGCACCCCACCCCCCAAAATCAGGGCTTTCCTGCTTTGACTTGAACCCCCCACTGCCAGTTTTTAGGTAGATCAAGTAGATCACAGTCTTGCCGCTTTCTGTGCCGCATAGACCTCCCCACACCTCATGGATTCTTGTGCACTTTTACATGTGAGGAAGCTCCTGTCAGCTCAGTGAAACTTAGTAAACATGCATTTGATTAAATTGCACCAGCCCTGATGATCTGCATCATCCTACCACTTGCTAACTTTACATGGGGGGAGCAGGTTTGTTGTAAAATGGTGGTGGTGAAATGGTGAAGGACTTGTTGGTATCCCAAATGTGGAATATTTCCACCAACACTCTTCTCTGCTAGCTCACTTCTAACGCTTCCCATAAATGGCATCCTATCTACAAGCAGAAAAGAAGGTGCTGGACATATAGGAGACTTTGCTAGCGGTTTCTTCTCAAAGGGTAGAATAAAGAAACTGGAATGAAATACATAATTCTACACGCTGCTGAAAATTTATCAAATGCAAGCAGCTCTACAAGCAGACACATTTAAGATTAGCAAAAGTCCAATGGAATAGCTGAGCATGAATACATTTGACTAAATGAAAGGACAGTTGTTCCCAATACCTACCTGAAAACATTTTTACGAAGTCAGTGCTGGACATGCTCATAACCACATCAACCTTTCCTGGTGGTTCTCCACTTCCTACAGTGCCACCTTTGTTCTTAAGATCAATATACCATGTTCCTCCTCCTTCACCTAACACAAGAGTAATGCCACATGAAATTAGACACATTCGTTTCTAAGCTGAACAAATGTCAGATAAGCAGCAAAGAGCCAATTAAGTCTTTCCAAGAGTTAATGATCCACTGAAATCAGTAACTGGAAGTCCAGTGATTTCAGTGGGTCTTCCCAGAGTATGACTAATGTTGGATACCACCCTCTGAAGTTTAAAATCAGTTTCATTATAATCTTTTACAGTGGTACCTCCAGTTACAAACTTAATTCATTCCGGAGGTCCATTCTTAACCCGAAACTGTTCTTAACCTGAGGCACGACTTCCACTCGCATCCCAAGGCAAAGTTCACTACCGGAGCATCTACTTCCGGGTTAACAGAGCTCGTTACCCGAAGCATTTGTAAGGAGGACGGTACGTAACCCGAAGTTCCACTGTAATGACATTTCTTTCCCTTAATAACGGCACTATGCTGCCCTATAACTTCCACTGCCAACCCAGCTTATTCTAACCACTAGAGAAAGAGATTGACTGGCACCTTCAAGAACAGTAGCACACCTGGTAGTAAACAAAACTTCTGTCCCATTCATCACAAATGACTTTCGCTCAATTTTGGTGTAATTGCTGTTTCGTTGTAACAACCACATCCTTGTTTTTTATGTAGATGCCCAACCTCTTCTCTGTGTGCCCATGTGAACATTCACAAATAAAACATACCCGTGTGTGTGTTAAGTAGATTGCCATATTTGTCTTTTCAAAATATTTCAGACAGCACCAAGTGTGAATTATTTGAAAACTGCCACCAGTATAAAGGTGTTTTGGCATCTTTTCTGCAAAGTACATGCGGTGGTACTATTGGTATGCCATAGTAGTGCCTTAGCAGTGATCCTAGGCCCGCCCAACATAATTTCAGTAACTCTTAAACAGGTATAAAGATTCTTACCAGATAATTCAAACCGATAAATTCCTTGGGTTGACTTTACAACTTCGTCACTGATCGCACCTTTTATAATTTTAAAAGTTTCTGCTACAGGCCCCCCTGATTTCTCGGCAGCAAAATGCACGTGAAGCTTTCCTCGGTCAGGACCTTCAGGTTTAGTTTTGTCAGGACCTTCATGCTTGGGAAGGTCTTGTTTTTTCCCTTCTCTGAAGGTTGGAGTAGCTCCTGTAGGACCAACATTGACCAATGGAGTCAACAGTTACAATAGTGTGCACTCAGGAACTCATATCAAACAAGGAGAAAAAGGTTGGCGGTCCTGAGAACTAAAGCAGGGAAAATACTGGAGCAAGGAGTCATAGCTCAGAGGTAGGGAACATGTTTTTTATGCAGGTCTCACATTCAGTCCACAGCAAAAATGACCAATCAGAGCCTTTCCCTTGGAGCCTTTCCCAGTGAGCCAGACTGGTGACTGGGAGCGGCTGCCGAGACCATATAACACCAGTCTTGAAAGATCTACATTGGCTCCCAGTATGTTTCCGAGCACAATTCAAAGTCATGGTGCTGACCTTTAAAGCCCTAAACGGCCTCGGTCCAGTATATCTGAAGGAGCGTCTCCACCTCCATCGTTCTACCCGGTCACTGAGGTCCAGCGCCGAGGGCCTTCTGGCGGTTCCCTCACTGCGAGAAGCCAAGTTACAGGGAACCAGGCAGAGGGCCTTCTTGGTAGTAGCGCCCTCCCTGTGGAACGCCCTCCCACCAGATGTCAAAGAGAACAACAACTACCAGACTTTTAGAAGACATCTGAAGGCAGCCCTGTTTAGGGAAGCTTTTAGTGTTTGATGTATTGCAGTATTTTAATATTTATTTGGAAGCCGCCCAGAGTGGCTGGGGAAGCCCAGCCAGATGGCCGTGGTTTAAATAATAAATTATTATTATTATTATTATTACTACTACTACTACTACTACTACTACTATTATGTTTGAATGTGATGGAATTCAAGAGAAGAGACATTTAACATTCACCCGGTGCTATACCAGCTGCACTGGCTCTTGGTGAAGTACAGGATCAGGTTCAAGGTGCTGGTTTTAACCTTTAAAGCCCTATACGGCCTAGGACCCTCGTACCTACGGGACCGCCTCTCCTGGTATGTCCCACGGAGGACCTTACAGTCTTCAAATAAAAACATCTTGCAGATCCCAGGCCACAGGGAGGTTAGGCTGGCCTCAACCAGAGCCAGGGCTTTTTTGGCCGTGGCCCCGATTTGGTGGAATGCTCTGTCACAAGAGACTAGGGCCCTGTGGGACTTGACATCTTTCCACAGGGCCTGCAAGACAGAGCTGTTCCACCAGGCCTTTGGCTGAGGCACAGTCTGACCTCCTCCTTTTGTAAGCCTCACAGAACTCTAGCCCAATGGTTGCCATTAATTTGACTCTGAATTGATTTTAGAATGAATAGATTTTAGAATGTATTTCAATTAAATGATTATGATTTTATGTAAACTGTGTTATTTTTTACTGTTGTTAGCCGCTCTGAGCCTGGCTTCGGCTGGGGAGGGTGGGATATAAATAAAATTTTATTATTTATTATTATTATTATATTTCCATAATCACAGAGAATGTTAGATAAGTAAGTTTGGAAATCATTGTCTAGTTAAATATGACCTCCCAGCCTCTTTGTAGGGCTGTTATGTGCCTTGGAATTAAAACAAACAAACAAACAAACAAACAAACAGAAAAGTCTACTGGGAAAGGGGAACATTTGCAAACTTGAAATGAAAGAAAACTGTTATAAAAGTATGGATTAAATTGGCATCTATATTTTTTATGTAGAGTTGTTGCTGCAATTCTCGTTACACAATATGAGTGAAATATACAACACCTGAGATTCGTGAAGCCCTGTCAATTACTTCTGTTCTATTTGCTTGGCACGGAAAGGTCTGCAGCCAGGAAAACTGTTCAGGTGGAGCGTAAGAGGCTTAGTTCTGACCTCCGATTTTGGGCCCAACAACATCTGGATGGGGCGGAGGCAATTATGTGCTTACCTTGTGCTTCCATTTTCATTGCTAGTGTTTCGGGATCCACATCTAAAAAGAAGTCTGGTAGCAGAGGATGACCTAAAAATAGAGTGAAACAATAAATGAAAAAGTCCGTATTTTGTATAGCAGAATAACGCTATGCAGTTAAATAGATGTAAATGAAAGGCTGAGGGCATATCCACATCTTAGCTATTGGTGTTTCCTAGTACAACTGAAGCACAAACATGAAGACAGACTTAGGACTTTACATTATACGTAAGATACCAGAGTACACTTATTGTGTCATAAATGGGACATCTGGGAAGACTTAATACATTCATGGTATTGCAAGCAAAAAATAGATGGATTACGGCTATATATTTGTAGTCCGGCAAATACGAATGCAATATGCAAGAAAATAAATCTAGATTACCTGGGGCAACCGCATATACATCAAAATTCTGAATTCCTTCTTCTCTCAATAAAGTTTCATCAATGACGAAGTTTCCGGTGAAAGTTTTGGGCTTTGTTAAAATGCAGTATGCAGCATCTGCAAGTATATCTGTTTTCCTGCACTGTTTCTCTACACCAGCTCCTCCCAGCATATCCATTGCAGAGGTATATATAGCTAAAGACACACACACAGGAGAGAAGGGATAAGTTAGCAATTATTTTACTGCATCATGCAAGGGGTGAACTAGATGGCCTATACGGACCCTTCCAAGGGTATGGTTCTAGACCAGGGGTTGGCAACCTGAGGCCCATGGGCCAGAAGAGGCCCATGGAGGCTGTTTAACCTGCCCACAAGCCACCCTCAAACTGAGCCACCCGCTGATCTATAGCACTGTCTGCCAACAACCTTTAGATCAGGGGTCAGCAAACTTTTTCAGCAGGGGGCCGGTCCACTGTCCCTCAGACCTTGTGGGGGGCCGGACTATATTTTGAAGAAAAAAATATGAACAAATTCCTATGCCCCACAAATAACCCAGAGATGCATTTAAAATAAAAGGACACATTCTACTCATGTAAAAACATGCTGATTCCCAGACTGTCTGTGGGCCGGATTTAGAAGGCGATTGGGCCGGATCTGGCCTCCGGGCCTTAGTTTGCCTACCCATGCTTTAGATATCTGAGGTGGTGGAAGGATCGGTAAAGATTTAAAGTTTATAAAATCTTGAAGTCTAGCCATTGCAGATAATGGGCCAGAAATGTTTAATATTCCATGGAACCGTCACATTCTCTCTCTCTGACCTTGTTCACACATAACGCTAAGCCAAACAACTACTTAACAAGAACCAGCAAGTGTTCAGGTACAGAGAGCCAATATTGTCGAAGTCTCGAATATTGAAGGGAAACTGTATATACACTTTAAACAAATGCAAGACATCATATTCTCTGAACACATTGAAACAAGAGTTAAGCTCAGTGAACCCATCAAAAACATTATATATTTTTAAAAGATATATAAACCTGTTTGAGGCCATAATGCGTTGACTGCAACTTCTCCTCTAAATTCTTCTGCCATTCCCAGCACGCACATGGACATTCCGTATTTAGAAATTGTGTAAGCTAGAATAAGATGGAAAACTAGATTTAGACATCAAAAATGTTTCCTCCTATATGCAGTACAAATTGTTCATATTTCAGCAGAAAACTCTTATAGCTGCATAGAGGATTGCCAAGAAAGAGACAAGCATTTGGTTGGCTGTTAGGGGAAACAGAATGCTGATGTAGAGCAAAGTTTCCATTATGTTCTTATCTAAATCACGGTTGTTTTTTCCCAAACAGTTTCACAATCTGAATGTTGTAAGCAGATCAATTATCTCATAGTCTGACTATGCATTGTGTGAAAAGGACAATGGGACACCTTACATCAAAGAACATCACGGAACCCTGGTTTTGTAAGTAGTGTTAGAGGATTGTCGCTAATATCTGGGCTTGATGTACAACGAGGGATAAGGGGCTGTAGCTTAGCAGAATAGCACATTTTTCGCATGCAGAAGGCTCTTATTTAAAAGGATCAGGCAGCAGGTTGTTATAAGAATGTTAAGGTCTCAAATACAGAATAAATATTCATAAATGCACACATATCTAAATATATGAACCATGTGTCTGAAATAGTATGGCTATAGAGCAATCCTGGAGCCATTTTGACTCTTCCCAATGACCTCAAATATTCCTCTGCAGTAAGGGAGGCAAATGGGGAAAGTCTTCTCACTGACTTTTTGCTTGCAAATCCTGTCTTCAGGGCATTTTTGTGTATGAATAGGATGATCCTGTGACCTGGATTCAGGAACTGTATTAACCATCACAAAAGAATGGCCAGACTGCTCAGGTAATGCAATCAGTGACCATTATCCTGGCAGACAGGATTTCTGCTGTAGGCCGCCTCCTCTGCTGTAGACCACCTCCTTCTGTGATATATATATGATGTTTTAGGAGGGTGGGCAATTTCAAAAGTCTATATAAGGGCTTGCACACCATTGTTCAGAGTTCTCCTCCCTCCTGCGTGTGGTGAGTGGGGACCCTGTTACAACAGTTAAAGTCCTTTAATAAAGATCAGGCATATGAGCCAAGCCGCTTTGCTTCTCAATATACTGTGGTTGGCCTCTGTTTTCTTCTACCAATAGGGAACCCATTTAAGGACTCTATATGGGCTTCGGAATATCCCATAAGGCAGTGTTTCCCAAACGTTTTTGGGCAACGGCACACCTGTGTACTGAAAAAAAATCTCGCGGCACACCACCATTAAAGCCCCGCCCCGTGACGTCAGCGCGCAGCGTCACGCCGGGAGGGACGCACAAAAGTGAAAGTTTTTTCCCTCCCCCTTGCCGGGGAACCTCCAAGCTTTGGGCAGGCAGGCAGGCAGAGCTGGGAAGGGGGTTTCCAGGGGACACGGCAGCTCCTCGAAAGGCTTCTCTCAGCTGCGCTCAATCCTCCTCGGAGAGGATTTCCCCTCCGGTCCCATGCCTTCGTTTGGGGCATCGCTCCGGCTGCTCCCTCTCCCGCCGCGCAGGAGCGATGCCTCTCTCTGGCTCTCCCTCCGCGCAGGCTGAGGGAGGGAGGGAGGTGCGCGTGTGACCCGTCTCTGCTGGGAGACCAAACCCAGCGAGGCAGAGTCGCGCGGAGGCGCCCAGGCAGCGCTGCCGGCTGCGAGGAGGAGCGCCAGGCAGCAGCAGGAGGCGCGGCCTCTCCTCGCCGCTGCCGCCCCGCCTCTCGCCGCCCGACTCGCCCGCCTCCCTCCAGGCATCTCGCGGCACACGAGGCAACGTCTCACGGCACACTCGTGTGCCGCGGAACACCGGTTGGGAAACACTGCCATAAGGGAAAGGGAGCCGTTTTTTTCTTATAATGGTAGAAGGGAAAGATTATCTGCCCAAGATCTAGGGAAGCTGCCGCCAGTTAAAGCTGACATTACTAGGTGAAATGGACAAATAAGTCAGATAGCTTCCTTTGTCTCCCTCACCCCAATAAGAATCTCTTTCCTACCTATGTATTTAATGCATGATCCCTCCTCCCCCCCACCCCCCCCTTATCTCACATTTCGGCCTCTTTTCATGTATTGATAACAACAGCCCTCCTATAGTGAAGGAGCTGAGAAACTGCTTTCTGAAGTGGCTTAAATCAGATTAAAATTTAAAAATAAACACAGGAACCACTTGAGTGCCAAGGGCCACCGGTTGGCCATTCCTGTTGCACATGAGCACCTGATTGAGAAATAAAGCTTGCCCTTGACATCCAGCCATGACCTAGGAATTATTTCTGCGGAATGGCATGCAGTTAATGGGACGCACCTTCTGTGGCACTGCATGCCTTGTGTTTCCCCCTGGGTGGGGGGGGACATGTTTCTCCAGCTCAGTCCAAAAAAGGAATGTAAGGTGTCACTATATTAGAACTGGACGCGGGTGGCACTGTGGGTTAAACCACAGAGCCTAGGACTTGCCGATCAGAAGGTCGGCGGTTCGAATCCCCGCGACGGAGTGAGCTCCCGTTGTTTGGTCCCTGCTCCTGCCAACCTAGCAGTTCGGAAGCACGTCAAAGTGCAAGTAGATAAATAGGTACCACTCCGGCAGGAAGGTAAACGGTGCTTCCGTGCGCTACTCTGGTTCACCAGAAGCAGCTTAGTCATACTGGCCACATGACCCGGAAGCTGTACGCCGGCTCCCTCGGCCAATGAAGCGAGATGAGCGCCGCAATCCCTGAGTCGGCCAAGACTGGACCTAATGGTCAGGGGTCCCTTTACATTTTTAAGGACTATTTGGGAATTAAGTAGAGAAGCGGCTGATGTGAACACAATGTGCAATGATTTAAAGAATATTTCCCCACAAACTTTCAGGATGCAAGTACAGTGTTACCTTGGTTCTCAAACGCCTTGGCACTCAAACGCCTTGGAACCCAAACACTGCAAACTCGGAAGTAAGCGTTCTGGTTTGCGAACCTTTTTCGGAAGCTGAACATGCTCCGTTTTGAGTGCCACACTTTTGTTTTGAGTGTTACACTCAGGTCTGTCTGTTTTTGCTATTTATTTTGCATTTCTGCGGCTTTCTTGTTTTGTTTTTGTGGCTGTGTGGAACCCAGTTCAACTACTGATTGATTCATTGATTGATTGTGTGACTGTAGTACATTGTTTATTGCTTTCATTTTATGGATCAATGGTCTCGTTGGATAGTAAAATTCATGTTAAATTGCTGTTTTAGGGGTTGTTTTTAAAAGTCTGGAACGGATTAATCCGTTTTGCATTACTTTCTATGGGAAAGCGCACCTTGGTTTTGGAATGCTTTGGTTTTGGAATGGATGTACAGAATGGATTAAGTTTGAGAACCAAGGTACCATTGTAGAGGAAAAGCAGGGGTAGAAGAGAGACAGCCTTTACACTTCGTTGCGTTTGGAAGAATTTCACTATAAATGAGCATTTAAAATTATACTTACCACAGTGATTTTTGAACCAGATAGGGTTTAGGTTAATTGGTGGGCTGATATTGAGGATATGGCCAATCTTACTCTTCTTCAAATAAGGGAGGCATATTTTAGATCTGGAGAAGCAAATAAACACAAGGGAATAGAGTCAGATTTGCTTGTACTTATATCATGAGTACTTATATCTGGTCAGATTTTGGTTTTCATGTGTGTTTCTCTCACTCTCTCTCACACACACACACACACACACACAACTGGCCCTTTCATATACAGTCTGGGACTTACAGAAGGCATAATTTTTTATTATGTTTCCATCCCACTTATGAGTTAAATTAAATTAATAAATAATAAATAAAACACCCAGAAGTCAATCACTATGAAGGTTATTAGTAAGAGAGGTGGGTGTGTTTAAACTCTCTGCTATTAAACCCAATGGGATTTCAAAAGGGCATAACTTTGGGCTCAATAATTCTCTTTAGAAATAATGGTTTTTTTAAAAAAAAAAAGGAATGTAAAAAGCGGGGGTGTGGAAGCGTCATACACATTTCTGAGCCATGTACCAAGATAAAGTATCTGGCTGCAACCCAGTTAATGGCTAAATTCTGTTTGACTTCTGAGGTACGACTGTATATGAGTGTCATGCTGTCTGATTGCTCCAGCTTCATTTTTCGCTTGGTGAGAACAAGATCAACAAACCAGGAAGCCTCAGCCTCATGCTACATCCAAACCAGCGATTGTGGTTTATTGTGCCCCAACAATGCAAACGTGATCACTACCCAACTTGAAGCCATGGTTTGCCATCGGTTTGCTGATTGTGACTTCTTAGAGAGCAACCAGCCACAATCTCTGGTTCAGACTTTATGCAAAGCCGCAGTTTCTTGCTTTGTTTACTTCACTTCCACCTGCAGAGCTGCAAAGCAGAAGTAGCCAGGCAGCGAACATCAAAGCATGTTGCTCATTCCAGATAAACCACAAAAAGCTGGAAGTCCTGGCTTATTCTGTGCAAATGCAGCCACAATCAAAACAGTATCAAATTACTCTCTTTGGAAAGGCACTTCTCTCAATAACTCAAATAGCTATTTTCCTCATTTAACGTATTGCAGAATTAAGAGCAACCCCCCCCCCCCAAGATATTCCCCATGAATGAGAATTGGAACTATCAAAACTGCCTGCAGGTATTGGTCAGAGATAATGCTACTAAGCAAATAATATATGGAGAAAAATGTCTCTCCCACCAAGAAACCAGTGGACCCAATACATCTGAAGCATATCATCAAAACATTCCTCTACATGTTATACTGTCAAAGGCATTTGCTTTCCTGGAGAATTTTGAATCAAGTTCTCTTTTAAAGAAATACATGTTTACAGCTATAAAGGCACATTTTAATGAAACGTAATTAAAAAGCTGAGCAGGGTTAGTAAAAGATATCCCCTCAGCTTCTAGGCTTTCTAGTCAACCAATGAATTTAAGCCATGAGTGATCTTAATAATTAAAGGTGTCAAGGCACAGCTCTAGGGCAAGAGTAATAAGACGCAAGAGTTTGCTGAGGACTGCTTCAATGGAATGTTTCAAAGTTGAGAAGGCTCTGTTTTCTGAGCAAATTCTCACAAAAGGAATACTGAAAATCATGGATCAAGTTCTCCATTTAGCATGTCAGTCTTGGGTGCCAGTTAAAACTGCCAGATATAGCCTCATGAAACAAACTGTGTCCACATGGCTACATTTCCCCACAACATTTCCCCTTCTCAGTAATTTCAATTTCATTAGGGTGGAAATGCTTTTTATCTCTGCAGATGGCAGAACAAACAAAAGTAGTTCTATAGGAGCTACAGGAATGCCTTTACGGACAACCCTTAGGCAAGTATTTTCAAGTTCATAAATGCTGTTGAGCCAGCAGCACACTGCAGAAGCAGTGATAATGATGAAATGTATTTAGAAACCAATATAAAATTAATAAAACAGAATTAAAAATGTCAGAGATCAGAAATGAACAGGAGGCACTGAACACTCGACAGAACAAAATGGCTGTTGCGCACTTAGCTTCTCTGCGCAAGGGATTCAGGCAGGTGGGTGGCCACACCCATCTTTCAATCATGTGACAACGTAATTGCATTGTGTGACTGCCAAGTGGGTGCCCCACCCACCTGCCAAATTGGCCTTGCAACGTCAATCCTGATAAGCATCTAGCCTAGGAAGCCAAAAGGGGTTCTCTATCCCTGGTTCAGGAAGAATAACCTGGAAGTAGACCAAGCGCCAAGGGGACGTGGGTGGCGCTGTGGGTAAAAGCCTCAGGCGCCTAGGGCTTGCCGATCGAAAGGTCGGCGGTTCGAATCCCCGCGGCGGGGTGCGCTCCCGCTGCTCGGTCCCAGCGCCTGCCAACCTAGCAGTTCGAAAGCACCCCCGGGTGCAAGTAGATAAATAGGTACCGCTTACTGGCGGGAAGGTAAACGGCGTTCCGTGTGCTGCGCTGGCTCGCCAGATGCAGCTTTGTCACGCTGGCCACGTGACCCGGAAGTGTCTCCGGACAGCGCTGGCCCCCGGCCTATAGATGTGAGATGGGCGCACAAACCCCAGAGTCTGTCAAGACTGGCCCGTTCGGGCAGGGGTACCTTTACCTTTACCTTAGACCAAGCGCCACAACAGAGGCCTTGGGACAAGAAGGCTGTTCCCTCTAAAATGTTTAGATGTCCTCATATGAGATTTTACCCGTTGTTCCCTCTCACTGTCAATAATGCCAGGCAGTAGCAGTATAATCTCCATTAACGTCCAAGGGCTAAAAAGAATAGAGACACAGCTTCCTAACCCCTTTACCCAGGGACAGTCAATGTGGCGGCCTCCAGATGTTCTGGACTACAGCTCCCATCATCCCCAACCATGCGCCATGCTGGCTGCGGCTGATGGGATTTGTATTAGAGTACAGCACCTGGAGAGCAGTATGTTGGCTACCTGTGCCTTTCCTCTTCTGCAATAACAAAACTGGCAGCCCAACCTGATGCTGCAGAAAAGAGCACCTTTTTCAGTAGCAGCACCCCAGAGCTTGTGCAAGGAGGAGGGGGAACGTTGCTGCTTGCCCCAGTTCATTTGGACTTGGTCACAGTGATAAGACTGTTAGGATACTGATGTTCTGTTTCACCTTAAAACAGATGTATGGATTGTTGTATGTCCCATGTCTGTTTACACTCCAACACAGCTTGCTGGGAACTTCTGTTTGCGTGTATAGCTATTGCTTTGACTGCTTGCTCTTGGACATGAAAGGGAGAAGACATGTTTTTTCCTTTGTCCTGATATACGCTGAATAAACTGCCTGTAAATATGCTCTCACGGCTGTCTCTTGCCACTTCTGTCTGCGCAGTGTTATTTACTCTGCTGATTAGTGCGTGCTCCAGCTTCTGAAGCTGCAGGTTGCTGTTTCATGCTGAGCCAAGGACAGGAGATCGCTAGGCTACCGGCTGGTGGGCTGGAGCCAGCTGGGGGCTTGCAAATTGGCCCCGTTCCCTTGGAAGCATCCCAACAAAGACAACTACGATCAGGAGTAAAGGAGACACACAGAGAGAGCAGCAAGGACACTGGGAGGGTAAATAAGTGTAAGGTGGGGCTCACCAGAACAGTATTAAATATCTAGTTGGATCTGAAGCGGACGCTAATTATACAACTAGCAAAACCGTCATCATCGTGACAGATGGGTGTCTGTGGAGGAAGGTCTTGCAATGGTGCAAAATTAATAATAATAATAATAATGATGATGATGATGATGATGTGCAAATGCACACACTGTTCCCCTCTGTTAGGGCCTTCTCATTGTGCAGGGCTCTGCTCACTGCAGTTATGTCTCCAACTGAGCACTTTGTCATTTCTCCCTGGGAAGAAAAGTAACCATCCATGGTTGTTTTTTTTTAATGCAAGACAGTATACAAGAAGGTACTTGGGGACACTCTGTGCTAGTGACTAGTAGTCATTGCCCCTGGCGACCCCAGCTATTGAGAAGCCAGTCTGATCCTATCTGCACAGCTGCCACCAGGGTTCTGCTTCTTAGCCACTGTGGAGTGTGACAAGACTGTTGAGAACTTGCATATGAAAGAGCATTTAAATTGAGGGGGTGGGACAAAGACACCAACTGCTCTTATATCCACTATGGCAGCACTCTTTGAATACCCTTTTCCTCCTCTCTTACCTGCTAACGCGCAAACATTCTGAGCTCGGCAAAACGAAAGAAAAAGAGGAACATTTTACGGTGCCAAATTGTGTCTGCCAGCTGAGCATTGCCTAAGAAAGGCCTGTGTTACTGGATATTCGGCAGTTGTCAAAAGAAAGCGGGTGGGGCTGCTGAAAGGCTCGACTTGCGCAAGGTCCCCTCTTACTGCACATGCCTCTGTGCTGCTCCCCCTGAGCCAAGGGAACGGCAGCAGGCCTGGGAATGCGTTTTCTGCACAAGCCCAAGTAAAAGAGCAAGGCAGAAGGAAGATCAACAAATGAAGCAAGACAAAGAAGATAAGAAAAATATCCTTGGTACAAGTTAAGTTCTTAAAGCAAAGGATTTAAGACTCTCTAGGGCTGCGATTACCCAATCATGGAGTATGACCTCTGTACTAGAAACTGATAATTTCCACAGTACAGTGGTACCTCGGGTTACATACGCTTCAGGTTACATACGCTTCAGGTTACAGACTCCGCTGACCCAGAAATAGTACCTTGGGTTAAGAACTTTGCTTCAGGATGAGAACAGAAATTGTGCTACGGCGGCGCAGCAGCAGCAGGAGGCCCCATTAGCTAAAGTGGTGCTTCAGGTTAAGAACAGTTTCAGGTCAAGAACGGACCTCTGGAACGAATTAAGCACTTAACCCGAAGTACCACTGTATATCTTTGAAAGTAATCACTGCCTTTTATTTTATTTTTATGTTTTTTTAAATGAAGCAAATTTCTACACTTCATGGTGGGTATGGAAGAGAAAGGAGGGGGGGGGACTAGACCAATTTGTATAGGTAAGGCTTTTTACTCCTAATGTCTCCAAGACCACCAGGTACAGCCGTACCCTGGAAGTCGAACGTCTTGCCAGTCAAACATTTTGGTTCTGGATGTCAGTAACCTGGAAGTGAGTGTTCGGGTTTGCGAATGTTCTTTGGAACCCAAATGTCCGTCAGGTCTTCTGCGGCTTCCGATTGGCTGCTGGAGCTTCCTGCAGCCAATCGGAAGCCGCGCTTTGGTTTCCGAATGTTTTGGAAGTTGAACGGACTTCTGGAACGGATTCCGTTTGACTTCCGAGGTAGCACTGTACTGTTGTTCCTAGTCGCCACATTCTGACTTCTAATTACCCATGCAGAATTTAGCTGGATTCGTTATAAGAATTTAAGGTCTCAAATATATAAAATAAATGTTCATAAATGTACCAGGCAAACATATACATAAATATATAAACCACATGTCTGAAAACAGTTCAGGAAATCAGTCCTGAAACCATTTTGATTCTCCCAAATTGACTTCAAATGTTTCGAAATGGGAAAAACTCCCCATTGTCTCTTTGCTCACAAATCCTGTCTTAAGGGCGTATCTGTGTATGAAAAGGGTGAACCTGTGACCTGGATTCAGGAACTGAGTATTTACCATCACAAAAGAGTAGCCAGGCTGCCCAGGTAAAAACAATCAGTGACCATTATAAGATACCCTGGAAAAACAGGATTTCTGCTATAGACCGCCTTCTTCTGTGATGTATGTATGATGTTTCACGGGGGTGGTCTTAGGCTACAGGGTGGGCAGTTTCAAAAGTCTATATAAGAGCTTGCACACCAATGTTCTGGGTCCCTCCTCCCTTCTGGTTGTGAGCACCCTGTTGCAACAGTTATGGTAATAAAGATCAGGCTTACTAGATGCTTTGCTTCTCAATATTCTCTGGTTGGCCTCTGTTATTTTCTCCTACTGATAGGAAACCTACATAAGTACTCTACACGGACTCTTGGGTACTTCATAAGGGAAAAGGAGCGTTTTTTCTTATAACGATTATCAAATTCAGAATCTCTCTCTCTAAAAGGTCAACAGACTCTAAAGCGTCCAGGATTGTATATTGCCCATAATGTCTCCAGTGAACGAAGAATTACTGAGTATACAGAGCTATTTTTAAAGATGTGTTATCCACAAACACTTACGTGAGGTAGGTTCCTCTTGTGTTGGCACTCATCATTAGGTCCACTTTTTTTGTAGGCGTATCCAGTGTGCCAGTTAAAGAGATAGCACTTGCATTGTTCACAAGAACATCTATCCCTGATTGTTAAAAATAAGACATTTACGCATCATAAAAGTCAACCATTTAAAACAACATGCTAATTATTACACAAGGATTAGCCACTTTGAAGGTTGGGGTTCTAAAAAAATATTCAAGCAGGTATATAAACTTTTACAAAATAAATAATTATTTAACGCAATTGTTTTGTTATTGAATTTAAAAAAGACTTTTAAACTGTGTAATTAGTGATTACTACACTCAACATGGGACGCGGGTGGCACTGTGGTCTAAACCACAGAGCCTAGGGTTTGCCGATCAGAAGGTCGGCGGTTTGAATCCCCGCGACAGGGTGAGCCCCCGTTGTTCGGTCTCAGCTCCTGCCCACCTAGCAGTTCGAAAGCACATCAAAGTGCAAGTAGATAAATAGGTACCGCTCTGGCGGGAAGGTAAACGGCATTTCTGTGAGCTGCTCTGGTTTGCTAGAAGCAGCTTAGTCATGCTGGCCACATGACCCGGAAGCAGCGTACGGACAAACGCCAGCTCCCTCGGCCTATAGCGCGAGATAAGCAGAGTCGTTCACAACTGGACCTAACGGCCAGGGGTACCTTTACCTTTACACTCAACATAAGCTGCAAAATTTAATTTACCTCCAAATTTCTGGACAGCCTGATCCACTGCATCAACAATTTGCTCTTCTTCTCTGACATTGACAATGCATGCTAAAGCCTTTCCTCCAGCTGCTTCAACTACAAAAGAAGGGCATCACTTAAGTCAAAGAATAGCATACACGAACAAAATACAAGAAGACTTCTTTTTTAATATTTTGTTGGAAGCAGTCCAGAGTGGCTGGGGAAAGTCAGATGGGCAGGGTATAAATAATAAATAATTATTATTGTTTTTATTATTGTTGTTGTTGTTAATAATAATAATAATAATAATAATAATAATAATAATATCACTCTCTGCGTGTGAACAGGGCCATGGGTGGGAACTGGCACCGGAAATATCCATGGCAAGGTTAGTTACTGGATGCAGCTCTCAAAGGTTGCAGCAGATGGTGGCACTCAGATCATAATCTATGCACCTCTCTCTTTCAAGCTTACTTTCTTCTGCAGCAGTGTAGATAGTTCCTGGAAGTGTGCGATGCGGCACTCCAGTCTTGGCAGCTATCACAATATTTGCCCCATCCTTGGCTGCCTTCAAGGCTATCGCTTTTCCAATCCCACGGCTTGCACCCGTGATAAAGAGAGTGCATCCTGCCAACCTCCTAAAAATAAATGATAAGACAAACAGTTATCTTTTAACTACTGGGGGTAAATAGAAGAAAATGCAGGATTAGAATCACCTGAAATTGGCAAAGACCTGAAATTCAGTGGAAAACATGCTCTTAAATTCTATTAACTAGAAACCACAAATAACATGACTATAGCTTTATAATTTACCAAGGCTGGATTTAAAGGTAAAGGGACCCCTGACCGTTAGGTCCAGTCGTGGACGACTCTGGGGTTGTGGCAATCATCTCGCTTTATTGGCTGGGGGAGCCGGCGTACAGCTTCCAGGTCATGTGGTCAGCATGACTAAGCCGCTTCTGGTGAACCAGAGCAGTGCACGGAAATGCCGTTCACCTTCCCGCCGGAGCGGTACCTATTTATCTACTTGCACTTTGATGTGCTTCCGAACTGCTAGGTGGGCAGGAGCTGGGACCAAGCAACGGGAGCTCACTCCGTCGTGGGGATTCAAACCGCCGACCTTCTGATCGGCAAGTCCTAGGCTCTGTGGTTTAACCCACAGCGCCACCCGCGTCCTAGGCTGGATCTACACAGCTATAAAAAAAATGCTATGGGGGGGTAAAAAAAACATTCTAAAAGCTCACAATGAAAATTATCACTGACTTTGGATTTCAGCTCTACAGAGCCACCTGGTGACACACTGTTATAACGTTATAAATCGACTAGTGTAGCTGAGTCCCCAGTGCATTCTGTTTTGCATACATTGACTCAACTTGCATAACTGAGTTTATACAATTTGTTTTAACTGCCGCATGGTAAGAAAATGATGACATTGTAGCCCACAAGTCACTTCCAATTTCCAATACTATTCCGATCTTGCCCCTGCTCTGTACTTTATTCAATGCCACAAAGTGCAGGAATGCCTCCAGGTACCTCCTCTTCTGGCAACTGAACTTCATCCCAACTATGGCATCTAAGGCTCACACACAAAGCGATGAAGCTGCCTTAAACCAAGGTAGACCATTGACCCATCAAGGTAAGTCATGTCCCTTCATGAAGATGCCAGGGACTGAAACTTGGATCTTCTGCATACAAAGCATGAGCTCTACCCAGTGGTGGAGGAAGGGGGGTACGGGGGTGTGGTCCGTCCCGGGTGTCATCACTGAGGGGGGAGTGACAAAATGAGTTCTTTAAAAAATGGGCTCATGGAACTTTTTAGGAGTGACGTGGTGGCTTAGGCCTGCAGGTTCCATGCTACCTGAAACAGAAGTGTGGGACTTGCGTCCGCCTACTGCCTCTCCCTCAGCAGCCCTACAGCTGAGCGGGAGACATTGGAGAAGCTCCAAACGTCATTGCCCCACGGATTGCCCCACCCCCCGGCTGCAGGACACCCCCCACACCAGGCACCCGAGCAGCTAGCTACTCTACCACTGCGCCATTGTCGCCTTCAGACAAGTAGATTGCCTATGGTTGCCTGACCCACATGTGAAATGAAGCAAACTTTCTATTATTATTATTATTATTCACAAATCAGAAAACACGTACTTCTTTCGGCTCCTGGAAATAACAACCGAATCATGAATGAAAGATGAAAAGAAAGCTGCAACCCTAAGCATGATCACTTGAAAGCGAACTCCATCAAAACCAGCTGGATTTATTTCAGAGAACATATACTTGGGATGAGAGCATTAACATGAAACATTATCGCTGTCTCAGATATCTAATGTGCGGCAAAGCTCACACTGCAAAGGTGTATTTTGTCCCTTCTGTGCAATCTCAATGTTTTTTTCTGGTGCCTCCACTTTGACTCATAGTGTGACGGCATTTGTTCATACCATTCAATGCCTCCCAGACACAATACAAACTGTTTAACACCTCTTTAGAGCAGCAGCTTTGACAATATATAGAGGCAATGGGGTTATTCAATTAGAGTTCTTACCATGTTGGAGTTATTTAATTTCCATTACCTTGGATGCACAGCAATTCATTTCCCCATTTGTCTGAACTTGGGTCTAATTGATTCCAGTGCCCTTTCAGTGAAACCCTCCCATTAACACACACACACAAAATAGGGTGGGAAGTTAAAACACCACAGGACCTCCCACCCTTTTATTACGGGAGAATAAATGTAACACAACATGAGAGAGGGAGGCAATTGACCTTCCAAGTAAGTAATTTTCGTTCTTACGTATTCACTTGACAGAGCAGAACCACACTTCCATTTTTTAAAATTGACAAATGGTCTGAGAAAATTAGTCTCATCGTTACTGCGTGTCTCCAAACTGAAGTAATTTTTTTATCTCTGTTACTGGTATGTAGCAATCCAGAAGCCCCAAAATGGGAGCAGGCAATTAACAGATTTAATTTGCCTGTTGAAATTCTACTGGCAGCTCAGTCTGGATTCTGCAACCATACAGATGACTACAAGCTGCAACACTAGGGCTACAATTTGCAACGTGGACAAAGCAAGCCACAACAGGATTCAACCTGTGTTCCGCACAAAATTCACTCGTAATCTTTATGAGTGCAGATCACTTGAACTGATAACTGCCGCTCTTCTTTGAAAAATAAATCCTATGCAGTGAGCTCTTTCAGTCAATAAGGCCACATACTTTCCAACTGCTCCACCTTCTCGCAATTTTTGCAAGCTGGAATCTTTATAGTCCAAGTGAGGGCAAGACTCCTTATGGCAGGGGTAGCCAAGATGGTGCGCTCCAGATATTGTTGGACACTCATCATCCCTGGCCATTGGGCCATGCTGAGCAGAGCAGATGGGATCTGAAGCCCATCATAATTGGGGGGGAACAGACCAGAATGGGGAATGCTACCGCTGCATTGTTGAATTTTTCACTTGTACCACACACAGCAGTAGGCAAACAGGCTGCAAAGATTAAATTCTGCAAATCTTTTTCTTATGTACCGCATAACACATCTGTAGGATAACTACTGTGAGATCTGAAATAGCTATGTGTCATGTGCTTAGAGCTCTTAAGTAAAATGAGTGCTACACTGGGCTTGTTATACTTCATAAGGAAGCTCACATAGATAAGAGAAAAATCAATTCCTTAATCACAGAATAAGAAGAAGAAGAAGTAGTAGTGGTGCATGGTTCTCAATGAGTTTCAAATAAACTCTTCAAGAAGGGGAAATAAAGTACAGTGGTACCTCTACTTACAAACGCAATCCGTTTTGGGGTGCCGTTCACACCCTGAAAAGTCTGTAAGTAGAGTGCGGGCTACTGCGCATGCGTGAAGTGCGCAGATCACTTCTGCGCATGTGTGAAGCGTGCAGATCGCTTCTGCACGGCCAACCTGGAAGTAAACACTTCTGGGTTTGCCATGTTCGTAACCTGAAAAGCCACAACATGAAGCAAACGTAACACGAGGTATGACTGTAGTTTCTCATAAAAACTGCTTGGGACAATTTTTCTGCAACAGTACACCTAAACAGTGACACTTTACATTGTTGCATGTTACTTAAATGAGATGGTGCAACACAAACTATGCACAATGTTCTAAATACAATTATACCGTAGATTTCTATACCTGTAAATGCATGACAGCACTTGCTGTTTTAGCAATGGCCTCTTTCTTAATCACCCCTAGTATAAGAACACACCTTTCCACCTGCTGTGACACACAGTGGCGTCAACTGTTTGGTGACGCTGCCCACCAAAAACCTCTCTTTTCCGATTCAGGTTCTGACTGCATCAGTATATATGTGAACAAGTGATCTGTTTATTTTTGCCCCATGCACTCCTTTAGATTTAACCAAACCTCATTGGCTGACTTGCTATCCAGTTTGGAGAAGCCACTTCAAACCTCTCCACACTTCTGGAAAATCCACCACTGCGAATAGTACTACTGTATGTCATCTTACTAACATTTGGCTACCTGCACAACTATGAAATGTTTGCATTGCTGTTTGCAGTATAGAAGCAAAGAGGATGGCATGCTGCTGACGAAGGTTAGGCACACATGGTCAGGCACACATTACAGACAGAGGTCACCTACTTGGCTCTGTGTCCTCTTTCTCTTTCCTCCCCAAGAAGAGCAAGGGTAAGCTGCCGCTGGTTTAGCAGTTGTCAAATTTCGAGCCTCTGCCCCCCCCAAAAAAACCATGTCTTTCAACAACGGCTTGACCTGCAAGTCCAGGACCATCTGTTTTGCCCTGTCTCCGACCTGACCAGCCCAGCTGTGGAAATGCCAATTTGGGGTTGCCACCTTTGATCTGGCAAAATACTGGGCAGGGCAGGGCAAGTTGGTGGAGGGTATTATTATTCCCATTTCTGGGAAAGCTCAGTCAGTACAACACTAGACTCTTAATCTCAGGGTTATGGGTTTGAGCTCCACATTGGGCAAAAGATTCCTGCATTGCTAAATGACCCTTGTGCTCCCTTTCCAAACGGTTCTATGAGTCATGACAATCAATTGCCGCCTAACAGGATGGCCCGCTCTAGAATTTGTCGCACACATCCATGAATTTGCGCACCTGTTCAATGCATGACCTTTCACACACATGCATTTGGAGAAGATCCCTAACTTTGCAAAGAGAGAAAAAAGACCTGCAATACAGGACAAAGCTGCTATCAATACAGGACGCAGCATTTTGCATTGAAATAGGGGGCAAAACCAGCATTATACAGGACAGGCTGGGGGGGGGGCGACCCTAACTGGGGGCGACCTACTCGCGGCAGCGCGTGGCGCGACTAGAGCGGGAACCCCTCGCAGCTTACCCTGTGTTGGGCAGCATGGCCGGGTCCGGAGGAGGAGCGGGGGGGGGGCTCCTCTGGGCAGGTGGCAAGTAGCAGAGCCCAGGCCCGGGCGCCTTGGTGCCTCGCACGGCCGCTCAGGGGGCGCAGCGCCTCGCTCGGAACGCTCAGCGGCGGAGCAAAGGGCGCAACAATCAATCGCGCCAGCTCACTCCGCCCCTCCCTTGTTCCGCGCCCGTTCTAGGACGCCTCGAATCCGCTCTCTATGGTCCCCTCTCTCTTCCGCGAGACGGCGAGCCCGACCGGAAGCCCACCCCTTCGCGGCTTCCGGCTCTTGTTCGGCGCTGCCATAGCAACCACGCCACGCTCTTGTTTGCGGCCTGAGGGCTCTGTGTTTGAGTAACAGAGAGAGAGAGAGAGAAATGAATTTCGTTTTTCCTGACCTAGTGACCCGTTAGAGTCGGCGCTCTTGCGCCCCCCTACCCTACCCCACACCCCGCAACCGCCATGGACGGACTCTCCGCGCGCCCCTCCCGCTTCCCTTTCCCTCCGAAATGGAGGCAATGAGAGATTTTACTTTCTTGGACTCCTTGATCACTGCAAATAGTGACAGCAGCCACGAAATTAAGAGACGCCTGCTCCTTGGGAGAAAGGCGATGGCAAACCTAGACAGCATCTTAAAAAGCAGAGACATCACCTTGCCAACAAAGGTCCGTATAGTAAAAGCCATGGTTTTCCCAGTAGTGATGTATGGAAGTGAGAGCTGGACCATAAAGAAGGCTGATCGTCGAAGAATTGATGCTTTTGAATTATGGTGCTGGAGGAGACTCTTGAGAGTCCCATGGACTGCAAGAAGATCAAACCTCTCCATTCTGAAGGAAATCAGCCCTGAGTGCTCACTGGAAGGACAGATCCTGAAGCTGAGGCTCCAATACTTTGGCCACCTCATGAGAAGAGAAGACTCCCTGGAAAAGACCCTGATGTTGGGAAAGATGGAGGGCACAAGGAGGAGGGGACGACAGAGGACGAGATGGTTGGAGAGTGTTCTCGAAGCTACAAACATGAGTCTGACCAAACTGCGGGAGGCAGTGGAAGACAGGAGTGCCTGGCGTGCTCTGGTCCATGGGATCACGAAGAGTCGGACACGACTAAATGACTAAACAACAACAACAGTGTCAGGCGGAGGAAGTGGGGGTCAGGCAGGTGGGCCTCGGGGCACCGGTTGGCGTTGTGTCTGTGGATATTTAAGTGCCGGATTTACGTATAAGCTAAACAAGCTATAGATGAGGGCCCCACTTTCTTGGGAGCCCCCCAAAAAAATTTAAAGGAAAAAAACAACCTGGATGTACATTTCCAAAATATAAGATAAAAAACAAATAAAATGAAACCTACATACAGCAACAGTGTCTTGTATTGTGTAGGCTCCTATGATGTAAGTAATGGGCCCCGCCTACTAGCCTGCTCCCTAAAATATCACTGGTTTGCTCATTTCTATATGTAGGGTACCTACGTTCTGCTATTTATAATCATTAGTAGTTTGCATTATATATTTACACCTATTATTATTTTATGTTATAACAAGTTTTTAGAGTCTTTAGAGTTTCTAAAGGAACTTTTGTTATTATGAAGTTTGTTATGAGTAAAAAATCATTTTAAGTTAGAGCTTAATAATTATTTCACTATTAATATACTTCTTAATTGTATTTCAGTTCAACAATTACTTTGATAAAATAAATATTTTGTTATGTGCAAATGGCCTTAGATACCTATTAGGTCCATAAATTACCATATTGCATCTATTCAACACAAAAAACAGCAATAATTTGTCGCTGACAAAGGACAGCTAGACATATAATGGGCCCCATTACCTTCAGTAGCTTAGGGCCTCATCAAACCTAAATCCACCCCTGATTATTATTATTATTTGTTGAATTTATGTACCGCCCTAAAGCTGGATGTCTTGGAACAAAATCAAAATATAAAACCACAAAATATATAAGCGAAATAAAAACAACAACCCAATAACTACCCGCCCCCACCCCCAATTGTCTATTTGGATTTTCTTTTCCCTCTCCACCACACCACGTTTTAAAAATCATCACGGGGTCCTGCCATTTGGAGCCTCTCTGCATCCTCAGTATTGCGGCCTGTTACAGTAATTGAATGCTTCTAGCAAACTTCTGGGAATGACTTCTCCCCCACCAAGTTTTGGAAGTTGCTTGGAACTATTGTAGAAGGGTAGAGCTGGGAGGGGGTCCGAGAGTCATCTAGTCCAACCCTCCCCCCCCCCCCAGAGTGCAGAGACATGTTTGCCTGACTGGGGCTCAAACCCACCGCCCTGAAATTTAAGTCTCATGCTCTACTGACTGACCTGCCTCTGCCGATAAAGGACACTTGGCCAATAATATAAGCCAAAAAGTGCTGTGCACGCTTGCATTGGGGCAGAGGCATAGCTAGGATTTTTGCTGGGGGGGGGGGCAGGATGCCCACCTGTCATCATTCTCTGTCTGGCTATATTATTCATCCGTCTGTCTCAGAAGACAGTGGAGGAGTGCGCTTTGGGAGGTGAAATCTAACTTTTGGATGGCTACAGTGCCTGCTGTGACTGTAGAGACCAAGACGGCAGAGATATGTGTTGTTACATAGCTACAAACATAACAAAATTAGTCATAACCAATAAATGAAAATGAAAAAGTACACAATTTCCACTTATTTCATACGATCCAAAATAAAATACCATAATAATAATAACATTAGCATCAACAGCAGCAATACTCTGACCCCAGCCCAAGATTCTGTTCAGCAGCCTCAGCTTTTGTAGCTGGAGTCAGTCAGAGCCCCGCTCTCCCAGGCCAGGTGGGGAAAGGCCTTCAAGGCAGGGTGCAAGTCTTCCAGGACTCAGCCAAGATGACACCTTAAATGAAAAACAAGTTACAACATCAGAGAGGGACTTCCCCCCCTCCAAAAAATAATAGAATTCTACAGTTGAGTGTGACCCCAGGGGTCATCTAGTCAAACCCCCTTTGGCAACTTCTCAGTCTCCCACATGAGAGCAATTTGATACAATTTTGATGTCCTGGGGGACATGATATGGCAACATCTTCTTGTGTGGTGGGAGGCATTTTCCATTTCAATAACTATGAATTGCCCCTCAGATGCTTTCCTTGTGTGATTGAACCATACAGATAAAGATTTGGATATATAGATATTTAAATAGACATTAAATACAAGACAGCATGAAGTTGCAAGAAGATTGTGTGTGTGTGTGTGTGTGTGTGTGTAAGGACACTGCTACAGAATCACTGGAAATCTTAGTTTCATCAGATGGCCTGGGTAGAATCAGCCTTTGCAAAAGAAGTTGACAAGAACCGAAAATTGTCTACTATCTTTACCCTTTAGTCAGTGGATTGCCGGACTCTCAAATGCATCCCATCTGTATTCTTAGAAGGAATAGATGTGGTTTTTTTCAGTGGACTGCCATGCAAGGTTTTGTTGCCATTATATTGTTGCTATTTTATTTTTGATCTGGCTGTTTTCCTTCACTCAATTAAGAGGCATTAACAGAATCTCTCAATTGCTTCTCCAAATAATGGTTTTCAGGCTGAGCAGTGTGCAATTCAGCAATACATTAGTAAAGAAAGGGTAAGGTGATGAGATTGAAAAGATACATCGCATTAATATCACTCCCACAGACTTTTGGGAAAGCTGCAAATATTCAAAATGTAAGAAACACATAACGACTAGCTGCCACACATCACATCAGTGAGTCAGCTGGGCTTAGAACACTTGGCATCAAGTTTTCTTCTCATGCCACTAATCTGCCAGTCTCAAGGGAACAAAGGCTAGAGCAAAGTACAGCAAAAATCTAGATTTGCACCCACCATCAATGATTGTTTTAGCAATATCTGTTACAACTAGCATAATGTACAAAAATACACCGCAGCAGATAGCTTGAAAGTCTGTCAAGGCTGTTTCAAATTGTTGAGACTGATACAAGGAAAATATTGCAGCAGAGCCCATTGTTAACGTTACAAGAAAGAAATATTTTTTTTATTGGTGAGAGTGATACAGTATCCTCCCAGCGAAATCTAGGAGAGAGAACATCATTCTGGGGCACAAGCAGTGTTTCAGCTGAAATGTCAAAGGAGAATAGCCAAAAAAGATGTATGTGTTGGGGATACTTAGAGTCTTGTCCCCTGACCCATTTTACACATTCACAGAAAATAGCTCAATACTATTAAAAGAATCTCACAAATAAGTGTCTTTGAAGCTACCACCTTCCGTATGTGTAAAACATTTAATTAATAAAACCAGTAAGAGCCTGTGTGGTCCAGTGGATAATTGTATTGAAGAAGGACTAGGCACATTGGATGATCTTATAGAATCATAGAGTTGGAAGGGACCCTGCAATGCAAGAATATGCAGCTGTCCCATACAGGAAATTAACCTGCAACCTTGGTGTTATCAGCACCACACTATAATCAATTGTGCCAATTGATAGCATTCAGTATGACCTACCTCAGATTGCAGTGAAGACAACAGATAATATGCAGTGATGTCCTTATAGACTACTTGCAAGAAGGGTGGGATAGAAACGTAACTAATGCTTCAGGATGTAAAACTCAGTTCTTGTGCAGATGAGTGAATGTGTTTTCCAACCATGTATTCTTCTTGTGTGCAAATCTTGCAGGCCCCCAATAAGCTACCGTATATGGGAGCGGGGACGCCTTTGTACTTGGGTAATATCTTGACTTCAAAAAGAAGTAAATATATGTGTTCAGACCCTCCAAATATCCCCATTTTCCAGGGATATCCCTGATTTAGAGAAGCCATCCCAGTTTGGGATTTGATCCCAGAACATAGCTGTCAACTTTTTCCTTTTCTTGTGATAAATCCTATTCAGAATAAGGGAATTTCCCTTAAAAAAAAGGGAAACGTTGACAGCTATATCCCAGAATGTCCCACTTTTCTTTAGGGTGTCCCTATTTTCATTAGAGAAATGTTGGAGGGTATGGAATTATGTGACCCATGAGCCACCTGAAGGCAGTTCCATAGGGGGAAGGTTTTTTTGATGTTTAATGTTTTATTATGTGTTTATAGTGGTACCTGTGGTTACAGACGCTTCAGGTTATAGATTCCGCTAACCCAGAAATAGAACCTCGGGTTAAGAACTTTGCTTCAGGATGAGAACAGAAATCGTGTGGCAGCGGCACGGTAGCAGCAGGAGGCCCCATTAGCTAAAGTGATACCTCAGGTTAAGAACAGTTTCAGGTTAAGAACAGACCTCCAGAACAAATTAAGTTCTTAACCCAAGGTACCACTGTATATATCTTGGAAGCTGCTCAGAGTGGCCTGGGCAACCCAGCAAGATGTGTGGGGTATAAATAGCAAAATTATTGTTATGGAATGGGACGCCCCTATTTTCATCAGAGAAATGTTGGAGGGTATGTGTGTTTCATTGGGGAAGAAGGGATTCAAAATATTAATAGCATAACATTCTACTAAGACATGCAGTGGCCCCTTAATGAGAATAGGGCATTCAAATCTATCTCTGGCAGTGATTAGGCCACAACAGGTCCATCAAAACTAGACAGAAAGCAGAAGTAAAAAAACACATGGTATTTATATTCTCAGACTCCTACTACTTCTCCCCAGAATAGTTTGTGCAGTTTGTGATCTTTTTCATAGGGTACAAACTAAACTACGGTAATCTGAAAAGAGCTGCCTCAATCACCACCATTTCTGTAACAAATTGCAAGTGGCTTCTCCCATGACCTCTAACAGCAATATATATATATATATTTAAAAAACCTGCTTATTGTTCCTGTTTGGATTCCTCACCCCCATAATGAACCCAAACAGCTGCTTGCATTTTAGTGTCTATTAATATTAGCTTCGCTCTACTTGGCTTAGAAGCAGTGGCAAGACCAATCAGATACTATTCCCAGAATAACAGAAAGATGCCATGTAGTTTACACTGGCTAATCCTAAATCTCTATTATTTTTATTTTAAAACACTTATTATTTCTCTGATTTTCCCATTTTTGTGTGGATGCTGTTCACCTGTGTGTGTGAGAAACTGGGCTTAGCTTAGATTTGGAAGAGACATACCATATGTGTTTCCACAGGCAGAGACAAGTCTTCTTTCACACGCTTGGCTCCTTTGCTTGACCCCCTAAGGGCTCTGATGGATTGACATCAAGTTTTTGAAAGGCTAGTTCATGTTGGAGTACAAAGTAGACTTCAGAAGCCTACAGTGATCTAGGTATCCCCTTTTTCTAATGAAAATCAGGTCCATTATAAGCACGATGCATTCCTGCAGTACTGATGGGGGCAGGGAGATTAGAGTACGTGCACAGAAGATAAAATGTGCTGATTAACAAGTTTCTGTTGTAAATCAAAGTAAGCAAATAAATGTCAAACATGCAACCTTCACAGCAATAAATTCTAGATAAGGGTAGCTGGGTAAGGAAAAGTATCGTCTCCACAGATAATTTAAACATCATTCTGAACCAGAAAAGACCCAAACTTTTAAGCAAATTGCAAATCTGCCCTTTTGCCTCTGTTTGGAACACTCCAATTTTTCTATCATTAGAACCCTTTAAAAAGAATGCTTGGTAGCCATTGTTTTTCTTTTAGATATCAGATTTCCTAAGAGAACAATAAATATGCAAATATAGGCAACAAGCAAGAGAAGCCACTGACGTGGCAAAAACCCTGAGAGCAAATGGAAATGTATTCAGATTACATAAACGTGCAGCTATAATGTATCTCTAACTCTCTTTTTTTCTTGAGTCAAGTAGGTTGCCCCAAAAGCATACAGGCGATAAATGGGCAAAAAATTAAACATGCCCTTTCTTGTGTTTTGGAATGTGAAATCATACTACAGGTTTTTAGCTAGGGATGGCTGCAGCCTTTTAGCTACATCACGTGAAACAAGCAAAGAACGCAGCAGAAGGAATCTCACCGCCCCAAGCAGTTACTTGGGTGGCTAGGTGGTTGAGCTTGCTCTGGTGCAATCAGAGCTGTCCTATCTGTGTACAGTGTTAAGCGTTCTGCAGGCATTTTGATGAAAGAATAGTTAAGCACATACTTAGGGTTTGTGTATTAAAGATGTGCGATGGTTACAGAGAACATTTAATTTGGACTGAGTAACAAAGCAGAGGGAAATGAACAATCAGTTAATGAGTGGTGTTTTTTTTGGGGGGGGGGAATCTAATGCAAATTTGAGTGATGTTCTATCCGTAGTTTGAAGCTGAAATGAATCAACCAGAGAAAAGAGATGTTCTAGTAATTAATAAATGCCAGCAGGAAAGCTATTATTCTTTCCAGCTTGCTGCTATATACAATTGATTTCATCAATAGGCCTCAGCAGGATATGCATTAGAAAGCTGTTGGTGCACACTTTGAGGGTGCTGTTGAGAAACATCCTGAAGATTTTACCTTCTACCCGACAAATGCTCCAGGCTAACATTGTAATTCTATGCCGATCTACTCAGTGGGACTTATTTCCAGGTACGTAAGTGGGTATAGGATTGCAGCTTAGTTGTTCTCTATAATATTTTAGGGAAACAAAGAGAATTGTTCATCATGAGGTGTATTGCACACATGGAACAAGGAGGAAATTTGAAGTGCACCATGCCATTTGCTAGTAAATAGGACGCGGGTGGCACTTTGGGTTAAACCACAGAGCCTAGGGCTTGCCGATCAGAAGTTTTGCAGTTCAAATCCTCACGACGGGGTGAGCTCCCGTTGCTCGGTCCCTGCTCCTGCCAACCTAGCAGTTCGAAAGCACATCAGAGTGCAAGTAGATGTGCTTCCCGCTCCGGCGGGAAGGTAATCGGTGTTTCCGTGTGCTGCTCTGGTTCGCCACATGACCCAGAAGTTGTACGCCGGCTCCCTTGGCCAATAAAGCGAGATGAGCACCACAACTCCAGAGTCGTCCACGACTGGACCTAATGGTCAGGGGTCGCTTTACCTTTACCTTTAGGACTGGTTAAATTTATCAAGATTTCTTCTTTTTTGTGATGGCTACAGTTCTTCACAATGGATAAAATAGTAATTAATCGGGAAAAAGTATTGTTGAAGTGTCTAAAATATTCAGGTTCTTCTTTCTGTCCATAAACACAGGAGTTGGCGGCTTGATGAGGATCATCTACCTTCAGTCAGTACTCATTAAATCTAAAAGATGAATTGTTGTCCATATATGGTTCCTCATTATGACTTTTTGTATCTTCTAGCTTGATTTTAAAAAGGTACCCAATGTAGTACCTGCAGATGGGAACATATGTGGTTTCCATTAGTTCTATGGAGCAGAGGTTGCAGACTGCAAAATGATTGTAAGAGAGCATAACCCCCCAAACAAGTAACTAGATGTTCCTGAATGCCCTTTGCTTTCCTCAGTGCAAGTGGGTGTTTACGTTTTGGCACTGTGGGAAATGAAGTGTGCTGTTCGGAGGTACTTGCAGAGAAAATCTCTCTCCCTGCTACGCATCAGTTTCACTGTGTGACATCTAACAGAAACATTTTCAGCAGTATTTGGAACATAATGTTTAGAGAATGACACAAATAGGCATACTTTGAACCCACTCTCTTGCCTGTAAATAGTTTTAAAGATAGAATGTTGCGCTGTGCTATGAAATACTGCCTTGGTTTTATTGCTTTTTGGGTGTTGATAGTTGTTAGTTTCACGCTTTTTAATTTACATAAGGGGTAGGGAACCTGAAGCCTGTGGCTGAATGTCCACTCTTTGGCGCTCAAGACTCTTCCCTTACCATGCCTCCTTCTGAGGCCACATACCCCTCACCTGCTCTGATCCACACCCTCCTCAAGTGCTTTGTCAGACTGGATTGTGTCCCTGAAATGTGATGGTGCTTCTTTGACTTTGGCACAGCTGAAAGGTGGGCAACTGTACAAAGGTAAGAGGCATATTTCGTTCTCCCTCTCCCTTTTATATACTCTGGCTCCACACACTACTGGCATGCAGTCCCTGGAAGATTTTCTATGATGAAGTATAGTCCTCTGGCTGGTATTTATTTGCATTGCATCTCTCATTTTCACTTAGATGCCCTTTGTGAAAATAGGTTACTGATTTCTTGCATTCTTTTGTCTTTGAATTAAGGAGACCACACAGTACAACATCAGCACAGGGCTTCAGATGCTAAGCTGTGGAAGCCATTTGCAGGAGGAAGTTGGCGGGCACATGCAAGGTTAAACACCCCCTCCTAAGGCAAGTACTGCCTGCCTGTATTTCCTTACAAACCTTATCTTTGCATTTGTGTTATTTCAGCCAACACAAGTTTGGGGACATGTATTTTCCATGGTACCATGTAGTTCTGAGTTGGTAACACATTGCATAAAATACTCATTTAAACAAGCTCTAAAAGATAACTCCTCATATTAGTCTAGCATTTGATGGTCGATTTCAAATGACTAAAACAGCTGCAAATTAGCCATTACCAGCAGATGGTTTTAGTTGTTAGTTAAATACTATAATCCTGTGCAGCAGGAACTCGGGCTAGGATTTACTTTCCATGCTGCCTGCCTTATTTGAATACCATGGGCCAACCCCTCTCTGTCAACGTAATGAAGATAATTCTTAAATTAGTATCAAGATATAAAGTGTTGATTCTTCCTACGTCATTTTAAGCCCACACACCATTCGTATGTTAGCATATTAACATATGCCAGGGAGATCAGAAGCGTTGTTCATAATGACAGCTAAAGGATCACATATACATGACTGAGGAGCTGAAATAATATTAAGTGTCTGCCATATGGTCTTTCTCCTGAACTGTAGAAAATAAGGTAACCCATCTGTTAAACATGTTTTGCTGCCATCGGAGGGTGGGTGGGGGTGGGACGTAATACTGCATTTTGTTCACAGATATTATGTTAAATGTTAGCGTGTCCTGTAAGCATTTCTACAATCCCAAGCAATAGTTGTGGTAACCACAAACTGACCTTGGATATAACAAAATGCATCTCGGGTTATGTCCAGAGCAAAAAAAAAAATCTATAAATATAAATGTCGAATGTTTCTATGTTGAGAATTGTAATATATGGTCTCATGTCACTGGCATTAAAACAAATGATTTTCAAACTGTGCTTTAAAAAACAACTCATGGAGTTTCCTGAAATCCCATCAGGCATTCTTCATTGAGAAGATCAGCAATGGCAGACAAACTTTCCATAAAGAAATATTGGCTTGTATCCAAAGTGGTACTGTGTCATACCATCAGTGCAAGAATTTCTGCTTGTGCAACAGAACTTTCCTCCCTTCTCCCCCTGCACACACCTAGGATCTGAGGTTTTCCCTAACCCTCTGGAGCAAATTTGGGAAAGGCACACATGGAGGGAGGAGAGAGGGGAATTTTTCCAATGCACAGGTGTAATTCCTTGCACTAATAAAATGAGAACATTGGATACTTCCTGTGGTCACTGCTCCACTTTTCCTCTGTTCACCGTGTGCATTCACATGCAGTTCATATGCTGATAGAGTCCAGCAGGCCTGGGAGATATTCAGCATGAACTTCCTGTGTGTCAGAATCTTATATGGCACACAAGGTTCCGAAGAAGACATGCAGGGCTTCCCAGACAAGAAGTCAATGTGAAAGTGTCCCCTGAAGGCAGAAAGTTCAATAACCGTTACATTCATTAAACAAAATGCAATTAGTTCTACATAGGTAAAACATTTTGCTTTATTTATTATGCTACTTATATTATTGTTATGAGTTAAGCCTGGCAAGTTTCCTGATGAAGTAATTGCCTGGGGTGAAAGGGCATTAAGAGAACAGAGGATCAAAGCACTCAGTGTCAGATGGCAAATGGGCGGGGCTAATAGCTGTCAACTTTTTCCTTTTCTTGTGAGGAATCCTATTCAGAATAAGGGAATTTCCCTTTTAAAAAGGGGAAAGTTGACAGCTATGGCGGGGCTGCTCTCTAAACAGATTAAAGCTAGAGTTCAGAGTAGAAAGTTATGAGCAATTTGTTTTAGAGTTAGAAGTTATGCGGGCTTGCTGATCAGAAGATTGGCAGTTCGAATCCCCGCAACAGAGTGAGCTCCCATTGCTGTGTCCCAGCTCCTGCCAACCTAGCAGTTCGAAAGCACACCAGTGCAAGTAGATAAATAGGTACCACTGTGGTGCAAAGGTAAATGGTGTTTCTGTGTGCTCTGGCAGTCACCACTGTGTCCTGTTGCACCAGAAGCTGTTTAGTCATGCTGGCCAGGTGACCCAGAAAGCTGTCTGTGGACAAATGCCAGCTCCCTTGGCCTGAAAGTGAGATGAGCACCGCAACCCCATAGTCACCTTTGACTAGACTTAACCATCCAGATGTCCTTTACTCTTTACTCTTTTTTAGTGGTGCAGCTTGAGCTAACCACAATATAGGATACCATACCATATGCATAGTGCTTATATAATGCATAAGTTATATATGTGTTATATAACAAATATATGTGTTAACACCTGCAATTTCCCAATATTTTGTAGCTTGAATGAACAAAGAAAGCCCTTATGCTAAACTGAAAGCTCCCCCCATAATATATTATATTATATTATATTATATTATATTATATTATATTATATTATATTATATTATATTCATGCACTGTTTTTAAAAATATCCTGAGCGTTACATGTTACATGTTTATATATATTTAATGGCTAAAACACTTGTATGCTAGTGTAGCATGGAAGGTGAGCTTTACTCTACAGGTGATAGCTGCAGGTCCATGTGTTTAAACCTGATCTACTGCACTCACATAGAAACCAGGACTGAACTGGGTGTTCCCATTTTAAAAACTGAGAAGGACTGAACCTCCTTACCTGGCTTTGTGATTGCTTAAAATAATACATATGAAGCCCTATAATATATAAAATAATACATATGAAGCACTATAGACATGCTAAATATTTTTATTAATACGTCATTTATTTTATATATGGTATCCTTTATTAACGCTGTATATGAGCATGCATGTGCTATTATTTCATGAGGAAGCAAATAAATGCAATGGCAACTGAAATAAGTCAAGGAAGGGAGAGAGAAATGGCAAGTGGGAAGAAGAGGAAGAAGAGTTTGGATTTGATATCCCGCTTTATCGCTACCCGAAGGAGTCTCAAAGCGGCTAACATTCTCCTTTTCCCTTCCTCCCCCACAACAAACACTCTGTGAGGTGAGTGGGGCTGAGAGACTTAAAAAAAGTGTGACTAGCCCAAGGTCACCCAGCAGCTGCATGCGGAGGAGCGGAGAATCGAACCCGGTTCACCAGATTACGAGACAACCGCTCTTAACCACCACACCACACTGGCTCTCCCAGTGGGAGCTGGATTGTGGTCTGTCTATTGAGGAGCAGGTGCTTAGAACCCACCAAAGAAATTTAAGGGATGATGCAAAGCTAGATAAGGTCACAAAATTAAGTCTCATTTCCCCCCTTTTTCCTCTTCACAAAACAACAGTGTAGCACAAACTCAGGCTTTTGCAAGTGGTCTGGAGTATAATTAAATTAAGAAAAAGACCCAAAGCAGTTCAAATAGGGAGAAACAGCCAAACGTTAAACAGGGGGCACAGGGAAGGTGTAGGAAGAATCAGGTTAAAACAGTAGTACGTGTTCAGCACAACAACAGTGGCATAGAAGAAGAAGAAGAAGAAGAGTTTGGATTTGATATCCCGCCTTTCACTCCCTTTAAGGAGTCTCAAAGCGGCTAACATTCTCCTTTCCCTTCCTCCCCCACAACAAACACTCTGTGAGGTGAGTGGGGCTGAGAGACTTCACAGAAGTGTGACTGGCCCAAGGTCACCCAGCAGCTGCATGTGGAGGAGCGGAGACGCGAACCCGGTTCCCCAGATTACGAGACTACCGCTCTAGGCAGAGGTTTGTTGCCTACAGCAGCCAGCACAGGGGAAGGAAGTGTTAATTCTTTCTACTGCATGCCCCACATTCCTATGGGGCTACTAATAAGAATTTGTTGTTGATACAGGAACAGGATAGCAAATGTAGGCAAGAGTTTAACAGGAAATGTTCATTTTTGTTTTTGGCCAGTTGCCTCAACTTCATCTTTGATTTGTTCTCAGACTGCTTGCATCCGTATTGCCAGGAAGAAATTTGTAGAAATAAGGGGCACCTGGTCATTATATAGTTTCACCCTTTTGCACCCAAATGACAGCAGCCATTTTTTGTGCCTAAGAATCTATCAATTTCCAGAACTATGTTAGTATGTTGCAGCAAAACAACAGAATCTTGTGGCACGGGAAAACACTATTCTAAGGCCTAATAACATCAGCCACAACATCCAGCGTTCATTCACTAGCTCAGCTTCCAGTGTGTTTATATATCTGTGCTTTTTTAATTTTCTGCCACCCGCAATTCACTCCAAGTGGTTTCAAAACCTCCTTCCAGCTGGTATAGTAGGCTTAGGCATGAGATGGCAGCCAACACTCAAGACAGGATGAACTTTTATTGGTTTGTTAAAGGGATGCTACATACATAAATGTTCACTGAGTTTTCTGCCAACACTTACTATTCTTTAGGTTGCCAAACAAAAATGTCCAATTTATTAAACACTTTAGTATCCTTTTTGAGGTGTCCGATAGTACTTTAGTGTTTGAAACTGTGTGTGTTCATGCAGATAAAGGATTTCTGCCAATCTTTTATTGCCAAGTGATTTTTCTCTAGCCTTTCTTTCCTTTGACTATTTCCTGTCCATGTCAGCATACAACAGGCTCTTTAGCCCTATTATGCCAAATCTCCAAAGTGTCTTCTTGTATTTTATTGTAGCCATTAAACAATGTAATAGTACCTACAACCAGAAGTCAGTCTGGTTTTCTAGCAAGACGGCATGGACTACAAGACCACTGGCCTACTTTTTATATACCAAATATAGAAATATCCTGTAAGTCAGACTTTAAATTTAGCTTGTAATAAGAAACATCTGTGCCCATCCATAAAAATGTGGGGTCTTTTCAAAACCTCTCAGGGAGATATTTTTAAGGACACAAAAGGAAATCACTTTTCTCTCTCTCTTTTGCTGATATCAAAAGCCCAGTTTTTGAGAGAAGGGGCGCTCTGGAGGGGCAGGAACAAAATGAAACCCCTGAAACGAAATTGATACCTCTTCTAAAAGTGGTATTTAATGGTGCGTTCATCAGTAACCACAAGGATTTTAGGTTAATAGATACAAATGCAGTTCCACACATTATTTGCCTTCTATAGTTGGTACAAGGAACCTTGTGGACAGATGGTGCTGGATGAAGGTAGTCAACCAAGGAGAACTCGACCAACTTAGTCAATTTCCTCCCTACCTGTTCAAGGGAGAGGGAAGCTTTCCTGCCTTTGGCTCATTTTCCAGCACTCTTAAAAAAATATATTGTATGATTGCAACTTGCATATGCAGAATGGCAGCATGCATGTTGTAGCTGAAGAGATAACTGACAGTGACATATCTTGTGTGCAAGCAGCTGGTGCCAGCAGTGAAATAAATCAAAGTGGTCCACCACAGTGCTAGTAGTGTAGGAAAGCAGGGGCTGGGTGTACCGGGTGCCTGTGTCTCTCCTGGATGCCTGGCTTGGGCAGAGCTATCCCCCCCCCCCAAAAAAAGTTTGATAACTTTGGGCAGTGAGATGGGGCAGAAGTGGAATACAGGATGACAGAAGGGTCTGTGTATGATTGCAGGAGATATTCTTGTTGGTAATGGAAGGGGGTTGTGAATGTCTTTGCTTCTCCATGTGTTATGAGAGGCAAAACAAGGTATGCATGCAAACAAGCGGTAAATGTTTTCAACGAGCTTAGTTCTTTGACATGATTCCTGTTGTGACAACTTGTACCATCATTAGGTTGACTCACTTTCTTGGTTGATCTGCTTAATATTCTCCACCATGTTTTCATTGCTTGTCATTTGGGCTGTCACTTAGCACCAGTGTTTTCCATATGCAAAGTGGGTAAATTGTTTTGGGGGGGTGTTTTTTTTTTTAGAACATCTTCTAATTCCTTAATAATATACTGCATATACAGTATGTCTTAATAATCTATGACTCTGGCTGGCTCTGTCTTTTTCTCTTGCTTTGTGCTTGTGACACATTTAAGAGTTTAGCCTTGAATCATGTTTAGATGTACTGCTTGGAGGCAAAGGACTTGTAAACAAATCCTTGGTGTAGCAGTATACCTTAGATCAGTGTTTCCCAACCTTTTTTGGGCAACGGCACACCTGTTTAATGAAAAAAATCTCGCGGCACACCACCATTACAGCCCCGTGACGTCAGCGCGCAGCGTCACGCCGGGAGGGACGCACGAAAGTGAAAGTTTTTTCCCTCCCCCTTGCCGGGGAACCTCCAAGCTTTGGGGGTGGGAGTAGGCAGCAGAGCGAGGGACTGAGGGACGGCGGCAACTGAGGCGGCGGCGGCTGTTGTGGTGGTGGCGGCGATAGCGGGCGGAGGAGGGGGCGGCGGGGCTTGAGGAGCCGTCGCCGGGAGTTGCTGCTGCTGTTGTTGCTGCTGCTGCCCGGACATGCCGGCCTCCTCCTCCTCCGCTGTCTCGTGCTCCTCCCTTTTGCACGCGCTGCCCCGCCGCTCGGCACCACCACCGCGGAGCCGCCCCCGGCTCGACGCGGATCCTCGCCGCCGCCGCCTCTCACCGCCCGACTCGCCCGCCTCCCTCCCACGGCACACCAGCCAACGTCTCACGGCACAGTAGTGTGCCGCGGAACACCGGTTGGGAAACACTGCCTTAGATGAGCAGCTGCACTCTAATCCAGGCAAAGGACTCCACACCTTTGATGCAAGGCCACATCCTAGGATACGAGGCCTTGCACTTTATCTCCTATCACTGTTTTTGTGATTACAATTTATCACCTGCCCTTCACACTAAGATCCCGTCCTTCAACCTGTTGAGTCCTGACTCTCTGAGGTCCCACCGCCAGGGCCACATTCAGGTTTCAGAGTTGTCTTTCATGAGTTGGCAACCCTGGGGACTGCATGTACTCATATCTCATGGCCTTATTTAGGCACAAAATAGGAGCATGCAATATAGGTCTCTGCAATTGTTAGGTAGCATTTTGTTTCATTTATATATTTAAAATATTTTTATACAGTGCTACCTCGGGTTAAGACCTTAATTCGTTCTGGAGGTCCGTTCTTAACCTGAAACTGTCCTTAACCTGAGGTACCACTTTAGCTAATGGGGCCTCCCACTGCTGCTGCGCTGCCGGAGCACAATTTCTGTTCTCACCCTGAAGCAAAGTTCTTAACCCGAGGTACTATTTCTGGGTTAACGGACTCTGTAACCTGAAGTGTATGTAGCCTGAAGCGTCTGTAACCCGAGGTACCACTGTACCACATTTCATCTCAGTAGGAAGAGCATTCCAGATGGTGGGCACCACAATGCATAAAGGAAAAGTATAAAGCAAGGTTTGCCAACCTTTCATTGCCTGTGAGCACATTTGCACACCAGAGAAACAGTTGTGGACATCACACACACATACTTTAGCCAAGCACACACCACAACCTATTCCGCTGGCTTTGATAGAATGTTTATTTCAAGCCCAATTTCAACAGAGGAAGGATGCCAGGAAGGTCTCTGAGAGTGTATGTGTGCTCATAGGCAGGGGCATAGCATGGGGGTGCCAGTAGGGCCATGGACCCAGGCACACAATTTTGAGGTGGTGCAAACCAGGTGCCCCCATGCAGGCTACCCCAGCATGGTGCTCCTCTCCACAGGTGTTGGGGGGATTTGCCCACCAAGGGCCACGTTTACCGGCTGGGCTCCCCCCCCCATGAGTGGGTAGTGGTCACAGTGTGGGGGTGGTCACTCCAGCGGCAGTGAAGACTGGGCTAGCATGGTGAGCTCCATTCACCCTCCGTGCCCTGCCAACTGGCATGCCTGTGTCTGCCCCAGGCTCCAGCAACCCACACTATGCCACTGCTCATAGGCACCATGTTAGCAAGTCATGGAACAAAGCTGCAGAAATTTGGATTGCCCAGGCATGAAATAAATGCTAGTAACCTGTTCCATGGCTCCCCAATAAAGCCGTGCTTTATATTACAGTTTGGCACTTTGTGCGCCAGCTTTTTGCATGACAGCAACTGATCTTAGGCTGTAGCGCCTACATCCAATTGAAGTACAGTGGTGCCCCGCAAGACGAATGCCTCGCAAGACGGAAAACCCGCTAGACGAAAGGGTTTTCCGTTTTTGAGCTGCTTCACAAGACGATTTTCCCTATGGGCTTGCTTTGCAAGACGAAAACGTCTTGCGAGTGTTCCGTTTTTTCCCCGCCGCCCCCTTTTTCTAAGCCGCTAATAGCCTTTTAGCCGCTAATCCGCTAAGCCTTTAATAGCCGCTAAACCACTAATAGCGCTAATCCGCTAATAGGGTTGCTTCGCAAGACGAAAAAACCGCTAGATGAAGAGATTCGCGGAACGGATTAATTTCGTCTTGCGAGGCACCACTGTATGGTCTCCTACAGGTCCAGTCTGACTCTGGCACTGCCATTCAGATGGTGCCACTTAAGTCAAAGTAATTATGGGCTTTGTGTGCCCCAAATATATGGTTCTCTTATTTGAAAAGATGTAGAATGTGGCCTGTGTAAAGAATCTGAAACAGAAATATGATTAAAGATTTAAAAATAGTAACATGGAGTGGTATCCAACTGTTACTCAGAGTAGACCCACTGAAATTAATAAACATGACTAGGTTAATTTTGATGGGTCTAAACTGAGTAAAACTAAGCTACATACCACCCTTAATCTGCAGTGATTCACTGGTATAAGCCCAGTGGGGTGAATAAGACTTTATGCTATCATGGTGCTTTTGAGTATGAGAGCCTAATAGGATGTAAAAAAAAGAAAGGCTTGACTCACATTTTTATAATGCTTGTGGCTGGGCATTACTGAGCTCTAAACATCCTGGTGGGAAAATACTCTATACTAAAATGCAGAGTGTGGAGGAAATTCAAGGCCCAGTTCTCCCAGCCCTTACATAAAAGCTTAGGCATCTGTTATCAAAACAAACAAAACTGGCAGCTTTGACAACTGACTGTAAAACGGGGTTTGAGTTTCAAAGACTTGAACAACTCCCTTAGATTTCTTCATTGGCACAAGGCAATCTATCTGGGTTCTAGAATCATAGAATCATAGAATCATAGAGTTGGAAGAGACCACAAGGGCCATCGAGTCAAACCCCCTGCCAAGCAGGAAACACCATCAGAGCACTCCCGACATATGGTTGTCAAGCCTCTGCTTAAAGACCTCCAAAGAAGGAGACTCCACCACACTCCTTGGCAGCAAATTCCACTGTCGAACAGCTCTCACTGTCAGGAAGTTCTTCCTAATGTTTAGGTGGAATCTTCTTTCTTGTAGTTTGAATCTATTGCTCCGTGTCCGCTTCTCTGGAGCAGCAGAAAACAACCTTTCTCCCTCTTCTATGTGACATCCTTTTATATATTTGAACATGGGTTCTGCTGTCTACGGGATTCTCCTGTGCATGCGGAGCTCTTCACTTGCTTCTGATTACCATATCCTGGGTTCAAACAACAGGGGGTGCCATCATGCTGCATTTGTGCATTTGTGAGCCTTCCAGAGACATCTAGCTGGATGCAGGTGATAGAATTCTGGACTAAATGGGACCTTTGGTCTCATTTCCCAAGGAAGTACTTAAGCTCTCAGAAGATTTTATCTGAAATTAATTTCAATATGGATCAGCTCTCTCCACTAAAACCAATAGTCTGCCTTGGATTTCATGGCCAATGACAACACCCAGCAGCAACTGTTGGGTGTATAGAATCCATCCAGGGTCAATAATTATTTAAGAAACCCCAGATTGAGCTGTGGATACAGTGTGATCCCTAAGCCACCATTCCTGCTGCTCTTCAAAGTTGCAATCTCTTATTTAGGGGGTAAGTAACTTTTATTTTAGGGACGCGGGTGGCGCTGTGGGTTAAACCACAGAGCCTAGGACTTGCCGATCAGAAGGTTGGCGGTTTGAAACCCCGTGACGGGGTGAGCTCCCGTTGCTCGGTCCCTGCTCCTGCCCACCTAGCAGTTCGAAAGCACGTCAAAGTGCAAGTAGATAAATAGGTACCACTCCGGCGGGAAGGTAAACGGCATTTCCGTGCGCTGCTCTGGTTCGCCAGAAGCAGCTTGGTTATGCTGGCCACATGACCCAGAAGCTGTACACCGGCTCCTTCGGCCAATAAAGCGAGATGAGCGCCGCAACCCCAAAGTCGGCCATGACTGGACCTAATGGTCAGGGGTCCCTTTGTCTTTACTAAGTTTTATTTTAGTGGAGCTTAATTCTGAGTAAATGTGTATAGGATTGCACTGCATGTGTTTAGAAGGCCACTAAGTAGGGTGAGTCAAGGACAATGAAAATTATACAAACTGTGTGCTCTTTCTGGTGGAGGAGGGTTAGGGTTGTTGGGGGTTTTTTTTGCATTTCACTCCTTTTGGAAAGTTTCCTTTTGTTGTACCACGGCAGTCTCTATCTTGGACAGTTTCCTTTTGTTGTACCACGGCAGTCTCGATCAGCTGAGGCTGAAATATAAAAGGGACATACAGTGTGCAGTATTTTAATGCAATCTGTTCTCATTTAGCCTGGCAAAGACTAGGAGTTTACCTGCTATGACTTTGTATGAATGACTGTGCTGGGCATAGTTCATGACTAGCACGCTGGCTCAGAATAGAGATTCACATGGTACGCCAGGTAATTCTGACATATCTTTGAATTGGGTGTGAATGGATAATTCAGTCTTTCTCCCGGATGCAGAGACAACTGCAGAATTACCTGTTCTTAGAAGAGGCAGATACTCCCAAGAGCCTTTAATTATGTTTATTCCTAGCAGCACAGAAGCATTTATTTCTTCAGACTGGTATGGCCCTGCCCACAGATGGTTGTTCACTAATATCTCTCATTGCATGCAAGAAGAGCTTTCCCATGGATTGAGGAGAGTTAACATTTTAAATATGTACCTGTAGCAATTTGGGGAACCTCAAGTTATCAGTGTCTCCAGTCCTGGGGTGTGAAAGCCAGGTCACCCTGCCCCTGTAATATGGGCTTTTTGGAAAGCTTTTTGGCCACTGTCCAATACAGAGTTAGGAACATTTTACAATGCAATCCTATGCATGCCCAGAAGTTTCATTGCCTCCAAGGAGATTTTCTTCCAAGTTATAGGAGTGTAGCCTATTGAACTCAACATGGAATTTACTTCAGAGCCTACAAGCTTAGGATGGTGTTGGTAACACACTGCCTAACTCGGCTGGTTTGTAGCCCACACGATATTCCTACTGCTACATGTTCAATGGAAAATAACCCTTGCACTCCGGGAGCTGCTGGATGTTCCCAAAATGGCTTTGGTAGCAAACAATCCACAAACTACAACCCACCCAGATTCTATCTTCTACGTCTGCCATTAGGAGGGCAGAAAGGCGCTTCTCACAGTGCTCACTCGGAGAAAGCTTTTTCTTTCTTTCCACCCCCATTATTATATATGCGTCCATTTTAAGTCTGGCTAAACGAGGCAAGAAGAACCGAAAAACTTTGAGAACAGGTCCGGCACCGTTGCGAATGCAGCAGATTATATTCTTTCGTCTTATTGTGTCATCCCGCGTACCTGCCCCTTCCCACGTCTCCCCCCCCCCCACTCGAAAAACATTCCTCGAGAAATGGACTTGCCGAGTCTGAGGGGAAGGGCAGCGCGCGCGCGCACACCCCGCCCGAGGCAACAGCAGCAACAGCTGCCGCCTGTTGTTATTGCCGCCGAAGGCTCGCGCCCCGAGATCTCCCGGGGGGGGGCCGCGCGGGTTCATTTGCATGCGGGCGCGCGCTCTCGCTCGCCTCTCCCAGGCAAGCCAAGAAGCCTTCGAACCCCGGGGGGGGGAGAGAGAGAGAAACGCACGCGCACCTTGCCGAGCCCGCGTGCGCGCCTCCCTCCCCCTCCCCTCTCCAGCTGACGCTTGGGTGTGTCCCGGAGCCTCGACGAGCTGGGCGGCGGCAACAGGAGGAGGAGGAGGAGGAGGGGGCGGGCAGGGCAGGGCCCAGCTGTCGCGCCTGCGCGCCGCCGGCAGCCCCGCCCCCCCCGCTTCGCCCATCCTTTCTCGTTTTTCCTTCTGTGAGGCGGCCGCTCCGCTCCCTTTCCCTTCCCTCCCCCTCGCCCTGTCCCGTCCCTCGCCGCTTCCTTCCTCCTGTCTGTGCCATGGATGGGTAAGTACCTGCCTCGCCCCGGCGGTCGCGGACGGGCGGACTGCACCCGCCTGTGGAGGCGAAAAGCGGGGGGGGGGCGGCTTGTCTTTCCCTTTCCAACCCCCCCCCCTCCCCATCCCTCCCCCGTCCCCACCTCACCGGGGCCGGTGGCGGCTTCGCTTTGTGCACACTGTTAATCTCTTTACCTCTGTGGGGGGTTTTTTTGCCAAATATCCCGGGTTGGTGGAGGGGCGGCGAGGCTGGTGGGAGCGAAAGAGGAAGCGCGGGGTGGGGGGGGCGGGGGATCGGCGGCGGCGATAAAAGGTGCGGTCACCCGGGCAGGTAAGTAGGTAGGTGGGGTGGGGCGCGTAATGGGACAGGAGGGAAGGGCGGCATCGGGCGCCTGTGTTGGGGGATGTTGCTTCCAGCCGCCTCCTTTCGGATTGGCGCGCCCGCCCCTCCAAAACCCGGTTCTTCGCATTCCTTCTCCTCGCGTCTTTTGGGGGGGGGGAGGAGGAGAGGGGTCATGGGGAGTTTGCAGCGGGAGCTGCTTCTCGGGCATGTGAAGGCGAGGGAAAAACAAGCTGGCCCGGCCTCCTCTTCCTCTCCCTTCCCCCGAACCTGCCGGGGTGGGGGAGAAGGAGGAGAAGGAGCGAGCGCGCAACTTTTCCCCCAGGTACGGCGTGACGAGCCCGCCTCGAAAACTTCTTACGTCTTGTTGCGCTCGGGAGCCGTGCAGCTGGCTGGGGCGACTTTTTAAGTCTCTCTCCGTCCCTTCCTCGCTGGCCATTGTTGGATCTTTTCTTTTTTTTCCCTCCTCCTTCCAAAAAGGAAGCCTCCCACAAGAGCAACAGATTTCTCTCCGTCCCCACCCCGCTCTCTCTCTTCCTCTTTCTCGTTGCGACAGCAGTAAAGGAGACGAGGCTAAGTTGCAAGGCTTGCGAGGACGGCGTTTTGTTTTGCTTGCTTCTCTCCTTTTGCAGCTGCTGCGTGTCAGGTGTGGCGGGCAACAGTTTTCCCTTTGCGCGACGAGTCGCTCGCGCGGAGGAAGGAAAGCGTGGCGATGTTCTGGGGAGGGAGGGAGGCGCGTGGCGCATCTTGCGCGGGGGAAACGCGTCTGCCAAGGAGACGGAGCTTGCTGGTCGTGGGGAAAGGGGGTGAGCGAGAGCAGGCCGCGGGAGGAGCGCTTCCTCGTTGAGCCCGGGGAGACTCCCACCAGAGGGGGTGGTTGCCGGAGCGCATCGTGGCTTTTCCGCCGCTGCGCGAGAGCAGAACCAGGAAATAGAGAGCGCCGCCTTAAGTTAAAGGTTGCAGACGCGCCCGCTTCTAACATTGCAGCGTGACTCGCGGTGTTTCTGCCCCCCCCTTCAGATTTCTCTCCTCCTCCTCCTCTTAAGCAGATACTGTAGTAGCCTTGTAAAGCGCAGTCATCAGCAACAACTGGAGAAGCTTATCGCTTTAATCTCGCCTTGGGACTGGTGAAGGCCATTAACTAATTAATTGGAACTCTAGTCTCACGCAGTAATGAAAACAGACCCCGTCGTGTTTGCTCTTCAGGTGTTTAAATCAGCCTCTGGAAAAGTCTTACCTGTACCTTCTCTCTCTGGATGTTGCCTTGCAGTGGTGGTTTTCTTAATTGCAGCTTTTTCTGTCCCGACTGTAATGCAAAATTCAAATGTGTGTTTTAAGTTCCATGGATTTTGATAGCCTTGTGTATTTCCCCCCACCCCACCACCCCTCAAATACATGTGAATATTATGAAGACTCTTACTGTGGAAAATATTTACACACACACATGTGCATACTATATGATGGAGAATATATTGGTTGGTAGTGTGTCTATGTGCACATTAGTCATTTGATTGTTGGCTGTCAGTGTGAGTGCTCATTCTTTGAACCATTGTGTGCAGAACAAGAGTATCTGCCTGGTGGAGCATGCATGAAAAGTTGGGTGGTATTTATTTAGCGATGAAGATCAGATAAAACAGTTCATATTTTGTAGTGTGTTTTCCTGTGCTGCAAGTTTCTGCTTTCTGTTACTGTAAACAAGTCTCCAAACTGGCATTTAAGTTAAGCATATGTACTTTGAGAAGGCTCAGTGCTCTTATGCATAACTATGAGTGGGTTGCTTCATAAAATTAGTTGCTAAACCTAGATTTCCATTACTTTCTTTGGAAGTACTTTTCTTTTATCTTTTCGTAAACATCTTTGAGGGCTTTCAACAATCAAGCGGTGTGCAGTTTAATAAATAAATAGGTAATAAATGATACGGGATTATGAATGGTACAATTGAGTGTGCAATTTGATTCACCACTGAGTGAAGCATGCCTACTGAGAAGCAATTCCCATTGAGGTCAGTGTGGTTTATTCCCAGGAATCTAGGTACAGGATTGCAATCTTCACCTCTAACTTGAATATCAATGTTTCTCTATGGCATAAGCATTTCAGGATTCTGTTACTTAATAACTCTTAAAAATATACTTTAGCAGATTTCATCTAGACATGACATCATTGGGGTTAATCTAACCTTTATACAACATGATTTATCCCCACTAATAAGTCATATTGTGGAAAGCTGACACATAGGTAGTTGAGCACAAGCTTTCTCAGAAATTTAAAGTGAATCAGTAGCATGCAGTGTAGATGCTTGATTTATACCATGTTTAGAGTGCACATTTGTGTATCATTTCTAATAAAAACCCCAGTATCTTGCATAAAAGCAGCACCTCTCCTTGTAAGCTGAATAATTGATACTGCTAAGCACAAGTGTTCCAAATGTGTTTTTCCATCTTCAAAACTGTGAAATGAAAAAAAAACAACACCAAATATAATTAGCCTGTATTTTTAACCCTTTCAGGTACTCTTCTGCAAATACATGGATTGTAGCACATTTCAAACAAAGGAAACTGATGTTCTCAGGATTTCAATAAGTGTCTGGTGGTCTCTTAGTTACATGTGTCTTATTTGTTAAAAGATGGATTTCCTACTTGATATAAATTATACACCATAGTTTATAGTTATACACAGTATGAAGAGGTTGGCCAGAAGACAAACTTCAAACCCCCTTTTAGGTGTGAATTTGGTTCTACCAGCTCTGCTTAGGTGCCCACCTATAAAATTGAAATGACTAAAATATGGTTTCTGAGTTTGCTTGAGAAGATTACACAAAGTGTGCAAAGTACTTTATATTTACTTCACTGTATAAAGTAGGTATAGGTTTAGCCACTTCCTAAGTGTAAAACAGGGACACGGATGGCGCTGTGGGTTAAACCACAGAGCCTCGGACTTGCTGATCAAAAGGTCGGCGGTCGAATCCCCGCGATGGGGTGAGCTCCCGTTGCTCGGTCCCAGCTCTTGCCCACCTAGCAGTTCGAAAGCATGTCAAAGTGCAAGTAGATAAATAGGTACCACTCCGGCGGGAAGGTAAACGGCGTTTCCGTGTGCTGCTCTGGTTCACCAGAAACAGCTTAGTCATGCTGGCCACATGACCCGGAAGCTGTCTGCGGACAAATGCCGGCTCCCTTGGCCGATAGAGTGAGATGAACGCTGCAACTCCAGAATTGGCCACGACTGGACCTAATGGTCAGGGGTCCCTTTACCTAAGTGTAAAACAAAGCTTTGAAATTTTGATCTGTTCGCTAGAATACCAGCATTGAATTTGGGTTCAAAGTTGTACTTAGCCATGATTTTTTAGGCAGTTTTAAGCTAACTATTATCAGCCTGATGTATACTTAATACAAAGGCTGTGATGCAGAAGGTCCACAATACTTCTCAGAAGTTGTCACTGCAACCTCACCCACACCATATTTAAACCCTTAAAGCATACTTCTGGCTTGGACATGAGATTTTTATAGGTAGACTAAGGAGAATAATTTCCCTTTAACAAAAACAAGCCTCCCATCTTGTGCCAAGTTCCCAATCAAGTTCAAAAACCATCCACCATAATTTCTGCAGTGCTTAGACTGTTCTAAGCTCTGTACTTTGATTAAAGAAAGGAGGCAGGCTATGCCCACAGGCATAATGTTTATTAGATGTATCGTATTAAAGGAAAGAGGAATGAAAGCAATAAAGCACATTCAACACATCAATTCTTAAAGTTAGTGTAGTTCAACTTGTAAGTGACCAGTTGAAATGGCTGCTGAGGAGGCAGTTCTGAGAAACAAGGAAGCAAAATGGCAGTTGGAGGCAGCTAACCTGATGGAGTCAGTTTTGCTGCCTCCTCAGACCCAGTCACCAGGAAAAGAATCGGAAGCAACTTGGTTACAGGGCAGCTTCTTAGAAACAAAATGGAACTATGGTCATATTGCAACACTCTTAGCAGGCTGGCAGTTTAACACTATATATGTTGATTCCGCTGAGTTCACAGGAGCTTGCTTCTAAGTAGACATACATAAAAGTATTACATGCCAGTCATTACAACTATCTTGTGATCTCACTCCCCACCACAATCACTTCACTTATAGTGGACTTGCAGTTTGTCCTGGAGGCAAAGTAAGTATTAAGAATGAAATCTAATGTGTCTCCTCTGCCTGTGGAACAGGCTTCATTGATACAATGGATTTCCCATCCAGTCCCCGACACTGACCCAAAATCTGCTCTGGAGGTCTGGGAGGCTCAGCAGAGCAGATGTGAAGGGGGGAAGGGGAAGTCTGTCTGTGCAATAGTGGTGTCCTAAGAGTATAGGAAATTGGTTCAAAGGTGCAAGTTTTTAACATAGAAATGATGCTCAAGTCATGCTGTAAATGGGTGTCAGTGTGCTTAATTCAGCTAATTACAATGAGGCAAGATGTCTATTGGTATGTGGCTTTACTTATAGTAAAGCTGCAGTGTGGGTGAGGTGTGAGTTGTGTAACAAAAGTACAGTGGTACCTCGGGTTAAGTACTTAATTCGTTCCGGAGCATGATTTCTGTTCTCATCCTGAAGCAAAGTTCTTAACCCGAGGTAATATTTCTGGGTTAGCGGTTAAACTTACATGGGGAGTTTTAGGTACTAGAGTGTTGTGTAACATTTCTGCTTCGTTTTAGTTTGTTGAATGGCTTAAGGGAGTATTCCCCAATTAAAGTTAATGAAAATTATATATGGTATCTTTCATATTGATGGATAGGGTGAACAATTGCTAAGAGGCAAATAAATAACCCTTTAATTGTAAAAAAAGAATGTTACATATTTTGTCATATAGAACAAACAAATCTATATTTTTAAAGGGATGTAAATAATTTACTTTGATACCTAAATAATAGAGCTGAATGGTTTTTTGTTCTGCCTTTCAGGCAACTGATATATCTACGTATCACCAAAACATCAACGTAGATACTTAGCAAAACATTTACTAAAAGCTATCATTCATTTTTAGAAGAAACGTGGACTTGAATGTGTTTTGTTCATTCCCAGTGGTGCTAATATGCTGGAAATAAAATGACTTCAAAAGTCAGCATGTGTGTCCTTAACTTACAGCCTTAAAGTTTAAGATTGCCCACACTATTGATTGATTAATGCCTTAGTTGATTAATCAGTTAATTGATATTTACAGTCATACTAACAGCATTCTTTTAAATGCTTGCAAATCTGCCTTGGGCACCATACACCATATTGATTTACTGTTCATGTCTATAATAAAATAGCGTATTTTTCGCCCCATAGGACGCACTTTCCCCCCTCCAAAAATGAAGGGGAAATGTGTGTGCGTCCTATGGGGCGAATGCAGGCTTTCGCTGAAGCCTGGAGAGCGAGAGGGGTCGGTGCGCAAAGTTCTTAACCTGACGTGCTATTTCTGGGTTAGCAGAGTCTGTAACCTGAAGCGTATGTAACCCGAGGTACCACTGTATGTAGAGGCAAATGAGGTGAAGTCCTGGCAACTGCTACTATTTTAGGGGCCTAAAACTGATACACTATTACTTACCTTTAGCGTATTATTACAATTGTTATTTTATAGTACAGAGCAGGGGTAGGCAACTTAAGACCCATGGGCTGGATGCGGATAAGCGTGTTTTTACATGAGTAGAATGTGTCCTTTTATTTAAAATGCATCTCTGGGTTATTTGTGGGGCATAGGAATTCATTCCCCCCCCCCAAAAAAAGTCCGGCCCACCACATGGTCTGAGGGACGATGGACCGGCCCATGGCTGGAAAAGGTTGCTGACCCCTTGTACAGAGAGACACTGGCAGGAATCACGAAAGAAATGATGACTGGCTTCACAGTTGTTACCACATCACGATTTTTTACATAGCGCGCGCACACACATTGTGATTCACAATATATCACCATGTCGAACCTTATGAAACTGTTACCACAATGTAGACTTCAAATTGATTTTGGATGGTGCGTCTATGCATCACCCAGCCATAGTCTAGTCATTGCACAAAAAAATTAAATATTATTGTGACGTGATTTGACCGTTCTTCTTCTTCCCATATTCCCCTACTTGTTCAAGTAAAAGAACTAGGTTGCACAGATGAGCGGAATCTTGTTAGTATACAAATTGATTTGTTGTCCTATTGTTGTCTCAAGAGACTCTACTTTAGTTGAGTGATCTGTGATAGCAGTTTAAAGCTGCTGCACATTTTGACTCCTTGGCCTGTACTCAAGCTGATGTTTTCTGGTAATTCCTGACATTAAAAAAGTTTCTGTTGAATAGTGTCAACTGAACCTGCAAGTGCTTAATAGGACAAATGACCTTATTTATTAAATTGAACTTACCAGGTGTATAATTTGGGTGTCCATCTTGCTATAGTGGTTTGGCACAGACTGAAAGCAGCCTTCCCTTCAGTGCTGGAGCCAACTGTGGTTATTATAACATGTACTCTGCTTTGTTTGCCAGACATCCTCCCATGGCCACTACAGCCCACTCCATTCTGTAGGGTCCTCCAGGGTCCTTGGGGGAGACTTTTTGGTGAGCTGCTGGGGATGGGCATGCCACTCTGCCAGCATTTTTCTGGATCCAACCACTCTCTTGTTGGCTTGAGAGCAAACATTCTTCATCAGTGAAAGTTGCGGCTGAAAATGTGTAGCGGTGGTGCAATGCAAGGGTCTTGTTCGGTGTAAACTTGAAGTATTGCTTTGACATAGCAGTTCTACAGCTGCTCAAATCTTTGCAATAGCTTGCATGTGTTGTGCACAATTTGCATCCAGAAATCATCAAACAAAAATATAAATATTAATATTAACCTTGCACAATGTGTCAGCTTCCTTGATTATGCCAGTCTTTATGTCAATTAATAGAAAAATAATACAGTAATAATAGTACTAGAAAGAACAAAGAAAACAAATGTAACATATTTTAAAATGCTGCTCAAAGACATAGTTTCTCAGAGAGGCATAAGTTATTTTGATTGTATTCCAAATCTGACACAAGTTTGCAATAACTTTATTTTGTCTTTGGCCTGTTTCCTTTATCTCTGTTCTTTCTTTTTTTTAAAATCAATTTCAAAATTAAAGGAAAAACCCAAAGTTCATCAATCATTTCATTTGTATCGAATTTTAGTATTTTTACTAGGGACATTCATCTCTGTACGGTGAACATATTTGAAACTATCACATATGAAACTAGTTCTGTATCTTTGCTTACCCAACTGTTCTGTATAGTTTAATAAACTTTATAATGGGTTGTGTGTTATATATAAATATTTGTATTCTGGTTTTGTGTTTTTTCCTTTACTTTTTTTTTTATTTACACATGGCTAGCATAAGCAGTTAATGCTACGTGTGATACTGATAGATGAAGCGAGTCCTATCAGAAGTAGTTTGTTACCTTAGAGATTTGGGTGTGGGTGTGTTTGGCAAAGGTGAAGATCTCTATTCATTGTGTCATTTCACTATCTACCATGCATCTATGAATTTAATAAACTTAAGGAAGCAGTTATTTGATTAATGTTGCATCACATTTTCGCAAATCAAATAACAGTCTTGCTCAGTTTTAGCTAGCAGTTACAGTTCCATACACCACAGATTATCTTGCATCTTTCAGCAAGAACAAAAGTATTTTCTATCATCCAAGCAAGAGCACACATTCTGCCTAGAATGTGTTATCCCTCTAGCGCTCACAATAGTGGTCTGCATACATAGGATCACAGAGCATCTCATCTACATATAAGAACAGCCTGCATTTTGCTCCTCTTTCTTGATATTTGGCAGGATCTTTAGAAGAAAAGTGTTGTCTGTTGCTTATAGAATACAATAATAAGTCTGCTTGCCAGAGTGCCCAGTAGCACACATCTCTTTCTAGAGCTCTTATTTGGGCTGCAGTTTGGAGAAGATGAGAAATAACAAGTAGTTGCTCACAAGCAGCAGTATTAATGAATGTGAAGTTGAGACATAGATGAGATGAAGAGGAGATACACATCCAGGTTTCCATTTCCCAAATTCTTACTTGTAGGGGAGCAGGTGCTAATTGCTGCGGTGAATTACTGGCCAGATGCTGTGGCTTTAACTTCTACTCAATGCTGGTTAGGAAGTGACATGGTGGGATTGTATTCTTTAGAATATATTGAGCTTAAATATGATAATATTTAGGGAAGTTATTAATATTTAATGGTGTATTTTTAACACTTGATTGGGAGCCGCCCAGAGTGGCTGGGGAAACTCAGCCAGATGGGAGGGGTATAAATAATAAATTATTATTATTATTATTAATAATGGAGAGCAAATTTCTTAGCTGGGTTTGATAGAACATATTAGGTACATGATACTTGGCTTGATCTCTTGGTTTTTGGTACTGAGACATACTGATGGGGGAAATCATTTTCTTCTTTAATGAGCATATCTCTGCACATAAATTGTTTGATACAGTAGAGTGTAGGAAGAACAGAAGTAAACGATTAGTTGTTAGATTAATCTCAAGGTAGTTTAAATTTCACTTAAATTTTGCCTACATTTGGTTCTTGTTGAAAGATGTTTAAGGGCTTGGGCTTGGATGCCCAGGATTATATTTTGTTGTTTGGAGAAGCTATGGCCCTACTGCAGAACAATCTCCTTGAAAGATCCTATCCATCTATTTCTCAGTGGCTTCTGTCTGCTGTATCATCTTTAGGATGGAATGGCAATGGCATCCCACAAACGGACTGGGCATGGAAAGGAATATGAGAGAAGTGGAACTACTTTTCATAACTTTACTAGAATTCATTACCCTTAAGGAGACAATGTAGGATGTGTGGTCTTGTTCTTGCATTTTATTGTACAGTACAGAAGTAATGACTTTGCTATAGGAGTATTTCACTTCTGGTTTCATACGGTTTCCCACCTAAAAAGCAGTAGAAATTTAATCCAAATGTGTCTGGCTTGTAAAGGAAACGTCTCCACTACTTCCTGTGTAATAGATGTGTCTAAAAACTCCTTTAATGAGTTGTGTTAAGGGGTTTTGTTTTTTGTTTTTACTACTTGTTCTAACTAAACTTTCCTTTTCTCATACTGTGTGTTACTAAACTGTCCCATTTCTTTTGCAAAACGCTCCATAACTCATTTCATTCTTCCGATATTTTTTCTTCCTTAAGCTTTATTTACCACTGCCTGTGCAATAACTATTTTTCTAACTTTTCCATTTTCTCCCATTTTTTTTTTCACACAGTGTTGTTACAGATCTTATAGCAGTCGGTTTAAAGGTAGGCATCTTTTTCTGTCCTTTCATATGCACTTGTTACTCCATTTTTATTTCCAGATATTGGTATTCATACACATCTTTTGCTTTTGTGGCATTGCTCTGTTTCAGTCTGATTCCCCTCCCCTCCCAAAGAAGTCTCTACAATTATTTTTTCACGCATTTACAATTATGTTTCTTCCAGCTCAGCTTGCTGTCATTTGTAGCCCAGAGATTAAAGTGTTTTCGTTTGCTTGCAAGTTGTCAAATGAGAAAAGCAGATGCTTAATAGCGGTGGTTTTGAGTCTCCATACTTTTGTTGCTTTCAGATCCTAATGACCAAAATGCTGGGTTTAAGAATTAGTTCTTAATAATAACTATCTAAAGCATTGTACTCTAGATCTATGCAGGCCATATTAATAAAATCAGATCGTCAGAAACTGAATTTTAAAGGTCAAGTGACTAATACGTTATAGCAGTCTCTGAACTTCAGTTCTGCTAAAGACATAACCCCCTAGCTGCTCTGTGCTCTTTAGATGCAGTGGCGTAGCGTGGGTTGTCAGCAACCGGGGCAAGGCAAGTAATTTGTGCCCCCTAACCCGTGGATTTGCACCCCTAACCCCCAGATGTTGCGCCTGGTGCGGCCGCCCCCCCCGGACCCCCCACGCTATGCCACTGTTTAGATGTTTGTAAGAACAGCGTTTTTATTTATTTGTCTCATAAAATGAAGGCTACCATGTAATTTGTAGTCTTGGAATATATTGGGTTGTTTCCAGTGCTCCACTTGCATAGTTCCACTGTTGGACAGGAACTTCTGCCTCCTCTCATGCCCCTACACACCCTCAAAATCTGCTCTGGAGGATTCCCCAACCCCAACCCCAGTTGATTTTGAGGGTTCACAGGAAACTGCTCCGTTGTGCCATTGTAGCTGCTGCATTGAAAATGGCTTGTTGTGTTCACGATCAATACTGAGACATACTTTTATTGTACCATCACAAAGCTGTTGAATGCTTCAGCTTCAAAAGAAAATTGTAGTCCATGTATGCCAGTAAAAGATAGCGCCCTAATATTATGTTCCTTACAGCTCAGTACATACCTCCGGTTGCGCACGGGATCCATTTCGGAGCTCTGGTCGGATCCCAAGGAATTCACAACCGGAGGTGCCTGTTCTGCGCATGTGCACGACGTGGTAGAGCTCTTCTGTGCATGCGTGCGTGGCGAAACCTGGGCAAATATTTCCGGGTTTGCCGCGCGCATAACCCGAAGGATATGCAACCAGAGGTGTGTGTATCCAGAGGTACCACTGTATCTACTCAGAAGTCAGTCCCTTTGCCTAATAGGGACTTGCTCCCAAGTAAGAATACAGGACTCGAGCCTTAGAAAACGTAATTGCTTTGTTCAGATAAACAAGTAGACAAAATCTGAAAACTTTTTATGCAAGCCTCTGAAAATAGACAAGCTAACAAAAGAATAAAGAAGTCATGGCTAATATTTGGGGGGAGGGGGAAATAACATTATGCAATATTTTATATATTGAAATAAATTGTATACAGTTTTCTGAAGAGGTAAACTTTATTAGGACATGGAGATCACTCTTTAGGAATAAAAGACTGGTTTTAGACTTCAGGGTTTAAAAGACTTGATTTGGATCAAATTTCATTATCTGTTGAGTCATTGCTTTTACTTAACATACCATAAGATTTAAAGACAAAACGGAAGTGAACCTGGCAAAATATTATAGTTTGTGTTCAAAAGGAAGCCACGCGGCATGTTATGAAATATTTATAAGAGATTATTGGACTCGGGGGTTTGTTTGTTTTTAATTAGGCAGAACCAATTCTGTAATAGGACTTCTGATAAATATCTTGAATATTTGTACAATATATTTTCAATTATCTGCATAGTAACCCATTTTTACAGCAAAATGGGATGCAGGTACACGTAACTGGAAAACATAACCAGTCTTAAGGATAATTAAGTTTTAAATAAGTTTAGTGCATGCTCATGCTATACAGATGGTATCATTGGGGCTGTATATGCTAAAGTACAAATTAAATTTTGTGCCAAGGTACTCAAATTCTGGCATCTGAGTGCACACTGTCAGTACGCTTTGAAGTATCCCCCCCATTAGTCTGAATTGTCCATCTGATGAGGCAAGAAAATACCCAGTTTTATGTTATACTGAGTGCTTCACAATAACTCTATGCTCCCTGCTTGTTCTGTTCATAGATACTATAGTGGCATTTCCAGAATCTCTCCATTGCTTTTTTGTCTGTTTGTTGTTTTCTAGCTGTTGTACTGCTACTGGCTATCTCTAGATTTTCTTTACTCGGTTGCAAGTGGCCAGTAGCCAGGTGCAAAATGTGCCTGGCACTTGGCTAATTTCGAACACTGTTGGAACTACTTCAGTCACACAACTCTCCCTGTAGCCAGATAACCACGAGGCTTGATCGCAGCATATCACTAGAATGTCAGGAGCAGTCGTGTGTCAGCTTCTAAGAGTACAATAAGAAGCAGTGCAATAAGAGTACAATAAGAAGCAGTCTCTTCAAACGGTACCTGAAGAGAGAACTAGTTTTGCCAGACGTAAATACTGTGATTTTTGGTTAAGGGGCCTCACCCTCTAGTTTGTTCTCGAGTAATTCTTAACACCTCAGTGTTTCAAGAAATGTATTTGGTCTTTTCTTCCTACTATACTGTATGATGCATTATGATTTGGGTACAATGCATATGTAGGATTTTGTAAAGTCTATGGAAGGGGAAGGGAAGAAATAATGACTTTTTGTTTTGCTGACACTCTCCTCGAGCAGTTTGAATGTGTGAAAATTCCATGACTCCAGAGCAGCTTAGCCAGTAAGTTTCATAGACTCTACTTAATCAGCACCACCAAATTGCATACTGTATTATAATATAGGTATCTAGTAACTGCAGGAGGTTGGCTAATATAATCTAGTGTTGTTGTAGCCTTTTGAGATTTGGGAGGCAAGCCTGTTTAATTCAACAATTAACAAAGCTGTTGGAGTCTAAACGTCTCATGAATTAAGAGAGAGCAAAGAATTGGTTCAGATAAAGCATGTTATCTGGCTCCAACTTGTCCCCCCCCCTTGTAATTTTGTAAGCTATGAGGGGCAGTCCGTTTTGCAGCTTAAAGGTAAAGGTACTACTCTGCGGTTGCGGCGCTCATCTTGCTCTGTAGGCTGAGGGAGCCGGCGGTTGTCTGCAGACAGCTTCTGAGTCATGTGGCCAGCATGACTAAGCCACTTCTGGCCAACCAGAGCAGTGCACCGAAACGCCGTTTACCTTCCCGCTGCAGTGGTACCTATTTGTCTACTTGCACTTTTAAGGGTGCTTTTGAACTGCTAGGTTGGCAGGAGCAGGGACCGAACAACGGGAGCTCACTCCATCGCAGGGATTCGAACCGCCGACCTTCTGATCGACAAGTCCTAGGCTCTGTGGTTTAGACCACAGTGCCATGGGGGTGAAAGGGAAGGGAAAGCACTCTAGCACTGCCCCTTCTTGCTGTCCATGTCACCCTCCGCTTGCGTAGACTCCCCATGATTACATCCCAGTTTTTCAGAGTCCTAAATCAAATGGGAAGCCTACACAGGTTGTGAAGGCTCCCCATCGCAGAAGTTATCACTTCAGCTTGTGAAGGACAACTGACAGGCAATAGTAGCATGCTTGTCTTTGCTTCCCCCTTGTATGTTGATTAAACATAGTAGAACACCTGAATAGAATTCTACAGTGATAAGAAAGAAGGTGTTACACAGATCTTTTTGAAAAGCTATCTTTTAGGACTCCTTACTAATCAGAATCTATACAGTTTTAGGTTCAGCACCAGAAGCATAATAAAGACATTTTACATTACTTTGAAAGTTAAGAAGTAGCACTCACCTGTTGACATCCGACAGCATTTGAAATTGTTGGGTTTCTTACAGATGAATTGGACATTTTAATTCTGCATTTTACTTTTTCTGTTCAGACTGTTTGTGGTCAATTTAATTTTTTGAGGTTGCTTTTAGAAAAGAGGTTGATTGAGAAAAGAGGCAAGATTGACAGCCGTTGGAACTCTGAGCCTTCTAACAGATCCTCTTTTCAGTTGCTAACAGTTTACTAACCAGTTATACTGTATCTGAAGATATTCAGATACTTCAGTATCTGAAGAAGTGTGCATGCACACGAAAGCTCATACCAAGAACTAACTTAGTTGGTCTTTAAGGTGCTACTGGAAGGAATTTTTTTATTTTGACTATGGCAGACCAACACGGCTACCTATCTGTAACTTGTTATTTCAAGTAAGTGAGAACCATAATTAGTAGGACATCTTCATTCCAGGATACAACCAATATGTTTTCTAGTTACCTCACTTGCACAGTCAAGGTTTTGACCTGTGTATTCTCGAGTGGCATACAAGTATGTTATTAACCAGATGCAATGTCAACCTAAATTTCTTCAAAACAACCATGATATCCCCTTCCATCCCTGAAAGTTTTCTAAAATTGCTAAGATTAAACAATAGCATTGTATATCACAATATCGCCTTCAGCCAATTGTCAACTAGGATTTTTCTTTCTTGAATGTAATAATGCTTGCTCCTCTGGCAGGATCTGATAACTTACTCCTGCAGAATTCACTTTAAAATGGAGGAATTGTGCCTCCTAGTTCCTTTTCTGCTCATTTATTTTAACATTGTTTCCTTAATTATCATACAGTTTCTGCTTTGTGACACTGAGTAGTCATTTGTCATTTAAAATTAGTATTGTAATTTCGGTGTCTGTGGGGGATCATATGAGTTTTCTAACAGGATTGACTTAGCTAATAAGACTTCCTGGGAGATAATAGTCCTGAATGTTCTTAACTTCATCCTTTTTATAGTTATATATGAACAGTTACAAGTAGTATATAATAAGCAGTGTGCAATAAGCAGTTTACGTAGGAAAAAAGCAGTTGCTCCCATAGTACTTATTATTCAGTATAGGCCATATTGTCAATTGGTTTTCATGCTATTTAGAGTTTAAATACTGTTGGTTAGGTTGGCACTTATTAACTTTGTTTAAGTTTAGGGTTAATAACCTTTATTGCTTTAAATAACTATTGATTTAATTCTTGTTATTAAATTACAATTTTAGTCAACTACTTCAAGAATACCTATATTCATGGTTGGAGTGGTTGGTTTAATGCACTGTTCATGTTTGGTTGTCCTAAATATGTTGTTTGCTTCTAACAAAAACTACAATTGGGCATTTCCTTAAGCATCTCAAACTTGCTTGTATTTTTGGTACTACAGAAGCCAGTTATTTAATTGGTTGAATTGTAGTTTAAGGGTGCTATCTTTAAATATCATTTGACTATGAAAAAAATACAAGTGACTCATACACATTCTGGTTTTATGTAGCCACTAACTCCACAGCTATGTGTGAAAAGTCCAAGATTTTCTGCATTTGCAGTTTCTCAATTGCTTATTTTTCACTTCGTTAGCTGAACATTTTGAGACTGACTTTCACATTGTATATGTTGCCCAGGAGACTTCAACTGGGATGGCAAAAAACCACACATTTCTAATGGAAATATGTAGGTACGAGATAGGAAAAAACATTGGTCACAACTGTACATTATAGGTGCAGTGGTGGACTGGATTTTATCAATAAACTGGGGTTGAATCTGGAAAAGATGCAGGCCATGTGGGTGGGTGATTGCCGCGTCTGGGAGATAGATCTGTTGCATTCCCTCTGAAGGAGCAGGTACACAGTCTGGGGATGCTCTTTGATCCATCTTTGTCACTTGAAGCTCTGTGACTCCTACATCAGCTGTAACCATTCCTGGACAACACAGTAGCCTGACCACAGTGGTCTATGCATTGGTAACCTCAAGGCTTGATTACTGCAATACGCTTTTATATGGGGCTGGCCCTGTATCTGGTCCAGAAGCTTCATCTAAAGCAGATGCAGCAACCAGGTGGTTCACAGGAATAGATAACTGGCAACGTGGTACCCTAGAATCATAGAATCATAGAGTTGTAAGAGACCACAAGGGCCATCGAGTCCAACCCCCTGCCAAGCAGGAAACTGATAGAGCTGCTGATAGAGCTGTGCTTGTTGCCAATTTACTAAAAGGCCAGGTTCAAGGTACTTGTGTTAATTCACAATGTCCTGAACAACTTTGGCTCAAAGTACCTTAAGGATTGTTACATCCCTCCTTGATCACTGAGATCCGGGTTCCCCACGCCCCTCAGGTTTGGCTGGCCTTCCCTAGGGATCAAGCATTTGGCATGGCATGCCCTGCCCTTTGAAACTACTCTAGCAGAGGTTTAGCGGAAAACCATCCCTCCATTCTTTCAGCCCTCTTTTGAAAACTATATTGTTTAGAGAGACCTGTGCAATATGAACTTTCTCCTTTAACCAATTAGTATTTATTGATGTTTTGTTTGATATTTTTCACATATTTTATTCTTACATGTTGTATACCATGATATATTTTTAATGAAAGTGCAGGTTATAAATACATAAATATAAAGAAATGTACCCCACCCCACCCCAATTTAGCTTGCTATATCAGATACTGTGTTCAGTTGGCCATAGCTTGGATCCTGAATGCCTTGGTACTCAGACGTCTTGGCTCCCAAACCTGGAAGTAAGTGTTTCGGTTTGCGAACGTCGTTTGGAACCCAGGCAGTCAGCAGCTGTGCTTTGGTTTCCATACATTTTGGAAGTTGAATGGACTTCCGGAACAGATTCCGTTCAACTTCCAAAGTACGACTGTATTGCTATTGAGGTAAATTTCCAGTCCCAAACATTACTGGTGCCCACTTCTCTGTTCCTTGCAAATTTCTGCTGCATTTTACGTCTTTGCAGAATAGATAAGGGGCAAACACATGAGTACAATTCATGAGCACAGTTTGTCCAGGGCAGGAGCTGGACTTAGCACACTGTTCACATTTTCCTGGTTGGGGAACCAAAAGCTGTAGGATCATTGAGGCCACCCCCTGAACTCGAACCTGTACAGTGGTACCTCGGGTTAAGTACTTAATTCTTTCCGGAGGTCCGTTCTTAACCTGAAACTGTTCTTAACCTAAAGCACCACTTTAGCTAATGGGGCCTCCTGCTGCTGCTGCGCTGCCGGAGCACGATTTCTGTTCTGATCCTGAAGCAAAGTTCTTAACCCAAGGTACTATTTCTGGGTTAGCGGAGTCTGTAACCTGAAGCAAATGTAACCCGAGGTACCACTGTACTTGAAAGTGGGGTGGTTTTTTTTTAACATGAAACCTTTCTCAGTCAAAAATTACCACCAATTTCTCAAAGTTTGGTCTCATACTTTAACTTGGTGAAAAGAGAATTCTAGAAATATTCTAAGGCCTTTGTGAATGAAGAGTCCCTTGAGTTTTAGGTATCTTGATTTTATTATTCCTTGTAGTCCTTACATAGTTGCTGAAGCCATTCCTTCAATTATCGGCATCCTTTCCACTGGCTCTTTAATTACAGTCTTGTGTGCCTTTTGTTAGGCCCATAGTATCTTGTTACTGATCTAGCAGGCAGCCTCAATAATTGATACATGAGACAATGGAACTAGCTGCATGCTAACTAACTGTGCCAGTGAGAAGGCAAGGCTGAAACAGCTGCTCCCTCTGTTAATTTAGCAGCCCTGTTTCTAGGGAGATTGCTGATCAACTTGTTGGACTAGTATTGGAATGGGACGTCTTTGTTGTCACTGAAGCTTGTTGCTATCTCATTTAGGTAATTTGGCATCATGAAATGGTATGTATGTATGTAGGGCCAACTCAACCACGATATTTCGCTTCTACTTTTTCTCTGTGAGATTTTTTTACCATCTGAGGCCAGCTTTCCGTGTCAAAGCCTAAATGGCTCTTCTTCACGAATCAACATTCGCATCTGCATTCTTGCATTCCTGCAAGGAGCTCCGAGCAGCAGTGTAGCTTCACATAGCTACCCTGTGAGAGTGGCTTAGGCTGAGGCTGACTTGCTCAAGGCTTCATAGCTGAACAGGACTTTTGAACTGAAACCCAACCCTCTGGCTACTGCGCCACACGGACTTTGTTTATACTGGAAAATGGAAATCTTGGGATCTATGTAAGTGACACCAGAAGCTCTTTTGCATGTGTTGGGTTACTTCATTCTAAAGAGTTCCCAGCTGGAACTAAAATAGTACCCCCCCCCCCAAAAAAATGTGGTGATAGTTATTTTGAATCCATCCCAAATTTCAGTATTGTTTCCTGCTGTTTTTGCCCTTTTCACTTGAGGTGAACATTACCAAGCAAGTCCACCCATCATTTGGCACTTTCGGAAGGGGGTTGCCTAATAGCATTTTGTACAAATGTTCATCAAGCTTGTACTAATATCAAAAGGCTGAAATTGAAGTTCTGTAAAGTAGCAGGCAAGTGGAAGACGTTCTAGCAGGACTGGGGAAGATTACCAAGGGTGCTTCTCTCTCAGCACCTGTTGTTGTTGTTGTTGTTACTTTTCCATTTATGAATTGCATCCCATGAGGCACCTCAAAGCAATTTACAATACGACCTAAACATTAAACATGATTAAAACAGTTTTATATATGTAGCTTACCTATAAGTTTGCTTGTAGAGTAGAATTCTATTTCCCCCCCCAAAGATGGGTGTTTGAAAGCAATGTGAGATTTGTATATCAATATTAATTTTGAAATAGATGTTTGTAATATAATAGTACAAGACCCTTGTTTCTGATTTCCTATACACTGAGTATAAGAGTCTTAATGGTTTGTGTTCATTTTGTAAGAGAACATGTTAGTGCAGAAGTTCAGGTTACTAATTTTTTGCTCACTCTTGTCTAAATAGCTGTACTTGTATGAACCAGGATATTCTAGTCTGGTTGAACTTGAATGTCAGCTATTCACATAAAATATGCCAACAATACGAAGATCTTCTTTGGAATCACATAGTGAAATCTAAATGTTGAAACATCTGAGATATTTGAAGCTACCACTCTTATCATTCCAGATGTATTGCAGCATCAGTGACTGTTTGTGATATTGCCAGGTGGCTGTTAATGTGAGGCTGAAACAGAGAATGGAGGAGGAGGAGGGATGAGCCGTAACAGTGAACTACACATCTATGGCACTTTTAAGAAATAAAAATTGACAAACATTTTGCCTCATTTTGAACTAAACGTAAAACATACATCTATTAAGGATTTGCTGCTGTCTGGTTTGAAATATGTTTGATTTAGATTATTTAAAGTAAAAAGTACTTCTAACTCTGGTGCATAGCTATTTAGGGAGTGATTAAGGCATAATATAGACTTTACTAGATTATGGTGAAATTGGAAATTCGACTCCTGTGCCTCAAACTAGAGGGATTTGCTTTATGACAGCAGTCAGTTAATCAAGAGTGTGTGCATATGAGAAACCCAATCCATTTATTTTTAAGAGTTAGTCATATGAATTGTGTGACGCATACTTGAAAGCAGTCCCCACACATTTATTGTTGATATTATTTTTTGAATTTTCAAAATACACATTTTACTGTTTTTACTGATAATTTCATTGTATTCTTTTTGGGAGATGGGATGAGGTTTTATTACAGTCAGGACACCCTTCGCTGACTTAACCCGTCGGCCCTTAAGGCCAGCCCAAACAGGTCTTCCAAGGAGGCTTTATTTTATAGCCTGCAAAAATAAATAGGATTGATTAAGTATTTGTAGCCTGCAATGAGTTTAGTTTCTATTGGAAAACCCACTCTCTTCTATTGCCTGTAACTTTGATGTTTTCCAGGCAAATGATAGGAAATGTGCAAACATTTTGAAGTATTATAATTGGCAAGTGCCAGGCAGGTTAAGCAAATGGTTCCTGTCTTAGTGGTAGTTAAAAGGGGAACATTGTGTAAAGTCTGCTCTTATTTTTAGCGGAAGACCTAAGCAGTCTGCCCAAGTAGCATGATACTACTATGGGCAGAAACTACTACTTTGACAGGACATCAGAACATGCTAGATTGGAGACAGATTAGAGAGGTCCCGATTAAGAGGAAGCGTGCATACACATTCTATAAAATTCAAGCAAGTGGCATTGCAGGGAATGCCCGGGGTACCAATGAAGGGCTTTGCAAGCTCCACAGTGCCTATGGGCACCAGGTTGCCAGCCTCTGCTCCAGGAGCACAACTTGGTATGGTCTTAGATTCACTATGCTATTCTCTGAAATAGTGATCCATTTACTATTGCTTATTTGTAGTATGGCCCACTGGACCAAGAATCCTTCCATGTAACACAAATGTAACCTCATACTCTGCCCAAATCATTGACTGTTTAAATCTGGGGTGTTAAATGTGAGTAGGGGTATTCAAATTAATTGGTTTGAGTTGCAGTACTTTGTGAGTAAGGGAAGTATAATTTTCTCAGACATGCCACTTTTCTGTATGCATAGGAGCTAACTCTTTGGGGCCAAGGGTCCTTCGCCCCCCAAAAAAATATTTCAGGGGGTTGCCCCCTCCAAAGTTAATGGGCATTGCCGTTCAAATGGTGTGCATGCACATCATCGTGATTGATTCTGTAGGGCAGAGCTTACCTGACCCCCCCAAATAGTTTATTCAAGTTGGCACCTCTGTCTGTATGTGAATTTAAAAATGACAGAGCAGAAGCAGAAGTCATGCAATGTGTGAACCACCTGCCTTTTAATTCTCTGCTGTTCCATCTGCTGCTGATTTTGGCAATACAGATATTGAACCTGCAAGTATTGCCGTGATGAGCAGCTGCAGCCCAGGAATTTTTAGACCCAAGAAAGCGAATTCCTTCTGATTTTAATTCCTTCTGGCATGTGAACTTAAGTATGTGCTTCCAGACCTGTCAAACCCCACTGTGTCTGTTTTCTGTCCTGCTTACAAAGAAGAGGTGTGTGAATGCAACGTAGCAGAGTGTTTAAACAGAGCTTCTGTTCCCTACACATTTTTCTGAACTTGATTTAGAGAAGACTTTCCCACTTGCTGTTGAACTAAAATAACTGCAGAACAACCAACCTCCAGATGTTTTGGGCTAAAGTCCTTCAGCCTCAGCCAGTGTTGTCAATGGTCAGGGATGATGGGAGTTTTGACTCCCAACAATATGTGGAACTACGTTGGAGAATGCAGTTGTAACAGTTCTGATTACCTCTATAGCCAATGCACTATGAAGTTTTCACTATTCTTGAGCAATACTTTTTTCTCTTCAAAGAGAAGAGGCATTGAGGGTTATAGTGAAACTGCTTCGTGCTAACCTGCATGCTTGTCAGGCTCTGTTAGTTAGTTAAACTGCAACCCCCCATTGTTAAGAGATCTGTAGATCTAAGTGTAATACTGCTAAAATTACTTGACTGTTACTCAACTAGTATTTCAAGTCGATCCACATTTTTGCTTAGTCACAAATGGGGTTTGTTATGGCAAATGGTAAGCAAGATCATGACTGGAATTGCAAGATCCCATTGCATGAATAGAAAGAATTTCTGCCTGCACATGGCAGTAGTGTTCACTGATTTACCCCATGTCCGCAGCCCCTTAAAAGCTGGGAAATCCTTATCTTCTAGAGTTGGAATGTTTGTGGGGGAGTGTCCTTCAAGGAAAGGAGAAAAATTGAGCCCCCACCAGCAGAAGTATCTTAACACATAAATGTTCAGAATTTCATGTTTAAATATTTTGCAACAATATATGGTGTTTCAGCAAAGGACATATTTTTGCTTCCACATAATGGCCTGATTTGCACATCACGTTATGCCACATGATCCCTTGGTACAAACATATGAGCTGGGAGAAGTTACCCCAGCTGTATTGCTTCTCCCTGACCATTTGTTGTTGTGCTCCAATGAACTAAGTCATAGTTTTGGTTGGTGTGTCTTCTGAACTCTTGGCTTAGATCTCCAGGACCCAACCATAAGCTATTAACAGGCAAACCTTGGTTCCTGCTCATGGTTAGTCTGGAGAAAGTTAAACCATGAGTTCAGGTGGATGACACGCTAAGCCAGTGTTTCACAAATGGTGGGCCCCTGCCTCGTTTCAGGTGAGCCTCAGGCCCACAGCCTGCCCAGTGCTTCCTCACTTGCTTAACACCCCACCCCCTTTGCTGTGCCATAGCCTTCTTGTTGGAACAATACCAGCCTCAACATCTCCCCACAAACTGGTGACTAGAAGACAACAGAGGTTCAGTGCAGGAGGAAAGTGGGGTATTCCTCCTAAGGGGAAAGGGGCAGAGCAGGTATCAAAGATATTTGATAAACGGTTAATGTGTATTAATAATAATTGGGAATAGAAAGGAACAAGCCAAGAGAAGGGACAAAAATGTGAAAGCTGCAGTGAGGAAGGAGGAAATAAGTAGTTTATGAGGAAATAGAATACAAGTTACGCGTGAAAGGAGAAGGGGAGATTAAACAACAGGAGATGTGTAAAAGTATTTTAAGTGGCATGTTTGGGAAATGCAAAAATAAAAAGTATTTTTCACCTCTGCATTGCCTTTTTGTGGCTGGTGGGCCTCTGCAATTTTCATACATCTTAAGTGGGGGGGGGGGGAGAACCCCTGCTATGGATTAGCATGGCACAATGCAGCAACAAAACTGGGGAGGCCCAAAGCAGTTGTAATGTCCTTTCTGGGAGCCCACATGCTTGCACATTTGTGCTAATCCATGGTTTGGCCTAGCAAACCAGATCAATCAAGGTTTCGTGTAGAACACAAGTTTGAGGGTTGCTTTATTTTCAGGCAGCGTGGCATATTTTAAGGTTCTCGTATTTTTTATTATTGGGTGTTTATTTTATTTTTTAAAGCTATCTACCATTGTCAGCTTTTTAGAGCCAAGAGAAAGAAATTTAAGCATTATGAAAAACCATTGTTGAAGAGGAAAAAATACATTAGTTGTGAAAATGCAGCTGCGGTTTATAGCAAGCCACTCTTGCATTGAAATATCTCATTATACCTCATAATTATTTCATTTTTGGCATGCCAAGTGGATAGGGCTGTTTATGCTGCAGAGCCTGTGGGGCTTGAAAAATCTCCCATGTGTTTGGTTCCAAATCCTGCCTTTTTTTTTAAAGAAACCATAGTTCCTGGTTCCCAAAATGGGAAGCTGTGGTTAACTGCGACTTTCTGGTTTTTCCTTTCTGTTGAACAAGTATATGAGACCTCAACAAGAATGTGTAGAGATATGAATGATAGTTTTGTGAGAAATGGGCTTGCATATCTGACACTGGCAATAAAAAAGGGAACATTATATTAGATATATATATATGGGAATGCCAGCTTGAGTGAGAGGGTAAAACAGACTAGTTAGATAAGTGGAGGAAGCCTGTGAGTGTTGAACCCATCTAAATGTTGGTCTAGTATTTGTTTTCAGATGGTTGGTAGGGTGGATTCTTTTATTTGTGCAATATATTGAAACATTTTCATTGTGCATAAAATGATTGGATAAAATAGTGGTTTTCAATCCACAAAAAAACTGTTTTTTTAAAGTAAAACTTTGTTTTTCCTTCAACAAAAATCTTCCTGTTATCAAAAGTTGCTGAAATACATGTGTTAAAATAAAACTTGAGGCGCAAGTATTTTTACATTTTACTTTTATGGTATTTTTTCCAGCGTGGATCTGATGAGCTTCTTCCACCTAGTTTCGCTTACGGGCCTTTTACCATGAGCAATTCTACTCCTGCTACAGGTATGATTGTATGATTAAAGAACACACCTTGCAGCAGGTTTGCAAATAGCCCCTCGCCTTGTTTCCTGTGTAAAGTTCAATTTTTATGAGCTGGTCACGTCTGAGGACTTATTTGCAAAGCTATTCTGCAGTGTGTTAACGTAAGCAGAGGCAGACCCCCAAGGATTGCTGCCACCACCCCAGTTTGATCAGTGTGACAACTTTCCATGGGACTTGTGCTTGTAGCAACAGTGGAGGGTCTATCACATGGCTTATTTAAGAAAGGACCCATGGGAAGTAGATGAACACGTCTCCAATGATCAAGATAGCTATTGAATTCCCATTGCCTTATATTGTAACTCACTCATAACACGTTCTTTAGTTTTAATGCTGCCTAATCTAACCATGGTTAAAACTGGAAGTGTCCCCAGACTCACACGCTCCTCCCCTCTTGTGTGAGCATTCTCTCTTACTCCCTTTAAGAGATAACTATGGCTAATGTAACATCTGCATAAGAGTTTTCCCTGCGCATAATTGGCATGGAATAATTTGTAATCAGCTTCAAAATGAGAAGAAAGGGGAAGTTTGGGAAACGTCTCAGACTCTGCTCTGTGGACCACCAGTGGTCTATAAGGTTTATTCAGGTGGTACACAGCTTGTCTGTAAAAATACAAATAAACCGTACAGCATCTAGCAGTGTATTCCTATTCCTACAACAAGACACTCAGCAGTTTTCAAGTGGTCCATAGGGAAAAACATTTGGGAACCCCTGGATTCCCCATGGAACAGCGAACAGTGTTCCCGTGAACAGCCTTATTTATGTAGATAGCCTTCCATTATCAGCTAAAGGTATGAAATGGTGAATTTATAGATGCTGTCAAATTATTTTAGCTAGTTAGGTCTAAAAGAGGCTATGAAAGATCTTGAATTACCTGTAAAGCAGGCATGAAAATATCATTTATTGCTCTTAATTTAAAAAAAGTGCACTAAGAACTGCTTTGATGGTTTTCTGCAATCAAGCGGTGTATAAATTTTATGAAATAAATAAAATAATAAACCATTTGCAGTTAATTTTTGAATTACCTCAATGGTCAGTCAAATGTCTTCTTCAGTCATCCCCTTGCCCTAGTAATTTCAAAAAAGTTTTCTCAAACCTTGACAAAACAGTAATGCATTTGAGAACAATCTTTCCAGTTAAGCAAACCTCAACAGGCAGAGCTGTAAATAGCAAAGGAACGTTGACATAATATTTTGCAATTGGTCGTTTTTCTCAGTACTTGAATATTGTAATTCTGGTTTCCATATTGGGAAAAAGTAACGTAGTATATCTAGAGGAGTTGCAGAGAGAATCTGCAAAAACGGAAGAGTTGAAGCAGAGGAATGGAGAGTCTTCAGTCCTGTCCTGCATGCGTCCTTCAGGTGTACCCCTACAATCCACCTCTGAAGAAGTGACTTGAATAGAGATCTGCTACTTCCAAAATAGCCTGATATATTCACCCCAGGCAGATCAAGCTTACGCTTATGAGCACATGTACAAACCGCCTTTACGCAACAGGCTTCTGAAATAATTTACTGCTGATCTGGTTTACTGGCCCATTTCCCATGCCTGGTGAGCTGGCAGCAGCAATGGAGGCTTCCTCACTTCGTTCAGGATGTCTGTGTGAGCAGATAGTGGACTCACCCACTCCCTCCCTGCCTAACGTGGTCAGACATTGCCTGCCAAATCAGTCCATGGCTACTGTGCATGTGCTAGTTCAGGAATCTAGGGTGGGCATCAGTGATCCTCCCCTTCCATTTTTGGCAAAGCTAAAATATATTTTATTGACACTTAAGATCCTCTGTGCAGTACTGTAAATTGGTTGTCTGCAGAATCAACCAAGATGCTAATATGGGCAGAAGGCCCATCGTCAAAACAGGCTGTAGCATTGTTGACTCTCATGCTCTGATTTTCTCACAATCTCCCCTGGAGCACTGATCTCTTCTGAAATACCTTTCTTGATGCTTTTATATAATGTTAGGGGGCTTTATTACTCTTATAAAGTTCTAAAGCAGCCAGTAGCTGGGTAATATGCTTGTAAACCTCTCTGTGAAAGAAGCTCAATAACAGGCCCAGCTGCTGAAGCCCTTTTGGTTGCTGTTGAATTAGTTACCATGATTTCCTAGAGCGACCAGTGAGCCAAAAGCAAAATTCCCAAGTTCTGTGACTGGAATAAACCCGTACAGACTTTATCTAAAACAGAATTAGAACTTCCTGCGATTAGAGCTAGAGATTAGTGAACAAACACAAATGTCATAAGGAAACAAAAAGCTTGTTGTTGCTTAGTACAGGTGGTTTGATATTGTGACCCGCACAGCAAGCAAAATTTTTAGCAATGCTAAAGTATACATTTTTAACTGAAGTGTTTCTTTATATCTTAGCTAATGGGAATGACAACAAAAAATTTAAAGGAGACAGATCTCCCTGCTCCCCTTCTCGAGTCCTTCATCTTCGTAAAATTCCAAATGACGTCACTGAAGCGGAAATAATTTCTCTAGGTCTACCTTTTGGCAAAGTAACCAATCTCTTGATGCTGAAGGGCAAGAGCCAGGTATGTATATACTTTGCAGTAAATACCCAAAACACAAGAAAATGTAGTGTATGCTATTTGGCTAGTATCCAGTGGAATACAGTGGTGCCCTGCAAGACGAATGCCTCGCAAGATGAAAAACCCGCTAGACGAAAGGGTTTTCCGTTTTTCGATGCGCTTCGCAAGACGAATTTCCCTATGGGCTTGCTTTGCAAGACGAAAACATCTTGCGAGTCTTGCGATTTTTTTCGCTTTCCCCCCTTTTCCTAAGCTGCTAAGCCGCTAATAGCCTTTTAGCCGCTAAGCCTTTAATAGCCGCTAAACCGCTAATAGCGCTAATCCGCTAAGCCGCTAATAGGGTTGCTTCGCAAGACGAAAAAACCGCTAGACGAAGAGACTCGCGGAACGGATTATTTTCGTCTTGCGAGGCGCCACTGTAGTTAAGAGTTGAGCAATTCAAATCTCCCAATTGTCTCACAATAGTTTTGCCTCTAAAATAAACCAAGCATGTGCTGGAAACCAGGAAGTTACTCAGATTGTTGCCTAGCCCATACCCAGTCCCCAAAAGGCTATTGACCATGATTCTTGGGCTACAAAGAAGTTCTGCAGTATCTCTCCAGCCCTTCAGGGAGCTGCCTGCCATTTGCAGTCCAAGAGCACAGGTCACTAGCAGGTATCCTCAATCTTCAGCTGCATGAACCATGAAAGTGTTCGTATCGTAGCTTTGCTCTCAAACCACAGTTTTAAACAAAACACATTTCTCAAAATTTGGACCTGTCAGGGACCTGTGATGGCTTTAATATCAGAAGTAGAAGCTTTCAATCCCTTATTCTCTGTGCACAAAAGAGGTAGAAGAAGGGAACGTGCAATTCTGAGGCTCGCTCATGTAGAGGAATATTATTATTAAATTTGTATACTGTACTGCCCTTCATCTGTAGATCTCAGGGCAGTTCACAGCATAAAAATACAAGATAAAAGCACAAAATGCATAATAAAAGCAAGAACAAAACAAACCAATAACCCACCCCCTCCCAAAAACACGTTTGAAAGAACATAGGATGCTATTCAGCCAAAGGCCTGGTTTCAGAAAAAGATGGTTTTTCATCACATCTGAAGCTGGTCACTGTTTAGTTGTGAAGTTTTTTTTTTAAAAAAAGCTTTTTGGGGAAATCACTAGAAATATAGAAAACTTGTGTTATTTAAACAAAAAAATATTTTATTTGTTTCCTGGAATGTCTTTAGCAGTTATAATGGTATTGGGTGTTTGGAGAATGCACTCTGAAAAAACTTATATTGGGTCACACATTGATAAATGCCTGTCTATCCCCAAGTTGTGAAATAAGGCACCTTTACATAATAAAAATAAGGAACTACTTGAAGTAAAAAAACAAAAATTGCAATGTTTTCTTTTGTAAATAGATGCATTTTTAAAGGACATAACAAATATAAAAGCAGCAGTCTGTGCACGGTTTTCTGTTTGTTTGTTTGTTTGTTTGTTTGTTTTCAAGTGAAAGTGGTTTTACAATCACAATGTTCCTGTGTTTGTGTTAATTGCAGGCTTTCCTAGAAATGGCTTCAGAAGAAGCTGCCGTTACTATGGTGAACTACTACACTCCTGTTACTCCTCACCTCCGCAGCCAGCCTGTTTATATTCAGTATTCCAATCACCGAGAACTTAAGACTGACAATCTACCCAGTCAGGCTGTAAGTATGGTACTTTTTAGGAGGGGCAGGGGAATCCATAGTATTCATTAGAACTATTAGTATGTAAATGATTTTCAAACCACTTAAATATCCTGTTTTTATAAGCCTTTAGTTTGCTTTCCTGAAAGCAGGTCAGTGCTTTGATTTGGAGCAAAGGAAGTTGAATTTCAGCTACTTTTAGTTAGCTGTTTAAAAACTTTCATGTTTTGTTACTAGGCTGGACAGTACAGCTAATAGATAAAGTTTGAAGGTGTGCTGACTACACATGTGAAGGTCAGAGGGGTGCAGGAACTGTGGCAGGAGAGGTTTTCTCCACCCCCATGAGGACTTCTCAATTTTTCTATTGGAAAAATCGGGAAGGGGGCATGTACACCGGGATGGGGAAACACCTGGAAATGAAACATCTTTTGAAGGAGTGAAATGTTGCAAAGGCAAGGTTTTGCTCACTCATAATATTTATTCCATTTATTAAATCGTTCCCCGTGACGTACTCCGAAGCAATTTACAATATACTATAAAAAACAGTGAAAACAATTGCATATATAAGAACAATTACGTAGTAAAGATTTTTACACAAGACAGTCAACAGCAGGGGTGGGGAAGCTTTTCTGCTCCCCCCTCCTCTGACTCACCGCACCCAGCAAAGCCACCTGGTTTTTCGGCACTTCGAGTGCTGTGTAAAGGACTTTTGACAGATGCCAGGCACCTGACACTCTCTAAATTCCTGAAAATGAGCTGGCTTTGCAAGCCCTACGCTTGATGTTTCAGAAGCACTGAATACAGAATGGGAAACTTGTAACCTTCACTAGTGTGGGCCGTACATCAGGGGTCGGCAACCTAAGGCCCATGGGCCACAAGCAGCCCACGGGGGTCGTTTAACCGGCCCACAAACTGCCCCTGAACTGAGCCACTCACTTGGCGAGTCCCTGCGCACTGCGATAAACCGGTGTGGTGCGGGCACTCGCTTTCATGGTGTTGAAAATCACGCAGGCGCTGAAAATCACGTCTGTGCTGGCACTGTAAATTGCGGATGCATGCGCTCATGTGTGCGCGCAATCCGGTCCATGGAGGGATCTCCGCTGGAGTGAACTGGCCCAGGCAAGGTAAACCTTGCTGACCCCTGCCATAGATGAACAATTTGCACACTGGGTGCAGTGGAGAGAAAGTGTAAGGTTACGCTTTGGGGGGCACATAGATTCTTACAGATTGTAACTCTTTAAATAACGTGTGTGCAAGCTAACAATGGCATGTACAATACACAAAATGTTATGTACTGAAGTTCTCACCCTGGGCCAGCAGGGGGATACTGTAGATAGTTCAGGTCCACATATGCAAATAAGGGATCGAAAGTGACGTTCAGTGATTGGATAGTTACAGAAACTTGTTACAGTTACGTTGTACTGGAGCTCTATATAAGCAGGCTGGCTGAACCCTTCAGTTCAGTTCTGTTCTGGCCTCTGAATAAACAAGAGCTGTTTGAAGAATTGCTGTGTCGTCTGATATGTTCACCCACAACTTAACACAAAACATTTTCATCCTTTCTTTCCACCCCCTCTTTAGAGAGCGCAAGCTGCATTGCAAGCAGTGAATGCGGTGCAGTCCGGAGGCTTAGCCCTTACAGGTGCTCTCGCGACTGAAGGCGGACTACCTCCTGGTCAGAGTTCTGTTCTTCGAATTATAGTTGAGAATCTCTTCTACCCTGTAACTCTAGAAGTGCTGTATCAGGTAAAAGATTTTAAGGGAAAAATCCAATTACTGTATTTTTCCGTGTATAAGAACCTGTTTTGGGGGACTCAAATTTAAGAAATTTGCACTGTGCACTATCCATGTATAAGACGACTCCCTCTTTTTGGCATAATTTTAAAAGAAAAAAACCTAGTCTTATACATGGAAAAGTCAGTACTTTTTTTTACACTGCTGTATTTGGTAATGAAAAACAAATTGTCAGATGCTTATTCATTCACTACTTCCTCTCCAGGGCTGATCTTTCATAGTGCTGGGCTGGTCATCTATTTTCTGACAAGGGGAGGGCATCTGGTGATGATTATTTGCTAAAGAGAGTATATGCCTATAGTGATTGGCGCGAACAGCACCAGTTATCTGGTCACTTGCATGCATTCAGAGCATAGCTGTCAACTTTTCCCTTTTCTTGCGAGGAATCCTACTCAGAATAAGGGAATTTCACTTTAAAAAGGGGGAAAGTTTGCAGCTACAATTCAGAGTGCAGCCTGTTTCTCTCTTATATACTCCCTCCAAAATAGCCACAGATGCATATGGATACAGATTGTTCCCCTCAATTGCCCTGGAGAAACCTGTTTCTTCTTGTCAATTATTTTTGCTAGACTGTGACGATAGGTTTGGCTAAAAGGGAAGATCTGAACCTGGAATTATATATTTAACTCAAAATTAATAGGGACGCGGGTGGCGCTGTGGTCCAAACCACAGAGCCTAGGGCTTGCTGATCGGAAGGTCAGCGGTTCGAATCCCTGCGACGGGGTGAGCCCCCGTTGCTCAGTCCCAGCTCCTGCCGACCTAGCAGTTGGAAAGCACATCAAAGTGCAAGTAGATAAATAAGTACCGCTCTGGCAGGAAGGAAAACAGCGTTTCTGTGTGCTGCTCTGGTTTACCAGAAGCGGCTTAGTCATGCTGGCCACATGACCCGGAAAAACTGCGGACAAATGCCTGCTCCCTTGGCCAGTAAAGCAAGATGAATGCCACAACCCCAGAGTCATTCGCTACTGGAATTAACTGTCAGGGTTCCTTTACCTTTATCCTTTTTAATAGGGATTAATTATGTATTCATTTAAATATTCTTAACAATTCTGTTGTGCTCTAGCTGTATGCATGTAAGCAATCATTCCTTATAGAACAATTAAATGATTTGAGTGGCGTTTGCTTCACTCTGCCGCACGAGTAGTAATATAACCAAACAATTTCACTTAGTAATAAGGCACAGCTATCTAGTTATTTCACTGAGAGAACCTCTTCACTTAATGATTTTGTTATTTACATGTGGTTCTCATGACAGAAAAACATCTCTGTCCGTGTGGTTAAAAAGTAACATTGATTATTTTGCTGGGGGTCGGGTACACATGAAGTTTGCTTCTCAAAACTTTTCTGGAAAGTATCAAGGTATGAACTGGCTACCTGCATTTTTATTCAGATCTTCTCCAAGTTTGGGACAGTCTTGAAGATTATCACTTTCACAAAAAACAATCAGTTCCAGGCCTTGCTTCAATATGCTGATCCAATGAATGCACATTATGCCAAAATGGTAAGTGCAAAACTATGCACCTGATAAGTTTTGGATTTTGACCATGTTAACAATTTGCTGTGTATGACTTTGAGTTTAACATGCATCTTAATTTTCCAGTGTTTTGTGTCACTAGTATCCCATTTGGAGTTGCTAAAGGAGGTCCATACCAATATACATTTGTGGCACATACCGGTGCAGTGATTGAGTGATTGTCTACACAAACCTGTCATAGCAGGCTTTGTTTCTAGATATTTAGTCAAGATTTTTAAAGTCAAATTTAAAACTACTTTATTTAATGGTGTCTTCCGAATCTTTTATATGTTTTATGTGTTCAATATGTCTGGATTACTAATGTTTTATGGATGGTGGGTGTTTTTTGTTTTTTTTTAAAAAATGATTTTACTGTCTAAACTATGCCAATAAAGGCTGAATGAATGAATGAATATTACCTTGTCCACCCAAAAGATCTTGCATAAAGGGCCCAGATAGTTAACGTAGGGGTGGATGGGCATAGTTGTAAAAATCTCTTCTTTGCATGTTAAGAAATGACAGAACAGTCATCCTTTGCAACTGTCATAAAGTATGACTGGCAACCATAACTTACAGGTAACCATAACTTCCAATTAGAGTTAATTGGAAAAGCATTAATGATACACCATAAGCTTGACCAATGCAGATAATAAAACAAAATGCTTACAGCATTTGGATGTGTGTGCTGCTTACCTTGATGGCGTGTGGTGGTAATATTGTAAGGAACTGTATGAATGATGCCGTTCTTTAAGACTGTAGTGAATATTAGAGAATGGACTTGGAAAAACATGGAGGAATGGCACAAGAAATGTTCACTAGCTGCTTGCCCCTTCTGCTCTACCCAAAGCATGTTCAAGATTGCTAAAAGGATTATCTTGCATATATCAGTATTGTAAAAGATTAGGACTTCATAAACTCAAGTCAGCTCTTCTGTCATCTTTACAGGCTCTAGACGGTCAGAATATCTACAATGCTTGCTGCACTCTTCGTATTGATTTCTCCAAGCTAACAAGCCTTAATGTAAAATACAACAATGATAAAAGCAGAGACTTTACCCGTTTAGACCTTCCTTCAGGTGATGGACAGCCTTCCCTTGATCCCACTATGGCTGCTGCCTTTGGTAAGAACGCTTCATTTCTCTGTGTGTGTTTATTTTATGTACCAATTTTCTAGACTGCCCTTCATTAAACAAAGGAACTTAGAGCGGTTACCAGCATAATATAGTACAACAGACAATGTATAGCAATAAAATACAATCTTTAAAACTAATAGCTAATAATATAAGCAGTTCCAGGGGGGTGGGGGGACAATATCATTTGCAACATCAACAGATTTAATCCAAGATTTCCAATATTTATAGACAGCTTTTCACCACAAATTGAAAGGCAGCCCACCAGTATTTGCATACTAGAATTCTTGCTAATCTAGGTAAAAATGGTGGGTATTGTATTTCTTTGTTTGGTATCAGTATTCATGCAGGTTGTGTCTGACTGAATAAGTGCTTTGTTGCTGGTTGCATGTATAATGAATTACAATGGAAATCGGAATTGTGAATAAATGATTAATACCTATATTGCCAATAGTAGGAATGGTACCAATCCATGTCTTATAGGTGTTTAATATATGGTCTTTTTGCTGTATTTGTGTAACTGCCATATTGTCACTAAAGATAAGGGGTGATGGAAGCTGCTGAGTCTGTTTAGATTGGAAGGACAATTTACAGCTGTTTATGTAGCAATTTGCATCTAATTAGGTTAAGTATCACAGTTCAAGTGTGTGAGTATACTTCAGGAAATGTAGCTTGAGTTTCTCTGATCAGGACTATCTCTGCATATTATAAATCCCAAATATTTATCGTCTAGCTTTTTTATATTATGCCTCAATTTAGAGCAATAGTTTGACCAAAACATTCAAAGTTATTTCGCTGTTGGATTTTGCCCTTTGTAGTGAGAGCTGGGAAAACTATTATGATTTGGCTGAAAATATATAATAGTCAGATTTTTCTTTCCTTCCCTCATCACAATTTCAAATCTGCCACAGAAAAGGAACAGCATGATTTGGACTGCTATATGACAAAAAGGAACACTACCACCTGTTAAGCTTATTTTTAGTGCATTGTTGATTTTAATTATATTTTGTTCCTAACTGTTTTTACGGATAATTTCATTGTTCTTTTTGTAAACAGCTTTGGGTTTTGTTTTATTTTTTAAAGTCAGACAGTATATAAATATGCAGAAAATAAAGTCATGAAACTTAAAAAAATAATAAGACAAAGGGCTGGTGTACAAAGCTGATTCTTGCACTAGATTTTGGATTTTGCGGCGCAACCTTATACACATCTACTCAGAAGTAAACCCTCCAACAACTTTATACTGTGTAAGCCACTCTTGTGATCTTCAGATGAAAGGTGGTATATGAATTAAATTAATAATAATAAAATACACTTACTCATAGGTAAGTGAGTATAGGATTACAGCCACACTTTGTGAGCTGAGTTGTGCAAATGGCACAGCTGCTATTGATCCCATGATTGCTGTATCGTCTTGAAGTACAGCACAGACACATGTAGGCTCTACAGCAGGCACCCCCAAACTCGGCCCTCCAGCTGTTTTGGGACTCCCATCATCCCTAGCAAACAGGACCAGTAAGGGATGATGGGAATTGTAGTCCCAAAGCAGCTGAAGGGCCGAGTTTGGGGATGCCTGCTCTAAAGTGACTAAAAGCACCGAATGTGTGTATCCAACCCCTGAAATAAGTGCCAGGTTAATTTAGCAAGCCTTAGAGGAATTGAAATTGCTTTCTGTTTTCTCTAGCAGTTAATCTCTTGCACCCTAATTTAATTTCTCTTTTTTAGGCACTCCAGGTATCATCTCCTCACCATATGCGGGGGCTGCTGGTTTTGCTCCTGCCATTGGGTTTCCTCAGGCAGGCAAGTCCTTTTCAGTATGCATAAACCCTGTCTGTTATTGGTCTGTCTGTTTTTGTTTAAACAAATTAATTAAAATGGGCACTGGAGTAGACAAAGGACCTAGCATGCCTTTGTGTATGTAGGCCATGATACTGTCAGAAAGCAGTGTCTTTTATACTTTTCTGCACTTAATTTTAGTTAGAGAGCTTGGGGCATTTGGGAATTCATCTATCTTTGGACAGGAAAATGTTTTTTTTTTGCCATGTTAAAGTGAATCATTGTAGCGGGGCTGTTCTTTTTGTACCTGTATTTAACAACTAGCTGGAAGTATGAGAACTCAAACCCCCAATGTATTGAAATAAATCTTAACTCATCAAGAAATGGAAAATCCGTAAGAATGGGATGGTACAGTTTCGGTTTGTCTTATCAAGATAGGCTGCAAAGATTTATTTGTGGTACTTTAACCAGGTGAGGAGGAATAAATGGCAGGCCTTTGCTTATTTATGAAGCATTTATTATAGTATGTTTCGCTCTGAGCTTGTGCTTTAAAATGAGAGATAAAAATTGAACTGCCATGTGCATCTTATGAAATATTTCTAGAGATCTATTTTGACTTTTCCAGGTCTCTCTGTCTCAGCTGTTCCCAGTGCACTTGGTCCTCTTGCAATCACCACCTCTGCTATGACTGGGCGAATGGCTATCCCAGGAATGACTGGAATGCCCGGAAATTTCGTTTTGCTTGTTAGCAATCTCAATCCTGATGTAAGCCTCATATGTAGTACTAAAGTTTATAACGTAAACATAGTTTGGAGTTAAGCTTATGGCACTTAACCCAAAATCTAAACTAGAGATTGGATAATAACCAGTATTATCAATGAAAAATATAACTGAAATAACTTTTCATGATGTGTGTGTGTGTGTGCGTGCATGCGTGTGTGTGTGTAAAAAACATTCTGGGACAAGGGATGTTTGAAGTAATTTTACTTTAGAATAGCACTTTGGTTTGCCTAATATTGTATTTCACTATCTATTCATGCACTTGCTACCTGTTAAGGTTCTCTGGCAATCCTAAAATAATTGACGCACCTTTTCTTTTTAATACATTATGCTTGGTTAAAAAATATTGCCTTGTGATTTTTTTTTTTTGCAGGCAATCACACCAGATGGACTCTTTATTCTGTTTGGTAAGTTGGTTTGTGTACAACACCAGATTAAAATAATACAGATATTAGCTGAGGGACTGGTTTTTCAAATTGTGTTGTTTTTAAATTCCACGGAGTTGTCTACATGTGGTGATAACTGTTAGGCAGTAGTTATATCTTAGAACAGGAGTGAGGAAGCTTTTGGAGCCTGAGGGCTGCATTTCAATCTCATCAACCTTCTGAGGACCACTTGCCAGTGATAGATAGGTTAGAACTGGGCAGGGCAACAAATGTAAAGTTTACCTTTGTGCATAAGGCCACTTTCTGTACACACTGATACATCCCTCTGCATTATTCATCCAGACAAGAAAGCGGCATTATCAGAGGATGCAGTCATGCAAAAGAATTTGAGGGTGAGAAGTATGGGCAGTGATGAGTGTGGTCTGAGGAAAGGGGGCACATTGGGGACAGTTACAAGGGCCAAATAGGCCTGCTGGGTTGTATTTTTGCTCCTAGATTGAGGTTCCCATTGCTGTTTTAGAATAATCTGTCTCCCCAGTAACTAGTAAATGGATACGTGTCTAGATTCTTTGCTAGTTCTTGCTGCATTCTCAGCTGTATTCGTTGCAAACACTGATAATCAGATGCACATTATGTGCTTCTTAAACATATATGTACTGGGCCAAGTAAATGATTACTTCAGGATGGAATAATTGAGCTTAGGATAAAACAAACTCTGGATCTATGCATTCATGTGGAAGATGTATGTATTTAGTACACTCATCATATTTGTGCAATGTCTGGCTCTATATCTAACAAGCTTCACCAGCTTCCTGGTGTGTGTTTTTTAATGTTCTCTTTGAAATGATCCCTAGCATGACATGGACGTGATACTCCAGTGTTGCATATAAAGGGTTGCATTCAATTAAGTTTTACTAGGAATAGAGAAACTGAAATTAATAGAACTAACTTAGTCTTGGTCATTTGTTCCATTGGATCTACTTGGTTAAATAGTAGCCAATAACTTGAATGAGATTGGTGCATAAGGTGTGTTGAAAAATACTTGTTTTGCTTTTGCAGGTGTTTATGGTGATGTCCACCGTGTAAAAATCATGTTTAATAAGAAGGAAAATGCCTTAGTTCAGATGGCAGATGCAACCCAAGCCCAACTAGGTAATAACAGTGTCATGTTACAGTTTGCATAGGTCCGATTGAAGAGCACCTACTCCTTTTGGAGTCTTCATTAATGGGAGGGAGAGGGGATTTTTGCTGTTTCCTCTGTGTCACCTCCTGTATTCTGGGGGTTTCCCCCAACTTGTTGAGCAGGTTTTCAGGGGGAAATGAGTCTGTCCACCACCTTCCGTTAAGGGGATCTGCTGTGAATCAAAAGCCCTTTTGCAAGCAGAAGGGACCAAATGGATTAGATCCATTATTTTAAGCGTCCACGATTAATTTGAAAGAGGTATTCAGTCGTAGTAGGAAACACGCTTGACTGAAAATAAAAGATGTGCTGGAGTAGCAATATTCTGTGCTTTCAGACGCTGTCTGCAAATCAGAACTCTTGAAATGTACAACTGTGACTGTGAATAGAGCTGAGTTGAAGTGTGTCTACTCCTCACTTATTTGATAACTGGGGCAAGCATTTTGTAAGCACAGATTCAGTGGAGTAGCGTTCCAGCTGTTCTCTTTCTTTTTCTAGCCATGAATCACTTAAATGGACAAAAACTATATGGGAAGGTGCTGCGTGTCACACTCTCAAAGCATCAGACAGTACAGCTTCCTCGTGAGGGACAAGAGGATCAGGGTTTGACTAAGGACTATAGTAATAGCCCTTTGCATCGCTTCAAGAAACCCGGCTCAAAGAACTTCCAAAATATCTTTCCACCATCTGCCACTCTGCACCTATCCAACATTCCGTAAGTATCTAAATGTGAACAGGGCTAGCCCAAATGACTTTTTCTACTCTGCAATCATATAACAATAATAAATTTAAACGGAGAACAATTTGCTGCCCTTCCATGACATCAGAAATCCCTTGCCCAATGGCAGGGCTGGCATTGAGAGAAATCCCAAACAACTGGATTTGAGAGGCAAGAAAGAGCATGGCACATCTGAATTGCAGGACAGCTCCTCTAAACCACTTGTGTAAAAGTCTGCTGCATGACTTACAGGTTTTGTTTACATGACCAATAAAACAAGCCAACTTGTAGGCCATGGCCTATATTCAGAGAAGCCATTTGCTCATGGGCTCGAAATAAATTCTTTTGTTCCAGCACCAGCAGCTTGCATCAGGAGATGCTAAAGAGTTGCTTCAGAAGCTGTAAATGTCTGCATCCTGGGTGGAGTTTCTTGTGCAATAATTCCATGGATTTTAAGAGCATCTCAAACATTTATGTGGAGCCATAAAGAATAGTAGAATTCTGAAGTAGTCTAAAACACGTTGTATTGTGTTTTTAATGTTCAGTTGGGAGCCACCCAGAGTGGCTGGGGGAACCAGCCAGATGGGCGGGGTATAAATAAATTATTATTATTATTATTATTATTATTATTATTATTATTATTATTATTATTATTACTACTACTACATAATTCTCTATATAGCAATGGTTTTCAATCTCTGATCTAAACTGGTGCTGGATTATGTCTGATTAATTGCTCAAGGGAATTTTAGATTCCTAATAGTGGGTGATACCCTACATTAGACATAGTCAGAGTTAGATCCATTGTAAACAATGGAATTAAGTTATGTATGTCTATTTATTTCAGTGGCTCTGCTTTTGAGTATTATTTAGTTACAAATCACCCTGGAGTGGGTGGGATATTAATGGTATAAGCAGGGTTAAAGAAAATATTCAACACTGAAAAAAGTAAACACAGCAAGCCCACATTCTTCCGCAATAGTACATAATAAAAAGACAGCCCTACAACCTGTTAGAGCTAAGAAGGTTACATCATTCAGAGGAATTGAAGTTAAACAAAATATTACAAATTCTGCCAGATAAATTTGCACGTAAGAGGGGACAAGAGCCCAGAAAGGTTGGTTGCCTACCCTTTATTTGTGATGCTACTAGAATATAAGAAACCCAGATTGTCTGTGAAATGGGAAAAAGACAAAAGGGGTGTTGTTGAACTCTGTTTTCTGGACAGGTAGGCATGGTAGTAAGTTACAGCAACACACCTTAAAAGCTAACCAGTTTATTTTGACATAAATAAAAAAATGTGGTGGTTTTTGTTGTTGTTGTCGAGACCTGAAAATTTAGCTAACACGAAGGATTTAATCTATTACAGACCTTCTGTCACAGTAGATGACCTGAAGAATCTTTTTGCTGGTACTGGATGTATTGTGAAAGCCTTCAAATTCTTCCCGTAAGTATCCACTGTAAATTAAGTTTTTTAAAGCAAGGAATTCATCCATTGCATACATACAGATGGAAAATAAGGAATAACATGAAATTCAATACTGGGACTTAATCCGGGGTAGGGATGTAATTATATGAACTTGCACCACTTAAATAGGTCCTTTCTCTTACACATAATTTCCTGTAAAGAAAGCTGAGAAGCTATAGCTGGAAGTCTTTGGTTCAGCATAATCTTGCACTAAGCAAGGTTCTGGAAAACTAATGTGTGGAAGGAAGGGAGACTTAACCAGCTAGCGGCTGAGCTTCTTGGTGTTCATCTCTTGAGATGAAGGCCAAATAAAAGACCAGACATGAAATGCCTACAGATTGCACCATATCTATCATACTGTGTGTTTGGAATTGTCTTGTGGTTCTGTTTCACTGATTATCTGTCAGAGATCAAGCTGAGGAGTGCTGCTCTGATGAGGAATGGTGGGACCCTCCCCCTCCCCCTGCTCCTGACCAGGATCCTGAAGCTTCCCAGGAGCAGTGGATCAATATAGATTTGGAACAGTGGTTTGCAGAGGGGCACAGTTCTGAAGACAAAAGTTGGAATGAACTGGGGTGTGAATAGCAAAGTGAAGAAGAACTGGAAGAGAGAGAGCTAACAGACTCTCTCTTGCTGGAAAGTATTCAGCATATCAGTCCAAGGTCAGGCATGGAGCAGGCATGTCCCAACAGGTCGATCGTGATCTACCGGTTGATCACGAGATGTCCATGGTCGATCGTGTGATCATTAGCGATTGCCCCCCACAAAAAAGAAGCTTAACAGCTTTGCCTGCCCTAAAGAAAAGAAGAAGAAGCTCAACAACTATGGCTCCCCCCCCCCAAAGCACAACAACTTTGCCTGGCAATGGCCATGGGTAGATCACAGCCAGTCTTTTTATACTGTGAATACAGTCATACCTCATGTTATGTTTGCTTCAGGTTGAGCGTTTTCGCAACCAGAGGTACCACTGTAGATCTCATTCTCTTGGGAGTTGGACGTTCCTGATAAGGTGGCTGTACAAAAAGCCATGATTGTTGCGAGATCGCTTTGCAAGATGGGAGTTACTAGGGGGGAAGTGGGTGGAATCCTTAATTGGGAACACCTTTGTTCCGAGAATGAATGCTTTGTTCTTTTGCTGTGGCCGTTAAGGGCTCTTTAAATGGTAAGGGACTCTTCACTTTGTCCTGCTTATCTATGGCCAAAGGGGAGGAGGAAGCTGGGTCCCCGGAGCCTGACATTATCCTGACACTTAGTTCTAAAAGTGCACTAAGATTTTGGGAAGTGAGGAACTCTTTAAGATGTGGTTGGGATTGACACTTTCCTTTTCACTTTTAGAAAAGACCGCAAAATGGCTCTCATCCAGTTGGGCTCTGTGGAAGAAGCGATCCAGGCTCTTATTGAGCTTCATAATCATGACCTTGGGGAAAACCATCACCTCAGAGTTTCCTTCTCCAAATCTACAATCTGACACTTCTGTGACCTTTTGCTTTTTAAGACTCTACCCGCAATTACCAGTAAAATTCAGACAAGAGACTGGAGTAGCCAAAACCAACGCTGCGTCCTTAAACCATTAAACTTGTGTGGCTCATGTGTATTACTTTACACAGTAAATGAATCAAGGGATGATTTTTCATATCTTCTCCTCTTTAAATGGCTAACAGTCCTCCACGAAATTTTCTTCTGTAGTATTTAATAACGCAACATTTTCAGTAGAAGCCCCTCTTTTGTTTTTAATGATTTCAGAGGCATATTTTTTTGGTTTTTATTCCAAAACAATGTTACACAACATTTCTGTGCCCCGTTAAACTATCTTATGAAAATAATGTTTTCAAATAGATATAGTGGATTATTTTAAGCACATAGAGTGTTCTGTGGGGGATTTATTTGACCCCTTAGCTAAGAATTTTAATCAGTACCTGTTGAACATATTGGAGGAAAGGCAGTGCCTTCTTTTTCCATGGAGCAAAGTAAATTTTTTCAAATAAATTGTGTAAGTGACACAGGTAAATTATTTTAATGTGATCATAGTGAATTTTTAAACTAGGTATTGAATCATGGTGTAAGAGACCACTAATTTTTATTACTATGAAATGCTGTGTAATAAGATTTTGGAGAAAATGAAAGAAGAAATATGTCCTGATTTCAAGTTTTGTACATTTCTTTCAGAAAAAAAAATGTTTACACTCATAAGGAAAAAAATTCAGGTCTGTCATATGGTTTGACAAATTTTTAGAAAGGTTATTTTTGGTAAGGTCTTGTTTAAAAATATAAAATTAAACCTCAAGGGTTTTTTGTACCACTATAATCTCTAATACTTAAATCAGAATTACTGTGTATTTACTTAATTTCTTACGTGCCTTATTATGTGCTTATAATGATACAATAGTTAGAGTTTTATCTGAAGTATCTTTAAACTGTATTGTGGCTTGGTGAGATTTTTTTTCCTTTGTCCTAGTTTTTAAACGCTTGGTGATTTTAAAAAAATGTTTTAATAAGTAATAGTCAAATCAGATTTTTGGTGCTTTGGTACAGGGGTGGTGGTGGGGGACTAAAGATAACTCAATGCACATCCTTATAGGCCTCACAATATTTTGGAGGTTGCAGTTGAGTGACACCACTGTTGGGTTTTAAAGAATGTTCTCCAGTTTCTGCATGATATCTAACCTGTAGAGCCATTGGCTCTTTGAGAATATTTTGCCTCAGGATTCCTTTTCACCCAACAGTACTTGCTTGCTGTACTAAATGTGGACTGGCTTTCCTCCATAAATATCACAACTTCAATACTGAATGTTCACTCCTCTTTGGAGAGCAAGATGAGATGCAATCTTAACTATTTTTTTGTGAAATCTAGGCATACACAGATTATTTCTATGATTGTAATACAATGTTTTTAGAGGTGTCTCAAGATGTTACGTCTACTGAAATTTTTCATTGTTTTGTAAGGTATTCCTCTCAAGTATAAGGGTTATTAATCCTTAAATTGTGTTGAAGATGGACACAGAGACTTAAGAAGTGAAATGGAGTGTAATGATTTGTAGCTCTCATTCTGCTTTTGGATTATTTTTTTTAGCAAGTCAAATTGCTCTGTGAAGACTGGCTGTTGGTCAGCAAAAAGAATTCCATAGCTTTAGATCTTGTTTGAAAGCTTCTTTTAAAATGGTAACTTGGTAACTTATCTTTGAGATGTCAACTTCTTGATAACATCACTGTAGGATGAAAGGATAGTCAGTGAGACATTTTTGCAACCTTATATAGCTATATTTGTGTCAGCTGGCTGATAAATCACCTTTGGACATTAAATGAATGTGTTCATTTTGTCACCCGATAAGAGTGTGTGTAACGCTAGACTAACGTCCAGTAATAACTGATCCCATATTCGAAGTCCACCACTGCTTTGCAGCTGTTTGGAAATGGCATTTTAAAGCACCTAGAATACCAATATCTTCTTTTTTTAGCAATGCAATTCAATTGGTCCCAAAATCCAGCCTAAATGGGTCTCCTTCATTCCATGGAACCATGACTTCAAGTAAGCATGTTCAAGATGACAGCCCATTTAGGTGTGTAAATTAAATAGCTTTTTGGATTTATATCCCCAATCAGTATGGCTCCTCTTTAGAATAATTTGCTAAGTTACCTTTTAATCTTGGTCACCATGTGTTTAATGCTGCTACAAAGGGGACGTTATTGCAGTTGATGAATGTACCTGAAGTAGGGGGAAAACAAGTTCTGAGAAATGAGCATTAGCATGTATAATATCAAGGGTGGGGAGTGTGTGTGTGTGTGTGTGTGTGTTAGTGTGTGTGTGCGCGCACACACATGTGTGCTTTGTGAAGTTTCCTATATGTATGCTAATACACATTGCAAGCATTTAATTTATTGACTTAACTAATCTAAAAACAAAACGTACCTTCATAATGCTTAACAGAGAAGTAAATGGTTAATCCTAACATGAAAGACAGCTTCACTTAGTCCCTAGAAAATGCCCTTTCTAGACAACGTGTCGTTGTAAGTAGTCATTTCTCGACTACTTTGAGTTGTAGGGCGTGCGGTTTATATGCTGGCAAACTTTTTTTTGAATTTTATTTTGCATATACTCAACATATTCTGTGTGGTCTTGTCATAATTATGTTATATTCTGTATTGATCATCTTGGTTGTAGTGCATGTGTGTTCAATGATTGGGTGGTTGATTTCCTTTTTGTAACTGTTTTTCCATGAGGTGCAAATATGAGAAATGGCAGTACAGTACACACTTTGTTTGCATTTAAAACAGTAATTCCATTTGCAGCAATAGCTAAGCTTGATTTCCCCCCTCCCCATCAAAGCAAAAGAAACTTAGTCCCACAAAGGTGACACTTTCTGGCCCCTTTATTCTTTTGCTGCAGAACGCTAGCATCTGGTCTGTCACCATTTAGCAGATCTACAGTGAATGTCCTGCAAGATTAAGGTGTTCAAGAGGATGTTGTTAGCATACCTTTGTGAAAAAATATTTGACAAGAAGTTTAGTGCAGAGTAACTTACTTTTCCAGACTTACTTGGATCTTTGTAGCATTCCTATTATCAACTGAATTTTCTCTCGCCCTAAAGCGGTTGTGATTTTAAGCTGCAAGTGGCCCTTGCTTTCAGATTGAATCCTGTTTGTGTCCCAGTCACCTGTGTGCCAGACATTTCTGTCACCTGTAGAGTATGGGATAGGTGTTTAGGGCTTTGGCCAATGAAGTCTTTGAAGAATGCTGACTTTTAATAACATTTAAATATTTTTGCTCATTATGCAACCTCAGCAAAGGTTCTTCCCTTTTAGCATTTTGGGCGAAGGAAATATTTTTCTCAATTGGAAGATTTGCAGTTTCGTTCATTGTAAGAAAGAAATGCTAATGAATCAAATTAAGGGATATGTAACACCACAGGAGCCAATGTGGTTTATAAAATAAACAAGCCTAAATCTCCTTGGTGTTGAGAGGCCAGATTTAAAAATGGTATTTTAAGTTACTTAACTGATTAGTCACCTACAGTTGCCTATGATTCTTACTTCTAGAAACTAAGCCATTACAGCTTTCACAACCGAAAGACAAACTGCTGCTAGCTTTGGATGCAAACTGGAAGGAAAAACTGGCTCAGGAAGGCCAGAGTGCATAGTCACAAGGCTTCATGTCTTGCAGTCTTTGCTTTTTAGCCCCACGATAATCTGGGGAGAGGGGCTTTTAATACTCTAATGAAATTTTTGATTGCACCGTTAAATCAACTAAGCCCATCCAGACACTTTTTGCAAGTTACAGAACTTCAAAGATACGTTCATTTTAAGCCTTGCCCCCAAACTTGGTTGCCTTTCGTGTCTCCCACCAGTTGCACGATTTCTGTGCTTGGAGAATTTATTGAGGGCTCGTTGTGCCTATATCTTATCTCCGAATGTAGCCTTGAGTTGTCCATGTGGCACCTCTTTTTCCCAGACGGAGAGATTGTGCAGTGGAATCTTGTTGCTGTAAAATAAAGCAGAGCGTGCGAATTTTGCAGTGAACAGGCCTATCTAACTGCTACACTTTTTACTATGACCAAGAGAGAGACCGCTGGATATGGGCTTTTTTTCTGGGAATGACAAACCTGAGATGTGCTCTTTCAGTCTTCATCCTGTTATATGTAGTATGTACTGCTATTTTCAAAGGAGAGGGGCTGCGTAGTTTACTGTATTAAAGCCATTTTTATTTGCCTTGACTTTTTTTGTGGACTGGTAACTCTGAACAAAACTGTCAGATTCAAAACAGTTGTGCTGAAAACTGTTCAGGTCGCACAGAGATTTTCTTGAAGCAAACTAACTCCTAATTGTCTTTGCAATTATCTGTCTGTGGTATATGAGACTGTTCTTAATTTTTAAATCAAATCTTAACAATTAGGAATTATTTGAAGAAATTTAAAACTTCGAAGATTTAATTTCAGGGTTTTTACGAAGAAGAAAACAATATGGGACCAAAGTTTATGTGCCTTCAGTAGTCTTGTGTAATTTTCTTGCTATCTCTTTCAGTCTTTAGAATAAATACTATTGTTTTCAAGAAAATGTGTATTTATATAGTAAAAAAAACACACCAAATGACCCATGAACTATCCATATGTGCAGTCAATTGCTAACTGTTTCATTTGGGTTATAGTATCCCTTTGCTTTCTATCATTATAACATGAACCAAGTTGCACCACACAGGAATTCATGTTCAACTCTAGGCATGTGGCTCGTGGTTGTCACAGTAGCTTGCAACTGGGACATTATTAAATATTGAGGATCCTTGTATCCAGAAATCCTCAGTTATAAATGAAGAGTGCATGCTTTGGTAGAATTTTCAATTCTTGGATCTATGTGCAGTATTAGGAATGATAGTGAAAAGTCTAACCAGCGATGTACTTAGATTCATCTCTCTTTGACCATGTTTTTTGCTGTTTCCCAAATTCATTCTCCTGTTCCTGAAAACAACTCATCCCGGTCTCAAAATACAGTTGCTGACCAAGCAAATTGTTGTATCAGATTTGTCACCTCATTGCAATGACCAAAGATTGTCTGCTCTGGTTTTACTGAGACATCTTGCCAGTTCTCTCTCTTTCTCAAGCGATTTTTTTTCCTGAAAGACTCGGTGTAAAGTGGCCTTTTATATGAATGTTATTGGTGAATGGACTACTTAATGGGAAATCAGATTTTTTTAAAAAAGAAAGAGAAAAGCGAACCAAATGTAATGGCATAAGGCAAGAGGCTGATGGAGAGAGAGTGCTGTGTTAAGAGAAAGATTGGTGCGCAATTACAAGAGTCAAAACATTCCCTTTTCATGTCTTCACAAATCCCTTTTTAAGTTTGTAAAAATATTCATCTTAACACAAGAAAATGCTGTAAATATTTATAACAACATTTTTTACCTGTCAAAAAAAAAAAAGGTTTTTGGGAACAAGTATAAAATGGTTTTTATATTTAAAAAAACATCAATTATCTTGTATATTTTGATAAGCAACAGTACCAGCTTTCGTTTGTTAAGCAGCTTGTGGCAATTGGAGGGGGGAAAGGATTTCATGTTGTTGAGATGACTTGATGTTATAAATGCAAAGAAGTTGAAATATTAAAGAAACCTATTTTCTAACTGCGTAGTGCATGGTTAATTTGAACTTCTGTACACTGCCGGATGCTCCATTTCTTTTTAAGTTTTGTGTATTTGATTATTACTTGAGTATCTATACTTAACTCTTTTTCTAACAACTCTAGTTGTAGCATGCCTCTTAATAAATGTCATGACATCTGTACTCTCAAATTTTTCTGCGTTCTTGTCTATTACTTTGGGTTCCCCCCCTCCCCTCTAATTGTAAAGCTAATGTCTGTCTCTCTTTTGTGTTCCTTTCTTCTATTGGCCATCTGCACTTGCTCTCTCCAGATTGTGTTTAAAGTCTGTGACAAGCTACATTTTCACAGAGCATCCTTATGTTTTAAGTAACATCACATAATTTCAAAGAAACAAGAAGAGGCTGACTCTTGTTTCTCATGCACGGGCAAAACAAGTCTTTCAACAGTGCTATCCAACAAAGGCATTGTGTAAGCAGAATGACTTCCACTTGGGCAATCACTTCCTCCCCTTCCCCCTCATATACCCCCCCATCTGCTCTGGAAGTTTAAGGGGAACCCTTGGAGCATATTTGTGTGTGTGTGCATGCAGGACACATGGGAAGGGGAAATTCTACTTCAGGATCAGAAGTCATTTGTGGTTACTTTATTGGCTATAACCCAATACGAACAACTGAGTAGCTTCAATATTTTACTGAAGTCAATTTTCCAACGTTTTCTGCTGAGCCACTCACCATGTCTCTTTAAAGCAGGGGTCAGCAAACTTTTTCAGCAGGGGGCTGGTCCACTGTCCCTCAGACCTTGTGGGGGGGGCGGACTATATTTTGGGGGGGGGAATGAACGAATTCCTATGCCCCACAAAAAATCCAGAGACGCATTTTAAATAAAAGGACACATTCTACTAATATAAAAACACACTGATTCCCGGATTGTCCAAATTTAGAAGGTGATTGGGCCGGATCCGGCCCCTGGGCCTTAGTTTTCCTACCATGCTTTAAAGTTGAACCTTGTTGAGATGCTTAAGGAATTGCACTACCTTATTTGTGCCTCTTATTTAATCCAAACATTTATTTAATAGATTTTTTATTTTAAAAAATTATATACTCTCACCTTTCTAAGATGCATGAATTACATGTTAGCTCACGTCATGTAAAACTGCAAATAAAAAGTATAATATCACCAAACTCAGCGGGAAGAAGCACAACACATCGCAAATAGTTTTCCAGTGTCAATAACTCTGCCTTTCGCTGGCTTGTAAAAACTTTGTTCTGCCAACCTTTTGTCAAACACTCAAAAGATGGAGCCATCTTTGCCTCCTGAGGCATGGCATTCTGTAATACTGGTACAACCACCAGGAAGGCTGTATTTCTTGTCCCAAGCAACTGTACTTTTCCACAGTTGGCAGGATACCCAAAAGGACATTCCTGCAAGATATGAATAAGTGGGCAAGTTGATATAGGAGGCAACACCCTGTAACCGAGCCAGATAGGGGTTTACAATGTACAAAAACACTTCAAATTATTCCCGGGTAGAAACTGGTAATTGGTGCAGGCATTGCAGGGCAGGTGTTCTGTGAGCCCATGGGGTAATCTGCTGCTAACATTACTGGAAAGTACATTGCACGAATCCAGTCTAGATAGTGCTAGAGCACGTTTTGTTCTAGTTGAACCAGACCTCGGGAATGGGCACAACTATCACACCAGCCTAGAACAATGCAAAGACACACCTGGCCACTGGCACCCCCTAGGAACTCTCCACTTCTTCAGAGGCACTGCCACCCCACCCAAAGCAAGTTGAATCCCTAGTTCATCTTCCTGATCATGGGAAACTTCTGTCTTGTCTAGTTTATGTGTAAATTTATGAGCCCTCATCCAGCTCATTTATCACCTTGAGGCACCCGTTCAGGATATCTGCAACTTCTCTGGTACTAGATGAAAAGAAGAAACAGAGCTGTGTGTTGTTGACCTAAAAGCATCATAGGTGAGAACCTTAAACCCCGAGGGACACAGAATGCCAATTGCCCTGTGTCTAACTAGGTTCGCCTCAGCATCACCACTTGAATATGATCCTTGAGAAACCAAGCCACCTTAAGAACCAAGGGAAACCAAAGGCTGATTGCTAACTCTTGTCTAGCACCAGTTCGAAATCACTATACTGTAGTAGACCCATGACTTAATGTGCCATAACTTGGGTGCATTCAGCTTTACACACTTGGGAGCGGGCTATAAAAGGGGAGGGCATCTTGGGGGTGGGGACTTAGGCAACCCCACATGCCGTTGCACCCAGTGTGTTTTGACTACATGCGATTTTGGCTTTGTGCACTTTCTCCAGAACGTAACCTCCACATTCTCTATATATTCATTTGTACCCCACGCCAAGCCTTTTAGATGAGGGAGTTACTGGAGTGGCTTGGGATTAGTTGGAAGTTGCAGATTCTCTTCCTGAGACTCTTGAATGTAAGGCGATTCTATGCCACTCTGCTTTTAAAGCTCATGGGGCCCTGTCACAGAATGTTGCAGCGAGAAGGGCTGTTGGGGTTTCATTCTTTCTTCCTCCTTCCACCAGCCATTATTCTCCACCCCTTGAGAATGCTCAGTAATCACTGGCTTGTTTTAGGTGGATAAAGATTCTCCATTTCAGGAGTTTGGGTTTCTGTGGAGAGTGCTGTATTCTATCCCGGCTACATTAAAACATTGTATTTCTCCACTGATGTATATGGGCAGCTCATTGTGCTGTTCCTGGGTACATTTTAAAATAGCTTCTCAGTGTGAAACATGATGTGCCCTAGTTTCTACACTTTTTGTTTCTGTGTGTCTTCTTCCTCTGCCCTCCTTTTTTCCTTCTCTAACCCACGTTTCTGTTTTTCTCCCTGTAACAGTCAGCATTATATGTCAATTGAACATTCTCAGTCCTCATTGTTTTGGTGAACATCTCCCCCACCACACACTTCAGCTTTAGTCACAGCCGTGTGAATTTTCCATTCAACTGTGTCTTCAACTGCTAGGCTGGGGCGCACGGGGGGGAAACATCAATAGGAAACAGTGGCTATGCCTACTTCATTATCTCGTTTCTCAACATTTTCAAACCATGTCTTCTGCTTTATCTTCAAACTCTCCCACCCTACCTACAGTGATGAACATCTGAAGTTAGATGCTGTGGCCAGTGTATTGATAACCAGACTTTTCATAAGATCATCAGACCAAAGGCCCATCTTGGTTTGGGTTCTGTTCTCACAGTGGCCAGCCGGATGCCAGAAGCAGGACATGAGTCGTCCTTGTGACTGACCCTCAGCAAGTGGTATTCGAGAGCACAGAGGCATCATCTTCTTAACAGGATTGAGGGGGTGTCAGGATGCTGTCAGCAGCTCCTGGCTGGTGGCCCAGGAAAGTATTGATGGGCTGGGTGTCCATCAATATGTGGATGGTACCCAGCTCTACCTCTCTTTCAAATCAGAACCAGTGAAGGCGGTGAAGGTCCTGTGTGAGTGTCTGGAGGCAGTTAGAGGATGGATGGTGGCTAACAGATTGAGGTTGAATCCTGACAAGACAGAAGTACTGTTCTTGGGGGACAGGAGGTGGGTGGGTGTGGAGGACTCCCTGGTCCTGAATGGGGTAACTGTGCCCCTGAAGGACCAGGTGCGCAGCCTGGGAGTCATTCTGGACTCATAGCTGTCCATGGAGGCACAGATAAGTTCTGTGTCCAGGGCAGCTGTTTACCAGTTCCATCTGGTATGCAAGCTGAGACTCTATCTGCCCGCAGACTGCCTCACCAGAGTGGTGCATGCTCTGGTTATCTCCCGCTTGGACTACCAGCCATGGAGCTCAGTGGGTAACTTTGGGTCAATGCGCAGGCTTGGTGAGGAAAAGACAAGGGTGGGGGGAAGAAATGTTGGGGCCCTGTATTCTTACTACAGCATGCCGTTTCCAACGGCTGATCTCTTGCATTCTGCTGACAAAATGGAAGTTACAGTGAGGCCGGCTGTGAAAAAAACTAACTGCACTCTGGCGCAAATGTAGTTGTGTTGGGTTCCTGGCTGTAGCTGCAGTGATTTAGTAACAGCATCCTGTTTTGAAAAGAAACCTGCATGTTAGGCAATGGTCATGTAGATGCTGCTTTAACTGCATAACTGTTGAGAAAGTCCTTTTGTTGTCAGCATAACAAGACATCTCTTAAGGCAGTAGTTTCCAGTTGTGTGCGCCAAGGCCCACTTCCGTGCTCTTAAGGAAAATTAAGGTGTGATATTGCAAAAATCCACCACTCACAGCAGCAACACCCCCTTTTGCACTAACAACCCACTCACTGGCTCATATACAGGCAGTGGCAGCTGCAGATAAGAATGTGAGTATAGCTAGCCGACAAGTATGGGGGAGTCCCAGATGAATCAATGTTGCCCAGAAAAGCACATTCCTATTCCTGAGCTGGCCTAAGTGGACAAAAAATAAATGATGGTGGGATGACAGGAGGCAATAATAAACTACAGGGTCCCCTCATTCCTAAGCAGTATGCATGCTAGAGTAAAACAAAATTTCTACAGCAGAACGATCCCTAGTCTGGTGTGTGTGTGCGTGTGCACAATAGTGTGTGCATATGTGTGTAGTGTATCAGGCCAATTTGCATATGTATTGTGACGTATTCTGATGTCAATGAGCTACGAAGTCCTGATCTATCTCTGCTATTAATCCTCTTCCAGTTTTATTTCTGTAGTCTCTGATTTTGCCATGCACAAAAGATAAATGCAGGTGAAGCTCTCCCTTGTTAATGGACACAGGAGCCAAACTGACTTAAGCTGTCACATAGCCTCTCCTCCTTGCAGAGGGAAGGAGTTGTGAGTGGGAGCCATTTCCCGTGTTGACAGGGGGCGTTCCGGCCCCTGCTCAGACGTCCTGGCTGCTGTGCCACGCCCCCAGGTGGCCAACCAATCAGGTGGAGGCTTGGGGGCGGGGTTTCGCCGCTCAAACGTGGCCACGGCAAAGCTCCCCATCCTTTGCACTGCTGGCTTTCATTGGATCACCCTCCCACCCTCCCTTTAGTTCAGTGCTTGGTTCTTGACATTGCTATGGACCTGCAGTTGGTCACCTTGGTTAGCCAAGAGGCATGGTAGGAATTTTTACCCAACTGGCAAATTGGCCCCGGCCACTTGGTTTTTCGCCTAAAAGGTAAAGGGACACTTGACCATTAGGTCCAGTCATGACCGACTCTGGGGTTGCGGTGAAGTTAAAGAATACTATACAAATTATTGTCATCCGCACTTTGGGGATATGCTACCACAGTGAAGTTTGTAACAAGACATATAATATATAAGCTGCAAATCTTTTTCCTGCAATGTAGACAGACGGTCTATTGCAAAGAGGAAAGAAACATATTTTCTGTAAGTCTTTATGAATTTCTTTGCTCCTACTCTACTTTTCAATCCATATACAGTACTTGCTATGTTTTGGTAAGCTCACAAAGAGCCCTGCTTTTAACCTTCAGCCGTGTTTATCAGTTTAGGGAAAGATATGTATTTCAGTTAAAAGGTTTTTAATACAAAAAAACTAGGTTGTATGCTCTAGTTGCAAATTTGCCTTCTCATTCAGGTGGCAAACGTTTTCACTGCAGATGAATCCACATATCATAGAAGAGTATAGTCTCTTGAGGGGATACTATAAATTATCTAAACATAAGGAGTGTGTGCTGCATTCAATTAATATTTGAGGGGGACCATTTCCTTTCCCCACAAAGGTCACTATTATTCTGCATCTGGATATGTACAGTATAAGGAATAAGCAGCACACGCAATTGGACTGATGAAATGTAGGATGGAATTCAGCGCCACACTGTTACAAACTCTGTGGCTGCATGAGTGCACCTGTGAAATATTATTTTAAAATACCTATTTCATAAAATTTATACACCACTTTGTGGGGGAGGGGGGAACCCATAAAAAATATAAAAACAATAAAATCATGAAAAGAAACCCTCTGGTTACGTAAACTTCGGAATGTGTACGCAGCAAACCCAGAAGTATTTTACCGGGTTTCGCCGTGCGCGCAGAAGCTTCTGCGTGTCCTCAGGTTGCAGAAACCTCGGGATCCGAGCAGACCTCCAAAACAGATCCTATCCACAACCGGAGGTACCAATGTATATTAAATTTACATCACAGCCTTCCCCTCCCTATACTTCTATAGTGGTAGTTGTGTTCACATGTGTTGGTTTTCTTGTTCTGTTTGTGTATTTTACGCTTTTGTGGGTGAGGAATCACAAGAAATATGGACTTAAGAGGCACTGCCCACACCATCAGACTTGAGTGATAGCATGTTTACTTCTCAGTGAGTGTTATTACAAGAAAAACACTTAGGTGGCACAATAACCACTGAAGCGTTTTGATGAGAATTAGAGAACCCTGCTCTGGCCAGCTATTTTTCAGCCCCACTTTATTGCTTACGCTTGCCCTGTCATCTAATGGGAGAAACAGGAGGAATTGTTAATTAATCTGATTTGCAAATAGGCCAGAAGGACAGTATTTGCTCCCCATGCGAGGCACGAATAGGCAGCCCTCCATCAAATTCCATCAACTCTCATCTCAGCTGGTCAGCAGGCAACCAACAGAGCATATAGCAATAAATGCAAGTTGCATTTTGAATGGGTAATCCATATTCACTGAGCTTACTTCCAGGTTACTGAAGGGCAACTTTCATTTTTTATGACCTCGTCGAAACGTCGCACAGACACCCCGACTCTTACACGGGAAGACACCCGAAGACACCAAAACCTGCATTCCTGTACCCGTGAAAATCTACGAAAGCAAATATATATATATATATATATATATATATATATATATATATATATATAACCTGCTACCAAATATATATATATAAAACCTGCTACCAAAGCCATAAAAGTCCTTCATATTTATTTGCTGTATTTGCTGTCTATATTTATGCCTGAAAGAATTGAAGATCTTGTTGAAAGTATGCTGCATAAACTGCTGGTGTACTTCTAATGCAAGGCAGTTGAACCTTGTAATACTTCTCAGGACAAAATAAAATACAGTGGTACCTTGGGTTACATACGCTTCAGGTTACAGACTCCACTAACCCAGAAAAAGTTCCTCAGGTTAAGAACTTTGCTTCAGGAGGAGAACAGAAATTGTGCTCCGGCGGCGCGGCAGCAACAGGAGGCCCCATAACTAAAGTGGTGCTTCAGGTTAAGAACAGTTTCAGTTTAAGTACGGACCTCCGGAACAAATTAAGTACTTAACCTGAGGTACCACTGTACAGTGGGACGCGGGTGGCGCTGTGGGCTAAAGCCTCAGTGCCTAGGGCTTGCCGATCGAAAGGTCGGCGGTTCGAATCCCCGCGGCGGGGTGCGCTCCCGCTGCTCGGTCCCAGCGCCTGCCCACCTAGCAGTTTGAAAGCACCCCCGGGGGCAAGTAGATAAATAGGTACCGCTTACCAGCGGGAAGGTAAACGGCGTTCCGTGTGCGGCTCTGGCTCGCCAGAGCAGCGTTGTCACGCTGGCCACGTGACCCGGAAGTGTCTTCGGACAGCGCTGGCCCCCGGCCAATAGATGTGAGATGGGCGCACAAACCCCAGAGTCTGTCAAGACTGGCCCGTTCGGGCAGGGGTACCTTTACCTTTACCTTTACCACTGTACAGTAGCTTGATGGGAAAGTACCGGTAAATCATTTCTAACTTGTGACCTCCTATTTTCTAACATCAAGCCCATTTTCATGACCATCTCCGTTTTTCTTTTTGTAATATTATTTTTAATTGCTGATCACTTCCACAGGCCCCTAGCTGTGATTCTGTGATCCCAAAAGGTTTTTGTGTTCCCCTGACCTTCCCAAAATTTGTTGTTTGATTTTGATAAAGTATTTGTTTATTTTCACTTTTACTGTGTATCATGCTGAAAACTGAATTGTACAAATGATTTAAATTTGTGTAGAAAAGCTTAATGGGAAAGTCTTCTGGAGGGCAGCCATAAGAACTGCAGTTCTCGCCCTGCTAACTTTTGTGGTTTGGTCACACTTGCTTTTACATGTCTGCCCCACAAAACAAGCAAGCAAGCAAGCCAGCCAGCCAGCCAACCAACCAACCAACCAACCAACCAAGCAACAGCTAGCTAGTCTACTACACTGGGAATTGATTGTGAAAATGGGAACTCAGTTATGCTTTGAAAGACTACAGCTGCAATCCTAACCTGCCTTTCTGGGGAATACACCCCACCACTGAATTCATCCGGACTTACTTCTGAGCAGGCATGGTTAGTACTGAGTTGAATAGGATCCAAAATGCAGCAGTCAGGGAAGACACAAGATTTACCGACTCTGGAAGAATGGCAGATGAAGGTGATCGACTACATGGAATTGGCAGAAATGACTGGCAGAATCCGAGACCAGGGAGAAGAGTTGGTGAAAGAAGACTGGAAGAAATTTAAAGACTATTTACAGAAATATTGTAAAATTAATGAATGTTAGAAGGATGTTGGATAGAAACTAAGGGGTTTCCAGCTGTAATGCTTTAGGAGATACGGGAAAAAAGGTTTATAAATGGGTAAAAGCTTAATGGTAAGGATTTGCTGAACTAACAAATTGAAGTGGAATACAAAGAAGGGAGGTATGAGGAGGTCTGGGGAAATAAGCGTAAGGAAGATATGTTATGGAAAATTATTTGTTTTTTAACTGTTTTTATGTTGTATTTTGTATTTTGTTTCTTTTTATTTTTTATTTTTTTTCATTGTTATATTTTAAAAAACTTTAATAAATATCTTTTTAAAAAAATGCAGCAGTCAGATTGGTCCTAGAACAATAGGATCCAAAATGCAGCAGTCTGATTGGTCCTAGAACAATAGGATTCTGAATGCAGCAGTCTGATTGGTCCTAGAACAATGCAGCAGTATGATTGGTCTGCAGGAGCCACCCAATCCAGCTCCAGATGGAAGTGAATCCACAACCTGATTGGCTTACAGGAGAATTCCAGAATTAGCCAATCACGTGCAGCCCATTGTGTAAATAATGTATATAAAGCAGATACTGTGGGGAAACAATTCATTTTCCTCCTCACCACTATGAGCTGAATAAAGAGCATGAAATCCACTCTCGACTCTGAGTATATTTCAGTTAGAATTGCACAGTACAGCTCGGTAACATGTTGCAACAGACCTTTTGGTTTACCTTTTTAAAATCCCATGTGCAGGGAAGCATATGACCAAGGAATCGACTGAAATGCTGTTGCAACAACTTCCAAAATGTGAGGTTCTCGTTTCCTGACCATGTTTCCCGCTGCAAGCATTGCAAAACACACTGAAGTGTGTGACAAACTGTAACACTGCAGCCCTTATGATCTCAAACATTGTAGCTTCCAAATAACTATCTTTGTCTATACTATTCTTATAATTTGGGCTCATCAGGTAGCCATTTACTTGTGACATTTACTTGTGACATTTGTTTGCAACCCTGTAACATAAAGTTATTGGGATGGCTTACAAGAAAGTAGCCAAAAGGAAGCAAACAATTGATTTACAGCTATTTTGCTTCAGAGCTCGCCCACTGCTGATTTTAATTAGGTGAGAGAGGTGACACTGGAAAAGGCTTTGTTTTTAAACTCTGTGCTGTTATCCTGACCTAAATTATACTTGTTAGCTGTCCTGCTGTGAAAAAAATAAAGGTATTTTTGAAGATTGCGACTGGATTTTTCAGACTGTAACTACATATTCCATTTAGAAAATACGACTTTTCAGTTTGAACAGGAAGAATAAGGGGATTTACAGAAACAAAGAATCACCATTTTGGCTGCTAGCTGAAAATAACCACCGTTTCGTAAAGCCACAAATAATTCTTATCAGTACGGCCACTTGTGTGTTTCAAACAGAGACCGCAAGCAAGGGTGGCATATGGAAAGAAGATAGGCAATATTCAAGGAATAATAGCTCAGGACTGAAACCCCAAATGTCGAAACAAAGCAAGAAACATAGTTCAGAGCTGGGCTTAGTCATCATGACACGAGCTTAAAAGTTGTTGCAGTTACGCCTGGGCATGGGCATTGCCAAGGGAAGGTGGGCAGCTGCCCTCCCCCCAAATAAATAAATAAAAATACATAGCAAACTGAGGTTCTGCGCCCCCACCAAAAAAATCCTGGCTGCTGCCCATGGCCCTGGCACCGAAATTTGTGGATATGCCCTGCCTCTTCCTGGGGAATTTTGCTCGGGCACCCCAGGGAGTTGGCACCTATGGGTGGGGACCAAAACAGTAGGCGAAGCCGCCTCCGCAGGCGGGAAGAGAGGCTTCGGGCAGGAGCCCTCCGCTCGCCGCCTGGCGGCCGAGGGGGCGTGGAGAGCGAGCCCGAGGCGCCCTGCACCCTCCGGGGCCTCAGAGCTGCGGGGAGGCGCGGAAAGGCGGACCTTGGAGGCGCCATGAGCCCGGCGGCGGAGACGCGACGGCAGCCACCACCTCCGCCTCCGTCGCTCCTGCTCCTTCTCCTCCTGCTGCTCCTCTCGTCCCCTTCAGGAGGGGAGGCGGACCCGGGTAAGCGTCGCCTCGGCCCCGCTAAAGGGAGAAATTAGCGCGCGCAGCGTGGATCTCTGCTGGAGCAAGAGTGCCTCTGGCCATGGGCAGAGGGGAGCGCGCGGAGGCGGATCTGAGCTCCAGCCACCGTGGGAACAGTGCAGAAGAAGGACGCCTTTCCAGCTTGCTTGCTTTAACTTTTCTCTAGCCCACCTTTAAAAAGAAGCTTTAAGCTCGAGGGTGGGGGGATGGGGGTGGGTAGCACCGAAAACCAATTGTTTTTCCTATGAGTTTTGTGATTCTGTGTTGGCTGCCATAGGAGCCGAGGTCCCTTCGCCCCCCATATTTATTTTGAGGGGGTCAACCCCCCCAAGTTGATGCGCATTGCCATTCAAACGATGTGCATGTGAGAAATTATATGGTGAAGGGATTACCTGTCCCCCCCATCAATTAAAATACTTAACTAACTGACCAACTGCATCGCAGATAACTTGGTTCTGCCCCCCCCCCAACATAAAGCCCCCCCCAATAAATCCTGGTTATGCCCATGCCCCCTCCTCCTATTTTCTTCAAATTCGCACCTCTGGTGGCTGCGCATACTTTGGCTCCGGCATGCTCCCCTTTGGGAAGCGGTGTGTGCAAACATGTGCCATGATCCGTATCTATCCTGCTGTTCCTGGAGAAAGATGCCTGTTTGTTGCATTTCTCCTCCAAGTAGCTTCCATTGGGTTTGGAAATTTGATCCACGTTCACTTAGCAGCGGAGGGGTGTGTGTGTGTGTTGAAGACAGCCGTTGCATGTGCGCAGATGGTGACAGCTTTCACGAAAAGGGGTGTTTTTTTTGGGGGGGGGGTCTAGAGTGGGGAGAACCAGGGAAATAAAACAGGTTTAATGCACACTAGGTGAAGGCATCCCTGCCCCCTCTCTGGTGTGTGCAGCAATACATAAATATGATGGGGGGACGGACAACCTTGCTGTGTTTTAAGCTGCTAATGTGTACAAATGTATAAATAGCAGTTCTCCTGAAAACCGCCCACATTTCTGCAGGGGTTTTGCCTGCTTCCAGGTTTTGTTTTGAGCACTCAGCTGTGCGTTTTTAGCATTCCAAGTAAAATTTACGTCACATCAAACAACGGTGCTCAGTATTTTCTTTAGAATGTATTTGCATGTTATGGAACCTTTGGGTTAATGTCTGCATTTAGCCTTCACTTTCCTTAAAAATGCAAATAGTAAGCACTCATGGTGGGTAGACTAATAATTATTGGGATCACAGTTGGTGTTGTTCAAGATGCTAACCATTTCCTCCCTTGCCGTGGCCCTGAAAATTGCTGCTCCAAAACCAAGAGTTGCTTGGGGACAACAGAGTAATCCTCAAAGAGTGCTGGCCTACTTTTTTTTTTCCCCAGTCCCCATGCCTGTGTTTGGTAGTTTTGCTCCTAGGCTGGCAGCAGCACAGTGCCAGAGATGAGGGCACAAGCTTAGGCCAAGACTCAGTGTTGTAACTGGACTGTGGATTGCCCTACTTTGGAGCAGGTAGTGGCAGTATTATTATTTTATTTAAATTTATATGTTGCCCTTGCTTCCAAAGGAGCCCAAAGCAACAAACACATCAGTGAATAAAACAATACAGTTAAAAATAAAGTAAAGCAAACATCTGACAACATTAAAAACAATATAAAATAATCCACGAGTGCTTGTTGCATCAATCAGGCTATCTTTTCTATAGTTCAGATTTCCTTCTACCCACCACTCTGTAGAATTCCAGTAAGAATTCCAGCTGGTTTATTGTTCTTGTTGAATTTATATACCCAGAGGTCTCAGGGGAGTTCACTAAACAGATCACAATATATAAAAACAAAATAAAAACAATAACCCAATAATATCCCCTCCCAACGTCACATTTTAAAAGGGTATAGGATATTGATCAGGTCAACCAAAGGCCTGGTTAAAGAGGAACGTTTTCGCCTGGCACCTAAAGGTGTATAATGAAGGTGCCAGGCAAACTTCCCTGGAGAGAGCATTCCAAAGACGGGGAGCCACTGCAGAGAAGGCCTTGTTCTCGGCTTGCCACCCTCCAGACCTCTCAAGGAAGGAAGGAGGGCCTCAGAAGATAATCTCAGAGTCCGGGTAGGTTCATATGGAAAGAGGCGGTCCTTGAGGTATTGCGGTCCTGAACCATTTAAGGCTTTATAGGTCAAAACCAGCACTTTGAATTAGGCCTGGAAACTAATTGGTAGCCAGTGTAGTCGGACCAGAATCGGTGTAATATGCTCAAACCGTCTTGAGCATCCTGGCCGCTGAATTCTGTACCAGCTGAAGTTTCCGAACCATCTTCAGAGGCAGCCCTACGTATAACACATTGAAGTAATTATTACTCCTTAGCTTTTTGTGGGAATGAGCCCATCCAGGCCTGTTATCTGGATAGAAGAAGGCTTGTGTCATGATGTCTGCCTTGCTTCTCTGCTCCTTGGCTCTAGAAGCACATGGTGCTGGTATGAGAACTAACATTGTCTTGTGTACCTGTGTTGCAGCTATACCTGAGTGTGATTCATTGGGAGGCTGAAAATGCCCCAAATGTTAATTGTCCAGTGCATTGCTAGGTAATTACCAGTCCTAATTTACAGTGCTTTTTTTTTTTATAGATGCCACAAGTGCTTTACCTTCTGACGTGTGTGCCACTTGCCATGCTAATGCCACATGCCAGCAGCGAGATGGCAAAAACGTCTGCACCTGTAATTATGGGTTTGTGGGCAATGGGAGGACTTACTGTCAAGGTAGGTGGACATTTGTGATTCCTTGCAACTTCACAAAGCCATGTGTGGAATAACAATTGAACTGTTACAATTTAGGATTTGTTATAATAAAGCAAAGGCCAACCAGGGGTGAATGGCGTGACATACTGCTGCTCACATAGAACCGCTCAGATATACTCCAGATATTAATAATATGCCTTTACTGAACAAACTGAACCCCATGAATCGTAGCTTGCAACTTTCAGTTTGCTCCACTTCTTCTCTGTGAAAGTTTGTTCCCTTAAAGAGATAGACAAACCTACTAGAACATAAACCTATATATGTTAGAGTTTGGCAAGGCAGGTTTTGTGATGTGGGAAGCTTGCCCCACCATCACTACCCTGGCATGCTAGGTTGTCTTCACAGATAGGCAGTGCCGGATTTACGTATAAGATAAACAAGCTATAGCTTAGGGCCCCACTCTCTTGGGCCCCCCAAAAAAATTTAAAGGAAAAAACCCTCAATGTACATTTCCAAAAAATGGGACGCGGGTGGCGCTGTGGGTAAATCCTCAGCGCCTAGGGCTTGCCGATCACATGGTCGGCGGTTCGAATCCCCGCGGCGGGGTGAGCTCCCGTCTGCGGTCCCAGCTCCTGCCCACCTAGCAGTTCGAAAGCACCCTAAAAAAAGTGCAAGTAGATAAATAGGTACCGCTTTCTAGCGGGAAGGTAAATGGCGTTTCCGTGTGCTGCGCTGGTGCCGGCTCGCCAGAGCAGCTTTGTCACGCTGGCCACGTGACCTGGAAGTGTCTCCGGACAGCGCTGGCCCCCGGCCTCTTAAGTGAGATGGGCGCACAACCCTAGAGTCGGACACGACTGGCCCGTACAGGCAGGGGTACCTTTTACATTTCCAAAATACAAGATAAAAAACAAATAAAACCTACATACAGTTAGAGCTTAATAGAAGAAGAAGAAGAGTTTGGATTTGATATCCCGCCTTTCACTCCCTTTAAGGAGTCTCAAAGCGGCTGACATTCTCCTTTCCCTTCCTCCCCCACAACAAACACTCTGTGAGGTGAGTGGGGCTGAGAGACTTCAAAGAAGCTGTATGTGGAGGAGCGGAGATGCGAACCCGGTTCCCCAGATTACGAGACTACCGCTCTTAACCACTACACCACACTGGCTCTCAATAATGATTAATTAATAATTAATAATTAATAACCTTAATAATTATTTCACTATTAATATACTTTTTAATTGTATTTCAGTTCAACAATTGCTTTGATAAAATACCTATTTTGTTATGTGCAAATGGCTTTAGATACCTATTAGGTCCATAAATTAGGTTCATATAGCATATATTCAACACAAAAAACAGCGACAGTTTGTTGTTGACAAAGGACATATTAAGGGCTTAGGGCCTCATCAAACCTAAATCCAGCCCTGCAGATAGTGTTAGGATATTTCCGTTCCACCTTAAAAGGGAGCAGACTTTGTGAGTCAGAGTCTGCGTATTTCCTGTTTCACAGGATGTTTCTGTTGTGTCTTTTGTTTTCACTCTCTGTGTGTCTGGAGACACTGAAGCAGGCAGTCATGTTTTTCTTTGTTCTGATCAACGCTGAATAAAACTTGTAAATAATGCTCTCCTGCGTGCAACTTCTGCTGTGAATTATCTGCTGATAGAGAGCTTGCATCGGCTCTAGAATGTGGCAGGCTATTTCTGGAGCTCATGTCGCTAATTGCTGATACTGCGTGTCTATGGGAGATTGATGGACGTCCAGACACGGCTTGGGGGCCATGATGGACTTTGTCTCCCTGGCAGTATCCCAACAGATAGGACCCCCACAGGGGCTCACAGTAAATTGAGTGAATTATCTGAACAATTGGTTGTATACATCTAAGTTCTACTTAGAATAGACCCACTGAGACCAATGGACTTTGGTTAGTAATGTTCATTAATTTCACTGGGTCTATGCTGAGTATGGCTGAAATAGTCTTCATCCCAAAACTACCCCGAGCCGTCGATGTGGTATGGGTGGGTGTGACAAAAAAATTTCCACACCGGGTACCACCTGACCTTGCTACGCTTCTGATGGAATCAATTCTCTTTTAACAAATTCTCTTTTTAATGATGTATAGGTGGTACTTAACCCCAGTAAAACTAGCAAAGATTTACCACAACAGTGATAATCTTTGGTGGAAATGTAAAGAAAAAGAAGGCACCTTTCTTCATATGTGGTGGACCTGCCCCAAGGTGAAAGACTTCTGGGAGAAGATTTATAATGAATTGGAAAAAATGTTGAGATATACATTTATTAAGAAACCAGAGGCCTTTCTTCTTGGGGTAACAGGTCTGGAATTGCCCAAGAAAGATGTTAAATTATTTTTGTATGCCACGACGGCTGCTCAAATTTTACTAGCTGAGAACTGGAAAATACAAGTATTACCAACTGTGGAAGATTGGCAGATGAAGATGATGGATTTTTCGAAGCTAGCTGACCTGACTGGAAGAATCCACGGCCAGAAAGAAGAGGAATACCAAGAAGATTGGAAGAAATTTAAAGACTATTTGAATAAATATTCTAATATAAAAAATTAGAAATCACTTGAAAGTACCAAATAGGCCTAAGATTAAAATAGGATTTACTAAACAAATGGGGTTTAGAAAGTAAGAAAAGTGAATTAGCTAGATAATAACTGGAAATATTTTGGTTTAAGAATGATATTGGAAAGCTGTTACATACAGACACAAGGAAATTCAGAAGGGAGGGAATGGAGGAAGTCAACCAATATGTAAATAAGTAATGGATTAAGTTAGCTCTTATTGTTTATCTCTTTTATGGTGGTGGATAAGATGCTTATTGTACTGTTTTCTTTTTTGATGCACTCCCCCCCCCTTTTTTGTGTTATCTGTTCTGTTATGTTGTTCTGTAATTGTGGAAAACTTAATAAAAAAATTTAAAAACAAAACAAATTCTCTTTTTAAATGGTAGAAAATAATTAGAGAATAATACTGATATTTAATGGTTTGCTTTAACCTCTGCAATTTTTTTTTAATGTTTCGTCAGACAAAAACGAATGTGATATTGGGGCAAGCAAGATTTGTGGAGAGCATGCTTCATGCCACAATACACAAGGAAGCTTTTATTGCATTTGTCTAGAAGGCTTCCAGGCTTCCAGTAAAAACAAGATATTTATTCCCAATGATGGCACAAAATGTATAGGTAAGTACAGCAGCAATAAGTCATAAGGAATTTTTACTGTTTTCCTTTATGTTCTTTTTAGAACACACACACACACACACAGAGAGAGAGAGAGAGAGAGAGAGAGGGTTTTAGTTTTCATCTAAAGCTGTTTCTCTCTTTAATGTATGTCCTTTCCACTACTTGAGCATGTCTAAATTGACACTTTTCATTTTCAAAATTGCTGGGAGCTGTAATTGAGGAAGATCAAACCCATATTTCCACATAGTTATGTAGGAGAGGGGGAATTTTCTGCTATATATTTTTGGCAGAAAGTATTTCATTTTTAGAAATGCATTGTTTCATAAAATTAATAAGATACAGGAATGACTATCATGCTGATTAAGCTGACAACTAAAATATATACCAGTCAAATCTAAAATAAAAGTTGTAGTTATTATTTTTAACTGATTTAGAGAAGCCTTCATTCCCCCACCTCCGAAACCTAAGTAATGTTCAGGGAAGGGAATATTTCAGTCTGCAATAGATTTACAAGTTTCCCCACAAAAATAATTTCCAGGTAAAGCTTTGAATTTGTTGCAATATATACATCTAAATCACATCAAATGTGCTATATTAGTGTTTTTTTCATGAGACAATTGGGAAACTGTTCAGGTCCATGCTTTCTAAGGCACAGGACAACTGGAAGTGTGGACAAACCTTCTGTTTCCCCTACTTGCTTCCCCTGGGAAAACCAGCTCTTTCGTGCTAAATCGGAGCAAACATCAATCCACAGGAAATCCAATTGATGTTTGCTCCGGTCCAGCAGTAAAGATCGGATTTCTACAGGAGAAAGTGGCAGGACCAAGCGAGAGTCTGCATGAGCCCTTATGGACTCTGGAGGCCCCAATTCAAGGCTGGTGTTGGTTTCTGTCACCCAGGCCTCTTGTGCTGCTGGTCTGACAGATCACCCCAGCCCCTCTTCATCATAGTCCAAGTCCAGGCTTACTGTTCTACATATTTTGCATCTGTTTTCTCCCACAACTGATAACATAGCTGTTGTGTTTTGTAATCTGATATCTGAGGTCTTGTGTATGCAAGCTGATGGTTGTTACTTTCCAAGTGGGGAAATTGCTTCAGTGCTGCAATATGTACGTGTGCAGATGTGAGACTGACTTCTTGAAGGGCACGTAGCAAATCAGTGGCAGGGGTAGAACTGGGGCGGAGGAAGGGGGTGCCGGGGGGGCAGGTTGCCCCAGGTGTCACCACTGAGGGGGGTGACAAAATGCCGGGTGGCACTCACCGTGGGGCCTGCAGCGCACCCAAGCCACATGTCTCTCCTGGGAGTGATGCGGCGGCTTGGGCGCCCCCAGGCTCCACACTGCCCTAAATGGTCCACCCTCCCCCTCCCCCTCAGCTGTAGGACGGCTGAGTGGGAGGAGGCAGGCAGACTCGGAGCGTCCTGCCCCAGCTGGCCCCGTCCCCACACGCACGCCGCCCCAGGCACCCCATCGGCTTGCTCCGCCACTGACAGGGGTAGAACTTGAGTCCAAGATTTCCTGATCTAAGTCCAGCTGATGCCTTTCCTCGGATCTCTTTACTGGCTTTCCATCCCCTTCCATGCCCAGTGTTAACTGTTTGCCCTTACCTTTGAAACTTTGGTGTGAGCTTGTCCCAGTCTTATCTATTGACATGTCTCTGATCTGTTGATATTTCCAATGTCAGCGACCTAAAAGTCCCCTGCTCTCTTAAATAGCCCTGCCCTTTCTCCCTTGCACCCCCTTCTCCAAATACTTGCTTACTGCCATCCTCCTCCTTTTCTCATTTATTTATTTATTTGGTTTTCCAGATTAACATTTTACAGTCACATATCCAACATACAACATAAAAACAAGATTCCAAGGAATCTCTTGCCCTCCCCTCCTCCCCTTTGTGGGTCCTATTGTTAATCATTTCCTCCTGCATCTTTTATGATAATCCAAAATCTTTTACATCTCCATTATGGCCAAAATTCACCATTAAACTACAAGTGTTATTCTAAACCTACCGACGATTTTAGCTGTTTACAATGGTTTTTATGATAAATTATAAATTCCCCCATTCCTTATTAAGATTTTGGTCTTCCTGATTTCTGATCCTTCTGGTCATTTTAGCCATTTTGGCATCATCCATCAACTTAATCTGTCATTCTTCTCTGGTAGGGACTTTCCCCTCATTTCTTCCAACAAGTCTTTGGCTTAATTCCATAGTCCTCTTATCATTTGAAACTAAGGGCGGGATTCCCCTAATGAGACACAAGTATTTCTGCTTGGGCAGTGGGGCTTCTCCCCCCTGAACCCTCCAGAATTGGCTCTGGGGGCATCAGGAGCAGGGGCGGAGGAAGGGGGGTGCGGTGGAGGCGGATCACCCTGGGTGCCTTCACTGAGGTGGGTGACATTTGGCGTGCTGCCAGCCCACAATTCCCAGCCTACCCCGAGTCGTCAGGGGAAAGGGGGGAGCTGCGCCGCTTTGCCAGCTGCATCACCCCTTCCCCCTTCATTTTGACAGCTGGGGGAGGCTTGGGAGTCACGGGTGGGTGGTGCACCGAATGTCCACCATTGGCAGCTCGCTCCGCCCCTATGGGCAGCCCACTTGTGCCCCTCTGTGCACCTGAGCGGCTATCCCATGCCTGGGAGGGCACCCTCCATGCCCCCCCCTTTGGGAGCATGCCTGCCCTGGGCAGCATGGGCATATGCTCTGCCGCTGATCAGGAGAAACCCCACAGCAGCTGGAAGGGACGGGGTTTGTTCCGTCGGGCAAATTGCAATGCTTGTGTTCACACAGAACAGTCATAATATTACAACACTGAATCCCACCCTTAGTCCATATTCACACACCCCGGTTATACTCAGCGGCGTAGCGTGAGTTGTCAGCACCCGGGGCAATGCAAGTAATTTGCGCCCCCTGCCCGGGGCAAGGCAAGTAATTTGCGCCCCCCGCTGCCGCCCAAACGACGCCGCTTGCCCGGAGGAGGAGGGGGCAGAGAGGCGAGGAAAATGCAACGGCCCAGCAGCTGCAGCAGCACCGGCGGAGGCGGGGCTGTGAGGAGGGGCTGCCTGGCGCGTCCTCCACGGCGAGCGCTGAGAGCCGCTGCCTGCCGGGCGCCTTCAGCCCGGACGCGCGCACAGCTCGTCGGTTCCACGAGACATGCGGCTCCGCTACAGCCTGCGCCCGAGGCTCTTCGGCGACTCCGGAGGCAGCGAGCGCGCGCCCCCCCCAAATGTTGCGCCCGGTGCGGCCGGCACCCCTGGCACCCCCCACGCTACGCCACTGGTTATACTTCCCTCTTCATTTCTCCCCTTTCTTTTCTTGTTTCCCTCACTCTTGAAAGCCCCCTGACCCAAGGACCAGTCATTTTCATGTATGTTATAGTTTAAAGCACTATGTGTGGTAGTTGCTCAGAGCAGGCCCACCGAAATGAATGAACATGACTAAGTTAGGTCCATTAATTTCAGTGGGGCAGCTTGGTGCTAGGTAAGCTCTAAACAATAATTGTGGCTGCATGTTGGCTCTTGCCTGCCACCGGGTTCAAAATATTTGAAGCAGTCTTCATAAAAAGACGGTCACAATTGTATTACATTTTCTAGATCTTGATGAATGTGGAGTCTCAGGCATCTGTGGCCTTGGAGGACGATGTGTGAATACGTTAGGAAGCTATGAGTGCTACTGTACTGAAGGATACCAAACAGAAAATGGAGTGGAACCATTTCATTCGCGTACAGCAAATACTTCGTGCAAAGGTGAATGCTTGTATTTTTAAAAAGAGTACAGTTTTAGGCTCCTTTGGGTATTGAAATACAAGGGAAAACATGTCTGTATGCTCTGCCCAATTGTGCAGTAAGTGGTAAACCCATCTTCCAGTATTCTAGCTGATGAGGCACAGGAATGATTGACAAGCACTCAATTCCAAGGTTGAATCCATAGTACAGTGGTACCTTGGTTCCTGAATGGCTTAGTTGTCGAACAAATCGGCTCCCGAACACCGCAAACCTGAAGGTTAAGTGTTCAGGTTTGCGAACATTTCCCCACAGTGTTTAGTGGGACTTACTCCCAGGTTCACAGGCATAAGATTGCAGCTTACATGATAAATAGGAATGCGGGTGGCGTTGTGGTCTAAACCACTGAGCTTCTTGGGTTTGCCGCTCGGAAGGTCGGCTGTTTGAATCCGCACAATGCGGTGAGCTCCTTTGCTCTGTCCCAGCACCTGCCAACCTAACAGTTTGAAAGCATACCAGTGCAAGTAGATAAATAGGTGTTTCCGTGCACTCTGGTTTCCATCACGGTGTTCTGTTGAGCCAGAAGCAGTTTAGTCATGCTGGCCACATGACCCGGAAAGCTGTCTGTGGACAAACGGCGGCTCCCTCAGCTTGAAAGCGAGATGAGCGCCGCAACCCCATAGTTGCCTTTGACTGGACTTAACCATCCAGGAGTCCTTTACCTTTACCTTACCTTACATGATAAATCCCTTCCCTTAAGACAGAGCCATGCTGATGGTAAACCTTGGTATCATTTTGTTATCAGTTTTGACCACCTCTTTAATAGTTACTACGTTACTGAAAATGCTTCATTTTACATTGCAAGTATTAGGCAATTGAATTATTACTCATAGTGAAAGTAAGATTCCATTTTTTTACTAACGTAAAAAGCAAAACACTGAATGGTAGAGGTGTGTTGTTTAAAGTATTTTATACCCCCACTTTTCCTCATATAACACAGTGTCTTACAAAAACAAAGTAGTAGTGCATAAAATGAATAAATGCAGCAATGCATTTATTTATTTCAGTAATTAATTTTTTCCGCTCTGTTTAGCTGAAAAGAGAGTGGCTTAAAAAAAATAAAATCGGTAGTAAGACAGCCCCTGCCCTCAGGCTTAAAAGACCTGAAATGCAAAGAATAAGAGATGGGGTGGGAGGAGAAAAAATATATCCGTACGTACTAGTTTTTTACGTTAGAGATATTATAACGACCAGCTGCGATGAAAAAGTTCAGGGAGATTGATGGAATGGTTGCCACTAGGTGACAGCTGGAGAAGGCTAAAGGGCGGTTGGTCTCTCAGCAGAGCTGATAGCATAACTCTCCTTCTTTTCTTTCCCTCTGCCTTGTGGTCTGCAGTAAAACAGCTTAAAAACAACCATGTTATGCGCTGCTAGCAAGAGAAAGAGGAGCAGAAAAGTCTGTTCCAGATACGACTCAGAAAAAATGTAGCTGCTTCGACACCCATAAAACAGCCCTCTGCTTTTTAATTTCTGTTTTCTGGAGCAGTTTGGTTTAAGACATTGTCGCTTGTGTGTTGTATGAGTGCCTGGGACTCTAAAAAGCGGAAGAACAAGCAGAATTTAACTGCCAAGTTCTTTCGCTTTTTTCTCTGTGAAAATGCATAGCACGATAGTTATCTCATGGGAAAATATATAATCACAGTGACTTGTGTTTTCAGGGGGGAAATGTAAAGAAATGAAAGTAATAACAGCAGCACTCCTGCAAGAGTCAGGAGCTTTTACCACTTTGCCATGTGGAGCTGGCATAATCTTTGGATGACTCATTTTAAATAAGATAGCACCTCCTGAGAACTGTGCTTTGGCAGTCATTGTAATAATATAGTAGAAATAATCATTATAATAATGATCATAAAAAGGCAGAATACTTCAAGGAGGCTATATAATTGCTTGAGTGCAAGACTCGTTGTACCAGCGCACAGGCTTTTGATGAGCCATGCCAGTAGGTGTGCCAGCACATTTCAAAAGGCAGGCATCGCAGTGGTATTATGGCAACATTGCAGGCAGGCGTGGAAATATTTTAGAACTGCGGTGAAAAAATCCAGTGCCTGTACCAGGTACCTAATTCAACCGACTCAGGGCCATGTGAAGTATGGGATTTTAGAGAGATGATGGTCCCATGTGCTGCAGCATGGGCCTATAGGATCTGATAAAAGAGGCGATAGTTCCTGCCCTTCCACTAACACCGATCTGACCTAAATGCCACACCTAAAGTGCAAAAGTGTCAATCTTCTAGAGCAGTTGGTAGGCAGAGCTGGAGATTCACTAAATGGGCTTTGAAATCTCAATGTTTTCTTGTCTTTGTTTTCTGCAACATTTTTTTTATTATTATTAAAAAAAGAGGCTTCTGCTGGAGGGCAGCTTTGGGCAGAGAGCAGAGATGTGAATGGGGAGAGGTGCTTAGCTTCAGCTGCCATTTCTTTGCTACAGATTATCCTCATGTTCCTCTCATCTTTCAAATTAGGTGTTTTCCAGTGGTTTCAACCCATTGGGGAGAGAAAGCTGCTTGGCTTTGTGATCTGAGCAGAAAAATGGATGGGAAATGGTTTCAGGACTCTTCGCCTCCACTGCTTTTCCATTTTAAATTGACACATCACAAAGTTGCTCCCATCCCCCACCCCCCACCCAACCGCTCCAAAAAAAGTATGGCATCAAAACTATAAGCATTCTCATTAGTTCCTTAACTGGGTTTGCAGGAGGGCAAGGATCCCCTAAAATTTCTGGGTGCCAGTTCTCCCCATAATGTCTGAAATCAGTAAATGTGGGGTTTTGTCAATGGATTTAGCAAGGCCTACAAGGGACGCGGGTGGTGCTGTGGTCTAAACCACTGAGCCTAGGGCTTGCCGATCGGAAGGTTGGCGGTTCGAATCCCCACAACGGGGTGAGATCCTGTTGCTCGGTCCCAGCTCTTGCCAACCTAGCAGTTCAAAAACACGTCAAAATGCAAGGAGATAAATAGGTACTGCTCCCGCAGGAAGGTAAACGGCTTTTTTGTGCGCTGCTCTGGTTTCGCCAGAAGCGGCTTAGTCATGTTGGCCACATGACCTGGAAAAACTGTCTGCGGACAAACGTCGGCTCCCTCGGCCAGTAAAGCGAGATGAGCGCTGCAACCCCAGAGTTGTTCGTGACTGGATTTAACTGTCAGGGGTCCTTTACCTTTTTACAAAAGTCAAGCCAGTTTCCTCAGGAGACTGACTTGCGAGAGGTGCCATCAAAGAACAAAACAGGCGATGGCATAGTCGTTATCCATCGGGACATTCAGTAGCAGACAGGAAGTGAGGTGGAGTCCCTCCCCCAGCTGTGTGCCAGTTAGCAAAAGCCAATAGCAGAGCTGGGAGGGGGAGGTTGCCAGGGCTACGGGGGGTGTGATGTCACCGCAGAAAAATGTGTCATTTTTGCATGAGGCTCGGGTTGTGTTTTAGCAAGGGTTTTGGGAAGAAGAACGGTGGAGAGAGATGCCATACAGGCTGAGGGATAGACATGGTGTGTGGGGGGGGGGAGGCTCAGAGATGGTGTTTGGGCTGCTTTTGAACCCAATGGTGTGCTGCTGTTGGGAGCAAGCCCCACGCGAGTTGCGATGCTCAGAATCCTCTCTCTATCCAAGCTCAGGTGTCAATATGTGCAAATAAACCATATTTCATAAAGGCACTACGGTCTCCACCATGCCTCATTTTCCCCAAAGGAAATACAAACTTTGATTAAATGCCGAGATCCCTGGAATCTTTCACTGCTCAGCAGAGATTAGAGTGGCTGGCAACAGTAAAGACATATAAATGTAGCAAAATGTGTTTGTAAATTCATGATTTAAGCAGCTGGGGTTGTCTCAGTTCTGTGTTGTGTACCCTAGGGCTACACAAACACAATATATTTAAAGTACATTTTTCTCACCAAAGAATCCTGGATACTGTATTTTGTTGAGCGTGCTGGGAATTATAGCTTTGTGGCCTAAGCAGCAGTTCCCAATATTCTTTGGGGCGACGAATGTGCTTCAAATGTGTGATTAGTGGCAGCCATTGTTACTTTAAGAAATTGGGCCTTGCATGTTCTTTCTATGAGAAAAGAACACTTACAAATCATAGAGTGTCGTTATGAATCATAGAGTGTTTTTGCCTTATAGTGTCTTAACTTATCCCCCCCCCTTTGTTGCAGTTGTGGACTGTGGGCTCCCGCCTTCCGTTCCAAATGCATATTCTGCAGTCAACAAAACAACTTATGGAAACAAAGTTGTTTATACTTGCCAGCCTGGTTATGTCATCGAAAGTGGAAATTCCACTGCAGTTTGCAGTTCCAGTGGACAATGGAAGGAAGCTGATTTTGTATGCAAAGGTAAAGAAAACAATTAAAAAGCTTTAATGATTGCAGCATTTATTTCAACAAAGGCTATTTGTTACATTAGTTGTAAGCATATCTTAAAAAATTAGGCATGCTTAAATCGCAAGGAAATTAAAGTTTTTATAATTAAAGTCAATGGGACTTAAGTATGTAGTTAAATGGCTTGGTTCTCTTGATTTCATTAGGTCAAAGTGCTACTTCACAAAATACTCAGCAGCAAATATTTTACTGATAAATAAATATTAATGGGGAAACCGTTATCTTAATAATGCTGTCACCTTTCTCTTTCTTTCCCATTAGAAATCGATTGTGGAAAACCACGATGGTTTCCAAATAATACAGATATTATCTGGGATAACAGAACAACTTTAGGAAGCACGATATACTATAAATGTAGGGAAGGATTTCAGCTTTTTGGAGAGCATAATTTTTCACAATGCACAACATCTCAGAAGTGGGGAAACATCACTTTTGAATGCAAAGGTAAAAATATCATCTGTAATCTACATTAAAAACGCTCATCATTTATGAATGAACACCACCATAATAACTACCCTTTGTGAAGAAGAAAAAATGTTTTCCTGAAAACCCCAAGGTTCTTACCTCTTCTTAATAATGGCAAAATGATTTTTAGGTATCTTGACAAGTACTAGAGGTTCAGATTCAGACTAGTTGAGAAGTTAAACAGCATCCCTGGAAAAAACTTCACCTCTCATCTGCTCAGATGGCTGATTCTTGGTTTACATTTTCTATTTGGTTATGGAAATTGGAGAACACGGTATACGAGGCACGATGGTCATATGCCCTGTATTGAGAATTTTTTTATGCCTGATGTTTTACAATATTTTTATACATGCTGTAGCTGGGGAAACCCAGCCAGATGGGCGGGGTATGAATAATACAATTATTAATATTATTATTATTAAATATTCATATTCCCAGTTCTATCCCATTGCTGCTTGACAAGAGGTTTATTATTTTGTAGTCAGGTTTCTACCGTATTGGGGACACAGGTGGCGCTGTGGGTTAAACCACTAAGCTTCTTGGGCTTGCCGATCAGAAGGTCGGCGGTTCGAATCCCCGCGACGGGGTGAGCTCCTGTTGCTTTGTCCCAGCTCCTGCCAACCTAGCAGTTTGAAAGCATGCAGTGCTTATATTTGGGCCAATATGGTAGATAAAAAAGGTAAAGGGACCCCATTAGGTCCAGTCGCGGATGACTCTGGGGTTGTGGCACTCATCTCACTTTCAGGCTGAGGGAGCTGGCATTTGTCTACAGACAGCTTTCCGGGTGATGTGGCCAGCATGACTAGACTTCTTCTGGCGCAACAGAACACTGTCATGGAAACCAGAGCACACAGAAACACAGTTGACCTTCCTGCCACAGCGGTACCTATTTATCTACTTGCACTGGTGTGTTTCAAACTGCTAGGTTGTCAGGAGCAGGGGCCGAGCAACGGCAGCTCACACCATCACGGGGATTCGAACCGCCGACCTTCCGATTGGCAAGCCCAAGAGGCTCAGTGGTTTAGACTGGGATGACAAAAAGTCTAGACGACTGCAGTTGCATTTCTGAATTAAAACAGCTTCTGGTCCCATTTAGAAATAAAATGTGGCAAACCTCCTGCTATACATCACTCCAACATGATATGGAATGGGATATCAAAGCCGGGAAGCCTTGTGGAATACAGATGTGTCAAGGGCTTCTACAACACGAGCATGAAAAAACATTCATTCTGCACCAAAAATGGATCGTGGGAAATCTTGGATCTAAGATGTGAAAGTAAGTGCATGATGATAATCCTAGCACAGACGTTGTGGGCAAGTTCTAACTAAGGGACACTGGAGTTATTATTGCTCTTGTGGCAAAGCGAGGGCACTATCCCTTTGGCAGGCGTCTACGGGTTAAGAACCAGAGGAGGTTGTTTGTTGGAATTTCCCTGGCTGAGGAGAAAGGGTTAAAGTGCTCCACTGCCTCCCGCAGTTTGGTCAAACTCATGCTGGTAGCTTCGAGAACACTGTCCAACCATCTCGTCCTCTGTCGTCCCCTTCTCCATCTTTCCCAACATCAGGGTCTTTTCCAGGGAGTCTTCTCTTCTCATGAACTACCCTCTCCCAATACTGTAGAACTTTCAGAGAGGACTCTTGAAGTTTTTGGAGCTCTGTGTTTAATAGAACAACAGTGGCATCCAGTGGATTTCTTTGTTAACAACATGCATGTGACAAATATAGTAATGATGATTGATTAAAACCGGGTTCAGCAAATAGACAAGATGTAAACTTAGAGAATATGAAGCGTCAGCAGAAGCTGTAACAGGTCTCATTCTAGATCAATGATATGGCGGTTTCCTGTATTGTTGATGGAACAAGGTAAGTGATGATGGCAAAGGATGGCTGCCCTTTCCCTGTCAAGTTGCAAAGTTTGTATGATGGAAAAGCTGGATTTAGATTGCAGTTGTTACTAGATCCTGTAATTGAAACAGTGACAAGAAGAAACTGGCTTTTGCATGCCATTCAACAATGGGAAATGTTTTCGTTTGTTTGTTATTTTTGCAGAAGTTAAAGACTTTGTCGGTATTGCACTAAATAACTCTTGTTTGACGTGGAGGAGGCTTAATGGAAATGCAGCCGTCAACGAGACTTACCAAGTGCGTGAGTTATTTTAAATCTTTTTTTGTACTAGAAAGATTAGAGGTTCTTAGCTTTCTAGTGGGGGACAGGCAGGTTTCTGTAAGTACGAGAGGATGTATAAACATTTTATTAAAATATTGCTAAATAACATCTGCAAATGTTTTTTTTTTAAAGGATGTGATTTGATTGCTCACCGTTTCTTCTAGATGCCATAACATAGGAAGTAAAGCAGAAACAAAGAACTTCTGAGCTGCCTGGAGACATTTACAACTTGATAAATATATAACTGCTTCTTGATTGGCCAGAAGGGCTTCTGTTCTGGCCAAGTCAGTTCTGTCTTTAATGCTGATTAACCATCTTGGCCTGTCTCCTTTCCATCTCACAGTTATAGATACAAATCTAAATAGGATTTGTGGAATGATCTCCCCAGGGTCATGGGGAGGCCTGGCCGCCTTCATTACATATCCTTAGGTGCCTGGCAAAAACATTACTCTCCTCTCCTCTCAGGCCTTTGGCTATTTAAATAATCTATGGCCCTTTAAACACGCTGTGGGTGTGTTATTGTGGGCTTTCGTCACTATGTTGTATATTTTTCTGTTTTTATATTTCAAATGGCTCTGTGATCAGTGCTGGATTTACGTATAAGCTAAACAAGCTATATCTTGCCCCCCCACCAAAAAAACCTAAAGAAAAAAACCCCCTGGATGTACATTTCCAAAATATAAGATAAAAACAAATAAAATAAAACCTAAAAATGATTGTATTAACTACAATTGCATTGTACAGGTTATAACACTTAATTTCATATTAATAAAGCTATTTATAATTATTAGAAGTTTGCATCATATATTTACACCTATTATTATTTCATGTTATAGCAGGTTTCTAAAGACTAGATTATGAGTCTTTGTAAATTGTGTTTCTAAAGGAACTTTTGTTATTGCCAAATGCCAAAGTGTTTGCATTATTATGTTTGTTCTGAGTAAAAAATCATTTTAAGTTAGAGCTTAATTATTTCACTATTAATATACTTCTTAATTGTATTTCACTATTAATATACTTCTTCTTAATTGTATTTCAGTTCAACAATTACTTTGATAAAATAAATATTTTGTTATGTAAAAATGGCTTTAGATACCTATTAGGTCCATAAATTACCATATAGCATATATTCAACACAAAAAGCAGTGACAATTTGTTTTTGACAAAGGACAGCTGGACATATAAAGGGCCCCATTACCTTCAGTAGCTTAGGGCCTCATCACACCTAAATCCGGTCCTGTCTGTGATCCTCGGATGAAGGGCAGTATAGAAGTTTAACAAATAAACAAATTTGTACCAGCTTATCTGTCTTGACTTCTTCCCCAAAGACTCCTGGAAAAACCCATGTGATAAAAGTGTGGCCTTTTCAAAACGAACATCTCCAGAGTTCTTTGGGGAGACAAAATGGATCGTTAACCAAGTTTATATTATAAAGGTAAAGGGACCCTTGACCATTAGGTTCAGTCGTGACCGACTCTGGGGTTGCGGCACTCATCTCGCTTCATTGGCGGAGGGAGCCGGTGTACAGCTTCCGGGACATGTGGCCAGCATGACCAAGCCGCTTCTGGCGAGCCACAGCGCCACCTGAGTTCCTCGTTTATATTATAGCTATGCCCTAAAGTTTTGTTTCTGAGAACTGACGTACTTTTCATTTCCCATACAGCTCACAATGAGAATGCTAGGGAATGATTCGAAGAAAACTGTGGCTGAATCAAAGATTAGCTATACCACAGCTGAGGAGGCTATAAAGATATGCTTGGAGCTACGTCAGGATGCAAACTACAGTGTGGAAGTGACTACAGGATCCACCAATTTGGCTTTAAAAGTCCGAATAATGCACCCAGTAGTTGGTAGGTGCTGCAGTTTGGCAAATCATCAATACTGATAGTTAGGAAATTTTACCTGAAAATCTTCAGTGCTGGTGATGACAAAACAGTGTTCTTAAACTGGTGGCTGATAATACTGAACTGGAGGTCACTGCTCATGAGGAATGGGCTAAGATTGGCTAAGATCTGGCCATGCATCTCGTTTGCAGCAGATCATAGCAGCAAAAGGCTGCTTTACTAAGAACTAAAGATGCTTGCCATGAAGGAATTGAATAAAAGTAAGACTGGAGAAGCCAGTATAAGTTGCAATTTCAGCTGAATTTGGGGGAACCACTAGAAGCATCCATTGTGTTGACCTATTTCAATTGATTTGCTCATTGCAAACAGCTGAAAGTCTGTAAATTTTTGATAATAAACCTGATTTGCAATGAGGGAGTTGAACATAGCTGTCAACTTTTGGATTTGAAAATAAGGGATCAGCAGCCTCACGTGTCCCGGAGACAGTCTACGGGATATCTAACAATCCAGGATAGCGGTGGGAAGCAGCGGGAAACGGCACTGAAATAAGGGAATTTCCCACAAAAAAGGGAAGGTTGACAGCTATGGAGTTGAATAATTTCGATTGCAACTGTATGCTAAAGATTCTGTAGTGCAATGGGCTGGTGAACCCTTGTGATAATGATTAGTGGATTAAAACGAGCCAAAGAACCAAATTGGAAAGCTACATATAGGGCCTAGAGAGACTGTGTGCTTTGGACCAGGAAGAAAGAGGGCAAGCAAGGGAAGGGGCCAAAAGAGAGTTGGGTTGCAAATCAGGAATTATGCCAACTGTGTCTTCTGCAGTAGCATTGTGACCTGGCTACCCAAAAATAGCCATGGCAGTCAAGAAACAGGTGAGTGGGCCTGAATTTTTCATATTGGATTTGCTCAAAGCAAGCAGTTCTGATTGCAGGCAACTTCTTTGTGTTGCGTTACTTGTTATTATTAATAAAATACCAGCATAGCATAGTTGATTAAGAGTTTCTCTTCCCTGCCACACTTTTCCCTCCCCAGAAAAGAAAGCTGCATTCAGCAACATCTCCATATTTAATGACACCTGTATTAAATGGCAAAGAGAATCATCATCTGAAGAAAACTATGTAGTAAGTGATGTACAGTTTCTGACTGCAGTGGGAAGTACTGGGACGAAATCTCATGTTGACATGCGTGTTTCAGAGTGTTGACAGCAGTGCAGTGTCCATCCCATTGTCACCCCTGATACAGGTTTTGCAGATTTTGGGTGCATATCAAAGAAACGGTTTGATCAGACACAACAGGGATCTCTACTTATTCAAGAAAGTCCACAATGCCGTTGTTACCGGGGTGGAGAACTCAGGCCTAGGGGCCAAATGCAGCCCCCTAGGTCTCTGTTTCACAACTGGAATTCTTCTCAGGCCACATCTGTCAGCAGCCTTCCTTCACATCCTCCTTGAGTATTTTTGGCTGGCTGCAGTGTACCCTTGAACTCTGATAATGCCTCACGGTTGAAAAACATACCAGATATAACCGTTGCAGTGACTGATTAGGTAGTGTGTAGATTTGCAAGCAAACTGCTGAATTTTTGTGAGGGACTTGTGTGCCATACATTCCTATTTGCAACATATTCTGAGGTAGATCATGTGCACATAAGATTTTTGTATAGTCTCTTGTGTGTTATCGCTGCAGCCGTGGAGATTATCTGCCCCCTCATTAAAATTCAGGCCCCTTTCCTGGAGTTCCATGGTGCTTATTACTCTTTTTAAAGCCAAACAGCCTACCTAATGCAGAACGCTTTGGGGGAAGAGAGAGGGCTGTCAGAACTTCTTGATCTGAGAAGCAAATTGCCCGTCAACAAAACATGCAAACCTTTATATTGTGGGTTAAGACCAGTTGAGAGTCCCATGGACTGCAAGAAGATCAAACCCCTCCATTCTTAAGGAAATCAGCCCTGAGTGTTCACTGGAAGGACAGATCATGAAGCTGAGGCTCCAGTACTTTGGCCACCTCATGAGAAGAGAAGACTCCCTGGAAAAGACCCTGATGTTGGGAAAGATAGAGGGCACAAGGAGAAGGGGAGGGCAGAGGACAAGATGGTTGGGCAGTGTTCTCGAAGCTACAAACATGAGTCTGACCAAACTGCGGAAGGCAGTGGAAGACAGAAGTGCCTGGCGTGCTCTGGTCCATGGGGTCACGAAGAGTCGGACATGACTAAATGACTAAACAACAACAACAATAAGACCAGTGCTGTTTTTCTAGAGAAAGAGGTATCAAGAGCTAAGCTCCGGTGAGCTCCGGCTGGGGAGAATAAAAGCCCTAGTTAAGACCTTGCTCTGACAGCTCATAGAATGCCACGTTTGTCTTCACACACAGCAGGCCTTCCCTCAGGACTCAAAATGTGAATCCTGGAAATCTGGTCAGGCTGGATGAACTTGCAGGTGTGACTCAGCCGATGATGCTATCTAAAACCTGGTCTGCACAAGCTAAAGAAGGAGGTGGGAATGAGATGGTAGAAAGGGCCCAGAGGTGGTCAAATGGATTGTACCATTTCAGACCAAAAGCAGGAATTCACATTTTATTAACAGGCCCCAACATAAAAGACTCTCTGCAAATACCAAAGCAAGTACAGCAGGAAACAGGTTGTTGTTTAGTTGTCGTAGTTGTGTTTGACTCTCTGTGACCCCACAAACCAGGGTATGCCTTGGAAATTCTCACTTTCTTCTCAAAGCTCCTCCTTTTTTATGTCCATGGAGTTTTCTTGGCAAAATACTGGAGTGGTTTGCCAGTTCCTTCTCCAGGTGGATCACATGTAGTCTAAACTCTTGGCTATGGCCTGTTTGTCTTGGGTGGCCCTGCACAGCATGGCTCATAGCTTCTTGAAGTTATTCAAGCGCCTTTGCCACGACAAGGCAGTGATCCATTAAGGGGAGGAAACAGGTTAGGTTAAAGGTTAAAACCCTTCTGTCCTGTTGTGCTAGTTTTCCATTTTCAGAGAGCACTTTACAGTGGGGCAGCATTCAAAATTGGTTTTGCACTTCCTTTCTGCTTCATTCTGCTGGCCTTAGAAGCAGGCACTTCCAATAGATCGAGGACATTCAGACCAGACAAACGTAGTGTATTCTGCTTCCTGCCGCAACCACCAAAACGTTTGCTTAGTGCACTTAAATTTAAGAGGCCCCACTAGCTAATAATATGTGCCAAATGTTTAAAGTGTTTCATTCTCATTTGGGTCGCACACTCCATTTGCAGCTTCAGATACAGGGCCTACGGTGGTATCAGAAACAATTCCGTGATAACATGACCTATAACTTCACCACAAGTTCTCAGACTCCAGCAGTGTGCCTTGACTTACTGCCGGGCACCAATTACACCGTTAACATCTCCACAACAGATTTCAACCACAGTGCTCTCATCTACATGAGAACCCCCATCACTGGTAAGGCCTTGCTTTGTATTTTTCTCCTAGTATTTTGACAAGGTTGGAAAATTAAAAGTGCAGGAAGTCACGTCAGTTGATTTTTATACCATCTGGAAGAAAGCCATAGAATTTACTACCTTTCACTTTTCCATTCTTGCTAAGGAAGCCCCTCCCTTACTTGATCAAATAATTTTCTATGCCACTTACCCTACCGACGCCACAGTGACTTAGCAAGTTGTGGAATATGAAGAGTGAGGTTTAGTGCTTATGTTGAGTCTTACTGCAGCAGAGGCACCAGCTCTTGCCATGATGGAACGAGAGCTACCTTTGGACTTGAGTACACGGGTGGAGCTGTGGTCTAAACCACAGAACCTAGGGCTTGCCGATCAGAAGGTTGGCGGTTCAAATCCCCGCAACAGGGTGAGCTCCCATTGTTTAGTCCCAGCTCCTGCCCACCTAGCAGTCCAAAAGCATGTCAAGTGCAAGTAGATAAATAGGTACCGCTCCAGCGGCATTTCCATGTGCTGCTCTGGTTCACCAGAAGCGGCTTAGTCATGCTGGCCACATGACCTGGAAGCTGTCTGCAGACAAACACCGGTTCCCTCGGCCTATAGAGCAAGATGAGCGCCGCAACCCCAGAGTTGTCCGTGACTAGACCTAACGGTCAGGGGTACCTTTACCTTTATACCTAGATTCAAATACAGTCGTACCTCGGAAGTCAAATGCAATCTGTTCCGGAAGTCTGTTCGACTTCCAAAATGTTCAGAAACCAAGGCGCGGCTTCCAGTTGGCTGCAGGAAGCTCCTGCAGCCAAATGGAACCCATGGAACCATGTTCAGGTTCCAAAGAACATTCACAAACTGGAACACTCACTTCTGGATTTGCGGCGTTCGGGAGCCAAAACGTTCTATTTGCAAGGCGGTCGACTTCCAAGATACGACTGTATATGTTTTTCCAATAACCTGCTGATTGCTGAACTAGCAGTGATGATGACAGGAACATTTTGTTTCACGTGCCATTCTTGTTCACTTATGAATAGGGGGGTGAATGGGTGGGTGGGGATTCTCAAACAGCAAAAGAAGCGTGCTGATCCCTCCCCATTCCTTTTTTTTTTTTTTTTTTTTTTTTGTGGTTTCATAATGTCATTTCGTAAACTTCTTTCCTCGGACTTCCCCATACCTCCCCTTTCTGCATCCTCATGTCCAAATTTTACAGCAACTTATACATATTTTTCCAACTCTAATTTATTATAGTCCTTTCTTATTCTAATCTTATATTACTGCAACCCTTTATCTCTATCGAATCTCGACATTCTAAACTTCCTCAAGTTTATAATGGTCCTTAAGATAAATCTTGAATTTCTTCCAATCTTCTTCCGCAGTCTCCTTCCCCTGGTCTCGAATTCTGCTCGTCATTTCCGCCAAAGTCATGTAGTCAATCACTTTCATCTGCCATTCTTCCACGGTGGGTAGATCTTGTGTCTTCCAATACTTTGCTATCAATATTCTTGCTGCTGTTGTTGCATACATAAAGAAAGTTCTATCTTTTTTTTGCACCAATTGGCCGACAATGCCCAAGAGAAAGGCCTCTGGTTTCTTAAGAAAGGTATATTTAAATACCTTTTTCATTTCATTGTATATCATCTCCCAGAAGACCTTAATCTTCGGGCACGTCCACCAAAGATGATAAAAAGTGCCTTCAGTTTCTTTACATTTCCAACATTTATTGTCGGGCAAATGATAAATTTTTGCCAGCTTGACTGGGGTCATGTACCACCTGTAAACCATTTTCATTACATTTTCCTTTAAGGCACTACATGCCGTAAATTTAATTCCGGTGTTCCACAACCTTTCCCAGTCAGCTGACATTATATTATGACCGATGTCCTGTGCCCATTTAATCATGGCTGATTTAACTACTTCATCTTGTGTATTCCATTTTAACAGCAAGTTATACATTCTTGACAGATTCTTAGTATTGGGTTCTAACAATTCTGTCTCAAGTTTTGATTTTTCCACCTGGAAGCCAATTTTCCTGTCTTGTTTAAAAACCTCCGTTATTTGGTAATAGTGGAGCCAATCTTGTACTTTGGGTTTTAGGTTTTCATGGCTCTTTAGTTTCAGTCTCTCTCCATCTTGTTCTAGAATCTCACAATACTTTGGCCATCCGACCTCCATATTGAGTTTCTTGTGGGCCTTCGCCTCTAAAGGTGACAACCATCTAGGGGTTTTATTTTCCAGCAAGTCTTTATATCTCATCCAAACATTGAACAGCGCTTTCCTTACAATGTGATTTTTAAAAGCACTATGCACTTTAATTTTATCATACCATAAATATGCATGCCAACCAAATGCATTATTAAAACCTTCTAAGTCCAAGATATCTGTATTCTCGAGGAGCATCCACTCTTTCAACCAGCAGAATGCTGCTGCTTCATAATACAATTTTAAGTCCGGCAGGGCAAATCCCCCTCTTTCTTTTGCATCTGTTAATATTTTATATTTTATCCTGGGCTTTTTGCCCTGCCAGACAAATTTCGCGATATCTTTCTGCCACCTCTTGAAACAGTCCATCTTGTCAAGTATTTGCAAAGTTTGAAACAAAAATAACATTCTAGGCAATACATTCATCTTAATTACTGCAATTCGGCCTAACATTGATAATCTCAAGTTTGACCATATTTCTAGATCTTTTTTGATTTCTGTCCAACATTTTTCATAGTTGTCCTTATACAAATTCAAATTTTTAGATGTTAGGTTAACCCCTAGGTATTTCACCTTCTTAGTCACCGTCAAACCCGTCTCTTCTTGAAACTTGTTCTTTTCTATATCTGTCAAATTTTTCCCTAGGACTTTAGTTTTTTGTTTATTCAACTTAAATCCGGCTACCTGGCCAAATTGTTGGATTATCTCCAACACCTTTTTCGTACTAGTGTATGGCTCTTGTAAAGTCAGGACTAAATCATCTGCGAAAGCCCTTAACTTGTAATGTTTTGCTCCGACCTGTACCCCTTTAACCTGCTGGTCATTTCTAATCATATTCAGCAAAACCTCCAGGACAGAAATAAAAAGCAATGGGGAAATTGGGCATCCCTGTCGTGTTCCTTTTTCTATCTTAAGTTCCTCCGTTATCACATTATTTACAATCAACTTAGCTTTTTGTTCAGAGTATATTGCACCCACACCATTCTCAAAACCTTGTCCTACCCCCATCCCATGAAGATTCTTTTTCATAAAACTCCAAGAAATGTTGTCAAAGGCTTTCTCCGCGTCCACAAATATCAAAACTGCTTTGGTGTTTATATTCACCTCTAACTTTTCCAAAATGTCTATTATAATCCTAACATTGTCTGAGAGGTGTCTCTTTGGGAGAAAGCCTGCTTGGTCTCTGTGGATCTTTTCCATCAATACTCTTTTAAATCTTTTTGCTAAAATGTCTGCAAAAATTTTGTAATCCACATTGAGTAACGAGATTGGGCGGTAGTTCTTCAATTGAGTCTTTTCATTCTCTGTCTTTGGTATGAGTGAAATATATGCTTCCTTCCACGATTCGGGTGCCTTTTTTCCCTCTAAGATCTCATTACAGACATCCTTTAACGGTTGAATCAGCCATTCCTTTAGCGATTTGTAATATCTGGAAGTCAAGCCATCTGGTCCTGGAGATTTGCCCAATTGCATGTCCTGAATGGCACCCTCTATCTCTTGTTCTGATATTCTCTGGTTTAAGTCCACCTTACTTTGAGGGGAGATTTTTTGTAATCCATATTTGTTAAGGAATTTATCTATATCTTCTTCATTTTGTGCTCCTTGAGAATAGAGTTTTTTAAAATAACTCACGAAACAGTTTCTTATTTCATTTGGTTTAGATATAGTCCTTCCATCCACTTCTAAACTTGTAACTGTATTTAATTTCTGTCTTTTCTTAAGTTGCCATGCCAAAAACTTGCCACATTTGTCTGCCGACTCAAATGACTTTTGTCTCATTTGCTTTATTTTCCACTCTATCTCTTGGTTCATCAATTCCATATATTGTGTTTGATATATAATTTAATCTCCCTCAAAATCTCCTGGGACTTTGGTTTTGACCTTAATTTTCTCTCTCCTTCTTTTATCTTTTCCAAAATTTTTTCTCTTTTCTCATTCTGCCTTCTCTTCTTTATTGAGTTTTGTTGAATCAAAAACCCTCGCATCACAGCTTTGCTTGCGTCCCAGACCACTCTTTTTTCCACATTGCCCCTTAGATTGATTTCGAAATAGTCCTTTAAAGTTTTTTGGGCCTTCAAGTGGAATTCTCTATCTCGAAACAGGGTGTCATTCATTCTCCACCTAAACTGACCAGTTGTTGTAAGTTTCATTTCCATCTTCACGGCGTTATGGTCGGAGCAGGTTTTTGGGCAGATCTCTACCGTCTTAATCCTCGGAGCCATTCCACTAGTGATCCAAATTTGATCAATTCTGGTCCAGGTCATCTGTGCTTGGGAGAAAAAGGTTCCCTCTCTTTCAAGAGGGTTCCTTGTTCTCCAAATGTCTATTAGGTCCATATTCTCGGTCATTTCAAAAAAAGTCTTAGGGAGTCTCCCTTCTTTAGTGAGTGTCAGTCTTTGTGTCTTGTCCATATTTGTAGAAACTACACCATTCATATCTCCCATAATTATCATATTGTAATCCAAATAGTCCATCAGAGTTTCATGAAGTTTTTTAAAGAATTCCGCTTTACCTTCATTTGGTGCATAAATCCCAATTATCAAAAATTTTTCTCCTTGTACTTGTATCTCCACCGCTAAATATCTTCCTTCTTCATCTTTAAAAATCATTTTTGGAGCCCATTTCTCTTTTACATAGATCACAACTCCTCTTTTTTTCACTTTATCCGACGAGATAAATTCTTGTCCCAATTTTTTATTCATAAGTAGTCTCCTGTGGGCTCTAGTTATGTGAGTTTCCTGTAAGCAAGTCACGTCCAGTTGTTCTCTGTACAAAATATGGAATACTTGTCGTCTCTTCAAAGGCATGTTCATCCCATTACAATTCCAACTGAGGAATTGCAGGGCCATCTTGTTATTTTTCTGGTATTCCTCCAACTGCTCCCAATTGTTGTTCCTCCTCTGTTGGTAGTGGAAGGTTCTGTCCAAACGAAAGGTTCAAGATGTCTATTACACCCTTTTGCTCAGCAATTGGGTCTACAGTTCCTTTCTGTAGATCTTCTTGCTTTTTATGCAGGAACCTGTCTTTATCCTGTATCGTCTTTATTTTAACCTTCTTTCCCCTGTAGTCAAAGGACAGTCCCTGTGGGAATTCCCACCTAAAACGAATATCGTTCTTCTTGAGCAAGTAGACCAGGTCCTTATAAAAAGCTCTCAAGTCCAGAATATGTTTGGGGATATCTTTAAAAATCTGTATCGGTGAATTTCCAATTTGTAAGGCTTTTTCAAAATGCAGTCTTAGTATTTTATCTCTTTCCTCCTTTGATCTCAAGGTAATCAAGCAGTCTCTCGGTACCTTTCTATTTTGTCTTCTGCCCAATCTGAAAGCCGTTGTAATTTGGATTTCGTCTTCCTCTAGATCTTCCCAGGCATCTGCAAACTCCTTCATTAAAAAGTCTGTAAGGTTATCTCCTTCATCCTCTGGAATTGATCGTAATTTCAAATTCCTTTCTTTTCTTTGTAGTTCCCACAATGCCAGAGTTTCGTCGTGATCATAAACCTTTTTGGCAATCGGTTCTAATTTTTCCTGCGTCTCTCCAGCAATAGTTCTAGCTTCCTCCGCAATTTGACGTGTGGCAGAGTTCTCTTGCGTAAGCTTGTTTATAGATTCTGTGTTCAAGTCGAGTCTAGCTGTCAAGTCTGTCAATTTCTGTGAATTCTCTGTCAATTTCTTAGTATTCTCTGCCGTTTGCTTTGTCAAATTCTCCAGGGATTGGTTTATCTTGAGAAGGGCTTGCGATACTGCATCCATGGAGACTGCTGCACCTCTTTCTTGTCCTGTTGTCACTGTAGATGTTATTCCTGAGATCGAGCCTCTTTTCTTGAGTTGCTGTAGCTGCTTTGTCTTTGCTCTCGTGGTTATCTCGTCTGCTGGGCCACTCATATCCCAAGGTCGTTTCCCACAGGAGCCTTCACCAAAAGGAAAATTCCACTGTCTCAAAGCGTAGCAACTTTCAATTTACCCTCTAGAGGGAGCAAATCAGAATGTCCGCAAACCGAAATTACGAGTATTTATAACACAAATTTATCAGGAGGCTCCTATATGTATATTGCAGCACTTTCCCAATAGATAAAGTCCCAGCCTTCCCTGATAAATTGTATCCACCAAGTCCCAAAACTTTGTATCAAGTAAACAGTAAAGCTTCCACTTTGTAACCTTCACAAGAATTTTAAAGTCAGTTCAGTGTTCCTTTGTTTTATGAGCAGTTCGTACCAGGTTGGGGGCTGCAGAAGTTTTCCTTTTCCGTTAAATTAATCATGCAGCTTGTAAAGTCACTTTTTCCTCCCCTCTGCCCTGCAAGCTGGAGGGGATGATCAAAGTCCAAATGTCGGATTCAGGCAATTAAGAACAATTTTCCCTTACGGATGCAGCTTAATAACTTTCGTTGCTTCGATTGTCATGCAGTCGGGGGAAGGCAGACTTCCTTAATTTTTGCCTTCCCCGTTTTCAGCCTAATTTCAAATAATTTTGACACGAATACAGGTTCAGTCTTACTCACGGGTCCTTTTTGTCCAGATTGTTTAGGAAGGGAATCGACGCTCTCCACTAATGGCGATCCCTCCCCATTCCTTACCTCCCCTAATTTTGTTGCTCCAGCCACTTTTTGCATTCTGGGCTCTTTTCTGATATCAGAACCAGGAAGAGAGAAAAATGGTTGTAGCCACCAGCTGCAGGAGAGATGAGGCCCAGGAAGGAGAGGGTTCAAGTCTCCTCTCCTGTGTGCTCCTTTTACGCCTCTCACCCCTTGCTTTCAGGAGTGCCAACTAGGCCCTGCAACTGTGGGTGCCCGGGGCCGTGGGTGCCATGCAGCGTGCATGGCCCTGGCACTGAAATTTGTGGATACCTGGCCCCTTCATGGGGAATTTTTATGGGTGCTTGGGCAACCAAGACCCCAGGGAATTGGCTCCTATGCTTGCTTTAGATATGAATGGGGTAGATATGTGAGTGGGCTGGGGGAAGTTATTGACTGATTGAATAGCTTCTCTGTATGGAACATCATACGGTCTTGGTCGTTGTTATGTTGCATAAACCTGAAAAAACATCCTCCTTTCTCATGCGCTGTGTGGAAAGAGGACGAGACATTGCCATTTCTAATGCACTTTGTGGTTACTCTGTCTGCTAACCAGAAGAAGGCAGTCTTTGCAATTTCTTTACATTTCTCCCCAGTCTGTAATCATCCACTAGGTGAAGCTGTTTATCTTCGGCAGATAAATTGTTTCAACGTCTTCAGCTGTTCCTTCCTTTGTTAGGATGAAACAGAGAAGTCCCCCGCCCCTTAATAACCTTAACTGCTCCCACCCTTCTTTTCTTCTGCCTGTGCACTGCAGCTGAGCTTAAAACGTAAAAACAATCTAAATTTTTTATTCTGATTGATAGTCATGTGCTGCATTTGCCACATATTGTGGATAGTTCTATATTTAAAATAGCTGCTGCTGTTCTTGTCCACCAACTCGATATAACCATCTGCTGAATTATTCATCTGCCTGTATTCCAAGCCTTCAGAATTTGTGACTCACCAAGCAAAATTCATCATCATCAGCCATTCATTGTGTTCTTCCAGCTGCCTGATGCCCCCATCCCTCCCTCCATAGTTCCTACATTCCCAGGCAGCATAAACAGGAGATGTGCTGAGCTGGTGTTGGAACGATCACCCATGTCCGATGGACTGAGTTCAGCTTAGGGCTCAACCACGTCTTTGTTTGCCCCACTGCTTTCCCCTGGGAAAACCCACGGTTTAGTGCTGAATCGGAACAAACAGAAACTGGGTTTCCTGCCGATTGCCGTTTGTGCTAAAGAGTGGGTTTTCTGACGGGAAGCAGTGGGGCAAGGCAGAACCACTCGGACTTCTGCCTAGAGAGCACAAGAGAGGCAGGAAATGGGTCAGGTTTGTGCTTTCTAGGCACTAGTCAAGGGGAAATGTGGATGAGCCCACTTTGCAAGGATGCACAGCCTGTGCTCGTTTCCTTTTGCAGCCCACGAGCAGGAAACTTCCTTATTCCGTCTGCCGGTACCCCAGTCTTTCAAATTGCTGGTGCTCTCAATTCAATTACCTGCTCTTTGGGTTATGAGAAAGGGATTGATGGGCATGCTAAACAAAGCCCTGTGTCAGGGAACTGACATCGGAGCGAGAGGCGAAGGGGAGGCTCCCAGATGATGCTGGCGAAGGACCCAGTAGCAGGGGGAGAAACAGCTCAGTAGAAGGGGAAGCCAATCAGCGCAACACCAGGGATAAAGGGGGGCAGACGGGGGCTCCAGGACTCTTCACTGGACATCAGTGAGGAGAGCCCAGGTCCTCCGCTACCCACGCCTTCCCTGCGCAGAAGACTCCCGCGCAGTGAGAGGAGGAGGAGACTGGGTGTCAAACAACTTTTATGCTGGAAGAGGTTCAAGAAACGCCCACTGACGGATTCTGCCAGTGACCGAGGCAGCCACGATGAGAAGGGGCTGTGCAGTCAGAAAGGTTTAACAAGGCAAATTAACCGAGAAAGGCACCAGTTTACGCACGAGTAACTCATACCTATCACACCCTGATACAAGTTTTTGTAAACAGACACAGCTTTGAGATGTGGCAGTTTTGCAGGGAGACAGAGTGGAGTTTGTGGATGTTGAGGACGTGTGGAATCCTTTCTTCAACAGCTTTTCCCCCACCTGCAACTTTCACCATTGCATATCTTTTCCCTTCGCACAGAGCACTAGTTGTATGTTTACCATTGCAAACAGGGTGGGCTGATTTAATTAATGGACAAAGCTTAAAATATAGAAAAGAATATCTTTTTAGTTGTTTGTAGAAAAAGCAACGTTCATAATTCCAGAATTGAATTAATTACAGAGATTTAGAAAGGGGTAAAAGGTAAAAGTTAAAGGTAAAGGACCCCGGGATGGTTAAGTCCAGTCAAAGGTGACTTTGGGGTTGGGGCGCTCATCTCGCTTTCAGACTGAGGGAGCTGGTGTTTGTCCACAGACAGCTTTCCATGTCATGTGGCCAGCATGACTAAACCGCTTCTGGTGCAACGAGACACTGTGACCGAAACCAGAGTGCACAGAAACACTGTTTACCTTCCCTCCGCAGCGGTACCTATTTATCTACTTGCACTGGTGTGCTTTTGAACTGCTAGGTTGAAAGGGGATAAAATATTAGGCAGGAACATTTAATTGATTCATCAGACCCATCTTTTTTTTTAAAAAGCAACAATGTTTACTTACCTAAAAAGGTAGTCCAATTAATTGGGAGCAGAATCAATAATTTTAATAGAAATACTTATAAAAATTAAAGATGGCACTCATAAGCCTTCAGTTTATTATCTTTAAAATGGATGGCAAATAATAGTTTTTTTTAAAGTATGTACAGCACAGTATAAATGGTCGTGTAACACATGCCTGAAGGACTAACTTGCCCTGCTTGTTCCTCTGAACATCAGAGGCTTTGCCCTGGATTTCCCAGCCAGCTGAAATGCAGTATTGGTCTGTGAGGACCAGGGCCGCCTTGGTTGTGGCACCAATATAAGGAACACCCTTGTTCTGTTTTTTGTTCTGTTACTTTTTTGGTTTTTATCATTGCTGTTGATATTGCCGTGCATTTGATTTTGCAAGTTGCTCAGCTTTCTTTGTGAAGAAGACCAGGTTATGATTTTTTTAAAAAAATAATAATACAAATTTAACGCATGAATAATACCATTGTAATAAGAACAACACGTGGTTTGTTTTTTAGATCCACCATCTCCGGAAGTAGACTTCATATCAGTACAAGATTCTGCACCATTATTCAGCCTGAGGAAGGCAGAAGACAAAAATGGACCAATAAGGTCTCTGGATTTTTGCTACACATTTAAGATACTCCCCAAACACATAATACTTACACTTCAAACTTGATTTGCTTAGATTATTTTTTTCCTTTCACATTTCATTACAATTCAAAGGATTTAATTTCCTCCATATCTAGATTTACTTTCTATCACATATAGCTAACTGCTTTTTGACCCAGAGATGCAATAATCAACAAAAACACAGAATCTTGTGCCATGTATGCAAGATTTATACCCCTTACATTCTTCTTTATTTAATCTAGACAACCCCCCTCAGTTCCATAGCTGTAGTCCACAATAGATTTTGATCTCCATTTCATCATAAGTAAGTACTCATTCCGTGGGTTCATTAGTACAGTGGTACCTTGGGTTACAAACGCTTCAGGTTACAGACTCCGCTAATCCAGAAGTAGTACCTTGGGTTAAGAACTTTACCTCAGGATGAGAACAGAAATCGTGTGGTGGCAGCGGGAGGCCCCATTAGCTAAAGTGGTACCTCAGCTTAAGAACAGTTTCAGGTTAAGAACGGACCTCCAGAACGAATTAAGTTCTTAACCAGAGGTACCACTGTATGGGGAAAATATAATAAGGGATACCTAATTTGCATTAGGGCTGGACACTGAAGATGAAGAGGCAAGCTTGATTTGCGTGGCCTCCATGGAAGCAGGGAAACCTCATGGTTGCGTTACCCAAGACTGCTAGAATAGGGGCCAGCCTATTTTTCAAAGGGAGGGGATGGGTTTAGCTTTCTTCACCCAAATGGTTCCAGAGAGTACTGTCTTCCCTGTAAATGAGAAGCTACCATATACTTGTGTGGATTAAGGCACTGGCTGTAGCATCACCTGTCCCTAATGGTGGTTGCCTCTGTGTTCAATGGAGAGAGATGCTTAACAATAGATGGAAACATAGTTGTCAACCTTCCCTTTTTTGGCTGGAAATACCCTTATTCCAGCACCGTTTCCCGCTGCTTCCCGCTGCTATCCCGGATTGTTAGATATCCCGTAGACTGTCCCCAGGACAGGTGAGGCTGCTGATCCCTTATTTTCAAATCTGAAAGTTGACAGCTATGGATGGAATGGATCTCTCTACATGGAATGCAAAGAGACACACTACATTCTATTGAGATCCCTGCAGTATATGCCCCTCTTTCCCAGTTTCCCAGCATTGGTAAAGTAAGCAATAAAGTCCCCCAGTTAACTTGCTCTTTTGTAAATCCAGTGCTCTGAATAGTGTGGTTTAGCCTAGCGTTATTGAAGAAAGCATAACAATTTATGATTATAGGGTTTTTTAAAAAATAAAATATAGTACAACAAGCCATTCAGTGATGGCCTGTGATTGAGAGCTTTTAAACAAAGCAGCACGTTGAAGAAAATCAATGCAGAAATCAAAAGGCAATTGTGTATAAATCACTTCTGACACTCCTTGATGCTCTTCCATCTCTTTCTAGTTCATACCAAGTGATTGTCATTCCCTGGAGCCTACAGTGCAACTTTGATTGTTACTCCTTGACTAGACTAGACTATTTCAGCAAAGGCACTGACTCAGAAGGCTATGTGGCAGCAGAAATCCCGGCCAAGGTCGTTGCTGACAACATGCTGGTCTTTGCCCTCGGAGACAGACTTTACTATGGGGATTTTTACAATGCTCCCCTGAAACAAGGAAAAGATTATTGTGTTATACTGAGGACAATCAGTAAATGGAATGGGGTAAGGACGCAGGCCAAAATTCTTCCTGAATAAGAATGATGCATTTATTGATTTGATTTTATACCCTACCTTTCAACAGATTCCTGTGACGACTTACAAAAAGTTAATAAATTAAAACAAAAACATGAACTTTGCAATCAATGCTGGGTTTACGTATAAGCTAAACAAGCTATAGCTCAGGGCCCCACTCTCTTGGGGCCCCCAAAAAAAATTAAAGAAAAAAACACCTGGATGTACATTTCCAAAATAGAAGCTAAAAAACAAATAAAATAAAACCTACACACAGCAACAGTGTTTTGTTTTGTGCAGGCTCCTATGGTGTAAATAATGGGCCCAGCCTGCTAGCCTGCTACCTAAAATATCACTATCACTATTAATATACTTCTTCTTAATTGTATTTCACTATTAATATACTTCTTCTTAATTGTATTTCAGTTCAACAATTACTTTGATAAAATATATATTTTGTCAATGTGCAAATGGCTTTAGATACCTATTAGTTCCATAAATTGCCATGTAGCATATATTCAACACAAAAAACAGTGACAATTTGTTGTTGACAAAGGACAGCTGGACATATAAAGGGCCCCATTACCTTCAATAGCTTAGGGCCTCATCACACCTAAATCCGGCCCTGGTTGCAATCCTATACATGTGTTTTCAGAAGTAAGTTTTATTGAGTTGGGGATGTCAGAAGCTGCCTTAGATGGAGTCAAATCATTGGTCCACCCAGCTCCTCATTGTCTACAGGATAGACCGGGTACATTCTCATCCCTACCTGGAGATGCTGGGGATTTAACCTGAGACCCTCTGCATGCAAAGGAGATGCTCTGCTACTGAGCTATAGTCAGTCCCACCCATGAGGCCAGGTGAGGCGACTGCCTCAGACAGCAGGATCCACCCGGGCAGCAAGTTCTGATGTCAATCTATCTCCCCTCCCTTGTTCCTGGTGTAGACCTTTCCTCACCCCTTCTTCCTTGCCAGGGAGGGGGGCAACATTTGGGGGTCCGTCTCAGGTGACAAAATGTCTTGGGCTGGCCCCAACTCCCATTGAACTGAAAAGCTGTAGATCAGTGGTAGAGCATCTGCTTTCGGATGCAGCCTAAAAGACTACAGTCACACCTTGGTTCTGAAACAGAATGAGTCCCAGGAGTCCATTCAACTCCTGGAACCATTTGGAAACCAAGGCCCAGCTTCCAATTGGCTGCAGGAGCATCCTACATCCAATCAGAAGCTGCAGAAGCAGCACCGGATGTTTCAGCTTCCAAAAATCGTTCGGAAACCAGAACACTCACTTCCAGGTTTCGATCATTCGGGGGCCAATTTGTTCAGGAGCCAAGGTGTTTGAGATCCAAGGTGCGACTGTACATTGTAAATGCAGTTAGCGGAACTAAAAAACAGACACCAGGAGGCATAAAAGACTTTGTTCAGAAGGTTAAGGAACTTGGGAAAATAATAATAATGATGATAATTACCTCGTGCCAAAATAACACCCGCAAAGATCCACGTAGAGAGCACTTTGCAGTTGGGCTATAACTGTGGAATTGCCCTTTGTGTACATGTAGAGATAAGCAAACCTTCAGGCATCCTAATCCCAAACTGATGGGTTTTATATGGAAAAGTTGGTATTTTATAACATGATATTAAACATTGTATATAAACATTGTATTAAATAACATTAAAGTTTTTTAAATATTTAACATTATAACTTCTATACCCTAGTTGTCCAAAACAAGTTCAAGATTTCCAACAGAACTTCTCCAGTGTTTTGATGTAATAGGGCCTAGCTGCTTCATTACCATAAAACTTCTAATCTATCATTTTTTTAAAAAAAGTATCCAAGTGCACTATATCCCCTGTGTTAAAATAGAACTTTCATTTATTGAAATGTCTGGTTTTCCAAATTCTTCTCAAGTCACTCACCCTTTTCAAATGAAGAAAGCTTAAGTAGTGCTTTCAGAAATCCTCGTCACATGAATAGACATATCCTTTTATATGTTAAAATAGGATTAAAAATAGAAACTTAAAGAAAAAATGATCCCGTGAGGCACATGTACCAAATCTTATTAACAGTGGAATTAAAGTTGTGCATTTTTAGTGAACAATAGTTGGTTATTGTGTGGCGTATTCTTCCAAATTGTTTCATTCCAAGATGCTGTTTTCTTTAAAGCTTTGTGCTCACTTCCGACTGTGGACAGGAAATTGAAGCTTTGTATCAGGACAGGTTTTTTTCTTTGGTCAGCCCAAAGTATAATTCCTCCAGGCTAAGCCATTTGTTTTGCAGGCCATTCTGTGCGATAAAATATTTTCCTCAAATCACATCAATGATACATTTGGGGTTTTCCTTCCGACCAGGTAGGAAGTAATCACAGGTAGGAGTTAGAAGAGAGACTGAGGTTGGTGGGACAGGGCCCCATTCATCCTTATGGACCAGTCTTCACTGCTTCCAACAGCAGTGAATTTTTAGACAAATAGTCTAAATCAGGGCCAGATTTAGGTTTGATGAGGCCCTAAGCTACTGAAGGTAATGGGGCCCTTTATAGGTCCAGCTGTCCTTTGTCGACAACAAATTGTCGCTGTTTTTTTGTGTTGAATATATGCTATACAGTGGTACCTCTGGTTGCGAACGGGATCCGTTCTGGAGGCCCATTCGCAACATGAAAAGCCCGCAACCTGAAGCGCTGTATCTGCGATTTAGTACTTCTGCGCATGCGTGAGCGGTGAAACCCAGAAGTAACCCTTTCCGGTACTTCTTGGTTGCCATGGGACGCAACCTGAAAAAACGTAACATGAAGCAAATGTAACATGAGGTATGACTGTATGATAAATTATGGACATAATAGGTATCTAAAGCCATTTGCACATAACAAAATATGTATTTTTCAAAGTGATTGTTGAACTGAAATACAATTAAGAAGTATAAATAAAGAAATTCCTTCCAGTAGCACCTTAAAGACCAACTAAGTTAGTTCTTGGTATGAGCTTTTGTGTGCATGCACACTTCTTCAGATGTAAGTGTGCATGCACACAAAAGCTTATACCAAGAACTAACTTAGTTGGTCTTTAAGGTGCTACTGGAAGGAATTTTTTTATTTTGACTATGGCAGACCAACACGGCTACCTATCTGTAATTAAGAAGTATAGTAATAGTGAAATACAATTAAGAAGACATATATTTTGGGGGTTGGAGCCAAGAGAGTGGAGCCCTAAGCTATAGCTTGTTTAGCTTATACGTAAATCTGGCACTGGTCTAAATGAAACAGCAGAACAGTGAGTGCTATTAAGCAGAACAAAAATGTTGGCAAATACCAGCGCTCTTGGCAATTAGAAACTTGCTTTGCTCATTTATGCATTGTCATAAGCTTCAATCACTCCCCTTCCAAACATTATTAGCCAGTGTAAGAAACTTGCTCAATTGTTATTTTTGTTTCTCGTAGAAGCTTCATATATCCTAATTCCCTTTTGCTTTTCACCACTGGCATCTTTTAAAGAAAAGATATTAGCTAAGCACTAGTAATCCCTTCTGTGACTGCTATCCTTTCCCATTGAACTAAATGAGTAAACTCACAAAGGATTGCATCTAAAACATGTTGTTGTTGTTTAGTTGTTTAGTCTTGTCCGACTCTTTGTGACCCCATGGACCAGAGCATGTCAGGCACTCCTGTCTTCCACTGCCTCCCGCAGTTTGGTCAGACTCATGTTTGTAGCTTTGAGAACACTGTCCAACCATCTTGTCCTCTGTCGTCCCCTTCTCCTTGCCCTCAGTCTTTCCCATCATCAGGGTCTTTTCCAGGGAGTCTTCTCTTTTCATGAGGTGGCCAAAGTATTGGAGCCTCAGCTTCAGGATCTGTCCTTCCAGTGAGCACTCAGGGCTGATTTCCTTCAGAATGGATAGGTTTGATCTTCTTGCAGTCCATGGGACTCTCAAGAGTCTCCTCCAGCACCATAATTCAAAAGCATCAATTCTTTGGCGATCAGCCTTCTTTATCGCCCAACAGGACAATAACTTCAGTATAAAACTTCTGTGGATTAGAGCAGCCTAACTAGGTCCATCATGAACCCAGATGAATAAAGATATCTCAGGTTGCTGGCGATGGAAGTGCCACAGTGAGGCCACTGTGAGGATGGGAGCTCCACTGCCAAGAACAGCCCACCCAACCTCCCCACAGATCTCAAAACCTAGGCTGAAATAATAGTACGCAGTGGATACTTGCCATGGCCCTGGATTCACCGAACAATGTAACTAGTTCCAGAAGTCCAAAAGAGATTTTGAATGTGGTTTCTGAGCAGCCCCATTCCCAATGATGCATGGCAAACTTCATTTGAAGCCAAAGGGTGTTTCAAAAGTCATTTATGCTTCAGCATAGGGAAAAGGAATAGAAGAAAACCCCACAAAGTATGTCCAAACCCTAGGTTGCAGCTAATGGACCTTAGGCATTATACCTAGTGATAAATGCCATTAATGGATACAATACATCGTACTCAAACCTCTGAAAGAAGTAGGCTGTATTCTAGCCCATTGATGTCAATGTAGCTAGCAAGCAGTCATTGATGGTGTGCTGGGTTGCAGCCAGAGATGGACATCACAGTAATGCAAGGGTGGCAAACCTGAAACCCTAATTCCCATCTTGTTCTTGAACTGTATTAATTTGGACTGCAGGCGCAGTTCACGTGACAGAATTTTCCTCCATACAATAAATAAATAAAATTCCCTGATAGGTTATGAAGCAAGGCTAGAACACTCTCCTTGACATGCCAGCATTCTGTGTTCAAGAATTTTAATTTTCTGTATGGAGGAATATTTAGTGCTCCCTCTCCCCACTCTGCAATCTAATATAATGCAGTTCACATACACATTACAGAAAGGCTTGACCTTGTGCCTATGTTAGGAAGTTTTTGGCAAATATCTTTTTTATTCTACCAGCCTTTTTGATACATTTGGTTCAGTGCATTTTAGTCCCCTTGCTGGGTTTTATTGATTCTTGCGATGGTTTTATGCTGTGTTCTTTTTGTTTTGATATTTAATTGTATGTATTGATTTTGTTTGTATTCAGTTTTTTGGTGAGGGTTCCCCCCCAAAAAATGTCCAGAAGACCTGGCAATTTGGTGATATATAAATGACAAAATAAATAATTATATCTGTGTGAGCTTTCAGCCTTTGTTCCTTAGGAAAGCAATAATGCAGGTTGTGTTATTTCCCCCAGGTGAAAAAGCAATCCTGTGTAGTCTGGGCTCAAATTAAAGGTAAGTTTTCTGTTGACTGAGGAACCAACAACTAACTTCCAGTTGCTCCTGTTATGAAAATAGCAATTCATGTGGCCGTTCGTTGTTTAACGAATTTATATTGTTACAAAAGTCAGATGCCTTCCCCCTCCCTCTGCCGAGCGGTGGCAAGAGCCCATGGGGTCCCAGGCACCCACACAGCGTCTCTGCTCCTTTGCAGAATTGAAGACACAGCAGAGACAGTCGTGGCTTTCATAAATATGGTTTATTCACCTATTTACACCTTCAGTCTGCATGGAGGGAGTCCAGATCTTACAGCATGGCCAACCCCAGTGCAGGCAACCTTCAGCCTGCCTGTCCAAGATGGATCTTAGCTCTTCTTCCGCTTTCTTCCCAGAAACCCTTTTCCTGTCCCCTCAAACCTTGGTAACAACTCACTCCCCAATGGCCCATCAACACCTTTTGTCATGTTAATAGGTTTGACCTTCACTCAGTCATCCAGGCTGTTTTGCATAAGCCAGCCCAGGAATTCACTGAATTCCCTATCTGGCACTGTTCTGTATTTTAACCTCCATTCCAATTAATCCAAACCCTAGCATTTATTAATTTCTAGGGTTCCTGGGGGTTCCCCCTCTTAAACCTATAACAATATGTCACGCTATCATACTTCAGAACTAAAGAGGTGAAGTTCTAGAGCAGATGGGTGAATGTGACAAAACTCTCAAAATGTAGAGAAAGGAAGTCCACTCACTCACTCTGCTGGGTGCTATTGCAGGCTGGCATTCCCCTGCACACTGGGATGTGATGTGGGAACTCCCAGGGACTGTCTCTGGACCTTAGCAATCAGCTGGTCACCACTGCATGCAGTTAACAAGATCTACCTTTGCTTGAATTCATCTGCCTTGTTCAGCGTCCTGGGGATTCCTATAAGGCCCAGGATAAATGGGGAAGTTTGGGGATCACCACATTACTGTAAAGGAAGAGTGAGACAAGAAAGCCATGGGTAAGAAGTACAACTGCTTTTGAGAAAGACAATTCCATGTAGTTTGTGTCATTTCTTCAGTTGGGTGCTGGCTACTGTCTGGTTGATGTCTGGAGAGAAAAAAGCAGGAAACCCAGCATTTGAGCTTTGTTACAGTATGTAAACTTCAGTCCCTTCTGACAATGAATCACAAGACTGAACTGCGTCATTTGGTGGGCGCCTACTTGAATTTTAATTTACTTTTCTTTCAGATTTATCATCCTCGCCACAGCGTCTGACTATTATTTTATTGGGGTCAGTTGCTGCTCTCTGCTCCATCCTGTTACTGTTGCTCTCTGTGGCATGGTATGTGGTGCTAAGAATTCACTTTGGTAACTTTCTTCTTGTCTGCTAGACTTAACTGTGTACAAAATAATGGATAACACAGTAAATTTCTTGGAAGCTAAGAGGGAGACAGATGTAGAATTCTGAAGGGCAGTTACAGGAGACCTTTGCCTACAATGTGAACCCACTTTGAAACTTTTGTTACAGACATACATATGAGGGAGCTGAATGCTCCTCCAGCAAGTTGCCTCCCATTCCACAACATTGTTGTCTCCCCCAACCCAAAATTATGTTTTGGACGATCTGTGTCCTTTAAAAGAAAAAAGCAGCACTGCACATGCACACAAAATGGATACCTTTCACCTTCATCTTGCAAAACTAATTTGGGAACTAGGGAACTGGGACAGGCAGTGAGGTTCCTAGTGATGTCACTGACACTATTCATAAGACTCTTAGCACCATCAGGTCAAAAAGACTGAGTGGCATTCAGTTAAACAATTGCGCAAGCAGAAGTACTTCCGTTTGCACAACAGGACTTCCCCATATGTGCCGATCTGCTCTAGAGGGTTGGTGGAACAAATTTAGGAGGGCATGGGAAAAGGAGAGGGAGGAACCTCCCACTGCACAATGAGAAATCCTTGCACTGATGGAACATGCACCTTAGAACTGTGTTGAAAATCTCACACTGGAAAATCTGCGGAGCCTTTCAGTGACAACCAAAATGTGGCAAAGCTGTGGTCCTTTGGATTTACAGCTCCCTCCATCCCTGACCATTGGCTGGAACTGATGGGAGTTGGAGTCCAACCACATCTAGAGGACAACGTGGGCAAAACTGTCAGACCACCCCTGTCTCTATTATTGAGCCAGTTGTTTTGATCAAGGGAGAGAAACAGTAATTGTTTCATGCTTAAAATGTATTTCAAGGCTAAAAAAATATGGACAAGTTCAGACATAATGTGGAACCACAATTTCCTGTTATGCGAATAATCCTCAGGTTCATACGTTCCTTCTTTCTCTCTTCTTGTTTGGCCACAAGGATGATATCAAAAGCTTCTGCTTTTAAATAAATCATTTCCCCTTTATTTTGTCCACACAAAAGGAAGTTTAAATTGTGCTTTCTTAGAACAAGCCAGAACAAACCGGAACCATGATTTGCTCCTGTTTTGTTTTAACAATCTACAGTTTAAACAAACCACAGTTCCTGGGTTTCAGACATAATGGAGAACAGTGGTTTGCTTTAGGGCTTATTCACACTTAGCTTTTGCCCCACTCTTACCAGGCACAGGTCCATGTGCCCAACAGCATTGTATTATTATTTTTTGCTGTGGCGCTTTCTCCATGAAAACCCATTCTTTAGTGCTCAATCAGAGCAACCATCAGTTTGGGAAAACTCCAGATCAAAAAAAGGATGCTCAGACACAGAACTTCAAAGTGTGGACTGTGCCTGGGAAAAGTTAGTGTGGATAAGCCCAAAAATAAGTGGATGCTTCAGATACCATCCTCATGGCCGCTCAAAAGGAGGCAGGGTAAGGAGGAAGTGTGCAATCCTGATTCTTGCTCAAGCTCTTTTACATAATCCATAGTTTCTCATTACGTCTGAACGTAATGGTAACTCCATTCAATATACAGTGGTACCTCGGGTTACAAACGCTTCAGGTTACAGACTCCACTAACCCAGAAATAGTGCTTCAGGTTAAGAACTTTGCTTCAGGATGAGAACAGAAATTGTGCTCTGGCGGCGCGGCAGCAGCAGGAGGCCCCATTAGCTAAAGTGGTGCTTCAGGTTAAGAACAGTTTCAGGTTAAGTACGGACCTCCGGAACGAATTAAGTACTTAACCCGAGGTACCACTGTATAAGATCCCCTTTGCCACTTAGCTCTGCCTGTTTAGTAATTTTAAATACGTTTTCAACCAAGAGGTGTGTTTGTAGACACTTTATTTCTGTTCTCCTGTTTCATGTCTCACCCGAGAGGCAAATGGCTGCTTATTTTTGCTTAGGAACTGGGAAGATCTAGTCAATTTAATCTGCATGTTTGGCATTCAGAATTGCACGAGAGATATTTGGAGAGAGAGGGAATAGCGAACAAGGAGGGTTTTGCTTTGGGGGTGGGGAGTTAATTAGATTCTCATGATTCAAATCCCAAAGCAAAGTTTCCCCCCAATAGTGCCTTTGTGCTCGTAATTGGTAGTTGACCAGGAAAGCACTGATACCTGTTCCCTCCTGACTCTGGAGTGTATGATAAATCTAATGTAATTTTAAAACTCCCAACTGAGCTTTTGTTTAGAATGATAACTATCTGGAGTGGGTATTTATTTATTTATTTTACTGCAGAAGGCATTTAACAATAAAGATGATAGCAGATTAAGATAGGATTGTGCCTTTATTAGAAACGCAGGAAATTGACTTGATATGTTGAACGTGGGGGGACTGCTAGGGAGCCAGTTGTGGGGAGGGGGAAATTGGAAAGCTTTGCAACTTTGCCTTCTGCTCAAGGGCACTATTCAGCAATATAATTTATACCCAGTTTTGCAGGACAATGTGTACCTTTTTATCATGGAGTCTTGGCTAAACAAACCCTGGCCAATTGCAGGGTTGGGTAATTATGTGCTGGATAAATTCCAGATACTGTATATTCTGGGATGTGGCCAACTGTGAATCAGATTCTTCTCTATGCAGATTTTGTAGCTCAGTGCACAGAGTATTTAAACTTTAACTGTTGTTGTTTTTCCTCCCCCCGTCAACTCCTTTTCATGGTTTCTTATCTGTACAATGCAGCACGACACAGCACATATCTCCATCTTCACTGCCCAGAAAAGCATTTTCCAGCGATACTGGACATTTATCAATCACTGTCGATATTGCCAGGAAGAACATTGCATCGTCTTCTTCTCCCATGCTTCAGACAGTCTCTCTTCTCTAATGTGTGAATCCACCAATAACCTGTAAAGAGAGAATCGTGTTTTTAAAATGGCAGTCCCTGTCTTGGGTGCTTGGAACAATCAAATCCACCCACAGAATGTCAGCTACTGTTTCCACATTAGGAAGCCAAGGGATATTTTCTGTTTTGATTCCTCATTTCCTTCATTTGCTTTTCATTTCTGAACTGTGTTGGGGGAAAAGTTCTTCTGTATACCCACATCTTCACTTGAAATCCTTAGCAAGTGTGGTAACTTACCCTCAGCCTCTGTTTGAGGCCATTTTTGGGGGTGGGGAGGTAAATTCTCAATCCAAAAAGAAAGGAAAGCATTGCTTTTACATGCCCCAGTAAAAAGTATATATGAATAAGGAAATACTATCTCACGTTTCAGCTGAACTGGTCTGTTGCATCAGGCTGCAGTCACAAAGCACTGAGCCATCTAAGTCTGAGGCTTTTTTTTGATAATAAAACATTCTTCTGTACTTTAGATACTGCTACATGCTTTTGATCACACTGCTGTCACTGGAAGCCTCTTCAAGGCAAAATGTTTCCAAAGCCACGCTGTTCCCTTGGGAATTAAAAGAAGAAAAGCTTTTATTTTTCACCTTGTTGTCTTTTTTCGCTTTAAAACTTGCTTTGGTTTCAGTATTTCTTGAGGTGAAGCTATATATTACACCCAAGTATATAGAACTGTAGCCTTACAGTTTTCGTCATACTGTTTTAGAAAAGTACAAGTAAAGCATCGTTAATTGTTGTCTTTTGTGTTTTAAAACCTATTTTTAGTTGAAATTTATATGAAAGGTCACAAACAAACAAACAAATAATGTGTTCTTAAAATAAATTAAGAAAATAATAATTTGAAATGCCACTTTGGGCGGGAGAAATTAAGAAGGAAGAATCGGCAAGAGAGGGATCGCTTAACCCAGGGGTGGAAATCCTATGACCCTTCAAGTATTGCTGGAATCCAACCACGTTGATATTTTTTTAATAACACAACTGATTACAAATATTTTTCAATTAATAAACATTTGTAGAGCCATGGGTTCCACACTCCAGGTTTAACCCTTTATCTACCTGCCATTGCCCTGCTCCAAATTTCAAGCATACGTTTGCAAGCAGACCTTCGTGGTGCTGAAACTTGGAGCAGCATTCATTTCTATGCAAGTGAGAGGGACTGAGCTTTCAGATGCCCCATCTCTCCTATGTCCTTTCTCCTCCACCACCGCCAACCCCCACCACCACTTTGAATGCTGCAGGTTGTAGTACAGCGTTGTGCCTAAGCTGGCATATTAGAGATGCTCTGCCAAGCATCCGATTGCCACCCTACTTGCACTGGGAAAAGTTCCTTATGAAGGGCTCAGGACTGTTGATGCCAGAATACCAACAGTGCCCACTTCACCCGTGCACAAGGCAGAGCTGGATGCCAGGGCCAGAGTGAGGACATCTCCAGAACGATGTGCTGCTGGTTCTGGAGAACGCAAATACATTTGTCTGCAGTTCTTCAGCCAGAAAGCCCTATGTAAGGACCTAGTTGTATGCTAGGCTGCTGCTGCTTCCTGTCTCTTCCCACTTGTCCCTTGCAGTTGTGCTACCTCCCTGTGTCTGAGTGGGAATCATTTCTCAGAATCAAGGCCAGCCACATGGAAATAGCTACGTCCATCTATCAAGCTTGTGGCATAATGAAACAGTGCCATGGCAGTCTTAACTGCCCTCAGTTTCTCCTGCTTGTCTCTAGCACGGATCCAGAAGTTAATGTGCTCAAAATCCTTGTAACATCTGCAGTGGGTTGTCACATGGCAGCTGAGGACTGTGTAGACACTCTATTGTGGTTTTCACTCTATTAATGCTGCAGATACAAACCCTTCTTCTACAGCATGAAAAGAAATCTCAACAAACTCTGTTCCAGTTAAGTTCCTGGCTGTTGTCCATCCAGCCATTTTCTCTTACGTTGCAGTCTAGTGGTTTGTTTGATTCAGAAGGAAGCTTTCTGGAGGACACCCTTAACTGTAGCACATGACAAGTCAGAGAAAAGTCAGGCGGGCATCCTTTTGATGTGGGAAATACCCAAAAATTGTTGGAGAAGGAGGTGAGCAATGACATAAGGCTTAGTGGGGATGCGGGTTGGGGCCTGGTTGGAGTCATGGGTCATGCCCAAACCCAAATATCTCTGCCACAAACATGCTGTGGGTTGTCCTGCTTTTGTCGCACTGTTTCAGAAGTGCCCCTCCAGGCAACACTAATGTGGCAACACTGAGGAAGCGTCACAGAACAACTAATAAGTGAACAACTAATAGAACAACTAATAACTAATAAGGGTTTTCCAGTATAAATCCACCACTCACGCACTATTATTGTGTCAGTGACATGTTGCAGTGTCCACCTGAGGAAAAAGCCAAACCGTCTAGAGGGGCCTGTCGTTTAAGCTGGCAGTTAAGAATAAATATGGCATTCTTTTTACCTCTGTGTTAAATAGCTTGCATATATTTTATACGCTCTGTTTTGTTTCTCTTTGTTACTGTTAGGACAGAGCACTGGGACAAGCTAGAAATAAAAAGTTGGGATATCAGCCAGAAGTTTGGAGAAGGGGTGGGGTGGGGGAGATGGCTGTTTTGCCTTCCAGTGATACATGTCTTCTCTGAAGAAAGCGTCACTGAGCTCCACTGAACTTACTCCTAGGGAAGTGTGTATCCTATAGGATTACAGGCCTGGTTATATGCCTGAGCTGAGAAAGATGGCATTTCTCCTCATCACCACTAATAATGTGATTTGAGCTTTTCAATTTTAGGGTTTGAATATGATCTTGTCCTGTGTGTGTATCCTTAAGAGTTTTGTGGGGGTTTTTGAAGAAGTCATATGACCTTGTGGTTTTAAGAAGGGTTTTCAAGCTTCATCAGAATACCTCTGATGACAATGGGAGTGTCTCAAACCTTTGCACAGAAGAGTCTCAGACTTCAGCTTAAGAAATCCTTAAGGATGCCACCCTGGCCACAACGGTCCTTGGCAGTTTGTTCCAGGAGCTACTTCAAGTTGAACCTGTTTTGAGTTATTATGTTTTGTAACACAAATGTTGGGGCATTTGTCTCTGTTCAACAATTACTGAAAAGCTGTTTAAAGATAAACAGATTCAGTTAAATTCAGAGGTTTCCACAGATGATGGAATCCACAGTTTTTCGCTGGATTATTTTTCAGGATTAGGGGTAACTACTGCAAAACTGGAATTTAAGAGTAATTTGTGAAATGTATACAAATCTGTTATGAACTGATTTGTGTATGTTATTTTTTAAAAAGTGTGTTGCTAGGCTGATTTTTAAGGTACCCAATGGTATGGACACAGGGCTCACCCAGACTTCCTTTCATGTCACATTTATAGGCACAGGTCTGTGTTTTTAAGCTCCTGTGGCTTTCTCCAGAACACCCTCCCCCCGCTCTTTAACACTGTGTTGGAACAAACAGCAATTCATGTTTTCTGTGGAATTGTTTTCAGTGGTAAAAAGATTTTGGCAGGGAAAGCATCAGGGCAAAAAACACACAAAGTATTCAGACATGGACTGGGAATGCATGGATCTATGCCTACAAAGCACGGGCAAAAGGTAAGTTTGCATGAACCCCTTGTTCCCCTCTGACAACTGGGAACAAAATGGACCCCTGCACACATTACACATGTGCAAACCAGCCCACACACAAATATGACTTAGACATTTAACCAAAGGAGTTAATTAGAATTGTTAATAGCTGAAGGCGACCAGGTTAACGGAGAGCCTGGACTGAAATGGAATGCTAGCTTTATTTGCCTCCCCCTTTCTCCTTGCCCGGGACACGGGTGGCACTGTGGGTTAAACCACAGAGCCTAGGGCTTGCCGATCAGAAGGTTGGCGGTTCGAATCCCCACAACGGGGTGAGCTCCTGTTGCTCGGTCCCTGCTCCTGCCAACCTAGCAGTTCAAAAGCATGTCAAAGTGCAAGTAGATAAATAGGTACCGCTCCGGCGGGAAGGTAAACGGCATTTCCGTGCGCTGCTCTGGTTCGCCAGAAGCAGCTTAGTCATGCTGGCCACATGACCCGGAAGCTGTACGCCGGCTCCCTCGGCCAGGAAAGCGAGATGAGCGCCGCAACCCCAGAGTCGTCCACGACTGGACCTAATGGTCAGGGGTCCCTTTACCTTCTCCTTGCCCAGTTGGTGTTTATACAGCTAATACCACAAAGACAGCTTCTGGGAACAAAAACATTTTCACCTTTCTTGAGAGGCACCTTCAAGAAAAAGACTTGTGGGTCATGGAAGGATTTCCAACGAATCGCCTTCCGTTCTGAAAATCCACGCAAAGCGTTCCGTGCTTCAATCACGCCCTCACCTTAATTGTCTCCTTGCCCAAGCTAAGGAACCCTGCCCTTTTCAGTCTTGAATTGTAGTCTCTTTTCAAGGACATGGTGGTTGGTATTGTTCTCTTCCCTTATCTCTAAAAATGGATTTTTTTATGGCATTAGCCGCTCTGAGCCCAGCTTCAGCTGGGGAGGGTGGGATACAAATAAAAAATCATCATCATTATTATTAAAAGGTTTATTCTCTTGTGAGATGAAATGACAAGAACTGCATTAAGTGCACACAGAGGACCCCGTGTGTCTCTCGACATGCCGATATTTCTCTCTTACTACTTTCTATCCTGTCACCAATTATCTCTTAATATTCTATTACGAAATCTGGGACATTGTTTGCTATACTTTGAACCAATGAAAAGCCGAAGGCCGGCCGGAGCCGTGCTCTCTCCTTGTTCTGTTCTGACACATGCTTTGAGCCACAGAGGACGTGCCAGGATGCTACAGACTCATCGGTCCAATGCTGAGTTAAGGGAATGAGGTCACTGCTGTCTTTATCTCTGTACTGGGTGCAGACATCACTGCCTTTATGTTTTGTTTTGCCAGCAAGGACGCTTGGACAGTCTTCTGATGTATGCCCCAGCAGCTGTGCTTTCGTTCTCCATGAGAGCATTGCCAGGTTCTCATTTACACTGTAGGTCGGATCATGTCTCCCACACTGAGCAAGTGGCAAGACGTAAGCCAGAGGAAATCTGACCAGACTTTCTCCCCAGCCACCTGTGCCTAGGGATGGGTGACTGAATCTCTCCGTTTTGGTTTCTTATTCTCCCAATCAGTTCCACCTCAGCTGGTTCTTCCCCCACCCCAAAAGGTTCTCATGAAAATTAGCCAGCATTTTAGTGCTAATTTCTCGTTGGTTGGCACCCATCTGTCTTGGGAGATAATGGAAGACTCCACCTTCGGGGGTGAAGTCAAACTTGCTGTATGTTTTGTTGCAGTTGGGGAGGGACATGTTTTGTTGCAGTTGGGGCAGATGAAGAAGAAGAAGAAGAAGAGTTTGGATTTGATATCCCGCTTTATCACTACCCTAAGGAGTCTCAAAGCGGCTAACATTCTCCTTTCCCTTCCTCCCCCACAACAAACACCCTGTGAGGTGAGTGGGGCTGAGAGACTTCAGAGAAGTGTGACTGGCCCAAGGTCACCCAGGAGCTGCATGTGGAGGAGCGGAGGCGCGAACCCAGTTCACCAGATTACGAGACTACCGCTCTTAACCACTACACCACACTGGCTCTAGATGAAGGCGTCCGGTTGTGAGAATGGGCCATTGGCAGCTACCTGATGGTGCTGAGTTCTAACACCAAGACAGTGAAGACATATTTCAAAGGAACAATCCCTCAAAAGCATTACATAAAAGCATTGCTCTCGTGCAAACATGCTCGCTTTCCCAGCAGAATCTCTGGGATGCGTTAGCTGTGCAATGACAATCTTACTGCAAAATCTGGGCATGGGTCAGACTAAAATGGTAGAATATTAACCCGACCAGATGTCTAATACTGTTTCTCACCGTTGTTGAACGAAAGTCCCCCACACAGTCTGGGATGACAAGTCCCGTGTCCTTTAACAAGCAATGCTTCAGTGCTTTACCACGTGAATGAGAAATTCCTCTTGTCTGCGGCTGCTATAAGAACCTCCTTTCCGCTCTGGCTTCATCACGGGAATGTGATGTTTATTTTCAAAGTCTCTTCTTTCTTGGCTGGGTTTTCATGTCAGTTTTTCTTTTTTTTAATAGCCCTTGAAATCACTCCCGACAATAATTGGTTGCAGTGAGTGAGAGGGGTTTTTTCTTTCTTTCTGGGACTGATTAGCATGTGACACACATTCCCAAGTCTTATAACATTGCTCTGACAGATTTGAGAGTCACACTGGGATATTTGAGAGAGTCACGCTGTTAAAAGGCTCCTTGGTTCTACTTAGGAAGCTTTGCCACCAGGAAGAAGGGCAGAGATCAAAAGCAGGATAAGCACACAAAAAAAGCTTAAACAGATCATATACATAGTTTCTGCTTATGTGATAATATTCACGTATTATTTACTTTCTTTGGCTGTTGATCAGCTGGCCCTCAGTAACGGGACACGATGGGTGGCATATAATTTAAAAACCAATACAATTAAATCATCCAAACGATAAAACCACAGAATCATATTAGCAGCCAGGTATGCTGTGGGGCTGCCCTCTTTCTTCCTAGCAGGATTCTTACCTTAAATAGAACTTCACTATCTGAAATCATCACTACACTTCCACACTGGCGGAAACTGCACCAGCACATTAGAATAGCCTACCTGTGGTGAACCTGTGAAAAGATCTAGTTTTTTGTTAGGAGAGCTGGGGGTAGTAGCAATCCTTCAAGTAGATGTATCTATGCTCTGATTTCTTCAAACAGAACCTGGACTTCAAAGCAGCCATTGGTTGGGCTCTTTGTCAAAGTTTTACTTGCAAATGGAGAGGAGCAAAACTCCATCGTACGTTAGACAGACAGTGCTTAGAGCTGCTGCTTGTTAACACTGGGATGTGATCCAGGTTCAATAATTTCAGTGGGCCTACTCTGAGTAGGAATTAATTGCCCACAACTCCAAGTCCTCATGGGAAAAGCTTTAATTTTATTGTAGCTCTAAAAGAGAAATGTATTTTTGTTTCTATAAAAAAGACCCCTTAATAAATGCTTTCTGTCAGTATTTTTTTTTTTTAAATTATCTCTATCAGAGTTGTTAAAAAAGTATAAATCAAATGCCTTTCTTGGCAAAAGATGCTAGTTGTTGTTGTTTTTAAATGTTCACTCCACAGAAAATATGTCCATTCCACTGGGTCACTGAGGTTTATCATGGTACTGCTGCTACTCTCATGCAGCTATCCGGTCGTGTCCCTGCTGGAACATTCAGTGTCCTTGTCATCTAATTTCCTTTCTCAGTGAAGGATGATTTGTTGACAAAGGAGGGGGAGCACTTTTTAGAGTTATAGCTATGATCAGTATGTAAAAAAAAAAAAGCTATGAATTATAAAGACCCAGTCCATCTACTAAATTGGTAGGGCAAATATCAGAATTTCAGTTTATCTCAGTTTTTCCACTATTAAATTCAGTCCCCCCCACCCATATATATATCCCATGAAAATGCATCAACATTTTTACGACAATTTGTCTTAATATACATGTTTCCCCTAATAATATTTTTTTGCAGTAATATTTCCAGTAGAATAATGCTTTGTTCGTGGTTTTCACGACTATACACATTTTTATGCTCACATTTACCCCAGCAATATGCTTTTTTTTTTTTTTTGCTTAGCTGGCAGTTGTGTTCCTCTGTGAAGCTAGTGTGTTGGCAGTGAATGACAGGGCCTTTTCTACAGTGGCCCCCAGGTTCACTCTCCCTAGCTTCTTCATTGTATACATCTCAGTGTCAAGCCAAGGCACACCTTTTTGCACTGGCCTCCGGGGATGGAGAGTGAGTTCAGAACACCCTTCACAACCGATGCTTAAAAAGGTAAAGGGACCCCTGACCATTAGGTCCAGTTGTGGCCGACTCTGGGATTGCGGCGCTCATCTCGCTTTATTGACCGAGGGAGCCAGCATACATATTGCATAAAAAGATATTGACCCAGACTTCACACTCACCTTGGGCCTCTTCTAGCTTCTTAGATTGGTTTTTGAGTCAAAGTAAGTTACTCCAAAATTTATTCTGGATTTGCAACACACACTGGCACAGAGCTAAAGTAAACCTTTTGGTGCAGCCTTGCGTAGAGCTGATTTTGGGCAGACACATTGACAAAGCAACTGACATGTATTGTTAAGCATTTTCTTATCACAGGCTCCAGCTGCGGGAGAGTTGCATCCAAATATATTTATTAGGCTGACAGAATGCCAGCTTCCCTTCTCTGATTCTACATCCATCCAATTGATAGTACATATGTACTTACATGTAAGAGAGTTTGGATTTGATATCCCGCTTTATCGCTACCCAAAGGAGTCTCAAAGCAGCTGTGGGGTGAGTGGTGGGGAGAGAGATCTGTTCAGTCATCCTTAAGCTAAAATATTCCAGGAAGTGCAGCTCCTGAGCAGTAGGGGACTTTAAGTTTTAAAATAAAATAAAAAGTGGGAAAGTCTTCTCCAAGGAAACGGCAATTCCCTCCCCAAAATTTTTTTTGGGGAACCATCTTTCCTCTATGTTTGTTTTTTCTAAGCTTTTGGTTTGTCCCCAACCGTCCAGCAAATATTTGAAAAAGATATGCACCTCTGCTGGGCATTGTATTTTGTTGCACCTCCTGCCCTTGACACTATCATTACATACCCTCAGTTTAGGGAAAGGAATATAATAAAAATGGGAATGATTTTTATTGTTATTATTTATTTGATTTATATACCACCCGTTATCAAAATATCATAGGGCAGCGTACAACATTTTCAAACATTTTGCGGAGGTTAATTATAAAACACATAAAACAAGGCATAATATTAGACAGCATACTAATAAAAATAGTCATAATAATGGTCCCCCGCCCCACAACTTTAACATTATTTAGATTACTTAATGGTTGAAGGCCTGGGAAAAGAGGAACATTTTTGCTTGGTGACTAAAGACCTGTGATGATGGTGCCAGGTGAACCTCTCTGGAGAGAGCATTCCACAGATGGGGAGCCACCACAGAAAAGGCCTGTTCTCATGTTGTCACCCTTCAAACCTCTTGGGGAGTGGGTACATAGGGATGGGCCTCCGGTGACAAGCAGAGGGTCTGGGTCTGTTCATATGGAAACAAACATATTAGCATAAGTTATCCAGCGATATGGCTAGTAAAAGAGACGCGGGTGGCGCTGTGGGTTAAACCACAGAATCTAGGACTTGCCATTCAGAAGGTCGGCGGTTCGAATCCCCGCAACAGGGTGAGCTCCCGTTGCTCGGTCCCTGCTCCTGCCAACCTAGCAGTTCGAAAGCACGTCAAAGTGCAAGTAGATAAATAGGTACCACTCCGGCGGAAAGGTAAATGGCGTTTTCGTGTGCTGCTCTGGTTCGTGAGAAGTGGCTTAGTCATGCTGGCCACATGTACGCCGGCTCCCTCGGCCAATACAGCGAGATGAGCGCCGCAACCCCAGAGTCGGCCATGAATGGACCTAATGGTCAGGGGTCCCTTTACCTTTTTATGGCTAGTAAAGGCAGAATTCACAGAGTAGTTTACGTATGGCAAAGATAGGAAACCTGTGGCCCTCCAGATTACAATTCCCAGCATTCCTAATTCTGGGTGGGGCTGATGGGAGTTGGAGCCCAACAACTGATTCAGAGACATGAGTTCCCCATCTCTGCCCTATAAATGAGAATTGTGGAAGGTAGGATGAGGCTTTCTCACACCCTCACAGTGTCCTGCCATTAACCACTGCTTCCCTTATGTGATTGTTGACTGAGAGCAATAGTAAAATTCATGAACAAACCGGAGAGGGGAAGTTGAAAGAATGACTGCATTGAGCAAATGATGAGTCACTCTGGGTGTTCAGCAGCCTTGAGATGTTGATGTGGCTTTGATATGCTTTTAATCGCCAACCATTACTTCTTTTACAGACTTTGGAAAGCACCGCCCTTAAAACAAATCTTCCCATGCTCTGTTGGAATGAAGGTCACAAGTACCTCATATATAGCTTCTATGCTTTGGTCTACAAGGCTTCCCAGGCAGAGGGTGTGCATTTATGTGCCTACTTATGCTTGGACATATATTATGCACACAACCACCCATCAGAGGGATATAAAACAAGACTGATTGCTGGAACTCGATCGATGTAAACAGGGCCAGTCTTAAACATACGTTCTAAGGCAGGCTTCCTCAGACTTGGCCCGCCAGATGTTTTTGGCCTACAACTCCCATGATCCCTAGCTAGCAGGACCAATGGTCAGGGATAATGGGTATTGTAGTCTCAAAACGTCTGGAGGGCTGAGTTTCAGGAAGCCTGTCGTAAGGAGTAAGCCCCACTGAATTCAACTGGATTTGTTGTTGTTTAGTCGTTTAGTCGTGTCCGACTCTTCGTGACCCCATGGACCAGAGCACGCCATGCACTCCTGTCTTCCACTGCCTCCCACAGTTTGGTCAAACTCATGCTGGTGGCTTCGACAACACTATCCAACCATCTCGTCCTCTGTCGTCCCCTTCTCCTTGTGCCCTCCATCTTTCCCAACATCAGGGTCTTTTCCAGGGTGTCTTCTCTTCTCATGAGGTGGCCAAAGTATTGGAGCCTCAGCTTCACGATCTGTCCTCCCAGTGAGCACTCAGGGCTGATTTCCTTAAGAATGGATAGGTTTGATCTTCTTGCAGTCCATGGGACTCTCAAGAGTCTCCTCCAGCACTATAATTCAAAAGCATCAATTCTTCGGCTATCAGCCTTCTTTATGGTCCAGCTCTCACTTCCATACATCACTACTGGGAAAACCATAGCTTTAACTATACGGACCTTTGTTGGCAAGGTGATGTCTCTGCTTTTTAAGATTTACTTCTGAGTAAATATGAACATGTTTGTAGTGCATATATTGATTTGCATGTCACATGTAGTCCTATGCTGCCTAGATCTTTCGTCGCACTGATTTATCAAGAGTGCCTTTTCTGGAAACTCCTGAGAGAAACAAAGCTTTTTAAAAAGTCACATTTGTTTGTTTTCTTCTGGTACACAACCATTCCTCAGTGCATGTCTGTGCATGTTTACCGAGAAGTAAGCCCACTTTTGTTCAAAGGGGCTCACCCCTCTGCAGCGATGGACAGTTTCAGTCTCTCTGCTTTTTCTTATTTCTTCAATCTTCGGTTCCCTTCACCACATTTGTTATATTAAGAAAAATGCAAACCGATGCTTGAAATTGAACTTAATAACTGAGAAGAACAACAACAACAATTTCTAGGCCACCCATCTGACTGGGCTGTCCCAACCACTCTCGGCAGCTTCCAACAAATTAAAACACCCAACGCAGTAAAACATCCAACATTAAAAACTTCCCTCTACAAAAACTTGACATTGACAGATCCCCTGATGGGATTGGACTCAAGCAAAAAGAATTCTCAGAACAATTAGTCTGCTTTTTACTGTATATATATATATATATATATAAAGTGCATTTTTGCAAGTGAACCCTGAACAGTGAGGACTGAGCGTGCTCTGTGGCCACGAAATGCCATGGGTTGGATTAGTGAACGAGAGCCTTTTTTTATTCAGTAGTCTGTGTTTGCCTGAGCTTGAGACTGGACTAAGGATTCTGAGCCCCTGTGATCTGATTTGATACGTGATATCCAATCACAGAACATTTCAGGATCTGGCTCTCTGCCATTGGCCTTTAAACTCTGAGTCATGATTTGCAGCTTGGGAGTTTAGGCAGCCAATCACGTTGAGAGTGGCCCAGGCCTTGTGAAATGTATATAAGCAGTTACTTTGCCCCTGTGGTCCAGTTCTGTTAGTTCAGTAAAGGTTCCTGCTGTTATCACTTGTCTGACTCAGCCATTCACGGGATGCTGCCAGAGAAGTTATCTCCCCCATCGTCCAAAACATAAAACTTTTTTGTTCCTCAATAGCACATGAGATTGAAAGTGCTTATCTGTACTAGGTTCCGGGTAGATTACCTGCTTTGGTTTGTTCAGCGTTTTTAAGAGCTTATTTCCCACAGTTTGTTCAAACCTTGAAATCTACTCTGATAGGAAGGGGAGGCGGTTTCAGGACTGATATAAAACAGCTACCCGCAATCCACACCGGCTCTGATAGATTTGCTTCATGATTGATAGCAGGTCTGTGCTGTGGAAATTTGTTTTCTGTTCTAAACTAGAACAACAGGCTCAACCGAGTCCAATCCTCAGAAGACGGCTTTACGCTTATCAGATATGTGATGGGTATACTTTCACATTGGGCTCACAGCTGAACTGATATATATATATATATATATATATATATATATATATATATATATGCAGCCTTACTAGCAAACATGCTAAATGAAAACTTTTTAAAGACTAATGCATGCCTCCTACTTTTTAGTTTGGAAACAAAGTGTGCTTCAGTGGTCAGAAGTTTGGGAAATGCTGGTCAGACTAGGATATATCTGTTCATTTCAATGGAAGCAGTTTAAAACACGTTTTTTTAAGGGAGTGGAGGATTGAGAATGTACCACCCGGACCAGTGCTATTTTACTAGAATATGAGGAACTCACCATGAACATTTGCCTCGTTCTCTTAGAAGGGCAATGACGCCCAAATGAGAGGGGTTGGAACTGTTGTAAACAAAAATTGCCCTTTTCCCTTATGGGGTATCCAAGAGCCCATATAGAGTCCTTGCATAGGTTCCCTATTGGTAGGAGAGAATACCAGAGGCCGACCAGAGAATATTGAGAAGCAAAGCAGCTAGTAAGCTTGATCTTTATTGATCTGTTGCAACAGGGTGCTCCCCTCACCTGCAGGAGAGAGGAGGAACCCAGAGAAATGGCACGCAAGGCCTTATAAAGACTTTTGAAATTTCCACCCTGTAGATCAAGACCACCCCCAGAAACATCATACATACATCACAGAAGGGTGTAACCTAAGACCACCCCTCAGATACATCATACCTACATCACAAAAAAGCGGTCTAAACAGAAATTTGAATGTTGTTTTTCTCCTGTCCTTATTTATCTCCTGTCTGGCAGGTTACTTGATTGGATTGCCTGGGGAGCCTGGCCAGTCTTTTGTAATGATAAATACTTAGTTCCTGGGTCATGTCACAGGCTCACACCCTATTCAAACACAGACATACCCTTAAGACAGGATTTGTGAAGGAAAAGACAATGGGCAGGCTTTTCCACGTTGACCTTGCAGAGAAAACATTTGCTCAGTTTAGGAATCAAAATGGCTTCAGGTCGGTCTTCCTGTGCTGATCTATGTATGTGCAGTTATGAACATTACCATATATCTAAGACCTCAAAATTCCTATCACAGAAGTGAGTTCTGGTAAGTTCCGCTTGGAAAAAAAGCCCTAACCCTGACTGATTTTCCAAAGAGCAATCCCCCCCCCAAAAGTTTGCTGATGGTTTGGAATCACGTGGGAGAATTCTGGGACAAGAGAGTTCTGATCGGAAAAAGAACAATAAACATTTTTCTCTGCATTCCAATGCCAGAGGAGAATTTTTGACGGGTAAGTGGGAGATTCACAGGATGTTGGTTGGCAGCTGCTTTTTGGAAAACATGCTCATCATTCTGTTAAAAGTGCACAGGACTCTGTCCTTGTTGGCTGAACAAGCAGGGGTGTGAACTTCTTTTAAAAAAATAAAATAAAAATTTGCTCCTTAATCTGAGTACCTTTAGGTTCTCTAAAGAGTGCCTTTTATTTCTGAAGGGAACTGGTGTCTGCAGAAATGAACCCAAGATCACAGTTCCTCTGAGCACACACAAAGTGTCTTTCACCTCTGATAGGCAGCAGCAACAATAACAACAGAGTAATAGGGATGACCAAGGGATGTGGGTGGCGCTGTAGGTTAAACCACAGAGCCTAGGACTTCCCGATCAGAAGGTTGCGGTTCCAATCCCTATGACAGGGTGAGCTCCCGTTGCTCGGTCCCTGCTTCTGCCAACCTAGCAGTTCGAAAGCACGTCAGAGTGCAAGTAGATAAATACGTACCGCTCCGGCGCTGCTCTGGTTCGCCAGAAGCGGCTTAGTAATGCTGGCCACATGACCTGGAAGCTGTATGCCGGCTCCCTCGGCCAATAAAGCGAGATGAGCTCCGCAACCCCAGAATCGGTCACGACTGGCCCTAATGGTCAGGGTCCCTTTAGTTTTAATAGGGATGACCAACCACTCACCCATCACCAAAATGAGAGAGGAAACGAATCGCCAAAAACAAACAAACCGAAAACCAACCAAGGACACAGATTTCAATAAAGTTTGCAAATTCTAATTGAGCTGCATTGATGTAAATTTAGAAATAATTGCGATGATTTAAGTACAAATGCAATACATCTTACCACCGTGGTGAAAACTGAGCAGGTGACCTGTTGATTGGCAGCTTTAGGGCTTTTGCCCCTCTCCCTTCTTTATCTTCAAACCAGATCTTCTTTATCTCAAAACCAGACTCCTTCAAACAGAGCACTATCCTTTGTAAAGCAGGACACATGTCCATCTTTCAAAGCAAAGCCTTTAATGGTTTTCAGTTCTGAAAGCGTACTTTCATTTAAAAACCCCAGAATTCTTCAATAGAACATTCAGTAAAATATTAATAAACAATAACAATTTATTGGTTTGTTTCCTTCCGGTTCTCAGCATGAGGGACAGAGGGCTTTGAACCCTCAGCCTCCAGGCTATCCTTGCATGGGGGGGAGGCAGTGTGGTATAGTGTCTATAGCATTTGTCTAGTCAAGTAGAACTCCCTTTGCATTCCGATTCAACTATGAACTGCCCTGTTTGAGCTTAAGTCCACAAGCAGCCATCTCTCAGTCACCAACCCAGGGCTCTGTGGCGCGAGGTGTCATGGCGATGGCTACATCTATATGGAACCCAACATGGGTCTCTCTCTCTCTCTCTCTCTCTCTCTCTCTCTCTCTCTCTCTCTCTCTTATAAACGTAAAGGGACCCCTGACCATTAGGTCCAGTCGTGATCGACTCTGGGGTTGCGGCACTCATCTCACTTTATTGGCCGAGGGAGCCAGCGTACAGCTTCCGGGTCATGTGGCCAGCATGACTAAGCCCTTCTGGTGAACCAGAGCAGCGCATGGAAACGCCATTTACCTTCCCGCCAGAGTGGTACATATTTATCTACTTGCACTTTGATGTGCTTTCGAACTGCTAGGTGGGCAGGAGCAGGGACCGAGCAACGGGAGCTCACCCCATCGTGGGGATTTGAACCGCCGACCTTCTGATCGGCAAGTCCTAGGCTCTGTGGTTTAACCCACAGCACCACCCACGTCCCTTCTTCTCTCTCTTATAGAGATGGCTATTATGTACATTACTTCCTTTGCACTTCCACTTCCACTGATTATGATGCTCACAACAACATACATATTTTCATGCCAGATAAAAAATAAATTAAAATTATTGGTCCTAAGAAGAGCAAGCAATAAAACTATCATCGCTTCACCCATGAGCAGAAATTATAACGAGAACCTTACAGAAGAGTATACTTGATCATTCCTACCTCTTTTAGCCCCAAATTATAAACACACCAGGAGCACGCTCTCGACATTTTACTAACATTTCTCAAAATAATAAAGCATATCTATATCTACTTACCATAAGGTGCCATAAATTTGAAACCCATTGTCAACTTTTCCGTATCTTTTACTATAATAAATAAACTTCTGCCATTTTACCAAAATGTGTTATCTTGTCTCTTTCTTCCTTCTCGATATATTCTCAATTTGTCCATAACTGCAAAATCCTAGAGTTTATCAATCCGTTCTTTGATTTTAGGTATAGTTTGTAATTTCCAATATTTGGCATGAATAATTCTGGCTGAGGCAGCAATATAAAAAACTAGTTCTTTATTTTCTGGCCTAGACAACTGTTTCATATACTGGACGTTAGTAAAAAGAAAACAGGGTGAAGTGGGACTTCATATCCCAAAATGCTTGTGACTTAATTTTTTTATTATCATCTTCTAATATTTCTGACAGCTTACATTTCCACCACATGTGCAGGTGGGTTGGAAGGGGGGGGGAATTGCCTATCTCTTCTTGACAAAGATGGATAATTTCTATTAACTTCATTTATCTTTGCTGGTGTAATGTACCAGTCGCTCATAATTTCACAGGAATTTTCTAGATTACCCATATTGAAAGGGAAATTGTGAATCTGATATGCACAGATTTTCCCAGATGTCCAAAGGAATATTTTCTGCAATACTTTGAGCCCATTTCACCATATATAATCTTTGTTGGAAGCCGCCCAGAGTAGCTGGGGAAACCCAGCCAGATGGGCAGGGTATAAATAATAAATTATTATTATTATTATTATTATTATTATTATTATTATTATTATTAATTTGTTCTGGTTCTGTATCAAATTTGAGCAGATTTTGAGTATTAAAAAAAATTGCTAGTCCGTATCTTTTTTTTTTTATAAGCACCTTTGTAGAATGGGAAATGTTTACCTTTGTTGGAGGGCAAGAGGAAATTTAGATGGAAGAGATGTATAACAGTGGTGTTATCTTTCATCAGAAAAAGGGACTGAAATTCTTGCAGGAAGGACGTGTAGTGTCAATGGAGCCTTTTGTAATTCTACCTTTGTGATTACCAATTCATGTTTAGACCAATGAAGGCTAAAAGCTTATTTTTAAAACATCAAAGATTGCAAAAAGAGTCCAAATCCAAGTTTTGAAAAATAAAATAAAAATAAAACCAAACTCTGCTGAAGAATTCAGAATAAACTCTCACTGTTTCAGAAGCTGAAATAAGGGGACCACAGTTCCTCTCCCACAAGTGTGCAGCAATGTATTAGAGTTGTATAGTCTTGGTGCATCATTTCTTATTTCTTTGCCTTTGGGGGTGGGGGACAGCTGGCAACATTGCCCTGCTTTTGCATCTTTTGTGAAGGGGAAACTTATATTTCCAATGTTGACAGGTTATCTGCTTTTAGTGCCTCTTTTTCCTTGAACAGAACCTATAAGATGATGCTACAAGCGATGACAAAGTGGCTTTTAGTTTACTCCTTTCAAGGCATCCTGTTGTTGCAGATTCTCCACACAATCTGCCAGGAAATCCTTTTGCAGGAGTTCCCCTTTCCCTTCCTGGCTGATTCCACGAAGGCGCATGAAACCAAGGGTTAAAACAAGGCAGGCCTGCTTCTTGGAACCTGTCTGGTCAGCTGTTGTGGGAAACGGGACGCTGCACTTGTTGTTGTTTAGTCATGTCCAATTTCGTGACCTCATGGACCAGAGCTCGCCAGGCACTCCTGTCTTCCACTGCCTCCCGCAGTTTGGTCAAACTCATACTGGTAGCTTCGACAACACTATCCAACCATCTGTCGTCCCCTTCTCCTTGTGCCCTCAATCTTTCCCAACATCAGGGGCTTTTCCAGGGAGTTTTCTCTTCTCATGAGGTGGCCAAAGTATTGGAGCCTCAGCTTCACGATCTGTCCTTCCAGTGAGCACTCAGGGCTGATTTCCTTCAGAATGGAGAGGTTTGATCTTCTTGCAGTCCATGGGACTCTCAAGAGTCTCCTCCAGCACCATAATTCAAAAGCATCAATTCTTCAGCGATCAGCCTTCTTTATGGTCCAGCTCTCACTTCCATACACCACTACTGGGAAAACCATAACTAACTATACGGACCTTTGTTGGCAAGGTGACGCTGCACTAGATTGGCCTTTAAGCAGCAGTGGAGTACGGTCAATAGACTATATCTAAGAGCCCTCCTGCCATTTCCCCAAAGCTTTCCTAGTTTGGGCAAAGAGGAGACAGCAGAGCTCCAGCATTCTGTCAGAGGCCTGGTATCTCCTTCCCAAAGCCTAGAAAGTTCCTGTCCGGTTTAGGGAGGGAGGTGCAATGCTCTCACACTCAACGTTAAGACGTCACTAGGTCACACACGCAACCTGCAATCGCCCTTGCAAGCTGGCTCTGTTCCCCTATGGAAAATTTCACTGCATGCCACTCTCCAGCAGGGCTCCCATACCCTCCAATTTTTCTCCGATGGAAATAAGGATGTCCTATTCAATAATAAATAATAATAATAATACCCTGCCCATCTGACTCGATTGCCCCAGCCACTCTGGGCAGCTTCCAACATATATGAGAACATAATAAAACATTAAACATTAAAGAACTTTCCTATGCTGGGCTGCCTTCAGATGTCTTCTAAAGGTTGTATGGTTACTTATCTCCTTGACTTGGAGGGTCAAATGAATGAATCTTTATTTGTGTCAGCCATCGGCCATAGCAATAAAACAACAATATGATATACAAAGAATAGAAATAGAAAGTCAGTTATATAAAATACATTTTAGGATTTTGAATCAATAGTCAAATAGTGGATCTTATTCTGATCGCCCCAGCTAAAAACCTTGCAGCCTTTGCTGTCACCTGCTCATCTTGCTCTGCCAAGAGAAAGGGCACTGTGGCAGTGGTTGGGCGACCTGGAATGGACAATAAAAGAGGGGTGATAATCTCATTCCTCAAGTCTTTATAAAGAGTGCATGCTAGAAGGGCATGCGCCACCGATTCGGTACTGCCATCTCCACAGGGACATAAGCGTTTTGTGTGTGGAATCTGTTGGAATCGTCCCTCGGGTACAGACGAGGGCAATACATTCAATCTTGGGGATCACATAACTCCATACCCTCCAACATTTCTCCAGTGAAAATGGGGACATCCTAAGGAAAAGTGGGACATTCTGAGATCAAATCAGAAACTGGGGTGGCTTCTGTAAATCCAGGTCTGTCCCTGGAAAATAGGGACACTTGGAGCATCTGGACTCCTCTTAGGTAGACCTGCTCAAGCATGTAGCATGCCTCCACTGTGAGCTGCCTCTAGGAGGCAAATTGATTTTTGAATTCTGAATTTATTGTTATTCACATTTAATACTGAATTTTATGCTGTTTTTTGTTGCATCAATTAAGTGTTTTAAATTTGTTGTTAGCTGCCCTGAGCCTGGTTTTCTGAACCGGGAAGGGCGGGGTATAAATATATTATTATTATTATTATTATTATTATTATTATTATTATTATTATTATTATGCAAGCAAGGCAGGACACTTGCTCAGACTCAGAAGGTTATGTAAGCAACCCCCCCAAGCTGAGAGCACAATGGGCTCTTAAAGAGTACACCAGCAGTCCGGCAGGAGTGTGCCAGAGGCAGGATGAGTCCTGTGAAAGTGAGAATCCCCTCTCTGTTCATGACAACCAGGGCACTGTCAATTTACATGTCTTTGACCCTCCTCCACTGGCGAGCAACAACCAAATCCTGCTGCCTGGGGAATCCTAAAATCCGGGGACAAGGGCATCCTGGTCTCCTCCCCTCACACCAAATCCAAGTAGAACAGCCAGATGCAAAAGAGGACAGGGCACCTGAAAACATTTTATAGTTATGCGGAATAAATCTAATCTACACAACTATGATTCTTAAAGAAAGACTATTCAAGTTAAAAGAATCCTGCTTTGATTTCACCTGACCACCCTAAATGCCAGACCTTCACTGGTGCTGTTGAAAACAGCTTGGGTTTTAACCTTTAATTCAGGTCTGTGGAACCTTTGGCCATCCAGATGTTGCTGAACTACAACTCCCATCAACCTCAGCAAACATGGCTAATAACCACCTTGCCAACAAAGGTCCATATAGTTAAAGCTATGGTTTTCCCAGTAGTGATGTATGGAAGTGAGAGCTGGACCATAAAGAAGGCTGATCGCTGAAGAATTGATGCTTTTGAATTATGGTGCTGGAGGAGACTCTTGAGAGTCCCATGGACTGCAAGAAGATCAAACCTCTCCATTCTGAAGGAAATCAGCCCTGAGCGCTCACTGGAAGGACAGATCGTGAAGCTGAGGCTCCAATACTTTGGCCACCTCATGAGAAGAGAAGACTCCCTGGAAAAGACCCTGATGTTGGGAAAGATGGAGGGCACAAGGAGAAGGGGACGTCAGAGGATGAGATGGTTGGATAATGTTCTTGAAGCTACAAACATGAGTTTGACCAAACTGTGGGAGGCAGTGGAAGGCAGGAGTGCCTGGCGTGCTCTGGTCTATGGGGTCATGAAGAGTCAGACACGACTAAACGACTAAACAACAACAACAACAACGGGAGCTGAGGTTCAGCGGGAGGACCAACGATTCCATACACCCGCTCTAAACTCTCTAAGGACAGTTGAGCCAGTGCAGTTCTCCCATTTACAGGAGCGGCGAGAGTTAGGATCTAAGTTATAGAGACTTAACACATGATTGGGCAATTGAAACAACGTCATTATATGAGCAGGCGGCATCCAACATGAATTTTATGATTTTAGGGTTTTTTTTAAATTAATATTGTTACCGTCCTTTTTAAAAAAAAATAAAAAACACCCAAATGAGCTGGAGAATGCAAAGAGCTAAGTAATGACCTTCAAATCTCTTTCAACTCCATGATTCAGAAAGCCACTAGAATATGTTCCAGTAGATGGTGCTCAAGAACACCAGCATGGTTTCAGGAAATTAAACTTCCTTTCCACTGCAAGATTTTACTCATGGTGCTCATAATAATTCCAGCCAAGGAGACATGCTGGGGATGAAGCCAGTTTATCAGGGCAAGCAAAGTTCAAGAGAGTTGTTTCTATGCAAATATTGTTCCTTTTAAAATTGCAAAGCTATTAAGACAGTCTCCGTAAACAGCTTATGAGGGAAAGTGAAAGATTATGACTGCAATCCCTTTATACACTTACCTGAGACTAAGTCTTATTGAACTCAGTGGGGCTTGTCCCCAAAGAGACAAGGACAGGATTGCAATGTAGGACTGCTAGTTTATGCACTTATTCCTTGGCGCAAGCTCCTCTAGGATTGGGGTGGGCTTCTTGTTTGTAAAAGGGGGCAATACAAATGAAGGACATTCATTATTTTGCTTTAAAATCAGAACAAACAGCGGCTTTATTCTGCTTTGTTCTGGTAGATTTCAAAGCCACAGAATCTGAGAGGGAGGAGAGAGAGAGAGAGCTGCACACCCTCCATCATTTCTCCGGTGAATAATAATAATAATAATAATAATAATAATAATAATAATAATAATAATTTATTATTTGTACCCCGCCCATCTGGCTGGGTTTCCCAAGCCACTCTGGGCGGCTTCCACAGAAACCAAAAAACGCTAAAATATCATACATTAAAAGCTTCCCTGAATAGGGAAGGACGCCCCATTGCATAATGATAATTTTACAATTTATACCCCACACACGTCTTACTAGCTTGCCCCAGCCACTCTGGGCAGCTTCCAACATCTATAAAAACATAATAAAAACATTAAACATTAAAAAAACCCTTCCCTATACAGGATTGCCATCAGATGGCTCGGGGGTTGGATAACTCCAAACCCTCCAACATTTCTCCAATGAAAATAGGGATGTCCTAAGGAAATGTGGGACATTCCTGGATCAAATCAGAAACTGGGACAGCTTTTCTAAATCAGGGACATCCCTGAAAAATAGGGGCACTTGGAGCTGCTGCACTAGATGCTTAGTTTGCTAACCTTTCTAGCAAATCCCACTAGCCACAGAGGGACACTCATCAGGAGACAATGCAGGAGGTATGTGGGTTATTTAGAAGTAGCAGTTATCGTGAGGACGTGTAATCTTCTAGTTATATGTTTACCGTTCTTCCCTTCCTGAAGAACAAGGGATCCTTTTTTCGCAGTGCAAAACAGGAAAACACAAACATTCGCAAAGGGTAGCTCTCGGAGCAGGTAATATTCCATCAGCAAACACAAAGCACAGAGAATCCATTCGGTTTCATGCTCACATTAAAAACAAAAAACTATATCCAGCATGGAAGAATACGAAGCTGAGACTTTCTGCCACTTTTGTTCTGCTTCTAGGCAAGCTCCAGGGTTTAACTTATTTATTTATTGCCTTTATAATAAGGCAAGGCACCCAAGGCACTTTGCAATCTTAAAATACTAAAATAAGCCAGTGCAGCTATCTGACAGCTGCCTTTGCCTTGTTCTCTTCTTCCTTGCCACAGGGCCAATGGTGTCTGTTGCCCTGTGGTGGAGAGGGCACAGTGTGTCTGGATCAGGGCTAGATGATGTTGCTCCAGAATCCCTCTCTGCCTGTCTTTCCTCCATCCCACAGGGCTGATGATGTACGTTGGGCAGGATGGGGGCAGTTTGATTGGAGCAAAGAGGGAAAATTCCCCTTGCCTCCCTCTTTCTTTTGGCACACACACCATTTGAATAGCAATGCCCATCAATTTTTTGGGGGGGCAGCCCCCTCAAATATTTTATTGGGGGGCCAAAGGGACCTCGGTTCCTAGGAGTTGGCTCCTATGCCCTAAGGTGTTGCTTATTGCTGAGACTCACACACAATTAAAAGGGGAAAGAGCCTGGAAGAAACAAAAGAGCAGAAATACAGGTCTTCACTACCTGGTTTTTGCAAAACCAACACAAACCTTGAGGAAGGGGAAACACAATTGTCCCCAAAACTGTTCTTTATCAAATCAATTTTTGGGTGGAGTTTAGTGAGCGGGATTCTGGTTCAACTGCTTTATGTTCTAAGAGGAAGAAGCTGGATATTTTCACCATTTAAAATACAGTGGTGCCCCGCAAGACGAATGCCTCGCAAGACGGAAAACTCGCTAGACGAAAGAGTTTTCCGTTTTGGAGGTGCTTCGCAAAACGAATCTCCTATGGGCTTGCTTCGCAAGACGACAATGTCTTGCGAGTTCCTGCTGGTTTTTTCCCCTCCCCCCCTTTTTCTAAGCCTCTAAGCCGCTTATCAGCTGATCTGATCAGCAGATAAGCCGCTAAAAGCAGCTAAAAGCCTCTAATAGCGCTAATAGCGCTAATCCTTCAATGGGCTTGCTTCGCAAGACAAAAAAAACCGCTAGATGAAGAGAATCACAGAACGGATTCTTTTCGTCTTGCGAGGCACCACTGTAATAATAAAAGATAGATAACCCTGAAAAGCTGAGTGTTGTTCTTTAAAGGGCAGTGACCCGACATCACTCAGGCATTTCTACAATATCAGTCCCATGTCTCTGCTGGGACCTCAGCCAGCTCTTCCAGGCCAAAGGCTTGCACTCTGGTAGATGAGCCATTGCAGCCCTGACCAGCACATGAGGCCAAATGCTGTCCAAGCAGCACATTGCTGATCTAGCAACTTCAGAAAGACTTTTTCCTCCTTCGTCCAGCTGTTCAGTAAACAACCCAATCAGCAGCCAACTGACATCTTTGAATAATATCTAGTTTCCTTCAAGCTTCCTTCCTAATTCCACGAGGTCCCAGAAGGGCAATAATTTAAACATTTTGTGAAATTGAAGAGGGTGGCTTTTGAAAGATTCAGCTGTTAATTCCAGATGATTGCTGTCAACAATCCCTCGTAAATGCAATCACAGCTGATTCGCCACCTAGTTTCTGTCCTCCATATTATGCAGACCTTTTAAACTGCTAGAGAAAATGTTCCATCTGTCAAGGCAAGCTTGCAGGATTCTTTGGCAAATGCATGGATGAGACATTGAAGTCTGGTCTATGCATGCAGCAGAATGAGGAGTTCTGAGGTACTAGGGCAAACAGTACCGTTTCAGACTGCAGGGAGAGACATCAGTTTTGAAAGCTCTCTCATGTAAAAAGAACTCCCTATATATAATTACAATTTGCAAATTATGGAGAGAAGATTTATCACCTCAGAAGTCTCCCCCCCCCACACATCTAGGGATGCAAGGGGGGTATTTTAAAGGCAAACCTACATAATTTGCACTTTCCAGAACAATATGTGAACCAAAACACAACCATCTTTCAAAATCCACACTTCTCTGAATTTTGCAATGCAGTTCTCACAGTCAAATAATGTGTACAGAAATGCATTGTCTAGGGTAAAATGCATACACACAAAGGCATACATTAATGAAGGCTGATTCGCCACACAGAATTTTCACTGTATATGAGGAAATTGCTTTGCAAAAATGAGTATATTTGGATTTTTGCTGCTGCTGCAAAAAAGGAAAGTTGACAGGTTCCCTTAATGTACACCAGATCTTTCTCTGTCAGATATTGGCAGGAATGCCATCAAAGGAATAGGTGGTATTAATTGCCTTGCTGTTAGGGAGACTTCATGGAATCTCCATGCCCAGGAATCCTGGGCAGCTCCACCACATATGATAGAAGGTACCTCTCGCTCCACATCCTCTCCAGCATAGAGGGCTAATAGTTTTTGTGGTTCTGCTAAGGATGTGACTGTGGTTCTGCTAAGGATGTAGCAAGTTAGGTAGAAGAAGAAGAAGAAGAGTTTGGATTTGATATCCCACTTTATTACTACCCTAAGGAGTCTCAAAACGGCTAGCAATCTCCTTTTCCCTTCCTCCCCCACAACAAACACTCTGTGAGGTGAGTGAGGCTGAGAGACTTCAGAGCCCAAGGTCACCCAGCAGCTGCATGTGGAGGAGCGGGGAAGAGAACCTGGTTCACCAGATTACGAGTCCACCACTCTTAACCACTACAGCCTGTCCTACTGCTTTCTTTCAGTGACTGATGTTTGCTCTAATTTGGCTCTGTTTTATTACAGTGGTACCTCGGGTTAAGTACTTAATTCGTTCCGGGGGTCCATTCTTAACCTGAAACTGTTCTTAACCTGAAGCACCACTTTAGTTAATGGGGCCTCCTGCTGCCGCTGCGCCGCTGGAGCACAATTTCTGTTTTCATCCTGAAGCAAAGTTCTTAACCTGAGGTAATATTTCTGGGTTAGCGGAGTCTGTAACCTGAAGCGTATGTAACCTGAAGCGTATGTAACCTGAGGTACCACTGTACTTTAGCTGTAGCATCAGGGCTTTCTTCTATGATTGTTAGAAGATGGGTTGCGTGGAGAAATTCCTTTGTCTTCTAAGGTGTTCTAGGAACTGGAGTGAAAGGAGTGGCCTTTGAGAAGTATCATCTGATGTATATGTTTCAGGGCTTCATAATATCCATTGATGCAAAATGAACCATCCACTGAAACAGAAGATATTCCAAACCTTCATATTAAAATCAGCAGCTCATAACATTTCCAAACCTCCTACTCCTGCTTCTCTTTTGGAGTGATTTACTTGCTGGAGTCTCTCATACCATAAACAGGGAGAGTCACGTTTTATTTCCAGTTCTTCTCCTAGTTATCCCTAACATGGAATTTGCCTTTATTGGAGCTGCCATCTCTACTCAAAAATTAAACTGTCACATTGAAGTTTGGAAGGAAGGAAGGAAGGAACATGCACTGGTTTTATTAATGTGAAATACCTGAAACCTGGTTCTCTTTAACTAGATCTCTCTAGGCAAACAAGTTTCTTGCAAGACAGCCATAATTTCTGAAGAGCTATCCTAAAACAATGACATCCCTGCATTCATGAATTTCCATTGCATCTCTGTACCAACCTTCCCCTCCTCTACTGTCTATTATAGAGAGATGAAAGGAAAGGGTACCCGTAAGATAACATGCCTAAGAAATGGGAATTTCTCACGAAATTAAGATGCTCAAACTCAGGACAAAAGAGAGAAATGTGCTAAGAGGAAGGCACGCTTGGCAAACCCTCACTGTGATCAACTCCCGCCCGGAAACTTATGTCCCCATTGTGGAAGGATATGTGGATCCAGAATTGGCCTCCACAGCCATTTACAGATTCACTTGTCTATAACAGAGAGATGAAAGGAAAAGGTACCAGTAAGATACCTTGTCTAAGAAATGGGAATGGCTTCTAGGCCAGTGAAATGGGCCTTGATGTGCACTGACAAAGGCTTGCCATCTGGCTAGCCTAAACTTGAACTGGCCTTCTGGTTCCATGATGTGTATTTTGAAGCTACATTTCAGTTGGGATGAGCCAAATTATTGCCCCCTCATGCACGTAGAAAAATATCAGCCTATGAATGAGGTGGCAAGGTAGGGGAGTGTATATCTTGGCTTAGCACTAATTAGGCACTTGTGTTGTTGTTGTTGTTTAGTCGTGTCAGACTCTTCGTGACCCCATGGACCAGAGCACGCCAGGCACTCCTGTCTTCCACTGCCTCCCGCAGTTTGGTCAGACTCAAGTTTGTAGCTTCGAGAACACTGTCCAACCATCTCGTCCTCTGTCATCCTCTTCTCCTTGTGCCCTCAATCTTTCCCAACATCAGGGTCGTTTCCAGGGAGTCTTCTCTTCTCATGAGGTGGCCAAAGTATTGGAGCATCAGCTTCACGATCTGTCCTTCCAGTGAGCACTCCGGGCACTTAGCAGTTCTAAAACTGCACTCGTTGCCATTAATAAGAAATACTAATGAGATGCTCATAAGAAACTAAAACCTGGAAGCACACATACAAAAAAATACAAATAAAACACAGAAAAGAATGTGCCCAGCATTAACTGCAGGGTAGTAACAGGTAGAGAGATTTTGCTAGGAGATTAAAAAATGGGCTTACCTTTTTTGGCTACTGAACCTTGGATGTGAAGATATATTTCCCTGGCTGGGTGGGATGGAAATCTTTGTCTAAATGCAAACTTCAATTTGTTCTAAAGAAGGTGATCATGTCTGGGATATGGTCTGCTTTTATATTGCCCTTAATAGAGGGCATCACAACAATCCTGTTAATTCCAATTAATAAAGGCTTTATCTCTGTTGCACTTGACAAAGAAAATGCACAATGCTGGTGTTTTCAGTGTCTGAGAAACCAGGGAAGTGTGTGTTGCAGTTGGACTAACATTCATCACTCGCTGAGTTGCCATACATCATTGTCTCTTATTAGCTTACAGTTTGGTGCCCATCCTGGGAGATTTCTTGAGATAAGAGACAATGATCGATGCTAGCTCATAAGGTGATGAACAGCAACGGTGTCAGTTATTTTGGTTATCAAGTGATAGCTGCAATCCTAAGGGGGTTGGACTCGATGGCCCTTGTGGTCTCCTCCAACTCTATGATTCTATGATTCTATGAACAAGGGAAGTATGTGAACTTGCTGTTATTTTTTCTTAAAATGTCTCACACTGGGGGTTGTGAAATTCCTACCTACTGGATAAAATCAGGTCAATGTTGTGTTAGACAGACAACATAGGAAGAAGCAGATCTAGAGGGTAGGAAGTATGGGTGATAAAACTCATAAAATGCCCTTTTCTCTTTCAAGATTTTTAAACATAATGCTTTTGTCTCTTTGCCACAGTCCTGACAAACATTATTTCCCCAAAGCTGTTATTTTAATTTACCTTGCAGTACAATGGGTAAAACAAACACCATTAGCTGTACTGCTGAATAAGTGTTTAATGGTTATTGTATTTGTTTAAAAACCAATAAGATTTCGTTTGTTTGTTTTAAAGCTGCTATTTTCATTTTCAGCAGAAGCCCCCATTGATGCCAATGGAGGCTTCTCTGAAATGCAAATAGCAGCTTCAGAGAGGTTATTTTGGTGTCAAAGAGAAATTATTAAACTCCCCACCACTACCATCCTGTGGCTGCACAGGCCTCCATGCGGCTATCATTTATGTAACAAAAAAGGCAAAAATTAATCACATTCAAGCAATAATGTCATATATATTTGAACGGTCCATGTTCAGATATTCTGCTGATTGCTACTATGCATGGTAAAATTAGTAAAGAGGTCTGAAAAGCGATCAAATCATTGAAAAGTCACCCTCCTCAAGATTTTAGAGAGCGGGTTTCCTGCAAAAACACTCCAAAGAATTAAAAGTACAATATGGGAAGCAATTATTCCTTTGCCTCCTGCAAGCTCTTTCCCTATTACAAGTAATGTGATGCATTGAATATGCTGTTCTTCCAGGCTTCTGGCAGATCAAGAGGCAACGCTCCCTGGAGTCAGTGGGGGACTCCTTTGTAGACATCTTAAAGTGTAAGTTTAGCAAATTTCAGCCAGTTTACAGGGGATCCTGGGCATGTGTGTTGGGGATAAAGCATTGCATTTTGGAAAAGAGATATGGCTCACTGAATTGCTTTCTGTGCAGGAGGCATAAATATCTTCAGGAACAAAGAGAGAGAGAAAGAGCTCTCTGTGGTCCCAGGGAATCAGTTGAGTGATGGCCCCTTTGTAAAAACAAGAAATTCTTTTACCAGCCTAGCTTGTTTTCAGCAGTTTGGGGAATTTCCCTTGGGTCTGCCATGTCTCCGAAGCGTCACTATTCACCTGTATTCAGGCAATTCTTCCTTTCCTCAATTCCTTTGGCAGCAATGTAATACCTTTCTGTCTCTGGCTGCCTGATCAGAATAATTGTCTCTTGCCCCTCAACTTGCTGTTCTGTGAAATTCCACGATGCAGGTCTCAGTGTGATCTTATGGCTTTCTTGAGTAACATTAGCGGCATTTGATGTTTACTTCAAATCTTTTATTTTATTTTTAATAGACAGTGTTTCTGCACATTACAATGAATTCAAAGGAAAATTATATATAACCTTGGCTTCAGTATATGCTGGAATTACATCTTGTCATAATACAGGGTCATATTATTTATACTGTATGCAAAGCTCTTGCCTCTGATTTGCAAAACGATGAAACTCTTTGACCCAAATTTCCCTCCCTACTCCTGATCATCCTTCCAGCCAGTGCTTTTTCCCCCTGTGGGTACGCAGGGGTACGCATACCCCTAAACATTTTGTGAATCTAAGTTTGGCCTCATTGAAGGGCAGAATTTCAATATGAGTAGGAAAATGAGAGTACCCCTAAACATTTATTTATTTTTAGAAAAACAACAACTGCTTTCAACCTTTTAGAAATTACCAAAAAATAGATGTTTGGTTATTGCTGTTTTTTAAAAAAATATTATTCCTTTGCTGTTTTAGAACACACAGTTATATTGCCCATGAGATTCTTCCAATGGTTCTTTGCTTTTGCAGGTGGGGTTAGGGTTTCTGTTGTTGGTTGTTAAACACTGCAGCAAATTTGTTTACAGAAAACTATCGCTGCTTCCCATTCAACATACAGGGGTGGCAAGAAGTAGTCTGGCCTACTTACTATGGAAGAGGCTCCTTGGTCGGCCTGTCTGGTTCCTTAGCATTTCTCTCCTTTTGCTCAGAGCTTGGTGGTGCCACATGGGCCAATTTTTCACTTCCTATCTCTTAGGCTTGGGACATGGGTAGCGCTGTGGGTTAAACCACAGAGCCTAGGACTTGCCGATCAGAAGGTCGGCGGTTCGAATCCCCGTGACGGGGTGAGCTCCCGTTGCTCGGTTCCTGCTCCTGCCAACCTAGCAGTTTGAAAGCATGTCAAAGTGCAAGTAGATAAATAGGTACCGCTCTGGCGGGAAGGTAAACAGCATTTCTGTGCGCTGCTCTGGTTCGCCAGAAGCGGCTTAGTCATGCTGACCACATGACCCGAAAGCTGTACACTGGCTCCCTCAGCCAGTAAAGCAAGATGAGCACCACAACCCCAGAGTCGGCCACGACTGGACCTAATGGTCAGGGGTCCCTTTACCTTTACCTCTTAGGCTTGGCTGCAAGCTTAAGTTTGTATAGAGAGTTGGACATATCTCACTAAACCTTAGTGACTAAGGCTACATTGAGGTCTTCACTTTTGAATACTTTTTTTTTCATTCTGTCTTCTCATTGTGCTTGTTTTTTCACACAGGTATCTATCAATCAGCTATTTTTTATTGGAAGAGCTGCAACTAGATTGCATAACAAGGGAGAAAGACATACTAGAATCTGTTTTAATTGGACTTCTGTGTGCTCCCCACCTCTATAATCATTAACCTACTGCACTTTATAAAACTCCTCTCAATAGCACTGACCTTCATGGGTGCCCTCTGTTCTGTTGGGTGATAGGATACAGACAAGAATGATCCCGGTAAATCATTTAAAGGTTTTTAAAAGGCAACATACCTGTGTGAAATGGACCCAGGAATAGTAAGTAACCCTCTGTGATTCCCTTGCCTTCCAAGCAAGTACTTCAACCTAATAACTCATTCAGAAATAATTGTAGTTACAGATAGGTAGCCGTGTTGGTCTGCCATAGTCAAAATAAAAAAATTCCTTCCAGTAGCACCTTAAAGACCAACTAAGTTAGTTCTTGGTATGAGCTTTCGTGTGCATGCACACTTCTTCAGATACAAAAGGGACGAAGGGACCACAAGAATCATCTAGTCCAACCCGCTGCAGTGCAGGAATATTTCACCCATTGTGGGGCTTGAACACACCACCATGAGATTAAGAGTCTCATGCTCTACTGACTGAGCTATCCCAAGAGCATGGTTACCATGATGAATTAAGGATCTGAATTCTTTAATTCAAGCTACAATCCTATACCCATTTACCTGGCAATAAGCCCACTGAATTTAGTAGGCCTTAATTCTCAGGAGGCATGCCTAAGATTGCACTGCAAAGCCCTAGGACCATGTGACAAAACAGTGATGAAATCAGGATGGAAGAACCACCACAGTTTCTGGAGTGTTTCAGCCAGGAACTTTCTATGAAATTTAGCAATACAATTTTTGCTGGCAGCTGCCATTCCCTCCATAATTCTTTCTTGTTTAGTTGACAGCTGGGAAAAGTGACCAATACCCCTCCAGAACCCCAAATGTAGCTCTGGTGGCACTTCCAATTACCATATATAATGTATAGGAAAGAGGTAAGTTCACTGTGGGTACATTTCCCCTTCTAATTCAATATACCATTGTTCATTGCACAAAACTGCTTTCAAATACTCAAATGGAATTATTAACATAATTTGCCAAGGGGACTAATGAAGTACCCTACTGGTGACACCCTAATGATTTAACAATTTTTTTGTAGCACAGTCGTCTCTGAAGTGCCATAGGGTATGTTGTTGCTTTTACTGGACAGCCTTTAAAAAAGCAAAAAACTAAACAAGAAACCCCAAGCATTTTGAATTTGGCAGGTGCAATTTGCTGAAGCAGAAATATGAGAAGATAAAGTATGGAGTGCATCTCCAGTCTCACACACTTATCCTTTGGGATTGTAGTTACCATGCGAAAACATAGTGGGAGCTGAGGGGCCTATTCTGTGGTATACCTTTAACTGTGAGGTCATCCTCCCAAATGGAAACTTTTTTTGGGAAAAACACAATGCCCCTAGTGGAAATAGCATTCTAAAAAAAACGATCCCGTTTCCCTCCCTTAGCTCCCTGGCTTATATAGTATCCTTGTTAATGAATTCTCCATGGGCCCATAAACAGCACTACACTTCATTATTTCGTTCTTTTGGACATGCGCCTGCTTCAGGCTTCATTAACAAAGATTATCATTGCGAACCATGACTAATTCATCCCAAAGTATCTTCTTCTTCTGTCATGATCTTTCTCTCTCTCTCTCTCTCTTTTCCTTTGGAAAAGTTAAAAATAATTGCAGCTACCTAACTTTATTAAGAGTGAAGTACAGTGGAAAGCAGAGTAGAGCATTGCCAAGCTTGTCACATGCTGATTCTTTTGTTATTTATTTTATTTATTTCATTTATATCCTGCCATATTTCCATCATGGAACCCAAGGAGGAGTCATGGGGTCTTCAGGTGGTCTCTTGCCCAGGCACTGATCATGCACACTTAGCTTCAGCAACGTGGTGGTCTCAGGTGCCTTCACAGTAGGCCTTTAGGGCAGATGCCCCGCTCAGAACGAGCAAGACCCCAAGACAGCAGGGTTGGTTTATCATAGTTCGAAGCAATTGAAAGAACATCTACAGAAGAGGGACTTATAAGATCATTGGAAGTAAGTGAGAACATAGAAAGAATCCTCCCCTCTAAAAACATTAAGTCTAAAATTATCTGAGTGTACTGCTGCAAGCTGAAGACAGATATCACATTTTAAGAACAGTGAAGGAACCCTCGCTGTGTTCAGAACAAACATGTTTTTCCATCACAGGAGGAACTCTGACAAACTGGTTCTGGATGTTTTCAGTGTGGTTGAACTAAGGGGTGGGGTGGGGAGACCAACTATGGGAAGGACCTATTTGCTAACACCTGTAACACCAACATCCCAACTTTCCATTCGTTGGAGCTGTTTTGCAACGATGTTGTGCAACCCTTCCCCAAACTTTTATATGGTGAAGGATGAACATCTACGTACATCTAGACATCTGCAAAATGCTAAAAGCATATATATTATATGTGAAGAAGAAGAAGAGTTTAGATTTGATATCCTGCTTTATCACTACCCGAAGGAGTCTCAAAGCGGCTAACATTCTCCTTTCCCTTCCTCACCCACAACAAACACTCTGTGAGGTGAGTCGGGCTGAGAGACTTCAGAGAAGTGTGACTAAACCTCTGGCCTAGGCTATAGCTGCTTTCTCTGGCTGACCACAATGATATGAACCAATTGTTCAGAGCAAAGCTAAATTGCACACTGACTGGAAGGGCCTACACTCACCTGTTTAACATTATTATAACAATATTAGATATATTGTTCTAAAGCGTTGCAGGGCATACTTCTAAATTAAAGTGTTTCTTGCCTTTGTTGTTGTTGTTGTCGTCAAAATGCTATCTCCCTACTTGTGGTTGCTGGTTGCTCTGCAGTGGCCTCTGGTGTCACATTTTAATGAGGCATTATGAACGTTAAAAGTAGGACGTTGTGTCTCCAACTACGTTATGAAAACCATTCCTTAACCCTTCCTTAATGTTAAAAACCATGAATGTAGATCCGCCCATAGTCTTTCTCTGGGCTCATATGAAGTTCCAGCTTCAGGAGAGAGTCTCCAGCCAGGAGAGAGAGAGAGAGAGAGAGAGAGAGAGAGAGAGAGAGAGAGAGAGAGAGATTGAAACCTCTCTACCCAGCCCAGTGTGATGATGGGGACCAATGTTGGTTTTAAACAAACGATCAATCCCCACCACCACCAAGTTGCTAGGTCTTGTGTGGAAGGCCAAATATGGTTGATGACCTGTTAGCCACCCATAGAGTCAGGCATGTTGGGGTACTGGCATTATACCATGGTTGAACCACTCAGTGCAAATTCTGTTTAAGTAATATGTCTGTCTATCTACACACAGAGATTTTTAGGAGGAGATAGTTTAAGTTGGCAGAGCCTTATGTGGATGGAAAACAGAGGCCGTCCGCTCTAGCACCTATGCACTGAGTTGCTTTGGGAACAATACGTGCCTACTTGTAAAAAGCGCTGGGAGACAAAAGAGAGATAAACAATTATTAACTCAATTTCAGTGCGGCATGGAAAACTGTAACTTTAAAAGGTTCTTTGTTTGTGCAGCTTTCCATCAGCCTAACATAAGCCTGTCTAAATATAGACCAGAATCAACTATTCTCCCTCCACCACCTTCAAAAACATATGTTTGTTATTCTCTGTTCAGATGGAAGATGGTTATTTTTAAATACAGCCAGTCTGCAGAACAGCTAGATGTGCCCGTGATGTAATCCAAGGAAAACCTAGCTGTGGTCTTTCCAATCTGATTTCATAGCAAAGAAATGAGGTGTATTCATTGCTGTGTGCGTGCTACATTTTGGTGGGAGCAGAGAACAGCTCTGAATGTTATGTCCACCACAGAATTCAGCTACTAAGTATGTCAATTTTCATTATTATTTTTTCAAAAAGAGCAAATTACTAGCCATTATGTTTGCAAAGACACACTTGAAAATATGTATAGGCAATGCCTTGTTAGATCTCAAAAGCCGGAGGAGTTTCCCAATAAAGATTGCCAAAGGACAGAAGTGATTTAGGGTGCTATTCAATCACAAATCAGCAAATTCATGTTGTGCAGATAAAGTTCATTTGGCAATGTCCTGCAATAAATTCACTTTTTTCAAAAATGGAATCTTTGCAGTAAGGAAAGTGATGTGGAAATGTGTGGGATCCCAACTGCTCGATGCTGTGTTGTATAATTTCCCTGCAAAGTAATCGGAATGAATGCTCAGTAAACAGCAGACTTTTTATAACCTCCCCACACACTTTATGCAAACAAATCAGGACTAATACTATAAAAAGCCGGTCATCTGGATTCAGAGGGCAAGGAGTTTGTTTCCTGTATAGCTCTTCCCCCATGACTGTATGGAAAATAGTAAAAAATAAATAAATGCATAATTTGTTTTTGGAAATAAGACAAACCATGCACATTTCTTTAATACAGAGCATAGTATTCAGTTTTCCTTGTGACAGAATTTACACTTTATTGTTTGGGGTTGTAGAACAAATTACAGAACTCTGGTGATATAACCCTAGAAAGAACAAGTTCTAAAAGGCCGGACCCTCCAATTATCCCTATTTTCCAGGGATGTCCCTGATTTAGAGAAGCTGTTTAGGTTTCTGATTTAATTCTGGAATGTCCCACTTTCCCTTAGGATGTCCCTATTTTCATTGGAGAAATGATGGAGGGTATGAAGTTATCTGACTCCCGAGCCATCTGATGGCAACCTGTACAGTCGTACCTCAGAAGGTGAATGGAATCTGTTCCAGAAGTCTGTTCAACTTCCAAAACATTCGGAAACCAAGGTGCAGCTTCCAATTGGTTGCAGGAAGCTCCTGCAGCCAATCGGAAGCCGTGGACGCTCCGCCAGACGTTTGGGTTCCAAAGAATGTTCGCAAACCGGAACACTCACTTCTGGTTTTCGGTCGTTCAGGAGCCGGAACGTTCGGCTCCCAAGGCGTTGGGGAGCCGAGGTACGACTGTATAGAGAAGGCTTTTTTTAATGCTCAGTGTTTTTAGATTTGTTGGAAGCTGCCCAGAGTGGCTGGGGCAACCCAGTAAGATGTGTTTGGAGGGGTATCAACAGTAAAATTATCATTATGGAATGGGGCATCACTATTTTCATCAGAGAAATGTTGGAGGGTATGAAAGACCCATTAAAAAAATTATTTTCATGCCCATTTTACACTTGTGCTCAGCAACCTGCCAGAGATAAACTACTGTTAGCCTCTTCCTTTGCACAATTCAGCCAAGGAGAAAGCTACAGAAGGTTGCTGGGGTGAAGTTGCCCCGATGCAGGAATTTATTAATTCAAAAACCTCTTGGACATAATAAAACATTTTGACACTTCATTCTTGGTGCCTCCCCCCCCCCATCCTGTCCTTTTAGGAGGGCTTGTATCTACACAGGGCCCGTGTGTTCATTTTTATGAGGTTTAAGCAGAAATGTGGTGAAACCTGTGTCAGGACTTTGTGTTACAGTTTGAGGCTTGTAACGTCCTTTTTCTGGATTTGAGAAATTTTACTCTGGGGGTTTCACAAAGCTGCAGAGTTCACATTGCTCATGTTTTAATAGCCTATCTAGCTGCTACCTTTATTCCTAGAGAGCTGCTCCCTTTCCATTTCTCCATTTATTATAAAATGCTACCACAAACTCCCCAGGAATTAGCTCATGAAGCCAATGCTGTTACTTTAGTACTGCCATACAGTTCCCAGTTGCATCAAGGTTTTATGAGCAGATGGAGATGGAGAGGATAAAATTGGTCTTCCTCCCAATTATAGCTTTGTTTGGGTTCTTCCTAAGGAAACAGCACAACTTTGGGAATAAAACAAAAGATTTTAAAGTTAGAGATGGCATAAGGATGTTCATTTGGGATGGTTAGAATTACCTGGGCCTGCAATTATTGCTATTATTACTTTGAATATTGATCAAAAGTATACAATGCATTTCAACATGTGGAAATTTGCGGGGAGAACAATTTGGTAAATAAATCTGTATTATAAAGGCATTGCAATCATAATAGTTAAACATCCAATATGTTAAGAGCAATCTAATTCTCTGAGTCCAATCCATGCAATACATTTAAAGCAGTATTATGCCACAGAAACAGCTATGACTTCCTCCAAAGGATCCTGGGAACTGTAGCTTGAAAAGGATGCTAAGACTTGTTAAATTCAGCAAAGGACTAGGATTGGCCACAGCTTCTCATTGAGTGTATACTTAGGCTGCGCACACACAATGCTTTTAAATCCCATTTTGAGACCTCTGTTTCCCTCAAAGAATTCTGGGCGCAGAAGTTTACCTCTCACAGAGCAACAATACCCACTAACCCTTAACAAACGACAGTGCCCAGAATTCTTTGAGGGAAAGATGTGCGTCGAATGAGCTCTAAAGGTATTGTGTGTGTGCAGCCTAATTCAAAGCCTTCTGGCAGGGATGAAAAACATTCTGATGGCCTCTTTAAATTTCATTTGAGTATACAGAATCTATGGGACTTCCTTTTAGGACTCTGAAAAGACAGTGCTACAAATCAGTTTCAAACTCTTGTTATTTTTCGCATTACCCACAGTTAATTTCTGTGGGCCACTGGCATTGTGTCCAATCCCTTTGTGTTATGTCAACTCTTTAAAACCACTCAGCCATTCAACCACAAACCTGTCCTGACATGACATACACTCTTATGTCCCCACCAAGCACTGGCAATGGCCTCATGGACTGTTGCCTTGAAACAAGTGTGTTGGGCAAATATGAGGTATTTCTGACATTAAATACCCGGTGCAAGTACTATCGGTGGGATCTCTTCCAGCACTGAAACACACCAGCTTTTTCCCCTGCCAAATTGTCTAGCTTTCTTTTTTTGTGTGTGTGTGAGAGAGAGAGAGAGTGAGAGAGAGAGCAAAAAAACCAACAGGTGTAGCCTGCCGATTTGGTGCTATTTTCTTTGGTCTACTTCATCTATTTGGGGAATGCCAACTGTGCAGCCTTTCTGAAAGGAAACTTTCAGCGCTGCTCTTTCATTCAAATCATGAGGGGAACCCTGCGTGCAGCAGAGATCAAAAACAGCCTTGCTGTCATTCTTCACACTTCTCCAAATAAAGACATTTTCAGCCCTTATACAGTGAGGACTGTTTAAGAACCATTACCCAGCAACACAGCATTTAAGTGAGGGGAACAAGAATTTCATAATATGCGCCACTGAACTGAACACAAAACCCACTGGATAAAGAACAGCATATTTCTCCACAACCTTCTACCACCTATTGTAGCTCAAGATTGCACCACAACTTAAGCTTAGGTTTGATTCATACATCACCTTAAACATTTGGATAGATGCTCTCCCTTCTGAGGAGAGGAGAACATCTGAGGAGGACATCTGCTTACCAACATTTAGAGCAGTCAGTTGGTTCAGAAGAGGCTAACCAAATTACTGTTGTGGTCCTGCCTACAGGAAGATGTCTCATACTGAGTCAGACCACTGGTCCATCTACCTTCGTATTGTCTACACTGGGATGGAGAACGTCCAGCCCAGAGGCTGTGGGTTGAAGGTTCTCCACCCCGATTCATGATATATCGAGAACAGAACAAAATCTACAATGTTTAGCTCTCTCTTCTCCATCCATCATATTTAGTACAACTTAACCTGTGTCCTGGGATGCAGGTGGTGTTGTGGGTTAAACCACAGAGCCTAGGACTTGCCGATCAGAAGGTCGCGGTTCGAATCCCTGTGACAGAGTGAGCTCCCGTTGCTGGGTCCCTGCTCCTGCCAACCTAGCAGTTCGAAAGCACGTCAAAGTGCAAGTAGATAAATAGGGACCTCTCCGGCGGGAAGGTAAATGGCGTTTCCGTGCGCTGCTCTGGTTCGCCAGAAGCAGCTTAGTCATGCTGGCCACATGACTCGGAAGCTGTATGCCGGCTCCCTTGGCCAATAAAGCGCAATGAGCACTGTAACCCCAGAGTCGGTCATGACTGGACTTAATGGTCAGGGGTCCCTTTACCTTTTTAAGCATCGGTTGGGAGGGGTGTTCTGAACTCACCCTCCAGCCCCGGAGGGTCCCTTTACCTTTACCTTTAACCTGTGTCCTGTTATCATTAGCCTGTCTGTTTCTTTGTCCTTGCCAGCAGCAACCAATTTTGTACAATGTGAGAAGTGTAATAGTGTAATATTGTGTAATATTGTCACAGAGTAATATCACAGTGTAATATTGTCAGGCTCTAAGGAAAGTTGTCCTGAAACATGACTGAAGAGGCATCTAATAATGGGCACTGCTGTTTTGGGTGGCAGACCCCGTGTATTTCCAATAGTTCTTTTCCAAGGGGTCCACCTACAAATGTAAACTTTGAACGCATATCTACATGTGTGTGTGTGTGCAGACCCTCCAAGCGTCCCTATTTTCCAGGGATAGTCCCAGATTTAGAGAAACTGCCCCAGAATGTCCCTCTTTTCCTTAGGATGTCCCTATTTTCATTGGAGAAATGTTGACGGTTATGAAGTTATCCAGTCCCCAAGCTGTCTGAAGGCAGTACTGTATAGGGAAGTTTTTTTCAATGTTTAATTTTGTTTTTATATATGTTGGAAAATGCCCAGAGTGGTTGGGGCAACCCAGTGGAATATAAATAGAAAAATTATTATTATGGAATGGGACATCCCTATTTTCATCAGAGAAATGTTGGAGGGTATGGTGTGCATCGTATGGTTACAATTGTCAGGAAGCTCCGATTTGACAAGTCTCTCTGGAAATCCCTGCCAGCTAGATTACTTCTATGTATCCTTTGTGCTCTCGGGTCTTCATGAGAACAGTTACTTCTTCTACGTTCAGAGAAAAGGGCCAGAACAGAGAAACTGCTTAGCTGAGCTGAAGGAAAAGCGACTAACAGGTAATACAGTGGTACCTCTTGTTAAGAACTGAATTCGTTCCAGAGGTCCGTTCTTAACCTGAAACTGTTCTTAACCTGAGGTACCACTTTAGCTAATGGGGCCTCCCGCTGCTGTGTGATTTCTGTTCTCATCCTGAAGCAAAGTTCTTAACCTGAGGTACTATTTCTGGGTTAGCAGAGTCTGGAACCTGAAGCGCCTGTAACCTGAAGCGTCTGTAATCTGAGGTACCACTGTACTGTGATGGCCGCAGTCCCTGTTTAAAACAGCAGCTGCCCTCCTGCATTAACCTGTGTGATAATGGCTGCTGGGTTGAGGGGGCAGGGTGGGATTTCCTTCCCCGCTTCCACCTAACAGGCTAAGCACCAGCGATTTAACCAGTCTGCCGGGCTGTGCAATCCTGAAGCACCCTGTGTATTGCAAAACAGGTTTTGGAGTGCGTAGACTGGTGGAGAGGGAGTTCCCTAGGCAACAGCAGACCTTGAGAGAAATCGCACGCTGGATATCCATCTGTTAGCTCTGTGTATCTATTTTCCATTCACAGGTTGCTCAGAGAGCTGGCTGGGTTATTATTAAGCAGGCTGTGCTCCCTGGGATTTTAAGCAAAATAAATAGGAAGGAGCTATAAATTAGCAGACATTCAATTAGAATTTCTACAGACAGGCTCTCCTTTTCCATTTCCCCCCCTTTCTCCCTGTTGCTGTAGACTGTTCTCTCCCTTTTTAAATCTTTGTTTGAACAGTTGAATAATAAGGGTCCTGTTCCAGCATCTGCTGTGGCAAAAGAGCCTACTCAAGCTCACTTAATGGGGATTAGTTACCCCTTTGCATGCTGTGACATTCCCACCCCACCCTGTCATTCTCACAGGCAGGGTGCGAAAAAAGGCTCATGAGTCTGGGGAAGGGGGGACGGAAATGCATCTCTCCTTAAATGCATGAGTGTTTTTATGGGGTGGGGGAATAGCACAAGGAAAAGGCCATTATCAACAACGACTGGATATAAAAGTGGGGGGGGGGGAGGATGAAATTGCTTATAAATGTACACTGGTGTTCTAAGAATTCTCAGAATTCCCCAAAATGTGAATTGCTTTAATCTCCAGTTGACATCAAAAGGATTTAAAAGTGCATGCTTAAATGTCATCCATTGAAATCAATAAGGCCCTGTTAGCATACCATCCAACATTTCTCCAATGAAAATAGGGATGTCCTATTCCATGGCGACGATGATGATTTTATTATTTATATCCCACCTGAATTGTTATAATGGATTGTTCCAATTTCCTAATCTAGGATTTAGTTTTTGGATATACCGGTATATATTCAGTATGTATAAGAATACTGCCTGGTAAAGCAATTAGTCATGATTAGATACTGCAAAAATATATTAGTTTTTTAAAAGACCATGCTATTTTCAATTGAACTTAAACCTAGTGGATACTCTGACTGACGATTCATAGTGTGGCATATACCTGTAGTCCAAAACATCTGGGAAGAAACAGATTGAGGAAAGCTAGTTTACTGTACAGTGGTGCCCCGCAAGACGAATGCCTCGCAAGACGGAAAACTCGCTAGACGAAAGAGTTTTCCGTTTTGGAGGTGCTTCGCAAAACGAATTTCCTATGGGCTTGCTTCGCAAGACGACAATGTCTTGCGAGTTACTGCTGGTTTTTCCCCCTCCCCCACTTTTTCTAAGCCGCTAAGCCGCTTATCAGCTGATCCGATCAGCAGATAAGCCGCTAAAAGCCACTAATAGTGCTAATAGCGCTAATCCGCTAATCCTTCAATGGGCTTGCTTCGCAAGACGAAAAAACCGCTAGACGAAGAGAATCACAGAACGGATTCTTTTCGTCTTGCGAGGCACCACTGTATTCATAATACACATGTATCAACATGAAACGACAGTGGTTTTCAACCAGTGTGCCGTGGCCCCCTGGGGTGCCTTGAATGATGGTCCAGGGGTGCTGTGGGCAACATTGGCCTCTGTCCCCCTTTCCTTCCCTCCCTGCTCTGATGTCCTCTTGTGTCTCTGCCTCCCAATGGCTTGCACAGCTGTTTATTGCAGCAGCCTTGCCTACAAGTTCTGCAGGTGAATGGTGCCTCTGGAAGGCACCTGTCTTTGGGGTGGGGCGGGGGGGCAGCTCAGAGAGCAGGAGCATCCGCAGTGACTACCTGGAGGACTCCCAAGGAGAGGAGAGAGAAGAGCAGGCTGAGGGAACACTACACAAGGGAGGGTGTTTGGAAAGGGGTGAGGGGCTGTCAGCTCTGCAGGCAAGGGGTGACATAATTGGGCTCCTGAGCCCCACAGGTGTGCCACAGAAAGAATGTACAGTGGTACCTCGGGTTAAGTACTTAATTCATTCCGGAGGTCCGTTCTTAACCTGAAACTGTTCTTAACCTGAAGCACCACTTTAGCTAATGGGGCCTCCTGCTGCCGCTGGGCCGCTGGAGCACGATTTCTGTTCTCGTCCCGAAGCAAAGTTCTTAACCCAAGGTACTGTTTCTGGGTTAAGGAAGTCTGTAACCGGAAACATATGTAACCTGAAGCGTATGTAACCCGAGGTACCACTGTAGTTGGTCAAGGGAGCAGTGGACACAAAAAGGTTGAAAAAGCTCTGTGATATGGGCATCAATTGTATATGTAACATTTTTTGTGTTAAATGTTGCATCTTCAGCATTTGCCCAAAGCTGTACAGTGGACACGAACGTGATCCGTGTAGGATGCATGTTTGCAACCTGCAGTGTCCGCAACCCGCAGCGGCGTGTCTGCGCACACACGGGTTGCGATTCGGCGCTTCTGCGCATGTGCAATCGCCGAAACCTGGAAGTAACCCGTTCCGGTACTTCCGGGTTTCGGCGGTCCATAACCTGAAAAAACACAACCTGAAGTGTCTGTAACCCAAGGTATGACTGTATTATGAAGGTGCCAGATACTCCTCTGTAGGAAGAGAATTCCACAACTTAGCAGCTGCCACGAAGATCAGAGAATGCCTTCTCTCTCTCTTTTTCTTTCTTTTTCTTTTGAGTCAGGGGTGTTGCTGTTGCCTATTGGAACACCATCTTTTTATTATTTATCGTATTTATCATTTTTGATCCTAACAAAAAAGAAAACCTTTCACAAGCCATTCAACAGTAATTCTAACATTTTGAACCTTGACTTCCCTTCCCCTCTTTCTGTGGTTCCTTAAAATTATTCCCGTCTTTCCCCGCATATCCCCAAATTGTCTCATTCTTTTAATCATCTGTTGTTATATATATTTTTAGAAACTGCAAGTTTTTACAGTAGTCTGTCCTGCTAATGCCTTGATCTGTTTGTAATTTGTTTGTAAATATTCAATGCCTTCTCCGGGGGGGGGAGCAAAGGAAAAAATATCTATTTGTATTTCCATCCTGCTTTTCAAACAAATATTGTCTGTCAAAATGCTCACATCACTGAAATGAGAGAGAGAGAGAGAGAGAGAGAGAGAGAGAGAGAGAGAGAGAGAGAGAGAGATATCGGGGTCTATATATAGTATATAGCTAAAAATATATAAAAACGAGGGATGTTAGATGGAGAGCCTTTTTCTTAGAAAAGACAGCTATTGGGTGGGACAGTGGGAACATCATTTGCTGACGTTTTTCCTGGGATTTGACTAGTGTGAACATAGATCATTCTCACCATTCCCTTGGGCCTTTTTTCAAAGCGTAAGTTGAAATCTTCCATTTCCATGCCCTCTCCAAGGGGTCCAGTTATGTAACATATGGATTGCCAATTCCTGCAAGAGGCCAAGGGTCTTTGTTCATTTGTTTGCTTCAATCCCCATTGGCTTCTGTTAGCAAAAGGGTGAAGAATGCCAGTCGCAGATGGAAGTCACTACAGCCTGAAGAGCTGATTAATGACAACAAACCTGCCGTTCACCTTGGGCTAACAGCTGTCCTTGGTGGTCAATGAAATCTATTCAGGAGAGTCCCATGTGCCTGGAGTTTTCTCCATTAATGACTAATTAAGAAAAACAAAATGCATCTTTAGGGTAAACCATTTACTCACAGGACTTTGTTAGCCAGCTATTTCAATATACTATAATGGGAAAGGGCTCAAAAAGGAAACAGATACAGTATTGCTCTATAAATAGTGCTGCATTAAAAACTCTGGGAAACCACTTTGAATTTTCACTCAGCAGCAAGTCCCATTGAGTTGAATGGGACTGTAACGGACCCACCACTTAATACCACTCATTAATAATGTGGCAGATCCAATCCTGCTAACTGCCCCCAATTAAATATAGTGCACTCACCTCATGGTACACCAAGCACACAAATTTCTACAATTTACCACGGATTATCTAGTGGGGGACTTGTGTGAGGGAAAACTTAATGATTAAGAGTCTCAGGCAGAAAATAAACAAACAAGAAAAGTTAAACAAAAAGAAGTTTATGAAACAAGGTGGGTCAGGAAATGCCTTCCTCTGGGTAGAAGTTAACTTGTTTACTTTAGGCACAGCTCTTCTTGAACTTCAGTTACTAAAAATCCGTTGATACACTTCAGGTGGTAGACAGTCAACTTTCTAGAATAGATGGTAAAATGCTCAACTCAGTTTCTGTCACTTTTATATTACAGTTAAATACTTTCAACACCATAGAGCAGGCATGTCCAAAGTCCGTTTCAGGGGCCTAATCTGGTCCACCGGTCAGTTTAATCAGGCCCCTGTTGCAGTTTATTTCCAGGGTAAAATCCTAAAAAAAACCCTCAACAACTTTAATCCTATAAAAAAAGGTTAACAACTTTGGTTGGCCCTCATGGCCCTTCACTTCATCAAATCTGGCCCTCTTTGAAAAAAGTTTGGACACCACTGCCATAGAGTTTCCTTCACAACTTAATCCTTTGGTTCGTAACCAGAGGTACCACTGTACGTAAATCCAGCACTGGTCTCAGGGTGCGTGCAGACACAGACAGGGAGAAATCAGAGGGTACACCTGCTATCCCGCAGCTGGACAGGTGTCAGTCCTTCTGGCTCTGTTCTTCTCACACCCCACTCCAAGAGAGTCCTGCATACTGTCAAATAACAAGCCAGACAGACCAGGAGGAGCCTTTGTCTGTTGGGAAGGGCTCCAGAGTAAGAGGCTAGAGGGGAAAGGTGGGTTTGTAGCTTTCTTGCAACTTCTCAAGCTGAAGGAGTCAAGCCAGGGAGACCTTGCTGTGCTACTTTCTGTGAATAAAAAACAAATTGCTCTCCAAGCCTCTGGCCTCTTCTTGACCTGTGGGGGCCCAGCACTTCAGCTCCTGTGACACATATATAGTAAGTATATAAGACTGCAGTCTTAGTAAACTGTATCAACACCCGGCGCATATAAATCCGTGTAGCACCAAAGCACTAGTCCCTAGGCTTTATTGGCAATAAGATTTTGGTAGCATCAACAATTAATTTGTCGAGCGGAGATTTATTCCCCCTACCTGTCACTTGATGATTTATTTCTTGGAAATGATCACAGTTAAATATGTACTCCCTAATTACCTTAATTGCTCGTGAAAGTAGATGTACTGCTGATCTGATTATGATGATTGAGTTTTTTGAGATTGTTGTGAAAAGGGATCCTTTGCGGTGCAGTCTTCCAGCTGGTGGGTTGCATAACCTAAGAAGCACCTTTTGAATAAGGAAGGGCACAACATTCACCAAAACCACAATAAGGTCATTTTAAAGTCTACCAACACAACGAGACAATCACACTGTGCCGGGATAGGAATGCCTAGATGATAGTACTGGCTTCAGGGTTATTTATAAAGCATCGATTCAGAACTCTCCGTGGATATAAAGCTCGCTGTCTAGCCAGGGGCTTCTCTCACTCTGCACCCTTCATCGCAGTTTAATTGAGAGTATAATACAAAGCAGCCTCTATTTGTGCTGCCCCATCTCCTCTGGGTGACGGACAGGTTTCAGATGTGATGCATCAAGTATATAACAACATAATGGTGGTTTTGTAACAAGGGAAGCAATTGTGGGATAACCAGCCTCACATAGCCAACATGCTTAATTAATGCATGAAGGGAATAAGACCATAGAGTAAGCTGGCCTGCCAGGCTTAGCTAGGTCACTCCTGCTCAACTTGGGAGGAAGGGTTATCAAGTACTTTGTTCTTTTATTCTACCATGTGCACACCTACAAGCAAGGAGGTCTGAGCTGGTTGTTCCAAGCTCAGACCATGTGGCTTGTGCAAGCCATCCTTCGTGTTTCTATACAAATAATTTAGAAACTGTCACAATTTGGAACCTAAGTTTTACTGCCTGTGCTTTCTGGCTGTTGTATGGAAAAGCACATGAATCTGACCTTTGAAGAGTTCGTAAGTAAACTATATTTAACTTACCAAATGTGTGGTCTCTTTCTAGGCTAAGGAAGGGGGGAATTTTGGAAGCAACTTAGATAGGCATATTTAAAAGGTCCAACAACCTATATTTCCACACCTTACTTTGTGGAAATATTTTGTTAATGATAATGATAATGATATTGTTATTGTTATATTATCAGGATATTAACAACAAATTAAAATCTCTGCTGGGGTTCTCTTGCCAAAAAGTACTTGCCCCAAATCTGGTTCTTGGTATTCAAGAAATTCTCATTTTTATACGTATATATACAGTGGTACCTCGGGTTACAGACGCTTCAGGTTACAGACTCTGCTAACCCAGAATAGTACCTCGGGTTAAGAACTTTGCTGAGGATGAGAACAGAAATCGTGTAGCGGCAGCGGGAGGCCCCATTAGCTAAAGTGGTACCTCAGGTTAAGAACAGTTCCAGGTTAAGAATGGACCTCCAGAACAAATCAAGTTCTTAACCCGAGGTACCACTGTACCTATATTTATACCTATATCTTTTCTTTATCCAAACCAAAAGCAACTGTGTTTGCCTTTCTAAGTTTACATACTTAGGCAAAATTCCTCCTGACATAGGTAGCATTGCCTATGAAGCTATACATAGTCTCCAGGATAGCACAAGAGCTTGAGAACAGGGTGGTGGTCATCTGTATCAGAAAATAGGAAGTTTGCTGCCCTCCCATTCTCATATTAGAAAACACCCATCTGTACATAAAAACGTAAGAATAGCCAACAGGATCAGGCCAATCGCCCACCTAATCCAGCACCCTGTTCTCACAGTGGCCAGCCAGATGCTTGTGGGAAACCAGGGAGTAGAATGCAAGCACAAGATCACTTTCCCATCCCATGGTTTCTAGCAACTGGTATTCAGAAGCATTGCTGCCTCCAGCTGTGGAGATAGAGCATGACCATCATGCCTAGTCGCCATTGATCACCCTCTTCTCCATGAATTTCTCAAATCCTCTTTGGTGGCCATCACTGCCTCCTGGAGGCTACAGGAAGATGTACATTCCCTTATCTGACCTGGATCTTCCATCATTCAGCTTCGCTGGATGTCTATGAGTTCTAGCGTTAAGGGAGAGGGAGAGGAAAAACCTTTCTCTATTCACTTTCTCCGTGACGTGCATGATTTTAGAAACGTCTGTCGTGTTGAGTTCCAAGGATTAGGCCTATGTAGTTTAACATTTAGACTGGGCCATAACTCTTTTAGATAACAGTTTATTTTTTCTCAGTCGAGATATTTATGTGATTGTTAAGATTCATGGCAAATTATATACACACGGAGACTTATTTTAATATTCTTGGAAACTCCCTCCAAACAAACCTAGGTCCCCTTGGCTCACTGACTCAAGTTCCCGGACGAAAAAAGTCTCTCTTCTTGCCAAGAACTGCCTTGTCTGTAGGATGAGAACCATTTTGACCATACCCTTCCTTTCTCCAGCTCCATGCCTCCTACATCACCCCCTGTTTGCTCAGGCTCTTGCTTTGCTTCTACCTTTAGACACCCTGTCCCCTGGCCAGCTTTCCTCCTGCACTCGATATTCTTTCCAACGTACAGCCATTCCTGATCTCAAGCTTCTTCATACCCTCTTCTAGAGATGCCTGACGATTCCCTTGGCCAGTATTTTACTGGCCTGATTCACCTTTCCCAAACCAATACAGAGATTAGAGTTCAGTTATCCTGTTTTTGTATCCCTCTACTTTTGTAAGTAGAGCTGGACCATAAAGAAGGCTGATCGCAGAAGAATTGATGCTTTTGAATTATGGTGCTGGAGGAGACTCTTGAGAGTCCCATAGACTGCAAAAAGATCAAACCTATCCATTCTTAAGGAAATCAGCCCTGAGTGCTCACTGGAAGGACAGGTCCTGAAGCTGAGACTCCAATACTTTGGCCACCTCATGAGAAGAGAAGACTCCCTGGAAAAGACCCTGATGTTGGGAAAGCTGGAGGGCACAAGAAGAAGGGGACGACAGATGGTTGGATAGTGTTCTCAAAGCTACCAGCATGAGTTTGACCAAACTGCAGGAGGCAGTGGAAGACAGAAGTGCCTGGCATGCACTGGTCCATGGGGTCACAAAGAGTCGGACACGACTAAACAACAACAACTTTTGTAATACTGTTCTTGGCTCAAAAAACTTACAGGAAAATGTGCAATAAAAAGGCAAATATGCATACATTATTTTTTATTTTTTAAAAATGTAGAATGATGCAGTGATGGGATGGGATGAACTTAATGAATGAAATCATCTGCAACATTGACATGAACCAGAAATTGACTGACCTGTCCCTCTTTTCTCATGAGTTCTTCCTAGCCTTCATTTGATTAATTTATTGTATTCCTATGCCACTCTTCATTCAAATGAATTCCAAAGCAGCTTACAAACAACAAATAAAAATAACATAATGGAACATCACAATTACAGCATAAATCATAAAAAATAATTTAAAAGTTATCAAAAAACAACTGCGATATATAAAACACTATTGACAAATCACCAACTGAAAAGTAAGCTAAGCATCACAATTACAGCAGAGTCATATTGTCTGATTAACAAATCAATATGGTATTTATAATCTATAAAACAATATTAACAACGTTAACAAAATAGTTAACAAAAAAGTAAGTTGTTACACTTCTGGAGTCCCTGTTTGCGACATACACAACAATATGACTTGCAGACACGCAACTTATAGGTGTTTCCTGTGTTGCATTGTTCAAGCCTTTTCAGCTACCCATGCCTCAGATTCCTGTTTCCCAATACATTTCCTGTTCTGTACCCTTCCTTCCAAAACCTTACCGCAAGATTATCTTAGCTTTCCGGCCTTCTGTATAAGCCTTTCCCAGATGTTATTGCACTACAGTTCCCATGATCCCTGACCATGGGGACCATGCTTAGCTGGACCTGATGGAAGTTGTAGAACAACAACTTCTGGGTTGCACCTGCAAACATTGACTGTTTCCTGAACAACTTAAATATTCAAACTGTGAACACTCTGCACATCACATCAGATCAGCTAACCAGAGGTGCATTGGTTCTTACTAGCTGTGTCAGATTGAGCTCCATCTGCACACGAGAGCCATTTTTGTAAGCATTGTTCATAATGGGAGAACCCTTTCCTTGTTGGTGTGCACAGGACTAATGTTGACTTGGCACTACAGGGCCCATAAATTTGGGTGAGCTTGCTCTGAGAACTCTAGCCTTGAAGAAAGACACCGAACTCCTTTCCACTGCCCTTTAAGTCAGTTGTGAAATTTAATTAAGTGGTTCACACCAGCACATGGCAGGGCTGGCAATGAACACAGAAAAACATAAGCAGTTTATTTAGCTTTCAGAGGGTAAAAGGGGAGGAGGGAGCTGCTGTGGCAGACCCTCCAAGAGTCTCTATTTCCCAGGGACAGTCCCAGATTTACAGAAGACATCCTGGTTTCTGATTTGATCCTGGAATGGCCCCGCTTTTCCTTTGTTGTTGTTTAGTTGTTTAGTCGTGTCCAACTCTTCATGACCCCATGGACCAGAGCACGCCAGGCACTCCTGTCTTCCACTGCCTCCCGCAGTTTGGTCACTTCCATACATCACTACTGGGAAAACCATAGCTTTTACTATACAGACCTTTGTTGGCAAGGTGATTATAGAATCATAGAATCATAGAATCAGAGTTGGAAGAGACCACAAGGGCCATCGAGTCCAACCCCATGCCAAGCAGGAAACACCATCAGAGCACTCCTGACATATGGTTGTCAAGCCTCTGCTTAAAGACCTCCAAAGAAGGAGACTCCACCACACTCCTTGGCAGCAAATTCCACTGTCAAACAGCTCTTACTGTCAGGAAGTTCTTCCTAATGTTTAGGATGTCCCTATTTTCATTGAGTAAATGTTGGAGGGTATGGAGTTACGTGACCCCTGAGCCAAGGAGCTAAGAAACTATACAAACTTTAGAAGACATCTGAAGAGCTCTACATAAGAAAGTTTTGCCATTCTAAGAGAACAAGGGAAGCTGCTTTATACTATGTTGGACTATTGGTACATCAGGTTCAGCGTTGTCTACACTGACTTATGGCAGCTTTCCGGGGTTCAGACAGGGATAAACCTCCCATAGTTGCACTCTGCAGTCCTGATGACAGGTCTCCTCATTCCATCTCTGAATTATTATTATTTTTAAGAGCAGACATCACTGTATTCTGCAAATCCAGCATCGCATGTGGTTTAGCCGTTGTTTTCCTGCTCCTTTTAGACAGAGGCATAGGAAGGTCAAGTGGTACCCGGTGTGGAAAATTTCTTGTCACCTCCCCCCCCCCCAACACACATTGAATTTATTTATTTATTTATTTATTTATTTATTTATTTATTTGCCTGCAAAAATGGTTTGACTTTATTTCATATTTTCTTACAAAGGAATGTGGATTCTGGGCCTCTGATAACAAGCAGGCGACTGTGGACAGATACTTAAATCTACAGGATGGATTGTGCTTTGGCTTGTGTTATTTTATTTTATTATGTGTATTGTTTATTTATTTAATAAAATGTATTTTTTTAAAAAAACCTACAAAGTGGTTTACCAAAACAAAAAACAAAAAAAACCCACAGGAGTAAAATCAAGAAAAATTAACAGTCTTGACCCTGCTCCACTGAATTGAAATTTCAGCCTTCACAACATACGAAAATGGCCGAGTAAACAGCTTTTTTTATGGAGGAGGGTCGAGAGAATAACTGATAAGCACGAAATTTCATATATAGCTATATAATACCTAGTGTAGTAAGATAAGACCTTTGGAGCAGGCATTTTCAAAAAAAGTTTTTATGAACTGCGCTAGTAGGGCAGCAATTGCTCCTTGAGAATTTGTCAAACCCCCCCCCCCCCCGTTATGGCACCCGGGGCGGACCACCCCCTTCCTACGCCCCTGCTTTTAGATTCTTTGTCCCAACTTCATACACAGACTTGACGGTGTATCTGGCAAGACTTTGGCCCAGCCACGTAAAGACCTGCCTTTTATTTATCGCTGTGTCACACAGCTATTGGAATGATTGGCTGAACCCTTCAAGAGCTTGTTTTCTTCTTAATCCAGGAGGGCCAAAATTTAATGGGATCTCTGTCTTTATTTACATGCTTTGGGAATGAGAAACAGATTGCAGAACTAGGCAAGAGGCAGGCAGGGAATGGATCCAAAGAGAAATCGCAGAGCTGTCACTAGTTTGTGCTGGAATACACTCCTGACATTATACTATGGACATTTCTGTGTCCTTGTAATTCCTGTACTGAATTACCTGGGAGAACCGGAACGCAATTCAACTTATTTCCTTACACTTATATATTGTTCCTATCTTCCAACTTGCAGCTCAAGGCAGTGCATGTGTGGTTGCCAGGTCATAGCTGTCAACTTTTCCCTTTTCTTGTGAGGAATCCTATTCCTAATAAGAAGAAGAGTTTGGATTTGATATCCCGTTTTATCACTACCCGAAGGAGTCTCAAAGCGGCTCACATTCTCCTTTCCCTTCCTCCCCCACAACAAACACTCTGTGAGGTGAGTGGGGCTGAGAGACTTCAGAGAAGTGTGACTAGCCCAAGGTCACCCAACAGCTGCATGTGGAGGAGCGGGGAAGCAAACCCGGTTCACCAGATTACGAGTCCACCGCTCTTAACCACTACACCACGCTGGAATTTCCCTTTAAAAAAGGGAAACGTCGACAGCTATGTGCCAGGTGATCACCCCACCTAGGCACAGACCAGACAGAGGTGTGCTTGAATCCAACAAGATGGTGGCCTCATATGCTTTTACATAATCCTCTGGTTATGTATAGTTTCACTTCTCTTTCTGTTACTCCTAGCTTTCACACCTTTCCTTCACCCCATCTTTCAGGCATACAGGGCTGAGGCCATGTAGGGCCTTAAAGGTCAGCACCAACACTTTGAACTGTGCTCTGAAATGTACAGGGAGCCAGTGTAGATCTTTTAGGCCTGGTGCTATATAGTCCTGGTGGCTGCTCCTAGTCACCAGTCTAGCTGCCACATTCTGGATTGGTTGTAACTTCTGAGTCACCTTCAAATATAGCCCCCCAAACTGCACATTGCGGTAGTCCAAGGGGGAGATAACCAGAGCACCTACCCCTCTGGCGAGACAATGCGCAGGCAGGTAGGGTCTCAGCCAGCATACCTGATGGAGCTGGTGTGTTTTCCTGAGCTAGCATGGTAACAAGTACAGTGGTACCTCGGGTTAAGAACTTAATTCATTCTGGAGGTCCGTTCTTAACCTGAAACTGTTCTTAACCTGAAGCAACTCTTTAGCTAATGGGGCCTCCTGCTGCCGCTGCACTGCCGCTACATGATTTCTGTTCTCATCCTGAAGCAAAGTTCTTAACCCAAGGTCCTATTTCTGGGTTAGCGGAGTCTGTAACCTGAAGCGTCTGTAACCCGAGGTATCACTGTAAAAGGGAAGACAATTAGAAACACGAGCAAGGAACTGGTTAAAGCAAGTCCAGGATGAAAGGTAATTTAAAATTGAGAGGAAAGTGGCAAGGGGAGTTCCTCTGCTACTGGGATGGGAAATCTCCCAAGCCCATCAACCCCCAGCCAGTATGATCAATGGTCAATGTTGTTGTTCAGCAACATTTGGGAGACCTCAGGTTCCGACCTCTGCTATGTGATCGGTCTTGGGATCTACTTCGTTCAGTCTTTCCATTGGCAACACTGACAACTAAAGGGAAAGTCCTGTTGGAAGGGAGAGACATTCACTTCACAGGCAGAGGTTTAAAATTAGCAAAACAGAATGTAAAGGCGCACTACCCTAATCTTAGATTTGCATTCCACAGCTATACAATGGGAGGTCAGTTCTGGTGCAATGTATTTCCCACTGAACATGGTTAAGACTCTGCTACATTGCTAATAATGATCTTTGTGATCTGCTGGTGATTCAGGGGCACCGTGTGAAAAACAGGAAGAAAGGGGGAAGAGGAACTATGAGTTTCCTTTTTAAAAAGTAATTTTGGAATGAGGTGTGCTATGTGCATGCAGGACAGATACGGAATTGTTTGCCGCTTCAAAGATGCCGGAAAGCATTGGAATACTGTGTTTAGTTTGGGTCTGTGTTCAAGAATACAAACAACTAAGAGGAACAGCTAATAAGGAACAGATTCTGTAACTTTAAAAGTACTGTAATTGTGTAATAGTTCTGAGAAACATTGAGGTTGCTTGGAAGCTTATCAGACGTTCCTCAGCAGTGGAAGTCATCCCCTTGCAAAGGATAGCTCACCAGCAATTTTCCTTGCAATACATAGTTGCAAGGAAATTCTGGGCATGTTCTGGAATGTGGGTCATGTGCTGCAAAACTCTGTTCAACCGGAATCCTCTGTATCATGTAGAAAAGTCAAAGTGGAAAAGGTTGCAGCTGCACCATGAATCTTTGAAGACTTTCCAGTAATGGGTCTAATCCAAAAAGAATATAATACTCTGCAAATACAGTAGGCTTGGAGAATTTACAGCATAATCTTATATCCGTTGACTCAGCGACAAGCTCTGCTATGTTCAATAAGGCTTGCTTTCCAGATAAGCAAACATAGGACTGCAACCATTAGAAAGGCTGAAGGTGAAAGTCAACACAAGTACAGATTAACATAAAGTGGTGGTTAATAAAATTCCGAAGGGAAATCAAGATGGTCGTTTCTATTACTCGCATGGATAGCACGTGGGACTATGCTCGGAAAGATTATATAAGGTGAACTTGTAATAAATGAATAATAAAACGTTATCTTTGGAGTCCTGGTGGACAGGTCCAGCCAGTATGGTTAAAGGCCTAACTGACTCTTGCCCTGCGGTTTGCAGAAGGAATTGTCCCCTAGATCAAACAGGCTGGTGGCTCTGGTGGTTTTTCAAGTTCTCCTAGAGTACAAGGCACAACTTGCCAGCACGTTGGTGCACATTCCTTAACCTCTCTATGATCCTTGTGTGACAGAGAAATCTACCTCTGACATAGCTCTCCTTTCAGCAGGGGTGGAGGGGAAACTTGATTCTGTATGCATTTAAAGTTGAATCTATCAAATCTGCACTTTCTGAAACAGTATGTGAACTGATATGGCTGACCTTCGAAATTAGGAATTATCTGAATTTTGCGGTGCAGTTCTACCAGTGTATATATTACAGTGGTACCTCGGGTTACATACGCTTCAGGTTACATACGCTTCGGGTGCAGACTCTGCTAAGCCAGAAATATTACCTCAGATTAAGAACTTTGCTTCAGGATGAGAACAGAAATCATGTGGCGGTGGCGCGGCAGCAGCAGGAAGCCCCATAGGCTAAAGTGGTGCTTCAGGTGAAGAACAGTTTCAGGTTAAGAACGGACCTCCGGAATGAATTAAGTACTTAACCTGAGGTACCACTGTAGTGGGAAAGTATGCTTAAAAATGAAAGTATTAGTGAAAATGATGTACACCAATACATATGAGGGAATATTGTAAATAAATGTGACTTGTCTCAAATTTTACCCCTGGAAAAGAGGATGTGTCCTGGAAAAAGAGGATGCATGGTAACCCTCCTTAACCACCACACCACACTAGCTCTGTATTCTCACAGGGGTTTTCATCATGCTCCTAGTGGTTGTATAGCACATTAAAGTGTTGAGAAAGCAATTCAGATAAGTGATTTCAGCAATCCCTCCAACCCAATAATGTGAGCCGGCACAGTATTATTATCTCCAGATTGCACGGAATGAAAGCAATTGAACACCTTGCCAGGGAAAACAACTCTCAGTGTTTGCCTTTCTAATCTGTTTCTCTCTCCCTTCCTTCCTTCCTCCCTTCTCTTTCACCAGCAGGACTGTTGTACACCACAGCTCTTCCTTCCTTCTCCAAATATCATGCCTACTGTATTGACATAGAAACCATTTTGGAAAACGTCAGCAATACACTGGTTGACTCTCTGAACCAAAGCCCGGGAAGATGTCTTCCCTCAGCACTGCCAGACTTCAGGATACACAGAGAGTGTGGAAATCAAGATATTTGCTCCATTTGTCCTTTGATTTCTCTCTGGCTTTGACCCAGAATCACATGAGAGGCTTTCTCTTCGCAATCCTGGATGTGTTTTGTGCAATTGCAACCTTGTTGTTCCTGGTGCAGTCTGAGAAATTTTTGCAGAAGGTTGTGGGTGGGGGAATTTCCAAATATCTCTTAGGAAATATTATCTGCGTCCTGAAGTTTAATGACTAGCTAAGAAAATAATAACAATTCTCTATTCCCTCCCCCCCCTCCTTTTAATCCATAAGCCCCTGGAATATTCTCCATGCCCCCTAAGGGTCACTTCTAGCAAAGCTATCTAAACAAATTGCTGCTCTCTGAAACCTATTTTGCAAGTTTATCTCTAGCATCCGAGATTGTGGATCCCAGGATTGGCTATTTCACATACTATTTATTTAATGTAATTTATGAATTGCTTGCCATGAGACTTTATGCATGTATCGATTTAATTCATATGCTGCCTTTCCTGCTAAAGGAGCTCAGGGCAACAAAGAACATGTAATGAAACAATAGAAATATATTAAAAAGCATTAAAATAAAGAAGAATTCTGGGAAAGGTCTCAGTTGGCTTATTGGGAAAGGAAGGTCTCCAGAAGGCAACAAGGAGACAAAAGAGACCATGCATGTCTGATGTTTGAGGGGATGGGATTCCAAAGGGTAGTTGCCACAACACTAAATGCTCTGTTTTGTTCAAAATGGACTTTGTGGTGTGAGAAAGAAGGCCTCCTGCAGATATCAGCCTCTTTCCCTCAAACCCAGGGCTGGCCATACCATTAGGCAGAGTGAAGCAGTTGCCTCAGGTAACAGTTGCTAATGGGTATGGAGGTGCTGGAGGGCATGGCTGGATGTGGACCTGCCTCTACACCTCCTAAACTATCCTGCTCGCCAGGTACAGTGGAGAACGCCCTGCAGATATATAGCTGTCCTGTCACCGGCATTGATGTAACATATAATTGCCAGTTGGCTTTTGTTATATAAGAAAGGGGGAAGGGGCCGCCATCTTGTCTTTCACCTCAGGCAGCCAAATGTCCTGCTCGAACCACAGGGTCTGTAGCGCCAAGAGTGGCCAGGCTCACAATGAAGAGGTTATGTGGGAAAATGAGCGACTGTGGATGTACATACATACATATTTCAGATAAGCACACATATCTAGAAAAAGAGCGAAGAAGAAAAAAGGAGGAAAAGAAAAAAGAAAAAGAAGAAATAAGGAGAAAAAGAAGAAGAAGAAAAGTTGGAAGATTTTTTCCAAATTTATTCTACAAATATCTCAATAATAAAATTTCATTGATTGACTTCCATCGCTTACACTGCACTTTCTATATACATTTTAAGCAAGATTGTATTTTCCCCATACAATCTCATACAAATATTCTAATCAATAAGTTTTCTAAATCTTTCATAAATCTATTCTAAACACAACCAATACCTTACATTTAATCTTTGTCTACATAAATAATCATTTAAACATTTCCATTGTTTATGGATTATATTTCTGGTGAATTTTTTCCAGGGGAGCTGTTAGGCGCCAGCTTGTGAGGGTGAGCAGGGGTGACGTTGCACACATGAGCATCATGCCTCCTTCCCTAAGCCAGACAGAAACTTCCCAGACTTTGGGAAGGACGCACCGGGCTTCCAACAGGATGCTTGAGCCCTCCACCTCCTTCCAAAAGCCAGCAGGGCTTTGGGAAGATGGTGGAAGGGCTCTTGGATCCTGTTGGATTGCACCTCCCTCTCTGTGCTGGACAGAAGCTTCCCAGGCTCTGAGAAGGAGGCCCTAGGCTTTAATATTTTAATACTCTAGGTTACTGGGAACATTTAAGGGACTACCCAAGTCCGCTGACCTCACGCCACTGACACACACACACAAATCCCTGCTGGGTTCCAACTGTGACCTCACTCAGCTTGCTCAATGTGTGACACCACCACCAACTTGCACAGTGCTAGCTCAATTCCAGACCACAGCTCTTTTCAACAACGACAACAATCAGGGCTGTTTTTCAGCTGGAGCTCACCGGCTTTCAGCTCTGGAACCTCTTGGGTGAGTGCCATTGCCGTCCCAAGAGAACAAGGAAGAAATTAATGGTAAGCTCTGGCACCCCTTTTTCTAGAAAAATAGCACTTCTTATGTACGCTACAACAGCCGCAAGAGTCTTGTTAGCACAAAGATGGAAGAACAAGGAAATTCCAATGAAAGAACAATGGCAAGAAAAACTGATGAGCTATGCGGAACTGGCCAAGTTGACATATACTGTAAACTGTGTGACAAGGACAATCGTGACTTCGAGGAAGAATGGGAACTTTTCACAAATTATTTAAAAAGACAACAAAATGATTTGGACTCCTTGGCAGGTTTTGAATAAACATACACAAATTTATTTGTTGGATATATAATAAATAAGGCAATGATATGTACAATTTTACAACATGCAGAGGATAATATGTGTAAAGAAACCGGAGAGAGGAGCTGAGGGAAGTCCTGGGGGGGGAGGGAGGGGGGATAAAAAATGAGGGAAATGTAAATGGATATATTGATTGATAATTTGGTTGTTAAATATATATAGAGAGAAATAGCTCCTCCTCCTCCTCCTCCTCCTCCTCCTCCTCTTCTTCTTCTTCTTCTTCTTCTTCTTCTTCTTCTTCTTCTTCTTCCTCCTCCTCCTCCTCCTCCTCCTCCTCCTCCTCCACCTCTTCCCTGTCCATCTGGCTGGGTTGCCCCAGCCACTCTGGCTGGCTTCCAACACATTTTAAAGCTTAATAAAACATCTCCTGCTGAAGTGGAAGAGAAGCCAGCTGCAACTTCCGCCATTGCCCTTCATGTCCCTGTTGTTTCCCTGCCTCTTCACCTGGAGCACACCTGGAGACTGCTAACCACTGCATTAATTGACAAGAAGGTGGAAAACTGGACTGTGCTGGAGGAACGGCTGGGAAGGAGATGTGGACTTCAAACAGTCATGTCTGAGCACTGTCAGGTTTCACCACAATTTTGTTCCCTTTGGAAACTTCTTTTTTTTTTTAATGATTTATTTCCTCTTCCTCAAAGGGCGTCTTTTATTAGGTGCGGGACAAGAACAGGCAAGTTCTGAATGTTTGAATGCAAGCATTCAGTCAACAAGCCAATTGTTTTTCTTTGCTGTTTGGCAATGCTTTTTAGTGAGACTCAGCTGGAGAATCTCTGCTTTAGGCATTATGAGAGAAATAGATCATAACTTTATAGCATCACTGGTGCAGCTTTCTAACAGCAAGAGCAAATAAAAGATAACTGGGTCAAGAACCTGCAGGTGCTTATATCCAGAGACCTTCCTTTGCAGAAATGATGGGGAACCACTGAGACTTTTAGACAATTTTATAACACTGCCGTAAATATATGTGTGTGTGTGCAGAATTTTTTTACAACATTGTAATAAGACTTGATGCAACCTGAAATTAATATCAGGCTAAATGGGAAAAGAAATTAGATGTGAATATCCTAAACGAAAGCTGGACTTCACTATGATGCCTTGCAGATATTACAGTATGCTCAAACCTTAGAGGAAAGCTGTTATTAAAATCCCAGTGTCATTGGCATCTCATTTAATCTTGATGGAATAAAACTATATTTGCATTATTTCAAGTACAGTGGTACTTCGGGTTAAGAACTTAATTAATAATAATAATAATAATTTATTATTTATACCCCGCCCATCTGACTGGGTTTCCCCAGCCAAAAGAATATTAAAATACTGTGATACAAGGCTGGGATGGCCATGTTCACTGAGCAGGGAGATAGCAGAACATTAACAAAGTAGGAACTTGGCCGGAAACTTGTTCAGGCAAACCCAAATGCAGCTTCCTCTCAAAAATTCACACTATCCCCAAGGATGCGATGCAGTTCTACAACAACAACAACTACAACTACAACAACTACAACAACTACAACAGAGCATTAAAATGTATACATTAGGGGAAAGTGTGCACAAAAAGCACTTATCAGCTAAATAACGTACATGAGCCACTATATATTATGGAAAGTTGCTTTTCTTTATGCATTTGGACACCTCTTAAAGACCTCCTAACCAAATTTTTCAAGAGGATTCCTGAGATGAAGGAGCAAGACATAATTGGAACCAAAATGACAGACCAAGCCTTTCAAAACTGCACTCATTTTAAAACTGCACTGATGTCAGTTTCTTAGAATTCCTCAATAGTATCTGGTATCAGCCTGCAAGTGCATTGCATCAGGAGGAATTCTTTGTGGAAAACAGTTTTTTTTTTTTTTTAAATGATTTTAGATTTCAAGTTACAGAACATACCAACAGAAGGAAAATAGAGTACAGTGGTTAAGTACTTAATTCGTTCCGGAGGTCCATACTTAACCTGAAACTGTTCTTAACCTGAAGCACCACTTTAGCTAATGGGGCCTCCTGCTGCTGCCGCGCCGCCAGAGCACGATTTCTGTTCTCATCCTGAAGCAAAGTTCTTAACCTGAAGCACTATTTCTGGGTTAGCGGAGTCTGTAACCTGAAGCGTATGTAACCTGAAGTGTATGTAACCTGAGGTACCACTGTAGTAGCTTAGTAAAAAGGTAAAGGTACCCCTGCCCGAACGGGCCAGTCTTGACAGACTCTGGGGTTTGTGCGCCCATCTCACATCTATAGGCCGGGGGCCAGCGCTGTCCGGAGACACTTCCGGGTCACGTGGCCAGCGTGACAAAGCTGCATCTGGCGAGCCAGCGCAGCACACGGAACACCGTTTACCTTCCCGCTGGTAGTAGTTGTACATAAAAAGAAAGAAAAATAGCCGTTGACAATTGTAGTTTTAGACATTCCAAGAAAGGGGGATAGCTAGGATAGTAGGCTTGTTGCTTTTTGAATGTCTGATGTAGATTTTTCAATTTTGTTGTTCTGCATGGGACAATGACAATAAAGATTATCGTATCATATCATATCATATCATATCATATCATATCATATTGAAAGGCAATCAAATAAAAGTGTCTCTCTGTAAGGTTCCATGAGTTGATGAAAACCATGGTTGATTGTCTTAACAAAGTCAATAAAAGGATACCATATTGTATAGAAGGTGTGACCCCCCTCCTCTGATTGATATGCCTTTTGTGAAATTGTTAACTTGTCCATAAGCACAATGTCCCATACTTGAACCTCTGTCACGGTTCGTACTGGGATTAGAAGTTTCTAATACAATCCTATGTATGTTTATTGAGAAGCAGATCCCACTGTGTTCAATGGGACTTGCTCCCTTGCAGGGACACTTACACAAGAGATCAAGCCTCACAGACTTCTCTCTGAGTAAACAACATGCATAGGATTGCTCTGGTAAAAACTCCTCAGATCACATGGGAAAATGCAGAATTCAGACTCAACAAAGGCTAGCGATTGCCCAGTTTATCTGAGGTTACACATCCACACCCATATGGAGGCCCATAGTCAGGTTGGGTCCATGACATGTTGCTTCCTGAGGTGGAACAGAAAATTGTGCCCATCTAACCCTAGTCAAGGTGTATCATACTCTAGGCTGGTCAAGTTATTTGAGGCAGGAAATCCCACAAACATCTCTCTCCCCACCGCTCTAGTTTTCTGACTGTAAAGAAGTGCCACATTCATAATTTAAATAACCAATGATTTGCTGCCCCTTGCATGACACCCAAAAATCAGTTACCTGAGGTGACCCTCTCACATTCAGCTTAATGGTAGGGCTGACCCTGACTGTGGTACATTTTTCAATGATTCTCCGGCTTCCATCGTTTGATCTTTTTTGCCTTTGCAATCGGGAACAAACCCTATACTTAGCTTACAAAATGTCTGCAGCAGACATGGTGGTTATTATATCATCCTGGGGTGGGTATTTTGGGAACAAAGTCACACAGTGCCTGACTTCAGACTCTAGTTAGCCCTGTCGAGTGAGAGTTTGCTCCTTCCAGATCTAGAACCATTCGAGTGTGCAGCTGAGGAATGCATCAGTCTCTCCAAAGTGTCCCTATTTTCTTGGGACAGACCTGGATTTACAGAAGCCATTGCAGTTTCTGATTTGATCCTGGAATGTCCAGCTTTTTCTTAGGACACCCCTATTTTCATCGGAGAAATGTTGGAGGGTATGGAGTTATGCCCCAATTTAAGGGAGCCAGGCCTCTCCAAAGTTGCTGAGCATTGCCATTCAACTGCTGTGTGTGTGTGCCATGTCTTGTGATCGATTATGTGAGGTGAGGCTTACCTGCCCCCCCCCAATATTTTTTTCAGGTTGGCACCCCTGGCTGCTGCTGCCTCCCCTGAGCTTCCTTCTCTCATTCCATCAAATGGTATGGAAGGATGCAGCCCCTTTCCTAGCCATCATCTTTAAGAGTGGTACCTGCACTATAAGGAGGAAAGGTTGTCGCCCACTAATTTTTCCTCACATAGAAATTGAAGCATGTGTGTATTTGTTTGAACTGGCTGCAGAACATAAAATGTGCCATGGCAGACACTCCAAGTGTCCTTATTTTCCAGCGACAGTCCTGGATTTACAGAAGCCACCCCAACTTCTGATTTGATCCTGCTTTTAATAATACAGAGCCTGGGACTTGCCGATCAGAAGGTTGACGGTTTGAATCCCCACAATGGGGTGAGCTCCTGTTGCTTGGTTTCTGCTCCTGCCAACCTAGCAGTTCGAAAGCATGAAATGCAAGTAGATAAATAGGTACCGCTCTGGCGGGAAGGTAAACAGCTCTGGTTCGCCAGAAGTGGCTGAATCATGCTGGCCACATGACCTGGAAGCTGTACACCGGCTCCCTAGGCCAATAAAGCAAGATGAGCACCGCAACCCCAGAGTCGGCCACAACTGGACCTAATGGTCAGGGGTCCCTTTACAACAATAATAATAATAATAATAATAATAATAATAATAATAATAATAATAATGATGATGATGATGATGTATTATTTATACCCCACCTGGGTTTCTCCAGCCACTCTGGGCGGCTCCCAACCGAATATTAAAAACACAATAAAACATCAAACATTAAAAACTACCCTAAACAGGGCTGCCTTCAGATGTCTTCTAAAGGTCAGATAGTTGTTTATTTCCTTGACATCTGTTGGGAGGGTGTTCCACAGGGCAGGTGCCACTACCGAGAAGGCCCTCTGCCTGGCTCCCTGTAGTTTCACTTCTCGCAGTGAGGGAACAGCCAAAAGGTCCTCGGAGCTGGACCTCAGGCTGAACGATGGGGGTGGAGGCGCTCCTTCAGGTATATGGGGCCGAGGCCATTTAGAGCTTTTCCTTAGGATGTTCCTATTTTCATTGAAGATATGTTGGAGGGCAATAAGACATCCCTATTTTCATTGGATAAATGTTGGAGGGTATGCCATGGCCAGGTGGGCACATGAGAAATAAATTTTCCTGCCCCAGTAAAGACAGTTTAAGGTCTTCAGCCCTCCTCTTGTAAGTCAATACTGAATGACAGCTCCAAGATAACATCTCTGTAGGGGAGGAAAAAGCCCTTCCCAAGGCACTTGTTAAACTGCCCCAGCTCTCCCAAACTGTTTATCAAAGGAGTTGCTGTTCCTTCCTCAAAGCAAAACAAGAACTGGAAAGTCTGACTTCTCCCATTAATTTACGACAGCTCTCATTTTATCGTGGTTAAAAAGGAATGACCATAATTTTGCTTTAATGAAAGAAAGCAAAAAACAGGCTGGGAGTATCTAGTGATAATAACATGTTCTCACAAGCCCTTATTTCCACCAACGCTCTTTGAAAGGAATGTCTATTCACCTGCAATACTAGCAGCAGTGAAATTTTAATAGCTCCTTAAAAGTGAAGCTGTAAGTTCAAGAGGTATGGATTTCTTTTGCATTCCATTCAGCTGATGAGGATCGTTGGCACAGTTACGCCATGTTAGACTCTGGGCTTGCGTCACTTTTCAACCTTACATTTAAAATGCTACTATGCCACTTTAAACAGCCATGTCTTTCCCCTATGCACCCTGGGAGCTGTAGTTTGTTAAGGGCGCCATTCCCCTCACAGAGCTATAATTTTCAGAGTTCCCTGGGAAGAGGGGTTTACTGTTAAATCTCTCTAGGAATTGTAGCTCTGTGAAGGGAATAGTGGCTTCATAACAACTCTCGGCACCATTAACAAACCACAGTTGCCAGGGTGTTTTTTTTTGGCAGTGGAAGCCATGACTATTATTTAACTTATTTTGATTTCACAATGTTTATATACTGTTTAATTGTAATAAAACCTCGATGCTGTTTACCAAAATAGTAATACAATAAAATTACAAGTAAAAAAACTATTTAAAACAACTATTTTAAACATAAAAAATTTAAATCAACCATCAGCTAAAAACCAGATTAAAACATATGTCAACATTCTGCATGTCTAGATAGCCTTGCCTAAATAAATGTTTTTATAAAGTGCCAAAAAACATACAGTGAAGGCACTTGCCTGACAGTGCCAATAGGCAGGGGATTTCAAAGCTACACTAAAATATCAGTTCATTACCAATCAGTGGCGTAGCGTGGGGGGTGCCAGGGGTGCCGGCCGCACCGGGCGCAACATTTGGGGGGGGCGCGTTTGGCCGGCCCCCCTCGAGGAAGCGGGAACCTCTCCAAGGCGCAGCGCGCCGTCGGTGGAGGAAAAGAGCCGCGCAGCAGCAGCAGCAAAGCCGGGAGGAGGAGGAGGTGGAGCGAGCCTGCTAATTGCTTGCTGGGAATTAAGCGGAAGGCTCCTCCGAAGCCTGGCGGTGGGGCGGAGAGACCTCCTCTCGCCGCCAGCCTTCGGAAGGCTGCTCTGAAGGCTGGCGGTGGGGCGGAGAGACCTTCTCCCCGCGCCAGCCTTCGGATGGCTGTTCTGAAGACTTGTGGTGGGAGCAGTGGCGTAGCGGGGGGGGGCTGCCGCACCTGGCGCAACATCTGGGGGGCGCGGAAGAGACTCGAGTGCTAAAATCCACGGGTTAGGGGGCGCAAATTACTTGCCTTGCCCCGGGTGCTGAGAACCCACGCTACGCCACTGTTACCAATGTTTGTAGTATATTAGCACTTTAAATGTAAGCTGTGGAGGTCACCTTAAAATCACTGCGAGGGGGCTCCATTGGATTTAAATGGAGTTCCGAGGAAGACTTTTTAAGATGGTAATAGAGTTCAAAATATGGTGGTCTGGTCCTGCTATGTATTGAGGCCCTCCTGCTCATACTGCTGAGTGGGGCCATGAACATCTACCCCAGATGTTTCTCCCCAGATGCTACCACTGGTGTGGATGCCCTTCTGAATGCTGTTTCTGGGAGAACTGTACAAGGTATTTTTAAACCTGCTGCCAGTGTCTCTGCTTTAATGCAGTATTGTGTTACCGTTTCGTTTCTAGATGGAATTCCTTTGTGATCTTCATATTTGTAAGCCACCCTGAGTGTTGCGATTGGATGGGGAGGTATAAAGCATCTTAATACATTTATAGGTGTATAAAGAAACAGATAATTTAGGAATGCTACTTAGGAGCACACATAGGAACATAGAAAGCTGCCTTATACTAAGTCAGACCATTCATCTATGCAGCTCAGCATCGTCCACGCTGATCAGAAGTGATTTTGGAGAGAGAGTCTTTCCCAGTCATATCTGAATATGCAAGGCACTGAATCAGGAGTCTTTCACATGTTAGCAGATACTTTACCACTGAGCTTGGCATATAATTTGATTTATTTATTTATTCATTCATTCATTCATGCATACATACCCCACCCATCTGGCTGGGTTTCTCCAGCCACTCTGGGCGGCTCCCAGCAGAATATTAAAAACACAATAAAACATCAGACATTAAAAACTTCCCTAAACAGGGCTGCCTTCAGATGTCTTCTAAAAATCAGAAAGTTGTTTATTTCCTTGACATCTGCTGGGAGGGCGTTCCACAGGGTGGGCACCACTACTGAGAAGGCCCTCTGCCTGGTTTCCTGTAACTTTGTTCCTTACAGTGAGGGAACCGCCAGAAGGCCCTCAGCACTGGACCCCAGTAGTGGGGGGGGGGCACAGGGGCGGTTGCCCCGCATACAAAATTTCTACACTCGGTGCTGCCTCAATACATATGCATGCTTCCATCTCTGGACTCCGCTGAAAACAGCTTATCCATGTGAACCAGGAAGGGACCTTTCCAGACAATGGAATGACTCTTATTTTCTTATCTCACTGGCTGCGATTTTCTGGGTGACATGGACACTGCTAGGCAGTTGAATGCACATGCATACTCCATCCATTTCCCTCCCATCCACACCACCCCCTCCATGTGGCCCCGGGCACGGGCAACCCATGCTATGCCACTGACCATTCAGGCGAGGCCCTTCCCCAATGGCCACCTCACAGGATATCTTTTTGACAAGTAGATATCGCATCTTCATATCCCTTCCCTCCATAATGCTATTACATTTCTGCTAGGTTCTTATTTATTTAATTAAGGTTACTCACTTTGTTGGCCCAGAACTAAAGGCTCTTTATTGATGAACATGCCAAGACACATCAGCATAGCAAAACGAGCTTTCTCCGTGTCACACGACACCATCACATTGTACATTTCCATGCTCTTGCCAGAGGCAGCCTGTGATGTGAACATGGGCCTACACATAACTGGAAAGAAGTAGAGCATTTGCTGTGGCAATGTGGCTCTCTGACAATAAACACAGGGGCTTAAAGATACATGCATTTATTACGCCCACACATTATGTGTTTACTGCAGGAGACAGTCTTAATGTGCTGAGTTTATTCATGTGTTTATTCACCTTCCTGACTGGTAAAGAAAAGGAGGCTTTTGTATCAGAAGTGCATGTGAGATATCCAACTGCTCTGCTGACATTTTTTTATTTGCAACTAGAATGTACAGCGGGACGCGGGTGGCGGTGTGGGTTAACCCACAGAGCCTAGTGCTTGCCGATCAGAAGGTCGGCGGTTCGAATCCCCGCAACGGGGTGAGCTCCCGTTGCTCGGTCCCTGCTCCTGCCAACCTAGCAGTTTGAAAGCACACCCAAAAGTGCAAGTATATAAATAGGTACTGCTCCAGCAGGAAGGTAAAGGGCGTTTCCGTGCGCTGCTCTGGTTCACCAGAAGCGACTTAGTCATTCTGGCCACATGACCCGGAAGCTGTATGCTGGCTCTCTCGGGCAATAAAGCAAGATGAGCGCCGCAACCCCAGAGTCGTCCGCGACTGGACCTAATGGTCAGGGGTCCCTTTACCCTTTACTATAATGTACAGCACTCAGTCATTTAAAAAAGAAAAAATGGTGGGGAAAACAGCAAGAGGGGAAAGGAAGAGTAATCGCTTATACAAGCACAACGTATAAAAGGGTGTTACTCTCTTGCAGTTAGCTATTGTTGACCTTTCCATGGAGGATGAAACTGGATGTAATGTGGGAGTTGCAGAACTGGAGCTCCCAGGAGGCCTCTTTGTGTTGAAAAAGCAGCAGCTGAATAGAGCCAAGGTGCAGGTGCAAAGGCAGGTCAATATATTGTTTCTATACCAATGGCTCAGTGTAGGTCTTCCACAAAAAACTATGAGTGGGAAAATGCACAAGAGCAATTAGGGAGAGGGGAGAAATTCAATTTTGTCTGCATTTTAACGAGAATCCACCTAATTCATACTTCTTGAAGCAATACATGAATCAAAATAAAGTTATCCTTTGCCATTTATTCTTCTCTTAATTTTGCAATGAAGTTCTCCACCCAAACAATGTATAAAAAATTAGCATCTGCACATAAAAATGCATATATTAGTGACAATAACATACAAAAATGCATTTTGCTTGCAAAAATGTGTATCTTAAAACTATATATAAAATTTTGTTGAATGTGAACAGTTCTGTGTGTTGTTTTCCGTAATCTAGGCATCTAGGACGCGGGTGGCGCTGTGGGTTAAACCACAGAGCCTAGGACTTGCTGATTAGAAGGTTGGCAGTTCGAATCCCCGCGACGAGGTGAGCTCCCATTGCTCGGTCCCTGCTCCTGCCAACCTTTCTTCAAAAGCACATCAAAGTGCAAGTAGATAAATAGGTACCGCTCCGGCGGGAAGGTAAACAGCGTTTCTGTGTGCTGCTCTGGTTCGCCAGAAGTGGTTTAGTCATGCTGGCCACAGCTGTACACCAGCTCCCTCGGCCATTAAAGTGAGATGAGCGCCACAACCCCAGAGTCGGTCACGACTAGACCTAATGGTTAGGGGTCCCTTTACCTTTACCTAGGGATCTATACGCACACTTTACCTTATCATATGCATTTTTGCACACATCCCTTGGCTGAAGAGCTGCATTTTCAATTTGCACATTGCTTTGGAAAGTGCAAATTAAGGGAAGTTCATCTTTAAATGCAAACTGAATTGAATTTCAGCCCCATCCCTAACCGCCAGCTATGCTGGAGCCCTGGCATTTTGTCCAGAGAGCCAGTGTGGTGTAGTGGTTAAGAGCGGTAGTCTCGCAATCTGGGGAACCGGGTTCGTGTCTCCGCTCCTCCACATGCAGCTGCTGGGTGACCTTGGGCCAGTCACACTTCTCTGAAGTCTCTCAGCCTCACTCACCTCACAGAGTGTTTGTTGTGGGGGAGGAAGGGAAAGGAGAATGTGAGCCGCTTTGAGACTCCTTAAAGGGAGTGAAAGGCGGGATATCAAATCCAAACTCTTTTTCTTCTTCTTCCAAGATTGCCTGGTGCTGACTTTGGTCTTGGCTAGACAGCTATTTGTGGTGTCTTTGTAATGACATCCACAGTTCTCCGTGTTGCGTCTTTTTAGTCGCTCTCACCTTGCAACTCATAGGATTGTGTCTGTTTTTCTGGGCTGCCTTGTTTTCCTTACCCCTGATTTTGTACATGCAATACACTTGAAATGCTCCCGGGGGGTGTTATTGGGTTATTGGTTTTGGGTTATTGGTTATTGGTTTTGATTTTGGTTTGATTTTGTATGTTGTGGTCTTGTTTGTGAAGCTCCCTGAGACCTCTGGGTAAAGGGCGATGTATGAGTTGAATAAATAATTATGATGGTGATGATTCTTTTTGCCTAACAGATTCCATCTGTCATAGTCCATCATAATTATCAATACAAAGGGTGCTATTATTGTGGATTTTGCTGCAGTGCACAATGTTTATGAATCTATGAGGGTGGGAGGAATTAATACATGAATTGTATTTTTATTTGTCAGGATGAAATAGCTAGATCTAAAAAAACTTGCAACCTATTCTGGAAAGGAAAGAAGAAAAAGGCAGCTGTACCAGTCCCATAAGAAGAAAATTCCAGAATTCAAAGTTTGGCAATACCTTTATTAGGACAAAAAAAAAAAAAAAGTGTTATAAAATACTGAGCAAGCTTTTGCAATACAGTGGTACCTCGGGTTAAGAACTTAATTCGTTCTGAAGGTCTGTTCTTAACCTGAAACTGTTCTTAACCTGAAGCACCACTTTAGCTAATGGGGCCTCCTCTGCTGCCGCTGCACCGCCGCTGCACAATTTCTGTTCTCATCCTGAAGCAAAGTTCTTAACCCGAGGTACTATTTCTGGGTTAGCGGAGTCTGTAACCTGAAGCGTATGTAACCTGAAGCATATGCAACCCGCGGTACCACTGTATCTAGAACTGCCCAGTTGGATTGTGCTATATAATTGCTCGTGTTATTAATCATTTAATGAGGCCATCCAGCCAGAATTAAACCCCCTCTAAATCCAATTAAATCCAATTAAAAGTTCTGCATGTACTTAACTCTCTGCAAAGAGAGCAACTGGACTTTGAAAAGTTCTTCATTTGGCTCGGATCATGCTTGATAATAGTATTAGCCAGGTAATAAAACAAGACGCAAAAGAATAGAATAAGCAGATCAAGCTGCTTATGATCCGGGGAAACCCAGCCAGATGGGCAGGGTATAAATTAAATAATAATAATAATAATAATAATAATAATAATAATAATAATAATAATAATAATAATAATAATAAATCTACCGCTGTAAAAGCATTAGGAATTCATGGATCGGTTCAAGTGGACTGGTTGGCAGCTGGCTCTGGGTGATATTACATTATGCAGAAAGACTTCAATTATTGCTGGTCTCCACCCCCCCCAACCGCCTGAAGCTGTAAATTATAGGAGCAGATGGACAGTCTGGGCTGATTTCCAGAGTCCTCTACACTCTGGAGTCCTGTCACAAACATTTCTGGAAATTGAGTACTAAATATGCCTCCTGAGTTCACTGTGAGCAAACCTTCAACTCCAGAAGAAGATGGCAACCCATGCCAGAAAGCCAAGTGCAGGTGGGTACACTAACCAAATATGATTAAAAAAGGAACAGCTCTTCATATCTACCCATATCATCATTTCCTGTTACGAAGCAGATGATGTAGTAGATCCTCTTTGAACCCAAATTCAAAATACTGTCAAGCATTCCCCCCCCCTGCTGACACCTCCTTTCAGAATACTGAAATGACAAACCAGACCTTTCCAGACTGTAAAAAAAGACTGCAAGCGTGCTTTCAGAAATTAATTAAATTGATTGTCCCTGTGAACCCCAAATATCCAAACACAGAGTGGGATTTCTGTTATACCTTTGTCTGATCCACAGTTCTGACTTTTCTCTCCTTCCAGCCAGCCTCTGTTGATCATTGTAATTTCTGCATCGGATGTAACTGGCTCTGTTCATTCTAAGGCTAGTGGTGTAGCGCAGGTTCTCAGTGCGCAGGGCATGGATTGTGGACACGCAAGCCCAAGACCTTGCTACTGCCTGAGCCGTCCGCAGTGGTCTAAGCCAGCAGTGACTGAAGCAAGACGAGGGAGAAGAAGCCTTGAATCTGCCCCGTGACAAGGGCAGACCTGAGGGCTGTGGTGTCCTGTTCACAAAGGAGGAGGTGACTGCCAGAGCCTCTCGCCTCTCCTCGGTGGTCAGTAGTGGTGGCGCCCTTCCCCTCCCTCCCTCTTGGCTGGCCCACAGGCAGGGCACATGAAGGTGTCCCTTCGGCAGTGTCCGGCTTATGGGAATCCAATCCCTCCCAGGGTGGCAGCCAAGAAGCAGAACAAGAGTAGTTCTTACCAAGTAATTTATGTCATAATTCACAGAGAGAAATGAAGGAATGCAGTCTCCCTAAGATAAGGGCGCTATTCCAAATAGAGTCCCACCCTCTATGTCTCTACTATTCTACGTCACCCCTGTGTCAGCTAATCTGAACTTTCTGCCTCTGAGCTTTCTGTTCTACTACTCTCAATGCCCGCCGGGTCCTGTGAGAGGGGGGTTCAGGAATGCTTTCCAAAGACACTGAATCTGTCAGCTGTCTATCCCTCGGTGGTGCTGCTTCTTCCTGCTGCTCCTCTCCCAATATTTCCCAGCTTCTCCCCCCTGCAGCCTCTGAACTATGACCTTCTGCACCACTGTTCTAAATCTATACTGTCCTCCCGTTCTTGGTAAGGTTCAGGAGAAGGGGGGCAGTCCTCACCATTCCTCCTCAGTCCAGCCACTGACAGGCAGTCATGGGGAAAGGGTGCTGCCACTGCCCCAGCCCCAAAGCGAATGGTGAGTGAGAGAGCCTATCGTTGGGGTGCCTTGCTGCGCCACCTCATGCCCTTTCAAAAATCTGCACCTGGGGCCACGCCCCCTGCCCCTCCCTGTGCTTTACCCCTGCCTGAGGCATAAGATGACTGCGGTATTCTCTGCGCTCAGAGGAGTCCACATGTTACATCCTTGCAATATTGTAGTAGAATTTTCAAGATACAGTGGTTCCTTCAGGATACAGACTCCTCTAACCCAGAAATAGTACCTTGGGTTAAGAACTTTGCTTTAGGATGAGAACAGAAATCGTGCAGCGGTGGCGCAGTGGCAGCGGGAGGCCCCATTAGCTAAAGTGGTGTTTCAGGTTAAGAACAGTTTCAGGTTAAGGACGGACCTCCAGAATGAATTAAGTTCTTAACCCGAGGTACCACTGTATTCCTTGTCTTCCCAAAAAAATATGGGCACTAGTTTCTTCCAAAGAAAGCCATATAACACTCAGATGCAGGGCTGTCTTACCCATAGGCTCTAGGGATACAGGGCACCTGGGCGCTGGGCTCACAGGGGTGCCAGGCCAAGAGTCCAGGGCCCGAGAGTTGAGTCCGGGGAAGAGCCTGCCTGTCGGTTGGAGTCCCGCAGCAGGTTCATCTGCGGGTGGCTTTGCACCGCGAGTTCGGGGGCGACCGAGCCAGCGAGACACTGAGGCGGCCGGTCGGCTCCGCCCTCCTGCGCACCTGGGACTGGGCAAACTGGGTGGAGGTGCCAGGCGGATCTTTGCACCCTGGTGCCGCATATGCTTAAGACAGCCCTGCACAGATGTCCACTGTTTCACCATGTCCCCATTCAGCAGAAGCCGAGAAATGAAAGTCACACCAAGGGCTGAACACAAGCCCATAAAATGGCTATATAGGTCAGCTCACAGGGAGTGTACATTGGCATCATTTTATGAATGCCAGCAGAGCAGTGGCAATTTGTGCCCAACCTGTGTTTACCTCTTTATTTGGAACCTTGATTTCCCACTTAAATCTGCAAAACACCCCTTCATTGGCATTGCCGCCTTGCCACTGCCCTCGGTTTTGAGCCCTTGTTTACAAAAAGAAGCAAACAACGTGGGAAGACCGTCGTGCACCTTCATCTGGGAGCTTTCAATTAGAGGGAAAGCTTATCGCAGAGCCGCTGAGCTTGAGATCTGTTTGCAATTTCAGCTGAACAAGCAACTGGGAAGATAATGGAAAATGCTGTCCGGATGTTTCCTGCAGGTTCCGTCAGCTGGCTTAATCCCTCTTTCTTTTATCATGAGTTTAAGCTTCTGGTTTTATGATGGTCGGTTATGACCCACACGAGGGACTTGCGATAGCTCAAGGTGAGCTGCACCAACAGAACCGTAACAAGGAGACGAAACAAGAGAGGAAACAAGAAAAGACACGGGATGAAGAGAGATGAGGTCTGGATAGGTAGAAATATATTTATATAAGCTTGCTTTAGGAAGTTCAGAGTGGCTTATACGGATCTTAGATCAGTCTTCCACCTGTGCACTATATACATTTCAAGTTAGGGTTAAATATGGTCCTTGACTCAGGATATAGAATCATAGAATCAAAGAATCATAGAGTTGGAAGAGACCACAAGGGCCATCAAGTCCAACCCCTGCCAAGCAGGAAACACCATCAGAGCACTCCTGACATATGGTTGTCAAGCCTCTGCTTAAAGACCTCCAAAGTAGGAGACTCCATCACACTCCTTGGCAGCAAATTCCACTGTCGAACAGCTCTTACTGTCAGGAAGTTCTTCCTAATGTTTAGGTGGAATCTTCTTTCTTGTAGTTTGGATCCATTGCTCCGTGTCCGCTTCTCTGGAGCAGCAGAAAACAACCTTTCTCCCTCCTCTGTGTGACATCCTTTTATATATTTGAACATGGCTATCATATCACCCCTTAACCTCCTCTTCTCCAGGCTAAACATGCCCAGCTCCCTTAGCCGTTCCTCATAAGGCATCGTTTCCAGGCCTTTGACCATTTTGGTTGCCCTCCTCTGGACACGTTCCAGTTTGTCAGTGTCCTTCTTGAATTGTGGTGCCCAGAACTGGACACAGTACTCCAGGTGTGGTCTGACCAGAGCAGAATACAGTGGCACTATTACTTCCCTTGATCTAGATGCTATACTCCTATTGATGCAGCCCAGAATTGCATTGGCTTTTTTAGCTGCCGCGTCACACTGTTGGCTCATGTCAAGTTTGTGGTCAACCAAGACTCCTAGATCCTTTTCACATGTACTGCTCTCAAGCCAGGTGTCACCCATCTTGTATTTGTGCCTCTCATTTTTTTTTTTGCCCAAGTGCAATACTTTACATTTCTCCCTGTTAAAGTTCGTCTTGTTTGTTTTGGCCCAGTTCTCTAATCTGTCAAGGTCGTTTTGAAGTGTGATCCTGTCCTCTGGGGTGTTAGCTTCCAGTATATTGTCAGTTTAGTTGCAGGTTTCCCTCACCCTGCACTTTATCTCACAACCACCCTGTAAAGTAGGCTTAGGGTTCCCACCTGTCCTGTATAATACAGGATTGTCCCGTATTTCAGTGTAAAATGATACACCCTGTATTGATACAGTTTTGATACAGACCTGTATTCCAGGTCTTCTCTCTCTCTCTCTCTCTCTCTCTCTCTCTCTCTCTGCTAAGTTAGGAATCCTCCCCAAATGCATGTGTTTGAAAGGGTGTGTGAAAGGTCACGTATTTAAGCTCTCAGTGGCCCAGCACAGACAGATTTACAAATTCATATGCATGTGTGACAAATTCCAGAGAGGCCATCCTGTTGGCTGCAAGAGATTGTAGTGGATTGCTTTGAAGTCACTTCAGCACAAGATTTTTTTGGGGGGGGGGGATCACCCTGCCCTGCCTTATATTTAGCCAGAACATAGGTGGCAATCCTAGGTAGGTTACACTGAGAAAGAACCCAGTGATAACTTCATGGCTGTGTAGGAATTTGAACCCGGGTCTCCCCAACGGCAGAGCATATGCCCATGCTGCCCAGGGTGGGCACACTCCTGAGGACAGCGTGGCACAGAGGGTGCCCTCCCAGGCACAGGATAGCCGCTTGGGTGCCAAGAGCAGTCGGGGCGGAGCGAGCCGCCCATGGTGGACATTTGGCGTGCCACCCACCAGCAGCTCCTAAGCCTCCCCCAAGCTGCCAAAATGAAGGGGGAAGGTGGGAATGCCACCAGCAAAGCAGCACAGCCCCCCCCCTTACCACGATGGCTTGGGGTAGGCTTGGGCTTCGTGGGCAGGTGGTGCGCTGAATGTCATCCCCCTCAGTGAGGGCACCCGGGGCAGCCTGCCCCCCTTCCTACGCCCCTGGGTCTCCCTGATCCTTGGCCGGCACTCTGACTGCTATAACACACAGCTAAGATTTCTTCTGTTACGTCATCGCTGTCAACGCCTGCATTGTAACCAAGCTACGGTTGATTTCACAGGCACTGCATAAATCAGCTCTTTGCGTTTCCCATGTCCATAGCCTTAAATACAAGGCCTACATTGGGTAGAAAGTACACCGACTCTGCCACCTTCACCATTCATAAATGGCTTGTGCCAGATCTTAAGGTGCGCATGGAATGCGTTTCTCTTAAGAGAAGACACATTTCCCCTCCCTATCCTAAGCTGTCCCTTTGTCCATTAAGGAGATTCAGATCTGTTTTGGAAGCGGTGGGGGTGGGGGAGAAATAAAACTGCTGTTTCCTGCAGGTTCTGGTAGCACCTGGAGACATCTCTCCTGGTACATATCAAACTGAGAATCAGAATAGAAACTGAGCACTGTGAAACTGTACTGATTGTTCCGCCCTGAGCACAAATGTTGACCCGCAAATATTCCCTTCCTTCTTTTAATGGGGTTGTGACAAGTCACTCACATCAGCACATCAGTGGCAAAAGATACACAAGATATAATCGTGATGAAGCACAACTGGGCGGTTTGGTAGTGCTGGTGGGCGTCTTCTTGCCTTTGTAAACAGCTGCTCTGTCAATCTCAGCGGAACAAGCAGCTCTAGACAGGCAGGTAAACATGGCAGGGTAGAGTCTTAGGAATCCTTCTTACCTTGGGCCTATTCATGCTCATTTACAGCACGTTGCTAATTGGTGCAAGGGCCGGATCCCCCACACTCCAAAAAGACCCATCGAGAGTCCATTTGCGGCTCATTGTTTTGTTTAGCTGACACTAACAATGGCTGTGCTAATCTTTGAGATGTGCTGATCCACGAGCACCTTTGGATTTTTGAGTGAGAGCCGTGGGCAGCCTCACTTCTCTCCCTGGAACAGCCCCTCACCACACAGAGACGACCCATGGGCTATGCATGCTTTGCATGCAGAAGGTTCCAGGTTCAGTCCTCGGCATCTGCAGGTAGGTGTAGGAAAGACTCCAGCCTGAGACCCAGGATAGCTTGTCAGTGAAGACCAGGGATAAAAGTTAAGGGGACCCCTGACCATTAGGTCTAGTCGTGGCTGACTCTGGGGTTGCGGCGCTCATCTTGCTTTATCGGCCGAGAGAGCTGGCGTACAGTTTCCGGGTCATGTGGCCAGCATGACTAAGCCACTTCTGGCAAACCAGAGCAGCGCATGGAAATGCCGTTTACCTTCCCACCAGAGTGGTACCTATTTATCTACTTGCACTTTGACGTGCTTTCGAACTGCTAGGTTGGCAGGAGCAGGGACTGAGCAACGGGAGCTCACCCTGTCGCGGGGATTTGAACCGCCGACCTTCAGATCGGCAAGTCCTAGGCTCAGTGGTTTAACCCACAGCACCACTCACATCCAGACCAGGGATAGGGAACCTTTTTCAGCCTGAAGGCTATGCTCCTTTCTGAGCAATCTTCAGAAGGGGCACATAACAGAAGCAAAAGTGGACAGAACAACAAATGGGAATTTTACCTTCGTTCCGTAGGCTGGTTTCCACACACCCTTCTCTATTCTCCATTCAGGACACTAGCAGTGCTATTTTTTCTAGAAAAAGAGGTGCTGGAACTCACCATGAGGTATAAAGGTAAAGGATCCCTGGGTGGTTCAGTCCAGTCAAAAGTGAGTATAGGATTGCGGTTCTCATCTTACTTTTAGGCCAAGGGAGCCAGCGTTTGTCCACAGACAGCTTTCCAGGTCATGTGGCCAGCATGACTAAACCGCTTCTGGCACAATAGAACACCATGACGGAAACCAGAGCACATGGAAATGCCATTTACCTTCCCGCTATTTACCTATTTATCTACTTGCACTGGTGTGCTTTAGAATTGCTATGTTGGCAGAAACTCACCATGAACACCTCCTTTGTTCTCTTGGAATGGCAATGGCGCCAACCTGAGAGGTGCTGGAACTGAGTTCCAGTTAGTTCTGGCTGAAAAAAGCCCTGCTTACTAGCCAATCAACCTATCCTTTGTGTTCAGTGTGTGGAAGACTGCCAGCTACCATATTTGCATACAGTAAGGTCTTTGGGACAAAAGAGGCCTTGTCATTAGAAGTGTGTGTGTGTGTGTAACGGGAAGCATGTGGTTCCTGCTGCTAATCTATGTTTGCCATCTGATATAGGTGCCTATGGTTTGATTGTCTGGTTTCGCTTCCCTCTTGGTCAACACACCAGTGCAGCTGCTTGCCCTGTGGGAAATATAATAATAATTTATATAATAATTTATTATTTATACCCCGCCCATCTGGCTGGGCCTCCCCAGCCACTCTGGGTGGCTTCCAACCTAATATTAAAAACAATACAGCATCAAACATTAAAAACGATTCTAAACGATTCAGTTGTCTTTTAAAAGTAAAATAGTTGCTTATTGCCTTGACATCTGCTGGGAGGGTGTTCCACAGGGCAGGCACCACTACCGAGAAGGCCCTCTGCCTGGTTCCCTGTATCCTCACTTCTCACAGTGAGGGAACCACTAGAAGGCCCTTGGCGCTGGACCTCAGTGTCTGGGCTGGACGATGGGGGTGGAGATGCTCCTTCAGGTATACAGGACTGAGGCCTTTTAGAGCTTTAAAGGTCAGCACCAACACTTTGAATTGTGCTCAGATACGTACTGGGAGCCAATGAAGATCTTTCAGGACCGATGTTATATGGTCTCGGCAGCCACTCCCAGTCACCAGTCTAGCTGCTGCATTCTGGATTAGTTGCAGTTTCCAAGTCACCTTCAAAGGTAGCCCCACGTAGAGCGCATTGCAGTAGTCCAAGCGGGAGATAACTAGAGCATGCACCACTCTGGCAAGACAGTCTTCGGCCAGGTAGGGTCTCAGCCTGCGTACCAGGTGGAGCTGGTTGACAGCTGCCCTGGACACATAATTAACCTGTGTCTCCATGGACAGCTGTGAGTCTAAAATGACTCCCAGGCTGCGCACCTGGTCCTTCAGGGGCACAGTTACCCCATTCAGGATCAGGCGCTCCTGAGGCAGACCTGGTTATCATCTGCATATTGATGAACACCCATCCCATACCCCCTGATGATCTCTCCCAGCGGCTTCAAGCATGGGGGAGAGGACAGAACCCTGAGGTACCCCACAAGTGAGAGCCCAGGAGTCTGAACACTCATCCCCCCCACCACTTTCTGGACACGGCCAAAGGGGAAAGGAGTGGAACCACTGTATAACTGCCTCTAGCTCCCAGCCCCTCAAGACGGTCCAATAAGGATGTTATGGTCTATAGTATCAAAAGCCGCTGAGAGATCGAGCAGAACTAGGAAACAGCTCTCACCTTTGTCCCTACCAGAAATCATCGACCAGCGTGACCAAGGCAGTTTCAGTCCCGTGGTGAGGTCTGAATCCTGATTGGAAGGGATCCACATGGTCTGCATCCTCCAGGTGTGCTTGGAGTTGTTCAGCAACCACCCGCTCAATCACCTTGCCCAAGAATGGAAGATTTGAGACTGGGCGATAGTTGGCCATATTGGCTGGGTCTAAAGATATTTTTTTAAGAAGCGGTTTAATGACCGCCTCTTTCAGTGGGTCTGGGAAGGCTCCCTCACAGAGGGAAGCATTCACCACCCCACAAAGCCCATCACCCAGCCCTTGCTGGCTTGCTTTTATCAGCCAGGATGGACAAGGATCAAGGAGACAGGTGGTTGGTTTCAGTCGCCCAAGCAGCCTGTCCACATCCTTGGAGGTAACAGATTGAAATTGATCCCATATAACATGACTAGACAGGACTCCGACACTCTCATGCCCTGGCCCTGCTCCCACGGTGGTGTCTACCTCCTTCCGAATCTGAGAGACTTTATCTGCAAAAAAACTTTGCAAAAGCTTTGCAGGAGATCTTGAGGATCCTACCAGGCCCCGATGATGAAGGTGGTTCTGATAGATTGCGAACCAGCTGAAAGAGTCTTCTGCTGCTGTTTTCGGCAGATGCAATAGAGGCGGCAAAGAAGGTCCTCTTCACCGTTGCTATCGCCACTTGGTAGGCTCGACGTTGAGCTCTAACCCGTGTCTGGTCCGATTCAGAGTGAGTTTTCCGCCAGCAGTTCTGTCATCTTCCCATTAGGTGCCCACTGACTCAAGCCCCATAGTTACCACGCAATCACACATATGCTTCACCACATACCCAACTGCTTATGGGTATCCAATGGAATCCAAACACTGAATGTGCCAATCTGGTGGTGTAAATCGACATCTGGTTACTCCAGTCATCCGTTTCAGTTTAAAATTGTAGTGGATTTTAACAAGGTGTTTGGAGTCAGTTTGGAATGCTTTTGCTCTGATCGATGAGCCATTCTTACGACCAGGCCTGGCATGGCAATAGTTGCTTGCGCTTGCTTTGGCCATTGTGCCACATGTAGAAGCAGCTGTGTTCAAGGGTGACGGTATGGAAGGTTGTGGTCTCCAGATGACCACAGGATCCAGCATACACAGATAGGTTCTCCTGCATTTATTTTCAGATTAGGTGTGGGGCATCTGTTCTGCCAAGATGCATCACAGGTGCTGCAGTTCTTGTGTTATTCTCTTCTCAGTTCCTATTTCCCACCTCCACAGTACATTGAGGCTCTAGGTGGCTTCGACAAGGACTCCATTATCATTGGAGCATATATTCCAGACTTATTTGCAGGAGCTTGGTGCAATAGCTTGTACCAGCACTGATTTTCCAGCTCTTTTGTTTTCTACCTCTTGTTTCTTTTCTTTCTTTCTTTCTTTCTTTCTTTCTTTCTTTCTTTCTTTCTTTCTTTCTTTCTTTCTTTCCTTCCTTCCTTCCTTCCTTCCTTCCTTCCTTCCTTCCTTCCTTCCTTCCTTCCTTTTCTTCTTTTCCTTCTCTCTCCTTGTGATGCTCCATTTGCTGCAGCTGTGGTAAAACTCCCATCACCTTCCTCTTCGGACAGTAATGGCAGAACATGTGGCCTTCCAGTTGTTCTCCCACCAGCCTCAGTCAGCATAGCCAATAATTGGGGATGCTGGGAGTTGTAGTCCATCAGTATATACAACGTGGGCTGATGGGATGAACTAAGGGCATGGCCATGTATGCTGGAGAAATCAATTGACATTAAGCGAATAGTTTGCTGAAAGAATGGATGGCAATAGGAGTTGGTGTAGTGGCAGGATCTTCAAATCTCCCCCTGCTTCAATCCCTCCCCTCAGTTGCTTTTCTCTTCGCTGAGCTCCAAGACCAGAACAAAACCCAGTCAGAAGAAAACCAAGCCGGAAGAGGATGGGATGTAGAGGGGAAAGCTGGAAATGGAAGATGTTTTAGCATCATCTGCAGTAGGAATGGGAGAGAGAAATGATTCAGTACACATTTATAGATAGACCTATCTAACTCTCCATTCACAAAGCAGAGATGGGAACCTAAACACAGCCTTCCTTTGAAATCTGCACTCCTCTGGATTTTGCGGTGCACTGCCCTCCAAGCGGGGCCTCCGACTGGCCCATTCAAATTAGCACTCTTTGGCGGGAAGGCTACCCCTTAATACCACCGGCCGAGGGGAATTCCTCAACAATGGCGGGTGGGCGAGCATGCTCTGGCCTCCGGGGATGAAGGTGGAGTTAAGGGGCTGCAACCTTCACCCCCTGAGTGGCCATTTCTGCAGCCAGCAATGCATATACTAGGGGTCAAGTGTATGATGATGATGATGATGATGATGATGATAATTTCTGAAAATAACGAACAAAAGTGCATTAGGGGAAAATGCTTTGCAAAGAACTGTATTTTAGGCAAACCTGTGTACAATGGTACCTTAGTTTACGAACTTAATCCGTTCCAGAAGTCCGTTCTTAAACCAAAGCATTCTTAAACCTAGGCATGCTTTCCCATAGCAGCGGAGGACTCAATTTACAAATGGAACACACTCAACAGGAAGCGGAACGTGTTCTGCTTCCAAGGCAAAGTCCACAAACCAAAACAACTACTTCCAGGTTTGCAGCGTTCTTCATCCAAGTTGTTCATAAACTAAGCTGCTCTTAAACCAAGGTACCACTGTACAACATTAGGAGAAAATTGCATTAAAAATGCTGGTGAATTTTCATGGTCCCCACCCCCCACCCTGCAAATAACAAAATGATGTTGAACTGTTAAGAATTTGAAAACTAGAATAATGAGAAACCGAGAGATTTGCCCACCCCGATCCTTCCCCTCCATTTTTCCACCTCAAACTCTCCCCCTTTGTGTTCTCATTTTACAGCTGCTGAGCTTTGAAGTTTGAGTTTGAAGTCACGGGTCTACCCCCCCTCCCCCACACACACCCCCACCCCCGCTGCCCATCATCAAGTCTACTTCCATTGTTAGTCAGGCACATCACAAGAGCCAGCGGCTAATTTCACACTGGTAGCTGTTCAAGGAGCAAGTTGTGGGGGCGGGAGAAGGTCCAAGCCAGACTGGGCGCTTTGGTGTGTAATTAGATTTCTTGTCAAACAGTGGCAAGGCAGCTCGCCCCGCAGGTAACCTCATCAGTACTGATTGGCTGCTCTGGCGTAAGCTGTGGCCCCATTACAGGAAACGAGATGTTCCCACAGATGTAATTGGACACATCAGGACACCAGCCTCCCTGCTGCTCTGTCACTCAGGAAGCAGGTGGCTTCTTGGAGCTGGGGACCTCCCTCTCGCCACAAAACAAGGCTTTTGTTACACGGTTGGCTGTGTTGTGGGCTGTTTCCTTAGCATATAATAGAAACACCTTAGTGGAAGGCAGGTTGAGCAAACTCTCGAAAAACAAGTTTGTGTTCTGGAGCAGGGGAAAAAGAAAAGTCACAGTTGCAAACACGAGAATGCGATGTGCTTGTTTTGCTGTTTAAAAAATGTTGCTGCTGCTGGGTTTGATATAAATCCTACGATGTGCAAATCATTAAGAATTACTAGCTGCAGGAAAAACAAATTATGTATATTAAGAAGCCTGAAAACGGGAGGGATGGAAGTCGGTAGGGTGCAGAAGAATGATCTAAGCTTTTAAAGATATAATGAGATAAATGTGAAGAGATTTAATTGTAATGGTAACGGGTAATATCCTTATGTTATGTTTAGATTTCGGTTATTTTCTTTTACTTTTTGTAATTGTTGACCAGTTTTCTTTTTTTCTGGATATTCACATGAAACTTAATAAAAAGAGATTTAAAAAAAATGTTGCTGCTGCTGCTATGTTTCCAACCAGTTTCCCCTCCCAACGACCTCAGGGTGGAACATGGGACTCCCTCCCCAATGCATGCTGACCACAACCCTGTGAGTAGGATAGGTTGAGAGACAGTGACAGTCACACGATGGGCTTCATGGCCAAGTTTGATGCCTGGACTCCCAAGTGCTTTAATCCAGCACCCATAACCACTGCTGAAGACAGCCCTGTTTAGGGAAGTTTTTAATGTTTGATGCCTTATTGTGTTTTTAATATCCTGTTGGAAGCCGCCCAGAGTGGCTGGGGAGGACCAGCAAGATGGGCGGGGTATAAATATATTATTATTATTATTATTATTATTATTATTATTATTATTATTATTATTATTATTATTATTATTTCTGCTGGTTACTGCATCTCTCTGATAACACAGCACGTCTCGTTCACAGCTTGCTATGAAACAGCATTGCTTTGTACTCCCCGTTTACCTGAGCGTCAGCATTTGACAGGGCCGGGTCAGGAATGAGCACCAGAAACTTTTGTGATATCTGTTTATTTGCAAAGTATGCAAGTTGCATCAAGGGTGCTACTCTGCAATGCAGCAACAATGGCAACAAGGAAACCTGGAGTCCTCCTGGGAGTCTTTCTTCCCAGTCAGCAGTAAAACTCACTGGCTATAATCCAGCTGCCAATGTTTCTTCCTAGACCACGCCCAAGCAGGCAGTGAGTAATAGGTAATCAGTAGCAGTCAACCATTAAGGTCCATCAGTGCTCAACTGAGCAATCTTCTTCTATTTCATGGAAGAAGAAAGTTCAGCCAGGACAATATTTTTACTGAATACATTTCAGTAGAATTGTTCCAGTGAGTATTATGTAAAGGAAAGATTTACACACACGCACACAGAGAGAGAGGGGGGGGGAGAGAGAGATTTGTTCTATTTAAGAACTGTTTCCAAAACTGGAAGAAGATACGCAGTACAGTGGTACCTCGGGTTACATACGCTTCAGGTTACATATGCTTCAGGTTACAGACTCCACTAACCCAGAAACAGTACCTCGTTAAGAACTTTGTTTCAGGATGAGAACAGAAATCGTGCTCCGGTGGAGTGGCGGCAGCAGGAGGCTCCAGTAGCTAAAGTGGTGCTTCAGATTAAGAACAGTTTCAGGTTAAGAACGGACCTCCGGAACGTATTAAGTACTTAACCCGAGGTACCACTGTACCAGCAGCTCCCCCCCCCCGGTGTTGTTGTTGTTGTGCTACTCATCAGACTTGTTTACCCCAGTCACTCTGGGCAGCTTCTAGCATCAAACACAGTAAAACATCAATTAAAAACGTATACAGAACCGCCTTCAGTTGTCTTCTAAAAGTCCAATAGTTGTTTATTTCCTTGACATCTGATGGGAGGGCGTTCCACAGGACAGACGCCACTACCGAGAAGGCCCTCTGCCTGGTTCCCTGTAACCTCAATTCTTGCAATGAGGGAACCGCCAGAAGGCCCTAGGAGCTGGATCTCAGTGTCCGGGCTGAGCGATGGGAGTGGAGACGCTCCTTCGGTATACTGGGCCGAGGCTGTTTAGGGCTTTAAAGGTCAGCACCAACACTTTGAATTGTGCTATGAAAAGTGTGGCATAACTGTAACAACTTAATGATGAGTACTAGCACATTTTTTTTCCTGTTATAGCCCTCTTTTGTGTGAAGGGATTGTGTAGCAACAGTTCTCTTTTAACATTCTCGCTTGGCTAATATAGGGACAATCACTTCCAACTTTGCTCATCTTCTGTTCACACATCAACATTGGACACACTCCTCTGAGAGATTCCAGGGCAGCATTTTACAGAATCACCTTCCTTTACAAGGAACAAAAAGAGAAGACTTTACTATGCCTTTTGTAACAAACTGTTTAAAAATGCATAGGTTGAGCAGATGGGGAGGGAGCAGGCTCACAAATAAGGGCAAACCCTGATAATTTAGGATCTAGAAGCTGCTTCTGCCAGCCAGATGCCTTGTAGCAACTTTGCCCAGGGAGTTTCAGACTCAAGACCCTTTGTCTGGAATACCTCAGTTGGCAGAATGTGAGACTCTGAATCTCAGGGTTATGGGTTTGAGCCCCACATTGGGCAAAAGATGGCTGCATGGTCCATTCCAACTCTACAGTTCTATGATTCCGCCTGCATTCAAACTGCAAAAGATTGTTCTTTCAACATCTGCCGACATAGGCAAAGTACGATACAAATCCTAGAAGCTGGGAGTAGCCACTAGCTAGCCAAGGTCATAAATCAGGATGATCTGCTCATCCAGACCACCTCAATATCATGCTATGGGGGAAAAATATCTTAACAAGGGGGAGCCATTTTGTATAATCAAGCAGCCTACTTGCCGTTTCAGCGTGTAAAGGTAAATTTTGTACACATGCTGGTTTTGTCACTGTTCCCTGGAATTTACACATGGCTTGCTCAATATATGTCATTAAACACCTTTGACAAGATGCCTTACAGCTGTGAAAATGTGTATTTAATAACTCGAATCACACTTGAATAAAACAGCCAAAAAAGAAAGAAAATACTTGGGTGCACATTGTACTAGGGAACGCAGAGGCGCACAGACGGTCAGGTGGTAAATCTCCAGGGTCTTTAGGTCACAGGTGTATTTCTCTGGCTCCTCTCACACTTACAGTATTGTCTTGTCCTCTGACACATTTGGAGCAAATTATTTTACTCAAAGTATTCTGGGCACTGTAGTTTGTCCCTCACCGAGTTACAACTGCCAGCAGCCCTTAAGAAACTACAGTTCCCAGAAGTCGTTGAGGGGGGAAAGGTGCTTCAAAAGTGCTCTAAAGGTATTGTGTGTGTCCAGCCTTCTGGCAGGGATGGAAAACATTTTTAAGGCCTCTTTAAATTTCATTTGAGTGAACAAAAGCTTCCCCCCTTCCCATGTGCTGTGCATTGTTTTTAGTTAACCTAAATGCCAAATTTAAACTTTTAGTAATAGACCATTTCCCTTTATTTCACTTTATTGGAAATATTAAATACTCAGTGTTAATTTATTTTACTGCTAAGATGTTATCACCATTTGCTTTCTGGCTTTGATGGTCACAACTTAATATTTATATGGAAGTAGACATAGGAAGATATTGTTTGAAAAATGGGGAGTTGACTCTCTACAAAGCTTTTACAAGTTTCTGCCAGTGTCAATGTGGGGAGGTGCTCTCTGTACTAAACAGAAGCAAATTACAAGATAATGTATAACCACCTTTTGGTTGTTGCTGTTGCTAAAACAATTATAGAAAATTCATAATATATGTTGGGCTTCCATCTTGATGCTGAAACATATTTATTTTGAACAATCAGTCAAAATGATTGATGATCCAATTTTAAAATATTTTTTTAAAAAAGAAATTAATGTCTTTGGGCACTGTTATATTTCTCTTTTAGCATGCAGGCCTCTATTTCATTCATGTCACCAGTCATTCTTGGGTGACCCTGTCACTTTGCATGCAGGTATATACAGAAAGCCCTTTTAGGAAAGCTATTATCGAAAAGGCCATTTCACCTGAATAGATGCTGTACTTTGCCTGTGCCTGGAAAATTAGTCCAAGCCAATAACTAGTGATGTGAGAATCTGTGTTTGCATACATATTTTCTTCCTGAGCCCTGTTATTTACAGCCCTTCTGTCAGGCTGTGGGACAGGCTTTCACAAAAAATAACCGTGGTCAAGAGAGCCTGGCGTACCAAATGGCTCTCCATACGCAAGTATCAGTTCACTCCTAGAACGTGACAGCTGTTCAATGTGCAGGAAATGAAGATCAGCCTACCTGGCTGAAATTACAGAGAGAATTTGAGGCACGAGAGTTTGGTTACCAGGGCTGGGAATGTGGCTGAACACCTGGTGCAGTGGAGGGGCTACAACTCGGCCTCCAACTGACTAAATACGGGGTTGATCCACACTTCCGTTTGGCCCATTGCTTTCTCCCAGGAAAACCCATGGTTTAGCACTGGATTGGAAACGACGACAATTGGGTTTTCCGCAGATGCATTCTGATTTAGCACTAAGCAGTAGATTTTTCCAGTGGAAAGTCATGGGGCGAATGCAAAACTGATTGGACCCATGCTTTCCAGGCACAGAAGCAGAATCGCGGAGAAGCCCTTAATCATATAGCACAAGGCACTGTTGCCTTGCGCCCTGCCCAAACCATGAATGCTAGGGCTGAGAGTACTGGCCTCCATGGTAGTGTTGCTGTTGTACATGTGAAGGAATTTCTTCTCACCCAGTTACCTGACAACCTTCCAAATGCCCAGGCTCTGTTCACACCCAGGGCAACGGAGGAGGACAGTTCTCTTGCCTTGCCAGTGGCCCTCAATGGCCCTGTATTGTTTCTTAATGGCTCTAGCTTGGCCAGCCCAGGAAGTCCTCTGCAGCCCTAATAACCAAAAGCCTACCATTTATTAATTTCTAGGGTTTAGCCACACACACACCTATAACAATACGTTCAGCAGAACCAAGCCATTAGGGGTAGGTTTTCCTGGGCAGTACCATTTAATGGATGGAGGGGGGATTGTCCCATGTTTAAAGACTCCTTCATGGTTAAGCCTCCCTCAGCTCATACAGTGAACTGGTGGTAGATTCCGAAGCGTAATGCAACTGTTGTGACGATCTTGCGTCTGTGAAGAAGCATGTGATTGCTGCGTTGTTCCACGATGCAATGGACAGCACAAGAAGAGGAGGAACATGACATTCCTTCTGCTCACTTTTCAATTACTGGAAAATGCAACCGACACTGTAAAATGACCCTTTCTCAGGGCTGCAATGCATTTCCACATTGCTGTGAGGGGGAATTCAAGAGTGTTCTTTCCAGTACTGCTGACTTATTGGCCACAGGCAATTATTGGAATACAGTAAGAGCAGGAGTAATGGCATTGCTATGCACTCTCTCTCTCTCTCTGGTTTTCTCAGCTGGTCAGCAACAGCTGAAACACCACAGAGGTTTTCTACCAACATTCTGGATGGGGATGAGTCACGGAGAGAGTTATCGGAGGGCTTGGTAAACAGGAATGGAGGGGGAGATGAGAGATAGCAGGGGCCAAACAAAACTTTGCCGCCACTTGACCTCTAACACTTGGCAGGAGTTGCACTTATTTTATGTAAAGTGAACCCCAAGAATTCATAGTGAACAAATCCACTTCATTGGAACTGGTGGCTGACAAATCTTTGGCATGATAACTTCAGGACTGACGTCCACTTACAACATGGGATGGGGGAGAAATATGATTTGGTGCTTTCTTAAAGGCAATTCTGCCTAATTTGTACTTTCCAAAAGAGTACATGAACTGAAACTCTGTTATCCCTCAAATTTTGTACTTCTCCAAATCTTGCAATGCAGAACAAAATTCTGTACACTAAGATAAAGTATGAATAGAAATGGGTGTGTTAGCGACATTAACAAGCAGAAATGCAATATATTGTGGGAAGTATAAATATTAGATAACAATGCTTTGTAAAGTATGTATTTATGTATATACATTTTGTATAAATATTAATTGTGTGTGTGTGTGTGTGTGTGTGTGTGTGAGAGAGAGAGAGAGAGAGAGAGAGAGAGAGAGAGAGAGAGAGAGAGAGAGAGATAAATGACATAAAAAGGTGCATACTAGAATAAATCTGCACTGAAATGCTGGTGAATTTTGCTAAGGACTTTCATATAAGGCCCTCAATTGGAAATATCTATTCTGACTGTGGCTACTCTTCAAGGGTGCTATCCTGCTAGCTCATTCCATCAGTGCAAAGATTTTCACTTGGGCAGCAGAAAATCCCCCCACAACAAATTTAGGGGGCATTGGTTGCAGGAAGGAGAGGGGAGTTTCTGTTGAACAAGCAGAAATCCTTACGCTGGTGAAGCAAGTTAGTTGGCTTCTACCCCATGACTTGAGATGGAGGTCTTCTCAGCCCTTCCTCTACTTGTGATTTGCCTGACATGACATGAATTGAACCTGAGGCTTTCTAAAGCAAAGCATGCATGATGCCACCGACCTATGACACCTCTGCTGGCAATTAAAGGATCCTTCCATTGCATTTATCTCTTTTTTATGCTGTCATTGCGGAACACAATTTTGTTCTTTACGGCGTTTCCCATGCCAGCCTACCACGTATTGTATGCTTAGCTCGCTGGAGGTATTTGGTGAGACTTTGATGGCCTCCGTGCATAATGAAAGCAGGTCCCATTAGAATATCAATGTTCCCATGCTGCACACTGGAAATAGTGGCTGGGGAAAGCATTGCACTCATGTTCAAAACTAGTGGCGCAAGCAGTTTCACTTATTGCAGTCGTGGATAATAAATGTCAACTGCAATTGCCCAGCTGAGCAATTTGTTGATTTATGACTCCTGAGACAAAGACAGAGAATTAAAATTCAAAGGACATGCTGCTAGAAAGCTGCACAAATCTGCCAGTGTAGCCAAGCTAACTTTGTTGCGTAAACAAAAAGGCCAGCCTTATATTCTCTTTGCGACACTGCCCATGTTTTAAAGCTCCATCTCTGAGCGCCCTTTTCTTGGCTCTGGAGCTTTCTCCAATATAGGAGTTTTTCAGACAGTAGAAAACAAGACAAACAAATTTGGTCTAACATAATGCTTCCAGGAGGGCAAAGCAATCAACCCAAATAATAAATCTATTTCCATTCTTAATTCACACTTGAGAATCTTATGTTACCCATACTAAGTAAAATGATTATATGGGGAGTGGTGAGGAAAGGCCTGTAAAGGTCCAATTTTTGAACTGATGGTGTTGCTTTGGCACATTATTATTATTATTATTATTAATTTAGATTTTGGCATCCTCACAAGAAACTATTCATGCACACAATTCTTGACATCAACTGTTTTAGAGACATTATTAAAATGCATACAGCTGAGCTTTGATCCAACAGCCACCCTTGAAACAGACAACAGAGCACTGAATTTTCATCTGAGGCAAGAAGTTCATAACATTGTTTCCTAACCTGGAAGTGAGTGTGATGTTTCTCCCTGATTTCAAACCGGAGGCTTGCATCACTCTTCAGACCAAACTCCACTCAGTACGGGAAATCTGCAGTTGGATTGCTTGACTTGTTTTGAAACTCAAAAGCAGTCACAGACTCCCCACCTTGTATGGCAAGGAGATGTAGCACTGCAGGATAGGCATTTAATCTTTTTTTTTTTTTTAGAGATATTTATTAAGTTTTCACAAATTATAAAATCACACACAATACAAACAAACACACACAAAGACAAACAAATATAATTTCAAATCCTTATTCTCTTAAAACTTACTTCACCGACCTCCTCATACCTCCCCTTTCTGCATTCCAATTTCAAATATTTAGTTCCGCAAATCCTCACCCTTAATTTAATCTAATTATAATCCTTTCTTTTCCTTTAACCTAATCTTTACATCTGTAATCCGCTTACTTCTATAGCCGCAACGGTTTAACACTCATTAATTTTACAATGTCTCTTAAGATAGATCTTAAATTTCTTCCAATCTTCTTCTGCTGTCTCTTTCCCCTGATTTCGGATTCTGCCAGTCATTTCAGCCAGTCCCATGTAGTCTGTCACCTTCATCTGCCATTCTTCCAGAGTGGGTAGATCTTGTGTCTTCCAATACTTTGCGATGAGTATTCTTGCTGCTGTTGTAACATACATATGTATGATAGGCACTTAATCTTTCCCTTTTGCATTGTTTTCCTGGTTGAATTTGCCCCAGAAGCTGCAATTTACCTCTGCGGGGGTGATGTGTGGGGAGATGCATGTATGGTGCTCAGCTTTGTAGCCCAATGCACAAGGTATCATTTTTATCACTAAGAGCATGCAGGAAAGGGGAAGACCCAGCCTCAATCTGATTCAGGGTTTGGTGTTGTTGTTTTTCATAGAATCATAGAGTTGGAAGAGACCACAAGGGCCATCGAGTCCAACCCCCTGCCAAGCAGGAAACACCATCAGAGCACTCCTAAGATATGGTTGTCAAGCCTCTGCTTAAAGACCTCCAAAGTAGGAGACTCCACCACACTCCTTGGCAGCAAATTCCACTGTCGAACAGCTCTTACTGTCAAGAAGTTCTTCCTAATGTTTAGGTGGAATCTTCTTTCTTGTAGTTTGGATCCATTGCTCCGTGTCCGCTTCTCTGGAGCAGCAGAAAACAACCTTTCTCCCTCTTCTATGTGACATCCTTTTATATATTTGAACATGGCTATCATATCACCCCATAACCTCCTCATTTTTAATGATAGGAGATTCAAGCCTGGTTCTCACATCTTAAGATAATAATAATAATAATAATAATAATAATAATAATAATAATAATTTACTATTTATGCCCCTCCCATTCTGCTGGGTTTCCATAGCCACTCTAGGCGGCTCCCAACAGAATATTAAAAACACGCTAAAACATCAAACATTAAAATCTTCCCTAAACAGGGTTGCCTTCAGATGTTTTCTAAAAGTTAGATGGTTGTTCATTTCCTTGACATCTGCTGGGAGGGTGTTCCACAGGGAGGGAGCCACTGCTGAGAAGGCCCTCTGCCTGGTTCCCTGTAACCTCACTTCTCATAGTGTGAATGGGTGAACCTGTCATTTTGCCTTTTCCTTTGCTCTCATACAAGTCTCCCAGGTCAAATGCTGGATCAACCTTGCCCCTTCTTCTACGAGTGATCGCCAAAGAGAGAGATTATTTCCTCCCTGGGCTTCATACAGAATGTCTGCCCTTTAACACACACACACACCTCCACACACAGTGGCAGATGCGCATTTGTTCATTTATATGCAAATTCCTCATCATTTCTTTAAAAAAAAGGACGCAAGGTGCACTTCAAAGACAGTTGCAAAATTGTTCCAGGTATTGCAGGGCTTGTTTGTGACATTTCAGGTGCTTCTCAATGGGCACACGCCACGGTTGCCTTCCAATAAGCTGGAAATGTACAGAACTGTGTTGTCCCTCTAGAAGGCAGCGGATGTACATCAAAATGGCATTGCTGTCATCATCCACTGCTAAACTAGTTTAAGTCTGTTTATCACACCCTCCAACCAGGATACATGTTTGCTCAACAACTTTTCTGTTTGGCTTTTCACTTGTAATATGGCAACCCTACCCTAGACCGGTGAATTTCCCACAGTGACAAAAACACATAATTGGACATGTAAATGCATGCCTAAATTGTTCCTGGAACTTCTGCATCATGTAATGCAAGTAAACACCCTTCATTCAGCATTAAATTAATTCTGAGAAGTTATCAAATAACATCATCTAGCAAGCACTTTCACCTGAAAGCTGGATAGCCTAAATTTGCATCTCCCCAATGGAAAAAAAAGAGTTATATCCTAACTGCATGCTGCGATTAGCCCAGAGACTTCTTGCAACCTCCTTGACACACTCCGTTGCGTGATAACACACAGCAGCTCACTACCAGTGAGAGCCAGTGTGGTGTAGTGGTTAAGAGCGGTGGACTTGTAATCTGGTGAACCGGGTTCGCGTCCCCGCTCCTCCACATGCAGCTCCTCCACATGGGTGACCTTGGGCTAGTCACATTTCTCTGAAGTCTCTCAGCCCCACTCACCTCACAGAGTGTTTATTGTGGGGGAGGAAGGGAAAGGAGAATGTTAGCCGCTTTGAGACTCCTTTGGGTAGTGATAAAGCGGGATATCAAATCCAAACTCTTCTTCTTCTGCCTGCCTTTTATCACTATGACCCTTCTACCCATCCTGAACCAGATCACCTCATTGTTTCTGAGCCCACACCCTTCAAAAACTTGCTCTTCTTTAACTAGAAATTTCACAACCCCTCATTGCTCAGCTATTTCACCACCAAGGCTGTTCCCACCCAGTCCCTCAAGCCTTCTGCCCAGGAGATTGCTCCACACACCTCTTTTCCAAGATGCTTCACAGCCAAAGACAGTTGTGGGAACTATTCTTGCCCCTCTTCCCTGTCCCCCTACCTCTAAATCATGCCTGTCGTTTACTATTTCTCAGGATCTTTGTGGGAAGCGCAAGCCAGTCTAACTAGAGAATATCACCCCCAACTTAGTCTTAACCGTATTAGGAGGGTGTCTAGAAACCCAAGGAAGTTACGCTTGGCTTGTATAAACCTAAGTGAGCAAGCGAAGTCTGAAGGCTGCCTGGATGTTCTGAGCAGTAAGCAGAGAGATATTAAGCCATCTCTGCTTCAGTGTCAGGAATACCACCACCCAAAGAAACAGCCAGCCAGCAACCCAACAGTGACAATGCACCTTTAGGTCACGGTGGACACCTAAACTTAACTTCTTGTCTCTGTTCCTCCTTCCTCAGGCCAGGTAAAGAGAGAACGCCACCCTCCTCACTTCTGTCTGCCTTACTTCATGAATCTCACCCAACTACAGAGATCCTGACAACTGCAACTCTGCTATTTGTATCTGAACTTGTTTATGTTATTTCCATTAATAAGCGTGTTTTCTGTTCACTTTCCCCTAATAGGCACATTTCTTGGCAGGAGAAGTGTGCTGCAAAATTCAGAAAAGTGTGAATTTCAAAGCATAACTGTGTTGGGGTGTCTTTTTTTACTCAGTGGTTCTGGAGAACAGATTCTGCTTGTCCATTTCCCTTTCTATCTCTGTGGGAGAAATTTTACTATCTCTATGGGAGAAAATTTACAAAATGAGACTGAAGTGTCACTGAAGTCGCCTGTCTTGTCCTAGCTATGGCAGCAGCTTTATTTCTGCACATGGCCAGCTAAGCAAAGTTCCACAAAAAGGTAACAACATCTGGCCTATGAGATTGCCAGTGAACTTTTCCGAGAGTCTTTCTTAAAAGCGGACAGCTCCATTTGGTCCTGTGGTCTCCCAGAGGAAATAAGACATTAATAATGCTCCAGCCTACCGATTAAATCCCTTAACTTGCCAGGAGCCTTCACACTTCCACCTCCAAGAATAAGTAGAGCAGCAGCGGCTGCCGCCGCCGCCACAGGATCCAAAGTTAAATTGTTACAACTCCAGATCTGAAGGGCATCGCCAGAGGCATCAGCTGCAAAGGGGAACGGTGGCATTGGCTCTGCTGCCTGCCTTTTCCCAGCTGCCTCCCCAAGGCAACACAGATTTCACAGCAAAAGCAGATTTCTGCTTCAGCTGCTAGCTCAGCTGTGGAAACCAGGAAAGGAAGGAAATACAGAATGAGAAGGGGCAAGGCGGGTAAGTGTCTGGAGAAACAAAGAACACGGCAGGAAAAAGGGCTACCATGATGGGTTGGAGTCTTTCAAACCTATGGATGGGCTCACGTATGCACATCACTTGACTGCAGGTGCATGCACATCTACATGTAATTGTTATAATTAACAAAAGGGATGCGGGTGGCTCTGTGGTCTAAACCACAGAGCCTCTTGGGCTTGCCGATCAGAAGGTCGGCAGTTCGAATCCCCACAATGGGGTGAGCTCCCGTTGCTCTGTCCCAGCTCCTGCCAACCCAGCAGTTTGAAAGCACGCCAGTGCAAGTGGATAAACAGGTACCGCTGTGGCAGGAAGGTAAACAGCATTTCCATGTGCTTTTGGTTTATGTCACAGTGTCCCGTTGCACCAGAAGCAGTTTATTCATGCTGGCCACATGACCCGGAAAGCTGTCCGTGGACAAACGCCGGCTCCCTCGGCCTCAGATGAGCATCGCAACCCCATAGTTACCTTTGACTGGACTTAACCATCCAGGGGTCCTTTACCTTTTTTACCTATAATTAATATTTGGATCGCTAACCTCTGCATGTGTGGACAGATGCAACTGGAAAACCGTGCACAATGTGTTTTATTTACTTACTTACTGAGAAGTTTCTGGATTGTCTTTCAGGATCACCCCCTCTCAAGGCAGCTCGCATATTTAAACACAGTCTATAACAAACTTTAGATCATAAAAAAGCACAGACTTAAAAATATGCACTTATACAGTCCTTTTAAAAAAAAGAAAGCAAAAAGTGCCCATATTCACTATGAAGTTGTTACGGTAAGTGCCACACTTTTAACGTTGGGGGGTGGGGTGGGGAAGGTGACAATACTACATACTCTTGAGTACCCCCAGAAAAAAGCACTGCACTTCTAAAAATGTATATAGTCACAACAGCAGGTTAAAAAAAAGAAAGAGCAAGAAGAGTATCAGCAGAATCAAATAGTACCATTAAGAGAACATGAAAGATCTGCTTGCGATGTTATATGGGTGACGGCCTACCCACACATGAGTTTGTCAGGAAATAAAAGAGTGTGTGTGTTTATGGGTCAGGTGATGCTACTAAATTTGGGGCGCAGGCTTCCACACCACACAAATCATCAAGGTATGAGGCAGAAGCCATTTCAGTATTTACATTATAGGAGAGAACATTAGGGGGCTCTTAATGAAAGCCACGGGACGCGGGTGGCGCTGTGGTCTAAACCACAGAGCCTAGGACTTGCCGATCAGAAGGTCGGCGGTTCGATTCCCCACGATGGGGTGAGCTCCCATTGCTCGGTCCCAGCTCCTGCCAACCTAGCAGTTCGAAAGCACGTCAAAGTGCAAGTACATAAATAGGTACCGCTCCGGCGGGAAGGTAAACAGCGTTTCTGTGCACTGCTCTGGTTCGCCAGAAGCGGCTTAGTCATGCTGGCCACATGACTGTACGCCAGCTCCCTTGGCCAATAAAGCAAGATGAGTGCCGCAACCCCAGAGTCGGCCATGACTGGACCTAATGGTCAGGGGCCCTTTTACCTTTACCTTTAATGAAAGCCACAAGCCCTACTTACCCAACTCCCCCTCTCCAATTTCAGTCAAATCATACCTTCCCTTGTAGTGTTCTGAAAATGCTGGCTAAGTTGGCCATCCCTGTAGTATCCCATGGGAGTTCCTCACTTTGTGAGGAAAACCTTACAATGGATTTGCCCTAATCTCGGGAAGTTGTATTTATTTATGAACAACGGAAAGGCAAATGAGCCTAGCAGCTAGAACTTGCTAACCAGGCAAGACTAAGGTTCCCAGCAGTTCCCCCCTGAGGTATGAAGGGAACCACACTCAAGAGAAGAGAGGGGAGTAATAAATGTATTAACAACAACACTTCAGGTATGTCTCCTAAAGAGACTGCAGTCACAAAAGTTAAGTCCCCTCTGCTCCACTTGTCTACAGTGGATCTTCCCAGGGAACTCTGACAATTGTAGCTTTGTGAGGGGAAGCAAAAAACACGGAATTTGGGGAAGGGATAGGGCCAACCCAGACTTCTTTGCTGCACAGCAAAGGGGCATTTCCCCCTACCTGCCCCCTTAATCTTCTGCCTTGATCAGGACACTTGGGTTACAGATACAGTGCTGGGTGTGCTGCTCTGTCAAGTCTCCCTGCTGCTGGCCAGAGGTTATTATTGCAGCATTAGACTTTTTACAGGGCAAACTGCTGGCAATAAGGCAACCTGCACATCTGTCAGCACCACTCAGAAGCCAGTCCCACTCTGTTGAATTGGGCTTTTGCCCAGAAAAGCATGCGCAGGACTCTATAACCTAGGTATGTCATCTAACAGTTAAAACGAACACTCAACATTTTCCCAGGAATGTCAAGCTTTCTAGCTCCATCCTCCCTGCAGCTCAGGCTCCCTTTAGTCAAAGAGCCTATTGTGGCTTGCCATTATGAGCGAGCCCTTTCAGATAGCATCGTTTCTGAAGTCTGTGTTCTCAGTTACCTAAGATTCTTTTTGTGGCTACAACAAAGGCATATTGGAAGTGAACGATTAATATTCAGGCTCTCAATTCCTTTTCGTTTCATGCACTGAAAGCTGGAGCCTTAAGGTGCAGGAGCTGTAAATGCAACTGCTGGTAACCCTTCAATCGCCTTCCCATGGATCACTTTGCTTCACATACTGTACTTGCTAGTTATCAGTCATCTCTAAAGCCTGGCTAGCAGGATTACCTGTATCACATGGAGAAATGATAAAAAGGGTACATGGAAAAATGGTGTGTGTGGGGGTGGGGATAATGGTGCACATATGATGGTCGTGCTTTTGTAGTTCAATTTGTTCTTTTCTGGCTACAATCAATACACACGTTCTTCACCTTTGGTCCTGCCTCTTCTTTAAAGAAACAGGCATGGAAAGACTGTATAAATGGCCCTTCAGGCATCACAGGTTTAAGAAGGTTCTCATCTAACTGGAATGGGTTCAGAGGAGGGCAACAGAGATGGCCAGCAATATGGAAAACAAGGAAAGGCTGGAGGAACTGGGCATGTTCAGCTTTGGGAAGACTGGGCAAGGAGGGGATAGCATTCTTTCAAATACCTGAGAGCTGCCATGTAGCAGAGGGCAGAGACTGGCTTGTTGCTGCCTCAAAGGTATGGGGTTAGCTCTCCATGGGTTTAAGTCACTGGAGGTTAGATTCCAGTTAAATAGGAGATGTTTGTAGTTACAGATAGGTAGCCGTGTTGGTCTGCCATAGTCAAAATAAAAAAAATACCTTCCAGTAGCACCTTAAAGACCAACTAAGTTAGTTCTTGGTATGAGCTTTCGTGTGCATGCACACTTCTTCAGATTCAGGAGATGTTTGTGTTTGGCATTGGAACCAACTGCCTAGAGGGTTGGTAGGCTCTTTTTCACTGGAGACAAAAGAAAGGGGAGCCTATACCCCTCCAGCATCATAGCTAGCATGATCAGAAGCAAGAGTGCACTGGAGAGCCAGTGTGGTGTAGTGGTTAAGAGCGGTAGTCCCGTAATCTGGGGAACCGGGTTCGCGTCTCCACTCCTCCACATGCAGCTGCTGGGTGACCTTGGGCCAGTCACACTTCTTTGAAGTCTCTCAGCCCCACTCACCTCACAGAGTGTTTGTTGTGGGGGAGGAAGGGAAAGGAGATTGTTAGCCGCTTTGAGACTCCTGAAGGGGAGTGATAAAGCGGGATATCAAATCCAAACTCCTCTTCTTCTTCTTCTTCTGCTTGTGGCTTCCCGTAGGCCAGCCACTGTGGACTAGACGAGCCTTTGGTCTGATCAAGCAGAGATCTTTTAATGGTCTGCATCTTCTGAGGGGTTTTCTCTCTCGATTTATAGCATTAAAAAGAGGCAATGTTGGGGGAAACAACTGTGCAAAGCCAGGAACTTTTAAACAAAATTTTGTTTACACAGTGGTTACTCTCCCTTAAAGGCCCCTGCTCACCCAATAGTTCATAGCTTCCTTAGCTCGGGGCAGGGTGGACGGGGAGAGAATGTCACTGAAAGCTTTCAAAGAAAGAAAATAATGTGTCTCAACAGCTGGCAGTCATAAGAGCCAGATGTGATGCATAAACTCACATTCTCTAGAAAGAGAAAAAACCAGGAAGGGTTAAACTTTCCCCAGAAGTCATTTAAGTCCCCTCAGAATTCGTTATCATTTAAAAGCTATTAAGAAGAATGTTTTAAACACAACTGAAAGCTTCCAGTATCCAGAACAGTATCTTGTTTCCCTTTAAAACTTGAAGGAAAAAATTATCCTGACAGCTCTTACTGCATGTTTCCAATAAAGCGTAGCTGGCTTGCTGAATGCCCAAAATAATGACAGTCTGACTTGTATAATGCAGCCGTTCACTAGCTAGATCTAGGAACGGACACAGAAGGCCTCATTGTTATAGGCAGAATGTAACTTGGACAGATGTTAGGAGGGGTATTGTGTAAACGAAAAGCCCTACAGTACTTTAAGAGACTAGCAAATTGTATTATGGACTAGAGTCATGAAAAAGCAAGTAAGGTGGAACAAAGCTTTTAGCAGGGGGAATTTTGCAAAGAGACAGACAGCCAATATCCAGAAGAGCTTAAGATCTCTCTTTTTCATGGCACCAGTCATATGATAATAGCTGCACAGGTTCCCTGTTTTTCTTTCACTAACAGGTGAAATGATTTTGTATGCTTTCAGGCCATGGATGTGGATTTCTCCAAGTTGCGTCCTGCTTTATGGCCAGGGTTCTGGTCAGTCTTCACCCTGTTTCAAATTAAAAGGAAATACCAAAGATACGCCGTTTTCTTTACCTATTCCATAAGCCCTACAAAACAACTATTGTCCTATGTCGGTTTGAATTTTGTTACTGTTCCCTATTGTTTGTCATTTGTTTTATCGCTTTCATACATTATCTGGTTTCATTACTGGTCACCAGCTTTAAGTTGCAAAGCCCTCTATGTGCTTCATAGAGATACTGGGCTCAGATCCAAACCGAGAGTGTTCTGCTCTCAGCCTTGACCTGCCAATTTACATCCAAGGCCAGCCAACCCTCTGGAGCAGCCCTGCAAGACGCAAAAGGGTCCTCATGAGGAAGCACTTTCCACTCAGGCACATCAAGGTTGTATCCCAACTATATTACTGGATCCCAGCGTTGCCTCTCCTTGGCATCCTCCCAGAAACAAGTGCAAACTTTTAATTAGGTGGGCTTTTGATGCTGGGATAGCATGAAGTTGTCCCAACTGCAGCATGGCTTTTTTACGGCTGCAGATTGAAGACAAGGGTCCTTGATGTACCAGGCTTTACAATATAGTAAAGGTAAAGGGACCCCTGACCATTAAGTCCAGTTGTGGCCGACTCTGGGGTTGCGGCGCTCATCTCGCTTTATTGGCCGAAACCTGGAAGTAACCCGTTCCAATACTTCTGGGTTCAGTGCAGTGCGCAACCCGAAAACACGTAACCTGAAGTATCTGTAACCCAAGATACCACTGTACACAACTTTTAGAAGACATCTGAAGTCAGTGCTGTATGGGGAAGTTTTTAACGTCTGACCTTTTATTATGTTTTTATATGTGCTGAATGAGACCCATAGTGGCTGGGGAAATCCAGCCAGGTGGGTGGGGTATTCTTATCATCATCATCATCATCATCACCACCACCACCACCATTCCCTCTCTTCCTCCCTGGTACTCTCCCCTACCCTCAATTTGCTCCAAAGGGTTGGAGGACTCCAACAGAACAGATTTTGAGGGTGCACAGGGAAGAGAGAGAAAGGGGAAGTCCCGTTGCTTGGGTGCAACTCTTATGAGTGCAGTGCTGGGTATAATGCACTTTAATAGATTTGCTTTCCTGCCATGAGTTGCAGCAGGCAAGTTGCAACACCATTTCCAGCATCTGCACCAGAAGCATGTCTATCCAATATGTTGCAACGCGGCATTTGATGTCTTTCACAAACACAATGCTGACTAGTCAACATAAAGCAATTGTTAAGGAAGACAAGCCACTTAGCTGAAGGAAAATCCATCCTCTGTGCTGATGTGCAAATGTAAGTCCAGGCTGATGGAACAGAGCATGCCTTTTGTTAAAACTGTGTGTGCCCTTTCAACACGGATCAGGCCTTCTAGGCTCAGCCCCATCAGCCTCTATGAGGAGTTTTAAAATAAACAACCCTTCTCAACTGCAATAGCAATTTCAAATGTTAAAATACAATGGTGTGACTAAAGCCAAAATTGATCTGAGAGTGAAAAGCTACTGAATTATATTTCATTTCTTTTTCAAAAGCTAGTGAACTGTCGTTCATTTTATATCTTTCCCAGTCACCTTTCTCCCTAGCATAGCTCCATAAAAGGAAGATGACTGGATATTCAAATACCAATTCAACCAGAGCAGTCATTGAGTGGCTTTAAGCAAGGTGTCATCGTACTTTATTTAGAAATTACCTAACAGGTCTCTAGGTGCTGTGTACAACCAAAAATTAACAAAAACTACAGGGCCCTGCCGGCAGGCTTACACTCTTCTCTTTGTGGCAAATCTTAGTAGAATGTTTTGCACCCTCCTCAAACCACACACCCCTTAAAGATAACCATATGTTCTTCAGCCCTTATCTCTGCATCATGGACTTGTAAAGATAATACATGTTCGCTCCTTTGAAACCTCAGTTATGCTGCTACTTCCTTGAGATGCAACAACATAAAACCCCACAGCATTTCATCTGATGCTTAAATCAGAACATAGATAAATGCCAAACTAAGGAAGGGCACAGAATTAGAACAGGAGCTTGCACAAACGCAAACAAGCAATTGAAAAAGGTACAATCGTGAAAAATATCCACTATGAATCCCAATTAAGTGCAGATATATATTTAAATATAACAAATTAAATTAAATAATTGAAGGTTTGCCAATTGAAATACATCTCCCAGACAAGGTATTCAAGTGTTAGTATGGTGTAAGATGATCAAACCTATCCATTCGTAAGGAAATCAGCCCTGAGTGCTCACTGGAAGGACAGATCCTGAAGCTGAGGCTCCAATACTTTGGCCACCTCATGAGAAGAGAAGACTCCCTGGAAAAGACCCTGATGTTGGGAAAGATGGAGGGCACAAGGAGAAGGGGACGACAGAGGACGAGATGGTTGGACAGTGTTCTCGAAACTACCAGCATGAGTTTGACCAAGCTGCGGGAGGCAGTGGAAGACAGGAGTGCCTGGCGTGCTCTGGTCCATGGGGTCACAAAGAGTCAGACACGACTAAACGACTGAACAACATGGTGTAAGAACAATAAATCATGTTTCTGTAGCAAAGCTACAGGGGTCCACCCATTCTGCAGCTGAGATGGGAAACAAGTGTATTCAGTGAAACTCCCAGAGTGCAAGACGCTTGTAGTGACGTATTTACAGGTTTCCAGCTTGTTGGGCTTCTAAGGAACTTTGAAGTTTTAGAGACAAACTCCTTGTGAATGGATATTAAAAACCCTAATTTGATATCAGAAAATGTAATTATCCGGAGTGCATTTTACAGAACAATGTAAATGATACAAGATTGGCGGGGGGGGGGGGTGGAGAGAGACACTAGGTTTTGGTCTTCTAATGAAACAGTCACACACATGTTGTATATGAAATGCATTTAAAAGGATGTAATGGAGAGAGAGAAAGGCGATAAATAGATTTACTTTCTCAAAACATTTGATTGTATTCAAAATTTATTTTTAAACAAAAAACAAGACAATGATTTTAAATAAACATGGTATTCTTAACATGTTGACAGACAGTTTAAATTAGCCATTGTGAACCGTTGCTCTGTTCTGTCACAGTGCCATACTACAATATTTTCAAAGTATTTCCATTTCATAATCAACCCAGATTTCTTATATAAGAAATCAAGTTGTTCATCTGAGTGAAGCATCAGTTTCCTTTAATTATAAAGGTTTCACTAATGCAAACACACATATACACACACACACACACCTATTTGACACAATTCTTCATAGTGAACACACACGCACACACACACACACTGAAGTCTGTCAGGCCTTTTTGGTTTTTCTGTTACACTGCTGACATGGTGATTAGCATCAAGCTAGACCAGCTAAGCTTCACTTTAGCAGTATAATGGATGGCATCAACCAAACTTCACACAAAATAACCCCACACAAACATTATAAGCAAAATTAATCAAGACAACAGTGATAAAACAATGAAGATGACAAAAACACAACTTGAGTGGGTCATAACCAGACTAGTTTGCTGTTTGCAGCCTTCCTCGGGAATTTCTTCCCAATTCACATGTAAATAATGGAACACACATTAAAAAGCCTCTGTTTGTGGAAATAAGATGCCCTTCAAAACATATTCTGTAATGTCATAAGGCAAATAAAGAGAATGCAGGATGAAAGGTTTTGGTCTAGGGAATGTTTCATAGGATCTGTCTACACACAAACATGTGCGTTCACACACGCACATTATTATATTACACGGTGTGTGTACAGGACAATTAAATGGACTGGCTCAGTAAACTGGAAAAAAATGTACTTCTATAAATGCTCAGAGTTATTGCTAATATGCTACAGAGTAAGCTCTTTGTCACAGAAGTACCAAAACTTAGGATTTAAAGCTGCCATACTGGAATACACATACTTTTATGGTGACAGCATGCCATGCCCATTTGGAGGAAAAAGCAATATAAATACGGTTATAAAAAGAAAACAAAGGCTTATGTTGTGCCCCTCTCCATTTTGCTTTGCAACCAGAGTCTGTTTTAAACAAGTCCAGTTCACCACATTAACAGCTACCCCACAGTGAAAAACAAGCCAACAGGAGGAAACAGGGTAAGAGACAGCATGCATTTACAACTTGCTTATAACCTAGTCTTTTCAGTTGTTACAACTTGAATATAAAAAACCCAATTGAGAGACCAGATTAACTAAAGGAAGAAAAAAAGCCTAGAGCGGACCTAGTTTGATAGTTAAAGCTTACCATTCCATATCAGTAACAGCAAACTCATCTTGCATTTTAATATACTGACAAGTATCTATTGCAATCAGAGATTTAAGGATGACTAGTGTAAGAGAGAGACCTATGCCCACTTAAAAAAAGACACTAAATACCTGCATCATGAAATTACATTCTTAAGAAGACACAGTGTGTAAGAAAATAGCTCGTATGTGAAATGTTTCTGAAATGCATTCCCCCTCTCCCCATAACTATCAAACGTTCACTCACACACAAAAAAACACAAAAAACCCCACCCTTTTAAAAAAGTCAAAATGGGAATGAAGATTAGCTTGGCTAATTACAGCACAGTGATTTAAAATGGTTCAAGACAGAACCGATTAGAGTTGGCCAAAAAATGCCCTCTAGGCATAGCTAACCATTAATTCATCCCACCCACAACATCAAACTCTGTCCACTTTTGGCTCATTGCGGCGAGACCAAAGTTGTTTAATATATATATCTATATACATACACACACATAGATACAAATTTCCAGCTTCAACTTGTAAGGCCTAGTTACCTATTTATACTTGCTCCGCAGCAACTACAAGAGGTAGGCATAGATCATCTAAAAGGCTTCTCTCCTTGTGCCCCGCCACTTGTGCTTCCCAAAGCTAACTGCACTTAAATAAAAATGCTGCTAGCTTTTCAGTGGATAAAATCCAGTGGCCAGAAGGCCCTTGGGGACAGAGTCATAGCTGCGCTCTTGCACAACTCCCTTTCATTTCCAGGGGACTAGTGTAGAACTTATTCCCAGTGGATTATGTCCTTTGATTAACAAAGAGTAGCTTTTACTATACTGAAGGATACTGTCTTTAGAACTTGCTGCACAACATTCCCAAGAAAAATGAATCCTGAAACCAATTCTCTTGATTTGATTTTGTACATAAAAACAAGATACCATTTGGCCAAGACTACAGATGTACTTTTTCACAGATGCAAGTGCCATGCAAAATAAATTAAAGAACAGATATGAAAACATACAGGTAATAAAACTATTGAAGGTAGATTTTTTAAAAGCATTTTATATAAACATAATTTATAATACTTTCTTTTTTTCTCCTTTTTCTTTTCTCGAAATACACAGTCATAAAGCTGTGGCTATACATCCAGAATTTCCTCTGCTGTGCCCCCACAGCGTAATCTGTAGCGTCCTGTCCTCCAGCTAATAGTAGGATCCCACAAGGCCGATAGGAAAATGTATATCGTCATAGACTCTCTGATGAACCATGCTACTGCATAGTCAAGTTTTGAAAAACACAGAGCACCGCCCTGGGGAATAGACAAAACAGATGTTCACATTTAGTGATGATGCCAACAACTAAAATAAATAATTATTTAATGAACATAACTTAATCAAAAATAACATTACTTTAACATAGAAAAACTTAAGCAATTGCTCTTTAGCTCTGCAACACTATGGTGCCACTATTCCACGCAAAACCCAAGCTAACACTTGAGAAACATAGGCTAGTTCACACATCACACTAAGCCAAACCACGGCACAGTGTGAACACATGGGCTCTGGAAGAGGAGACTACAATAATAGAATCACAGAACTGTAGAGTTGGAAGGGACCCAGAGGGTCATCTAGTGCAATGTAAGAATCTCAACTAAAGCATCCATGACAGATGGGCATCCAACTTCTGCTTAAAAATCAGAGACCACCACCTCCCGAGGGAGACCATTCCGCTGTCAAATAGCTATTACTATGAGAAGGTTCTTCCTGATGTTTAGTCAGAATCTCCTTTCTTTTAACTGGAATCCATTGGATCGGGTCCTAGCCTTCAGGGTGGAGAAAACAAGTTTGCTCCATCTTCCATGTGACAGCCCTTGAGATATCTGAAGATGCTATCATCTCTCTTCTCAGATTCCACTTTCCCAGGCCAAACATACCAGACTTCCTCAACCATTCCTCATAAGGTTTCCAGACCCTTGATTATCTTGCTTGTCCTCCTCTGCACACATTCCAGCTTGTCAATATCCTTCTTAAATTGTGGTGCCCAAAATTGGACACAGTGCTCCAGGTGTGGTCTGACCAAGTGAAAATAGAGTGATACTATTAATTCCCTTAACACCACACTAGACACTAGACTTCTGATGATGAAGCCTAGAATAGCAGTAGCTTTTTTCTGCATTATTCCGTTGACTCATGTTAAGCCTGCTAGATTCTTTTCACATTTACTACTAGCAAGCCAGGTGTCCGTCCCCCCCCCATCCTATATTGGACACACTGTCTCCCCTGGCCATTCTACTGCCACACTGTTATGGCATGGCTTATTATGCTGTCTGAACTTGTCTGCCAGACAAACTATATGTCGTAACCCATACGATAAATTTTGGCTAATATCGTTACTCTGGAGAACAGTAAACCATGAGCTTAAATTTGGATGACACACAACGGCATCAGCACAGCAACACAACGGCAGCGGAGGATAGCAGCCGCAATCTTCTCTTCCAGATCCCACACACTGACATGTTTGCAGTAAGCTATGGTTTGACTGAGCATGACATGCAAATCAGGCTAAACTCAATTTGATAAGGAATCTTTCCAAGGGCATACATGCATTTCATAATTGATGCTTACTGATTCTCCTTAGGAATAAACTATTGGTTTTTCTAGTTCAGAACTGTTCACTCTGAGTTGAGAAGGTCTTCAAAATGCTAAATACTAGTCTTTCAATCCTGCTACCAGAGATTCCTCTCAATTGGTGATTAAAAAAAACTGGATTTGGGACCTTCTGCATGTATTCAGAAGTAGCAGGACTATGGCTACTCAGAGCAGCTAATCCTTCTATTGTTAGCTGAAGGTGAAGGCAACAGGTGCCTGTGCAGTTTTTCTAGTCAAGTAATATATAAAGCAGAGAGAAAGTAGCTGAAGAAGACATGAAGCTTCACAAAATTGTGTCAGAACTAACATCCCAGAGGGGTATTGGCATAGTTGAAGCAGGTATTATGCTTTCAACATTGTTTCAGTGAGGCCTGCCAGCAAATTAATTTATCACTCTTGAAGTTTAAATATACTCTTGCCTGTCTAATGAGCATACCGTTTGGTCAGCCAGCCAATTCATTCAGTGAAAGCATTAATTACATAAGAGGCTGTCAGTGCAGTTTCCTCCAAGTGATGTCAGACTACAGCTCTCATTACCTCTATACACAGCTATTTACAATACGTCTTCTAACCAGGATGAAAAAGTTCTAACATATTTTTTTAAAGTTACGTCAATGATTTTAGTTAATTTAGAACAGTACACATGTTAAATATAATGCTCTGATCAATACAACCTACCTGGACACCCCTGAGTTGAATGTAGTCAAATATAAACCATGCCAAACAGTGACACATAAAAAACACCATTATATCCCATCTGAACACATGGTGAACTGCCCATCCAATTATCAAGCTTGCAACAAAGCACTCCGATATCGGCTCACAGATTATTGTGGCTGGAACCATGTTGATCCGTAGCTTGGCCCATCTATAATTAAAAAGGGGGAAATGTATTTTAAACCTGACAATACTTGTCAAGTTATATTAACAAGATGCTATTTTATTTAGGATCATTTATAGAATGCGTTTCCATTGCAAATACCAAGGTTGTTAACAAAATAAAATCAACACAATGCAGCGATATAAAAACATATCCAAAGTTCAGTAGTGTTGGTATGAATGATCAGTGCCCGGAAATGTCTGCGTGAGGAGTTAGGTTTTTACCAGCCAGCAGAACACCTGCACCTTATTTCCCCATTGCATTTCTGTGTTTGGGGTCTGAAGGCAATAGCTAACCTAGTATTTGGCATGCACAACACAAAAAATATCTGGGATGTAGAGACAAGCCAGGGAAAATGCTGGTACAGACTGCTAAACAAGTGAAGGAAAAACAGCTGGAATTCTACCACTTTGAGCATACAAAGGAATCAATATGGAAGGAGAACTACTCAAAAAAGAATGAACATTGTCTTTTTGAATGCCAATGTTACCTAGGAGGAAGTGAAAATAATAATTGAAGAACCAACAGGAGACAAATGCCCTAGTTTTGTTTTGTTTAATAACTGTTAAAAAGGACTTAGGCTGCAATTATGCACACACTTTCTGGAGAAAAATTCCCACTGAACTCAGTGGGACTTGCTTTCAAGTTTATTTATTCTATTTAGAAGACTTCTCATAAAATAATTTATCCAGGAGGAGCATAAAAACCCACTATAATAAAAGCACAGTCAACATAAATACCCGAATGTAAAACTGGCACAATAAAGCCAGCAAACAATACTATATAGAAAGTACAAAGATAAAACGGCTCTCCAATACCTATGTACACTAAAACCACCAACAGTAGCACAGGATTTAACACAGCATCAAAAAGACGTTAATGCGGGTACCAGCCAAGCTTCTCTAGAGAGAGCATTTCAGAGTTGTAAGGCCATCATCAAAATGCCTTCTTTTTTGTGTCCATCCTCTGAGCTTCAGATTGAGAGAGGATACAGAAGGGTATCCTCTACAGGTAGGTATATACAGGAAGTACTAAGTTCCCACACAGTGCAGGGCTTTATAGGTCCAAACCGGCACATAAACTAGGCCCATAAATGAATCTGAAGCAAGCGCAGGAAAGAAAGGACCAGTGAGTTGCATTCATCGTGCCTGCTCACAGGTAACATGCTCACTGCCATATTTTGCACCAGCCGATGTTTCATATAATACATTACAGCAATCCAAGCCATTACCAAATCATGCATGGTGACAGGTATCCATCCCTAAATAGGCTTCAAGCCAGGATACTAGCGTAAAATGAGGATACTTGAGCCTCTAATGACAATGATGGATATTTCAGAGAGGGTGCGACTCCTCCAGAAGAGGTTGAATCCCACTCATGCTGAGTGGGAAGCCCTTAATGTATCATGGGTGAAAGCATCATTATTGATTAAGATGTGTTTCACTCCTAAGTAGCTGCATGACCCAAACACTTTCTCAAGGTAGACATTTATAAAACAGATGCTTTCCCCATTTTGTCTTTGAAAAGCCTCATCTCTTTTGAAAAAATAAGAGGATTGAGAAGAGTGTCCTTTAACTTATTTCTCTCTCTCTGTTTTAACCTAATTCATTTCTATACAGTGACATTTTGCAAGATGGCATAGGTATATATCCACGTTTTTCAAGTGAAAATACCATTCTGCCTATATAAGGACTGGCACTGTCTCTTAATCAGTGGTAAAAGAGGAAATGGTCATTATGATACAGCATAACTATCTACAAATCAGGTTAAAATGGATTAAGATAGATTCATTAGTGTTACATTAGGAAATAAAGGGGGAAAGAGGCGGGGGAGAATGGTGAGTGGGGGTCGGGTGGCGGTGTTTCTATTTTACTTAATGTATGTGTGGGGTTTTGTGTCAGCGTCGTTTGTGCAGGTTCTCTTTACTATTCACCTGTGTTCCTTTGAACAAGACATCAAATGTATTTACCCAAGATCTAGTAAACTAAGAAAACTGATCACTTTGACAATGTCAGTATTAAGAGTGTGGAACAAAAACAAGGTTACTACCACTCTGTGAATCATTGTAATAGATCAGGCAGGATAAACTATTTAGAATAGATGACACCATGCACTTAGTTGAAGAAGGCAGAGTTACCTCATCAAGAAATAAGTGATTTCCTCTGTTCTAATTCTTGAGAATTGTTTACAAAATAAACTAAACAAGGGCTCATTAATGAAACTGAATTGATTTATCATTAGTTTAATGACTGCTACAATTTTAATCACACTATATTGGAAAAGGTAGAAAAACCAGCAGGTTGGCAGTCAGAAATTGAAAACTGATCGTATTTATATGCCAATACCAAGCCTTCCCATACTCATGTAGCCATACCACCACTAATACATAATAGAAAAGTACTAACAGACTCAAGGTAACTCTGACCTATGCCCAAGTACAGAAAGATCTGCCAGGAAAAAGCTGAGGGGAATCTCAAAGACTAGCCCCATGCCCCAATACAAGTTGTTGGGAATCACAAGTGTAGAGAGCACTGTTGCACTCAGATCCTGTTTGTGGGCCTTCCCATAGCCATCTGGGGGACCACTGTGAGAAAAGGATTATGTCAGGCTTTTGACCTGAACCAGCAGAGTTCTTATGTGTATGGTTTTTTTGGTGGGGTGACAACTGGGTGGCTGGGAGGGGCATCATTGGAAGAATTAAATAAACATAGCCAAGATCAGACACAAGTCTTTCCACACAAACACACATCCAAAATGGATTTTAAAAATGATGACTCAACAATGACAGATTGCTCAGGGAGCACAGAATGCTATCTTGTTTAGGAGGAGAAGCAGGAATGTGGGGCGGGGACAAGGAAGGGGCTACAACCTCAAAGAGAAGCACTCCATGCTGCAACAGTTGCTGCAGGGCCCAGTTTGTAATTACTTTGCGTTAATGTTTCAAACAATCTCTTATTCTATATTGCTTTTAATGCTAATTCCTGCATAAAACTTTGTGTGAAATAGTAAACTGGTATTTAGCACTGTTGCAGATTGGATCAAAACTATGATCTACAATTGAAGATACCAGAAAACGAAATAATAAAAAGTTCAAAATTTTACCTGATCATTCTGGATTGAAACTGGGAAATTGAATAGGAACCAGAGTTCTGCATTGCAACTTGTGTGGCCATTCCAAATTTCCAGCCCCTGAAAATGAATGCACACCAAGAATGTAACCAAGAGAACAGGCAACAGTTCTTGTGACCATTTTACTTCTGTACACTTGTCAAGGACAAACACTAAATTCGTTTACTGAATACGTCTCTTAAATGTTTATTACAGCTGTTAACAGTGCTTCTGAATGTAGCTTATTACTCTACTACTAGGGGTATGCAAAGATCAGAAGATTCTACTTGTATCTCTAGTTTGGGGAAGCTGTCCAATTTGTTTTGCAGTTACTATCTGTCTTTTCAATTCAACTTATTATTTGGGACAGAATTAGATCTGTTAAAGATGAATTTGTTCTCCTTCCCATTCACTATAATGAAGAATTTATAAAACAGCTATAACTTTTCTTTTCACAGAAGCAGATATAGTTTGCAAGTGTAGCAGCCTCTCCAAAGCAGATTTTTTGCAGATTTAATCTGCAAAGTTGTAAGCAGATACACCCAGGAGTTTTCTGGTGAGCTCAGTTCAAAGTGCTGGTGATGGAATTGGGTTTGGCCAGGGAACCAGATGATTCTCCTCCCCCACCCTGTGGGCCAAACTTGATAGGTGGGTGAAGCCACTCACTTGCCAGTCATCTGACTATTTTGAAATCAAACAGTGTTGGTAAATGCACAGCCTCACAAACTGCTTTTCAAAGCACTCTGCAAGTTTGCAATCTTCTCCGCAAGACCCAATAATTAGCTGATTGCAGTAGGTTTCGCAAGACCCAGCAAAGTGCTCTGCAAGACTCCATTGTGGAAGGCTTTATCAAGATGTGCTATTCAGCTGATTATTGAATGTTGTGAAACTAGTTTCAAAGCATTCTGCAAAACCAATCATCTGATTGTAGCACCTTTCACATGGGCACTTTGCACATGGCCTGGTGGGCCAAATAAGGCCTGCAGGCCAGAGGTTTCCCACCTCTACTTTAAAGACATACAGTCATCCCGTGGAAATCAAACAGAATCCATTCCAGAAGTCCATTCAACTTCCAAAATGTTCAGAAACCAAAGTGCGGCTTCTGATTGGCTGCAGGAAGCTCCTGCAGCCAATCAGAAGCCCCGTAAGCCCCGTTGGATGTTTGGTTTCCAAAAGAACATTAGCGAACCAGAACAATCACTTCCAGGTTTGCAGCGTTCAGGGGCCAAAACGTCCAAGTTCCAGAGTGTTTGGGATCCAAGGTACGACTATATATTTTGAACTAAGTTAGAAGAAAGAGTACCTCCACCTATGTAAACTAGCCCATATGTTAATATTAGCTTTGGAGGCTCCGATTATAGGGCTGACAGCAACATCAATTTAAGCTGGCAGGCAGAAGAGAGAAAGTCTTTTCAGCTCTTGTTCCTTGGCTACAGAACTCCCTCCCTGCCAAATTATGTGACCTCTTCTATACAACTGTTTAAATGGGCTTTAGAAACGCATTTGCTTGTTTGTCTTGAAGGTCTTAATTGCTGCTGGTTTTGAAACTGTTGATATGTTTAAATTATTTTTATATGAACCAACCAGACCATTTGCTACACTAGTCAAGAAGTTCATAGAATTATAGAATCGTAGAGTTGGAAGAGACCCAAGGGTTGTCTAGTCCAGCCCCCTGCAATGCAGGGAACTCAGCTAAAGCATCCAGGACAGATGGCCAGAGGGTGAACTCTTTCTTATAAATAGGTTTAGAAGAATGGTTCACTAGCTTCACTGAACATAGAATCTCTATTTAAATAGCTTACAGATTAGTTTAATCAGTTTAGCATTATATTGATGTGAGTCAATTATTACTCGTTCACTCCCTTTAACACTGGTAACTGTGCTCCATTGTACTACTTAGGCTTCAGAAGTCACTGGGTTGTATTCAAACAAATCATATTCAACAGTAGACCTGCTGAAATCAATGGCCAAGTTAATCACAGCTATTCATTTTAATGGGTCTACTCTTGAGAATGGATACAATCCAATAGGCATGAACCAATAACATGAAGGCTGTGGGTTATGGCTGGGCTTGACTATGTATGCAAAGAAATTTAAGCAAAGGATGCAGTCAGCTTGAAATAATGTACTCCAAGGAGAACTTTATCTGAATATCATCTTACCTGTCAGCTATCGCTTTGGCCATAAAGTAATCCTCAGCAATGTACTGTGCAAAAGCTATGAGTCCTCCAGCCTGGTCCAAGACATCTTTTCTCATCAAGCAAGACATTCCTGTTACACATTTGAAACCAGTTATATGGGCAGAAATATATGTCCTTGGATGGGAAGTGCCAAAATATACCTGTTAAAAGAAAAAGGCAGGGCTAAGTAATCATCTATGGTTCTCTCCTATCATGACAGTTTTCTTTAAGACTTGCATTCTTTGCTTACCAATCATTATGAATTCTAATCAGTGCAGAGACAGATGCATAATTAGTCATCTTGAAATTCTGCAACTGTTTGTAAAGTTTTGTTCTGAAAAGAAACATCTCACCCTTATGCAACCATTTATAGCTATAGTAACATCTGCTGCAAGCACTGCAGGAATCCCAAATGCAACTTTCCTTACACAGGAAATTTCCTTCTACGATCCATAAAGCTAGAGCATCAAAGATCTATCACATGCTAAAATGACAGGTATAGATCTATGAAGGTCAACATTATTCAGACAGGATAGAAGCTGTAGCACCTGCTACAGTAGCCTGAGCAAAATTTCTATAACAAGAGTTTTCTAGTAGAAAAAATGGAGAAGGATGACAAGGGATAAGATGAGGAAAAGAGGTATGACAGATAAGAGTTGGATGCAGACAAGGAAAGAAATGCCTCAAAATGTTTCTTTTCACTTAGTGACATTCATCTGAAATTACACTAAACAATACATTGTTTGACATAAAGTGTCAGGTCCGAAACAGGCTTTCCATGGCAAAAAGTGTTAAGACATAAAAGTTAGAACAGCAACACAAAAGGCAATGAAACATCAAATCAAGCAAGCAACAAATGCCCTGTGATTAGACCAGCAGCCGCTAAAGAAACTTTTGTTCCTTTACTGCTCCATGCCACTGCACATAAATTAAGTCTAGGCAGTGGCATAGTGTGGGGGGTGCAGGGGGGGGGCTGGCTGCACCGGGCGCAACATCTGGGGGTTAGGGGGCGCAAATCCACGGGTTAGGGGGCGCAAATCCACGGGTTAGGGGGCGCAAATCCACGGGTTAGGGGGCGCAAATTACTTGACTTGCCCCGGGTGCTGACAACCCACGCTACGCCACTGAGTCTAGTATATTTGCCCCTGAGCAAAATCTCAGTCATGTCCGCAAATATAACAATTCACCTAAAGGAAATGTTACAGGCTTTGTTGTACTAACTACCAGTAGATCAGAATTCAAGAGCGTAGACTAATGGTCTCTCACCCCATATATTGCTTACACAAAAATACAGGGCGCAGAAGAACAAAACAAACGACATGTGGACAAGAGAAAAAAGACAAATTCTAATGGATTTCTCACTTAAATGTCATTTGAAAGCCCAGATGAAAGGGCTGCTGCTATTATCCTTTTTCTATATGGAATTATAAGCAATAAAACATTTCAATGTGTTTATTCTTCAACGATAACAAGTAATCTGGAATTTGTTGGAATTTGGATTACAATAGAAGTGAAAGACCAAAAACCTGTTATTAGTCACGCACATTTTTCCTACTCAAATAGCAGTGCTTCTTCTATACGTTTTGAGCTTGAAAATGTGACTAACTCATGGAAATTAAGTATATAAAATAGGAGGAGTGGAACAATTTGGAAAGAAATGAAGAGGAAAAAAAGAAACTCACCTGTTCTAGAGTGGCAGCAAAGCCCTGTCTATCTGCAACATAGGGCAGGCCATGGACCAGTCCAACTTTTTCAGTCATTTGATTGGCCATATCAGTTAGTGTATCTGGCGTTACTAAAAATGAAATGTGACTGTGGTTTACATCCATGGATTAATGTTTTTAAAAGCTTATGGATTTACATCCCAATTGTGTCTCTTAACTGGCAGAAAGCTTCTGTCCACAGAATGGTAAAGGAAGCCATTTTCAGCTACTCCCCATCCCTAAATTTGCTCTGAAGGGCATCCAACCCTCTGCAGAAGATTTATGGGGGCGGGGAGCTCAGGGGGGAAGGGAATTCCTTAAAGTGGCTTCCCTCCCATTCTGCTGATGGAAGATTTACCATCCATTGAGCAACACCACTAGATACAATCCTTATATGTTTGGTAAAATATTGGTCTTCTCAATAATATCCAAGTTTTCAAACAGAAGTAGATTATTACATATTGTTTGCAAAATAGTAACAGGAAAGAGTGATAATTCCAAGAAATCCTTTACTCTTTGTTTATAGTTGGTGACAATATTCTGAATATGAGTATTAGGTTGAAATCACGGGGTGGGGGGGAATACTAAAATCAGGGTTGGGACCTGGATCCTTACCTCCCCCCACCCACCTGTCAATCACCTGACATAATAAGTCAGGCAACAGCTTCAAAAGGGATCACTCTTGGCATCAACTACTGATCAGTGCTGACAGCATGCTGCTTCACAGGTATGCTGTCAGCACCAATCAGTTGACTGACAGTGCACACTTAAAGGCCCTCTTTGAAGTCCATCCTCAGGCACAGTTTGGATTCAAACTGCATCTGCAGACAGACATTTTCCTCTGTTTGCAGGCATGGTTTGAATCCAAATTACAGTTGCAAATGGACTTTAAGGCAAGCACTGATGATGAACTGATCTGTGGAACTTACAAAGCCCTGCTCTGCTTTTTGTAAGCACTGCCAATCACTGATCAGCACCGCTTTAGCCCATGTTTCCATGTCTCTATCTGCCCACACCTCAAATCCAATATGACATCAGGTGCAGGGCAGGTGAGGAGGCATGTGGGCTGGAGGTCTGTCCCCCACTGCAGTAGAAGATAAAGACAACCATTACAGACGCTTCAATTTTAAGAGTAAGAGGCAAACTCTAAAATTCAAATTCAACTGCTTAAAGTGTTGCTCAGGCCTGGAAGTGTTGGATCTAGAAGACTTTGTCAGATAGTTGGTTAAGTAATGTGTCTTCCAAAGCTCTGGCCAGCCTGCTGACACCTACCATAATGAGATCTTGATTGAAACAGCAATATTAAGAAAGGAGGAAGCTTGCTGTTTATTTCTGAGGTGGATTTCAGTATCCCAGTAGCTACAGCAAAACACTGGGCCATAAAAAACATTTCACAAGATGCACCCGCTACACTAGATACAGCAAGCAAAAGGTGCAAGATGTTCTACTCTAATGCTGATTCAAGAAAATACAGGTTTATTACTCATGCTTCATCCAAGAGTATCACATAAAGCAAAGCTGGCAGCAGAACTAATCCGTGCTGTAAATTGAGAGAACTTATTTTCCATTTACATGCCATTCCTTATAATACCAGTTGCGGACGACTCTTCTGGCGAACCAGAGCAGTGCACAGAAACGCCGTTTACCTTCCTGCCAGAGCGGTACTATTTATCTACTTGCACTTGGCATGCTTTTGAACTGCTAAGTGGGCAGGAGCTGGGACCAAACAACGGGAGCTCACCCCGTCGCGGGGATTCGAACTGCCAACCTTCCGATCGGCAAGCCCTAGGCTCTGTGGTTTAGACCACAGTGCCACCCGCATCCCTAAAGACAAAATACTCTAATCTTAACACAACTTCACTTGTTCACATTAGAACCACGCTATTCTTGCTTTTCCCTACCCCTTTCTGTCTATGCCCTACTATTGACTAGTTACTCTGAAATCTGAATTCTAAATTCTCCTGTTTTTTTACCTGTCTTACTTTACTCTGTCAAGTGCTATTGCACATGGATAGTGTTCAAACAGCAGCAATATCTTTAAGAGCACGTAATGAGGAAACATTTTTTAAAAACCTACTACTGCTGATGGTACACACTTACCTCTTATACCACTATCACAGATCCATATGAGATCATACTTGGCAACTTCATATGCTGGCATTAAATTGTTGATCTTTGGGTTTATTCCAACCTTCTTCCCACCTGAAAAATACAAATTTTTAGTTATTTGCACAAATCATGCATATGTTTTCAGAATATACTGCTCAGTAGTGCAGTGAGGGCTGAAAACTACGGCTGAGGTTGGGAGCCCTCCTAAATTACCACCTGGAGTTTGGCATGTGGGGACAGCAGCAAACAGGCCCTGCATCAGCAGCTCAGCTGACACTAGGGCCCACCAGGACGACAGCATCCTTTTGTTCTTGCATAGTCAGAGGCAGCTGGTCAGCTATGTACAGAATTACAGGTGCTCGTTTCATTCTTTTTGCTTTAAAACATATCACCCTTTTCTGCAACAAAATGGTGCTTATTCTCAGGTAAGCATATTTAGCACCAGGCAGGGCGTTTTTTCTAAAAATAAATGTTTAGAGGTGCTCTCATTTTCCTACTGCCCCTCAATGAGGCCAAACTTAGTTTCACAAAAATGTTTAGGGGTATGTGTACCCCTGCATCCCCCCCCTCCCCAGAAAAAAGCACTGGCACTAGGGCACCAGGAGCAAGTTCCAGGGAATCAAGCAAAGGGCCTTCTCGGTAGTGGCGCCTGCCCTGTGGAATGCCCTCCTATCAGATGTCAAGGAAATAAACAAGTATCTGACTTTTAGAAGACATCTGGAGGCAGCCCTGTTTAGGGAAGTTTTACATGTTTGATGGTTTATTGTGCTTTTAATTCTGTTGGGAGCCGCCCAGATGGGAGGGATATTATTGTTATTATTATTATTCTGTAATCAAGATGGTGCTATGATTTAAAATGTGAAACTTTTTCTTTCTTTTTACAGGGTTAGCAAACTGTTTTACATTTCTCTCTTTCCTCTAATATATGATGTGGGGGACAGGATGAGAACAGAAATGTTAAAATTGTGCTTAAAATTGTGCTTAATATGTGGAGCTATCTAAACCACCACCACCCAACAAAGCCATTAAGTCCTGGTTTAAAATTCCCCAGTTGCACCAGTGATATTACTCTGCAAACAAAAATGGAGATGAAAGGATACTTCTCAGCTCAACGTTAAGGTGCTCTGCTATCTGACCAGGTTCTCAACCTTAATGTTACATTTTGATCTAGCTGAGGAGACAATAGTCGGCCGATTCCTAACATCAGCGTAAAGATGTGTTGAGTAAGACTGGGATTGGGAATCAGTGATAGAGCTCTAGGGTGTTTCTGCATAATCTGCAGACGTCTATGGATGCCTGCAGCAAGCAGCACAGAGACATAAGATAATATAGCATCTTGCTAAGTGCATCCACATCTCTTAAATGGTGCTGCTGTACAAATCAAGCCCATCATCTTCTATTTACTAAACAGCTCAGCTGATACTACAATAAGCAATAAGGGGCACGGTCAACTTCTCTATTTTGCCACTAAGTGTATTTTGTTGGAAAGCTGAGAATAATATCATCCTTTATAGCAAACATGTTTGCAAACACCTTTGCTGCATTTCCACAGCTGATTTCCACATATACTTGCAAGACATTTTACAAAAGGAGTGGTTAGAGAAGAGAAACTGCAGGTCAGGTTCCCTCCCTTTCCCTTTACAACAGAGAACTTGCTGATACAAAACTTAAAGAAAATTTAAAATGTAAAGAAAGCAGCCACTGTCAACGGAGATCCAGAATTGTTACTGCTACATAGATGCTTTCCTAAAAACTGAATTTCTCTTAAAAATTGTTTTGTACTATTTTAATTATATAATTGTACTTTATTGTTAAATCTCACTGTGAAATGTCCTGGGATATATTGAAGGAAGGACAGTATACACATACAAGAATGGATGGATAAATAGGGCATTCAAGCTATTTCCATTTGGAACAGTGTATGACAGAGATACATTTCAAAATGGTAAAGGTAAAGGTACCCCTGCCCGAACGGGCCAGTCTTGCCAGACTCTGGGGTTTGTGCGCCCATCTCACATCTATTGGCCGGGGGCCAGCGCTGTCCGCAGACACTTCCGGGTCACGTGGCCAGCGTGACAACGCTGCTCTGGCGAGCCAGAGCCGCACACGGAACGCCGTTTACCTTCCCGCTGGTAAGCGGTACCTATTTATCTACTTGCCCCCGGGGGTGCTTTCGAACTGCTAGGTTGGCAGGCGCTGGGACCGAGCAGCGGGAGCGCACCCCGCCGCGGGGATTCGAACCGCCGACCTTTCGATCGGCAAGCCCTAGGCGCTGAGGCTTTAGCCCACAGCGCCACCCGCGTCCCCGCGTCAAAATGGTAGGAATCTTTTAATTCTAGATTTATATGGAGAAGTCACCTGCACAGAAAAGTTATTTTCAGCGCTGTTTGAATTTGATTTACTGATCTTCAACTCTGCAGCAAGAATGCTTTACATACTTCTTGACCAACAGTACTTGCATATTAACATATTAAGCTTTTTTAAAAAAATCTTTTGGGTTCTGTGCCAACTGGTCCAATCTATTCAAAGGCAACAGCATGACAGAACTCTTTCCTCACTCACCTATAAATAGCCTCGCATCAACATTGGGATATTTGCCAAGGAGCTTTTTACACACATCGATGGCAGGATCATCATGATCTTGTACACAAAGAAGCACTTCAAACTGTGAAAAGAGATACAGTGCAAATTGAGATACACACACACACACACACACATATATATTTATATGAGAAAACAGTTTAATGTTTAATGACAAAAATAAAAAGGAGAAGGGTGTAAGATGTAAGATATTAGATATTACACTATCTTGTTTGTAAAAGCAATATTCTTAAGCTTTCCCCATGAGAAGATAACATTTGTTTCCTCTAGAAAACCTTAAAAAGTAAAGGTAAAGGTACCCCTGCCCGAACGGGCCAGTCTTGACAGACTCTGGGGTTTGTGCGCCCATCTCACATCTATTGGCCGGGGGCCAGCGCTGTCCGAAGACACTTCCGGGTCACGTGGCCAGCGTGACAACGCTGCTCTGGCGAGCCAGAGCCGCACACGGAACGCCGTTTACCTTCCCGCTGGTAAGCGGTACCTATTTATCTACTTGCCCCCGGGGGTGCTTTCGAACTGCTAGGTGGGCAGGCGCTGGGACCGAGCAGCGGGAGCGCACCCCGCCACGGGGATTCGAACCGCCGACCTTTCGATCGGCAAGCCCTAGGCGCTGAGGCTTTAGCCCACAGCGCCACCCGCGTCCCTCTAGAAAACCTTAGACACGAGCTTTTCTATAAACAGAAATGGAACTTCACAGAAGGTTTACATTTCTGACAGGAGTTCTATGTACGCTGCTGCCATAATTTGCCCAACAGTTTCCCTAGTTGAATAAAAATAAATAAATCTCTTTTCCATGAGTCCTATGCCACAGAAATCCTAGAGCAGCAGCATTCAGATAAGTCGATATAAAACAGAATGTGCCAGTGCTTCCCTTTTCTTCTTGATAATGTTTTGTTTGATGGCTTCACAAATTCAGCCACTACTAATGCAGCCATCAAGCCCTTTCCCCTTGCCCTCCAGAAACCAATGAAATGCATTCATTCATTTCAGGATGTGACTGTATCTTTTGTTCCAATTAGGAAAAATAATCAAGAGACATAGAGTAATAGTGCAGACTTAATTTTACTCAGGATATACCAGTAATTCAACTACTTTCCCAGAAGAGAGCTGAGGTGAGTAAGATTTTAACATAAATATCACTATACAGTTCCTGCTTACCCAAAAAGCTTCTGAAAAAATAATAATCATACCTAAGATGGGTAAGCTAACGAGGCTAGATATAGTCTACATAAAGTATATACTGCAAATTATTCTTAAGTATTGATTTTGCATAAATGTGAATGGGGATGGGGAAGGTTGATCTTAACATTCTGAATCAGCAATTTTGATGGCAGACAATAATGTTTAACTGTCACACCTTTCTAAAATTCTACCATTACAATAAGTGTCACCATCACTTGGATTTGAACTTAGGTCCAAAATACCTTAAAGACTGCTTGGGCCCTTCTGTCTTAGCTCAATCACTGAGATTATTTGGAGGAGGGCTGTTAGTCCCACCGCCGCCCCCCCCCCCAATGTTACAAAGGCCCAATTAGCCTCAGCCAGAAGCCAGGAGCCAGGAATTTAAAGTCAACAGTCCCATACTGTGGGACATTTTTCGAGATTTAGGAGAAACCGTGCATTTGACTTTCAAGCATCTTTAGAAGACTTTATGCTAACAGGCAAATATAGCTGTTTTGAGTAGCCAATCGTTTTAATTATTGTTCTCCATTGCTTTTAGTGTTCTTTTAAATGTTTCTTATATAGAGGGCATTATATAAATACTTCCATTTAAAAAACAACAACCCTGAAGAATGTTGTTCTAAGAATGTTGATTCTTACATTGCAGGGGGCTGGAGTAGATGACCCCTGGGGTTTTCTACAATTCTATGAAACTTGTGATGTTATACAAAGCTGCAGTAAATAAAAGTTTAGAATCTGGGCCAAATATAATACAATATGTAAAAAGAAATAAAGTATGGCTCTTCTCATACTGCACTTATTCAAATTAGCTCTTCGTGATATTAGGACTTTTCCCCTTCTCTTAGGAAACAAGCCAATCACTGCTACCGCAATTTTAAGCACTAGAGAAAACCAAGAAAAATAAAATTACCAAGAAACTGTATCCCAGAAAATGAATTGAGGGATTGTCAGATACTGCCAAGATTCCGGGTAGCACATTGTAACTTTATATGCTACAGTGCTTAGCTCATCCAGGGGAATTCCTTCAGTTCATATAGGTCAGTATCCGCTAAGACAGATGTGAGTAAGAGCACTTGGCCAGCAAATTACAGTTCAAAGCATATAGTAGGCAGGTCTGAACAAGTTTTATGTAGTAAAGGAAACAACTGACCCCGTACTCACATCACAAGTTCTGGGAAGACGCTGTCAACATCTGTGAGCTTACATAATACTGTACTTATACGGAATTTATTCATCTATAACATTAGCTATCTTATCAAGCACAAATAAAAGTAAAACATGGATTACTGGTGCATAAAGTCATTAAAATTCACTGATCACTTTTGCCAGACCCACTGAAATGAACTGGAGCTGAGCTGGCAAAAACTCTATTCCTAGTGCTTCTGCAAAAGATCTTTCTGAGAAACACAGTATTCTGTACTGGAGGAGAATACTGAAATGAAAGTAGCTCAAGTCCAACAAACCATGCAGGAACAAGTGTAAGCTTGTTATGCACTCTGACCCCAAAGGCCTGTTACCCAGCGGGGGCATAGAAAACAAATTGTTCAGTCCATTTATCGGTATGGAATTAGATGCGTGCTACAACCTATTTTGGTTATTGTTACAGATGCAAGACTTCTGACAGTAATCCACAAGGGTTACAGGACACACAGACACACACAATCTCTGAAGCAGCCATCCCTACCTAGTGTGGTGCCCTCTAGATGTTGCTGGACTACAGTTTGCACCAGCCCATTGGCCACACTGGTTGGGGCTGATGGGAGCTGGAGACCAACAACCATTGGAAGGCACCAGGTTGGAGAAGGCTGCTTTGAAGTATTATGCATTTTAATATTCCATTAGGCAAGAGAGAAGACCAAGAGGATAGCTTTTTAAAAAAGAAGACTGTTGATACGTACTTTGGGATAATCCAATTCAAAGAAGGTTTCCAAGTTGTTGATAAGGTTTGGATCAACACCCTTTAAAGGCTTCAGAAGTGAAACGCCAGGAAGCTTGCTATATGGCTGTTTGTCTGTCGCTTTCTTGTTTAGGTGTAAGTGCCTAAAAAAAGAAAAATGCTGGTTAGGAACACTGGTTATTTAAACATTCGTATTTTGCTGTTCATTTACAGTTTGATGTAAGGCTAATTACAGTTAAGTTTCTGTAGTGGAGATTGCATAAATAGCTTTCTGCATGCTGGTGTGCTCTAAATAGCAGGTTAGGATGCAAGGGAAATACCACATCCAACAATTCTACAAGTTTATGTACAGCACACACACCTGACTGCACTTATCTGACTAGGACCCCAAAGGGCAGAATGGATGCACAAGACCAGTCGAGATCTCCCTTTTTTCAGTGCCCACCAAGCTATAGAGTCAATCAGTGCTATGGGACCATTGCTCTTCATTCCCAACAGCTGAAACAGGAACTGTTTGCAGAAATAAGAACTGTGTTTTGCAGATCACAGTTGTTGTCCAAGGAGGTAAGAATTTTAAACCAATTAGCTTGCTAATGTTGAATCCCTCCTCTGAGTTTTTTACAGCAATAGATATTTCCTCTCTATACAGTGACAAATTTCCCCAAAATTTTTTTCTATTGGTTGCAGAAAAGGATTTTCCCTCAAGTCTTTAAGCATTGAAGAAAAGTGTTAAATTTCCTCTCCACACCTGCTCTGATAATTAATTATCAGCCATCTCCAGCTGACAGGGTGTTTTTTTTAAAAAATGCCACTTGGCATTTTATGTCGCATCTAGTCTGGTACAAAATCATCCTAGTGATTATATTAATCATGAGTTATTAATCCATATCTATACTGTACTTTAAACAGGCTCACACTAAAAAAAGGAGATGTTTGTAAGTCCTGTGTTTTTAAGTTGCATGCACAGAGGCTGGTAACTTTCTAGAACAGAGCACAAAAACATTTGGGGAGTTGCCATAAATTAGATGTCTGTAGAGTTTATACTGCAAAATAACTGTTGAGGTTTCCTTATAATGTAGCAGAAGGTTAATTATGAAAGGACCCGCAAACCCAACCATTAATTTACCCCCACCCCTTTTACACACTCTCCCTGAAGTTATTTCTACAGCCAAGTCAGCTTTCCAATAATATTTTCCAGCTGCTTATAGAAACTCATCTTAAAAAAAATGGCTTTATCACAATAATGTACACATTTATTAATGTATTTTGGTTTTTAGAACAGCTGAAATGTGGAAAACAGAATCTGAAACTGAGATATGAGTACCATTTTGCCCCTCGTGGTCAAAAGAAGGTAATTCTGTGCCAGATTCATGAGATGGTCTGTTTTTAAAAGTATTTTATGGTCTTTCTGATAATGTTTTATGATTTTTATGATATTTTATATTACGTTATTTTTGAATACCACTTACAGATTTTTAAATAAGTGGTTTAGAAATGCCTTTAAATAAGTAAATTTGAGGCAAAACTGTTCCAGCAATTTGGGATGCAGAGAGTTGACGGAGCTTAATTAGTAGACTTGCAAGTAGGTTCACAAATAAGCTTAGGTTACAATCATTTTTAGCAGTCCTCCCACATATTTCTGCCTTAAAGGATTTGTATGCTCTAAAAGAAAAGAACCAAGTTTCATAAAGCTTCCATCACAAATCACAAAACCCAGCAAGCCCAGCATTTAAAAACCTTCCATACAGTGGTTGGAATATCAACCCTCTTTCACGCACCCTTTGTAGCAACATCCCTGCCAGGAGTGTCTCTTTCCACAAGGCTATCCAAGAGGAAAAGAGGAGCCACATCCATGTCCATTTAAGTCAGCATTAAGTGGCTGGTCATTTATTCAATGTGCTCAATATGTTTTGGAGTGGAATTGTAGATCAGAAGTGTTTAATTAAGAAAAAAAAAAGTTGCTAAAATATTGGTGACAAGAAATGAAGCATTTGTCCCTTTTGCCAATCTCAAACACACATTAACACACTTTTCCTTAAGGTCTACTGCAAGGGCCAGGAGACAGATTAATGCCAGAAAGGAGTTTTAGAATTAACTAAAACTCCCTCATTACTAGGTTTGCCATGTATTAGTTATATGAATGGAGTGCCTTATTTAAACTGACTATCTACTCCTAAATACAGGGTGGCCCAAAAGTAGATATGCTGCTTTAGAATCCACTTTCTTTGTTCTTGACGCAAGTTCACTGTCATCATTCACAATATCAGTTATGAAAAATAATCATTTTATCTGACTCTATCTACCATTCTTTCCAACTGCCAGCCTGAAATTTAACTGCCACTTTGATGTGTGTCAGTTATGTGTACATCTTTTTAAATGCAGTTTATACTGAAGAATCTGTTTATCTTTTCTTATACTGTACTGGAGGACTCTTCAATCAAAGGGCAAGTTGCAAAATTCCTAAATGCAGCTATTTCACTTCAGATATTCCCTTTTGATTTTGCCTTTTGATCCCCGACCCCCCCCCCCCGTTGCCGCATTACAACTTTATTTTATTTGTGGTCAGCTGACTATAAATTATTTTTAGATTGAAAATAAATATGGTGCTCAAATGGCCCATCACAAAGTTTAGAGTGCAGGCATGTTAAGGTGCTAGAGGTTCACCTTCCTGATACATTATATAAATGGAAAGCACAGCTTATGGTGAGGCAGAAAATAGCAATAAAAATCACTTACACCTATGGAGTTTGCATTACTGTTCCAATTCTCCAAATAAGTCAGATTTGTACGCTATGAGAAATGATGGAAGAAACTGAGAGAAAGCACAGGAAGACTGGCTAATACTTGGATGATGTAATATGGATGCCTAATAAACATGAGGTGCAGCAGTTCCACACAAAACACTAATAGAAGCATAGCTACTAACGAAGTTTTGTTTAGACAGGCTGTTCTAACAACAGAACATCTCATATTTCTCTAAGGATTGGCACATTGTTTGCACAACCATATTATCCATGCAAAGAGGGCAGTATTTCAACCAAGTTTACTTCGAGCAGATTCACTAAAATGAATGTACATGGCCAAGCTGTGTCCACTAATTCCAACAGGTCTCCTCTGAGTAAAACCTATATGAAAACCATTCATGGTTTGTAACCTCGAGATTCTGCATTTCAAGCATCATCTAAATTTCCAAACATCAGCAGTTCAGCCATGTTCTGAAGAAGACAATTTTCCATTATGTGATGCATGCAGAAGAACTCCTCAACACCAAAGTTAATAGGGCAATTCTTTCCTTGTGTCCATACTGTGCATGCCATTGCATTGGGGGTGAGTGACCAACAGACCAAACCTAACTACAGAAAGCAGCACTTAGTTACTGCTGTTCCAAACTCTGTTCAGGAGGAATTTGAAATATACCACCATTGGTGTTGGCTAAGTTCCACTGCATTGCTAAGTCATGTCACAGAGCTGAAAGGGTTTAAAAACAGGTGCAAGTCGTTCCTGGACCTACCCATAGAATGCCCTTTCAGGAATTAAGGCCATGTTCTGCCAGTGCTCAGTTCCATTGGATGAGCTAAATTGAGGGATTTATGCTATCTTAGCCCCAGTTTAGCCAGGCAAGCCCAAGACCCAAATACAAACTCACTCATTCTGGCAGATCTTGGGTTTGGATTGCACTGAAAGACTCACAAATAAAGGAATGTTCAAGTCACCACCCTATACCCTATTATGGTATATTCAGAACGGCTTAATGAGACACCCAAGTACTTGCCATCATTCTGCATATTGTGATAACCACAGTCCAAAGTCAAGTGACTTTGTGAGTGTGTGCACACCTTTATGATAAGCAGGTCAGCCCACAATTAAAATTATTTTAGCAAACAATATCAGGGCCTTTTCTGCGATAGGCTTTGGATTTGAGATGGGCTCCAAGATAAAGTGCAGGGATGCACTTTTCTCATTGAAAGATATGCAAGACTTAGCTGCCAGCTTTTCCAAGATTTGTATGGTTCATGATGTTTAATTCTAAGCATTATGTTTGTGATTGCTTTTTATTATGTTACTGTTAATGATTTAACAAGATGCACTGAGCAGATGGAGAAGGCATTTATGATCTCATCTCACTTGCACCATATTTCACCCACTACAGAGATATAAACAATTTTAGTCCAGCTTATTTTTCTTGCTAGCAACTTTGGCTTTGCATGACTAAACTGAAATCCTGTGTACTAAGATGATGTTGCAAAGTGTACAAAGGAGGTGACTATCACATCTTTTCACCCACACAAACTTAAAACAAACCCTGTCTGGATGACAATACATACAAAAAAGACCTATATTTTGAAAGGTTTTTTTTAATTTTTTTAAAAAACCCTGTTTCCAACTAACTTTACCTAAGGGTCAGCTGGAAGAGTCAGTGGGAAATGACCCATTCCCATAAGTAACCTCTTGAGTAGCAAGGAGAGGTGGAACCAAAAAATGTTCTATATAGGGGTGGGAAATCTATAGCCTTCCAGATTATATTAACCCCATTTCCCATCAGTCTAAGCCACTGTGACCAATTGTCAGGGATGATAAGAGTTATAATTCAATAACATCTGGAGGACCACAAACTCCCGACCCCTGCTCTGTAGCTTGACTAAGAACCTTTGCATGAGGGACTAAGGGTGTAATCAAATGCTTATTAGTAGTAACAATATCTCTTGGCCACCCCCCTCACCAGAAAAATCCCAGGGCAGGTTACAGTTTATAAAAGTACAATATAATTAGAACAGCAACAACCACCCCACTCAAATGTAATTCCATACAAAACATTAAAGGGAGGACACCAAAATCAATGTTTAATTCTATTAAGAGGTAAGGCCCATTAAATCATAGGGGAAGGGCTGTGATTCAATAGTAAAGCACAAACTTTGCATTTTTCAGAAAACTGGCATTTTTTCCTCCCTACAGTCAGCCTGGACTGGGAGTGAGGACAAAGGGAAGCAAACATTTTAGGCTTAGCTGAAAAGGGATTATCTTTTAAGACACCTGTCGAATGCTCCCCAAAGCTTTCTAAACTGTAAAGGACCAATCCCCTTCAAAGGTTAAGAGCATTATTGGAGATAAAGTTTTGCCATAGGGGATCAGTCCATCATAATCTGTAAACTACAGCAGGGCGTGCCCCTTTAACCAACAGGTGAGGTGGATAGCATTGATCAAAGGTGAATTTCGTCCAAGGGCAATTTCTCCCTTAACCAATGCTGTTTTCCCAAGGATCCTCACTGTGTACTCAAAGCTGCCAGATATTTATAAATAGCAAAACAGACACAAGTGTACACAGGTGCACTTTTCTTAACCACACCTATATCGGAAAAGAGAGTCAGGTTCCAAAGAACCCAGGAGAGTTTCAGAAACAATTTGTGTTACAGCCTGAGGACACAGCATTCCAAAAAGGAAATAAGTGTCTCTGGGGTCATGTTAGCCTTTGATATGATCTAATGCAACTCTCCAGTTGGTATTTAAAGACAACAGCTATTTCATGCAACTTTGGTGCATATATAAGATATAAAAGGAATGGCATAGATATAAAACATGGCAAGTGGTAGAATAATAGAATCTGGAATCTCAACACACTGTCAGCCAAACTGAGCCCCCTGAAATTTTTACACTTGCATAACACCGATGGCCTAGGATGGTATTACAGAGGTTTGCAAACTCCAAAATATTGTTCTAAAGCCCCTATGCTGCTTCTTTATATTCTGGTAAGTAGATCATACTTAGGGTACATGTGTGTGAAATATGCAAGCAAAATTCCATTTTAAAAAACTTCCTAAGCAGCGGATTTCTGTAGAAAACAAGCTCATCTTCATTATAATAATTTTCCATAGAGCTGGTGCATGCAAATGAGGAAGTCCCTAGTGAAATCACTAGGGAGCTTAGGCAAGCCACTATTTTCAACCTCCTCTCCCGATTTGCAGCATGGGGGATAGTAACAGTAATGTATCTTATGGGATTTTAGTAATGCTTGTGAAGCTATTCTGAACATCTGAAAGCACTATATAAATTATATTGTTATTGTACAAGTTGTTTCCAAAAGGTCTGCTAGGTTTTGAATAAATCTATATTTGAAGCTGCACATGCTAAATTATATCCACATGGAAAATTACAGCATAAAACTAATGCAGTTAGGACTAGAATCTTTTTAATTATCTCAAGAGGGGGGAAATGTTACAGAATGTGGAAAGAATGGTACAATAATGGGATTTATCTAGTGGGAAAATACCTTCCCAAAAAGTATTACACTACCCAAAGGCCAAAGTTTAAAAATAGTGTTTAAAAATATGTGTTTAAAGTGTTTAGAAATATGCTAGAAACAAAGGAAGAGACTAGAGAATATACTGGATGGTTAGGTGAACTGTAGGGAGCTGAAATGCTGAAAAGAATGAACAGTGGACTCTCACCTACTTTGGTTCATCCTTTACAAAAGAACACTAAGAGAGAAGCAGATAATCATGAAATGATAAGGACATTTGCATCAGGAAAATCTGAATTCATTTAAATTGGAATCACTATTATGTATATATGGTACCTTAAAGGGTCTCAGGAAAAGGGTTTTAAAAAGAGAAAAGCCAAAAATTACAGACTTAGTAATTTTATTTTACTTAGAAGATACCAGGGAAATATTAATATTCAAACACTGGATGAAACTGAATATTAGTGATCAATACCATTTGATCTGGCAGACTAGCCCATTTACCTTACTTGGAAAAATAATTGGTCCATTATGCAATTCAGTTCCTGCAATGTGCATAGATCCCAGTAAGTTTTTTTTTATTGCAGTTCCAGATATCATTCTCATAAGCAAGCTTGAGAAATTACAGAGCTGACCAAAATTACGTGAAGATGGAAGTACAGAATGTAATACACAACAAACTGGGAAAGATGAATGTGGGAATATTAAGGATTCAATGGTATTCAGTATCTTTTCCAATAACTTGTTGAATTAATTAAATGTATGCTTGCCAGACTTGCAGAGTAAAAGTCAGAAAATGAAGTGAAATATCTAAGATTATCTTTTAAAAAAATTAAAAAACACCTAATCTTGGATAGATTTGCAGACAGTAAAAACTATACAATGACATTAAAAGGAAAACACCAAAATGCACTAGGAAAGAACTAAAAGCCAAACTGCTCAATCTGTGGGAGCAAAATCAGCTATCTAATTTTGCATTTAGAAACAACTTTGAAAGCAGCCACAAGAGTATGAATTTGACTGGAGCAATAGTGCTGAGCAAGAGTGTTCAACCTTTCCCTGATGCTCTTTTATGGGTGTAAATAAACTCCAAACTTCCATTAGCTCAGCAGCAGAAAAACAGAAATAACTAGAACCATAATCCCGTCTCAGAAGGAAATAGAAACTGTACAATAAAACCTGAAAATATGCTGCGCTCTTATGCCACAGCATCCTAGAAGACACAGGAAGTCAGGAAGGAATGGAAATGCCAGAAGTGCATAATCCTGCTATAGAGAGAGTGTACAACCTTCTATTCTTACTACCAGGGAAAGAGACAGAAAGCAAAATATAGCCATCCAGGCCTTTTTGTCTCTTTCACTCTAGCAGGAGGTGAGAGGCAGAAAGAAATAAAGCAGCCAGCTCCTGTGTGTCTGTCTGACTGGGTGAACAAGTGGGTCTGGCAGAAATTGCATCCTCTTTCTGTTCCTATTGCAGGGATGGAAAAGGAAGACAGTCCTGCCAGTTGGCATATTGTATGCAGAATTCTACTTAAAATGGAGCTCCATTCTGGAGGAACCATGTAAGAACATCCCCATCTTCCACAGCCCAGAATAGACAGAGGGAGCAAGCCCTTTATGCAATCTTCAGGAGAGACTCTAAAGAAAACTCACTTAGTTATTTCTCTCACACTTGCAAGAAGGGAAACATTCTCATCTACCTAATCCAGAAGATATATCTGTGTTAAATAGGACTAAGACAATCCTCCAGGCAGTTCCCTTATTTCTACAAGGGGGGCTGGGACTGCACAAGAGCTATCCCACTTGGCCACCTAGAGAAAATTAACAGAAGCCTCAGAAGCAGTATTAGAAACTAGATATATAAGCTAATCACCAAATGGCACCCTAAACAGAGTTTGTGGTTGTCACAATGAAATGTCTAGGCACCTTTTATTTTTATTGTTATTCATTTCATTTCTATACTGCTTTATATTCTAAAGAAAAAAATCTCAAATTGGTTTACAACACATTAAAACACCAAATAAAGCAATCCAGAATAAAACAAATTCAAGCTTCAAGAAAAGTATTTCAGATCCTTCTCCAAGGGACATTTTGCTTTCTCGATATTTATTTACCTGCTTAATTTATATAGCTGCCCCATATCAGAAGTACCCTAGGAAGCCATTGTGGGAGAGTGGTTAGCGTGTCAGGCTAGGACCTGGAAGATCAGCCTCAATCTCACAGAGTTGTTGTAGGGATTAACTGCAGAGGGGGAGGGGTGAACCATGTACTCATTGGAGAAAAAGGTGGGCTATAAATGCAATAAATAAGCTCTTCTGCTTACCTGCTTAAGAAAGCTGGAGAGGCCAGCCAGATGGAGATGTCAGTTACCAACCTGGCATCCAGAGATCTCCATATGGTCGCAACTGGACCCACACTAGTCACAAAGCACACCTGGCTAATTTCTAATGCTGATCAGAGGACTAGGCAGTTATTTGCAAGCCTACAATACTGCTTACTCAACACAAGTAAGAATTCAGCTCAAGGAGAGTTTATCACTGGTGGCCAAAACTGTTCAGCAATACTTTTTAGGGTGATGGGCAGGACTGCTCCTCTCAGCCCTTTGGATGCTATTCTGAGACTCTATCCACCTTCTACTTCCTCTGCACCAAATAAAGCTCCTTGCATAGTATGTGTGCAATAAATGTAACTTTTATTAGCAGCAACACACGCTGCTACAGAGGAACAGATCGGCTCAAAGGATAGCAGTAAGGCACCCCCAGCACTGCAAGGTAGGCAACCAAACTCTGCTACGTTATTCATTCACTTCCATTCACTCCATTCCCACCCCCCCTTTTAAGCCTCTAGACTGAACATAAATACCTTTATGGGGGCGGGTATTTGCTATAGAAAAAAATCAGAGGGCTGTTCACAAGTCCCACCTTAGCAAGATGTTATGCTCAGATGTGATGTTGCAGTATATTACAGAAGTCAATGTATTTTATGTAGGGAAGCACATTTTCCTTTCTTACAATACATTAGACATTCATTTCAAGAGCTTTACTATTCAGAAGCATCTCCTGTCTGTATTAACAGCCTTTTGAGTCTGATAAATTAATATAAGTACCATTCTGGGTTTTTAAAAAATCTATTCTTCCTTAAAAACTATTCTCAAGCATTATTAATGCTAGGAGAGTTACCATTTTTATTCGGATTTCCCCCTAGATTTATATCAGCATCCACTTATTTGCCATCAGTAATTACCTCATAATGCTAGAGAAATATTAACTGTAAAAGAAAACTGCAAGAGCAATCCAAATGCTTTTTGTCCAAATACATATAGTGAAGCATAAACCCTCCACTTTTCTTAAATGAGAAGCTGATGCAGGAGAATACAATCCTGAACAGAGTACCTTTGGGCTAGGGGCTCTTTCTCTCCAGGTGATTTTTCCCTGCACAAATTGCATGCCTTTCAAGCTGCTTATCTCCAGTCCCCACAGGGCAAAATACACTAAGATCTGTTATCTTTCTCCTACAGGGAAAAGCAACTGAGGGATAATACTGAGCATTTAAATGGCCTTAAGAGAAAGGATTAAGTAAATCACCTTCCCTTAACACTATTCTGCTGTAGACGGTAATCACTACTAGCCACTTTTCACTATTATTTTTTAAAGGTGGGGTGTGCTCATTTGGAACTAGAGCTACTATCACCCCAATGTATAGTCAGCTCTGACATCAATGAAGGGGGATAAGTGGGATGCTCCTCATATCCCAAACAGATCAGTACTGCAAGCGGTTCTGATCAGCATGCATGTAGAGACCCAGAGCAAAGGAGTGTATCCATTCCTACAGAGGGACTACAGATGAATGTTCTAGTATTCAATTGTCTTTTTAGTATCCCTGTCCCATATTTTGTTTTAATTCAAGCACTTCCCCAATCCATTATCAGTGAATCATAGTGTTACATGGAAGGAATTCTGTATAAAGACAACCCTATTTTTACTTGCACACATCCTGTAGCTTAAAGTGCACAAAACTGTATGGTGGTGGTTTTAAATGCAGCTTATAGGGCTGTGTTTATGATGTCTGCAAGCATGGTCTCCCGATTACCAGTATGCTGTTTAATGACAACACAATCCATGCACTATTAATATCAAATTTTAAAAATTCCAAAATGGGGTGATATTTAGAAAATGCAGGATCAAAAGGGTAGATGATACATCTAAATACATACAGTATAGAAAGAGTCACAATTTCGAACAGACCCACTATATAACTTAATATGTGAAAAGCATTTAAAACAAGTATTAGAAGGCAATATTTTTATTCCCTGAGCATTACATACCCATTTTAGGCCATTGCCCTACACCTGAGCAACAAATTTATCCATTTTATAATAAAACCATTAGCTATTATAGTATGAGAGTGCTATGCTACAAATTATCTTAAAGGTGTTCAAATAAGATACAGTTTTTGCTACAGTACTTGGCTGTATTGTTGCAACAACCATTATTTCTGGAAACATTGTGCATATGTTTCTTCCTTGTAGACTTAAAGAAAATTCAGGAGCAGTAGCAGATTTGTTTTTAACTTTAAAACTGATTGATAAACTGCTGAAGAAGTCACTGACAGGACTTTAGAACTAATAATCCTTGAAAGCAAATCATTTAACAGTAAAAGGTCAGTACTAATACTCAGACATACAGGGACATATGCATTTTCATGCACAAGTTTATTTTTGTGCATTACACAAACCTAGTATGCTAGCAGCTACCTGCCCTCATATAACCACCATGCATAGGTTGCTATATGCATGTTGCTCAAGGAAATTTCAAGCATGCTAAAGAGGGAGTAACAAATTCACTGGCATAGCTGCTTGTATGGCAATTCCTCAACTGTTTTCTGCAGCTGTACTCATATATACACTGCACGATAATTGGAGTCATCCAAGATGTTTGATGATGATGGATATTTTTGTTCACAGTGCATTAACTTTTATTAGTGTGCCGTACACACCAAATGAAAAGGAACATTTCCTTCCTATGAACACCACACCAAAAAAAGTTCATAATTAGCAGATCTGTTTAACGACACCCTGTTGTAATTTTGCAGCTTAAGTCCTATTGCCTTTCACAAACCAAAAGGGAAAAAAGAGAGAAAGCTTTGGCAGCACTTTTAAGGCAATAGCCAACAACACACCATAGGCTGCAACAAGACATCCCTCCCTCCCCCCCCCCATCACCTCTGGCAGCCTCCCTAACCCTGCAAAACAAATTTGGGAGGCACAGGAGGCTGCAGAAGAAGAAATTTTATTGCACAGGCAGAATTCTGTTGCACAAGAAGGATGACACTCCTTACACTAAAGTTTATGACAGAGTACAGAGGAGTGTGGTGTATTGCATTTACATCCGGAGGCTTCCTGGGAAAACCAGAGAGATCTGTCACAATCACAGTATTAAGGCTCATAAATAGGCTTACAGTTCCAAACTAATTATTGCTTTATTATCAAATCATTACTACTTCAGTCCTGTAAACACACACATACAGCCATATAATTTTTCAATAGAGTCCCCAAAAAGGTCAAACAAGAGAACTTTAGTGACACTGGATTCATTTCAATACATCATGTGTAAGTCAGGAATCCATCTGTAGTAATTAGTGGCAGGCATGAGAAATCCAGTGCTTCATTCAAGTAAGAATCAACACTAACAAATAGTAATCTCTCAATCTTTTTTCCTATATGCTATTTTCTTCCTCAAACACACCACCAAATCAGTTTCTCAAGAACAAAACATATTTTACCTCATAGAATATTCTAGCCACTTTTTCTCTCAATATGAGATTAATTCCATAATATATCAATATTCCAACATTTGCTTACACCTTCACTGCAACATAGCTATGAGTAGCAATCTCTTCGGTGATAAGCCAATGTAATGTACAGTATATAACATTGCACTGTCACATCTTTTTGGCTCCTCACTGAGAAGCAGAACATGTCCTACTTTGAAATCATTTGTTCTATTTCACACTTTGCTTGTACAAGCTGAAGTAAGCATAGAAGGACAATGAACACCTGTCTTCACAGAATACCCTTAAATGTATGTATGCACAATGAATCCATGCAAGGTTGCAGTGAACATTAAGAGCATTATATGACTATAATGAAGAGTGAAGAACACACACATGCCTGCAATATTAGCACTAACAAGGAAACCAGAAACAAGTTGTCAGCTATAGCCTTTACTGAAAGGGGGGATGAATACAGGCACTGCCTTGAGGATCTAGGAGGAAAGACAGGCTACCGATACAATGACAACATAAAATTCCACTGAACAGCATAAGTATTTTGAAATGGGAGTTAAGAGGTAGGCTTGCAGTTGAGCACTGATCATCAAAGTCTGCCATGGTTGCTCCATAGCCATTGCCTCTAAATAGGTAAGACAGGTGAACAACAACAAAGCACAGTATCATAAAAATGTTCGTTATGAAATTCACATGCATAGACCACCTACACTGCAATAAAGGCAACTGTGTAGGTGGCCATCTGGACAGACGCCATAAGGAAGAGGTTCAAATAACTATGTACATTGTGATACAGGAATGAGCTGAGCTGGCAAACAAGACGAATTGAAAGGGACTATGATTATGACTATCAGCATCAACTCTGTAGCTGGCACTCCACTTGTTCCTCTGCTCTTGCTTAGCACAGGCTATGTTAATCCAAAGGGACAGCGCGACTACAGATACACTGAACACAAGCGAGGTTCATTGGTGTGTGCAAAGCATGCATGTGAAGGTGGGAGTAGAAAGCCGGCTTGAGGTATGTGCCACTTTAGGGGGACAGCCATAGGACCCAACTCCTAGGGCCCCAAGGTCCTTTTGGCCCACCTCCCAATAAAATTGTTGATGGGTGTTGTCGTTCAAAAGGTGTGCATGCGCCACAACAGTTATGCAGGCGGAGCTTACCTCCCCCCCCCCGATATTTCATTCACCCTGCACCCCAGGACCCACATGAAAGGAGCGGGTGACTTTCGGCGATGGCCAAAAACATGATAGACTGGCAAGGCAAGGGGACACGCCTGCGGTTACAGGGCAACATTCATGCCTTTATCAGTATTATGGGCTGGGCAGGGCAGGGCGAAGCAGGTGCCTCAGCTATGTAACCAGAGAGGGAGGAAGAATGCATAGAGGTTTCTGAAGGGGGGGGCAAGCACACCGAGATCCAGAAACCACAATAGGAGCCTGGGGGCACATTTCCACCTTCGCCCACCCCCCAAATTAAATATTTGAAGGAGCCAGAGAGCCCTCCCCCCCCCACACACAAGGGGATGACCATTGCCATTCAAATGGTGTGTGGCCTTGTGATCGATTATGCAGGGCGGGACTTACCTGGGCGACCCCCACCCCACCCCTTAATATTTTGGCACCACCCCAAATTCCCCACCTTTTGTGGAAACGGAGGAGAGACCCTCACACAGGGGAGGGGGGAGGCCTCACTTACGTGTAGATGATGGACATGAAGTGCATGAGCCACAGCACCAGGAAGAGGATGAGCCCGAAGATGGCGAGTCCCTCCAGGGCCAGATCCAGCACCGCCATCCCCGCCGTGGGCCACACGCGGGAGGAAGAGGAGGAGGAGGAAGGAGGAGGAGAGGGAGTCGGTCCTCCACAAGAGGAGCAGCGGAAGAATCGGCAGCGAGGAGGCCCCTCCCACTCGCCGGCTGCCCTCACGTAGCCCCTCAGGCGGACGCCCACCGGCCTCCTTCCCCCTCTGCCTCGCTCCTTTCCCCCGCTCCTCCTCCTCCTGCTTCTTCGCCTGCCAGGCCGCTTCCTCCCCTGACGGCGGCCGCTTCTCCCTCCCTCTCTCCCCCTCCCTTCGGGCTCGCTCGCTCTCGCCCCGCCGCCGCCGCCGCCTCCCGCTTAGCGCTACTGCTACTCCTGCTCCTGCTGCAGCCCGCTCGCTCCCGCGCGCAACTGACTGCCTCCCCGCTGAGCCAAACGGACTTGCCTCGCGCCCTTCGCCCCGCCCCGATGCTGTCAGCCTCCGAAGCCACGCCCCCTCCCCTCCCTTTCTTTCCTTTCACCCCTCTCTCTCCGTTTAAGTTTCTCTTCCCCAGGCGGTGCTGACGTCATCGCCGTCCGCTACAAGGGAAGCCCCGCCCTCCGCCACGTCACAGGGAGGGGCGGGGAAAGGCCGCAGAGAGTGAGTGAGGGTGAGTAGTCACCGTGGGCGGGGAAGGGGGCGGTGATGTCATCCGCAGCCGGACTGGGCGGCATTCAGCCCCGCTGGCGTGGGGAGGAGAGAGGGGCGCGCGCGGGAGGGGGAGGAAGGGCAAGCAGGAAGGGCTTTGGGTTTGTGGGGTTTTTTTGCCCTTTCCGTCCGTCCCAGTGCCAGGTCTCCACCGCCCCACCTTTCCCAGATTTTACACACATGCACACGCATTTTAATATAGCTGTACACAAACACGTACATGCACACGTGTGTATGTGTGTAGACACACACACACATATACTCATGGGAGTAGCCAGGGGTCGGGAGGGGTCAGCTGCGCCCCTGAATCAAGTAGATAAATAAAAATACTTGTGGAAAGATTTGGGCAGATTTTTCTGGGCACTTGGGGTCAAAAGCGTATGGAAGGAAGCACTTTTGTTTTTTCTTTCTGTCCGTCACAGCGTCCAACCTTTCCCTGATTTTACACACATAGACACATACATGGGCATAACAATACAAATCCAAATCTGAGGTTCTCCCCCCCCCACACACACACATAAAGCCTGGCCCTCCCTAATAAAAATCCTGGCCATGTCCATACACACACACATATGTATTTTATATATACTGTACCCACACAAACACATTCTCTTGATGGCTGTAGTAACACAACCCTCTCTGTTGTAGCAAGAGAGCAAAGAGCAAAAGGAAGTACCTGTGCCATTCCAGAAATTAACAGAAATCCCACAAATCAATTAAAGGAGAAACCTCATATAACACTGTAAAAAGTCTTGAAGGGGGCAGACAGAAAGGGGAGTTGGTGGGTAGTTTTTAAAGCAGGAAACCCCACACCACACATGCAAATCCCTCATTATGTCCTCTGTAAGGGAACCCTTTCCAGCGCAGAGCCTCCAACAAAGAAAAAGTGGATTGTTTGCTGTAGCAAAACTCATGGTGTTGCAATGGCACATTTAAGCTTAGTGATTAATATGGGTGAGATGCTTTTCTGGAACTCCTTCAAAAGATGTGGCAAATGGGATAGGATGGTAGATAAACCTGGTGAACTTAAGACAAGCCTGCTGGCTTTGCTCAATGGCTTGTCTGGTTCAGTTCCCCCATACATCAGGCTGTGAGGGGTGTGTGTGGATTAGGTGTCCTTTTATCCAGCTTAGCCAATCTCCTGCTGGCTGCCAGACATGCAGGCAGAAGGCCCACTGGTGCAGTGATTGCTTCCAGATAGGGTTTGACCCTACTGCCATCTTGTCTTTTTTTGCCATGGCTGCCATGAGCAGCAGGCAAGTGGATGGAGAAGTGTTTTTTCCAGTAAGAATGGGAGTTAGAATCGCATCCTTGGTCATGCTTAGCGCAGACCCACTGAAATCAATGGAACTTAAGACTGAAACCCTAAGCCCACTCACTAGAGAGAAAGTTCCACAGAAGAAATGCCTAGGATTGCGCTATAAATTAGTCATTCTAAGCATAACGATAAGTCTAGATTCAACCCGCTGAACCCCAGCTGTTTCCTTATCATGCGTTTCAAAATCAAAATTTGTCTGAAATATCCTTTGTGGTTGAAACAGAGAGGAAGTACATCATCAGTTTCAGACTCCCACGTTAGGCAATAGCTTGCTTCTAAAAGCACAGAAGAGAAGAAAACCACACAAGTTTCATTCAACAGTAGACAGTTTCTGGAACACATTGAGTTAGTAGAGTAAGACTGAAAGTCCTATCCCATTCTTGTTGCATCCTCTAAAAGGATTGCTCCAAAGGAGTCAGGAGCCTTTATGTATATGCTTCCACCACCACTACTACTGTAGTAAGATAAGAAGCGGGAAGTTTCCTTGTACAAAGCAGTTATATATCTCCAGTTTCAAACTGTAACCCCTTCTCTGAACTCCAGTGCTGCTTTTTTCCATTTGCTTCCCACTTTCAGCTCAAGAAATTTAGACAGCAGCTTTGGAATTTTGCAGGGGCCATTTCTAAAAAGGAAATGGCATTATCAGAAAGATGGGAGAAGGAGGGGCCAGGGAATTGTGAGTTCTGAGGATTGAGTATGATGACTGTGGAGGAGCAGGAAGAATGATGGTAGGATGGTTCACAAAACACCTTATCAAGACAATAATTTTGAGGAAGAACTTGAAAAGGGAGAGGAGGTCTGAAAGATAAGAGATTGGCTGTTGCAAGCAGGAGGAGCACCAGAACAGAAAAAGGAGTTGGCGTAGAAAGAGGAAGCAGAGTTCCAATTATAGATGGGGGGAAAGAGCAAAACAAAGGCAAATTAGAAAACTACAAGCCAAGAGAAAATTCAGAAAAGGGGCAACCAAAATGATTAACAGGCTGGAGCAATTCACCTATCAGGAAAGGTTGCAGATAGGAATGGGCAACTCTGTTATTTTTAGTTTCTCTCGGTTTCTTGTTTCTCCTATCTTAAAAGTTCAGTTCTCCACACTACCACAGCAGTATGATTCTTTTAAAGTCCTTACAAAAATGAACCAGGATTTCAGTGTAAGTGCCTCCTAAGGTATTGTATGCATTTTTGCCCAATATACACATTTTTGCACAGCTTATTTTCCCTAATATTTACATTTCCCATAGTAAAATGCATTTCTGCACATGATTTTCATTAACATATATGCATTCTATGCACACTTTACCTTAGTATGTTTTGGTACATATTGGCTGGAGAACTGTATTGCAGAATTTGGAAAACTACTAATTTTGAACAATGGTTGTTTTGGTTTGCATTTGTTTCAGGTGGTGTGAATTGGGTAGACTGACCTTTAGTTGGGAACTGAATCAAATTTCTCTCCCCTCCCCCCCCCGCCCACAATCCATAGCTGCAACATGTGGGACTTTTTGTTTAGAGAAAAGGGAAGAAAGAGGGGACATGGAAGTGGTATATAAAACTATGCACTGTGTAGAGAAAACAGATAGGGAAAGGTTTCTCTCCTTCTCCCATAATACTCGAAATTAGGGACATCCATTCTGAAGGAAATCAGCCCTGAGCGCTCACTGGTAGGACAGATCGTGAAGCTGAGGCTCCAATACTTTGGCCACCTCATGAGAAGAGAAGACTCCCTGGAAAAGACCCTGATGTTGGGAAAGATGGAGGGCACAAGGAGAAGGGGACGGCAGAGGACGAGATGGCTGGACAGTGTTCTCAAAGCTACCAGTATGAGTTTGATCAAACTGCGGGAGGCAGTGGAGGACAGAAGTGCCTGGCGTGCTCTGGTCCATGGGGTCACGAAGAGTCGGACACGACTAAACGACTAAACAACAACAACAACAAGTGTTGGAAAATTCGGGACAAACAAAACAAAGCAGTTTTTCACAAAGTGCACAGTTGAACAATTCACTCCTATAAGACATAGTAATGACCACCAACATGGATGGCTTTAAAAGAAGATTAGACATATTCGTGAAGACATATTCACTTTAAAAGATTAGACATGTGAAGCCACAATAGCTATGTTCTACTTCCACTGTCTGAGGCAGCAAGCACCATAAAGCACAAGACTCTTAATCTCAGGGTTATGGGTTCAAGACCCAGGCTTGGCAAAAAGATTCCTGCATTTCAGGGGGCTGGACTAGGGGATCCTTGTGACCCCTTTCAACTCTACAATGCTATGATTCTATGCTGGAAACGGGAAGTGGGGAGGGTGGTGTTGCACTCAGGTCATGCTTTTGGGCTTCCCATAGGGATCTGGTTGGCTATCTAACATCATTTATACTCCCGATACTGAAATCAATTATAAAACTTATAAAGAATGAAATTAAAAATGACTTCCAATTAATCTCACTGTATTTTATATATAGTCATACTAATTTTGTTGTTTCTTATATTGTGGTTGTTTGTTTGACTTCATTATTTGTTTGTTTGCTTGCTTGTCAGTTTTCCCATAAATGTATTTATTTTAAATCAATAAAGATATACTTTTAAAAAAGGGGGAGATCTGGTTGGCTATCATGAGAACACGATGCTGGCTCGATCCAGCAGGGCTCTTTTTATGTTTTTAAGAGAGGAGAAACAGTTCTGGGCTGGGGAACTTTGTTCACTCTTGATGGGAAATCTAAAGCCAGTGTCACAGATATATCAGGAATAGCCACCGACTTACTGATATATCCGAATTGCATGTCCAACTGCATACCATTTTTGTGACTGTGACAGATGCCAATCTGTAGCTGGTAGAGACGTCTTAAAATAGAACACTCTTTGAGCCTCATGTTGTTACCAAGCTGACGTACTGCTTCATAAAATAGCCGTCTTCTAGGCCTGTCCTGTTGCATGGCTCAAGGAAGGGTCACCTGATCACCAACCCTTATGGATGAATCCATGCAATCCAGATCTCAGGTGGCATTATGTTCTTGCCAACTCAAGCAAGCCAGCAAGCCAATGTATTTCACTACACAAAGCACACCCCTCTGCCTATCTAGGATGAATTAATTCGTAAATCATCTAGAATGCAATTCTTTCCATCAGTGAATACCAGCATCACTTTATTTGTATGCTACCTTTTCCACACACACAAAAATTCGGCTCAAGTGGCTTACAACACTGAGACCGATACATCACAAAATCTACCGTGAATAATTTCATAGTAACAGCAGTAATAAGCAGCAATATATTCAAAATGTAACAGCATACAACAACATTTCAAGACTAAAATGTAGCAACGTTATACCTCCTGGCAGTAGCAAAAATAATAAAGGAGGTTCAGCAGTTGTACCTGAGTCCTAAACATCCTAGTGTATACAGTCTACAAGCCTTCTGAACAGTCAAAATCCATCAAGCCTTTTCTTCTTCTTCTTCTTCTTCTTCTTCTTCTTCTTCTTCTTCTTCATTTAGTATATTTGCATCTTATCTAAAATTGTTTCAAAAATGAAAAGGGAGACAAAGTATCCTTAAAAGCAGATAGCTCACTATAATTTATTCACAAACTAGTTCAAGAGTGCTTTTGGTCTTCTTAGCTAATTTTGTTTTTAGTTCAAAAGGGGAGAGAGGGAGATAACACCCCCCCTTTCACCATCTTTGTCCTCCTGGCAGTAGGGGCACTCATACTTCCCATTTCTACTGGGTGCTAATTCCCCCATCCCCCTTATTTTTATATGGAAGATGCAACAATGAGGGTGGGAAACACTGAAGGCATCTTCTGGGTAAATACATAAATAAAAAGAAAAATAGCAGTAGCAGCTAACATGATGGATGCAAGCGCTTTGCCCCTATTCACATTCACACATGAAACATTGTCTGTTAGTGGTAAGTGTGATGAAGTGTGTGTTTGTGGCAGGCAGAGGTTGACAGCAATTTTTTAAAGGCAGGGTGACCTTCCCTGCTTTGAAGGGCCCCAGACAGAGGCATTTGCCAACGATCAAAACTGTTCACATTAAGAGAAAAGTTTGAATGCCAGGAAACATAATGTGCAGAAGTAATTCCACTATATTTTGTGTTGCATTTGCAGAGCACTTAGATCAGTAAAGATTCAGAGACTGGAAAGCAGGAAAGAGCCTGAGAACTAGAGTATTTGTTTTCAGGTCCATATACAAATTTAAAATATGAATGCAGTGCATTCATATTTGCAAACACAATGCACTCTTCAGAGATCCAGAATTAATTGCAGTTCTCTGTAAAAACTTGCTGGTATATCATGTAGGAAACTGCCCTCGGTTGTTCAAACTTTGGGGCTTTCCAAACAAAGATAATTTTTCTATAGAGATCATTATGTTTTCTCATTTTACTGATAGCACCATATAATGGAATTCTTTTGTCCCTACATAACAGAGGAGGATGAATATTTTAGACGAGAGCCTCATGTTTTACAAGATTGTAGATGGCATGAGGTTATGGTGAGCATAAGACAAGGTTAGGCAATATGGTGCCCTCCATACATGGTTGAACTACAACTTCCATCAGCCCCAATCCAATCAGCATAGCAAATGGTCAGGAAAGATAGGAATTGTAGTCCATTGACATATGGAAGGCACCAGCTTGGCAGATCTATGGGGAAAAGTGGGGAAAGGAAGGATAAAAGAGCTTATCATTTCAGAACCATTCACATTGGTGTGGGTGGGGAGGGCAAGGGTTACTTTACAGTGATGGGTAGATTAGAAATATTTTTTACCTTGCTTCCCTCTGTTCAAAATGCCTTGCAAATGGATAAAAAGCCAAGATAGGTATGCAAGTTAGCAACAAAAAATGGTAGCGCATGGTGTTGATTGGCTGGCTCCTGCTTCTTCATCAATACACCCCTACCCAATCCATAACAGCATAGGCTCCAACTGCCCCTTGCAGGACCAGGCATTGCACTTTCCATAGCCCAACCCAAATACAGTCATACCTCATGGTACATCCACTTCATGTTACGTTCTTTCAGGTTACGTCCCGTGGCGACCCGGAAGTACAGGAAAGGGTCACACATGCACAGACGCACAAAATGATGTCACGCACATGCGCAGAAACGGAGAATCGCAACCCGCGCATGCGCAGACGCGCCATTGTGGGTTGTGTTCTTTTCATGTTGTGAATGGGCCTCCGGAACGGATCCCATTTGCAACCAGAGGTACCACTGTAACAAGAGACCAATGAGACTGGTTTGGGGTCAAAACAGGCCACAACTTTATTGAATACAGATGAAAGAGGTTTGGCTTGGGCATGGGGCACTCCCGCCCGCGGGAAGTGACGCGTGGTCAATCCAGTTGGGGGTTCCTAAGACCCAACAGGGAGACCCCCGCAGGGACCGCCATCTGGGGGAGTGCCTTTGGTCCTGGCCCCCCTGGGCATGCGGACATGGCCACTCCCCCAGGATCCCTTTAACGGGATACCCCAGCATTTGGAGGGGTAGGCGGAGACTACAACCTTCCCTCCGTCCAAAACAAAGAATTACCCCAGTGCCCAGCCACCAACCGAGCAAATGCTTGACAGACTGGGCCCCAGGTGCTGGCTGCTTAAATAGGCAAGGGGTGAATCTGAGGGAAGTCCACCGTCAGCTCCGTCGGCTCCACCCCTGGCACAGCCCAAGCCCCGGCCTGCACCCCCATTTGCCAAAGCAGGGAGCAGGCCAGGATATGGTTCCTGATAGGCCAGTCAGGAAGGGCACAGCCCAGGGTGGATAAAAATAATGATTTTTAAAATAAAAAATTGGATTTTTAAAATTTAAATCGGATTTTAAAAACATATAAATCAGATTTTTAAAATAAAATGCTTTTGGAGGACAAATAAAGATAATTTTCTATTTTGGTTACAGTATAGTCCAAAGGCTATTCATCAGGAAATAAGGGTTTGTTTTAAGTTTTTCATGTGTGCTAAAACTCAGTCTAAGGTTGTTGGGGTTTTTTATAAAAAAAACCGTTTAACCACATCAGATAGATCTGCTATAATGTTATTGTTTTATTTAAATAAATTGTTTACATTATTATTAAGGAAATGGTTATTTTTCTCCTTCCAATAAAGTACAGCAGAAAAGTTGTGCAAATACAAACAGTTAACTTCTTAAACATTGCAATAATTTCATAATTATCTGTCAATGTATTTCTAATTGTATAATCAAATCAGTTATTTTTTATATAACTGTAAAAACTACTCTGAAAATTTATTATTCCAAAAATGAAACCTTCATCTGGTTGTAAATATTAAGATTATACCAGCAAGAATGAGTCTTTCTGTAAAAAAAAAATTAAATCAAGTCTTACTGACTAGTGATTTAAGTCTTACTGACTAGTGATTTAAATTGATCTGTTTTAAATCTAATCCATCCTGGCATAGCCAGTTTAAATTCCCTCATCAGGGCCCCAGTGAAGCCTCCTCCGTCCTGCAATGCCGCCCGCATGAAAAAGGTGAGCTGGCTTCTTGCATTTCCTGATCCTTCATCCCTGGCTAAACCACTGTCCTTGTTTTACCCCTATTTTGTCTCTTTGGAGAAGACTTAGGGGAAAAGATGTGTGGCCACTACACAAGAGCAGTGTTTCCCAAACTTAAGTCTCCAGATGTTTTGGACTACAACACCCATTGGCCAGGGATGGTGGGAATTGTAGTCCAAAAACAGCTGGAGACCCAAGTTTAGGAAGCCCTGCTCTACAGCTCACTCGCTTCCCTTTCATCAGCATCCCATAACCACCTGTCAAGACAGGAAACATTGCTGAGCTTGTGAGCTATAGCTATTCTGTAATAGCACAGGTTCAGTCTCTAGCCTAGCATCTCCAGTTAAAAGTAGCAGCCAATGGGAAACTGTGGCTCAGACCCTGGACAATAACTGCCAGACAGTGGCGTAGCGTGGGTTGTCAGCACCCGGGGCAAGGCAAGTAATTTGCGCCCCCTAACCCGTGAATTTTAGCACTGATTTTAGCACTGCGAGTGCGAGCGCCCCCCCCCCATGTTGCGCCCGGTGCAGCCGGCCCCCCCTGCACCCCCCACGCTACGCCACTGCTGCCAGAGTTGACAGAGCTGGACTAGATGGACATCGTTTGACCTGGTTTAAGTCAGCTTCCTATGTTCCCTTTGCATCGTTGGTGGTGGGGCAATGACATTACTTCACACAGTGTTTATGTCTAAGGGAGGGAACAGAGAGAGAACATATATGGCGCAACAGCAGCTTTCTGCTTCTGATAGGAACTAGTTTAGCTCTGAGTTAGCAGCCTGAGTAAACTTGCGGGGTGATGTCATCTTAATGGTTCAGTGGCAGCTATGCAATCCATCCAAGGAAAATACAGTTTCTGGAAAGGCCCTTAGACCCAACCTTATTTTTGAATTAACTGGGTAGTAGAGATGGGAAAGCGTTTTTCATTCTGAATGTGTTTGAGTAGTTCACAAACTAGTCGCAGATTATGCAAAACCCTGACTTTGATTATTTATAAACACCTTGGTCTTTTTAAAAAGAATTCCGTTTTTGCTCCTAGTCTGATTAACTAAACATTTGAAATTAATGGGGGGAGGGTGGAATCAAAGAAAGATGTACTGTAGATAAGTTTTGAGATTACCTTTTCCTAAAAAAGCATGCTAATGGGAATGAAGGTTCTCGTTCATCAAAATTGTGCATGCAGGGGAAAAATAAATATTAAACACAAGTGTATGCAAGACCCTCCTCCCTCCTCTGCAACCCCCACCTGTAATAGTTGTACAGGACCGTGATAATATAAAATAATATAATATATATAAAAGCAAATGTATAGTCTTTCTAAAAACCAAATGCAGCACATCCAGTACATTTGATTTCGAAATCTGACTCTACTCTTGTTTTCACCCTTTCTGATTTTTGAAATGCTTTTTGTTACAGCCTTTCGAGAATCAAATTCATATGAATATATTGAGTTTCCAGTGGAAAAATCTAAACCACAAACTCTTAATGCCTTTCCTTTCTCAAAGTCTGCCTAGCAGTTCTAAAAGGCAACAAACGCTCGCTCAGTTTCCACCTAACCCTCTCACATCACACATATTTCTGGTGCTGCTCTTCCAACGGTTTCTACTCATCAACAGCACAGTTAGGAGGAACTGTGAGATCACCTCAGGAAAAAATAACTGCCTGTGTGAGTGTGTGGAAATGCCATGCAGGTATCACGGCAGAGGTATGGAAAAGCGCAAACCAGAGGAGATTCTTAGAACAAAAATACTTAGATATTGCCTCTGCTATGAAGTATGATGTCATGTGGTTGGTCAAAAGGTAATGTTATCTTAGGTAACATTATCTTAGAGAAAAATGAATAGCTTTGTGGGACACACTTTATCTTACGGGCAGGAAAACTGTTGCCCTCCAGAGCTTGTTATAAAAGGTAAAGGTAAAGGACGCTTGGATGGTGAAGTCCAGTCAAAGGCGACTATGGGATTGCGGCTCTCATCTTGCTTTCAGGCCAAAGGAGCTGGCTTTTGTCCGCAGACAGCTTTCCGGGTCATGTGGCCAGCATGACCAAACCGCTTCTGGAACAATGGGACACCATGACGGAAACCAGAGCGCACTGAAACACTGTTTATCTTGCCGCCGGAGCGGTACCTATTTATCTACTTGCACTGGCGTGCTTTTGAACTGCTAGGTTGGCAGGAGCTGGGACGGAGCAACAGGAACTCACTCAGTTGCAGGGATTTGAACCACCAACCTTCTGACTAGCAAGCCCAAGGGGCTCAGTGGTTTAGACCACAGCGCCACCCGCTTTGTTATATTACAATTCCCATCATCCTTGACTATTGGTCATGCTGGCTGAGTCTGACAGTGTGGAAAGGGAGGGCTTCTGCTAGAAATCACACACACACACACACAGAGAGAGAGAGAGAGAGAGAGAGAGAGAACACTTGATCCTTTCAATAGATTTGCATATCAACACCTGTGGTCCGGAGAACTGAAATTTCAGAAGGTTTTGAGTATGTGGTAACTTTCCACTGTGTATCTGTGACGCAAAGGAAATGTTACTTCACTTTATATATAAAAAAGACACAACTCCATGATGCTAATTTCATCACATCCATTAGAATGTCAAATCTGATGTGTGAACCTGAGACCTGCTCTCAGTCACCGGTGTGACTCACAACTAAGATGGCGCTATTTCTTCATCAGGTTGACTTTGTATTGCACACCTGTCTCTCTCTCTCTTTAATTTCTGCTCGTGTGTTGAGTAACATAGATTTCTCCTTGGATATATACGTGCCTTTCTGACTTTGAGATTTTCATAGAAACGTATTGTAATTGTATAATCACAGCACGTAGGTGACAAACCAAGGCTGCGTCCACATTAAGGTGATAATGTGTATGTGGGTCAATTTTTCATGTGCACCTTTGTGCGCTACTTTTATGCCTCCGAAATCTATTTCAATGTTTCCTGTCCACACTAGTGTTTGCACTGTGTCTTACTGTCCCCTCTCGTCAGTTAGTACTTCTTCATCTGCTGGAAGTTCTAGAAAACCAATCTCCTTCATGAGCCTGTACCAAGATAATTGTTTACCTGTGCACGTGCACCCTTTTTTAAAAAAATGTCAATGGATTTGCACAACAGTGAACTTCAAACAAAGCAAACATTTCAAGAATGTTTCAAGGTGTACAAAACAGTGGATTTTCTCTCTCTCTTTTTTTAACAAACATGTTTTTCAATTTGCTGGTTCCATACAAAACAACAGTTTCAAACGTAAGACTCTGTGTTACAGCTGGCTGAACAGCAACAGAGAGGCAAAGAACAGCCAGTCAAGAGTAGGCGTGACTCCAATTTCTACACACTCACCCAGCACCAACAGCTTAGAGAAGAAAATCAAAAGTACATTTCTGTCAGGGACTGGGCAGAGGAGGAATGGTGGAGACCACCTCCACATCCTGCTGCTTCCAGGAAGGAGGAAGAGGAAGACAGGACAGTGGTACCTCGGGTTAAGTACTTAATTCGTTCCGGAGGTCCGTTCTTAACCTGAAACTGTTCTTAACCTGAAGCACCACTTTAGCTAATGGGGCCTCCCCGCTGCTGCCGTGCCCACCAGAGCACAATTTCTGTTCTTATCCTGAAGCAAAGTTCTTAACCCGAAGCACTATTTCTGGGTTAGTGGAGTCTGTAACCTGAAGCGTATGTAACCCGAGGTACCACTGTATATATTTACAACAGGGGTTTGTGGGAGGTCATAGCTCAGGGGCAGATGAGGGGGAAAGTTGGGAAATAATGGGAGAGGAGGAGAAGGAGGGGTGACAGCTGACAGATATGGTGTCTTTAGATAGCATTTCAGACCTTCTTCCCCCAGAACCTGGCAAGCCTTGGAAGTAGGAAAGCGAAGAGCTCAAAGACAGAGGGCATGTAACAGCACCCGTAGAAGTGACGAATGAGGAAGTGGGAGAGACGGAGGGGGTGGAGATTCACGTGGGACAAGGCCATTATTCCAAGAGGCTGTATTCCCAAGCCTCTCTCTGTAAAGAATGAAATAAAAAGAGGACAGTAAGAAACCTTCCCTTGTCTTTATACTTTCCTGGGCAACCAGCCAGGAGCCACTGACAGCATCCTGACAATTTCTCACATAGCACACATGTCCAAGGCAGGACAGGGAGAGCAAATGAGATGGGGGAACAGGGGCATGAGAGAGAGTTTATTTTCCCACCTCCTATACCAGCTGATTCTTCCTGAAGTGTCAGTTTTATTTCCCGACTAATTGAAACTGGAAGTAGGGGGCGTGGTGATAGACAGTACCCAATGAAAGATTGCCACATGTAAAAAAAAAAAAAAAAAGACGGCCCACACAATGTGCTTCAGTGATACGAGATTTGAAAGGGGCTCTCTGTAGCTAGCGATCAGGTGATTGGTAGTCACAGGGGTCCTTCTTGACGGTGTGCCCCCAGTGCCAACCAGATTATTGGTGCTGAAAGCATATCTGCAAAGGAGGTTGCTGTAACCTCGGTGGAACTTTGCCAGGTATCAGTTACTTGGTGTGATTGACGGGCCAGGGGTCCCACCCAGTGGAGTCACAACGGGGAGGCAGTGTGCCCCAGGTGCCATGTCGGGGGGGTGACAAGAAGGCACCCCACAGGGGCTCACGGTGGCGCAAGCAGCCACCGCAACCGCATGTGGAGGATCCTCCATTCGCAGCTGCAGTCACGAGCAGAGGATCCTGGCCCTAGTGGCCAACCGCTATGTACAGCACATGTGTGATGTCACACGCATGTGCTGTATGTAATGACGCCACACATGGGCTGTACATAGCGGTTTGCTGGCAGCGCCACTCGAGTGCCGAACAGACAGCGGTGGGATCCCTCCGTCGTTGCTACAGAGGATCCTCCGTTCGCAGCTGTAACGGCGACCGAGGGATCCCGGCACCGTCCGCACAGCGCTGGAGCAGCACCACCGGCAAACCATTATGTACAGCGCATGTGCAGCGTCGCTATGTATGGTGCATGAATTGTATGTAGCGCCACAGCACATGCGCCCTACGTAGCGATGCCCTGCCCCGGGTGTCATGATGCCTTTGTTCGCCCCTGGTCCCACCCATCTGTCAACTGTGGGAGGTAGAGAAGATAAATTTCTCACCACTAGATTAGGCAGAATGAGGCAGCTGCCTTAGGCGGCAGATGCCGGGAGGAGGAAGTGCAAGCGTAAGCTGGAGTGCGGAACTGCCCAGCCTGTGGTGTGTCTCCAAAGCTTGAAGCCTGCTCTCAAATTTTGTGGAAGACACTGTTCTCTCCCCATTGTTTAATTCAGAATTAATTCCAGTCTAATTTACTTAAGGACATGGAACGTGAGAAAGTGATATCCTGTACTTTGCCTCGGGCAGCAGAGTGCCCGAGCTGGCTGGTCCTGAATTTCCTTTCAACTTTCTCAGAGCGTAAGGAAAGCCATGGTGGATCAAACCAAAGGCCCGCCATGGTCCAACATTCTGTTCTCATTAGGTGCCTATAGGAAGCCTCTAAGCAGGACCTGAGTGCAACAGAATCTGGTATTCAGAGACATACCATCTCCAACTGTGAAGCTAGAGCAAAGCCAGCAAGGTTGTGTGCATGTGCAAGGGACTGCACACTGGCCATGCCCCCGAGCTGAAAATGGTTTCGTTTAGCTTCCTTAATTTCTCTTGTGGAGCTTTCCTGCTTCACTGAAATAACTCCACGGCTTCATTCTTGGTCCTTTTGGAGTTTCTCACTATCCCTTTTTGTTTTAACTGTCCTGAACAATTCAGTATCCGGAGCACACTTAGCCAGCTCACTGCTCAGCCCTAACTCTAGGCCATTTATGAATCACACCCCAAAATAGCAATAGTTTGGAAGTGCCCTGAAAGCCAATAAAAGGAATCATCTTGGTTCTTTTGTCCTCCTTATTCCCTGGAGCCAATGCTACACAGGCTATTCAAACACATGGAAAAGGTCACTCGACTTATTGCTTCTCGCTGCTCTTTTCCAGGAGCAAACTGCAATGAACACCTTAATTAAAGTGTCTTGACTGATGGCTCCTTAATTAAGCTGCTATATTAAGACTTAATTGTATAAGTAGGTAACTCACAATTTCAGAAAGTCCTCTATGCCTGGCAGTATGCATGACTTTGAATGCAACATTAATGTTACATGGCGTGAAACGTTAATCGAAATCCAGTGTACTATATAGTACATTCCAGTGTACACATCATGCAATCAGGTCTTGATATATGCATACAACTGGAGCTTGCAGCATACAACAAGCACACATATTGGAGTGGCCCTGTTCTGTGTGCCAGCCAGCCAGCCAAGCCTTCATTCAAGATACTCCATTGCATTCCTTTTCTCCCCGTAGTTTTCCAGGTCCCCCCCCCCCCCGCAAAGAACTCAGCGTTCTTTGGCCACTGAACAAATTCAGCTCTTATTAGACTGCTTTTTGGGGGGCTGGAGTTGCTCCCTTGGGTTTTTTTCTTTACTCAAACTTTTCAACTTCTGCAGGTAGAATGGCTTTGACTCGTCCCCCAGGACAGAATGTAGCAGTTGTAGGTGGGAGAAACAGCAGTCTGTCCCACCCTTGCAACCAGAGCTTGACACTGCAAACAATGGACCGTCTCATTCTCACGTAGGGATAGGGAACCTGTGGCCCTATGGAAGCGCTTGGACTCCAATTCCCATCCTCTCTGGCCAGTATGGCCAATGGTTAGGGATGATGGGAGTTGGAGTCAAACAGCATCTAGGGCCACAGGTTCTTCTAAGATGAGGTGGGCAACCTTTTCTCGGCACACAGCCAGGCTATTTCAATTCTCAGTCACAAATCAAATTTAAGAAGCCTAACTGGAAGCAAGATTCTAGCCAAATAATGTACAGTGGTACCTCAGGTTACATATGCTTCAGGTTACATACGCTTCAGGTTACAGACTCTGCAAACCCAGAAATAGTACTTCAGGTTAAGAACTTTGCTTCAGGATGAGAGCAGAAATCATGCTCCGGTAGCGCAGCAGCAGCTGGAGGCCCCATTAGTTAAAGTGGTGCTTCAGGTTAAGAACAGTTTCAGGCTAAGAACAGACCTCCAGAATGAATTAAGTACTTAATCCGAGGTACCACTGTACAGAAATTATGGAAATATACCAGGAAGGATGCTTGACAATCATGTGATTTGCATAACACGCTGATCTGAAGCCTATTTGCTCAGAAGTGTCTCATTGTTTTCAGTAGAATTTCCACATGAGTGCTCTTGGAGTCACTGTGTTTCATTGCTGGCATAAGCAATGAATAAGTCTCCATGGGACATAAGCAACACATATTGAGTGCATCGTCTTAGACGAGAGCCAAGTATTTCAGACTGTATCTGTTAGTGTCAAAGATTGAAAGCAATCACGGGCACATGTTACAACAGCGATGGATAACACACAATCGATTCCCATCACGAGGACATGCAAAAGCATCGGGAGGAGGAGAAATTAAAAACTGACTATGCTAAAACACGGACTTGGATGCATCAGGCAAACAGGGATGCCTGTAAGGGTTTGGGCTGGTTGCTGTTGTATCTTTTAATCTATCACAACAGGAATCTAGTTCACTCCCTGCCCAAGGCAGAACTGTGTTACCCACAGGCTCCTCCCGCCATCAGCTGCTTGCCAAACCACAGCATCCCATAAGGGAAGAGCAGGAGCTTTGCAGAATGATCTCTCCCAGAGCAAATGGCTCACGGTATTTAAAGTACCGGTAACTGCTTTTCCTTATTGGGATGTCCCCATATGCCACCATCCGCTTTCAGGCATGATAGCGCCCCCCCCCCCCCAATCTAGCTGCACCACTCTGAATTTTTTTCTTGGCTTGTGCTTGTTTCAGCTACCTTCTCCAGTGCTCAAACATATGTGTCCCCATAGTTTTAAGTGAAGTTCTGGGTTTTAAAGGGGGGGGAGCTGGAATATCTGAGCACATCTCTCACCTTACTTCTTTTTCAGCCTTGAATACAGTTCAGAACTAGGAATTGATTCCAGTTGTCTCCTGTACTGTTCTGTTCAGCAGGTGCTACTGCCCAGCTGATTTGTTGCAGGGTAGCAGTAGTTGTCTGCTGCAAATTTGTACATGTAACTCACAGTATATACATAAAACTATTGCAAGGGGGCTGGGGTGGATAGAGGAATATTGGCAGCAAACAGAAAATAAAGACAAGAGGACCTTCGTTCACACCCAGAGGTACCATTCGGCCAGGGCAGGATTTGTTAATTATTTAGTCATACTACTGAAATCAACAGACTTATCTATCAGTATTAGTGGGTGTACTCTGAGCACGACTGCCTGTAGTACCACAGAGTTGGGGGGGGGTGTAATCTCCAAGCCTGATGCAGCAACAGGCCATTTCCACAATGGCTAGGGCCACTCGGGAGAGGTCATGTTTCCTGCCTTGGACATCCTGCCTTCCTCGCACCCCGTTCCAGATGTTTGGGGAGGTAGGTGTGAAGGAAGGACACTTTGCATATCCTGAGATCCCCATTCTCAAAACACATTCCAGTCACGTTCTGTTGGGAGCCGCCCAGAGTGGCTGGGGAAACCCAGCCAGATGGGTGAGGTATGTATAAACAAACAAACAAACAAACAAATTTGTTGTTGTTTAGTCGTCTAGTCATGTCTGACTCTTCGTGACCCCATGGACCAGAGCACGCCAGGCACTCCTGTCTTCCACTGCCTCCCGCAGTTTAGTCAAACTCATGCTTGTAGCTTTGAGAACACTGTCCAACCATCTCGTCCTCTGTCGTCCCCTTCTCCTTGTGCCCTCCATCTTTCCCAACATCAGGGTCTTTCCCAGGGAGTCTTCTCTTCTCATGAGGTGGCCAAAGTATTGGAGTCTCAGCTTCAGGATCTGTCCTTCCAGTGAGCACTCAGGGCTGATTTCCTTAAGAATGGAGAGGTATGCATAAACAAACAAACAAATACTAGAACCAAATTCCAGTGAGGAACTCCAGAACAAAATAATTAAGCCCTTCTTCCTGTCTCTTTCCGATTCATCCCTTGCTGCACCTTGCAACATCGGCTTCTGAAATAATAGTCTGCTTTGGAAAGCAAACCCGCTGTTAAATGAGCACATGAAACAGGAATGATTGCAACTCTCTTAGGAATGATTGCAACTCTCTTGCTAACAGTTGCACAAGGGAGGGGAGTTTTGCAGCATCCTTCCCGTACGTGATACTTCATACCCCGATGCACCAGAAGGCTTTTGGAAACAGTTGTTGCAAGAGTCTTAAGTCACTTTGTGCATCTAAGAGTGAGTTGTACAGACTTGTTCAAAATACCAGAGATGACAATTACAATTGTCCTGTCTCTGGAAGCAGCACAAACACAAACATTGATTAAACACCAGGATGTGTCTAATCTAATGAAACATGAGTGCTCCTCCGCATGGTGCAAGGAAGCTTGTTGTCTTGACATCTGCTGCCGGACGAAGAACTCGGACTCCTGTACTCCCCCCCCAACCCCCCAAAAACAACAACCCCAAAGTCCTTTCTGTTGGGGATAATTCAAATGGAATTTCCCAGGTGTCAAAAAAGGTTATTTATGCATGCCACTACTGCGGCCCGAGTTTCGTTAGCCCCCAAATGGAAAACGAGTGAGGTCCCAACTAAAGAAGAATGGCAACTTAAGCTGATGGAATATGTGCAGTCTGCGGACTTACCATTTAGAATAAGGAGTAGGACATTCATTTAAAGGAGATTGGAAAATGTTTATTGTATATATGTTGGGGGACTGTGTACACTTGAAAACGTTGGCAGAATTAAGTTAAATTCAACAGTGTAAATAGGTCTTGATGGATATAATAATGGAATACGGAATGGTTTAGTTTATGTAAAATATGCAGGGATTTATGATATGCAAAATGAACCATAGAAGAAGAAGGGAAGTCATTGATATTTTAAGGATGTTTAAATGAATATTCTAAATTGTAAAACAGAAAATTTAATTTGAGAGAGAGACAGAGACAGAGACAGAGAGAGGGAGAGAATGAACTCGGACTCCCAGTTTGGTTTCTGCCCAAGCCTTTAATACCCAAATCATATCAGTACATAGACAAGGTGCAAGTTACAAGGTACAGCAGATACCATACGTAAGAAGCACAATTTCCCCAGGGCAGACATTAAGCTTGGTAATTTCCCTGGGTCCCGTGAAAAAAAAAAATGGTGCTATTCTGGCTATTTTCCATCCATGCCATCAGGACCTAGTGTATTGTCAGTATTTATTTTATCTATCAGCCCTAGAATTTCATCTCCTGTCACCACTATGGTTCATCAGACTCCCTTTCTGCAAATGTTAGTTCAGCCACTGGGATCTGCCTTGTATCTTCTACTGTGAACAAAGATGCAGAGAATTCATTCAGCTTCTCTGCAATCTCCTTATCCTCCTTTAGCGTACCTTTGACTCCCTTGTCATCTAAGGGTTCCACAGCCTCCCTAGATGATCTCCTGCTACTAAGATATTTGAAGAACTTCTTAGAATCACAGAGTTGGAAGGGACCCTGAGGACTATCTTGCCCAGGGGTCTGCAACCCGCGGCTCCGGAGCCGCATGTGGCTCTTTTACACCTTTGCCGCGGCTCCGGGGTGGATACTAGCGAGGGGAGGAGGCGCATTGTGCACCATGACACTCCCCACTGTGGCGGGCGCTGTACTGGCTGTGACGTCGCATGGGGGCGGTGCGTGTGTTAGTCATGCACTGTCCCGATGTCACCTTCCCACCCGCCTGCTACATTGTAAGGGGCATGTACGCTGGTCACTGCATTGAAAGGGGAGTGAAGAACACACACACACACAAAGGTAACTTGTTAATTTAACGTAAAAGGCGGTATTGGAAAGTTGTCTGTGAGCCTCCTGAATGTAGTCATTCCTATCTGTAATTGTTAATTTAACGTTTATTTCTATGAGGAGGAGTAATTCTGAGGGGTCAAACAAATAAATAATAAAAAGTGACAAAAAAGTTATTTTTATAATGACGAGTTTTGCAGCTCCCAGTTTTTTCTTCTTTGGAAACGGGTCCAAGTGGCTCTTTTTGTCTTAAAGGTTGCAGACCCCCGATCTTGCCCAACCCCCTTCAATGCAGGAATATGCTGCTGCCCCATATGGAGATCAAACCCACAACCTTGATGTTATCAGCACCACACTTTAACCAACTAAGCTTGTCGTTGGTCTTAATGTTTTTAGCAATTTGCTCCTCAAATTCTGTTTTAGCATCTCTCATTACCCTGCAGTGTGTCCATTTGAAACAGATGTAGGTGGCTCAGGCAATGTCAGGTGTATCCACACCTGCCCAATAACACTGCAGGTGGACATATGGTATACCAGGACCCCAATGACCACTTCCTTATTCATTCCCCCTGGGTATGTGCACGGAGAGAAAGGCATGGATAGCCTAATCGAGGGGAGGGTTTTCACACACATATCAAGTACCCGCACCCATCCTTGTGGACAGCAGGATCCAGTATCAATCTAGATTGAAAGTAGCATGTTGAGAACAATCATGGGTGATTCCAGATTGAGAAAGGCTACATTTTTGTGCTACAAATGAATTAGTGTGTATGCAGCCCTGGACCCCAAAGCTATTAAGTCCTTCTGTACCTCAGTTGGTCATCATTCTTTGTCTAAAGATATAGAGAGCTTAAGCATTTGTGGCAGGACACGTTGCAGTGTCTATATAATATGGATTAAAATCAAGGCTGAGGATCAGGCTGGGCCTCTAATGAGATTGAAGTAACAAGCGTCTAGTTTTCACTGAAGAAGCAAACATGACTCTCCATAGTCCCACTTCAGATTGAAGGTATAAATAAGTATATATGAATATTTAGCAGGGGGAAGGGGTAGGAAGCAGCCCCCATATATTCTGTAAACTGCCCAGAGTGGCTGGGGAAACCCAGCCAGATGGGCAGGGTATTCTTCTTCTTAGAATCATAGAGTTGGAAGAGACCACAAGGACCATCGAGTCCAACCCCCTGCCAAGCAGGAAACACCATCAGAGCACTCCTGACATATGGTTGTCAAACCTCTTGTTGTTGTTCTTCTTCTTTTTCTTCTTCATCACCACTGAGCTACAGTCCCCCACAACAGAGTCAATTTAATATTTGGGTCTGATCTGTCTATTCCCCATCCGCCACAAAAAAAGTTTAGAGTGCTGTAGTCTGAAAATCACAACCAAGATATGGAATCTATTTCCCAGAAAGTGCACTGTGAGCATTGTGAGACTTTGCAAAGATCTACCAGTCAGCCACTGCAAGTGCTTAGGAAGTAGGCGACTGAATTTTGAAACGGCCGATGTTATCTCACAGCTGGAAGTGTGTTATTTAAGTAAAGAAACAACTGAATTGTCACAACCAAGTTTGAATCCCGAAAGATTGTTCACTACCTCCCAGCCCCCTAAAGACTGACTACGATTTGGGGGAGGATGTGTGTTCTTCCTGGCATGATTTATCTAAGAACTAGTTAAGAAAAGAATAAATAGGCTTGCTACATCAGACAAAAGATCCACACCCTCCAACATTCTGCTTTCTGTAGGACTTGGAAAGATGCCTCTAGTGGTTCGCAAGCAGCGAATGAAGGCAGTAGCTCTTCCTGCTGTTAAATCTCAAGCACCCGCCAATCAGATGAATAAGTGAGACCTGCAATGAAACATTGTGAGTCTCTGTGACGGACCACCTGAATCAATCTCAGGGACCACTAGTGGTCCATGGACCATACTTTGGAAACCCCTGTTTTTAATCACACCAAAAGCTTTGAAGTCCACTAGAATTCCTCACCATGCTGGATGCTAAGCAAAGTGGGAGGGGAGAATAAATATCTGCTCTAGTCAAAAACTCCTTTTTTGTTTTATAGTTTTAGAAGGGGGTGGCTGTGGGGATGTGGCTATGGGAATTGTCATGAAGAGCACCTACACAACCGAATTTACTACCATTTCTTATATTGCATTTGCCTGAAGGACAGGTATATTTATGCAGGGTACTGACAGCTGCATTTTGGACTAATTGTAGTTTCCGGGTCACCTTCAAATGTAGCCCCACATAAAGCACATTGCAGTAGTCCAAGCGGGAGATAACCAGAGCATGCACTACTCTGGCGAGATAGTCCGTGGGCAAGTAGGGTCTCAGCCTGCATACCAGATGGAGCTGATAGACAGCTGCCCTGGACACAGAATTAACCTGCACCTCCATGTACAGCTGTGAGTTCAAAAGGACTCCCAGGCTAAGCTTGTAAACCACCTTACAAACAAGACTGATGAGTGAGAAGAGTTTTAAAGTAAATAAGCACGAAAACAAACATTTTCTGTGCAGGTTGAGGTTCACATCTTTTAAACTCCCTCTTGTATCTTTCATTGACCTCATTTATGACATTTTGATCTCTCTGGACATGGTTTAGGCTTGAGGGAATAGCTGCAGATCTTGGCTGCAATCCTGCAATGCCGAGGCTGGATGGAGTACAATTAGGTGCTCTCATAGCTATCAAAGGGACGCGGGTGGCGATGTGGTCTAAACCACTGAGCCCCTTGGGCTAGCTGATCAGAAGGCTGGCGGTTCGAATCCCTGCAACTAGGTGAGCTCCCATTGCTCTGTCTCAGCTCCTGCCAACCTAGCAGTTCAAAAGCACCCCAATGCAAGTAGATAAATCGCTACCGCTCCGGCGGGAAGATAAATGGCGTTTCCGTGCGCTCTGGTTTCCGTCATGGTGTCCCATTGTGCCAGAAGCGGTTTAGTCATGCTGACCACATGACCCGGAAAGCTGTCTGCAGACAAAAGCCAGCTCCCTCAGCCTGAAAGCAAGATGAAAGCCACAACGCTATAGTTGCCTTTTACTGGACTTCACCATCCAGGGGTCCTTTACCTTTTATAACAAGCTCTGGGGGCAACAGTTTTCCTGCCCATAAGATAAAGTGTGTCCCACAAAGCTATTCATTTTTCTCTAAGATAATGTTACCTAAGATGACGTTACCTTTTGACCAACCACATGACATCATACTTCATAGCAGAGGCAATATCTAAGTATTTTTGTTCTAAGAATCTCCTCTGGTTTGCGCTTTTCCATACCTGCATGGCATTTCCACACACTCACACGGGTATGCTAACTCTAGAAGCTGTGCACTACAACAAAAGCTCTGGAAAGAAAGTGGGCATCGGGGCTCAGAGCATCATTTTTTGTGTTGTTGTGGCAGTTATTTTTTCCTGAGGTGATATCACAGTTCCTCCTAACTGTGCTGTTGATGAGTAGACACCGTTGGAAGAGCGGCACCAGAAATATGTATGATGTGAGAGGGTTAGGTGGAAACTGAGCGAGCGTTTGTTGCCTTTTAGAACTGCTAGGCAGACTTTGAGAAAGGAAAGGCATTAAGAGTTTGTGGTTTAGATTTTTCCACTGGAAACTCAATATATTCATATGAATTTGATTCTCGAAAGGCCGTAACAAAAAGCATTTCAAAAATCAGAAAGGGTGAAAACAAGAGTAGAGTCAGATTTCGAAATCAAATGTACTGGATGTGCTGCATTTGGTTTTTAGAAAGACTATACATTTACTTTTATATTATCACGGTCCTGTACAACTATTACAGGTGGGGGTTGCAGAGGAGGGAGGAGGGTCTTGCATACACTTGTGTTTAATATTTATTTTTCCCCTGCATGCACAATTTTGATGAACGAGAACCTTCATTCCCATTAGCATGTTTTTTAGGACAAACACCAGCTCCCTCAGCCTGAAGAGAGATGGGTGCCACAGCCCCATAGTCGCCTTTGACTGGATTTAACTGTCCAGGGGTCCTTTACCTTTTTTATAGCTATCAATGAATCCCATGCCATACCCATCTTATTATAAAGCACATGCATTCACAGCGAACTAAGGCATTTCACTCCTACATTTGGGACAGTTCCTAAGCTTCTGCATAGTGATAGCAGCAGTAGGCACTATATTTTCACTTATTTAATCATTTTATAGACTGCTTCATATTAAAAATCCAAGAACCTTGGACTTGGTTATCCACAGCACCTCTAGCAGCACTACAGGAGGGTTCCGACCCGCAAAAAGCATAAAACTTCTCTTCTCCTTTTGCAAAGATCATTTCACTGAGACGAAACCACAAGGCATGCCTCAAATAAACATTCAGCTCGAGAACCTCAAGACAAACTCTGTTCGCTCCAAACACTGTTTAGCTTTCTCCTTACGAAGTCATAACAAAGAACTTCACAAAATGCAGCCTTTCCTTGTGTGCACGGAAAAAGTGCTCGTAACTGAGTGATGGATATGGCTGGAGGTTTATAAGCAAGCAACGCGTCTGCTTTTAAATGGGATTAACGTCGACAGATTTGCAAACACACCATTCTCCCAAACCTTTATTGCCTTTTAAGCTTTTTTGGCATGTCATCCTCCGATTCCTATTTCCTAACCATGACAGCTGAGGAGTCCTTCCCAATTTTACATTCATGATGAATACTTCACTTAGTGGCTGAGAGGTGAGATAGGATCAGGTGCCTTTAGCACTGCAATTAAGGGAACATTCATCATCTCACCTGGGCAGCAAGTCTTTGACTTCCTATCTACAACTAAGGCTGCAGTCAGCTGTGTGTGAGTGAACTCCCTGAAACACCCTGGAACTGACTCCTTTCTGTCTCAACATGCATAGGACTGCACTGCAAGACTGCAATCTTATGCACTTACTTAAGAGTAAGTTCCATTGAAGATAGTGGGGCTTGTTTTAGAGTAAAACGATACACAGGACAGAATTCAACTAATCTGTTGCCTATGTTGTAAATAAAAATATGCCCTTTTCCCTTATGGGGTATCCAAGAGCCCATATAGAGTCCTTACATAGGTTCCCTATTGGTAGAAGAGAATACCAGAGGCCAACCAGAGAATATTGAGAAGCAAAGCGGCTAGTAAGCTTGATCTTTATTGATCTGTTGCAACAGGGTGCTCCCCTCACCTGCAGGAGAGAGGAGGAACCCAGAAAAATGCTGTGCAAGGGCTTATAAAGACTTTTGAAATTCCCATCCTGTAGATCAAGACCACCCCCAGAAACCTCATACATACATCACAGCAAAGGTGGTCTAAAACAGAAATTTGAATATCTCCTTGTTTATCTCTTGTCTGGCAGGTTACTTGATTGGATTGCCTGGGGAGCCTGGCCAGTCTTTTGTAATGATAAATACTTAGTTCCTGGGTCATGTCACAGGCTCACACCCTTATTCAAACACAGACATACCCTTAAGACAGGATTTGTGAAGGAAAATACAATGGGGAGGCTTTTCCATTTTGACCTTGCAGAGAAAGCATTTGGTCAGTTTAGGAATCAAAATGGTTCCAGGTTGGTCTTCCTGTGCTGATCTATGTATGTGCGGTTATGAACATTACCATATATCTAAGACCATAAAATTCCTATCACACCTACATGGAGCAAGCTCAACTCGACCAACAGAACTGTTGCCTCCCTCTCTTCCTCCCGCACCCCCTAAATCTGTCCTGCAAGGCTAGAGGAACCTCCTGAACGGGTCTAGGAGCACATGTAATAATAATATATAATAATGTAATAATATGTAATAATAATGTATTATTTATACCCCACCCATCTCTCTAGGTTTCCCCAGCCACTCTAGGCGGCTTCCAACCAAATATTTAAAACAATACAGTATCAACCATTAAAAACTTCCCTAAACAGGGCCTCCTTCTTTTAAAATAGTTGCTTATTGCCTTGACATCTGCTGGGAGGGCATTCCACAGGGCAGGCGCCACTACCGAATGTTGGGAAATTTCCATTCCACCTTTAGTCGCAGACATGGAACTGTTGCATGTCACATGTCTGTTTACATACCAGCACAGCTTGCTGGGAACTTCTGTTGTGTGTATAGCTTTTGCTTTAGACTCTCTCTCTGAAGAGACGGCAGTGAGAGACGACATGTTTTCTTTGTCCTGATTTATGCTGAATAAATCTTTAGCTGTGAGTGTGTTTTCGCAAGCCTCACGTCTGTTCTGTTTGCGCAGGATGCTCTGATAAGGTAGCGTGCTCAGGCTTTTAGAGTCTGAGTCGCTGATTTACATCGCACCAGAGATCGGGGGATCATCATGGCTGGAAGTGCATGATCCAGCTGGGGCTAGCCAGCTGGCATCTCAACCCCCGAAGGATGTCGACACTGAGAAGGCCCTCTGCCTGGTTTCCTGTAACCTCACTTCTCGCAGCAAGGGAACCGCCAGAAGGCCCTCAGCGCTGGACCTCAGTGTCCGAGCTGGACGATGGGGGTGAAGATGCCCCTTCAGGTATACAGGGGGAGGAAAGCCCTGTTGCACCAGCGGACCTCATTCCCACAAAGGAGCTTGTGGTGGACTTCAGGAGACAGAAGAGCAATGTCCAGCCATTTTTGATTAATGGGGTTTGTGTGGAGAGGGTAACAACGTTCAGATTTTTGGGCATTGAATTACAAGAGGATCTGTCCTGGAGTGTCAACACAAGGGGGCTTGTGAAGAAGGCGCAGCAGAGACTGTACTTTTTGAGAATTCTAAGGAAAAACCATCTTCCGCAGAAACTGCTGCTTGCCTTCTATCACTGTGCCATTGAGAGCGTGCTCACTTATGGCTTATGTGTGTGATACGGAAGCTGTACTACCCGGGACAGGTTGGGGTTGTGCAGAGTTGTTAAGGCAGCAGAGAGCATTGTTGGCTGCCCACTCTCCACCTTAGAGCAGATTTATGCCACAAGGTGCCATAGGAAGGCACTGGACATAGTAAAAGATCCATCGCATCCTGGTCACTGTCTCTTCGAGCTCCTGCCGTCGGGACGGAGATACAGGACGATGAAGACAAGAACGAGCCGTCTTAAGAACAGCTTCTTCTCCAGAGCGATCTTGGCCCTGAATGGGAAGCCTGGGCTTTGAAAGTCATCTAATCTTCCTTGCTGTATTATACTGTATTGTTTTAATTAGTGTTTTTATAGTTGTTTCGATTTTGTGTGGAGTGCCCTACCTGGGTGGATGGAGCAGCCAAGTAATTTCGTTGTCCCCGAGAGGGGGCAATGACAATTAAGATATTAATTATTATTATTATTATTATTATTATTATTATTATTATTATTATTATTATTATTATTATTCCCCACACAGATACCTCACAGAAATATGCTGAATTCCACCCATAGGATTGGTCTGCACATACCAGAGAGTAATTGTGGACGATATTTAAAAGGAATCTTGAGTTCCGCACCCTTGCTACTCCCACATGTGAAGTTTTATTCAACGTTATGCCAAGCAGGTAATCTTGTGGTTTTATTGCTTTATTCTATTTGAATGTACCTGCTGTTGGGAAGAGTTATAAATTACAGTCCACCATCCAGTTACAGGCACCAGCCCATCAAAGTTAAGCGTTTCAAAATCCCATTGATTTAAAGGGAGGGTTTAGGGCATGCAAATACATTTAAGAAAGTCCTTCCAAAGAGAAGTGTGTATCTGAAGAAGTGTGCATGCACACAAAAGCTCATACCAAGAACTAACTTAGTTGGTCTTTAAGGTGCTACTGGAAGGAATTTTTTTATTTCTTCCAAAGAGAAGGGGTGCTTAACCCTCTGCTGCCAGCCATTTTCTCACTCACCCCTCCAGCTATTTCCCTCCCCCTTGACAATTACCCTTTTAATGCAGGGTTACTTTTGAAAACACCTGAAATGGTGTGGGGTGGTGGTGAAAGCAACTTGGAAAGTGCAAGTTAAGTCATCCCTCTCACCCATCAACAATCTCATAATAATAATAATAATAATAATAATAATAATAATAATAATAATAATAATTTATTTATACCCCGCCCTCTCCGGCCAGAGCCGGGCTCAGGGTGGCTAGCACCAGTAAAATTACAGTAAAAACATAATGGGGGGGGGACCCCAATTGAAAATACAGGTTAAAATGCAATTTAAAATGCAGCCTCATTTTAAAAGTAGGCCATAGATTAAAACCATAGGGGGAGGGAAAGGTAAGGGTCAGACTGAGTCCAAAACAAAGGCCAGGCGGAACAGGTTGCTTTTCAGATATATCCTTATGGAGCTTTGCGTGTTAAAATGTTGGTTTGCCCCAAAGCAACTTAGCAATTCCCCCAGCGCAGTGAAAGGTGCTGAAATATGTCAGCTTTATGAACAATAGTAATAGTGCCAAAGAATAATACCTGCTCAGACACTCCCCCTATTTTCACACAGGGTGTTTGCTGTGCCAAAAAGCTTGAAGGGGGAATTTTCTAGCTGTTCCTAGAAAACACAAGATATAATTAAATCTATTTATTTAAAAACACCCGGGGCTTCATGTGTTGCTGGATCCAAGCTCTCATCAGCTCCACTAGCCTGGACAGTAGTCAGAATGATCAGAGTTGTAGTCTAGAAACATCTAGAGGGCCACAGATTCTGCATCCGGCATGTATAATGTCACTTCATCTGGAATTATTGACTACCCTGCAGTGCAATTTGATTTTCCTTACTAAAATTACCCCTGGCAGCATAATCCTCGTCCCTTCCAACTCTCCGATTCTATGACTCATTAAGCCTCAGGTGCCCTTCTTATACAACTTCAGTTTTAACTGCAAGTGCTAAAAATGTTCTTCAGTCTTCAATGTAAAAAAAGAGAAATTCAGTTTTTAAAATATGTGGATGACACCTGAAATATCTGTGTAGCTTTTGTTTGTTTGTTTGTTTGTTTGAATTGGCCTCTGTGACTATATTCAGGTTGGCTCCTACTGGAGGGCAACAATCATTCACTACGAAATATGTTCCCATTGAGACAAGCAAGGCCAGATTATGTCACGCCTGTGTTATTCAAGTTCATTCACTCCTCCTAACTGGGAAAAGCTCCCATTTCACTCTGACAGAGCTTCCTTCAGATATGCAAATAGGAGACACACCAAAGCATCTAACGCTGGGTGGATCAGCAACTCTAAGATTATTTCCAAGCTACACTGTGGTAATTTAATTAGGAAATGCCGGGACTGAACCTGATATTTTTTGCACCCAAGGTGCATTGTATAGCCCCTCTCCAAGTTGTCCTTAGTCACATTCATGCCACTATTCTTTGCCTAACCTGCCAGCAGACCCAGCCCAGCCATTAGGCAAGGTGAAGCTGCTGCTTCAGGCAACAGAAGCGCCCCCCCCCCCGTGTGCTCCACCACTGGCGGAAAAGTACTGCTGCAATTGACACTGATTTGAAGCAAGATCGCATCCATTCTGGGCAAGATCTCAGCCCAAATTGGGACGACCTTCCCCCAAATGGTGGTGCTGCTTCTCTGACTGCAGTGGATGCAGCACGGCATGCAGCTGTGGCAGAGCAGGCAGTGGCGGGAGCAGGCGATGGGAGCAGTGGCAGGGCAAAGCCACAGTTCTCGTTTTGCCTCAAGTGGCAAAACAGGATGCATGACCCAGGTGGGGCTGTTCTGAAGGCGAGATGAGATAACACCCTGTATGCCACCCTGCGCTCTTTGGAGAACGGGCAGGATACAAATTTAATAAACAATCTTCCATTACATGTTGACAATCCACACGTTCCTAGCGCATCAAAGAGAACACTTTAGTGCAAGAACCTTTTGCAGACCAGCGGCTGCATCCCTGCCTGAGCAACTGTCTGGGGGCTTCATGCCAATGTAGTGGTTTGCAATGGAATACTGTTTATTCAATTTGTATTCTGCCCTTTTCTCCTAAGAGCTCAAAGTTAAATACAGAGGTACCTCATGTTACATATGCTTCAGGTTACATACGCATAGGTTACAGACTCCGCTAACCCAGAAATAGTGCCTCAGGTAAGAACTTTGCTTCAGGATGAGAACAGAAATCGTGCTCCGGCAGCAGGAGGACCCATTAGCTAAAGTGGTGCTTCAGGTTAAGAACAGTTTCAAGTTAAGAACGGACCTCCGGAACGAATTAAGTACTTAACCCAAGATACCACTGTACATCGGATCATGCAGCTCATCTTCAGAACAACCATCTCTGGCAGGCAGGGGCAGTGCATTCCATTTTGCTGCTGGAGGAGAAATGAAAAGTGTCACTTTGCACTTTGCTCTTTTTGCCACCATGCACCATGCCCCTTGCCATGCTCATAGGCCCACCTGGAGAGGCCTTGAGGGACACATGTGGCCCTCGTGCCTGAGGTTCCTCACCTCTGTCTAGTGCAACCCTTCGCCCCGGATGTTCTGCTTTACTACATGTCAGGAGTTTCTTACAAAGAAAATATGGCAGGCAGCCCGTTTACTTGCATCGTGAAGTGGTACAAGCAGAATTCTACCATCACCCCCTTGATTTCTGAAGTTCAGAGAGAAGTTCCATTACTTATGTATGACTAAAATGGGAACACCCGTGAGGAAGATCTCAGAGAGCAAGAGGGAAACCACTAGGTTTGCAGAAGTACAATCTGAGAAGGAGCAGTCAAATGAATTCTGAGCATGCTCAGTGTCGCCAGGAAGTTGACCAACTGGGGGACAGAGAATAGAAAACAAGATGGGCTGGGGAATTCAACCAAGTTTTGGAGAGAAAAGCATGGATTGCTAGCTGCCTGGCATAGGGAAGAGCAGCCAGGTCTCAGTTTCCCTATTCTATTACAGTAGTACCTCGGGTTAAGTACTTAATTCGTTCCGGAGGTCCGTACTTAACCTGAAACTGTTCATAACCTGAAGCACCACTTTAGCTAATGGGGCCTCCTGCTGCCGTTGGAGCCTGATTTCTGTTCTCATCCTGAAGCAAAGTTCTTAACCTGAGGCACTATTTCTGAGTTGGCGAAGTCTGTAACCTGAAGCGTATGTAACCCGAGGTACCACTGTACTGTACCTGATTCCACAAAATGTGTGGAGTTGCTCAGCTATTGTCTAAGACTGTTTACAACCTGCCAGGGATTTTGAAGCAGAACTGTAAAACTGCTACTGCCCTTAATAAATACGCCTGCTATTTCTTCCCCTAGCAGTGCCTGTTTTTATCTGATTCCCCAACTAGGGTGTTGTTGTTGGGGTTTTTTAAAAAAAGAAAAGCAAGTCTGACAAAGCAAGAAGCCTCACCTGCAACCTGGAAAGAGGGCAGAATTTCTGCGAAATGGATGTAGGAAGGAGGAAGACAGGTTTGGGAGCATAAAAGGAGAGGGAGTGAGAATGGGAGTCTGGATGTTGTTGGAGATTATTATCAAATATTTGCCCTAAATAAAAAACGAGACCAGCTTGGTGCCCATCCCAACTCAAATAAACCCATCCCACAGTTATTTGATTATAGGTCTCAGTAGGTGGCAACCCCACACGTCCACCCCTGGCTTCAAGCCACTAGTTAAAAGTTGTGGGTGGATCAAAGCAGCCTTTCCCCCCCCCCCATCACAATTTAGTCTTGCATTGTCCCTACATGATGAATATCCATGTGTTTCTATGCCAGTGGTTTTCAGCCAGTGTGCCGTGGCACCCTGCGATGCCTTAAATGATGGTCAGGGGTGCCACGGGCAACACTGGCTTCTGTCCCTCTTTCCTTCCCTCCCTCCTCTGATGCCTTCTCATGCCTCTGCTTCCCAAAGGTTTGCACAGCAGCCCTGGCTATAAGGGCTGTGGGGTGGGGGGCAGCTCAGAGCCCAGGGATGGCAGCAGCAGCTGCCCTTAAGGAGGGGAGAAGAGGCTGAGCGAACAATCCACAAGGGTGGGTGTTTGAGGGTGAGGGGCTGCTGGCTCTGTAGGCAAGGGCTGACATAACTGGGCTCCTGAGCCCCACAGGGATGCTGCAGAAAGAATGTAGTTGGTTAAAACCTCTGATCTATGCCCATTCAAACTGCCAGTCATTTCATGAATGGCAACTTCGAGACTGTCAGTATTTCGCAGGACAGATTCAGCTGTATGCCAGGAAATTAGGTTTGCACAGTTAAGGTGGGTTAAAGTGTTCTGTTGCCCCAGCTCAGTCAGTAGAGCATGATACTCTTAACCTATGATTTAAATCCACTTTTTTAAAAAAGAAACTGGCTTTTTGCTGTTAGGAAAGTGACAGGAACATGCATTGAAAAGTGTTGAATGTAGTAAAGGTTAATGGCAAGACTTATAAAAACCATGCAAGCAAATCATTGTTGCGTGGCCACCCTGCAAATTTATCAGAACAAATGAACATTTGTTCAAGCAAATCAGGATGATATGCAGGCTGTCTGTAGAAGCCCTATCAATGTTTTTAATGTGTCTGCAAACACAAGTTGTCCCAAACATGTATAGAACCAGCGTCTAGATCTTGGAGACACCTGCACATCCACCTTGGAACTCTAAAATGGTTATCTCACACAGGAGATGTCTTGTTCATAACTAGTAATATCAACTAGAAAAAGTGGAGCCGGAACTCACCACGAATGCCTCCCTTGTTCTCCTATAATGGCAATGGCACCCACCTGAGAGGTGCCGGAACTGAGTCCCGATGAGTTCTGGCTGGGGGGGGGGGGGGAGCCCTGGATATCAGTACATCCCCATAACACTTGCACAACTATAGGACTAGCAGCACAACAAAGGAGATAGCTGGAAAGGGCATTTGATTTTCCCAGGGACAACATGCAGTTTTGCATACAGTGGTACCTCGGGTTAAGTACTTAATTTGTTCTGGAGGTCCGTTCTTAACCTGAAATTTTTCTTAACCTGAAGCACCACTTTAGCTAATGGGGCCTCCTGCTGCTGCCGCGCCCACCAGAGCATGATTTCTGTTCTTATCCTGAAGCAAAGTTCTTAACCTGAAGCACTATTTCTGGGTTAGTGCAGTCTGTAACCTGAAGCGTATGTAACTTGAAGCGTATGTAACCCGAGGTACCACTGTATTGTGAAAACACCAGAAAGACTTCCTTGATGATGAAAGTTATTGAGTGAGTAAGGGACTAGATAACATAGGACAGGTGTCCCTTCAAGTCTGGCGTGCTCACCTGCTCCTAAGTCTGAAATCTGGGACATACTGGTAGCTGTCATTCATCACTCTGTCCCAACCAGCAACATGGGACCACTTGCCTCCTCCTTTATCTGCTTGTTTCTCTCTCCTTCCTTCCTTCCTTCCTCCCTTCCTTCCATTTCCCTCGTTCTCTTTTTCTAATTCTCTTTAAAAAAATCAACAAAAATGAAAACAGTGATCATAAGCGCCAACTCTCTGGTGCCCTGGGTGCCCGGGCACCTACAAAATTCCCCATGAAGGGGCCAGGCAACCACAAATTTTCGTGCCAGGGCCATGCACACTGCATGGCACCCACGGCCCTGGGTACCCACTGTTGTGGGGCCAAGTTGGCACTCTTGACAGTGATGGTGCAGTTAGCTTGATACCACCCCATGTCAGAAGCTGACCCACTCTACTGCTATTCCATTGGAGTTGGGTGTCACGTGTGCACAAAACATTCCATCCAGAAGATTCCTTAAAAGGCAAGTGCAGGTTTCCTGGTGGGTGATCCTGATCTCCCAGCAGCATTTATGATCAAGTCATCTGGCCTTGTCTATCTATGTTTGCCTGTATTATATCATAACGAGCATCAAATGCTTGTCTCATCTGAGCTTCCCAAATCTTGCACACCTTTCCCCAACTGCTAATTATACAATGTGCCTTTAAAAATGTTCTTTAAAGAAGACTGATAAATCTTTGGTTGCCTGGGTGTGCATGTGTGTGACGTTTATTCTGTTACGCTATGTTCAGTTGCAAAATAAAATGAAAGCCGGGTGCATTACTCACATCCATTTGATGAAAAGGCATTCTCCTCAGCATTTCAAAGTTTCTCAGGCTCTTATGTAACAATTGATCGCAGGAACTGGAAATTAAGTGCCAAGCCCTAGTCAAACACAACAGACTGGGTGAAATGACTGCTTTGCCTTTCAGAGCATTGAAGGAAGCACGTAATTGTCCACTGCCTTTCCCCACAGTAAACTACAGGTAGGAAAGGACATTGCTTGACATGTCTCTTCTTGCCTGGTGATCAGGAGGCGGGGGATGGACGGACCCATAGCGTCTCAAGTTCTCGCTCAACAAACATAATGGAATTCCATTCCTTTCCACAACAAGTTACAATCTCACACCCACTCACCTGGAAGTAAGTCCCATTAAATTCCATGGGATTCACACTTGAATAGATATGCATGGGATTTTCTCTCCTGTCTCTCCCCCCACCCCGGCTTCCTTTATATTTTATGCAACTGCTTCCTTCTCATTTCAAATGACTCAACTGCCTTTTGCCTTGTATTCTTTTCCTTTTCATTCTTTCCATGTTCCTTTATGGTTTTGCTTTTCTTTTTGCTTTTGCGTTCTTCTAGCCCTCTTCCTTAGGGACGCGGGCGGTGCTATGCGTTAAACCACAGAGCCTAGGACTTGTCGATCAGAAGGTCAGCGGTTCGAATCCCCACAACGGGGTGAGCTCCTGTTGCTCGGTCCCCGCTCCTGCCAACCTAGCAGTTCGAAAGCACATCAAAGTGCAAGTAGATAAATAGGTACCACTCCGGCGGGAAAGTAAACGGCATTTCTGTGCGCTGCTCTGGTTCGCCAGAAGCGGCTTAGTCATGCTGGCCACATGACCTAGAAGCTGTAGCCCTCTTCCTTATTTGTTGCTCATTCTCACCCATTTCCTCTGGAACAAGCCCTGTGGTATGGTCTCCCACCTGATATTTAGAGGATTCCCCTTAAGAATGGAGAAGAACTGAGAAAATAAGAGGCACGTAAGTGGTGCAGCCTAATTCCATTACATATCAATTTTGCATGCATTCAAATAAAACCCATGCTGTTCCTGTTTTTGTGAAAAACTTACATTTAAATAGCATGCACTGTTGTACACATTTCCTCCTAAAATACCTCCTAAAATTGGTAGAAATTTCTCTGTAACACATGGATTTTTGAACTGAAACTGAATCACAAAATTTGGCAAAGCTGATTGTGAGCTGCATTCTGACCCACATATACATCAAATTAGGTTGGTTCACTTTAAAGTGTGGACAAAATGAAATTCTCCTCTATTAAGCAATCAAGATGTTCTCAAACTACAATGCAAAGTAATACTTTCCTCCTCCACTTTCCATTTCACCTTCCCTGCCTCTTTATTGTTTTGGTCTCATGTTTTGTAGACCGTACTTGGTGCCAGATTTACATATAAACTAAACAAGCTGTAGCTTAGGGCCCCACCCTCTTTGGGTGTACATTTCCAAAATATAAGATAAAAAACAAAATAAAACCTACATACAGCAGCAGTGTTTTGTGTTGTGTAGGCTCCTATTTTGTTATGTACAAATGGCTTTAGATACCTATAACGTCCATAAATTACCATAAAACATATGTTCAGCACAAAAAACAGCAACAATTTGTTGACAACATAGGGCAGCTGGACATATACCGTAAATGTCCCCATTACTTTCAGTAGCTTAGGGCCTCATCAAACCTAAATCCGGCCCTGACCATAATAGGCCTGCAGCTGGCCTTTGGCCCTAGTTTGGCTAAGGAGCCCATCCATCAGACAGCATGGAACTTCTTAGGCTTGTTGAAAACAGCTCACCTTCAAGGGATCAAGTCTGAAGGAAGACCCAGTTAGGTGGGGGGGGGGTTGTCCAGGTCAAGTCGCCTTACCTTCACAGTAGGGCTCAACAACTTTGAGTCTCAGTTCACCTCCAAAAACTTCTAGAAATATGGCAACCCTAACTTGATTATTTATACTCTGCCCATCTGGCAAGATTGGCCAATCTCAGGCAGGCGTGGAGGCAGGGTCCCCCCTGGGGGTGGGCCTGACAGAGCAGGGTAAGGTTTCCTTACCATGGCCCTGGCCCCTGGTTTCTTGTTCCTTGTTAGCAGAACCCAGACCTGGGCGAGGAAGGAGGAAAATCATGCAGTATGATGACGGATCCTGCTAATGAACGGCTGCGTGATTCAGCACCCAAATATCACTTTTGATAAAGAGACTCTTTTCAGGCCCAACAGCATCCTTCTCTCAGCACAAGGAAATGGAAGGAGGCAAGTTCAGAGCAGTGGCTCGTGAAAAACATAAGTATCTTCTTAGGGCAACTACATCTAAGGCAGGTATGAAGAACTTGTGATCTTCCAAATGATGTTGGAGTACAATTCCCACCATCCCAATGGCCACACTGCCTGTGGATCACGGGACTTTATGTCCAACAGCATCAGGAAAGTCACAGGTTCCACATCCCTTGTTTAAAATGTCTCTAAGTCAGGAGAAACTGAATAATTCAACCATGTGATGGATTTGATACCATGTATACAACTTGTCAGGGACGCGGGTGGTGCTGTGGGTAAAACCTCAGTGCCTAGGGCTTGCCGATCGCATGGTCGGTGGTTCAAATCCCTATGGCGGGGTGAGCTCCCGTCTTTCGGTCCCAGCTCCTGCCCACCTAGCAGTTCGAAAGCACCCTTAAGTGCAAGTAGATAAATAGGTACCGTTTTATAGCGGGAAGGTAAATGGCATTTCCGTGTGCTGCGCTGGTGCTGGCTCGCCAGAGCAGCTTCGTCACGCTGACCACGTGACCCGGAAGTGTCTCCGGACAGCGCTGGCCCCTGGCCTCTTAAGTGAGATGGGCGCACAACCCTAGAGTCGGACACGACTGGCCCGTGTCCTTTACCTTTACCTTTATACAACTGGTCATCCTCTTGCTGGATCAACAAACTGGATGGTGTGCTCCAATATCAAGCACAGATCCAGCCTACATTAGCAAATGATATCACCTAATTTGCCCTAAACCAGATGAATGTGCAAGAAGATTTGAGTGCACAGAGACTAACCTGATGGATAAGGGCTATAGTAAGGATAATGGTGTACAAGCCAACCTTTTTGTGCAATGGCGTGCAGATTTAATGATGGAAAAGAAAAAGGAATGCCTCATCTTCACATTTCACAAATAGAAGACATTTGAAAGGTGTCAAATAAATGACTTGTGCTGTGACCCAAGAAGATCCAACACTGTGAGAGTAATAAAAATCCTTGAAAATAAAAGGATTTCCTTTGAAATAATAATAATGAAAAAACCTGACCTGCTAACTTTTCAGAGGATGGAGCAGAATTACAGGAATTTGTGAACAGGAAATCACACGAATATATAATTGTGAGGTTTCACAAAACAAATAATTCCATCCTGTTTCATTTCTTAAGAACTTGGGCAAGTACATTTACCTTGACTTTTGTTTCCTCACTTATCAGCTGCATACTGATGTAAAATCTGTTTCCTAGCTTTGATTACCATGACATTTAAACTAGCGGTTAAAAATAGCTGCTTTGAACCTTCCTTCAACCCTTTTTTCCTAACAATATTTCTTAACTTTATTTTTGGATTGCTCTAGTCTAAACTGCAATCAAATTCCTTAACATGTACCTTCGCACTTTTATTCATCCTGTCCGGAAAAAGGTGAAAACAAGAGGAGAGGAAAGGGTTTTCTAATGAATTGCAGCCTTGCTTATGAGCTCCAGAAACAGGCTGCTAATTATAAAAGTGTTTGATTATTTAACAACATTATATACTGCTTGTTTGAAATAACACCTCAAAGCGGTTAAATGAAAAGATAACAGTATCAGTAAAAACAGTTAAAAGCAAGTATTTAAAACATTTAAAAATAATTAAAACAGACCCTCCAAATGTCCCTATTTTCAAGGGATGTCATTGATTTACAGAAGCCGTCCTATTTCTGATTTGATCTCGGAATTTCTTACTTTTACTTAGGATGCCCCTATTTTCATAGGAAACATGTTGGAGGGTATGAAGTTATCCGACCCCCGAGCAGTCTGAAGGCAGTCCTGTATAGGGAAGTTTTTTTCAATGTTTAATGTTTTGTTATGTTTTTATATATGTTGGAAGTTGTCCAGTGTGGCTGGGGCAACCCAGTAAACTGTGTAGGGTAAAAATAGCAAAATTATCATAATGGATAATGGATGTCCCTATTTTCATCGGACAAATGTTGAAGAGTATGATAAAATAGACTGAGAAGGGGAATGGCCTGTGCAGAATCCAGATGGCCAAATAGGCTTGAAAGGTGGAATTCAGACACTAGGCTTGAGTTTCTACATCCCTGCTTTAGATATTAATATACCCCATTATTTCAAAATGGGGTAAGGCAGCCCTGGCACAGCTCTGGACCTCTGCTCCAAAGTCCTATCTAACTGCCCCACAGGTTTGGAAGAGACCTGTTAATAGTACAACCGAAAGATGGGGGAAAGAAGACTGGGTAAGGTCCGTCTTTTTGAAATTTTGCATATTAAATACAGTCGTACCTCAAAAGTCAAACGGAATCTGTTCTGGAAGTCTGGAAACCAAACGGTGGCTTCGGATAGGCTGCAGAAAGCTCCTGCAGCCAATCGGACGCCATGGAAGCCCTGTTGGACATTCAGGTTCCAAAGAACGTTTGCAAACCAGAACACCCACTTCCAGATTTGCGGCAATCGGGAGCCAAAATGTTCGACTTGCAAGGTGTTTGGGATCCAAGGCACGACTGTAAACAAACCCCAGCACATTTAAGAGCATTTATTTTGATGTGATAGTAGCCCACAAGAATGACAACCGAGTAGCACCACAAAGATAGACATCTTTTTCTTCTTCTTTTCTGTTATAAAAGGAAGGATTTCTGTCTTTGGCCAAGACGCATACCTTGCATGTAACCCTACATCATTAAAACAAGAGCCATTCGGGGCCACACGAAAAAGTTCCGCGACAAACGATGCCTGTGATGAGAGTCTCCCTTTTCATAAGCAAGCAAACAAAAACGAATCCAGCGGTTGCTTTTAAGATGGGGAAGGGAATATGACTCTCCAAGGACCCAGGAAAATGCAGGGAAAGCATTCCAAGGCAGAGAATACTTTAGCATCAGCAAGGATTTGAAGTCAAGCCTACAGAATCTTTCACGGCTGCCTGACCAGGTTCGGCTTGTGCGTTGGAACGACTCCATTTTCTGATAGGTTAGCACTGCAAGAAAAACATGGAAATTCTGGATTGATGAGGGTCTGACAGGAATGGATCCTAAACAGGAAGAAAGCTGAGGTATCAGAATACTCGGGTTTGCTGAAGTCTCTGTGTTTATATAAAACCGAATGGGCAATCCCCCTCTCCCAGAAAAAAGGAAAGAAAGAAAAAATCAGTCCAATAAGGACTGAGCATTTTCAATAGCTATAGACTTTCCAAGTGTCCCTATTTTCCAGGAAAGGTCCCAGATTTACAGAAGCCGTCCTGATTTGATCCCGAAATGTCCCGCTTTTCCTTAGGATGTCCCTATTTTCACTGGAGAAATGTTGAAGGGTATGGAGTTATGCAACCCCCAAGCCAAGTTTCTTAATACAACCCTGAAGCCTCTGAAGGCAGCCCTGTATGGGGAAGTTTCTTAATGTTTAATGTTTTATTAAGTTTTTATATGCTGGAAGCCTCCCAGAGTGTCTGGGGCAACCTAGTCGGGGGGGGGGGTGTATAAAAAAATAAGATGATGATGATGATGGAACAGGATGTCCCTATCTTCATCAGAGAAATGTTAGAAGGTATGTAGCTGCAGAATGTCAAATAACAGTTGAGAAAGAAAAATGGGATGGAGAACGGGACTGACCTTTTAAGGCCCAGGATGGGAGCATTTGGCAAGGGCCATCGATGCCACTTACGGAGAGAGACAGAAAGAGAAAGCGCATGTGTAGGATTGCCCCCCCTTTAAAGATCAAGGTAAAAGTGAGATCCAGCAGAATTACCGTATTTTTCGCTCCATTGGACGCACCGGACCATAGGAGGGGGAGAACAGGGAAAATTTTTTTTTCTTCTTCTCCCCCTCTAAAACAAGGTGCGTTCAAGGTACATTCACCAGAGCTTGTGGGGCTGGCGGTGGGGGGAGCGCTGCTTTCCCCCACCGCCAGCCTCAAAGATCCCTGAAGCCTTTGGAGCGCAGCGCCCTGCTGTCCTGCAGAGGTTTGCACGCAGACATCCCCAAGCTAGAGCAGCGAGACGGAGCCCTCCATCTCGCTGTTCTGGCTTGGGAACAGCTTTGCTAGCTTCTGCAGGACAGCGGGGTGAAGGCACCCCGCTGCCCTACAGAGGTTTGCGCGCAGCAATCCCCAAGCTAGAGCAGCGAGACAGAGCCCTCCGTCTCGCTGTTCTGGCTTGGGAACAGCCTTGCTAGCTTCTGCTTGGAACCCTGAACATGAACATTGGAAACAGCCTTATATTGAGTCAAAGCCGGCTGTCTACACTTTCTACACTGAATGGCAGTGATTCTTCATGGTTCAGGCAGGAGACATTCCCAGCCCTAGCTGGAGATACCAGGGATTGAAGTTGAGACCTTCTTCCACTGATTTATGACCCTGTTAGGCATGATAGTGCACTGCAGGGGTTTTTTTTTGCTGTAGGTCCCACCTGTGGATTTTTAAACATTACAGAGTTGAGCTCTGGGAGTTTTGAGTCCTTTTCTCTGGAGCCCTTTCCTCAGTCTAAACTGGGGTGTGGACTCTGTGGCCCTCTAGGTGTTTGCTGGACTCCAACTCCCATCAGCTCCAGCCAACTCCCATCAGCTCCAGCCAACAGAGCCAACACTTTGATGGCTTCAGGTTCCTCACCTCTGATCTAAACCCTCCACCTCCCACCGGCTACTATTTAGGGAGGGAGAGAGGCACAAACACATCTCAGTGCGTAAGAATAATAATTAACACATAAGATCGTTTGACATCTGAACTGACATAGTGGAATATGATTTTTTTGGAGTTTTCGTTTCAAGATGTACCAGAACACTTGTTGCTGACAAACAACAATTCATGCCCATTATTGTTAGTGAGCAGGGCACTAAACATTTTGAAGAGGGAACGTTTATGAACCTACCATTAAATTTATAGATATTTAGCACCTTAATTATGGCAGAACAAATGGAAAGATTGAGGTGAAAGCGGTGCTGTGGTTTTGTAGGCAGTTATCATGCTCAAGTATAATCATGTGGTGCTCTTACGCACAAATATAATTGAAAGTGCTCACTGGCCGACACAAAACACTTTTAAAAGCATGCTGGGGAATATGTTAAAAGGATGTTGCCAAGTGAGATACCCTAAGATGGGATTCCATGGAAATTAAATTATGAGATGCAAAGATGAGAAGGTTAAGTGGTGTATTTTCTTGTGCTTAATTTAGGTCAGGAGTCAGGTCAACCACTTTGGGCCTATGGGCACATTTGGGAATTTGAGAGGATGCTATTTGGGTGCGTCCCCGTTTCTGGTTGCTTCTTTCTCCCCGCCCAGAGCCACTCTCTGTCCCCAAGACAAGAGAGAAGTGAGTGAAGATGATGGAGTTTATGGATCTGGCTGATCTCACCGGGATAATCCGTGACCAGAAAGAAGAGAAACATCAAGAAGACTGGAAGAAATTTAAAGACTATTTGAATAAATATTGTAATATTAAAGATATGTAACCACTTGAAAGAAACAATTAGGCCTAGGATTAAACTGGAATTAAATTTATAAATAAGAAAATGTACGATAAGGAAAGTTATGTAATATGATTAGGACTGTGATATGGTCTTTTGAAACACTGATATTGGAAACTGCTACATATAATTACTAAGAAATTCGGATGGAAGAGATTCGAGGAAGTCAAATACTATGTTTATGAAGATGGAAGGTACTTAATTTTAATTAATTAAGTGGTAATATGCTGTATGTATCTTTTTTCTTTTTTCTCTTTTTCTTTTATTCTTTGTTTGTTTTTATTATTGTTAATCTTTTTTTTACTATGTTTATCTACTGAAAATAATAAATATTATTTGAAAAAAAGAAAATAAAAGAGAGAAGTGAGTGTGTGTGAGGGAGAACATGCACACCTTTGCTTTGGATAAAGGTTGGGCAAAGTAGAAATAAAATGCATCCTGCACCCTGTCTTTACACAAGGTTCCCTGCCCCCCCCCCCAAAAAAACCTGCCACCATCAAATCAAAACTTATATTGGTAGATGGCAAAGAACAATCACTACCCCAGTGCCTGCCACCATCACAATAACATTAATGCAAGTCATAGATCTTCAGGGATCTTCCACACAAGCTGGCTGGCACCTGCCTGCCTCGGGAGACAATGGATGAGTTGTTGGGACTCCAGCTCCCATCAGCTGCAGCCAACATGACCACGTCAAAAGAAAGTTGGAAGCTGAAGTTCAACAACATCTGAAAAGCACCAGCTGAGCAACCCCTGGAATGAAAGCTGAAACAGACATGTTTTAACCATTATAGCAATCAGATAGCACACACACTTATCCAGGAAATATGACCTTTTAAAAATAATAATAATAAAAGAATTGTAAACTTGTTCTAAATCAGTTATTTAACCTGGTGCTCTTTCTGGCAATCTAAATTAAATAGCAGTTAACCACACAGTAAAGGGAGTTTCTCGTATCTACTAAACAACATACCCGTTTCAGAAACGCTGTTTTTATTAGCAGACTCTGAAGATACCCCATTAAACATTCTTTTTTTTTTTTTTAAGGGAAATAAAGGCCCTCTCCCACTCTTCCTTATTTACATCCTTCCACAAAGTGAGCTGTTTTTTAACCAAGGACAATAGGGGCTTAGTCCTAGCTTTAATACTAGGTTTCAAAGGATCAACAGGTACTGCAAGCAGCGTGACTTTGCGTAATAACTTGCTCTTATCCAACTTGTTTGTAAAGGTTCTCAGATTGATAAGATCCAGACAGCTAGCATTATTCCATGGGCAGTCCCACACAACCTTCAAAATATAGTCCCCGATCCTGGTCAAGGAAGGGCCAGCATACACATGTCATTAAATATGTTTTTGTAGCTAATATGTAGGGTTTTTTTAAAAAAAATGCACATCAGCTGGCGGAACTGACAATTAATGGAATCAGAGCAGGCCTGGAGAGAGAATATTTCCAAACGTGGAGTTTTTCTCAGCTACTCTGGAGGAAAAGGTTTAATCCCTCCACCACACCTATTCTGGTTTTATTAATTATCACGCACCTCCCGCTTGACGCATAAAAACATTGGCACATCGAAAATAACATTTAAAAACCTGTGCATTAGATGCAAACCCATATTTCTATATTCCTGTCAAGATTGACCCTGAGACTTCTGCTTAGAGGCAATGTATCTTAAAAACATTTGAGCATAATTAAGCCATATTAACTTTTGTGAATAGGGAATCAAGAGATAAAAGGAACAACTGGCAAGTTTGGCCTTGGAGTTCAAAACGAAGCAGGGCAAAGGCTAATAGAGTTCTGCCAAGAGAACAAGCTGGTCATCACAAACACTCTTTTCCGACAACACGAGAGAAGACTCTACACATGGACATCACCAGATGGGCAGCATTGAAATCAGATTGATTATATTCTCTGCAGCCAAAGATGGAGAAGCTCTATACAGTCAGCAAAAACAAGACCTGGAGCTGACTGTGGCTCAGATCATCAGCTTCGTATAGCAAAATTCAAGCTTAAACTGAAGAAAGTAGGAAAAACCACTGGGCCAGTAAGATACAATCTAAGTCAAATCCTGTAATGGTTCTAGGGGTTACTCGTGCGTAAATCGGCGCCACACCTGGCTGGGTTGCCTGAGTGAACCCTTTTCTGTCTGGACAGCCACTCGCCCGTGGCTGTCTCAATCGCTGGCAGAATCTGTCAGTGGGCGTTTCTTGAACTTCTTTCAGCAAAGAAGCTCTTTGATGCCTAGTCTCCACCTACTCTCCCTGCGCGGAAGCCTTCTGCACAGGGAGGGTGTGGGCAGCGGAGGACCCGTGCTCTCCCCGCTGGTCCCCGGCGAGGAGTCATGGAGCCACCTCGCCAATTCCCCCATCTGCCCCCCTTCTCCACTGGTGCTACACTGATTTCCTTCCCCAGAAGATGTGCTGCTTCTCTCCCTCCCGGTACGCTCTCTGGAATCCCTCTGGAGCCCTCCCTCTCCCTCTGGCTCCGATGGCAGTTCCCTGACAAATCCCTTATGAATACACAGTGGAAGTGAGGAACAGGTTTAGGGATTTAGATTTGGTGGACAGAGTACCTGAAGAACTATGGATGGAGGCTCGTAACATTATACAAGAGGCAGCAACTAAAACCATCCCAGTGAAAAGGAAATGCAAGAAAGCAAAGTGGCTGTCCAACGAGGCCTTACAAATAGCGGGGGAGAGAAGGTAAGCAAAATGCGAGGGAGATAGTGAAAGATATAGGAAATTGAATGCAGATTTCCAAAAAATAGCAAGGAGAGACAAAAAGGCCTTCTTAAACGAGCAATGCAAAGAAATAGAGGAAAACAATAGAATGGGAAAAATCAAGAGATCTGTTCAAGAAAATTGCAGATATGAAAGGAACATTTCGTACAAAGACTTCCATAATAAAAGACAAAAGTGGAAAGGACCTAACAGAAGCAGAAGACATCAAGAAGAGGTGGCAAGAATACACAGAGAAGTATACTAGAAAGAAATGGATGTCTCGCATACCCCAGGTAGTGTGGTTGCTGACCTTGAGCCAGACATCCTGGAGAGTGAAGTCAAATGGGCCTTAGAAAGCACTGCTAATAACAAGGCCAGTGGAAGTAATGATATTCCAGCTGAACTATTTAAAATTTTAAAAGATGATGCTGTCAAGGTGCTACACTCAATATGCCAGCAAATTTGGAAAACTCAGCAGTGGCCAGAGGATTGGAGAAGATCAGTCTACATCCCAATCCCAAAGAAGGGAAGTGCCAAAGAATGTTCCAACTACCACACAACTGCACTCATTTCACACGCTAGCAAGGTTATGCTTAAAATTCTACAAGGCAGGCTTAAGCAGTGTGTTGACCGAGAACTCCCAGAAGTGCAAGCTGGATTTAGAAGAGGCAGAGGAACCAGAGACCAAATTGCAAACATGCGCTGGATTATGGAGAAAGCTAGAGAGTTCCAGAAAGAAATCTACTTCTGCTTCACTGACTATGCAAAAGCCTTTGACTGTGTCGACCACAGCAAACCATGGCAAGTTCTTAAGGAAATGGGAGTGCCTGATCATCTCATATGTCTCCTGAGAAATCTCTATGTGGGACAAGAAGCTACAGTTAGAACTAGATATGGAACAACTGATTGGTTCAAAATTGGGAAAGGAGTACAGCAAGGCTGTATATTGTCCCCCTGCTTATTTAACTTATATGCAGAATTCATCATGCGAAAGGCTGGGCTGGATGAATCCCAAGCCGGAATTAAGATCGCTGGAAGAAATATCAACAACCTCAGATATGCAGATGACACAACCTTGATGGCAGAAAGTGAGGAGGAATTAAAGAACCTTTTAATGAGGGTGAAAGAGGAGAACGCAAAATATGGTCTGAAGCTCAACAATAAAAAAAACGATCATGGCCACTGGGCCCATCACCTCCTGGCAAATAGAAGGGGAAGAAATGGAGGCAGTGAGAGATTTTACTTTCTTGGGCTCCATAATCACTGCAGATGGTGACAGCAGTCACAAAATTAAAAGACGCCTGCTCCTTGGGAGAAAGGCGATGGCAAACCTAGACAGCATCTTAAAAAGTAGAGACATCACCTTGCCAACAAAGGTCCGTGTAGTAAAAGCTATGGTTTTCCCAGTAGTGATGTATAGAAGTGAGAGCTGGACCATAAAGAAGGCTGATCGCCGAAGAATTGATGCTTTTGAATTATGGTGCTGGAGGAGACACTTGAGAGTCCCATGGACTGCAAGAAGATCAAACGTATCCATTCTTAAGGAAATCAGCCCTGAGTGCTCACTGGAAGGACAGATCGTGAAGCTGAGGCTCCAATACTTTGGCCACCTCATGAGAAGAGAAGACTCCCTGGAAAAGACCCTGATGCTGGGAAAGATGGAGGGCACAAGGAGAAGGGGACAACAGAGGACGAGATGGTTGGACAGTGTTCTCGAAGCTACAAACATGAGTCTGACCAAACTGCGGGAGGCAGTGGAAGTCAGGAGTGCTCTGGTCCATGGGGTCACGAAGAGTCGGACACGACTAAACGACTAAACAACAACTTTTGTGAAACTTGCTTCAAACGAACATGCTTAGTGTAGTCATATAATTGCAGACCATGCTGAACTCCTCAGTTTAATACTTTTATCTCAGATCCTTCAGCTAGGGATGTCAGGAATTGAACAGGAGATGGCTGTGCCAGAAGAATATTCTCTACATCAAATGCAGGTGAAAAACAGGCAGTATATTTCCTAAGCTCCATTTTTTAGGTAGGCCTTAAATAAATGGAGAGAACTGCTGTACTATGGAATTTTGCCTTTATTATTGTGTTCATTTCATAAGCTCCCAGGATTTATCTATGAACACAGCTTTGTTGTACTAGCTACCAAACAAACAGTGCAGTTGATAGTCCCTTCTGAATATATTTGTAGTGTGCCCTGACACCTAGAGAAACACAGTGTACACATAGATATATTAAAATCGAAGGCACGAGAATACCTTGAGGAAATAACATGCCTTTCCCACAAAGTAGCTCTTGCATTTACTAAAATTGAATTCTGATCACTCTCCTAACCACAGCATACTCAAGAGTCTTTCTTTAAGGGATCCAAAGTCCACACGATGTTTTTCTCCAGGTTTCCTTAGGCTTAGATTATTAGTATTTGCTCAGCTGCCGGAAAAATCAATATACAACTCAATAACCTTATTTCTCTTGGCAAAAGCAACAGGACTCCGAAAGAGCTTACTGTAAAGATGGCTGCCTACATTTACACACTTTGGATACCAGCTGCCATCTTCTTTCCTTCAAATGTGGACGTTTTCAAGCTAATATTGCACTTGCATTGATTAAATTTAGTGTATTGGGGTTGTGGGGTGATTGTTATGACACTATGATGTCGTTGCTGTTAATGCTCCTCTGCCTGCTTTTGACTGTTAAGAATCCTAAACAATGTGTGATTCTACAATTATATTTTGATTGTGGTGTTTTACTGTGTTTTTGTTATTTGCTTGCGAATGGCTTTGAGTGGACCAGCCATCATGAAAAGGAGCAAATGATTACTTAGCAAACAAACGAGTGCATTTAAAAGCCTGTTTCCTCCTTGAAGTTTAGACCTCTCAAACATTCGATTCCTGAAAGTGAGACCTGCTCTACGGAACAAGAAATTCTCAAACTTCAGGTGAATTTTTGCTTCCAAAAAGTGTTCCATTTTATCTAAAGGTAAAGGTAAAGGGGCCCCTGACCATTAGGTACAGTTGTAACCGACTCTGGGATTGCGGCGCTCATCTCGCTTTATTGGCCAAGGGAGCCGGCGTACAGCTTCCAGGTCATGTGGCCAGCATGACTAAGCCGCTTCTGGCGAACCAGAGCAGCGCACGGAAACACCGTTTGCCTTCCCACTGGAGCGGTACCTATTTATCTACTTGCACTTTGAGGTGCTTTCGAACTGCTAGGTTGGCAGGAGCAGGGACCGAGCAACAGGAGCTCACCCCGTTGCGGGGATTCAAACCGCTGACTTTCTGATCAGCAAGTCCTAGGCTCTGTGGTTTAACCCACAGTGCCACCCGCATCCCTTTTCAGTACAGTACATACTTGGTAGCAAACCTAATTGAACTCAATGGGGCTTAGTCATGAGCAGCAGTGTATAAGTTATTTCAAAAGTGCACAGTCCCTACATGATGGCCACCCCTTTCTAAGATTATACAACCTTCTGATACAATCATAACAAGCTTCTACTCTCTTTTTTCATATAAGATATATCTTTTTGAGAATCAGCAAGGAGACAATGATAGAGTAAAGGCTTTGCTCTTGTTTTTGCAGCCAATAAATTACAGCTTACAGAAAGCAAATGACACAGAGAGAGAGAAAGCGCGCACAAAAGGGTTATTTTTTCTCTTCAGAGTGTCCTCAAGGTCTTATGATATTCTCTCTAAAAGCTGAAAAGCTACAAGAATTCCAGATTGTAGCATATTTCACAGGAGGCATTTAAACATTATTAGAATATATGAAATCAATTTTTGACATAGTTAAAAAAATTGAACAATTTTGTTGTTTGTCATCTTGCATACCTTAATTTTGATGAGTAAAATTTTCAGCAATAACTATGGACCAAATTTTACTATACCATAAATTCTTAGGTAATCCTTCCACATATTTCACTTTGTTTGTGATAGCGACTCTGGCAGCTAACCGCAAATAATCAATTCTTTTCCAAACTATCTTCAGCTGGCCTATTAATAAAGGGATTGGTATCAATTATTATTATTTTGTTGTTAAATTAATTTCCGGGAAAACCATCTCCCCAAAAGAGCTGCACCATGTGTAGAACCATGTGTGTGTAGCCAGCATTTTGGGGAACAGATTGGGATTAATATGCAAAAAAATCACCAATGTATAGCACCACCTAAAAATTATTTTGATAGTAGATTCTTAAGTCTTTGCTGACATTCAGCTCCAGCTCTTCCACAAATAGTGTCTACTCAATAAAGCTCTTCTTTTATTTTACTAAAACATTTCTGTTTCAGATTGCAGTGACGTAAAAGCTCAAATCAGCAAGTCAGAGGGCCACCAGGTAACTTACACCTTTGAAGGTTTTCTCTGAGGCCAAAAAAGGACAAGGTTTTTAATTCCACCACAGCCACCCTCCGACAAACATTTCTGTAGGCCAATATTGTGTCATTTCTGTTTGCAAGATTTGGCAGCATTGATACTATACTGTGTAAAGTAAGGTCAAGTTATTTTCCTAACCCAGCCTTCAACATTTTTTAGGGCAAAGGTATGTAAGAGAACCCCAGCTGATTTTTGTTTTGAACAGGAAAAACACCCCTTTGGGAAGAGGAGATTTTTAGAGCTGAGAAGCAGTGGGGAAGGAGGGGTGGCTAAATCTTTCCTTGGCTTCCCCAAGCTACTCACCCTCCCCTATGGCATTCCAAACAAATGTTTGTTCTGTTCTGTATATTTGGGTGTAATGTGCAGTTAGGCACTTAGGCTCATGTTACGTGCCAGAGAGCATGTACACGTGCACAAAAGCAGGCATGGTTACTTAACTCTCAAAGCGAAGCTACCGTATCTCCAGACTAGGCATGCTGTGTAAACATTTGCAAAGTTCACGTTTTGGCTTGTTACCTGTTTCCATCATGCCCGACCTTCATTTCTCTCTCTCTCTCTCTCTCTCTCTCTCTCTCTCTCTCTCTCTAGCAAGAGTAACAAGAAGTCAACAATACAAACATTCCAAAGATATTGACCTAAAACAGGTTTACATCCAGACCATACAAGTCATGTAATAGAAATCAGTTCTCAAGGACCACTTACCTTCAGTTGATGGGGAGTGGCGATTGCAGTCTGGCACGGGCCATGGTGGCGTCAAAGGTAGTCTGTTGGCTTCCACGTGGCTGGTAGAGGACATCACTTCCCCCACTGGCGATTTTGGCTGCCAGGGCTGGACCCAGCACTCATTTGGCAGTTGGATTCCCCACCAATTCTGAACATACTCCAGGGCATGGTCCTCTTTCAAAAAAGTCTTTAGGTGTCAGGGCTGGCCCACTCCCCCCACCCAGGAGGAGGATGTTCTGAAATACGTGTCCATTAAGGAACAGGAGTTAGCCACCAAGACCATGTCCTTGTATGTAGTTGCTACCACCTTCTCCAGCAAATTCCAATGGTTCCCCAACTCCTGTGATTGCTTCCACATGTGCAGGCTGCTAAAGGGCAGCCTTGGCTTCCATCACCAGGAAGCCAATTACAGGCCCAATGGAGTGCACCTGTCACCAATGGGCAATGAGGCTTGGTTGCTGCATAAGTGCAGTGGTCTTCAGGATTGGTTGCTGACATGAGTGGTTTGGCAACGGGCTGGCAGGGATGGACCGACTCAGGTGGCCGATAAGTCATTGAGTGGGATCCTTAGTCAAAGTGGACAGAGGGGCTTTGGGAGCTCTTCCAAGGGATCAGGGTACCCCATTCAAGAAGTCCAGAGGAAGGTACTCCTGTTGGGATGCCAAGGCGGGGACTGACAAGCCACAACAACCCCCAAATGGTGATCTTGGAGGGGCCATTCCAATGTGATGATCCTTAACCTAGGATTAACCCTGCCCAATAATCAACCAGCAGACAGGTTGGACGATTCAGGGTACACACCTAATGCTCACGCCGAAACCTACTGACATCTGTCATCAGTAAAGTGGCCCATTTTAATCCAAAATTGATCGGCCTATTATTACTGCATCTTCTTGTGTTCTGTCCCCGACCATTCGTATCTTCACTGCACCTGGGGCTGCAAGATGGGTGCTGTACATGGCGACTCCTGGTAAGTTCTTCATTGATAGAGCCTCTCCACAAGCATTCTTGAGGAGCAGGAGAAGGAAACAAGCCTTCCCCTTTATTGACGAATGCAATGAGAGGTGGCCACAGCTCACCAAAGTTATCTCTTTTAGTGACCCCTTTTGCTGCTGTTCTGTGTCTTGCGAAGCGATCTGATATATCCACTTCCCATGCATTATTGATCTGACTGCAAAAAGGAATTTTGGTTTTCAGTTTCCAATGCTGTGCAATTACAAGACGAGCAGTGGTCAGTAAAAAGCATAATAATTTCTTGTGCTGAAGAGGGTTATTCATATCAATGTCTAGAGAAAGAAGTGCAAGTTGCCAGGTTGGGTTTGAAGGATTGGTTTGCGATTTTAGCAATTGTTTTAAATACATTGTCCCAGAACACACCTACTATCTTGCACCCACAACCAGGCACAGAGAAATAAGCCCACGTCGCCATATTCTGCCCAGCACATAGGGCAGATGATATTGCTAATTTTAGCAAACCTAGATGGGGTCCAGTGCCACCTGAGAATGACCTCAAGGGATGCTTTTTGCAGTTTATTTTCATCAATTATTTCACCAATGCCCACTTCCCATAACTATCTGAGACCTCCAGGGTCCCCATAGCACGATCTATGACAGTATTGTATATCACTGCGACTACCCTGTTCAGGGTCTATTATAGAATGAATTAAAAAATATAATGGGAGTTGGTGCTATCTCTCGCTAGGTGTTTTGCAAACCTTAAGCAAGCTGAAACCAGCTAGTGCCTCTTAGTTTCCCCTTGAAGTCCTGCCTTAGTGATAGCTTTACTGTTGGGGAGTAGTTCATGAGTGCGATAAAACACATTTCTTTCCCATTTTCTAAGCCAAGAGTATATCATGCCCAGCTTTTGAGAGGAAAATGTTTTTTGAATGTGCATTACAGATACAGTGGTACCTCGGGTTAAGTACTTAATTCATTCCGGAGGTCCGTACTTAACCTGAAACTGTTCTTAACCTGAAGCACCACTTTAGCTAATGGGGCCTCCTGCTGCTTCACCGCCGGAGCACAATTTCTGTTCTCATCCTGAAGCAAAGTTCTTAACCTGAAGCACTATTTCTGGGTTAGCGGAGTCTGTAACCTGAAGCGTATGTAACCCGAGGTACCACTGTACAGCATGTACACAGCATTGGGACTATGAAAACAGGGCAGGGGATTGTCAAGGTCATAGTGGGTTTCACCCTGAGGTTGGTTGGCTCCATTCAGTTTGATGAGTCACGATTTGTGGCAGCCTCATCTATGGGAATAGAACCTTGTTGGTACTACGTAGCAAGTGGATGGCAGAGCCAGTGTTACTCAGGACTTTGACCTTGTATCAGGTGATATCAATGCATCAAGGCAATATAATGCCTTAGTGGCATATGACATCAGGTGCGGGGCAGGCGGAAACGCAAGGCTGCAAAGGAACTCCCAAGTACGGCTGATGCCAGCAGGGCTTGCTGGCTGGTACAAGCCCTGCTTTTGGCAGGGATCAGCTGCCAGGAGCTCAAGTGGAAACACTCGAGTGCAGTGGAATCCCAGCAGAGCTTGCAACCAGCACCCATCAGCTGGTCAATGCTGGCTGCCAGCCTTGCTTGCCAAGGAATAATCAGGAGTGCATTTTAAGGCTCCTGATTTTGCAACTGCCGTCATGTATGGGGCAGCTGGACTTTGGACTCATGGGCCAAATTAGAACTGCATCTGGGCCTAATTTGATAGCTCTTTCCTACCCCAACCCTGTATATTGGTGCTGCTCTTATATAGGGTAGGTGGGACTTCCCCCCCTTCACATTATCAGTTTGGCTAATGAGAATGCCCCTGAAAATGGGAGGGGTGCTGTTCCTTGCTCATTTTCTCGTGTTCGTTTATTTATCGATCTGTCAGCTGCCCTTCGGTTTAGTTAAACGCCCAGGGTGGTTCACTAGGCAAATAAAAACTAGTACCTATTGAGTAAGCACAGCTAGGTCACGTGGTATACTAAAGAGTGCTTTGACATGAAGTCCAAACAACACTCACCTTTTTACAAATTAAATGGTGCCACCACTCCTGGGCGGTTGCTTAAGGCAATATAAAACAAAGTGTGGCATTTCCGGGGTGGCGGCAGAGGAAGACTGACTGCTGTGAGTAGCCCTACTGTAAATGTGAGAGAGCTAAGCTACAGAAAGACCCACAGAGAAGGGTCCTTATAATTTCTGCGGCTGCAAACAGAGGCCATTAAGAGCTAATGCATGTGAAGCTCTTTTAGTTCTTGCTTTTGAGGCGGTGCCAAAGTGTCCTTTCTTAATCTACATCTCTGGCATCCTTCACATACTGTGCAGCCCCCTTTCTGAAGCAATATTTGGTTTTGCTTAGCATGGCAGGAATGGTGGAAAGCCATGTGCTGCATAGCAGCATGTTGCCCTTCAGGCAAAAAGCTACTGGCAATTATATGATCTCAGTGCTGAAAGAATCCAGGCGTTTGAAAGCTCCCCGGTACTAAGAGCCACCAGGAAGCAGTTGCTCGGCCCTAATCTGGTATCTGCAACCTGAGTATTTGGGTCCGTCCCATTAAGAACACATTAACAGCGCAGATTCCCGCAAGAGTATGCCAGGCTCCCTTCTCTGAAGCTCTTCCTCCTGAAGGTCTTGCTTTTTGTGGCAATACAATAAGCTGGTTTCAAATTTAATTTTTCACATGCTCACTTTTCTAAGGGAGTCAGTGACATTCAAGGGTTTCAGTCAAGACTGACAATTTCTGCAATGATGGCTTATTATTAATAGCCACCCATGCTGTAAGACAGAGATGACCCATGGCCCAAAAACCACTTTAGTTGGCCTCCATGTCAAACTTTAAACAAAGTACATTTTTTAAACAGCTTTTGGAATAAAGCTTGGTCAGTGGTAGCCATTGTGGTGCCTTCCGTATGTTGGAGACCACAAACCCCATAATCCCTGGCCATTAGCCACAGCTGGTCAGGGCTGATAGCCCAAAAAATATCTGGTGATTACCATATTGTCTACTCCTGTACTGGGTAATAACCTAGTATATGCTGGTATAGAGAGAAAGAGAGAGAGATGCAGCAAAGTAAAGTATGGAAATATAGACTGTAAAACCTTTAAAATGTACCATTCCAAGTAAGTTCCAAAATGTCCCCTTAAAAAGTTCCTTTCCAAAGTTTTCCTCTTCCTCCAGCACAGGAAAAGACCACATGTTTGGAAAGTTTAAAAATGGTTTACTTACAAACTCTCCAAAGGTCAGATTCATGTGCTTTTCCATATATCAGTAAAAAAAAAAATTGCACAGGCAGTAAAACTTAGCAAAGTTATGTTGGCAAATTGTGTTTTGAAAGTTGGTGTTAACTATGGATAGCAAAAAACAGGAAGCAGAGGAGAAAAATCCTATGCATGGGAGGGATGCATACAAAACCATAGTTCAGGAGTGTTTATCATTGACCAACATTCTAGGGGCTGCAGGACAGCAGTGTGTGTAACTACCTACATTCTGTTACATGTGAACCACTTTGAGGGTTCCCCCCCTCTTTTTTACAATCAAGTGGTATATACATTTTATGAAATATAAAATAAATATGCACACATAAACAGGCACCCACTCACCCAGGTAATCCATGCAAGCCAACTATGGGAAAGGGGTATACTCCCCTTGCTGGTCATCACATAATGCGGGCTTCCTCAAACTCGGCCCTCCAGATGTTTTGAGACTACAGTTCCCATCATCCTTGATCACTGGCCCTGCTAGCTAGGTATAATGGGAGTTGTAGGCCAAAAACACCTGGAGGGCCAAGTCTGAGGAAGCCTGATATCATATGTCTGTCTGTTGAGGTTCTTTTGCCATTGACTCCAAATTTGGTGGGGTCTGGGGCAGGGGCTGATCTGGCTCCAATGCCTTGGGTTTAACCACCTCTGCCATAGCGGCACTCCAAATTTCCAAACCACAGTTTTGCATTATACATAGAGCCATAGTTGTCACTGTCACAGCGCTGAAAAGCATATACCGTTTCTGTTGCTTGCGCAGTCTTTCAAAAGCGAAGCAAAAGCCATGCATCTATATTTAACTCACATTATAGTAAATGCGGTTTCCATGCTAACCTGATTTCAATTTTTTTTCCTGATGAGCTTTTTAAAGCAAATGTGTCAGCCTCTTGCACAGAGTATTGGGAAGGATACAGAGGATTGAAAAAAAAAACACTCAACAGAAAAAGTAACATGCGGTAGAATACTTTATAATATAAATGATTGATTTACATAAAGTTCTTAATCACATTTTCTGTATGTGTGTGTGACACGGTGGTGGTATTCTTATCACTGTAAAATGCCCCCCTATGGTTGAAAACCTCCCTCTCACATGTATGGATCATGTGCATTCTTCCCAAAACAATTCCACCTCTTGATCAAGTCCACTGATGCTCACAGAAGCACATACCTGATCTTGTTCATCCACATAAGGGGCCATTTTCATATTGTGATGTGGAAGCCAGCCACAGGGCTTAGCTGGTAGCCAAACCACCAATGAACCAGGCCAGTGAGAGGTTTTCAACACTGGAAGACTTGAATTACGTTGTCTAGAAATTTGATGCAAATGTTGAAACAAAGAATATTCCGCTGTAGTTGTACATCTAGATTTTTGGACTACAGTTTTCTTCTAATCCCATGGTTTGCACATAGTACTAAACCAAATGAGCAAACATTTGGGCGCATGGTGTAAAAATTGTGCCTGCTTCACTTGTCCTCCAACCTGTTGCTGACATTGTACCCAGGGCTAAACCTGTATACAACTCCAAGTCCATGGTTTGTTGCACTCCAAGCAACCCATGAGCTGTAGCTGTAGCAAAACATTTGTTCATGGTTTACATTTTGTAGTTTTCTTGGAGGAGACAGACCAAGAGCCCAAGTTTGCATGTAATGATAAATCAAACCATGGTTTAGCTATGGGTAGTGCAGTGGCAGCAGGAACAGGGGAGGAGCAAAACAGCTGTGATTCTGGCTCTCTGTCCACTTGCCCACTCACACCTAACCATGGTATTTCTCAATGTTACCTGCAAGCAAGACTAGTGTTGTGATGTTGCCTCAAGGCTTTATTTAATGACCTGCTTCATATGATTGTTGTGAGGTAACTTACTGAGTCAATTTTGGAGATAACATTACCTTCAGTCTTGCAAAGCTGGAAAACTATAAATCTAAATAATTACTCCACATCTTCCAACAACAGCCAATACTTGACCTGTTTTCTATTTTTGTGCGGAAAGGAACTGAAGGGATGAAACAAATATCTGCAACCCCCCCTCCCAAAAAAAATGGTTTGAGTGTGGAGTAAGTAAGCCCTAAGTTAATTCCTGTTAATGGTTAAGGGCAGAAAAATGTTTTGCCTTGTTATTGTCCATCTTTTGTGGAACTTTTGAATCCTGCTTTTATTACACAGCTCATGGCACTGGCCAAAGATTTATAGTGATGAAACACAGAATTGAAGACATTTGCTTATGTAACAATGCAGTAAAAAGCACAAAAGCAACTGTAAACCTTCACACCAGAAAACTTGGCAAATAAGTCCTGAGACCTGAAGAACTGAGCAAGCTTTAATTTGGGACAATGGATGGAATTCAGTTTCTTGCTATGACACTTATTCCATCAGTGCAAGCATTTCCTCCCCTCACGTGCTGTTTTGGGGGTTCTCTTGACTCTCCAAAGCAGATCTGGAGGACATACAGGGAGAGGAGTGGGGCGAAAGCACCACTGAGTTAGAGGAAGTCTTTGCACTGGCATAAATTAGTGACCCAAATCTGGTCCAGATAACTCAACAGCTCCAGAACCTATTGGCTGAATTAAGGCCTGGAACTTCTTGCCAAGGCAGTTCTTCTTATTTCAGAAAAGCTAGAATGACCAAGCTTGGGCCAAACGACCCCAGATTTTGCAGCACTATCGCTAAACACATCATGAAATAAGCATTACATAAGCTGCTACAGTTTTCCGTCACAAAGTCCATGGGGGCAGACTGCCAAGATATTGTCATTTTGGATGGAACTCTGCACATAATCAGGTTCATGAAAACGAAAATGGATTTATAGCCAGATATCAACAGGGCCAGATGGTTGCACGTAGATCTTTATGGTGCTTCCTGCTACATTATCTGTCTCAGATAATGGCTTAAGACTTGGCTAAACATGATTTACACTTCTGGATTGGCTCCTACAGTAACCTCACACACAGCTGTTGAACATTTCAGGTGCTTTCTACCCTGCTGCAATCCCACAGGGAATGCATGAAAATGACGCAACCACATGGGTAGGGCTCCTCCCACAGGTTTTTCTCTATTGCCTCACTATTGCTTCCCAGAAAGGTGCTGATCATGCATCTCTGTGTGTGGTGGTGGGGCAACTACATTATCTGCCTTGGGCAAAGGCAGCACTCAATTGTACAGGATTGCACCATAGAAAAAGTAGGTATCACACGACGGCAGCTCCTTTCTCAGTCATCTGCACTGAATTCCAGCTCCAATTGACACACATTAATGCTGATGACATACCAAACTTAGTGCAGGTTGAATTTTTTGCCCCAAGTTGCTGCCAAACTATCTTTTTCAACATTCTTTCATTTTGAGTGGAGCTAGGAAGGGGAATGTTGGTGTTATTAATGGAATGGCAGTTCAAATATGGGCAGAGAGCTGGAGTCCTGGGCAAGAAAAGAAGGAAATTTTTATGTTTTGCTTAGCATCTTACAAAATGGAGGAAATAACTATAAACCAACTGAGATTGGTAAAAATGCTCTCTCCTTCTAGATGGAGAGAATTGTGGGAAATTCTCTATTACAACGTCTCCCTATTACAATTTTTCTTCCGCTGCTTTTATCTCAAATCCTGCCCACAATTTCATTTGACTGTAGTATTTTTCTTTTAATAGTCCACAAAAGGCCTCCATTCTTCTATAAAAAGTTCATCGTTTTGATCTCTTAATTTCGCTGTCAGCTTTGCCATTTCTGCATAGCTCATTGCTTTCAAAAGCCACACTTCCTTTGTTGGAACTTGCTCTTCTTTCCATTTCTGTGCATATAATGTTCTAGCTGCTGTTGTCACATACATCCATAGGTTGGCCATCTTCTTTGGAACCTCTGTCCCTATTATGCCTATAAGGAAATATCTTGGTCAGGGAATGGGCAGAGGAGGAATGGTGGAGACCGCCTCCCCATCCTGACCCTACCAGGGAGGAGGAAGAGGAAGACAGTATAGATTTACAACAGGGGTTTGAGGGCAGTCACAGCTCAGAGGCAAATGAGAGGGAAAATTGGGAAATCATGGGAGAGCCAGAGCAACACCTGGCTGACACGTTGTCACTTGAAAGCATTCCCAACCCTCCACCTCCTAGAACCCGGTGAGCCTTAAAAGTAGGAGAGCAAAGAGCTCAAAGACAGAGGGCATGTAGAAGCACCCGTAGAAGTGACGAATGAGGAAGTGGGAGAGACGGGGGTGGAGATTAATGTGGGACAACAGCATTATCCAAGAAGCTGGGTTTTATAGCCTCTCTGTAAAGTTTGGGATAAAAAGGACTGTAATAAACTTTTCCTTGTCTTATTCTTTCCTGGGCAACTGACAGCACCCTGACAGTTTTTTGGGAAGACGGGTGCATTACTTTCTGAGGGGAGCAGCATATGCCAGGGGTGGGCAAGGCCACAGGCAAATGTGGGGGGAGCAGCAGATACAAATTTTATCTTTATATGGTAGGCTAATTTCATGTATGCTCCATCCAGACAAGCAAGATAAAACTATCAGAGTCCAAGGGTGCTTTTCAGGCAGGCAAAAGCACCCAGCTAAATGTATGAAGCAGGGCTGGGAAAGGGTGTGAAAGTCACAAAGGCCACAAAGTGAGGCATGGAGAGTCAGTGGAGGGTCACATCTGGTCTGTGAGCATGGGGTTCCTCATACCTGCTTTGAAGCACCACAATATTTCTTTTCTGACTCTGCTGGAACTGACTACAGCACAGCTAGTGGGAGACAGACTTTGCATTGTTATTGTCATCACCACCACTGTTTTAGTTTAGGATTCATTCAGCCCCTCATTCAACTTCCTGTGGCCCTTACGAGCTATGTCATCATCAGTATGCTGATGACAACAATCAGCCTTACTTCCCATTGGCCCTAGATAAAGCTCTCTCTCATTATTTCTGCTGTCTGGCAGAAATAGAAACCTGGATGCAAACCAGTTGGCTCCAACTCTGCTCCAGCAAGATTCAGGGAGATGGTGGCTGGAATAAAGAAGCACTCTAAGGAGCTGGGAATCAACAGATGTGGCTTGCCATCCTTCAGTGCTGCTGGCTGCTATCTTGGAAGCATGCTGGCTGCAGCCTGACTGCCCGTTAATGACCACAATGAGAAACACTTTTCAGCATGTTTAAGAGGGCTGAGTGCTTTCCTGGAAGCGGCAAAAGTTCCTGCCTGTTTTCTATGTCCAGTGGAGTCCAAAATAGACGTCAGCAAAACATTTTAAGATAAAAAGAACTGGGTAGCATACAGCCACTTAGAGATAGCAGAATATAGCTCTCTATCTCCTAAGACATCTCAGCAAGCAATCCCCGACATCAACAAAATGAAAACAAATGCCAAATTCGGAAATCTGGCTTCAAGGACCCCCAGTGTGGATATCATCAAAATTAGCACATGGCAACTCTGGGCGCCTACCAGGCTCCCAGTGACCTGTTACTTCTCTCTATCTTGTCTGGTGTTCCAAGCAGCAATAGACTGATGCATCTAGTCACTCTTGATTTCCTATAATGCCCCTAACTTAGTATCATTCTGGGAAATTCCAAGGGACTTTACAATGGGTAAAGTTCACTGAACACTGTTGCCATGTAGCACTGCTTCACTTCACTTGGGTTAAAGGACAATGGGAAGTAGCTAAAGTCAACGGAACTCTGCCTCTTCGCTAAACCTGGCTCAGGTTGACATCCCTTAAATATTGACTCACCAGGGAGTCAATATTTGCCACTTGTTTACAGTTTACATTTACATTCCCATGGGTGAGGTCCCATTTGCATCTCCTCTTGGATTGTCAGGAAAGTCACATTCTTGTAGGGCGTAAGAACTATGTGAAGAAAGAAACATTTGTCTTTGGACTAGGCAACCTACACATCACACACTGTTTGCAATGGAGAGTGTTCACCCAACACAAAACCATAGCTAGTCTGCCAAGAAGCATAGCACTACCTGAAGCTTGTATGCAGGTATTTTTACATGTCACTGGAGGGGAATTATGCTACTCCCTTGGCAAAATAGAAAGAAAAATAGATAGTTTCCACCCCCTTCCCTGCAAATGACTGCCAAACAAATGGAGTCAGGAAATTCAAAAGATGGTAACACCACATCACTGACTTTGGCCTTACTAGATGTGACAGGGAAGAGAAACGGAGGAGACACAGGATTCTCTGGGGGCACACGGCACCTATAACCCTAAGGTATACCATAATTATATTACAGAGATTTTACTTTTTGCTCATTGTGAAAACCAATGGTTTGCTGCTTACAAAAAGATACGGCAAGCACTAAAAGGGCTAGTTATTTTGACAAGATTTTGTGAGCTTCTGTTGGCATGCCCACTCCCTTCCACCCCCCAAAAAAGCACAAGTAGTATATTTGACAATGAAAAAATGTGATACATTTGGCAAAAGTGTGTGTGTGTAGGGGGCTCCGTCTTGTTCAAAAGAAGCTGTCTCGGGTATCCCATGTGCACTTTCTGCACACCTGTGTAAATATACTCAAGGACAGCAAGCACAGACATCTGTTTTCCTGCATATACATACACTAAGAACCCCTGAGTGTCAGTTTGTGGATATGCAAAAGAATGGATAGACATGAGTCTAATAACTGTATATGAGATCCAGACAGAGGCTGTACCTAGTGTCAGTCCTACTCAAAGTAGATGCATTAAAAATCAACACGTCTGACTTAGGTCCATTTAACTGCTGTTTTAATTGCTGTGTTGTTTTAATGGGATTGTTTTATTGCCTATTTTAAACATAGTCATTTATGTGCTAAAGCTTTAATGTGATTGTTTTATTGTGTATTTTCACTGTGGGGTATTTTTAATTATTTTGTATTTTAACAGGGTTGTACAATCAGTTTTTATGTTTTGTAAACCACTTCAAACTGGTTACACTCTCAGTAGAATTTAGTTGTGTACAAAGAACAGTATCAACATTTTTTCCTAAAACTCTGTGATTTTCTGACATTCAAAATTAAGAAACAAAGGCAGGAATTGGGATTGTGCTTACAGACTGTCCCCCTGACCTTTACACTTTCAGTGAGCCATTTGCACAGAACCTGTGATCATACTACCCTGGATATGTATGGGTTCATATACATACAGTCCATATCCTAACCAAAAAAATGTGTCCATGGGAGCTTATGACTCAGCACCTGCCAGCTTCCAAAGCCTGAGAGATGGGACTTTCTTGGAAGAGGTAAGGGAACTGGAAGGAGTTGCCTCTATTCAAGGCAGCTGCTACTTAGGACACTCAACCACTGGACCTCCATGATATATATCTTGCCACAGGCTTCCTCTGTGCACCAGGACACCCCACCACCAGTTATCATCTTCTGGATCCCAAGAACAAATATGATGAAACACTTGGATAGAAGCCACCATAGAAAGTACAGTGTTTGTATGACACATTTCACTACCTTTGGTCCCAAGGATGAGACCTGATTTATGTACCTCTGGGATCAGAGCCTCTAATAATTTATTAGAAAGGGTATGGCTGCAAAGTTTAATACAGCAACCCACAGTTGCTGCCTGGCTGGTGCAGCACCCAATCTATCCAGTTTTTTGTCTGTGCTTTAGTTACCTTTGTGGGCAGCACTACTGACGTTTCAGCAATGGTGTTGGGGACCCTGGCCTCAAAGCTAGCCTTCTCTCCTAGTTGGACAGCTCCTTTATGTCACTTATAAGCCCATGACTTCAGGCCTACTACCTTATGTTTTGACAGGAATGGGGCAATGGTGTACATGTGTCGGCTCTGTGCAAAAACAGTCTTTGCAGGCACGGGAAGTGAGATAGGTGGGATCAATGGGCTTGATCCTGAGCTCAGGTTCCACATGTTTCTACCTTAATCAACGCCTGAAGTAGGCAGTAATGTGTCCGGAAAAGTTTTCTGTGTGGAAAACTCAGTGCTTTCTGTGTTTAGGTAAAAAGACGGGCTTAAAAAAAATCTTTCTCATAAATAGCATTTGAAGCAGACAATGCTCATCAGAGCACAGTTTGCACAGCAAAGGTTGGGAGCCCTTTTCCATTCAAGGGCTACATTTCCTTGGAGATAACTGTCAAGAGGCAACATGGCTGGAGCCAAAGGGAAAAAATGAACAGGTCATGCATGTGATTCTTACCTTTTTACAGGAGGCTGTATTCCAGCCATTGAGGGGGGGGGGAGAGATCAGAGGTTGATACATGCATACCTCCACCCAAGCAAACATTATCACAGTTGATAAGCAGACAAAAGCAAGAGAGCACCAAGCAGAGCCAGTAAAGGGGTAGCCTGGGAGAAGGGGCATGGCCAGGGCAAAATCCTGAGGAGGAGTGGTAGAAGCCGCCTGACCAAGATCCCCTCAGGGCAAGCACAGAGGGAGAGGAATTGGATCCTGGCTCCTGGTGGTGAGAAACCGGCCACACCCCAGAGGAGGGGAAGAGATGGGAAGTGCTGGAGGCAGGGAGCTTGAGAGATAGTGAAGAGGCGGAAACAGGCAGGTGCCCTAACACAGAGCAGGGACAGGAATTAGACTAGGCAGTTCTACCACAGAGCCACTCTCATAGCTTCTCTGCTGACAGCTTGCAAGCCCCCCCCCCCCCACTCCTAGAACGAGGCGTTTATTGCATGATGCTGAGCAGAGAGCCAGGCAGACACAGAGAGGGTCCCCTGGAGCTCACCGTAGACAGAGGGAGGGGCCTGACACAGAGGGCTAAGGAGTGAAGGGGGAGCTACAAGCCAGTCCAGACAACTGCTTCATTAAGACAGAAGCAACCTTTAGAAGTCTCATTGTGTTCTTGTTCTGCTTTGCTTAATAAAGAAACTAACTTTAAGTTAGCCAAGTGTTTCACTCTCTTTCTCTGATCTGCGAGCGACCTTTTCTCCTTGCCAGCTCCCTGGCATAAGGTGTTCTGGAAGCGAGGTTATTAGACTCCTTCTAATATTACCTTCAGCAGTTTGGGGCTTTCTGAGGTCACACAAGAGGAGTCTGCATCAAGGTGTTACTTACCTCTGAGTAAGTGTCACTCTAACCCCTGGAAGAGGAAATGCTGCCATGGGAAGAAATTGCAATGTTGGACTTCTTAAATGGTCCTCCTTGGGTTTTCCATGTTGGTGAGCAGTAGGAGAACGAACCATGCTGCAGTGGTGTGATATCATTAAAAGTAAGTTTGAATGGAACTTCCAGAGTCAGGAATAATTCCCATGCTGAGAGCATATACAATGGAAGTATGCCGACGAAGCACTAGACAGAGGAATGTATTCTAAGCTAGGATACAACCAGACCTTGTACTTTACAACCTTGTACTTTACAAAAAGATGGCAAAATGTGTGATGTTGCACATTTTAGATGGCGAAATGTGTGCTTTGATGTATTATTACAATCAAGCATTATATAAAATTTGTTAAACAAGATAAAGAAACAATCTACAACAGAAAGATGGCTTCCAAAGTGGCATGCATGTCAGCCAGTCAAATGGCCAAGTGACAGTCAATCTGGAACCACTATTAATATTGTGTGAACTTTAACACATTAACACTAACACACACAAATACACGCTCATTATTTCTAACTACTCGGGCCATGGCACACTAATTAATGGGATTAGTAATTCAGATAGTAATTTAATTAAAGACTATCTCCACCTTGCTAGTCTGCCAGATGGAATGTGTTGGCATTTTCTCTTCATTATGTATATACCACATATTAGTACTAACTTGATGCAGTAACTATGACACACATTCAGTCTCTCAGAACGCAAGACACATGTTCCCATTTTTATACTTAATCAGTGTTGTTGGAATATGTTTGTGTTATCACCTGAGCCTGACGGGAAAAAGGACACCTTTCCCAGTTTTGGCTTCAAAACATTGTTTTAAATATGTAGAAATGTCATAAAGCAGCTATCTATCCTTTTCTATTGCCTTTTCTTCAAGAGGGGAAAGTTGCATGGTTTCCACCCTATTATTTACTGTTTTCTCCCCCTCCTGCCCAAGAACAAGAACAAGAATGGACTGTGAATTCCTCTTGCATAGTTCTAAGGCTGCTCCATGCCTTGGGTATCATTCCATTGGCTTTAGGACCAGCCATGGATGCCTCTGCACACCTTCAAAAACGTGTCTAAAAGAACAGAACAGAAATGATAGACATCCAGGATGGCTGTCAGGGACTGGGCAGAAGAGGAATGGTGGAGACCCCCCCCCCCAGCCTGACGCTTCTAGAGAAGAAGAAGACAGTTCAGAATTACAACAGGGGTTTGAGAGAGGTCACAGCTCAGAGGCAGATGAGGGGGAAAGCTGGGAAATAATAGGAGAGGAGGAAGAGGAAGAACCAGGAGGGCAACAGCTGATGGACACACTGACTTTAGAAAGCATTCCAGACCCTCCCCTCTCCCAGCGAGCCTTGAAAGTAGTAGAGCAAAGAGCTCAGAAGCAAAGGGCCCTCAGTGCCACCCACAGGGGAGAAGTGAGAGAAAAGGGGGTGGAGAGTCACTCAGGGCAACACCATTATTCCAAGAGGCTGCATTCCCAAGCCTCTCTCTGTGAATATTGAATAAAAAGCAGATGGTAAGGACTTTTCCTTGTCTTATCCGTTCCTGTTCTGGGGGTTGGTTCCTGTTGTGGGGTTTGGTTCCTCTTCCACCTGACAGTGAAAATCACGAGGTTTCTAAGAAGCTATGGTGAGCTGTTCTCTTGTACAGCCACCTGCAATTGAGCTTCAGATACCACTGCAGTGCAGCAGCTGTCCCTATTTTTCACCTCAGTAGAACAGAAAAGAGGTGGACTGTGATGGACAAATGGACAATCTATGTCAAATCAGCTGGTCCAGCTCTGGTCTACCTTGCTCTGATCCAGCAACATACTACTTCTCTTTTAATGCAAGAGTGCCTTTGCAGGATCCTTCAGCTCATATTCATGATGCCTTGCCTATTATGAAATCCCAAGTGTGCAGTCTTGATTTGTAAATCTAAACATGTTGGTAGATCATAGCACACCTAGGATTTTTTGGCGGGGGATGTATGTTTTTTTCTAAAGGTACATGAAGCAACAGAATACTGAAAGAAGAAATGCCTAAGACTGAAGGATGACTCATGCTGGAAGAATGCATAAGAGTCAGGGATGTCTGGCATTGGAATGCATGGTGCTTGAGCATTTTTGCTTCCAAACTGCGAGAGAAGCTGCCTATACCTGGATTCAGATTTCTTGTGCAGCCATGAAATTTACTTTGGTTGCCTCAAGTGAGAACTCTCTCTCTCTATCAGCCAAACCCACTTCACAGCAAAGCAGGTACATGGATTAGGCACCTCAGTCAAACAAATGTAATACAGATGACGAGAACAGTTCCGGAGGTTGCATATATTGCTCTAAAAATATATAAATCTCAAAGTAATATCAAATGCTGGTGCCAAGAAGCAGAAATCTGTGAGGTACCACAATGCACCAACTTGGGTGGATTTAAAAGAGGATTAGACAAATTCATAGAGGATACTAATGACTACTAGTCATGATGTACTGCAGCAGCAGTTCATTGTGCACTGAGGCTCTGCCCTCTGCAGGCCACTAAAGTTCTGCAATCAAAACATCTATTGGAAACTGCTCAGTTCATTCTGCGTTTCATTCAAGATTTCACCAGGCATTGCCCATACCATCTTAAAAGGGCCTGAAAAGTGTTGTCCCTTAAAATGTTTCATAAGGTATCGAGTGCTGTTAAATACTAGGTTTTGTCCTTGCACAGTGAACCTGTGAATGGTAAAAACAACAACAACCTCCCTATGTTACTGCAGCTTGATCAAATCTTATCGTAATTATTCCTAAATATGTTTGAGCTGATATGGGGCACTTTTGAGCCTCGAGTGGAGGACATGTAGACAGGCAAAAGAGCACTGATGGCTTTTCAGCGCTGGGCAGACTGTTTTGTTCTCCCAGGCCTTTAACGTCACTTTTAATATTTTTGACATCTTTAATATCTTCTAAATATTTACTGTAGCTTGATATTTTGGTCTCTGCTTTTATGGAGGTTGGGATATGTTTGCTCCCTTTGGTTATTTTACAGAGCAAGCCAAATGCCTGGTCCACTGTGAAGGGCAATTTGGATGGGGTCTGGAGGGGTTCCTCTGCCCTGCCCGGCTGTAGCCAGCAAGGAATGTCACGGCTGTGACCAATGCCCAGCCGGAAAGCAAAGTAATTTCCCAAGACTTGGGCCCTAATTGGCCCATTTGAACCCAGCTTATGGGCCGGGAGGTAATGCCCCTATGGTTGTGATGGTTGAGTGGAATTCCCCATTGGCCGCCAACCATGTGGGTCTGGCTGACCGGGAAGGAGGCGGAGAGCAAGGGTCTGCAGCCGGTGCCCACCGGGGAAGTGGTGAGTGTTTAGTTCATAGTCCTCCAGCTGAAAGCATATTGTTTCAAACAATGCATGGTTAAGCTTAATCACAATTTGTCAGGTTGAGACGAAATGCAAGCTGCAGCGAATTGAAAATGAAAGTGAAAGCTTCCAAACTGCTTCTCTCAACTGCACTGCTGTGTGAGCCAAGGCTGACACTGGCTCCTTTTCTTCATGATAAATGATAAGAAGGATTTGTTTAAAACAAACTTCAATAAAACAATCTATTTCTGCATCACTTCTGAAAACAACCTAAAGCTTGTTCCTACATACTGTATAAAGCAGATGCTATATCTACCTATAAAGGCTTCCAAGCTGTTAAACTGACATAATAATGCTTATGGGCTTCCGTTCTTCTTCCCATTATTCTACCGCACTTTAGAAATACTATTTATCCCAATTATTTTTTTCTTTAAAGGTCCTCTTAGTCAGCAACACTGAGTAAGCTCATGGTGCCCAGGGCACTTGGGGGGGGGGGAAGGCACATACACCAGGGTGTGTGTGCACAGGGTGAAGGAGCCCATTGCAGCACCTCAGCTCCCACCGCTGACATCGATGGAGTGACAGCGCCCCGCACCGGAGCAAAGCAGGGCTCCACTGCATCTTCTGCCTGCCCATACAGGGGGAACTCGGCCAGCTGGCACAGCAGGTGTGAACCAGGTGCTCCCACAACAGCGTCCCCAGTGCAGCCTAGCCAGATGCTCCTCTCTATGAGCCTTGGTTTCCCATTACACCTGCCTGGGGGTGCCAGCTTTGTGCCCCCTCAAAAGTCTACGCCCAGGGCCGGGGGCCCCTCTGACACTCCCCCACTATGCCCCTTCTCTTAGTACACTTCTTTAATAAATAATTTTCAAGAAAATCACATCTTCTGAGGTTTGCATTTAGCATGGACTTTTAGCATGGCGAACCAGAGCAGTGCACGGAAATGCTGTTTACCTTCCCGCCGGAGCGGTACCTATTTATCTACTTGCACTTTGATGTGCTTTTGAACTGCTAGGTTAGCAGGAGCAGGGACCGAGCAACGGGAGCTCACACTGTCGCGGGGATTCGAACCGCCAACCTTCTGATCGGCAAGCCCTAGGCTCTGTGGTTTAGACCACAACGCCACCCGCGTCCCTGAAGGATGACTAGCAAATCCAAAATAATAATAATAATAATAATAATAATAATAATAATAATAATAATGGCCAACTACCAAACTAAATAACTATGAATATATCTACACTCATCCATTCTATTCTTGTGTATGTTTTTCTTTGCATTTCTTCTCTGTCAACTGCTTTGACCCCAGAAATGGTATTATTTATTCATTATTATATTTATATCCAGGAGCAACTCACCTAGTGGGGCGGAGCCACAGCAGTACCCTCTGGGCAGCCCAACTGTGCATTTGCACAGCCCCAACCTCACTGCTGTTAGCTTGCTTCTCCCAGGAGGTGGCAGTGATGCTGCTGGTGCTGCTGGGAAGCTCACTGTGGCTCTGACTGACCAGGAGAGCCACTCCCAAACCCAGGTTCATGGTTTGTCTCCTCCAGACAAACCATGATCTATAAACCAGAGAACTAACTTTGCTTTGTCCAGAGTTGCACAAGCCCCTGAGTCAAACCATGCCTTAGCTCACTGCAGCAAAAGCAGCAGGACTAGGGGAGGAACTCAGTGGTGACAATATTTTCTTTGGGGACCTGCATGTTCCCTCTGAACCATAATTTGACTTAGTGTTATCTGCAAACCATTTCATAGCCTATTACAAGCTGCATAGGTGAAATATTAAATTGAAAGGTGGGGAATAAATACTACAAACAATAGATATCGTCCAGATATCATCTGCCCCACCCCACAAAGTAAATAACAGCTTAAGGGGTCAATTTAAAATAGAGGGGGACTTTTTTTTGCTTGGTTTTTTTTAAACGACAACAACATTGCAATGCAGAAAAAAGGGAGGCTTCAAAACAAATTATTTGCAAAAGCACTCCAGTTTTTCTATTATTACGCCTAAGGCATTCTGAATGTAAGAACTCTTCTGTTAGAGGCGATACTCAATTCTCGATTCCTGAATTTTGTTTTAGGGAACCAGACAACCTTTAGGGAACCAGACATCCTGACAGGATGGCAGAGAGATTATTTGTCAATGAAGGAGCATTCATTCTCATTTGTTGTTAGGGAGGTGAGATGGCATTATGTCAAAGCAATTATTACCCCCACACTTGCCAGTGCATTTTCCTGTCACTTTCCTTACACAAAATGTGTGTGGGTATGTTTTGGGGAGGAGGGGGAAGTTTTGTGGCACGAGAGGGCCAAACCAACCTTAATTGCGCAACCTGAATTTGCCAGCATGTGATTGAATCCCACCTGAAAATAGCAACCATCTTACGGTAATTGCCACAAGCTGTTTGCTTCCCCTGCCATCATCTGCAGATAGCATGAGAGCAGTGGACATTACCGGTAGTTGCCTGTGTGCCCTGCTGCTTTAGGGGAGCACAGCTTAAAAATAACAACCCAGAATTTTCCAGCATGCTTGAGATCTCCTATGTCTGTAGGGATTCCCTCCTGCTCTGTCTTTTCCCCAGTTTGTTGCCCTACACCAGGGATCGGCAACCTAAGGTTCACGAGCCACAAGCAGCCCACGGGGTCATTTAACCTGCCCCCGAACCGAGCTACCAAGCTACTCCGCAAGTCCCCGTCTGCTGTGCTAAACCGGCACAGCACAGTGTGGGGACTTGCTTCCGCGGTGCCAGAAATCGCATCTGCGCAGACTCTGGAAATCACATGCACGCACGAGATCTGGCCCGCGGAGGGATCTCCGCTGGAGTGAACCGGCCCATGTGAGGTAAACCTTGCCGACCCCTGCCCTACACTTCCATAGGTATGTCTACCACTTCACTAACAGCAGCAATGAGGAAACAGCAGTAAAAGCTTATGCAGATCTGGAAAATCAATTTCCAGACATCAAGATGCTGCCCAAGTGATAAGTGATCATATCAGGAGACTTCAGCTTAAGATAAAATCAGCCAGACCAAAGAACGTGTCAGAGCAGTAGGTCTTTTTTTATTAATACAAAGAGGACAGAGCTCATTGGAATTCATGTATCTACATAAGATATCTTACTGCAATGTGGAAAAGAGAAGACAATAGGACACGCCATTGTCTCTGCTAATACTGATTTAATGAAAAAGAGGGATTAGCAAGCTCACTGAAGCCTGGACAGCATTCCAGAAATTTAGTATTATACAGCAATTGATACGAACAAAGCAAAAAGCATTCTAACGCTAATGACATTTGCATGTTTATTTATCGCTGTAAGCACAAGAGATTAAAAAAAAGTTTGCTTATAGTGTATAGTGGTGATAATAAAAGTTTATATGTGTAGGTCATATTTGATGCACATTACACTGAAACCTAGTTATCACAAAAACTTAAGCTAGATCTGTCTAAAACTTAACATAGAATTCTTGGCAGGGGGTTGGACTCGATGGCCCTTGTGGTCTCTTCCAACTCTATGATTCTATGATTCTAGTGTAGAACTGCCCTTGAACACTACAGTATTAGGAGACATTTTGAGAAGGTAGTTTGCTAGGAATACTTTACACCTGTGTTTCGGTATCTTCATTACTTCCCTGGTGTCTGAACAGAACTTTGCTTTAACAGGACAAACAGCAGCTGAGGAGAGAATTAACTCTCCTCCCCCAAACAATAGCCCCAATCTAGATTAGAGTTCCCATTGACTGCTTTTTATGCAAGTTTAAAGAGACAAAAAGATCAAATCACCGATGTCCGACCTTTCAGGTAGTTTCAGCAGTTTCAGCCCTTTGTTTACTGCACAGAAGAACCTAAAAATGGAAATCTGGAATTGTGATTTCTGCTACAAAGCAAGATAGTACTGAAAAACAGCCAATGGGTCTGGCGTAGGAAGCCATTTTGGAAGACACCGGACTTTGCTAGTCCTTCACACTGTTAATTGGGAATGATTCAATATCATTGTGGAAAAGAGAATGGTTGGCACTATTTCTCCGCAAAGTTATGAGGCAAAGGTCAGGATAGTAACGCACCAAGTTCTATTTTGTCACAAAACAAGGTATCTTCTATTATAAACCATTTCATTGACATTAAATAATTCTGACAAAAACAGCTGTGAGTCTTGTGTTTCTCATTTCACCCCACACCCACCATATTTAGAGTGAGCCAGCAGGCTTTGCTATAAAGAAATTAAAAGTGGACTGTACTAATTAAATTCAATTACAGTCAAGCAAATGTTATGGTGGGGGGGGATGGACAGTCTTGTGAATGGGGGGGCTGCTTAGACTTTTAAAGCTCTACAGGACAAAACACAACTAAGATGACACCACATATCTAGACACCGGACATTTGAGTTTGTGAAAAAGAAACATTCTGGACTTAAAGGGGTGCAACCCTACAAGAGGCAATAATGTACAATATGCTTTTGAACATCCATTTTCATGATTGCAACCCTCAGCACTGAACTTCAAACCACTTTTAATCTCTTGAGCATAAAAAGTAAACTTGACAGTTCAGCTAACAGAACTGCAGACAGGGAGATAAAATCCACAGAAATTTGGCACACGCAATCATGAAAATTGCACCCAAAGGTGTGCTGCTGCTGTTTGGGTTTTTTAAAAAAAACAATTCAAGAGACTAATCCAGAGTTGCTGATTTGTGAATAGTCTAATCTGCTCAAGAAATGACTATGAACATAGCATAGTTTTTTGCAGCTTTTATCCCAGAATATATTAGTTCTACCCCAAGACAGCTGTTATCTGTCCCCTACTAGGTCAATGCCATCGGAAACAGAAAAGCTATAGTAGTTATCCATAGTAAACTCTTTTCCCTCTTCAAATTATAGGTAACTGCAGCTTTCTGGAAGTAATCAAAGCTGTTATATTTCAAGGAATAAGGCATACTGCATCTACAAGATTGAAGACTCCCCAGAAATGCACTTAATACTCAAAGCATTATACTAGGGAAAGCTTCATGATAGTATAATAATTTAATACCTGAGGTTCTGAAAGCTTTCACACTACAAGTGACGATTCTTGACTGTATGAGCTGCCTTCCAGTGACTTGTATGTTCGTTTCAGTTGGTTTATGAGATAAGGTTACCAGACGTCCCCGTTTCCCAGGGACAGTCCCCAGGTTTACAAATCAGTTCCCTGACAAAATTCATCGATTTAGTAGGAAGTTGAAAAGTGTCCCCGGATTCACTGAAAAAAATCTGGTAACCTTATTATGAGAAGAGGAAAAAAAATGCAATCCCTTCATTTCGAACTCATAAAACCTATGGTATGTTGTCCACTGTTGTTCATCTTGTGCATGCATTTAATTACGTTTTTATCCTGCCCTTCTTCAAGGTGCTCAGGGCAGTGTACATTGTTCTCCTTCACAACCATCATGGGAAACAGGCCACAACAACCCTGTAAGAGATGGCAACTGGCCCAAGGTCACCTAGTGAATTCATGGCTGAGTAAGGATTTGAACCTGGCACAACCAAGTTGTACTTTGACAGTAATCATTACAGCTATAGCGTGTCTCAAGGCGACTCAAAATGCAATTTTAAAGTCCATTTTAAAAATGGAGCTAATAAAACCAGTGCAAAAGTAAAAACAAAACAGAGCAAGACACATACAGTTTGCACAAACACAAGCATACATGTGAATCTACAGCTGAAATGTACTTAAGAAAATATATTTAATACTTTAAATTATTCTCCCGAAGTTGTTGTACAGGCTGCATTCCCCCCCAAAATTCTGGCTTGTAAAAGCCTAAGTGTGGCCTAAAGTAAAGGTAGAGAAACTGTAATGTAAGATGAGGACTCAGGAACCATGCAGAACTTTGATATACTTCGGTTGTTTTTGTAAAAGCATCACCCATCATTCTTGACAGGTGGCACTAGTTGCCTGGTGAGTTATTCATCGTGTGAGGTAGCACGTGTTTTTAGATAGTAAAAATATGGGTGTCCATGTCAGGGGAAAACATCTATCAGTTGGGGGCTGAGACGTGACAAATTTCAAAATGGCAGTTATTAACTATGCTGAAGTGACAAACAATAGAGAAACAGGAAGGAAATATAGTGCTGATGAAAAGAATGTGCGTCATTGGAGATCAAAGAAGAAAAAAAATCAGAATCCCATCTCCATGCAAAAAGCATTTCGAGGGCTTAAATGTGGTCGACGTTATGAGGTTGATGAGTGTGTACTTTCCATTGTAAAAGAACAAAGAGAAAATGGAATGCCAATCAGCTGCAAAGCATTTGAATTGGTGCCGGGATATTTGCGCAAAGAAGTGGCTTCTTACTTAAATGTGGGACATCATTTGCTCAGTGGTTGTCTTCCAGTTTCAGTGAGATGTTCGTCCAATACCAACGGCATGTCCTTGGCCTGAGGAGAAAAAGCAACCATTATATTAGCCAAATTAGAAATTAGAAAATGCCATGTTCTCTGATATGCCAAGCAGCATGATCATGAAAAAGAAAGGAGTGGAATCTGTCCATGAAGAATGGGCGAGGGGGGCGGCGGCAATGCACCTTATAGCAGTGTTAGCTGTAATAGTTGCATGCCACCCCAATCTCCGAGGGGTGTGATATTCCAGGGGTTACACAGGGTTTGTGTTTCCTTTGGAATGAGAGAGACTGTGGACAGAGACTTTGGACAGGAGAAGCTGTGGTGTCTTCACAGCATAAATACCCCAAGAGGGATTTGCTTCCGTCATAGTCACATCCATGAATCCCAACACAAATCAAGCATAGCTCTGTCCAGCCTCCAGCCTGTCAGCTTCTAGTTCACATAACTCAACTGTCTGCTCTACCTTTGTCTTTCTACCTACCAGTGAGTTGAGGGAGGAGGGCCCACCCATTTGATATCTGGCACAGAGCCACTTCCTTTGTTACCTTAGTGGCCCATACATTACCTCACCAGGAAGCTAGCCCGCCTGTTCCAGGAACTGAATCCATGCTGGATCCAGGAATTAGGCAGGGCCCAGGCATGCAGCCTATTCCCCTGCCAACTCATCGCAATATGTTATACTGAGAGGAAAAATACTTCCAAAAGAAACACTCCCCACCAGAACAGTTGTGGGATGCCCAAAAATAGGGTGGATAGCGACTATTCTGTAAAAAAGGAGGGGCAATGCTAGTGGTATATGCATTTAGATGGCATCTTCCCCCCAAAGTTAAGAAGATGGATAATCAAAATCAGATTGAGTAGTTGTTCCAGGTGGAACGGCATCACAGCTACAAGCCCTTGATGCGGTTGTGAATAAGCTCTCCAAAGGAAGGACTCTGATTTGTTTTTGTCAGGAAATAATGCCGTCTCACCGAGCATAAAAATTAAAAAACCATTGGTGGATTTGCTATGCCACTGGATTTTAACTGCGTGGGAAAGAATACCTCCTGAATCTGTGGCTTCAAAAAGTGATGCCTTTTAATTTCAGCGGCTAGTAGTGAAGGTGACATATTGTGTGGAAATTGGGAAGACAGTGACAACTAAAGTGACAAAGATGAAGAGAGCTGTAATAATTAAGAATCTCTATTTGACATGAAAAAGTTTAACAGGAAATATTTTTTAAAATATTTTAAATTATTTCTCAGTGCACACTTATATCTATTTTTTTCTTTCTTTCAAAGAGCTCTCATATTTGGACCAATTAGGCTATGCATAATTTAGTAATAATTGTCAGGAATTACAGTGTAAGGCAAAAACTACCTACGAGAGGAACGAATATATGCTACCCGTGAAGCATATTGCTGAGATCATATTTGTTCTACTTGCTTTGTTTTTCTGCATGGTTAGTCAGCTTTTTTTGCAGAGTTGCCTCAGAAGACTAATCTGCTTTTATATTCGATGTATTAAGCCTGGTTTGTGCACATGATGAATTACTCATAAAATATTTACATATATTCACGCTTCGGTGGATGTTCTGGTTAACTTGCATTAGGACAACATACAAATCGAGGGAACAAATCAGGCGTAAGTCCTCTATATGCTGTCACATCTAAGGAAGGCTTTATGCAGATGTTCGCAATGTGCACGTGGTCCAGAACTGTGATCAAACTGGTCCACCTAATCAGTCCATGATCTCACTTGATGATCACATGTTTGCACAGGAGCCTGCAATGAAATCAGTTGTGAAGAGTGAAGAGTTTTGGTGGGAACTCACAGCACAACCCTAACCACTAAATGCAATGGGGCTTCCTCCCAGTCCACATAAATGAGTTTAGCATTACAGCCTATGTGCAAACAATTTAATCTGCATCCAACCCACAGAGCCTGCATTTGTTACACGTGATCTACAAAACCAAAGTATACCAATGGCGTGGATCTTCCTGAGCTGGGCTCTGAACATGCTGGCACCCATGTAAACATAATATATAATGTGCAAAATTGGGCAGGAACACAGGAAAGGGGAGGATCCTGCTCTCCCATCAGTCCCAATGTCTTTATAGGGATAAAGTAGATCTTGTACTGATATCTTCACTCAGTAAAATCTGTTGAGAAGCTTGTCCTAAATTACAAATTATGCATATGATCCAATTGATATTAAATCACCTGAAAGACTTAAGACTGCATACCAACATGCATTTATTTATAAGTGCTCCTGAACTCAATAGATTTATCTCCAAGAAAACATACACTGGAAGAATGATGCTCCATGCAACAATCCCCATTCCACACATAAATGTGCACTGAAAGAGTGGTGGTGCGGGGGGGGGGAGGGGAAGAGTCATATACAGTACAAAAGAGTCAAGAAAACTTCTAAAACAGCAACTAATCTGCACACTTTTACTTAGATTAGGCAATCCATTAAAAAAAAACACCTGTTAGGAGTGCTAGATGCTGGCTTTCCCCCCATTTTCTTCCTCTTTCCACGGAAAGAAGAACAGCATTCATTAAAGAAAAAGTTTGTGTATAATTAACGTTCCTTAACTTCTCTGTACAGGCCGCAGATTGTGGTTGTAGGGAAATGACGGTAAACCCTGAGAGCAGGGCCTGCCGCAGGCTGCCAAGGCCTCTGAATTGCTGTGGTTTGGGGTTTTAAATACTGTATAGACATCACTTTGCAAGTGTCATACCTGCACGCTATGCAGACAACATCTGTACACACAGAGGATGTGTCCTCTGCGGCTAGTGTGCATTACGTTTCCTTCCTACCTCCCCCTTTCAACACCCACCATACTCCTTGCAAAAATATAAAATCATTCAAGTTTCTTGTCATATCACAGGTACAGTTACTTATCTTGCACTCTACGTATGCCCAGAGGCTTCCTTCCCTTGTACCATGCAGGCAATGTCATGATGACGTTATTGCTTTTCTTTTGCCAAGGAACTCCCAAGTATGTTCAGAGGCTGCCTATTCGGGTGTGATGCATGGCTAATTACTGATTGCACCGTCTGTTTTATTGCATTCATTGTACTCAATGCTGAGAATCTCTGTGTGCTGGCAACAGGCAGGCAGGGAACAACACAAAATTTTAATTTATGGAATCCAGAGAGTTGTTTTGTTTTTTAAAGGCACTTTCAGAACATCTATGTTATACCAATTAATTCCACTGCAGTCCTGATGGTTTCTGTAAAGGCAATGCACCAAACTCATGTACCGTACCTCTGATCTAAACACTGCCACCTTAGCAGATCAGATGGTTCTTGGTGGGAAAAGCTTATAGCAATTATAACAGTAAATTGGATCCAAGCTTTGGGATTTCAATAAACTGGAGGGGTTACTTTTAAAATCATAATAAATGCTACAGTGGAAGCCAGCCCCTTTCCCAACTGTGTTCATGTAGAGACAGAAAGAGTTAACGGTGAGGCTATTTTGTTTAAAAGAGCACAAACATTTAATGGAGGCTGTTTCTGCAAAAACATTAGTGATTCCTATGCAACTCTCAAAAAACAGAAATATCAGTATACTGGTGAGATACAAGCATATAATAAAGTAGAATATACTCTATTATTTTCAAGTTGGTGTGGAACATTAAATAGTGACCATTGCCAAATCAAGTGAAAACAGCCTGGTTTTCCTTGACCTTTTCTGACCCCCCCCCCAAAAAAAATCATGGCCTGGGAACTGTAGTTTACCCCTCATGGATCTACAATCCCAGCGTCCTTCGCCAGATAGTTCCCAGGATCCTTTAAGAGAAGCCATATGATGTGAAATGTGACTACTGGCTGAGGAGCACAGAGAGAAGCCAAACCTCTGGCATTATAGGACTACAGAATAATTTTTTTTTACTCAGAAAGCATTTTGGCACCACTCTGCAGGCAGGGCCGGATTTAGGTTTGATGAGGCCCTAAACTACTGAAGGTAATGGGGCCTTTTATATGTCCAGCTGTCCTTTGCCAACAGCAAATTGTCGCTATTTTTTGTGTGTTGAATATATGCTGTATGGCAATTTATGGACCTAACACTAGGTATCTAAAGCCATTTGCACATAACAAAGTATGTATTTAATCAAAGTAATTGTTGAACTGAAATACAATTAAGAAGAAGTATATTAATAGTGAAATAATTATTAAGCACTAACTTAAAATTATTGTTTATTCAGGACAAACTTAATAATGCAAACACACTGGCATTTGGCAATAACAAAAGTTCCTTTAGAAACACAGTTTACAAAGACTCATAACCTAGTCTCTAGAAACTTGCTATAACATGAAATAATAATAGGTGATATATGGTGCAAAGTACTAATAATTATAAATAGCTCTTTTAATATGGAATTAAGTGTTATAACCTGTACAATGCAATTGCAGTTAATACAAGCAGGCGGGGCCCATTCCTTACATCATAGGAGCCTAAACAACACAAAAAACACTGTTGCTGTATGTAGGTTTTATTTTATTTGCTTTTTTATCTTATATTTTGGAAATGTACATCCAGTTTCCCCTCCCCCTTTAAATTTTTTTTGGGGGGCCCCAAGGGAGTGGAGTCCTAAGCTATAGCTTTTTTAGCTAATACGTAAATCCGGCTCTGTCTGCAAGTATTGGCCAGCTGTCTTGACCAGGCCATTTCCACCTTGTGTTGCTTCCTGAGAATTTTCACCTAATAATAATAATAATAATAATAATAAACAAAATCCCTCTTCCCCTTCTAGAAGAAGAAGAAAAAAAATCCCTCTGCTGAGGGAAATTTCCTTCAGGCTCTAACATTTACCTGGTTGAACTCAGGTGCAACAGATAACCTAATAATAATAATAATAATAATAATAATAATAATAATAAACAAAATCCCTCTTCCCCTTCTAGAAGAAGAAGAAAAAAAATCCCTCTGCTGAGGGAAATTTCCTTCAGGCTCTAACATTTACCTGGTTGAACTCAGGTGCAACAGATAACCTAATAATAATAATAATAATAATAATAATAATAATAAACAAAATCCCTCTTCCCCTTCTAGAAGAAGAAGAAAAAAAATCCCTCTGCTGAGGGAAATTTCCTTCAGGCTCTAACATTTACCTGGTTGAACTCAGGTGCAACAGATAACCTAATAATAATAATAATAATAATAATAATAATAATAATAAACAAAATCCCTCTTCCCCTTCTAGAAGAAGAAGAAAAAATCCCTCTGCTGAGGGAATTTCCTTCAGGCTCTAACATTTACCTGGTTGAACTCAGGTGCAACAGATAACCTAATAATAATAATAATAATAATAATAATAATAATAATAAACAAAATCCCTCTTCCCCTTCTAGAAGAAGAAGAAAAAATCCCTCTGCTGAGGGAATTTCCTTCAGGCTCTAACATTTACCTGGTTGAACTCAGGTGCAACAGATAACCTAATAATAATAATAATAATAATAATAATAATAATAATAAACAAAATCCCTCTTCCCCTTCTAGAAGAAGAAGAAAAAATCCCTCTGCTGAGGGAATTTCCTTCAGGCTCTAACATTTACCTGGTTGAACTCCCAGTGGATGAGCTCCCAGTTTACGGTCAAAAAAATAAAATGGCTTCTGCTTTCAAATCCCACTTAATTTAAGACAACACGTTCTTGCCTGGTGTGAGGGAGGCTTCAAGGTGGCTCAGAAGCCCCCTGTTGGCCTTTTTGACTAGTTAATAAAGAAAAAGAGCACGCTGGGGCCTAATTTTTATTCGTTCGCTGTGAGGAAATTCACCCACCCATTTGTGCTAAGGAGGAAAAGGGGTGAGGCGATGATATGAAGGTCCCTTTTCAAAAGACCGCAAAGGGTATACGCTCCACTATTTCTCTCAGTAATACGAATCGGAACAAGGAGATTTCATTCGGTCATCCCAGGGGACGGGGTGGGAGAAGCGCTGCTCTTGTTCCCGTGTGCAAGAAGAGAAAAGGAGAACTTTGGTCACCTTTTGCAATATGGCGGACATTGGGCGCTCCAAAATGGTTGTGGTTCTTCTCCATTTCGCGCACCCTCTGTGGGTCCACAGCACCCAATATCCAGCTCTGAGAAAAGGAGGCCGCAGGGGTGGAGATTGCAGCGTTGCGTGTTCTTTAAGGAATTGTTTTGCTTTCCACATATATATATATAATTTTTGTTTATTTTCCATTTAATATTATACATTCACATCGTCGTTATCCACTATACTGCCCTGGCTCTTAGAGCCTGTCAACTTCCTTCCCTCCCGCCTCATGGCTTTCAAAATTAACCTTTATATCTTTGCATTTTTTACATTTTCCAATTCTAATTACACTCATTACAGAATGACTCAAAATTTAAATAAATATAGAAAGATAGGAAATTTCTCATTACAAGTCTTTCTGAGTAAATTTATGTGACATCTGAAAGATTATTGTAAGCAATTAACATCACTATCAGAGCTGTCTGAAGACTTGGGCTTGTTTTGTTTTGCTTTCAGGCAGCCAAACATTTGACCAGAAAACATCATGTTTTCAGCCTTGAAGTACCATGCAATAGACTACTTACAAGAGGTACAATGGCTAAAGCTTGGCATTTTTTGCTCTCTGGGTAGTGTGATAGCTGCATTTAAATATAAAGACCACTTGTTAAGTCACAGAAAGCAAGTATTTGGACTGTTTCGATTCACTTTTATTTTATTTTGACAGCATGGATTTAAAAAAATAAAACAAAATCTGGCAAACAAATAACTGCTCACATTTCATACTGTGAGGAAGAAAAATATTGCTTTTTCAAAAGGTCGCAAGGTTGCAGCGGCTAGGTAACCGCAGACTTGCTTAATACTTATATTTAGAATGGCTTGTGGGTAGAACGCCCGTTAATAGGGCAGCTTGCAACTGAAATATGGCTTATTATTATTATTTACTGAATTTTATATATTATCTGTATGCTTCAGCAGATGTAGAACTAAGTTACACCTGCTAGTGGTTAGGATGTGGTTTTAACGCTTGAGTCAAAGCATAAAAATAACACAATTATCTGAAAAAAAACAACAGTCGGAGGCAGTTTACTGATTATTTTTTATAGATTCTTGCGTGCACATAAAATCCATTTTTGCAAAAGGAATACATTTTTGTGGTTTGATATGTTTTATAATTCACTTAATTTGACTCTTAATGTGCACATAGTGGTGTTGATTGTAATAATAATAATAATAATATGCTGCCCATATTGCAAGAGCCACGCTCCATGACTCCCAACAAAATATTAAAAACACAATGAAACATCAACCATTAAAAACTTCCTTGGCATAAGTGAATGGATTTGCCAGCAGCATCTGATGTGGTTTTTGAAAACTTTTCAACCTATTTTAACTTGTTTCATTTCTATTGCTTTATTACAGTGCCCCACTATAGCATTTTGCAGTGTTTAATGATTTGAAATAAATAAAACAATCCAATTAAGGTTAAGAAATCCCTATAAAATTCAGTAGGAATGTTTAGCATGTGCTCAGGTCTCTTCTATTTAAATCAGTGAATCTTTGCTTGAGTTTTAGGAAAGTAAAATTTGAAAATGTAGGTGTTGGGTTTTTATCAGTTTAAATGTGCATGCATGTAAAGAGACTGTTTACTAGGGAAAATAGCATGAACTCCAAATAAAACCACTGAATAGTTCCAATTGGGAAGCAGGGTACTACTGTACTTAATATGAGCAAAAGTGGAATACTGTAGTTGCACTCATAATGATGTCATACATTTCTCTTGTGCAGAAAGTGGCTAGACAGAGATTTTCCTTTGAATTGTTCTCAATTCACATCCCTCCTGGTTTATATCAGGATAAAAATTATTGTCATAACAGAAACTTGGCTGATGATACATATAGGAGACCCTGGACAAGAGGTATGTTGTATCTGGCTTTCACATTTAAATCAAATTTTTAAAAATTTAAACAATCAGCTACAGATGAAAAAGAAGGATCATAAGAACTTGGCAAAGTTACAAAATGTATGTGGACAACTTTCTTGTGCTAGAAATACATTAGCCATTTTAAGCATCCTTTTGACTGATCACAGCAATTCAGTACAATCAGATGATCAAAATAATTGTTCGCACACCATAGACATAATAGCTATCATACCCATATTGTGTTGTATTTGTGGGAGTGAACACTGATTGATTTAGCTGACTGAATGGCACAGAATGCTATTCACAATCAATCCAATTATTCAAATAAGGTTTATAGTCCAATTACTGTGTGTGGAGGGAAAAGTCCAAGTTTGTCCTAAAGCAAATCTTACACAGGCCCTAGGGGTGGGGTAGGTTTGTGGGCAAGCTGAAGACTGGGCATTGTTCCATTGGGTAAAGAGTCCAATGAACAAGGTGACTGAAGGAAAGGGCCAGAGCAGAATATGAACTGAGAAACTGGAACCAAGAAACCAAGGATTTTTTGTAATGATTTTCATACTGTTTCTTAAGTATTTTTGTTTTGTTTTGCTGTAGTTACACCTGACCTCACTCAAATTGCTATGGATCGTCCTGTGCTTGATCTCTTGAATAAATATCTTGGCACAGAAGACTTCTTGGAGGAGTGAGTCCTCTTCGTTTATCATTACGTAGTTGTTGATGTGCTTGTATCCAAGTACAGTGGTACCTTGGGTTGAGTACTTAATTCGTTCTGGAGGTCTGTACTTAACCTGAAACTGTTCTTAACCTGAAGCACCACTTTAGCTAATGGGGCCTCCCACTGCTGCCGCGCCGCCAGAGCATGATTTCTGTTCTCATCCTGAAGCAAAGTTCTTAACCTGAAGCACTATTTCTGGGTTAGCAGAGTCTGTAACCTGAAGGGTATATAAACTGAAGCGTATGTAACCCGAGGTACCACTGTAAATATGTTTAAGATGGGATGCATGGGCTTTAAAAACAGAGTCAACATTACTGCATATCTTGTATGTTTTAAAGTAATGGACCTTGAGCTGTGCAGTATGTGTTCACTGTTCTGGAGGTTGACTACAGTGTACCATCTGCAAAATGCAGATAATATATGACATCTGCTTTTCAAGGAAAAATCAGTTTGAAGTCCATCTTGTTCTTTAATTGTGCTCTGTTAATAACTGGAAAACAGAAAGCACCCCTGTTGTTAGTGTGACAATATATACAGGAGCATAATGAAAAAATACCTTTGATGCAACTGAAATTTCCTGGTGTGAAAGGCCTGGTCCTGCAGTTTTCAACTAAACCACATTCTGTGAAAGACTAGATGAGTTTCTGCGCTCTTTAAGAAAAACTAATCACTTTCACAAACTGTTAAATGCCAAGGCCAATTCAAGACAGCTTGGTGTCTTAAGCAGAGCCAAAAGTGCAATTGATTCTTAATGGACCTACTGTAATTTCAATGGGTGGACACAAAGCAAAACCTAGTTGAATACCACCCATAACCTTAATCTCAGCATCATGGGTTCGAGCTCCACGTTGGGTGAAAAAAATGCTGCATTGCAGGCGGTTGGACTAGATGACCCTTGTGGTCCCTGTGATTAATTTCAGTGACTCTAATCTGAGTTGAATGCCATCCCATATAGGGAACTTGGACAGCAATAATTTGTTTGTTTGCTTGTTTATTGCATTTATATCCCAAATTTTCCTCTAAGAAATTCAAGGTGGTCTACATGGCTCTACACTTCCTCATTTAATCCCCACAACAACCCCCTCCATACACACACAGAAGGCAGGATGAGGTAGATAAAAGTGTGAGGAAGAAATAAACCAGGTTGGCTCCTCCTCCTCATTCATCACATTTGTCTTCCTGCAGTCCTGTCCTTCATGTGCATAAGGACTGAACTATATCCTGTTTTGCTGCTTTGCACTGTTTTCCTCGAGAATTTATATCATAAGTTTTCCACAGAATTTTGTACAAAGAAAGCAAACCAAAACCAATGTACATTCTCTTATGTTATAGTATAGTCCAAAAAATAAAGTGAGACACCACAGAAGTAAACAACATTATTATTATTATTATTATTATTATTATTATTATTATTATTATTATTATTATTATTATCATCATCATTTACCCACCCTTCACCCTAATGTCCTAGAGCACATTACAACATTAAAACAGTTTAAAACAATTCCACAGGTTGACTTTGTTCAGTGAAATATAATGAAGATATATTTAATGAATGAAATGAAGTTTTCTGAGATGGGGGACAGAATCTTAATCAGTATGTTAAAATTACATTACAGAAAGGTGCATTAGGGGTTATCCAACTTTGTCATTCATGAAAAAGCCTTTTTATGTCTTCAGGTTGATACCTTTTAGTTTGATATATGAGAGACATGTTATTTTATAACATTCACATAAGAGTCAGTTAATGCTTTTCATAGGATGACCTTGTTCCTTTTGTCTCCTGCATTTAGTTAATTCTAGAGATTGTATTGACTTTCTGCTGACACTATTGTTATAAAGCCAAGAGTTTACTCAGAGAGCCAAGTAAATTAAGTTTCAGACATACAGTGATAGAAACAGGCAAAGTCAGTAAAAGAGGGCAACTTTAAAAGGAAGAGGCGTAGTCTTTAGATCAGATTCTTAATTTAGAAAGCGCAGAGGCAGAAAGGCACATTAAGTCATCACTACTGTGGCCCCATTCTGTGCTGTGGGGTTATGAGACACATACATTTTTCCTCTTCAGCAATTTGTCATTGGTCTAATGTCCTTAAAATAACTATGGACAATGACTTAATTCTATCTTCTTGCTGTGTGTCACCTGCAGTCTCTACTAGCACAAGCCTCAATGAATGATACAGTCGTTGCAATAAAAGCCTGTGCTATGCATGAACAAAGGGGACGCAGGTGGCGCTGTGGGTAAAAGCCTCAGCGCCTAGGGCTTGCCGATTGAAATGTCGGCGGTTCGAATCCCTGCAGCGGGGTGCGCTCCCGTCGTTCGGTCCCAGCGCCTGCCAACCTAGCAGTTCGAAAGCACCCCCGGGTGCAAGTAGATAAATAGGGACCGCTTACAAGCGTTTCCGTGTGCGGCTCTGGTTCGCCAGAGCAGCGATGTCACGCTGGCCACGTGACCCGGAAGTGTCTTCGGACAGCGCTGGCCCCCGGCCTCTTGAGTGAGATGGGCGCACAACCCTAGAGTCTGGCAAGACTGGCCCGTACCGGCAGGGGTACCTTTACCTTTATGCATGAACAAAGGAAATCTTACCCTTCTCTGAAATACACATCCTAGGTGGAACCACTATTTCCCCCTTGCACCTTTCTCTGGACTAAGGCCATGGGAACATCCCTAGCAGTAAGATGAGGTAAAGGGACCCCTGACTATTAGGTCCAGTTGTGATCGACTCTGGGGTTGCAGCGCTCATCTCGCTTTATTTGCCAAGGGAGCCGGCGTCCAGCTTCCGGGTCATGTGGCCAGCATGATTAAGCCGCTTCTGGTGAACCAGAGCAGCGCACGGAAACGCCGTTTACCTTCCCGCCAGAGTGGTACCTATTTATCTACTTGCACTTTGATGTGCTTTCAAACTGCTAGGTTGGCAGGAGCAGGGACCAAGCAACGGGAGCTCACCCCGTCACAGGGATTCGACCTTCAGATCAGCAAGGAAACAATAAAACCATCAAAACTGGAGTACTACTGGCAACAGTCTCCAACTGCACACGGCTATTCGCAAACACAGTCAAGCTGTTGATGTGAAAGTCCCAAGTTTGTCCTGACAAGACCCCTTTCTCCCTCTAGCCCCAGCAGAAAAGAAACAGTGACCACAAAGTATTTCAGACAGCCCGCCCTCTCCTCCTCCCACCAGGTTCCCATATCCTGAGTGGAAAAAGGGAAAGCTTATATTTATGATAGCTCTCCTTCTGGATGTCTCAAGGCAGGAACCTAACAAGGACCTCTTGACAACTGATCAGCTTGCTGCCTACCAGAAAAACCCCATAATTGGTGTCTTATTATCACAAGTGACCATGCACAAGGTTACAGTCGTTTTTCCTGTATGTCTCTAGATAGAGGCTTTTTTGGCTATTGAGATAATGCCTAGGCCAGTGGTGGCCAAACTTGGCCCTCCAGCTGTTTTGGGACTACAATTCCCACCATCCCTGACCACTGGTCCTGTTAGCTAGGGATGATGGGAGTTGTAGTCCAAAAACAGCTGGAGGGCCAAGTTTGGCCATACCTGGCCTACTCAGAAGGACTATCAGAGCCCCCCTTCTACTAGTTAAGACCAAGTGACCTTATGTGAAATTACTATGCTGCAACATGGAACATGTGATTAGTGCAGCAGCACATGACAAGTGTTTGGGTCCCAGCCCCTTCTGTAGCAGGCCATAGTAGCTGATCAGTATGGATATACCGTATATATATTTTTCCATCAACAAGAAAGTATTAACTTTCCACTTTTCAGGAAACCCACTTCAAGCACTCTCTTCCATGTCCATAATGAAGATATTGAAATTGTTCCAAGTTCAAATCCTGGTTCGCCTTTTGACATAGAAGATGCTTATGTGCTTATGAAGAATGAAGACAGTTATTTAAATCCTAAATATGCTCCAGTGGAACTTGAAGAGCCGGAAGAAGGTAAATGAGCATTCTGTACTTCACATTTGAAATACTGCGTTTTTTCGACTATAAGACACCCCCATGTATAAGACGCCCCCTATTTTGGGGGGACTCAGATTAAGAAAACGGGGAGAGATGGCCCAGAGTATAAGGTGCTCCCTAATTTTTGACATTATTTTTTTAGGGAAAAAGCCTAGTCTTATACATGGAAAAATATGGTAATTATCAATACAGTGCTATCTGTTGCAGAAATGTGAAAATTGCACATGCCAGAGAACCTGCTCGCCCATGTGTTATATATCAGTTACTATGTGGCTAAAAAACCGTGGAGCTACCTGTCTCGAAAGCTACTGCTGTTGTGTAACTTGCCTTCTCTTTTGCACACCTCCCCTGCCCTGATTTCATGCAAATCCAGGGTTGTGGTGAGACAGTCAAAAGTCTCTGGTGGGGGCTGCACTCTGACTTTATGCAAATCCAGGTATGTGATGTGGCGCTACAAATCCTACAATGGGGGCTTCGCAATGATGAACTAGTGCAAATGCAGTATAGAGAGATATAGATTTCTAAGACACTTTTCAGGATATGAATTGATCTGCAAAGGTATCTCATTACTTACTATTGTATATTTATTTCCATTTCTAAAAAGGTTTTTATATTGAAAATGAATTTGTTTCGATGGACTATTTAGCCCAATATGCTAAACATCTACCTACCCCGCATATGCTCTTGAGCCGAATAAACAAATTCCATGTACAGAAACCTTTCAGTGTACAGGAACCCCTTTTAAATTTTCAAGGAGATAAGATAACGGAAGAGGACATCTTCAGGTACTATGTAACTAGATGTTGTGCAATAGGTGATATACATGATTAATATCTGGCCACAAATAATTTTTGTGCACATTTTTATTATTACTGATTTTGATCTTTTTAAACTAAGCTCTGACTTACATAAGCTTAATTTTATCTCATTGATCTTTCCACCCTTAATTCACCAACTTTTATAAAACTGCCAAGAACAAACTGGTTTTGCATGCTTATCTGGTTTTGTAAGGGGGGAAATGTGTATGTGTTATTTAGTTGTAAAACAGAAAACTAAAAGGCATTTACTTGTGCTTTGATTTTAAAAGAGAGTGTTTTGCTTTCAAAATGAATGTGACATCTGAAATGAATGTGAAATCTGAAGCAAAAGGGAAAGTACACCAGGACAATTTTGGTAAAGTTTCCTTAAAGAATGAGGAGGTATGTAAGTTACTTTATTTAATCAATGGCGTGTTTATCATCCTTATCAAACTGCTATGCAATGATTTTGAAATTTACTCATGCAAACTATTTTAAAGTCATTTGCCATGCTTCCAAAGATACCTTGTTTATATATGGCTTCTGCCTGCCTTTCATTTACCTTAGATAATAAAAAGGTTGCATTGATAGAGTAGTAGAAGAGTAGTTTATAAAATCCTATGTGCTCACATATGCTAAAGCTGGGTGTGCAGCCAGAAGCTGGTGATAATGTTGAGCTTCACAGCATATAAAGCAGAGGTAAGGAACTTTTTCATCCTGGTGGATAGGATCCTGTGTTCCTTCATCCCTAAGGTGGCGTTGAATCAGCTACACTCCTCAGTTGCCTACTGGAAACTCTGGAGTGAAGCCAATCCCAGTGGGGCATGAAGTCTCAGCTGATCAGCACTGACATTAGGCCCTGGTTTTGGTGGGGGTTGGCCACACTCTGTAGTTACCTAATCCAAACAGAGCTTGCATTTGTTGCAAAATTTAAAAGCTGCTGGCACAAGTCCCACTTGCTAAGGGACAATCTAGGTTGACTTTTAAGATTGTTTGCAGCTGTGTCTTTACCTGGCCAATATGGGATGCCATAAATGGTGTGAGATGTAGGATGTGTGGATGTTGCTAGGGAGGAAACGACCTTGAAGGCCAAATTAGGACCCCTGATTAGGCCTGCAGTCCAAGGCTGAAGGGAGGGGTTAAATCCTGCATTAGGTGCATGTGACTGTTCCCAACAGGGAAAAGGCTCGCGCAAACCAAAGCAAGCAAGATTTCATCCCCACTCATCCAGTTCAGTTTAAGCAGCCCAGCATTCCTGTTGGAGCTCTTGACAATTGGGACTTAAAAGGAGAGCATATCCTGATGTCATAGTGATGTCAGATGATTAACAAGTAGGTGATTCTACCCACCAGTTATATTTTGCCTGCCAGTGAATGAGGAAATAGTGATCTGGGCTACAGGCCAGGAAAGGTTTTCTACCCCTGAACTACGCCACTTTTCCTGGTCAATTGGCACCCATTAAAGGTACTGAGATCTATGTGCTGAGGCTATTAGATTTGTTTTACTTCTGTGGTAAAACTAATAAGTGATGCTTTTATATTGAGGTCCATGGGGTCACGAAGAGTCGGACACGACTAAACGACTAAACAACAACAACAACTATATAACACTATTAAATAATTTTATACTTATCCAAGATTCTTTTAAAAATACTTTGCTAGTTCAAATATAAAACTCTCCAAGCTGCTTTGAGAAATATTATGTATGAAATAACTGTTTCAGATTTTTTTAATCTATCTAGACAAATAGTGAGAATCTCACATGCTTGGAGCTAATCTCTTCAGAAATTCAGGAAATTATAGGAAATGAAAATGAGAATCTTAAAATAACCAGCGAAGGTAAGGATACAGAAAATGGTCTTCTAGCCCTAGTTCTTGGGTTTGATATTGCCTAGTTTCATTATTTTGTTGCTGGTCATTTTAACTGGTGAAAACAAAATAATCAATTCTCATTCTTTGTATTCTACAGAGAAAGACAATTCTTTCAATTTCATGATAATGTCTTTTTCAGACCTTGAGGTGAAAATTACTCCTGAGACAGAGAATTTGGAATCTTGTCCCCCACAAGAACTTTGTGCCAGTCAGAGCAGAAGTGTACTGGAACTCAGCAGGCCAGGTAGGACTTTCTAGACAGGCAAATCTGAGACCACTGAGATATTTTGGAGAATAGCTATAGATCTATAACAGGGACGTCCAACTCCCAAGAGACTGCAATGTGACATCCCTAATCTATACTATACCTATATCTATAGTACATCTGAAGGACCGCCTGCACCCCCTTCATTCAGCCCAAACACTGAGGTCCAATTCCAAGGGCCTTCTGGCAGTTTCCTCACTGTGAGAAGTGAGGCTACAGGGAACCATGCAGAGGGCCTTCTCGGTAGTGGTGCCCATCAAATGTCAAGGAAATAAACAACTGACTTTTAGAAGATATCTGAAGGCAGCCCTGTACCAGGAAGTTTTTAATGGTTTGTGTTTTAGAATTTTATATAAGTGGTACCTCGGGTTAAGTACTTAATTCGTTCCAGAGGTCGGTTCGTAACCTGAAACTGTTCTTAACCTGAAGACCACTTTAGCTAATGGGGCCTTCTGCTGCCGCCACGCCACCGGAGCATGATTTCTGTTCTCATCCTGAAGCAAAGTTCTTAACCCGAGGTACTATTTCTGGGTTATTGGAGTCTGTAACCAGAAGCGTATTTAACCTGAAGCATCTGTATCCCGAGGTACCACTGTATATGCTGTAAGCCACCCAGAGTGGCTGGGGAAACCCAGCCAGATGGGCAGGGTATAAATAATAAAAATATTATTATTATTATTATCTTCTTTTATTTTTGCATTCTGAATATCTGAAGTAGGGTTGACAGAGAAATGTAATTTAGAAATCTCTGGAGCTCTGCATGTGGAACTCTAAGGCTTCATATAAATGTAACTATAAATAGTGATTGTTCTCAGATATTTTTTGTTCCTGCTGCAGAGTGATCTTAGCTTCTCTTCAGATTTTGCAAGGGAGAGAGCAGGTCTTCCAGGACTCATAACAAAGATGGTTTTTATATATCTTTGCCTTTATTTTAAAATGTGCATTCTTTCCCTTAATACCTTTTTTGGCTGTGGCTCCGATCTGGTGGAACGCTCTGTCACAAGAGACTAGGGCCCTGCGGAACTTGACATCTTTCTGCAGGGCCTGCAAGACAGAGCTGTTCCACCAGGCCTTTGGCTAGGGCACAGCCTCACTCCCTCCTTTGGCAATCTTCACAGAACTCTAGCCCAATGGTTGCCATCAATTTGATTTGAATTAGTTTTATAATGAAATGATTTTAGAATGTTGTATCATTTTATTGTTGTTAGCCGCCCTGAGCCCAGCTTCGGCTGGGGAGGGCGGGATATAAATAAAATAATTATTATTATTATTATTATTATTATTATTATTATTATTATTATTATTCTCTTGTAGAAATTAATGCGAAATGCATGTTTTCCCATTTTTCACAGAGCATCAGACTTCCGTACCTAAATGTCAACAGCTTTCAGCTATAGAATTTCAACCCGACTACTTGCAAAGAGGTAACACCCCCATGGGTGAGACAGCCAAGGGAAATTCCCCCTTGGCTGGTGACCATGTGGGTCTGGCTGGCCAGAAAGGAGGCAGAGAGCAAAGATCCACAACTGACGCCCACCAGGGAAGCGGTGAGCGTCCATTGTCTGCACATGAAGACATATTGGAGTTCAGCCACCTGGAAAAAGATGACTGCACTAATTTAACAGAAACTTGTGCTAGACCATGTGTTTTAGAAGAATTGAACACAGATTTAAGCGCTGGAGACGAGGTTCTTCATGCCAGTGTAGAAGTGGTCTCAAAAATGTCTACCTCTCAGATGGACAGTGAGTAATGGGCATTTTGTGAGCTGTTGTTTTTTTCCCCACAGAATGAAATGACAAAAAAATTGGCTTAATAGACAGTCTTACGTTTTGTAGTTGATAGTAAAAACAAAATAATCAATTTTCATTCTTTGTATTCTACAGAGAAAGACAATTCTTTCAATTTCATGATAATGTCTTTTTCAGACCTTGAAGTGAAAATTACTCCTGAGACAGAGAATTTGGAATCTTGTCCCCCACAAGAACTTTGTGCCAGTCAGAGCAGAAGTGTACTGGAACTCAGCAGGCCAGGTAGGACTTTCTAGACAGGCAAATCTGAGACGGCTGAGATATTTTGGAGAATAGCTATAGATCTATAATTCGGACGCCCAACTCCCAAGAGACTGCAACCTTCTCACAGAATAAAAAACTGGCAGTGATGTACCCCGGGGGGGGGGGGAGGGCGGGCGGGGAGAAAGATCAGGTCAAAGTTGTTGAGCTTTTTTTTAGGGAGGAAAGTAAAAGGTGTTCACAAACTTGCTTTCAAAGTTGGACATCCCTGATCTATAGTATACCTATATCTATAGTACATCTGAAGGACCGCCTGAACCCCTTCGTTCAGCCCAGACACTGAGGTCCAATTCCAAGGGCCTTCTGGCAGTTTCCTCACTGTGAGAAGTGAGGCTACAGGGAACCATGCAGAGGGCCTTCTCGGTAGTGGTGCCCACCCTGTTGAACATCCACCCATCAAATGTCAAGGAAATAAACAACTATCTGACTTGTAGAAGACATCTGAAGGCAGCCCTGTACCAGGAAGTTTTTAATGTCTGGTGTTCAGTCACCCGGATAAATATGACTGCATTAATTTAACAGAAACTTGTGCTAGACCATGTATCTTAGAAGACCATGTATTTTTGCATTCTGAATATCTGAAGGGGGGGTTGACAGAGAATTGTAATTTAGAAATCTCTGGAGCTCTGCCTGTGGAACTCTAAGGCTTCATATAAATGTAATTATAAATAGTGATTGTTCTCAGATATTTTTTGTTCCTGCTGCAGAGTGATCTTAGCAAGGGAGAGAGCAGGTCTTCCAGGACTCACAGCAAAGATGGTTTTTGTATACCTTTGCCTTTATTTTAAAATGTGCATTCTTTCCCTTAATACCTTTCTCCTCTTGTAGGAATTAATGCGAAATGCATGTTTTCCCCTTTTTCACAGAGCATCAGACTTCCGTACCTAAATGTCAACAGCTTTCAGCTACAGAATTTCAACCCGGCTACTTGCAAGGAGGTAACACCCCCATGGGTGAGATGGCCGAGGGAAATTCCCCCTTGGCTGGTGACCATGTGGGTCTGGCTGGCCAGGAAGGAGGCAGAGAGCAAAGGTCCACAACCGACGCCCACCGGGGAAGCAGTGAGCGTCCACTGTCTGCACATGAAGACATATTGCAGTTCAGCCACCTGGAAAAAGATGACTGCACTAATGTAACAGAAACTTGTGCCAGACCATGTGTTTTAGAAGAATTGAACACAGATTTAAGCGCTGGAGACGAGGTTCTTCATACCAATGTAGAAGTGGTCTCAAAAATGTCTACCTCTCAGATGGACAGTAAGTATTGGGCATTTTGTCAGGTGTTGTCCCCCCCCCCGAATGAAATGACAAAAAAAATTGGCTTAATAGACAGTCTTACGTTTTGTAGTTGATAGTAGCAGGCAACAGGGCTGGCATCCATGGGGATGTTGGGTACAGGACTGGTGCTTGCCTACATTGGTTGTTGAAGCACAGTTGAATGAACATCTGGATAGAGTTACAGATACAAAATATGGGAAACACGGAGAAAACCTTTATATATATATATATATTCTTCTTTTTAGAATGCCTTGAAGAGACAAGTTCCTTTGCTAACAATAGAATGGAGTCTTCTAGTGTCCCTGATTGTAATGGAACAAAAGGTTCTTGTTTGTCTCCTCAAAAGAAAGAGAGACTTCTTCCAATGCTCTTGGAGCCTGTATCAGGGGTCGATCTACAGCACACAACATCTTCTGAAGGTGACAACAGTGCACCTACTGAGAAAATCAGAAAAATGAAACCACAGACTGAGACAAGAAAACCAGGGCATTTTGGAAACCCAGAAGAAGAAAATGATCAAGTCCAACTTGTCAGTTACAAGGAGGCATCTACTGACGCAAAGAATGCATTAGGAAATAACATGCCTGATGGATTTGATCTGCCTAGGAAATGTAGAGATGATTTTGACCTTTTGAGCAACTTTATCATGCTGAGGTCTCAACATATGATCATGCAAAACGAGGAACCAAACAATGTGGATATTCAAGCAGAAGGTAGCTTAAGGCAGTGATCCGAAGGTTTTGGGCTGGAGGGGGGACCAAGGTGGTTTAATCACCTCATTCAACACCTTGCAAGGCTCTAATGGCAGAGCAAAATTAGGTGGGGAGAATGTTCCTCCACTGGTTTCTGGAATTCAAAAATACTTTTTAACAACTTTCCTTCCCATTGTTTCCAAGGGAAGAAAAGACTGAGGGGCAGACTTAGACACACTCAGAAGTGTTTCTAAATTTTCACCTGCCTTGGGAACATGACAAGTGACCCAGCGACTTTAGGGTGCCTGACTCCTCCTGGCATTTTCCCTTTGGGAGGGTCAGACAACCTGTCCCAATGGGAGAGAGAGACTCCCAACCTTCTCTGATGCTAATGCTCTTTCTCTGTCCGATGGGCAGATCTGATCTGTTCTGTGACCCCCTGGGATGCCCTTCCAAGTAGCATAGGATTGCACCCAAAGTGCTCTTTCACAGAAGCCATACTTGACATAATTCTAGGTTTTACATCTTTTCCATCAACTGAGAAGTTAGTATATTTCTACAGAAGAAGAAATAATTAAGCAGCAATCCTATAGCCACTTATCTGGGGTGTACTTTTGAGTTGGAAAGGATTGCATTTTTACATAGCATACACTCTCTATTTTTCCTTTAGCTCCTCTTTTCCCAAAAAAGTTGCCCTGGGTTGAAAAGCCACTGTAAAAATTGAGCTTTCTAATCAAGAATAATTACATTTTCCCCCTCCAAGTTTTAAAAATATTTTCATTTATTCAAACTTAGCAAAGTTAAGCATCCTTTATCTAATAAAGCTACATCTGGGTATAGCCTGTGTGAGCCAGCATATTCAGAAAGAGACATACAGTAATTGGAGGCAGATACCACTTAGGGCATATCTACACTACAGACCTAAACAGCCAATCCCTCGCCAGAGGAAACCCTTCAAGCTCTAGTTCTATTTGGAGGCAGGGGAATTAGGGGTCTCTAACAGAATTCTCAGTACCCCAGCAAAACTACAATCTCTGGGAGTCTTTTAGGGGGTGGGGGCAGGCTAGTAGCCATGAGAGTTATTCTGATATTATCCTGTACGACTTCTTGCTGTGTGCCTGTGTTGGGAAACCACAACCAACCACAACTTTCAGTGGCATGCACACCAAATGAAAAAGCTGTGCATGTGATTATCACATCTCATCACTTAAATGTGGGTCACACGTCACTTCCAGTATGAAAGTGTCTTAAAATAATACTTTTTTGAAAGGGGTGCAATGCAGTCTCTGCCCTATATCTGTCGTTGTTGGGCACAGTCGTGCCGTTCTGACTGGATCTTGTGGGAAAGCAATTAATGAATAATAATAATAATAAATGAATAAGGCCTTTCACCTTTAATAACTTACAGTTTGCTTCCCTTTAATGATTTGCAAGAATATGCTGCCTGAAGCAGCCTGCCTCACTTAGTCTAATGGCAGAGTCAATCCTGCCCTCAGCAGCAGGTTGGGTGTGCATTCCCATTCAGATTATTCTGATGCAAGCCTGAAATTTCTCCATTGATCTCCTCACCACCACACTTAATTCCCATTAATCACAGCTTCAGCGATTAGCCCAGCTAATAACCTTATCATATGACTGGAGTGGACTGGCTTATAAGTGCATTGGGCATGATGCACCAGTTGTGACAGCGCATGCTTTACAGGAATTTGTAACAGTTGATTCCACAGAATAGTGAGTTCGGGAACTTGAGCTGGATCATAAGATCTCTTACTGTGTCATTACAAGCCGCAAGGAAAGTAGGCAAGGCATTATGATAGCATAGAGTTGCACTAATCCTGTTTTTTCTTTGCATCAAAAGGCTCTGGTGCAATGCCATATCCATCCTACTCTTTCCTGCCCTGTGGAGCCTTCTCTGAAACACCCTAACAAATAACACTGGCATAGACTAATTCCTGTTATTAGGTGTTGTCCTGCCTAGATGATAAGATAAATGAGTGTATATAAAAGTGTAAAGGGAGATTGCTCACAAAATGCTAACTACCTCTTTGTGACCTAGTTTGAAAGTGGGATTAGTTAAGTATGTGTGCACATATGCCATTTTAATTAAGATCTGTTAACATTCAGAATCAATTACCATATTGCACTTTCATTATCTTGTTTTCCTGCCTTTTAAAACATCATTAAATGCAGAGTCACAGGAACTGATGACCTCTGTTCTATGCATACCAGAGTGGAACATCTGTACTTGGTTACTGCATTACCACCTAGCGAGCTCAAGCTGAAGCAACATCTGCATATTGATTGCTGCCATTGTATCAATGTTTTAGGGCTTCTTAAGATGTTAAAGACAGGGATGCGGGTGGTGCTGTGGTTTAAACCACAGAGCCTAGGGGTCATAGGCGCCGACTCCATGGGGCCTGAGGGGGCCCGAGCCCCCTCAAAAATTCGTTTGGGGGGCTCTGCCCCCCCAATAATCTCGGGCGCCCCTCCAGCAGAGCGCCACCGCCGCCCCTCCCCCAGCCCAAAATGCACAGGGTCGGGCTGCATGCCTCCTGCCCTCCCTCCCGAGCAAAAGCTCCACCCAATTTCCTTCGGAGCTGATTAATAGGCGCAGCACGCTCTCCCCTATTCGCTCACGAGGAGGCGGCGCCACTTTATCTGCATATTCATGAGCTTATTTATTATTCATGAGCTTTCGCGGGCTCCCCCAATATTTTTTATAAGTCGGCACCCCTGCTAGGGGTTGCCGATCAGAAGGTCGGCGGTTTGAATCTCCGCGACCGGGTGAGCTCCCATTGTTTAGTCCCAGCTCCTGCCCACCTAGCAGTTCGAAAACATGTCAAGTGCAAGTAGATAAATAGGTACCACTCCGGCAGGAAGGTAAACGGCGTTTCCGTGTGCTGCTCTGGTTCGCCAGAAGCGGCTTAGTCATGCTGGTCACATGACCTGAAAGCTGTCTGCAGACAAACGCCGGCTCCCTTGGCCTATAGAGTGAAATGAGCGCTGCAACCCCAGAGTCGTCCACAACTGGACCTAACGGTCAGGGGTACCTTTACCTTTAAGATGTTAAAACCTTCCTTACATGATAGGTGTCCTACTATATATAGTGCGTGGGGAACTTGCTGAGCGCTATCTAGTCTGTTCTTGTAGTCTGCCAGTTGGATTAGCATAGATCAGTCTGGGATTCACCATAGTCCCCATGTGGCTTTCCAGATTTAAGGTATTTTGAATCGGTTCACCTGACAACTGCACCTGGAAGTGTTCTCCAAGAGTAGGCTGTTCAGAGATTACAGTATGATTTTAACAGGAGGTGGGAGGGGAGTTGCCTTTTTGCTCAATTCCTGAATGTGAAATAGTAAAGTATTCAAGGTAAGGGATTGAATTGTCCTATAACACTTGTGGGGTTTTTTCCCCTGTTGTTGTAATTCTTAAGTTCTGGATGCTAAGGAGAAGAGCCCAACACTGGAAAACAATATCAGTCCTCTTACCCTTAACGAAGCAGTTCCTATGGAAAAGCAAACAAAGGAAAATGAAGAAATAGTTTCCATTCAGATTAAAGCATCAGGTACTGAATATTTTAAGACACCTGGTAGTTAAAAGATTCTTTTATGGGTGGTATTTATGCTGTGGTTTTCAGTGTTCCAAAGAATTAGAAGATCAACAATGGCAAGTTAAGCTTCCATGAAAAGTAGCTTGCTCATCACTACCAGTCTTTAGATACATACTTGGGTGTATTCTGCTCAGTAGGGTTGCTATATATCAGGAAGTTGTTGAGCTTTTTTTAGGAAGCGCCACCTTTTGGAAATCTCCCCGGACATCAATTCCGCCTTTGAAATCCAGGTGTGCTCCAGGAAAATACTGTTCAAGCTACTTAGGAGAAAAAAATCAGCATAGAAATGGTTCCCAGAACATAGAAAGACTGAAAACCATTGCCACACTAGTATATAATTCACATTTATGAAGCACCGTAATTGCTTGTGCTGATTAATGCTAGGAAGCTGGTGCTCCTATGTGCATATTTTATTAGACAGTCAAAAAGGCGTCATGATGGTGATGTTGTGAAAGACTTAAGAGAGAACAAAGCTTGTAGAAGGTAGAATTGCCATTTTTATGAGTTAAAAGAATATGGCTATGTGGACATAGAAAGCCCATAGAGGTGTGGATAAGCCCTTTGCTTACATGTAGCATGCGTAACCTATGACATTTTGCTGCTTGAGGCAAAGGACAAGATGGTGTGCCCCTCATGCCACCTACAGAAGCCCATCAGACTAGAAGTTGCATCTTACTTCCACACTGGCAGCAGCACAGTACACCTGCAGGCAACAGGCTCACTTAAGACTTGCAGTTGGCTATGTGGCACCAATAGCTCTGTCCTCCAACACTACTGGTGCTCTTCTATTCCCACAATCCCCTGCCTGAGGGGGCAGCTTCCCTTTGCCTAATGGTTGGGCTGGTTTTGACGCAGAGCCTGTAATATCTGCATATGTCTAAAGTGTCTGCATCTGAAGATGCAAAGTGAACTTTGGCAGTCCTGGCACAAAGATAAAGATAAAACTGAAGCAAAATATTTCTACTGTAGAATGTTTTACATTTGTTCTCTAAGAAGGTAACAATGATGCCACCTAGTGTTTATCTACAACAAAAGGCTTATTTGGAAAATACCGTATTCACTAAATACAACATTAGAAAATTTAAAAAGTCTGTGATTTAAATTCTGTATTGTGGGCTGTTAAAACATTTTGTATTCTCATCAGACTGTACATTATTTAACCATGTGCTGCCAACCTGAAGTTTTTGTGTGCGGGATTTGTTTTCTCCAGAGAGTCAATTTCAAGCATATCATATCCTTGAAGCTGCAGTGACTCCAGTTTTGAAAGAGCTCATGAGTTTTGGCATGCCTAAATGGAAATTTCGCACCCTTAATTTTGACACCACCAGATATTTTTTAAAACAGCAGGAGAAAGTGATCAGTGATGCTTTTAAACAAGGTGTGACTGGTAAGGACAGATTCATGCATTGTTTATGACATTAGCAGGGTTCTTTGTATTACTCAGGGATAAATGTAATAGTTTATAACTTAGCAGACAGGGATAATTGTCCTGGCAACTATTATTCGGGGTTTCTTTCTGAGAATCTTCTACACACAATCATTTTAATTCATGGTATTAGGAACTGAATTGAAATTTCCAAGGATGCTGTAATAGCCTCTTTCTTCAGAATGGACATCATTTGTTCATTTGGCTTTTAGAGAGAATCCAAACGATGTTGCTGCTAAACTGCATCAATCTAGTGTTTTCTGTATTGTCTTTTTCACCAGATCTGGAGTAATTTTTAAGACAATTGCAGTCATATAGCTGTTCATTGTTGTTGTTTTTAAAAGTATTATAGAAATACTGCAATTGCAATAATACCAAAAAAAGATACAATTACTCTAAATGCAAGGAGGAAGCAAGTAATGAAAGCTCTTACCCACTGAGTAGGAACTGACTAATGAAAGGGGTGTATATGAAATGCCATGTGGAACCACCATTTTAATTCTTCTTCCAACTGCAGAAATGTATTGTAATGACTCAGTAGCACTAAAGAGCTCTAGTGTGGAAGCAATCTAAGGGCCTTAAATGCCTCCCATATAGAGCTGTGTCATTACAAAAAGGTAAGAAATGCTATTGCCTCATTTACCAAATAATTCTAATATTTATGGGAACACTCCTATGTAAACTGTACATTTCTGTGCCTTTTTAATAGGTATCAAAGAGGGGAGAGAGATTGCAGTATTCAAACATGCTGTTGCTCTTCATTTACTGGTAACAGTTCGAGACCTGTTATTAACATGTAACTTGAACACTGCATTAGGTTAGTTTTTTATATAAATAATAATAATAATCCTTTGTAATTTTAATAAAACACAGCATGAAAATACCTGAACACTACTGTAGATCATTGAGGCACTAGTGATGTTGTAAAAATCCATTCATATTTTATATCATTTTGTTGACAGATCTGTATGAGAATTCAGTTATTCATTATTGTTCCAATTCCTCACTTTTTAAAACATGTAAATATTTGTGGGGGTGGGGTGGGGAATTGCTGTGAAAATGTATTGAATGTAAATTCTTTTTTATTTGTTCATTAATGCTATCATGGAAAAATTATATAGGTGGTGGAAGTCTAGTTTCCTGTTATTGGGAGTAGAAATCTAGCTATCTGGAATTTGTCTTTTGCATGGATCTGTGGCCTAATCTAGCTGCTGGCAAGGATGCACAACCAGCTGGGAAGTGCCCTGGAACTGTGATTGCCTTGCCAATTACTGCTCAACTCCTCTTTGCTTGCTGTTCAGGAGGGGATAAAAGGGAGCCACCATGGGGAAGGAGAGAAAGGAGCACTTAGGGGAGCAGGTCTTCTAGTCGGAGAAAAAAGGCAATGGGAAAGGGGGGCTACAGCCGCTCAATCTCCCGAAAAAGCATCACTCCTTCAGATTGTCCAAAGATAGCAAGGACAAGCTGCTGAGAACTGTATTGGATGGGTGAGCTATAAGGTGAGGTCCCCATCTTCGCTGCAACAACTAGAGACCTGGTGAAGCTCTGGCTGTCCAATAAGTTTTGGCAATAAGTTTAGGACTTTGTTCTGAAGCTTTCTTCATTAGCCCCACATCCCAGTTCTAATGAGGGAGGGGCCTAGCACATCCTTTGCAGAGCTAGCCCTGTATCTTCTTCTAAATACGGTTCAATATCATATTCATTTCATCAGAGCATGAATTAACTTAAGGCTGTTACTCGTCACAGAGGTACTACATTTTGTCCTAGCATGGTACATTTCCCTCCTCCAAAATATTTCTAAAGGTTGAAAGGGAAGAGTTAATATACCGGTATGTTGAGTCTGGAAGATTTGGGTGAGGGTGGCTGGTTCAGCATTACAGAATGCAGCCTTTAAGGGAAACATTGGCCAATCTTTAAATTACCAGTAAAACTATCATGGGCCATAACAATGTTAAAAGTCTGTGGCAGATGCATGCATTGTATTTTTGGTTTATTTTTACAGCATTACAGTGTATGTCACCTCCAAATGAATCAAGTATTTATATGGTTTGAGGGAATGTGTTTATTATGCTTAGGGCTGTTTCTGTACTATATACAGTGGTGCCTCGCAAGACGAAAAACGCGCAAGACGAAAGAGTTTTCCGTTTTTTGAGTCGTTCCACAAGACGAATTTCCCTATGGGCTTGCTTCGCAAGACGAAACGTCTTGCGAGTTCTTGCGAGTTTGTTTCCTTTTTCTTAAAGCCGCTAAGCCGTTAATAGCCGCTAAGCCGTTAATAGCCGCTAAGCCGTTAATAGCCGCTAAGCCGCTAATAGCCGTGCTTCGCAAGACGAAAAAACCGCAAGATGAAGAGACTCGCGGAACGGATTAATTTCGTCTTGTGAGGCACCACTGTATTTTTCTTTTGGTGTTGTTTTAATGTTAAACTTGACGGTTGCTTTGTGATTGTTTCGTACTGGACAATAAAAAGAAACAGTACTGTTACAGTACTGTTAATGATGATTTTGTAAAGCATGTGATTGATGTAATTAATTTTAAATAGGATATTTGTTCAACGCAAAAGATAGATATAAGGACTTCCTGGACCCCAGGCTGGATAATATTTGTAGATTGTTGGAGATTGTGCAGATTTCCATGCAGAAGCAAGAAGTCAATCCCAAGATAAAAGAACTGCATCATCAAATGTCCAAATGGGTGCAGAGTAATATGAATGATCAGAATAAGGTAAATAATATCAAAAGCTGGCATATCTGGTGAAAACCATGACTGCAATTATTATACAGAATTTTTAGCATAGCGTGAATTGCCAGGGAAGGAAAGTTCACCCACCTGTCAAAGTGTTGGAGAAATAATTCCCCACCCTTGGGGTAGGGGTAGTCTGCTCAGCAAAGCCTAGGACTGAGCATCTACAAATATTAGTTTTTCCATTGCCTTGTTTCTTATTTTTTCTACATCCATTAATCTACTTTCATATTTAATCTAAATTACTCTTGCTTCTTGCGATTAATCCTCAAGTCCTGAAAATATCTTCCACTATCTCAAATTATTGTCAAATATTTTAAATATCAAATACAGTCTGATCATTGTGTTGTTGTTTTTAAAATGCATATTTTATAATTTTTTTATGATGTGCCAGGTAGCAATTGTGACTAGAATGGGTTTTGATGAAGAAACAGATGTACTAATCAACACCATCAGTACAGTGCAAGGTAAATGTTATTTTTCGTATTGCTTGGAAACTGTATATACCCTAATGTTTGCATGCATGCTTGCTTGCATATTTCAATTCAAAAGTCTTGGATCAAAATCTCAAACTCTCATATTATTATTATTATTATTATTATTATTATTATTATATATTCTGTAGTTCTCTGAGCAATGATGATTTCTCTGTTTTAGTTTCCTTTTGGACAAGTTAGAGACACCTGCAGTGATTTAATGATAGGTGTTTATTTAAAAACAAGCACAGTGAGCATTGAGAGCCAGGTAGGACTACTAGAAGATAAAGTTGCATCAGCTCCTTCACAAGCAAGTGTGATCATCTCTTGAAGCCCCACAAAAGTCTTCCTAACTAAAAATCTCAGTCTTTAATGTTTGTTTCCCTCGAATCTCTGCAACTTTCTCCAGCCCTCACCTCAGGTTGTGGAGCATGTCCCAGCCACCAGCTATCAACGTTCAATTAATAAATCTTTCCAATTCAAGCAAAAGCCATTGAGCAGGCACCTCTGAATTGCTGTAGAAACATTAGATGGTCATTAGGAAGCAATCTGATATACAGATGATGGTCACTTCACAGTCATTACAGCATGATACTTTCTGCCCTTGGATGAAATATGAATGAGACTTTTCGTAGGAAATACAGCCCCTTTGCACGAGCTTTTATATAGAACTATAGAACTATAGTTATCAGCTTCAGAAGAATCAGGATATTAAGCTATGGTTTGAAGTTGGCTTAATATCCAGACTTGTTCAGAAGCTGCTAACCAGAGTTTCCTGGTCCAGAGGAAATTAGAAACTATGTATTGTAAATGGAAAAGTTTCCTATTTATTTGCTGTCTCACATCAAGGGGCTGAATGTATGGAAAACAAAGGCTCATTCATATCATTAAGACAACAGATGATCATCTGAAGTTGCCCTTTAAAGATTAATAATAACTTGGTGCACAAAATGTAAAAAGAAAAGAAAACGTCCCAGTACATTTATATAAATATTAAAGATAAAGTAAATATCATTACTATATGCTGGTATTTTTCACGCTCTCTTGTCTGATGGAACCTGACAAATGTTATTATTGGTTATTATTGGCCGTATGACAATTTCCACAGCTTCAAATGAACCTTTAATTGAGTCACTAACTTGCAGCTCTGTCTTCCAACAGGCTTGAAAATTGTGTATTTAGATTCTGAGGAAAGAGGTACTTTTCTAGAGAGCCAAAATGTAATAAGTAGGTGAGTATACTTCATTATTAGAAAATAGACTGGGATCTTGCAATTATTACAGAAAGGATTTGTTGGATGTAACTGAAGGTAGTCATACTAAAACTCCCCCACCTTTGCTTCGTTTGCAGTTTGGAAAGATCCTCTTGTGTGGTTGTATATAATCAGAACATTGGACCTGATTTCCCTTGGACTCATTTTTCATTAGTGGTGGAATATAATTATTCAGAAAAATCATCCTGGCTTGATATTTGCAAAAATCTGAATGTTTCTTACATAACTTTCATAACCACTGTTCCGGAAACATTTGGAATCGGTAAGTGAATGTTTAAATACTAAATAGATGATAAAAAGTCAAATAGGTTTGGGCATGCTTCATAAAAAGTGATCCAATATCTTTTCAAATGGTTACATAAAATTGACTCCCGGAAATGAAAGTCGCATAAAATCAAATGGTGCCCAGGGTTTCCTCCCCCAGCTATACAGCTGTAAAGGCAGAAAAGAACTAGTGCTGTGCTCTGATCTAATGGGAAAACTAATATATAGTGTTAATATAGCATTTTTTTAATATATTGTTTTGTGCTAGTCAACTCTAATGGGGTTTTAAAAAAATATAATTCAGCAATCTTAATCTTTTACTTTTACATTATTTCAGTAATCCTTACAGCAACCTTGTAAAGTATGTTAGTATTCATAGTACAGATTGGTAGCTGAAGCTGAAAGATTGTAGTTTGCCCGAAATAACTTTATATAGACTGAGAGGAGATTTTATTCCAGGACTGCCTGATTCACAGTTCACTTAAAAGCAGCATGATCATGTGCATATCTATGGCATCTCCATTATATATCTTTAGGTGCCAGGCAATAACACTCTTCTTCAACCAGGGCTTTGGCTGATTAATATTCTAAAGCATTTTAAATGTGTTTGTGGGAGGGGGGGTTGTTGTTTTCTGTTTTAACTACTCAATTGTGCTTTTATCTTGTGTTTTTATGAATTGCACTGAGACCTTTGGATGAAAGGTGGTATAGATATCTTAATAACAATAATACTAATAATATTCTTTAGAAGAGGTTTCTCCAGATAATTTTGGGTGTGTCCTCCTGGAACTGCCAATTCCATATGTTTTTCTGACATCTGAGGGCCTTCTCAATACCCCAGAAATCCTTCAGTTACTGGAGTCCAAGTAAGTAGTGAGCATCTTGCATTCTCTTTGCGTTTCCATTGTCATAGCTTGCGATTCCTCCTCAGCCTGTTCTCTATGGCTGTTAATAAGGATTGAACGTTAATAATCACTTGCAACCTACTTCTCGATTAAATGTGGCCAGTTGAGGATGAAGGAATCTGTCAATTTAGGTTTCTCACAGCTTCTCATTTTTCCAAGGCTAAATTCACTTTTCCACAATTCCTCAGCAATTTGCAATTTAAAACATTGCCAGCGTTTGGGTCCAAATTTATCCTAATAAGCACATTTTCCTATCGGTTTTTTTCACTAATATACACATTTTTGCAAGCAGTTACTAATAATATAATGCATTTTTGCATGTTATTTTCACTAATATATGTGTTTTTATGCACATTTCCCCTTAATATATGCAACATGTAGGTTGGTTGTATTGCAAAATTTGGCAAATGTCAATTTCAGATGATGGCTGCTGTCTGGTTTGCATATTGTTTTTGGAAGTGTGAATTAGATCCCCCCCCCCTTAAAATACAAGCAAAATATAGTTTCTTCCCGTTGGGGTGGGGTGGGGGGTTGTATGCCCTAGCCGTTTGTCAGGTAGCAAGCAATGAACTGGCAGAGGTGTGCGATGCAGGAGAGGTGAGCAAAGTCCTCTTATAATTTAGCAGGGCCGGATGACATGGGCATAGAAAGACTACCATGAGAGATAATGCTGGGACATTCAGTGCAGGAAGAGCACAATTTTAAGTATTTCAGTTGGGTTACTGAAATGTACACAGCTGGTCTACTAACAGGGACTAATCTGTACAGGTACAATATTACATTTATTGAGAGGAAGTGCTGTGAGGCATTACAGTTCTTTGGAAGCACGGACCGTTACATCGTGATGACTGTAGATGAATGCACTGCTATCGTTATTCAGGTAAAAATATGTGGCAGTTAAAGATTTTTCCCTTGCATATATACAAAGTTTTATGCTGTCCTGGACACTGAAGGGGTCTAAGATGTTTCACAGCTTAGTAATAAGTTAACATGAGAATATGTCAAATAATACGTAAATCTGTTAGCCAAGGGGGGATTGTTCTGTTGTATACCTACTAAATATATTATGTATTTTGCTCTATGATCCTGTGCATATCTACTCAGAAGTGAACCTTATTGAGTCAGCAAAAATTGCTGCTGGATAAGTGAGTACAGAGATGGCCAGTTACCCTGCTTTGGGTTGACAGCGTTGGCAGCCCCTCACAGGCTGTCCTCCATTTCCCTCGTAGCAAGGAATCACGTCCCAACAGCCGACAGTTGTAAAATCCCCCACTGGCCACATTACAGGGCAGAATAGCCCACCAAGGCTAAAGTTTAAATTGCCCAATCATGGGCTGCCAAGGGGGTGGAGCCTTGTTGGCAGGCTTGAGCGCAGAAGTTCTCACTCTGGTCTGCCAGTTAAGCGAGTACAGAAACACAGCTTTAGATCAAGTGGGTGATTGTTACTCAAGGCATAAACTTTATAAAGTGAATTAATGAAGGTTGTCAAGCAGACTTTTGAGCCTGTAAAATTACAAACCTCAGATAAATGGAGGGGTAATAAGTATAAGACACCCCCATGTATAAGCCGACCCCTATTTTTTTGAACCCAAAATTAAGAAATCAGTATTTCTTGAGTTGTTGAGCTTTTCTAGGGGGAGCTTACCCTTGAGTTGTTTAGCTATTCATGTATAAGATGACCCCCAATTTTTGCCTCATTTTTTAAAGGATAAAAACCATTGTCTTATACACGGGAAAATATGGTAATACTCATGTGGAAGCAAAAATATTGGTGGTTCTTTTTTTCTTCTAATCCACACTTTAATCCTGCATGAATTAGTTGCAGAGTTTAAGAGATTCGTGACATTTTAAACATTTAAGGCACACTCACTGATTCTGCTATGATTTAATAGGCATCTGTAATTCAAATCTCAAAACATACCTTAGCTTAAGTATCCCTGTTTTATAGAAAGTGAAACTCACTTTCCAAATTAGGGGTGAAATCCTGTGCTTCAACCATTTCCAATGATAGCTATAGTCTTGCATATACAATCAGCTCCTTGCTTTATACTTATTTTGTTGCAGAACATGGAAGAACTTGGTTATGAAAAATCTTCTGATAGCATTGTGTTAAGGCTTGTGGTGCTGTCACTCCAGTACAGCTCCTGTTGGATTATTTTCTACTCCCAAGAAAGATCAAATTCAGAGTAAGTTCATATCTTTTGTTTGACCCTAGTTCATGAGGTTTAGAAGAATGCCATCTTTTTTTAAGAAGTGAAAGCTCAAATTTGCAATATTTCTCCCAAGGCTGTAGCTGTAATGGAGGAGATCCTCTAGACCAGGGATGCCCAACAGGTCAATCAGCTCCTTTTCCTTTGCGTTGGCCTAAGAGCATCCGGCCCCTCCCCATCCCTCCATTTTCACATAACTGCTGGAACGGAAGACAGAGTTTTTACTCGTCTTACATTTTGCTCTTAATAACGGGGCTTTCCTCCCTAAAAAAAGCTCTTTGACCTGAACCCCTCCAAAATGGACTTGTCCTCCCTATAAAAAGCTCAACAACTTTGATCTGAACCTTCCCCAAAAGGGGTAGATCACTGCCAGTCCCCCCACCCCATGAGTAGATCACAGTCTCTTGGGAGTTGGACGTCCCTGCTCTAGACCTTTCCCCTGAATGTTCAGTATGGAAACTGTAGTTTACCTGTTTAAAACATACCTGTTCCTACCTTCCAGCATTCTGGCAAATGACTGCAAACACTTTGATATAGCAAACACTAGACACTTACTCTAAAATGTTTATTTTATTAATATCTCATACAGTGGAATAACCTTAAATATATTTAACTATGTTATGGTTAAGTTATTTATCCCAGTCCTGTGTATCCTGAGTTGCCCTCACCACAAAATTGCTGATTATGGGTCTGATTGCTGCACATGCCTTAACAAACATGCTTTGACTGCTGCTGTTCAGGAGCTGGATAGCAGCACGTTAAGAAGTGCAGGCCTCTTAAAAATGCTGCAGCCTAGCCAGTCACTATAAAGATGTTATTCCTCACTAATTATTTACAGGAGAACAGGGTCATTTCTGCATCCACATTCACTTTCCTGGTGCAGTCTGACTTTCTTCAGATCAGACAGAAATAGCTACCTTAAATGCTTTTTCCTTGTGAGGTTATGGAGAGAAGTCTGGGTTGTATGAATACTACCCATTCTGAGATATCTTGCTTTGATTCTTGTGGATGGAATCCAACTAAGTTTTACTGGGAATTGACCCATTGAAGTCAGTGGGCATAACTAATTTCAGCCGGCCTGCTCTGAGTAAGACGTAGTTAGATACGTTTGTCAGTTTTGCAGTTACTGAAGTGTCCTACATTTTTAACTTTGTTATTTTTTACTGTATCATGTAGTTCTGCCTGTACAGTTTTTATTGCATCCTTTCTATAGGTTAAGAAGAAGAATAACAGTGAATCTATATTTGACCGTACACCACTTAGAGATTTTATTTAAATGGTATTAAGTGGTATATACTGTAAATGTTTTAAAATAAATACATATATCACAGAAAGGAAAAATATTGGAACAAAGTAAGGATACATAGGGAAAGAATTCTGGCATGCAGTGTAAGCCAAATATATACATTTTATAAAAAGAGATAAATCTAAAGAATATTAATGTTGTATGTACTTTATCACACTGTTTCCCCAGCAAATGTTCAGGTAACTTAATGTTCAATATTTCATAGATTTTGAACACATACCCTACAGATATTGACTAAGTGTAATGAAATACTACTTTATTTAGGTATAGTCTAGCTGGAAAGACTCTGTATCACCTAACCTTGATTTATGGAGCCTTGGTTTCATTTGCACAGAAGTCGGAAGACTTTGACGTAAAGGTAGTTTTTTGTAAAATATATTCTTTAATGTTGCTGATGAAACTCCATTAGCAGAATGTTTGGTCCTTCATGCACAGACAAAAGATAGGAAATTGGTTAGATTTTAATATCTGCTGTAAAGGAATCTCAAAGGATGTGTGGGATCTGTCAGTAACTTGGTTTGCACGAAATGCTAAGATAAGGTCTGTTTGCACACCGAAACCTATCCTCACCAATGAACTATGACTTGCTAGTGATCAACAAATCGGAATACAAAACCACTGTTTGAAGTTGGCTTATGAATTGCAGCTTGTGTCAACCATGGCTTCTTGTTGCATCTAACCCCACTATGCAAGCACAATCCTGGTTAGTGTTGGTGCCCCGCCTCAAGACCTGTCTAGAGAGAAATGCGGCAAAAGTGATTAGCAAACAGAAACCAACATTAGATGAAACAAGACTCCAAATATTGACCCTGCTTTGTTCAACAAACTATAGTTAAGACAAACCATAGCTTTGTGTTACAAGTGAAAGTGGCCACAGTTTTCAGTGGAGTCTGTATAAAGCTGTGTTTCTTATGTCATCACTTGGCTTCCCCCACCCCTATCATTTGGCCAGTATTCTAAAATCACTGTACTGAGTAATCTTGTGGCAAATTTATATCACACAAACTTCTGCTATCTATTGTCACAAGTATTGCTTGTTTGCACTGCCCACGCTATGTCTATTGTAGCTGGCACATGATAAGTTTCAAATAATTCTGGCATGTGACAGTAGGAAAAAACACTGTGGTCTGAACAGAAGTACCTAATGCCATGTTACCACTAGAGGTCAGCAAGCTCAGTTATCACAATTAAGCAATCCATTATTAATGTAAATTCTCTAGGTTTTTCTTCAACTTTTTAAATCCTGATTAAGCTCCTGATGTTCTGCTTGGAAAATAAATGAAAGCAAATGTAAATTCTTAGTTCAGGCTATTGCCTGATATAGCTGGGGTAAATTTTTTTAACCGCATATAGAGCTTACTGGAAAATTGGTAACTGAGGCCTTGATTATCTTAATGTTGTGTCTAGGCTGAGATTGTTAACATGCAGCATCAACCTGGGCATTAAATTGCCAAGGATTCTTGTTGTTTTGTTCCATTTTATGTAATCTTTATGTAATCTCTGTTCTGAATGTATAACAACATTTTAGGTGGTTCTTACACCAGGAGTTGAAGAGACAGCCCTTTTGGTTCGTCAGATCGCTGACCACATTCTGATGACTTCTCAAAGACATCCTCAGGAATGGCTAGACAAATCTTGGCTTTCCGTCTTGCCGTCAGAGGTGTGTTTCTCTTAAACAAACAGGGAACCTGTGGCCCTCCCAAATGTTGCTGAAGTACAACCTCCCACCCTCCCATCATCCCTGACCATTGGCAATGTTGGCTGGGGCTGATGGAAGCAGCAGGTGGAAAGCCACTCGTTCTCTTCTCTCCTTACAAGGGACAAGCAGTTCCTGTTCCATTGCATTTCTTTTATTCTTAATGTGTGTAGGCTACAATAGCAGGAAACACTATTCAAATGCAGCTGTTGCACATAAACGGATCCTCCAGAGGATAAGGACTGCAACCCACTTTACATGGTAGGCTCCGGTCCTTCCTTGCTAGTGGGTCTTCCAGATGGAAAAATGCAATCTGCCCATCTCTTATCAAAGAAAGGAATGAATCGCTGTATGCTGCTGGCTGGCTAAAAGCCACCCTATTCGTAAATAAATGTATGTTTTATATAATGATGTAGTTACTTTCTGGAAGGAAAATCCTGAAGCAAAACACACATAAATGAGAGAGGTGACCAGACTGAGATGTTGCCTGCCTTACCTGATCTTAGTTGATTCTCCAGGAAAACATGGCTGGAGGCACTGGCACACACTGATTTCTCACGGCAAATGAATCTGATTCATCCTCTTTCATTACTGTTGCTTTCAACATGGCAGATGCAGGCAGGGCAGAAAAGGAGCAAGCTGTTTTTAATGCCTTGTTGAAATTGTAATTTATAATGTCTCTTTCACAATGCCAGCTTCCTGGAAACTGGCTTAATTATAATATTGTTATGCTTGCCCCAGTTTCCTGAGAAGTTCCAGGAGCTCAGCATGCATCTGGATTTTGGTTTCCTTCTAAGTGGAGGGACTTAAAATATTTTGTAATATTTGAATTTATATTATTTTGGGCATAGGCAGAGGTGCAGTTTAACGCCTACAAATTGTAAACTCTGCTGCCCTACATCAAAATCCCATAAAGGCAGTTTTCAAAAGACACTTTCTAAAAACTAGCCCTTTGCTTCTTTCTTTGTTCCATTCAAAAAGCCCAGTCTTTGCTTATTTCTACTCACAAAGGTAGGTAACATCAGCTTGAGCAGCGGAAAATAAAAGGGATTGCCTTTGCCAAAATGGCTCTTGCCTTCCAGAGGCGTCTTCAGCTATCTTTTTACTTGTAGCCTCTCTAACAGCAGATGTGCCTGCCAACTTGGCCCGCTAACCATTAAGGTACATTTGTAGGCATTCTGGCCCCAGGAAACCTCTTTTATCCTACTTTGCAGCAATCAGTTAGCGAACGCATAAGCTATGACCTTTGAACTCAAAACAAAGTAAACATCACTTGCAACTGTCCTTGAAAATATAACAAAGTTAATTCTGGTTTTTCCCCTCAGGAAGAGAAATCCTTGTTTACATTTCCATGCATGAATCCTCTAGTGGCTCAAGTCATGTTAAAGAAAAGCTCTTCACTGGAGTGGCTTCTGTCAGCAACTTTTGACCAGCTTCATGAGCTTCTGCCTGAAGTGCCTGAGAAAGTTCTGAAGGTCAGATATTCAGAATCCCAGCATCTCCTATGTACCATGTGTGACTGTGTTTATATGTGTTTATGCAAGAATCCAGTACTTTAGGTTTGTCCAATCAATGGCGTAGTGTGGGTTGCAGCACCCAAGGACACCTGTATTGGTAGCCCTGATGTACCTCATTTATTACATTGTTTTTACTGGGTTACGGATGTTGCCATTACAATGTGGGTCTTCATCTGCGATTTTCCAGTGGCAACTATACCACAAAGAGATGCTGCCATTATAGATGCAACCAGTGTTTTATCCTGTGGCAACTATACCAAAACTATACCATTTTAGGCCATGGTTTTAGGAATCCTGCAATTGTCTTGCTCTTTTTCTCATGTGTGAATGTTTAATGCGATAATGCTGCGTTGCATTTGCCAGGCAGCTGCCACCCTAGTGTTACTGGATATTTCAAGATGAAATCCTGCTTATACCACCTTAAGATGTTCTAATACACCAGCACTGTGTTCAGCATGCCATCCTAAGTCTTGATTTGATAGCCAATAGAATTTTATACTTGAATTAAAGCATTAAATCTTCATATAAACTCAGTTTCCCCTTTAAGGTTTTGATGATTATGTCATTTTTATGCACATTCAGATTGGCATATTCCCTATCACTTAATAGTTGAAAATGCTGTGGCAATAAAAGCTTCATGTCTTTCTAGTGGTGTAGACTAGAATTTGCTTCTTCCATTCCAGCACTTTAGTGACATCACATCACTGTACATCTTGAACCCTCCAGCACAGCCAAAACTTCCAGAAGAAACTGTGTCACTTCAAAAAAACATAAAGGGCTCTATCAGGTCTTGCTCTGAAATTCCCTTTTCCAAGGCGGTGTTATCTGGCTTTCAAGGACACAGTCCCTTTACTGAATATTTTGGAAACTATGGTGAAGTACAGAACAGCAAAAATTGTTTCCCAGTTTACTACCAAAATGAGTCCTATACTCCTCTGAAATTAGGTGGAAAGCACAGCCGCTTAATAGCACCTTCAGTACCATACCAGGAAAAAGTTTGTTTCTTTCAGGATAATACAGGCATAGAGCGGCAACAGTACATCCCATTTGCGAAAAAAATGGAAGTGGAAAAAAGAACAACTTCATCACTGCTACCACCAGATGATCTGAAAGGACGTCCCCATATTAACTTTGAAGCTACAATGCCATATTTAGCATACAACCTGGGTGGAACAAATACGTATCTTGAAAATAGCGCGCAAAACAGAATGTACCGTTCAAAAGCTGCAGGCCAAATGCTTGCTCATCAAGATATTGAAAATGTACTGGAGGTGAAAAAGCAGTCACTTGTAAAGCAATGTGAATCTAGCAAGGATTCCAAATCTTCTTGGCATCTTGTCTCTAGCAGAGAAGATTGTCCAATCCAGCAGAACTCTCAGAGTTTTCTAGGAGAACTTGGTGCGACAGGATATAGTGGTCCAAAATTTCAGTTTGAGGAGACGTTTTGGGGTAACCAGTCATCCGTGCTAGCAATGGATTCATCTCCCCAGGATTCAAGTTTCAGCAAAGAATTATCTAGCCCAGATAGATTCTTTAATTTGGACTTTCCAATAACAGGAGAGTACACAAGAAAGAAAAATCTCAATGTGTTATCAACTAATCCAAGAGAATGCGTTTCAGCAGGTAGAGTAAAACCATAAAGCACTCTTTGCTGCCACTCTTTTCTGATTAAGTGAAAAATAGCTTTTCCATATTTTTTTTCTTACAGCTCCATGCCCTTTCACCTGCTATTGCTCAAAATTATGGAAATATTCTCAGAACAATGAGCAGTCCTTTTGTTTAATGGGGTATTTTGCCATTCCTACAGAATAAAATGCTGGGCCTAGTCTTAACCCTAAATATTTGAATGTGTTTGATTCTGTTGCGTTGATGGTTTAGGGCCAGCTCTCAGTTTACTGCTTCAGGCTTGCATTAAAGGAAGCTTCCTCTGAACAGAGGAAAAGTTAATTGAAATCTGTGGTGTTGCTCATATTGTTGAACCTTAGGGAAATTAGAGTGATTATGAGAGAGTTGTAAACAATGCTTTCAACTGGCCCTCGTGGATTAAAGTTGAGATCTGAGTAACTATACTTTTATGTACAGTGGTACCTCGGGTTACATTCGCTTCAGGTTACATATGCTTCAGGTTACAGACTCCGCTAACCCAGAAATAGTACTTCGGGTTAAGAACTTTGCTTCAGGATGAGAACAGAAATCATGCTCCGGCAGTGCGGCGGCAGTGGGAGGCCCCATTAGCTAAAATGGTACTTCAGGTTAAGAACAGTTTCAGGTTAAGAACGGACCTCCGGAACGAATTAAGTACTTAACCCAAGGTACCACTGTACTCTCTTCTTATACTTATTTTCTACCTAAATCTACTGCTTTGTTGAGCATTGAAATGCTCAATCATAATACACATTTCTTTTTTAAAAATTGAGATCTGTGGAATGACCAGGCATTAATTAGGTGTTTAACCATGGAAAATAGCCTCTTATGACAAAGCCTTTAAGGATTCAGCCAGTCTGACATTCTTACTGTGCTTCTCTATTTCCTTGCTTCTCTGGACATATTAATCTTAACATGTGAAGCTGTAAGCTTCATTTTAAACATTTCCCCCTTAATAATGTTGAATTTGTGCAGCTGAACACGTTAATAATTCTGGTTTAAAACCTTTTATTTACAAAGGAATATATCAGTTAATGCCTTAGAAACACTCGAATGCTGCACCACCGTTGAAAATTAGCAGATGTGGGAGTCCATGTAAGCAGCTCTGAGCTTTGTAAAGGAAGAGAAATAACTTAAAGAAATAAATAGTATGGTGTTAAAGCCCATAATTACACAATCCAAGATGCCATTTCAATGTTGTAACCTTGTCTCCATTTTAAGCTCTTACACACCATTGCTTTAGCGAGCAATTAATTCCTTTTTAAGACAGAAATTCGGGGCTACATGTAGCCAACAGTAAGCACTTTAATTAATCCAATGGGAGTTAAATAGAAGCTAAACCCTCTCAAACTGAAATAAATGGAACTTAAAGTGCTCCATTTTGGCTAGATCACTCCTTTAAATGCCTAAGCATGCAGACTTTTTCTTACTGCTGGATGGGATTAATGAGTTAGATCTGCATAATGCCTACTAGGTAATTGCTCACTTCTACACATTTTTTTTCCCTACAGCAGGTTTAAAATGCACCCAGTTACCACAGCTGAAAAAAAGACGTCTAACCTATGAAAAAGACCCTGGGAGAAGCGATGGTCAAACACGTCTCAAATTCCTTTAAAGGAAATGCAATCTCACCTTTCACACTTCTGTTTATATGTGATATACTTTAAGCAGTTTTAAAACAGTGTTATAATTTATTGTATACTTACTTTTAAACAGTTTTTAATATTTTCTTATACTGCTTGTTCGAGGGTGGGGTTTTTTGGAGATTGTAGAAAATAGGTTAGATAAGCCTGGAAAATTATTACACAAAGATGTGGTATGACGATTAAAATAAAGCACTGCATACTTAAATTATACATCATCTTTATAACTCATTCGGAGCATCTCTAGAAGGGGGGGGGGCTATATTTTCAACTCTGCCTGCAGAATTTGGAACAATGGCAGTTGTCCTGATTTGAGGCCAACAGACCAAGTTGTCACCCGTAGCTACCAGTGGATTGCTGCTAAGTCCATATTTCAAGACTGGACAGGAAAGGGGCACTTTCTAGGTTTCCAGGAAGAACTAGAGGAGAGAGGAAGCTCCCAGTTGATGTAGACCTCCTCCCTTTATTTGAGGCTGAAGGGGAGATGTAAAGTGGTGGTTGTCATGAGAAACCAGCTTGTCACTCCTGCCCAGGGCAGTCTCTTTATTGGGCCATAAATAAATGGTCTTAGAATATGTCAAATATCTCGGGGGAAATTCAGTGTGGCACGTCGCCAATTTTTCTGACAGTACAGGCTTTTCAGCTTGCCAGATGGAATGATCCTCCCTCTTCTACATGATCTGGTACTTCTCCTCATGCCCTCATGCCCCCCCAAAAAACCTGAGCCAATTTCAGAAGTCCCATTGCTTCCGCTAGCAGCACTAGTTACAGTGGTGCCTCAGGTTACAAACACTTCGGGTTCCAAACTCCACTAACCCGGAAGTAGTGCCTCGGGTTGAGAACTTTGCCCCAGGATGAGAAAAGAAATCATGCGCCAGTGGCGCGGCAGTAGCGGGAGGCCCCATTAGCGAAAGTGCGCCTCAGGTTAAAGAGCAGTTTGGGGTTAAGAACAGACCTCCAGAACGAATTAAGTTTGTAACCAGAGGTACCACTGTAATTGAATCCAGCCTCTGAAAAATATTCCTATAGATCTACAGTATAGGGATCATTGCTTTTAAAGGCCATTGAAGTACAGTCATACCTCATGTTATGGCCGCTTCAGGTTACGTGTTTTCAGGTTGTGGACCATGGGAAACCCAGAAGTACCGGAATGGGTTACTTCTGGGTTTTGCCGCTCGTGCATGCGCAGAAGTGCTAAATCGCGCTTCGCGCATACACAAAAGCACCCAATCACACCTGCGCAGATGCGGTGCTTCAGGATGCGAACGCTGCGGGTTGTGGGCGCGCCTCCATCACGGATTACGTCTGCAACCCGAGGTTCCACTGTAGTAATAAATAATCATAGTAACTTATATTTACAAGCCTGGAGGCGTCACTATTTTGAGTCCATTTTTGTGGTCTCTGAACAGCCAATTTTCCATTCCCACAGATTTGGCAGGGTTCTTTTGCTGATCTGAGGAATTTGCTATTTCAGAGTTAAGACATACCAAATATAATCATAACCAGCCACAGGGCGGGAATGTTTCAGCTTTCTTTCTTTCACAGTTTAAGAAACATTCCTGCTCCTTTTCCTTGAGTTCACCCTTATTATGCACATATCAGAATTGTAGTCCAAACCTATAAAAAGTACAGTACATGAAGGGGGGAAAGGTTTAAAATATTGATATAAAAAACAGCTTAGGGGTTGGTACAGTTTTAAAAAATGACAAGCATTTTTAGAGTTTAAGTTTCTCATTTTGACTCATCCTCTAAACAGATCCTGCAACTTACTTTCAAAAAGGAACCACAAAACAAAAACTGGCTTTCTCTACTGTTTGAATTGCAGCAATGTTATATAATTCAGCAATGTTTTTAAAACCGCATAATTAGTACTTCTTTATTTGAAATACAGGGAAAAAAGAGAATGTCATGTGTGAGGAGAGAACAAAAATAGTTTTTTGAGAGATTTTAGATGCCCATAAGGGTTTTTTATCTTAAACATATTATGAAGGAATGCTGTGACTCAAACTGTTTCCTGGTATTTGCTGAGGTTGTCTTCCGTTCCTCACCCAGTAGAACTGCCTTCCACTTTTTTCATCCCCGTAAATCATAGGAAGGAATTATTTTTCAGCCTGGTGGACCAAATCCTTATCTCCACCAGCCCTGTGGGCCAAGTGTAGCAGGTTGGCAACAGTGCCTTTTGAAGTTTCCAAGTGGAAACACATTTCAAAAGTGCTGTCTCTTAGCCCCAATCATCTGACCACACCTTTACTTGCCTTCCACCTGACATCACATCAGATGCAGGCCAGGTAGGTGTGGTTTGAGAAAAGCAGCCTTGCAGGTCAAAGCAATGTAAGGCAGCTATCTTGGGTGACCAGTTTTGGATGACTTGAAGGGTTGCAGAAACAGGTCGGACCAGGGACAACTACTGGGAAAATCACTTGTACAGGTCTCACTGAAATATTATTGTGTGGCGATGCACATGGTACAAAAATCCAAACTCGGTTGTTGGCATGTAATGCTTTCGGATGATTGACCGATACTGGAAATCAAAAGGAATACCACCTTCGGAAGGTGATGAAGCAGGCCACTTGCAAATAGTCATTTGCTGACACCATTAGGATAAGAAAGAATTGGATTTTATGATTTGTTCCACTTTGAAGCTGAATAATCTTTTAACAGGAGAGATTTTAACATACACACTCAGGAGTATGATTAAATTTCTCCTGGGTTTAGGGGCATCCAGGGGACCAGCTTTGGATTCAAACCATTTCCTGGGACACTTCCACCCATCCCCTTTTTGATGGTGTTGGAAGAGGGAGACGCCAGCAAAGGATCGCCCTCTCCAATGTCAGAGCTGTTTCTCTGACGTTTGGAGGGTAAATCTTATGCAAGGACACCCTGCCTGGGCTATAGTTGAGAAATAAGCAATCTTATGCGCACTTTCCGAATTCCTTCAGTGGATATCAGATTTATTTTACACTGAAAACTCCCCCATCAAAAATATTTCTGTTTGTTACCCAAAATGCTTCCTCTTTCCATACAACAGAGTGTCCCAAATAGTTAGGGAAAGAAATTTTTATTTAAGCTTCTAATATATTAATACAAACGAGGGTGTGTAAACAGAATATTCTTTTTTAAAAAAGTAAACAGTCTGTGTGTGTGTAAAAGTGCTCAATAAACAAAAATCAAAGGCACCCCACCCCAAAAACACATTTGTACAGGTCCCAATAATGTTGCAAGCCTTGAAAAAGTGACCTATAGAAGTGTTTATGTAGTGTAGTGTAGTCTTCTTGTCTGTAATTACCTGCCGAGTTACAGTTTAGACATTTCAAAGAAACAGTTTTCTGTAGAAGCACAATAAAAACTAAAGACACACTAAACCTAGTATGGGGGATTTTGGGAATTCTATCTATGTGGCAGATGGAACCAGCTATTTCTGTATTCTCAATGCTTTCAGGAATAGCAAAAGAGCAATGTTTTATAAATAATATTTCTTTCCATACTGGATAGATGGGCACTCTCACTAAAATGGGTTCACTCCTGCCAAAATTTAGAACTTTCAAGTCTCCAATTTCAAAAAGGAAGTTAAGAATGTTATTGAACATGTCCCGTTGAAATTAATGGGAAATGGAGCCTGATCCTATGCATATTTACCCAACAGGAAGTCCAAATGAGGTGAATATGCACAGCATTGCTGCGTTAAAAGGATTTACCTTTGGCTGGGTCATGCCTAGTGAACATTTTTATCAGAAAACGCAAAGCGGCTACTAAGGAGGTACCTAGTGAGTGTCTCATTCAGGCACAACAACAGAGCAAGAAGTCATTTGGTAATTTTCTTTTCCAGAATGTAAACATCTCAGGGGAGTAAGTGTAGAAAAGAAGCTGATTCAATTACAAAAGGAAAGCCTCTTCCTTAAAAAAACGCTTTACACAAGTATTAGTAAAAGATCTAGTCAGTTACAAAGATAGTCAAGCAGACTAATAAATATCTAAAGATACTGTTTTGGCCACACAGAAGTAAGGGCATAGACATGTTTGTTGAAAAGAAGGCTGCCAGGATTTCCTCTCACGTCTGAAGAGAACTTTTCAATAACCTTCCCTGCAATATAGGAGGGGGAAAAGCTTTATCAAAGGGTTGTCTTCCTCTTCACAAGTTAATCATAGAAGTAAGAATCCTATCACTACAACAGACAAAAGTTTGTGCCCATGAAACAGCATGCAAAGCACCTGTCTGCCCACAGAGACTCACACTGCTCCACCCATGATATCCCTGATCATTTTATTTAAACATAATTTGTATGCTATTTAATTTTTAAAAAACCCTCTTAAGTGGTAAACAAGGACAATCACATATTAAAAACAAGCATTAAAAGCAAGCTAACATGACATTTCAAAACAGATAAAATCAGCAAGGTTAAAGCTGTTATACATAGTAAAATCGCATTCTAAAATTAGATGCATAAAATATTTTTGGCAGGTGCCAAAAACCACAGCAAAGGTGCCTGCCTATTATAAATGGGCAGAGAATTCAGGGGCTGCCACACTGAAGGGTTTCTAAGTGACTGAGTGGGGCTGGGCTGCTCAGTGTCAGGGATGGAGAGTATACTTTGCTCTCCATAAGACAGGATCCCCAACTGCAGTGGTTTACTCTCCCTGCATCCTGCCCCTGTTATATGAGCAAAAGGGAATCGGCCAAAGTTGGGAGAAATTAATAGTGCACTCACACACTCAGGGATGTCAGTGGGAAGACTCTAAAACCTGTTGCCTTCCCCTACTGACAAGCCTCTGAAGATCAAGCTGAGTCCTGCCTGCATCATCCCATCTTGGATTGAAGTCCAAGGATTCTTCCTTGCGATCTGCTTATTTGCAAGGAGATTATATGATGTTGGCTACTTAATGAGCATTGAAGTCCAGTCTTTTGTGGATGTAGGTTTGTTGCACAGCAGCTCCAAACCAGCTTTAATTGTGCAACGTGAATTTGCTGCTATGTGACTGAAACCAACCTGAAAAAAGTGGCCACCTGGCAGCGCCCACGGGTTCTTAAAACTTGCTGAAGTCTAAGATTCTGAACCAAGCTGGAATTAAATTGTTCGTCTCAAATTGAATCCAGTGCCCCTACCGGTAGATACCATTTTTATTCTCTACAATTTTACTTGGTAAGAGTTACATACATCAAGCCCTACACACTCTCAAGGAAAAGGTAAGATGATAAACTCATTTCCAGACTGTACTGCTTTGGACTGCAGAGGAGAGCTGCTCTACAATGACACTATTCAATGCATATTTTTTTAAAAAACCCAAACTACCATGTTATGGGGGAAATGATAATTTCCTATATGTAGGGAATTGTTTTGTATGGAGGAGCAAGTCATTTTATGAGCTTCCACCTGCTCTCTGAAATGGTACCTTTTAAAAAACAGGTTTTCTTCCTCATTCGAGAACGGCACACTTGGTTGCACAACTCGGGAATAAAACACTACCCTAATGTAGATTCTAATGATATGGTTTATGCCAAAGGGGTGTGTGGCTCCTGAGATTTTAATTTTTCTTCTTTGATCAGCAACTGCTTGTGCCAAATGGTTTATGTAACTCAAAAAGTATTTTGCATTGGTGTCTGTAACTTTAAAGGTATTTTGCAGCATGGGCATGGCCAGGGGGAGGGGGCGCAGCTGCCCCTCCCAGATCAAGTAAAACAATAGAAATATTTAACTAACTGACCAATCACATCAGTTCTGCCCCGCTCCCCCACAAAAATCCTGGCTACGCCCATGTTTTGCAGTGCAGCAATTTGGGTGTGCCTGCTATTTTAGGAAACAGAAGCCCCCAAACTTGTCTATTTAGTTTCATGTCCTCCAGAGTTCATTAGATCCTGCCCTGTTCTCTCAAGAGAGATGCAAGCTTCTGCAAGGATCACCATACCTGTCTTCAGAGCAACGCACAGGACCTGGGCTCTCGAAATGGGTTGCTTCCCGCAGGAACGCCCACAAGCAAGGCATCTTTGCAAGCATTCTGCATACAGTACTGCTGAAGCTCTGCAGCTGCCTGAGAGACCTGGAAGAGAGAAAAACACAGGAGAACGTAACAGAGGGTTCTTTTTTAGAAGTTGCCGTGACATTGTTTCACTGCAAATGGAAGATGCAAAACCTGAATGTCATTCACGGAAACTGAAAGGCAATAGGTTTGAGGCGTTATTTCCTTGTACACCATGTAATAATTACCTGCGGATTTTATTGCTGCAGAACATAATGACAGTTATTTAGATAGATGCTTAGGACTAGTTAAAAAATGAAGGCTAAGTAAGTTTGTCTGTTTATTCCTGGCAGGGCTCCTGCAGCTTGAACAGCTGCGAGACCATCGAATGCATGTGGAGCCCTGCCATTCATATAGTTTAGCACCCTGTTTCCAACAGAGGTCAGCCAGATGGCTCCACGAAGTACAGAAAGAGGGTATGAAGGCAATAGCCCTCCCTGTTCTCCCCAGGACCTAACAGTCAGAGGTATACAGAGATATTGAATTTAGCTTTTGTGCCTAATAGCTTCTGACAAGAGTTGAGGTTTGCAATAAAAAATGCAACCACTCCATTTTATTCCGCCTCCGTGTTTTTCATCTCCCCTGCCAAACAGCCAGTCAACATTCCGCGGCCACTGAGCATGCTCAGTCTTCACGGGTTTCTCTTACATGCCCCGCCCCCAACCTTCTGCAAACGTCAGGATTTACCCAAGCCTGTTGATACCTCCCCTCTTTTGCACCAGTGGTGCTTCTTTTGGCTACAATAAGCAACGGCACCTGCAGCCTGAGTGCTGGGAATGGAAAGAATGACAAAAATATCCAACCAGAATTGGTCTAACAATGTCATTGGCTATAAAAGCTAAAGGAGAACTCTGGGAATTCTGTTTGGGACATACAAAGCCTGTTCATATTGGATTTGGGATGCTTCCAATGCCCGTGGTATAAAAAGGCATTGCAATTTTATAGTCTTTGCTTATTTTTATGCATATTGTATTTTAGGTTGGTTTTATTCTTGTTTTATTTCTGCTTTAATCATTATTTTTAAAAGCTGCGTTGAGTTCAGCTTTTGAAAAAAGTGACTACCGTAATAAATGAAATAGCATTTACTTTTTCACACATATTCTGGTCTTCATCGGAGGAGCACCAAGCGAGATAAGGAACACCACTAAATCCTACCTTAGTGCTGTAGTTTCCAGAACATTGCCCCATTAAGGGTAGGAGCTGTAGCTTTTTACGAGGACAAAAGACAAGCCTTAACTGTGTTAGCTTGGGAGCAGGTGGCAAAGTCCCTGGAGCACGCTGAAAATAAATTAATAACCCTCAAGCTCTGTCTGAATCTCTTAGCAGATAGCTGCATTTTAGCTGCAAAAAGGTTAGCAGAAGGAGAGTGTGTGGTGTGCTCCACTGATTAGCAAATTATTTTACTGCTTTGTACCTGGCTGAACTTTGCGCAGGTATTGGAGGAAATTAAATTTTAATACAAGGCAAATGTAAAGCTTTGGAAAATTGTGGTAGGGAAAAATCCTCCCCTCCCTTCTATTCCCACACCTTGAATTCGTTTTATATGAAAATAGTTGAATAGGTGTTTTTCCAAAAATAAAAATAAACCAATAGCACAAGAAATGAGCATGTCTCATTGCATCCAGCTTTTCTGCAGGGAGAGCTTGCTTTTATAGTCAAATGCCTGTGTGGACTCACATCAGAATTCATAGAGATCTTCTGTGTTATTTACATCGCAATCTATGTCGTTCTGTTTCCTCGTGAGCTACAGTGACATGGCGCATACCCTCCATCGCCCAAATTCTTCCTAAAGTGAGAGTTAACCTGTAATAAAATCTCATTCCACAGAACAGCAAGAAGTACACTGTTCATTAAATTGTAGTGGTACTTTGGTTTAAGAACAGCCCTGTTTACGAATTATGCGGTTTACGAACTCCGCAAAAGCATAAGTAGTGTTCCGGTTTGCAAACTTTACCTCGGTCTAAGAACGGAATCCGAACGGTGGAAGGGCACCAGCGGCGGGAGGCCTCATTAGGGAAAGCGTGCCTTAGTTTAAGAACAGTTTCGGTTTAAGAATGGACTTGCGGAACAGATTAAGTTCATAAACCGAGGTACCACTGTATTTCTTATTTCATCGTTATCTACACAGCAGCCCTGGTGTACTTGGGATCCCTACAGGGATCATGAGCACAGGGAGGTCTCGGCCCCACGGAGCTCGCCATCTGAAGTTTGACAGTTGGGAAGGAGAAACAGAAACAAGGGGACGGATGGCAGAGGCGAGATGGGATTGTGCTTGTGAGTCAACCAATGAATATTTCATGTTAATGAACTATATATAAATGATTAATAATAATAAAAGACAACTACATCCTCCTGCTGACTACTACAACCTAGTTGTGCAGATACAGGCAGTTCCACTTTCCCAGCGGCCTATTCAAAAGCAAATGACCGCCTTATTCTACATCATCCTGCCAGGCCAAATCAAAGCTGAGTTTGTGACATCTCAGCATCCCCGGGGCACAAAAACCTCTGAGTGGAAGGTGCATTTATTAATAAGTCGGCAAAACACACAGATTACAGCAGCACTTCCATGCCAACTTGTGCCTGCAGAAATAAGAGGCTGGGCCCAGCATTCATTGTGCACCATGAATAGCATGGGTGAGCAGCTAAATATATCACTGACAATAGTTCAAGCTAAACATAGGAAAGCTGCCTTATGCAAGCGACTCCTCACTCATGCGGGAGTTACATTCCGGCACCCCATGTGCATAAATGAAAATCGCGTTAAGTGGGGAGACCCTCTCTGCTGCTCTTTCTCCAAAATGCTACTCTCCAAAAATCAAAAATGCTGTACCAAAAATACCTACAACTGGAATTGAAGTTCTGGGACTGGCAGGAGGCTGGAGGAGGAGCAGGAAGGCAGCAGCTGCTGCGCTACCACACACATCAGCTGTTTGGTGGGGAGGCTGAGCAGCCTAAACAAAGCCCTGCTGCGCCTCCAGTCTCTTTTCCGTCGATCGTGCACAAGTGTGTATGCGGGAGGGATGCCTGTACGAAGTTAGACCATTGGTTTTTCTAGCTCACTATTGTCAGTGTCCTTCAACCTTGAGTCTCCAGAATTGTTGGACCACAACTCCCATCATCCCCTGCTAGCCTAGCCAATGGTCAGAGATGATGGGATGTGTAGTCCAAAAAACACTTGGGGGACCCAAGGTTGACTGGCCAGTGGCTCTCCAGGGTTTCAGACAAGGGGCATTCTTAGCACTTCCTCAGAATCTCTTTAGAGCTTGTTTACGTGTTAACAGAGCATTTAAAAGTGGTTTTGCCTTCCTGTTTTCCTCACGCCAAGAGAAATTAAAATCAGAAATCAAAATGGAGGTATAAGCAGTACAAAATAAGTGTCATGCATCAACTCCATTTGGATTGTCTCTTTTAAAGCTTCAAAACCCAAATGTGCTACTGTTCGTATCCCCATTTTATCCATTTCTCTGAAAAAAGTACAGATTTTTGAAACTATCTGGAGCAGAGTACCCTCTTTTGAAGTACCGTGTGACTGAACGTTCTATGAATTCAATGGGACTTACTCCTGAAACACCCAGAGGGCAAAAACTGCTGTGCTGATTTACCTAGGAGTAAGTCCCATTGTATGCAGAGGCTGGTGAAGGCTGATGTGTAAGGCTCAGCACTGTAGGCAAAACTTAACAAACATACAGCTGCTTTCGAGATTTCTGGGATCTGCTGCTAAAAAGTAAACTTTGCAGAAGGCAGAAGTAAATAAAGCACCAGAATGCCATCAAATTCCTAATCAAATGGAGGATCATTCCCACAAAGTCCACTACCCTGTCTCACCTTGATACATAACTCGGAATTGACTCTCTACCTCCTGTTTTATTCAAATAAATAATGTGTTTGAAAACTTAGGCATGTCTACTTGGAAGTAAACCTCCCTGAGGGGCCAATGTCCCTTTGTATAGCAAAAGAACTCACCTCTCTCTGAGACCCCGAAGAGCTGTTGCAAACTAACAGCAGGAAACATTGGGGCTAATGTTTGTGTGACCCAGTAGTATCAACCATGTTTGACAGGACTAAAAACTAAGGGTACAACTCTGAACAGGACTGAAAACCTACCAGCTATGTGTTGGAGAACCCTGGTGAATTTAGTAAACATATACGCAGCCTAAACAAGCCTTTCAGGATCTGGTACCTTTCAGATGTTTTTGATTACAATTCCCATCAGTTCCAACTAGCATATCCAATGGCCAGGCATGATGGGAACTGGAGTCCAAAATATCTGAAAGGCACCACACTGGGAAGGCTGAAGTCTTCTCTTTTTAGATGCTGCTGAGAAAGAGAGAGTGCTTTTCAGAGTTCAATTAGATTTACAGAAATTGGTTAATATTACCAAGCAAACTGCAAGGCTAGGATTTTGCTCCTAGCTGTCATTATCCTCTCTTTGAATCAATTTTGTGTCACTGATGTGCTCCCATCCAACTTGACACAGTCTATTCCTTTGTCCTGTTTTATTATCAGTTTTGAAAAGTTTGCTTTCTGGTTTTTGTTCTTGTAATTCCATGGGAGAACTGGTCTAATAAAAGCTCTCTGAGCCTGTGAAAGTATCCACTCAAGAGGGCATTTACACAAAGGCCATTCCTGTTGACAAAACACTGCGAGCCTCTTCTGTGATTGCAAATTAGGGGGCGCCACATCTCATTCCTACTATCCACAGTGCGCCTCTTTGGGAACAAAGGCGTATTTCAAATAGCGGAGCCAGAGTGGCAGCCAAAAGAATTAGCAACCAGGCAAAAGCCTTAAGCTCAGCTGCTGCCAGAAATGAAAAGTATAACTCTAAACCTCCTTAAATGCTACAAAATTTATGAGATGGTCTAGAATGGGCTTCAGTCGCACATTCTCTCAAACATATGATCGCAAGGGTTGCCGAAGATTAAACCATTTTTATCTGTCAATTTTCAGCATTTCCCACAAATATTCTGTGCCCCGAGGATTTCACAAAATATAAGATTTAAATGCAATGGCCACAACCAATTAAATAGTTCAGTACAAAACTACAGTAGAACACTGACAGCTGTTCGTTCAAAGCAATAAAACACTGATAAACAGTCAGATAATTAACAGTGCGCTAAAAAGACATCAAAAGTTTCCATGTGCCCAACGCATACCAGCAAGTTAATTAGCAATATCCAGTACAAATAAACACCAGCGTTAGATCCACGTTTAGCAATCTGGCAATTCATAGTAGGAAAACTAACCAAGATACCTCGCCCATTTATTTATTTTTAAACTAGCAGCAAGAGAGGAAAATAAAAAACGCTACGGAAACAAAAACCCTTGGAAGCAAGCCGAGGGAGGCCTAACTCTTATCAGTTAAGGACGCCAAATAAAGCCCCATTTTTGTCAGATGAGACCCCCCCCCCCCCCGTCTGGCTCTGAACGAGCCAGCGAACGGCCTCTCGCCCAGCGCTGCAAAAGCCAGCTGCGAAAGTGCGCGTTTTGTTGCAGGCCGAGGAAGATGCCCCTGCCCCTCTGTGCAATCGGAAAAGGACACAAAGCTTCCCGATCCCCCGACGGCCTGACTTGTGATTCAGCTCCTCTAGGAAGGAGCGGCGATGGGAGAGCGACCTCTCCTCCCTCCACTATACCGAGGACAAAGGACGCCTCGGGGTCTGGAGAGCAAATGGAGCCGCCGCGCGTCCGGCTCTCAGGACGCCAGCTAAGCAGCTCTGCTCTGCTCACCCGGATCCTCTCCACGCCGGCCTCCAGTTTCAGCTGCTCCACCAGGCGCTGCATGCTGCTGAGGCTGGAGTTGGAAGACATGCTGGCGGCGAGGAAGACGCGAGCGCTCGGGGTCTCTCTGGCGCGCGGCGCCCGACTTCCCTTGCAGTGCCAGCGCCGGCCGAAGCTGCGCTCCCGACGCACCAACCGGGCGCCGAGGGGGAGGAAGCAGCGCCCAGGCAGGCTCCCCCCACCCGGGGTTGCGCCTCCCGGGCCCGGATGGAAGGCGAGCGCAGCCGCTTGGCTCTTGGAGAGGAACGCCTGGGGGTCCGCTAGCGTATAGTGTACTACTACTACTACTACTACTACTACTAATTTATTATTATTTAATAATAATTTATTATTTTTATTTATTTATTTATTTAATAGGTTATACAATAACCTATTAAACACTAAAAGTTTCCCTAAACTGGGCTGCCTTTAGATGTCTTCTAAAAGTTTGGTAGTTATTTTTCTCTTTGACATCTGCTGGAAGGGCGTTCCACAGGGCGGGCGCCACTACCGAGAAGGCCCTCTGCCTGGTTCCCTGTAACTTGGCTTCTCACAGGGAGGGAACTGCCAGAAGGCCCTCGGCGCTGGATCTCAGTGTTCGGGCTGAACGATGGGGGTGGAGACGCTCCTTCAGGTATACTGGACCGAGGCCGTTTAGGGCTTTAAAGGTCAGCACCAACACTTTGAATTGTGCTCAGAAACGTACTGGGAGCCAAGGTAGGTCTTTCAAGACCGGTGTTATATGGTCTCGGCGGCTGCTCCCAGTCACCAGTCTAGCTGCCGCATTCTGGATTAGTTGTAGTTTCCGGGTCACCTTCAAAAGAGCGCATAGATAACCATAACATGCACCACTCTGGTGAGACAGTCCGCGGACAGGTAGGGTCTCAGCCTGTGTACCAGATGGAGCTGATAAACAGCTGCCCTGGACAAAGAATTGACCTGACTTACAGACCCGCCAGGGCACGAGTCTAAATTGCACACACAAAGCAGGTTGAAGATTGAGAGGGCTGCCCTTGAAACCCAACCCGCGTTCCTTCGTCCCAGGAGTTTTGGGGGAGTAGAGCAACCAACTTGGCTAAAACATTGGGTGGGTGGATGTCACGGGCGTAGGCAGGATTTTTGTTGGGGGGGGCAGAATTGACTTGATCCATCAGTTAGTTAAGTATTTCTATTGTTTTACTTGCTTTAGGGGGCAGCTGCCGTGTCAGGTAAGCGCCCCCCCCCCCGCCCCACATCATCGATCACAAGATGCAAAACAGACATACCATATGAATGGCAATGCCCATAGGAGCATAGGCATAGCCAGGATTTTTGTCAGGGGCCCCCCAAAAGTTGTTCACCTTTTTTGTCGGAGATGGCAGGTAAAATTCCCTCCCAAAAGAGGATATTGCAGGGGGCAGGCTTTTGCTGGGAGACAGAATCTTAGCATTATTTCTTAATGCTTTTCAGTAATTTTTGAGGATTTAGGGAGGGCAGCTGCCTCCCTGCCCCACCCTTGGCTACGGCATGCATAGGAGCCAGCTCTTAGTTGCCTAGTGGCCCCTCAAATAAAATATCTGAGTGGGCCAGACTCCCCAAAGTTGATGAGCATTGCCATTCAAATGGTGTGCGTGGGCCACATCTTGTGATCTACTGTGCAGGGTGGGGCTTACCTGGCCCCTTCCCAATATTTTATTCAATCCCAGGCAATGCTCATCAACTTTGGTGGGGCCAGCCCTCTCAAATATTTTATTGCGTGGGTGAAGGGACCTCGGCCCCTAGGAGTTGACTTGTATGTTGGGGAGAAATGTAAACCTGCTGTCTCAAAGATGTTGGAGAGTAGGGACTTGGGGCATGGGTGACCTTACAAAGGTGTGGGTTTCTGGCATTTGTAGAACCTGAGAGATGAGGTAAAAGGTACTGGCACTCTTTTTTCCAGTTCTGATGTGAGAAACCAGCCCCCTTTCATTGTTTTGACCCCACCCTCCCAAAAATTACTGTAAACTCCCATGGGGGAGGTTCTTCCCATATGAGCACGGCAATGTGCATGAAACCCAAATCCCACTGGGGTTACTCACTAGGGAGTAGGCTCCTTTGAAAGCGATGACTTTGTCTGCACCAGAACAAAATGTGGATTTGCTTTGGCCTGTCTTGCCATTAATAATTCACATGGCACCCTCACCATCCCAGTCCAGGACTTTCCCCTTTTCTCCTTTGGTTTACAGCTCACAAGCTATGGGTCTGAAAGACACTACCCTGCCCAAAGCAACAGGACCGAGGGAGGTGCAAATCCTCCCATTTGTACTAAGCAATGGTTTGCCTTGATGTTACGTGCAAACCAGCTCGCAGGGAGCATTTTTCCAGCAGAGATTTTTGGAAAAGACCATCCAAACTAAACCAATTCCTTCTCAAACTACTTAGGCTAGGGGATACTCTCAGGTGCAAACACACAATGCAATCACTGGAGTTGCAGCAAGCTGCTTCAGGAGATAAAGCTCTTTAGAATGTGATCTCTGCAGGCAAGAGTGCTTTAATCTCCCACTCTCATCCCTAAGCACCACAGTGCAAGACTTCTCTGCTTGCTCCCATTCTGTGCGCTAAGGACCACAGCGCTAAGACCAGAGGTAATGCTGCTTGCCTGCTTTCTAAAGAGGCATTTCTTGCCATGCCACCACTGGCAAATGTGTGGGCTGAAATGCTGTTTAAGGGAACAGACAAGCAGCTTTATCTCGGATATTAGCACTGCGGTCCTAGCACTAAGAACAGGAGGTGAAAGAACCCTCTGCTGTTTAGAGATCCTCTCAAAAGGGAAGCCAAAGGAAAAGGCCCTGTTTGCAGCCAGCAACTCACGCCAGCGCTAACAGGGATACGCGGAATGCCGATAGTTTTTATCTGCATTGTGTACATGGCACTATGCGAGTGTGCATGCTGTTTATGTGGTGCATGTGCAATTCGTTTGTAGTCTGTGTACAAGTGCATGCACAGGCATACATTAGCCATCTCCAACACTGACATGCGGCTGTCGTTGGTGGGGTGCAGTGCCCATCAGTGTGGTTCTTGGATTGATATAAAACTTAGCCAGCCTGGTGTTCACTGTACACACCCTTTCTGGAGCTTTTTATAAGGGGATTTTGACTACTACAGCGGCAGGGAGGCCTGCTGAAAGGTGTACAGTGGTGCCTCGCAAGACGAAAAGAATCCGTTCTGTGATTCTCTTCGTCTAGCGGTTTTTTCGTCTTGTGAAGCAAGCCCATTGACGGATTAGCGCTATTAGCGGCTTTTAGTGGCTTATCTGCTGATCGGATCAGCTGATAAGCGGCTTAGCGGCTTAGCAAAAGGGGGGGAAAGGAAAAAAAAAAACCAGCAGGAACTCGCAAGACATTGTCGTCTTGCGAAGCAAGCCCATAGGAGATTCGTTTTGCGAAGCACCTCCAAAACGGAAAACCCTTTCGTCTAGCGGGTTTTCCGTCTTGCAAGGCATTCGTCTTGCGGGGCACCACTGTATTTCTATTGCTTCATCAGCACTGGAAATTCATCTGTGCCACCTCAAACTGGCAACCACATGAACCTGCTAGAAGGCTACGATCTTTCAACTTCTTATCATACAAGAACGATTGAAGCCTTGTGACAGCCTCCAACTTTGAGCTTTGGGGCTGTACAAAAGAAAGGCAAAACAACATGGGCATGGCTTAGATGGCTGATTTGGCTCCTGCAGCCAAATAGCCCACCTACGTACCTGTTGCATTATCACACTTACATGAAGACTCTTGAGATCCATGTCAGGCTTGTTTTTAATTCATCATTTGAGTGAACCATGGAGCAAAACAATTAAGACTGATTAGCAGATTTCCTTTTATTTTATAAAAATCATAAAATTGTACTAGTTTTCTGCCTGATTACTTCCTGAGTTTCAGAACATTGCTGAGACACAGCAGTTAAACTCTGAACTTTTTAGGTATGAATTTTTCTTGCCAATCATCACTGGACCGTATAAGTTACAGCAAGTGTCAATCATCAATAAAAGTCAGTCTTCCGGGTCCTTCATTTCTCATCCACCGCCTGTATCTTTTCCATCGAGGGTCCGATGCCATTTTTTTCTTCAGTTCTTCCTCTTGCTCTTGTTTGTAAAGCTAAAAGAGAAGGAAAAATTTAACTGAAAGCAACATCAATCTTCACTGTGCTTTAGCAACACAGATTCTTTGACAGTTTCACTGTGGACAGGCCAGTCCCAAAATGCAATTCCCCAATTTGACATTCAAATGGAGCACTGGATTGCATAAAAGTAGTTGATCCTAAAAGTTATGTGCTTGGGGGATACACTGAAAATGTGCCATAGCGGGCTAAAGAGCTAGATACCATGCAGGTGGGTAATTTTTTTAAAAAAATACAGCTTTAAACCTTAATAGTCACATTTGAGTCAATGCTAATCCCACTCACGAGTAGACACAATGAAATTAATTAACCTAAGTTAGATATGTCCATTGACTTCAATGGCTCTACTGAGCAGGACTAGCATTTGGGATCTATTTTCAAAGTACATTACCAATACTTAAGGTGACACATTAACGGAGTATCAATTAATATTCAAATTGATATTAGTTGAAATATTTACAAACTCACGCTCTGTAGAATGAAGCCAATGTTTTCCCACTTCTGCTCTCTACATAGCACATGAGGCACAATGGGTTGTAATGGACCTTAGTTGTGCCTATTAATTCCAATGCTTCTGCTATGAGCAGATACAGATTGGATACAATCTAATACTGCTTGTATGGCACTGAAAGGGACAAGGCTGGTGACAGCTCTCTCAGTAGACTGGAAATGCCACACTGCACCAAGACTTCTATTGCCAGTATGTTGGGGTTTTTTAAAATGGCGCTAGAACAACCAATATTGACAGCTCTACCTGCTTTAACACAGACAATTATTGTGTTGTGGAAGATAAAATGGTTCTTCTCCTTCAGCGGAACTTCTAAGCTGATTTACTGCTGGGTTCCCTCCTGATCCTAGAAGTAGGATAAGGTTCTCTGAGAGCATGTATTCAGAAGAGCGTTCTGTGACTGCTTCTCACTGGGCCTTCTCCATCTCTCGGTCTGTGCAGCATCCTCTCTAAGGAACCTCATTTCTGGCACTCCTCTGAGATTCAGAAGACAAATTAAGGTCTCCATTTTACAAAGACTACACCATCTGCTGAAAATTAAATCTGAGCAGTGTTTTCCTGATGATAGGCTTGTTAACTGTAGTTTACTGCATTGTGTTTTGCTTTTGTGTGTTGTGACTTGCTGTGCTGCTTTACTGATTTGTACTGTAAGATGACTTGAGTAGCACATTTTTAGACAGGCATTTTTTTAAAAAAACAACAATGCCACTCAGCCTCTAATAAAGGGACATAACGAAGAAGTTCATTTGAACACTGAAGTGAACCATCTACTGTGTTAGCACACTGCCCATGAGTCTTAAAGAAGCATGCTACTTATGCAACAGCCCAACCTATAAATAAAGGTTGGGGAAGACCTACAAAGACAGTAAGTTTGGACCACCGTAATAGGAAATACCTGGTGTATTTTAGCTGCGTATGGGACACTGATCACTGCTTGTGACCCCAAGTGCATGAACCAACACTATGGAACTGCAAAAGCAAGAGCTTCACTTAGGGGTGGTATAAACATAATTTAAGAAGTCAGGACATGTTAGGTTCTTTTTCCACTTCCTGTGTGCCAACACCGCTCACCTCATAGTTCTCTCTTATCCAGAGCTGTCGTTCAAGAAAAGTCTCTTTCTGGTGATCTTCCAAAGTGTCAAACTGAGACTGTGACATTTTCATGTACTTGCGTATAATATACAACTTCTCTTCTTCCCCATACTCTTGTCCTTTGATGTTGAAACAATAAATCCACCAACAATACCATCCTATGTACTTGCACAGATAAAAAGGTGTTAAAAGGATTTGGAATAAGAGTATGTCATATATTTGGGGCTTCTGATAACCACCCTTGATATCTATTTTGTTTTTTATTACATCTTTGATTATTTCCTCCTCCTCCTTGCGGATTTCTTCCTTGGACCGCCTGTTCTTGCCCTTTTCTTTGGCTCTGTTTAGTAGCCCTTGTTGCCTGGCAATCTCCATGGCTTGTATACGATATTTTGGCATGGTTGCTAGGTAGTTGATAGCTTCATTGTAGCTACTCCACCAGCTGAAGAACTAAAATATAAAATGGTAAGCAATATTAGCCTTAGAGAATAAGCAAATTACCTTTCCCTGTGGTACTCAGACTATATCTATAGGATGTACTATATCAAACTTGTTATATTGTTTTCTTTATTTGCATAGCTTTGCATTCACAATCACTCTTTTTTTAAAATCCCCTTTCCATGTATTGTGCCCAAAAATCTTAGGGAAAACTGATGTGATATTTTTAATATGTTCCTTATTTTGCAGGTAATAAGTTCAGGCCAGTCACCTCCTTTGCTGGCATAATACAGAGAGCAGACAGCACTTGATCAATTGCCTTTTACACAAAGGGAAAACATATGTAAGAAACCAGCCACATTACATTTCGTCTTTCATTATTTTCCAGGTCAGATGGTAACAATGGAACAGTTTGGAGACAAAGATATTTACCTGAAAAACAGAGATGGCACAGACGGTGACTAGAATCACGATTCTGACATCTACCTTGGGTGCCAATCTTCTACTATAATAGTGATAGTAATGGCTGTAATACTCCTCAGGATGATCCAACATATAATCATAATCCTTACGAGTTTCTTCATCCTGCAAACGATGATTGGCAGGTTTTCATTTGGAAATATCCCATATGTCAATGAACAAAAACAACCACCATCCGCTCAGTTTAAGGAACTGCTTTTGGTTGTATTTATGGCAATTATCTCTAGTTGAACAGTACTCTTAAATTTTCAAACATAAAATGATCAATAGTATTTACACAACAGGAGTAAAATAGCAAAAAGTAAAGGTGTTTATGCTTTATGCTTCTGAAGCAATACACTTGACTACTGACAAGCTATTCTTCTCAGTTATAAGCAAACATTAAACTAATAACTGAAGCTAGTTAGGCATGGCATACTTGCTGTGTTACAACCTTGGTTTAATGGGCCAGTTTCTTTTCTCTCTCTGACATACACAAACACCATGCATATTATACAGCACAATAATATATTGGTGTATGCATATAAACTGCAAACCCTGTTTTCACACACAAACACCCCCCCCATGGAATTATATTAGTTATATTTTATCTGCACAATCGGAATGAAGTTCTGGAAGCAAACTGCTTTTTCTGTGCAGCCTGAGCAGGAGCAGTCTCCATTAAGAAAAAGAGGTCAGAATAGGCCAATATATATGAGGACTGACCCTGAATCAAGTTCTTAACCAACCTCAAGGTTGTCATCTGAACTAGACAAATGATTAACTCAGAATCAATCGCAGTTGGTCCATCGTTTGAAAAATTACTTTAGAGCCGTCTTGCCCCAAAATGGCAACTAGACATTCTGTTTTGGCGACTGCAACCTTGGTTTAAGGGGCCATTTGGCACCTAGCTTATATATCTGAGTTACTAACACTGTCTAGAAGTGTGTTGTGGAGGGAGGACACCCCACGAAGGCAGACCCTCCAAGTGTCCCTATTTTCCAGGGACAGTCCTGGATTTACAGAAGCCATCCAGATTTCTAATTTGATCCTGGAATGTCCCGCTTTCCCTTAGGATGTCCCTCTTTTCATCATCATCATAATATAATAATAATTTATTATTTATACCCCGCCCATCTGGCTGAGTTTCCCCAGCCACTCTGGTTAGCTTCCAGTCAAGTGTTAAAAACAATACAGCATTAAATATTAAAAACTTCCCTAAACAGATGTCTTTTAAAGAGAAGATAGCTGCTTAATAATGTTGAAGCGTATGGAGTAATGCAACCCCTGAGCCAATGAGATAAGTAACTATACAACTTTTAGAAGACCTCTGAAGGCTGCCCTATATAGGGAAGTTCTTTAATGTTCCATTATGTTTCTAGATATATATTGGAAGCCGCCCAGAGTGTCTGGGGCAACCCAGTCAGATGGACAGGGGTATAAATACTAAAAAAAATATGATGGAATAGGACAATGTCCCTTATTTCCATTGCAGAAATGTTGGCGGTTGTGGCGTTAACAGATCCAGAGCCTTCTTAAGGCAGCCCTGTATAGGGAAGTTTTCTTCAATGCTTAATGTTTCATGTTGTTTTAATATTATGTTTTTATATACAGAGCTGAAAGCTGCCCTGTATGGGGATGTTTTTTCAACGTTTAATGTTTCATTATGTTTTTATATTATGCTTTTACATACAGGACTGAAGGCATCCCTGTATGGGGAAGTTTTCTTCCATGTTTAATGTTTCATTATGCTTTAATATTATGTTTTTATATACAGGACTGAAAGCAGCCCTGTATGGGGAAGTTTTTCCAGTGCTTAATGTTTATATATTATGCTTTTACATACAGGACCTGTATGGGGAAGTCTTTTCAATGTTTTATTATGTATATACAGTATATATTATATACTGTATACTGGAAGCCATATGGAATAGGAGGACACCCCTATTTGCACGACAGAGAAATGCTGAGAGGGGGATGCGAAGGGGGGCCCTTGTTCAGAGCCCTCCCGGCGCCAGCCGCTCCTGTCACCCTCCTCCCCGCAGCTGCTCCTTCTCCTCAAGGGAGCCAGGGAGGTGGGTGCTGTTGGGAGAAACTGAGCCTGGGTGCGTGGGGGGGAGGAGGAGGGTGCGGACGGCGCGTGTCTTACCGGAGGGGTCCGGCCGGGGCGGGCGGAGGGAGGGGGCGGCCCCGGCCCCGCTCTCTCACCTTGAGGGTCTCGTAGGCGGTGGCGATGAGCAGGAACTTCTCCTGGGCGGCCTCTGCTCCTTTGCCGTCTGGGTCGGGCTCCCGCGGCCGGCGGTCCGGGTGGTAGCGGAGGGCCAGCTGCCGGTAAGCCCGGGCCACTTCAGCCTTGCTGGCATCCCGGCTCACGCCCAGCACGTCGTAGCAGACCAGCTTCCCGCAGTAGAGACCTTCCACCAGGGCCTCCGCCGGCCGGGGGAAAAGGCACAGGGCGGAGACCCACACGAGGAGGAGGAGGAGCGGCGGCGGCGGCGGCGGAGGCCGCAGCCCCTCCGGAACCCCCGGAGCCGGCCGCGCCCACGCCATGCCCGTAGCCAAGGGCGACCGCTCGCCGCGGGAGGGGCCTCGCGCGCAACGCCGCCACGCCGACGACGACGCTTACGCTGCAGCCGCCTCGCGAGCTCCCTCGCGCCGCTCTCGGCCGCGGGAGGGGCGGGGCTAGAACACATGGACGCGTGGACAGAAAGCGAGGGCGATGACTGGGTGGGCCGGGAAAGCAGGAGGAGCAAGGCGGGCACCATACGTTACCCTGCCGTCTAACGTCAGGCACAGAGAGAGAACGGGAGGGGAGGTCGGGACTGGAAGAGGAGCGGCCAATCACAAGGAGCTTGGGGAGGGGAGGGAATAGGAAGGCGGGAGGGTTTTCTTGTTCACGTCAGTCATTGTATATTGGAAAGGGAGCGGCCAATCAAAGCGAGAATAGGGGTGGGGAATGGGGAGCTGGGAGGGTTTTCTGTTCACGTCAGTCATTGTATATTGGAAAAGGGGCGGCCAATCAAAACGAGAATAGGGGTGGGGAATGGGGAGCCGGGAGGGTTTTCTGGTCACGTCAGTCATTGTATATTGGAAAGGGAGCGGCCAATCAAAGCGAAAATAGGGGTGGGGGTGGGGAGCCGGGAGGGTTTTCTGTTCACGTCAATCAGGAAGAGAGGGGAGGGACAGCAGCGGTCGGGATTGGAAAGGGAGCGGGCCAATCCACAGGAGGCGGGGAAATAGGGAGGCCGGAAGGTCGAGACGTGGCGCGGCACGCAAAGTGGGTGGGCGAGGGAGACGTCGACATAAGGGACGTGCACGACGACGGAGAGGGCCAATGAGAGAGGAGGGTGGGCGGGGTTGGAGGGGAAACACCAAAAAGGGGAGGGAGGAGCTTGAAGGGGGGGCGAACCGAGTACTGTACGTGTATTCTAAGCGACTCGGCTGCGGGTTTCTCGTTTCTCCGCCCTTTATATTTTATTAAATTTCCACACATTTCACATATACATCCCAATATATAATTGATTTTTTTTGTCGACTTCCCACCCCATTTTCTAGGGGTTCACCCCTTTCTGCACCCTATCTTCTCTCTCTTACAGTGCTTTTTTAAATAGAAAAATAGGTGCAGGTGCTCACCATAAAATTACAGTAAGTGCAACACTTTTTAACACAAAAAAGAGGGGCAGGTTCTGTGTACCCTGGAGTACCCGCTGAAAAGAGCACCGCTCTCTTATGACAATAAAGTAATAATCACTAATTCATTCTGTTGCTCATAGTTCAAATCTTGCTTGCGAATGCCTCATACTATAATATTTCTTTATATAGTCCAAAAAAGGCTCCCATAAAACAATCATCATTAGGCTCTCTTATTTTAGCTGTTAACTTTGCTGGTTCAGCATAGTTAGGGTTTCTAATTTCTTAATAGGCGATGCATGTGACTTTAGATCACTCTCAGTCAATTAATTTGCAATAAAATGGCTCTTCCTATCACTCTGGATTCTGACGTGGTTGCTTGATGGCCTCTGGTCCAAATAACAACAACTACTACTACTATTTTTATTTCTATACCACCCTTCATCCAAGGATCACAGGGCGGTTTACAATATAAAAAAACCAAAATACATTTTAGAAGTTTCACACTCTCTCTCCCCACTTGTTACACACTGTATATTTAAAGCCCGCCCCCCAATAACAATGCTGGGAACTAGTTTAACCTGCACAGGTCAGTGTTAAAAAGGCTGGAGGATGAGTAAGAGAAGACACTTTTTTCAAGACTCTGCTGCACCACAACTCCCAAAAACGCTTGCTGTGTTGTGTGAACAGAGAAACCCAGTGGGATGGAAAATACAGCCTAGTCAGAGCTAGAGACAAACTGCCATTGCAAGAGACAGGCTCTGCAGAGGGCAGGAAGACCCCCAGGAGAGCACATAGGCAGAGGCAGGTTAGGGTTGCCATATGTCCAGAATTTCCTGGACATGTCTGGGATCCAAATGGCGAAATTAGCGTTCGGGGGGGATTTTGAAAAATTGGTAAAATGTCCAGGGTTTTGCCAACAGAACCAGGAAGTATACGTTTGAGTATGTATTCTTTGTGGTGCAGCACCACTTTTGCTTGTATTTATTTTTTATTCATGACCAATGGCTAGTATAATAAAGTTATTTGGATTTGGAGTATCAAATTGGATTTGGAATATCACCCTTTGGGGGCAAATTCCCCCCAAAAGCTCTCTTCCCCCCAAAATGCATTTTGAGTGAACCGCCGCAAAAGCATGGGGCTGGGAAAGTAGCCCAACCTGGAGGGCCACCAAATACATGGTACAGGTCAGGTGGAAGCTCAACACCAACGCTGGTAGTAACATGTGCAGACCGTGCACAGCAGTTGGTGCCAGGGGGGCTCTCAGCACTGCAAGGGTGGCACAGATGGATGAGAAGGGAATGAAGGGAGTGTACAGCAACAGCAGAACGCCATGGCAACATTGAGTACCTGGGTGGTGGGATGGGGGCCAGCTGAAGGCAACATGTGTGAAGCTCAGGGACATGGAAGGGGGGATATAGGCATGGGGAGAAGCAACAGAGGCACATTGGCGTGGGCAGCATCATGGTCTGAAGAGCTCCATGACCTCCTAATCTGGCCACAGAGGGTCCTGCCAATCAATATGCACAATCATGACCAAGTACCACGGCAGCACCATGTTTTGGACCACCACTTTTACCACCTCTGCATTTATTCCTATGGAGAAAAACCATGAAACAGTGGGAGAAAAACTTAATCTGTATTCCTGTTGAGTACCCTACTGAGTGAGATCCTACAGGTGCGTGCATGCATTGCACAGTATGTTTTAGCGTGCAGAGCGCATGGAGTTACACTGTGCTCTAGCCAGGAGTCTCTTGAAATAGGGAAGACCTTCCTATGCATGTACGCACACACAAACAATAATAATAATAATAATGGGCATTTTAGGAGCATGGAATAATTCGCACACCCTGGTTTCACATTCACAGCCCATTTCCTTCATTTAAGTGTCTTGAAAATGTTGGTTAAAAATGCCATCTTTCAGTACCCTGACAGCATCATGCCCTCCAACATTTCTCTGATGAAAATAGAGCCATATAATAATAATATTTATATCCCACCCATCTGACTGGGTTGCCCCAGCCACTCTGGGAGGCTTCCAACATATATAAAAACTATAATAAAACATTAAACATTAAAGAACTTCCCTAATACAGGGCCGCCTTCAGATGTCTTCTAAAGCTTGTACTGTATGTTTACTTATCTCCTCTGCTTGAGTGTCACATAACCTTCCAACATTTCTCTGATGAAAATAGGGATGCCCTAAGGAAAAGTGGGACATTCCGGCATCAAATCAGGACGGCTTTTGTAAATCCAGGTCTGTCCCTGGAAAATAGGGACACTTAGGGGGTGGCTCTAGGATTTACAGGAGGTTTACTTAAGTCTCCATCTGGGAATTTCTAAAACAATGAGCCACGTCGCTCAAAGACCTTTCGAGGCAGAAACAATCCCGACTGCTACAATCACCTTCCGCAGATAGGGGGAGAAACTCTCCTTTCCTTTTTATTTGTTAAGTGCTTTTGGTTTTTGTTTTCCCACCACCACCACCACTTCATTTTAGACGGGGCGGCGGGTCACCGAGGACAAGAGCAGACAGAACATCACTAAGCCATGGAAGTCAGCATGGAGGCAGGTCAGTTTTCCTTTCCCGTCTTGTGATGAGAATGCACATGGGGGTTCCCACCTCCCCCCCCAAAAAAAAACAGATTTCACAGGGAGAGGAACAACAACAGGGTGTCCTCACCTAAGACTTATCGTAACCTTGAGTTCATTTGCGCGTGGAGCAACTGGGGCTTCCCTGGGTCAGGGAAGAGAGCGCCTTGGAGGAGGAAAACGTGGGGCGGCAAATAAAATAAAACAAGAGAGCAAGCTGGCGGGCTGAGCAATGTGCTCAGCCTTTTCTAAATATAAAACCCGAGCAGGGTGGGGAAGGGTGTGCAAGGCAAGCGTGCGAGGCACATGCACACGCGGAGGGGAGAGTCGCGGGGCATCGAGCCCCGCCGTCGCCTCGACGGTGGTTGGCGTTTCAGGGGAGAGTCACACGAGAGGGAGGAGGAGGAGAAGGAGAAGAAGAAGGAAAGCAGCCCTTTTCTCTGCCTCTCTTTCCCTCCGCGGGCTCAACTCTCAGCAAGAGAAGCTCATACAGGGGGGGAAAGCGGGGTGACGTCGGTGGAAGGAAAGGGGGCGACGGGTGCGGAGCCCGGAGGGCGACCGGCTAAGCCTCCCTTCTTCTCCTCCCTTCTTTTTCCCACACCCCCCCAGCTGACAACATGGCTGCGGCCGCTAACGCTGCCCAGGACGAGCTGAGTAAGTGGGGGGCTCTGGCACAGAGAGGAGTTTGGGGAGGGGGATTTTTTTTGGTGTGGGGGGCAGAGGTGGGCTGACAAGTTTTAATTCCCCCTCCCCATAGTCTTCTAGTGGCTCCCTCTTTTTTTGTGGGGCTCCTTGCAGCAGGGGAGTGGCCGGGCCCTTCTTTATAGGGCGGGCGCCGGAGGAGGGCCCTGCACCCCGCTCGCTTTGGAGATCCTTGTTTCGCATGGGGGGGGGCAAATGTGGAGCCGGCAGAGGGGCAGGAGGAGGGGGTTTTGCCCCGAAAGGATGGGGGAGAGGAAGGGAAGGAGGGAGGAGGAGGAGGAAGCCGGGCGCCTAGGCCTCTGTTGTGCAAAGTCATATTAGGAAATTGAAAGTAACGCATCGGGGCGGAGGAGGCTTGGGGAGGGGGCGCGCAATATACTGTATATATCTATCTATATCGGTGCCCTGACACCCTTCTTCTTCCCACCCTGCTTTTTTAATATATATAAGCCCTTCTTTTGAAGAATCGTGTGTACGTGCGCTTCGTTATTCTCGATGGAAACGAGGCATGCTTGCCATAGATATGCTCCCGTTGGGGATTTGACGAATCCAAAGCCGCCCTCCCCCCCCCCTTATATTCTTCTGGGGCAGTAAATCCAAAGCGCCCACCCCCCATAACCCCCGGTTGATTTGATTCTTCCTGTCCTATCACACTGAAAAGTGCAGGCCAGGCGGCAATAATGACTTTGCTTTTCCGGGTTAGCATCCGGCTCTAGGGAGTCTCTTGGATCCACCTAGAATTGGGATGGTTTTTTGGAGGGTGGGGAGCTGGGGTGGGGGAGATCCTGTTAAGGGTCACCTTCCTTTCACCCCCCCCTCCTCCGTCTTTCAGACGTGGAGATGTTGGGGAAGGAAAGAGCATGTTGCCAGCGCGAGAGAAGCTTTTGATTTCCCAACGTGTCTTGCCTGGTGCAAGTCTCCTTCACCCCCACCCCCCATTGCCTTCCAAATTTAGTGCTTCTCTCTCTCTCTTTCAAACCCCCCCCCCCATGTTAAAGGGACCCAAGCCTTGCTCTGCTGGGGCGTGGAAGTAATTCTTTGTGACAGGAAATGCCTGCAGTTTGTGGCACTGAAGCAAGCTGGGAAATGTATTTTTCTTTTTCGTCTCATTGAAAATGGTTCTTTCACAATCTCCGCATGTTCCTGCTTCGTCCCTGCAGAAGAAATCCTAGAGGAACAGTGATGGGACTTGGTAGAAAGTCACGTTGTGGAATGTAATATTTATTTTGAGCAAAGATGCAGAGGCTGGGGCTGTAATTGTGATTTCTGTGGGGCTTGGGTGGAACATTCCCTTAATAAAACCTTCTGATCTCCGTTTCCTCCTTCAGGATATGTAATCCTGTCTGATCTTGAGTAAGCCTTCTCCGTGCCCCAATCCTTTGGTTTTCTTGGGTTTGAAATGACATGATTTGTCTCTGTACTTGTTCCAAAATGTTGGGAGGTGAAATGATACAGTACTTAGAAATGCTTAGCTCGTGAATTATTCCATTTCTGTTATGCTCCTCACCAGAACGGCTGACTTAAAGCATAAGTAAACTTTCTCTGCCTTCTGCCTAATTTACCTGCAGCATGTATTTTTAAAAGCAGTCTTAGCTGATACTTGATTTTGGAGACTTGGTGTAACAAAAATTATTTGTACATTTCAAACGTGTAAAGCAACCCACATACATGCAGTTTCCATCTGTGGCCTGGTTGTCACCTAACTTAACAGGTCCACTTAGCATGTTACATTAAGCCAAACCATGGCTAAGTGTGAAAGAGAAACACTGTGAGTACATGGAACAAAAATCTGAACCATTTTGCTCCTCTCCGGCTCTTTCTCCAACCGGAAGCTAAGCCATAATTTTGCTCGGTGTGATAAGTGAAATTGGACCCATGGTTTGCCTCACTTCAAACAAGCTGCAAGTTGTAGCTAAGGTTTGTTCTTGACCAGTACTGTACTCATGGTTTGTTTGCTGGGAGACAAACTATGTGTGTGGGTTCGCACATACCTAAACCTCCTTGTCTTATCTCTGGGTAATGCAGCAGTAGCAGGACTGGGACTGGAGTGAAGTGGCAGCAGTTTTATTTATGAATACCTGTCTGCTTGCTTGTTCACACTTAGTTTTGGTTTGGCTTAGTCTGAGAGGGGATGCATTGCTTAATGCCATATGCAATGCATTCAGAAGCACCTTTACTGGGAAGTGAGACCTACTAAGTTCTGTAGAAATTTACGTACATTCTGGTGGGTGTGCTTAGACTTGTAGTCCCTTTGAATCTATGACAGAGGTTTCAAAAACAACAGATGCTGCCACGATTGTTGCAATTGTTTTGTGAAAGTCCATGATGATGCTAAGTTTGAAATGAGGAATCGTGCCAGCACTTGAGTGGCGTGCACCTATCGCATGCGAGATTTGGAAAGTGTGTGTCACTGGCACCATTTGGTCAGTACTTTTGACATCTCTGATGAAAGGTGACACAACATCTTTTGACACGCCACCTCATGATTTTTATTAAATTTACAATTCCTTCATGAAATAGTGCTGACTGTTAAGCTGTTGAAATATTAAGCAGTTTATAAATGATAATAAAATAAATAAATACCAGCAATACTTCTCTTTCCTAGTGTGCCCTGTAATTTAATTATCACTGTTAAGTCTGCAGTTCAGGAAGGTTTGCAGCACAATTTCTTCCTAAGGCTATCAGTGGTTACTATTATTATTGTGATTACATTTATTTCCTGCCCTTCACAAGCAGGTCTTAGGGCAGTTTATAACAATTTTAAACAGTTAAAACATATTGCATTCACAAATATAGGGTGGGTCCTGAAAACGCACATCTCAAGTGCCGAATGGCTGTACTTTGCTTCCATGGTTGGAGGCAGTATACGCCCTGAGTTGAGTATACTGGGTGGCGCTGTGGTCTAAACCACTGAGCCTCTTGGACTTGCCGATCGGAAGGTCAGCGATTCGAATCTGCACAATGGAGTGAGTTCCCGTTGCTCTGTCCCAGCTCCTGCCAACCTAGCAGTTCAAAAGCATACCAGTGCAAGTAGATAAATAGGTACCGCTATAGCTGGAAGGTAAACGGCATTTCCGTGTGCTCTGGCACTTGTCACGGTGTCCGTTGCACCAGAAGCGGTTTAGTCATGCTGGCCACATGACCTGGAAAGCTGTCCGTGGACAAACACCAGCTCCCTTGACCTGAAAGCAAGATGAGCGTCACAACCCCATAGTCGCCTTTGACTGGACTTAACCGTCCATGGGTCCACTTACCTTTATCTTACTACCTGAGTACTAGTTGCTGGAAACTGCAGGTGAGGAGGGGGTGCTGTTGTGCTCAGGTCTTGATTGTGGCCTTCTAGTTGGTAACAGGTTGGCCATTGGTCTGATTCAGCAGGCGGCTCTTGTGTTCTCATGTTCCTGTGCTGCCTGGGTAGCATGAAGAGGAGCATAAATAGAGCATCCTTCAGTGCCTTCCTGTGCCTGAGTAGCTGCTTCTGGAAAATGGTGTAACACTGTTGTAGGAAGGAGCGACCCCATGGGGTCAAATCATGTGTCCTGGGGCTTCTCACATTGGTCCAGGAGCGCAGAAGTATTGTGTTGTACTAAAACAACCTTTGGAGGTCCATTTGTATCAGGAAAGTTCATTCGCTATTGATGCCCATCATACTCCACCCCTCCCTCCACCTTTCATGGTAAAATAAGTGTGTTTTTAAACATAGAAGATGGGTAGAAATGATGATAATAATACAAACAAGGATTTCTAAATTCACCTCTTCCTGGCAAATGTGCTCTTCTAACAAGGTTTTGGGGAGAAATCAGTACACCTTACTCTTTTGAAGCGTTTTAAATTACGCTGCCTTTAAAAGCTGGATTCTCAACTATGATTACAGTGTTTAAAGTTTGCAGTGCCCTTGCAAATTGATGTCCTCACTTTGAAATTGGATGCAAGTCATTATCCCAAACCACCTTGCAGAACATTACTGTTGCAAGCCCTGTAGTTGAAAATTCTGTTGTGTAAAAGGCCTGTTCTTTGTGGCCACATTCCACAGATAATATTGTGCTGACTAGACTTACCCTGAAATGCATCTGTCTTGGCAAGCCCCTGACAGACGGCTGCCTCCGTTCCGTAGTCAGTGTATCAACATGATGTAGTGAAGGTATCTGGATGTGGTACTATGAAAATCTTATCTAAGGGGCATTTATATGCCATTACTTTCACTGTTGGGGTACCCCTTTCTTACCCGGACTTTGAGAAAGTGATACAAACAAGACATCTGCACACATGTTTACCAAATGGAAGAAGCTACCACAAAAAAAAGAATAAGTTTGAAATTGGGGTTCATATCTGAAAAGAGGAAGTTACAGTTTTAGAAAATCAATAGGGTACTTATTTCACTCTGTGTGTTTTTTTTTTTTAAGTGCTGTGTGTATCAGTTTTCGGTGTCATTGTCAAAAGCTGAACCTGTGCTGGTATTGTATGGCTAGCCTGCTACAGGACATTCATTTTAAAGTATTGAGGGAGGGGAAGTCACAGAAGTTCAAGGAGCCAAAAGCTGTCGTGTGAAACAGGTGCTACATTCTAATAAAGTAGGATTTCTTATTTGGGATTTCTTCCAAATTTTTACATGAATATAATCCGCTCAAGGGATATGGAATATGGATTCCCTTTTTTCCAGACTGGTCCTTGTCTTGTTTCTTCAGACCCCGAAAATCACATTTGCTGTGTTTGGAGCCATTGAGCAAGCAGCTCATTCATAGCAGAAGCGCTTCATTAGATCAGGATTTTAGCTCATCCCTTCTTGTTGGGTGATTTGTATTCTTTGTTTTGCCATTTTATGACAACCTGTGATTAGCAATTTACCTATAGAACCTGAAAAAAGAAGTTGGTGGAGGTGCTAGCATTGTGTTCAGTGTAACATAGCACACAGGACCAGAAAAATGTAGAGATGCCATAATGTAAGGAATATATGTACGACTACATATTACTGTGTGCAATAGTATAGGAAAAAACCTATAAGAAGATAGGAAATATTATTTGGATGGCTTAACGTTTGAAGAGCAAGGGGTGTAGATAATAATATTTCACTTCTTGTCTTGAACCATGCTTCTCTTACACACCTATTTGTAGAACTGAAAAACTTAGATGAGAGTAATTTTCACTTCACTGTTGCAGAGAAACAAATAGTGTACTGCAAAGCAGTATGATGATAAGGAATGTGATAAGGAATAAGTATGACAGTGATTAATTGAGGAATCACCTGTTAACCAATTAAATCATAAAGGCCTTCAGAGATAACTTAAACTTTAATAAAAATGCTACCTTTTTTGTCTTGTGTCGGATGATCAGTACACCAGTACTTTAAAAAAATAAAGAAGTGTGTCATTAATTTATGGCCTAGCTGATTAAAATTGTTAATCAACAAGTGCTTTAGTTCATTGACATCCATTAAAACTCTTATTGCAATTGTTGGAATAGGCCATCATTTGGGCAAAAATGAAAGCTAGCATATGATGTAAAAGCAGTTTAACAATATTTTCTAGGAAGCTAGTGTTCTAGATGCCTGACCCACCTGTAAATGAGCCATTCCAAAAGCCTGTACTTTGGAAACAGTGAAATATTCTTTTCTTCATTGGAGCTTTTGGTATCTACTGTTAGGTATGGCTAGACCCATACGCGTGTAGGTGGAGGTTGTTTGTGTGTATATATATATAATTAATCCACACTGATTTATTGAGATTCGGCTGGCTACCAAGTAAATCAAATAAATCAAAATGGCCATTGGTGACCCTGTTGCTGACACAAATATTCTCATGTGGTAGTGTGAGCTGTAAAATTGTCTGTGCAGTGGAAACACTGGTTACTGATATCGGCCCCCAGTTTGTATGAGATATTTTGCTGGATTTCTTGCAGTGGGATAATTAAATAAATCCATTCTTGGCAACCAAAGAGCTTTGATTAAACAGTACTGTAATGCAGTTGGTCCATTTTATTTTAGTGGTGAATAAAGTAATATTGGGTTATATCTGTTTTGCTGTTTGTCATAGATTTTGCTAGTTTTTAATTCGTCTTCCCCCTTTCTTTTTCATAGATCAGCTTGAGCGTGTCTTTTTACGTCTTGGCCATGCAGAAACGGATGAGCAGTTGCAGAATATTATATCCAAATTCCTACCGCCTGTTCTTCTGAAGCTTTCCAGTACACAGGAAGGAGTACGTAAGAAGGTAAGTATAGACTCCCTGGGCACAGAAGCATATACAAAGACAATGATTAAAAATCCTCCCATATGTTAGTTTTAGATGCATGCAATTTATTCTGTTTGGAGCCTGCTTGTGTATCATCAGATTTGTTTTTAAAGTCAAGCTTTTATTTTGGGCTGGCAGCCTGAGTATTATTCAGGGATGTGTTCTGGGTCAAAAAAATATAAATGTTTGGTTCATTTTTTGGGGTTCGGGTTCAGATTGTCTCTCTGACTCAATAGTGCATTTGGGCAAAAATAATAACTCATTGGACTCATTCCTTTAAAAAATAGTTACATGAGATACCATATAGGTATTGCATTCACTTTCCTTTGGTATTCTAGAAATTATTAGCTCATTATAGCTTGGACTTTGACAATTGCAGAACCCAAATCGGTCAGATCCAAGATGATTATTTTCTCTCTTTCAGGTTATGGAATTGCTTGTTCACCTGAACAAACGTATCAAAAGTCGCCCCAAAATCCAGCTGCCGGTGGAGACTTTGCTGGTCCAGTACCAGGATCCTTCCGCGGTGTCCTTTGTTACAGTAAGTGACTTCTTTCAAAAGTTGTCAGCTGATGAAATATGAGGGCTTATTATAGTTAGAAACTTCATCCAGTTGTCTTAACTATTCTGTCATTTCAAAAACTCAAATAGTTATGCCACTGAAAATGGATGGAGGAGACATGCGTTGAATTAGTAACATCAGTAGATTCTCATGCATGACCTTTAACATTCAAATAAGACCCAGACTCGTTAGGAAGCCACTGGTCGGTCTTGCCCAGTCTTGTCTACTCTGACTACCTGTGGTTCTCTCAGGGATTCAGTTGGGAGTGTTTTCTAGCCCTACCTAGAGATGCCAGGGATTTAATTTGGGGCGTTCTGCATTCAGAGCACGTGCTCCATCCCTGAGTTACAGCCTGTTCCATTGACACAGAAGATACACAGGCATCTAGTTAAGAGCTTGATAACCCAAACTTTTAAACATTAAATACTAAAAATAGATAAATAGATTCATAGACTTCCTGGATTTTTTTGTCAGAATCTTGAGTGCTGATGATTGCCTGTATTCGTTTCTTTTGAGTGCCTGCCCCGTTTCATTGCCAAAATTATTCTCAGATTTAAAAAAACAAATTTCAGGGTGAGGCTGAAACTTTGGCAAGTCAGTGCAGTAGTTGATTGACGTTGGTTACACAGCCACCCAAATGTCTATGTAAAAGCTCAAAGATGGTTTGGAGGGCTTTTCCAGTTGATTGTGGCAGGACACAGAGGGGGACGCAATCTCTTAGGTTTTAATAGGCACTTTCCATTAAGGGCTTTAGCAGTCAAAGCTACAACCTTGAATTTTGCCTGGAGTGTTGATGTAAAGTGCTCCGAGCAACCTACGTCTGTTAGGAAATGGGCTTCTGCAATCAGCCCCATTAAGAGCACATCACTTTTGCTCAAGGCGAATCAGGTTATAGTACTTCTGAAGAACTGGACTGGTTGACTGCCAAATACAGCCATACCTTGGTTCTCAAACGCCTTGGTACGCATACGTTTTGGCTCCCGAATGCCAAAAACCCGGAAGTAAGTGTTCTGGTTTTCGAACGTTCTTTGGAACCCGAACGTCATGATGCGGCTTCCGATTGAATGCAGGAAGCTCCTGCAGCAAATTAGAAGTCGCACCTTGGTTTTCGAACATTTTCAGAAGTTGAACGGAATTCCGGAACGGATTATGTTTGAGAACCAAGATACAACTGTATGGGGATTGTGATGGCGTTTGCCAATAAGATTATTCTGCACAGATTTCTTAAACCTTTGTTACTGTTGCATGTCGCTGTTGCTTTGAAGTGGTTCTGTGTAGATTTATCTTGTACTTTTGCAGAATTTCACCATAATATACGTTAAGATGGGTTACCCTCGTTTGCCTGTGGAAAAGCAATGTGAGCTTGCTCCCACTCTCCTTACTGCAATGGAAGGAAAACCTCAACCCCAGCAAGACAGGTATGATGTTCTAAGCATACAACTTCTTTTGTATTGTCTTAATTTTAATTGTCCCCCCAAAAAAAATTTAAAAAAAAATTGATGTCCTTTAATGGGTCTGACTGAATTTTAGACTGCAATTACATGTTGAGAAAAATCTTGCGGTACAACCTTTAGGGGGCTCTTCCACTTCAAGTTTAGACATTAGAGGAGAGGGTGTTGCGTGGTTTGGTTGTTTCCCGATGTGGAAATATCTCTTGTGTGCAGAAAACTAATAGGAGGAAGGCTAAGGGTAGAAATCAGAATAGCACTATGGAGATCATCCCATCTTTCTGCTTGTCTAATGGAAATGTCTCCCCTCTCCTGTCCCCATATGTTGTTCGCCGAACCCCAACGGAACTGTTTTGTGGAGAACTTGAGGAGAGGAGAGGAGGAAAGACATATTGAACTAGTGGGACTCATTATGCTGTCTCCCAGTAGCACAACTTTGTTGTTCGGTTCAGAGTTTAGTCTAGAATGATCTCCTTCATTTTCTCAGACAGGGAATTTTTGTTGTTGTTGTTGTTGTCAAGAGGCATACTCAACTTCTGCATCACAGGCACTTCTGGACATGTGGACTTTAGAACTGATATTGCTTCATTTGTTAAGCAACATTTCTACGTATATGGATTAATCATAATCTTGGTTATGATCTTTTGAGCTACAAATGGCCATTGGATTGAGTTAATTTCAGTGGAGTTTTGAAAATGCAGTTCCATTGGGATTAGTTGTTCTGTAGAAAGAGAAGCGTAATTTTTATGTGGACTATATTGCTTGAAGCTCCTGATTCTAGATTTAGAAAATGCACATCAAACTAAGAGTGGTTTTTTAAATAGCCTCTGAACATTTTCAGCATTTGCTTTGGGTGGACATGAATTTGCTTTCACTCTCAGTGTTCATTGTGATAGGTATCAAGTGAAAACTAATAGATCATGAAGGCATGTTTCACAGTGGCAGTAAATATAATTGTTTTTCAGCCTAATGCACCTTCTAATACCAACCCTTTTTCACATGAAATACCCTGTTGAACCTCTGAAAGCAGCTTCTCCGTTTAATCTTGCCGAGAAACCAAAGACTGTGCAGCTGCTCTTGGATTTTATGTTAGATGTCCTCCTTATGCCTTATGGGTAAGTAATGTTGCAGTTCAGCCATTGCTGTTTCTGTTCTCATACAAGTGTGTGGCCAGTATTGCCAAGATCACAAAATGGGCTAGGGTTTGAAAACTCTCATATTTAAAATGCTTTCCTTCACAGTGTATGGTTAAAGACTATATAGTAGTTGAAGAGACTATTGCATAACAAGAGTTTTCCAGTTTCTTGTTGATTAACTACTGTTCTCAATATTGAATGTTCTCTAAAACTTCACTTCTTTGAAATTAAACCGATGCCTGATAACTTTTAAGTTTCTTTATTTATAGCAATGATATTAATATTTTGGAAGAATTGTTGCCTTTTTGTATACATTGTACTTGTTTCTGAGCTGTTTAATTACTTTGTAGTAGGGTTTTATGGTAACACTTGGTATATGTAAGTCTCTTTTCTTGTTTGCGTTTTCATTCATTAGACAAAAAAGTAGGCTCTCAAGATGTGTTTGAGTGATACTTTCTTCCCAAAGGAATATGGAATAAGTTCCTTGGAGTTTGCTGGAGGACGGGACTGCTGGCCTGTCCCCTGCTGTGCTGCAGTGCCACCTCTGCAGATGACTAGAGAGGGGATTGCAGTTGCCTACTCTGGTGAAGTTTTTCCATCTGAACAACTTGTTACTGGCACATCCTGCGGCTGTTCACTAGCTCACCAGCCCTCACCTGGGAATCCGAATTCCCCCAAAAATATCCTCACGTGTTTTCCTTCTTCCTCTAGATACGTGTTGAATGAATCCCAGAGTCGCCAAAGTGTCCCAGCTGGACAGGGCTCTTCTTCATCAAGTGGTTCCGGAGTTTCTGGGATCCCTCAGCCTCCTCCAGGAATGAGCTTTTACGTGGCCAAGCGGGTAATCGGGGACAGCCCATGGACGCCGGAACAGCTGGAACAGGTAAAGCAAATGCGTCGCAGTGCAAGGCTGTGTCCGAGATGGGTGCAGATATCGCCAAATGCATGCATGCAAACTTGGGAGCCTGATATTTGATTGCATTCTCTTCCCCTGAACCCGGCTTTGCATTCACTCAAGTGAGATCTAATGGTAGGGGGAATTTGAAGCCATTTGAAGCCTGGCTCACTCGTGATCTAGTTACAAAGGTGACCATATAAAATACAAAAGGTTGTCTCCAATGTTAGCTCTACCTAGCACAGACCTATTAAAATGGGTGAACACAACTAACTCTCAGGCCCATTAATTTCACTGGGCTTAGTTTGGTACAACCCAAAATATCAGAGGGACAAAGAAACAATAGTGCATGCATGCGGGTGGCGCTGTGGTCTAAACCACTGAGCCTCTTGGGCTTGCCAATCGGAAGGTCGGCGGTTTGAATCCGTGTTATGGGATGAGCTCCCGTTGCTCTGTCCCAGCTCCTGCCAATCTAGCAGTTTGAAAGCATGCCAGTGCAAGTAGATAAATAGGTACAGCTGTGGCCGGAAGGTAAACGGTGTTTCTGTGCACTCTGGTTTCCGTCACAGTGTCCTGTTGTGCCAGAAGTGGTTTAGTCATGACCCAGAAAGCTGCCTGTGGACAAATGCCGGCTCCCTTGGCCTGAAAGCGAGATGAGCGCTGCACCCCATAGTCGCCTTTGACTGGATTTAACTGTCCAGGGGTCCTTTACCTTTTTTATTTTAAACCTTATTATGAGAGAGAATGTTCAGAAACCCTTCCTGCTTATCTGGTAGCTGCAAATCTAGCCCAAACCACCTTGCCAGCCCTAATAATAGTACAGTGGTACCCCGCAAGACGAACGCCTCGCAAGACGGAAAACCCGCTAGACGAAAGGGTTTTCCGTTTTGGAGGCGCTTCGCAAAACGAATTTCCCTATGGGCTTGCTTCGCAAGACGAAAGCCCATAGGGAAATCTCCGGGGACCTCTTTTAAATGCTAGCGGTGGGGAGCAAAGCCTTTCCCCCCCCCTCCGGCCTTCAGAAGAGGTCCAGGAAGGCTGGCGGGGGCCAAAAGGCTTTGCTCCCCAGCGCCAGCATTTGAAAAGCAGTCCAGGATAGCAGGGAAGCGCTTCCTGCTATCCCGGACGGCTTTTGAAGGCAGGAGAGATCCGCGAAGCCTGGGCGCGCTGCACGCAGGCTTCGGCATGCCGGCAAGTCTCCGCCAGCAGCGGCAGCGCTGCCGCTGCTGGCAGAGAGATCCGCGAAGCCTGGGCGCGCTGCGCGCAGGCTTCGGCATGCCGGCAAGTCTCCGCCAGCAGCGGCAGCGCTGCCGCTGCTGGCAGAGAGATCCGCGAAGCCTGGGCGCGCTGCGCGCAGGCTTCGGCATGCCGGCAAGTCTCCGCCAGCAGCGGCAGCGCTGCCGCTGCTGGCGGAAAGGTCCGGGAAGCCTGGGCCGGACAGCTTTTGAAGGCAGGCGGGGGGAGCAAAGACTTTCGCCCCCGCCAGCCTTCAGAAGAGGTCCAGGACCTGTTCCGAAGTGGGGAGGGGGGGCGGGGACACCTGGCCCCGCCGCCCCACTTCGGAAAGCTGTTCCGAAGTGGGGAGGTGGGGCGGGGACACCTGGCCCCGCCGCCCCACTTCGGAAAGCTGTTCCGAAGTGGGGCGGGGGGGCGGGGACACCTGGCCCCGCCGCCCCACTTCGGAAAGCTGTTCCGAAGTGGGGAGGTGGGGCGGGGACACCTGGCCCCGCCGCCCCACTTCGGAAAGCTGTTCCGAAGTGGGGCGGGGGGGCGGGGACACCTGGCCCCGCCGCCCCACTTCGGAAAGCTGTTCCGAAGTGGGGAGGGGGGGCGGGAACACCTGCCCCCGCCGCCCCACTTCGGAAAGCTGTTCCGAAGTGGGGCGGGGGGGGCGGGGACACCTGGCCCCTCCGCCCCACTTCGGAAAGCTGTTCCGAAGTGGGGAGGTGGGGCGGGGACACCTGGCCCCGCCGCCCCACTTCGGAAAGCTGTTCCGAAGTGGGGCGGGGGGGGGGCGGGGACACCTGGCCCCGCCGTCCCACTTCGGAAAGCTGTTCCGAAGTGGGGAGGTGGGGCGGGGATACCTGGCCCCGCCGCCCCACTTCGGAAAGCTGTTCCGAAGTGGGGAGGGGGGGCGGGAACACCTGCCCCAGCCGCCCCACTTCGGAAAGCTGTTCCGAAGTGGGGCGGGGGGGCGGGGACACCTTCTGAAGGCGGGCAGGGGGCGAAAGTCTTTGTCCCCCCTGCCTGCCTTCCCAGGGGCTTTTAAATCGCCCCGGACAGCGGAGAAGTCCTCCGCTGTCCGGAGCGATTTTAAAATGCCGCCCGCCAGCATTTTAAGATCGCCCCGCACAGCGGAGAAGTCCTCCGCTGTCCCAGGGTTTTTTAAAATGCTGGGGGTGGGAAGAAAAGCCCTTGTCCCCCCCCCCCCAGCCTTCAGAAGAGGTCCGGGGACAGACTGTCCCCGGACCTGGCCTGAAGGTGGTTTCCCTAGGAACGCATTAATTGATTTTCAATGCATTCCTATGGGAAACCGTGCATCGCAAGATGAAAAAACCGCAAGACGAAGAGAATTGCGGAACGAATTAATTTCGTCTTGCGAGGCACCACTGTACTTTACCGTCACTGGGGGTATTTTATGGTTTACCCCATTAACACTCTCATAGCATAGCCTATGATAAACTGACCATCCACCCTTATCTGGCTCTACCATCCTGCAATTAAACACATAAAAGAATCTCAGTCCTCGTTATTGCAATTTGAAGATCGTGTTCCTGAATAGACTGACGGATTTCCCTCCTTTCCCCCTCCCTTTGCATTGCCTGGCAGTGTAAACTGGGCATTGTGAAGTTCATCGAAGCTGAGCAGGTGCCTGAACTTGAAGCTATCATACACCTGGTCATCGCCTCCAGTGACACAAGGCACAGTGTAGCCACTGCAGCAGACCTTGAACTCAAAAGCAAGCAAAGGTAATTACTTGGAATTTTTCTTTAAAAAATAGGAACCAGTTGCTACACATTTACATGTCAGCTTGTAAGCCAAAGGCCTATCTAAATAAATAAAAAATGGCTTTGCCTACCCCACTAAGTCAGGTCTCCTTTAGAACTCATTTGACGTAGGAGAGGGAGCTCACAGCAATTTTAGACTCAGTAAGTGTGATATTTAAGTCTGCTTCTGGAAGGAATGGAGGAAGGAGGAATTAAAAGTAAATGCTATGTAATTATCATTAATCCTATGACCTTACCAAATATTTATCCTTTTTGACACATTCTTTAGTTTGATTGACTGGAACAATCCAGCCATCATCAACAGGATGTATAAAGTGTACCTTGGGGACATACCACTAAAAACCAAGGAGGTAAGACTTGCTTTCCTAGCTCCACGTTCCTTTTTTGATTCATGTGAACTAGACATTTCCATCTAGATACAAAAAGCAAGCCATTAAAGACATTGCTGTTCCATATTAAGACCTCTTTGAATGGAGGTTTTGCATGTGTGCAAAGAACCAGATGCAAATAAAGCGCTATGTAAGCCTCATCCGTTGCCGCAAGAAGAAAGTTAATCCTTAAAAAAAAAAAAGATAAGAATTTGTCACGTCCCCATGAGTATTAAAGAAAGGTCAGAACTCATGAGATCATTTTGCAGTTTAAACGGATTTGATACACAGTACACAAGAAATAGAAATTACGTCTTCACACAAGGCACAATTGATTTTATGGAATTCAGGGCCGCTCTTAATTTAAATAGCTTTGAAAGAGAATTTGACAAATTAATAAGTAGCGGCAGCTGTTGGCCATAAGAGAAGTGCCAAGTTCAGAGTGACTCTGGGGAAGGGCTGTTATTTTCACATACTTGTGCTCTTCTCTGGGCCTAAGTCATGGCCGCTGGTGTGTTCACAAGATTAATAAGTAAATGAGTGGAACTTTTCACACCAGCCTCTAGTATGGAGATTTACAATCGCTTAAAACTGTTGTGAATAGAAATTCATGGAAGCATTTTGCTGCCTTGCTAAGCATGCTTACTACAAATGAAGTCCTACAGTGGGAATAACTTTTGAGTAAACATGCTTAGGATTGCCTTGACGATCATTAGCTTTATGCCTTTCCTGAAGTCACCCTTAACCCCTTATTTGTTCATAACAGGGAGCTGTTCTGAAACCAGAATTGAAACGTGATCCAGTCAGCACACGGGTAAAATTAAAGATAGTCCCTCATCTTTTGCGCTCCAGGCAAGCTGCAGAAACGTTTCCTGCAAATATTCAGGTAATGTCTTCACCTCATGATTCTCAGCCTCTTTGAATCCAGGCCTTAACACTCTGGCTGTAACTGTCACCTTACATCATGGGCAGTGGCGGTTACCGGATCGTTTTGTTTTGTTTTTATTTTATTTATTAATACATTTATATTCCACCTTCCCCTCCCTATTTCATTCACACAACAGCCACGTGAGAGAGGTTAGGCTGGGAGACATGGAGTGGCCTAAGGTTGCCACCCATCAAGCTTTGGGGCGGAGTGGGGATTTGAACCCTGGTCTCCCATGTCCTAGTCCAGCCTTCAAAGAACTATATGACACTAGCTCAAGGAGTGTGATACTTGGACTAATGCTATACAATAAAGCTTTTTGGGTACTGGATCTGAGAGCACTTCTATGCTAAACAAGACTGGGTGCAGTGAAGTGTCGCATACAAGATACCTTTTTTAAGAGCAATTTATGTTAGGCACTGTTTTTCATGAACTACTACTGATTTTTTTTAAAAAAAAAACAATAATAATTTGATAGAATATGATCTTTAGTGAGACACAGAAAACTTTGAGAGGATTTTTTTAATGTCGCTCCATAAACATTCAGTTCCTAATTATGCCTCCTTTCATAAATAGGGCAGATAGGTTCAGAAAATAACTAGAAATAATATTGACTGTTTCTAATGAGCTATTTTGTTCTGTTAGGTGGTCTACGATGGACTTTTTGGTGCAAATACCAATGCAAAACTGAGAACCCTGTCTCTTCAATTTGTGCATCATATTTGTGTAATGTAAGTACTTTAATATTGGTCATGCCGCCATATGCGGAAACATATTAATGGGAAATGGAATATAGAGATAAGCCTGAAGATTTATGTTTCTGAGGGTTTTGTCCTCTTGAGCAACAATATGGCACTATGCCACCAGGAGAGATTTATTACTATTATTTTAATATTCTATTTTATTTCATACGCTGCGCTTTTAGTCCTGACAAATAAGAAAAATAAAAGAGTATATTAGTTGGATTAAAACTATGTTAAGGTGGAGAGTAAAGTTTAGTTGGATACAACCTGAAAACTAAAACACAGCAAAGCAATGTAGAATATTAAAATAACAAAAACACATGAAATTGGCAGAAGGATACCTAAAAACTGCTACATTAGTACAGTGTTACAACCTAAATGCTTCCTTGGAGAGTTAGGTTTTCATTGGATACCGAAAAGTGAGCAGTGACTGGGGCCAATCAAGCTTTCATTTGGGAGGGTGTGGCACAAGATCTTGTTCTATATCAGGGATGTCCAACAGGTTGATCGCTATCTATGGGTTGATCCCTGGGAAGTTTTGGTAGATCACTTTCGATCGCTGGCTCCTCCATCTGGCCCCAGTCCCTTTGCCCCGCCCTCTAGAAGCTCAACAACTTTGACCTGAAACCCTGCCCCCCCAAAAAACCGGGAAGTTATTCCTAAAAAAAACCTCAACAACTTTGACCTGAACCCCAAAAGAAGGGGTCGATCACTGCCAGTTTTTAATTGTGTGAGTAGTTCGCAGTCTCTTGGAAGTTGGTCACCCCTGTTCTATATCAAGGAAAACCCGTGGCTATAAGGATGTTGTCAGGGGCAGGGGAGGAAGCCAGGGGGATACAGAGAGCCTCTGGCGTTCCTGAGGAGCGATGGAGAAAGCCACACCTCCAGTGGAGCAGAGTGGGAAGCGGGGAGCCAAGCGAGGGGAGGGCTCGAAGATGCTACTGAGAGCCCAAGCGCCTCACCTAGCCCTGCTGGCCAGAAGGCAGACATGCTGTTTCCGTGAAACGTAAGGAGGGAAGGCGGAGATTTGGGGTGTCTAAGTTCTTATGTTGGGGGAGAAACCAGAAGAGGCCGCTCCAGGAATCTTGTCAGTGACTAAGACAGACATGAACTTTGTGTTTCTGCACTGTATATAGTTTGCACCAATAAAACCTGTAAAAGACTAGTTACTCACGAGCAACCACCACCAGCACCTGACAGATGTCTTATTTAAAAATACATCAAAACCTTTAATCTTCCATGTGTTGCATTTCAGTTGCCCGGATGGTAAGATAAAGCCACTGGGCCCGATGCTCCTGAATGGATTGACAAAACTGATTAATGAGTATAAAGAGGTGAGTTCAAAGGCTATTTCTAAAGAGGGACTTCAGTCGAGGAGTCCATCCACATGCCCATTTTTTTTGTATCTGGGGGAGTCACTTCATATTTGCTATAGCTAGAACCAAGAAAGAGAACAAGGAGGAGCCTGCAGTGCAACAATTCACTGACAAACAAGATGAATTTTAACAGGGAGAAATGTAAAGTATTGCACTTGGGCAAAAAAAATGAGAGACACAAATACAAGATGGGTGACACCTGGCTTGAGAGCAGTACATGTGAAAAGGATCTAGGAGTCTTGGTTGACCACAAACTTGACATGAGCCAACAGTGTGACACGGCAGCTAAAAAAGCCAATGCAATTCTGGGCTGCATCAATAGTATAGCATCTAGATCAAGGGAAGTAATAGTGCCACTGTATTCTGCTCTGGTCAGACCTCACCTGGAGTACTGTGTCCAGTTCTGGGCACCACAGTTCAAGAAGGACACTGACAAACTGGAACATGTCCAGAGGAGGGCAACCAAAATGGTCAAAGGCCTGGAAACGATGCCTTATGAGGAACGGCTAAGGGAGCTGGGCATGTTTAGCCTGGAGAAGAGGAGGTTAAGGGGTGATATGATAGCCATGTTCAAATATATAAAAGGATGTCATATAGAGGAGGGAGAAAGGTTGTTTTCTGCTGCTCCAGAGAAGCGGACACGGAGCAATGGATCCAAACTACAAGAAAGAAGATTCCACCTAAACATTAGGAAGAACTTCCTGACAGTAAGAGCTGTTCGACAGTGGAATTTGCTGCCAAGGAGTGTGGTGGAGTCTCCTACTTTGGAGGTCTTTAAGCAGAGGCTTGACAACCATATGTCAGGAGTGCTCTGATGGTGTTTCCTGCTTGGCAGGGGGTTGGACTCTATGGCCCTTGTGGTCTCTTCCAATTCTATGATTCTATAAGAATGTTCCTCTTTAGGGTTCCAGCCATGCATTCTCTCAAAACAGGCCATTTGGTCCCCTTTCCCATTTCTGTTTTTTGCTCATTCATCTTTCTATGGCTATTGAGCATACTCTGTCCTCATTGGGCTATTGATTTTTCGTTGTTTCTTTCCATTTTGGCTCCATTTCTTTTGGCTGCCACCGCCTGGGTTTCCTAGTGAAAGTAGGTTTGGGGTTCTGTCCTGGACCGACAAGGGCGTCTCTGTCTGCATTCCTGGGTATGGTTTGGCACACTCAAGTTTCGCTAAAAAAATAAACATGCTTTACACTAATGTAAATAGCCCGTGTTTGATACCTGCAGCCACAATTCCACAGGGTGTGTTCAGCTCTGGTGGCCTGATCCTCCTCCTTCCTTGCAGCAGCACACGTGTGTAACACCAGCAGATCCAAGGGGTTCTTGGAAGTCATTTCCTGTCTAGGAGGTTTTGGCAGCTGGCCAGAGCAGATGCAGAATCTCTAAGCCACCAATCTGCAGGCTGTGTGCAGGCCTGGGGGTGTTCAAGTACTCTGCCCAATCTTCTCATGCACGGTTAGGGAATAATAGGATAAACTACCTGCCCTGTTTCATGGGTATGATGCTCCCACCTCTGTGACTGCCAGAGATCCACATGTGAGTGTAGTAGTAGTAGTAGTAGTAATAATAATAATAGTGTATGTATAGCCTGCCCATATGGCTGGGTTTCCCCAGCCACTCTGGATGGCTCCCCACATAATAATAATAATAATAATAATAATAATAATAATGCGATAAAACATCAAACATTAAAAACTTCCCTAAACAGGGCTGCCTTGGATCATTTGAATAGTGTTTCTTCTGTCATATGTAAGTCCAAATTATACAAGTGATATATTGGGCTTGCACTGCCCAAACCTACGTGCTGTTTCAAGCTCTTGTCATGGTGCCTTATTGTATCTGCAATTTTCCAAGGCTCCTTTTTCCTTCTTGACAAATAAAATTAAAGGAACGAGAAGTAGTTTCACTGCCATATGTTGTGATTTTTCATCTCTGCGTGAAGAACACAGTCCCATCTGTTCCTTCACTCAGAAATGGCTCGCTGTAGATGATTATTGTATTTTTGGAACTTTTGTGTCTCTGAAACCTTTATTGTTAGAGAAAAAGTGGGAAGGATGATGTAAAATGCAAGTGTAATAGTTGGGGATAAAGGGCAATGAAAACCTGATTGTGTATTGTTTCTCTCACTTTTATGCTGACTGGCTTTTTTTTTTTTTTTAATAATTCAAGGACCCCAAATTGTTGTCAATGGCCTATTCAGCTGTTGGAAAACTTTCCAGGTAACAGAAATGCACTGAAACATGTAAGATGTTGGTTGATTTTTGCAAAGCGCTATGTTGCTCTGACCGCGGGCAAGCAAGTTAGTTTACCACATCACATGGCAATTCATAATGGTGTGTAGAATGTGGAATAGATAATGATCTTCTAACTGCTCCGCAGCTGTTCAGTTAAATTGGTGTGGAGGGTTGTTACTGAATGCTTGGGATAACCCACTTTTTTAAAAAAAAGGGCATTGTTGAAAATCTATCTGTTCTTGACATAGCTTAAAACTATGTTGGGTAGGTAGTCTTGGAGCAAAGCCTGTGATGGCATGCTTCATAAGTTCTGTGTATAGAAATTAACCTTCAAAAGCCCTATCAAAATTTACCTCTAAAAAGGGGAAAGATTTGTACGATCCGAAGAGATGCCAACGGCGACTAATCAAAAACATCTCCAAAAAAGATACCTTTGACATGCTCTGCTCTCCCCTTTTCTCTTTTATTGAAGAAGAACAGGATATTTTAATGCCACTGTTACCACAGAGGTGTCTGTGGAGGGAATATATTTGTCAGGGAACTGACATTGGAGCGAGAGGCGAAGGGGAGGCTCCCAGATGATGCTGGCGAAGGACCCAGCAGCAGGGGGAGAAACAGCTCAGTAGAGGGGGAAGCCAATCAGCGCAACACCAGGGATAAAGGGGGGCAGACGGGGGAAGTGGAGAGAGGGCTCCAGGACTCTTCACTGGACATCAGTGAGGAGAGCCCAGGTCCTCCGCTACCCACACCTTCCCTCACTCCCGCGCAGTGAGAGGAGGAGGAGACTGGGTGTCAAACAACTTTTATGTTGGAAGAGGTTCAAGAAACACCCACTGACGGATTCTGCCAGTGACTGAGGCAGCCACGTTGAGAAGGGGCTGTGCAGTCAGAAAGGTTTAACAAGGCAAATTAACCAAGAAAGGCACCAGTTTACGCACGAGTAACTCATACCTATTACAATATTGGTTGAAAATGTATTGTAACTTTTGAATAAATGTTTTTTGAATTAAAAATAATAATTCCTATTTCTATAACTTGGTGGTTATTAGATAAAATAAACCTTTACCAGTAGAGGCAGGCAATTTAGATCTAGCCTGTGATTACTGATAAAAGTAGTTGCCTGCCCTGCTTAACAGCTAGTGTTGCCTAGTGGCTAAGACACTTAGGTATGAACCAAGGCATTTTTGGTTGAAATCTTACCTCTGACATGCATTATGCCAGTAAGTGCCCTAGGGTACAATTGCAAACACAATTACTAGAGAATAAGTTATACTGAACACAGTATAACTTGCTTTTTCAGTGCCTGTGCATAAGATGCACCTTGTCAGGCTCCCATTTTTGCTATACAGGGCAGTGATACTGGGCTACCTTACAGATCGTTTGTAAGAATTTCTGCGTTACCATCATTATTAGAATGGCAAATCAAGCTCTGTGAGTTTGTGGAAATGGCAAAATTGATGGCAATTATTAGAGGCCATTCAAATCAGAGAATAATTAAAGAATGGAATGGAGTGAAGGAAGACATGAAAAAATATAGTTCCGGAACTGGAATATCAATAGATAATGTGTAAAACGTGCAGGGGTAAGCAAGGAAACAACAATAAAAGAATCAATTGAATAATTATTAAACTACAACAACACAAAAAGATGGAAGAAGTTAAAAAAAAAATGAGATCACACATGGGTGAAGGGGCGTGGGGGGTATAGGGAAATTTATAAAAATTCCTAATATAATATTTCTAATTGCGTTGCATTTATATATAGCAAAGGGAAGTCTATAGCAATTAGGTATATTTTAATCTAGTCCACTATGTAATAGGCTTATGTTACAAAACGAATATGGATTTTGAATTTGATGTTTGTAATTCTTTTTCGGTTTTGGAATAAAGTTAAAAAAATAAAATTCTGCGAATAATTGCATGTGGAGTGGTTTTAACCTTCTAAAGCAGTACACAAATACCAGGCAACATATCACTATGTTAAACGCAAGGGTATATATTTTGCTTCAGTCTCAAAAACTGATCTTTTGAAATGCTGACGTTGTCTTTCAGCCGAATACCTCAGCTGTTCACCAAGGACCTGGCACTAGTCCAACAGTTTTTTGAGGCTCTTTCTAAGGTTAGTAATTCCTTTAATAACATGCATGCGCGGACATAGGTTGTCTAGAAAACACTCCTTGTTTGTAAGGCTGGGTACTAAAGGATGTATCTCATTTCAGGAAGATCCCGACACCAGGCTTGCTATTCAAGAGGCTTTGTCCATGATGGTTGGGGCCTACACAAATCTAGAAGGAGCCCCGCGTACTCTTATGGAGGCCCTTGTGGCCTCAAACCTAATTAAGGTATGTCAACAAAGGGGTAGAGATATATGACTGAACCTCAAGACTTGAAAGTAGTGTGTTTAGAAATATCCAATGTTTCTGTTGTGAGAGATTATTCAAATCCAGTTCTGTAGCAGGTGAAGACTGCAGAGAGTAGTCACAAAGTTTACCTGTTAATGATCCTGTTTACCTTTACTTTTAGATGGACCTTAAAAATATTGATTCACTGTCGCTTCAAAATTGAACACAACAATAAGCAATTACAGTAGAAGTTTAGAATTTATTTTTTAAAAAACCTATAGAACCTTCTTGTACAAGCTGAATTATTTAGATACGACTATGAGAAAATTCAGTATGGTTGTAGTTCTACAAGAGAGTTCATGTATTGCAAATTCTGTAATTGGATAGAAAATATGAACATTGGCATACGCTCCAAAAGGTTGAACATTATTGCAAGACCATATGGTATCTGTCTTTATGCTAGACACCTGATGTTGTACTGTGTTACACTTTAATACCAACACTTTTGGTGCTATTTTGCTTTCTGGCCTCTATAAACATTTTACTGGGCGAAAAGGGGAAAGGTGCTGAAGAAATGGCAGCTTGTAGCATTTTTTAATATCTGGAGTGCCTCTGCTCCACTGTTTTCCACCCCCCACCCCCGTAGCTGCCTTTCTGCTTCATGTTTATTTCATATAAGCACCTGTATTTTTAAACAACATGAATGTGATTTGTGTAGTCTTCCTAGAGGTGCAGTGATAAAACTGCTAGCACATTTGCAAAGCTAAGCAGGGTGAAGTATGGTTTCAAATTAGATGGGGGAGAACCTCGTGTTGAGATTCCTTCATTGAAGTGGGTTGGATTAGATGACCCTTGGGATCTCTTCCAATTCTATGATTTCTTCTTTTCAGCCTCAAGTCCAAGTACGTCAGGTGGCCGTAAAGTTTGCCAGCACAGTGTTCCCTTCAGATCACATTCCTTCAAGATACTTACTTCTTTTAGCTGCAGGAGACCCGTAAGTTTAATGTTGCACTGCAGGTCAGATCTGTAAGAAGAGATTTACTGTTATAATAAGTGGTACTCTTAAATGGTGTAATTGTCTTCTATGGCTGGCATGCAGCAGGCATCCAGAAAACAATGGGTTAATTTTCCCCATCCTTCTAGGATGGGCATGATCACATGACAAAGGTTTGTATAGATTGGCCAGCTGGTGTGCCAACTTCCTTCCCTGTCTCACCTTGGAACAGAGAAATTGCTTTATCTCTTCTTCTGTCAGTTTTCTAGTTCCTGCATTTCAGCATTTTTCTATAATCTTATTCCTACTTACCCTCAACTACTAGTCTCTTATTGTTATTACTTTCTTTTTTTAAAAAAAGAAAGTCTGTTTCTTTCAAAGATTTAGTTAAAACAGAATGGGGAGCCCCCCTTCAGGGTAAAAAGGCTACTGTAGTGGCACAAAAATTCTACATGTTTCCGGATCTCTTCGAAGTTTCCCTGGCTGACACTGATAGTGGCTGCTGTAATCTGTGCAGCGGTCTCTTAGGACTGATACACTCCTCCTTTGAAGATACGGTGCCATTATCCGCCTACCATTTGGTCCTAGAACTTTTACCAAGAGCATCTCTGCTTAAAGGGGATTCTACTGGTCTCTCCTCCAGACTGCATTTTCTTCTTCTTCCATATCATTTTCCACCCCCTCTGTCTTTTGCTAGGGCACGGTTCAGTATTGGGATGTAGGCATAAGAGGCTGGTCAGTCTGTAAAAATGTTTGTCAATTGGGATGTAGGCTGTTATGCCTATCGGGTGGTTGCTCAAGAGCGCACAGATCCCTCACTGGTCTTTTTAAAGGCTTTATTATTGGTAAAAAGCATTTACAGTGCAGAACGCCTAAACTCCCATGTCTTCCTCAGTCACTAGCAGAATCTGGGAGTGGGCAGTCCTTAAACTTTCCCCAGCAGAGTAGTTTCTTGACCCCCACCCAATGCCTCCCCTCTCTGCGCGAAAACCTACTGCTCAGGGAAGGCTTGGGTAAAGGGGGACCTGCCTCACCCCCGCTTTGCTCAGGCACGGTATCCTGGCTCTTTCTTGCATCCTCCGAGCCCTGCAGCTCTTCCCCACTAGAGGCGGAACCTCCCTCCTCCGCTGAGGAAGTGCTGCTTCCCACGATCTTTAGGGGCTCTCTGTAATCCAGCTGCCTTTCCACCTCTCGCCTCTGAGCTGATGGCAGTTCCCTGACATAGGCATAAGAGGCTGGTCAGTCTGTAAAAATGTTTGTCATTTCATCCTGCAGGCAAAGGCAAGAAGGGAGGACAGCTTTATTGTAGCTGCACATCGTGGCTTGATGGTATGAGGGGGTTAAACCAAAGATTTGCAGTTGGTACAGTTTTAGAGAATTGGTCTTGCATTTGCCCTGTTGCATTAAGACATGCTCTAATTTCATTAACAGAATGCAGAGTGAAACAGATTATAAATATAAAAAACCATTACACATACCTTTGTAAATAAACCTTTTTAAATACTGTACAGTGTATAAAAACATTGGCAATAAAAGCTAGTCTAAAAGGAAACTGTCACCTTGATAAATTCATCTCCACTTTAAGGGCATTTGAAACTGATTGGTCCCAGCGGTTCTCAACCTGTGGGTCCCCAGATGTTGTTGAACTACAACTCCCATCATCCCTGAGCTCTGAGCTTGCTGGCTAGTGGTGATGGGAGTTATAGTTCAACAACATCTGAGGACCCACAGGTTGGGAACTGACAGGGCAGTCCATGCTTTCTTTGGTGGGAAAATTTCTCAGATTTGTGGCCATCACTGAAAAGGCTCTGCATTGCGCTCTCAATGTGTGTGTATGTGTGCACAAACTGGCTTTCCCCCCTTAATTTTTGAAAGACGGGAAGAAGTACATGGAGAGGCACAACGCGCGCTGAGAACGATTCCCGGCAAAAATGAAAAGGAGAGCGGTGGTAAACAGATGCCTTCCTTCCCAGAAATGGTCCAGTATATTCAAGAGAAGGTACAGAATTTCGACTTAACTCCTGTTGACTAGTAATGTCTGTACAGAATCTAGTCATAATAATGCAACATACACAGCCCACACCAAAAAAAGAGAATCGTGTGAAGACTGATGCTTAATCTTAACAAGTCTGGTGCCATAAGCTGCCTCGATGGCTGAACACCTGGCAAGCCTTTCTGAAGAAAGGGTGATAAAGAAACACCAGCCCAGTAAATATTAAGCAGAACCTTGAGAAATACCAATGAAAGACAGCTGTTTCTCTTTCTTAGTGCTTCCTGGACAAGGTACTTTGAGATACAGTGGTGCCTCGCAAGACGAAAAGAATCCGTTCTGTGATTCTCTTCGTCGAGTGGTTTTTTCGTCTTGCGAAGCAAGCCCATTGACGGATTAGCGCTTTTAGCGGCTTTTAGCGGCTTATCTGCTGATCGGATCAGCTGATAAGCGGCTTAGCGGCTTAGAAAAAGGGGGGAAAGGAAAAAAAACCAGCAGGAACTCGCAAGACATTGTCGTCTTGCGAAGCAAGCCCATAGGAAATTCGTTTTGCGAAGCACCTCCAAAACGGAAAATTCTTTCGTCTAGCGAGTTTTCCGTCTTGCGAGGCATTTGTCTTGCGGGGCACCACTGTAATTGTGTTTCTCTGCTACCTTTTGGATACCAGCTCTGTTCCGATACTAATAATAAAAAGAGCAATTTGCATTAGTCCTATGGGCCACACCTCATTTGTTAAGGTCTTCTGGGGAAGTCCTTCATTGGGTGTCTTCTCTGTATGTGATTAGGCTAGAATTCATTTTGTTACAAACTAGTCAAGTATGTGCTTCTGTTTTGCCTCCCTGCAAGGCTCAAATGTTGTTGGGCGATACATTTTAATTGCACAGGAATTAGGTTATGGTTGTTGAGTTGTTGAGCACAAGCTGCCTGGACATCTGTTAGATATTTTGTCCCCCCCCTGCTTTAGGCTTCTCACAGAATGAAAACACCTGCTAAATATATGACAGGGACTACAGTCATGCCTTTCAACCCAGCTGCTTTTGGAGAGGTATGTGTATCACTTTCGCAAAATTTTGTGTCCGTTCTGATAGCTCTAACCATATACCTTTCTCCCACATGAACCTGCCTGAAATTTAAGATTTGCGTTGATGTCCTCTGGCTTCTCACATTGGATTGTTAGGTGGGAGATGGCATTCCTTTTGTGAAGCTCTGTTGCCCAACAGGTGAGGGAGGCACCAACTTTATCCTTCAGAAGACAAGCTGTGTGGTTGTATAGAGTTCTGACATGAACATTGCCCTGCGCATGATGCAGTCTAAGCTAAACAAATTAAAGTCCTATTGATTCAGCTGAATGGTTCAGCTAATTTTAACACATTCCCATAGAAACAATGAGGACAACACTCTTCTGAAATCATACTTAGACTAACATTTGAGCTGCAGGCTGCTTAACCAATTTTGCAGGCGTTCGCGCCAAGGCACTATACAAAATGTTGTTTTTCACAGTTGCAGTTCTTGCAGAAATGCACATATTGACTTTTTTATTTGTTTCTTTAAAAAAGAAAGAAAGAAAGAAATGCCCGAATTTGAGTGCTGGAATAGTGTAGTAACCAAGAGACTTAATTACAATTGGGAATTCACCATTTGAATCTCAGCTCAAGCTTTGAACTCACTGAGTGGCCTCACGCAAGCCACGCTGCCAGCCTCAGACTCCATGTGCAACTCTGAGATAATTATACTGACCTACCTTACAAAGCTGAGGCAATATATTTGGGGTGCTTTGAACTTTCTGAAGCTATAGGAATGCTAGCTAGTATTAGTAAATTGGGAATCTTGGTTCAGGGAATGAAGCCTTCTGACCGATAGTGATTGTTGTTCCCAATGCCAAGTGGCCTGTTTCCCTAACCTTTTATCTTGTTTTCTTCTGCTGCTTAGATCGTCCTGTACCTCCGAATGTGTCTCGCTCACAGTTCTGGTGTGGTGCCCACCTCTCAGAGCTTAGCCGAAATGCAAGATCATGCTCCAGCTATTGGCCGTTACATTAGAAACCTTCTCTCTGGACACGTCATAACATCCTCTTCCTCAAAGGGAGGTGAAAGCAACCCTGTGCAGATCTATATAAGCCTTCTTCAGCAACTGCTGTCTGGTGTTGGAGGTGAGAAACAGCGCTCTGCGGAGGTTGAAAGAAAAGACTCCCTTTGCTATCTTTTCCTTTCTGACTTAATCTATTAAAGGTTTAAATGAAGACGAGTACAAAAAGTGAGTATAGAATAAGAAGGAACCCCCAACCTCCCCTTTAATCCAGTAATACTAGGTCCACATTTTGTAGTACAGTATTGCAGTATGAATGCAGGAAGGGGGAATAAAATTAGTAATATAAAACATATTCTCTAAACTGCGGTAATACATATTACAATGCTGTTCCAGATTGGGGATTCAAGAGAACTCTAATTATACCAAATTTATATAGACAATGCAACTATCTAATAATAATAACAATAGTATTTATACCCCGCCCATTTGACTGGGTTTCCTCAGCCATTCTGGGCAGCTCCCAACAGAATATTAAAAATAGAATCAAACATTAAAAACTTCCCTAAATAGGCCTGCCTTCAGATATTTTCTAGAAGTCGTATAGTTGTTTATTTCCTTGACATCTGGTGGGAGGGTGTTCCAGAGGGCGAGCGCCACTACCAAGAAGGCCCTCTGCCTTGCTCCCTGTAACGTCACTTCTTGCAGTGAGGGAACCGCCAGAAGGCCCTCGGAGCTGGACCTCAGGCCATTTTGTTTACGTAGTCTGAAACCCCCTGCCATTGGCCCCCTCCTATATAAATCCGTGTTGTTACCGAATTCATTAAAAAGTCTTAATGAATGAGCACTGAAAAGGTCAGTGCAGTGACTGCTGTCAGTCACTAGGTCAGCAGCAAATAAATTTGTTTCCTGAAAACATAAGAATTGTTTTGATCCACCAGGAGGACAATGCTCCTGTGCTCTGGCATTCTGTTTCCATTGCCAGCCTGCGGTACTCATGAGCAGGGCATGAGAGCTGTGGGCTTTCCCAGTTCGCTGTCTCCACAGCTTGGTATTCAGAGGTATACCACCGTTGTACATGGAGGTTCAATGTAGGTATCATGGCTAATACTCATTAATATACCCATTCTCCATGATTCTGCTTCTTCCCCCCTGCCTACAAAAATGCATCTTATGTTTCTGGCCATCATCACATACTGTGGAATTCTGTAAGTTTAATTCCCCTTCCTTGCTTTAAACTATCCAGGTCACGGTGTGTCTTAAAAGGCTTCTGGATGTGTCACCTTAAGCTAGGTGTTAGGGCTGGGGAGAACATGGAGACGTCTTGACTCCTAGAGAAGAACAAGGAGGAGTGATTACTGTTTTTTTATGCGTTGTCTTGTGTACGATGCCTTTTTTAAAAAACAAAACAACTCTTTTCTAATCTTGCCTTTCCACCCACATAAGCAGAGTGTGACCCTTTTGTAATTCCACTGTTCGGCATGTCTTCCATTTCCTCCTAAATCCTGGGCTTTCCCCACCCCCATCTTACATCACTTCCTCTCATCACAGCGACACCGGAAGTGGCATCACTTCCAGTATCGCGGGATTTTGGCAGCTCCTCCATCTTTCCTGCTTTCTGGTTCTGTTTGGGTGAGTCTTTGGTGGCGTGGCTTCCCAAACTGCCATGCGGTTTTGAGAGAGTTGCATTCAGATTTCTGTCTTTCTTTTAAGAGAGGAAAAGGAAATGCAATTTGTTTTGGTTTTTTCCTTTTCTCCACAATTCATGATTTTTTTAATGCATTACCAAATTACCATCTTTGGCGATAAGCATTTTCCAGTTTTCAGCTATTGTGCTGTTTTGGAATAAGCTGTTGTATCTCAAGGTGTATCTCAGATTGACACCTTGTGGCATCGCTTTCTGGACTCCAGAGGCTGGCGATCCTGTCTAGTCTCTGGGTTGCATTTCACTCTCTTTGGCTTGGACTTGGGTGAGGTGCATGTCATGAATGGTCGCATTTGGCTTGGTTTCAGCTTCTTGCTTCACTTCAGCTGCCTGAAACATTTAGGAGCATCAGAAGTGACTTGCCAGCAGTGCATGTGAAATTTCAGCCCATGGATATTGCGTTGCTCTTGGGCAGAATGACTCCTGTGTTCTTGTAGCATCCTGATGTTAGAAACAGCTGTTGGCGCTATGCATGCGAGATGCTACACCTCATCTTTCTGCTAGTCATTATGTGATACATTTGGCCAGCTTGAGTTCTCAATGCTTTTAGGGGACCAGCAACACAGTCCTAACCATATCTAAAGGTAAAAGTAAAGGAACAACTCTGGGTTTGTGGCACTCATCTTGCTTTACAGGCTGAGGGAGCCGGCATTTGTCTGCAGGCAGTTTTTCTGGGTCATGTGGCCAGCATGACTAAACCACTTCTGGCGCAGCGGAACACCGAAACCAGAGCAGTGCACAGAAATGCCATTTACCTTCCCGCCGTAGCGGTACCTATTTATCTACTTGCACTTTTGGCGTGATTTCGAACTGCTAGGTTGGCAGGAGCTGGGACTGAGCAACGGGAGCTCACCCCATCACGGGGATTCGAACTGCTGACCTTCTGATCGGCAAGCCTAAGAGGCTCGGTGGTTTAGACCATAGCGCCACCCGCGTCCCAGTGCCACCAATCCTCTTGACTTCATTGGGTCTTAAACCCAGATCAGTGGGGTTAGGATTGCAGCCTAATTGACTTTTAATTTAGTATTCTAAGTATCCTAGATTTATTTATTTTTGAAGCAGTTCCTAACAAGTTTTCAAATGTGATGGCAATTTTCTTTGATAGGAGCTTCAGTGTTAAACGGTATTCTTATTTCTGCCAAATGTTTTGACATGCAAAGTATACCTGTAAAAGAAAATCAGCCTTGGTGTTGCTTTATATATTTGTTTGCAATGTTCTTGGCATGTTTACTTTGTAGGCAGCAAAGGAGAGAGCATACCAAAAGCTGCTGTGTATTTGTACTGACTTTAAATAATATGTCAACTTGCCACTTCTCTATTTTTGTTTTTATAATACTGCGTAGGTTTGCCAGTGATGTACTGCCTGTTGGAGGTTGTTTCTGTCTATCCTGAAAAACTAGCTGCAAGATTTGTAGACAAAATGGATTGGATAAAGGTATGTTAAAATACTACGAAAATTGTGCATTTCCCCCCCAGGAAATGATGCATTTTGCTCCAGTTAGACAGACTCTTTTGCATGACTCCCAAAAGATGGAATGTATGTTTTCCAAGCTTGGGGCCTGGATTTGTTGACAATGGTTAACATGCAACCTGTGTCACACCCGTGCTAGCCCGGTATCTGCTTATGGCGAGGAGTCTATGTAAATCACTTAGGGATTCATTTTAAAGGTCTGCCATTGGGAAATTGGTATGGCATTGCCCTTGAATATATGATAATATTAATGTTCCAAACAAAGTAAGGATGAAATACAAAAGGGTATTGTGACAATTTCTTTTTAAAGAAGTCGTTTAAAAATGACTTTCAAAGGCAAAATGGTACAGTGTCCAGTTCTAGAGCAATTAAAACAGGAATAGAATGGCTTCTCAGGAATTGGGTCTGTATTGATTACTTACATTGTCCAGGCTGTCTTTAGTGTCCTTGAACTTGGTATTTCGTCCACCTGAATTGCACACAGGTATGGTATTGGAACAACTTTGTAGGTTTGGCCAAATTCCCTCAGAAGTAATGTTGGTGCACAGTTCTTCAATTCTGCTTTTTTTTGGGGGGGGGGTGCTTTTGCAGTTACAACTCTGGAAAAAATGCCATTCCGGAGTAGTAATAATAATTTATTTATTTATACCCCACCCATTTGGGTGGGTTTCCCCAGCCACTCTGGGCAGCTTCCAACAAAATAGAAAAAATACAATAAAACATCAGATACTAAAAACTTCCCTAAACAAGGCTGCCTTCAGATGTCTTCTAAAAGTCAGATAGTAGTTTATTTCCTTGACATCTGATGGAAGAGCATTCCACAGGGCAGGCGCCACTACCGAGAAGGCCCTCTGCCTGGTTCCCTGTAACTAGTCACTATGTGGTACATATTGTCCTAAGAAGTGTCCTAAATCAAACCTTTTAGGTCAATTGGATCATTGTTTTCATTGTTGAAATTCTAGTGAAATTTTTATATGTACTGTAACATGGTTAAATTGTATATGTATCTTTCATTCTCTTTTCAGAGCCTTATGAATACCAATAAGGAAGAAATGCGGGAGCTGGCCGCTCTGTTTTATTCAGTAGTATTGTCGACAGTGTCAGAAAATGAATTTAAAACATCAGTTCAGCACCTGATAAAAGCAGCAAAAGACAATCATGTAAGCTTTGTCCTCCTTGTCTGTTATTCTGTGTTAACTTTTATTAATGACTGTGACAATTAGTAAAGGTACTGTAGGCCCCAGATGATTTTCTTTTAATCTAAAGAAGTTGAACTAACCAATATTTTGGAAAGCAGTGATTTGTCTATAATTAAAATAGGCAAACAAATTGGGGGGGAATCATTTTGTTATGCAAGTTATGATTTGAAAAAACAGAATGCATCATGTCACTAACTTGAATTTAATTTAATGGTATGCCAGATATTTAAAAATATCCTTACAATTCTGTGTTTGTAGCAGATAATATTTATTAAAGGGTTTTAAGTGTTGTAGAATTAATGGAGGCTGCTGTTTTAGATGAGTTAGATAACCAATAGAAAGTCACATCACTGCTTTTATTTGTATGGAGAGCTTATGATGCCCTGGTATATATCCTTTAGTGATTTGCGTCTGCTTTAGTAAGATTGTTGCTTTTTATCTGCAGAATCTGGAAATGCAACATGGATCCTTGTTGGCTCTGGGATTTACAGTTGGACGGTATTTGTCAAAGAGAAAAATGAGGATGGTGGAACTGCATGACTTGGAAGATCCAAATACCATTGTTGCCCCAGAACAAGACCAGTTGATAAAGTCAACGACAGAAACCATCGGTCAGTTTATGCCTTTTGTACTTGGCCTGCATTCTTGACTCATTTGGTTCCATTTCTCTAATCCACACGGTGCGGACAAACAGGGGGCTCTGCTACAAAGCTCTCAGTACACGTTAGTAATCTTAAACCCACTACTTAGGAATGGGCACTATGTTTTGTTTGTTGCTTTGGCATCAATTCATAAGATGAGATGTTTTGTGTTGCCTGGTTTGCACATAGCACTAAACCATACAGTTGTATGAACTTGCTGGAACTTCATCTTTCCCCAGTTATTCTGCTGCTGCCCTGAACTAAGCCATTAAAGGTAAAGGGACCCCTGACCATTAGGTCCAATCGTGGCCGACTCTGGAGTTGCAGCACTCATCTTGCTTTATTGGCCAAGGGAGCCGGCGTACAGCTTCCGGGTCATGTGGCCAGCATGACTAAGCTGCTTCTGGTGAGCCAGAGCAGTGCACGGAAATGCCGTTTACCTTCCCGCCGGAGCGGTACCTATTTATCTACTTGCACTTTGATGTGCTTTCTAACTGCTAGGTTGCCAGGAGCAGGGACCGAGCAACAGGAGCTCACCCTGTTGCGGGGTTTCGAATCACGACCTACTGATCGGCAAGTCCTAGGCTCTGTGGTTTAACCCACAGCACCACCCGCGTCCCGAACTAAGCCATAGTTTGGCTTAATATGTCATCTGAATTTGGGCTTTTCATGTAGCTTTCTCCAGGCTAACCATGAGCTTTATATGTCCTATGGTTTTACAGCTGTGAGCTAAACCTCAAGCCTGGATTTGGACAGCACACAAAGCCAAACTATGGTTTAGCTCAGTAGAGCACAGCAGCAAAACTGAGGAGGAGCAAAGAGACTGTAGATCTTCTCTCCCAGAACCCACGTCCCTGTGCATCCATGCTAAGTTATGGTTTGGCTTAGCGTGCGGTGCAAACTAGAACCAAGGTTTCTCCAGTTGCAACCAAGATATCCACATAAAAAATTCCAGTTGGAAGAATTCTAGAAATGAGAAATGTATCATTATTTTTCTAGACGTGAGACTATGATGGTGCTCATTATCTGTGGGTACAATGGCGAACTAATTGGTGCTCTCCACTTTATGCAATTTCACTTACACGTGTGGGGCTCCAGAATGTAACCCCCACGTAAGTGGGGGAAAGGCCTGTACCCTTAAAATATAAATGGAGTGGTCCCATGAATACAGAAATTAGTCTTCTGTGATCTGAGATACTAGACCCCGGTATGCCCCACAGAGAGCCTCAAGGTCCATAAATAGCAACACCCTAGTGGTCCCGGGCCCTAAGGAAGTTAGATTAGCTTCAACCAGAGCCAGGGCCTTTTCAACACTGGCTCTGGTCTGCCTCATGAGACCAGGGCCCTGCAGGATCTGATTTCTTTCCGCAGGGCCTGTAAGACAGAGTTGTTCCGCCTGGCCTTTGGCTTGGAGCCAATTTGATTCCCTCCCACTCTTCTTTTTTTCTTTTTTCTTTCTCCTCCTGTGATGAGGCTGCATTTTTAATATTTTACTGTTTCAATATTTTAATGTTGTATTTTAATCTTGTTTTTAAGTTGTATTCATTCAACTTGTTTTTATTATTGCTTGTTAGCCGCCCTGAACCCGGCCTTGGCTGGGGAGGGTGGGGTATAAATAAAAATTATTTTTATTAGATAAAGAAGTGACTCAAGCACTGTAGGTGCAATATTCTTTTTATGCATACGCTGTTACTTCAGTTTTGGAGATTCTGACTAAACATGAGGAAGAACTTTCTGATAGTAAGAGTTGTTTGACAGTGGAGCCGACTCCCTCGGAACATGTTGACTTTCGTTTCTTTGGAGGTTTTTAAGCAGAGGTTTGAGATTCTTTAGCTGTGATTGCTGCATTGCAGGGGCTTGGACTAGATGACTCTTGTAGTTCCTTCCAGCTCTACAGTTCTGTGATTTCAGACCAGGCACCCCCAAACTCTGGCCTCCAGAAGTTTTGGGACTACAGTTCCCATCACCCCTGACCACTGGTCCTGTTAGCTAGGGATGATGGGAGTTGTAGTCCCAAAACATCTGGAGGGCCGGGTTTGGGGGTGCCTGTACCAGGCGAATATTTTGACTTCATTCTTGACGATACCTGTTGGAGAAGACTGGAAGTCTTACTGTCTTTTAGGCCTCCTTAAATATTTGAATTATCGTCTTTTTAAAGGAGAAATTCAGTCATCCTGTTTGTTTTTATTTTAGGTTCTTTTCTGGATAGTACCTCACCCCTTTTGGCAGTAGCTGCTTGTACAGCACTGGGGGAAATAGGCAGGAATGCGCCTCTGCCCATCCCGAATGAAGGGACTGGATTTACAAAGCTTCATCTTGTTGAAAGTTTGCTAGCCAGAATTCCCTCAGGCAAGGAAACTAATAAGGTAATGTTTTGCAACGGTTCATTGTTTCTTTATGCATGTGTGTTTATAGGTTTACTCATTTGAGGCAGAAAAATAAAGCCCATCTTCTTATGGATAAAAGACTGATTTTTATAAAGCTTATTGTCCAAAGAAAAAGTGTGGGGGGGTTATGTTGTTATTTTTATTGAGAGCAAATCAGTTGAGCATGGATTTAGAATAATCTTTTGGGTAGGCAAATTGTACCACTCATGGCAAACACACATTTCTGTTGGCTTTTCATGCATCTTACAGTATTTGCACAGGACTCAATGTTTTGTGCAGCGTTTGTGATCATTTAGCCAGCTTGATGTACTTCTGAGGTTAGGAGTTTTGTCTTCCCACCTATATACATGGACAGGTGTTTTTATAAAATTCCTTTAATTTCTTTTAGATGAAGGAACGAGCTATACAAACGCTGGGTTACTTTCCAGTAGGGGATGGAAACTTCCCCCACCAGAAGCTACTCTTACAAGGGTTGATGGATTCTGTAGAGGTAATGCTCTAATGCTATACATTAAATATGAAGGGTTAAAATTGGTATTTAGTTATTTGTGTCACACTTTCAAAGGGGTATGCTTTAGCATCTTAAATTTTATTCCTTTTTTTAGATAAGTTGGTGTAGCAGGCTTGCTTTCGTATTTGTAGATTTTGAATAATAATAATACAACAAAATATTAAAAGCACGATAAAACATCAAACATTAAAAACTTCCCTAAACATGGTTGCCTTCAGATGTCTTCTAAAAGTCAGATAGTTGTTTGTTTCCTTGACGTCTGATGGGAGTCGGCGGCCATTTCACATGGTTCCTGGCCCCTGCACCTTATATAAGCGGGCTCCACCTTGTTCTGCCTCGCCCTTTGAGTGACACGTTTTGTGACGTTTTCGGTCACTTAGAAGTTTTGTTAGAGTGTTAGTTCCCGAACACAGAAATGAGTTGGCAGATCCTTCAGAGCAGTTCAGCAAAAAAGGCACGCCTCCCTTTGCTCTCTAGAATAGTCAGAACTTTCATGTTGCCAATGGAGAACTGAGCAAGTTGAAATGTAATTCCTGTTTTGTGTGTGTGTGTTTCTCAGGCCAAGCAAATTGAACTGCAGTTTACTGTTGGTGAAGCTATTACCAGTGCTGCTATAGGAACTAGCTCTGTAGCTGCCCGGGATGCGTGGATGGTAGCTGAAGAAGAATATACTCCTCCAGCTGGTAGGTTTGGGGATAAATGACTACTTGTGTATGAAATCCTTTATCCCCCTTTTCATCAGTTCAGTGCCAGACCAGTAACAGTGTAAACTAATCTCTTCTATTCAGTTTCTCTCCCCCTTCCCTTCAGATGCTGGCTTCATACTCAAATGCTTAATAGCCACCTGGGATTAAGCCTTTCTCCAGCCCCATAGCCTTGTAATAGGATGTACAGTGGAACCTCGGGTTGCAAATGTGATCCATGCGGAAGGCACGTTCGCAACCCGCAGAGCTGCGTGTGCGCACATGTGGGTCATGATTAGGTGCTTCTGCACATGCGCAAGCTCTGAAACCTGGAAGTAACCCGATCTGGTACTTCCGGGTTCAGCGCGGTGTGCAACCCAAAACCGCGTAACCTGAAGCGTCTGTAACCCAAGGTACCACTGTAATATCTTCAGTTCATAATTGAGAGGAGAAAAGCACCTGCAGTTAAACATACCTGGTTTTCCAAATTTGCGTCAAAGCTTTTTGTCTCTGCACATTATTCTGAGTTTGGTCCTTTTGAATTCTCGCTTGATGCTGAATGTACCTCGGCGAGGCCTTAAGCCAAGAACACTGACGCACCAAAGTCATGATTTATATCCCACTCTAACCGTATATAGGGTATGTTGCAGATTTTTCTAAGCACGAGCCTACAGGAGGTTACCTGAACTTGGACAAAGGGCCAAAAAGGGCCAAAATGCTGAACTTCTAATTTGAAAACATTAAGTGCTAACCAATGGACCAGTTTGTTTTTCCCAAATTCTTTTGTTTGGAATAAACTTCTCTCCCCTTCTCTGTTCGTTTAATTAAAATAGATGTGAAAGTTAACGACGTGGTTCCCTGGGTCTTGGATGTCATTTTGAATAAGCACATTGTCAGCCCCAACCCTCACATAAGACAAGCATCCTGCATCTGGCTTTTATCACTGGTGAAGAAGCTCAGCACCCACAAAGAAATTAAGGTATAAAGACAAAACAAATTTCCCTTTTCTCTTTCTTTCTTTCTTTCTTTCTTTCTTTCTTTCTTTCTTTCTTTCTTTTTTTCCTCTGTTTGGTTTTGTCAATCTTTTGTGCTCTCTTTTCTCATTGGCCTGGTTTGCATGTCATGGTAACCCAAACCATGGTGCAGGGCAACTGCGTAGGCTCAGATGTTTCTTTCATAGAAGGCAACACGTTAACATAGGGAATGAACCTTTGTTTCCTGCAAACCAGGCTGCACCGAGTTCATACGCAGCCTTGGAATTTCCTGCCCTGTGATCTAGTCCTCCCCCCGCCCCAGGTTTTATTCTTCTTTATTTTAATGGGAGACTTTTTCAGACACTCTAGTAGGAAGAGTCTCAGAATGTGAGAAACAAGCTGCTTCCCCCCCCCTCTTCTTTTGCAGTCTCACCTCAAAGAAATCCAAACTGCATTTGTGACTACTCTATCTGACAGTGACGGTAAGTAGAATTCTACTTGCTTTCCTCTTTACATGGTTTGTTTTGCACATCTCCAGCACGACACCAGGGTGGCTAACAAAGTAGTAAGAAAAAAATAACATTGCAGTTTTAGAAACCCTATAAAATGAATCATACAGACTAACATTAGGGTCCCGAACATGGTGCCCATATCAGCTCAGTGCCAACAGACACTGACATTCCCCTTGGCGCTGTCAAGGCTCTCCTACTGTTTTATTTTGTTTTGTCTTGTCTTGTTTTCTTGCCTTGCCTTGCCTTGGGCAGCAGTGGGCTGGCTGTGGTTTTGCCTGATTTTTGTTTGTTTGATAGGAGTGCTTTGCCATCTCCCTACCTCCGTTTTGTTTTGTTGGGTTCACAAAGGCAGGAAGAGATGGTTATTGAGCATCCATCCTCCAGCAACAGCAGGCAAAACTTGCAGCTGCAAGGAACCAGTAACAATAAGGCAAACAATAGTGCTTCTTAAAACCCTGGGGGGGGGGGAATCTTACTGAATTATAGCAGTGAGGGCTCCAGATAGGACTCTGTGGGGAGGCCCTACCAGTTCTTACACAGTCTTGCCTCTTGATTAAAAACCTGCTGTTCTCCATTAGAAATGGAAACCATCATCAGGCATTGTCGATGAAGGAAAAAGTTGATGCAATGCAAGTTAAACAGCAATGGCATACAGTTTACCTGGGAGTATCTTCCATTGAACTCAATAGGAGTTGTTACTGAATAGAGTTGCATTCATTTTATCTTTTTGCTGGCTTTGCACTTTTAAGAACAAGTTCAAAAAATAAACTGGACTATCGAAATTGGGCGCTTTTTTTTTTTTTAAGCATAGCCTTCTTGGAATTCAGATTGTAACCTAATTTTTGTTTATTAGTATTTTTGCTACAAGTATTGATACAAGTAGAAGAGCATTATCCAAACTGTTATTCTTAAATGCAGCCCTGTATATTTGTTTCAGTGCCATGTAACAGTAAAGTTTATTGTTCAGCAATGCAGTGAAGTAAAGCAACTACTGAATACGAACAGAGAGTGGAAATTAAAAATATAGACTGCTACTGACATGCTGGTTTCAGAAAATTAGTGCTGTGAGATAGATAAAGTGATACTTTCTGATGGATCAGTGTGTAAAGCAGAGACTCTAAAAGTGATACTCTTTGTTGGATCAATATGTAAAGCATATTGTAAAACAGACCACTATGACCAGAACAATGGGCTGGGAGAGAAGTTTGTGCACAGTAAACAACGCTTTCAAAGTTTTTACTACTATTGTACCTAGCTAAGCAGGCAGCCACAGAACATGCAATGTTCCCATTCCCCCTGCTTTTCTCTAGATCCTAAGGCACTGTCCTCTCCAATAGAGTCGTACCTTGGATCCCGAACGCCTTGGTACTCGGACGTTTTGGCTCCCGAATGCCACAAACCCGGAAGTTCTGGTTTGTGAACGTTCTTTGGAAGCCTAATTTCCGCCGCGGTTTCCGCGACTTCTGATTGGCTGCAGGAGCTTCCTGCAGCCAATCAGAAGCAGCGATTTGGTTTCTAAACATTTGGGAAGTCGAACGGACTTCCAGAACGGATTCTGCTTGACTTCCAAGGTATGACTGTAGTTATCCCCAAAGCCTTACACCGTGCACGCCCTTCTCCTCCAGAATGCACAATGGCATTCTGGAATTGCAACCCAAGTGTACAAAGGCGCTTTTTCCTGCAATCTTCTATAATGTGCCAGAAGCACCGTGGGGAATTGTCATGCATCAAGGCAACATTCCTATGCATGAAAGAGGACTCCCCATAACTTGTAGGACTTCAGACTGTCTAGCCTGATTTTCTGGATCACAATGATAGCTAGTTCAAGGTTGTGGTGGTGTGTCAAACACTCAGCTCATTTGCAGAGCTTCTGTACTTTTTATGCATGTGAAGCATATCTTAATTTCATCCTTATTTTGCTAGAGCTCTAATTCTTATTCCCTATTCATACGATTTTGTTTTCTGTTTCTTGAAGAACTCAGTCAAGATGTTGCTTCCAAAGGCCTCGGTTTGGTGTATGAGCTTGGGAGTGAGCAAGACCAGCAGGAGCTGGTTACTACTCTTGTGGAAACTCTTATGACTGGGAGAAGGTACTTGTTTGCACCTCGTTGTGTGTGGAATCCGTGTCAGAGAAGAGGAGAGTGTGGTTTAAGAGACAAAGCTTTGAAAATAAGGGACTTAAATATAAAGAGTGTGGTATTCCAGTAAGTTTTACTTAGAGTAAGACCTATTGAAATTAAGTAACTTGATTAAGTTAGGTCCATTAATTTCAAAAGGATTACACTGAGTAAAACATGGTTGAATACCAGCCACAGATAGGGTGCTAGCTGGTGTCTTTGAAAGGAAGACCTGAAGCCCCTTTGCCTACATTTGCTGTATTTGCTAAAGGGGGGGGGGGCACCATTTGTGAATCACGAGTGTGAAATATTTCACTTAAATCCCCAGGTATGTTTGGGACATGCTGGTTATCCACCACATGCTTAATAGAGACTGCAATTTGGATTGAATGTGGGCTTCCTTGGTGTAAAACCTTTTTGCACGGTGGCCCAATCCTAAAGGTGAAAATTCTGGTCTGGGTGTAGAGGTCAGGACTGAATGACCTTGTAGCTCCCTCTATCCTGGCAGTGGCGTGATTATGAGCTCATTTATAACATTTGTACAAGTTGGTGTATTCAATGTGCATGCTGCAGATCCAAGTCTTATCAGAATAACTAAAATACTGCTAATCAGGTGGGGCAGAATAATAACAACAACAACAACAACAATAATAATAATAATTTGTATCCTGCCCTCCCCAGCCGAGGCTGGGCTCAGAGCAGCTAACATAAAAACAACACAATATGCATAAAAACAGACATCAATTAATTAAAATACATCTTAAAATTAATTCAGACAAGTTAAAATCTAGGCAGGTGGCAATTATCAGGTTGGAATTGAGAGTGGTTGATACTTGCCAGGGCCAACTGTTTCCACTCATCATACAAGGACCTGTGAGCAGGTTGGGGGGCGGGTTGTCAGACAAACAGACTTTTAAGCATTTTTGAAACTGTTGTGTGCACACAATCTGTTACATGAGAGAGGGGACTCACAGATGCGGGGTGCATTAGTTTTTTACCCTCATCTTCCTTCCTAATTTTGTCAGGTGGGTGCACTCCTTCACTCTACCTGACAGATGAAAGTGGAGTGGAGTCCTTGAAAGTGAATGTGATCTATTGTCCATTATACATGCCTGCTTTCATGATAGGTTCTTTTGTGTGTTTTTTCCAAAACATTTTTATTGGTTTTCACAATATTATAAACAAACAAACACATAAGACAAACAAACATAAATCATAGCCTTATTGAAAATGACACTTACTAACTTTAAGTGACTTCACCGCTTCCCCTTGGTTGAATTTCATTGCATATCCTTTTAACGGTTTCCCAAGGCACAATTCTTATAAAATTTAACTTAAACATTAACATCCTTAAATCTTCACTTTATGAAATTAAACATATTAATTCATCACTTAACATAAATAAAATCCTAAGCCAATTAAGTATCTGCAAGGTGTTTTCAGTTAATTTAACTTAACATATTTAACTAAGTAATCATTAAATTTAATCCACTCTTCCTGATACTCCTCCTCCTTCTTCGGCTAGCTCCAAAAAATCCATCATCTTCATCTGCCATTCTTCTATCGTTGGTAATTCTTGGGTTTTCCACTTTTTAGCTAACAAAATATGAGCAGCAGTTGATAGGTTCTTTTGTATGCTCAGTGCTGGTACTATTTTGCTGGTACCAAGAGTCCTATGTAGTCCATAGCCCTGTTCAGGTTTTCTAAGCAGCTAACATAACGGGGGGTGTTCATGGCTGGGTACACAGTCCCTGCCCTTGCTATCGCACATCATCCTCCACAAGTAGGAAGAATAACTTCTGAAGCAGGGGGTTTTTAACCCTGCAAGCTTCCTGTGGAATTTGGAACCTTGGAAAACCAGGTTCTGAATCAGGCAGGGGATTTGCACGTGTTGAGTAGACCCGCACCCCACTGCCAAAGTGACCCCCCCCCACTTTATGGAGAGCGATGGGAATGGGAGCGGAAGAGCTGATGTGCTCACTCCTATTTGCTTCTTCATCGCGTGATGGATTTCAAACACTTGAATAGTTCTCTAATCTTTTAGGGTTTGTTTTTTGTTTTGTTTTTACTATAAAAGCATACTTTTTTTCCAGAGCCAGGCATGAAGTGACTGGGGAGACAGTGATGTTCCAGGGATCAGGCCTCGGCAAGACTCCAGATGGGTAAGCCCATTGACTAATTGCAATGTTTGGACTCTGAAAAAGGCTTCCTTGGGTGTGCCCCCCCCCCGCTTCTTTCTCTAGAGCATGGGTAGGCAAACGAAGGCCCAGGGGCCTTCTAAATCCAGCCCACGGATGGTCCGGGAATCAGCATGTTTTTACATGAGTAGAATGTGTCCTTTTATTTAACAAGCATCTCTGGGTTATTTGTGGGGCATAGGAATTCGTTCATCCCCCCCCCCAATATATAGTCCGGCCCCCCACAAGGTCTGAGGGGCAGTGGACCGGCCCCCTGCTGAAAAAGTTTGCTGACTCCTGCTCTAGAATGATGAATACACTAAATCTGAAGGTGTTGGTTTCCTCATTCAGTTTTATCGGGAAGTTTTCCCATTTAAGAGTTTTGAAAAAGTATTCTACTGTCCAATAGCTGCTATTTAAATCGACGCCCAGGGTGCGATTTCAACAACATAAAAGTCCCATTTCCTTGTAATTTTTCCAAGTGGAGGGTTTTTTTGGTTTGTTTTTTTTTTAAAAAAGCGGCATTAATTTTTCATTCCTGTTTTCCCAAGCCAGGGTCTTTCTACTTACCAGGAGCTTTGTTCGCTCGCTAGCGACCTCAACCAGCCGGACTTGGTGTACAAGTTCATGAATTTGGCCAATCACCATGCAATGTGGAACTCTCGGAAGGTAATTGCATTTAAGGCTACTAAAAGTGTGAACGGTGGAACGGGACGAAACCAAAGCCTGTAATAAGGTGCACATTCCGGGTCATGCTGTAGGAAGTTGTTCCCCATTTTTGAACTGTGAGCTGAAACCCAGCATTGCAGAATCTTAAAAAAATTAGAAGGGATGAGAACATAAGAAGACTTTCTGCTGGATGAGACTAGTGGCTCTTCTAGCCCAGAATCCGGTTCTCAGCAGCCAACCAGGTGCCTATGGGAAGCTCAAAAGCAGGACAAGGGCTCAGCAGCATTGCACCCATTTGTGATTTCCAGTAATTGGTATTCAGAGGCATACTGCTTCTGACAGTGGAGGTACAACATAGCCATTGTGGCTAGTGTTGTTGTTTAGTCGTTTAGTCGTGTCCGACTCTTCGTGACCCCATGGACCAGAGCACGCCAGGCACTCCTGTCTTCCGCTGCCTCCTGCAGTTTGGTCAGACTCATGTTTGTAGCTTCGAGAACACTGTTCAACCATCTCGTCCTCTGTCGTCCCCTTCTCCTTGTGCCCTCCATCTTTCCCAACATCAGGGTCTTTTCCAGGGAGTCTTCTCTTCTCATGAGGTGGCCAAAATATTTGAGCCTCAGCTTCAGGATCTGTCCTTCCAGTGAACAGTCAGGGCTGATTTCCTTCAGAATGGATAGGTTTGATCTTCTTGCAGTCCATGGGACTCTCAAGAGTCTCCTCCAGCACCATAATTCAAAAGCATCAATTCTTCGGCGATCAGCCTTCTTTATGGTCCAGCTCTCACTTCCATACATCACTACTGGGAAAAGCATGGCTTTAACTATACGGACCTACCATACAGCCTACCTCCAGGTTAATCAAGCATTTTGTTCAGAATATAGGGATCATTGGTTCTTGCAACCACCGATAAAAAACTTTGCCGCTGCTAATGTTCTAGCATTTGTCCGGTCTTCCAATAGGAACCTGACATAGTGAGCCTCTGATTTTCCTGGGAAAGGTACCAGCAAGGGTAATATCAGTTCAGCCCTGGCTTGCTCATATTTTGCACAGTGCAACAAAATATGTTTTATGGAATCAAGCACATGTGCAAAGTCAGTCGTGGTAGGGAACTCCTCTCAACCTGCCATCCAACACTGCAGAAGGAAAGACGTTTAGTCTGGCTTTGGTGAAAAGCCTTCGATAGTTTGGCACGTCAGGTTTTTAATGTAAGATGTTAACTTTATATAAATATTTTCAGTAATTCATCACATTAAAGAAAATTAAAAATGAAACATAAAGTAAATACTATTTAATACTGGCCTCGGCCCAGTATACCTGAAGGAGCATCTCCACCCCCATTGTTCAGCCTGGACACTGAGGTCCAGCTCTGAGGGCCTTCTGGCGGTTCCCTCACTGCGAGAAGTGAGGCTACAGGGAACCAGGCAGAGGGCCTTCTCGGTGGTGGCGCCCGCCCTGTGGAATGCCCTCCCTTCAGATGTCAGGGAAATGAACAACTATCTGACTTTTAGAAGACATCAGAAGGCAGCCCTGTTTAGGGAAGTTTTCAATGTTTGATGTTTTATTGTGTTTTTAATATTCTGTTGGGAGCTGCCCAGAGTGGCTGGGGCAACGTAACCAGATGGGCGGGGAGCAACATAAAAATTACAATTGGTCATAGCATTAGTATTATTAAGATGGAGGTTTTTAAGTTATTGGCTTTAACTGTACTTCTTTTGTTTTCTCAGGGAGCTGCTTTCGGTTTTAATGTGATCGCAACCAAAGCTGGGGAACAGCTCGCCCCTTTTCTCCCCCAGCTTCTTCCTCGTCTCTATCGCTACCAGTTTGACCCCAATCTAGGGATCCGGCAGGCTATGACCAGCATTTGGAATGCGCTTGTGACAGACAAATCTGCAGTAAGTAACGGAAAGCCGTTCTCTATCCCCGTATTTTTGTGATGGTTCTGGCAGCTCATAACATGTAAAAGAGTTTTAGATAGCTGGATATTCTTTTAAACGGGCAAGACGCTAGGAAAATAGTCCGTGACGAGGTCAGATAAGGCACACTTTGCTAGATGTGTGCGTACACAGGCATGCTGTGCATAGTACAGGAAAAAGCATTTCTGGATACATGGAAGCCGTTAATGTTTACAGTTCATTTTCATTTGATCAGGTGGACAAATATATGAAAGAAATCCTTGATGATTTAATAAGCAACTTGACCAGTAACATGTGGCGGATCCGAGAGTCCAGGTATGTCTTTCTGAAACCATTTGTTCCCACGTAAATAAAAAGTTTCGTGCTTTTGGAAGGTTCGGGGCTCGACATGTAGATTTCCAGCATTGGGTGATTTATTTATTTTTTAATCTCTGAGCAACAGGCAGGAGGAATAAAGGAATTTGCTGTTAAATTTGCATCACTCATAAGACCACATATGCACCTGCTATCCTAAAGCCTCTTTTTGTAGAGGGAAGGGAGTTTTAAAATAGGAATGAATTATATTTGAAGAGATTTGGGGGGGCTAGATGAGATTTCCCCCCCAGTGAAATTAAGAGGTCTTTTCCTCATAGGCATTACTGTTTGGAAAACGATCCTTCTAAGTTTTCTTTCTTTCTTAATATTATTGGTTTTGAGAAACTTGGTGTTAATAAAGTATAATGACTAAGCTCTTGCCATAGCTGTCTAGCATTGAATGATTTGCTAAGAGGAAGACCCTTGGACGACATTATTCATAAACTTCCAGAAATATGGGAAACTCTCTTTAGAGTGCAAGATGACATAAAGGTACTAAAGTTTTTTACGTGTCTAGTATAAATTGTTCCGTTTCTACAGGACATAGAAACAGGCTTTCACAAACAGTTTGCTCCTGAGGACTTGGACATTTCCTTTTTCCAACTGGAATCACTGGGAGAATTCCAGCTGGTTCTTGGTGTCAGTCAAACTCAGATCCGCTGTTAGAATTTGCTTTCCCCTGAATATAGTGTGATGTTGCATACAAGGCCTGTCCCTTCACTCCACAGCCAGCGCAAATTTTGGGTGATTTTCAAGGCCTATAAAACAAAAACCACGAGGAATCTTAATAAAAGCAACACTTTCAGGGATATTTACCGCACATACTATTTCTAGTTATCTGAGGATGCAGTTTTGAGGGTACAATGTATCAGAGCTTACGTCTTAACTTTTGAAGCATCTTCGTATAATTATAGGGTTTGTCTCCAATTACATTTATTAATTTTTTTAGGTAGAACCAGGGTCAAGCTACCCTGGACAGATTAAGTGAGAAGATCAGAAGGCCTTCTCGGTAGTGGCACCCACACTGTAGAAGGCCCTCTCATTAGATGTTAAGGAGTAATTATACAACATTTAGGAAACAGCTAAAGGCAGCCCTGTATAGGGAAGCCTTTTAAGGTTTAATGTTTTGCTATGTTTTTAATTATACTGGAAGCCTCCCAGAGTGGCTGGGGCAACCCAGTCAGATGATTGGGGTACAAATAATACATTATTATTATTATTATTATTTTGATCTCTGTATTTTTAATTTTGTACATTAATAAGGGTAGTATCATCAAACGTAATCAGTTGTGGTAATATAGCAGGGAGGGGGCTTAAACCTTTCCATCCTGTTTTAAATACCCTTCACCCCAGGTTGCCATTGGAACCAGTGGCCTGCAATTTTTCCACTGTGAAGCTTAACAGCTTGCAGCATCCCCTTTCTGCCCCGCTCCTCCCCTCTCCACCACAATTAGTCTTGCAAAGGGTATAAAGGGCATTCTGCTGGAGGCAATGCAAACTTCTTTCAAGCCTAGTTGTATGGTGGTTACAGCTGGGACAGCAATGATCTTGGCATGTACAGTGACACTTGCCTCTTCAGGCCAAAAAACACTTCTGCTCACTGTAATTAGGCTGGGGTGGGGAGCCTATTGGCTTGAATATACAATTTGCCCCCTATCAGCTTAATGGTTGCTGGAGGGCAGAATGTGATTTTCCTGGAAAGGGAAGAGTTAAGACTTCCTCCCTAGGTTCTTGGGAGACCAGGATTCCCCTCTAGCATTTAGGCTTGCAAAACAGCCAGATTTCTTTTTCAAGCCTAATTGCTGGAGTGAGCCGGAGAAGATTGTGGGTGGGTGGGGGGTTGCGTGGGGGGCCACACCCACTTTCCCTTGCTGCTGATACGTGATTCCCATAGAGTTGACCAAGAGGAAATGTGACACTCGGGCAAAAAAAAAAAAAAAAGGATCTTCCCTCCTGCCCTACTGAATCTAAGTTTTGTACTCATACCATAGATGGTTAGTGAGCTTGATCCTGTAGTGTGCCTGTGTCTTACCTGTCTGTGCTGTGTGCAGCAGGGTTGTTACTGTATTTTTCGCTCTATAAGACACACTTTTCCCCTCCTAAAAAGTAAGGGGAAATGTGTGTGTGTCTTATGGAGAGAATGCAGGCTGCGCAGCTTTCGCTGAAGCCAGGAGAGGCGCTGCACAGCTTTCTAAAACGCACCTAGTTTTAGAGGAGAACAAGAAAAAAAAATTCTCTCCCTCTCTGCTCAGCGCCTCTCCAGCAAAGCGGGAGGAGAAACGGAGCCCCTTCCATTTTTCCTCCCACTTCGCTGAAGGGGCGCTGCGCAGAGAGGGAGAGAATATTTTTTTTTCTTGTTCTCCTCTAAAACTAGGTGCGTCTTATAGAGCGAAAAATACGGTAACACCTGAACTCTACATGCAAGCCCTTACATTTGCCCTATGGGTCATCTCCCATACTGATTCAGGTAATACGGTTCCCAAAATGAGCAACGCAGGTTAGGACAAAAACATCAGGATGAAATCCCTCTGTGGTTCATAGTGACTTAAATTACATTGAACAGCTTAAAATCAAAAACTTCCCCCCCTACCCCCCCTTTTTTTCTTTTGCAGGAATCTGTACGGAAGGCAGCAGAGTTAGCCCTGAAAACATTAAGTAAGGTAAATTTTCATTGAATCTGCATGGACCAAAGCCATTCCACTGACCTGCAGAATTTCCCCTCCCATCACAACCTGACCCCATGTATTCTTGGTTGAGGCTTCTTATATTCATCACAGCAACACACATGTTCATTCCAGGAGGAGAGCTTGCGGAGGGTCACACTGGATTGTCTTCTTTTTCTTTTCAGGTGTGTGTGAAGATGTGCGACCCGTCCAAAGGAGCTGCAGGCCAGAGAACAATAGCTGTCCTGTTGCCATGCCTGCTTGATAAAGGAATGATGAATACTGTGACTGAAGTGCGGACTCTCAGGTGCGTTCTCACATTTTCACATTTTCCCCAATTGAATACCTTGAGTATATCCAGCCAAAGAATCTTTCTTCTGGCCTCCATATGTTCTTAACTGAGATGACCTAGACAACCCCATCTATTGATATACTTACTTAGGGGAAGACATTTCTGCACTGTTGTTCTGTCTGTCTCAGGAGACAATGGAAGAGTATGCCTTCGGGGGTATGCCTTTCTTCCATCCTTATTCTCCGTACCTTTTGCTATAGCATTAACACCTTGGTGAAGATCAGTAAAAGTGCCGGGGCCATGCTCAAGCCACACGCACCCAAGCTCATCCCAGCTTTGTTGGAGTCTCTGAGTGTGCTGGAACCCCAGGTCCTCAATTACTTGAGTCTGCGTGCTACGGAGCAGGAAAAGGTCAGTGCAAGCAAATACACATATATAAGTAAATGGACATCAGCGGTTATGTGTTAAAAGCTTTTGCGGCTATGGAGGAATGAGATGGTGGATTTAATGGAATTAAACATTGTAATGCACTTTATTTTTAAAATGCCACTTGAATTTGAAAGGATATTGAACCTGTGCCTCTCCCAGATGTTGCAAAACTACAATTCCTATCATCTCTCACCATTGGGCATGCTCGCTGGGTCTGATGGGAGTTGGGAGTTCAACATCTGGAGGACCACAGGTTCCCTACCTCAAGTTAAAATATAAATCTCAGGTTAACGAAACAAGCAGTCAAATACTTCTAAATCCTCCTGCTGCTCATGGGACTTTTGTTCCTCTGACTCTCCAGACGCTTTTAATATTACCGTTCTTGCTTCTTGCTTGGTAACCATATACACCTTCTGTTTTCTCTTGCTGCTTTACTAATTTCAGATTCTGCTTATACACGTTTTTTGTTTTTCTCTGTGTCCTTCAGGCGGCAATGGATAGCGCAAGACTCAGTGCTGCTAAGTCCTCCCCCATGATGGAGACTATCAACATGGTAGGTAACTTGTGTTCACTTAAGAATCTTACAGTTGCAAGGGACCCTGGGGTCATCTCTTCCAACCCCCAGGCAATGCAGAAATCTCGATCCGATCATATATGACAGATGGCCCTCTAACCTCTGGTTTCAAACTTCCCAAGGAAGGAGAGCCCACCACCACTTGTGGGAGTCTGTTCTACTGTTGGAACAACTCTTACTGCCAGAAAAATCGTCCTGATATTTAGTCGGAGTTACCTTTCCTGTAACAAATCCATCAGTTCAGGCCCTAGCCTCTGGAGCAGGAGAAAATAAGGTTGCTCCATCCTCTATGTGGCGGCCCTTTAGAAGTTGGAAGAGGGCTACCATATCTCCTCTGTACCAGGCTAAACATACCCAGTTCTCTCAGCTATTCCTTATAAAACTTGGTTTCCAGGCCCTTGATCATCTGAGTCTCCCTCCTTAGCACACAGCTCTCCCTTTGCTCTCCGGCAGGTGATCGGTTATCACCCAGGTTGCCCATCACAGGTCTAGCATAGCACAACTAGATTGTCCCTAAGCCTTCTGGTGATGCGCTAGCAAACAGCTTATGAACAGCATTTTTTTATAATAGCACCAGCATTCTTTACTAATGGCACCAGTCTTGTCAATCTTTTGATTTTCACCTTTTGATTTTTACTTTCTATAGTGCTTACAGTATTTGGATGTTTCTGTTCTGGGTGAATTGGTTCCCAGGCTGTGCGAACTGACTAGAAGTGGACTAGGCGTCGGCACCAAGGTATAATTATTTCTCTAGGAGGCTGTTTTGTAAGGAGGACAGAGATGGGAAAGCACAGACTAAGTGGCTAGGAAAATATGTATTGGGTCTGCCATATAGCTCTGTGATCGTTTGATTTTAAGATATGATGAGGAGCTGAGCCCTCAGGTGGGGCGGCAACTGTCAATGTGAGGCAGGCTTAGTGGTAATGAAAAGGCACACACACGTGTGTGTGTGTGTGTGTGTGAGAGAGAGAGAGAGAGAGAGAGAGAGAGAGAATGGGTGCAATCCAGCTCCTCCATTGTGCATAGATTCCCCAATGTTTCAGGTACCTAGGGTGAATATAGAAACTGCAAGTACCAATAGAATGAATGTCAGGGACTGGACTGAGGAAGAATGGTGGGAGCCACCCCTCCTTTTTCTGAACCTTTCCAAGGGCAGGAGGACAGTATTGATTTAGGACAGTGGTTTGCAGAGGGGAATAGCCCCGGGGGGGGGGGCTGGGAAATACTGGGTGAGGAACAGCTAGAAGAGGAAACACCAAGAGAGAGACAGCTGGCAGATTCAGTCTCCTTGGACAGTATTCCTGAGCCCCCTTCACCTAAGACTAGAAGGGCTTGGAAAGTGATAGATCAGAAAGCGCAACGGCAACAAGCTCAGATTACCCAATGTAGGAGTGATGTAGATTAATGGGGACAACCTTTACTGGGAGCAACACCATTTTTTTTGAGAGATAGGCATTCCGTTGTCTCTCACTGTGATTATTAAAGAACTTACCTGGTAAGAACGCTCCTTTCATTTGATCTGCTTAATTACTGCCGCTGGTGGAGGGATCTGATTCTCTGAAGCCTGACAATGAATGACTGTGAGACCGATCCTAGGCATATTTATTTCAAAATATGTTCTGATGAATTCAGTGGGGCTTATTTCAAAGCAATTCATTTATTTATTTAACAACATTTTACTTACCACTTAACTGCAAAGAATATAATATGTATGTTAAAATTGTCGATGAAAATAGACTTCAAACCAAGTTTTTTTTTTAAAAAAAAAGCAAAATGAATGAAACCCAAGAGTTAAAAGTATGCATTCTAAGCTGAAGGTAAATATTAAAATGCATATCAGGTTTACATGTCTGGTAAATGTGCATAGGCTTGCAAAACCTGTATCTCGCGCAGCAGAGTAAGCTCATAACTGGATTTCGCTTTTCCATATTTTCAGGGCGGTTGTGCTAGTGTAATTGTATCACTGACCACTCAGTGCCCTCAAGACCTGACGCCGTATTCAGGTGGGTGCCCCCCCCTACCTTACACTTTGGTTGTTTTCTGTATTCCTTGTCTCTAGCGAGAAGCACGTTTCCTAATTATAATACACACCTAATTATCTGTGCTTGAATAATCTGCTTTAACAAAGATGGCGTTTAGGTTGGGATAATGGGCAACTCTCAGATTGCTCAGCTAAGGGCTTGGCATCATCGTCATCATCATTTTAAATAATAATATCTCACACCTCAGCCCAGACATAAGATGAAGGTAGCATATAGCCGATGCGCCCCTATCCTTTCCCAATTATGCCTCAAATTATTCACTTTGCTTGGAACAGGGCATTCTGCTGCTACTTGAAAGGTATGGTAGCTTGACTGTCACATTGGTATCAGGTGTCTGACTGTTTCACTGAGTTCCTGGGATATGTGAATGTTGAGTGCTGTAGTCTCTAATCTGTCCTCCGTCAGCAGTGTTAATAACAAGAGAGGCTTTCCCTAAATCTTGTGCATGTGCCAAGGGAGATGGCAGTGAGCAGCTGAGATTCCTGAGGCTCTGCTGCAGCCTCAATTGTTTTGCATTGTGAGAAATTGGATTAAAGCAGGGGTCGGCAACCTAAGGCCCATGCGCCACAAGCGGCCCACGGGGGTTGTTTAACCGGCCCATGAGCCGCCCCCGAACCGAGCCGCCCGCTCGGTGAGTCCCTGCGTGCTGTGCTAAACCAGCATGGCGTGGGGACTCACTTCCGTGGTGCTGAAAATTGTGTCTGTGCATGCGCAGACACCAAAAGGCACATCTGCACAGACGCAGATGCCGAAAAGCGCATCTGTGCAGACACAAGACGCCAAAAATTGCAGGCATGCGCTTGATCCAGCCCACAGAGGGATCTCCGCAGGAGTGAACCGGTCCAGGCAAGGTAAACCTTGCCAACACCTGGATAAAAGAGCCCTTTTGCCTGCGCTGCAGTTTATGTAGGACTGACTCAGTGAATGGAGAGTCATCCTGGTCTTTCAGTCCTTCCCTGTATTAAAAACATCACTGCAAACAAATAAAAATTATTAAAAAATAAATCACTGCAAACAAATGGTGTAAAAGTGTGTTTGGGGAAAGGGATGCTTCTATAATATAGAGGTAGCCAGCTCTTGTTTCTGCTTTGTGTGTTTTTATATTGAAGCATTTTAAATAAAAAGCAGTAAGCACTCTGGATTAGCCAGGGAATCTTTTGGGCTGCGTAAACCAGATCTTTACCTGGCCCCCACCCCATGGGCCGACTTTGGCAGCTGGGTGGCACAACCTAGCTGTCAATCACAGGGTGCCATTATGACATCACACGATTGGCAGGTGTCAGTCTCACCAACCGGTCAGTCCCTTAAGCGGAACTGATGGGAAGCACCAAGCAGTAAACTGGAAAAGTGCTTCTTTTGCCTGCCTATGAGCTGATGCAGTGGGGAGAGGGAGGGAAGGAAGAATTGAATGGAAGCTACTTCAGCTGACAAGCAGTTGGAGCGCACCTTGCTCCAAGCAAAGGAATGATCAGGAGCTCAATTTATTCCCCTGATTGTTTCTGTGAAGCCACAGCTGTACTTGGCAGACATATGATGCCACATATGCATTAGGAGTGGGGCAGATGAACATGGTTTGCAGGGAAACGTGAGCCAAATTGGGACTTTTGGTGGGTTTAGCCTACAAAGCATAGGCTTAATTTAGGTTCTGGAACTCAGTTTGCCCCTTAATTCAAAACCGGTTGTCAAAGCTACCATTTTGGCTCATTGTCTTTTTCACGCAGGCAAGCTCATGAGCGCTTTGCTCAGCGGCCTAACTGATCGAAACACCGTGGTGCAAAAAACTTTTGCCTTTGCCATGGGACATCTAGTCCGGGTGAGTGGAGCTTTGGTGCCTCCTCAGTTTTATATTTTATTACTTCTGGGTTTTTTGCGTTCAGATGTCCCAAAATGATTTGAGCCTTTCTAATTTTGTTTCATTTAAAAAGACCTCACGGGACAGCAGCACTGACAAATTGCTGCAGAAGCTGAACAGTTGGTACATGGAGAAAGAAGGTATGTTTGTGTGTGCATGTGCATGTGCATTTTAAACCTTGTCATTTAATGAGATGATAAATACCATGAGACAGGAAAAAATATGACTGTTCTATAGCACAAAGGTAATGCTGGTATTCCTTCTGACCCATGCTCCCAAATCATCTTAAAATGAAACACGGAAGGGTCAAGATGTACCTTTCTCTGATAAATTCACCAACTAGTTGATGCTGGTGCCTGTCTCTTCATTGCTTCCATGATAAATGTTTTTTTAAAAAAATTAAATAGAAGTGCCATGCATCTATATTAATTTGTGCCCCTACCAAAGAGCAGACAACTCCTCTGTGAATTGAAAGCCAGGTGGCCACACCTATAACTTTGTTCTTTACTTCAGAACAAGTCTATAAAATGGCCTGTGCGTTAACCATCCATGCCATTGGGCGCTACAGCCCAGATGTACTGAAGAATCAAGCCAGACATGTCTTGCCCCTGGCGTTCCTGGGCATGCACGAAGTCCCCGAGGAAGAAAAAGGCGAGAAGGAAGAGGGCAACCTGTGGACTGAAGTCTGGCAGGAAAATGTGCCTGGTAAGTTGGTCTAATGAGTTGTAATTGAATATGTTTAACCCCCTTGAGCTGCTATTAATGAAATAGAAAGGGTGGGATACAAATCCAAAAGTACATACAGTGGTACCTCGGGTTACAGACACTTCAGGTTACAAACTCTGCTAATCCAGAAATAGTACCCCGGGTTAAGAACTTTGCTTCAGGATGAGAACAAAAATTGTGCAGTGGTGGCGCAGTGGCAGCAGCGGGAGGCCCCATTAGCTAAAGTGGTATCTCAGGTTAAGAACAGACCACCAGAATGAATTAAGTTCTTAACCCGAGGTACCCACTGTACATTGATTTTAATAGTGAATGAACACAGTCCTCAGTTTTGGCCTCGGAGAATTCCCAAGTCACAAGATTTTCTCTCGGTAAAGATTAGAGTAGTTCTCATGAAGCTGTATTCTAAAGCTAACCTGGTTCTGCTGCTCTTTACTCACCCTGTGAATCTTGTGTGTGTTTTGAAACTTAGGTACTTACGGTGGCATAAGGCTTTATATGGAGGAATTGATAGCAATCACCCAGAAAGCTTTGCAGTCCCAGTCTTGGAAGATGAAAGCTCAAGGAGCAGCCAGCATGGCGTCCATTGCAAAGCAAACTGGCTCCCTGGTCCCTCCGCACTTGGGCCTGGTGCTCTCTGCTCTGTTGCAAGGCCTGTCTGGGAGAACGTGGGCAGGAAAGGTAAGAAACACAGTTACTGTGCAATGCATTTTAAGGGAGAAGGTGATTAGCCCCATACTTAAGTAGATGGGGATAAAAGACATCACAAGCATTTGTATCTTCTTCTTCCTTTTGCATGGATGCCTTCTATTTCGATATTGCTGTCAAGCAAAGAAAAATTCTGATCTATAACGTGAAACTGGATGGGGCCTGAATATTGTTAGACCTCAATCTTGCTTTGGCAAATCTTTTCTCTCTATCCCTTGCTCTCTCCTCCCCGCTTTTTGCTGCTGCTGTTCACAGCCAGGTGTTGGTGTATGAAATGTACAAATCTGGTTGGCTACAAAGGATACCGTATTTTTCGCTCTATAGCACGCACCAGACCATAAGACGCACCTAGTTTTTGGAAGAGGAAAACAAGAAAAAAAATATTTCTGAATCTCAAAAGCCAGAACAACAAGAGGGATCGCTGCGCAGCGATCCCTCTTACTGTTCTGGCTTTTGGGATAGCTGTGCAGCCTGCATTTGCTCCATAAGACGCACACACATTTCCCCTTACTTTTTAGGAGGGAAAAAGTGTGTCTTATAGAGCAAAAAAATACGGTAATTATTGAGTGATGTGAGGAGGAGGCATTTTAAAAGTGCTTCGTAGCTAGGGCGTGAATGAATTAGTATTTTTGTGGGCTGTATCACTTTTGCATGTGTCCCTTTGTCTTGTTTCCATATTAATCTTTAATTTTTTAATTTAAAAAAAACCCCACATGAAAAGTTGCATTTCAATACGTATTTCTGAGCTTATTTTATCTCAAGATAGGTATTTCTAAAGATGAGTTTTTCAGCTGAGGCATGTTTGAACATTCAAAGCAAGAAGCGTTAAAGTTGGCGGATAGCTAAGTTCCGATATGCATGTTAGTTTAGGAGGTGCTGATTAGGCCAGTCAGTTGGTATTGGAATTTCTTAAAGATGGGCTTGCTCAGGCTTTGCTACTCATAACGTTGTTCTGCAAACAATGGTCCCTGGACCCTGGACTGGCCCATAGAACCATATTTCATGGCTTACAAGGAACCGTTGGTAAGCAAAATAATATTGAGGCTCAAGACAGCCAATATCCTTTTCTTTTATATTTTTAATGATATGGCTTGGTGGCCCAGTGTTAAAATGTGTTGGAAACTATGTTACTATTGTATGTATCATGGTATTTGAAAGTCTCTGCAATTTCTGCCCTATCCAGAGTAGTTAAAAACTCCTCTAAGTAACCACTTTCCCTGTGCACTTCAGAAATCCCATGCTAAAAATTCTTCCCATTTCTTGTTTTGTGATAACCCTTTTAGGAGGAGTTACTGAAAGCTACTGCCAGTGTTGTCTGTTCATGCAGGTAAAAAAGTCCATCTTCTACTGGTTCTGAGCTTTATAAAAGTTGGCATTATTTAATAAGGTGGGCAAACAGCGACCAAATCTGTTTGTTGTTGGTATTTTCAGCACAGAGTTGCAGAAGTCTTTACCCAACCAGCCCAGCGTTGACGACATCCTACAGGCCTTGCTGAAGGAGTGCCGGAAAGAGAACCTCAGGTACAAGATTGTGGCTCTCCGGTGCACAGCTGATGTGCTCAAGGCCACGCAGGAGAATCGGTTCAAGGAGCTGACAGACATCATCTTTCCAATAATAAAGAAGGTGAACTTTCAGTCCATGTTGCTCTTGAATAGCCCACTAAGAATGAATAATACCACCCTTTGCCCATTGTATCAAACTCGCAGACCATTCACATACATTCTCAGCATTCCTTACAACAGCTCTCTAAGGTAGGCCAGTGACGTCATCCTCGCAGATAGGGGATGAAGCTGAGAATTAGCTGGCTTGTCACCCATTGGCTGAGTCACCCGTTGAGTTTGTGGCAGGACCAGGATTTTAACTGATGGCTTCCTATTTTGCTGCTCAGTCTCTTCACAACAATATGCTTTCTGCCGCTAGCACTGGCCGAGGGGGAAACCAGCAAACCTTAACCTTCTGCAGATTCTTTTCTTAAGTATGTTGTCCTTCTGTGAGAGAATTAAATGGAGCAGCACTCATTTTAATACATGGGCTGGGATGTCCAAACAACACCATAGAGTTGGAAGAGGTCTTGGAGGTCCTTGTCTTCAACATCTTGCTCCGTGCAGGTTCCTGGAGGCACCTGAAGCATCGCTGAGAAGTGGATGCCCAGCCTCTTCTTAAACACTTCCAGCAAAGGAATGACCAGCAGTTCTCAAAGCAGCCTGTTATATAGTGTGGACCCAGATCATGCCCTTGGGAAGCCTTTCTTAATGCTATGCAAAAACTAACCTGCCTTTTTCTGGTCTCTCTTTCCTCTTCCAATTTCTTCCCTCTGGTACCACTGCAGAACTGCCCTGAGAACATGGGGGCCAGTTCGCCACAGAACGATGATGAAGATGAGAATGAAAACGAGAAGGAGCTCCAGATGGAATCTCTTCTCTGTGCCTTTGAGAGTTTGGGCAAAGCGTGGCCCAGAAACCCAGAAACGCAACGTAGGTTTTTCCCTTACAAATATTTATACTAATTTTGTGCAAACTGCTTTTGAAAATCATCATCATCGTCATCATCATCTCTATAACCATGTGGTCTACAAATCTTGTAAAATAAATATAAATAATTGAAAGGTTTAATCCCAAAAACTCAAGCGGCATTTCATCTTTTAAAAAAACCACCCTCTCCAAAAAGTCAGAGAATGAGAAGAAACTTGAGGACACTCTTTCAGTGTATTTATTGTTCTATTTGTTCAAATTGTTATTTTTTAAAAACCCCAGCTGCTTTGATATTTAGTGATTTCACTGTAGCGTTATTTGTTGTATCGTTCCTTATTAGTTTTATTACCCCATTGAAAGGTGGGATAAATATATATATATTTAAAGAAATGGATAGACAGGAAAATGATTGCCAGGCTATTTGATCAAGAGTGTTTTGCTAATTTTTTGGCCCTGAGTACTGCGGTGGGGACAGTAAATAAATACAATGCAAAAAAAAAACCACGCAAAATACATTTGCATTCATTGTAATAATAAAAGGTGTGGATATTGTTTGTGTTTAACGACATTCAGCAGGAGATAGTTGGAATCAGACATTTGTGTTTAATGCACAGAAGTCTGCCCCCACTCTAGATGATTGCCCTCTACACCCTTTTAACCCAGGGAGGTTCAGGCAAACATCTGTACAGGGGTAATGTTGTAGTCCTGTCTAAATGTAATGAATGGGATAGTGATAAAGCAGAGTGCGTCTGCAAGTTTGCAAAATATAGGAGGCAGCTTTGAAGGGGAGCGTGGAGAACTTCCGGTGAGAATTAAGATCCGGCCTTGGCTGCTGTGTCCTAGTCTCTCTCCTCCTCCTCCCCCCTCTCCGCCAACATAGATTAATTGGCAGGTTGCTAGGATTGAACCCTACTTAGAAATGATGGCCTCTGACTTAGGAGGTCCTTGCTGCAGGTCCCACGGGGAGCAGTATAAATGGGAGGAGGGGGGCTGTGTTTTCTGCCATTTCAGCAGTCCATTGTTTTAGTTGTCTAATGGCTTTGAGCACCTGCATTTTTTAAAACCCCTGGTGATAATGTGTCTAGAGAACAGGGGGAGAATGTAGTTGTCTTCCTTACCTTTCTCTGTCTTGATTCTCTTGAAAACCTTTTCTTCCCCCAGGCTGCTATCAACAAGAGGTGTGCAAACTAATGTGCGACCGGCTGAAACTCAGTACGTGGAAAGTGCAACTCGGAGTGCTCCAAGCTATGAAAGCTTATTTTCAAGGGTAATTTCCCTCCAGGTGCTGAACCTGCCTTTTCCTCCTGTGACATTTTGTGCCTTCACGTGCAGTTGCATCAAATCTCGCAAGCGCGCCGTGTGCCTCCCTTTTGTGGGGGCTTATCTGCTGATGTGAACAGAGACAGCAAAGCAGCGACTTGCTTAAGTTGTGTTTTGCAAACACCCGGTAGGCCCTGCCGTCTGTACTGTCTCCACATTTGGGGAGGAGAAGGCTGCCTTCTACATCACGTCAGAGAAAAGTAGAGAAATGGGGGGGGGGAGAGCTCTGTTTGGCCTAGATAAGTAGGATAAAGGTAAAGGGACCCCTGACCATTAGGTCCAGTCATGGCCAACTCTGGGTTTGTGGCGCTCATCTTGCTTTATTGGCCGAGGGAGCCGGCGTACAGCTTCCGGGTCATGTAGCCAGCATGGCTAAGCAGCTTCTGGCAAACCAGAGCAGCACATTGAAATGCCGTTTACCTTCCCACCGGAGCGGTACCTATTTACCTACTTGCACTTTGATGTGCTTTCGAACTGCTAGGTTGGCAGGAGCAGGGACCGAGCAACGGGAGCTCACCCCATCGCGGGGATTCGAACTGCCGACCTTCTGACTGGCAAGTCTTAGGCTCTGTGGTTTAACCCACAGCGCCACCCACGTCCCAGATAAGTAGGATGCACCTTTGTAAATGATAAAAACCTTTCAGTGGGGCAGTGCGAATGATCAGCTTCAAAAGTGGTGGACGTTAAGCACCACTGTAATTTGGTCATCTGCAAATGGTCTTCTCTCTGGGATCAGCTAATGTAGTACATTTCTCCTCTGCATTCCATGACTTTATTCCAGTGCAATGCCAAGTAACCATCAGTAAAAGGGCTTCCATTTGTGCAACAGAACCACTCCCCCTCTCCTTCCCCCATGTGGAAGCCCTGTTGTCCCCGGATCAACTTTGGGGGAGGGTTGGTGGGAAACACCCAGGAAGAAAAGAGGAGAAAGTCCCTTGCATCAACAGGTATTCTTTTGCTGAAGAGACTGCTTTGGCTAAAAGCCTATATGTGTCGTGGGCTTAAGCCCATAACCAACCCTCTCTAGCTAGGACTAATTTTTGCAGGCTGTTCCGTTTGCAGACTTACCACTAGCCAAGACTCAGAGAGTTAAAAGGTTTCCTGCCTCTTCCAGAGACGCTTCCCATGTTTCCTACAGTTATCTCTGATAGCCCTAAACTGGGTAGCTACTGTTCCGATATTGTCAGCAAGCTCTTTTTGACATAAGGCAACGGTGCTGTTCTTCCTTTGGGCAGGTTACTGTTGCTTGAAGCAGAACACTCAGATCCTGAGGCTTTGAGAAGAATACTGTTTGAAACCTGTTCCTCTATCACCCATTCTCTAGGTAAGTATCTTGTCAGCGGTACCCAGGAAACCCATTTTAAAGCTTTAAATGACTAGCTTTCACTAGCAGAAGAGAGGGGAGCCTTTTGCGCTTTGGGAATTTCTTGTATCCATCTGTATTGAACGTCTCTTAGAGACTGATGGAGGGGCTGTAGGAACTAAAGGATTGATGCATGACTAAAAGAGATTCCCCACTTCAGACTTTTGTAGAGGGTGGTGGGACAGAGGTGGGGGTGGACCTTACTTTTTTCATCTTTGTTCTCCTCAACAGAATCCTACTCGTGTGTGGGATTATAACATCAGAAGATACTAGAATTCTGCCCTGTAGCCTTTTAGATATGGGAACAGGGAAGAAACTCATTTTTGAATGCTCCATATTTTGCGGGGAGGGCAGTTGTGAACTTGTGGTGGGTAAGACAGATGTATTCCCATTAACTATATGCATCTGGGTCATTGCATAAATAAATGCTGGGTTCTCGTTTAACTTCTGACAAAAGTTCTTCCCTGGCAAACATTTTGTCGTTTCTTTGAACAATAACAATACAGTGCTACCTCAGGTTACAAACACTTTGGGTTACAAACTCTGCTAAGCCAGAAGTACCGTATTTTTCGCTCTATTGGACGCACCGGACCACAGGACGCACCTAGTTTTTAGAGGGGGAAATCAAGAAAAAAAACATTATCCCCCCCCAGCCCCAAAGAGCAACGGACAGGCTGCATGCAGCCTGTCCACTTCTCCCAGAGCTTCTCGGGGCTGCGGGGGAACCCCAGGTTCCCCCCCCCCAGCCCCAAAGAGCAAAGAAGCCAAGACAGCGTACGGGATCCATAGCCGCGCAACCTCTCCAGCCAGGAGCTAAACCTCTCCAGTGCAGCTAAAGAAGACAAGGCAGCAAGCGCGATCCATCCCGCTCACTGCCTTGGCTTCTTTAGCCTTGCGCAGCATCTTTAGTCTTGCGCAACAGGATGGATCGTGCCCGCTGTCCACCGGGGCTGGACTAGATGACTCCTGGGGTTCCCTTCCAACCCTGCAATTCTATGACCTCGGAAGGTGTTTGGGGTCTCCACCACTGGAGGCTTTTAAGCAGCGGTTGGGGGACCATCTGCCTGGCGTTCTTTAGCTGTGATTCCTACATTGTGAGGGGGCTGGGCTAGATGACCCTCAGGTGGCCCTCCCAACTCTATACAGTCCTACAGTTCTGCAGCAGGAGATCCACAGCCACTTCACACAATGCCCACTCCCAATTTTCATCTGAGAGACATGTGTCTCTCAGTACCCCCCTACCTGCCACACTTCCCCCACCCCACTTAAGCTGAGGGAATTCCTGCCCAGAGAAACTCCCAGCAATGAAGGAGGAGGAATCCGCTGCAGCCGTGAGCAGCAGAGGATCCATGGTCCCCTTCCTTCTCTCCTCCGTAGTTGCTTTGAAGCAGGAAAGTGGGAGAGGAGCTGCTTACACGAGTGTAAGCTGCTCCCCTCCCGCATTGCCGCTTTAAAGCAATCACGGAGGAGGGAATCTGCTGAAGCCTCCAGCAGCGGAGGATCCATCACAAGTGTAAGCTGCCCCCCTCCCACTTTCCTGCTTCAAAGCAACCACGGAGGAGGGAAAGAGGGGACCCATGGATCCTCTTCGCTGCTCGAGGCTGCAGCAGATTCCCTCCTCCCGGGCTCCCTTTGAAGCAGCAAAGTGGGAGAGGAGCTGCTTACACCTCGTAAGAAAAGCCCGCAGGAGCCGCGCAGCCTTTAAAGAGGGTGCCGCTCTTGGGGGCTTTTCCCCCAGGAGGGAGAAGGGACTGCTGCAGCCAGTCAGTCCCTTCTCCCTCCTAGAGAAAAGCCTGCAAGAGCGCACGAAGCTTGTGTGCGGCTCTTGAGGGCTTTTCCCACCTGCCTCCCCCTGCATTCGCTCCATAGGACGCACACACATTTTCCCTTGCTTTTTAGGAGGGAAAAAGTGCGTCCTATGGTGCGAAAAATACGGTAGTACCTCGGGTTGAGAACTTTGCCCCAGGATGAGAACGGAAATCGTGCACCGGCGGCACGGCTGCAGCGGGAGGCTCCCATTAGTGAAAGCACGTCTCAGGTTAAGAACGGTTTCAGGAACGAATTAAGTTTGTAACCTGAGGTACCACTGTAAATCTGTACCAAAATTGGGGTTAGAAGAAATTAAGAAGTGCATGTTGCCCTGCAAGATGCTTAAAAGATGTATGTCGCCCATATGAATCTCTGGCATGAAGTTACATTTCCCTCAGGTTATATTCACTCTTGACTAATGTTTGTTCCCTCAGAGAATAGAAGCTACACCTCCATAAGAACTGAAGCCTTGTCAGTGATAGAAGTACTGTTCACAAAACTTGAAGGCAAGTTTTTTTCATGATTTTGGAAATGTTGATCAAGCAAGTTGTCTCTTAACTCCAGAAGGCTAAAGAATGCTGCAGTTCAGTGCTAGTCTAGACTGATTTTAAAGCAATAATTGGTATACATTTATTGGGGTGAGTACTCTGCTCTTTTTGCTTTGCAGGGTAATTTTGGCCAGGCTGCTTCCCATTTTGTATTATGGAAGCTCGGTTTCTGTGCATGAACTGCATAAGAGTCACACCAGTTGTTTGTTTGACATAAACTTTCCTGCTTGTATTTGCTTTATTGTGTATTTACTCATTTTTGTTAGGAGCCGGCCAGTGGCTAGGGCAACCATATGGGCATATAAATTGTTGTTGTTATTGATAATAATAGTAATAGCCAGTGTGGTGTGGTGGTTAAGAGCGATAGACTCATAATCTGGTGAACCGGGTTCGCTTCCCCGCTCCTCCACATGCAGCTGCTGGGTGACCTTGGGCTAGTCACACTTCTCTGAAGTCTCTCATCTCAGCCCCACTCACCTCACAGAGTGTTTGTTTTGGGGGAGGAAGGGAAAGGAGAATGTTAGCTGCTTTGAGACTCCCTAGGGTAGTGATAAAACGGGGTATCAAATCCAAACTCTAATAATAATAATAATAATAATAATAATATAATTAAAAAAAACTTTTTGATGTTTGAAAACCACATTTCGTAACAAACAAACAAACCAAGGAGTATCGTTATGGGGATAATGGGAAACCTAACAGAAGGCTTTGGAAAGGAGCTCAAGACACCTAGGCTCCTGTAGTCATTTCTAGGCATTGTCTTGTATGGTTTGCAAAATGCCACTCGATATGTTGGCAAATGCCTTTGCAGATAAAGGGTAGAATTGTTATTTTGGGGCTTGTATTCCTACAGTCCCTGTTTCCTGCTATGGAGCACTTTACATTGCCCATGTTTATGTTTCTGCTTCTCAAAACTAAGCTGAACATCTTATTGGCTTCGTGTGTTTGGTAACATCCAAACCAAACCTCTGGTGTGTGTTCCATATGTTGGGGCTGCCTTTGAAAGTTCCTGGTGCAGCAGCTGGACCCAGGAGTAAGCAGTGAGATGGACTCCAGAACTTGATGGACTGCATTTCCCATCAGCTGAACTTCCCTTTGGCTATTCTGGCTGGGGCAGATGACAGTTGGAAGTCCACCATCGTTGGCTCCCGCTGGGTAAGCCAGCCACTGCATTAAGTTTAGGAACACCTTTCAAAGGCAGCCCCACAAATAATGCACATGATTCGAGGGACCATATAACCCCAGTCCTGAAGAAAGTTACACTGGTTACCAGTTAGTTTCTGATCTTTCAAGCCGTTAGTGATCTGGATATCTGAAGAAGCACTTCTCCCATGTTTGTCCATATTTATTTCTATTTATTTCCTTGATATCATCTGAAGGCTCTTTCACCGCCTGAAGATCAGTGGATGGTTCCCAGGGCTGCCTTCTGATTTGTCACTATCCAGAACCCATTGATGCTTCTTACTATATTTTAACTAATCTTCTTATGACTTTTTGTTGTTTTTATAAGCTATTTTGTATGGCTTGAAAAGCCCAGTAAGTGGGAATGCATGAAATAACATGATGATGTCCTTCTGCCTCCTTCTCCTTATGTAGAGTCCAGACAGTGGGAAAGCCTGAACACAGAAAGCAGAGAACTCCTCATTGGCTCCTTAACAGCCCTGATGTTGGACAGCAGGCCTGAGCTACAAGAGAAAGCCACTTTGCTAAAGAAAACCTTAGAAAAACTCGATTGAATTGACAGCCAACCAAGTGCCATGCGAAACGAAACAAGCAAAAGCGAAAGCACGCAGTGAGCTCTGAATACAGAGAGGGAACGTAAAGACGACTTTGTAGCATGCATCATTCCTTGGCTAAAATAAAGATCACCTTGAATTCTGTTCCCCATTAATTTTATCCTCCTCCTCTCTCCCCCGCCCCCCAAATTTTTGTAACCATTTCAAGCAGTTTGGCTAGAATGAAAGCCTCGAGCGTATTTAAAAAAAAGCCAAAAGCACACAACCGTAAACCCAAGCTACGTAATGAATTTTTGGGAAATTGTCCCGGCCTGCGTGCAAATAAAGGAGGGGAAGAAGCAGCTCATTTGAAAAATTAACACCAGCCAAAATCTTGGGTGTGTACCTGGAAATGATGTTTGTAAGAATTATCAAAAGGTGTTCATTGGAGCACTGGCGATCAAATACTCTGGCCTGTATCTTTCATGTGGAGTAATTATTACTTAGTGTTGTATTGGTAGGACTCTGGCTCTTTTTAGGACAAGGTAAGCTAATGCTAATATGGAGAGGTCCGCCTTCTGTTGGTTTAGCCTGACTTCCCTTTTGGAATCCCGTTGATGTGTTCTGGTCCTCCTGGTCCACATACTGCCATGTCATCCGATGTAAAAATGGAGCAATTGCACACTGGAAAGCACTTTAATTAGCTGTCTGGAAACAAGGGTGTACTTGGTTTTAAACAAGCAAAGAAAGAGCACTGCCCTTTCCCGAAATGAGTTTTGCATGACACTCAGTAATAGCAAAGCCCTTATCCAAAATAATGGTTTTCAAGAGTGCTCTGCATTTTCCATGAACTATCTCATAGTAGGCTTCCTTTTCTCAGGTTTGTAACCCCCGTCTTGCTTTGAAAAACTGTACGTGTTTTAACATTATTAAGAAGGTGCAGTTAAATAACAGCGTTGTATCTGACACGGCATATTCTGGTTTATAAGAAAGTACTTTTGTTTTTCTGGGTAAGGTTTAATGTTTGCATCCATTTAAGAGAGTGGAAACGCATTGCATTAAGCAGCCCCCTTTTCTTTAGTGGCAAAAGCATTTTTTGGGATGGAGGGGGAAATGACATTTGCTCCAGTTTTAATAAAGGCTCCCTAGACGGTGCAGTTAAAACATTTTAGAACTTCACAACCATAATTTAAGGCTCATCACCATACATCCACAGAATACCGTGTAGGAAATAACGTGTGCTACTTGCTAACAGTTTTGTCATGTGTGGTGTCCTTGCCCGTAAGATGTTTGTAGGATTTGTTTCACATGAAGATCTATATGCAGGTAGCACGTTAATTCCTACATGGAAGTGCCTTCTGCGTAAGAATTTTGCAACGTACAAAACTGACCACTGGTTCTGTTTGATTGGCACCCCCACCGACCCAGTTGCCCTGTGGCACCTTGGAGGGCTGCCTGACTCAGCCAGGATTACTTGGATGCATCAGTTACATAAATCGATCCTCCCGCAGTGCAACAAGCCCCTTTCCAGGTGCCTTTGATCACGAACCATCGGCATCTGCATGGACTGCTCCCTCGCAGAGACACTTCATACATTTGGTGCATACATCCCAAGGTGCGAGGGCACAAGCTGTTTGTAAATTGGCCTTTTTAGGGAGGTTCAGGACATTTGACAGAAAAAGGGGGGTGTTTAGGGCTGCTTCACATTTAATGGCCACCCAGAATTCTGGGGTGGGGGTTACATGCCTGTATCCTGAGGTTACAGGTTACCTCAAAATGGCGGCGAGAGGCATGTTCCTGATGTGCCGCCACATTTTGAGGACTCCTGGCCATTGTTACGATCTCGCTCTGTGGAAGTCTACTGAGAAATTAATGACTGGTGTGTGTGTGTGTCTCGTGTGTCGTCAGACTCTTTTTGTCTGTTGGTTAAAGGCCTTTGTCTTCTACCTAGCACTGCCCCGTAGCTAAGGAATAGTAAAGCTGGTCTAAAAGATTTTAATGTATTACGGAAAGCTGCTTGTTGTTTACGCTGAGTTTGAATTTGCCAAGCACATCTGTAAAACGGAATGTTTGTAGGCATAAGATCTTTGCATAACTTTTAACAAAATAGCCCATTTTGTCTCGCAGGAGCTCTCTCTCTCTTTTTGTATTACGCAGAAATGTCAAGTGTTGCTCTTTTTCTTTCTTTTTGCAACAGTCGTTTTGAGTGTTTTAATAGAACCTGTGACAACCATATATATATATACATGTATATATATATGACATGTGCTAGGTCTCCGATATGACTCTTCAGCAACGGCTTCAGTATTTTGAGGTGGAATCTAAAAACTTGAGTTTGGAACAGCTGCTGTAGTAAGTATTTCCAAATGGAAATTTATATTAACCGTACTGAATACTAAAATTCCAGAATAAGAACTACCTGGAATGTGCAAGTTTGGTGAATAGCTTCTCTGAATAGCTTTTTTTCTTCTAAATTTAGATTATGAACTTACCAAACAAACATGTGCCTCTATGAGAAACCTACCTGCAAAAAAAAAAAAAAAAAAGTTGACTTAGAGGTCAGATACCCGTCCCTCTTTTAAATTTGTTGACTTGATAGGAAAAAAGTGGCCTTTGGAGAGTTATGTTTTCCTCTGAAAACAATTGCACTATAAAACACTGTTGCCCAAATGTGGGCGCTTGTGCTGCTGTTTAATGCTGCTTTGTATACCTGGATTGAAGTGTGTAAATTTGACACTATAGCACCCGCTGAATTTACAAACTTGTTTTGTGTTTTAAAGATTTCTAATGTTGCAAGAAAAAGGTCTCCATTAAATTCACTACATTCATTTTCTGTATCTGGATGTCAAGTTATGTAAGTGGATTGACCGAAAGAAACCTCCCCACCAAAAGGGTAACATTAAAATAAAGGCACATGACCTCCTCTTGGATAGAACTGGTAATTCTGTTGGGGTGGAGGGTGTACAGATTGGGTTATCTGCTCCCATTTGCTCTTGAGACAGGGCTATGCAAATCCACCAGGAGGAAACCCATCCCCATTTCAACCCTCCCTGCTACTTGGAGAGTCACATGACCTTTGGGGAGGCCATGGTTGGGTATTTCCTGTGGGATGAAAAATTTCCCCTCCATTCCAATCACGGGTAGGAGCTGGCCTTTCATTCTCTCTGCAAGTCAAAATCACTGATTACAGTGGTACTTCGAGTTACATACGCTTCAGGTTACAGACTCCGCTAACCCAGAAATATTGCCTCAGGTTAAGAACTTTGCTTAAGGATGAGAACAGAAATCGCGTGATGGTGGCACGGCAGCAGCAGGAGGCCCCATTAGCTAAAGTGGTGCTTCAGGTTAAGAACAGTTTCAGGTTAATATTGATTGATTGATTGATTGATTGATTTGATTTATTACGGCCATTGGCCCATATCTAAAACAATACATCAAGATTTATCCATAAACAAACAATTTAAACAATTCCAAGTTAAAACACCCATATAAAACCAATTTTACTTCAATTAAGTAAACACTATATACAATAAGCTCCCTCTATGTCAACCGTAATTCAAATCCCTCGGGGATATGCGTCTTAGTTCTGGCACTTATTGATGGTTTTTAAGTTTGGCTAAGCTGTCAGAGTCATACAGTGATCCATTTCTCCTCTTATGAAATAAGACATTAATCAGGTATCTAGCGACTGCAAGGGATCTACTTGAGTCTTCGTCGTTTAATAAGTATATTATTTTCAGGTTAATAATGGACATCCAGAACGAATTAAGTACTTAACCCGAGGTACCACTGTACATATTAAAAATTTCTCTCCTGCCCTTCCTCTCAAAAGGAGCCCAGGTGGCAAAAACGCAAAGCCATAAAACAAATACTCTATTCAAAGGACTTGTTGCAAGAGGAAGTTTGTCTCGCAGTAGCACTGGGAAAACAACAGAAGCAGTGCCTCTCTAACACGAGGGAATGCCAAAGGGCAACACTAAAGGCCGGGTTCTTGCATTGTGCAGAACAGACCTGATAAGATGATAGTTGCAGGAGGCCTTCACTTGCAGAAGGCAGTGATCAGCTCGCTATATAAAACGTGAGATGATATGTCAGGTATCCTGGCCCCAAGCAGCATAGGGCTGCAGGCACCCAAACCAGAACCTTGGAAAAACAACAACACTGAATTTAGCTAAGTGACAAATGCAACAATGAATGTGCAGCTGCATAAGCTGCTCTTAAACCATCTTCCAGGATTACCCCATCATAAAACCGATCTCAGATACGCACACCGTTATCTTAAGATTTCTGACTGCAAGCCCCTGTGTTTATCACTTCAGTAACCTGGAAAAGTATCAACTGTTTACATATTCAGTGTCATGAGTCATGAACAGAGAAAACACCCAGGACTGTTACACTCAACAGTAGAGGTATTTGTGGCTTGACTCCTGCTGTGTGTGGCAGGCCATCGGAGCTATTGCTCCAGCCATTCATTCGAGGACTGACATTGTTGCTCACCTGTGGCAATGTTCTGCAGTGAGCTAAAAGAGAAAGAGCTCTCCACCTTTACTGCCCCCTTCCCTTCCTTCCCATACAGCTGAATCTATTTTAGTTATTTTCCTTGGCATCATTATTTGGTATTTTGACACAACTCCACACGTTCATGAAGTTACAAGCCATAATCCAGAGAGCGGCAGGACTCTGCTGCAAGCACAGCTTCACAAAAGCAGACTGCTTATTTTACTAAGGGCGGAAGTTTTACGCTCCTATCTTCCCAAGATGCAGACGTTAAAGAGGAAACCCACCCTCAGAACATCAGGGGCTAATCTAAGCTACGACACTTAAGTCATACGCAGCATACAATACACAAGAGGTTTCCAAGAAAATATTGTTGTAGAATGCACAAGAATTGCTTTTAAGAAGACAATCCTTTGTCAGATGTACTTAGGTTTTCACAAAACAGTAAATTTCCCTAATCGTTGAGGAACAAAAAATACTGCACTTGGAACGAAACGTATCAGCATTTGGCAAACAACAAATCAAACCAACAGTTGAACAATGAAATAAAAATAAAACCGCAGCACACACTGAAAAGATCTCAGGTGCAACGTGACATGGAGATTTTTGCATGTTTGCTTTGTAAACCTTGCACGTTAGAAGGTGTATGAATATTTCCGATTATACAGATGGGAAAAGTGGCAAGTTTATATTTTGTCTTTTCCAACGTAGGAAGAGCCAAGAGACAAATATATTGGAGTTAAAAGAGATAAAAACAGTTTGCCACTAGTATTCCCTCAACTGTGTTCTGTACGAAGTTTGGCTGTAATCGGTGCCCACCCCAAACTCTTAAAGAGCAACAAGGAGACATAGGGCATTTATATTGCTTTTATTCATCAGGATAAGCTTGGCAATTATTTAGCCCAGTAGTCGTACCTTGGAAGTCGAATGGAATCCGTTCCAGAAGTCTGTTCTTCCAAAACGTCCGAAAACCAAACCACAGCTTCTGATTGGCTACAGGAAGCTCCTGTAGCCAATCAGAAGCCGTGGAAGCCCCATTGGACGTTCAGCTTCCAAAAATAGTTCACAAACTGGAACAGTCACTTCCGGGTTTGCGACGTTTGGAAGCCAAAACGTTTGGGAACTAAGTTGTTGGAAAACCAAGGTACGACTGTACTTGGCTTTTTCTAATTTACACTCTCATGATCTGCAAATATGCTAGCCGTTTAAGTGTGCAGCATGCATGATGGTCTTAACACAGACAGGGGTGAGGCATCTCTGTGATGGGGGAAACGCCAGCCAACCCTGATCATTGCTTTGCTGCATGGGGCTCAACGGCAGCTGTAGTCGCAAGACCACCGGGAATGTCAAATGTCCCCCATCACTGTTTGGATGCAATCGACTGCTTGCCAGTTGGGCACAAAAGCATGGCTTCTTACGACCCCGTTTAAAAAACAGTATTTGTGCAGGTTCAGGTCCATTCTATGCAGGACCAGGTAAATATTAAAGGAAATCACTTGCCTGTTTTCACGTTTATGCATTTAAATGCCTGGGTGTCAGCACAGGTTTCGGGTGGCTTCTGAAGGGTATGTGAAGAAGGGGCAGGTGGAGAGAGCAACACGGATGGCACCGTTCATCATATCAGATACACTGGAAGCGATGGTCTTAAAAACCACTACTGCTTTTCAATCAACAATCCCCAGAGAGAAAGAGACAGTTGCATTATTTCACCCAGCACCATGCTGTATAAGAAAAAGTGACAAGTCCAGAATCCCATTAAAATTGTCCTCTTTACTTTGTGGTTCAGAAAACCCCATTAAGCTGACATATATACAATTTTTTTTGCTCTGACTATAAGTGAAATGGAGCCTCGGATGCATGTCTAAGGTGAAGTGACTCGATTCCCAATAGTACAGTGGTACCTCGGGTTACATACGCTTTAGGTTACAGACGCTTCAGGTTACAGACTCCGCTAACTCAGAAATAGTACCTCGGGTTAAGAACTTTGCTTCAGGATGAGAACAGAAATAATGCTCTGGCGGCACAGCGGCAGCGGGAGGCCATATTAGCTAAAGTGGTCTTCAGGTTAAGAACAGTTTCAGGTTAAGAACGGACCCCCGGAACGAATTAAGTACTTAACCCGAGGTACCACTGTATTCCCTCCTCCTCTATTCTGCTGCAGAGGCAGTTTTAGGGCTCTTACAGTGTCCTCATGCCCTCCTTCCCAAAGCTGAGCAAATGCTTACAGGGCTTTGGGTTTTCTTTAAAAAAAAGGTAAAGGACCCCTGGACAGTTAAGTCCAGTCAAAGGCGACTATGGGATGTGCCACTCATCTTGCTTTCAGGTCGAGGGAGCTGGTGTTGGTCCACAGACAGCTTTCTGGGTCATGTGGCCAGCATGCCTAAACTACTTCTGGCGCAATGGGACACCGTGATGGAATTGAAATGCCGTTTACCTTCTTGCCTATTTATCTACTTGCACTGGTGTGCTTTTGAACTGCTAAGTTGGCAGGAGCTGGGACAGAGCGACGGGAGCTCACCCTGTCGCGGGGATTTGAACTGCCGACCTTCTGATCGGCAAGCCCAAGAGGCTCAGTGGTTTAGACCACAGCGCCACCCACGTCTACAGGGCTTTGGGAAGGAGGTGGGAGGCCTCTAGGGCCATCCAGAGCCCTCAGGCCTCCTTCCCAATCCCTGACTCCTTTTACCCGGGCCAAGGGCTGGAGACAGTGTCAGCTTTTTAGCCTTGCACATGGCACCATATCACCAAGGTTGGAGAAACTCAGGTCCAGGGACCAAATACAACTGGCCCTCTGAGTCCTCCTCAGGCCACACTCCACACTGGCCACCATTTGGAGGACAGAGAGGGGTGTTTGAGTGTGCATAGATGCTACCTCAACATACAAAGCACAAAGTTGCAATCATAGCTCCAACCACTTCTGCTCCTGGTCTCCACCACAAGCATGTGACCCTCAGAAATTTGCCAGTGGCTGAGAGGGGCTTGTCACTCCTGTTTCACCCCACATGCTGTTGCATCGGGAGAGCAGAGGAACATCACATTCCCTTCACCAGTGGCATCTTTGAAAAGCGCCGTGGAGCTTCACCAACCCACACTGGAAAACGTCTTTAAATCGACAACAGGACATCGCGTTCCTGCACACTGGTATAGAAAGGCCGGCCAAAGTGAAACAAATGCAAACCAGCTAAAGCCATCACTATGTACAGATCGCCCTCTGCTGTTAAGTCCAGGTCTATCTTCAAGTTCCGGAGTGATTTCAGAGGCTTTCCCCCTTTTTGCCTGTGGGGTGACAGGGAAAACTGTGGTTGAACAAAATATTTTCATTTCAAACCATGCCAGGGTACTGAACGCACTGCTTCCGCAAGCTCCTATATACTTATGTATCGTCTTCTACATATTTGATGAGAGTTAAGGCTTTTCTGTGGAGGACCAACAAGAATTGGGCAAGGAAGAACCCTCCTCAGAGACAATCCAGGTTTCAAACAAAAGACCTGTTAAAAAACTGCCACACAGGAAAAATCAGCAAACGGTCTCATCTACTGGCATTTTCTCATCAGTTCTATTCTAGCAAAATACTCATCGTGATGGCAGGTGAATGAGCTTGTGCGCTGCAGGGACTCTGGGGAGATGCAGCACATCTCTGAGTGCACAACACAAACAGATGCATTACAAACAAAATCTACCATTCATTTTGAAAGCATGAATACATCAACGTGTTTTTACAGTTATATGCATCGCCCTTTCTATTATGTTTATGCGTTGGTTACATTTGGAGCCTATGTATAACACGATACGTATTATGTGCCATTATAGACTTGGTAATATTTTTGCAGAACTTGTAAAAAAAAAAAAATTGTCAAGATTAAAGAGCAGGTCTGAATTTGTAGCTCTCATAACTTGGTACAATGCTGGGAACTGGCTTTTACAAAGAAATAGATGGGAGACAGACCCACCCATGTTTAGATACTAGCTGCCAACAAACTACTTGAGTGAGCCCTTGACTTAACCTCAGAAGGGTCACTGAAATCAGTGGTTTGTTGAATATTATGCTAAATACTCCATCTTAACAATAATGCTTTTATTTCTACACTTGAGTGCTTTCCCCATGTATAAGATGCCCTCTATTTTTGGGGACTCAAATTTAAGAAGGGGGGGGGGAGAGAGAAACATTGCCCAGGGTTGCCAAGCTTTTTTTAGGGGGGGTTGCCGAAAACCACTCACCCACACGCATCGCAAAATATTCTTCCTGTCTGTCCCATCGCCGACAGAAGCTGACAATCGCCTGCCCAACTGCCGGAGCATCAGCCAATCAACACCACCCATTGACGCAGCAACCAATAACATGCACAATAGCCGCTGACAGCCGAGGCAGCAACCAATGTGCACTACCCATGTATAAGACGACCCCAACTCTTTTGCATTATTTTACAAGAAAAAAACATAAGTCTTATAAATGGAAAAGTACGGTGTGTGTGTGAATTTATGTCATAACAGGCAAGTAAATGTGACCTTTCAATTAAAAATAAGGCTTTACTGATGTTTAGTTCAGCATCTTACTGTTCAGTTCTTAGCATGTTTACAGTCCCACCAAGTCCAAGAGGACTTGATCCCTAGACTACATTCTTACACACACACACATGTGGGAGCAAGCTCCACTGAATTTAAGTGGGGGCTTGCTTGCTCAGGCCTGAATTGTAAGACTTCAAGCGCTCTCCACAGAGAATTGGGGCTACAATCCTAACCTGCTCCTGTCTTGAATTCAATGGGACTTTCCCCTGAGTAGATGTGGTTAAGGCTGCAGCCTCAGTGAAACATCCTTACATTTCGGTTCAGAGATACTTACTTGACTCGTTTTATGACTTTATTTAACCAAATGTTTGTACTGCCTTAATCGTTTCACATGAAATATTTAATGCATCAGTGAAAATGGTGAAAAGCAAATAATTGAAGCATTCCAAAGGTAATAGACAACAGAGTGAAAAGAGATTAAAACCTGCCAATGTCTACATGTCTTGGATATGCTGGTCTAATTTAAAAAAACGCTTCGATTGCTTATGAGTAAACATGCAATGATGACCCATGAAAATGAAAGAGACTGCAAACTTTTGATTCAAGCAGCGTTATCACTGGAACTTACTTTCTTTTTTAAAAAACAATAACCATATGATTTGAAGTTTCAGTTTGAGGCTATGCTTCTCAACTGCTGATGCATGCCTTATTACAGAGACAGGAACCCTGCGGTGGTAATGCGAGTTTCTTTCAATCCCCATGTCTTGTCAGCATTTGAACAAATTGCTAGGTTGCTTCTCCATCCCTTCCCAACTAATTCAGGACGTGCAGCTGATCGGCCACAAACATGGTATGATTCCTTCCTTCTGACAGAACCACAACTGGCCCATGAATACTTACCCCTATCAGAAAAGGGGAAAGAACTGTAGGGTTTGCAGTTTTGCTCACATAGAATCATAGAATCATAGAGTTGGAAGAGACCACAAGGGCCATCGAGTCCAACCCCCTGCCAAGCAGGAAACACCATCAGAGCACTCCTGACACATGGTTGTCAAGTCTTTACTTAAAGACCTCCAAAGAAGGAGACTCCACCACACTCCTTGGCAGCAAATTCCACTGTCAAACAGCTCTTACTGTCAGGAAGTTCTTCCTAATGTTTAGGTGGAATCTTCTTTCTTGTAGTTTGGATCCATTGCTCCGTGTCCGCTTCTCTGGAGCAGCAGAAAACAACCTTTCTCCCTCCTCTATGTGACATCCTTTTATATATTTGAACATGGCTATCATATCACCCCTTAACCTCCTCTTCTCCAGGCTAAACATGCCCAGCTCCCTTAGCCGTTCCTCATAAGGCATCGTTTCCAGGCCTTTGACCATTTTGGTTGCCCTCCTCTGGACACGTTCCAGTTTGTCAGTGTCCTTCTTGAACTGTGGTGCCCAGAACTGGACACAGTACTCCAGGTGAGGTCTGACCAGAGCAGAATACAGTGGCATTATTACTTCCCTTGATCTAGATGCTATACTCCTATTGATACCATTACTGTTTGTTCCTTAAAGTAAGGTAAAGGTAAAGGGACCCCTGACCATTAGGTCCAGACGTGGCCGACTCTGGGGTTGCAGCACTCATCTCGCTTTACTGGCCGAGGGAGCCGGCATACAGCTTCCGGGTCATGTGGCCAGCATGATTAAGCCACTTCTGGCGAACCAGAGCAGCGCACGGAAACGCCGTTTACCTTCCTAACAGAGCGGTACCTATTTATCTACTTGCACTTTGACGTGCTTTCGAACTGCTAGGTTGGCAGGAGCAGGGACCGAGCAACGGGAGCTCACCCCATCGCGCGGATTCGAACTGCCGACCTTCTGATCGGCAAGTCCTAGGCTCTGTGGTTTAACCCACAACGCCACCCCTGTCCCTTGTTCCTTAAAGTACTCTGAGATTATTTGGCCATGGGTGCTTCTAAAGGTACCCAGTGAATTTGGACTGCCGAAGTTGGCAAAATTAAACTGATTCGATTTTTTAAAAAATGATTAAAGATTTCTAGAATATAATGGAAATAACTGCATATTAAATAGGGGTCTTTCATGCTAGTAAACGGTATGCAAATATTTTTGAGTAAATAAATCAAAATAATTATGTCAGTTGTAAAGCTAACTTTCACAATACAGTCCCATCATTTCTAAGAGAGGTGCAAATTTAATACACTTTTCCAAGAAAGCAGCACTAAGCATGAATTCAGATTAGCACTTAAAAATTATGCTTCCTTAGTTGTGCTGGATAAACTCCCTTTAACTTCCTCATTCGGGGGTGGGTGGGGGGTGTGGGCCCGCTCAGTGGCCTGCCTACCAAAATATCTAAGTGGAAACCTTCATTTTAACCTCAAAGGGAAAATACAAAAACTGCCTGGAAAATCTTATACCCCTAGAAAAGACATCTAGTCAGAAAGAGGACAAGGTAGACATCATAATGACTAAGAGATAATTCAAAAGCTTCTAAGCACAACATTACTTCTTTTCATTAGAAACGAAGGAGCCAGTGGCATTTGGGAGAATTTAGCGGAGGAGATCAATGACCTTACCTTCAGCAATCCTTGCACAAAAAGACCCGACTCGTAATGAAAGGAGGTTTCATTTCTGCAAAGCCTCGAACACTTCCTCTCTGTTAAAGTGAGAAAGAGGCACAGTGTGTGTACCATCTGTAATAAAATATCATTTTAATAGTACAGGCAGTGAAGTTTAGCCAAGAGAAAAATAGGCAGTGGTTATATATTGCACAGGAACTGGGGCAATTCTTTCAGGGATCCACATATATTTTCTAACATATATGTTTCTCCAGCATGCAAACTGCGAATTTTGTGGCCAGAGTAATGTTCTTTCCCCCCCTTCCAGCTTGGGCACCCACCTCCACTGGACTGTCCAGAACATCACTAGAGGAAATGTCCAGCCCACCATATTGCTGTTTGGATGTTTGGAGACCATTTTTACAGCCTCCTTTTTTTTTTTTGTAGCCTGAATTTGCTTCACCATAGTATCGCAACAGAAACAAATAAAACAACAACACCCCCCTACTCCCTCTCTATGTGTGAGGGAAAAAGAACACAAGCTTAAATTAATTGTTGTTGTTGTTTAGTCGTTTAGTCGTGTCCGACTCTTCGTGACCCCATGGACCAGAGAACGTCAGGCACTCCTGTCTTCGCTCAAATTTATAGTTTCCCATTTTTTCTGATTACAGGAAACCTCTTCATTCATTAACTGTTTTTAGATTTTTTTTTTGTCGCTATTGTTGATTCTCCCCACTCCCCGATCTCTAACAGGTAATTTATTCTAGTTGGAATCAAGTTGGACTCTAGTTGGAATCAAAATGGGAAGATTGGACTAAGTACAAGTATCACTTACCACCAATATCACAAGAATGAAAATTTTAAAATATTCAAAGGGAAAAGCAGCAATTCTGGCCTGTTTCCCCCATTGCACTTGATACATATACAAGCAATAAACAAAATCAAATAACTGATTGCCATGTCTTTAATTTTAGCTCACACACTGGTCACTCTGGTAACTGAGAAGCTCTCCTTTATAACCCATAGAAAATGCTTACCCTGTTAAGTTTTTCCATACTGCTCCCCACAACTACTGAACAACAACAGGTCTGCAGGTGTGAACTGATGGCTCTGTAAATTGAACACAGATTTAAAGTAATGTACAATATTGGAGAAGCATTTGTCTGCTGGAAATTAAAACACACACACTATGAAGGCATCTCTTTCTATTGATATGAACATTTGCAAATTTGGTAGGCAGCCTCTAATAAAATCTAACAACAACAACAACAACAATTTATTATTTATATCCCACCCACCTGACTGGGTTTCCCCAGCCACTCTATAATAAAATATGGCTACCTCAGCCACTGGAAATCAAATTACGACAAATCCAAAGCCAAATGTGACTTCAGACAAAAAAATTCTAAACGAAACAGATTGAATTATACACACAAAAAAGTAAGCTGACAGAAAAATGTTAAGTATCTTCTCTTACAGCCTTGCTTTGCTCTTCAGTAATTACAGTAGTTTCAAAGTAGCACCGGGGGGGGGGGGGCTATGTATACTGCTAAGTAGATATCAGAAGGGCTTCATTATATATGCGTGTTATGATGTAATTTGGGTTCATAATAGTAAAGAAATTATAGCTGAGCAGAATATACTGCCTTTGGATTTGCACAAGTAATGCATAACCTCTATTAAATTGGGACATCTTGTTTTGGGGGACAGTGCACTTGTGCTGGTCATGTGACTCACGAGGTAGCGCATCCCGGAAGATGTGCATCCCGGTTTTCGGCTTTGACATGTTGGAGGGTATTGTAATGTGCAGTGTAAGCTAAACAAGCTATAGCTTAGGGCCCCACTCACTTGGGGGCCCCAGAAAAAAATTAAATGGAAAAAACCCTGGATATATTTTAATAAAATACAGGATAACCTCCCTTGGCTCTAAGAGATGTGCTGGATTTAACAAGGCCTAAGTTCCATTAACAGACCCTGCTTGGAACTAAATGCAATCAAACCCAAACTGTTGATGTAAATTTCTTACTTCTTCAGTAGGCTTATAATCAATTGCCAGAGTTACAAATAAAATGCAGTTACTAGTTTTCCCCAAACAAGCCACCCGTCCCCTCGCTCCATTCCCAGACTTTAGTTTTACAAGGATTTTCACAGAAGCCATTTTTTAAACAAAAGCATACTTAAGCAGGAAACCTTCATGACAGCTGTCTCCAATGTCATCATCGCTAAGGATTGTATCGCTTATCTGATTAAAAACAAGAGGAAGAGCATCTTGGGAACCACCACTGCGTGCACGTGTACTATAAAGGACAATTTTTAGTGCAAAAATGCCTGGGAGCCATAGAAAATGAGGAAATACACAATCAGAATTCTTATATACCGTTCATTTCCAGGATGAAGCAAGAAGCGCTGAGCCTTAATCATGTTTCAAGCAAGTCAAGAGATTTCAAGGGTGGAAAACCATTCTCCGTCCAATGGCCACGCTCCTTTGTGGGTAATTTTCCAGGTGACACATGCCAAAAGTGGGCAGAGCTCAGGGCAAAAGTGTGCCAAGAAATCAATATAATTTTTTTACCTTTGTGCAGTAGACTAGCCTCTACACCAGGGGTCGGCAACCTAAGGCCCATGGGCCACAAGCAGCCCATGGGGGTCGTTTAACCGACCCATGGACCCCTGCCACCTGCTGGGTCGGCTCCCATGCGCCGTGCTAAACTGGCACGGAGCAGAGTGGGGACCGCCTTCTGCAGCACTGGCCAGCTTCCCATTGGCTGCAGGAAGCTCCTGCAGCCAATGGGAAGATGCACGCCTCCTCTGCGCCGCAAACAGCGTTGTGCGTGCATGAGCACTCCGGCCCACCGCGGCGTCTGCGGGACCATGAACTGGCCCAAGCCACAAAAACCTTGCTGACCCCTGGTCTACACACACTCTATCCTTTCAATCTGGGATGCGGGTGGCGCTGTGGGTTAAAGCACAGAGCCTAGGACTTGCTGATCAGAAGGTCGACGGTTTGAATCCCCGCGACGGGGTGAGCTCCCGTTGCTCGGTCCCTGCTCCTGCCAACCTAGCAGTTCAAAAGCACGTCAAAGTGCAAGTAGATAAATAGGTACCACTCCGGCGGGAAGGTAAACGGAGTTTCCATGCGCTGCTCTGGTTCACTAGAAGCGGCTTAGTCATGCTGGCCACATGACCCGGAAGCTGTACGCGGGCTCCCTCGGCCAATAAAGCAAGATGAGCGCCGCAACCCCAAGTCGCTCATGACTGGACCTAATGGTCAGGGGTTCCTTTACCTTTTATCCTTTCAATCTAGGAGACAAAGAGTCATTATTAGAGTTCATGGCCACATTCCTGCCAGGTCAAAACACATCAGTAAAAGACATTCCAGCATCCTGAAGATCCTACATTATGGCATTTCCCTATTTTACGACCAATCACTTTTTATAAACCTTTGCATGTAAAAAGCAACAACAACTGCATACGGTTTTGGTCAAGTACAGTAAGAAAATGATTTCAAGTGCTGTCATGCTTATGAGATGGAAGCTGGTATTAACTCGGCACTCCCGAAAATCTAGAAGTATTCTTATTTACGATGTGTAATTTATTTTACCGAAGGCAGATCAAAAAGGAGAAGAATGGAAGAGCTGTTTCCTTTCATGACGCAGCTAAGATAAGGGCTTACATCTATGTCTTCTGGAGCACTTTGTGATTTCATAGATGAAAGGAGTTCCATTATAGGAATAACTTCCCCCTTCAGCACTGGAAAGCTGCTCTGGCCCTGGACAATAAATAACATTTTATGAAATAAAAAAAAAGCAGAGCATGCACTTACAAAATGTGACATGAAAGGACTGGGAGGTTGTTGTTTTTTTTGAAGAGAACAGAGTAATAGGGAAATAGTCAAATACTTTATTTTCCAGGTTTGTTCCAACGTAACCGTAACCAACAGAAAGATAAGGAAATAAATCAAGAAAATAATTTTAAAACTGAATGCAATTTTAAAAACTGGATTCATAATCTTTTTATTTTAAGACTGTTCAGTGAAAGTACCTGGGACAGATCTAGGACTTAAACTGCGAAAAGATTAAATGCAGTTAACAAATTTACTGCTGCATTTAACACTTTATCAGAAGAAAAGATATGGGGTTTCATTCCTTGTTAATTACTATTCCCCAAGTATCCTCTACAATATTCCCCCTCTCAGCCAGATATAGCTTAAGAAGCCTGCAGTGTCAGTTCTTTTGCCTGACAAACAACTAATATAGAAAAACCTTCCCTTTTTTTGTAATACCATTTTCTTTTTGTTTTTTCTATTTAGAAAATTACATTTGTTAGGAGGCTGATAGTAGTCAGCCTGAGGAAGATGCTACCTTTGTTTTTTTTTAAAAAAGATTCAAAATTCATCTAAACTGCCTTATATAGTGAGAATAAAATATTAATCAGATTTCTACTTTGCTCCAAAATAGGCAGGGTTCTCTGTGTTAAGTTTTTCAGAATCCTCAGAGTTCCTATCACATCTTCATGGATATTGTTCTCGTATACAAAGCTTCCAGAATATCCAGGAGAATCCAAAGTAGCTCCTTCTTCGGATGGGTATGATGCAACAGGAAAGGAGCAAACACATTCATAACTCACTGAAATTAATGGAATTTGCAATCCATGTTCATACCTTGTCTTCCAGTCTCTCTGTGCTTCAGAAAGAGAAGCTGCTGAATTGCAACTCATTACCAAACTTAAAACCATGGAGAGACCTGGTCTGAACAAAGACATTGGATTCTTATCCCATTATACATGACTAAGCCATTTCTCACCTTCTCACCCCTTGCCTTTTCCTGTAAGACCTATTACAGTCGTTAAGAGTCGTCAACAGGTTCATCTCAGCTATCTGCCAAGCTCCCATTCCCACCACCCTTCTGAGTAATACCCCTCCCCACCTTCTCACTATATAGAAGGATCTGGCAACTTCTGTTTCAGTGTATTTGAAGAAGTGTGCATGCACACGAAAGCTCATACCAAGAACTAACTTAGTTGGTCTTTAAGGTACTACTGGAAGGAATTTTTTTATTTTGACTATGGCAGACCAACACGGCTACCTATCTGCATCTTAACCATGTCATACATAAAAAGACACCAGATCCACAACCTACCGTACGTTTCTGTGTACTAAGTTTTTTTCTTTAAAAATTATGCTAAAAAGTGGGGGTCGTCTTATACATGGCTAGTGCATAGGGTGGGTGTTTGAGCAGCTATTTGGTGTGTTATTGGTTGATGCGTCAATGGCTGGTGTTGATTGGCTGTCGCTGTGGCAATGCGGCGGGGGGGGGTGTGTGATCGCCAACTTTTCGGCGAGGGGACAGATGAGAGGCGGATTTTGCGACTTGTGCGGGTGAGCGATTTCCGGCAATCCCCGCTAGAAAAAGCTCAACAACCCTGGGTAATTCTCCCCCCCACAAAAAGCTCAAAACTCTGTGCCATCTCCCCCCATTTTCTTAAATGTTCAGAATATTAGCTGATGTTCTTTGGGTGTATAACATGAGGGTGTTGGCTTTTTGCAATATAGTAACGCTGCAGAGAGCTTGCTGGGGAGATCATGCATTAAAAAGAAAGGACCCAAAAATAACTTAAAGGTTTTAATAAGAAAAACAAAAACTCCATTTACACTAAATACATCAACAAACAAACATGACCCAACCACCAACCCATCCCCCAGGGTAATGGGAGAGCTAGGTGCTGCTCCTTATATACTCTACCCAAATGCTGACACGCCTTAATCAAATACAACTCAGCAGCACCTGCTATGTTTCGCAGCTGTAAAGCTGGGTCTCGTTAGTTTGCTCTGGCCCTTACTCCGGCCCCTTAAAGACATACACATGGAGTGGAACAATGATGAACCTTTACATTTAAAGAAACCATTCAACAGAGGGACATCTTAATAACATCTCCAGCAATATATACGTCTGTAATGCAGTATGGCAGGACGTGGGTGGCGTTGTGAGTTAAACCACAGAGCCTAGGGCTTGCTGATCAGAAGGTTGGCGGTTCGAATCCCCGGACGGGGTGAGCTCCCGTTGCTCGGTCCCCGCTCCTGCCAACCTAGCAGTTCGAAAGCAGTCAAAGTGCAAGTAGATAAATAGGTACTGCTCTGGTGGGAAGGTAAACGGCGTTTTCGTGCACTGTTCTGGTTCGCCAGAAGCGACTTAGTCATGCTGGCCACATGACCCGGAAGCTGTACACTGGCTCCCTCGGCCAGTAAAGCGAGATGAGCGCCACAACCCCAGAGTCGGCCACGACTGGACCTAATGGTCAGGGGTCCCTTTACCTTTTAATGCAGTATGCATTAAAACAGATTCTCATCTCAAAATGCCAACATATAATTTTGGGAAGAGTTTAGCCTGCAAGTAGATTTGAGCTGACGAGGCATGAGTTCTGCTGTTTCAAATCACTGTGCCCTAAGAAAACCACTTCTGGGATTCAAAATTTAACATGTACACTGTTAAGTGAAGAAACTTGAACAGTGGTACCTTAGTTTTTGAACATAAAACATTCTGGAAGACCGTTCGGTAGCCTTTGATACAATTCAATTTTTTTATATGTATTTGTTGCAGTTGTGCAACACCCTCTACCATTGCCCACTTGGCAGCTGAAGCTGATGGGAGATATAAAAATGTAGTGTAAACACCGAGAACTGGGAAACACTGGCCTGCAAGCGCTCCAGTTGGAGAACAGCCTTTACCAAAGGTGTCATGGGTTTTGAAGACGCTCGAACTCAGGACGAAAAGGAGAAATGTGCTAAGAGGAAGGCACACTTGAAGCCCATTTACACCCTGATGAGCAAAATACAATACAACAAAATGCTGATATATGGGTTCCAGTAAGCCAATGTTGCATGAAATATTAGCAAGACCTTAAACATCAAAGTTTACTTCCATGGGGTGCTTAGACAAAATAGACTTTCAGATGCCATTAATTGGGAGACTTCTAGTTTGGGGGTGACAGGTGAGAAACTGTAACAGGTGAGAAGAAACATCAATGCTCAGAGGTATGTGAACATAAGCACAAACAGTGCTTATGTATGTGCAGTATAAGTATGGAAATTTGGGAAACACTGGCTTGAGAGCGCTTCAATTGGAGAACAGCCTTTACTAAAGGCGTCATGGACTTTGAAGAAGCACAAACTCAGGACAAAAGGGAGAAACGAGCTAAGAGAAAGGTGCCTTTGGCAAATCCACACCATGATCAACTCCCGCCCAGAAACCAACATCCCCACTGTGGAAGGACGTGTGGATCCAGAATTGGCTTCCACAGTCACTTACGGACTCAAACCATGTTTATGTAAGGCAATCTTACTTGGCTATGAGTGATCACCAAAGAAGAAGATGGGAGATATGGTACTTTAACCACACCAGGAGGGCATCAGAGTGGCAGAAAAACAGGTTGCCTGCCCCTCGACCCAGCCCCCTAACCAGTTCCTCTCCTGCATTACAGATCTACCCCCATCGGTGTACACACCATATATTTAAAGGACATTCCCCGGCCCCACTGAAGAATCCTGGGAACTGTAGTTTGTCTGGGGTGCTGGGAGTTGTAGTTCTCTCTGGGTGCAGAGGTTCCCAGGGTTCGCTTTCCCGGTCAATGCATGCTGTGAAAGGGACCCTCAAAGGGAAGTTGCAGCTGCCCCTGTTCGGCAGAGTCACTCACCCTGGGACTTTAACGGGGGGCGGGATGCTCACCTGGAAGCGGCTACTCAGTCTCTGTGACTGCAAAGCTTCAAGGAGAGGGAAGGGGAACCCACTACCGTGGGTGCGCGCTGTCCAAGGTACTGCGCATCCCAGAGATTTGCTTGCGCGTTTTAAGAAAAAAAAGGGGAGGAAGGAAGGCAAGAGTAAGGTATAGTGTCATGCACCTCTCATTTCCGGCTCTACAATGCATTTTTAAATTTTTATTTTTGCATTTTCTGCATGCGGTCAGATGCAATACAGAACAAGCCTGCATCTGTTCGCGGCTGCTAAAGCTGCAGCACCCTTTCAATTTCTTTTATTTTTGCAAAAAAAGAAGTGGAAGAATCGAAAGAAGCAGCTCCGACACAGCGAGCAGAGGTTTTTTTTCCTTTTCAATAATCACATCCCCAGTTTATAAGTAACAAAAGCCGAGGATATGAGTTTTTCAGGACCCTCTTCTTGTCCCCGCCGTCGTTGGAGCTGCTCTGCATTTTCAGCCTTGTAGCACAACGGGCAGACATTCAACAGATAGAGTTGACAGAGTAGCGCATGGGTGCAGCTAGCATTTATTTTCAAGCAAAGGACCTTCCAGCTCCGGATTTTTTTTAAACCCTTTTTAACATTTCGTTTCACTTCCACGCATGCAGGATCCTAGGATCTGTAATTGAGAGCCGGAAGTCTCTATCGAAAAGAAAGCCTCACCTCTTAGGTGTGACACTTGCCTATCCAGCGCTGCAAGAAACACGCAGGCGCGAAAGGTGGTTTGTTGCTTTTAAATGCGTGTTTCAATCTGTGGCCCGGTCCACCGGTTTCACCCAGGTGATCCGTGGCACCTCTCCCTCAAATATTCATATTGCTTTTCAGTTGCATTTTATTTCTTCTTTCATTTCTTCTTTTATTTCTCATATTGCATTTTGTTATATTGCAATTGCAACGCTATGGAATTCGAATTGCATTGCAGCACAACACAATTCAATGCAAGAAGGGAAGCAATAAAAACCGCAAGTAAAAACCACGCAGCTTTCTAGCACGATGCATTGCAATTGCTGCAACAGGGAGAAATATCAGTGCACGTTTCACCAAGCCCGTCAGCAATTTTCAAGTGTCCCATGGGGGTGAGTTTGGGAACCACTGCTTCTAATTTTATATCACGTTTTGCGTCAGTGGCTTCTTAATGCTCACAAGAAACGTTTGCCTGTTTGGGATGCTTCCAACAGGTTCAGTGCTGACCAGGCCTGACACACACAAATAAAGCAAGCTTTCAAGGCTTATATACAGTGGTACCTCGGGTTACAGATGCTTCAGGTTACAGACTCCACTAACCCAGAAATAGTACCTCGGGTTAAGAACTTTGCTTCAGGATGAGAACAGAAATTGCACGGTGGCGGCACAGTGGCACCAGCAGGAGGCCCCATTAGCTAAAGTGGTGCTTCAGGTTAAGAACAGCTTCAGGTTCAGAACGGACCTCCAGGACGAATTAAGTTCTTAACCAGAGGTACCACTGTATAGTGAATGGGACAACAACTCACATTTCCAATTCCAGTGTTCACAAAATGGTACCTGAAAGTCACCTCATCACTTTTATATCTCTTCTATAGACTGGGAAGTTGTGGGAGGCAGGAAACTAAATTTCGAGTTAATTTAATACAGTACTTGCATTCCGCTTTTCTAACAAATGTCGAGCTCAAAAGTGGCCCGCAATAATCCCAATAGCATTAACAAATGTTGCAGTCACTAGAATATCAAACATTATAGCATGTAAAGCAAACAACAACAAAATAACCAGTGCAATAAAGTCAGTGTAATTCAGAGAGTTTTGCCATGCCAGGATACTTCCTAATCACATGGAACCTTTACTCCAAAGCCCCTGTCTACACAAGGAACATCCCTTTCTGGGAACACCCCTTTCTGATTTCTTGAGATTTTGTGTAGAATTCTAGAGTTGGGGTCCAATCTGAAACCATGCTGGACCATTGCTTCGCTTTGCAAATGCGCTAGCAGTTTTATTGCTGCACCACTGTGAAAATCACTTGCTTATTTTTTTTAATGAGAAGACTGTGCACTTGAAACTGCCCAAAGCTTAACATCCCAATCTATACAGTATAAATGTTAGTTCTGAAAAAAATGGCTGCCATATGTTAACAAAATTCTTGAGGCCGTTTGTGCATCCCTGTGCCTGTCTACTCAGATGCCAGCCCCACTGCGTCCAGTGAGACTTACTCCCAGGCAAATGTGTAAAGTCTTGTAGCCTGAATCTTACTGAGATAATTCAGTTATGCTGAGTATCTCATTTTGGCAAGCCTGCTGAGTGACAGTAAACTAAACTAAAGTAAGCCAGATGGATTGCAAAACAAGCTGATACTTGCACAAGCTTTTGACAATTTAATTTTGACAAGGCTGAATTCAAGACAAATATTGAAAACGCATTAGGATAAAACCAAACACTATTTGCTAATTGCCAAAAATTACTATAAAGAGGAACAGAAATGATTTTTACAGGATATACTTTTTTTTTGGCAGTCGCTCTGCTTTTACAGCTTTCCATGAATTTTTTATCTTTAATGAAGACAAGAGGAGGGTTATAACGTGATCTTACAAAGCTAGTAAGATATGGAGCCAGCTGCATTTAGCACACCCTGTACAGAAATTCTGGCAGATTGCTATGTAAGCAGATCTTATTTTGAAACAGAAAATACAGCTGGCTGCAAAATGTGAGATGGGAAATTCATGTATTTTATTTTTTTAAAAAAACGCAAAACAAAAGAAGAGGGCTTAACTGAGCCCACAGCCCAGACAAAGAATTAGTCATACCCGTGAATTTCAGTAATTTACTTTGAGTAAAACTTAAGTTAAATGCCCCTCAAATAACAATAAGATAGCAACAAAACAACAACAGAAATATTAATTTATTTTATATAGTGATTTTCTAAACCACTTAATCAAAGAGGTCTGTAAGCAGTATAGAAATGAAATGGTTGATAAAACACAGCAAAAAGCCACAAAACAGTTCATAAACAATTGTACTCTAAAAACAATAATCATTAAAACACAGAGCAAAACCACAAAACTTTTATAACAAATATGGACAACAAAATTTGGGTCTGGGTAGGCTTTGAGACACAGATGTGGACTTGTTAGTCTAATCCAGACATGGCCAGACTTGGCCCTCCAGCTGTTTTGGGACTACAACTCCTATCATCCCTAGCTAACAGGACCAGTGGTCAGGGATGATGGGAATTGTAGTCCCAAAACAGCTGGAGGGCCAGGCTTGGCCATGCCTGGTCTAATCTGTAATTTTCTTCTGCAAATCAGCCAACAATGAACTCTAAAGAGCAGGGGGAACCGCACAGCAAACATTATTTTATAATACATTATCCTTGTTTCCATCGGGAGACAAGCCTTGAACCCTTGTTACCTGTAATCTGTTGACTTCCACCACCATTCCCAACATCAGGAAAATTGTGTTTCAAGGACTATTGCTCCTAGACATTTTTCTGTGTGTGTCTGTGAGCTTACGGTATTTCTAAGATTACAGGTAGCAAGCAATCACCATAACTCATGCAGGCAATCTGTGATTTTGGACAGCGCTTCAGTGTAATTACCAATAATAGTAATGAAAAGAAGCCTTACACCTGACTCCTTTGCAAACCTCCTTTTCAAAGCGCATCGCCTCTCCCTTGCTATAATGTGCCATTTGGTTAGATTTATTAGGCCATAATTATAAGCATCCAAATCTAATTTGACTTGGATGTGGGAATAGATTTTCTTTCCAACCTCTCCGGTTCTAGAAAAGAAGCCATTTATTATGTTCAATGAGGATCCGTTATTTGCATTTCCTGTTGTGTCCCTTCAGCAGCTGCTGATTTGAAAAAGCATTCCTCTTAACCTTGTCCAAAGCCCATTGAATTCTTTCCAGTAACTTCCAAATCAAGGCCCTATTAGTGTCAAATGATGGCGGCGGCTGTGAGGCAGAACTTGACAGATAAGACAGGAGAAGCTTTGTAGGTTGAAGACGGAGAGAAAGAAAACAAAAAGCAAATAGTCAGATGCAGAAAACAATTATTTAATAGCTGTTGTTGGTGCTGGGTTTTCCTGCTAGTTGTGGGGGTGGAGTTGAATTATTATTGTTATTAATTATTATTTATTAAATTTGTATACTGCCCTGTAACCACAGGCCTCGGGGCGCTTCCCAACGCAAAAATCAGAATAGAAAAACACAAAATGCATAATAAAAATTAAAACAAGAACAACCCAATACCACCCCCAGCATATTTTAAAAGGACAATGGACGTCAATCAGCTACAGGCCTGGTTAAAGAGGAATGTTTTTGCCTGGCACCTCTCTCTTCCCTGGGGAGAGCGTTCCACAAATGGGGAGTTAAAGGGCAGATCCTAACAGGATTAGGGATAGAGTTGGATGAAGCATTGGCAGATCCACAAGGGGATCAATCCTGATACAGGTATTTGAAGCTAAGTACTCCTGACAGTAGGGACGCGGGTGGCGCTGTGGGTTAAACCTCAGTGCCTAGGACTTGCTGATCGCATGGTTGGCGGTTCGAATCCCCGCGGCGGGGTACACTCCCGTTGCTCGGTCCCAGCACCTGCCAACCTAGCAGTTCGATAGCACCCCCGGGTGCAAGTAGATAAATAGGGACCACTTACTAGCGGGAAGGTAAATGGTGTTTCCGTGTGCGGCTCTGGTTCACCAGAGCAGCTTCGTTACGATGGCCACGTGACCCGGAAGTGTCTGCGGACAGTGCTGGCTCCTGGCCTCTAGAGTGAGATGAGCGCCACAACCCCAGAGTCTGTCAAGACTGGCCCATATGGGCAGGGGTACCTTTACCTTTACTCCTGACAGTACTTAGTACTTATAGGGATGTGGGTGGCACTGTGGTCTAAACCACAGAGCCTTGTGCTTGCTGATCGGAAGGTCAGCAGTTCGAATCCCTGTGACAGGGTGAGCTCCTGTTGTTCGGTCCCTGTTGTTCGGTCGAAAGCACATCAAAGTGCAAGTAGATAAATAGGTACCACTCTGGCGGGAAGGTAAACAGCATTTCCGTGCACTGCTCTGGTTTCACCAGAAGCGGTTTAGTCATGCTGGCCACATGACCTGGAAAAACTGTCTGTGGACAAATGTCAGCTCCTTCCGCAACCCCAGAGTCGTTCGCGACTGGACTTAACTGTCAGGGGTCCTTTACCTTTACCTTTTTACTCCTGACATTAGCTACAATCCATGTGTAGCCTGTAGCTTCGTGAGAAATACTGCTTTTAATGTGCTTCCCCTCAAACCAACTTCCCTTCTATTTGAAAACGTAAGCTGCAGTTAAGCTGAGGTGTGTCCACTTCAGATAGCCATTGCACATGCTCAGATGAATGGGAGTCTAGGGGGTTACAGGCATGGGAAAACAGTTCCAGTAATGTGCACGGGGGCGGGGAGAGAGATTCGTGACCCTTACTTTTACAGCAAAGTAAAAATGTGCTTTGAAACAGCGATGGGAAACATTGGGAACCTTGCTGTGTTTCAAGCTACTACTAATTTGTGTACATGTTATTGTGATGACATTTCACTATTAGGCTGTATTTTATTATGTTTTTATCATTGATGTTCTGTAATGTGTTTTTAATGTTGTACACTGCCCTGAGATCTTCTGATGAGGGTGGTATATAAATTGGAACAACAGGAATGGTCAGTTCAACACCAATTGTCAGGAGAGGGAATGAAGAACCCAGTTTTCTTTCCACTGTTAAAAATATTCATAGAATCATAGAATCATAGAATCATAGAATCATAGAGTTGGAAGAGACCACAAGGGCCATCGAGTCCAACCCCCTGCCAAGCAGGAAACACCATCAGAGCACTCCTGACATATGGTTGTCAAGCCTCTGCTTAAAGACCTCCAAAAGAGGAGACTCTACCACACTCCTTGGCAGCAAATTCCACTGTCGAACAGCTCTTACTGTCAGGAAGTTCTTCCTAATGTTTAGGTGGAATCTTCTTTCTTGTAGTTTGGATCCATTGCTCCGTGTCCGCTTCTCTGGAGCAGCAGAAAACAACCTTTCTCCCTCCTCTATGTGACATCCTTTTATATATTTGAACATGGCTATCATATCACCCCTTAACCTCCTCTTCTCTAGGCTAAACATGCCCAGCTCCCTTAGCCGTTCCTCATAACTCAGTGATGGACCTTATTTTAGAGCATGGGTAGGCAACCTAAGGCCCAGGGGCCGGATCCAGCCCAATCGCCTTCTAAATCCGGCCCATGGATGGTCAGCGTGTTTTTACATGAGTCCTTTTATTTAAAATGCATCTCTGGGTTATTTGTGGGACCTGCCTGGTGTTTTTACACGAGTAGAATGTGTGCTTTAATTTAAAATGCATCTCTGGGTTATTTGTGGGGCATAGAAAATCGTTCATTCCTGCCCCCCCCCCAATATAGTCTGGCCCCTCACAAGGTCTGAGGGACAGTGGACCGGCCCCTTGCTGAAAAAGTTTGCTGACCCCTGTTTTACAGCTACGAAGGATGCCAACTACAGGAAGCAAATGAATGGTTCTCCTCTCTACCGTGCGTCTGTTTTAGATCTTGTGCCAATGGAATACAGCATCAGCTACACTGATCAAGAGGAAAATTCAGAAGAAGAACTACTTACCTAATACCAAAGGATATAAGCCTTGCCTTACTGGGTCAGACAAACTGTCCAGCTACAATCTTGTTCAGTTTTTCTGCTTAGAACTTCAATATTAAGCCTGTTTCTTAAGGAGCAAGTCCCACTGAACTCAGTGAGATTTGCTTTTGAGGAAAGAAGCATAGATTCAAGCTGCAATGGGGCATGTCTCCCAACAGTAGTCAGCCAGTTAGGTTTAGGAAACACACACGCCGGGCATAACCATAACTAGCCATATCCTAAATGAATCTCCCTTTAAAGCCAGGGGGGACAGGGGCGGGCAGGTGTGGAGGACTCCCTGGTCCTGAATGGGGTAACTGTGCCCCTGAAGGACCAGGTGCACACCCTGGGAGTCATTTTGGACTCACAGCTGTCCATGGAGGCGCAGGTCAATTCTGTATCCAGGGCAGCTGTCAACCAGCACCATCTGGTATGCAGGCTGAGACCCCGCCTGCGGACTGTCTTGCCAGAGTGGCGCTTGCTCTGGTTATCTCCCGCTTGGACTACTGCAATGCGCTCTACGTGGGGCTACGTTTGAAGGTGACCCGGAAACTGCAAATAATCCAGAATGCGGCAGCTAGACTGGTGACTGGGAGTGACCGCTGGGAGCACATAACACCGGTCCTGAGAGATCTGCATTGGCTCCGAGCACAAAAGTGTTGGTGCTGACCTTTAAAGTCCCAAATGGCCTTGGTCCTGTATACCTGAAGGAGCTTCTCCACCCCATCATTCTACCCAGACACTGAGATCCAGCACCAAGGGCCTTCTAGCGGTTCCCTCATTGCGAGAAGCGAGGTTACACGGAACCAGACAGAGGGCCTTCTCGGTAGTGGCGCCCGCCCTGTGGAACTCCCTCCCATCAGATGTCAAGGAAATAAGCAGCTACAGTGGTACCTTGGGTTAAGTACTTGATTTATTCCAGAGGTCCGTTCTCAACCTGAAACTGTTCTTAACCTGAAGCACTACTTTAGCTAATGGGGCCTCCTGCTGCCGCCGCACCGCCAGAGCACGATTTCTGTTCTCATCCTGAAGCAAAGTTCTTAACCTGAAGCACTATTTCTGGGTTAGCGGAGTCTGTAACCTGAAGCGTATGTAACCTGAAGCGTATGTACCACTGTCTCTTATTTTTAAAAGCCATCTGAAGGCAGCCCTGTTTAGGGAAGTTTTTAATATTTAATGCTTATTGTTTTTAACACTCGATTGGGAGCTGCCCAGAGTGGCTGGGGAAACTCAGCCAGATAGGCAGGGTATAAATAATAAATTATTATTATTATTATCCTTTCTTTCTTTCTTTGGCGATTACTCGTTGCCGAGTAAGAATGTCTTCCATGAACACAGTCTTAGTGGTGTGTCCATTAGTGACTGTGGAGGCCAGTTCTGGATCAGTATGTCCCTCCACAGTGGGGACATAAGTTTCCAGGAGGGAGCTGATCACAGTGAGGTTTTGCCAAAGGTGCCTTCCTCTTAGCTCGTTTCTCCCTTTTGTCCTGAGTTTATGCTTCTTCAAAGTTCATGATGCCTTTGGTAAAGGCTGTTCTCCAATTGGAGCGCTCTCAAGCCAGTGTTTCCCAAATTTCCATACTTATACTGCACATAGATAAGCACTGTTTGTGTTTATGTTCACATACCTCTGAGCACTGATGTTTCCTCTCACCTGTTACGGCTTCTCACCTGTCACCCCCAAACTAGAAGTCTCCCAATTATGGCACCTGAAAGTCTATTTTGTCTAAGCACCCCATGGAAGTAAACTCTGATGTTTAAGGTCTTGCTAATATTTCATGCAACATGGGCTTAATGGAACCCATATATCAGCATTTTGTTGTATTGTCTTTTGCTCATCAGGGTGTAAATGGGCTTCAAGGTAATTTTTAATCTATATGGAAATTAGGTGTTATTACTGCAGCCACAATACAAATCAGTCAGCACAGGAAAAGGAAAGAAGGATAATTTGCCGAAAAGCAATATTTATTGGGGGGAAAAGACAAGTTGGCTCTTAATAATTAGTCACCTGCAGATGGAGATGGATTTGATTTATTTTAGGAACACTTTTGATGAATCTGTTAACACAGTCATGTGGGTTATGTTTACAGAATCTGTTTCTCAGTGTGGAAATGGGTGCTATTCTGATTATTCCTGATATCTTCATTATGTACCTTCCAGAGCATGCACTTCAAGATAGGACTATGGGCTATGAGCAGCTTAAGTGTTAACAACAAAGAGTCCTATGGTACTTTAAATGCTAACAAATATATTTATTATGGCATAGGCATCAGTGGACTAAAGCCAGGTTTCTCAGATGCATCTGACGAAATAGGTTTTAGTCCCAAAAAAACTTATACTATAATTTATTCCCAGGCATGAGGTTGCTGCCTTGCTAAAGCTCTGCAGGTCATGGTGTGGTTAGCATCTGGAAGAAAAACTGCTCAGGAACCACATACACAACACCTTGGGTTCCATGAGGGTTATAAATGTAAGGAGGTTGATAAATAAAATATACTGTGAAAATACATTTGTCAGTCTTTAAGGTGACACAGGGCTCTTGTTGTAATGTATTAGCAATGCTTTTCTTCTAGATATTGTTGCAACAAAAAATAATCTGATTGTGCTATAACTAGAGCTCATATGAATGAGCAGAGTGTACTCTGTAAATGCTAAAAGTTACAACCAGGAAATTTGGCACCTATAATCTGCTACTAGATGATACCAGGCCTAATTTCCAGAGCGTTCTAGTGACTGCACTGAAACAAAAATGTTCCATATTCAAGCCACATGATGAAAGCTACGTATTTGCAAATAGAAAATTACCTGGCCACTTTCATGTTTATTTAATCTATATTATTATTATTATTATTATATATGTTTATATGACATTTTTTGTCACAAGCGACTGCAAAACAGTTCTCATAAATAATAATATTAATACAAATCTCAGAGCACAATTAAGGTAACAGTAAAATATCACCAATATCAACAAGAAAACTACAAAACCAGTACTATAAAACAAAGCATACTCAAGGCTCAAAAACAGTCTAACCGTGACCATCAAAAGTTAGGAAAAAACCAAGTAAATTTCCATTGAACTCCCAAGGAGCATGTGGCCATTCAGAACTGTTCCAGACCTGGTACCAGCACGGTACTAGAGCCATTGTTCTAGAACCTGAGGTCTGCATTTGGTCCCTGGATTCAAGCTTCCCCAGTTCTGCGGTAGAACATTCAGTTAAGCTTTCTGAGGGTTATACTCAACAAAGCCTTTTTCTGTTTTCAAAAGATTAACAGCATCCTCATCTTCAAAATATTACAGTTACTTTTTTTTTAGCATCTCTGTCGCAGCAGGAAGACCTAAATCTACCCTGATAACTGTAAAAAAGTATATTAACTTCACCAAAGTTGCTGCTGTCTGACAGCGATTTGGCTAGGCTATAAGTCACTGCGGAGCGTTGCTGTCAGGCTCGAGATGTACATCAGCCGACAGCTGCAAAAATAAAAGGGCCAGATGTAAAAGTTATATATTAATGTAGTCTGAAGTGGGGGGGGGAGGAGTGGGGGGCTGGAGAGAAAGAAGCCATTCCTCAACGCTTTAAAATAAGCAGCTGTACTTAAAGTGACATCGTCAGGTGAAATACATTATGAGACGGCACCTTGACATCTACGCAGAATGAGCCCAGCGCGGCTGGGATGAAACAGTCTGCAAAAGATGTAAAATCATGAAACAGGGGAAGAAGAGACAACTATTAAGGAAGAAGAGCGGGAGATGCTGCTATCCCACACTCCTCCATAGCAAAAGTGGTTAGAACATGGGGGACTACCTTATACCGTACTTCTCATTGTATAAGACTATGTTTTATTCTATAAAAATCATGCTAAAAAGTGGGGGTTGTCTTATACATGGGTAGTGCATAGGATGGACGTTTGATTGGTTGCTGCTGAGACTGTCAGCGGCTATTGCACATGTTATTGGGTGCTGCGTCAATGGGTGGTGTTGATTGGCTGACGCTCCGGCATTTGGGCAGTCGAATGGCAGCTTCTCTTCTGCCAGCGATGCGACAGATGGGAGGCAGATATAGCGACGCATTTGGGTGAGCGATTTTTGGCAATCCCCCCCTAAAAAAAGCCCAACAACCCTGGGTAATCCTCCACACAAAAAGATCTGTGCCGTCTCCCCCCCCCCATTTTCTTAAATTTGAGTCCCCAAAAATAGAGGTCGTCTTATACATGGGGGCGTCTTATAAATGGAAAAGTTAGTCTGACATAGAGGTTCAGACAGGGGTATTTGTCAGGAGCTCATCCTACACTCAAGTAGGACCCTGGCAGAGACACATGCCCGAATGGCATGTTCTCTCCCTCCTGGTCGATTGTTTGGGAGCTTCAAAAGCTTTCTTCTGCCCGAACATCACAGCGACTGATGCCAACAGACATTGGCACACTTAGGGATCCACAGAGTTTGGGCAGCTTGCGTAACAGAACCCAGCAACTCAGCATTTTGGCTAATCTACTTTACATATAAACAAACATGGAGCACTGCAACATGGCTCCCTCTCTCTCTAGCATCAGAAAGCAAAGAGAGAAAGAACAAAGGACAATAGTCCAACTTCACGAAACACAGTAACACAAACATGTCTCCGTTACTTCCCACTCTGTGGAGTCAAAACATATACCGTCATGTGATAGACAACAATCCCATGACTGCAATCATGGAGCAGGAATTCTAACAGTATTTCCTAGCTGTACCTGGAGATGTTGGGGATTGAACCTGGGGCATTTCTGTTCACTCAGACTCTTTAAAAACATGCTATGTTTCATAGCTTGGGCCTCTACATTCATAAATACATTCATGGAATTGCCAAAGCCAGAACAGCAATTCATTTTTGGTTCCCTTGTTCCTTTTTTGGTTTGTTGAATGAAGAATGGAGCATGTTAGGAAACAAAACAGGAAAAGGCTGGGAAAGGGTGACCTGTGACAGGACTCACAAATAGTCATTAAACCCGCCATGCACAGTAAAAAGAGAGTGAATTACCATTGTATAAGCTCTAAACCACTGAGCCTCTTGGGCTTGCCAATCAGAAGGTCAGCGGTTCGAATCCCCGTGACGGGGTGAGCTACCATTGCTTGGTCCCTGCATCTGCCAACCTAGCAGTTCGAAAGCACGTTAAAGTGCAAGTAGAGAAATAGGTACCACTCTGGCGGGAAGCTAAACGGCGTTTCCGTGCACTACTCTGGTTTGCCAGAAGCGGCTTAGTCATGCTGGCCACATGAACTGGAAGCTGTACGCCGGCTCCCTCGGCCAGTAAAGCAAGATGAGCGCCATAACCCCAGAGTCGTCTGCGAGTGGACCTAACGGTCAGGGGTCCCTTTACTTTGAAGCTCTTGGATAACAGACCGTGGCTCTGTCGCTCTGGTATCACATTCCCTCATCCTTACTCTTTTGCTCGGAACATTCTTTTGCTAAATTCTGCAGAGTAAAGTTTTCAACATTCCATTAGGTTACATGTAAGCAGCCATTAAAAAAAAAAAAAGTCTGCAGGGAAATCCCTTTTATGTAGAAATGTTCACAGCTGTTGTCATGGAAACATGACTTTCTTCCAAGGACCAAGAAGAAAGAAATGCATTTAACAACTCGGTCCCTAATGGAATGATGCACTCTGGGTTGCATATGGAGTGCCAAGCTAACCATGAATTTTCATGTCCACACCAATGAGCCCATAGCTCTTTGCAGTGAATAAAGTCACTAGATAGACAGACAGACAGACAGACAGACAGACAGACACATAGATATATGATAGATAGATAGATAGATATATAGATAGATAGATGGCTAGCACAGCAGATAATCAAATATCTCTGCATGATGAGTAAATGCAATATTTATTAAGCATAGGCTGAAAATAGTTATAACACCTTAAGGCTGCAATCCTCTACCTATACCTAGTTGTTGGCATCTATCTATCTCGGGAGACAATGGAGGAGTGCACCTTTGGGGGTGAAGTCAAACTGCAGGAAGTTTACAGGGCCTACTGTGGCTGTGATATGGGAGAGACATGTTTTGTTGCAGCTGAGGCAGATGAAGCTCTCCTCTTGCAGTGTTGGGAACAAGGATCCGTGCCACAAGACATTCACAACTCCAACATTCTTGACCACAAGAACAAAGGCAACCACCCTGGCTGTAACAACTACAGTGGGATCTCACTTCTGAGTACTGTGGGGAAAGCCTTCGTTCAGCAGATTACCTGAAGGTCTTAGGGGAAAGCCCACTTAAATCGTAATGGGCATTAATTTATTCATTTCAAAATCTAGTAAATTAGTCCTGGTGCATTTGGGAGCCACCCTACCCACCCTGCTGAATGGGCCCTGGACTTTTGCACAAAATACCTGCTCTGATTTAACACTGTCATGAAATCAATGGGCCTTTAAAGCCCCATGTGGTCTCTTTCACTTCGTATAAATACTCAGAATCACAGAGTTAACCTTTTTGTACTGAAAACCAGTTGCTCTTGGGCTGTGCTTTAAACCCAATCAGTATTTGTATTTTGTTTCTTGCAGATTGCTTCACAGCACATACTTACCATACAAATTTATATTGGTTCTGTACCACTCATGGCATTCCCCTGGGAATGCTGCTTTGGTGAAGGTGCAAATAATACTGTTGGAAAAAAACAGACAAATATTTCCCATGCAAGAAGGAATGTGAATTTAAGTCTGTGTTGTAGACAATAGATCAGCATGGGCAACAGTAGCTGCTCCTATCCTCTCAGTAATGGAATGAAGGGAAGGTTGTGAGAGTTGATCAATGTCTCAGTGGGATGTGAGATGCTTGGAATAGATTCATTTTCATCAGCAAACTTAAGCAGATCTGAAAAGCTCTTATATCAAAGCCTGCTAGGCAACAAAGCAAAAGGAATCAAGAGGCTAATAAGAGGCATCAAAGTGGCAGTCTAGCAACACCTGCTTTTGTTTCATGAGTTTGGTTCTGGGGAAAACACACACCACCTCTGAGTTACAAGTATATGTGCAGAATACTACATATAAAGCTGTTGTGAGTACTGTGCCAAGGGAGAAAAGCACAGCTCTGGACATGTCAAACCTGCCTGAGGTAGGAATAAGTTACAGGGAACCAGGCAGAGGGCCTTCTCGGTAGTGGCGCCCTCCCTGTGGAACGCCCTCCCACCAGATGTCAAAGAGAACAACAACTACCAGACTTTTAGAAGACATCTGAAGGCAGCCCTGTTTAGGGAAGCTTTTAATGTTTGATGTATCATAGTATTTTAATATTATTTTGGAAGCCGCCCAGAGTGGCTGGGGAAACCCAGCCAGATGGGCGGGGTATAAATAATAAATTATTATTATTATTATTATTATTATTATTATTATTATTATTATTATTATATTGAATTTCAGCAACAACATGCTTCCTTTATGTACCTTAAGCCTGATGAGAGCTTGAACTGTGTCAGGTGATCAGTGGCTTTATGCTGGAGGGTTAAAAACCTAGCAGTTTGCTGAGAGTTAGAAAACAGCTGTATCTTATCTATGCACCACAGCCTTTCCCCCCAGAAGCTTCTGTGCAACTCTAGAAAGCCAGATGTAAAGTGCCCAGCCAAATGTGCCTTAATAATAACAACAATAATAATTTTTTATTTATATCCTGCCCTCCCCAGCCGTAGCTGGGCTCAGGGCGGCTAACAACAATAAAATAATACAACATTCTAAAATCATTTCATTATAAAATTAATTAAGCGGACCTGTTAAGGATAATGATTTCATTTACTGAAATGGGCTGTTACTGGAATAACAGTCACAACAGAATGGGATGCCTCTCTCATGTCACTCGCAGTCAGCCAGTCACATGAGAGCTACTGCCAGAGGGGGGAAAAACACTATGTTAACACAGTAAAACATTCTCGTGTAATTTTAACATTATATTCAATCCTCAAATCCTAATGTCATTATTTCTTTTTCTTTTTCATGCAAAAAGTCCACGAGATGTTTCTAATAAACACATGGCCTAACTCAGTATAAAAGGGACGCGGGTGGCGCTGTGGGTTAAACCACTGAGCCTAGGGCTTGCCGATCAAAAGGTCGGCGGTTCGAATCCCCGCGACAGGGTGAACTCCCGTTGCTCTGTCCCAGTTCCTGCCAACCTAGGACTTCAAAAGCACATCAAAGTGCAAGTAGATAAATAGGTACCGCTCCGGCGGGAAGGTAAATGGAGTTTCAGTGCGCTGCTCTGGTTTGCCAGAAGCAGCTTAGTCATGCTGGCCACATGACCCGGAAGCTGTACGCCGGCTCCCTCGGCCAATGAAGCGAGATAAGCGCCGCAACCCCAGAGTTGGTCATGACTGGACCTAATGGTCAGGGGTCCCTTTACGTTTACTTTTAACTCAGTATAAAGAGGTTTCTTACATTCTTATGATACTGTGGCATCGTTGCGTAATCATCACAGTTTTCTCAGCTTACTGGTTTGCACTGCCTGTGAAATTTACTTCCAGCCTTTGGACTCTGCCTGGAAAAGTGAAGATAGCTGTGCTGGCTTTGTTGTTTCAAAATGTTTGCTGTCATGTTCACAACTTGAACTGTCCTGTACAATATGTTTCCTTTTCTACCATCTCTCTCTTAGTCCTTCAATCTCCCAAACAGCATAGAGGGAAGCAAAGAGCAGGCTGGTGAGATCACAACACTCCATTTTTGCAGCTGTGTGCAGACAACCACAACAGAAAGCTAGTTGTTCAGCTGGTCGCTCTAATGAAAACAGCACAAGCAGTGCTTTGAATATAGAAGGTTAATATTTTGTTCGTACTTTGTAAGACAAGTTCATCACCAGCATTTAGGTAATGCCCCAATCTCAGAGCAGCGCAAGATTGCAGGGGTTTCAGGCACACACCCAGGGATCGTGTTTCCTTTTGGAAATGAGGCACAGTGGGAGCTGGTGTCTTTAGGATATATAGATTATTCTTCTTTGGAGATCACTCGTAGCTGAGTAAGATTGCCTTCCATAAACACAGTTTTAACAATGAGTCCGTAAGTGACTGTGGAGGCCAATTCTGGACCCACACAGCCTTCCACAGTGGGGACATTAGTTTCAAGGTGGGAGTTGATCATGGTGTGGATTTGCTAAGCATACCTTCCTCTTAGCATGTTTCTCCCTTGCGTCCTGAGTTCGAGTGTCTTCAAAGCCCATGACACCTTTGGTAAAGGCTGTTCTCCAACTGGAGCGCTCGCAGGCAAGTGTTTCCCAATTGTTGGTGTTTATACTACATTTTTTTAGATTTCCCTTGAAACAGTCTTTGAACCTCTTTTGTTGACCACTAGCATTACGCTTTCCATTTTTAAGTTCGGAATATAGTAGTTGCTTTGGAAGACAATAATCAGGCATCCGCACAACATGACCAGTCCAACGAAGTTGATGTTGAAGAATCATTGCTTTGACACTGGTGATCTTTGCTTCTTCCAGTACACTGATATTAGTTCGCCTGTCTTCCCAAGTGATGTGTAAAATTTTCCGGAGACACTGTTGATGTAATCTTTCCGGGAGTTGGAGGTGGCGTTTATAAGTGGTCCATGTTTCACAAGCATACAGTATGGTTGGCAGTACAATAGCTTTGTAAACAAATATAGACTACAGTGGCACCTCAGGTTAAGAACTTAATTCGTTCTGGAGGTCTGTTCTTAACCTGAGGTACCACTTTAGCTAATGGGGCCTCCCACTGCTGCCGCGCCACTGCTGCCCAATTTCTGTTCTCATCCTGAAGCAAAGTTCTTAACCCGAGGTACTATTTCTGGGTTAGCGGAGTCTGTAACCTGAAGCGCCTGTAACCTGAAGCATCTGCAATCCGAGGTAAAGGTAAAGGGACTCCTGACCATTGGGTCTAGTCGTGGACAACTCTGGGGTTGTGGCACTCATTTCGCTTTACTGGCTGAGGGAGCTGGCGTACAGCTTCCGGGTCATGTGGGTAGCATGACTAAGCCACTTCTGGCAAACCAGAGCAGTGCATGGAAACGCCATTTATCTTCCTGCTGGAGCGGTACCTATTTATCTACTTGCACTTTGACATGCTTTCGAACTCCTAGGTTGGCAGGAGCAGTGACCGAGAAATGGGAGCTCACCCTGCCGCGGGGATTCGAACCACCGACCTTCTGATCGGCAAGTCCTAGGCTCTGTGGTTTAACCCACAGCACCACCTGCATCCCATAACCCGAGGTATCACTGTATTAATACATATATGAAACCTGAACCTACGATGGAGGGCTTCACAGCATCAACACCCCAAAAGGGTCTTGCTTCTCCTGTAGCCGCAGCCTCAGACTAGCCTAGACACAGATATTTACTTTGGGCCAGATTGGATGATATTCCCGTTCTGTTCTGGCCCACTGTGTAGATTGGGTGGGGGGCAAATGCACCTGCCACCAATTGCTCATCCTACATATCTGCATCTGCTGACCCCATTCACACGGAGGCAACACATGAGAACACAATCTGTGAATGAAGTGAGCATAGTGCTATGGCACTCGCGTCCTGCTTGTGAGTTTCCCATAGACATCTGGTTGGCCTCTGAGAGAATAGATTGTTAGACTATATGGACCCTTCGCCTGATCCAGCAGGCACTTCTTAATTATCCAACTATAAGAATACACTTTATATTAATGGTTTGATAGCTTATGATGTTAGTTTCTGTTGTTATCACTGTGCAGCTGCTGGGAGTCACAGGACTCTGTTTACATTCCACAGAGTCCAGAGACTATTGGAAGTCTCACGGGAGGGGAGACAGGATGTGACGTTACTGGTTTCCGGTTTCCTTTGTTCCTTTGTTCAGTTGTTCTCTGCTTTCATAGAGAGAGGATGTCTTTTCTGTTCTGCGTAGTTTAGAAATAAAACTCTTTAAAATGTAGCCATAAATCTCATCACTTCCGCATGCTGTTTTGATGCTCTGCTGGGAGGACATGCCTTGGAGCCTCATCAAAGGCTCGAGATCGGTAAACATGTCGGGAGGTGATTCTGAAGGCTAGGGAAGAAAATGAGCTTTATCAGCTTGGCCAAGCGGAGATCCCGATATACTTTGCGGCACCGAAAGGCCAAAAGTTGATAGAATCATAGAAATGTACAGTTGGAAGGGACCTCAGGGGCCATCTGGGGTCCAACCCCATACAATGCAGACATCTTTTACCCAACGTGGACCTCGAACCCACAACCCTGAGGTTAAGTCTCATGCTCTACCAAAACGTAATTTGTCTTAAACTACAAAGTATTGAGATGAAATTAGAAGTACAAACAGCGAAGGCCTTGTTCATATTTGTGAAGTATGAACCCAGGTACTTTGAAGCACACTAGGTTCAGTAATACAAAAACCAGCAGGGACCAAATTGCTTTGTGGATTGAAAATCAATTAGGTAATTCTACAGGAGTAACTATATATAGACGAAATTATGGGATATAAGATTCCCGCTGATCTTCTATGAATTCTTTTGAACGACCTACATTCTGAAGACACCAATCTAGAAATGATTAACTTCTTGATGGCAGCTAAGATTACAACTGCATTACACGGAGAAAAAAAATTATGTCACCATTATCTGTTGGGTTCAGTCTACTATTGGATGTGAACATTGTGTCTAACCTAAGAGACATGCATTTGAAAATTGCTTTGAGGAAAGTTGGTCCACATTTCTTAGGCTCTGCATAAATTCCAGGATGACATCAGAACCCATAATTAAAATACATAGTAAACCAACTACATTAAAACATCCATAATTAAAATATACAATGAACAAGCCAATTCAAATAGTTTAACAGCTAAAACAACAATCAAAGCAGAAAATCAGGATGGGCACACAGAGAGGAGGGAAGAGAGGAAATAAGCACAGTGGAGACTGCAGGATGTATGGTCTGTTTACACAGATATATAACCTGCACCTATGGTGGAGGGTTTCATAGCATTAACACACCAAGGGGGTCTTGCTTCTCCCATAGCCACAGCCTTGGATTCAAGCAAAAATCAGCCCTGGCTGTCTGACCCTTGGCTTGCTGCTTTGTCTTCTCTCTTCCATCACATGCAACACAGCCCTTTTGTATTCCTAAGACAGTTGGAGGAGGGAGGCAAACCCATTTGTCTTCTGGCTCAAAGTCTCTCCCTTTAGCTGGCTGCTACAAGGCTGGCCTGGCTATTCCAGCAATTGAATGCATGCTGGACCCAGGAATTAGAAGGGGGCCCAGGCATATAGCCTAGTCCCCCTCGCAAAAAGCCTCTTAACAATATGATGTGGGGCAGTGGGTTTCCTGCTGCTGCTCTGTTAGTTTATATGCTGTTTTATGCTCAGAGTGCTGTGGTGACTGCCATCACTGAGCTGCATATCATTAATAAACTCAAATATTGCAGAAATATCTGGCATCATCAGTGCTCTCTCCTTAAAGGAAACCAAACTCAAGGAAGTGCTACCTTAGTATATAAAAAGCAGAGACATCACCTTGCCAACAAAGGTCTGTATAGTTAAAACTATGGTTTTCCCAGTAGTGATGTATGGAAGTGAGAGCTGGACCATAAAGAAGGCTGATCACTGAAAGAATTGATGCTTTTGAATTATGGTGCTGGAGAAGACACTTGAGAGTCCTATGGACTGCAAGAAGATCAAACCTCTCCACTCTTAAGGAAATCAGCCCTGAGTGCTCACTGGAAGGACAGATCGTGAAGTTGAGGCTCCAATACTTTGGCCACCTCATGAGAAGAGAAGACTCCCTGGAAAAGACCCTGATGTTGGGAAAGATTGAGGGCACAAGGAGAAGGGGATGACAGAGGACGAGATGGTTGGATAGTGTTCTTGAAGCTACCAGCATGAGTTTGACCAAACTGCAGGAGACAGTGGAAGACAGGAGTGCCTGGCGTGCTCTGGTCCATCGGGTCACGAAGAGTTGGACACGGCTAAATGACTAAACAACAACAACAAAGAATATGTTATTGTTTGGGAGAAGTGGGGCGCATTGAGTATTAATGTGCATTCATGGCAAATTGCCTTCTGTGAACATGTGTACCCATGGCCAGTGGTGTAGCGTGGAGGAGGGGGCGCACAGGGACGGTTGCCCGGGGTGCAAAATTACTAGAGGTGCAATATTTCAACGCCTGGTGCTGCCTCAGTGCATCTGTGCACTTCCATTGAAAATGGCTTCTCCATGCGAACCAGGAAGTTACCTCTCCAGACAACTAACGGATCTTATTTTCTTCTCTCTGCGGCTGCAATTTCCTGGGTGATGCAGATGCCATTAGGCAGTTTAATGCACATGCGTACTCCATCTGTTTCCCTCCCTCCCACTCTGCCTCCACGTGGCCCTGGGCACTGGCAACCCACACTACGCCACTGCCTTTGAGCAAATTGTTTTCAAGGTTTTGAGCCCTGTTTTCTGTGAAGCCTTACATCACAACAGTGTTTCTATAACCGCAAAGTGTAACCTCCTGAACCAGTTACTGGAAACAGACATGACTTCATTAGTTAGTACATGGATATGCTTTCATCATTAAACATAAAACATAAAATGCAACTCTCCTTATCTTCCACATTAGTTACAGTTGTAAGAATAAATTACGCCTGTTTGAGGATGCAACATTATAATCATCCTCCCTAATTGGTTTTGGTGGCTTCAACACGGTCTGCCATTCTTTTTCCACCAGCAGTAAATAGTTCTCTATTGAGCAGTGTAGACCACTTATTACTTATTTCCTAAGTGAATTATGGTCTGGTCTGCAGCGCTGTAAATAGCTCAGCAAAATTATATTTATTGGTTGCAGTCTAGTTTGAATGTCTGTACATTCTTTCAACAATATTATATTTTAAAATGTTGAAATACCTGGAACTGGTCATTTTGCTTGCTGCGGAGCTTCTTGTGTTGTTCCTGGAAGGCCAAATAGATTGTGTTCCTGTTTTAGCAAAACACTTAACAGAGATTAAATGAAACAAATGATCTCTGTAGATCATGCTGTTTTAGCAAATTTATTTTTTATTTAAAGTATCTGATTTCTGCTGCAAACACAAGGTATCCCACCATGCTAATCTAGAATACCCCCCCTCAAATACCCATATAGAATCTCTCTCTCTCTGCAAAATACAGGGTGATATTCAACATTAGTCATTGATTAATCCAATGATTTCATTCTGTTTATTTTAGTCATCCCATATCACAGTATAATGCACCCAGCTGATCACGTCAGCCAGGCATTACTTTATTGCTGAAACACCCTCTCCGATTGGAAGGACTGTAAAAACTAAAGGCCATCTATTTAACCCAACATGTTCTGGAAGGTTGTTTCATAGTTTGGGGGTAGTCCTGGCTGTTACAGAATTCCCTTCATGTAATTCAGATTTTTCTGAACAGAGTTCTACTGTAAGCCAGGGGTGGGAAACTTGTGCTCTCTAGAGATGTTACTATACGACTCCCCTGATCACTGAATATGCTTGTTGGGGCTGATGGGAGTTAGCTTCCAACAACCTTTGGTTCCCATCCCTGCTGTAGGCAGTCAATACAATGCTTGATAATAATTCATTCTCAGGAATGGTAAGGATAACCTGCAGTGATGTGAACTTCATGACATCAAAGCTGGGGCCATCATTACAGTGGTACCGCCCGTTAAGAACTTAATTCGTTCTGGAGGTCCGTTCTTAACCTGAAACTATTCTTAACCTAAGGTATCACTTTAGCTAATGGGGCCTCCTGCTGCTGCCGCACTGCCAGCGAGTGATTTTTGTTCTCATCCTGAAGCAAAGTTCTTAACCCAAGGTACTACTTCTGGGTTAGTAGAGTCTGTAACCTGAAGCGTCTGTAACCTGAAGTGTCTGCAACCCGAGATATCACTGTATTTTTATTCTATCACATTTCAAACACCTGTAAAAACATCAAAGCAGCATACAAGCTCAACAGTTTAAAACAGAAGTTCTAAAAAGGATGGGCAGATAAAAAAGAACTTTGCCTAGTACCAGAAGGCAACCAGAGTTGGAACAAGGCAAACCTCCTTAGAAAGGACTGTCCAAAGACAGGGTAGCTGTGCTGAAATGACCCTCTCTTAGATCACAGAGCTACAGTTCCAAACACCCTTAGCACCCTACAGCTCCTACGATTCATTGGGGGGAAAGCCATGATAGTTTAAGCAGTATAAAAGTGCTTTAAATGTTAAGCCTCAGTGAACAAAGCAAGCATGCCTAGATCAGGGACTTTAGCAGGCTTCTAGAACTTTCTAGAAGACAAGGATAGTGGTTCCTGAACGGAACACTGTTTCTCTGTGAGATGGGAAAGTAACAGCCATGCTGTTGACATAGCAAACCCACAGGAATCCATAAAATGAAGGGGAATGAAGTTTGCAGTACTCAGGTATTTGGAGTACAGAGACTAGGATCTTCCAGGTGAGTTACAGGTGGATATTTCCAGCAATACACAGGATTCCAGTGCTTGTGTTGACTTGCTAGTCACTGGGACATGTAGGAAGTCTGTAATTATAGATACAATACTGTATACAACATACTGTATCATTTATAATGTGCAACTTTAAAACTTAATGCTTCCCTCTTTTACATAGAAAAGAAATCAGTATATTTGATGATTGATTATCATGATTCAGTTTTCGGTATAGGCGTTTAGCATGTTTCTATTAAATCTAGATTTCCTTTGAAACCAGGTTATTTCTTACAAAACGATTCTTTCAAATCTGTTTTTTTTTGAAAACCAATAACTTCATTTCTAGCCATCCCGGGTAGCACCTCGAACACTTTCAGTCCATTATAGCTTGATTAATCACGTTGCTTCTTTTCAGGCAGCAATTCTGTTCCCATTCATTACTCCCCCCTCCTTTTTTTTTGGTGCTCATTACTTTAGTATTTGCTTTCTGCAGAAATGAAACGGGCTTCTGCTCCACTCAGGTCACTTAATTACAGCAAGCACACTCACCCCCCCAAGAAGGTGAACTTTTTGCTGAATCGTGGAATTATGATCAGCTCGAAATGACTCTCAAGCACAGCCCATGATAAAACCTGCTCTCAGACCTCTCTTGCTTTCTTGAATGCCAGCACATCTTTGATCATTTGTTATTTAGTTGTTTCCAACTCTTCATGACCCCATGGACCAGAGCACGCCAGGCATTCCTGTCTTCCACTGCCTCCTGCAGCTTGGTCAAACTCATGCTGGTAGCTTCGAGAACACTGTCCCACCATCTCGTCCTCTGTCTTCCCCTTCTCCTTGTGTCCTCAATCTATCCCAACACCAGGGTCTTTTCCAGGGAGTCTTCTCTTCTCATGAGGTGGCCAAAGTATTGGAGCCTCAGCTTCACGATCTGTCCTTCCAGTGAGCACTCAGGGATGATTTCCTTAAGAAATAATGCGTTTGATCTTCTTGCAGTCCATGGGACTGTCAAGAGTCTCCTCCAGCACCATAATTCAAATGCATCAATTCTTTGGCGAACAGCCTTCTTTATGGTCCAGCTCTCACTTCCATACATCACTACTGGGAAAACCATAGCTTTCATCATAGCTTCTATCTATTAATTGTTCAAGTTTAAGAGCTCTCCTGGCACTTCTGCACATTTAAAAAATAAATAAAAAACCAACACTCTTTTATACCAGGAGTGGGAAAAGCTTATCAACCTGAGGGCCACATTCCCTTGTGGGGGACTTTCTGGGGGCCAGAGGCAGAAGTGAGTAGTAGAGCAATAGATTACCTTTAGTACATTACCATTGTGCAGTAAGCTGAATTGCATCCATGCAAGAGCAGGTACACTGCCACTGAGCTCTTATATAATTATTTATTGCCTTTTTATTTCACCTTTCCTCTAAGGAGCTCCTTTTATCTTCACAACAACCCTCTGAGTTAGGTTAGGCTGAGAGTGAGTGACTGGCCCAAGGTCACTCAGTGATCTGCATAGCTCAGTGGAGATCTGGAACCTGGTTTCCCAGGTCCTAGTAATAATAATAATAATTTTATTATTTATACCAGGGGTCAGCAAACTTTTTCAGCAGGGAGCCAGTCCACTGTCCCTCAGACCTTGTGGGGAGCTGGACTATATTTTTTTGGGCAGAAATGAATGAATTCCTAAGCCTCACAAATAACCCAGAGATGCATTTTAAATAAAAGGACACATTCTACTTATGTAAAAAACACACTGATTCCTGGACCATTCACAGGCTGGATTTAGAAGGTGATTGGGCTGGATCTGGCCCCCGGGCCTTAGTTTGCCCACCCATGATTTATACCCTATCCATCTGGCTGGGTTTCCCCAGCCACTCTGAGTGGTTCCCAACACATATAGAAACATAATATAACATCAAACATTAAAAGACTCCCAATACAGGGCTGCCTTCAGATATTTTCTAAAAGTCATTTCCTTGACATCTGATGGGAGGGCGTTCCACAGGGAGGGAGCCACTGCTGAGAAGGCCCTCTGCCTGGTTCCCTGTAACTCCACTTCTCGCAGTGAGGGAACTGCCAGAAGGCCCTCGGAGCTGGACCTCAGTGTCCAGGCTGAATGTTGGGGGTGTAGGCTTTTACAGGGCTGAGGCTTTTAGGGATTTAAAGGTCAGCACCAACACTTTGGATTGTGCTCAGAAACAAACTGTGCTTGGAATTGTAAAAGGTAAAGGGACCCCTGAATATTAGGTCCAGTCGCAGACGACTCTTGGATTGCAGCGCTCATCTTGCTTTACTGGTTGGAGGAACTGGTGTTTGCCCCCAGACAGCTTCTGGGTCATGTGGCCAGTATGACTAAGCTGCTTCTGGCGAACCAGAGCAGCACACGGAAAAGCCATTTACCTTCCCGCCGGAGTGGTACCTATTTATCTACTTGCACTTGACGTGCTTTCGAACTGCTAGGTTGGCAGGAGCAGGGGCCGAGCAACGAGAGCTCACCCCATCACAAGGATTCGAACCGCCGACCTTCTGATTGGCAAGCCCTAGGCTCTGTGGTTTAGACCACAGCACCACCCACGTCCCTTGCTTGGAATTGTGCTTGGTTCTAAATCAGCAGCGGGATGAGCTATTCTAATATAAATAAATACAGCATACAATGGGGAAAAACATCAATATGCAAAAGAGCCAGAAGGCATGTGAGAATAAGGATGTAAGAGATAGCAAAACAATACTGAAAGGAGTGTCCCTATTTTTGTATGTGAAATGTTGGAGGTCATGAATACATTATGTTGAGTGTTCGCATCTCTCTTGGCTTCTAGTCAAGAGATCAAAAGCTGTTCTTTCGAAGGGGCTAGACTCCTACTCAAAGTCATGGAGGGCTCCAGCGATCCATAAATAACTCACAATGAAATGCAAACTCTCCTGCTTGTTGCATTGAAGGTACAGACACCACAGATGATATTACAGAACAATACTGTACATATAAAGGGCTTGCTTAAGTGAACAGCTCAAAACTCCTAGCTAGAAATAAAGGAAAAAAGAAAATTAAAGCTTAGCACCACAGAGCAATTAGCAAAGGTGTTAAGTCAACTTGCTAGGCAATCTGTGATATCAGACATGCAATCAACATGGGAGACAATAAAAAAGACACTGTAATTAATGATTAAGTGGCACTGCAGGGATATAAAGCACAGGAGGTTCCTGAATAATTGAATTTGAGAGAGGTCTGATCTTTTCACAACAGTGTGTTTTTTTGAAATCCGTTTGTTCTTAGATATATATAATTGTTTTTTGATCCAGAAAGCTTTTTATTGGTGTGAGAAATTTATTTCTGCCCCAAAGCTCTCCTTTGTTAATGGTATTTTGAAGGAAATCTTTATGTAGGCCTCTGAAGCCGCAGTCTCAAGATCATACCCAACCACACAATTTTAGATTAATCTGGAAGGGGTCCTATACCTTGAATATGCAGTCAAACCTCCACCTCTTCATCAGGCAGTATGTGTCTTTGGCCACCTCATGAGAAGAGAAGACTCCCTGGAAAAGACCCTGATGTTGGGAAAGATGGAGGGCACAAGGAGAAGGGGACGACAGAGGACGAGATGGTTGGATAGTGTTCTTGAAGCTACCAGCATGAGTTTGACCAAACTGCGGGAAGCAGTGGAAGACAGGAGTGCCTGGCGTGCTCTGGTCCATGGGGTCACGAAGAGTCAGACACGACTAAACGACTAAACAACAACAAGCATTTTAGTATGTGCTTGTGTGCGTGCTTTGTGAGCTACCCAGAGATGTTACGTGGTGTCTATACCAGTCCATTAAGTAAAAGAAAACAAACAAACAATTCCTTATGAATTTGAAGAGGAATTCATTTGGCCCAAATCCTTGCCTTTTCACGTTTGCCAAAAAGTGGAGCCCTGTAAATCTTTAAAGCTTTGCACCCCCCTCAACAGCTAAAGGTGACCTGCAAGAAGATAGTCAACCTCCCTGGGTTTTTTTTGTGTGTGTGTCTCTCTGTAGTGGAAATGCATATATTTTTCCAAAGCACATCTCTTTCTTCCCCACTGTCACCTTCTCCCTGAGAGGAAGTCAAATGCACAGCCTATTAGACAAGATGGAAAGGCAGGCTTTTTCAGCGATAACAAGGAAGCAATAATAGCTTTGCAGCCCCAACAAGTATTAAGAAGTGGGTGCTATCTGTGATATACTTTTTTCCCTTTCACTTTTCACAGTAAAAGGGAGAGGGGGAAGGGGAATATTTGAACTCCACATAAAAAGAAAGCTGTCTGTTTAGAAACTAAGAAGGGACAAGATCCTTGTACAGATATTTGAAGTACCACAGGTTAAAAAACAAATCCAGTTGGAATTCTATGCACATAATCACGGTGGGTCACAGAATCCATTCTACAAGGAACTCTGTAAAAGCTTTTGTAAGTGAAATGAAGTGATTCAGCTCCTCCTGGTTGCCAGTGAGTGCCTTCCCTCTACATAGGCTTCAGAGTGAGGCCTGAAAGCATTGCCCTCACTCTGATCGCTTCATGACAATGCCATGAGATGATGTCATGAAGCCAAAGCGGAGTAAGGGCAATGCTTCTTGCCCTCATTTTGAATACTTGCAATTTAATAGTACAGTGGTACCTCGGGTTACATACGCTTCAGGTTACATACGCTTCAGGTTACAGACTTCGCTAACCCAGAAATAGTGCTTCAGGTTAAGAACTTTGCTTCAGGATAAGAACAGAAATCGTGCTCCGGTGTGGTACCTCAGGTTAAGAACAGTTTCAGGTTAAGTACGTACCTCCGGAACAAATTAAGTACTTAACCCGAGGTACCACTGTAGTAGTAGTAATAGTAGTAATGGCACCACTGGGAGTGTGATCACTACCCTTGACTGGACCACAAGTGGCAAACAAACCCAGGTGGGTTTGTGGTGGCTGTTTAGCCCCAAATTGAAACATTCCCCCCCACCCCACCCCACTCCAGACCAAAGAACCTTAGCCTCAAATTTATTTATATAGTTCAGATTCATTGCAGGATGCATGCGGACAGCTACTCTGTAGTAAAGACCTGTGCTAAAACCTGGGATTAAATGTCGGTTCAAGTGTCACCTACCTGTGTAAAAGTTAAAAGATGTAGGCATTAACCGAGGGCAGAGTTAGGTCATGCGTATGAGGCTGAGCACCATCAATCTGAATGTACAGATTGTACATTTAGAAAGTGTGAGCTGTATTTATTCCTTCTGGACCGGGGAGTTTAGATACATGGGAAAATTAAATGCTTATGCTGAGCCAGGGCTAAAACTTGTTTGGCATTTTAAGACTGTTTTGAGTCACCTTCCTGCACTTTGAATTTGGTGAGCCAGCTCCGGTGGATTTCGAGACCATTGGCACCTGCCTCACCAAGTGTCCAATGTAATAAGAGCAGACAGACCCGGCTTTCCGCAGGCCCCTGTGTAATTGGCAGGTCGCCAAGCGTCACCCCATGCAGAATCTCTCAGGAGGCTTGCATAAACGAAATTCACTACCTTTAAAAGAGGACACGTTGTCGATGGAGCTTTCCGTGCAGACAAAGACAGATCGCTCCGCCAAAGCCATATGGGTGGAGCGCAAGTGTATTCCGATGGAACGGGAAATGATGATTCGTTTCCATTATCTGTCAACATTATTATACCCAAGGAGTGGTTTATGGCCTGAAATCGCACCTCTATTTGCAAGTGTATGCAGCGCATCAACAGACTGCCTATATTGCTTAGGCTGGGCTTGTAGCTGAACTCTAATGATGCCTGTTAGAAGTGCTATTACTGCATTACTTTGGGTCAGCATTGCTGATTTCATGCAACCTGTTATAAATATTATTACAGGTCGGAATTAATGGCATTGTTGTCTCTGTTCTGACTTTCATCCTGCCTGGTGCTAAGGTACTCTTCCAGTTGCCTAGACAACTGAAGGATAATGTCACTGAACTATTGCTTGTATATTTGAGAAACCTGTAGAAATTCTGCTCCCTCCCCCCCTTTAATTTGCCTGCAACTAGTTGTAGAGGTGAGCATATTGTGCAAAAAGCAAAAAAACCAACAAAAACCCAAATTGCAAATGCAAATACAGTGGTGCCCCGCAAGACGAATGCCTCGCAAGATGGAAAACTCGCTAGACGAAAGAGTTTTCCGTTTTGGAGGTGCTTCGCAAAACGAATTTCCTATGGGCTTGCTTCGCAAGATGACAATGTCTTGCGGGTTCCTGCTGGTTTTTTCCCCTTTCCCCCCTTTTTTCTAAGCCGCTAAGCCGCTTATCAGCTGATCCGATCAGCAGATAAGCCGCTAAAAGCCGCTAATAGCGCTAATCCGCTAATCCGTCAATGGGCTTGCTTCGCAAGACGAAAAAACCGCTAGACGAAGAGAATCACAGAACGGATTCTTTTCGTCTTGCGAGGCACCACTGTACAAGCTTCATTGTGCTGGCGAGAAGAATTGCTGGGGGTGTAGGCATAAGGAGAGGGCGGTGTATTACGTTACACCAATAAAGAACTGCCTTCTTGCACAAGCTCCTTAGAATCGCATTGGAAGCGGCAGCAGGGGCAAGCAAGGCACTCATGGAGACCCTGTCCTGTGGGATTTAACCACCTGAGGCAGCAGTTTCAGTCTACCTCATGGGGAAGTGCCTCTGACTGGCATTTCACCAGTCAGTAATCCCAGAGTAATCCCACCACCAAGTAATCCCAGAGACTATTCCCACATCCTTAGGAAGCAGGAGCTGGGCTCTCATGGCTGATGGCATAGTTCTGGGCAAAGAGGTTTACTGCCAGACACTTTCTCAGTACAGATAACAAGTAACTAAGGCTACGTCCACACAAAGACTGTCTGACAGGATAATGATGTTGTGAATTTCAGATGAAGGGTGGTATACAAATTTAAATCATTAAATATACCTGAAGGAGCATCTCCATCTCCATCCTGCTGCCTTGAACACTGAGGTCCAGCTCCGAGGGCCTTCTGGCGGTTCCCTCACTGCGAGAAGTGAGGTTACAGGGAACCAGGCAAGAGGGCCTTCTCGGTGGTGGCGCCTGCCCTGCGGAATGCCCTCCCACCAGATGTCAAGGAAGTAAACAACTACCTGACTTTTAGAAGACAGCCCTGTTTAGGGAAGTTTTTAATGTTTGGTGCTTTATTGTGTTTTTAATCTGTTGGAAGGGTGGGGTATAGATAATAAATCATCATCATCACTGCCACCGTCATCCCTGACCTCCCAGCCAATAAGCCTGCAGTGCAAAAAGTTCTGCAATTTCACACAGGAAAAACTGCAACACATTAGGCAATGTAATCATCTTTCGCTGGGACCCAGAAAGGAAAACAATTATTGGGTCAGAATCAGTGCTATTTCTGTGGGACTATGCTTTGGGTTTGACTCTGGACTGTGTTTCCTGATCTTTGGACTGACGCTGGACTGGGGACTTGACATACTGACTTGCTGCCAGAGTTTGAAATACCAAAACAGCAGAAGAAGTGCAGCTGTGATATCCCATCATTTCTGAGTTGCCTCCACTTCCCGCTTCACCAGCAGAGGAAACTGCAACTTGCTCTGGATTCTGCGCTCCTCACGAAGCTGAACCTGCAAACCTAGCTGAGACTGAACCTGCAACCCTGGCCAGGATGGAAGGAGGAAGATGGACGGGTGACCTGGTCAGGCTGTCTCCCGCATCCCTCCCCACAACCTCTGAGCATTCCCTCCCAGTACCCTTGGAGAAATCTGCCGCTTCCATCTGGCTTGGGGCGGGGCCTGGGGCCTCACAAGGACTGCTCTGCTGCCCAGGAAGACTCTCCTGCGTGAGTGCCTGAGGGCCCTGCTCCTTCTTGCCACTTACCACCTGGCCTAGGGAGGGCCTGACAGGCCTCACAAGGACTGCTCCTGCCACTTACTATCTAGCCCAGGGTGGGGCCTCACAAGGATGGTTGTTGCCATTGATGCTGCTACTGCCCAGGAGGACCCGGAGGAGTGCAGAGCCCTTTTTAACATGTTTTGTTTTGTTTTTGTTTTTTAATATTTCCTTTCCCTTTCGACTCTATATATGGGGTGGGATGGATGTTTGGGTGGGCTGGGGAATTTGTTAGATTTTGATGAATTTGTAATTTTTGCAGTTTTTGTTTGTATTGTTTTATTGTTTTCTGGGTTGTTTTTGTTTTTTGTTTTTACTGTTTTAAGGTTTTATTGTTCTAGGCTGCGAAAGAATAATATTAATTGCCATCAATGGAGGCCACTATGAGGCCTGGGATTGCTACCGTGGAGGGGCGAGGGAGGTATGGCGGTGGGGGCAGATGTTACAGGCGAAGGGGATCGAGATATGGATACGCTCGTACCCTTTCCAATCTGCGCCCCATCCCGAGGGACGAGGGTAGGGTGAGCAAGGATTACTCACCTCCGTCACTGGTGCTGTGCAATGCCAGGTCTATAGGCAATAAAACCGCCACCCTGCGAGATTTCTTTATCTCGCAGGGGGTCGACCTGGCTTGTGTGACGGAGACCTGGGTGCGCGAAGGGGCAACAGTTACCTTACGAGAGATGGCGCCCCCGGGTTTCTCTGTCCTCCACCAGTCGCGGACTGTGGGCCGGGGGGGAGGGGTGGCATTATTAATCCGGGAAGATTGTCCTTTCAGGGCTCTACCATCGCCATCGATCTCCGGCATCGAATGTGTTGGCCTAGTGTGGGGCTCCGAGGAGAGCTTGGCTGTCTGGCTGGTGTACCGGCCACCTAGCGCACCAGCAGCCACCCTGTCAGGCCTGCTGGAGGCGGTGGCCGGCTGGGCCTTGGAGTTCCCTAACCTATTGGTATTGGGGGACTTCAACATCCATGCCGATGCCACTCCCTCCTCACAGGCTCTGGACCTGGTGTCTTCCATGGCGACACTAGGGCTCTCCCAGTTTGTTTCGGGCCCCACACATCAAGCAGGCCACACGCTGGATTTGATCTTTGGCGTCGGTATAGATGTGATCATGTCTCCTTCGACGAAGGTGCCATGGTCTGATCACTACGCTCTGAAAGCCAGGATTGACTTTCCACCCCCACCCTGCTTAGGTGGCGAGCCAATTTGGGCTCGCCCGCAGAGGCTGATGGACCCCGAGAGATTCCGCCAAGCCTTGCGGGACCTTGCTCCCCCTGGCGACTCATTGACTGAGCTTGTTGAGGGCTGGAATGCCCAGCTCCTGGCAGCCATCGATGAGATCGCACCTAAGCGCCCTCTGCGACCCCGCAGAAACCGGGCTCCCTGGTTTACCGAGGAGCTTCGGAAAATGAAGCGGGACCTCAGACGGCTAGAGCGAGTATGGCGGGGTGCCCGTGACGGAGCCTCAAGAACATCTTATAGGGCTTTTATGAAAACCTACGAGATGGCGGTGAAGGCTGCTAAGAAGTCATACTTCTCGGCCTCCATTGCATCCGCTAGCTCTCGCCCAGCGCAATTATTTAGCATAATCAGGTCTTTAACGTCCCTTGAGGGACAGCCAAATTTAAATAACAAATTGACACACGGCTGTGAGGCATTTGCGAGCTTTTTTGCGGAGAAGGTCTTGTCGCTCCGCCATGACCTCCCTGCCAATTTGGATACAATAAAGGAACTGGAGGCCCCTCGACTGTCCTCGGGTCCAGTATTGGACCACTTCGACCAGATATCCCCAGCCGATGTGGACAGACTCCTCCGAGCTGGAAAGCCCACCACTTGTCCTCTCGACCCATGCCCGTCTTGGCTGATTAGAGCGTGTCCAGACGAGGTGCGGGCCCTCCTGGGGGATATCATCAATTTGTCCCTTGGCACGGGGACATTCCCAGGGGAACTGAAGGAGGCAGTGGTGCGCCCGCTCTTAAAGAAAACACCATTAGATCCTTTAGATCTATCCAATTACCGCCCGGTTTCGAATCTTCCGTTCCTGGGTAAGGTGATTGAGAGAGCGGTTGCTGAACAGCTTGGTGGGTTTCTGGATGAAACATTGGCTCTGGATCCATTCCAGTCCGGCTTCCGCGCTGGTCATGGGACCGAGACGGCTCTGGTCGCCCTAACAGATGACCTTCGTAGACAGCTGGATCGAGGCGGGTCGGGGCTGCTGATTCTTCTAGATCTATCAGCAGCTTTCGACATGGTCGATCACGAACTTTTGGACCACCGCCTTACCGACGTGGGGATCCAGGGCACAGTCCTTCAATGGCTGCGCTCGTTTCTCTCTGGTCGGGGACAGAGGGTGGCGCTTGGGGGGGAATTGTCATCGCGCCACTCCTTGGTGTGTGGAGTACCTCAGGGCGCGATACTCTCCCCGATGCTTTTTAACATCTTTATGCGCCCCCTCGCCCAGCTTGTCCGGAGTTTTGGGCTGGGTTGCCATCAGTATGCCGATGACACCCAACTCTATCTGTTGATGGATGGCCATCCTGACTCGGCCCCAGACACACTGACCAGATGTTTGGAAGCTGTGGCTGGATGGTTACGTGGGAGCCGGTTGAAGCTAAATCCTTCGAAGACAGAGGTCCTGTGGCTGGGACGGGGCGATATGGGATTGCGGGGGCAACTCCCATCTCTTGCGGGGGCGCAATTAGTGCCAGCACCGTCCGTTAAGAGTTTGGGTGTAATCTTCGACACCTCCCTTTCCATGGAGGCGCAGATTGCAGCTATAACAAAGGCGGCATTTTTCCATCTCCGCCAAGCTAAGCAGTTGGCTCCTTACCTCTCTCGCCCTGACCTAGCCACTGTGATCCACGCGACGGTCACCTCCAGACTGGATTATTGTAACTCGCTCTACGTGGGGCTGCCCTTGAGACTGACCCAGAAACTCCAGCGGGTGCAGAATGCTGCAGCGAGACTCCTTACGAGGTCTTCGCTGCGAGATCACATTCACCCGGTGCTATACCAGCTGCACTGGCTCCCGGTGGAGTACAGGATCAGGTTTAAGGTGCTGGTTTTAACCTTTAAAGCCCTATATGGCCTAGGACCCTTGTACCTACGGGACCGCCTCTCCTGGTATGCCCCACAGAGAAACCTACGGTCTTCAAATAAAAACATCTTGAAGGTCCCAGGCCACAGAGAAGTTAGGCTGGCCTCAACTAGAGCCAGGGCTTTTTCGGCTGTGGCTCCGATCTGGTGGAACACTCTGTCACAAGAGACCAGGGCCCTGCGGGACTTGACATCCTTCCGCAGGGCCTGCAAGACAGAGCTGTTCCACCAGGCCTTTGGCCAGGGCACAGCCTAACTCCCTCCCTCGGCAATCTTCGCAGAGCTCTGGCCCAATGGTTGCTAGTGGCTTGAATTAATTAATTTTTATAATGAATGATTTTAGAATGTTGTTTATGTTGTACTTTTGTACTGTTTTATTGTTGTTAGCCGCCCTGAGCCCGGCTTCGGCTGGGGAGGGCGGGATATAAATAAAATTTATTATTATTATTATTATTATCCAAGGCTGGACAAAAAGAAGTCTTTACAAGCTAGTACATGGCACAGATTGCCCTCAACACCCAAGCCTTTGCCTCCTGCCTTCCTGTTATCACCTTGAAGTCACTCAAGTATAGTCTGTGCACATTTGTTCTAATACCGCGTATCACAATGGCCTGGAGAGGAACATTTTACTGCAGAGGACATTGTGTGCTTGCTATTAGCAGCCAACTCTCTTTTCGCACATAGCCTCGCTTTCCCAGACCTTTGAAGAAACCCCGAACAGCCAGCCAAAATGATTTTACGCAGCCATCTATAATGAACAATTATTTCCTCCAATTACCTATTCAGTGTTTTCCATTCCAACCACTCCAGTAGATGGAAATTAACAAATAGGTAGCACTTTGAAACCTATTTACACTGTATGCTCACACAGCTAAAATCCCATTTGCAAAAAAGCAAAGCTGAGAGCCAAAAGAGGACAGACAAGAAAATTCCATAAGACCACATCAGTGACAGAAAGAAAAGCCAAAGTTTGTTTTGACATCGCTGGATGACAGAATAGTTTAGACTATTGAACTGTATCACATTCCCATGACTGATTGGCACTTGATAATTATGAATTGCTTTAGACGCTCCTTTATGGTAGACAAGTAATACAGAAAAGAAATGTGCATTTGTCTTTTTAAACCACCAAGTTTTATCAGTTCATGATGAAAATAGAAGAAAATTAAGGCCTTTTCAAGAGCAACCGGTGATGAAAATGAAAAGAAAATTCAGTTCCTTCTGCAATCTGACACCAATAGCTGTCCCCTGGTAATTATCTGAGTCAGATGTTCCTTTGAGCATCTTCTGAGGCAGTCGATCAAGAAAAGACATATGACCAAGTTTCTCTCTTATTGGTCCAACCAGCCTTTTCTGGACTTCCAGTTGCTCTTAAATGGTGAAATGTGACTCTCTTGTTTAAATAGCCCATTGGGCTGCCTAGAATGGAGTGGCTACTTCTGCAATGTATTTAACTTTCAGTGGTCTTGTGGTGGTGGCCCAAAGGGCCACAATGAATATGATAATGTGAACCCCTATAAATCGTTGAGTGTGCTTCTAATAGAGAAGTTATGGTAACCTGCTGCTTTATGAAAGTGATGATTTTGCAAGTTGCCCCCCGCCCCCAAATTGGGGCAGAAGTACAGCTAATATGTGAATCACGAAGATGCAGCTCATAACCTAGAACATAAGTTGATACATGGTGCAAATGGCCACGCGTAACACAGGTTCCCAACATGCACACTAACACAATGCAACAGAAATTAGTATTTTAACAGAGAGCGGTGGGAATCAGAGCTGAATCAACAGAAATTGCTAATGCTTATTGTGCCTGTGTATTAAACATGAAATGAGGTAATGATGTACATGATTGGTGAAAATTGAAATCCTTTGTTTGAAATATTATAAATACCACCTCCTGGACCCTTGGGTGGGGTTGCAGTTTTGTGAAACAATTCGACTGTGACCTATTGCCTAGCAATAAACAACAATGGACTCCTAACTCCTCTTGTCTCTGAGTTTTATTGGCGTAAACAGAAGATAAGCCATTTTGGGCTCACAACAGTCTTGTGACACTTAAAAGACTATGGTTGCAAACCAAACCCTACACATTTCGGGGTAGGCATGGTTAGGATGGTGCTCCAGCAGACGTTCATGCATTTAATGGCCACCCAAGTGGGCTATATATTTTAAACACTGGAGGCATCATGGATCATGGCTGGCTTTGCTATCGGCCAGCATAATTGACTGCTATACAGGTTGTTGAGAGACCCTCTGCAAATGACAACGTATCATTTTATTACATTTATGAACCTGTTGTTTTAAGGCATGACTCTATCCACTTGCCCCATATAATCTAAATGTTGAATGTACCAATGATTTTTTTGTCTCTATTCAGATGAACCACCCTTTCGTTTCAGCCTTGGTCCTAGTACTGAAAGCCACTTTGTACCCCATCACCCATTTGTTGGTGTCTTAATGCAAGGTTCTTGCTCTCCACCGAGGATATCTTGCTCACCATTCAAGACTCTGCTTATAACCCTTCACATAACCCCAGTGGTAAGATAATATGTGTACCAATTGGAAAGCAACAGCTATTGTGATGATGCAGCGCTATGCCTTCCTCAGTTGCTCACATGTGTGTGCATGCAGTGGGTGACGGAAACCTACGTTACGCCACTGTAGTGGAGTCAAGGTTCCAGTGGGTGCAGGCTATTTTATCCTCAAAATGCTTTACAAACAAGTCACAGCGAGCTACTGTCGGTTCTGCCACCTCCTTTGGGCCAGAATGTAAAAGGATCTGCACTACCCAGAAGAAAAGGGATGCGGATGGCACTGTGGGTTAAACCACAGAGCCTAGGACTTGCCGATCAGAAGGTTGGCGGTTTGAATCCCCACAACAGGGTGAGCTCCCGTTGTTCAGTCCCTGCTCCTGCCAACCTAGCAGTTCGAAAGCACGTCAAAGTGCAAGTAGATAAATAGGTACCACTCCAGCAGGAAGGTAAACGGCGTTTCCGTGTGCTGCTCTGGTTCGCTAGAAGCGGCTTAGTCATGCTGGCCACATGACTGTAGTCAAGCTGTACACCGGCTCCCTCGGCCAGTGAAGCGAGATGAGCGCCGCAACTCCAGAGTCGGCCACAACTGGACCTAATGGTCAGGGGTCCCTTTACCTTTGCCTTTACCTTTACCCAGAAGAAAAGCTCTGCTGGACGGCACAATGAGGATGCAATGGAGGCTTCACTACTTCACTACTGCTAGGTAAGCTCAATGAGCAGCCCTCACCAATGTTCAATTGCATTTGACTGGCGTTTTCCTCCCCTTGTGTTTGAGCCATCTCCCAGCATGTTTCCTCACCCTAAGCTCTGGAGCGTACCAGGGAGCCAAATGGAGGGACGGCACTCAGGGGTGATCGTGTCAATGGCCTGAGGCGTTCCGATGTCCCAGGTGTCAGCCAGGGCCACTGAGAACCATTAGAATGAGATTGTCGTTAATACACTGCCTTAGTGGGATGGATCTGCACAAGGGATCAGCAAACTTTTTCTTTTTTATATATATAAATTTTTATTGGATTTTCACAATTTATATTAACACAAACAATACACAATACACACAGACAAACACAAAAAACAAACATGTATAATTTCATATCCAATTTTCTTAAAACTTATTTCACTGACTTCCCCATACCTCCCCTTTCTGCATTCCAATTTCCAAATTTGTTTCAGCAAATCCTTCCCCTTAATTTCATCTAATTGTTTCCTTTCCTTTTCTTTTACTTAAACTTTTTCAGTTGTAATCCCTTATTTTCTATAACCACAACATTTTAACACTCATTAATTTTACAATATTTCTTAAGTTAATTTTAAATTTCTTCCAATCTTCTTCCGCTGTCTCTTTCCCCTGGTCTCGGATTCTGCCAGTCATTTCCGCAGTCCCATGTAGTCTATCACCTTCATCTGCCATTCTTCCAGAGTGGGTAGCTCTTGTGTCTTCCAATACTTTGCGATGAGTATTCTTGCTGCTGTTGTAGCATACATAAAAAAGGTTCTATCTTTCTTTGACACCAATTGGCCGACAATGCCCAAGAGAAAGGCCTCTGGTTTCTTAGGGAAAGTACATTTAAGTACCTTTTTCATTTCATTATATATCATTTCCCAGAAAGCCTTAATCTTCGGGCACGTCCACCAAAGGTGAAAAAAAGTGCCTTCAGTCTCTTTACATTTCCATCATTTGTTATCGGGCAAGTGATAGATTTTTGCAAGCTTGACTGGGGTCATGTACCACCTGTAAATCATTTTCAGAATATTCTCTCTTAAGGCATTATATGCCGTAAATTTTACGCCGGTGGTCAGGGATCAGCAAACTTTTCCAGCCATGGGCTGGTCCCCTGTCCCTCAGACCTTGTGGGGGGCTGGACTATATTTTTTTTGGGGGGAAATGAATGAATTCTTGTGCCCCACAAATAATCCATAGGTGCATTTTAAATAAAAGCACACATTCTGCTCATGTAAAAACATCCTGATTCCCGGACCATCCGTGGGCCGGAATTAGAAGGCAATTGGGCTGGATCCAGCCCCCGGGCCTTAGTTTGCCTACCCATCATCTGCACCATTCAGAGTGCACACCAGTGTCCATCTATGGATCAGGCAAGAGAAAGCGCTTCTTCACATGGCACGTAAGAATTTGAATCATAGGAGCCAGTGATGATCACCAACATGGGTAGCTTTGAAGGAGGATTTGAAAAATTAATGGCTAATATGTCATGCGTTGTCATACATGTGTCATACATGTGGAGGAAAACCTTAAACACGTTGTAGAGTTCAGCAGAGTTCCCCACAAATAGACCAGAGGCAGTAGTACTGCATTCAGCAGAGCTTTACTTGTGCTGAAAGCAGTGGCGTAGCGTGGGTTGTCAGCACCCGGGGCAAGGCAAGTAATTTGCGCCCCCTAACCCGTGGATTTGCGCCCCCTAACCTGTGGATTTGCGCCCCCTAACCCTAACCCCCAGATGTTTCACCCGATTAGCAGGCTCGGATCGGATCCTGCGGCAGGCGGCGCCTCCTCCTCCTCCTCCTCCCGGCTTTGCTGCTGCGCGGCTCTTTTCCCTCCACTGACAGCGCGCTGCGCCTTGGAGAGGTTCCCGCTTCCTCTAGGGGGGCCGACCAAACGGAGACGCCGACCCCCCACCCCAAACAAGCCTCAATTGCTTGTCCCTTCCCTCTGGACTCGCGCCCCCCCAGATGTTGCACCCGGTGTGGCCGGCACCCCTGGCACCCCCCACGCTATGCCACTGGCTGAAAGCAAATGTAGCATAATGGTTCTCAAATCTAGTACAAACAGGATTGACTCAGTCCATACAAAATCCAGTGGGAGCATTTATAAACTTAACTCATAATAAGACTAAACCAGCAAACTTTTTCAGCAGGGGGCCGGTCCACTGTCCCTCAGACCTTGTGGTGGGCCAGACTATATTTTGAAAAAAATAAATAAAAATGAATGGATTCCTATGCCCCACAAATAACCCAGAGATGCATTATAAATAAAAGGACACATTCTACTCATGAAAAAACATGCTGATTCCCAGACCATCTGCGGGCTGGATTTAGAAGGTGATTGGGCCAGATCTGGCCCCCGGGCCTTAGTTTGCCTACTCATGGACTAAACCTTAGCACTAAGCACCCTATGTACAGGAACAGAAACACCACACCAGAAGGAAGAGAGAGAGAAGAGAAAAGTAAGACCCGGGCTCCTTTTGGCCTATATTTATAGTCAGCATGACTCTGCAGAATAGAGATAAGAGAACTAGGTCAAAGCAGCTTCCCAGAAGGTATAACCCAAACAATCATTAACCCTTCTGCCTCTGCTCCTGTCACACAGAGAAGCTTCTAGTAGTTTCTTGTATTAATCAGAATAGGAAAGATGTTTATACACATGATATCAATACTTTCTGCGCTAAGAAATGCAAATTGACAGGGTAGGTCTCACAATGGCCATGTTCTATCCTCACTGTCAGAGGAAGTGTGCTCCCTGAATGCCAGTTGCTGGAAATCACAGGTGGTGAGAGGGCTTTTATATTCTTGGGTCCCACCTGTTGCCTTCCTACACGCATCTGGCTGCCTATTGTGAGAACAGGATGTTGGCCTTTGGCTTGATATCCAGGAAGCTTCCTATCCACTGGTGGAGGAATGGGAATATGGAGGGAGCAGATCGCCCCCAGACCACTATTCTGGTATGGTGCCATTGCAGTGCCCCCCCCAGACATGCGCCGGGCACCCCCTGTGCGCCAGACACCATGCCCCCACAGGCGGCGTGCCATGCCCCCAGAATGTACGTCACGCCCTTGCGGGTGGCGTAACACGCCCCCTGGCATGCTCACCATGCCCCCACAGGTGGCGTGCCATGCCCCCAGGATGCGCGCCAACCACGCCCTCACCTGCTCTCTGCCCCCGGTAGCGGAGCATGCAGCTTCACCACTGCTCCTATTCATGCTAGTCATTTTTGTGTTGATTTGCCTGCGGTACTGAGGACTATGAACCTCTACCAAGGAGGTTAAAAGATTCTGGGATATGTTATAAAACACATACTGGCTCTTTGGGCCTCACCACCAAGCCAAGTGACTGGAGAGCATGAGCTACAACACATCACATGCTCTCCTGCAGTTGCAGATTGGTAACGCAGAGCAAGCTGTCTTTCAGAGAAACTTGACTAGCACCGCTAAGGAAACTTGAATGAGTGTCTGAAGAATCCCATAATTCCCTGAAACACAACACGAAAACTGCTGCCATAGCTCTTAAGCACAATTATATCTGCATTGCAGCCTACATGCAAGTGAGTTTTGTTGCATTACTTTTGCTGGCCAAGAGAGGGTGCAAAAGAATAATAGATGCTCTTCTTCTTCTTCTTTATAACTGCGAGAAATTACTTTTGAGACCTCAATTAAGGTCACACTTTACAGTGGCGTATTTTAATAACCACCGATCCATTTCTCTGAATCAGCCTTGTCTAATATTCCACTGGTCTCTTGTAATGCTGTCTTACCTCCAACATATGGCTTGTCGTGAATAACTCTACCATTATTTGCACATCTGTTGAATAATATTACATTAAACTGTTAAATGCACAATTATGTTCAATTATTTTAAGAGAATCCACTTTGCCTCGTGCTTATTCTCCAGGGCTTACTGCGTTCTTAGTTACAGGAAGTTAGCGCAGGCTAGCAGATGGTGCCACGTAATCTCTCCCAGCTAATAAGTTTAACTGCCAAGTACGCCTTGCTAATCACATACAGATACACACATGCATGTCTGTCCAACATTTATGTGCATCCTTCCTCTGCGCGTGTACTGTAATGCAGCAGTTGCAGTTTTGTGCTGTAAATATTCTGATATGGAACTGAACTTAAGTTTGGGAAAGGGGTCTTACTGAAGTTTTCTAGCTGTAAAGTGATTTGGACGTTTCTGCTGGCCTTCTGCTGGCCTTCAGGAAAGGTGTGCAGGCTGGCTGGCTTTTGTAAACTAGGCAGATTTGCTTATGTTGCCTATTTTATCATTCCGGATAGGACCTAGAACATTTCTTCTGCTCACCTAGGGCTTCCCTACGTCTGGATTTTTCTGGACATAGCTGGGATTCACCCTCTGAGAACGGTGTCTGGGAACCTGTTAGAATGTCTGGGGAAACCTGGGCGTATGGCAGTCCATATTGGAAGCGCTGAATTTTTGGTGAATTTCCCAAAAAATACAGAAAAATAGCTTATAAACTAAAAAGCTCGACAACTTTTGTGTCTTGAAATATGGCAACCCTAAGTTCACTGTAATGACTGAGAACCAGTGCAGGCTTTCAGTATAGGATGCTGAGGGTCTTTAGACTCCCCAGTGCCCCCCCCTCACACTGTTTCTGAGAGACCCCTATCTGTGCAGATTTGGAGGCGAAATGCAGGGGGCTTCAGAGGAAAGGGGAAGAGGATTATTCAGAAATGCTTAAAGGAGAATTCAGTTTGCAGTTTGGCTGCAGGCAACTCTGGATCCAATCCGCAATGATTTGGTTCCTTACACCTGTCCTCCTAGAGACTCAGGACAGCACATGCAGTCTTCTGTCTCCTCTTATTCCCCCCCCCCTCTCGTAACAGCTCTTGCCAGGTGGGCTAGGCTGAGAGATGGTGATTGGCCCATCCAGTTCCATGGCTGAACAGCAATTTGAAGCCTGGCATGCCACAGTTTATCTACTAAACCATGCTGGCTTTAAGATTTTGTTTTAATTGTTTTGTTGTTATTGCTAGGTGAGCCTTTCATCACTGCTTTTCCAGAAATCAATAAAACTCCATGACTGCCTGTTGGGATAAAGGGAAAACAAACCTACAGCAACCTCTTGCTAAAAGACTGCACCTTTTCCATATGATGTAGTGCTTTTAGGTGTGTTGTGTGGTATAGAGTTGGCTTTGAATGCAAAGGTTCAAGTCTTGTCGTCTTCAGGTAGGGCTGGGAAGAACCCTCATCTCAAACTCTGGAGAGCTGCTGCCACTCTGTGTGGAAAACACTGAGTTTAAATGAGGCAATTATTCATTTAAGCACTCACCTAGTTGTTGTTGTTGTTTAGTCGTTTAGTCGTGTCCAACTCTTCGTGACCCCATGGACCAGAGCATGCCAGGCACTCCTGTCTTCCACTGCTTCCCGCAGTTTAGTCAAACTCATGCTGGTAGCTTCGAGAAAACTATCCAACCATCTCGTCCTCTGTTGTCCCCTTCTCCTTGTGCCCCCCCCCATCTTTCCCAACATCAGGGTCTTTTCTCTTCTCATGAGGTGGCCAAAGGATTGGAGTCTCAGCTTCAGGATCTGTCCTTCCAGTGAGCACTCAGGGCTGATTTCCTTAAGAATGGTACCTGTAACCTAGTAGTTACAGGTAACTAGGAATTACCTGCAGATGGTTTAAGTTGATTGGTGGTCCTCTCCATCTTTCCTCTGCATTCAACACAGAAGCCAAGTTTGTTGCCAGCAGAAGGAAACCTAGCATAGGAAGGCAATGGGTTGCTGCAGGAGGGCCGAATTGCCAACCCACTAGCAGGCTAGTAACTCCTGTGGGCTTATTTGCAAGGCTGTTTAGCAGTTTCCTATGTTCTGATGGCCTTCTCAGACACTCAGGCTCCAGATCAAAGGAACTGAAATCAAAGAGTCAATCTTTTTTCAGGCTGGAAATGGAGAAGGGTGAATGATGTCAAAACTGATGGAGTTTTCCTCTGACCTTGACAGTTTCAATGGAGTCCACAGATGGGGAAGGAGCTGTCAATGGGTTAGGCAGAATGGAGAAGCTATAAAGCCCATTTCCTGCCAAAACACATTTGATTGCATAGAAAGAGCAGCTCGATTAGAAGGGACTTGTTCCTGCCAGCAATACATTGTCAAATGACACAGTGCAAGAAGCCCTTCATGTGGGATAATGAATGAATGAACAAATATTTGGAGTCATGCACAGCTTCCAATGGGCAAGTGATTAGCAATAGGATTTGCTTAAGAACTCCCAGTAATTTTACATCTTAGAATATAGTAATTGCAGGCCTACTGCTAGCTTGGTTATGGACTAAGAGACTGAGGTTTATCCCTCATCTGACTCCTTTATTTGAAAGATTATTCCCAGTAATTCTGTGGTTGAAAGGGCAGCCCAGGCAACAGGACTGAGCCACTAGGGATAATCAGTTTAAAGTGCATTATGTATAAATGATGCGCTGTATCCCAATGCAATGGGAGCACATTGATGCTTGCTCAGGGAACCTTCTTCACCCTTCCTCTGCAGAGGGGTTACGACTCATTCTAGCTGCTTCCCCCCAACATTTCTTGATTCCTCCAACTCTCAGGAGAAGGTTTTTGGCAAGCACACAAAGAAGCAGCGGGAAGGAGGACAATGGATTTCCCTTTGTCTGAGGGACCTTGTGCTAGTTCAGCACTGGACACAGTGAAACTCAGTGTAGTTTTTGCGCCACAATATTGTCACTAGGAATTGATGAAGCCTGCACCAGCTTCGGTTTTCCTGACCCGAGTTTCTCTTTTCCCCAACCTTATGATTACTTCCCCATCAGATTGTGAGTTTTGTTTAAAAGAGTCCTCATAAGAATTCATCAGCATGTTTCTCCACATTTCTCCTAAGCCACAGGTTGATAGGCAGTGTTACCTAATGTACACTATTTTGCAAACCCCTCCCCCATGCATCGCTTTCATGGCATTTCACCAATGTACACATTGCTAGGCAAACTTTGCCCAAGCATACAGTGGTACCTCGGGTTAAGAACTTAATTCATTCTGGAGGTCTGTTCTTAACCTGAAACTGTTCTTAACCTGAGGTACCACTTTAGCTAATGGGCCCTCCCGCTGCTGCTGCGCGAATTCTTGTTCTCATCCTGAAGCAAAGTTCTTAACCCGAGGTACTATTTCTAGGTTAGTGGAGTCTGTAACCTGAAGCATGTGTAACCTGAAGCATCTGTAACCCGAGGTACCACTTTATGCATTTTTGTGCATGTTTATTGGCTGGAAAATGAATTTTTAAACGTATGGATTTTAAAGGGTGGCTGTGTTTCAATTTGTGTATGGTTTCAAAAAAGTGCAAATTAGGTATTTTGGTCTTAAAATGTGAGCAAAATTGAATTTCTATTCCCTCCCTAATCTCCATGGGTGAAATACTGCTCAAGGCTAAGAGAATAGCCATCCTGCAAGAGGTCAACATCTTTCTTGGAGGCAGCCTGGGGAAGACTGGATGGGGAGCCAATGGCTGTGGAAGCCAGAGCTCTACAGAGATAACAGCTTCTAAAAATTATGAGTGGGTTTCACTGCAAGCCTATGGCCTCTGCCCTTTGAATCATTTTCACCCTGCCTCCTTCTCCCCATTTTGGGATATGTCTGAAGCACCCCACCATCCCAAAATGGGAAGAGAGAAGACCCCCCCTATGCACACGGCCAGTGTTCGCCAATGAGTTTGAAAAGGTGGCACTCATCTAGTTTTTACTCAGAGCAAACCTATTAAAACAAAAGCATCTAACTTCATGGATTTCAGTGGGTCTGCTGTGAGCAAAACTTAGCTGAATAATACCCAAATACTTTCAGGTGCATGTACAAGCAGTTATGTAACAGCCAGTTCACATCTCTTGTGCGATTAAGGGATGGGTGGGTTGGAGGGGGGGGGACCTCACTTTATTTACCCTTTGTGTTAGTAGACACCTTTTTGTAGCATGTGCACATCTTTTAAAATGGGGCTGCGGGATGGAGAATAGGCTGTGCCAACGGGGATGCTCAAGGTGTTAGAATAAGCTAATCTTTCCCCAGGTAGGACATGCAATAGGGAAGGACCAGCAGTAGTGCTAATGGTCTGTTAGGATGTGAATGGCCGAAGTGTCCAGTGATGCTGGTTGGAGCCAGAAGATGGAGCTGCTACTCTACCAGTCTTTGAGAGCCTGAATAGCCCTTTTGGCTCCACACAGCTAAGGAAGTTGCATTTCAAATGAACAATAAAAAGAATTATGGATGCCTGTATGAGGGATCGGCTGGAAAGAAGAAAAAGGCATTGTGTCAGTCAGCAACCAGCTGCGTGGATGACCTTGGGAACCGAGAGAGACACGACAAGAACAAAAATGAGGATGGGTGGGCAGTGGGGGAGAGGTAGGAAGAATAAAAAAGACTTATTCCTGCATACCTACGTATTGAAATAACTCTAACAGAGAATCCATTGACAGTAATGCAGTGAGATAGCTCCGTGCATGAAAGCATTAGGCTTAATGCACACTGAAGAGCCTGCAAAATCATCCATGCTATTAATTTGGTTAAATTCTCATTTCTCTCTCTCCCAAAACTTAACACTCATGAGAGACACACAGACATTTTATTATTTTTTATTATTTTTTGGTACTCCCTAAGAGATTTTCCTCCCACCTCCCAAATCCCCAGGGCAATGGGGCTATTGCACCAGGAGATTTAACTAGGAAAGCCTATGAAAGCAGCCTATTTTTACTAGTCAGCATTTTTGTTAGCGGCATGCATTTTCTGGTGAGTAGAGGTGCGGTTAGGAGATTGTGAGGCACAATGTGATTTCTTACATGGGCATCCTCTTTTGAACAGGAAAGCAGGATGTGCAGGTAGATCTATTTTGCACATGTGTGACAAAATTGACACATTTGAGATTGTTTTATAGTCTACCGTGTATCTAACAATATGAGTTACCTTGCAGGACCAGCCCGAAATCTATCTAGTCAGGCATTCTGTTCCTAACGGTAGCCAGCCATATGCCTTGATGGGCTCATAAGCAGGGCATGGTTGCCATCAGACTCTGCAAACTGTATGGTGCAGGTTCCAGGCAGTAACATTGTGTAATAACTCTTGACAAAGCTATCAACCAGATCCAGCGCTTTTTCAGCCGTGGCCCCAATCTGGTGGAATGCTCTGTCACAAGAGACTAATGACCTAACTAGTGACCATTTCCGTAAGTGATGCATTCATTGTATGGAGTGCTTCTTGCTTTTGTTCCTAACTTCTGTGTGTTGGATCAGTAATGCCAGTGGGTAATATCAGTGGGTGATGCCAGATACCAGAATTAGAGAGGGAGAAACTTTCCCCTCTATCCACTGTAAACATGAAGTTTAGTTAGCGATGCTTGAGGATTTCATTTTTGTGTAAAACAGCCTGATTCGCACTTCCCAGACTAACACATAGACTGGAACAGAGTTATCATTTATTTTTATTTTTTTTCACTTCTCCAGATTTTGCAGTGCAGTTCACGGTTCAAAAAATAGAAAAAGAGGAAGGAAGAGGAACCGAAATGCAAATAGAAGCCCCTATTTTAGGTTAAAATGTGTGCAAAATTCACATACAAAAATAATGTGCTTTTTTGTGTGGTTAAAAAAACCATTGGCAGACTAATGTAGAAAGGGGAAAGCGTAGACACATGTGAAACTGAACCAGACTAGAAATAGACCAACTCTGCCTTGTATAAACTTTTAGTATGTCTTCCCACATTTCCATTTCCCCCTTCTAAACTACATGGGACTTTCCTTATGCATAATGCTTTCTTACACAAAAGTTAAAAGATGAAAAATTCTTTTGTGAACAAGCTCCAGGGAAAAGAAAACAAACCGCCTGGTGCAAAACCTGAAGGCTGACCTACGGTGCTTTCTCTCTTTCCATTTTCTCCCAGTGCATAATGAGTTCATTACAACCTATTTGTGGACTTCAAAGGAAAGTTTCTGCTTTCAAATGAGAAAGACTAGTTCATTTCTGGTTCAAAAGGTTCATGCGCTGAACAGTGTGCGGTAACTGTTTCACAGAGTTCATAAAGATTTGAATGGAGCTGCCTCAGTGATGACAGCCATGGATGCATAATAGCTTGTAGTGATTTTGTGGGCCAGTGAGTCATGTTCAAAAGTACCTGAACATGATGCAGTATAAGAAGTGGAGAAATACAGGCAAAATAGCAAGTTAGAATCAAAGGTGGAGAACGTTAGCCTGGATTCTGTGCCGTTGTAGAAGGAAAAGTGCAGACTTGGGGAAAGGTTCAGCAAGCGCGTGTGCAAGGGATGTGGACAGGACCAGATTTAGGTTTGATGGAGCCCTAAACTACTGAAGGTAATCCAGCCCTTTATATGCCCAGCTCTCCTTTGTCAACAACAAATTGCCTCTGTTCTTTGTGTTGAATATATGCTATATAGTAATTTATGGACTGTCAGGGAACTGACATCAGAGCAACAGGAGAAGGAGAGGCTCTCCGATTCTGCAGGGGAAGGTACCAGCATAAGGGGGAGACGTAACTTGATAGAGGGGGAAGGAAATCAGCGTAACACCAAGGCTCCAGGAGAGCAAATGGCAGAAGAGGTGGAAGGGCTCCAGGATTCTTCCTTGGAAGTCAGTGAGGAGAGCACTGGTCCTCCACTACCCACGCCCTCCCTGCGCAGAAGACTTCCGCGCAATGAGAGGCGGAGATGATTGGGTGTCAAACAGCTTTTATGCTGGCAAAGGTTTAAGAAACGCCCACAGACAGATTCTGCTAGCGACTGAGGCAGCCACGCTGAGATGGGCTGTGCAGTCAAGATGGTTTAAACTATGCAACCAAGCTTCCAAAAGGGAAGGTTTACGCACGAGTAACTCCCAACCATTACATGGACCTAATGGGTATCTAAAGCCATCTGCACATGCAGAATGTAGGCACCCTATATATAGAAATGAGCAAACCAGTGATATTTTAGGGAGCAGGCTAGCAGGCGAGGCCCATTACTTTCATCATAGGAGCCTACACAACACAAAACACTGTTGCTGTATGTAGGATTTATTTTATTTGTTTTTTATTTTATAGTTTGGAAATGTACATCCAGGGTTTTTTTTCCCCTTTATAATTTTTTTGGGGGCCCCAAGAGAGTGGAGCTCTAAGCTATAGCTTGTTTAGCTTATACGTAAATCCGGCACTGGATGTGGAACAAAAGATGGTGCTCCACTGTTACTTAAAAGGTAAAGGTAAAGGTAAAGGGACCCCTGACCATTAGGTCCAGTCGTGACTAACTCTGGGGTTGCGGCGCTCATCTCACTTTATTGTCCCTCCACTGTTACTTAGAACAGACCTATTGAAATTAATGGACCCAGCTTAGTCCTGTTTGTTCATTTCACTAAGATACTCTGAGTGCAACTAAGCTCAATACCATTGTTCCATCTCAGTCAGTGTTGTCCTCATGGACTGGCTGCAACTGTCCATGGTTTCAGGCAGGGAGCATCCTCCTCCAACCTGGAGATGCCAAGATTGAATCTGGGATCATCTTCACGCAAAGTAGATGCTCTACCATCAAGCAATTGTCAGTCCTTTGCATTAAGAAGCACTGAAAAAATATTATTGTATAAAACAGTTCTATAATTGGTATTCCCATCTACTTCAGTGAGGATCCTCTCGTAGCAGAACAGAGAACATGTAAAAGCATAGTTATTGTTTGTATAGATGGTATTTAACACCTAATAAATAGGCTAACAGGTGGTGCTGTGGGTTAAACCACAGAGCCTAGGACTTGCCGATCAGAAGGTCAGTGGTTCGAATCCCCGTGATGGGTTGAGCTCCCATTGCTCTGTCCCTGCTCCTGCCAACCTAACAGTTCGAAAGCACGTCAAAGTGCAAGTAGACAAATAGGTACCACTCCGGCGGGAAGGTAAACGGTGTTTCCGTGCGCTGCTCTGGTTCACCAGCAGTGGCTTCGTCATGCTGGCCACATGACCCGGAAGCTGTACGCCGGCTCCCTCGGCCAATAAAGCGAGATGAGCACCGCAACCCCAGCGTCGGTCATGACTGGACCTAATGGTCAGGGGTCCCTTTACCTTACCTTTACCTTAAATAGGCTAACATGTATAAGAAGGTTCCTAATAACTGCTGGAACTGTAACCTGATAGATGGATCCTTTCTCTCTCTCCCCCCCCCCCCACATATGGTGGGATTGCAAGAAAGCGAGGGCCTTTTGGGAGATAGTATATGATGAGATAAAAAAGATGTTCAAAATGACCTTTGGTAGAGCCTTTGGTATGACACCAATTAGAGCGCTCGCAGGCCAGTGTTTCTCACTTGTCGGTGTTTATACGACATTTTTAAAGATTTGCACCTTGAGAGAGTCTTTAAACCTCTTTTGTTGACCACCAGCATTACGCTTTAAGTTTGGAAAAGAATAGTTGCTTGAAAGACGATAATCAGGCATCTGCACAACATGACCAAGATACCATAAGTTGAAAGAGGCTCAAGTAGGAAAATTTATTCCCCTCCATCCATTTTTCTTTTCTAACAGACATTAACCATTCCATGACTCTTAGATCCCCCAGTTCTCACAAGGCCAGCTTTCTGGTGGGAGCCAAACTTAGTCCATGAGGGTTGGTGGAGATAACAATCTGGCCCTCCTTGCAAATCTAGTTCCCTGCCTCTGTTTTTGAGAGGAAAAAGACATTTTTAAAAAGATGAGAATGTACATTGCTGCATTATTCTCTCCCCCAGCCTCCTGCCTTGCCCTGCCACAGTCACAGCAGAAGGTGCAAATGACTTTCCAGCTTCTAATATCATTAACACCTTTCCCAATGCTGAAGAATATCACTTAATATATTTCCCCTTCCTTGTACCACTTCTTTGCTTTTTTCAGCTTCCGAAAGCTGTCTAGCCATATGGACTTTTCCCTTTCATTATTATTTATATATATATATAAACAAACTCAGTTTTGCTCGTCAAAGGAATTGAATGGAGCCATATTTGTTGTAGCTACATCCCGAAACAAAATTTCTGAAGTTTTGTAACATTTAAAAAAACTAATTATTCAGAGTAAAGTCACCCTGGAGACAGACCAAACTACCCATAAAAGCACTGCTATTTTTCTTTCCGATTATGACGAAGAGCAACAAAACTTTAACAGCAATGAGTAAATGTTATTCCCTGGAGGGATTTCTGTAGAGACTGGGAATTCTGGATATATTAATTTAGTTGGATGGCCACCAAATCAGGCCTGCATACAAATCAGGCCTGTCGAGTGCGTAGGATCATAGAATCATAGAATTGGAAGGGACCACGAGGGTCATCTAGTCCAACTGTCTGCAATGAAGGAATCTTCTGCCCAGTGCCTTTTTTTAAAAAAAGAAGAAAAAAGATGCCAGTACTCCCGATAAAGCTGTTACAGTAAGTGCTACACATTGAAGAGTATGAGTATGAGTCAAGAGAAGTCAGAGCGGGGTGGAGAAAGGGTTAAATCCACCCTCCCCATGTACCACTCTTCAGATTGGGTTCAGATGCCCGCATTGTTGCTTTCCCAGGAAAAAACAAAGCGTACTTAACGCAACTTTGCTCTTTGACATTAATGCTGCGCACTTACACCTGCCAGCGTTTGATAAGGAACACACATGCATTTTTGTCATTAGATAAGTATACGGTGGTACCTTGGGTTACAGACGCTTCAGGTTACAGATGTTTCAGGTTACAGACTCTGCTAACCCAGAAACAGTACCTCGGGTTAAGAACTTTGCTTCAGGATGAGAACAGAAATCGTGCTCCAGCAGCACGGTGGCAGCAGAAGGCCCCAGGTTAAGAACAGTTTCAGGTTAAGAACAGACCTCTGGAACGAATTAAGTTCTTAACTTGAGGTACCACTGTATATCCATTTTTACCACATCAGACTGGCCACTGGCCTTCAGTATAGAATAAAAATATATATGAAACAATGGAAATTCTGTTGTCTACAGTTCAGCAAAGTATAACTACAGTTTCTCAGGTCTGGAAGCAGTGGCGTAGCGTGGGGGGTGCAGGGGGGGCCGGCCACACCGGGCGCAACATCTGGGGGTTAGGGTTAGGGGGCGCAAATCCACAGGTTAGGGGGTGCAAATCCACGGGTTAGGGGGCGCAAATTACTTGCCTTGCCCCGGGTGCTGACAACCCACGCTACGCCACTGTCTGGAAGAGCCCACTGGTTTTTAAAGAAACATTTTTAGCAGCGTTGGATAACACGTCCCATTTTGACATTTTATACACCCTTCATGAAAATCTCACCTGTCTTTATACATTGCTCTTATACTTAGTTTATTTCACATGTCTTCAGCCACATCATTACCCAGCCAAATCTGTGCTATATGGAAGGGGGTAATTACACATCAGACTAAGCAAGGAAGGAGGGAACACCAGCCACCACTAGAAATAATGGCTTTAAATGGGATTGGGAGTATTCTCTGGGGGAGGAAAGAAGTCTTCTGCTGAAATCATTATTTTTGACCTGAGCATTGAAACTGGATAATATTCTTCGTTATTTATCCATGAATGAATGTGTGTGGCTTTAAAAACCTCAATACACCTGCACACAATTTATACCTGCACACCTAGGCACAGAGGTACAAATACTCTCTATTCCACTCACCTTATCACAGCCTTGGTTATTATCACCCTTTCTTCCTACCAGCAAGAAACCTCATCCTCTTGGCTCCTCCTTCTCCTTGGGGAAGGAGAGCTGGGAAAAAAAATCACATCTGGCAACCAATGCACCCCTTTGCTTTCTTGGTTTCTTTCTTTTTTAAAAAAAGAAATTTATTTATTTGGTTTTTCAGATTAACATTTTACAGTCACATATCCAACATACAACATAAAAGTAAGATTCCAAGGCATCTCTTGGACTTCCCTCCTTCCCTTTGTGGGTCCAAATGAGAGATAACTAGAGCATGCACCACATGTAACATTTTTCTACTCGTTATGTGGGATTTGGAAGACCATCTTTCTGAGCATGAATCGTTACAGCTTATGAATGATCTCTCTGTATGATTTTACTACAAATTTACAAGTCAGCTGAGCTAGTCCCCTCTCCCCTGAAAATTCAATAGAGTTGGACTAAAGTTGTGTATGTTGATCAACCCTGAGCATTATTATTTAGGACCAAGATGTTAGCTAAATTCCCCTTCTTCATATCACCAAAGCAAGCATCTACCTACCTACCGATCTATAGCAAACATAATATATGGTAACTCAAATTCTTGTCTCGGCGGTTGTGTCATGCAACACAAAACAGGAAAACTAACACTACTGCTCTTGAAAGCTAAACACTGATATTTACTTGCTGGATTTATCAGTAATCTTTATACTGTTCCAGCCTACAAAATCCAGTCCTCCCTGGCCACTGAATACATAATTAAAGGTGCAGCTGACTGTTGGGAACGCTTAAAGTAATGGTGTCCTTGTAGCCGTTAAACTTTTATAGAAAGTGATTGCTATGCTCTCTAGGTTAATGCTCTGTTTTATGCCAGTTGTACGACACAAGGAAGAATCTACAGCAGGTCCACACAATGTAATGCCTGGGATTTGATTATGGCTCCTGCGGAGAACATTTGTGCCCCTCATTTCCCTGGGTTCCAGTCCCTCCTTCTATGTGCCCATAGGCACCATACACTCTTCTCACCCAACGCTAACCAACCTGGCCTGTCATCAAGATCCTCTGTGCCCTCTGTACTTATGTCGGCTCCCATGATGGTATCCATTAGCACTTGGTAATGTAGTTTCCCAGCAGTTGCTAACATGGCTTGCTAGCACCGGAAAAGGCACATTTTCCAGCATGCCTTGCATTTGACATGCCAGAGAATGTCTGACATGGGGAGGGAGGGGGGAGAGAATGCTGGAGCAGCAAAAAGAAAAGAAAAGGCAATGGGGGGTTTGGCAGGTTGGAAGGAGAGAAGGCTTGAGTTCTTCCCCAGCACAGATATTAATCTGAGTCGGAGAAGAATTTTTCAGGCAAGTACTTCTTGTTTTATATTTAGGGGAGAATTTCTTTAGGGAATTTAGGGGAGATTTGTTCAGTTGGGGAAAAATCCAGGCTGGATCTGGACACATCAAAGAAGCATTTCAGTTAAATGCATTGTAAACTTTGTATGAGAAAATTCTAAACACCACTTGTTTGTAGCCCTAAACATCAGTGTTTGTGGGAACATCAGTGGTCCACATATGCCCATCAACAAGGATGGTGAAGATGGCAGAGCACAAATCACCCCATGGGTGAGGTAATCACAGGTACAAGGTCAAATGAGCCAGTTGTCGTGGTAACAGCTTGGAGCCCTGGCTATATCTGTGATTAATGTATGCCGGCTAGTTCAGCAGTGTTGCGTCTTGGTTAGTTTGTGTTAGTTACAGCAGCCGTGTTATTTTGTACCTGTATATATCTGTATCTGAAAAGCCTACAAGCTGGAACTTATTTTTCTGTCTATAACTTCATCCTGGACTGTTTGCTGAGCCCATTACTTCCATAACAGTAAAAGATTTGGACCTCACTCTGCTTCTGTGTGGTACTGCAAGCAAAAGCCACACTTCTGCTCTGCACAATTAATTCATGGAATTCTAATGTAAAAAGATTTGGTGATGGCCACTAGCTTAGGCTCAAACCAGCTGCAACATCAGTAAATCCATTTTCTAGTTGCATATTTTCTCACAATGAGAGAGACAGAGAGAGAGAGAGAAACAGACACACACACACACACACACATAGACACACACACACACAGAGAGAGAGAGAGAGAGAGAGAGAGAGAGAGAGTAAGAGTACCGGGAAATTCATACAAGGAATTTCTGAATTCATTGATTGAATTCGGGACCTCATGTGGTTTCTTTTATCTTGCAGGGGTTGTGGATCATGGGGCGTTTGGTAATTTATATCTACCGTACTTCATATTTAGTTTGGTCCTCAATTGTTATTTTTTTTTAAAGCAGATGTATGGAAGACTGGTCTACCAATGGCTGTCAGGCATTAACACTCAGATGCCGGAGAGTTGCATCTGACACTGGTGAGAAACAATAGGGGAGGCTTTCTTTATATATAATTACCGTATTTTACCGTATTTAACAACAACAAATGGTTTTTGGGCCTCTTACCTTGATAATATTGTTGCTTTCATGTCTTACTTATGGCCTTCTGGGAGGTATCTGGCTTAGTACTATAGGTGACAGGATGTTTGGACTGGATTAGAAGGAATTTTGGTTCAATCCACCAAATCTCTTCTCAGGGTTTAGATGATGAGCAGACAAACCTGCAAGATGGCTGAGCTGGGGTTGTGAAGGGCAGAAAGACAGGACTAAAAGAGCAAGGGATAGTAGGGAATTGGTTAAATAGAAGCACAACGTTGGCCCTCAGAGCACATTGATTTGTGAGCCATTGGTATACAGCCAATTTGTAATCATGTTTTCTTTACAAACACTCATGGTAGACCCCCCCCAAAGAGAGTTGGATATTAAATTAAAATACATAGTTTGCTGTCATTGGGAGGGAAAAAAAAATGAATGTAGAATTTGATGCAAAGTTGTTTCCCGACCTTGCAATGAATGAACAGCTAGCTGCCAAAAGGAATTCCCAAATTTCTCATCGTTAATAAAAGATGTATTCTTCTTCAGTAGGCGTTTACATTAATAATTAAGACAAATGCACTAGTAGATCCCACCAGAAAGCAGACGCTTCAGTAGTAGTTAATATTATCTAGTCAGGAGCCTTCAGCTGAATCCACGTCATGTCACTGAGAGAAAGCAGAAGGCCTTCAGCTAGCACTACCGAGATTCATCAAAACCAATAACGAATGTTTGTGTGTCCACGGAGCATTGCAGCAAAATCTGTCTTTGAAAGGAGCAGGGGAGCCCTATGTGATTGGCTTCTTTCTTCTTCCTGGTCTGTTGTCCTTAGGTATGTTCCCTCAGAGCATGCCAGGAAGGGCTTAGACTGAGAAACGTCAGGTGTCCAGCAAGGGCCCTCAGAGGTTAGGATTCCAGTCCCTGGCGGTCTAAGCCTCCTACCTTAAACACTCACCAAGGGCGATTGTGCAGCACAGTCCAAACAAATCAAGCTCAAGCACAGGGAATCAGTCCAGGTCCAGAGGTAATCCAAAGACAAGCTGAGTAAGGTCAACACTGCAGAAGTCCAAACATAGTACCATAAGGCAGGGGGATGAGGTTCAGGAGAGCTGTGATGTTTCCAGCAACTGGAAGGTGCAACAGAGAGGCCTTATACATTCTGGCCTCCCAAGTTCAGCTGCTGGGGATGGTGTTGCTTCAGAAATTGCTTGCTCTCAAGTGGTACGACAACTCAGGGTCCATAGATGCATACTGTTTTGACACCCTTTGGCTTGGACCTGGAAGTTTCTGGTGCTGCAATGCTCATGGGCTGAAAGGAGTAGCTTCTCCTCTGAGAGCACCAAGGCTTCTTCAGGAGATCTCCTGGAGGAGGGTCACTCAATGGGATTCTCATTGCTGCTTCCAGGGGACCTTGCCTGCTGCCCTGGGTCTTTGACCTGTGGGGGGGTCTGGTTCATCCTCTGAAGATTCTGTCTTCAGTTCAGAGCTTGGCAAGACAGTGGTCATAGACAGAAGCACAGAATCAGAAAGTACAGCCTGACACTGGATCTCTACATTGGACCCGGGTGGGGAGGCTATCATTTACCAAACAAGCATTCCATAGTATGGCAGTGAGTTAAAATGAGTTAAAATGAAAGCCCCACTTTCACAGTGTCATCTCACATAGCCTGCCAATTTCTGAAATACTAACCATGAAGCATATATTTCCCCAGGACATCTATGCTTCACAGTAAGTATTTCAAAAAAATCCTGGAAGGCCATGCTAGTAGATTCCCATGAGACTGGTGCACTCATGGAAGTGGCTGTAACAGAAGCCTGAGGTTTGAAGAAGCAAACTTTGTTCAGCCTATCACAGAACTGTGCTAAAAATGTTTCTTCTGGAGAAGTCAAGCTCATCAATAAAACAATGGCGCTAGCTAGCTACCCGCAAACAGCCTGAGTTTTGAAATGACACATTAGAACCAGCTACCAGACAATTATTTTGGGGCTTCCTTGGCATTCCTTGACGCAGAGTATCTCAGCTTAAAACATGGCCCCAGGAGCTCCTGGATGTGGCTGCCCCATGTGGTGAACCACTGAACTGCAGCTCGCAGCTTTTGCAGTGAAGAGCCTTTAGGCCCTGGTGGGATTCCGCTGACCCATGTTGGACATTAGAGCCTTCTGGGCAGGAAGGAGTAGGATAAGGATTTTTGTTTTAGCTGAGTCTTGCTTATACAACGTGGTCTTTATGTATTCTTGCGTGTTCCCCTATCCTTGGTCCGTCTTACTAATTTGCCCTCCAGTTGGGACCTGTTTTTTGGTCCCAACTCTGGCTTGCCCCATGTTGAGGTCGGGGATCCCCCCTCCATTTTTTAAAAAATGCTCATTACCAGAAGCAATGTATTTATAACAATGAAATCTTACAAATACATATTTATTTTTTAAAAATAAAAATAAATCTGTATTACAGAAAAGTAAAAGTGAAACAGACACAGAACTCCCATAACATAATATTGCAGTCTCCAGCCAGTGATTGGGAAAAATATTATTCAAGGAAGGTCAATTGAATAAAAAACCCCTGGAATGTACCACCTCTGCTGGAAGAGAGTCAGCTCTTAATGCATAATCAGGGTTGTATTTGGTATAGGTTCTAGCTGCAGTAAACTCACTGAAATTAATAGAGATGGCTAGCTGAGGGCCATTCATTTCAATGGGTTTAATCTAAGTAAACCTTACTGAATGCAACCCACCGTGTTGAAGCACACTGTTTAATTGTGGGAGCCTGGATCTTTTCCTGTCTTGGGCACCAGATAACTTTGCTACTACTTAGCACCCTAGTGAGCAAAGGTTTGAACTAGGCACTTCTGAGCTCATGCTCGTAATTACACAACGCCTGTTTCACAGCAATCACTGCAGATCAAAAAGCTCACCAGGGAAGGAGCAAGCTACATAGAATATCACCAGGTTACTACCTGTGCACACCTCCACAAAAGCACCATTTCCTTAATTTTGGATGCTGATCTCATGCGATCATTCACTGCACCTAATTGGCTTCTTAATTGCCTCTCTTTAAAACCCAATACTTTGTAGGCTCCAGCTAGTGTGGAACAATCTCCCAACCAAATGCATTTGCCTAGGCACAATCGTTTATGGAGATCCCAGTAATGGAGTCACTGAGACCATTTCCATCAAGGACTAACAAAGCAATGCACTGGACGGCTCATTGCCCAAAGCATTTCTCAGGCTTAAAGGAGGCCACTTTGTGATTCGCATTAGAAAAGAAGCTTCATCAAATTAAGCCAGCGGTGCGAAGTCATGAATACTCCTTGAAGGAGACCGGTGTGTTTTTTCCTGACAAGAACAGACCTCATCCAGGGCAACCATTTTACCTTGACATTCAGGAGGCAATACTTTCTGACAGTAGTTTTATGACAGCTACACACAGTTGCTGGTAACGTTACAGGCAGGTATCATGCTTTATAGGTCAAAGATATCCAAGTAGGTTACTTAATCAACCACATTCCAGAGCCGGTCCAATCATGACACGGGGCGAGGCAGCTGCCTCAGGTGGTAGGTTCCCTTGTCATGGCTGATCAAAGGATTGGCTTGCTGTGAGCTGCTTTCACAGGCTGTTCTCCCACCGCCTACGGCCATTCATGGAACTGGCGCTGCAGTTGGAGAGGCTGTTGTGGTGGCGGCTGTTCCTGTAGGCCGAGCCACTGCTGGCACTCTTAGCTTACTCTCTGGGTTGTTTTTTTAAATAAGAGGTGCAGTCTGAACAGTGCACACCTACTGCGGGTGGCGCTGTGGTCTAAACCACTGGGCCTCTTCGGCTTGCCGATCAGACGGTCGGTGGTTCGAATCCCTGTGACGTGGTGAGCTCCCGTTGCTCTATCCCAGCTCCTGCCCACCTAGCAGTTCAGAAGCAAGCCAGTGCAAGTAGATAAATAGGTGCCTCTGTGGCAGGAAGGTAAACGGTGTTTCTGTGCACTCCTGTTTCTGTCAAGGTGTTCTGTTGCGCTAGAAGCAGTTTAGTCATGTTGGCCACATGACCTGGAAAGCTGTCTGTGGACAAACACCGGCTCCCTCGGCCTGAAGAGAGATGGGTGTCACAACCCCATAGTCACCTTAACCATCCAGGGGTCCTTTACCTACCTTTTTTTGGGGGGGGGGTTGCTTATGAGAGTGAGAGAAAGCTCATGTGGAGCTTGTGTGTTCTCATGGTTTCCTGTTGCTGGAAGACAGGAAGATAATCTGGGGAAGGCAGAGTGAGGACTGGGAGGAAGACTGACTGGAGATTTAGGTATGCATGGGGAGGGGAGAGCATTGTTTAGGTGAATAACTTGGGCCATCCCTAGTTTAGCTGCATAAGTGACGTCGCACAGTTCTGAGATGCTGGTCTTTCCCTGTTTGGCACAAAAAAAGCAGCAGGAGGCAGGAGGGAAGGGAGAAAGAGCATGAAAAAACATGCACCTAAATTTCCACTCAGTGTTTTCCCCAGCTGCTCCTCCTACCACCCTTGGCCTCTGGCTTGGCCACACCAGCCCCCAGCAACACCCCAACACAAGCACCAGGGAGATCAGCATGCTGCAATATCTGAATTCAGATCACAGCCGTGCAGCTTAACATGACAAGCAGCTCACCTGACACCCATCCCTTCACATCTTGATCTTTCTGGTCTCTCTTCTCTCCTTCTCTTTCATCCAGGGAGAAGTTAAAACCATCTGTAGGATTGCAAACATAGCTGATCTTCTGACTATTGTGGGTGGGGGTTGAGAGAGATCAGCCTCTCTTATGCAAAACATTAAGGAAAATAATTTCACTTGTCATGCAAGGCTATAGAAATAGTTCAGGCTTTCTTTTAAAAGGCTTCTTTTATATATGGTGAGGTAACCAGCAACACAAATACAGATACAAGTCTGTCCCTGTGCCTATGTCCAAGAGCATCTCTCTCCCGCCCCCCATGAAGTGGGACTCTTCTATTTTCTCCCCTGCCTCTGGCTCTGAAATGCATGTTTACTAACCGTTCTTCTTAAAGGTAAGTTACAGAGACCTTCATCACAGGGGGCATAACCATTCCAACATCTGACAAAAATAGGTGGGCCACATATCAAGGGATCCTCAGACATGGAATTGGGCTCTAAAGAACTAAAATGTTCCCATTAATCTTGGAACATACCTTGGCTCTTTTGAACCTCCCTCCTAAGTCTATTTCAGACCCGGTTGCCAATGTTTGGATCACAACAGGTTCCAGTCCCTCCTTCTATGCACCCATAGGCACCAAACACTCTTCTCACCCAAAACAAGCCAACCTGGCCTATCACCAAGATCCTCTGTGCCCTCTGTACTTATGTTGGCTCCCATGGTGGAATCCATAATGAGTAAAAGGAGAGGGATAGCTCTTTCCCTTTTTCCTATGGGACTGCCTCTCCCGATATGCCCCATGGAGGACCTTAATGTCCATAAATAGCAACATCCTAGAGGCCCTGGGCTCTAAGGAAGTTAGATTAGCCTCAACCAGAGCCAGGGCCTTTTCAACACTGGCCCCAGCCTGGTGGACCGCTCTGTCTCATGAGACCAGGGCCCTGCGGGATCTGATCTCTTTCTGCAGGGCCTGTAAGACAGAGTTGTTCTGCCTGGCCTTTGACTTGGAATCAATTTCACTCTCTCCCTCTCTTTCTTTCTTTTTTGCTTTCTCCTCCTGTGATGAGGCTGCATTTTAATGTTTTAATGTTGTATTTTAATCTTGTTTTTTAAGTTGTATTTCAGTCAACTTGTTTTAATTATTGGTTGTTAGCTGCCCTGAGCCCGGTCTTGTCAGGGGAGGGCGGGGTAGAAATAAAATTTTATTATTATTATTATTATTATTATTATTATTATTATTATTATTTCCCACTCCCCTTGCTAATGTCTGGCGTGCTGATATGGCTGTATGCCAGGTGCAAGAAGCACTTGGTAATGTAGTTTTCCAGCAGTTGCTAACATGGCTTGCTAGCACTGGAAAAGACACATTTTTCAGCATGCCTTGCATTTGACATGCCAGAGAATCTCTGGCATGGGGAGGGGGGGGAGAGAGAATGCTGGAGCAGCAAAAAGAAAAGAAAAGGCAATGGGGGCTTGGCAGGTCGGGAGGAGAGAAGACTTGAATTCTTCCCCAGCACAGATATTAATCTGAGTCGGAGAAGAATTTTTCAGGCCAGTACTCCTTGTTTCATATTTAGGGGAGAATTTCTTTAGGGAATTTAGGGGAGATTTGTTTAGCTGGGGGAAAATCCAGGCTGGATCTAAACACATCAAAGAAGCATTTCATTTAAACGCATTGTAAACTTTGTATGAGAAATCGGGTTGGCAAAAACAGAACTCCACAGCGTCATATACAATATAAAGTGCTTTTTCTTTGCCAATGTAGCTGAGTCCCCAGTCCTTCTATGGACCAACGTAAGTGCTAGACTAGAAAGGGGAAGGAAGTTTCAGGAAGAGGTACAGTCATAACTCGGGTTGTGAACACTGTGGGTTACGTGTTTTCAGGTTACCGACCGCCCGAACCTGGAAGTACCGGAACGGGTTACTTCCGGGTTTCGGCACATGCGCAGAAGTGCTAAATAACACTTTGCACATGCGCAGAAGCGTCAAATTGCATCACGTGCATGCACAGACACAGCGCTGCGGGTTGCAAACGTGTCTCCTGCATGGACCACGTTTGCAACCCGAGGTTCCACTGTAAATTAGTCCTGTGTCCTTCTTTCCCTTCATTTTGACAGCTTTGAGCAAGCATAAAAATGTGGCTGACATACTAGTTTAGTGAAGAAGAAGAAGAAGAAGAAGAAGAAGAAGAAGAAGAAGAAGAAGAACCAAACAAATTATAAGCTATTGTAAGCCTTGCCAATACAATGCTGGCACAATATTTCTCCTGCCTGTCACAGATGACAGATTTCAGACTACTGCCTCTTTGTGGGTCTCTCAGAAAGAAAGAAAGAAAGAATCCCTCTCTGATGAGCAGATTTCCATTCTTGCACAAACAGAGCAATTAACAAGCACAGGTGAGTTGGTGGCATTACCAGATGATAAGGTTCTCTTTCCTGCCTACATAATTATGCATATGTGTGCGTGCGTGCGTGCACGTTCCTATACATCTCTCTGCAACATCTCTCCTTGGCTCTTGCCCAGCGTTCCCCAGGAAGAAAATATTTTGTATACAACATAATACTTTAATGAAGCTTTGGTTAAAGACATGCTAGATCTGCTTATAGCTCCAAACAGGTGTAACATAAGCAGGTGCAGCTCTTTGGAATGCCTGTACACTAGAGATTATGTAAATTGCTCACCAGCCTAGGGACATCTCCCTTTCAGCTTTAACTGTAGGTTTCAAACTCTGTTTAGGAAACATGTTGCGCATCATTAGAGGTTTCAATGGAGATAGACAGAGGATGGGAATGGAGGGAAGATGCATTATTTAAAGATAGATCAAATACGTTACGGTTGGGAGACAGAATACTGTATTGGCCCAGTACCTGAAAGTTAGCCACGCTCGAGTTCCACAAAAACAAAATTAATGATGAAGAAAAGAAAGAAAAGAAACTGAAATTAATGGGACTGAAGTTCATCTTGGCTAAATTATAATATTCAGCACATCTTTTTCTGGTTGCCTTGTCCCTGTTTCCAAAATACGGGCATCCAAATTGGTACAGCATGCAATTTTTATTCTTGTTTTCATTAAAAAATGTTTAAATATAAATACACAAATCCAACAGGTATGCACACAAAACAACTGTGCTCGAGGCTTCTGTATGCGATTGATTTGGGCTAGGAGGATGCTGGAGGGCGCACCTGAACCAAATATGACTTTTCCTGTAACCTGATGCGTATTCTGTATGTGAAATTTGTGACTGAAGATCCAGTCAGCTTCAATTGTACCCCAACCTGCAGATTCATTTATTTTAATATCTTTATTTATTTGTTCCATTCATTATTTAAAGGCATTTCCAAACCACTTAATATGTCAAAAATATTTCAGCAGTGTACACTATGTACAATATGAAAAGAATATCCATTAAAACAAAAGTGCAGCCTAAGATCGATAAAGCAATATAAAAGCATGAAAGCCAATGAAACAGACCAAGGGGATTCATACACATAAATTAGGCTCTAACCTTATTAGAGGCAGGTGGAACAAGCCCTTGCTTGATGGCCAGCAGAGAGACCCACTCCCCTTACAGTTTTTCCTCTTGCCTTAGAATGGACAGTCGGATCCTGGATCATGACAACCCTTAGCAACTTGTGCCTCTGAAAATACAGTAGGCACAAGAAGAGTCCTTCTGAATCAGGCTGAAGGCTCATCTGGTTCGGCGTCCTGTTCCCACAGTGACCAGTCAAGTGCCTTTCGGAAGCCGGCAAGCAGACTTGTGTGCAAAAAGGGCTCTTCCCACTTGCAATCCCCAGCAAGTTGTGTTTAGAAGAATACTGCTCCTACAGGGGAGACAGAGCATAATCCCTGTGGCTAGTGGACGTTCATAGCCTTGTCCCCATGAACCACACAGAGAGCCTTCTCGGTAGCGGTGCCCACCCTGTGGAGCATCCTCCCAGCAGGTGTCAAGGAAATAAACAACTCTCTGACTTTTAGAAGACCTCTGAAGGCAACCCTGTTTAGTGAAGTTTTTAATATTTGATGTTTTATCGTGTTTTTAATGTTCTGTTGGGAACAGCTCAGAGTGGCTGGGAAAACCCAGCCAGGTGGATGGAGTATGTATGTATGTGTGTATGTGTGTATGTAAAAGGTAAAGGGACCCCTGACCATTAAGTCCAGTCGCGGATGACTCTGGGCTTGCGGTACTCATCTCGAGGGAGCCAGCGTACAACTTCCAGGTCATGTGGCTAGCATGACTAAGCCACTTCTGGTGAACCAGAGCAGTGCACGGAAATGCCGTTCACTTTCCCGCCAGAGTGGTACCTATTTATTTACTTGAACTTTTTGGTGTGCTTTCGAACTGCTAGGTTGGCAGGAGCAGGAACCAAGCAATGGGAGCTCACCTCGTCATGGGGATTCAAACTACCGACCTTCTGATTGGCAAGCCCTAGGCTCTGTGATTTAACCCACAGTGCCACCTGCATCCCATGTATGAATGAATGAATGAATGAATGAATAAATGAATGAATGAATGAATGAATAAATAAATAAATAAATAAATAACAACCCTCTTTTAAAGCAACCCAGGCTGGTGGCCATCACTCCTTCTTGTGGTAGTGAGTTCCATAGTTCAACTGTCACAGTACGAAGAAGCAAATTATTCCATCTTGTCTGAATTTTTTTGTCCTGAATCTCTCAACATTCAGCATCACTGGAAGGCCTCGAGTTCTAGTTTTGTGAGAGAGGGATAAAACCATCTCCCTTGTCCGATCCAATTTCTCCACACCATACGAGGGAAGGAGTGGATTTTCCTCTTTTCTCTTTCCAGTCTTGCGCTGTTATTTCGCTGCAATTCATTTCATTCTCTGTTCTAACAAGCAACCTATCTCTCTCTTTTCTAGCGATCTGCAGATCAAATGCACAACTGAAAGCAGGCAGGTGCATACAGAGGTCACCTAGTTCCTCCTGAGAACCTACTAATGAACTACAAGCCATCCCTGACAGCGTCCCTAATCAAGAAGGCACTTAAAAGTGCCATTTTATATCTGGCTGAAATTTAAGTACGTGCACTTAAAATTCTTCTCCAAAGTGAGGCCTGTCTTGATGTAAAATTGGCTAAGAGGGCTATTACTATTCTATTATGTCCCAGCCACAGCATCTGACAAGAACTGTAACTGCAAAGGTTTGCAATGCTAACAAGGATGATAAAAAAATAGTTACCGGTATGTGTCAGGGAAGAAAACCCCTATAATGGAATCCTGTAATACCACCAAGTTTCTTTCTCAGGGTGTTGTTTTCTTCCAGCTATATAACCTTGCATGCAGGGTATGGCGACTGTAGCCCGTTTTCCTTTACAATTATCCTTCCTTGCAGCTCAAGACGGACACAATGCAAAGGCCTGATTTGCAATTAATCTCACAGCTAGCGTAAAGCCCTCAAGTTAATTTTGTATGTATAACCACGGAGCCTGATGAAACCACATTTAAACTCGGCTACATTCTACACTAGATTAAACGACAGTGCTGTACTCTTGGTTCAGTGAATTGTACAAGAAATAAGAAGGAACAGGGGACTATTCCTGAAATCCCACAGCTCTGCAGCGTTCAGTAGACAAATGGTCTTCTTGTGTTGCAAGGCCATAGAGGCAAATGTTCATACCAGTTATGCCGTTAAAAGAGGTGAAAAGCATTCCCACAGGCTAGAGAACTAGGTGGAAATTCTACCCTGATTGAGTTTCATTCAGCTGTGTTTGAGTAGGAGTTCTTAACTGTGTTCACAGAACAGTGGCAAGGGGGAGGGACTGGCTCTGCAATGCAATTTCAGCACCCTTAGGTTATATCTGCTGTGGGAACTCCTACAGATCCCTCATGACACAAAGCAGGAATAAAGTGTTGCAGCAGCAACAACCAGGAGTAGATCAGGCCAGCATCATTCCATATTTAGTGTCACTTCTGAATGGTGTTTCTTGCAGGATCGTGGAAAACGGAAAGTTCTCATTTTTTCAGCCTAATTTCCAGAACCCAGACCGCAACGTTTTGCTGCCAGAGGTGAAGGAGAAAATGCTGCCCCTCCCTGTTCTACATTCAGAAGTTGACTGGGCTGGCAGATGAATCTTAACTCAACACTGGCAATGGGGCAGCATTCTTCTCCACACCTGAGGGCAAAAGACTACCTTAGGACATACCAAGTTGCACATGGCTCTGCCCCCCAACACCTCATTGCCACTGCCAGGCTGCATCTGCTGTCTGAAGCAACCACATCATTTTGCCTAATCTGAGCCCAATAAAAAAGGTAAAAAGGGACCCCTGACCATTAGGTCCAGTCATGGCTGACTCTAGGGTTGCGGGGCTCATCTCACTTTATTGGCTGAGGGAGCTGGGTCATGTGGCCAGCATGACTAAGCCACTTCTGGCTACTAGAACAGCGCACGGAAATGCCGTTTACCTTCACACTGGAGTGGTACCTATTTATCTACTTGCACTTTGACATGCTTTCAAACTGCTAGGTTGGCAGGAGCAGGGACCGAACAATGGGAGCTCACCCCGTTGCGGGGTTTCAAACCGCCGACCTTCTGATCGGCAAGTCCTAGGCTGAGGAGAAATTCCTTGCAGGCTGAAGAGTCAGAAACTGCATAGTTCTATACAGTGCTTCCCCCCCCCCCCGGGGGTACGCATACGCCTAAGCATTTTGTGAATCTAAGTTTGGCCTCATTGAGGGGCAGTATTTCAATGTGAGTAGGAAAATGAGAGCACCCCCCAAAATTTTATTTTAAAGAAAAGAAAGCACTGGTTCTATAAGTAATAATAATAATAATAATAATAATAATAATAATAATAATAATAATAATATATTTATTGTCATTGCCCCCTCTCGGGGACAACGAAATTACTTGGCTGCTCCATCCACCCAGGTAGGGCACTCCACACAAAATCAAAACAACTATAAAAACACTAATTAAAACAATACAGTATAATACAGCAAGGAAGATTAGATGACTTTCAAAGTCCAGGCTTCCCATTCAGGGCCAAGATCGCTCTGGAGAAGAAGCTGTTCTTAAGACGGCTCGTTCTTGTCTTCATCGTCCTGTATCTCCATCCCGACGGCAGGAGCTCGAAGAGACAGTGACCAGGATGCGATGGATCTTTTACTATGTCCAGTGCCTTCCTATGGCACCTTGTGGCATAAATCTGCTCCAAGGTGGAGAGTGGGCAGCCAACAATGCTCTCTGCTGCCTTAACAACTCTGCACAACCCCAACCTGTCCTGGGTAGTACAGCTTCCGTATCACACACATAAGCCATAAGTGAGCACGCTCTCAATGGCACAGTGATAGAAGGCAAGCAGCAGTTTCTGCGGAAGATGGTTTTTCCTTAGAATTCTCAAAAAGTACAGTCTCTGCTGCGCCTTCTTCACAAGCCCCCTTGTGTTGACACTCCAGGACAGATCCTCTTGTAATTCAATGCCCAAAAATCTGAACGTTGTTACCCTCTCCACACAGACCCCATCAATCAAAAGTGGCTGGACGTTGCTCTTCTGTCTCCTGAAGTCCACCACAAGCTCCTTTGTAAGGTGACTACATGCAGAAGAGGGCAGGGCCCCTTTCCTTTCAGCAGCCATGTACACTTGCTGAAATTTCTCTTCCACACAACTATTAAATGCACAAGAGGCTACCCAAATGTTAAATTATTCCAGAAGGAATCTTTTCACTTTAAATTGCGGCGTGCACTTGAATTTTGAGGGGCTAGATAAAAGGTCCCTGAGGTATTTGTGGCAGAGCCACATTTCCCAGAACATGGTCCCATTCATTAACCTGGCTATGCTTCTTCTCTGTAATACCAAATAGTTATAATATTTTAAAGGTCTGTAGCTTGCACAATGCATAAGAAGATGCAAATGCTACCTCTGTGCTATATAGCTCCACTATAGCTATTACTCCACTGTGAAATGCCATTCAAGGATGCATATCATCTTAATGGTGCCACTCCAGGAATATTACGCTCATATTGGGCATTACTGTCGCCTACAAGGAGCCCACACATTCAAAACAATCAGCTGAGCAGCCATTTCAGCTTTAATTGATATTTCCCTATACCAAACAGTTGCCCTTGAAGCGAGATATAATCCTTGGCATCTCCATCCATTTTAAAACAACCTCCTACGACATTCCTACCTATCTATGGCTGCCTACTGACTCAGAATGCAACCATCTTTTAAAAATATTATTAGTAGGCTGTCTGCCTCACCGCAGAGGATGAAATCATTCACTAAACAAAAAGACGCTAAAGCAATCTGCACAATAATTTGCTAGATGTCCATTAGCAAAAATTATGAACAAAGGCTGGAATTCAACATTGCACTATTGCAATTGTTCCAGCAGCACAATGAACTCCCCCCCCATGCTGGTCTGGGGACTCTCCTGATCCCCCCATAAAGCTGACTGGAAGGGCAGATTGGGGGAGGAGAGAATGGAAAGCCCTGTTGTGCTAGAGGAACTCATTGTGCTAGCTCCTGCTAGCACAACTGTTTAGTTGAATCTGGCCCAAGGAATTTTACTTGGTAACTTTGGGGTGAAACACTGGGTGCTTGGAAATTGTGCATTGTATCCAATTGTGTTCATTGCAATGATGAGGATTCTGCAAGTGGAATGGGAAGTACGAGTAAGGCAAGTTTTGGTTATTTTCCCTCCTCCTCAAAGCCCCTGTAAAATCTGCCCAAGAGTTGTTGGAACGCCATGGGATCTGCTGTGGAAGGTTGCCGGGAGAAAGTTCTGCTAACATAAATCTCTCCTGGATCAAATAGCTTTCCATTAGTGTGAGGGTCACCACTGGATACAAGCCTAGGATTTAAAACAGTAGCTGAATCCAGAACAGGCAAGAGCAGACTAATTTGCTATCAGGCCTCCTGAGGTCTCCATCTCAATAAGGGAGGATGCCACAATTGCCTACAGTAGCTACCCTTAGTAACTGTCACTTTTGATTAAAACTATGTTACTGTGTTTGGTCAGGACACATTTTGCAGACCATTTCTCCATCTTCAGAGGAAAAGGTCCTTCTGGATCATGAACAATTGGGGAAAAGTTAGCTCAAATGTGCTACTGGAACCATTTCTCATTGCAACTTGGGCTCTGTTCTTTGCTCTCTGTGTTGCTGGCTGGCTTGGAAACTAGCACATTTTTCAAGCACTCAGGAACACCATGTGAGTAACTTTAAAGAGTTTACTTGAGGTAGCAGAGTGCTCTTGTAAGGTCCACAGAAGAGCTAGAGAGAAGGTATCAGAACATATTGAAAAATAATGACAAAATGGCAGTTTAATAGTTAGTGGTGAAGGAGGTTGTCCCAGAGATGGGAGGCAGAAAGGGGAGAAGTGATGCTGTGGCAAATATGTACAATGGATGCCTTCTGATTCTGAGAAGCGAAGAAGAGGAGTAGAGAACTATAGGCAACAAAGAATCCTGGTCTGCTGCCAAAGCTGTATCTGCATATCAACTTTCCTTTTTTATCTCCATAATATCTAGTTCAGGCATAGGCAAACTCTAGCCCTACAGATGTTTGGGACTACAATTCCCATCACCCCTGACCACTGGTCCTGTTAGCTAGGGTTGATGGGAATTGTTGTCCCAAACATCTGAAGGGCCGGAGTTTGCCTATGCCTGATCTAGTTCAACAGACTCAATGTCTTGATGTAGTTATGAAATGCATTTCCCTGCCAACAATGGTGTGGAGTTGACTTCGTCATCTGAGTATCTCCTGATGCTTTTGGGACACAGTCAGGATGGCCAATAACCAGTAATAATGGGGGTTATAGTACAAAACACCTAGAAGGCAACAGGTTGGGAAAGACCGGTGTAAGGTGAGACTGGTACTTGGTGTAGTTCATTGTACTTTCTTTTTTTGATCAAAACAACAGCAGCACAGGGCTTCTGCTCAAAATGGTAGACCTGTTTCACATTCCCACCACCACAGCTGATGTCTGTAACAGAGAATAAAAGTACAATGATCTATAAAGAAATATATTGAACAATAAGGCAGTTGGGTTGTGTTTTTTGGTTCTGCCCTCAGCCATTCAGTTAATCCAATTAGAGTTGTGTTGCTCAGAAGGGATTGATGGTTTGAGCCAGACGGAACTTCAGCAATTACAATGAAACTTGGCGTGAGTTCTTCCTTCCTTGGCGCAGCTTTTTCAAGAGCTGGGACCATGAACAGCAACAGGTCAGCTGCAGAGACTGAAACAGCAAGTTGTTTTAGCAGCCATTCCTTTGTGCTTGCTCTACATGGTTGCTAAGAGGAGCTGACCTATCAGCAATTTGCCTTCCATTCATGAAAGTCAAGGAGTGTGCCATAAAATGAGCCAGAGTTTCTGCCAGAGACAATACTCGATTTGCATCGAGCTAATTGAGCAGCTTTACACTTTTCAGATGAGAACTGTGACTCTAACACTCAGTTGCACCTGGAACAATTTTCTCTTTCTGACCAGACTACATTAAGTGCTTTTGTTTGCAGCAGAGTTAGTGCTTGGGTCAGCCATTATGCTTCTGTCCTTTTTGATTGGCAGACCAAGAGGTAGCCACAGCAGCAATTATCACGAAGCAATGTCTAGAGGTGATTCATTAGAAGCAAGAATAGGATGCTTGTACATTGGAACAGGAAGCTTATACAGAATCAGACCACTTTTTCATCTAGCTGAGTGCTGTCCACACTGACTGGGAGTAGTTCTCTGAGAGTGGTCTTGCCCAACCAGGTGTTGAAATGGAGCCAGAGAAGGGCTGGATAGGGGCTAATAAACTGAGGCTGAATCCTGATAAGACAGACATAGGGGGGGCTGGGGGGCCCTGGCCCTGGCTGCATTTTTGAGATGGGGCACGACCAGGCGCACCCACACAGACTCACTCAACTTGAATAAGGGAAGGATAAGGTAATCGAATTGCCAGGAAGCCACTGGTCAAAAGTTCAATGTATCTCAATTTGGGAAAGGTCTGTCCAAAACACAGCTCATCTAGGTGATAGCAGAAAAGTATGGCGACAAGCAGGCTATAAGAGATACACTAAATGAAACCATTGCCCAGCAGTGACATGAACGCTGAAGCACACAGCTCTGAGCATTTCATTGTTTGATAGTAGACGTTCCAGGCAACTTTTGATGCTATACCTACTGTATCTCCACGTCTGGGGGATAAAAATAACGTCTGCCTGTTCTGACCTCAGCTCACATTAGGTGGTGTGGGGATTCTGTTAGCTAAACCCTAAACCAATCCAAACTTTCACATAAATCTGTCATCGACTTTATTGATAAGTAGTTGAACTTTGCTGTTCAAGTTAACTGTATAATAGATGGAGTCTGACTGAGATAAAAGAGGTGAAAAGACAATGCAAGGCCAAGCGATCCAGCCTGCAATTTAAGACTGGCAGAGAACAAGTCCAGAGGCAGTCTCCTCTTCTTCTAAGAACTCTTCTAATCAGGATTAGATATTCTACACAGGCACAACCAATCAATGCATAATAATAGATATTAAGGCTTGATCAGTTGCTAACAACAGATCAACAATGGCAAAATTAAAGCAGTTCTGAATACAGAGATTAGAGGGCTATAGCCAAATAACACAGTGCCACTTGTAGAAAACAATGGAGAAAATGATGATATTAGTGTTGCTGTGATTTGTGAGGAAAGTGTTCTTCACCACTCAAAAAAATTAAATTTAAATGGTGGAAGCAAATACAGCTGCCCATAATAGTTCCAACTTAGGTCTTGCTGCGTGTAAAAATGTTGTTGTTGTTATTTTGGTTTTTATTAAATATGTCTCTGCCAATACATATAAGAAACACAGTTCATAACCATTATCCTCAGTGGCTTACAACTGTCCTGTTGTTATTATTTTCCTATTGCAAGAGGCTGAAGCTGAAAGAGAGCAGTTTTGCAACAACCCTTCAATGCAGTTCATTGTTACTACACACTCTGCAGTAACTGTAACAATGCACTGTTGTCGTTTTTAATACCACAACCAGGGTTGGCAAATAATGCTTGGAAAGGCCGCAGGGAAAGTTATTCCTTCTCTTGGCCATCTCCTCATAGCACGGCAAATCCCCACATTCTGAAAGGGGCTGTTCTGGATTTACTGGATAAACTACCCTGTTCCCACAAGCAAAAGACAGTATAGGCAATTGTAGTTAAAATTGCCAACTCCATTGCCCCCTCCCAGATCAAACACAGTGCTCCATTAACCTTCATGCAGATATATGATGCCGTGCACAACAGACAGTGGGCTGAGTCATGGTCAACATTCTGAAGTGAGCCAGGAGTTGGAAACCATGAGTTAGTCAGAACTGGTCAGAACTGATGAGCAAGGCAGGACCAACCATGGGACAGGATTGAGGGACGAGCCAGGAGTCAGGACCAAGGAGTTAGTCAGGATTGGAGGACAAACCATGAAGCAGAACTGAAGAACAAGAAAGGAGTCAGGACTGAAGAGCAAGTGAGGATCGCAGGGCAAACTAGGATGCAGAACCAAAGGCCACCCCAGAATAAAAGGGCACACCAGAACTATCAGGAACAGCTTGTTTCCTCAGGTAAGACCTGGCTTTAAAAAGGAAGCCTTTCATATTTTCCCTACCTAGAATGATTGGGTCGTCACTGAGAAGGCTACTGCCTGTACCTCTGTGTCTCTCCACATGGGACAGCCACATATAGATTCCAGCAGCTTCTAACAAACTGGAAATTGTAGCAATGGGGTGTGTAACCATGCCTCTCCTTCTCCCATGCCTAACCAGGTAAAAGAGAACAAATTGACCTAATTTACCTGCACAGGGATTCCATAATAATACAAATAAGGTCTTTACACAACTGTGCCCCAATAAGGAGAGCACTCCAAGTGGTTATAATTTCATATACCATAGGAGCCCAAAAAATTCAACAACTTTTGCTTTAAAAAACAACAAAAATCACACACAAAATTGAAAGCTCGCAATTAAATCTATGAGGATCTCATTCAAACAGTAAGTTTCAGCTGCCAAAAGATGCGTTAGACCTAGCTCAGCCTAGTTTGATTTCCACTGATAAGTAGCATGCGGATACGGTAAGCGATGATGACTGATTGCTTACATATGGGAAACGGGAATCTTCCATCTGCTATCCTGTGACAGATGCAATTCTTCCTACATGGGAAGTATAACATCAAATGGTCCCTCAAGGAGTTTTAAGTGAACAGAATTGGCAGTGGGGAGGGAATCGTTTCTTTGAGTTTGCTTCAAGTTCCTTCTGTCCTCGTCAGAGTTTCCAGAATGATGAGACAGAATAGTGAAGATTCCAAGAAGGGCTGAGGCCAGACTGGTAGGCTGGTAAGTACTATACAACAGTGCAAAAAACTATCACAAGTGACACATGAGCACCCATTAAACATCACCCATCACTGCAAACTTCTTTTCTGGTAGAACCTAACCCTCTCTGAAATGCTGGATAGCCATTGTAAATCTTTGTAGGGAATACTGAGCTAGATGAAGCAATGACCTGACTCAGCATAAGCCAGTTTTTAGGTTCCTCCAACTAATGACTAATAAGTCATTTTATTAACAGCCAGTGACCAGTATCAAAACAAAAAGCACCAATTACCGTACAAAATTTAAAAGCTCAAAGCAAAATAAAATAATGTAAAATCACATATACCTGAAAAAGTTCTGGGTGGTAATTTATCTGTCAGAAAGGAAATCCCTCTAGCAATGTCATTGGTCGATATATTATACAGTGGTACATCGGGTTAAGATCTTAATTCATTCTGGAGGTCCGTTCTTAACCTGAAACTGTTGAATAAGTATTATCCTTCCTTCACTCACGCTAGTAAATGATGTAGCAGAACAGATTCCCCTCAATATAGCTGAAAGCTAGTTTGCAGATTCATTTGAATCTTTTAGTTAAGGTTATTTCCTGGTGTCCTCTTTAATCCCTCCTAAAAGAATAAAGACACAAGAGTAACAACAAGTTTACTCACATTTCAGTTCACGATTTGATCCCTGAAAGGCAGGCTTTTCTTAGTAGTTACACAATAAACTGTGAGTTCATCTCATATGGAGACTGAACTCATGTGTTGCATGGCAGCAAAAGATAGAACAAGGCAACAGAAAGACAAACTTCAAGAGACTGAGAAAATGGCTGCATAGCTTGGCTCTTTTATGGAAAAATTTCTAGGGAAATAAAGAATGTTGCATTAGACTGTACCAATGGATTACATCCCACAAATCTTGTGTGCTAAATCATTGTTCGTTGTCTTTTAATTAATGTACTATGGCATAAGTTTTCATTGACCAGTATTTACATGTGTGCAATTTTTTGTGCAGATTTAAAAAACAAAAAGGAATTTTCAGATAAATTCTGAAACAGGATGGTGTGAATTTATGGGTAAAAACACTAGAAACATGACAGTAACACCAATCAGAAATAGAGAGATTTGTCCTTCCTTTCTTCAGACTTACAAAGCTCAACCATAGACACTGGTCTGCCAAGTATTTCAGAACCCCCCTCCTCAATGTTTGCCAGTCCGAGCTGGCAGCAAAGTACAGGAAATTAAATTGATGGTGAGCTGCTGTCATACATGGTTTGTGGCTCTTTGGTTTGGTGAACTCTACCAGCTGGATTAAGTCTAAGTGCCATGTCTAGTGCACATTATTAAACATTTTGCCACTGGTTATCATTTTGTACTCGGTATGCATGCACAATTTGGAACAGCCGTTTAAGTTACCTGATCTCCACAAACCCTTCTACAAACAATGGCAGCATCTGATAAGTAACCAATCAAAATGTAAATGGCACAAACAGGAACAAGGTGCGATTACCACTCGATCCTAGATACTCTACGGCTAGACACCCTCACAATATTATTAATCAGCCTAACTATGCTAAAGGAAGACCTTCATCTCTGTCATGCAGCCATTCCTGGGACAGATTGTAAGTGCTTTGTAGTTAACAGGCAATCACTCAGCCTGCCCTCGTTCATTAGCTCGGATGCCTGATGAATTACCAAGTGATTTAAGTGGTGAGAAACGCCATAGCTCACTGCTTAAACTTTCTCCTCTCTTAACTCCAGCAACTGTCTCTGAAAATGGCAGCCAGTGTATTAAATGTCTATCCCAGAACTACTTATGCAACAGTTCTCCCTCTATTTGTCAACAGTAGGAATACAATACAGGTAGTAGGGTACAGAGTAGGGGGTCAAGTTGATTCTGGGCTGATTGTCGCTGTCACATTTGTATTCATGTGCAAATACAAAAGAAGGACCTCTTGTCAAATCTGGAGAGCCCCTTTAAAATACTCAGAAATGGAAGTCCTATCCTTTCACATGTTTTCGACCTCCAGGTGCTGGGCTGCAACTCCCATCATCCCTGACGATTGGCTGTGCTGGCTGGGGCTGATGGGACTTGAAGTCCAGCAACTTCTGGAAGGCATCAGGCTAGAGAAGGCTGTTGTTAAAAGACACGTGCCAAACCAGTGCTGGCTCCATCAAACATTTTAAACTTTCCAATACAGGGCTGCCTTCAGTTGTCTTCTAAAAGTTGTGTAGTTCTTTATCTCCTTGACATCTGATGGGAGGGCATTCCATAGGGTGGGCACCACTGCCGAGAAGGCCCTCTGCCTGGTTCCCTGTAGCTTCACTTCTTGAAGTGAGGGAACCTCCAGAAGACCCTTAGACGTGGACCTCAGTATCTGGGCTGAATGATGGGAGTGTAGATGTTCCCCCAGGCAGTGCATTTCCCCCCCAGGGGGTACAGAAGGGTATGCAGGACCAGACCTCTTTTTGTTGTTGTTAAAAAGTGTGGCACTTACTGTAACTTCATGGTGAGTAAAAGGTAAAGGGACCCCTGACCATTAGGTCCAGTCGTGACCAACTCTGGGGTTGCGGTGCTCATCTCGCTTTATTGGCCAAGGGAGCCAGTGTACAGCTTCCGGGTCATGTGGCCAGCATGACTAAGCCGCTTCTAGCGAACCAGAGCAGTGCACAGAAACACCGTTTATCTTCCTGCCACAGAGGTACCTATTTATCTACTTGCACTTTGACATGCTTTCGAACTGCTAGGTTGGCAGGAGCAGGGATCGAGCAATGGGAGCTCACTCTGTCGAGGGGATTCGAACTGCTGACCTTCTGATTGACAAGTCCTAGGCTCTGTGGTTTAACCCACAGCGCCACCCGTGTCCCATTGTCATGGTGAGTACTGGCACCTATATTTCTAGAAAAAAAGCACTGCCTTCAGGTATACAGGTCCAAGGCTGTTTAGGGCTTTAAAGGTCAGCACCAACACTTTGAAGCCATCAGTAGACTCCTTTCTTTCTTACCACCACCATCAATTTAGTCTTCCTTTTCCTATAACCCACTCCCTATGTCCATCCAAAGTAGGAAGCAAGCACATGATCAGGCAGTGACTTGCTTTCTAACCTTCTTCCTGTGGGATGTTGAGAAAGAGACAGTGAAGGGTGTCAATGGGAAGGAGCAACAGCAGTAGTACCAGGGGCACTTTGTGGTTAGCAGTGGCCCCACTGTTGAGATAGGGACCTTGGCAGATGCATGACAGTGCCCATCCCTGGTGCTGGCCCTCTGCCAACAATAATACATGTCCATGCCATTTAGATGTGAGAACATAAGCATGCTATTTGAACTCACAGTTCAGTTAGGGTCCAGCCTTAGTTGATACCAAAGCCAGGAAAGTGTATGTTATGATATGAAAGGGTCAGTGTGTGCTACTGCTACACCTGAAGTGTAATTCAACAACATTTGATTGGGAGCCACCCAGAGTGGCTGGGGAGACTCAGCCAGATGGGCGGGGTATAAATAATAATAATAAATAATAAATTATTATTTTCAGTGTGCATAAAAGGTAAAGGTAAAGGGACCCCTGACCATTAGGTCCAGTCGTGGCCGACTCTGGGGTTGCGGCGCTCATCTCACTTTATTGGCCAAGGGAGCTGGCGTACAGCTTCCGGGTCATGTGGCCAGCATGACTAAGCCAGAGCAGCGCACGGAAATGCCATTTACCTTCCCGCTGGAGTGGTACCTATTTATCTACTTGCACTTTGATGTGCTTTCGAACTGCTAGGTTGGCAGGAGCTGGGACAGAGCGACGGGAGCTCACCCCGTTGCGGGGATTCAAACCACCGACCTTCTGATCAGCAAGTCCTAGGCTCTGTGGTTTAACCCACAGCGCCACCCATGTCCCACCCACGTTCCCACCCATGTTCAGCATGCACGTGCTTCCCCTAAAACCAGGCTTACAATCAGAATGAAAACAAATCTGAAAAAACACATATAATGAAACAGATCAACAAGGAAATATATAAAATAAGATAAAAATAATAGCAGAATCCATTTAGAGCCGGAAGAGATTAACAAGCTTGGGAAAACTAAAAAGGCCTGGCACTGATCTCGACGGTGGTGTGGGAGCTGCTGCATAACTGTAGTGTCACCACCCAAAAAAAGTTATCCCCCCCCCCAGTAGCCATCTGCCACACCACCCACAGAAGGGATAAAATAAAAGCAGTTTTGATTTAAAAGCAAAAAGAAAACTACAGCGGGAAAGAGTTAAACCCCCACGTCCCCCACCAACACCTGTGATCTGATTAGATTCAAAGCCCGCTGTTCCTATTTAAATGAAAATGAAAAATATCGGAAGAGTTAATCGGGATCTCCAGGGTACTGTGTAGTTTGTCCCTTAGATGTCTGTAAGCCAGAAGGTGGGATACATATTGCCTGGGGGACGAACTCTGGAGCTTAGGTCATGGACGACATGCCAGCAAGGTGCGGATTCCTTGCTTCTCTAAACCTTCAACTTCTTAAGTACATGGGGAATAAAGTCTCCAGGCCAGTTGGATACAGTGGTACCTCTGGTTGCAAATGAGATCTGTTCCGGAAGCCCATTCGCAACGTGAAAAGCTTGCAGCCTGAAGCACCGTATCTGCACAGGTGCGCTGTGTGATTTGGTGCTTGTGCACATGCGCGAAGCACGATTTAGCACTACCGTGCATGCACGAGCGGCGAAACCTGGACGTAACCCTTTCCGGTACTTCCAGGTTGCCATGGGATGCAACCTGAAAAAACATAACATGAAGCAAACATAAGATGAGGTATGACTGTGCAGTGATACCTTGGGTTACATAGGCTTCAGATTACATACGCTTCAGGTTACAGACTCTGCTAACCCAGCAATAGTACCTCGGGTTAAGAACTTTGCTTCAGAATGAGGACAGAAATCGCATGGCTGTGGCATGGCATCAGTGGGAGGCCCCATTAGCTAAAGTGGTGCTTCAGGTTAAGAATGGACCTCCGGAATGAATTAAGTACATAACCAGAGGTACCACTGCACTCCCTTTTGGAGAATGGGAGAGGAAAAAATGATTTGGATTTGGTTTAATATTCAGACAGTTGGCTGTTTGAAAGTTTACTGAGCAAGTGGTGGGAGGTGCCAGCTGGGAAACCCCCAAGGAGGCCCCTGAGAAGACAGCTCAGAGCCAGGGACATTGATGAGTGGTCAGAAGGAGAAGAGGGAAGAACAGCAGACTGCAAGGAGGAAGGGTCATACACAAGGGAGGTAACAGGGTTTAGTGAGCAGGAAGAGTCTGGAGCAGAGGACAGTTCAGACTCCAAGGCAGAAGAGCGGGTTGGAGAGGTGTGGGGCCAAGAGACAGAGAGGCAGGATGCTGCAGAGGCCAGGGAGTCTCGCACTCTGGCTGTGCTCAGTTCCTTTCCCCCTTCATCTCCTAGGACATGCAGGGAAATGAAGCAGGCTGAATTGAATTCATTTGTGTGCAGGCACAGTTTGAGACTGCCTGGGAAGGACCTGGGGGAAGAGTAGCATGAATGGGCAATGGGAAGGCAAGGACCTTCAGTCTTCTTGCACCTGCCTCATCAGGGAGGCAACCTGTAGAGAAGGCTTGCTGGGCTTGCTGGGACCACTAGGCTGGAGTGCTTCTGTTTCAGTTTGAATAAAGAGTTAACTTGACTGACTTCTGGAGCTCTGCTGTTTTTAGTTGCTGACTGATGCCTGACCCAAAGCAAGGGAACATGCCACTTCTGCATATTGTACTGACCCAGTACATTCTGAAGCAGGAGCAGAGAAATCTGTGGCCCAAGAAATGCTGCTGGACAATACCTCTAAGCATTCCTAACCATTGGTCATGCTGGCTGGGCCAGATGGAAGTTGGGACACCAGCACCACGGACCGCTCCTTTCCATGAAGCATTATACTGCTAGGAACAAACCATTGTAGTTAACCAGGTTTTATGTAAATGAAAGATTTTCTGGTAATTGTCTCTAAAGTGTCATTTTGCTGCTAAAATTTAGACTGCTTTCCTATTAAAAATACTGAAAGCGACGAGCAAATTAACAACAGAACATAAAAATAATTTAAAAGCAAGTGAAAAGAAATGGAGCAGGAAAAGATCAAACAGTCTTTCTCAGAAGCCCATGTCAACACCCTGGGAAAGATCCAGCCAAAATTAAACAAAGAATTGGAAGGGACCCTGAGGATCATCTAGTCTAACCCCCTGCAGGAATATGCAGCTGTCCCATACAAGGATTGAACCTGCAACCTTGGCATTATCAGCAGCATGCTCTAACCAACTGAGCTATCCATGCACAATAAAAGACAATTAAAAAGCCTGGGCGAATAAAAAGGTCATCGCCTATAACGAAAGCATCAGTGCCTTCTGCTGAGAAGCTTTCTTGAAGGGGGAAAGACTGCCTCATTCCATGTGATTCATGGAGAAAACTCTCAAAGCAATTTCCATATAGACATGGGTGTGATATTGCATGCCTCCCCCAAAGCGAATAGCCTTCAAAATAGTGCAGTTTATCTAGATAGCTTTGCAACAGACAGATGTCTACAAAGAGCTAAGCATTATTCATTTAAACTATGCAGATTGAGGCTGTAACAATGTAATGGAAAGAAATAATTCAGAACACACCAAATTAAACTGTTCTTCAAGAATAATTTAAGCTTCCTGTAAATGCTAGCAGCCGTGCTTGCAATTCAAGGCGTGAATGAAGTCTAACATATAATTGCTTAGCACGTGAAAAATTGTACAGCTGATCAAATTCTTTAAACTATGCTCCATATTCTTTAATATAAAGTGCTCCCACCTTCACTTTTTGGATTTGTTAAGAAGCCACCTCCAACTAATCAAATAACTAATCTCCTGCCTAGAGAGAGGTGGATTTATGGTGCGACCATCCTGTTGCTTATTAGTGGATTTGCTTGCATAAAGGAGATGCTGAAAAATGGAACAGGACAGTCCCCAGAGCTCATTTTTGCTCGATGCTGGATTTGTTAATTTACTTACTTACAGTAATGTATAGACTGTTAAAGCAAGGAGTTGCCATACATTAAAAATAAGGCAAAATATAAAATATCAAAGATGGTATCTGCAAATCTAAAGGGTTTGATGGTTACCTGAAGATGCAGCAGAGGACAATGGACATTAATGGGCTCCTTTAATGGGCTCCACTGGGGATACTGATGGGCGTATGGTTCATACCTGTTCCCTGCTTCTCTCCTTGCAAGAAAGAGGTGTCCCTCTATATCCATTTGAGATTTTAATCAAGGTTAAGACAAGGAACCATGGTCAGTACTTAACTGTTGTTAAGTATCAGAGCAAGCGTAGCGTTGCCTGATTGCCTAAAGTGAACATTATGTAGGCAGTGGGCCAGAGACTGCACTCTTCTTTTTTAAAAAAAAACAAACAAACCAAAGTACGAGTCAAAAATGGCAATGGTTCTCCTGATGTGACTCACCTGATATTAGAGTCAATTACTGCCCCCAACCTGCTAGGAGAAGACCAATGAATTAGACTGACACTCTCCAACTTGGTCAGATTCCACCCGTCAGTTAGCATTGCTTGTGTTCTCCAACTCTTTCATGCATCCTGGCAGGAAAGGGACCGCTGGCTTTCTAAATGCCTTGCTGAATGCTCAGATACACACAGTGAGTAGCTGTCCAATTGTAATCTTAAGCAGAGCAATGACTCTCCGGCTAGTCTCCTCTACTTGAGGGAGAGAGAGGGACAAAAGAGAGGTTTTTCCTTTCTAAAAAGAGATTCTATTAATAATTGAAGTGGGAGTGCAGCGGTTCGTGCAACAGCACCCCTTCTTCATTCTCTCAAGTATGTATTTAAAAGCTCTCTCTGCTGGTTCTCATTAATATCATTCAATCCCATGGATAAACCTTCCTCCACTAACTCCGAGGGGGAGAAAGGGCTGTCCTTCCTCTCACAGGATTCAACTTGCTTTCGTGGTCTAATAACTACATTTGCTGCCAACAACTTACAGTATCTCCCTTCCATGCCACTATTATATATTTATTTATAACCCTGCCTTTTACTGTGGCTGAGACAAGAGAGGTGCCAGCAACTCAAGGCAGCTTGCAGATAAAAACAAGAACTGCTAAAAGCAGGGGCTCCAAGATAGCACAACGCCCAGCGTTTTGTATTTCTTTCTGCCATAAGAATTAGCACTTGGGGGTCGTTCACTGAAGCAGGAAGGCAGTAGGTTCAAGAAAGAAGTGTGAAGTAGCATTTCATAACTATTAAAGAAAATACGGTAATGGCCACTGACTTAGACAGCTTTTTTATTTTTAATGTGATTAGGCAAAATCATGGAGGAGGAGGAGTATCTTCACTCCCAAGGTCCAGATCCAAGGGCCTTCTGGCGGTTCCTTCACTGTGAGAAGTGAAATTACAGGGAATCAGGCAGAGGGCCTTCTCGGTGGTGGCTCCAGCTCTGTGGAACACCCTCCCAGCAGATGTCAAGGAAATAAACAACTATCTGACTTTCAGAAGACATCTGAAGGCAGCCCTGTTTAGGGAAGTTTTTAATGTTTGAGGTTTTATTGTGTTTTTAATGTTCTGTTGAGAGCTGCCCAGAGTGGCTGGGGAAACCCAGCCAGATGGGCAGGGTATAAATAATAGATCATCATCATCATCATCTATCAAGGAATATTTTAGGCATGGTAGTTACATGGCATCTTTGACGCATTTTAATTCTGAGTGCCAGAGGAGAGCCATTGCCTTCAAGAGTTCTGCTTGTTCCTTTGAGATTGTTTTATCCACCGTTTTAATCTGTTTATTTTCCCACTTCTAATTCTCTTTTTTTGGGGGGCGGGGCTATATCTGTCATAAAGATTTTCTTTCTTTCTTAAAAAGCAGTATACGTGTATTGCAAAAAAAAAACACCTAATATTTTGCGATAAGTTTCATTTGATGCGTTCCATTTTGTTAATGTTTAGGACTTGTATAGTTTATAGTTGATAGAAAAATAGATATTGTATATATCTCAATTATCCTCCTAGACTTCAATACCGCCAATATTTCTGCATCTCTAGTTCTTAATTGGGCACTGTTTCTGGCTTGGATTATCGTATCTATGGCTGTAGAAGTAAGCCTTACCTAGAAGTAAGCCCTACTGAAGGTTGTTGTTTTTTTTTCCTTCTGAGAAGATATGCATACAATTGCACTGTATACACAAAAGCAGACCATGTGTTCACAGGCATCTGAAAATAAATAAATTTCTAAATGAAAGTATAACTTTTCAAATTTTTAAAAAATGACTGCTCAAGTGACTGGAATAAAGTTGCCAAATAAGAAAATAATCCAACTTCCCCCTTTATTCAGAACATATTGCAAATTACTTAAGCACATTATTTCACTCTTGCTATATATACAGCTCACTCCAGGAGAGAAGCATTTATGCTGCCCTCATAATTAGCACAACTGCTCTAAATGTAAAAGCAAATTATACACTGGAAGCTCAGAAATGGCCTCTGAAGGTTGGTGGTCACCTATAATTACAGGGGATAAATCAGGCTACAGGGAGGCTAAAGGAAACTTTGGAGGTCTAAGTTCAGATGTTTTAAAAGGGGATTTGGCATTCGAACTTGGTTTTACTCAGCTGACCGAGTTTTCAGAAGCAAAGGCTTTAATGAAGCCAATGTTACTGTCGGTAATTAAGTACAACAAGCTACTGTGCTGCAGGATCGTGTCCAATGTTTTTCACTTCTCAAAGGATCAACAATGGACATACGTAATTAAGAGACTTCAACCCCATTTGGTTTCATTTAAATCAAATACCTCTGCACGAGTCAAAAAATATCTGCTTAAATCATAATGAACTTTCCCCTTTCCACTTCTATCAAACCTGGCTATGAGCTGGGCATTTGCCAACATGCCCTCTCTAAGATTCTCATTGCCCTGTGTGCTTTCTCTCTTCCGTCTTGTCCTTCCTTTTTAGAACAATTTCATGGCCTCTGCTAATAATTGCTTTTCCAACGCAACCTTTGGAATAGCGGGGACTATTTAAGGAGGGCAGGGGGTAATCGTCTCCTGTGCTGCCAACCTGAAGCGATTATTCATCAGCAGTACCTATATCTGTGGCCAGCTTTCCAGTTCTACAGACAAAGTCTATTGCAATAAACAATCAAGGCTTCACAGAGACATACATAGTTTGCATAGTGAACTAACTGTTGATCCACACACACACACTCATCTCTTTCTGGCCTAGAGACAACCTTCCTAAGAGGACTCAACTCAGGAGCAGCCAGTTCTTCCTGTTTTCCAGCAGAAGCCATTGCACCAAATACTGACTGGTTGGCCATCAACCATCACTGCCAGGAAGAAAAGTTTCAAAATAAATAAAGAAATAAAGAAATGAAACAGATTGGCTTTTTGGAAAAGGTGCCAAACAACTATTTAATTAGTTAATATGCCGGGCCTAGTGTGTGTGCATGAGGAATTAAAGCCAAAAACTTGCCCAAAATATGGAGACAGGTGGGTGGTGGCAAATGTGTTTTTGATTTGGAGTCAAGTGTGCATTTCAATAGAATGATGCAGGAAAACTATGAAAAAACTGGAGGATGTAGGGCACACCCGTATGTGTCCTAAGGTAGGTATAAGTAAAGGACCCCTGGGCGGTTAAGTCAAGTCAAAGGCGACTATGGGGTGCAGCACTCATCTCACTTTTCAGGCCGAGGGAGCCGGCGTTTGTTCATAGACAGCTTTCTGGGTCATGTGGCCAGCATGACTAAACCACTTCTGGTGCAACGGGACATCGTGACAGGCAGAGCACATGACAGAGCACATGGAAACACAATTTACCTTCCTACTGCAGCGGTACCTATATATCTACAGTGGTACCTTTGGTTGCGAATGGGATCTGTTCCGGAGCCCGTTCGCAACATGAAAAGAGCGCAACCCGCCAGTGGCGTAGCTTGGGTTGTCAGCACCCGGGGCAAGGCAAGTAATTTGCGCCCCCTAACCTGTGGATTTGCGCCCCCTAAACCGTGGATTTGCGCCCCCTAACCCTAACCCCCAGATGTTGCGCCCGGTGCGGCCGGCCCCCCCTGCACGCCCCACGCTACGCCACTGCAACCCGCAGGGGCGCATCTGTGCACGCGTGGGTTGCGATTCGCCACTTCTGCGCATGTGCGTGATGTCATTTTGTGCTTCTGCGCATGCGCGAGTGGCAAAACCTGGAAGTAACCCTTCTGGGTCGCCGCAGGACGTAACGTGAAAAAACGTAACATGAAGCGGACGTAACATGAGGTATGACTGTACTTGCACTGGTGTGCTTTCAAACTGCTGGGTTGGCAGAAGCTGGAGTATACCAACGGGAGCTCACCCCGTCACGCGGATTCAAACCACCCACCTTCTAATCAGCAAGCTCAAGAGGCTCAGTGGTTTAGACCAGAGCGCCACCCGCATCTCCTAAACCAGGGTTATTGCACAGACAGCCTGAACAACTATGCCAGGTTCCCTACTCTGAAAGATGATGATGCCAGATACAGGGATGTGACAGAAGATGAGGGGCTGGTCCTCACTGTTTCCCTCAATTGATGGTAATCACACAAAGAAGCAAGGCCTGGTTCAGGCAGCCATGAATTATTTCTAGTAGGCCTTACTCTAAATGCTTGTTGATGCCAAAGTTGTTTTAATAAAACCACACTCTGCTGTGGTTTCCCAGGACTCTGGAGACTATTACTCATCTCCTTGTGGTTCGATATTAACACACTGGAAGTCTCCAGTCAAGCACACAGTTGCTGTAGGAAACTGCAGCACTTTCCTTTCATAAACATATAATTGAGAAGAACATATCTATAATCTCATGCTTATTCACTTTGTTCCTTATAGAAAGCACAGGTTTCTCCCTATTGACATTTAAGGATCTTCCTCTGGCTGCTTCACTCCAGGCAGACATCCCCATCAGTATCCTGAGACGTTTCTCTCAGCAGCCATACTCCCTTATTCACACATACACAGAGATAGAACAGAAAGCAGTTAAAAATGTCAGTTACTTGAATAACAGTCACAACAGAATGGACTGCCTCTCTCATGTGACTCACAGTCAGCCAATCGCATGAGAGATACTGCCATGCTAAAAATACACAGCAATTCAACATAATCAAACATTCCCATTCCAGGAAATTACGGTAAACCATTTACCTTAACAGTTCCATGCCCAGGGGTGTTTTTCAAAGTTATCTAGCTGTCATTTGGAACCCCAACTGTGCAGTAGCATTTTTCCCCTGTGGCAACCACACCCAAGTTCATAAAACATGAGGGATTTCATGGATTTCCTTTAAAGCATTAAAGCCTCCCAAACCCTAAACAGTTAAGTAAGCAGCACATTTAAGACTGATTTTATTCAGTGTCAGGACCGATACAATTCATCCTGCTGCTTCCAATGAAGATGTGGAGATACTGGTTGTAAGCAATGTGAGACAGTTAACAAGGGCACACACATTTTTGTCTAAAGCAGAGTTCTTTCTAGTTGCATTATCTTCAGGTATGGATTGCTCCCTCTTTCGTTCCTAAATTGTTTCACAGGTTCTTTGTAAGCATCACAGCCACCAAGAAAGCCATCAACATTTTAAAAGCACCATAAAAAGGTGCCTCTGTGCATGAAGTACACAGCAGGTGGGCTTCATAAAACTCTTTAACAGAACACTGCAGAAGAATCTCACACAGAAAGCCTGGTAACATCTGCTTTGTAGAAGTGGCAGAAACATAACTGAAGCGAACACATTTCCCTTATATGCGCATGCATCACCTATGGTTTTGAATTCCCCCTTCTCCCGCATTACAAAAATGGTCTTTAAACATTCAAATAATCTATGTAAGTTTAGGTGCTTGCCAGTAAAAAGCAAGATTATGAAACTGTTTATGATGGGGGTTGTAGGACTCTTACGGGTTCTTACCGACTTTCCCAGGGAATGCTTTCCATTCCTCAGAGGATAAAAAGACAGGAGTAGAGTCAGTCTGTTTTTGGCGTTAGTCAATGGACATTACAATATAAACCACACACATACAATCCAACAATACTCTTTGGGTGAAAAAATGGGAGTAATCTGTAAGGTCACGGCCCTATGAGTCCTGGAAGACCTGTTCCCTGCTTCGTAGGCCCTTTTCTACCTGGCCTGGCAGGTTGGGGCCCTGACTGACTCCAGCTACAGAAGCTGAGCGGAACTGAACAGACTCTTGGGTTGGGGTATTGTTTAGGGTTTTTTTTTGCTGTATGGGCGGGGGAGCATTTTTTTTTTTTTGGTATATTTATTTTAGATCTTATTATTTGTGTGGAAATCATTTAATTTGGTTGTGTACTTTTGGATGATTTACTTATTGTTTATGACTACTTTTGCTTTGCTTGAAATTGTAACTTTTTCATGTTGTAAGCCGCCTTGAGTACGGCTTTAACTACGGAAAGGTGACCTACAGATAAAATTATGTATGTAATTTATGTATGTATGTATGTAAACTATGTATGCATTACGAGAAATTCACACTAAAATGCTGATGAATGTTTATGAAGGTGATGATGACGATTGCTTGCAAATGGCTGCAGAAATGGGAAGAAGTGAATCTGAGACTGGAAAAATTAGAAACTGAGAGAGGGGGAAATGACTGGTCCTTCCACCCCTAGCTGAGAGACACAACCCAGGACCAGATAGTTCAAGGCAGTTCTTCCAGGTTTCCTTCTTTGAGTGCATACATGCTCACCCTTCCAGCTTTTTGAGTCCATGGCTCCCTTGACCAACTACATTATTTCTGTAGCATCCCTGTGGAGCTCAGGAGCCCAGTTATGTCAACCCTTGCCTGCAGAGCCAACATCCTCTCACCCTTTTTCAAGGGCCAGGGAAGAGGATGTCCCCAGCCTTAGTGGCCCAACGGAGACTGGCTAAAGGTGAATGTAAGGCCAGCACCTTACCTTGAAAGGCAACAGTGGCAGCCTGCCTGACCGGCCTCCCACTTGTCTGTCCATTCCCAACAACAAGGGCTGGTGGACTGACTGGCTGGGCTCCCTTGCCTGCTTGCTTGCTTACTCTGAGGCTGCCCCAGCTACAGGCAGCCAGCACTTGCTGGCCATTCCCAGAGGCACCATTCACCTGCGGAGCTTGTAGCCAAGGCTGCTGTAACAAACAGCTGTGTAAGCTTTCGAGAGGCAGAAACGTGAGAGGACATCAGAGGAGGGAGATAAGGAAAGAGGGACAGAGGCCATTGTTGCTCACGGCACCCCTGACTATCGTTCAAGGCACCCTAGGGTGACACGGCACACTGGTTGAAAACCACTGCCCTATGAAATACAATCCACCTTATCATCTAGCCAAAGGATAGTAAGTGGCTGGATTGGGCTATAAATCTGGCAGTTGTGTTCTGATCACTGTTAAATTGGATTAGCTAATTAAGCGAAATGCCTCACCAGTCTGTAGTTTCTCGTATTCACAATGCAAGAATTTAGACTAGTAATTTTGTGTTCAAACAGTCACTGGGTGATTAGCCCCAATTGTTTGCATTTAAGGGATTTAACTTTCCCCTCCTGATGAAACCACTCTGGCTCTTTGCTGAGCAAAAACACTTACAATTTTGCCTCAGTAAATTGCTTTTATTTGCCTCTAATTAGGATAGCTTATGGGCTGTATTGGTGCACTTAACATAATAAACAATTTTCTTTTTCTCTTTTTTCTTTTAAATCAGCGTTAGCTTCAGGAACACGCATTTAAGCATGGAAATAACTCTTCTCTCTTGAGTGAAAACACTAATAATTGAGAAAGTTGAACAAATTGCCCGCCTAGGTTTTGCTAAATAGCCAGGTATTATCTTTTTACATCAAAGAGAATAGAGTGGTGGAAACGATATAGCCACAGGGCGCGGAGGGAGAAGGAAGAGGAAAGGAGAAAATTGGTCCATTGATCATTTCGTCCAAAGCTATTAGCTGATGAGGTCTGACCTTGATCAACACAGTTCAGCAGCAAGCAATACAAATTCAATTTTCTTATAATCTGAAAACAAGTTTTCCTTTTGATACTGTTGGGTGAGGTAGGACACAGGGATGAAGTCAAAAACTGTAAATTAGGACATGTTTACATGGAAATAATTATGCTAAGTTGTTTATCATTGGGGTGGGGGAGAAACACCACCACTCCATTGTGACACCAGAACATAATCATGGGAGCCCTACATCCTGGGGGGGGGGGGAACTGCTGCTTGTTTTCAACCTGTGGGCAGAGCCAAATCTGCCTACCTTTCATTGAAGGAATGGGAAAATACACATGGGTCATTCCATGCCAAATCACCTGGTGTCATGTGCTCTCACGACTCAGATTTTCTTCATTTTTTTTTAAATGTGTAGATACTTATGAGATAACCTCAAAATAAATTGCATTAGCCTAACTTGTGCGTAAATTGAAATTTCCAAAAAATTCTCATGCGCCCAATTTTGGACCAAAAAAATCTTAAAAAATTAATTTGAGGTTATCTCATAGGTAAAGGTAAAGGGTAAAGGGACCCATGACCATTAGGTCCAGTCGCAGACGACTCTGGGGTCGCAGTGCTCATCTCACTTTACTGGCCGAGGGAGCCGGCGTACAGCTTCCAGGTCATGTGGCCAGCATGACTAAGCCGCTTCTGGTGAACCAGAACAGTGCACAGAAATGTCGTTTACCTTCCCGCCGCAGCAGCAACTATTTATCTACTTGCACTGTGTGCTTTCGAACTGCTAGGTTGGCAGGAGCTGGGACTGAACAACGGGAGCTCACCCCGTCACGGGGATTTGGACCGCCAACCTTCTGATTGGCAAGCCCAAGAGGCTCAGTGGTTTAACCCACAGTGCCACCCGCGTCCCCTATCTCATAGGTATCTACACATACATCTGAGTTGTAAAAGCACAGTTAAGTATTAAAATCAGGTGATTTGGCGTGGAATGACCAATATGTAAGCATAGGAGGAGTTAGCCTGAAGAGTAGTGTCTCAATTCATGCTACTTAGCATTCACTGCACAAGATCTTAGAAGCACATGAGGCCACCACTGAACTTGCAGCCATGGTGGTGACCTCATGAGGTGTGTAGATGTGGGTATTGTAACCTGCATGGTCATGGCAGCTCAAGGAAAGGCCACCACAATTTCACAAATCATGGCAACCACATGGACAACCCTCATATGCAGGTAGGGGTTACATGTCATGTGGGAATAAGAAAAGCTCTGCCAACAAAAACTCCTCCTTCTATACCACTGTTGAAGTTACCTAATCAGGAATATTTTTCACCCTCTCCTTATTGGCTGTGAAGGAATGTTGCTTCATAAATTAGCATTTGTCTATGTCAGCCCTTGCCATTAGACTGAACTGGCACCGTCCAAATTCCAAAGAAAGGTTCATCACCTGAGCGAAACAGATGTGCCCAAGTTGTTAAGGGAATAAAGCAATTGCTTTCAATGCAAAGAAACACACCAAATGGCTGTTTGTTTTGTGTCACTGTGAAGGGTCGTCTAACAAGCCAGATAATCTTTGTGTCAGAGACCAGGTTGAGGAGTATAACTCTGATGAGGAATGGTGGGAGCCTACCCTTCCCCCTGCTCATGGCCAGGATCCTGAAACTCCACAGGAGCAGTGGAGTAGTGTTGATTTGGAACAATGGTTTGCTGAGGGGCACAGTTCAGAAGACAATAGTTGGGCAGAACAGGGAGGTGAACAGCAAGAAGAAGAACAGGAAGAGAGTGAGCTAGCAGACTCACTGGAAGATGCGCAGCCTCTCAGTCCCAAGGCTAGGAGATTAGTTAAGGTGGCTTCGCAAAAGGCTCAATGGTTGAGAGATCAGGTGGCTAGGAGACGAGAGGACGGAAGTGACTAGAGGGAAGTGGGCAAAATCTTAATTGGGAGCACCTGCACTCTGAGAACGGTTGCTTGTTCTTTTGCTGCATTCATTAAACATTTCTGTTACTGGTAAGAGACTGCTTTCTCTTTGTACTGCTTATCTACAGCCAAGGGGGAGGAAGCTGAGCCCCCAAAGCCTGACACTTTGCAATGATGAGAAGCAAAGGCATGATACGGGATTGAGACCCAGCCTTCTCCTCAACATGCTACTTTCCTGGGTAGGAATATTTCTTCATGGGTCGGAATACAGTCATATGATCCCTTCCCAGAAGTCTGAAGTGACATAGTCCACAGACGCACAGCTTGACTACCTCAATGAGACATGCCTGTACCTGAATTTCACTTAAGCCCTGCAGAAATAATCCTGAATAGGCCAGAAATAAGCCTCTTTTCATTTCGAGCTCTGATACAGGAGTAAGTTGTGTTCATCCTATAATATCAATGATGACCTTGCCAGTTTTTCTGCCACTGTTTTACTCCAAATCCCTCTGACTACCAAACTATGTTTTCCTTGTCAAGTTCCCATTTACAGTGTGTGCCTAGCTTCCGAATCGCTCCTCTCAGATTCCATCTATTCCCTCTGTTGGCTTGATCCTTCTCCGCAGCAATTTGCATTTTTATCGTCCATGTTGTGTCTGTACGTTGCTGTATTTCAAACTGTGCACTCCATATATTTAGAAGATTCATTAAAATTCAGAGCCTGTGTACGGCACGGCCTCCTTATTAAATAATGAGCACACGGCATGAACAACTCCCACACATTGGCTTCTGCATTTGTCAGAGGCAGCCATGGGGAGCATTAGTAAATTTAATAAAATTGTTATTGCATATTTGCCATCAACTTTTTGTGAGGGAGGAGGTGGGAAAGCCATTCATGTTGTGCTACAAGTGCACGATGAGGATCAAGAACAAGGATCAGGAAATCCACAAGGCCTCACTTAAGGAGACTTTATGAGACCGCTGACTGTAAAATGTCCTCTTGTTTATTATGTTTCCAGTCAGCACACAAGTACTTGTTCTGACTGATGAATGCATAAGTTCTCCAGTACAGTATGCTGAGGTTTTGTGGGAATAATAGTAGTAATAATACATCTTTGAGGGCTTTGGCTACGATTGCTCCAAAGTGAAAAGGGGTGGGTTGTGTTTCTCTCTCTCCAAATGAGGCAATTCTATGGGTTAGAGTGCATAATTAATACAACAGAGTGTCTTTTGCAGACAAAGATGAAACAATGCATGGTAGCATTTAACAGATGTGCCTGAGTTGTTAAGGCACTAAAGCTACTACTTGCAACACCACAGTTAGGTGTTGCTAAGGAACACATGTCAAATAGCTGCCTTTGTTTCACATCCTTGCAAAGGGTTATCTAACAAGCTGGATAACCCTTTGCAAAGATGTGAAACAAAAGCAGCTGCTGGATATATAGGCTTCCTCATCCAGGCAGATCCTAAGCAGGTTAGCACCAAAAATTTAGTACTCTGAACCCACTCTCTATATTGGCTATACCAGGTCATACCCCTTGTCTACCACAAGCCTTTGAAAGAAATGTGTTAAGGTGGAATCCACAACAGCCCTAGGTCATATTTATATAGAAATTGGAGTGGGACAGCACTTTTAGCTCCCACCCCCAATGGTTGGGGACGACGACAACAACAACAACAACAACAACAACAACAACAACAACAACAATTTATTATTTGTTCCCCAGCCACTCTGGGTGGCTTCCACAAAGATCAAAAACACACTAAGATATCACACATTAAAAACTTCCCTGAACAGGGCTGCCTTAAGATGTCTTCTGAATGTCAGGTAGTTGTTTATCTCTTTGACATCTGATGGGAGGGTGTTCCACAGGGCGGGTGCCACTAATGAGAAGGCTCTCTGCCTGGTTCCCTGTAGCTTTGCTTCTCGCAATGAGGGAACCGCCGGAAGGCCCTCGGCGCTGGACCTCAGGGTCCTGGCAGAACGATGGGGGTGGAGACGTTCCTTCAGGTATACTGGGCCGAGGCTGTTTAGGGCCATTTAGGATGACTGTCTTTATAGGAAGGGCAACATTACAAATGCCTCCTCATGTGTAAGAATTCTATGTGTTTGGGACTTGGTTGTGTATGTGTCCTGATTGCAAGGAGCCCAGTTGCATGTGTGGAGGTGCTTGCCTGCTGGCCTTCCTATATAGACAACCATGCTCAGTGCAGGGTTGCTAAAAAAAAAAAAAGACCCAATGCTGGGAGTGGTGTTAAAAGTATCGATCCATTCCAATCTCCACTTAAATAAGCCCAACAAAAAAGTAATGTGTGCAAAAGGCTGTTGAGGAGCTAACATTAAAGAATGTCCCATGCAGTGTAGCCATATTCCTACCACTAATGTGCCAAACAACTATGACCCAGCCACACATTTGCTGCAGGCAAAAATAAACTATATATGGGCATAGATCTTCTCCATGTGAGCAGACACTTGACCATTCAGGATCTCTATCAATGGTGGTCCAGATGTGGCTGAACTCCAATGGCCACCACCCCTGGTCATTGGCTACGCTTTTGGGAGGGGCTGATGAGTGTTGCAGTTCAGCAACATCTGGAGAGCCAAATGTTCTATGCACCGGAAGTAGAGTTACTCTGGGCGGTGCCAGAGGTCACAGAAGATTTGGATTTTCTGTACTGGGTGTCAACTTGGGCTGATCCTTGTCAGAGCCATTGTCTCTCTAGCATTCACTCTTTGAAGATAAAAGGAGCACAAGGGACTTTACAAAGAACAGTTTAGACAGGGAACACCATAGAAAGGCAGGCAGGGCAAGCAGGGGGCATAGAGATGATTACACCTACTTCTTTCTAGTTACAATAGGATATTCATCACAATAAACCTCCCTTCATTCGTAGGCAAGCAGGGTTTCCATTTTCACACGAGGCGTTTTCTGCATCGGCTGACCTTTTAATATGTTCATTATTGCTTCTGGTATCTAGAGCACATCATGCTGCTCCCAGCAGACTTTAAACAGGAATGTTAAACTGTGTAGGATTGTGCAGTGGAGAGCAGGCAGAGGAATAGGACAGCTCCCTACAGGGATTACCCGCTGCAAAGAGTAACATTGCTGATTCTTTGTAATAGTACCGCACAGGGAAAAAATGTTAATCAATTAGAGCAGGCAAACTAATTAAAAAGCATGCATTATACATCTCTGAGAACACATTATTCGTTACCATAGAACCTTCCCATTATAAATGCATGTCACTGTGAATCACAAAGGGAAACTTAAATGGATAACAAGGGCAACAAAAATGAAGTCCCACCCCTCCCAACCCACTTTTTGCTGCTGACCTGTATCTGTCCTTGACCAACGTTTGCCATGGTACATGAGATTTGTTCAAGAGAGTTAAGCACTTGTTAAAAACAATAAACAGGGGAATATCCTAGGAAAGGTTGAACTCTGTGGCTTAACTATCACCGATAGTTCACAACCTGGTCAAGTGTGGCTCCTGGAAATTTATGAAAAAGACTTATGGTTGACTGTTCCTGATCTCTTGAGATGTACCCTCAGGGCCAGCCACAAAGGGCCACCTCAGGCAGCAGATGTTTTGAAGGTGGGGAGTGGCACCAACGCACTGAGAAGACAGAGCTGTCTATGCCACAGAGCCTTACCCCTAAGCTAGACTGTGACTCTTGTGTATGGTGGTTGCATCTCATAGCCAGTGTGCAATCTGAACCGAATTTATATCTTTCTGGCAGCTGGGAAGGAAGCCCTTATGGGGCTATGTCCCCAGCATACGTCTCATGGCCAGAAAGGGATGGGAGAAAAGTTTGGCTCCCATTTCAGGAGATGAAAAACTGAGAGCATGCCTGCTCTGGCACTGAGGGGAAAAGGCAGACCAGCGCAGGGGTTGGCAACCTAAGGCCCATGGGCCACACGTGGCCCATGGACCCCACATGGACCGGGGACCGCCTTCTGCAATGCTGGCCAGCTTCCCATTGGCTGCAAGAAGCTCCTGCAGCCAATGGGAAGCTGCACATGCCTCCTGCACGCTGGAAGGAGCACCGGAAATAGCATTTGCACATGAGTACATACACTCTCGCCCACCGTGGCATCTGCGGGACTGTGAACTGACCCATGCCACGAAAATTTTGCCGACCCCTGGACCAGAGCAATCACTCTGTAGTATAATACCTGAGGTAAAAAAGGTGGGAGACATGGGAAGGGCTCTAAGGAACCTTTGGGTTTAATACATAGCTGCCAACTTTTCCCTTTTCTTGCGAGGAATCCTATTCAGAATAAGGAAATTTCCCTTAAAAAAAAGGGAAATGTTGACAGCTATGGTTTAATATGTACAGTACAGTGGTACCTCGGGTTACATACACTTCAGGTTACATATGCTTCAGGTTATAGATTCTGCTAACCCAGAAATATTACCTCAGGTTAAGAACTTTGCTTCAGGATGAGAACAGAAATCGTGCTCCGGCGACGCGGCGGCAGCAGGAGACCCCATTAGCTAAAGTGGTGCTTCAGGTTAAGAACAGTTTCAGGTTAAGTACAGACCTCCGTAACGAATTAAGTACTTAACCTGAGGTACCACTGTACTTGCACTCCTCTCTTGCCTGTGTGCTCCAGTTACTACTGGATGCCATTTTATGGCTGCTGCTGCTGCTGCAGAATTCCATGTCAATATTGCCAGAAAAGGGGTCACAGTAGCTGAGCAGCTGCCTGGCCTTGCTTCCAGGCCTGCCGCGCAGGAAGCTTCAGGAGGCAAGAGCTGCAGCTCAACAGCAGCACCCACCAGCCTGTTTTGCTGCAGAGCCAGCTGCTTTTCCACTGTGATGAAAAGCCAAGAGCAAGAAGCTCTGTCAGCTGTGTCAGAGAGGAAAGCCATCTCTCCTCCGGAACTCTTCAGACTCTGGGGTCAGAGCACAGTCAAACACTCCAGCTGCGCCCCGACCTGTGATGGCTGCCCTTCCCCTTTCAAAAGAAATAAGCTGCTTATGTAACACTTGAAAAACCACTGCAAAAGGCTAGAAGCAGGCAAAGGCCAAGACCTCTTGCTTGCTAACTAGAGAGGGTTTGTTCGGTTGCTGAGAAGCTTTCTACTTTCTGAGGCAAGTGAACTTGTTGGAGTGGCCTTGATGCCTGAAGTTTGAAGGGGGCGGGAAGGAAACCCTTTACTTGATATCTGGATCCTAAGCATATGCTCCTGGACTGTCATGAACTGGCAGGATGACAAGGAGGAAGAGGATCATGATGAGGGGTGTAGCCAGGACTGGGACACACTGGGGCAAGCTGGGGATAGGGACAGAGAGGTTGCTGTAGGAAGTACTCACAGGGCGACAGAAGATGGTGAGGGCATGGTGCACAGGAACCAGAGCAGCAGGACCCATCAACATAACCTGTCTCCACAAACATGGTGGGCTCTGAGGCATAGGGAGAAGTAGGAGTGGTGATCTAAGAGGCTGAGACAGGCAAGGGCCCTCAGCCCAGCTCCCAGGTGGGGCTCACTAGCTTTGGGAGGAGGTGTGTGATTCCTCAGCTGGAGGAAGCTCAGGACAGGTGAGGGTCTCATGCCTCATCAAGCCCAGATGCTGCAATCTGTACAAAAGGGAAGCAGAATTGAGTTGCTGTGTCTGCTCAACTGCCCATGTTAACGGACCTTGGCTTGGATGCTCCTGGACCCCTATGGGACTGTGTTTCAGGTTTGACTCTGGACTGTATCCTCACTGCTGGACATTGAATTTTGGACTTGATATACTGACTTGCCACCAGGTAGGCCAGGGGTTCAGGGCAAGGACTGATGAATCCATTTTTCCAAATTCTCTTATCAGTGTTACTCAGCTGAAAAAAACTCTGGGTGAAGTGTCTTGACACCAGTCAACTGGGGTCAGAAAAAGGAAGCAGGGACTTTTTTTTTTTTGAGGAGAAAGAGTTTCCTGTTTGGTTCTGCTTCCCATTTTGGACTTTAGTATTGTAAGTGAATTAATGCTGCCCCTAAATAGCTGCTCTGCTGAGCTAGGCATTTATGTCCTGCAGAACTAGGTCAAAAAAGTTGGTATGGTGACAACTATGAAAAAGGGACTCCCATGCTTAATATTGCCCTTTTTTCAGGGCTAGCCCAGGAGTAATGCCTCAATTGGCAGCCAGACTGGATTCTTCTCTGTGCTGGAGAGCTGGCCTTGTTGCCAGCCCAGAGGATGCTGCTTCTTGTCTTGGCTTCATATCAGAAAAACTGGGAGCAAAACTCCTCTGTAGGTCAGGGCTGGTTACTTCTCTACTCAGAAGAGTTGACTCCGCTGTGAGCCAAAAGTGGGGAGCAATTTCTCCCCAGCATGTGTTGCCTTGCCAGATATCACCCAGGGAGCCCATTCTGCAGCTTCAGAGGACCTTCAGCTTCTGCAACAGAAGCTTTCCTCAACAAGAACAAACTTTTGACTAAAAACAAAAGATTCTTATGACAAGGGCATTGTGGGTCCTTTTCAACTCAATAATTCTATTATCTCTTTATGACCGAAGTCCTCACTGCTGTGGCCACCAAGCTGCTGATTCAGTGAGGGAATTTGGAGAAATTAACAAGGGGGCAAAGATGGATGCTCACTTACCATTGTTGCCAACTGGCAGTGGACAAGGTCTCTCCTGTGGAATCTGTGGATGGATTTGCTGGAATGCAGGCTCTCTGTGTCCCCTTGCTGAGGGATGTTATTACAGGATGTAGCCTGTTGGTTCCTTTGCTGAGCACAGAGCCATCTTGCTGGGAGGAGATCTCCTCACTACCCTTCTTAGCAAAAGACTCTGCAGATTGGAGGAACATTGATTGTTAGGCGTCGCTGAAATGCCAAGTCCTCTAAATAGACCTAAGGCCTATAAGCTATTCCTAAGCAGTAGATAAGGGGACGTGGGTGGCGCTGTGGGTTAAACCACTGAGCCTAGGTCTTGCCGATCAGAAGGTCGGTGGTTTGAATCCCCGCGACGGGGTGAGCTCCTGTTGCTTGGTCCCTGCTCCTGCCAACCTAGCAGTTCAAAAGCACGTCAATAAATAGGTACTGCTCTGGCGGGAAGGTAAACTGTGTTTCTGTGTGCTGCTCTGGTTTGCCAGAAGCGGCTTAGTCATGCTGGCCACATGATACGGAAGCTGTACGCCAGCTCCCTCAGCCAGTAAAGCGAAATGAGTGCCACAACCCCAGAGTCGTCCGCAACTGGACCTAACGGTCAGGGATCCCTTTACCTTTAAGAAGTAGATCAGGAGCAACAGAGCTGTCCTGTTCTTCTCTAGAAGGTGGTACTAAAAACTGAATCTGAAAGCTTCCTCCTGTCCTGGAAGAAAACCTCCCACCCCAATTGACCCTGCCTTCCTCCTGAAGAGGAGTTAACCTGTTGCTGTCTGTTCTGCTACCTGATTGAGAATGTGATGTACCAAGTCATGCTGTGGGTGCACATTGCCATTGTTGGGATTCTGCCTGTCCTGTTGTTCTGTCTAAGCCTCTGAGCAATTTTCCCCATCTACCATCTTGAAACCGCACTTGAAACCACATCCCGAAAAGCAAAATGCAACATAATTTAATACTATATTAATTACTGTCAATAATGCTATATCTTTTTTTTTTTGCCATTGTCCAAGACCTACCCAAGGGCAGTCAGATGCCTGATAGCCCTTTTCTGGCTTGCTTAGAAAGTAAACAGAACTTCTCGCGCCGCCTTCAGTGGATTTTCCCAGCACTGATAAGAAAACTTGGAAAGTCCAATTTACTATGAACTAGATGTGGGATGTAATCCACTGGGAGCAGTCAAATACAACATTCCTTGTTTTCCTAGAGTGGACAAGCAAGGGGATGTTTGGTCCAGCCAGTTGAAACTTCCTGTTCCTCCTGGCCTGGAGCATACTTCCTTGCATGTGACTAGTGGGTGGGCATGACCTTTCCAGACCTGGTAAAAGGCCAAGGCGTGCTGCCACTCTCTCTTCCATCTTCCTTCCGTCCTGCAAACTTCCTGGAATGAACTGCTGGCTGCCAGCCAAGCAGTCCCCCAGGTCATCTCCCTTATGGGGTAAACCTGTTTTTATACTGTACTTTTGTAACTTTAAGCCGTGTTCTGCCTGATCATGAGTAAACTTTCTTTCTAGTGCTTATGAATAAGACTATGGTGTCTTTATTCTTTTAGGAGGGATTCCTTAGGAAAATGTGAGAACACATTTCAATCTGGACAAGCCAGATTGAATTGCATATTGTCTTAAGAAACTCACATGAGTTTGCAACCTGTTTTCTGCTGTGTAAAGGGGAATGCACTCTGCTAAGTAAAGGAACTTGCTAATGAAAGTTAGGAAGGATATTAATAAACAATGTATCCTCTCCTGCCACCCTGAACATTCCCGCACTAGATGCTGCCCATCTCCCTTCCTGGGCCAGTCCTTTCCACAGCCAAAACCAAAAGCCTCTCCTTAGCTGAATTACAGGCCTCCCCAGTGGCGTAGCGTGGGTTGTCAGCACCCGGGGCAAGGCAAGTAATTTGCGCCCCCTAACCCGTGGATTTTAGCACTTGAGTGCGAGCGCCCCCCCCAAGATGTTGCGTCCGCCCCCCCTGCACCCCCACGCTACGCCGCTGCTTTAGGCCCCCCAATAAAACATTTGAGGGGGCCAGTCCCCCAGTTGATGGGCATTGCCAATGTGATCAACTATGCAGGGCGGGGTTTACTTGCCTCCCCCCCCCCAATATCATACTGTATTCACATTGGCACCCCTGATGAACTCAGCGGGGCTTACTTCTGCCCCGCAAGCCTTTGCACCTCCGCGTCTCCTTTCCTCTCTATATGTAAGAGGGTGAAGGTCAGGCTGGCAGCGCAAATAAGGGCCCCGCTGCTGAAGGCCTCGCCCGCCACGACCTCCTGGTCCACGGGCAGGGCAAGAAAGTGCCTTTTCCTTGGGGGGGGGAGTCTTAAATTTCAAAGCATTATTATTATTATTATTATTATTATTATTATTATTATTATTATGAATAAGAATATCTAATGTGCGTGGTTTCTCTCCTCCACTGACGACTCGCCACGTGCGGGCTCCCTTCACCTCCCCGTCCCCTCAAGGGAAAGGGAAAACGACGTGAGGAAAAGCGACGCGGCGGGACAGCCAGCGAGGTTCTCCTCAGAGCCTTTTCCCGCCGCCCCCTCGCAAGACAGCCCTGAGGCCGAGCGCGGAGTGAGGGGCGGGGCCCGGCGGAGTCTCGCTGCCCCCCAACGCCTCTCGAGGCGGCATGAGGGGCGCCGCGTCAAGGGCGCCCGCGGGCGCAGCGGCGGCTCCTGTCAGGGGACGAGGCGGGCCCGGCGCCTCTCCCCACCCACCCCGTCCGCCCACCCATATCCCGCTCAGGAGGGGCCGGTGGGCTGGCAAGCGCCTCACGCCAGCAGCACCAGAGAGGGAGAGAAGTCCGCCTCCCGCCGCCGCCGCCTCTTCATCCCCAGCAGCAACTTCCCTGCCCGGCTCCCCGCCGCCGCCGCCTCCTTCTCTCCCTGCTTTGCAGTAGCAGCCGCCGTCACCGCTCCTCCTCTCCTCCCGGGGACGATGCTCTGGCTCCTCAGCGGCAGCTCCCGAGCCGTGTCCCCGCGGCGCCTCCGCTCCCCCGGGCTCCCCTTGGCTCCCCTTCGCCGCCTAGCTCCTGCTGCACCACCTGGGGGCAGTGCCCATGGCCGGGGCTTCCTCCTTCTCGAGACATGGGGCTCTGCTATAGCCTGCGCCCGAGGCTCTTCGGTGACTCCGGAGGCGGCGAGCGCCCCCCCAGATGTTGCGCCCGGTGCGGCCGGCACCCCTGGCACCCCCCACGCTACGCCACTGGGCCTCCCTGGAATGGCTGGTCCAAAGTATTTGACGGCCTGAGGCTGAGAAGCAAATCTCCTTGGCTCTTGAGGCGTATAGTGCCCAAGGTTGTAATTTACTTGTGCATGGATGACTCCTCCATTGCTTGGCAGGGGAAGATGACTTTCATGCCTGTGGGATTGAATGTTCACATGAAAACATGCCAAAACACAAGCCTGCTGATGCACACGCATGTACTCCGTCATACATTGAGCATGCACAGTTACCATTCTGCTTTGTTTAACTGTCCCTGGCAACTCTTTCAGGGTTAGGCTCTTGGACATAACTCGAAGACAGCAACAACAAATCCCCAAAAGTTGCAAAGATACCCTTCGTGAAGCAGGCTGCAGCAGTTCAGATTCCGTCGAGTGGGGTAGTTAAACGGAAAGATCACATGAATAATGCATGCCTTATTGTAAAGATAACAAAAAAAAAAAAACACAGTGGGGGAGGCCAGCCTTGTCACTATTTACCATGCAGATGTTTAATTGGAAATCTAAATAATGTATTAGGCTCTCGGCTTTGGAATCGGTCGCTGACGCTCTGCTGATCTGTTTCTGGATCAGCGAAGGGTGAGATGAATTTGCAGAAACAAACTCCACAATTGCTTTGCTTTAACGCTAAGGCAAACATAGTTAACATTTTGCTTGTTTGTTAGCACCACAGAACCAGTGCTTTACTCTCGGGCACTGCATCAGAATGTGCTTATATTGAACAAAATAAGGAAATACAGAAAACACAAGGGTAACTCAACAAACACACCATCCACATTCAGACTTCACCAAGGGATACGAGGAGAGTTTACAGGTAGACAAAGCAGAAAAAGAATGTATACCTTTCAACTGTTGATTTTTACTCATTTTTATTTTTTGTAAACTTGGCTGTGTTTTTTTTTTACATTAAGCATTTTTAACACAAACCATTTTAATGTGTACAGTACAGTCGTACCTTGGTTTTCGAACAGCTTAGTTTTCGAACATTTTGGCTCCCAAATGCTGCAAACCCGGAAGTGACTGTTCCAGTTTGCGAACTGTTTTTGGAAGGCAAACATCTGACGGGGCTTCCACAGCTTCCGATTGACTGCAGGAGCTTCCTGCAGCCAATCAGAAGCTGCGCTTTGCTTTTCGAATATTTTGGAAGTCACACGGACTTCCAGAATGGATTCCATTCGACTTCCAAGGTACGACTGCATTTTATATTCTTTGTAACCCACTTAAAGGTTGTGCTTACATTTAAGTGATATGCATTTTTTATTGAACGAAAATAAAGTCTGACAGTGACCCCCTTGGGATTAAGGTGAGGCTGAAAGTAGGAAGGAGAGGCCTTGATCCAACTCCAGAACAAGTCCCAGAGCAGCACATTGGGGAATGAAAAGAAATCAGTCCACTGGGCAATCTCGGTCCATGATGGAACAATCTCCTTAGTGCTATGATGTTAGCATAAGCCCCATAGGTTGTGTTCCTTAATGGTCCAGGTCCCAAATATCTGAGATAACACCTTCTCTTTCAATCAGCCTGTGTACTAAGATCAGTGGAAGAGGCTGCCCTGGATGTTCCTGCGTTATCTGAGGTGTGTAACATGATGGCCCATGGGAGAACCTCTCTTCAAAATGTGGTAAGCCATGCTCACTCTGCCAAGTGGGTCCCTGAACTTGCCCTTAGGGATGTGACTAAGAACCAAGTGCATGCACAGTGGCAATCCAACAGGGGGCGCAAGCATAGCTGGGGACATGGCTGTGGACGGGGTAGATAAACCCTAAAATCTAAATAGATCAGCTTTCTCAACCCATTCTCATAAACCTATGTGTTCCAATATGGCACTTCAATGAAGCATTGGCACATTTAAAAAACCACACACACACACACAGAAGAATAATTATTTCATTTTTATTAACCTTTATTTTTGTAGGAAAGTATTTTTCTTTTTGCGTCTCAACAGATGAAATTCATAACCTTGTTTTCTGGTAAGACAATTCAAACATACAAATCAATTACAACAATGTGCTTTTCAGCTTTTTTTGTCATTTAAATAACCAACAGTTTTGAAGGACACAGACAATAGGGCTTTAGCAGAACAATGGTACAATTAAAACAGTGTTCAGTGAAAAGCAATGTTCAATAGCTGAAGGGACAATGAGGAAGAGACTTCTATTATTTTTGGTTCTTTTCTTAGCAAAACCTGGATTGGGAAAAAATTAATTCTGGTGAAAGCAAGGGCAGTGGTTAGAATTCTTGTTTTTAGGAAATCAGGAAAGTATATTTTACATTGAAACAACAGGTAGTAATGAGGGTGGCAGGCAGAAAGGAATAAATTCCTTATAATAAAGTATGTCAGTAAATCTCCATGCTCACTTTTTCTTCACAGAGTAAAAAAGGCGCTTTTAGTATCACTCTTCCTTTTCAACTTGCTAGTATCTATTACGTCCCTTGATTAGTATTTGTTCAAACATTTCCCCCCGTAGATAATAATGGGAAAAATATGTTTCATACACATGACATTTGGGGTTAATTCAGTCTTTAAGCAGAATATTCAAATATCTTGTACCTTTAATTGGCCATGGTCTTCATAATACCATTGAGAGTAGGCAGTACTGCATATCCATTTTAGTACCTATAGATTACCTATAGACTTTTAGTACCTATAGAGTCATTCTCTCTCCTGTGCACCCACACATACACAACTAAACTGAAAGCACACTTTGGAAATTTCCTGACACCCTAGCACAGACAGTCTCAGTTGGGGTAGGGGAACCCTGTCCATTTTAGTTTCTCTCCATTGTTAAGTTCAATTCCCCATATTTCCACATCAGTCTGATTTATTATTATATATTTTAAAAAAACTCTTCAGGAAAATACACCAGCATTTTAATGTGCACTTTCCCCCTAATAACCACATTTGTATTCACACGCATTTTTTAAATGCACACTTTACTCCAGTATAGGCATTCTTATACAGACTACTTGGTTGGAGAGTTGCAATGCAATATTGGAGAAGTATGAATTTTGAAGGATGTATTTGCTTTGGTTTTCATATTGTTCTGGAAAATGCAAATTAGGTAGCTTCACCTTATTTTTTTTAATGGAATTGACTTTCTCTTCCATCTTGGCCCTCAGGATACACTTGCCCAGTTATAACATACAACATTGAGATCCTCAGATATTCTGGCCCCTCATCACTTAAAGGTTAGATCTTGGTGAGAGACCTCCATGACAGAGGAGCTACATGAGAAGCAAACCAATCCACTGAACTAAGGTGTTTCTGGCTTGTGGGAGTCAGAGGCGTTTCAATAGGTTGTACACCCAGGGAATAATTTATTTATTTCAATGAAGGAAGAAGTGAGTGACAAGGCAAACAAATAAGGACAAACAAGAAGTAAAAAGCTAACAAAACAACCACAAAAATGGCCAAGAAGGCAAGACCCACGCTAAGCTAACCTGAGGCAACCTAAAGGGTTGAGGGTGGGATGGGTATTCCCCTTCCTTCCTTCCTTCCTTCCTTCCTTCCTTCCTTCCTTCCTTCCTTGCATTCATGCCACAAAAGCAGCCTTTCACCCTCACAGATCTCTGTCCACAAAAGATGGCAAGTGGATGTGGGACACACTCAGCCATGGGGAAGATACAGATGCAGGCAGCGGAAAAAAGCTGGAAGGGATTTGCAGCTTCTGCCTATGTCTGTCTCTGGAGGTGGCAGGCATAAGCGACAGATCCATTCCAGCCTTTTTCTTCTGCCTGCATTGATTTGTGGTTGGGTTTTTTTTAAAATGTGACTGGGCACACTTGACACACCCCTCGGACAACCCAATTGTAGGAGTTACTGGAGTTCTATTATGTAGTAACATCTTTCTTAGGCTCTCACCAACCAAACATGGAGTATCAAGCTCAGTTCACACAAACTGGCTAATGAGGAAGTTACAAGTGTTTCAGGACTGTGTGGAAGATTGTGTGGTTTTCCATGGGGGAAAAAAATCCCTGCATATGAAAGATGAGCACATCAGGGGGAAAGCCTGACTTTGCATTAACAATACTTTTCTGCATTACATTGGTTTCTGGAAAGATGTAAGAGGGGAAAAGGGATCCCCATCAGCTCTGTAAAGAGATTCAGGTGAATAGTAGTTCTGCCACCTCATGTACTGTTTGTCTAAACTAACCATGCAAATTAAAGGACTGCTGCCATGTCCCATGCTCCTTCCTTTTTTAAAGACAATCTAACCTCTGAACAGGCACACTTTTTCTTGAGGGAAGAAGTTGCATGATCTTGCGAAGTGAACAAGTAAACACCCATTTGCTTCTGTTTCCCTTAGGCTCAATGCTTATAGACATCCATGTGGATGGCCATTTGAAATGCCATTGCATGAAGGCTGCTTCGCATGGCAAAACTATTTGTATGAAAGAATGTCTCTTGTATGTTTTGCAATTTTCACCACACCACCAGCAGCTCTCTCTCCTTTTTCTCTTTTTTTGAGGGTTGAGATCACATGGAGGAAAAGGTCCAGACAATATGGAGAACCACCAACATAATGAGGTTTGCAAACATTGCAAATAAGTCCATCAACATTACTTGCGCATACAAATGTTGAATAGCCCTTCTGCTATGTACTGAGTCAGACTATTAATCTATCTAACTCACTTTCAGTGACAGTGGCTGGCAAAAGATCTCCAGGATCTTGGAAAGTAGTCTGGCCTAGCCCTTCTCGGAGATGTCAGGAATTTGACCCAGGGCTCCCCCCCCCATGCAAAACATATCCTTTACTACTGAGCAACAGCCTTTGCCCATATATCAATATTAGTCATTTTAGGCACATCAGTAGTTTGGGAAAAGAAAAAGGAACCAGCAATCATTCAAATCATAAAAGTTTAACTAAGCCATCTTGCTGCCTGGAGAACATCCTGTTTTCTTTCTCAGCTGTTTACAAACCTGGGTTGGGGAGTCAATAACTTCAGGTATATGGGTTTGGGTCACTCTGTTCTTTATAAAGCCAAAGAAATGCAGGGAAGGCGTTAATTGGATATGCAAAACCGTGTTGCTAAGCTGCCAGCTGATAGCATTGATGTCCATAGGAAGAAAACCTCTCTAGTTTAGACATAAACTAGTATAAATTGGCATGAAGATGTAGGATGAATACCAGTTTGCATCAACGAAAGATATGGATGCAACAGGGCCATTGCATAAAGGAAGGAAGCATTTGGCATAAACGGAATAGAATTTGCTTTTTGACATTATGATCATTATTGATTCCTAGCATGACATTAAATAACATTGATTTAACTGGCTTGAAAGTATTAGGACTAGGTGGGAAATAATGGACGTTTTTCAGCTTTTGCATTGTGTCATCAAAAGCAATTTATTAAACTACAGTTTCAAGAAAGAGGCCCCATTAGCAGCAGCTGGTCAAAATTTACGCTAATAGCCAATGAGCAACTAAAAGGTACTATGAAAAATTCATTAAACTGAACATTGGTATTGGTTCAACCCAGAATCCCTATATCTGCTTATTTTAGTCTCTTTAAGAATTTTTAAAGCTCTTTTGATGTTTTCAAATTGATTCCTTGTTGACTAAGAAATGTGTGTGTGTGTGTGTGTGTGTGTGTGTGTGTGTATTTCTAACTTAGTTAGCAGTAATCTGTAAAAAGAAGTTCCTTCCCCCCCTTTTTCCCCAGAGTGGGAGTGGGACAGGAAGTTAAGATACAGTTGAGCTAATGACGAACAAGCCATTTAAAATAAATGTATCAAACCAGGAAGAAAACAACAGGCAGGACTTAGTATAGCCCATAAGAGAAGGCAAGAACGTTTTTTTTTTTAAAAAAAACCCAATTCAAATATAGGATGTTACCTGGAGTCTTGAGAGAGAATTTGTGATAGTTAGATAATTTGGAATTTCATGAGGTCACCCTGTCACAAAGAAAGCTCTTTAATTAATCACAATGTCAATATTTGTCCATTGGAGATAGAATTTTGTACATTATTCAGACCAAGTTCTTTATCCAGTACAATATCCAGTAACCACACAGGCCACTACTGACATTATCTGTGGATTATAGGCAGTGCTTCCCCCACTAAAAAAATGTTTAAGGGTATTCTCATTTTCCTACTCATATTGAAATACTGCCCCTCAATGAGGCCAAACTTGGATCCCCAAAGTGTTTAGGGGTATGCGTCCCCCTGCGCCCCCCCCTAAAAGCGCTGATTATAGGGCAACAGAAAACAACATGGATAATAACACACGGTATGCAAACCAGAACAACCAAGTCCTTTTGCAAGATTGTGTCCCTGTGGCTCCTTGAATGCCAAGCTAGATGGATTATTGGTCTGACTCCTTATACTTGTTGCATTCTTAATCACCAAGGTAAAGCAACGTGGGGCGTGGGAATCCATTCGATAGTAGAACTCATCTTTATGCCATGATGATTGTTGTAATAAGAAAAGAAAGCTAGTCAGGGAACTTTTAAATGGCCCAATGCCATCTACAGCTAATGAAGGGAGATTGAAGGAATCACTAGTCATCCAGCTTATTTGAAAAGAACAACGCAGTGTTGCACTAGATCGGCTCAGCTTGGAGGTTTTCAAGACTCATCTTTACAGGTTGAACAATAGTGCATTCCTCCACCACATACAATCCTTGAAACCACAGCCTATGTGACATTCATTCACATGGAACATTGCCTCTAACTTTTCGGCCTGGAATCTTCTGCTGAGCTCTGTTATTCTGCCCCTTGTCCCTGACCCAGTTAATTTCCTTCATGAATAGCATTGCCACTCCTTAACGCCAAATGAGCTTCTGCATCCTCAGTAGTTCCATGGCAGGGGAAATGTGCCTATGTACCAAGGCTGTTGTTGGCTCCATGTGCCCCATGTACCTCTGTGTACTGATTGGCTGGCCTTCCTTTTGTGGGCAGGCCCAGTTAACAGCTTCAAAGCAGGGTGAGAATATTCATGTGGACTTTCAAGTTCAACCTAGATGCAACATTAATTGCATGAATGCAATTAAAGTGTATGCTTTTGGTTGCTGTTTTTTTTAAATAAAAAAATAAATAGTTGTGGGTAGGTGAGGAGGTTTCAACACTGGGACAGTATGGGATGGGGAGGACGTGTTAAACCCTTTGTGGTCTCAATGAAAATTTTCCCCTCCCAGAGGCTGCTCTTTACTCAGGAGAAAGTTTCCATTGGTGCTGGTGCAGTTAACAGCTTGGGGGGAGGCAGTTTTCATACAGGAAAGAAATAGTTAAATTCTCTCCATCCTCTCTGGTCCCCCTGCAGCTGCTATTTCCATTTTAAAACATGCATGCTAATTGCACCCATGCAATTCATGTAACATATAGCTTGGCCCTTAGCCCTATCATTTTTGAACTTGCAAGGATGTCACATTATTTGTTTCAGAGTTCAGGAAGGATTCTGACTATGTCCCTCCTAGAAATGAACCAATGCAATAGGCATATTTGTCCATTGTGGTTTCTCTTTTCACCATGTTGCCATAACAGGAAAAGCAGCTCTGCCTGAAACGCTGTTGCAATTCTTGAAAACACAAATGTTTCTTTCCGAGCCAGCCAATCACTAAAATCCGCATAAAAGTCTCGCTCTTGTAAATCAAAAGGCTATCTCTGTCATTATAAACTCTTTGCATGCCGTTGCTTGCTCTTTCTGCTCAGACAAAGAATTCTCCGGAGGGCAATAAAGTAGATGTATTGCGCAGACTTCTATAAAACACAGCTATCGTTTTAAAGAGGAAACACTGTTTCCTAGTGATAGCCAAACTTTGCATATAATGGATGTAACCTATTAGTCTTTGTACACTCAGCTAATAGCGCGTACCAACAGCAATAGATTGTGGCGCTGCTAGCACTGAAGTCCTATAAAAGTTTAAAAGACGACAGAGGAGACAGAGCCCATGCCATTGCTTGTTTTTCTGAATAATACAAATAGCAAAGTTCTTGGAAAATAGCTTAGAAAAATATAACTTCCCCTTTCAAAGCAATGAGGTAAAATAAGCCCTTCCAGCTGGTGATTACAGCTCTAACTAGCTAAATGAATCCCTCAGGTATCAATTACTGATCCGGCTCTTGCAATTCGAATACAGACCCCCAGGTACTCAGTCAAGGTGTTAAGCAGCCCAATGTTGCATCCACTTTCACAGAAGATTCAGTTCCATTTCCTCCTTGTTGTCAGAGCAGGGCTGGCACTATCTTGCTACTCAGTTACACTTTCTCCTTAATTACATGGGCAGAAATCCCAGCCCACACCCCACTTCCATCATGGATTATGCCGGAATATAGGAGCGAAGCGACGAACACCTTTTCTCAAGGAAAGGAAGGAGGGTCTGCTTTGTAGTTAACTGAGGTAGCTGATATTTCACAAACTCATGCACACAGAAACTCATGGTAGCCTATGGGCTTCTGCCACGGCATAAAGAGAACCACCTGGAAATGTAACGTCACACCTTGCCATTTGTTAAGTCCAATGTTAATGTGCTCATACAAATGATCTCATGAGAATATCGTACCGGAGTAACTGCAACCTGTCATAGCCAGATTACTCACTCAGTTCATTGTTAATTAGACCACACTGATAGTTTCTAAGAATGGACACTGGACCTTCCATATTCTGGAGTCTGCATACCCTCCAATATTTCTCCAATGAAAATAGGGACGTCCTAAGGAAATGTGGGACATTCCGGGATCAAATCAGAAACAAGATGGCTTCTGTAAATCTGGGACTGTCCCTGGAAAATAGGGACATTTGCAGGGTCTGGTACTGTACAAGATGAAGCCTACTGGGTTGAATATCGGATGTTCCAAAGCTATACAAGGCTTCTCCACAATCCATTCTAGACCGTTGGCAGAGCAGAATGAATCCATTTCTGGCTCTGCCAAATGCTCTTGGAGAGAAACCAAGCAGTTAATCCAAAGCAGTTTCATTTAATAGGACCAATTACACCCAGAGGGAAAAATGCATTGGAGTTCCTCAAGGATCTGGTATTGGGACCTGTGCTTTTTAATTTGTTCATCATAAGCTATCTAGAGTGAGCAGTGAGGTGGCCATGTTTGCACATGATACTGAATGGTTCAGAGTCTTTAAAACAAAAAAGGGATGGATAAGAGCTCAGAAATGACCCCTCCGAACTGAGTGAATGGGTGGTAAAATGGAAATGCAATTCAATGTAAACAAATGTGAACTGATGCATGTCATGGCAAAGAAAATCAATTTTTAAAAAACCACACAAACCCCTTAATTTTACACATACACTCTTGGGGTTTGAACTGGCAGTGAATGACCAGGAGCAAGACCTTGGGGTCTCGGTGGATAGCTTGATGAAGATGTCAACCCAGTGTGTGGCAGCTGCTAGGGATCACTAGGAAAGGAATTGAAAATAACATGGCCAATATCACAATGCCCTTATATAAATATGAGGGATGACTGCATTTGGAATACTGGTTGTTTCATCTCAAAAAGGATATCGTAGAGATGGGGAAAGTTCAGAAAAGGGCAACCAAAATTATCAAGGGGATGGGGTGACTATGAAGAAAGGTTGCAGCGTTTTGGACTTTTTAGTTTAGGCAAGTAAGAAGTGGCATGATAGAACTATTTAAAATTATGCATTGTATGGCGAAAGTGGATACAGAAAGATTTTGCTTCATGTTTCGTAACACTAGAACTCATGGACATCTCATGAAACTGAATTTTGGAAGATTCAGAACAGGCAAAAGAAAGGAATTCTTCACACAGCACAAAGTGGTGGAACTATGGATTTCTCTCCGACAAGAGGCAGTGATGGCCAGCAACTTGGATGGCTTCAAATGATTAGAGAAATTCATGGAGGGTAAGGCAATGTTTTTTATTTTTTATTTTTTGTTTATATCCTGCCTTTCTCCTGTTGCAAGACCCAAGGTGGCTCACAGCATAAATCAAAACAGACAACTAAAACACACACAATCATTATAAATATTTAGAAACAAATAAGTAACCCTTTTAAAAACAGCACTTTAAACCATTCCAAAGCACGCACACATGCACAAAGTACAATGCTCAGCCTCGGAAGACACTGCCACAACAGCTGGTTAGTGGGCAAAGGCCTGTCACAAGAAACAAGTATTTGCCTGCCAGTAAAAGGAAAGGGGGGGGGGGCGTACCACAATCTGGAAACAGGCACCAAGAAGGCCCTTATCTGTATCATAGAGTGTCTTGTCATAATTGGGCCAGGAAAATGTTTCTATTCCCCATGATTTGGAAAAACGATGAAAATGTGATTCTTGTCTGTGCATTCTAAAGGTCCATAGTTAGAAGGCCAATGTGGAGGAACCTGAGCACAGAGTTTTGCCATTCCTGTGCCCTTGTTTCTAAAAACAATCTCATTGGCTTTTAATGGACCAACTCAGTGGTTTCTGAACATATAAAAAAGGCAAGAGTCAAGCTCTTATTCACTCATTGCGCTTCTTGCAGGGAGACCTATCTTCCTTCTCTCTCTTGCTTGGATATTAATGACTTCATGGTCTTGCCAAATCCTGTGACAGTCCCTTGTTTCGTCCCAGATATTATGTGGGGATGCAACCTAATCTCTCTGAAATAGCAGCATTATAGATCCGTACAGTAGTGCAATGTATCTGAGTCTATAAAGGCTGTCATATGGAATGGACCTGCTGTTCTGGACACTGCAGTTTAGGAGGGATATTGGCAAGCTGGCACATGTTCAAAGAAGGTTGACAAAGATAGCAAGAGGCCATGAGAAAAGTTCTATGAGAAAAGGCTGAAGGAGCAGGGCAGCCTGGAAAAGAAGGCCTGGAGAAGAATCCCAATATGATAGTAAAGGTAAAGGGACCCCTGACCATTAGGTCCAGTCGTGACCGACTCTGGGGTTGCGGTGCTCATCTTGCTTTATTGGCCGAGGGAGCCAGCGTACAGCTTCTGGGTCATGTGGCCAGCATGACAAAGCCACTTCTGGCGAACCAGAGCAGCGCACGGAAACGCCGTTTACCTTCCCGCTGAAGCGGAACCTATTTATCTACTTGCACTTGGATGTGCTTTCGAACTGCTAGGTTGGCAGGAGCAGGGACCGAGCTACGGGAGCTGACCCCGTCTCAGGGATTCGAACCACCGACCTTCTGATCGGCAAGTCCTAGGCTTTGTGGTTTAACCCACAGCGCCACCCGTGTCTTCAAATATTTGAAGAACTGTCACATAGATGATGGAAGAAATTTGTTTTTGGAGAGCATAGGACCCAAACCATCAGGATATAAGAAATGCCTCTGGATCAGACTAAATGGCCCATTTAGTCCAGCATCCGGTTACCATAATGACCAACCAGATGCAAACAGGACCTGAGCATAGGAGCACTCTCCTCCTCCTGTAGTTTCACGCAACTGGTATTTAGAAGTATTCTGTCTCCGACTATGGATTCAACCAAGAGATTTAACTTAAAGGAACTTCTTGATGGTTTGAGCTGTTTGACAGTGGAACAAACTGAACATAAGAGCCCAGTTGGATCAAATCAAATATCTATTTAATTTAGCATTCTGTTCTCATGGGAGCCAACCAGATGAGAACAGTCACACTCTCATCTACATTTTGTTGTAGCAAATGTTATTTACCTGTTCATAGTGTGAAGAAGAACTAGCTTCTGTCTGGCAGGACTTTGAATTAGATGACCTTTGAGGTTCTTCCCATCTCTATGGTTGTTGCTAACAGAAGCGGTTGAAACACCTTCTTTTGCTGATTATTGGCTTCCAGAGCAGACTTGTGTCCTGGTCTGATAATATGTTATGTTCCAAAGGACACAGTCCTGTAATTTTCAATGGTGGGGGCAGTGATGAAAACTTGCTTTGTCTCCTGGCTATTCTGCATTTTATGGATAAAGTCTTCCTTGGAATAATTATAATGACAACAAAAAGTGGAACATTTTATTGACTCTGCCAAGGGTAGCTTTTCATCTTCTTTGGACTATCAGAGGGGAAAACACAACCCAAATCCTATTATAGGCTGGCAGTTTATCAAAGCACCTGCCTGTGTAAAATGAAGAAAGAAAAAAAAAGGAAGAGGGCAGGGGAGGAGAATCCAGAAACATTCAAACTTGCAGATTGTTCTCAGCATGTGATTGTCTCAAAAGCAAGGAGAGATGTGCAAAACCTGGCTGGATTCTCTCTCCATAGGGAAGTCCCCTCAAACCTATCATACATTTTATAAGTAAAATACTTTTATAGAGGCTAAATTTCTTATGGGCAAATTGGATCCTGATTTGCTATCCCAAAATGCTCCTTCTTTCATGGGGTGCAATGCAATTTCAAAATGTCCATGGTGTTTGTGTGGACAGATAGATTAGATGGATATATGAATATGAGAAGGGGACAAATACTGTAGGACTTTAAAAAAATCATTTGAACCATGCCTGAATTCACCCTCCTCCTCAGATCTTGTCAGACTACAACTCCCATCATTCCTGACCGTTGCCCACACTGGCTGGAGCTAATGGGAATTGCAGTCCAAAACATGGAGGGCATCAGGTTGGAGAAAGCTACCTTTATTGAACAAAGTTCTTTCCATCTTTGTATCGCGCTTATCCCTATAACAAGCCTACCTGAAAGGGGAGGTGAATCAGAAAGATCCAGAGCAGATTAGACAGTACAGGGCTTCTCATTCTGTCCTGTGAGGAGAGAAATTAAAATGCAGCCGTGTATAGATATTTTCCATCCAACTTCTCACTTTCATTGAAGAGAATGGGAAGCTTGCCTGAATGACAGAGCATGCAGTACACAAACTGGAGCAGAAAGAGAGTCCATGGTTGGTCTAGATCAGGAGTAGGGAAGCTGCCTTAGCATGTTCATTCTGCATATAAAAAAATTCTCCCTTGGTTCTACTGTCTACACAGGATTGGGTTCCATCCTTGCTCCATTTGCTAATGACAGGTGTCATTTCCCTAAGAATTTCCTGCACCCTCAGCATTCTTTGGAAACCAACAGATCTGAATTACTGACAAAAGGAGAAAGCCAAAGGATTTAACAGAATAAGCTTAAACTGATTTAGGTTTGGTTAAAGGTAAAAGGACCCCTGACCATTAGGTCTAGTCGTGACCGACTCTGGAGTTGCGGCGCTCATCTCGCTCTATAGGTTGAGGGAGCCGGCGTTTGTCCGCAGACAGCTTCCGAGTCATGTGGCCAGCATGACTAAGCCGCTTCTGGAGAACCAGAGCAGCTCACGGAAACGCCGTTTACCTTCCCACCGGAGCGGTACCTATTTATCTACTTGCACTAGAATGTGCTTTCGAACTGCTAGGTTGGCAGGAGCTGGGACCAAGCAACAGGAGCTCACCCCGTTGCGGGGATTCAAACCGCCGACCTTCTGATCGGCAAGACTGTGGTTTAACCCACAGCACCCCTCGCGTCCCTAGGTTTGGTTAGTCACTTTTTAATGTAGAAAGGCCTGTGGCCAGCTGCAAGGATTTAAATCCCAACAGAATACAGCGTGGTTTAGTTATTTTTCAGATACGTTGGGGTCCAAAGAATATTTCAAGCCCCCACAAAAGGCACATATGAAAATTTGGTAAAACCAGAGGGCCGGAGAAGGAAAGAAGAAACTGAGGAAAGCCAATTCTATTTTCTGCTCTTCAGAATACATTCATATTAAAATGAAGACGTAGAAGATATCCAAAATGCCAGGGTGACTTTGAAATACCCCCTGTCTTCTTCAGTAACCAGCCATATAATTAATTCTACTACTGTTAAGGAGTGTTATTCCCAGCAGTGTTTATTCAGTCTTTAACCCTGCCACACAACCGGTCAGACCTGTATAATTTCTCTCGTTGCCTGTTTCACAGCACTGAGAAGTTTAGGACATGTTCACAACAGTGAATGTGTGATTAGGGTGGACCTAATGCAAGTCCAGGTGGAGTGTACTACCCAACCCCCCCCCAAGAAACAAAAAGAGATTTGGTGGTCAGAACTCCTAATCCATATTCAACTAGATATGATGTGAAAGATCTGAGATGAGGACCTCTTGCTTTTAAACAAACAAACAAACAAACAAACAAACAAACAAACAAACAAACAATGTAATTCAGACCTGTAAATCAGATCAATATACAGTAGATAAGGTCCTGGGAGACCTGCACCATTTCCCAATTAAAACTGCATAAACGCCCCAAACTATTTGCTCAATTGGGTGAAAGTTACACGTATCATACAATTTCCCCCCTGTGCAGCCTTTTTTTTTGGGGGGGTGCGGGGGCAGTGATTTTCAATCTGGACACCAGCACAGGAAAAAAAGGTCCAGCATCATTATTCCATTTTTATTCTACCATTATTCCATTATTACTGGAGGCAGACAGTTCCAGCTAAATTGTAGGACTGCTGGAGGAACTGTAGCAGATTTATAAACTCCAGTTTACAAACGTGTTTCGCCAGACAGATTTACTGGGAATGTATAAACAGAAATGCCAACAGTACAACTGGCCCTAAAAATAACTCCTCAACATCCCCAAGGCTGCTGTTTTCAGTTTTAGGGAGTAGAAATTATTATTTTTGCACTGAAAGTTTCTGCTCTACACATTATGCAACTGTCACTTTCTCAACAGCTAGACCCCACAACACTCCAGTCACCTCTGAAGGATGGAATCACACATTGACATGAGGATCCCCCCCCCCACAAACATCTCAGTCCTATGGGCCGCTAGGATGGGTTTGGTGTGCTCCATAGTACTTTTGTGGACTCCCATATGAAAAAGCTGGGTTTTCTGAAGCTATGAATGAGCATCAGACAATGCGCAATCAATTGCTGGGCAGTCTAAGTGGTGTTTTGGGATAGGGTTTTTCCTGTGGAAAATGACCACTATGGTTCCTGACATAGCAGCCAATGCAATTATCCAATTTTCAAGGAGGAAACACTTTTACCAACCAAAAGGTGGCAGTGCTACTGGACAAGAAGAGCTGGAATGAATTACAGCAGTTTTTACTCATCTGCCTTTGCATCACAAAATATACAAATAGCACCTTGCAACTGCCGTGTTCTGAGAAGCTGGCATTTTTAAAAATGAAAAAAGCTGTTTGCGTTCCAGACATTTCATGCTAGCTCGAAGAATAAAGGTCACAGTTAGCTTTTGAACATCTTTATCCTAATCATATTTATACAACGGTACAGCCCACTGATTTTTTAATAAGAGCAACTTCCTAGTATATATGCTTAGGATGGAAACATAAGTTCAAATGAGTGGAAACCCAAAGAGGTGAATTTATACCAGAAACACCATCATAGTTTTTATTTTATAATAATATATTATGTTTTCAAAGCAGCTACATACATTATCTCAGCAAACCTTAATGATGAGGACCGTGTCATTATTCCCATACTTCAGATGGTGAGACAGAGAGAGGTTGACTTGCCTAACACTACCTAAACCTGAGAGTTTCCTGGTTGACAGCTCGGTCTCTTTAGCTGCAGTCCTAACTCCATTTATCTGGGCGCAAGACCCACTGAATTCAATAGGCTAGGATTGTGCTATTACTCACTATATATACAGTTCCATGAGCCAATCTTGTCCTATAGACCAGGGTGGGGAACCTCTGACGCCAGGGGTCCAATTAACCCCATGAAGCCATTTATCTCAAACCACACTGACCTGTCCATCAACTGACATCACTAGAGGCATGAGCTGATGTACAGGATAGGGTTAACTCCTACATTGACAGCGCTTTCCTGTTCCCAGCAAGGCACAAGATTGTGCAGCCAAGGTAGCAGAATTCAATCCCTGCTCATCAGTTTAGTGTGGATTAAGGACTTGCACAAAAGCACCCTTTGAAGCAGCTGTCTCATGTGAGCTACTTCAAAAAGGCTTTTGCAAAGGCTTTAAGACAGCCCTTGTGTTCCTGTTTCATAGAGTCACAGATTTGGAAGGAATCCAAAGGGTCATCTAGTTCAACCCTCTGTAATGCAAGACTCACAACTAACCATCCATGACAGAGGGCCATCCAACCTCTGCTTAAAAGCTTAAAAGCCTGCAATGAAGGAGAGTCTACAACCTCTCAAGGGAGTCTGTTCCACTGTGCAACAGCTCTTACTGCCAGAAAGTTCTTCCTGATGTTTAGTTGGAATCTCCTTTCTTGTAACTTGAAGCCATTGGTCCATTTCCTACCCTCCTGAGCAGCAGAAAACAAGCTTGCTCCATCCATGTGACAGCCCTTCAGATATTTGAAGATGGCTAAACACACGCAACTCCTTCAATTGTTCCTCATGAGGCTTGGTTTCCATGATCATCTTGGTTGCCCTCCTCTGCCCAGCCTGTCAACATCCTTCTTAAATTGCAGTGTTCAGAACTGGAAATGGGAGCACAGGGTTGTTTTAAAACCTTTAGTAAGTCTCCTCCACTCCCCCTTGAAGGCCCTGATCTTGAATACTTAAAAGGAAAGCACAGGGAGACTTGGAAACAGCATTATATGATTCCTCCTGTTTCCTTTTTAAGCCTCTGAGATCTGAGTGCAAGGGAGTCTGTCAAAATGCAGACACATTTAATGTCACATTTCTTACAGAAGATGGGCCGATTAGAGACTTTTGCTTCTCTCCTATCTTATTCCCTTTCCCTGCCCAAATTATATGAAATATAATATATGCATGGTTACTCAGAAATAAATTTCGTTGAACTTAATGGGGCTGATTCCCAAGTACGTATATAGGGCAGCCTTTCCTGATCTGAGGCCCTTGGGATGTTTCGGACTACAACTCCCATCAGTCTCAGCCAGCATGGCCCAATGGTTAGGGATCATGGAAGATACAATCCAAAATTTATGGAGGACACTAAGTTGGGGAAAGCTGATTTAAAAGATTGCAGCTTTAGTACTTAATTACTACCAAGAACACCTAACTGAGATGGTACTACCTGAAGGTATTCTTCCCTTATGCTCTTGTTTCTCTGTATTTCCTATCAGATATTTCCCACTAAGATTAAAAGCCTTCATTGAACTACTACACTATCAAACACCAGCACCAGCAAGCCAATTCATAGTGATAATCTCCTGCTTGAAAGAAAACACACCCAACACAAAGCAGACACAACCATCCATTGCATTTCAGGAGGTCCAAACGCATAGCCAGGCCACAAGGATGTACCTTATGCTTGTGAAATTTTTGGATAGGCTTACCTGTGTTGCTGTATAACTACATGGAACTCTGGATGTATCAGTGAAAAACATAGAATATAAGATTAGATTCCTGAGCGAAGTCCAAACAGAGAATAACAATGTGCAAGAAGATTACAGAAACAAAATTGGAACAGGCAAGGAATAAAATATTACCTATGGAGAATAAGAAAGCAATAAGTATCATAAGGTGTTTTCTATGAGATGTACTACTGGTTGGTTTTCCAATCATCACTATGCACCATAGCTTTTGCCACCCTATTGATGACATTTCATTTTAAGCTGCAACAAAAACTGAGTATCCTCACAGCAGAAAAACATATTTCTCATTTCATGTAGGCATTATCTTGTGTGGTTCAACAATTATGCATGTGGCTTTTGTTTTTTTTTACTGACACAGCTTCTCTTTCATCCTATTGTTTCTTTCTCCCTCTTTTCAATGCAATTTAAAAGTAGAGAAAATAGATATTCCATTTGGATTTGAGTAAGTTTGCCTTACTCAATTTAAGAAAAAAAAATAACTTTATTGTTTGTAGTCAGTAAAGGCATGTCACTAAAAAGAGAGAGAACAGGGTCATTAGTGGCTAATGATAATTACAAGGGAGAAGTAAATGAAATATCTCCAGATAGCTATTCAGCTATCTTTTCCTTTTGTCTTGCTTATATTAGTTATCTATATGAACGTACAATACAGAAACCCTGCCATGTTAGTCTTGAAATTCATCTCTCATTTGTCAGCATGTTTATTTCAGAGTCATTTAGCATTATTAAAATTCCACAATGTCTTAAAAGCATAGAAGGACACCAAAGGTCTCTGGGGAGGGAAAAAACCAAAACCATTGCTCACAAAGGCAACCTCTGGAGTCCTCTACTTACTCTCTGATGTCACATATATTTGTAATGTAAGCAGCAAACACAGAATCCAACAAGACCTTGAAAGAGACCTGTCGCCACGATGCATCCATTCCATCAGATATTTGCTTCACTGTGGGGGCTCACTGAAAAGTCAGGACCTAAAAGATTGGTGGCCAATCCTGGAAGCCATGTCATAGAGGAGCAGGAGAGGAAGCACAATATATCACGCTTCCATTCTCCCTGATCCTCGTCCTGTACCTCCCCTTGCAATGAAATACATGAGCTGTCTCTGCCTCTGGAACTCAGAGGTTCAAATTCCAGTTTGATGTTTTGAGAGGAAACATAGAAATAAGAAATGTGAATTGTGTGTGCATCCTGTCGACCTTCTCCCAATTTTGTAGCATCTAGAGCCACTCTTAAGGTCAATTCACACTAACTCAACAAGGGTGCAGGCGGAATTTTCTCCATGACATCTTCCTACCCTGCTCCAAGAACTTCTGGATACAGGCACCTTCTAGGTGGGGCCAATTAGACAGCTTTTTTCCTTCCTGGCTGTTCTCCTTCTTTGCTGGGTGATCAGCTGTGGAAGAACCAGCTGTAGTGCTATTATCTAAATGATCCCTGAGAAGTATGGGGAGAAGTTTCAGATAAGCAGCTGTCAAGCTGCTCTTATGTGTGAATTGGGCCTAATGGCTCGTTCTTACATTATACAAGTAGAATTGTTACTGTTCCCTCATGGCTGTTTCCCATGGTGCTCTCATACTCTAAGACTATGTGGGAAGGACCAATAGCATAATTGATTCCCACATTAAAGTTGCTCACCCCTGGCCCTTTCCTCTGTTATGTTAATACTCTAATGTTGCGTTATCAGTGGGGTGGGGATATAGATGGATGACAACACCACCACGCCATAACGTAAGAACATGCTGCATCATCATGAATATACTAGGATGGGATGTTAAAAGAATTTTGCAGATACAACTGTACAAAGTGTAATATAGGTATATATGCTGGTTTGATACTAAATGATGGGGCTGAACATACCATCTACTGATGTTGAGAAAATTTATATAAATGCCCCTACCTTGATTTGAATACAAAGCTGTAAATGAAATGACACAACCTATATTATTGCCTTCAAAATCCCATGGATTTAGAATGTGTGTGTGTGGTTGATCCCTTAAATACCTTAAAACTGCCTTGAAATCTCAATTGTAGGCAATATGACTTGTTAGGCTCCTTACATTCACTGAGAGATCAGATTTGGGGGGAGGATATTGTTATTCTATAGATGTGTTTCATGGAATTGCTAAATCTTTTCTGTAACTTCCTGATCCTGTTGGACTCCAACTTACACAACTTGCAGACAGCATGGCCTGATGGAAGCTGTAGTCCAGCAACATCAAAAGGGCTAGACGTCCTCCACCTCTCTACTAGAAAGTTGGGATGGTCAACAAGAATTAGATTCTCCACCGCCTCAGTTGGTCATACCAGCATCATATCACATTGCAACAGCAGTCCAACTCCCATGGCCCCTTTTGCAAGATCTCGAGAGGAGAAACAACAACAGCACTATCAATTTTACCACACACGTAACTATTCCCAGTCTGCAGTCCTCTCTTGCCCCACAATGTATTCACTCTCATCATGGGTAAAGGCAAGACAACCGAAGTACAAAAATGGCAACAAGGAACAGTTAAAGCAATCATGAAATTATAAAGAAGAACCGAGTGATAGACATGCATGGATTTTTGCTTTTACCTTTAGGACAGCCAGTTCACACAGTAATATTTGCCCTGCTGTTTTACTTGTACACTTGACCTCAGTGATGCAATTGGGAGAAGAGAGTGCCGTGAAGCTGTGACAGGTGTGTCTGTTTCACAGCAGTCTTCAAGATGCGGGGAGTTCTTTTTCAAAGCATTATGGTCACAGAACTCCCTGCATAATATAACTTTGCCTACCACCAGTTCCCAATTTATACTTTTCCACCAGGGCTTTTCTTCATAGATGGCAGCCATTTTCAGATCCGATGATTCTCGGGAGCACCTGTATCTCACTGGAGCCATCTTACTGCTTATATAATCGATTCAAATGTATGCTAAAAACACAACCACCTTTCCACATTATGTGCATTTTTCATCTTGTGTTGTGTAACTGGCATACAAATTATTGTGAGGTATTAAAAAACACACAAGAAATGCTCTTAAAATACACTGGGTTTTCTTATATTTAATGTATGACATATCTTTTTGCAAGCAAGCTCTTTGCTCTTACACCATCCTGGAGTCTGAAATGGTGCCTCTAGGGTTTTGTTCTTCACACGATCAGGCTGCCAGGGGTCATTTCTGTGAGAATAATAATAATTAAAAAAACAGCAGCAAAGGACTGTATAGACCAGCCCAGTGTTTCTTATAAATACAAAATGGACAGTGGCTTGAAGTTTGGCAGTAATTTGGCCTTGTGGAAGCTATTGAGTGGGGAAGGGCTTTTGTTGAGCGGCATTCTCATCCATTAATAAAACTCTGATGGCACTTCACTGGAAATATGGCAGAATGCATTAACCTGGTTCTTTATCCCAGCACACTGACATCTTAACAATGGAAAAGAAATTAAAACAGAGGGATGAGTGGGGGAAAGAATGGTCATCCAGTTAATTTGCCAGTGTTGGTGCCAACCATGACTAGGAAGTTGGACCTTGGACTCTTACAGTAAATGGGTCCAACGTGATCTCACAGATACTTTAAAAAAATATTCCATTCTATATCAAAAGTAGGCACATGCCTTTCTTTCCATAAAGAGAAGAGCAAGGGGGACACAGTAAATTCTGCCTGCCTCGACAGTTTCTCTCTGGTCTTTGATGTAACGTTAGGCACAAGCCACAGCATCTTTCATTGGTGACTACAGAGGTCTGATTTGGGAATTTGGCTGTAGTTATGGAACAAGTGACATCACACTTGGGTCAGTTACTGTGGAAGGAACAAAAACGTCTCATTTGTATTGCTTTAAAATGTACACAGTTAAATATGTATATTAAAAAAAATACAGTAATACATTAATCTTGTGGTGTCGAATCAGCTAGAAGGTATGTATGATGCGAGGATTTAGCAAATGAGATCTATAGATACAAATTTCACTGCAGAGTTATGTTGTAGACAAACGTCTCTCTCTCTCTCTCTTTAAATATGTAAATCCTACACTGTAGGGTTTTTTCCCTTTATTTTTTTATATTTGTAGTGGTAGAAAATGTTTTGAACACTTGTCCGTGAACATGAGCCGACAGTTTGTTACTGAGATCCTCAGAATGGCAAAAAATTTGCAATGCAAACAATTAGTACTGTATGCCAACTCTGCAAAAAAGCCCTAACACACACACACGCAGCCTCAAAACAAGAGGCTTTGCTGTACAACCTCAGATAGTCTTCCTGGTTTCCGTGTACCGTTTGACACCGCGACGGCCGAGAGCCTCTAGCATGGCAATTCCTAGATACCAAGCTTGTTGGATTGGTCAGAATGCCACAGGAGAGGGGGGCAGGGGAAGAATTAATAATTCTAGCAGCACACAACCATCAAATCATTTTCATATTGAACCTGCGTGGTCCCGGGACCTCCCCTTCCACAACCGCGCCATTGTTCTTACGGGGGACGTACTCGAGGTCAATGTTGGTTTTATGCTTGCCTTTCCCTCGGCTCCACACAAAAAGTAGTAAGAAACAAAATAAAACCACCCCGAGGAATGTGAAGCAGCCCATGGCTGTCGACACCAGTATTGTCTTAAGGTCCAGGGAAAATGTATTCATATTGGTTCCATTGGAACTGGTGTCATTGGAATCTGTCATGTACATAGGAGTCCTGTTGGCATAAAGGAAACGATCCGAGGCAAACCCTTTGACGGTTAGGGTGGCTGACAAGGTGTCGTTCCCAGCAGCGTTGCTGGCCACACAAACATAGATCCCACTGTCTTGATCTTGGGCAAACCGGATCTCCAGGGTGCCATCTCCTAGCACCGTAGCTCTCCCATTTGATTTGGCGGTGACCAGTCTCCGTCGTGGCGTCAGCCAGGCGACGGTGGGCTGAGGGTCGCCATCTGCACTGCACTGTAGCTGCACTGTTTGGCCTTCCTCGATCACCAGGTATTGCAGCTTCTTGTCGCGTATCCTGGGCTTCTTGCAGGTAAAGTAGAAAGAAAGGGCGGTGCTGTGGAAGTCTTTGAAGGGCCTCTCTTTGACGCTGTCCGGGCCGGCGCACATTGGCTGCTGGCCCCCAAACTGCAGCGTGGGCTGCCTTTGTAAAATCCAAAGCAAGCGGCAGTCGCAAGCCAGTGGGTTGTTGCTTATGCAGAGGATTTCCAGGGCTTTGGTGGAGTGGAACACGTTCTCTTCGATGGTTTCCAACAGGTTTTGGGACACATTAAGCACCCGGAGGAACCGGAGTCCTTGGAATGCGTGGGGTTCGATGGTACGCAACTGGGCCCCAACTATGTGGAGCTCTTGAAGGCGCACCACATCGGCAAGCATGTCCGACTCAATTGTGCTGATGGGGTTGTAGGAGAGATTCAGGTGGGTCAAGTAAACTAGGTGCTTCAGGGCAGAATAAGGGACAGTGGACAGGTTAGTATTGGTGATGGAGAGGGAGGTGAGGTTCAAGCCATATAGGCTGTTGATAGGGATCATGTCCAGCATAGGCCAATAGTCTATTTCTAGATTTTTCAGGTGGAACAATCTCTTGAAGGCATATGCAGGCAGAAGGTTAATATTGAGATGTCTCAGGTGTAGGCTGATGAGGTTGTGAAGGTGAGAAAGGGCTTCTGTTGGTACAGCTGTTAGGTTGCATTTTTCCAGAGTTAGCTGCTCCAAACTGAGCAGTCCGCTGAAGGCCCTGTGAGAGATATAAACCAGATCGTTATCCCCAACCTCGAGGGACTTGAGGTTGTGCAGATCCTGGAACATGTAGTCCAGCAGAATGACAATCTTGTTCTCACTGATATCTAGCTTTGTTAAGTTTGACAGCCCGGTGAAGACCCCTAAAGGGACCAGCTTCAGACGGTTCCCTTTCAGCCGCAAGGAGCGCAAGTTAAACAGATTGTTAAAGGCTCCAGGCTCGACGTTGGCAACGATGTTGTCGCTGAGATCTATCTCCTCCAGCAGAGGGAAAGCTGTGAACTCCTCCGGGTTGACACTTTTCAGCCTGTTCTTGCTAAGATCCAGGATTTTCGTCTCAATGGGGATGCCCTCGGGGATGGCAATCAGGCGCCTCCGGTGACAGCTGACAGACTTGTTCTGTGCTGAGCACTCACAGCGGGCTGGGCAGCCTATGGTGGAGCCCATGAAAATTAGCAACACAGCCAGACCTAGAAATGGCTGCCAGCATGATATGGCTGTGTGAAGCATGACTCCACTGATGTTGTCTAATCCTCCGTCACAGGCCTGCCAAGACAGAGGGGAAGAGAGAAGAAAACAAGAGAGTTAGCTTAGTTTAAGGAGAGTCTCACGTTAAGGCAAATCCCATTCATTTTCGGTTAAAACAACTGCAACAAAGCTTATGAACCTGTTTTCCCAAGCACATACACCCAGTTTTCCTTTGCTCTCTTTTATTTATCCCCCCATTTTCTATATTTATTTAGTTTAAGTAAGTAGTACAGAAAAACAAAAACAAAACAACAAAGACAAAAAAGATTGAAAACAATCCAAAAACATTGAAAGCAAATATTACATATTTATCATATAATACTCTCCCCCTGCACCTGCAGCTTCCCTCCGTCACAATTCAACTTCTTTGAATCTCTATTTCCACCTTTATCTTTGCATTCTCCAAATGTATCATTCTTTGTATTTCTTTTATCTCTTCTCTTTTCCAAAGCATACATATACTTTACATTTTTATTCTAGGCATAATGTTTAATATGGGTAAAAGATTGGATTATACTGGAGAAAACTAACGTAATGTTTAATAAACATTATTTAGAACAAGTATAAATCATTTACTCCCTTGTTCTCTTTTAATGGCAATGGCACCCACGCGAGAGGTGCCGAAACTGAATTCCGTCGAGTTCCTGCTAAAAAAAAGCCCTGGTTTTCCTGAAGTTCAGGGATGTACCTAAATATTGGTTCTTCCATTTTCTCCACAACTGATGTCTGAATTGAACATGTGGACCAGAAAAGACCTCCAAATCTTATTGGGACTTCCATCTCTCATCAGACTCAGCCAGGATGGCCAATGATCAGGAATGATGGGAGTTGTAGTCAAGTCCCAAGCAGGGGATAGGTTTAACAGTAGTTTACACTCCTCCCTTTCCCCCTTTTTTTTACTTTATTTGTGTAGGCTGTTGACAAGTCAGGATTGTTGCTTATATTAATTCAAAATGAACTGAGATTTTTTGCAATAAAATAATACAAAGCAAAACAATGCTACACATTCAAAAGTATGTCACATGTATTATCTTGTATTAATCCTTATAACAACCCTATGAGGTGGGTCGGTGTTATTTCCCCCATGCCACCGACCAGCACTGGAAATCAAGAGAGAATGGCTTGCCCAAAGCACCTTACTGAATTCACAGCCTGAAGAAAGAAGAATGGCAGACAAAATCAATGGACTACACAGAATTGGATAAAATGACAGGAAGGATTCAAAACCTGCGGGACCAGAGATTTACAGCAGATTGGAAGAAATATATGAATTATTTGAAGAGCAGCTGTAATCAACAAATTACGCTAGTAGGACTACAAGATCACAAGGAAATCTAGTACGCGATTCAATCAATATTTGTCACTTAAAAATATCCAGTTGACTTTAGGGCCACCACAATGGGATCACGGCATTGGCAAATGCTTTCAAATACATTTTATGCAGGTATCATGTTGTGTGGGTAGCAGGTAGCAAGGGTATCATGAGGTCATCAGCCAATTTTTGCAAGCACATGGGATAGAATAGTCTAGCATAAGGAGAGAAAGAGGGTTATAAATGGGGCTGAGAGAGAGAGAAAATGAAAGCAAAGTGAGTGAGTACTTCTGACCCAATGAGCTCCAGTTGTGTCAACTGAAGACAAATCTTTTGAGGAACTGTCTCGACAACGCTGCCCATTTCATCGGGGAAACTTTGTCCTGGGCTGGCCAGGAAAGGCGTAGGACTCGCTTCTGCCTGAAACTTGGTGAACTGGCCATCCCCCTTTGCCCATAGGGTAACTTTGGTTGCAGTGAGCCATCTTTGAAGGGCAATTATATCTCATTATAGTGTAAACTGCCTCTCAAAACTGCGGGAACATGCCTCAACCTTGGCTTGTCCAGCTGTTTGAGTTTCCTCCTGGGCATCTTCTAAGACGAGGCTAATAATGTGTGGCAGGTTGTGTGGTAGCACTCTGATGTAGCCTGGGAACGCGAATGAAGCCTCCTCTTTGTTATGTGACCCTGTGAGATTTCGGCACTGTCTGAGAAGAACAGACTGCTGAGACTCATTTAAGCCCCCCTTCCTTTCTTCAGCTAAAGCTTTGGAAGCCAAAGAATTGCTACCGGTGTCCAGCTGTGTCAAAAACTCACCAAGCTAAACTTCACTTCATTAGGAATTAAGTTACCACTGAAAACCTATCAGGCCCTGTGATTTGGGGCTTCTGATGAAAGGAGCTTTCAGCCACTCTGATCATTACTTTTGGAACGCAGCCTGAGAGGGTAGCGCTTTCGTACTGATATTCCTTCCGTGCAGGGAATTCATTTCCTATCTCATCCATCTAATATATGAAGCTGAAAGTAAACAGGTTCAGAGGAAGACGAGCACACCCCACCCCCTGGAGCGCTCATTTTAGTTGCAAAAGTGTGAAAAGCTTGACTGCAGATATCTACAGTACATTACACCACCGCCAACAAAAGAACTCTCCTAAGTAGTGTGAAGTCGATGATAAAAGATGACAGGAAGGAGTTCTTTACTGTAGCTAGTTTGGGTTAAAAGCGGGGAATGAATGCTTACCCTGGTTCCTAACAGTAATGAGCACAGGCTTGCAACCAAGAAAATAGATAATTGGGGCTGTAATCCTAACCCTGCTTATGCAGGAGTAAGTCCCCTCTGAATTCAGTAGGACTTATCTCTGAATAGATGTAGTTAGGGTTACTCTGTAAAAGGGTTTTTTTGAGGGCTATAACTAACTAAATCATTGCATGCACAGAACTGTGAGGACACTGGAATGTCTGTCTCTTCTCTCCCTGTGCCCCCCCCCCCAAATCTGCTCTGGATTTTCCCCAAATGCAGGGGTGTATTGGGGTCAGGGGGAGATGCATTGTGCTTGTGGAAGTCAGACTCAACGAAGTCTGATTCTACTTAGTCCTTTATGGGATTGTGGTTTATCCTATGCTTTGGGGCAGAGATGGGGATCATTCACCTCTTTTGTTTGATTACCAGCTCCCTTCATCCTTGGTGGCTTTAGCCTGAAGAAGAGTGGGATTAGATAACTATTTTCAAGTGAATGAATTTGTTTTAAGGAATATAGGGATCACTGGTTCTTCGTGACTGTTGGCATCAATATGAATTTTTATTATTAAAAAACCCTATCAGTTCTACTTGCAACTCAAAAAGTTGGCTTGCCTGTTTGTTTCATGAAATTTATATACCGCTTGGTAATTAAAAACCTCAGTGTGGTTTATGGTAGATGCTAGAAACAGCTTACTTCTTAAGCATACATGATGGGAACCAACAGTACATGATGGAATCTTCATCACCGGAAGTCTCTTAACAGCAGGTTAAGAAACATTTTGTTGAGTCAGTTTAGGGGAATTTCATTCTTGAGGGAAAAGGATTCAATAGAGGCACAGAGACCTTCTCCAGCACAGTTCATCTATCAAGTGCACCACCTCAATCCTTGATCACTTATTGATGACTCATAGATGAATGAATGAATTTCCTCCACTCAAAAGTATTCCGTAGGAGGGATTCTGAAGATATAGGAGCTGTGTCCATTGATGGACTGTGGCAATTTAAACTGCATGGACACAGAAGATCCTGACTAGCTTTCTGCTAGTTTTGAATCTAAGGAGACCCTGTAAAGGAGGAAAGGTTTACCCGGTCCATTAATAATTGTAGCTTCAGGTGAGATCCTACTTAGGGCAGAGCACTCAAATTTATGACTGCCCCTCCACAAGCTCCAACTCTAGGTTTGGGGGCATAGGGGTGTGGTTTCATCTGTCCCATTTTCCAGGCCAACATAACTACAACTTCCTATTTTTCTTTTTCTTTTAAAGAAAAAGAAAAGAGAAAAAGAAAAGAAGAAGAATTGGATTGATTTCTCTACTTTTATTCTCAGCATGAAGGCGGGGTACAGTGTACAGTCCTGCTCATTGAGGGAAACTGTATTGTTGGGATCTATGAACACATAAAAAGACTGCTTGCATGTTTCCTTTATGAGTATCAGTTATTTTTACAATTATAAGTCAGTGTGGGGAACAGCTGGAGATGGAATGTAGGATTTAATAAAAGCATTTAATGTGAAATTCCTAGCACTGCAGAATCCTTTGTCTCTCCTTGTTTCTCCTGCTGACCATCTCAATCGCAGTTGGGTGCCCCACCCCATCCCATTTCTGTGTTGTTAAGAGAGATGGCTACTGTCCCCCACAAACTGACTGGTGCAAGTACATAAAATATAAGGAGAAGATCCTAAACCCTCTTTGTAAAAACTTTACAATATAATGCCATAAGATATATACTCTCATTTTGACTGCTGTTCAATATTTCATTGTTTGGCTTTGCAGAGATATTGAGAATCCTTTCAGCTCCTCTGTATACATATGCATTATTTTTATACTGAACATCAGTGTGGGAAACAGCAGGAGTCGGAATACGGGAAATGTGTACTAGCAATGACTATTTTGTTTGTTCTTCGTTGCTGCACTAATTAACACCATTTGAATAAATTAACTGGAAAAACCACAAACCAGTAGGAGGCCTGAGAATACAGTTTTTAAAAAGCAAATGGATCAGAGTGGGAGGTTTGGGGAAATATTGGCTGCAGGTAAAAAGTTGAGAAAGGAACAATCTGAGGCACTTACAAATAGGAGGGGCTGATTGCTGTTGGCAGGAAAGGAGAAGTTAGGATGTGGAAGATGGCAGATTTATGGTTGGGGGCAGAACACTGAAATAAACTATTAATAAAATAAAAATAAAAAGCAGAGATATGCACAGAACTTTGGCCCATGCACACTGTCAGGTCTCTCTTCCTTTTGTGATGCACCTGAATGAAACGTGAAAGTCTCCAATTCCATGTGAACTAGGAAACTAAGGTGACCAGGTTCAGAACCATAAGGCTTTCAAATCATGGACTGAAGTGGGCTTTGGTTTCCTCAGACACGGGTGGCGCTGTGGTCTAAACCACTGAGCCTAGGGCTTGCTGGTTGGAAGGTCGGCGGTTTGAATCCCCGCAACAGAATGAGCTCCCATTGCTCTGTCCCAGCTCCTGCCATCCTAGCTGTTTGAAAGCATGTCAAAGTGCAAGTAGATAAATACTGTAGGTGTTGCTGTGGTGGGAAGGTAAACAGCATTTCCGTGCACTCTGGTTTCCATCATGGTGTCCTGTTGCGCCAGAAGCGGTTTAGTCATGCTGGCCACATGACCCAGAAAGCTGCATGCAGACAAACACTGGCTCCCTTGGCCTGAAAGCGAGATGAGTGCTGCAACCCCATAGTCACCTTTGACTGGACTTAACCGTCCAGGGATCCTTTACCTTTGAGGTTTCCTGGTGCAGATGACATAGGAAACTATGGTTAATTGCAAACTTCTGCATTTAAGGTACACTTTGAAGGGAGAAGGGCATGAGTAAATGAGCAAAAGGCATGTGTGTAATTTGGCATATTAAGCTAAGATATACTAAGTAATAGCTTTGTTGTTGTTTATTCGTTTAGTCATGCCCGACTCTTCATGACCCCATGGACCAGAGCACGCCAGGCACTTCTGTCTTCCACTGCCTCCCGCAGTTTGGTCAAACTCATGCTTGTAGCTTTGAGAACACCATCCAACCATCTCGTCCTCTGTCATCCCCTTCTCCTTGTGCTCTCCATCTTTCCCAACATCAGGGTCTTTTCCAGGGAGTCTTTTCTTCTCATGAGGTGGCCAGAGTATTGGAGCTTCAGCTTCAGGATCTGTCCTTCCAGTGAGCACTCAGGGCTGATTTCCTTAAGAATAGAGACGTTTGATCTTCTTGCAGTCCATGGGACTCTCAAGAGTCTCCTCCAGTACCATAATTCAAAAGCATCAATTCTTCGGTGATCAGCCTTCTTTATGGTCCAGCTCTCACTTAATTAATTATTATTAAGTAATAGCTACCATAACCCAATAGCCCTTGAAAGACTGAGTTTAAATTGAGTTGTTGTCTGCATGACTGTTTGTATAGCACCATGAATGGGAGATGACATGGATGAGCTCCTAAGCTAACCTCCTGTTGAACAGGGGAAAGGCCAAATAAATATATAGAAGCTGAATATTATTATTTTTTTAGATACCTGAGAGTAATTATAAGTAATATTTAAAATATGAATGTCCAAAGAAAATGTGGACATCCAAAATTGTCCTTTGTGCTAGTTGTCTGCCAATGGCTACTGCTCGTGCTGGTTATTTTCATCCTCCTGGTTCAGAGGCAGTATCACTGGTACCCAACACCATTGCCTTCATGTTCTGCTTTTGCTTATCTGTTAGCTACTGTAGAAAACAGGATGCTGGGGAGTAGGTGGACCTTTGGTTTGATCCAGCAATGCAGTCCTTATATTATTAAGTACACATTGGGGTTGGTCCCTATGTGTTTCATTAATGATCCCTATGCCTGAATACCTTCAATGAAATACTTTACTGCTAACCTGGATGCTTTTTGTGCATCCCTATGGTGATAGAACACAAACATTTTGAATTCGGGACCACCCATGTAAACTTGCTGTACCTTCCAGGCTCTGTTGAATTTGCAACCAACATAGGTCTGGAATATTAATGTGCTTGCGTCTCACTGTGAAAAGCGAGGATCTCCATGTGTCCTACTTTATAAAGGGCAGTCCTCTATGTGAAGATGTCCAGTCCAGGTCAAAATTAGAAATAAAGAGTTACAGGAAGGGGGATCAGGGCCATTAAGTTTCCCAACAACATTTAACACCTGGATAGCAGTCTGAGTAGGCATACAGGTGAAATGTGTTGTATTTCTATTCATCTTTTAATAATTATTTATACATTTGCATATATACCGGTACATTTTTTGTCAGTCTGTGTCCCCTTCTGTCCTTTATTCAGCACCCTAAGATTTGGCCAAACCCTACCCTATCCTGTTATAGTGTGTGTGTGTGTGTATTTGCAATTCTGAATTACTTATTTTCAGGAAAGCATTTTCCTCCCCTTTAATAGATCTGCAGGGAAATATGTGTACATTAAGAGGTATGCTCTGTTGGTTTGCCTGTGTTACAGGCTAGTAGGAAGGGTGTACATTAACGTTTATAGATGCTATGATTTGCCAAACCGTTAAAAATAAAGGCTAAGTTCTACCACGGAGGGCAATTTTAGTTTAGGGCATTTGAAGTTGAAGCAAATTAAAAGCAATAAATCACCTCTAATGCTAAGGCAGGCATTTTAGCACTTACGAAAGTCATTCTGCTTATGAACATTTAGCAAGACTATTACAGGGAAGCAGCGACTCCTAGAAGATATATATGTGAAACAGTGCCACATACCCATGCATAGTTGATTTTGGTTGGTTGGGGGAAAAGAAAATGAAGCAGTATATAAGAACATAGGAAACTGCCTTATAGTGAGCTAGATCAGGGGTCCAGTAATATTGTCCACATTGATTGGCAATGACTATTCAGCATTTCAGACAAGGGTCTCTCCTAGCCTGCCCAGACACATTCTCTCCCTGAAATCCTTATGAGGAGCAGCTGAAAGAGCTGGGCATGTTTAGCCTGGAAAAGGGGAGATTGAGAGGAGCTAGAATAGCCATCTTCAACTATCTCAAGGGATGTCACACGGGAGAGGGAGCAAGCTTGTTTTCTCCTGCTCTGGAGAGTAGGACTTGAACCAATGGCCTCAAGTTACAAGAAAGGAGATTCCAACTAAACATCAGGAATTGTTTAGTAGCACCTTAGAGACCAAAAAAATTGTTTAGTAGCACCTTAGAGACCAACTAAGTTTGTTCTGGGTATAAGCTTTCGTGTGCATGCACACTTCTGCATACTATCCCTTGCTTTTTCCTGTAGGACTAATTGCAGTTGTTAACAGTCATCAACAGGTTTACCAGACCCATTGAATCAATCACCCATCTCCTACTGCGCTTCTGAGAAAAAACCCACCCCACCCTCCCACTATATATATATAAGGGTCTGGTGACTTCTGTTTCAGTATATCTGAAGAAGTGTGCATGCACATGAAAGCTTATACCCAGCACAAACTTAGTTGGTCTCTAAGGTGCTACTGGACAATTTTTTTATTTTTATTTTTCGACTGCATCAGACCAACACGGCTACCTACCTGAATCTAGAACTTTCTGGCAGTAAGAGCTGTTCAATAGTGGAATTTTCTCCCTGGCAGGTGGTGGGCTCTCCTTCCTCAGAGGTTTTTAAGCCATTGGGTGGCCATTTGTCATGGATGCTTTAGCTAAGATTCCTGCATTGCAGGGGGCTGGACTAGATGACCCTTGGGGTCCCTTCCAACTCTACAATTCTACGATTCTATGAATAAATGAAATGGCTGCAGTAACTCCCTTCAGTTTTAAAAGCGGCTTTGTTATGTGGCATGGCTGGGCTGGTGTTTGAGAAATGCAAAGCTGCACAGGGCCTGCAAAACCCGTGTGACTTTTTTTGGATTCTGGCCATCAATCCCATCAGCTATGTAGATTCTCTCCCCTCCCCCCCCCCAAACCTGGACAAGCATGTTAGCAGCTGTTCTGTCAGTAAGTCTGTGTAGCAATTCTGTCAGTCAATGCAAAACACACGCTCACTAGGGACACCCTTCCTTTGAACTGTCAAAGCAGAACCTCTTGTGTATTTCGCAGGAAGAAAGCTGTTGACCTCCCCTCTGGGCACTGCTGACTGTATCGCACTGGGGAAAGATGGAGAGCATGAGATACTGTCACCATCCCATTTGTTTTCTGGTTCATGCATTAAGATCTGGCACAGAATTGCACATTTATGAAGTCCTTAACAGACTGCACAAATAGTTAACGGGCACAAAAGCATTTCTGAAATTATCTGTGGATGCTTAGAAGTTGAAGAATTTAAACACCAGCTTGCTCACCTCCAGCAGACCTACAAATCACAGGGGCGCTTGAGCGATGGTGTCAGTGTCCTGATTGTTCCAAACTTGTGACCTACCAAACTGGATGCAACCCATCAGACATGCATTACGGCCTGGGAGGTGTTTAACAAGTTTCACTCCATATTTCACCATCTTTCTTTGACAGGCAGTAAAATGAGGAGATTTGTTGATGCCCTGGAGCAGATCACAACCCAAGGTTAGTGGGCTGGGTTTGGCTTGGCGGGTCACAAAGTTGTTCAGGCCTGCTTTAAATAAATTGCTTCTTCCCATTGGGTGAGGGCTTAGCTAACTGTGGAGCTGGAGTACACACATGAGGCCAATCAATTGCTATACCCTTTTACATTGGCAGGATTCCCCCTTAAAGGGGGTGGAGGTACTTAGTTTGTTTAGTTCTGAAAATGCTGAACAACATACCTCCCATTTTCCTTTTGGCTATCCTGAAACTCCTCAAATTGATTTTTTTTAATGCTTTCCTTTTTCTCAACATTCCCAGTGCTGGAGTTGTTGATAAGGATTCAGATGGGACTTGGGCCTCTGTAGGGACCTTCAGAGGATATTATAAAAATAACAACTTAAAAGAAGAAGAGTTTGGATTTGATATCCCGCTTAATCACTACCTGAAGGAGTCTCAAAGCAGCTAACAATCTCCTTTTCCTTCCTCCCCCACAACAAACACTCTGTGAGGTGAGTGGGGCTGAGAGACTTCAAAGAAGTGTGACTAGCCCAAGGTCACCCAACAGCTTCATGTGGAGGAGCAGAGACGCGAACCCGGTTCACCAGATTACGAGTCTACTGCTCTTAACCACTACACCACACTGACTCTCCTGGCTCTAAAAGACCAAGATCAGCTGAATCCAGACTCTCAAAACATGGCAGATCTTGGGTTTGGATTGCACTGTAAGTGAATTTAGTTGAATGTGCTTTGAAGTCTCCTTGTGGCTGTGAGTTTTCCTGATTTTCCTAGAGTCACAGGATTGTACAGTGGTACCTTGAGTTGCAATAACCTCAGGTTACAAACACTTTGGGTTACAGACTCCGCTAACCCAGAAGTAGTACCTCCGGTTAATAACTTTACCTCAGGATGAGAACAGAAATTGTGCGGTGGCAGCAGGAGGCCCCATTAGCTAAAGTAGTACCTCAGGTTAAGAACGGTTTCAGGTTAAGACTGGAACTCCGGAACGTATTAAGTTCCTAACAAGAGGTACCACTGTATAGTTGAAAGGGACCTCAACCAGGGCCAATGCCTTTTTGACTTCGCCCCCAGCCTGGTGGAAGTCACAGACTGGCATCCAGGAAAGGACATTACTTCCAGAAGTCAAAACAATATTGAGCAAGCATTTCTCCATGGACCTTCAAATTCGGGGGTTTGAACAGGTTGTTATCAAATGGCAGAAGGCCTTAAATGCCTTACAGTTATGCTACCATAGTAACTTTCTAGAACAGGGAGCTCTTGGCTTGCTCTTTGCTGCACCGCAGTGCCAATTCTCCAGATGGCTAGTGGGACATATTGCAGCATTCAACTCAGTAGTACTGATTCAAGGAATTAGTATGGTTTCAACTCCTGCTATACAGCTTTTGATTCTACCTCAACTCCTTCTCAGGCTGAACAGTTTAATGCTCAGGTATATATCTGCTCTCAAACTGCCCATCCCCAAGGACCGCCCATTTGCTTGCCAGAGTTCAACGCCTTGGTTGGTTGGGTCATGCCCCTTTCCACATGGCCAGCCATAGTGCTAGCAGCATTATTAAGAGCAAGTTTTATGACTTAATTTCCTATGATGAAAGACTCATATGTTAAACTCCATGGCTTGGCCTCCTAGTGATCAAGTTCCAAAAGGCCATTCACATAAAATTCAGTCTAAACAATTAGAAATTCACAAACCTGAAAGCTCACATGCTACCAGTGACAAACATGGCAAGTAAGCACAGGAATCAATGACTATTTATTTGAGTATATTGAGTGTGGATGATTGTAATTACTTGGTAATTGACATTTTCTCTTGGGGCTGTGTCCTCACTTAGCCCTAATTATTACAATTTTTCTTGCTGTTCCCAAGCAAAGAAAAACACACGACAATAAGCAAAATATGGGGTGTGATTCAAGCCAGTTTTCTACAATCTTTGGGCACGTTCCACAAATCATCTATTCCTACTTATTTATAATGGGGCTCCGCTTTTTCTGCTGAGTTGTTTCTGAATCAGAGCTATGATGCAATTGAAATAGATTCCATTGGCGAGGATCCAAATCCCACCCCACCTTTCAGGACTTAGTTGGGCCCGGTGAGTGAGTTTGAACCCTAGAGAGCAGTTGAGCCACTGCATTTTGCACTTGCTGCATATTTTTGGGTCAAGCTGAAGAGCAGTGCCCCATATAACACATTGCAATAATCTAGTGGTAAGGCTATCCTGGTCCAGAAACACCCAAAGATGTTTTACCAGATGAAACCGGTCATAGGCAATTCTAGCTACAGTTGTACCTTGGAAGTCAAACGGAATCCATTCTGGAAGTCGTCCAACTTCCAAAACATTCAGGAACCAAGGCACGGTTTTTGATTGGCTGCAGGAAGCTCCTACAGCCAATCGAAAGCCGTGGAAGCCGTGATGGACATTCGGGTTCCAAAGAACTTTTGCAAACCGAAACAATCACTTTTGGGTTTGTGGCATTTGGGAGCCAAAACGTTCGTCTTGCAAGGAGTTTGACTTCCGAGGTATGACTGTACAGTGCTACCTCTGGTTACAGATGCTTCAGGTTACAGACTCCGCTAATCCAGAAAGTAGTACCTCGGGTTAAGAACTTTACCTCAGAACAGAACAGCAGTGGTGGCACGGCGGCAGCAGGAGGCCCAATCAGCTAAAGTGGTACCCCAGGTTAAGAACAGATTCAGGTTAAGAACGGACCTCCAGAACGAATTAAGTTCTTAACCCGAGGTATGACTGTACTGAGGTTTCCTGGGCCCCTAGTGATAGAGATGGACCCAGGGGCACTCCTAGATTATGAACCTGCTCCTTCAGAGGAAGTAAAGTCCATCCAAAGTAAGCAATTAACCAATTATCCGGAGTAAGGAACCATTCACTCACAATGCCTACATCTTCCCAGGATCCAGAGTCAGTTGTATTGTCCCTCATGCAGCCTACCACTAAATCCAGGGATTGCGTAGCCCTTCCTCATCTAGATGTTACAGAAAAGAAGACCTAGATTTATTATGATACTGATGACTTACTTTAACTGAAGCAGCTTGTGTCTAACTTAAGTGTTGCCCATGGGACATGTACAAAATGGAGCTGTATCGTGGTTGCAGTTTCTGTGATAAAAGAAGAAACTGCCAGACGGATGTTTGCTTCCTGCTTGGTGGCAAGTGAAGGAGTGATAGATCAAGAGACACAACATGCAATCTGAAAAGAGGAGCAATTATAGTTCTCCTCTTACTGCCAAGCCAGAGCTGGTTCTAAGTTATGGCCTCCTTTTTTTACAGCATCAGTGAACAAAGCAGTCACCCAGGACTTCCCTTTTGAGAAGTCTATTCTGTCTCTTATCTTATAGTACAGATTCCGTCACCTTTGAACTAACTCATGCTAAATGTTAATGGGAAGTCATAAACCCTCCAATAATCTCAGTGAGGGGAAAACAAAACAACCCCCCCCAAAAAAAAACTTGTGCGCCTGAGCAGCTCACAGAGCTTTCAGTTCTGAACCGTAAATAGTAATTGATGTACTGTTGCTTACAAAATAAGATTTATCAAAGCCATCATGTTCGGTCTGTTCCTCGCTGCAGGCAGTACTGCCAAATTTGGCGTTTGTACTTGAGAGACCAAAGCACTGTGCAGATTTCCTTATATGGTGGCTGACCAGATGAAACTTGGACACCACTTTGGAGATTTACAGCTTAGCAAATTCCCCCATAAATTCCAAAATTTGTGAATTTGCGTGCATTAATCAGATGCATAATATTGCTTCCTCCTCTTCCCTCTTCCTCCCCACAGTGCTAATTTTGGCTTGGCCTAGGTGTATAAAAAATATGCTGTAATGCCACTCAATGGAGAATTTGCTAGCATTTGAAATGAAAGGAGGAGGGGAAAAAAAGAGGGGGAAAAAGAGCGAAGAGCTGACTAGAACTCTTCTCATTACTGAAAGCAGCTGGTGTGGGAATAAAAAGAGTGAGAATCAAACACCTGAAGGGCTATCAAGATACCGTATCTCACTAATTACTGTTGAATGGAAAGATTCCAGGTGCGGCAGAAAATGTGGTAGGCCTGCACATTTTTGTCCCCCCCTCCCTGTTTCAAAAGTAGGAACAAAGAATGCAACCCCCCCCCGCTTCCACCGCACCCACCTGAGCTATCTGCCACATACAAGAAAATTTCCATTTGGCTCTGCCAGCCAATAAACGTGGAGTTGAGACTATTTACACAATTCCAGTCGACTGAGTGAGAACAAGGTCCCCCCCCCTTTCTTCTTTGTCACTTTCTTATTTCTGCTCCAAAAAAATGATTTACTTTGTTCACTCATTTCCAGAACTGAAAGGGAAATCGCTGGATGTAAGAATCAGTGAACTTTTGAGGGAATGAAGGATAAGGAATGCCAAAGCCTGTAAACTCAGTTTCTGAAAAATAAAATAAAAAGGTTCATTTTCAAGAAGAGCCCTATGGCATGGGAGATTTTAAGCTACGTAGCTTGTGATATGACAAAAAACCATCGGAAGCTGCCATTTTTAAAAATTATAACCAGCTCCTGTTCTTGTGCCTTGAATAGCAGCTTGATCTACAAGCATTAGCAAGTGCAAATGTTGATGTCCATGCTGTGAACAACCTCCAGCTTTTCACACTAATTTGTATGCATGCGTAAAATAAAGAAGGAATGATTTCTTCAACTGAATTTACATTCTAGCCACTGTTGGCTGGCTGTACATTTATGTGAAAATACCTTTTGCTTTGCTGCTTAGTTGGGCATTCTGTGAACATCATAAGAGTTTATTGAGAGAATGGGATATTGTCCTAGGCCTCCAGAGAGCTCTCACAATTGAGAGGTTGTCAGTATCGTAGGGAGTGGCAACTGGTGACTTAGATTCATTCCTTTAGAGAGCAACAGTTTGCCTCCTCCACAGTTGCTAATCCAGAAAAAAGTCAGGTGTGTGGAATGAGACACACCAGAACCAGAAGGCAGTGCTTGTTAGAAATAGGTGAAGATCCTCTACTCTACTGATTCTCTTTACAAATCAATTTGCTGTTCCCAGAACTGGTTAAGCAAATTGAGGCACAAAACAAAGTCCTCAGGATAACTATCCTGCTCCATTCAGAGCACCGTCATTGGCTTGCTCATGGGTGGAAGAAAATGGCTGGAAGGTTCTAAGCATATTAGTCCCTTTTCTAGAAAGGGCAAACCAATTTATTTTTATTTTTTTAAAAAATTAGGGACACATTTTTCTCAGTTGATTGCATGGAGGAAAGAATCGATTTGCTGGCTCAGTAATTTGGAGGGATGACAACGACCAGCCCAAAATGGCAGGATGAATTCTGAATCCAGTTCCCTTCAGAAATGAGTTCTTGGGTGTTCATTTGACTGAACAGTATAATTTGGGATTTACATATACCTCTAATGGAAGAACACATGGACAGGTAAGAAGGGACAGATTAAACAGATGAATCTCTGATCTTCCAGCTGCTTCTTCTTCCCTACACACTATTTGGCACTGGTGGTGGAAAAGACATCAGTTTGCACCTTGGGCTACCTGGAACAGCCTTCCTACAATCTTTCTGCTTCACAGATTTCATTTCTCGTTTAATAATCCTGGCAATTTCCTCCCCTCGTTTATAGCTTTCAGTTACTTTCTCTGCATTATCATCTCTGTAATGGCCTTACTTAGAACTAAAAGGCAGTAGGAATGCTATTTTACTGGAAAAGGTCTCACGGTTGTTACTATTGAAAATTGCACCCATGTGGCTGGATCACCATGTGGCTACCGAAACTTTGGTCCAGATTTCCAAATGGTTTGGACAGTTTGTGTGGTAGTACCTATGCCAATGCTACTGGTGCCCAAGGCAATGTGTTTCCCGCCAACGTATACACACTTTTAATTGTTTAATGTTTAGTTTTTCATACTTCACATTGCCATAGCACAGAGTGGCATAGCTAGAAGTTTATATTAGGATGTCCTGAATGCTGCTCTGTACACTGCTGCAAGTGCACATTCTCCGGCAACAAAACAAACATGGCACAGGTGTTGCAGGTCACTGAAGCAACTCCCTCACCTTCCATGGCCCTTGGTCCTAGACACAGCACTCCAGGCCTCCCATCAAACTCCCCTAATAAATGCCCCTGTTTGTGAGTCCTTTTTGCAAGCTCTTGTTCGCAAGCCCCCGGAAGCTACAACCAGCTAAGTTTAACCACTGCTGGCTGCTAACTCCTCCCTCAACTCACTTCCGCATTCAGCCTGGCTTCCTCTCAGCAATAGCTGCTCCCCCTCAGACCATGTGTTGCAGCAGAGCTCTCTGCCCTGCGCTCAGGCAATCAATCAAGCCTGCAAGCCGCTCAGACAAGGAACCATCTTTAATCCAAAAGACACAAGCTCACATTCTTCAACCTCCTCAAGATCCCACTACCGTATTTTTCGCTCTATAAGATGCACCAGACCATAAGACGCACCTAGTTTTTGGAGGAGGAAAACAAGAAAAAATATATTCTGACTCCCAGAAGCCAGAACAGCAAGAGGGATCTGGCTTCTGAGATAGCCTCTTGCTGTCCTGGCTTATGGGATAGCCATGCGCAGCCTCTCCCGGGCAGGGGGAGCCTTCATCCCCCTGCCCGGGAGAGGCTGCACGCTGCTAAGGCAGAAGCCAGGACAGCAAGCCGGATCGTTGTGCAGTGATCCCACTTGCTGTCCTGGCTTATGGGATAGCCCCGCAAAGCTTCTTGAGGGCAGCGGAAGGCTCCCCCAAGAGCCGCACTCCCTTTAAAGAGCTTGTGGAGCGTGTGTGTGGCTCTTGGGGCCCATACGGCTCTTTAAAGGGAGTGCTGAGCAGGGCCTCCCGCCTGCATTCGCTCTATAAAACGCACACACATTTCCCCTTACTTTTTAGGAATGGGAAAAGTGCGCCTTATAGAGCGAAAAATACGGTAATTCCAATGGGCTTGCATAAAATAGCTGTTAGTCAGTGGCAGAGCCCAAGCATGCAGAGGTCCAGTTGCTAGCTTATTTGAGTAGAGGTGGGAAAGCTGAACCACTGGAGAACTGCTGCCATTTGGACAATGCTGAGCTAGTTGTTAGGGAGCATCTGTTGTTTGCTCATGGTCTCTGTGTTTGTGCTTCTTCAGTGCTAGGGCAAGAGCAGCAAGAAACATTACAGACCTCAGGTCAGCGCCTGATTTAGAGTGGTGCACAGCGCTGTCTTTAGCATATGCGCCACTGGGGTGCAAAGATCTGCCCAGCGCCCCCAACTTTAGTTTATCCCCCAAATTAACTTTTCTTATGCTTATGTCAGACACCATGCTTACGCCGTATCTCTTGTTTACGAAAGAAGGGAGGAAAAAGAAACAATCTTTTTTATTTGCTCATTCATTTACAATACACTTATACTTAAGTATACAGCACCACCACACTTAAAGTTATAAGTATTGTTTAGGCACCTACTTAGGAGCAACATCAGTCGTGTCAAAGGTGCCGCTGACCCCACTGCCGCATAGCAGCTCATTACAATACGTAACATAATAGTTTGATGTAAGAGATAATTTCGTGTGCACGGTGTCATTGAGAATGACAAGCGCCACCACTGGCGCTGCGCGCCTTTGGTAAATGAGCGCACAAAGTCAAAAGTCCTTTAGTGAAACAGTAGGTATACATATCGGTAATAGCTAGGTATATATGTATTTCGTTTTTCTAGCTTGATCAAAATTATTTATTATTTCATACCAGGTAGATAGTTAAGAGCTTAGGCACCTTCAGCGGCAGCCGCCGGGTGTCCCCTAGAATTCATCACCCGGGCGCCCCGCACCCCTTGCACCCCCGGGTAAAGATGGCCCTGGTGGTGCAGACAAGCCAAGGAGGTGCAAAATTGAGAAGATCCATAATTGAGAAGATCCATTTGGGGGTTTCAAATTTTGGCCTCACACAGGGCACCATATTACAAATGATTACCAAAGTCTGCCGCTGCTCAGACTCCATCAAGGAAAAGGAGAAGCAGACAGATACGGGGGGGGGGGAGAATTTTTTTCTTTAAAAAAACAAGCATAGACTCCCACAGACCAGGACAAACAAGCAAGCACCCTTCCCACCTTCCTCTACCAGCAGCAACACTGCTTTGTGTTTGGGTGCTGACCTTAGCTTGGAAAACTAGGAAGTAGAAAGAATAAGTGACCATGAGTGATATGCCTTCTACTTCCTCTCTCAACTCTGTGTTGCCGATTCTTCTTCCGAAGGCTGACAGCAGTGGGTTGGGGGAGTCATCAGGACTGCATAGGGGTTAAAATCAACACCCCCTGCTGTTAAAATGTTTAAACATGGATGCAGTTGCTAATGACGCATTTAACACATCTACTGTAGTTTGCCTCTATGTTTCAGAAAAACAAATTTGGAAGACTCACTGATTCCAACATTAAACATTCCAGGCAAAGGTAATCTCAGAACTAATGCAGAAACCCAGCAGAGGCAGATTCTGTAAGCAGCCCATTACTGTCACATCATCCCAGTGTCCTCCTGTTCTTGAATACCAGAAAACCAATCCTGTGTCAGGCAAAGTCCCCAGACTTGCTATACTCCCTCAAGTCTTGGCAACAGATGATTACCAGACCACCACTGGGTGTCGCATGAGTACTTGTGCCTGTCTGTCTGTCCCAGGTACCTGCAAGCCCCTGGGCTCCCTTGACAGACTAGTTTTTCATTGGTTAAAACCAAAACTGGGTATCTGTGCGTGCCAGGGAGATGTAGCAATGTCATGCTCACTGCAACTATTTTTATTTTCCAGAGCAGGCCTGGGCAAAGTGTCTGAAACAGCTAAAAAAAACCCCACCCAGTTAAAAGTGTGGTGTTACATTTGATGGTTTGAGGTTTAATCAATAAAACTGACTAAGAGCATGTAACAGAAACCTCAAGAGCCACCTTTGCATGCTGCCAGCCAACTTGAGTGATGTGATGAATCATTCTTTGTTCTGCGCCTTTGCTGTATAGCCCTTTTAAAAATCAGAAGCTTCCCCATCCCAGATTTTTTTTAAATTGCAGCTGCACGTCATAATGAAATGCACAACCAGTTTTCCTAGGCAATTACCACACCAAAGTGCAGGGTCTTTAATTGAGAACGAGTTTCTAATTAAAGTTTTGATCAGGGGGTCAGCATTTTATAGATCCACATCTCAGGCACGTCCAGCAGGTTGCATCTTGCTGCGTTTGCTTGGTGTAAAGATAAGAAAAGGCTCTCCTGGAATACGTTTGTGCTGAATATCAGAGAAAGGCAATGTGGTGCCCCTCAGATGTTGCTGGATTATAACTTCCAGCACCCCGATTGTTGTCCATGATAGCTGGGGCTGATGGAAGTTGTAGTCTAATAACCATCTGGAAGGCTTGGGTAAAGGTAAAGGCCAATAGGTCCAGTCGCAGACGACTCTGGGGTTGCGGCGCTCATCTCGCTTTACTGGCCGAGGGAGCTGGCGTTTGTCTGCAGACAGCTTCTGGGTCATGTGGCCAGCATGATTAAGCCGCTTCTGGTGAACTAGAGCAGCACACGGAAACACCGTTTACCTTCCCGCTGGAGTGGTACCTATTTATCTACTTGCATTTTGACATGCTTTCCAACTGCTAGGTTGGCAGGTGCTGGGACTGAGGAATGGGAGCTCACCCCGTCGCGGGGATTCGAACCGCCGACGGGGTGATCAGCAAGCCCAAGGCTCTGTGGTTTAGACCACAGTGCCATCCGCATCCCTAAAACAGATATTCTTAAAAAGGTACAACAGATAAAAAGAGGAGCCTAATTAATTTTTCAGTTAGTGCATACATACCCTCCAACATTCCTCAGATGAAAAGAGGGATGTTTCTCACTCACCCACAACTAACTGTCCTCAACCTCCCCCCCCTGCTTTTCCATCACCACTACACCAATGGGACACAGCACCATTCCTACCTAATTTGGACTCTCCAAAACAACACATGAAGTGAATCAGAGCCATCCTTAAAAAATTGCACTTCTCCAAATTTTGAGATGCAGTTCATCAGCCAAGTTATATCTACCAAAATGCATATACAACGGGTGAGGTGTGTACATGCGTTAGTGAAAAATACAATGCAAAAATGTGTGTATTAGGAGAAAATTGCACGAAACTTCTGTTAAGATTGGGTGGGGGTGGGGGAAGTGAAATAGAGAAAAAACGAAGTGGACCATTGATTCCTAGTTTCATTTCTGGACAGGCTGGACTCTTAACACAAAGGAAGATGCAAAATCAAAATGCTGACAAAACCTCTCTATTAGTTTACTCGTGGCAGCAACTGCAACTCTGCTGCACCCAAGAGGGGTAAGGGGACTTCTCATGTCACCTGGAAGGAGCCACATTGCAGTGGCTTCCACACTTCCATTTAATACGAAGCAGCAGCTTTGTAAACAAATGACTCACTCATTTATTTATATGAAAGCGCTGAGAGTGCCTGCCTGGATGAGTCTTATCATTGTGTCTTTGATCTTGCAAGGTAGGTGAAGGCTTCAGCATGGCTAGGAGCACTCTTTTAAAAAACAAATAACCCAGTGTTAGGTTTTTTTAAATTTTCATCTTGGTTGAGCACGTTCCTGATTTTTCTCCTTGCGTCTGGCAGAGAGACGGGGTTCAAAACACAGAAAAAGCAACCATCTCCTCCTCCTCCTCCATGGAAAGGCATTATCAGCCAAGACACTAGAATCAACTGTGCATGATATTCCACCTTCACCTAGTTTGCAACCATGATCATTACAAATTGATTTACTGAGCCCAATTGCTCGCCAGCCTTTGCTGAGGAGGGTGAGCCTCAGCAAGCCACAGTGTCAGAATCATAAGGAGATGTCTGCATGTGTTGATAAGCAATTATCACTGGAGTGAAGGGAGACCAGATAAGGTCTGGGCCTATCAGAGGGCAAAGAGAGTAAGATTTACTTTCTGCGTTATCAGTATTTCATTGCAGTCGCTTCTGAGGAACAAGAAGCGAGAGCTTGGATTTCTTGGAAGTATTTATCTATCAAAACAGGGAGCCTGAATGCAAATCGAAAACACTTACACAAAGAAGAGAGCTCTACTCTCTCCTTCACTGGCGTCAACAACAAACACAGCACTGCTTTCAAGGAGGGCTGGCAACACAAACCACGTGTGTGGTGTGTTTTTCTGCTTCTTTTCTTTTAAAGAGAGGAGTAAAATCCAGACTACATGAAACAGAAGCCTTAACACAAGAGAAGAAAATGTGCAAGGAAATCCATGTGACACAGAAGGGGCCTTTTTTAAAAAACCCACACAAACCAACCAACAACAAATGATTTCGGGCTGAAATACTTCATACAAGCCATGATTCTGACAACAGCTACAAGCTGGGCCTTTGACAGACCTGGAGAAAATGGTTTGGATTCCATCAAAGCCATGTTCAAATGGTGAATAAGATCAGCACAAGAATCTCAGCAAGGGTTTCTGTGTGTGAGAAAATCAAAAGCTGGGCAGAAAACACATTTTTAACACCAGAGAAGATTATACAGCTGTGTGTTAATTTCACAACTGCTTTTAACGTGGCATTTTAAAAATGAGTATTTTTGTTGCCTTTCGTACATCTGTCATCTATCTATCATCTATCATCTATCAATCTATCATCTATCTATCTATCTATCTATCTATCATCTATCTATCTATCTATCTATCTATCTATCTATCTATCATCTATCTATCTATCTATCTATCATCTATCTATCATCTATCATCTATCATCTATCTATCTATCTATCTATCTATCTATCTATCTATCATCTATCTATCATCTATCATCTATCTATCTATCATCTATCTATCTATCTATCTATCATCTATCTATCTATCTATCTATCTATCTATCTATCTATCTATCTATCTAATCTATCATCTATCTATCTATCATCTATCTATCTATCATCTATCTATCTATCATCATCTATCTATCTCTATCTATCATCCATCTATCTATCATCTATCTATCTATCTATCTATCTATCATCTATCTATCATCATCTATCATCATCTATCATGAAAGGCAGTGATAGAGAGATGCAGTTAACAAAGTCTACATCTGACCTTGCCTTTGGATGCTGTCTTTAGCTTCACTTCCACTCTCATGGTGACTACATTTATGCAGGTAGTCTTGTTTCAATATACAGCTGCTCCCCAATATCACCATATTCTCCTGAGCTGTAGCATCTAACACGCATTTGCAACGAGAAAGGGAACATCCCTGTCCTGGTGTGATTGAAGCTTGACTCCAATGACACTGATTTATACTGAGCCACACCACTGGTGAATCTGCCCCAGCATCTTCTTCTCTGACTGATCTTTCAGAGTCCTGCTACATGTCAGGGACTGGCTGGATGGGGAAGAATGGTGGGAGCCACCTGCCCAAGAGCCCCCCTGGGAGGACAGGGAAGAAGACTTAGATCCCAGATCGTGGTGGTGGGGATGCTGAAGATCAGTTTGGGGGAAGGGACAAGTTGGGAGGTGCTAGAAGTGGGGTGGGGTTGTGCAACCAAGGGGGCTCAGGAAAAGGAGGACCTTCCTGGATAGGGTTAGAGGCTGAGAGTCACAGTGTGAGCGCAGATTCAGATAGAGAGGAGTCAGAGGCAGTGGCGTAGCATGGGTTCTCAGCACCCGGGGCAAGGCAAGTAATTTGCACCCCCTAACCCGTGGATTTTAGCACTCGAGTCTCTTCCGCGCGCCCCCCCAGATGTTGCGCCAGGTGCAGCAGGCCCCCCTGCACCCCCACACTATGCCACTGCTCCCACCACAAGTCTTCAGGACAGCCTTCCGAAGGCTGGTGTGGGGAGAAAGTCTCTCCGCCCCACCGCCAGGCTTCGGAGGAGGTCCGAGGACAGTGGGGTTCCTGCTTCCTCGAGGAGGGCCGGCCAAACGTGCCCCCCCAATGTTGCGCCCGGTGCGGCCGGCACCCCTGGCACCCCCCACGCTACGCCACTGGTCAGAGGTTGCCCTTGATACCCAGCAGAAGGACTGTACCAGTCCTGCTGGCTCCCCACCCCCTCTGACACCCTGATCAAGGAGAGTCCTGCACATTGCTGAGCAATGGGCCAGGCAGGCCCAGAGGAAGAGCCCACCCCTCGACACAGCCTTTGCCTTTTTGGGAAGGATTCAGAGTGAAAGGCTAGAGGGGGAAGAATGGGACTAGTGGTCAGTTTCAGCAATGTGTCAGCTGGATTAAGACGAACCAGAGGACTCTGTCTTGTTATTTTTTTGTTAATAAAAAGATAATGGCATTCCATGCCTCCCTTGCTTCCCTGCCCTGTGGTTGACCTGGGCACACTTGATAGGTCCTTGACACTGCCTAAGTCCCTTATAGACATAGATGCAGGGAACTGTCCATGGTACCCTTTGCATGTAATGCTTGTGCTCTGCTGCAGAGTTTTGCCTCCTCTCCCAATTTCCACATCATAAATGATGCACTATATTCCCATTTATGCAGCAGTTGGCCATATTAGATATGATGGTTCAGCTTTTCTGCAGCAAAGGTTACAATACATGGTTGTCCTTTGGGCGCCAGGTTAAGATTCCCCTGTTCTTCTGGGCCGTTTCAGATCATGTCAGTATGGCTGGATGTCAGTATCTCATCTGATTTGTATTACATTTTATTGTGTTGGTCTTTCTATATTATTTGGGTTTTATGCTGTCTTGGATTTTTATGTTTCACAGAGGATTTTTATTGCATTATTGCAAGGTTTTGATTCGATTTGCTCAACACCTAGAGGCATCCAGGAAGTACCATAAATATTTCTCTGAATCAAAGGTTCAAATTGTCACATGCCTCCTTCCCTGGTGGACTAATAGCTGTCTAAGTGAAAACTGTAACCCCCCAGCAAGAAATTAGCTTCTTTTCCTGATCTTGGCACACCCTCTCTGCTGCATCTGTGCCAAAACAGGGCTCTCCAGATTCCCTTTTGTTTTATAAGAGTTCTTTCCTAAGGCTTACCTTTGCTTTGTTCCCAAAACAATATCCTATTTCTTTGCTTCCTTCTAATTAACATCTTAATCTACCCATCTTTTCTGTCTGTGCTTTTAAAGACCCACAATGAGAACAAGGAAGCCAAAAGCCTTTGCTGAGAGAGATGCGAAAACGCAGCAAAAGGGGTAGGTTGACCCAGGACTTGCATGGTAATCGTGCAATTTGTTCTAGCAGAACAAAAATCAATATGTGGGGGAGTTTCTCCAGGCCAGATGCCTCATTCACCATGAACTTCTCCCTTATTCTCTTAGAATGGCAATGGCACCCACCTGAGAGGTGCCAGAGCTGAGGTCCATTGATCTCTGGCTGGGGGGGGGGAGCCTGCTTAAATTATAATTGTTTTGTAAGTGTCCCTTACATTTTCAGATTAGAAGTAACCAACTGAATAAGACAGATGAGTAAGTTAATATATAATTACATAAAGTCTTGCATGGATGTGTGTATAATGGTTGGGGTCTTCCAGGCTTCAGGAGGTCCACCCTGGATATGCTGGACTAAAGACTGTGGGTTGTAGCCAAAGTTTGTCCTACTCAGAGTAACTTATGACCATTAATTCCAAGGCATGAACTCCGAGGAGGACTTTGTCGGCCATAACCCTGTGCAATACTTTACAAGCAACTCCAGGGAGCAACTCTGAAATATTGATAATTGCATTTATTAACCTGTTAATTGTTCTTAATAAACATAAGCCTATTTCCTGTTGCTGTGTTAAGTATGTGCCATATTGCACTCATTAGCACCTTTCCCTTTGTACAGGTGACAAGTTCAGCCTTACATCAAATACACCCCTGGTAGGATGGCTGTTAACAATTATGAAACACCTTTTATTCTTAGCCAACACCGGGCTACCACAGCTTAAGTACCGCTTTTTATGCTTTAGTTTGGGAGTCATTGCCAGTCAGGTGGATCATAATATCTGGCATTCATTATCCTCCTGTCTGCTTATTAACGGTACCTTTGCTGCAGGAGAAAATTAACTTTAGTACCCCACATGATCAGAAGAAAAAAGGATTGTGATTGTGATTGGCCAAAGGATTATACGGGCTTGAGTAGTTTTCCAAGCTCCTTTAAATAGAAGGCAGCTCCTAAATTATCCTTAATCCTAAATTTCAAGAGTTCAGGCTTCTAGGTCTGTTGCTTGACGGCCATTTCTTCGTAAGAAACATACCTACATGATAATGCACATACTTACACCCATATGCTGATCTAATTTATGTTACTTTATTAGCTGTGCACTTGAACAATAATAGGTTACACTTTTAAAAAGCAGAATAACAGAATACTAGAATTATAGGAAGAGACCCCCCAACAGCCTCAGTCCATTATACCTGAAAGAGCATCTCCACCCCCATCGTTCAGCCCAGACACAAAGGTCCAGCTCTGAGAGCCTTCTGGCGGTTGCCTCACTGTGAGAAGTGAGGTTGCAGAGAACTAGGCAGAGGGCCTTCTTGGTAGTGGTGCCTGCCCTGTGGATATTTCCCATCAAATGTCAAGGAAATAAACAGACTTTTAGAAGACATCTGAAGGCAGCCTTGTTTAGGGAAGTATTTAACGTTTGGTATTTTTAACATTCTGTTGGGAGCCTCCCAGAATGGCTGGGGAAACTCAGCCAGACGGACAGGGTATAAACAAACAAACAAGCAAACAAAAATTAGGGTCATTGAGTCCAACCTACTGCAATGAAGGAATCTCAACTAAAGCATCTACGACAGGTGGCCATCCAATCTCTGCTTCAAAAATATCAACATGTGATCTGTTGTGATCAGATTGTGCCCCTCTGGCAACCAAGACAGATTTGTGAAGTGTTTGAAGTGTTTTTGAATCTCTGCCTAAAAAATGATCTTTTTAGAAATTCAAATGCATAGCCCACTGTCCTAATGACTTGTGATCCTGCATTCCCCAAATAAACAAGTGGGACCTGCAACAAAATGTTGGAATGTGGAGTGCTACTGTATCCTGTTCCAGCAAGTCTGCCATCATCTTCTTTAGGATACTCCAAGGAACATAGGAAGCTGCCTTATGATGAGTCAGACCACTAGCTGATTCAACTATCTCAGCATTATCTGCTCTGACATAGCTCAGCATTATCTACATAAGCGATGGCACTCACACCTGGACATTGGAGAGAGAAGGAATATCACAAAGAGTCTTCCAGGACCTTAACTGAAGTTCATGCTCTAAGTTCATGCCCTCTAGAAGTGCAAGATGAAAAAGGAAATGTGCTTCTAATACCCAGTTCTATTGCCAAGCTCCTGCCCCCTACCACTAATACACATTGACAAAAATTCCGTTCTATTTGTATCTACTCTGCAATAGCCCCTTGCCATTGATTTAAAACCAAACGGCGGTGGATGCCCATTTGACTAAATATGTATCCCACAGTATAATTCTCTGCAATGTGTTATCAAGACTTCGAGAGAATATACCTTATGAGTTGCAGCGCCTGAAATGTCGGGCTGTGCACTGTGCGGGGTCTTCATGTTCATGTGCCAAGTGAGCACATAAAAAACTCAAACGCAATTGAGGAACTGGCTTTCCCTGCTAGTTAATGAGCACTGAGCAAGCTGATCTAGCATTCTGCTAAAGTGAGCAATGAAGATATATTAAAAAAGGACACCACATCTCCCCATTCACATTCCAGGCCTGCAGTATGCCAACGCAGCAGAGAGCGCACGTTATCTTACTGAGACTGCCCTCTGGTTTGTTGTTACCAGTAGATTTCAAGGCCGCCTTACGTTAATGGAATGCATTAGGTGTCCAAATCTCAGAACATGGTTGCTCTTTGCTAATCAAATGGCACAGAAGCAGAAGCAGCATCGTTCCACAGCATGGAGTGATGTACAACAGGAGCACTCTGTCAAGCCAGGGGAGAGGAATGCGCACTGCTCAATGTGCTGCAGCAGATTTCAGTTCTGGGGGAGGAAAAGGTCTAAGCATGTGAATGGCAACAGAGGACAAAGGCAAGGGGCTTCAGAAGTGAAATCTGCTGGGAATGAAAAGTAAACCGCACAGGATGTACTCTGCACACAACACACCTGTGCTATCCCTGCTTGATTGCGACAGGTAGCATGAGAAGCTGTTTTCAGTGAAAATGCACCAGAAAGGTCATCCAGCTTAAATGTTCCTTTGCTTAACAACACAGGCAAAGGCCTGTTGGGTCAGATCAAAGGTCTACTGCATCTAGTAGGAGTAATCACTGGATTCAATCAAATCCCAGGGAAAAGCAGGGAGCTTTTGAGGAATTCTGGGCTGATCAAGGACAAAGCCAGATCTCTGCAAAGCAGCACTAGTGAAAGCAGGAGCTCTGCTGTTTGTTGGTGCCCCGACAATTTAGGCATAGTAAAATGAATGCTGCAGACAAGTATCTGCTGAAAGACAAAGGAATGTCTCTGGGCCGACCTTAAAATCAGGCAGTGGAGGTACGTGGGGCTGCAGGAGACGGGAGAGGAAGGAGAAGTCATGTTGCGTAAGCAGAAGCCTGTTCCATTGGTGGATGGACACTGTAGGAAGTCACCTGGTGCCTGAATTTTCTGGCTGCAAATGTAGTTTGTTTTATGATTGTGTAGGTCACCTGGTAAGTGTTATACCCTAAAAGGGGGGCTTCAATAAGTGTTTCAGTTATTAATATTGTGCATCTGGAAGCAATAGAATAAATAAAAACTGATTCTTCTTGGAATAACAATAACAACAACAAGAATCAAGGGGTCAAAAAAATGGATGAACTGTGCTATATTAGAAGCAAAAAAACACCCCTTGTTTTGATGAATTGGAAGAGCCGCAAAAAGATTCCATTGAGCACATGGATTGATAATATGGACGGACTAGCTACATATGAACAAATTGCATGTCGACGCAAAATAAGAATGGATAATTATGAAGAAATCTGGAAGGAATATTTAAGCGATAAGGCGGATAGTGGTGGGAAGTAGGGGGAGGAAAGAGAGAGGTGGGAAAAAATTGTTTAAAAAGGTGTAGTCGTAGGTATATCAGTGTATTCAAATCTGAATTGTCAAATTGTGGTATTATTGTTATTATGGTTTTTGTTGTATGTGTCTTTTGCAGTTGTTGTGTGTATCAAAAAATTGATTAAATAAATTAAAAACAACAACAACCAGGATGAGGTGATGTGGGAAGGAAGAGCAAGCACCAACATCAGAAAGTACGTGACTGGCAGCCTCAGAAACAGCTTCCTTCTTATTTAAAAACAGCACATGGGGTGTGTGTGGTTCCTATATGTAGCTCAGCCAGAGCATGTCATATATCTTTCCACTTTCTCCAATCAACACAAACATGGAACAAACCAGAGCCACACCCATTGGGGCAAACCACTCCAAGCAAGTTTCAAGAGGGGAAAGTGGACCGTTCCATTACGGTATCCTTAAGATAAATTCATTAGAGCACGTTATAGGTCTTCCAGCAGAAACTGGACATAAATCTGCTGGTCAAGACTTCCTGCACTGAGGCAAGGGCTTTGACTAGAAGACCTACATGAACCCCTCTGACTGTCTGATTCTGTTAAACAGGGATTGGTTATCTGCATCCTTGAGCCATGACTGGCTGAGAAAAGAGGGCAATACTCACTGGCCTTTACTGTAAAAAGGTAAAAGGTAAAGGACCCCTAACAGTTAAGTCCAGTCAAAGACGACTCTGGGGTTGCGGCGCTCATCTTGCTTTACAGGCCGAGGGAGCCAGCGTTTGTCCGCAGGCAGTTTTTCTGGGTCATGTGGCCAGCATGACTAAACCACTTCTGGTGCAACGGAACACGAAAACCAGGGCAGCACACGGAAACGCTGTTTACCCTCCCACTGGAGTGGTACCTATTTATCTACTTGCACTTTGACATGCTTTCGAACTACTAGGTTGGCAGGAGCTGGGAATGAGCAACGGGACCTCACCCCGTCGCAGGGATTCAAACCTCCGACCTTCAGATTGACAAGCCCAAGAAGCTCAGTGGTTTAGACCACAGCTCCACCAGCATACCTTGGCCTTTACTGTAGTCACAAGCAAAACACTTGTGCATTCTCTCCTGGGAAAGGATTGAGAAAATATGCATGCAGAATTTTCAATTTAGGAATGAAGTGCACCTCCACCATAATAATTTTTGTAAGGTATCCCTACTATCAAAAGTTTAGGAATTTATTTTAGCCACCCAGATTGTTTATATTTACAATATTTCCGATTTTTACTGCTACTCTAGATGAAAACCAACTTCTGTACTTTTAACTGCACAACTGAGAAGCCTCACATCTTATTTTCTAAGAACTACAGCAAAATAATCTCACCGGAATTCATAAATCCAAAAGGAACTTCCATCTGTTTTGGCATGCTTTTATCTTCACTTAATAAACCTTCATTCAATTTGCAGCTGGTACCCCAGTGATTTTTGTCACCAATGCATTCATGCCAGTAATCAGATCCAAGAATATTTGTGTTTAATGGATCTGATTCCTGTGAAATGCTAACAGAACCGGCAGGAGCACAGAATGCAAATGTGAAAACATTAAGAAAAAGAGGCGGCACCCCTTAGACTTTCAGAGAGATTCAACTGGCATTAGGACAGCTTCTTGCTTTAGCTCGACGCACCCAGCAGTTCTTAACCAATTAGAAATTTCACAGCCATCTTTTAACACAGCTCCAGGAGGCCACGACAGGTTTCATTTCCCCTTTCATGCTTTCCAAACACTATTAAAAGTATTACTTGTTTGTTCAGAGCTGATTTTATAAAAAGCTCCACGGAATACAGTGGTACCTCAGGTTACATACGCTTCAGGTTACATACGCTTCAGGTTACAGACTCCGCTAACCCAGAAATAGTACCTCGGGTTAAGAACTTTGCTTCAGGATGAGAACAGAAATCGTGCTCCAGCGGCGCGGTGGCAGCAGGAGGCCCCATTAGCTAAAGTGGTGCTTCAGGTTAAGAACAGTTTCAGGTTAAGAACGGACCTCCATAACGAATTAAGTGCAGTGATACCTCGGGATGCAAACGGAATCTGTTCCGGAGCCCTGTTCGCATCCTGAATGGAATGTAAGATGCGATGGAGCGTCTGCGCATGCACGGGTCGCGTTTTGCCACTTCCGCGCATGTGCGTGACATCATTTTGAGTGTCTGCGCATGCGCGAGCGGCGAAACCCAGAAGTAACATGCTCTGTTACTTACGGGTTGCCCCAGAGCGCAACCCAAAAGCGCTCAACCTGAAGCACATTCAACCCAAGGTATGACCGTATTTAATCTGAGGTACCATTGTATTGAGAAAGCTCAGCAAACCTTCGAATGCAAGGGCAGTTTCTCTTGCTCAAAATTCACAGGTAAGTCTTGCTCTCTAGTACTTGAGAGGGGAAAGCAGGCTGAGTCTGCATAGCTAAGCACACTGTTCCTTTTTGTGTGGAACATGGCTCATCCCTGGAGCTTCTCAGTTGTGCTACTTACCCTCCTTGAGGTTCCTTGTTGTTTCTCCCTGCTTAATGGGGAACATGGGGGGGGTGGCCCCTTCATTGAAACTTCTGGGGGAAACTCTGGCCCCTGAACTCTCCCTGCTCGGCGTTGGTGGGAGCCATTTCAATCAAAAAGTTTGAAGGCAGGCAGCTGTTGACTTTCAAATAAGCCTCCTTGGGAGGTTTCCTGATGCCTAGCAAGGTTGATATCACTGAGAGATTTCACTGTACATATTGGTGACAGGTAACAGTTTGGTGTACTAATGTGAACTGGTTTCATGTACAGGTAGTGACACTTAACTTCCTCCAGAAGCCTGCTATATCCAGCCTCATTCCAATTTAATTGTCAAACCTTTTGCTCTGCTGAAAATTTTATATGATGTGAAAATTACCTCAGGATATGGCTCACAACACCTGAACCTCTTCCTCTGTTATTCCTTCTTAACATGGCAATTGCTAGACAGCATGAAACTCAACATCTTTGTTTACCAGGCTATCATATATTGGGCAGGGGGTGGATGCAGGAGGTGGAGGGTGATGGAGAAAGCTTTGCTAAAAAGCTTTAAAATAGCAGTTTTCAGGGCACCAGTAGATAGGATGCTTGAGTTTTATTACAGGTTTTTTGTCACCAATGCACTGTGCAAAATCTCATCATTTTCAAAATGGATTCCAAGTTCTTAAGGTTCGTGTTACAATTAGGGCTGGATTCCAAATAAAGACCAGAAGCAGAAAGGGTTACATCAACCCAAAGTGGAAACAAGATTTTAAAAAAAACATCTTAAGGTGCTACATAAGACTGTTTTAATTTTTAGCAAATTGCCCAATGCTGTATATAGTGGCCTGGTAGGTGCTTGACAGCCCTAACTCCTGTTGTTGAAGACTCAGGCAAGCAACAGAAACACAGAGCTTGCTGAACTCCTATGGGCTGCCATCTGAACTTCACCAGTTTTACTTCTGTGCGCCCATGGCAATATTGTAGATCTCAAAATATGCCCCCCCGCTGGTATATCAAGGTTGGGGGACCCCCGGCATATTAAGTCTTCTCACTCCTACTGTATGACAAGTTGCAGACCCTCCAAGTGTCCCTATTTTCCAGGGACAGTCCTGGAATTACAGAAGCCATTCCGCTTTCTGATTTGATCCCAGAACGGTCCGCTTTTCCTAAGGACATCCCTATTTTCCTCAGAGAAACATTGGAGGGTATGGTAGGACGTCCCTATTTTCATCGGTGGGTATGGAGTTATGCTTATCTCCGTGGGCCAAGGAAATAAGTAGCTATACAACCTTTAGAAGGCACCTGAAGGCAGCTCTTGTATAGCGAAGTTTTTTAAATGTTTAATTATGTTTTTATATATGTAGGAAGCTGCCTGGAGTGGCTGGGGCAACCCAGTCAAGATGATGATGGAACAGGATATTCATCAGAGAAATGTTGGAGGGGATGAAACTGGAGTGACGAAAGGCAAAGAATAAAAAAAGCTACACCTGCTGTAACATTCCTTCTCCCACATGACTGTCAGAAGGGAAAGTGTCCTGTATTCCTTGGCAGTTCATCACGCCAGAAATATCCTCCTACATAGTGTTTTCTTGCTTAGTAGGTCCACATAGTGAAGAGAATTTATTTAGTTATTGTTATTTTTTATTTACAGCTTCCTCAACTCCCAAGAGTATGTGGGGGATGCTTTTGTGTGTGTGTGTGTGTGTGTGTGTGTGTGTGTGTGTGTGTGTAAAAAATGAACCAGTGCTACCTGGCATATACTGCTGAATCCAACAGGCCTATGTGACTCACATTCACATCAGCAGCCACACCGAGTGTCCTGTGGGTGTTTGGGGCCTCATCTGGCACTTGTTAGAATCTCACCAGTTTCCCGCACTGTGCGCTTTGCACACAAATACATTGAATTAATGGGGGAATGGGGTGGGTGAGCGGGGAAGACACTTGAGACGTGTTGTAAAGGCAGCTTTTATGTTTGGTTGGATAAACTTTGGCAAAGCCCTGGGAGGCTGTCTCCCTGCCATGCTACAAAGCTCCCTTCCCTACGCTTGTTTCTTCACACAGCACCAGATAATGCTCGGCTTCTCCCGTTTCATCTCTAGCTTGATACAATGGCAGGATCACACTCCCCGCCACTTCCTCGTATTTTCATATTCTAAACATACAGCTGCTAGTTTTTAAAGCTCAGTCACTTAATTTCATTTTCTCCTGGAGTGGGGCTCTGAAAGTGCAAAGGCACTCTGTAATTTATGTTCAAAATATCTGATAAAAAGAATATATTCTGATTTTCCAAGGTCTCTGCAACGATAGCTTAAAAAAGAGGGAGAGAGTCATGAAAGTCAAATGAATTTTCTTGTAATAAAAACAACCTTAGTCCAATCATCCAGACTTATGCTGCAAAGTGGCTCATCAGCATTTTGCTAAAGAGTTCATCACTGGATTTTAAACTCCTTTTTTCTCTCCAACATCCACTTCCTATTGTTTCTGACATCCTTGTTTGCAAGTTTAGTAGCCCACTGTAAAACGCCTACCATTTTGGAACTGATAACCAACCATTTTGCTGTCATTGTGCTAACAGAAGGCACCATTTCAATTAACTGACCAGCAATTCACAGTACAGTGGTACCTCGGGTTACAGACGCTTCAGGTTACAGACTCCACTAACCCAGAAATAGTACCTCGGGTTAAGAACTTTGCTTCAGGATGAGAACAGAAATCGTGCAGCAGCAGCGGAAGGCCCCATTAGCTAAAGTGGTACCTCCGATTAAGAACTGTTTCAGGTTAAGAACGGACCTCCAGAACGAATTAAGTTCTTAACCCGAGGTACCACTGTACAGTGATATCTGGTCAACATTCATCTACAAACACCATGAAGTACTCTATAGAAGGGCTGGGAAAGCTATAGTCCTCCAGACTTTGTTGGACTGCAATTCCCATCTGCTCCTGCTAGCCTGGCCAACAGTGAGCAATGGCAGAAGTTGTATTCCAACATGCAGAAGCCAAAGGTTCCAGAATCCTGCTCTACAGATAGTTTGAGAAACCGTATTGATTTACTCATTTCCTTGAGGAGCTCTTCATTATCCCAAGCTAGTGAAATGGAAAGAGAAAAACTAACCAATTTTGGAAAGAGAGGGGACCTCTCTCTTTATACCTAATGTGTTTCAATTATAATTGCTGTAATGTCCTCAGATAAAAGTACTAATTGGGATTAATGCTTGCCCTTGTTCCATTAGATGTCCCATTTTCTAGGCAGCAATGGAGGTGTTCACAGACAAGTGAAGTCTGGTAATTGTGCTGGATGGATATAGGATTTGAGAGAAAATTCCACAGTGGCATGCTTTCCTGTTATGCAAACAACTGCATTTGAAAACAAAAGCACTAATTGGAAGGACTTTTCCAGTGACATTAAAGTCTTGCAGTTCTTTTAGAAAACAAGGCAAAATAGAGGACACAGAAGAGGCACAAATTCACTCTCCTGTGAGAATTCACGACTCCGCATTTCTTTAAGTCTTGCACAACTTCCTTTCCATCCCTTCTGCAAACCACTGTGCTTCCCAAATCTGCTCCAGAGGATCCCCCAACCCTTTAGAAAAGATTTGGGGAACACACACAGGAATCTGTAGGTAGGAGAAGAGGTGGAATCTGTTCCAGCAATGGCATCTCTTCTACTAGCAAACAGACACCGTTTGATTTCTTTCCACAATTATATCTGTTACAGCTGATCAAATCCAAATCTAGAAACCAACCACTTTGTCCCAGACAGCAAGGCCACCCAGGGAAGGACTTTCTAAAGATGACTTTATATGTACAATCAGATTAAAAAATGAGTCGCTGTGGTAGTTTGCAAAGGTCAGCAATCAAGTGCAAGTTTTCCCATTGTCACTTCAGAGAACATTACCAGTTGTCAGTGCTGAACTATCCCTATAGTGCACAGCCACAGGAAAGCAGTGGGTATGATCCAGGGTGTGCACTCCAGGAATGGGAGTGTGACCAGTAAAAAGATAAAGGTGAAGGGACAGTTATGTCCAGTCAAAGGCAACTATGGGGTTGTGTGGCAAGTCCCCTCCCCCATGTGAAATGAAGACACTGGACACAGTAATTAAGGTTAATGGGCATAAAAGGCCACAACTTTATTGATTACAGAATTGGAAGGTATTGGCCTTAGGCATTGGCTCCTATCGACTACCCGGCATGGGGACCAGAAAGGGTTGTCCACAAGCCGTGGGAGTCCTGTTGAAGTACGCCAACTAGGATCCCCATGGGTGTCACCGCTCTGGGGCGTGCCGGAGGCCCTTACCTCCCTAGGTTTTGGACAAGGCAATGCTCCCCGGAGTCCTCTACCGGACTACCCTTTTCTTTTGGGGAAGGTGATGGCGTTTCCTTCCCCCCTTTATTTGCATAACAATAGACCCCTGCCAATGCCTAACCGCCAACACCTACTAAGTTGTGACGTTTGCTATGAGGTAGGCGAAAAAACCAAAAGGCTCGAAGAGTGCCAACTTGGAAAAATTCCTACCAGGCCCCTTGCGGCGACCAACTGAAGTCCATAGCAAGGTCAAAGCTCCCTAAAACCTAAGGGGTGGGTGGGATGGGAAAAAACCTCTCAGCGGGCAAGGGGGAAAGAGGGCGGTCCCCAGGCGTGCCTAGCCTTAAATAGGCTAGGACACGCCTCCCCGGTCCGCCGATTGGCAGGCCGGGTCGCCGACACGCGTGGCCAGCCCCCGCGTGGAATGTGGGAGGGATTTCTGCCCGCAACCCCCTCTCCTCCCAGGTCGGAAATGGCTTTGCGGCGCTCATCTTGCTTTCAGGCCAAGGGAGCTGGCATTTGCCCACAGACAGCTTTCTGGGTCATGCGGCCAGCATGACTAACCCACTTCTGGCACAACGGAACACTGTAATGAAACCAGAGCACACAGAAACACCATTTACCTTCCCACAGCAGGGGTACCTATTTATCTACTTGCACTGGCTTGCTTTCAAACTGCAAGGTTGGCAGGAGATGGGACAGATCAACAGGAGCTCACTCCGTTGCAGGGATTCGAACCGTCCACCTTCTGATCGGCAAGCCCAAGAGGCTTAGTGGTTTAGACCACAGCACCACCTGCGTGTGACCAATACACCTCTGCAATCTATGTGCACTCTGGGAACACACAGGCATTTCTCTGTAGACAAGGCAATGAGAAAAGGGATCTCTGAAAAAAAATCGAAAACCACTGGTCTGCCCCATTGGGTTTTTGTAACGAACTTTGTAATGCATATTCAAAGAGCCAGACCAATGATCAATAATAACGATCGGTGTTACAAACAGCCTTTTAATTCTTGGCAGTCCAGGAAGACTACATGCATACCATCAAAATGCCTGTTCAAGTAAGTCATAGTTAAATTTATGCCTTGCTCCCCCTCCTCAACATCTCCATTCCTCAGCAGCCAACCCTGTGGACAATCCCATGATTCAATTATTTACTAGGGGGTTACATGAGTTGCTAATGATCCTGAGTGTGTGCATTCAAGTAGGCTGCTCTCATTTGTTCTACTGCTTAGCACCATCACAATGAGAATGTCATTGTTTATTATGGCTCAAAGGCAGTAATCATTTTCCATAATGTGTGGATTTTTTTCACTCAATTACTCTCATGCTTTAGGCCGATGAGAATATATAATCATGCAACAATTACTTGTACCTCTACAGATGATGCTGAGAGCACAGCGGGTCAAATTTTTCTTTAATTATAGTTTTGTGCACTTTTACTTGCATTTTTTAAGTACAGACCAAGGAATCCAGCATATTAATCAGTGGTGTTTCCCTTCCGACAAACCTGCATTGAAATTAAATACTTAAGACGTTTTTAGCACTATCCCAAAGACAGAAAGAAGTCAGATTTAGCACCAGGAGACAAGAAAGATAAAGGCTGAGTCAAACAAAAAAGGTGCCTGCGTATGTAAAATGTGTGTCCCAGGAACACAGTTACAATTATTGCATCAAACCAGCAATCATGGATTTGGCAAACAGATTTACAAAGTTGTAAGGGACCAAAGGCTATTAAGGAGGACTGCCAGCTACACACACACACACACACACACACACACACACACACACACACCCTCTTTGTAACAACTAGACCAGCAAGTATAAAGGCAGGGAGGGGGGAACCTGTGGCTCTCCAGATAGTGTTCGACTTCAGTTCCCATAATCCCTGACCCCTGGCCATTCTGGATGATGCTGATGGAAGCTGGGATGCCAGCAATATATAAAGAATCAGAAGTTTCTCATCTGTCTATTAGGGTATGTGTAACCTGCTAATTCTCCTTAATATTATAGGCACAGGGCCAGGCCAGGGTTTTGTTGTTGTTTTTTTGCTGACCGAAAACTCCATTTTTGCATCCGTATCCAAAGTCAGGTTTCCCATCCATGATCACATGGTGGCTCCTCAAATTATGTCATCATCATAATCCTCCGAGCAACATTAGCCTGAAAGAGAGTGACTAGACTGTGGTCACATTGTGAGCTCCATGACCAATGGTGGATAGGAACCCAGCTTTCCCCAGTCATACTCCAACACTCTAACCACTACACCACGCGGCCTCTCTAGTTGCCATGTCATGGTACTGAGCACTGATTAGATGTCTGTTGAAATTGAAACGATCAAGAGTATAAGCCATTGTTTTGTTAAGGAATGAATTCAACTCTGAAGCTGAATTTATTTTTTTGATACATTTTTGAATATTTGTTTAAAATATGCTATGCCCACAAAGAAGGGATGCGGGTGGCGCTGTGGGTTAAACCACAGAGCCTAGGACTTGCCGATCAGAAGGTCACGGTTCAAATCCCCACGACGGGGTGAGCTCCTGTTGCTCGGTCCCTGCTCCTGCCAACCTAGCAGTTTGAAAGCACGTCAAAGTGCAAGTAGATAAATAGGTACTGCTCCAGCGGGAAAGTAAACGGTGTTTCCTTGTGCTGCTCTGGTTCGCCAGAAGCGGCTTAGTCATGCTGGCCACATGACCCGGAAGCTGTCCGCCGGCTCCCTCGGCCAATAAAGCGAGATGAGCGCCACAACCCCAGAGTCAGCCATGACTGGACCTAATGGTCAGGGGTCCCTTTACCTTTACGCCCACAAAACAAATCACTCTTCCATTGATTATTGGTGATTCTTTTCTACTCTCTTTCTTTCTCTCCTAACCACTACTGCCTTTCCCTTCACATTCAATTATTAAGCAATTTGTTGCACATACAGGGCCGTCTTAAGCATATCTGGCGCCGTGCTGCAAAGATCCCTCTGGCTCACTGGGGCTGCAAACCCAGCACAGAGGCGCCTCTGCACCGACGGCCGCCTCGTCATTGCCTCGCTGGCCCCAGATGCAAAGCCTGCAGTAGAAGAGTCTGCGGTGCTCGGATGGGCTCTGCTCTCCCTGGATTACAACTCTCCTCCCCAGATACTGAGGTTGGCGCCCTTCAGAGCTAGGCGCCCCAAGCCACTTGAACCACCGGGTAGAGACGGTCCTGTGCACATAGGAAATAATGGAATGACCAAAGTTTCCAAGATTTTTCAGTCAGCATGCAGGAGAGTTAAAGCAAACAGCAACATAGAGCTGTAAGTCAAATCGATACATCTTGAGTAATAGTAATAATAAGAGCGACGTCAGAGTACTTGCAATAGAGGAAACATAGCAAAAGGGTGGTAACTTGTTAGTGTGGTGAAACCAAAGTTTGGAGAAACAGAGTACCTTTGCTTGTGCCTCTTAGGGGAAGAGCGAATGGAACCTTCAGTACCATTTATGAATTCAGCCCATTCAGTCAAATCATGATTTGCAATTCTGCCCCAGAGATCCACCCATGCAATGCATCTAGAGATCCTTTGGGTAACTGATTTCTGTGAAATCCAATTTGAACTAACCTGATCCATACCTGTGAAAAGCTTTGGAAAATTCGGAAAGATGCTCAAGGCTCTGCATTAGGGATGGAAGGTTCTGCCAATAACGTTTGTCTCAATTTATCATTTTTCCGATCTTCAATTCAGTTTTCAACATTTCTGCAGCTCTTTGTTGTCGTTGTTGATTGTTGCTGCTATATCCTCATGGAAATTCTTCAGCACTTCCATGCTGCTTATGCAGTTTTGTCTAATGCATTCTGGTATGTTATTTTCCACAATACGTTCATTTTTAATGCACATTTTGCACATTTTGCCTCAGTATATGCATTTTTAAAGACACTGGATGGAGAGCTACATTGCAAAATTTAGTCAAGTGCAAACTTTGATGGATGTGTGTGTTTTGGGGCACATATTGTTTTGGAGAGTGTGAATTTGACAGATTCAGCTTCAGACGCCAATTGAATCAAATTTATCTGCCATCCCTACTTGACACACTACTTGGTAGGTTTCAATCCAAGCAGTTGCCTTCTGCCATGCAGCCTGTGTTTTGGTGGGGTTGGTTCATCTTTCTGTTTTCTAATCTGGAGTGCTCTTGAAAGCTGTGGGTTGAAATTCTGCTCGCTTTCACATTGGATGGCTGTCTTGACACACAAACACCCCACCTTGGTCCCTTGAGCAGAGATAGCTGTAGATAATAGAATAATACCAACATCCACCCACTGCTCAGCATCACTCTTCTCCAGTGTTTGACATTTTACATTTACCGGATTATTTTCAGGCTTTTATTGATGACCTTATAGTCTAGAAACATAACTATTGCCATATTTATATGAAAGTCAAGGTTGTCAAGATTATGAAATGATTTTAGTGCCACATCTAATGCTAAACAATAAATGTGGTCCATATGACTGCAGAATGACTCAATCCATTACATCCCATTCATAATGGCTTCTTTATTTTTACCATTGTATGCCATCATGCATACAAGGCTGGAGAACACAGAATAAGTGCTTTCCCTTCCTGTAATAGTTTTTTTTTTTTTAAATGCACTCTCCAGAACATGATTAAGGAATATGAAGTCCTTATGTATTAACCAGCGCAAGCTATTCTATTTGCGTCTTGGGAGAAATTCTCAAAATTCATTTGGCTGCCTTAATCTACAGCATTTCTAAAGTACTGAAAGATAACCATTACCTTCATGAAAATTCATTTCCCCTCTCATTCCTAATTTAACTTTTTATTCTAAAAGCAGATTAATTCATTAAAACTCAGGAGAAAGTTCCCAGCTGGATTTCAATATTGTGCCATCAACGGCTGTTACAAAACTACATTCCCATTACAAACAGTATTAATTATCTTATACAGGAGACATACATTTTTCATACATTTAAACAGCAAAGTTAAAATAAGATTTCGGGGGGGGGGGGGAATGTCACACACACCCCTATTTCATTTGGCTACCAGATTGATAAATGTGTGTCATTATTAGCACTATTGAGTTCATAGGCAATTGCTAATGCACTGAGTCGTTTAAAAATAAATTACGCTGTGGACAGTTGAAAGGTTGCATAGTAAGGAACCCGCTCAGTACTATTTGTAATCTAATCATGTAGAATTGAAAAAAAGACAAAATCAATGACCCTTGATTAATGTGTTTGAGAAGTAAAAATATTGCATCTTTTAGACACACATGCATGCATACTTTTCCAAATCTGTTTTCACCCAAATCTTTATCTAACACCCACCGAGAACCAGAAAGTTTTGAAATTTCATACCAAGAGGCACACATGCCTAAACCATGTTAATGATTTTGGTAAAAACATTTGCTACAAAAAGGCTTTCTGATATCATGGCTTGATTTTTTTAAGCGTTCGAATATTATTTAAATAAGGTACTTGTAAAAGCAAATTGGTTTTTTTTGGGAGGAAAGTAATGATGGGTTTCTACCTGTCAGGCTGCCATACCTGGAAGAGGAGAACCCAGACCAGAGACATCGCCTGAGAGAATTCTGCACCTTTCTTAGTTATTTTGCCTTTCTTAATCATTAAATTTCATGGCTTTATGAAATTAAAAAAGAAGAAGAAGAAGAAGAAAAGGGAGAAAAGAGCTAAATTCAATTCACAGCACACCATTTTAAAACCTGGTTGTTTGGAAATCCAGCTTCTGGGAAGGGCCAACGAACTATTGTGACCAGTGTGATTAAAGACGCTGAAAAGGAATATATATATATGTGTGTGTGCGTGTGCGCGCATGTGTTGAAGATAAACAAAATCCCTTTCTTTCTAGGGCAAGTACTAATTTGACAATCAATTCAATTCCCTCCTCAGCAGGATCCAAGATCCCATTCTAGCAGCAAGCAAGGAAATAAACAAAGACATCCCATTTTGGCAAAGCCAAAAAGGAGCAGTTCTTTCAACAGGCAAAATCAAACACAAAAGGCTCATCTCACAGCAGGTTGACTAAAGAGTTCATGTTACTATAGCAGGAGGGATGGGATGATAAAGAGGAGAAGAGAGGAGTCTTGGCATCCTGCCACAGAAAGTGCAGAGTCCACTATCTGTTCTGCTTGCTCAGCGAGAGCAGAGAAGCTCTTCCAAGACTATTTGCCAAGACCTGCTCCCACTTACCCAACTTTACTGTCCAAACCTTGTACACAGATAAAAAGCAGCACGAGAGAGCAAGGCAAACTTTTCCCCATTGCCACTCTGCTGGTTTTTATACTGTAAGATGATGTCTTAATAATGGCAACTTCTAAGAGTTGAATAGGGACGTGGGTGGTGCTGTGGGTTAAACCACAGAGCCTAGGACTTGCCGATCAGAAGGTCAGTGGTTCGAATCCCCGCAACAGGGTGAGCTCCCGTTGCTCAGTCCCTGCTCCTGCCAACCTAGCAGTTCGAAAGCACGTCAAAGTGCAAGCAGATAAGTAGGTACCACTCCAGTGGGAAGGTAAACGGTGTTTCCGTGCACTGCTCTGCTTCACCAGATGCGGCTTAGTCATGCTGGCCACATGACCCGGAAACTGTACGCCGGCTCCCTCGGCCAATAAAGTGAGATGAGCGCCGCGACCCCAGAGTCGGCCACGACTGGACCTAATGGTCAGGGGTCCCTTTACCTTTACCTTTAAGAGTTGAATGTATCTGTGCACAACAGAACAAGCTACCATGCAGTTGGATTTCCCAGGCTTGAGGGAAGAAAGAACAGAGAATTTATTACTCTCTGCCCTTCATGTTGCTTTAAAGCCCACCCACAATATCTACCAAAATAGTAGTGAGTGTTCAAGAATGCTTCTGGGGCAATCCTGCCATACAGCCTATGGTTCTTCATTATGGTATGTTTCATTTAACATACCATAGTTATTTAACATTGGAGGCAACTGTAAAAAATATAAAGGTAAAGGACCCCTGGGCGGTTAAGTTCAGTCGAAGGTGACTATGGGGTGCGGCACTCATCTCACTTTCAGGCATTTGTCCAGAGACAGCTTTTCTGGGTCATGTGGTCAGCATGACTAAACTGCTTCTGGCGCAACGGAACACCATGATGGAAACCAGAGTGCATGGAAATGCCGTTTACCTTCCTGCCACAGCAGTACCTATTTATCTACTTGCACTGGTGTACTTTCAAACTGCTAGGCTGGCAGGAGCTGGGACAGAGCAATGGGAGCTCACTCCATCACAGGGATTCAAACCACCGACCTTCTGATCAGCAAGCCCAATAGGCTTAGTGGTTTAGACCACAGTGCCACCCACATGTACAGATGTACAGGCAACTGTACAGAGCAGTGGTGTGCGGTGAAATTTTTCCCAGGGGAAGTGTCAGGGCCATAGGCACCAGCTTGCGAGGGTAATCGAGGGTGGGGGACCTGATGTCGCATGCATGAGCATCGTGCCTCCTTCCGTAAGCTAGGCAGAAGCTTCCCAGGTTTGGGAAGGAGCCCCCTGGCCTCTGACAGGATGCTGGAGACCAAAGCCGGGAGGGCTCTTGGACCCGTCAAAGCATCACATCACCCTTTCTGGTCTTTGGGAAGGAGGTGCCAGGAACATTTAGGGGGCTAGTCTAGTCCCACTACTCCACTGACAGCACGTCACTGGTACAGAGCACATGGTCTGAGGCTGGATGAATATGGACATAAGAAGCAACAGAGTCAGATCTGCCTAGCCAAGTCACACTGTTGGCTCATGTTGACCACAAACTTGACATGAGCCAACAGTGTGACGCGGCAGCTAAAAAAGCCAATGCAATTCTGGGCTGCATCAATAGGAGTATAGCATCTAGATCAAGGGAAGTAATAGTGCCACTGTATTCTGCTCTGGTCAGACCTCACCTGGAGTACTGTGTCCAGTTCTGGGCACCACAGCTCAAGAAGGACACTGACAAACTGGAACGTGTCCAGAGGAGGGCAACCAGAATGGTCAAAGGCCTGGAAATGATGCCTTATGAGGAACGGCTAAGGGAGCTGGGCATGTTTAGCCTGGAGAAGGGGTGATATGATAGCCATGTTCAAATATATAAAAGGATGTCACATAGAGGAGGGAGAAAGGTTGTTTTCTGCTGCTCCAGAGAAGTGGACATGGAGCAATGGATCCAAATTACAAGAAAGAAGATTCCACCTAAACATTAGGAAGAACTTCCTGACAGTAAGAGCTGTTTGACAGTGGAATTTGCTGCCAAGGAGTGTGGTGGAGTCTCCTACTTTGGAGGTCTTTAAGCAGAGGCTTGACAACCATATGTCAGGAGTGCTCTGATGGTGTTTCCTGCTTGGCAGGGGGTTGGACTCGATGGCCCTTGTGGTCTCTTCCAACTCTATGATTCTATGAATACAGTCTACACCGGGGGTCAGCAACCTTTTTCAGCCATGGGCTGGTCCACCATCCCTCAGACCATGTGGTGGGCCAGACTATATTTTGGAAAAAAATTCCTTTGCCCCACAAATAACCCAGAGATGCATTTGAAATAAAAGGACACATTCTACTCAAGTAAAAAACACGCTGATTCCCGCACCGTACACAGGCCGGATTGAGAAGGCGATCGGGCCGCATCCGGCCCCCGGGCCTTAGGTTGTCTACCCCAGTCTACACTGATAGGCAGTGGTTATGCTGAATTTCAGATTTCTCCAACCCTTGTTGGAGATGCCAGCTACTGAATCCGAAATCTTCCACATGCAAAACCAATCTTTTTACTAGGAGCCCTTTTATTAGGGGCTAGTTTAGAAAGTGGGCAATAAGAGCATTTCCGTTCACAGAACTGTAAGAACAGCCCATATGAAATTCACAAGCAGGACCTCAGGGCAACAGCACTCTCCCTACTTGTGATCCACAGCAACGGGCATCTAAATGCATACTGTCTCTGTCAGTGGAGATCAGCGCTTTATTTCTAGGAAAAAAGTTCCTGATATGCACCATGCCTCACAATGCCTCATGGTGAGGCTGATGGGAGTAGGAGTTGAGGCTGATGGCAGTAGGAGTCCAACAACATTTGGATCCCACATCATCCCTGCTTTCATTGCCCCAATGTCACAAATAGCACTGTGCTCTTAGGTTTGGCTTGGCATCGAGCACTAAAATTATTTGAATTCTGAGATTCATGAGCAATGCTTAAAAAAAGAGAAGCAGCAGCAGCAGCAGCAGCAGCAGCAGCAAATATTCCTAAGATGCCATGAGCTGTTGAACAACCCCTTTTGTGGGAGAAAATTTGATTAGTGGCTTTGGAATCTTTAAATAGCAACAGACATATAGATAGTTCCGCAACATTTCATTGACTTTCATATAATCGCACCCGTGAAACGGGGAACTACAGGTGGACATATAACCTTCTGAAAGCCACTCTTTTCCAGTGCGGTAAATGAAAAGCCATGCACTTCATGGAGGCTTAACTCTGTGGCTCGCATAACATTCACAATATTTGTCTTTATATCTAGGTTTTCAAAAGGTGTGACAGCGAAACAGCTGCTATCCGGAAAAGAATGCTTCCCCCCTATTATGTGTGTGAGTGTGTGTATGTCTGTGTGTCTATATGTGGAGAGTGTCACATTATTTTATTTGCTAATGAACCCATCTGCATGAAGCACTGAAGTTTCATGGCAAATGAGGAAAACAACCCCCCTTCCTGCTCCAAACCCCACCCCAGAAATTTGCAGCGGAATTAAAGGCAATACTTTTCCCTCTCGTTATCTCTCTGTTTGTCATCTTCCTCTTCTCCTTCCTTTTTAGCTTTCAATCCTGCATGAAGATTGGCACACCAGTGGATTTTCCTCTTACAAGGAACTGGCAAGTTGCCACTGCAGAGCTTAGTAAACAAAAGAAATGAAAAAGTCATAGGCATCCAATGGGACTCTGCTGTGATGTGTAACAGAGAGATTGTACTGTGAATATTGATAATGAAAGGGTACCTAGTTTATTCATACAACTCTAGGCAAACAGAATAGCCTTAGAAGGAGAAAGTGGATTTGTCTGCCTATGGACAAGACCACCTTTCTTTCTGGATAAAAAGGACATCCTAGGGATGTTTTAATTAGGACCCCCCCTCCTGTGAAAACTTTCCATATTTAAAACAGACTCCCTCTAGAATCCTGAGAACACAATGTATTCTGCACATTTGCCATTTTCCACAGTAAATAACCTCTCTTTCTCTCTCCCCTCTCTTTCTCTCCCTCACTCAACAAGTATCAGTAATTACATGGAGGACTATTTTGAATAAAATTGTGAAGATGGCACTAATTAAAGAAATATTGCTAGCTGTCATTTCATCAGAGATGGGTTAGCTAATTACATGGTTCAGTAGCACAGGAGGAAGAGCAAGAGTGGGGCTGGTGTGGATGTTTCTACATTATCATTAAGAAGAAGAAAAAAATCTGGTGAGGTTTCAGTAATGTGCATATGAACCTGTGTTTTGAACTTCCACCTGGCCATTTTAACTTATTGCACCAACAGAAAGCTTCTCCTCCGCCACAGAAACCTCTATTTGTAGCCAGATGGTGTACACAGAGACCATTTCATTATAGGCAACCCTGGTGCCTTACAGATGTTTCGGACTTCAATTCTCATCAGCCCCAACCAGCATGGTCAGTGGTCAGGGATGATGCGAGTTATAGCTCAGTGTGATTCAGAAGGCACGAGATTAGAGAAAACTGTTGTAGTTTAAAAGGTAGATTAGGTAGATCTGAGATACGCTATGGAGCAGTGACTGGTTCAAGGCTGGCCAGATAGACTTGGGTAAACATGTGTTCTAGGCAGAAGAAAGGTAACATTTCTAGATACCCTAAAAGATTGTGTCCTGGAACAGTCAGTCATGCAACAGCAGAAAGGTGATGGTCCTGGACTTCATCTTAAGTGGTGACCAGGACTCACTGCAAGATCAAGGGAAGTAATAGTGCCACTGTATTCTGCTCTGGTCAGACCTCACCTGGAGTACTGTGTCCAGTTCTGGGCACCACAGTTCAAGAAGGACACTGACAAACTGGAACGTGTCCAGAGGAGGGCAACCAAAATGGTCAAAGGCCTGGAAACAATGCCTTATGAGGAATGGCTAAGGGAGCTGGGCATGTTTAGCCTGGAGAAGAGAAGGTTAAGGGGTGATATGATAGCCATGTTCAAATATATAAAAGGATGTCACATAGAGGAGGGAGAAAGGTTGTTTTCTGCTGCTCCAGAGAAGCGGACACGGAGCAATGGATCCAAACTACAAGAAAGAAGATTCCACCTAAACATTCGGAAGAACTTCCTGACAGTAAGAGCTGTTTGACAGTGGAATTTGCTGCCAAGGAGTGTGGTGGAGTCTCCTACTTTGGAGGTCTTTAAGCAGAGGCTTGACAACCATATGTCAGGAGTGCTCTGATGGTGTTTCCTGCTTGGCAGGGGGTTGGACTTGATGGCCCTTGTGGTCTCTTCCAACTCTATGATTCTATGATTCTATGTAAGTGTTGCTGAACTTATTGAGAACAGTGGCCACAATATATACCATATTTTTCGCTCTATACGACACACTTTTTCCCTTCTAAAAAGTAAGGGAAAATGGTGTTAATCTTTATTGACGCGGAGAAGGCCTTTGACAACATTTCTTGGAAATTTATGAAGAAAAACTTGGAAGGGATGGGAGTGGGAAGGGGGTTTGAGAATGGAATAGAGGCAATCTATTCTGAACAAAAAGCTAAGTTGATAGTGAACAATGTGGTGACAGAAGAACTTCATATTGAAAAAGGAACACGCCAGGGGTGCCCCCTATCCCCTCTGTTGTTTATTTCAGTCCTGGAGGTTTTGCTGAATATGATAAGGGAGGATCGGCAGGTACAAGGAATACGGGTCGGAGCGAAACAATATAAACTGAAAGCATTTGCAGATGACTTGGTTTTAACATTACAGGAGCCAGAACCTAGCACAAAAAGAGTTTTGGAACTGATTCAGAAATTTGGTCGGGTGGCGGGTTTTAAGCTGAATAAACAAAAAACTAAGGTGTTAGGGAAAAACTTGACGGTTATTGAAACAGAGGGGTTTCAGAGGGAAACAGAACTAAACATTGTTAAAAAAGTGAAATATCTGGGGGTCAATCTGTCCTCCAAGAATTTGAATTTATTTAAAGACAATTATGAAAAATGTTGGTCAGAAGTTAAAAAAGATCTAGAAATTTGGTCAAGATTGAAACTATCCTTGTTAGGCCGAATTGCAGCTATAAAAATGAACGTCTTGCCAAAAATGTTGTTTTTGTTTCAGGCTTTGCAGATCGTGGACAGAGTGGATTGTTTTGGAAAGTGGCAGAAGGATATTTCTAAATTTGTCTGGCAGGGCAAAAAGCCCCGAATAAAGTTTAAAATATTAACTGATGCAAAGGAGAGAGGGGGGTTTGCCCTGCCGGACTTAAGGTTATACTATGAAGCTGCGGCCTTCTGCTGGATGAAAGATTGGATTTTATTGGAAAACACTGATGTCCTAGATCTGGAAGGCTTTAACAATTCGTTAGGTTGGCATGCGTATTTGTGGTATGACAAGGGGAAAACACATGGAATGTTTAAAAACCATATTGTCAGAAAAGCAATATTTATGGTCTGGAAAAAATACAAAGACTTATTGGAAAGTAAAACTCCGAGGTGGATTTCACCAATAGAGGCCAAAGCTCGGAAAACATCCAATATGGAGGCATATTGGCCGAAATATTGGGAAATAATAGAAAACATTGGAGGTAATTGGAGGTTGCAGAGCTTTGAAAAATTAAAGGATAAGGTGCAAAATTGGCTACATTATGCCCAAATTAATGAGGTTTTTAAGCAAGACAAAAAAATAGGATTCCAGGTGGAAAAATCGAAACTTGAGACAGAGTTGCTAGAACCAAAGACCAAGGTAATATCGAGAATGTACAACTTGCTGCTTAAATGGAACACCCAGGATGAAACAGTTAAATCAGCCATGATAAAATGGGCTCAAGACATTGGTTACAATATCATGTCAGAAGACTGGGAAAAGTTATGGACCACCGGTATGAAGTTTACGGCATGTAATGCCTTGAAAGAAAACATTATGAAAATGGTATACAGGTGGTACATGACCCCAGTCAAACTCGCTAAGATATACCATTTGTCTGATAATAAATGTTGGAAATGTAAGGAGGCTGAAGGGACATTCTTTCACCTCTGGTGGACGTGCCCAAGATTGAAGGCCTTTTGGGAAATGATCTATAATGAGTTAAAGAAGGTGTTTAAGTACACCTTTCCCAAGAAACCAGAGGCCTTCCTTCTGGGCATTGTCGGCCAGAAGGTGTTAAAAAAGGATAGAACTTTTTTTATGTATGCTACAACTGCAGCAAGAATTCTTATCGCCAAGTATTGGAAGACCCAAGATTTGCCCACACTGGAGGAGTGGCAGACGCAACTGATGAACTACATGGAACTGGCTGAGATGACTGCAAGAATCCGGGACCTGGGAGAAGAGGCAATGGAGGAGGATTGGAAAAAATTCAAAGACTATTTGCAAAAGTATTACAAGTTGTATGAAACATAAGATGTCGTATGATTTAGGACGTTAGCCCCAGCAATGAAGTTTAACTATTTATGAAATTGTTAACATTCGTGAAAGAACCAAAGTTTAAATGGGTTAAAACGATATCAGGTTATATTTTTAGAGTAAACGGAGAACAAGAGATTTAAACTTAAATTGCAATTGAAAATATAAAGAAATACACGAAATAAGGGTATAATTTGCTGATGACTTTATTATCAAGAATGCATTATGCGGGAGATGTGGGGAAGTCCAATGGAAATTTGAAATAAGTTATTGAAATGGATGTGATTTTTTGTTCTTTTTTCTTTTCTTTTCTTTTATTCTGTCTTTTCTTATCTGCAATTTGGAAAAATGTAATAAAAATTATTATAAAAAAAAAAATAAAAAGTAAGGGAAAATGTGTGTGCGTCTTATGGAGCGAATGCAGGCTGCACAGCTAAGCCCAAAGCCAGAACAGGGAGATGAAGTGCTGCGCTCCGTCTCACTGTTCTACCTTGGGGATGGCTGCGCAAAGCCTCCACAAGGCAGCGGGGTGAAGGCACCCTGCTGCCCTGCAGAGGCTTCAAAGGCTGTCCCCGAAGCCAGAACAGCAAAAGGCTATCCCAGAAGCCAGATCCCTCTTGCTGTTCTGGCTTCTGGGGTTCAGAATTTTTTTCTTCTTGTTTCCTCCCCCCAAAATTAGGTGCGTCTTATCGTCCGGTGCGTCCTATAGAGCGAAAAATACGGTATGTAAGTTAACAATTGCCAGGTAAATACAATGCAGTTTGAAAGAGGAGACTTCTAAACCCCCCCCCCCCGAGGACTGATAAAAAGGAAGTTGAAAGCGAAAGCCAAGAGGGTCAAGTCTCTGCAGACTTTAGGGGGTTATTCAAAAGCATGACAATAGAAACTCAGCTGGAAGGCATACCGCAGATCAGAAAAAAAGTACCAGCATTGCCAAGAGGATGCCAGGGCTCTTAATGAGCAGAGTCAAAGAAACTTTTAAAGGAAAGAAAGCTTCCTTCAGAAAATGGGAGTCTTGTCCAAATGAGGAGAACGAAAAGGAACACAAAGTTTGGCAAAAAGAAACACATGCAGACAATAAAGGGTGAAAAAGAAAGGGATAAAGAAAGAATGAGAAAGAATTCAAGGAACATATCACTAAAACATTAAGTCTGACAACAACAAAAATATTTAAGTACATCAGAAGCAGGCAACCAGCTAGGGCTTTATTCCAATGCAGGGGACAGCGAACTTTTTCAGAAGGGGATGTCCCACAAATAACCCAGAGATTTATTTTAAATAAAAGGACACATTCTGCTCGTGTAAAAACAAACTGAATCCTGGACCATCTGCAGGCCAGATTTAGAAGGTGATTGGGCCGAATCCGGTCCCCAGGCCTTAGTTTGCCTACCCATGTTCCAACCAGATGAAAGCTGAGGGGTAGAGCACAGCCAATGACAGGCATAGCCTGAGGGGCTGGGGAGCCATGGCCTAAGGAGAGTGACAAAGGCTTAGAGGGCCACATTCAGCTCTTATGACTCTGCTTCCTGACCAATAGCAAGATGACAAGTAAACCCTCTGAAACCTTTGTGTGTGGCTTGTTAAACATGTTCACTGAATGGTATACAAGATGACATGTTGTGCTTCGAAACTGTACAGCCGCTTCCTATCTGTCCACATTCATATAAGTGAAGCCCAAGATGAGCTCCGAAATGTTCATCAATAAAAAGTGGGTGGAGAGAAGCTTAGCTTTTTGCATGTTTAATAGCATGAGTAGAATGACAAAAAGGGGGGGGAGTTTAATGCACATGGGAATCAGAACTGGTTATTACTTCATTTCTTTTTGAAGTCAGTTTCTCATGTTAAACTTCAGAGACTTGAAATTTATTCTAAGGCAATCTTCAAAAAGTCTCATTATTATTTATCAAAATAAACAAACAAGTCTTCTGAATGAGTCTTACACTCCCTCCGCCCCAATGATGCAAATTTCTAGAATCTGGTTTCAGCTGGGCTAATATATTTTAAATAGGATATCGCACAAGAATATCTTGCAAGGGTGATGTCAGAAAACCTCTGCATGGTCACAACCAGTCTGAGCCCATATATGAGAAACCAGCCAGACCTAAGCCCTTTTCAGGCATTCCACTATACGTATGTGGGCAAAAAGTGGGGCAGGAACATGCAAACATGCTCTGCCCTTAATGTCCCCACATGTGCTTGCTCCACTTTAGACCTTGCAGTGAAAGAGGAGGCCTGGAAGAAGATTCCAAACGAATTCGTCTCAATGCACTACGAATCCTCCCCATGTTCCGTAAATCTGCACTATCGGAGTTTGTGATTACAAGGAATACTCTAAGTGCATTTCACTTCCCTCTACAGCACATGAAGAAACCACCTTCTTGACCACTGGACCCACTATTGGTCTCAATCCACCAGAGACTGCCTTTGCATGCAAGGGAAACCTAACTCACCGAGGGTTTGAGATGTACTGACTACCTTCACCTGGTCAGTCCCAGGGTGTGGCCAATGTCACATGCTGACAGCTTCTAGGAGCCACAGGTGAGAGTTTAGTGCAGGGTAGGGACCAATGGTGGACAGATTACTAGAGAAGGAACATGACATGCCCCGCCCCACCAGAGGTACTACCCCTCTCCTAACCAGTGGCGTAGCGTGGGTTGTCAGCACCCGGGGCAAGGCAAGTAATTTGCGCCCCCTAGCCCGTGGATTTGTGCTCCTTAACCCGTGGATTTGCGCCCACTAACCCTAACCCCCAGATGTTGTGCCCGGTGCGGCCGGCCCCCCCTGCACCCCCCACGCTACGCCACTGCTTCTAACACAGCAGTGATATGCATATGTGTGAATGTGCCATCCGAGATCCAACATCACAGATTGCATCACATCATTTCAATCCTGATGCTTTTCAGTGGAATCCATTCACAACTTCAGTAATCAAAGGTTAATGGACATAGATGTCCAAACCAGTCTTAACTGTAGCAGTCTGTGGAACTCTGGAAGAAGTCACATTTGATGCATTTACAGTGGTACCTCTGGTTGTGAATGAGATCTGTTCCGGAGGCCCGTTTGCAACATGAAAGGAATGCAACCTGCAGTGGTGCGTCTGCACACACACGGGTTGTGATTCGCCGCTTCTGTGCATGCACGAGCAGCGAAACTCGGAAGTAACCCTTTCCGATAATTCCAGGTCGCCACGGGACGCAACTTGAAAAAACGTAAGATGAAGCAAACGTAACATGAGTTATGACTGTATTCATTGCACCATCTCCCTCCATTTACTCCTCCAAGCTCCATTTACTACTCCTGAAATAAAGTTGGGTATATCACCACTTGGGTTCAAATAATTTTTTGTGTGAATGTAACTTTGGTGATGAGCTGAGGAGAATAAGTAAGTCTCGCAGCAAAGCCACACTCATTTCAGTTCATCATTCACTTGTATTCATAACTCCAAGGCCTTGAAGTATGCATATGAGCGGTGAGTTACATTATATTCTTTTAAAAATTTCAAGAGCGCAATCATTAAATCCAGTGGCTCTGAGCTCTAATGTGTAGGTTAATTGAAGCAATCCACCATGCAGTCCCTCCGGTCTAGAGTACTAAAAGTGCGGGGGGGGGGGAAAGAAATGTATTGCATAAGGAATATGTTGTTCCTTCAAGATAAAAACAAGGACATTCCTTCTCTGAGCTCCATTTTCCCTGTCAGCTTTAATCTACTATGATTCTCCTTGTTTGCTCCTTTGAGAGGCCACACTACTTTGTGGAAGTGAATTTGCTCTGAGCCTTAAGATACTGTTACCACGTGCATTGCCTGTGTTCCCTGGAAGGGCAAACAACATCCCTTATCATTGAAATATAGGGTTTCCCTGCAGGGTTGGACTAACATTTGATTTAATTCTTGATTTGAGTAAAAATAAATCAAATACAGCACCTCCCTAAGGGAAAATATACTTTAATTAAGGAATATTCCCACAAGAATTCCCTTAAAACTTGTTGGATCTGACTTTCTTGAAAATATATTTCCAGTCGTATTTGGTAACCCCTTTGCCATCTGGAAGCTTATCAACAAGTATAAAATGATCATGCTTTTGGGAGGAGGAGTCTCTACCCCGTTGGACTGTAAGAGGGGGAAAGGGAGAAAATTCCAAATTCTCAACTGTCCACCATCCTTGAGACAAAACCATCATCTCTGTGGCCAGAATACACCCAGTTCTGAACCTTGCAAAACCCGACAAATCTAGCAGGCTCTTACAACCTAATGTTCCTTTTCAACTTCTGCAGTGTTTCTGAAATTAGTATTGTTGTTTAGTTGTTTAGGCGTGTCCGACTCTTCGTGATCCCATGGACCAGAGCACGCCAGGCACTCCTGTCTTCTGCTGCCTCCTGCAGTTTGGTCAAACTCATGTTAGTAGCTTCAAGAACACTGTCCAACCATCTCGTCTTCTGTCATCCCCTTCTCTTTGTGCCCTCCATCTTTCCCAACATCAGGGTCTTTTCCAGGGAGTCTTCTCTTCTCTTCTCAAGTATTGGAGCCTCAGCTTCAGGATCTGTCCTTCCAGTGAGCACGCAGGGCTGATTTCCTTCAGAATGGATAGGTTTGATCTTCTTGCAGTCCATGGGACTCTCAAGAGTCTCCTCCAGCACCATAATTCAAAAGCACCAAATTAGTATACTGTACACTAATAGTGGACTCAGGTGTTGAGCTATGAGAAACAAAGCCAAGTTCAGCCATGCTAGGGAAACTGAAGGTTTGCAGAAGTGGACAAAAAGGGGGGGGGGGGAAATCCAAGGAAGTATAGCCCTACCCCAAAGCAACCCAATGAAGATGGCACATAGTCACTGGCCTCAGAAAGCAGTGTGTCTGTTGTGGAGGGAAAAGGGAATATTCCTAAAGAGGGCATGGCTGGCTGGATGCATTCAGTGCCAGATTTACGTATAAGCTAAACAAGCTATAGCTTAGGGCCCCACTCTCTTGCCCACCCCCAAATTAAAGGAAACAAGCCTTAATGTATATTTCCAAAATATAAGATAAAAAACAAGTAAAATAAAACCTACATACAGCAACAGTGGCAAATGGCTTTAGATACCTATTAGGTCCGTAAATTACCATATAGCACATATTCAACACAAGAAACAGTGACAATTTGTTGTTGACAAAGGATAAAAAAGGTAAAGGTAAAGGACCCCTGACAGTTAAGTCCAGTCACAGATGACTCTGCGTTTGCAGCACTCATCTCACTTTACAGGCCGAGGGAGCTGGCCTTTGTCCGCAGACAGTTTCTTCTGGCACAACGGAGCACTGAAACCAGAGCAGGGAATGGAAATGCCATATACCTTCCTGCTGGAGCGGTACCTATTTATCTACTTGTACTTTTGGTGTACTTTCGAACTGCTAGGTTGACAGGAGCTGGGACCGAGGAATGGGAGCTCAACCCTGTCACGGGGACTCGAACCGCTGACCTTCCAATCGGCAAGCCCTAGGCTCAGTGGTTTAGACCACAGCATCACCTGCATCCCTTTGACAAAGGATAGCTGGACATATTAAGGGCCCCATTACCTTCAGTAGCTTAGGGCCTCATCAAACCTAAATCCAGCCCTGGATGCATTCCACACTGAAAGGGAGCATTGAACACTGCAATGGTTTGTTACAAGTTTCGTTGGTTTAATGTGTTTTGTGATCAGTATACCCAGATCTTTTATTTTTATTTTTTTAAGTAGTTATGGGTTTGAACTCCAAATCTGATCAAATTAGGGGTGCTGAGGAAATATAGCCATTTCCCAAGTACTGCTTTTGCGTTCTAAATTGCCCCTTTGAGCTGCCATTCATGATGGGGTGAGTTAAGGGCAAAAAGTACAGTTACCTCAATTAAATAACACTTGGAGGTACACTTTGGTTACTCTTACCTTTATTTCCCTGCAGAATATGTAAGAATGAATATTAGCCTCTAGAGAGGAGTCTACTCCCTGTGTATCTTCAGGTCAATTACAGCCAAGCGGAGACTAAGGATGCATTCAAAGATACAGGAAGAGGTACCTATCTTTTGTGAATGGGTGCTTTGGCTCATAGGAGCCTCTAAATGTTTCATTTACTGATTTCTCATTGTGGCTCCCTCATGGTATACTAATGTATTTGGCACACGCTATCACTGTGCTTGTGATGGTTCGAAGCACAAAGGACCAGTAATTATATACATATGAAACCAAGACAAGGCACATCAGCAGGATACAGCTGAAAGCTTTTAAGAGAACTTTAAATGCAGTGGCCTTCCAGATGTTATTGGACTTCAACTTCCATCAGCCCCAGCCACCATGGCCAATAGTCGAGGGTGATAGAAATTGTACTGCAACATCTGGAAAGAGACAGATCTCTCACCCTGGTGTTCACACTTTCTCCCTCATGCTTGTCTGTTACAGGTTCTTGAAGCATGACAAAACCCAGTACAGTGGTACCTCGGGTTACAAACACTTTGGGTTACAGACTCAGCTAACCCAGAAATAGTACCTCGGGTTAAGAACTTTGCCCCAGGATGAGACCAGAAATTGTGCAATGGAGGTGCAGCGGCAGCAGGAGGCCCCATTAGCTAACGTGGTACCTCAGGTTAAGAATGGTTTCAGGTTAAGAACGAGCGGAGCGAATTAAGTTTGTAACCAGAGGTACCACTGTGTATACAAGGGGTGGCTAACCTTTGGCCCTTCGAATGTTGTTGGACTGCGCTGCCCATCATCTCAGGCTTTTGGCCATGGTGCCTGACCAAAATTGGTATCCAATAAGACCTGGTTAGCTACCTCTGCTGTGCGTTCTGTTCATGAGAGACCATAAGGGGATCATTCATAGCTAATTATCCCTCCCCCATATCATGTTCCAACACACTGGAAACTACTATTATCCACCTGCAGCTGTGGTGGATAATCAGAAAAGCTGGTGGGAAAAGAGAAAATCTGGTTGGTAAAGAGGAGCAAATAAGATGTCAAAGTAGGGTCTAGACCACTACTGTATATAAACACTAACCTAGCAGCCAAAGACAACAAAGAATTGCATGCAGGAGAGTGAGAGAGTTGACAGAGGAAAAACAGAAGGGCCCATCCCTTCTGTTTCCTGTGGAGTTCTCCATCCATCCTCTGCCAGCCCCCAGGAAGTTAGGCTTTTCTTTCTTTCTTTCTTTCTTTCTTTCTTTCTTTCTTTCTTTCTTTCTTTCTTTCTTTCTTTCTTTCTTTTCTGCTAGTAACTTCACAAAGCTGTTCATCTAGCCAAACTCAAGCAGTTTAAATTCCCAGTAATTTCAAGGGGGCACTGAAACACATGCTTAAATCTGTCCGACTGAAATCAGTGGGGCTTTAAAATGCTTATCCATGGCCGGGTCATTAACTTGGCTGCCTCATGCTTTTCCTGCTCCCCATACTATGGATGCTAGGAGTTACCTAGCTGATAAATTAAGCTGCAGTTGTCAGAATTTTCTCAGGTGCTGCCCCACGCTGTGTTAGAGAGCGAGAGCACATTTCAAGATTTGCAGTACGGTTGTTACAGTATAGAATTTCCAGGCCTGCTGCGTCCTAATTGCATCTCTACAGCTGAGATTGTATTCCCAGTTCTTACTGGTTGCAAATGGTTTCTGATGTCAAAGGAACTTTTCGCAAGGACCTTTAAACCATGAAACTGTGGATGACTTCTGACAAGCAGAGCTGCAGCTGCTTCTTGCGTGGGAACAGTCCCTTGAGATCTTGCCTATTAAATATCTGTTGCCATATTCTTATGAATAATGTAAAGTGATATGTTATTAACTGATGAAAAACAGCCAAGAAAGAGAGAGCGCGTATGCTATGACATCTGAATTTCCTTCTCTATTATCCAGAAATAGCTTTATACTTTCTTTGTTTGCCCTGAACAGCCTGGGCCTCTTAGATCTTAGAAAGTGCTTTCTCTAGAATGTTCCACATATCCCCACAGATCCAGAGCTGATAACCTGCTCTGTATCTCTTTATTTACCGAGGTAGAATCTCAACCTTTTGGGTTGCAAAGATACTTCAAGGCTGGATGGGCAAATGCCTATAATCTATTACTTAATAGTTTGAAGATCCTGCTGTCTTTTCGAAGTTTGAACATATATCCCAGAAGTCACCAACGTTTGGGGGTGAATGAGGACATCTAAAATTTTGAGGAAAAAAAAGTGATGTGGGAGAGAGTCACAAAATGGCTGCTGTACGGACATGGCCATTCACAAAAGGACCACCATGAAAATGTCTGCCTTGGGGTGTGGCACAATGCAAAGTGGCTGTTGTTAAGGTATGGCATAAGGATTCCCACAACAAAAAGAGAAAGGAAGACAAAATGGTGCAGGGGGACATTTTTAGTCCCATCAGTACAGGGAAAAGGTTTCTATATCAGACAACACTGCACTCATTCACAGAGAGAAGCTTTTTACACACCTACACTATTAATATGGATGGCAGTATGGGCATGCAATCCTGACATGCTCCCTCGGCCTATAGAGCAAGATGAGCGCCACAACCCCAGAGTCATTCGCAACTGGACCTAACGGTCGGGGTACCTTTACCTTTACCTTTACAATTAGATTTTTTAAAAATTCAATTAATTTACACTTCTTTAAACTGCAAATTTTGTAAACAGAAAATAACATAATACATTTCATCACCATTATTAGTGTTTGTTCCAGGGCTTTTTTCCCAACCAGAACACAACAGAACTCAGTTCCACCCCCTCTGAGGTGGGCACCATTGTCATTCTAAGAGAATGAGGGAGGGGTTCATGGTGAGTTCTGGCCCCTCTTTTTCTAAAAAAAAGCACTTGTTTCCTCAGTAAGGCATTGCTGCTTATTAGATGTCACTTCCTAGCATCCAAGAAAGTATTCACCACTGGTATTTCTAGAATAAGAATAAGGGGAGTTAAGGAAGGGGGTGGGATGAGAAAATACTCCAGACAAAAACCAGTTCAGGTTCAGGTTTATAAAGCACACATTTGAGATCCAGAATTACAGTACCAAAACCTTAGTGCTCAAAAATGTCCTGCAATTTTTTGTGTGTGTGTGTCTTGGCTTCTTTCCAGTTTCCAGCTCAGGCTCTTAACCATATTGCTATGTGAGTCCTCAGATGTAGTGACCAGAAAGACTTCAGAAGTCGAAACTGGACTCAGCAGGACTTAAGGGTCGGAGCTTCCTGTGAAGATAACATTTTCTCTTGGAAGTCTGCCATTCCATGCCCCAGACACAGTCAATTTATCCAGACACCATACTCTTCTTTCCTTCCATTATCCAACAGTTTTCAACAAGAGTGGAATACCCTCTTCACAGAGGTTTGCTGTTCATCTTGCAGAATCAGCAGGAGACTGGCTTTTTCATGTTGAACAGGGCTGGAGTACTTTTGGCCTTTCAGCTGTTCCGAGGATTCTTTGAGGGGGATGTGTTTAAATGAATGATTGCATTGCATTTTATTGTAGATATTCTTTTCTTTTTTTCCTTTTAGTGCTAATTGATTTATATATTGTTGTAATTTGCCTGAGGTCTTAGGGCTAAGGATAGGAAATAGGTTTTTTAAAAACAAACATTTTTTAAAAAAATATAAATAATTTAAAAACCTTGGATCTTTATAAAGCAATTTCAACCAGAGTTAGATTTTACTGCTGTTTAGACTGTGGTATTTCTTTAAACTCTGGCTCTCTCCATTTGTTGTTATGCTGTTTTTAGCCTAGGAGCATTATTTTCTTTTATTTATTGCATATATATATATATATATATATATATATATATATATGATTGGATTCTCACTTTTTGTTTTGTTTCATTTTAGATGCTTTCCAGTCAGAGAGAGGAAAATGTGGGTGCTACATTTCAGTCTAAACAATAAATAAATAAATAAATAAATGCAGAAATAAATAAACCCAGTCATGTGAACCCCCGTGAGCAAGTACTACACTGATTGGGACAATTTACTGCAGCTGCACAATCAATGCAGTCTCGGAGCAGACTCCTGGCTAACTGCAGAAATGCTAATGGGAATACCTGCCCATCTGTAGGCTCTGCAGCCGTGGTTCTCTCCTTAGCAGACATTCTCTCAAAAAATATGAGACTCAAATGATAAAAGCCTGTCATTTTATCGAGATGAGGTTTTTTTGTTGTTTACTGCTGTAACAATTGTTTTCTCAAAACATATATTCTGTACCATGAAAATAAATAAAAACAGTATTAAAATTATATATGAGACTGGTTGTATTTCTGCAAGCCACTGCATGGGCTTCATAGTGGTGGCTCCTGAGGGAATGATTCTATTAAAGTATTTGGGTACCAGGGAATTTCTTTTCTTCTTTTTTCTTTAGCAGTGATTGTGATAGCCTGGCCACTGCCCCATGTCATCTTCAAATATCTGAAGGGCTGCCACATGGAAAATGCAGCAAGCTTGTTTTCTCCTCCTCTGGATGGTAGGACCTGAACCAATCGATCCAAATTACAAGAAAGGCGATTCCAAATAAACATTAGGAAAAACGTTCTGATGCTAAGAGCTGTTTGACAGTGGAATGGATTGCTCCAGAAGGCGGACTCTCTTCCATTGGCGGTTTTTAAAGAGAGATTGGATAATCTGTCAGGGTTTCTCCTTCTGCATTGTAGTGGAGGTAGACTAGAAGACTTGGAGATACCTTACAATGCTACAGTTCTATGTCCTCTGTTTTCACATCCACAATAACTAATGTAAGAACTATGGGAGCTTAATGCACTGGTTTGGGACAAATTGCAGAGCTGAAGGAAATGTGTTTAAAATATCTCTCCTCTTGCTTCCCATCTCCAGAACTCTCTCCCTCTCTCCTTGTCCTCCCCTGTGGCTGTGGAAGGCGGGTAGTGACAGGCTGATGGTGACATAGTACACAGCTCCTTTTCTCTAGCGCTTTTGGATAATGGAAACTGAAGGTAACCTCAATAAATTAATAGGAGCGACTGGCCCCAGATTACCCAGTAACAGGATGCAAGTTGGCATATTATTTCACATGCTACGAAGACCCCTGGTGTTTTCAGCATGGCTGGCTGGGGAGAGAACTGACGGTGCCCTGTCCCTTCTCTGCATGCTCAGGGAAGGAATTAGTGGGAAATAAAGGACCCTGTACATATTTTCCTGCACACTGATCAAAATTCAAGACATATCTCTCTGCCACTAATCATTGCAAGTTAGAGAAGATCCCCTGGTGTTCCCAGCGATGACTGAGTAGGGAAAGGAGCAGAATGCACCAAATGCGTTGTGTGTGTGTGTGTGTGTGTGTGTGTGTGAAAGAGAGAGAGAGAGAGAGAGAGAGAGGGAGAGGGAGACGGAGAAAGGGAGAAAAGATGACTAGGCTGTATGAGAAGATAACATTGTACCAAGGGAATTGTGTGCACCGCTGCTTGTTCAAGCAAAGTTTAAATATAGAAGCAGATCGTAATACAACAACGACAATGCGGAAGCATCAACAACAGCAAAGAAATAGTAGTGGCATGGGTGGGACTCTCTCGGCTTCCTGACACAGTCAATCACTGGTGATTGCTGAGAGAGAGAGGGGAGAGGACCCTGCCCTTGTGTGGTAAGCACAAAGCAGCATACTATCATTGAGCAATGAAGTGGGAACATGCAGGTGATTTTGACCAAGGGGTCAGCTTGGTGTGGTGTGGCGCATGGTGGAAGGAGCATTGGATTGGCTCCATTATCGCATGTCACACCACCTCAAGCTCCCTGTGCCTTGCCTCTCTGCTTTCAGTTAGCATCAGTGACCCATTGTGCTGGGAAGCCAAGGAAACAATGGAGGCCTACCTGTGCTCCAACAACCACTACTGGAAAAAAGCACAACCACCACCACCATAGCTTGCAAACTTGATAAGTGGACAAATGCTGGGCGAACTTTTAAAAAAGTGCCTGTTGGATAAAGTTGCAGGCGTTTTGACAACTACAGCACATTTGATTCTGTTTTTGGAGACATCCATTGCGGTTGGAAAACAAGGCTTCTAGGCATGCCAAACCACACGAGGCTCATTGCAAGCAGCAGCAGATATGTCAGTTCATAAAGCAGAACACAAATGATGTCACCTGCTCTGGATTTTCTAGGTACAGGAACCTAAGGTGCTCATGAATGTAACTACAGTGGTACCTCTGGTTAAGAACTTAATTCGTTCTGGAGGTCTGTTCTTAACCTGAAACTGTTCTTAACCTGAGGTACCACTTTAGCTAATGGGGCCTCCTGCTGCCACTGCACAATTTCTGTTCTCATTGTTACAGGCGGTCGAATTCCTGGCGGAGGACATTGGGACTGGGGACAAGACAGTGGGGTGGGAGCAGGAAGCCAGGAGTCCAGAATCCAAGGGTCAGAGAGCCAGGAGTCAAGAAGCCAAGCGTCTGAGGGTCAGGAAACTAGGAGTCAAGAAGTCAAGGGTCCGAGCATCAGGAAGCAAGGAGTTAAGAAGCCAAACACAGCAAGGAAGGAAGCGTGTTGCTGTGGCAAAGAGCCAAAGGGAAATGCTGACCTTATATCCTTTCCCAGCTCTTGCCACCAGGTGCTGTGAGTTACCAATTGGCCTCACCTGTGAGGCCATGCCTTGCCTCTTCAGAACAAACTTAGGAAAGCCCCAGTTCTGCGAAGCCCTACCAGACACAGGGCCTGGCTCCTGCACGCACTCCTGACACTCATCCTGAGGTAAAGTTCTTAACCCGAGGTACTACTTCTGGGTTAGTGGAGTCTGTAACCTGAAGCGTTTGTAACCTGAAGCGTCTGTAACCCTAGGTGCCGTTGTAATACCATTAGTACTGAATATGCTCTTGTTTGCTCTCAGTAGTGCCTGTGCCCTTGGGTTTTTTATTTTAAAGAATACACACATACCCACACCCCAAGAGGTCTTTTGTGGTAGAAAGATTTGGGTGCTATGCAGTGCTTTCCCCAAGGGGTACTCAAGGGTACGCAGTACTGGCACCTCTTTTTGTTGTTGTTAAAAAGTGTGGCGCTTACTGTAACAACTTCATGGTGAATACCAAGCACCTATTTTTCTAGGGGGGAAAAAGCACTGGTACTACGTCATCTTTGTAATTAACCACTGGGGGAGTTAGTGACTGGCTTCTCTTTCTACATCATAATGGCTCCATCAGGTACAATTAGTGCTCAAGTGAAACACTAGCTTGCATGAAAAATAAACAGTGGCTAGTCCTGAATGGGGGCTCCCTCTCTAATTAACCCTTTGAGGGCAGAACTATTGGACTTTCCAAACCAAGCATTTTCTACTATCTGCATCATCATTATTTTTTTAACCCTCATAGCCATGACAGCCGTAAATGCCAATCTGCAATTTAATGTAGGTGTCCTTGACCAGGCAGAGTCCATCCAACCAACGAAGCAATCAGCGAACCAACTCTTAGGCCCCTGGGGCATACCGCACAACTTTGGTGCTGCACCATTCCTGTAGGTATCATGGGAGCATGATGTAATGGCGCCAAGCATTCATGGTGACACAGTATTCCAGCAAGTAATGCTATAGGGGAAGTTCCATTTCCAGGAACTATCACAGCTGCTTCACCACCAGTGAACACATAATGGTTTCGGGGCAGGTGAGACCAACGGGTGAGGTAATGTTCAGAAAATAGCAGCGAAAACAAGGAACACATCCGCATTTGAATGAATTAGTATGCTTGATGTGACATTTCTTGCCTGTGTGTGTAAGCATCAAAGACACAAGCCTTAAGCTCAAGTCAATGGCAAGCATTACAAACAAGAATGACACTGCAGCTTTGGGAATCGATTAGGAGGGAATGAATTTTCATGGCCAAAGCCGGAAAGAGAACCACTCTTTCGGATTATGATTAAAACAATTTGAGATTGTCAGTGTCAATATTGGTCCTACGGTGGTTCTGGAAAATGCTCAGGATTAGCCTCTACCAAACCTCAATGGTAAGGAAGTGTCAGTATTGCAGATCTCCAAGAACAGTTCTGTACATGCTTTCTCTGACTTACAGATGAAATCTATACCGATGGACTCACCACAAGGATAACTGGCCTTTAAATTTGTCGCTTCCTCTTCAGATGCCAAATATCTAAAGATACATACACACAGCTTTTGAAAAGTGAAATGATAAAATAGCAGGTAGCATGGATTCCAAATTCCCACACCACAGAAATACATCCATTAATTTCAACAGGAATTGCTTCCAAGCAATTTTGGGATTACAACCTGAAATAGCCAACCGCCTAGTCTTTCTCAAGAAATGGAAGAAGCCAGAGCTGATTCAGATATATCGGGTTGTAGCCAATGAAATTGTCGCATTAGCACAAGGACTAATGGGGATGGAAAATGGAGAGGAAGTCCTTTTACAAGGATGGAAATCCCTGTGATAATGGGACAATTTATTTGGATATAATCTATACTTGTCATGTAAGGCAGTTTCACTTACATAAAAATCAAATGGCAAACCTACGCCATAGCTTATTCCAAGATTCTACATATTTCTCCTTTGGTGGAATCTAGGCTCAAGTCTTCTGCATATTCCATAACATTGTACTAGTATTCAAAACTGAATATGGTATGTGGGTTAAATGTTTTTCTGGTACTTTGTGGCTGACTATTTCAGGCCAATTTCAGCACTGGAGCTGTCCATAAAATCCCCCTGGTGACGGCAGAAAAAGTATAAGAAGCCATTCTATGTCTGTTGCCATATGGTTTACTAGTAACTTCCCCCCCATCCAATAGTGGGAAATAGGGCTACACCTTCCCTCTCATGTTAAAACAGAGCAACACCCCCATTTGTTTGAGTTATAAATTTAGAGAGTGTCCCTTGAGAGCAGCAGGATGTAGGTCCCCTACTGCTAGATCATAAAATTCAAAATCATCACTTCATACGGTGCGGCTACAACCAAGGCCATTTCTTTGCACATTACATGTGGCAAAAACAGAATAGGCAAATGAGTAAGTTTTCCCTCGCATGTTGTAAAGTGTGGTAGAAGGCTTGTGTTCATATTTCGTCAGGACCTTCTCATAATCCCAAAGTGTCTGCTAAAGTAGAAGGATACTCTCCAGCAACCACATAAGAGAAAGTATAATGTGAAATGAGTTTCTGCACATTGTGGCACTTTCCAGATGAGGACAGGCTGTATGATTAGAGGCCTCTGATCTCCAGATCCTGTTAAGGCTGTTACACTATGCCCTGACTTGCGAGTTTACTATAATATCAGCCTGCCAATAGCCAGGAAATAATACCTGATTAGAAGGACCTTCAGTCTGGCTCAGTGAGATAATTCTCATGTACTTAAGCCAAACGCTTATTTTTTTAAAGGTGTGTTTGTGCTTTGATTATCTTGTCAAACATGGCTTTCAGTACTGTATTGTCTCTCTGACTTAGGCCTGAGAATATTTTTCTTTCTTGGCAAGTATCTGGGGAACACACCATGGCAATAAATATAGTCCACCATGATGTCGTAGAATAAGGCCTACAGGGAATTGCTATCTCTGTAGGCCTCCCACGAAACAGTCACCAATCTCTCACAGGGTTTTAAGTTGAAAACCTGATCAGGATAGTGCTCAGGCTCTCTCATACACATAACCATTGGACAATCACAGCTCAGTTTCATCAGGAGAGCTATGAACAAGGTTGAAGTGGTTGTAGATAAGTAGAAGCTATATAATAATAATAATAATTTATTATTTATACCCTACCCATCTGGCTGGGTTTCCCCAGCCACTCTGGGTGGCTTCTAACAGAATATTAAAATACAGAATATTAAAATACAATAGTCTATTAAATGTTAAAAGCTTCCCTAAACAGGGCTGCCTTCAGATGTCTTCTAAAAGTCTGGTAGTTGTTCTTCTCTTTGACATCTGGTGGGAGGGCGTTCCACGGGGAGGGTGCCACTACCGAAAAGGCCCTCTGCCTGGATCCCTGTAACTTGGCTTCTCACCACGAGAGAACCGCCAGAAGGCCCTCGGCACTGGACCTCAGTGTCCAGGCAGAATGATGGGCGTGGAGATGCTCCTTCAGGTATACTGGACCGAGGCTACATTTTGCATGCAGAATATTCAGGTTTTATCCTCAGCATTTCCCTGCCTGAAATCCTTGAGAGTCACTGCCAGTAAGCATTGACATTACTGAGGTAAATGGACCAAGGATCTGACTCTGTATTTATTTATTTCACAAGATATATATCCAACTTGACTGTAACAAAAATCGACAACCTCAAAGTGGTTTACAATAATAATATAAGGCCGCTTCCTAACAAGAATGTTGCCAAAGCGTGGAGCCCCTCTGCTCATTTTTCCATGTGAATCTCAGTTAAACCAGGAAGTCTCTAATTAACCCGAGTTTCAATGTTTCATTCAAACCAGGCAACTATGGTTTACTGGCTTCAGTTGGTTTAATTCCTAGACCTGTTCCAAAGCTGGTAACCACAGTTTCCCTGTTTTGATGAATCAGGAAACTATGTTTAATAAAGGGACCTCCTGGTTTAACTGTGCTTCCTGCAAAGAGAGACAAGCAAGGACTGTGTGTGCCAGCAAGACATTTGTTCATATCTCACCATGGGCTCCTTGGGGAGGAAGGGCAGGATATGAATTTGATTAATAAATTAAATATATTAAAAAATTAAGCCGAGAGACAGCAGTCCAAATGCAACTGTTATCAACATTTCAAAGAGTTGTAAGTTTCTCTCCCTTTCCCTGTTTCTTATATGACAGCTTAACAAAATGTGGATTAAATGCTCTTCTCCCGTCTCAAAAGCCAGTTTGGGGTAGACCCCCTCGTTTCCCCAGTGCCTCACAGCACTCATTTTTGTATGCCCATCTAGCCCCACTGTCACAGAACTACCCAGAAGCTCCTTCAGTTCCCTCAAGTTGTATCTCTTTGGTGTCATTCAGTCATCATGCTGTTGATTCAGTGTGAGCAATAATGTATTATTCATTTTTTTCCTGAGTTCATCAGTGTCTCAGCTTGTTATTCTTACGATTCCCCAGAATAATAGAGCTTAGTGAGGCAATTTATCCTCAACTATGGCAGTGTGTGTAGGTAATAGAGTCTATTCAAGAATGTTAGGAAGAGGGGGAAAAACAACTATGTTTAATCACCACCATTCCTCTAGAGATTTGGGACACAATGAAACTCTCGGAAGCTCTCCTAACTTACAAATTTTAAAATACAACCTTCCAGTGAAAAATCGCCAGGACCCAATGGCTTCTGAATCAGAAAATAATGGAATCAAATCCCAGCTCAGCCATTACTGGTTTGGGCAAGTTGCTGTCCCTCAGTTTCCTACCTACAGAAGATTGTGATGCATGAAATATTGTTAGCCAAGATGCATCAGGTAAGACGCTTCAATAAGGTCAACATCCTACATGGTGGCTCTACAGCTTTTCCTAGCCCCTGACTCACTTGTTCCTGAATTTTTCACAAATTCATTGCCTCTCTTTCCCTCGGTAAAATTACGGTCCGCCTGTGCTTCACACCAATGAAAAACAAGAACACAATAGCCCAAACTATATCAAGTTACACGTTGTTATGTGATACAGGATTGAGCAGTCTTGCCATATCAGATTTCAGAAGCAAAGAAATTTCAGTTCGGGAATGTGGGTGAGGGGTGGTTGGGAGAAGATTCCTAACAAAGTTTAAGACCCACATTGGATTGATTTAAAAATTAAATTGCAAAAGAAAGAAAAATAGGGGCATTTTAGGATAATTTGTTGCAGTTCCTTCTTTTTGAACACTTTGTAATAACTGCAACAATAGCTACCAACATGGGCAATTGCTGGTTATCACATAGGTGTCCCTGACTGTCTGACCAAGACACTGAGCACTTCCTGAACACACATGGATACTCTTAAAAGGAAATTTAATCTCATGCAGACAGTGCAGTAAAGTCAGAATGAGGATAGTCTAGCATTGTAAATAAGCTCACATACATTTTTAGCCTCTATTTTTGCAGTAGCTTGTACACAAATATATCAGCCAACGGTGGTTTGAAAGAAACAAAAGAACCAAACTTCCTAACCTAGTCACCTGGAAGCAATTCCATCTGCCCACAATGTGACCAGTGAGCAGCTAGCATGTACAAGCCTGAGATAATAAAACATTGTCAAGAAGCTGGTCTCAGTGAAGGTTCTCACAGCACAGCTGATTTTGAACTTCTGCCCCTATTATAACAGAGTAGATAGAAACTTTCGCCTCACAATATTTTACCAAAAAAGAAGCACACAGAATGCAGTTGTAGCATAGAATTCTAGGGCTCTGCCAGAGTTCTTTTGTCTGCCTGGCAGTGCTGTTCCAACAATAGTAAAGAAAGAGGTGTAGATCCCATATGTGATTTGGAAAGCATTAAGCCTTACAGTAATTGTGGAGTGGAGAATGATGGGTGAATAACACCTTGAAAAAGAGGACAGTACTTAACATAATACTGTACAACCACCCCTTCTCTATAATGTTGTGTCTAAACAGGGATGGTGGAGAAATTTGGTATACTTTGCATTCGAAGCTGAAGTTACCATATTTGCATTTTCCAGAACACTATGAGAACTAAAATCCAGCTATCTTTGAAATTTGTACTTATTCAAATTCCGTGATGCGGTTCTCTAAACCACACAACAATACCAAAAATGCCCAGATTAGGGAACCGGATGCATAAAAATGATTTTTTAAAATAAAAAAGCCCCCACAAAAATGTGTTGTATTAGGTGAAATTGCTTACAAAAATATGTAACAAAACTGTATATAATATTTATCAGGAAAAAAATTGCACTAAGATCAGTGCTTTCCCCCCTTAAAAATGTTTAGGGGTACTCTCATTTTCCTTAATGAGGAAAATGCCCCTCAATGAGGCCAAACTTAGATTCACGAAATGTTTAGGGGAATGCGTACCCCTGCGTACCCCCAGAAAAAGCATTGGCTAAGATAGAGAAGAATATTCTTGAGGGTTTTTTTTAAAAAAAATTGCAAATTGAGGCAAAAATGTAGAGAACAGAAATTAAGACTGAAAGATAAAGAGAACTGAAATTGACAGATCTTTCCACCCCTACTTCTAAATAGTTCATCTGAAAGAGGAAATGCCTCACAAATGAGAATGGACAAATAAAAGAGCACAGTCGACGGAGAAAAATATGCCAAATAAATATTGGCAGCTGGGAAATGGAACAGTAAATCTGATAAAAGGGGTGAGCCAAGAGAAAATTGATGTGTGGTATTGCAGCTAAGCAATCTACCTGCCCCCCTCTCAATATATCTGGGGTTGTGCAGGGCAGAATGAACTCGGTTACTTTGATTCCCTGAGGCCGTGACATGGCACATACAACACAGATGCAGACTGGATGGATGACACTAAAACAGCTCATATTTCAAGATTTACCTTCTGCTTCTGCTTGAGGTAACACAAAATCCAATTAAGAAGCAGCAATTGCTGATGATCCCTCATTTGCCAGCCTTTCCCAACCATCCAACTGACCACTCACATTGACGGGAATCAAAGCAAACGTGAAGCCTCCTCTTAAAATAGCTGTTGAAACTACTGTCGAGAGGACCGTGTCCAAACGGCAGTTTGTTGGAAGCCTCCGTACGACATCCTTATTATGCAGAGAGGAGGAGGATATGCTTATCTGTACATAATAGTGCCTCACAATCAGATGAAATGCACTTTATACCTATGAGATCATCTCTCTCGAGACACAGTGCTAAATGCTCCAGACACAAAGACCTTGAAGAGTTATTTGTGCGAGTACCAAAAAATATCTTATTTATTCTGCCAAGGAGTTATCAAATCATGTAGACTCATTGATTTATATAGGTGCATTAATACACTGAAAATGATTTATCTGAAGCACCTGCTATGCTGCATTATGGCAGCGAAGCCACTTTGATCTTGATACCCGCAAAAGAGCTTATTCCAGCATCGAAAAGGAATGATGCTAGTCTTAATATTACATTTCCTATATACCCGAGATGCACTTAATGTTGTTACATTTCAAGGAGCCAATATGAATACATTTGGCCTCTATTTCAATGCCTTTAAGTTTATGCAAAGGATTTACATCCACATCCCAAATACAGGAGTCCACACACCAGATTCTGAGTGTGGACCATCCATGTGTCTCTAATTTCCAGGGACAATCCCAGATTTACAGAAGCTGTCCCAGTTTCTGATTTGATCATGGAATATCCCCCTTTTCCTTAGGATGTCCTTGTTTTCATTGGAGAAGTGTTGGAGGGTATGGAGTTATGCGACCCCCGAGCCAAGGAAATAAGAAACTATACAAACTTTAGAAGACATCTGAAGGAAGCTTTGTATTGTTTTATTAAAATGCTTAACGTTTTATTATGTTTTTAATCTATGTTGGAAACCACCCAGAGTGGTTGGGGCAACCCAGTCAGATGGGCTCAGTATAAACATTACTACTACTACTACTACTACTACTACTACTACTGAGTAGGACATCCCTATTTTCATCAGAGAAATGTTGAAGGGTATGTGAGTGTGTTCAGTGGGGGGGGGGCATTTTGGACATGATGGTCAAAATTGGTTTGATTCCCTCAGAGGCCTTCTTGCCACTTTTTATGCTGAGCAACAACACTGGTACACAAAAAAGCATAAAGGCTGATTCTTAATGAATTAAATAACAAACAAATCCAAATCTTGGATTAATTAAGAATCAAACTAGAGTAGGGGGATGCTGGCCCATCATTCCATATGGAAGAGCTTGATGTAGGTGACTCCCCGCCCCCTTTTGTGTTCTTCCAACAATTCCCTCTTTTGCACAGAGGACAGTATAATGTGGGATGGGAAAGAATTCAAGTCATTTTCAACAGCTTGATTATTTCTGGAAAGTTGAAGAAATGGACAGCAGATGAACGCCTGCCAAGCTAGGATACACTGATGGTTCCTATACTGTTCTTTTCCATTACACTCTCTTATTTTTCGGGGTTTATAACTCAGCAGTAAAAATCACTCCACTCTGAAACTCGAAACACAAACGTCGAGTCCTTCCTTAGAATGGATTTACACCTTAGACAGTGACAGTTCAAAAATAAAGTATTTGGGCCTGGAAGGTCATTTCTCAGTTGCGACCAGCTGGAATCTTGAAGGCCCCCTCCCCAAATTTTCAATCTCGACCAGCTATAAAGGGTGTTAATAGCTCCTCTCAAACCACTAGGGGCAAGAGCGTAAATAATCCCATCTGAAAGTCACCAAACACACATTTAACCCAATGGGCCATTTAATGGGTTTTGTAGAAAAATATAGGGCAAGAAATACAAGGACTTTTCCTCTTCCAAGCTGTAATAACGCCAACCTTTAAAGGGAACAAGATTTCCAAACCGCAAAAAATAAGCAAGTACTTTCAGTCTCTGCTTCAACTGTTGTGGTGACCTTAGCACATAAGGTATACTGAAAATTTGCACATATTACTTAACACATGCTCTGTTACATTTAATACTTCAGGTTTTTTCTACTGCTGTCTTAATATCTGGGCTGAGTTTTCAGGCATTGCGAGACTAGACATCATTTTTATTTATTTATTTAAAACATTTTGTATGCTACTTAAGATCTTTTTAAATTACCATAAGCAGTACACAGACAATAATAAAATTCACCACTGACAATTAAAAAACCCATAAGGATGGGAATGAAAGAGAAGGATTAGCCTTGGGATACATGCTGGGGAGATGAGAAAGTGGTTGTGCTTGAAAAAGGTGTGGCTATTTTGTATGGCTATCTGAATGTCTTTCTATACAGCTTAATGTTCCTCTATGCCTTCTGATGAGGATGGATTTGGTCTGTTCTTTAAAGCACTGAAGTGGGGGGGAGGGACTGAAGCTGGCTCATGTAGGCTAGCCAATGTGGAGGAGGTAGGAATGACGCCCTCTTCAACAACCAAACCAGCCTCCAAAGTTTGGCAGTGTGGGGTTGTCCAGTCCAAAGGGACTGTGAAGGGCATGTTTTGCGTGTAGTCTACCCTCACTGAAGGAGCGTCTCCACCCCCATCATTCAGCCCGGACACTGAGGTCCAGCGCCTAGGGCCTTCTGGCGGTTCCCTCACTGCAAAAAGCCAAGTTACAGGGAACCAGGCAGAGGACCTTCTTGGTAGTGGCACCCGCCCTGTGGAACACCCTCCCACCAGATGTCAAAGAGAAGAACAACTACCAGGCTTTTAGAAGACATCTGAAAGGGAAGCTTTTAATGTTTGATGCATTACTGTATTTAAATATTTTGTTGGAAGCCACCTAGTGTGGCTGGGGAGGCCCAGCCAGGTGGGCGCAGTATAAATAATAAATTATTATTATTATTATTATTATTATTATTATTATTATTATTATTACCCTTGGCTTCACCTTTTTCACCTACCTTATACTGCTGGCAGGATGAAGGTTTTAATTTGGGTCAGATCTGCTCATTTATTGCTCATGTCTAGGCCGATCAGGTGTGCGTTGGAATGGATATTCTGGTGAGCATACCATCTGATTATGGGACCCCCACTGGGCAAGGCTGCAGCACCTGCTGCAGCACCATGGACAGCTCTTCATGAGCCTCTTGCTCTAAGATTGGAAGCCAACTTAGTGCTTTGAGCCTCCGCCACTGTTTCTCCTAGGATCCACCCCCTTAAGGAGAGCATGTGTCTCTTAAAGGGCCAACCCTTTAAAAGGGCCAAAGGAAATTTCTCCTAGTCTTCATGGCATCCTGCCTGGGGAGTTCTCTGTCCTGTTGGGCTAGTGTAGGAAGACTCATTTATCAGAGCTGGCCTCCATTACTATGGAATCTAGTTTGCTGGGCTCTTGTCTGCCAGATGTAGGTCCAGTGACCTCCAGGGTTGTCGGGGAATGGTCTGAAGATGAGGACAGGGGAATGCATTCTATGGCAGACCAGCTTTTCTCCGATGGAGAGCTGGAGAGGGAAGAGTCACCCCCCCATCCACAACATGTTCAGAAGCAGAGAGACAGAAGCTGAAAAGCTTAGGGAAGAGTTACCCAGTTATGAGATAATGACAAGGGAGCCCGAAGGGAGGGGGCAGCTAGTCAAGAGGTCACTTAAGAGTGTGTGTGACCCACCCTCACCACGGACTCAGAGGTCTGAACATATCAGAGAGCGAAGGAGTCAGAGGGGGGGGAGGGACTTCCTGCTGGCGCCTTAAATGCTGTGGAAGTCAGAAGGAGGGTTTAGAGTAGCCAACTGTCCTCCTTGTGGAGAGTATATTTGTGCTTGAAGCATGATGCTATAATAAAAGGACTATAAATATATCAAATGCTCGTTAATTCTTATCTGTGAAGTTACTGAAGAGAGAAGAGGACTCTCCAAACCTGGTCAGGCTCCTCAGCCATTGATACTGTAGCCTCCAATTTGGCAATCTGGTCACACTTCAGACACCTTAAGGGTAAAGGTGCCTATCCACTAACTTCTAGCTCTAGGGGAAATGGGAAAGACTCCTTTCATCTAAGACTGGCCTGCAAGGGGTGGGGGATGCAGTCTGAGGTCACCTTGGTACGCTTCAAGGCTGGCAAGAGATGAGAAGCATGGGTCAGTTAATGGACTAATCTGCTGCTTAGAGTCAGTGTCAAGTTGCCAGTTTAAGGCTGACAGTGGGATTCTAATTTTGATGCAAAAAAATAAAGAAAGAATACAAAAGAAAAATCAAACTTGGAAATATTTTTCAGATGTAAATTAAATTGCCATGTAATTTTTGATAACAAAATCCTACCACTTTAGAGGTTAAAGCTGAACATGAACAATAACTGAAATCCATTAGAAACTTGAAAAGATCACACTGAGTATTTATATCTGAACTAGTCTCTTGACAGTGCATAAGCTACAAAATCAGCAGATAACCTATTATCTTTTTTGTTGTTTTTCTTCTTCAAAAAGAGAGAAAAGAAACCATTTGCTATTTCCTTTGTTTTTATACGTGCCAAAATAAAGATGTTTTAATGCTGCATCTTGTGTGTGTGTTTAAAATAATGCAATGTATTTTTGCATAAGTAAATAAGTACCTTGTTGTTAAAAAGTCACAGACAGGTTGAGATAGTAAACACAATGATTTTCTCTTTTAGTGCATTATAACTGTTGGGATAATTGTCATTGCTAGCAACGTACATTTGTTTTAAGATGAATAATAACATAGCCCAGAAAGGTTGCATTAACTCTCTTTTTTATTCAAGTCACAGAATTGGTTTGAAAAGAGCTGAATGTAATTGGAAGAAATTCTGTACAAAGAGCTAGCGATGAGAGTTATATTCTATATGTAATAGGATAGTGTACTTGTTGAATATGAACTCCTTTTTCCCAATCAAATAATGTATTCCTTGTGGGTCATTTTCAGGCTTTGGGCCCTTGCTACTGTATCCTATATTACACTTTTACAGTTGCGACAGCGGTCTGATGAACACCAGGAGGCACAGGGGCTAGAGCAGAGAAACTTTGGGTCTGGCTTACTTTGCAGTGAGCCACTCCAGGCTGGAGGCCAAAAGTGTCTTTGGTCTATGATGCCCTCCTCGACTGAATCCACACCCAGGCAGCCCATTAACTTTGTCTATGAGCTTTGCCTGAGCAAACATCAAAACTTCCTATGATGTACACCATGTTTGTCTGGTGACAGATGTGATGCTAGCCTATCTTAAAGATAGGAACCCATCCCCAGAACTCTGTTCTCTCTGTTCATTCCACTACAATGGCATCTCTAAGGTCCCCTTTCATGCCTTCTTCTCTTTATCACGTAGGGAGAAAAATGCACCAGGTAAAATGTGAGCTAGAAGAGTGATCTTGAGTTAGTATTCAGTTAGACAAAGAAGTCTATATCATTAGAAATACACTGTCCAGATCAAGGGAAGGAATAGTACCACTCTATTCTGCCTTTGTCAGACCACACCTGGGATACTGTGTCCAGTTCTACGGACCACAATTTAGAAAGGATGTGGACAAGCTGGAATGTGTACAGAGGAGGGCAACTAAGATGATCAAGGGTCTAGAAGTAAAACATCATCATCACCATCACCATCACCACCACCACCACCACCATCATCTCCTGCCAATCTGGCTGGGTTTATGAGGAACAATTTAAAGAGCTGGGTATGTTTAGCCTGGAAAATAGTGTCCTGGGACTGTCCTGGGACCTTAATTTAAAAGTGCTCTGATCACACAGAAAGACGGTGTATCTCAGGCATGTCCAACTCCCAAGAGACTGTGATCTACTCCCAGTATAAAAAAGCTGGCAGTGATCTACCCATTGCCATTGCCAAGAACTGTTGAACTTTTTTTTTTTTTTTTGGGGGGGGGGAGAATTGACCAGAGTTGTTGAGCGTTTTTTAGAGGAAAGAGTGCCCAGAGATGTTGAGGTTTTTTTGAGAAGGATGAGCCAGAGTTCACTTAACTTAATACCGTGATCGACCTTGAAAACCCCCGCAATCAACCAGCAGATTGTGATCAACCTGTTGTACATGCCTGGTGTATCCCATTATATAAGTGCAAGGGACGTACCTGTTAGGGGAGATGAAGATTCCCCTCTTCCCCATTCCTGAGTCACTTCCAGTGTCAGAGCCCCAGATAGCACAATAGTGCACAGAGATACGTGCTGCAGTCAGGCTAGGTGCGAGTTCTGTGCCCTTCACCCATGCCCCACTCTTGCTTTCAAATTGACCACCAGTCTATCTTTCTACATGATGAGATGCAGGGGAGAAGTGGCAAATTGAAACATGGCCCTGAGTGAAAGTCAAGCCACAGCACTGGAACAGATCTTAGTTCCACGACACTGACGATGACAAATCTATCAAATGAGATGCCTCCTTCTAAGTCAGCCTGCAACTCAGAGTCAGCCTTTACAATGCATTCATCATCTCCCACTGAATAAAAGATTCTGACATTTACATGGCTTAAATAGAGCTGTTCAAGGCCTAGAAAGCTGACTGCTGCAGGTTTTCATAGAGAACACCACCAGCATACCAGTCTACTTTCCTATCGGGTTTGCCTCCAGCTTTCCCTACAGCAATATGAACCTAAGCCACCTCTTAGGCAACAAAGATTGGTTGGTCCTCTCTTCACATGATGTAAATAAAGGACCGATGGGCAGGGGTGAATCTCACTCCCTTCCCTCCCTGCCCTAACATCACCTTAGGAAAGATTGACAGTCTGCATTTAAAGATTCAGGCCAATGACTGATTCCTTCCCAAGCTACACTTTAAATCAGGGACAGGACAGGATGGCGGAGAGCACAGAGGATAGTGAATCATTGATAAATGGGATTAAGAACTAAGAGCAATTTATCTGTTACAAAGCACATTACAAACTATAGTTTCTATCGGCCCTAGCTGTTAAAAGACTGACATCAATTTAATTTCAAAGCAATTGCGTCTAATTAGCCAGCAGCCGTTTTATCTTCTTTTGACCTCCAGGAAACCCTTTGATATTGTGAATGCAGAGGGTGGTCAATGCATCCTTGTGGGAAGGAATGGTCCCAGCCAACTTGAAAGAGGTGCTGATTTGACTGCTCCTGGAAATAGACCACCCTGCACCCTCTGGTTTGTGATAACTACTGCCTGGTCACAAATACCCTCTTTCTGGGGAAGATGATTGAGAAGATTGTGGGGCAACTTTTGAATGAAATGGATTATCTCAACCCATTTTATGTAGGGCTGGTTCCCCAGAAAAAACACACACAAAAAAACCCACCATTCAGAGCTAAACAAAACTGTGAATGCAAATGTATAGCTACAGACAGGTACTTAACAAGACCTTTAAAAAATTTCATTCATAAATTTTATACACACACACACACACACAGTGCTTTTTTCTAGGGGTACACATACCCCTAAACATTTTTTGAACCTTTGTACTTTTGTCCATTTACTGTATTTCTTTCCCCCCGATTTGAACTATAAAATGGTGATTTTCTTGAGTCAAAATGAGAGTAACCCTAAACATTTTTTTAGAAAAAAGCACTGTACACACACACACACACACACACACACACACACACACACACACCCTGTGTCTACCAGGTAAGTTCCCTTGGTTTATCTAAAGGACACATTTCCAAATGAGCAAGAAACAAAACATTGGGATAGAGATCGATGTGCTGAGAGAGCAAATATTTCGCCATACATTGCTAGCAATGTTGTTCCAGCCTTCAGGTTTGGCACGGCGTCAGAGAGGCTGCCTGTCAAAGTTGATCCACAATATTTTTCAAAGTCTCTCACGATATAGAGGTCAGCAGGGTTGCTTAGCGTTGCTAGTTTCATTTCCACTAGCTGGTAGTAAATACATCATGAGGTAGTTTGCAAACTAACAGGGCGTGAGTGTGCACACGTATCTATAACCCTACAATTTTAATTCTCTCTGATTTCCTCTTGATATCCTTTCCATACATCTGAGGTTCAGGCTGCTCCAGCACCTCAGGATCCTTCCAGCTTATTCACAGCTGCATGTGTAGAGCAGGCTGCTGAGCCTGACAATTTGATCTGGGAAGCTACAAACGGGTGTTATGTTTTTCCATGGTTTGTTGTGAGCAACAATGTGCCATTTCTGGCTTGGTGGGAGGTGGTTTTTCTTCAGTCAAAAAAGACCCAAAAAGAGACATCTTCCAGGATGTTAAGAATTCTGTTTCTAGCCTGTTGTAATGCACTGAGTGCCTTTACTGCAATGGAACATGGTGCTATGTTCCCTTGGCCTCAGGAAAAAAAGATAAGGAGATTCAGCAGCCCACAGGAGGGGCTGCTTTGTACAGATTTTGCAGAGTGACTATGCAGACAGTCAGTCACTTGTGATCTCCACCAGCATGGTCCTTCAAAGCAAATATTTATGCTTTTATTTATACCCCACCTTTTTCTCTGAAGAACTCAAGGTGCAACCCTGCAAATTAGGTTGGGCTAAGAAGCAGTGACTAGCCCAAAATTGCCCACTGAGCTTCATAGCTGAGCGGAGATTTGAGCCCTGGTCTCATAGGTCTCACGATGTCTGATTTCCAGCATCATAAGCCTACAGCATTATTTGCTTAGGGTTTCTCATCATAGGGAGAGTCTATACAGTGGGCTTCCTCGCCTTGTGGATGGTGGAGGAGGGGAGCCGGGGGGCTGTTATAGCAGAGCAGGCCCCACTCTCTCCTTCTGCCCTAACTACAATTGCATGGAGGGTAATGCCTAAACAGAGCTACACTGTAGATACGTGTAGATATACAGATATGCACAGCATGTACTGTATGGCCATATGTAGTTACGATGGTGACAACCTAATCACAGTAATAAAACAAGGAACCATACGTGTTTTACATCCCATGACCCGTAACCTTTCTTTATGTATACAGAAGAATATGAGATGTTTTATGACTCTCTGTTTGCTGTGTTTGAGCTGCTATATAAGCTTCGTTCTGATTTGCAGTCTTTCTAACTAGCAGTTCTGCTTAGGGCTCTCCTATTGTGATGGTTTTAATAAACTGTGTCCCTACATGATGTTGTTATTCTCTGATGTCAAGGACTGGCCAGGTAAAGAGTGGGGGAAGCCACATGCCCAAGACCACCCACCCCCTGGGAAAGTACAGAGGGAGAGGATTTAGATCCTAGTTCCTGGTGGTGGGAAACTGACCATACCCCAGAGGAGGGGATGAGCTGGGAAGTGCTGGAGGCTGGGAGCTTGAGATACAGTGAAGAGGTGGAATCAGACAGGTGCCTCAACACAGGGCAAGGACAGGAGGAGCCAGACTAGGCAGTTCTCCCTCTGACAGCTTTTCTGCTGACAGCTTGCAGCATGTTGCCAAGCAGAGAGCTAGGCAGACACAGAGAGCGTCTCTTGGAGCTCGCCATAGATAGAGGGAGAGGCCTGACACAGAGGACTAGGGAGTGGAGGGGGAGCTACAAGCCAGTCTGAACAGCTTCACTAAGACAGGAGCAACCTTAAGAAATCTCAATGTGTTCTTTGTTCTGCTTTACTTAATAAAGAAACTGCAGTCAAACCTCAGCTCCTGAATGGCTCTGTTTTTGAACATTTCAGTTCCCGAACGCTGAAAACCCGGAAGCAAATGCTCTGGTTTTTGAACGTTTTTCAGAAGCCAAATGTCCGATGTGGCTTCCGTTTGAATGCAGAAAGCTCTTGCAGCCAATCGGTAGCCGCGCCTCGGTTGTTGAATGTTTTGGAAGCCAAACGGGCTTCCAGAATGGATTGTTTTCGACAACTGAGGTTTGACTGAAACTGCAAGTTAGCCAAATGTTTCAGCCCTTTTCTCTGATTTGAAAATGACCTGCTCTCCTTGTCAGCTCCCTGACATCTTGGTTCCATGTTTTATTTAAAGGTGTTCCCTCACCTGGGTAAGAACAAGTGGTGAAGAAATTAATTTCCACCACAACTGGATGATGTGACAGGAAGGACCTGTCCCTTGAACTGGAGCGCTTGCTTGCATGGCCCTTTGGAGAACTTGAGTTCAGGCATGCGACACAAGGCGGCAAAGAATCTGCTGCCTCTGGGTTCACAGAAACTGCCTTAGTAAAGAGCGTCCTGCTGGCTTCACCAAGAAAAAAGGTAGCGACTGAGGCAGCTGCTAGCTTTCATTATCAGCTGGAGGAAAAATGCTGGGCAAGGGGCCAAGTACTAGAGAGAGGCAGCCCAGAGAATAAAACAGTGGAAGGAACGAAAAAGCCATATCACTCTCTCCCCCTGCTACCCCAGTCACCTTTCTGAGCCTACAGCACATGCCCATTCTCATTCGATATCCCTCAGCCACAGGATCCTGGAGAGCGTAAATCAGTTGTACTGTACTTACCGGCAGCACCGTAGGAGAAAAGGAAAATGCTTAACAGAAGATTGCATGTTGTGTCAGAAAATATGGCGCTGCATATTATTCACACTTCAATTGTTGCAGAAGAGTGTATAGAAAAGCAGTATGAAAGGCAGGTCAACAGAAGCCAAAATCCCATTTTCTTTATAGATATTAGCTGGTTGACTTGCCAGCTTCCTACAGATCAAAATGTCACTACTCGGGATTGGAAAGATTTGTGATTTCCTGTCCAACTTTAGGTCGGATACTAAAAACAAATGCATGCATTTTTTTTCCTTTTAAGCTGACAACAAAAGAAAGAATAATTTAAGATGCTACAAAGTCAGAATGGAGAGACTATGATTCGCAGTTTATAGAGCACCGTCAAGGCAAGCAGTGCATTGCAGAGTTCTGTAAGCAAGAAGGAAGTCAGGCCCTGGTTCCAAGGAGCTCACAATGTCAATGTTGACAGTAAGGAGAGGAATAGGAGGTATTGTACAAGATGGAGCCATCACAAGGAGCAGAGCTCTTCTGCCTAAATCTAATCCCAAGAATTGGTTCTGTGCCTTATTTTTCAGTAGGCAGTACATATACATACTGTATTTTGGTGAATAAAAAATAGCACATCCCTAGGATCATCCATGAGCTTCCTCGGACACACTCAGAGGAGGAGGAATCTTTGGTCCTCCACATGTCATTGGGCTTCAACTCCCATTTGACCCAGCCAGCATGGCCAATGCTGAAGAATAATGGGAGTTGTAGTCCAACAATAACTGGAGGGCCATTTGCTGTCCATCATTGCTGAATGGAACACTGTCTCTTTCTCACCCTTTTTGCTTATGTCGCTCTTCAGGACAGCATTTCCACCACGAATGCTATAATCTCAGTAGCACCTTTCTCCAATTCCTCAACATTTCTTCCTCTGTGAAACAGACCTCACCTGGAGTACTGTGTCCAGTTCTGGGCACCACAGTTCAAGAAGGACACTGACAAAGTGGAACGTGTCCAGAGGAGGGCAACCAAAATGCTCAAAGGCCTGGAAACGATGCCTTATGAGGAACGGCTAAGGGAGCTGGGCATGTTTAGCCTGGAGAAGAGGAGGTTAAGGGGTGATATGATAGCCATGTTCAAATATATAAAAGGATGTCACATAGAGGAGGGAGAAAGGTTGTTTTCTGCTGCTCCAGAGAAGCGGACACGGAGCAATGGATTCAAACTACAAGAAAGAAGATCCCACCTAAACATTAGGAAGAACTTCCTGACAGTAAGAGCTGTTCGACAGTGGAATTTGCTGCCAAGGAGTGTGGTGGAGTCTCCTACTTTGGAGGTCTTTAAGCAGAGGCTTGACAACCATATGTCAGGAGTGCTCTGATGGTGTTTCCTGCTTGGCAGGGGGTTGGACTCAATGGCCCTTGTGGTCTCTTACAACTCTATGATTCTATGATTCTATTCTATGATTCTTTGATTCTATGACTTCCATTCTTCTGTCTCAGTGCACGGTTTAGAGCTTACTCTAGTGTTTGCAAGGTGGCCAAGGGAGATGAAAATTATTTCCGTTTGCAGTAAAAAGGAAAGGAAAAAGTCCTTCAGCGTTCTGCAGCCTCCCTGGCTGCCTTATGCTTCCTGATCTGAAAAAAGCTCCAAAGGAGGAATTACTCCCCCTCCCCTCTAAAAGAAAAAAACAACAACAACTGATTGAAATGCAGGCAGTTTGCAACCTGGGAAGGTTGCAAATTGCAGGCCGCTGGAGAGATGATTTGAAGAATGAAAGAAATAATACACAAACTTCCCTTGGCTACTTTAGAAGGAAGATAAGTGCATCAAAAGGCCATATATCACACCCGCAAGAATGTCAGACATTTTCTCTCCCCTTTGATAAATACAATTTATTTTCATATTAATTGATGGAGAATAGCAAAAGCAAATGCAGCCCTAATGTAAACATCACATCCAAAAGAAATTTTAGGTGTCAAACTTGGAGCTAGTTGATATGGATCTCCCCCACCCCAAAAAATCTAAGCATGAATCAAGTGACCCTGATAATGGTCTCTGCATATGGCTTGACCAGTACTAGACTGCTGAGCTGCACAAAACGTTTTTAGAGCTTTAAAGTTCTCAGTTGTAAAAATCTAGATCAGTGGTTCCCCATTGGTCGTCTACGTAACCCATCCAGTAGGGTCTGTGACACCATTCACATGAGAAAAAATACCATAGAGATATCTAAATTTCTAAAAATAGAAGTTCAATGGCTTGGCTTTTGAAAAACAAGGGTCTGCAGTACCTGGCTAACTGGCAACCACTGATGTGCCGCTGCTGGCAAATTACACGCTGAGCACTTTGCAGGTCTCCCTAATATCACCAGAAGGGGGAGCTTACCTTGTATCCTGAAAATAGGACGCTCAACGTCCTATTTTCGGGGTGGGCTCAGCTCTAATTATATGGTAGGGTGGATGTGCTGCCTACAGCGCTCTTGTAAATATTTAATTTAACCCTCCTCAGGGCTAATGTCTCTCCAGCATTTTGCATCACATTGACAGTTCCAGAGAAGACAGGGTGAAGTGGCTGGGTTTCTCCCCCTCCCCTTTTGATCTTTTTCATAATCATAACGCAATTGTTCTTTGCTTTCATCCTCTGTCATACTAAAGCATGATGAATAGCTAGCCTGAGAAATGTTCTACAAGGAAACCTGATTGCTGAGAGCAGGGGGTTTCTTTGCGGGGTGGGGGGGGGTGGGGGGAATGTGTTTTTTTAATGGTGGGTTGGAAGATGTGCCATAGCAGACAGGCTTTTCTGCTTCACCGGGGCTCTGAAAAACCAACCTCTTCTTTAACGTGCGCAGAACGCCTGCCTTTCTCGCTCCTCGTTAAAAGAGCCAAGTGGAGTGACAACTTCAGAAAGCCTCCCTAATTTAAAAAGAGCGAGACTTTGACATCCTTGATTAACAATGCAGCAACTGGAAGGAGACTTGACAGAAAAGACAACTGAGGCTATCCTCTCAGAGAAACAAACAGCTCATTTACAAATTGCACTTCATTAGGCTGCCGCAGATTAATCCAATTGTAGATGGCAAAATGTAACTAATGCTGCATAATTTTGGATGGAAGTACCAGTAAAACTTAATTTTCCTTAAAATTACATCCTTTGAAAATGAGCGTTCTTGCATCTTTCTCCTGCTCCCCTCTTAACCAGAAACTACGGGAAAGTATTGAAGCTGTCTCTGGAGATGAGAGACAAATGCTGTTTGGCTGTGAGGCAAAGGATTATAAACCATTCCAGCAAAAAGCTTCTTTAAATTTCAGTATTTATTTCACCAAAAGACTCCAAACGTGTTGTGTTTGAGCTCCTGGACATAAATGGCTGTTAAATCCAAATTAGTTTGCCAACATCACGTTGAATCTATTTTTATTATTTATTTTAATTTCTTTACTGCATTTATATTCCACCTTTTATCTTTTTCACCTCCTTTATTCCCCACAACAACCCTGTGGGGTAGGGTAAAATGAAATTGTGGAATAATTTTTTCCAAAAAATATTAAAATGATGGTCTTGAATGATTTTTTGCCAAACGGGTAAACTGTGATGCAGTGAACGGCTCAAGGTCACCTAGTGAGGTTCATGACCTGATGGTGATTCGAAATCTGGTCTCCCAGGTCCAAGTCTGACTCACTAAATTGACTCACTAAATTGACTCACTAAATAGATCTGGTCTAACCCAAAGAGCTTCATGTTTAGCCTTTAATTGCTGGGGCAATTAGGATTTCCTAAGCAAACAGAACTCAGACAAAACTGAGCTGATCCTATGCTGTCGCTTTGAGATCACACCCAAATAAAAAATTACTGAGCAGCACAGACTGTGGATACCACTGGAAAAGTCAACTCCATCCCCTCAGCTTCACTGGCAGTCAGCATCCTGAAATGGTTATAGAACAGGGATCAGCAGACTTTTTCAGCAGGGGGCCAGTCCATTGTCCCTCAGACCTTGTGGGGGGCTGGACTATATTTTGAACAAAAAGAAGAAGAACGAATTCCTATGCCCCACAAATAACCCAGTGATGCATTTGAAATAAAATGGCACATTCTACTTATGTAAAAACACGCTGATTCCTGGACCGTCCACGGACTGGATTTAGAAGGCGATTGGGCCGGATCTGGCCCCTGGGCCTTAGTTTGCCTACCCATGTTATAGAGCATTGAGCTAGGATCAGGGAAACCAGGCCTCAAATCCTGAGCCCACTCAGAATGAGGGTAGAGTATTTGAGGAGACCATGTTCACTTAGCCTGAGAAAATACAGTGGTACCTCAGTTTTCGAATGTAATCCGGAAGTCTGTTTGAGTTTTGAAACGTTTGAAAATTGAAAGTCTCAATATGAAAGCCTCAATATGGAAAACTCAAAATGGAAGCCACGTTTCCCGTTGGACTTCTGAGGCGTGTTTGAAAAATGAGGCATTTACTTCTGGGTTTTCAGTGTTCAGGTTCTGAAATGTTTGACTACGGAGGCATTTGAAAACTGAGGTACCACTGTAGCTTTCTAATTTCCCAACCTAATTTGACCCCTGTTAGCCCTTCAGTAACACAATCAGCAATGTGATAAGCTCAAAATCCCTCTTTAAGCCTCTGTCAGCATTCTCTGTGAGGCTCCTGTGGCAGTGGAGGTGAGAGGCCTGCATCTTTTCCCTGGATGCAGTGGCTCAGGAAGCAGACTTTTCCAGCATCTAAAGAGCATGATCCCAGCAGCATTGCAGGCACCTGCAAGGGATGCAGTGAGGAAGGAAGACATTTCCCTCTGCCTTCCCCTCCACAGTCAGATAATGGTAGAGGAGAGAGTGCGTAAACAGTTGGAGATGTAGAGTGTTTGATAATGTCAAGAGCGATGGGAGGGAAAAGTTATTACTGGATCAGATTGCCATCAAGGCTAACAAACCCATCTGGGAATCCATGCAGGCTTTGGGATGCAGCCAAGCATTGCTAGTTGCCAAGCTTCATATTATGAACGAGGAAATTGGAATTATGGACTTCAGCATCACCGCTAGTCATAAGGTGCATTATCCAGGTGGGGAAAGACCTCTCTGACCAACCAACAAAGCATTCATAATGCACAAGGGAGCTCAGATCTTGGCAAGACAGAAGGGTTGAGGCAGTTTCGCTTCAGACATACTGAGGATGAGCTGTAAAGAGGTGTATGTGTTAAACCAATGCCTTGACTTGTGACATGTCAAGGTTCCCAAAGGCTTTTCAATGGTGCATGCATGTTTTCCTTGTAGGGGAAGCCATGTAGGGGAAGCCACGTAGCACGTTTTGGGTAAAGAGTTAAAACAGACCCTCCAAGTGTCCTTATTTTCCAGGGACAGTCCCAGATTTCCACAAGCGGTCCCAGTTTCTGAATTGATCCTGAAATGTCCCACTTTTCTTTAGGACGTCCCTATTTCCATCAGATAAATGTTGGAGGGTATGGAATTGGACATCCCTATTTTCACTGGAGAAATGATGGTTATGCTACCTGAGTTATGAAGTAAAGGTTGTGCTGTACCAGTGAGCTATAAGCCCCCCTCAATCTGAGCAACGGCCCTCATGCCTAATCTTCACCAACCAGAACACCCTGGCCCTCAAAATCCCAGACATAACACTGCTCAGTCATTGAACTGGCTTTTTTTGACAGAGGTTTTATTAGAAATAGGAAGACATGCACTTGCGAGATTTTTATCCAAATAATCTCCCAGACTATTACAGAGAAAGGCAGATAATGACTCTAATAGCAAGGAAGATCCAGAGGTAGGAAGAGAAATTACTGGTTTCAGCTCATTCAATGAATCTGATATGACAGAAGGTTATTACTACAATTTGCACCAGGAGCTGATACGGATATCACCCCTTTCTCCATTACTTCTTTGCCTTCATGGGTGTATACACAGGTATAATTTGCATGTTATAACAGTGAGACGCTACATTCTGTACCTTCCTAGCAGTTATTTCTCTTCATAGTTGCATTAAATTACCCAGTTTCCTATCTAACACCATATCTGAGGATTACAATAACCCTCCCAAATTACTCTACATTATGTACTCTTTCACTTTAAAGAAATGGGGGGCCTGAATCTGCTACCCCCCACCCCATCGCCAACTTTCCTTCTGCCTCTGCTGCACAGCAGTAACCCAAGTGATCTCTGTCCTTTTCACTGTCCTTTAGGTGTCCTTGAAAATATTGCAATGGCTTTGAGGCACTTCATGATACGAGCTTTAGATGTCCCTAATCTTCAGATGTCCCTAATTCGTGTTTTTTTTTCCTTCCCCTGCAAAAAAAAATAAAAATGCCCATGGGTAATTCAAAAATAGTACTTTGCAAATAATGCTAAAAGAAAATCTTATTTTACATTTCTATAGCATCTGTCAGCCTAAGGGATTTCAAACTACTTGATAGGCTAGGGCACAGAAATTCACAGACATGGGCTCTGAGCCTATGTAATATGCCATGTCCGAAGCATTTCCTTGGGCCACAAAGGATATTGTCCCAAACTGTGGCTTGTTTGGATCTGGTAAACATATGACAGGGCCTGATACATCCCATTTCCCCTACCAAAAAAACAAGAAAAGAAAAGAAAAACATACCCTCCAACATTTCTCCGATGAAAATAGAGGTGTCCTATTCCATCATCATCATCATCATTGGGTCCAGCATATCTTAAGGACTGCCTGGACCCCAGTTGTTAAGGGCCTTTTAAATCAATGCAAGAAACTTGAATTTGGCATATATGGGCAGCCAGTGCAAGCTGCCTTAAAGATGCAAAACAGACCCCATATTAGTTTTGTAATGCAAAGGAACATCTCTGCAGTTCTGAAGAGCTTACATTCTTCACCTCTGTGGAATTTTCTAGCCCTTTGCTTGATCCATCTGGAATAGGTTGTCATTTTCTTTCCTCCCCTCCCTGCCCTGTATCTTCCCCTTCCGAAACTCTCACATGAAACCTACTGACCTGTGCTAAACAGCATTGAGAAGGGCAACTACTTTCTATTTCGACTCATATTTGTGGGCACCTCAAGCTTGCTATTCATTTTGGCAAGCCAAAAGCTATAATTCACATTGAATTAGACTTCACATTTCATGAACAGCAGCTTTGGGAGCTCAGGCAGGAATCTGAATTCGAATCACATAAACACTACAAAGTCTTGCTGGTCGTGAAGTTTGAGGAGGAACTCTTAGAGGTACCTACAGCAGCTTGCACCCAGTTTCCCCCGTGTACCACAAAAATCAAGGCAGTAGAGACCTTGAGTTCTCACGTTGCAGCTCCCAAGACTCAGAGCTGCCTCAAATGTCTGATATGCCAATTATGGATGGAAGGAAATCCTTAGAGGGTTGCCGCTGGCTTTAGCAGAACCGGAACTGCAATTTTCACCTCTTTGTTGAACTTTAGCTATTTTTATTTACTTATTTTTGTTTATTCTAGTTCTTGGGTAACTTACATTACAAAATACAAACTGTCTGTCTGTCTGTCTGTCTGTCTGTCTGTATATATTGCACACCCCAAAACGTGCCAAGAATGGGAAACAGAGATAAGAGCTACCAACAGATTTGTTAATACAGTTCTAAAAGCAACTCCATTTCAACTCCCCTCTAAATATGCACCTCATAACTGGCACAAAGCAAACCAGTCTATGTGCCTGCCAGAACATAAGAATGATAACAGGTCACATGCCAGAGAGGAGAGAATTTCTTTATTGTCAACAGAAGGCATCTCACGCCTGTGTATGTTGTGAGCCAAGCCCAACATAGAATGCTAGCCTGGTGTTATGGTTTGTGCAGTTTCTGTAGCCCCAGGAAGGAAACAGGAGGCTTATCATGCTGTTGGTGGTCTGCCATCCTCATGCATATGACTACAAAGCAATAACAGAACAGCATTGCTGATTCTATACCCACCCACCCAAAAACACTCACCCACCCTGATTGTGTACTTTCGAATAATGCGCCAGTCAAGTTCTCTCCATGTTCTAAAGAGGAGCAAGATTCTTATCCATTTGCATGGATCAATTTCAATTAGTGTTGCCTACTAACGAGGACAGTAAGCTAGGAGGAATGACCATGAATGACCATTTGCAAACAGAAGTCCATCTTGGCTGCTGAAATCCAGCCAGGAAAAGTTGAAATCAATATTAGCTGGATTTATCAATGCCTCGCAGGGACGCTGGTTGGCCTTAAATCTGCAAGAGTTTCGCCTGAGCTCTCAACAAACAACTCATGACCTAAATAATTCACTACTATCTCGTCTCCAACCTCCTCTTTTTTGGGAGCTGTTGTCGAACTGATTACTACCATGAAGTTTCACACACACCTGGAGGCTTATACATTCCTGGGCCTGTCAATCTTCATTTTAAGCAGAGTATATCACTAAGGCTGCACTTGTGGCCCTAGACAACAGCCCCTGCCTGGAGACTGAAAAAGGGAAATGTACTGCTTCTGGTTCCTTTAGACGTTTCAGTACCCTTTGATACTGCTGACTGCAAGGTGTTGGCGAAGCATCTGTGAGCTGTCAAAGATTTCAATAGAGCTTTTGACAGATTCAGTTTGTGGGTTTTTTTCTGTTTCATTAACAGAGGTGGGTGTTTTTGTGTGTATGTGTGCCTGTGTGTGTAAGGCTAACATTCTTCCAGAATTACAGGTCCTCTTTCTAATATCCATGGTACATACATGATGCTCATCCCAGAAGTAGTTTAGAGAAAAATATATGTCATGGTTATTTTGTTTTTTTGCACAGTGTTTTAGTTCAGCAGCAGGCAACATTTTGGCAAGTCAAGTCCAAAGTGTGCAATACTCTAGTGGAGAGGTGGGCAGCAGGTCGAGACCTGCTGGTAGATCCCTGGACGATTCAAAGTAGATTTGCAGGGATTTCTGGCTGCTGCTTGTTCAACAATAAAGGGACCCCTGACCATTAGGTCCAGTCGCAGACGACTCTGGGGTAGCGGTGCTCGTCTCGCTTCATTGGCCGAGGGAGCCGGCATACAGCATCCGGGTCATGTGGCCAGCATGACTAAGCCGCTTCTGGAGAACCAGAGCAGTGCACGGAAACGCTGTTTACCTTCCTGCCGGAGCGGTACCTATTTATCTTCTTGCACTTTGATGTGCTTTCAAACTGCTAGGTTGGCAGAAGCAGGGACCGAGCAACGGGAGCTCACCCCATCACAGGGATTCAAACCGCTGACCTTCTGATCGGCAAGTCCTAGGCTCTGTGGTTTAACCCACAGCACCACCTGTGTCCCTTTGTTCAACAATAGCAGCAACAAAATGACTCTTTCCCCCTAAATTGTATTGCTGAAATGAAGAAACCTGGGAAGTTTGTGCAGCCAGGACTGATTTTGTGTGTGCAAGGATGACATGTTCACTTCACATGAATAACTTAATTTATTAATCAATTTAAAAAAACTGTTCTTTAAAATAAAACCCTGGGTTCAGAAGTCTTTAATTCTGTGTATTCCTTTTGTACCAAACTTTGACTGATGGATTTTGCAGTTTTAGTAAAAAACAAACTAGGTCCCGCAAATCAAAATCTGCCTACTTCTCCACAGTACACAGGAATCTTGCACTACCAAACCACGTGCCTAAGGTAAGTTTTTGCTGTCCATCCAGCAACTTTTACAGCCTCAGAGACCCCGGAGGTATTGAAGCAGTTGATTAATTATTATGCAACAAAAAACATATATAAATCTTTGTTACTAGCAAACCAATTTGATAAACAGGTATTGAGGGAAGAATGGAATAAAGAAATAGAGATATCAATATTGACCACACAGCGGTAAACTGTTTTAAGTGCTATAACAAGGTTGTTTCTGGACCTTAAATTGAGGCTCATACACCAATTAATAATATTCAGAATACACTGGACCCCATTATGTTTTTTTAAAAAGGGCTATCTAAGGTAACTAACTGTTGGAGATGCAATAGCGATTATGCTTCTCTAAAATATACATTTTTTCATTGTCCTATATTTGGCAGAAGGTAACTGAAACTGTCAACAGAACCTTATGGAACAACCTTACATTTACAGAGCAAAATATCCTTTTGAATTATATGCCCACCACATGGAACCTTACTAAAGGACAATATGAGTGGACTCTCCATGCCCTTACCACAGCAAAAAGACATATATGGATGAATTGGAAAAATAAAAATGCGGCTTCCTTCTATGATTCGATTGTAGACTTATACAAACTTGCAACATGTGAACAACTTGAATATAAACGCAGACTTGCCATGGAGAAATTCAGTGCTATTTGGAACCCATTCTTACAAATACTGTAATAGGTTAAGATCTGGTGAAGTACAATAGCAACTTTGTAAAGTCAAAACAAAACTAAACTTCTTTGATTAATAATAATAATAATAATATTTTTTTTCTTTCCAAAAAGCAGGCACATTTCCTTCTTGCCCTTAACTTAGCTTGCAAAGGCAACACTTGTCCCTCTGGGGCGACACCATAGCTATGAAATCTCACTGCTTAAGAAAAAGAGGCGGGTTTTTTTGCCTCCCCAGCAGAATGTTGGGCTGGGAAGAGAAGCTGGTCTCCTTTCAGCTCAGTATGATGGGAAAGAACCCTCTTCAGCTCCTCTTCAGAGTGAAAGAAGTGGTGGTTGTGGGCTGGTGTTATTGTCTAGCTGACTGTGTGTGGGTGTGGGTGTGCCACCCTGAATATGTGTGTGTGTGTTCATGTCTGAATGTGTTTGCCTGTTTCTGCCCATCCCATTTTGTGTGCATCTCTCTGCCCAATATCTGTGTGTGAGAGAGCTGAGTTTCAGTTGCACAAGTCACTTATGCACCTTGAATATTATCAACTTTAATTGTGGCAACCTCAGCAGTTTTACTGCTTTAATTCGAAGCATTAACATCCCTTTGACAGATATCAGATGCAAGTGGGTTGTGAGCGTTTTTTTCTTTTGCTTCATCATGGACATTCTGCTCACCCCTCTTTGCCCAACATAGTTTCTTTGGCTAAGTGGCATCTCCATCATCACGATGCAATGCCCTCCTTTGCACAGTTTCTGGATACAAGCGCCAGTATGCTTGTCCTCTTGTGTCTATGTGCTAGTCCTCAAATGTGTGCTTTGAAACTGAAATGGTGTACTAAATTTTTTAAGCACCCTGTGGGACAGACTCCTTCAAAAGAGCATCCATAATGATAGAGCTAATGAGCATGCCCTGAAGTGACTTACACATTTGTAAACAGATGGAGCAAAGTGCCGCCTGAATCTTACTTGAACTTGGTTCATCTGGCTTCCTGATGAACTGAAGCCTAATGCTTACTGCAGCCTAGTACTAAATTACCTGGAAAGGCCCTACTTCAGGCATCCCCAACCTGCAGCCCTCCAGATTTTTTGGCCTACAACTCCCATGATCCCAAGCTAACAGGACCAGTGGTCAGGGATGATGGGAACTGTAGTCCAAAACATCTGGAGGGCCTGCCCTACTTACTGAGGCCCAGTTCCTGAAGCTTGATCAGAAGTGAACAGGTTTACCACTTCTTACTGAGGAGGTAAACCTATTGCTTCAAGGAAGTCGAAAGGACAACAATGAAGGCCATGGACCATTAGCTAAGAGTAGGCACAGGCCATGCTGTTCACTCGGGAGATAAATACTGACATGGAAGAGCTTCTTTCGTTCCTCACAGCAATGACAGGTACCATGCAGAAACAGAGTGAAACCTAATGCTGGATAGGGTTGTTAAGTATAATTGGTTTAATTCACACTGAAATGAAAGTGTATGCATATTAATGAAGCTTTAAAATGGAAAATGTCTAAATGTGTATTGCTGAAGGGTTGCTAACATGGGTCCCCCCCAATGTTGTTTTCTAAAGGACTCTGAGCTCCTTAATGAGTTCATGAATAACTGTTGATTGTTTTTGACTCTGTGCTGACAGTGAACCTTTGATCATGTGATGAAGGTACTGAGTTACAAATCTCCATTTTGAAAGGGGATGATGATGTAAACGAAGCTTTCCTGAAGGGACAGTACACAGCCTAAGGCCAATGGAGGCTGGAAAGCGGGTTGTGGGGAGAGACAAACTTCTGTTTCTAGGTCTGTTGGAATTGTTTCATATTTTGTAGGATGCTGAGCCTGTGTAGGGTAGCACAATACATTGTATGGATGTTTTGGTTGTATCTTTGATGCTCATGTTTTGTTTTGAAGAGTTCTGCCAGTAAAACTTTGAATAAATTTTTTGTGGGTCTGGACAATGATTTCTTCCAAAAGGAGTCAGTTCTTATGCTGCCAATCACTTCAAACTGCATAGTATTAATATCTGCAACAAGGGTAGTCATGTTTCCTATTTTACAGAGGAAAGTCCTCTACTTTCAGTCTCTACTGTCAGTTCCCTAATATTGCCCAGTCAAAGTCTAGCTTAAAGAGAAAGATTGCTAACATGGGAAGGCAAGGGACCTTAAAACTGACATGAACATCTGACTATGCAGGCACACAAGTCATCTGGTTACAGTCATTCCCACTATGGTGAAATACATTGTAAGTGTCTATTTCAATTATACTGATTACGTCTAAATTTGGATTTAGGTATATAAATTAGCACATGCAAATCAATGCCCTCCTTTCTCTTCTTTTTTTGGCAATATAAGTGGGCACATGCAATGCAGACAGGAGTAACATATTTTCTCTGTTGGGTCCCCTGTTATACCAGTTGCAGACCCTCCAAGCATCCCTTTTTTCCAGGTACAGTCCCGGATTTGCAGAAGTTGTCCCAGTTTCTGATCTGATCCCAGAATGTCCCACTTTTCCTTAGGACGTCCCTATTTTCATTGGAGAAATGTTGGAGGGTTATGCAAGTTGGCACTCAGCTCAGCTGTGGGCTGACCCAGCCGTAGGTGTCCATTTTAATTTTTCACAATGCTATGTCAGGGGCATTGTGATAAACTTAAATGTCTGTTTTCTGTTGCTATTGCCAGGTAAGCTCACATCTGGGTGCCCAAATCCGGCCTCAGACCGGGTGGGCTCTGTCAAGACTCTGAGGCCCAAGAGCATTAGCAAAGTGCCTGCTTGCCTCCTTTGAGCTCCACCTGTGTATTTGCAAACAAACTGCCTGGCATTACAAAGGCATCACAAATCTCCAGAGCATTCTTCTCAGAAATAAGCTGACTGTGAAGCAGCCCTAGAGCAACATCAGCTACATTCCTGCGAGTTTCAGATCACATGCAATTAGTCTTTACAATCACTGTACTCTGGCCACCCATGGGCTCTGTGTATATGTAGTCGCTACTGCTACAGAAGCAATTAAATGGGCCTATATATTAAGTGTGCACATTAAAGATACAAATTCTTTTTGCTTAAAAAGAGAGGACTGTTCTGTGTCACTAAGACACCATTACTGGCCCCAACAACATCACACATACCATCTCGAGACTATTTAATTGCTCATCGTCTAACATTGTGTTTGCCATCAAATGCCAACAGTGTCCTTCAGCTCTCTATATTGGACAAACAGGCCAAACCTTACGCCAAAGAATAAACGGACATAAATCTGACATCAAGAATCACAAAACAGAGAAACCAGTAAGAGAACACTTCAATCTCCCAGGACATTCTATACAAGATCTCAAAGTAGCTGTTTTACTACAAAGGAATTTCAGAAATAGACTGGAAAGAGAAGCTGCTGAATTGCAACTCATTACCAAACTTAAAACCACGGAGAGAGCTGGTCTGAACAAAGACATTGGATTCTTATCTCATTATACATGACTAAGCCATTTTTCACCTTCTCACCCCTTGCCTTTTCCTGTAAGACCTATTGCAGTCGTTAAGAGTCGTCAACAGGCTCATCTCAGCTATCTGCCAATCTCCCATTCCCACCACCCTTCTGAGTAATACCCCTCCCCACCTTCTCACTATATAGAAGGATCTGGCAACTTCTGTTTCAGTGTATCTGAAGAAGTGTGCATGCACACGAAAGCTCATACCAAGAACTAACTTAGTTGGTCTTTAAGGTGCTACTGGAAGGATTTTTTTTATTTTGACTAAGACTGCTGCAATTACAAAAAGTAGCCAAAACAAATTATCCTAAAACACACTGCTTTTTGGGTGCATGATTTACATTTGTCATATTTGAGTGATTGTCAGATGCCACAGGGCTCAAACTGCATAAGAACCCAGAATTCTCCTGGTCCAGGGAATCTGAATGCCATACGTACAGAAGCTATAGTCCCCATTGTCTCCAATCAGGTAGCAGGTGATGCAAAGATCCCAGAGAGGTGCTGGTCGTATCAATAGACAACTTTGTGCTAAAGGGACAAATAGAAGGCAGTTTTGTATGTTCATATGACAGGAGATGGCCAATCCTGGGCCAATTTCTGATATAATTTAATAAATAATTATAATATATTTTAACCAGACCTTTGACTGATTGACATCCAATGCCCCTTTAAAATGTGTTGGGGAGGGGGGGTTATTAGGTTGTTCTTGTTATTATTTTTATTATGCATTTTGTGTCTTTATACAGTCATACCTTGGTTTTCGAATAGCCCAGTTCTTGAATGTTTTGGCTCCCGAACGATTGAAACCCGGAAGTGACTATTTTGGTTTCCAAATGTTCTTTTGGAAGCTGAACGTCCAATGGGACTTCTGTGGCTCCCGATTGGCTGCAGGAGTTTCCTTCATCCAATCAGAAGCCGCGCTTTGGAAGTCGAATGCTTTGGAAGTTGAATGGACTTCTGGAATGGATTCTGTTTGACTTCCAAGGTACGACTGCATTGTTATTTTCTGTTGAGAACTGCCCTGAGATATAGGGCGGTATACAAAATAATCAATCAATCAATCAATCAATCAATCAATCTTGCATTTATCCATGTGTGCCTTAGGCCTTACTGTGAAACTTGTTTTACCCCCTCCCCTTAAAGGGCATCCTTTGTAATCATTTGGGTTATGGAGTCCATTGCTTTCAGCAGTATTTTCTTAGAAGCAGGGTGAATCTCAGGTCCAAATACTGCCCAATAGTGGAAACGAATTGACCAACAGGCTTTGGGAAGCACTTGAAACCCCAAAGCAAGTAATGCAGTTCACCTGATAGTCTCCAAAACCAAACTCTATAAAGCCAAAAGCAGAGAAATCCCCAAAGGACCAGTTCATCTCAAACTTTGAATGACAGGCCAAAACGAAGACTAAAAATATACAACTCGGTGTGAATTTGGGTAGAATAGTCAGCGTCTGTTCAATATATACACATGCTTCATTAAAGACAAATCATCTGAAACAAGGTCAGATTGGAAAGTGCATATATATTCATGAGGCTTCTGTCAAACACATTGTTTTTGGCAAGCAGGGTTGGAAAAACCTGCTCTAAAACACCTGAATAAGCTGGCAACCATTTTTCATTAAACCAACTTACTTTTCATTTAAAAGGAAGTAGCCCCCCCTTTACTTTCCACTTTTTTCAGTGCTGATAAATCTAGAGGGGGGGGGGAGGGAACCTTCAAAACCCACCCCACCCCGTTTGGAAATGCAAAGTGATTAGACTATATGGAGGAAAACAGACCCACTTCATTGCACATTGCTAAATCAAATTAAAGCCCGTGGTCTTTTCCATTTTAAACATTACTTAACAATAAATTCAAAATGAAAGAGACATTACATACATAAATGCACTGATAAGTGAGTGATGGAGAACAGCTGCACTTTGCTCAAAGTGACAGATTCAAAATTTATTCCCCAACGCTCCCAGCTTGATTCCACACTGTCCAACAAATGTGGTACAACAAATGCTCCTCTGCCCTGCCACATTTCCCCTTCTCTCCCTAAAACCTTTGGATACTTCAGCAATTCCTGGGTCCTAACATATGCGCCATTATGTATCGTGAACAAGTTACTTAAGTGATGAAAAACCGCTGTGAGCTCATTAGAGCAACAAACCTCAACTTGGATGTATAGTCATACCTCATATTACGTCCGCTTCATGTTACGTTCTTTCAGGCTGCATCCTGCGGCGACCCGGAAGTACTGGAAAGGGCTACTTCTGGGTTTCGCTGCTCACGCATGCGCAGATGCACAGAATGATGTCATGCACATGTGCAGAAGTGGCGAATTGCAACCTGTGCGTGCGCAGACGCACCGCTGTGGGTTGCATTCCTTTCATGTTGCGAACAGGCCTCCGGAACAGATCCCGTTCGCAACCGGAGGTACCACTGTACACAAACCAACACAGTTTAAACTAGCAGGAGCTAACCAGGAAAGAGCTCTTGGCTGTGGTAGATTGCACACTGGAAACACCAACCCAGCATGCAGCAGTGGTGGAAAAAGAGAGACAAACTTAATGCTAGAGATCATTGGGATTGAAAATAAGAAGGGCAGAATTATAATGCCTTTCATGTTGTGGTGTAATTGCAAGTGGAATATTGCATGCACTTCCAGTTGCCTTGGCTTGGAAAGGACATTGCAGAGCTTGAAAAGGACAGAAGAGGAACAAGGGAGCTAAGAGATTGGACTACAGTCATACCTCGGGTTGTAAACGTGATCCATGCAGGAAGCACGTTCACAACCCGCAGTGCCGCGGCTGTGCATGCACGTGATGCGATTCGGCGCTTCTGCACAATGACTGCTTCCCACATTAAATGGGGGTGCCCTTTGTGTGGTTGCACGCAGCCCCCTGGACCCTATGCGACAACATTAGCACAGGCTTGGCTTCGCCTCTCCCCAGGTGGGATACCTGGAGGTCTCCGCCTACCTCAGTCAGTTGCCCAATCCCACCTGGGGAGGCGTTGCCAAGGTGATCGAGCCAAGTAGGGGGAGGGACTACCTGCCCAAACAATAGGGGGAGGATCTTACCTGGGAATCGTCAGTTGGCTCCAGAGCGCCAAAGCCCGGAATTAACTCGTTACGGTACTTCCGGGTTCGGCGGGGTCCGAAACCCGTAAACACACAACCCACAGCATTCACAACCTGAGGTATGACTGTACTTTCATCATGATGCAAAGATGGGGAACCTGTGCTCATCCAGACAACATTGGACTCCAAATCCCCATCAAGCTCCAGCCAACATGGCCAATGATCATGTGAGCTGTTACCCAACAACATTTGGATGGCGCCAGGTTCACCAACCCTGGTGCGAAAACACTTGAGGCCTTTTAATTTAGAACCCTTTTTTCAAATTTTTCTTCTCTTCTTACTTTATTCTTCCATCGCCTCCTTATTTTTATTCAACGCCCCGCACCCTAATTGCAACCGAGACTACTACCACCCCGTGGATTGTTCCAGCGACCCCCCCCGGGGGCAGTATCACTCACTTTGGGAATCACTGGCTTAATGGGCTCCACATTTTAGAGGCCTTTAAAAAGCCAGTGTCCCCCCAAAAAAATCAGCTCATTTCGTCCTCCATATACATTTGTACTTGCCCTTCCTTACGCATTCCTGATATTCCTGCAATGACAGGGGCACGAAAGCAGAAGAAACATATCAATAAATGCTCCTTTCTGTTGTTGTTCTTCCGTTTCTTAAGCTTAAAGGCATTTCTTTACTACTAGAAGCAGAGATATTTGGCATGGCAAAGATCAATAGGGAGAAATCTGAAGTCCGATCTGACTAGGCCTTGGCAGGTGGTATAACCTTCACCACTTTCAGAACTCGGCAGACATCATTTCTGAACATGTTGAAGTTGTGTGTACATGCACACACACCAAGGATGAAAATATTTATGATGGTGACCTGCTCTTCATCTCTCTCAAACCCTCCTCACTTTGTGAATGGCTTCTCTTGCCTTAAACATCTTCAGGATATAAAATGATTGATTTTCCAGGCAAACCCAACCAATTATCATGCCCTGACCTATGTTCAAGAAGGAGTGACTTTTTAAAGAAAACCAGCCATGGTAAAACTCTCTATTTTACTGTCAGCATTCTCAAAGAGAGAGAGGGGGGGGGGAGAGGAAGGCTGTCCAACAAAGGCAGGAGAAGTTGTTAGGCAGAAGAGAAGAAGATGACTTTGGATGTGATATCTCGTTTTATCACTACCCGAAGGAGTCTCAAAGCGGCTAACATTCTCCTTTCCCTTCCTCCCCCACAACAAACATTCTGTGAGGTGAGTGGGGCTGAGAGACTTCAGAGAAGTGTTACTAGCCCAAGGTCACCCAGCAGCTGCTTGTGGAGGAGCAGAGACGCGAACCCGGTTCACCAGATTACGAGTCTACCGCTCTTAACCACTACACCACACTGGCTCTAGGTAAGATGCAACTAGAGAAGTTAGAGGAATGAATTATTTGCAAATTTCAGTACTAATTGACCTGATCTGCATCAATTGGAATTGAAACCTAAGTTATACACAGGCTTTCACACATCCTGACTGTTCCTGAATTGTAGTTCCTGGCAATTCAAACTTTTTTTTTTCAACATCTCATAACAAAATGAGACATGGCTGTTTCCATTATGAGGAATAATCACATGTGGTCTAAAACATAAGGCTTCATTCTGTCCTTCCTTTGATGCTCTCATATCAGGACAGTACACAGGCTTCCTCTTCCACAAGTTTTCGAGGATGTGTAACATAAGCAGTGCTGGGTCTCTCTTTAATGTGTGAAATGCAGGAGTGAGAATCCACCAGCTGCTCTCTAATTATTTGTGGAAGGTTCTCTTCCTCAGTTTCCTCTCTGGGGTACTTTGAACTGTGAAACGCTCCTTTTGTTTTCCCATTTGCCTGCTTGGCCCAGTATGCTCTGTAGGATGCGGGTGGTGCTGTGGTCTAAACCACTGAGCCTCTTGGGCTTGCCAATTGGAAGGTCGGCAGTTCAAATCCCTGTGACGGAGTGAGCTCCCGTTGCTCTGTCCCAGCTCCTGCCAACCTAGCAGTTCGAAAGCACACTAGTGTGAGTAGATATATAGGTACCGCTGTGGCGGGAAGGTAAACAGCGTTTCCGTGCGCTCTGGCTTCCATCACAGTGTTCCATTGCACCAGTAACAGTTTAGTCATGCAGGCCATATGACCCAGAAAGCTGTCTGTGGACAAACGCCGGCTCCCTCGGCCTGAAAGCGAGATGTGCACCGCAACCCCATAGCCACAACCTTGCTCTGTGGGTCACACTCTCTTTAGGGATGTTCAAACACATGGGAAGGAAAGTAGGGCCAAAGACAAAGGGGCATAAATGCCTCCCACCCTGCAGAAGCCACACATTTCATTTTGGTGAGAAAGGGGTCCACATGTGTACAGTTGTATGAGCCAAAACCTGATTGACCCAGGTTTTCCCATTGTGAGAAAATGTAGGTAAGGTTGAAATGCAGTAATGTCAAAAGCCCCAACTGCTGGGGGCTAGTAGGTGTACATGAGCTGTGGTCAACAGGCACGATCTTGATCCTTCTCTCACATTTGGCATATGTGTGATGGGGGCGATGTCTTTTAGGCTTCTGCTTAGAGAAGAAGATGGTATTCTAAGATGTGCAAATCCAAAGCCATTAGGACTTCATTATTCATAACAAGAACCCTTGGCAAATTTAGGCCTGGAAACAGCAAAGAAGCATCACTGGGCAAATTAAGAATTAATGGAGACATTTAAGGATACTACTGCTCAGTTTGGAACTTTTCCTTGCTTGGAGAGCATGCTCTTCTTCCGTTAATGGAAAAGCACGGGTGTGGTTGCTGATCTCACATTGATTCGTTGACCGAATGCAATTTTCTGTCCTGGGCTGCAGGTGCAGGGACCAAGAGAAAGTACAGTGGCAGAGCTTAGGCTCTCAAATTTCAGCAACGCAAAAAATCTGGCTCCCTCCCGCCTCTCACGCTCCATTGTAAATCATAGCTGTGGTGTCCCCAGCATTGCTCACGAGTCTCTGAGCCCAGGGAGACCGAGTTGGTCCGAGTAAGCTACTCCCAGGCTTTGGAATGCCCTTCCTGGAGAGACCCCAGCCTAGTTTCCTCCTTGTTTCAGGGGCAGACCTTGATGATGTGGTGTCCTGTGCAAGGCCAAAATTTGACGCTCCCCACCGCAGCCTCACACCACCTTCCCAAAGCCAGATAAGGGAGGTGCCAGGCTTTGGGAATGAGGCGCAAGGCTCTGGCAGGGTCCTAGAGCAGTGTTTCCCAAACGTTTTTGGGCAACGGCACACCTGTGTACTGAAAAAAAATCTCGCGGCACACCACCATTAAAGCCCCGCCCCGTGACGTCAGCGCGCAGCGTCACGCCGGGAGGGACGCACAAAAGTGAAAGTTTTTTCCCTCCCCCTTGCCGGGGAACCTCCAAGCTTTGGGCAGGCAGGCAGGCAGAGCTGGGAAGGGGGTTTCCAGGGGACACGGCAGCTCCTCGAAAGGCTTCTCTCAGCTGCGCTCAATCCTCCTCGGACAGGATTTCCCCTCCGGTCCCATGCCTTCGTTTGGGGCATCGCTCCGGCTGCTCCCTCTCCCGCCGCGCAGGAGCGATGCCTCTCTCTGGCTCTCCCTCCGCGCAGGCTGAGGGAGGGAGGGAGGGGCGTGTGTGACCCGTCTCTGCTGGGAGACCAAACCCAGCGAGGCAGAGTCGCGCGGAGGCGCCCAGGCAGCGCTGCCGGCTGCGAGGAGGAGCGCCAGGCAGCAGCAGGAGGCGCGGCCTCTCCTCGCCGCCGCCGCCCCGCCTCTCGCCGCCCGACTCGCCCGCCTCCCTCCAGGCATCTCGCGGCACACGAGGCAACGTCTCACGGCACACTCGTGTGCCGCGGAACACCGGTTGGGAAACACTGTCCTAGAGCCCTCACACCTCCTTCCCAAAATTGGGCAAGTGCTAACTTGGGAAGGAGGTTGGAGGACCCTATCAGAGTCCTCCCTCCTCCTTCCCAAAGCCCAGGGCTTACTAGGCTTTGGGAAGGAAGAAGGAAGATGTCCCCCACAGCATCCTGTGCGGGTGAGCCAGTTGTGCTGCCCTAAATCTGCCTCTGCTTGTCCTTCTGCCAGCAGCTGAAGACTGTTTTATTCTGGCAGGCTTTTAAGGAAAGTGTTATTGATAGCACGCTGTACTGTCCCCCCTCCCCCGCTATCTGCATTTTAACAGGTATGTTTTTACATTGTCTTAATTTCATAGTTTAATTTTTTTTAAACCATAACATTTCAAATGTTTTTAGCTTTTTGTATACTTTCCCATATATGGTCAAAGTTCAGATCCATAACAGAGATTTCCCACCTCCCCCTTAAAAAATGAAAGATTCACCCCCTTCCTTTCCAAAACCAGGTGTTTCATTTTATCAGAGTAGCACCTTGAAAAAAATGTATTTCCCCATTTTGGGAAGCGTACTTTTTCTGCAGGCTGTAGGATGAAACCTTGGGGGAACCTGAGATGAAGAAAGGATAGGTTTTGAAATGGACTCTTAATCTAAACCAAACTGAACATGGACTATAGTGTGTGTGATTGTGCTTCGGTCTGAACTGTAATCAGTGTCGACTGCATTTTCCTACAGAAAGCAAGGGCTCTCAAGACTCTTTTACATCAAAGGTTTCCTCTCCTCTCTTGTGTGTGTGTGTGTGCGCGCGCGCGCACGCATGTGTGCAGTGGGTTATGGCGAACAAGGCAGAAGAGGTCTCCAGCTATTGCATGCGAACACATGGCAGGAAAGAAGAAAGTCTTTCCCTTTCAGCAAACCTCAAGGCAAATATTCAAGTATTAATTTGCCAACATCTGAAGAGCTTTGAGCTGCCAGTAATAAAAACCTAGCAGCGGGTGCAAACCAAAAGTTACATGCGGAGGATTATTCTTTCAAATAAGTTTTGCTACTTGGAAGTTTGCATTTTTTAATCACCTGCTTGCTGCCCCCTGCTGATGGCTAGTAAGAACATAGACAGTTTGGATTTTCGCCTGGGGTAGAGATTTTGCTATACGGAAAATTCTCATTGGCTATTTTAAGATGCCTGCATAATATCTTAAAAGTCTGAAAGTGGATAAATATTTCAGGAGAGAGAGAGAGGTGGGGGAGAGAATATAGACAGGCAGGCATTCTATGCCAAAGTATTCTTCTCTGATGAGGTGAAGCCATACACACATTTTTGTGTCAAATGATACAGAAAGGGATGCTACAATTATCTCAATAGCATAGTTTGACCTCAATACATTAAAATACCCCCTTTTCACAAGTGGCTGCTACTACTGCTCAGTTTCTAAAATAGCCAGTGCTAAGCCTTTGCATAATCTTTGCAACTAAACCCAGTCCTGCAGAGGGTGGTTTATATTAAACTAGCAGAAAGTGTGTGGGGTTGCTCAGGAATTCTGGAAAACAAAAAACAAAAAATCAGTGAAGTACAGAAATAGCTGTTCAAATCAGCGATACTGAAAGGTTCAGCCTGCCATCTTGATTCAAATCGGTGTCCAGTTGTATTCAAAGACATACAAAAACCTGTCCCTTCATTTCAGGAACCACCATGCAAAATTTGCATGCTGTCCTGCTTCAGATGAAACCGAACCCAGCAGTCCACTCGCAGGAGCAATCCAAAAGAAAGCTGCTTTATACTAGTGTTCCTACATTGCAGGGGTTGGACTAGATGACCCTTGGGGTCCCTCTATGATTCTATGTCTATGTAGGCAAATATTGCCTATTGCAATTGTCCCAGGAGGAGGTCTTTCTCAGAACTCGCTACCTGGTCTCTTTTTAACTGGAGAGGCCCGTTTGTTTCTTCCCAGTACTGGCAAGAAGGAACGAAGCAGGAGAAATTGGCCTGTGCACGATACGGTAAGCCATGGTTTATAGCTTACCATGATGAGATGAACAGTTGTCTGCCCTGCTCTTTCCATTAACCAGACAACCAAGTTCCTATGACCACAGAGAATCAATTGCTAATGAAATTTCAGTGAAAGCTGTGGGGAAACAAATCTTATTAAAAGCACGCTTGTCAAAGTGTTTACTTTAGAACTTCATCCTAATCGGGCTTTCACAGTAGACTCTGCACACAATTGCAGTTACATTTGGAATTTTATTTTCTCCCCTGACAAATTGTCAATTTCAGTCCAGAATGCAAAGCAATTCTCTGGAAGCTATTGCACTACGGGGAGCTATTAGGACAATAAAATAGCTAGCTGAGAATCAGTGCTCGTGGCCTGAAAAAGATTTTTTAAACATGCCACCCCCCAAACCCCCACAACCCCACAAAGCCCTCAAAAAATATGTGAATCCAGTAGTCAAGTATCCTAACATTCACATATGCTAATCTGAATATTCAGGTGGAGAATGTCATTGCTCACATAGCCAAAACAGTGCAACCCACACACAAGAGGAAGGTAGCGGTAGGCTTGGGGGATCCCCAAGGTTTGCAGAATGACAGAAAGATACTTAGTCAAAAATCCCAAATAGAGGGGCACCATAAATGACCCAATGAGGATAGAGTGCACTCAGCGTCCTCAAAACCGGTGGAGTCTGCTGGGGAGAGCTCTGGACACAGAATGTTGACTGACTGATGTGGCAGTGGGTGGGGGAGAGACAGAAAACTGGATGGGTAGGGAAATGGACTGAAATTAAGGATTCCACACTGCGACATTTTGTTGTGGGTCTCACTTGCATCCTTATTGTCTAATACGGCCATGGGGTGCCTTTTTGGCCCAGTCGGCCAGATCTTTATTTCCCCCAGAGGCCAACTTTGACAGGTGGATTTGGGATGAAGGGGCGTTAAATCTCCACTTGCTGGCTGGTGAGCAGAGAGTACAAGCCTGATGGCTGCAGGGGTCTGTTTCACCAGCGTGATCCCCACACGGAACCTAATGGACTATATTTCAGGCAGAAGAGTTCTTCTGACAAAGTGATCTGTGAGCCATGCACATTCAGACAAGGGAGAACGACATCTTTTTCGGGACAAATGAAGGAAGCCCGTCTTATTTCTCAAAGGCTGCCTCAAATATCAAAACACCTGGACTGATCTCTCCAGAGGTTGAGGGCTTCAAGCAGCATACACAGTTTTGGAGCTCAACCTCGCTTTTGACCACAGCTGTATCACATCTCAACACAAGCTAAGTCTTAAGGTAACTTTGGAAGTTCATGCTAGGAAGAAAACATCTGAAGATCAAGGGAAACCAAAAAACATTTTTTGATCCCTAGAAAAACACACACTCCTATACCACTGAATTTCCACATAAGCTAAAACATGAGGTTACATCCAGAGATTCCTGCCTGAGTGGTGAAAAAACTGTTGAGAAGTTTTGAGGGAGCTAAAAGAGTTTTGATCAAGATATGGAACATTTCGCAATGAATTTGCTCTGGACGTTTTGGTCAGGAATTGAAGAGGGAACCACATATTTACAGCACCACCACACTGGGCCTCAAGTTTTTAAATACAATGCTTTTAAGCATATATTTTTATTCTTGCACCTCTTTTATATATATATAAAAATTGAAGTATAACTTTTTTCACGGCAACTGTTATTTTAGTTATTTCAAACACATAAAGAAACAATCTACACCAGAGCTCAGGCATGGAGCCCATGTCTTTAAAGTTTAATTTCCCAAGATTAATCCCTATGGGCACCTCCAGACTTCCAGTATTTTGTGGGACAGATTCAAGTGCATACCAGGAAATGTATGTTTACACAATTAAAGTGGGAATGAAGTGCTCGGTTGCCATAGCACAACAGAGCCACTTAAAAACAGAACAAAACACCAGTGACTTTTTGCAGGTAGAAGGGGCAATGCATTGAAAAGCATGGGATGAACTGACGATTAATGGGTAGTTGTATAACTACAGTGCAAACAATTCAAGATGAATCCTCATGGTCATATAACCACCCTGTAAACAAATCAGAATGAAGGTGGAATACAGACTGGGTATAATCTAACCTCTATGTTTGCTTTGTGCAAAGAAATAATGATGGAGGCTCAATGAGCTGGCGGAGCTCTTTGTGCTCTGGTGCAAGTTCCTACATAGTCACTGCTAAGAGCTAAATAGCACTTCCATGTACAGAAACAGTATACCTCTATTAAATACCGGAAAGGAACAACAGGGGAAGGAAGGACACCAATTTCATAGTCTGTTTTGGAGGCATGTGCTTGGCCACTTTGTGGGAACACAATGCCAGAGAAATGGAGACCTCCAGTGGTCCAAAATTCTGGTTCACTATGAGGCAGATCCTTGTATATCTCTACTAATATGGGATGCTTTAAAGATTGGCAAAAGGATATTTCATAATTTATCTGGCAGGGTAAGAAGCCAAGAATAAAATACAAATTATTAACAGACACTAAAGATAGAGGAGGCTTCTCACTGCCCAATTTGAAATTATATTATGAAGCGTCTTGCATTTCTTGGATTTGGGAATGGAAAAAATTAAAAAATACAGATTTATTAGATTTGGAAGGCCATGACAATAGATTTGGATGGCATGCGTACCTATGGTACGAAAAGGCAAGAGTACATCAAAGTTTCCGAAACCACATTATAAGGAAAGCGATCTTTAACATCTGGGATAAGTATAATGGATTATGAGAACAAAAAACACCATGGTTTTTTTCTCCCCGCTAGAAGCAATTTCAGGGAAGAAACTAAATATGGACACTCTACTGTCTTCTCAGATGCATGGCTGTTAAGTAGCTCTTATACGATACACAAATGCTAACAATGGAACTGGTCATGCTACTTCTTGGGTTGGGAAGAAGTGGCTATCTCACCAAATGTCATTGTGGAAATGTAATCTGTGGTTTCAGTTAAATCCCAAGGTCTACTTACTTCCCCGCAAAATGGAGCTGAAAGGTGTCAATAAGGCTGTGCTGAATAGAGACCAAAACCTATCAAATGATAAACGGCATCCTAAAGACACTGCAGCATGATCTAGTGCTTCATTCCTGCAAAGTGTATGTAACATTTGAGAACATTTTCAGCAATACTATCCCTTATCAGTACTCTGCCTAACACTCGGAGTTTGGGAATAACAGGTTTTTCGGTTTTCAAAAGTTCATTACTTTGGCTTGCGCTTCCAGCGGTAAGAGCAATATCTACATAATCAGTAGCAATTAACAAATAAAGCAATTACACTGAATGCTTTCAGCACAAGAGATAATTGGCAGGAGAGAAAAGGGCTCTGTAGCGACAATTATTTTGATTATTTGGGGGTTCTTTTTCCTATCTTTTCCAGGAAAGCATTACAAAACATCATGGAGACTGATCCTGCTTGTACTTAGTCATGAGTGAGCCCCACTGTGTTCACTCAGAGTTCAGTAGGGGTTGCCTCCATGCACATGTGCAAAAGATTAAACTTGCTTCAGTCTAAACCAAACTTGCCCATATAAATTTATCAGCTCTATGGCAAAGGTAGATTTATGGTTCTAAGCACTATTTAGAAGACATCTGAAGGCAGCTCTGTGAAGGGAAGTATCTAATGTTTAATGTTTTATTATGTTCTTGTATATACTGGAAGATGCCCTGAGTGGCATACATTTTTAACCAGATCCTGTTATATGTGTCCATTCACACCAAGGCCATAGTCCTACTTGGGTTTTGTGAGGGACTAAGCATCACTTGTTTCAAATAATGATTCAAATGGCAAGCTGTACATATAGCCAGAGAAATAATTACTTGAATAGCATCTACTCCCATTTTTTAAAAACCAACAACCCACATATGTGCTAATAATGTCTGACTGTTGTCAGACGCAGTGATCTTTGATAAAGCAAGTATATTTCAGGACGGCCTTGGCTGCTCTTTAGATTGGGCATAGGCAAATTCAGCCCTCCAGATGTTTTGGGACTACAATTTCCATCATCCCTAGCTAACAGGACCAGTGGTCAGGGATGATGGGGACTATAGTCCCAAAACATCTGGAGGGCCGAGTTTGCCTATGCCTGCTTTAGATAGTCTCCTCCTTGTCTTGGAGTTGTTCATCTAGGAGCCACTCCCCCTGAGGGTGGAAGAAAATTTACATGATCCAATCACATGGACAAGGCCTTTCTCACAGGGTCCCTCATACTGGTGAGACAACATCGCAAGGTGTCTGTTTGGCGAGCCTTCCTTGCTGCAGAAAACTGTAGGGGGGGGGGAATGCACCTGATCTGTGCCTGGTGGAAATTCATCTTCTGATTCTTCCATCTGGTTCCATTAAAAAATAAAACAGAGAAGATTATGATGATGGTAATGACAAATTTGTGTGATGCGGTAGACACAGAGTCTAGAAGTGCATCGGGTTCTCAAAAGACATTAAGGCAGCTGTAATACACTCATTTTATATAATTAGTGTGCCAGGGAGCACTTCTTCCAAACGGTGGCAGCATTATCAATCAACATTTCACTCAAGAAAATTTTAAGAGGTGCAGAAAGGATGGGCAAGAGGAACATAGGGTTGTAGATATCAACTTACTATTGATGCTGCAGTTGTGACAAATGCACAGATGAGAAAATCCCTCAAAACACACACACACACACACACACACACACACACACTGTATATAAACTTTTTGATGTTGCATGTTGCTTTTGAGCATGGTTTACCATGGAAAAGCAGCATACAAATAAATGGTAGTGATGCATTGGCTACAAGAAGGACTTTGATTCTGTGCCCTGCTCCTGTTTTCTTCAAGTGCTTAAGACAGGGATGGACAACCTATGGCAACCTGTGGGCTCCAAATCCCATCAGCCCCAACCAACACAGACAATAGTCAAGGCTGATGAGAGGTGCAGTCAAGCAATATTGCTGGTGGGCTTCAGATTCCCCACTCCTTGGTTAAGAAGTACAAAGTGAAGTGTAGCAAAACTGAGTGAAATGGATAGAAAAAATAAACGTTTATAATATTCGGATTAGGAGGGACATTTACCAGGGTGACAAACTGGTTTTGTCTGGCTCTAGTCCTCTCTCAGCTGAATTAAACGGATCTGGTACTGAGTTCTGACTCCAGAAAGTCACTTAAAAAGTACCAGAATAGAATTATGCCCCTTTTATATATTGCTGATTTAGATATTATTCAGTGGATGTCAAGACTCAACAACTTAATGACAACCACAAATGTTTTCAGCAATGAAATCAAAGTTGTTTGGCCTGGAAAAAAAATGTGCACAGCTCTCCATAAATAAAGGTAAAAGAGAAGACCTTCCACAGCAAGAACACTTGGAAAGGACTTATGATTTATAATCTTAATCACGAGGACTCAGAAATAAGCCCCACTGAATTCAGTAGGGCTTACTCCCAGAGAAATAGGATTAGGATTGCAGTCTAAAATGTCATCTACACCTGAATGCAATTCTACCTGCAAGTTATTGCAGGTCACTCAGAAAGACCAGGCAACCCAATCAAGTTTGAAACTCTCTCATGAACATTTCTATAGTCGCTATCGATGTCTCTCTGTCAACTTCTCAAACCTTAACAGTTCTTCACATTTTCACCTCAGTGTGCAATTTTTTGAAAAAAAGTTCTCACCAGCATCAAATAATAATAAACAAGAAGCATTTTAACATGAGTTTCTTCTAATATAACCAATTTGTATGGAATTTTGCCTATTATTCACATTTGCAAATCAATTTTATTTAATATCATCCATTTTCGTATGTTATTATGTATTTTTACCCACACTACCCTAGTATATGCATTTCTGTACAAATCACTTGGCTGGAGAACTCCACTGCAAAATTCCAAGAAGTGAGCATTTCAAAAGATGATTGTGCTTCAGTTCATGCACTGTTTTGGAATGCAAACTAAATCAAGTTTCCCCCATCACTAATTGTGGCTCCTTAAATAACTGAAAACAGGACTTAACAGCTAGGAATAAAATAAACACAACTTCCAACTCATGCTGCAGGTATAATTAAGTGGGATGACACTGATTTTAATGAGCTTTAAAAATTAAGCTGTGCAAAGTTCAGAATGGATCATCCAAACGCTTCATTGGATAGATTGTATAGGAAACCTAGATATCCATATTATTACATTATTAATGCATAGTAGTTCTTGGTTAGATCAGTAAATCGATGCTTTGGTTGCCTGAAACTATTTTGCCTGATTAAATAGCTTGGTATGAATTCTAAAGGTCGTAAGTGACACGGTGCAAGCGTGATGTTTGTCAAGTACCATTGGCATGCTTGGCCAACTTTTGTGGTCTGTCCTGGTATGTCTTGAGTCTAAATTTAAGAACAGAAAGGAAAGTCAGTCTGTTTCTTAAATTCCAGGTGAAATAAGCTAGGTCAAAACAAGTAAATGGGATCCTCATAACAGAGGGTCTTGGTTGCGCGCAGGACCCAAGAGCTCACCTGATAGGGTTAAAATGGGGGGGGGGGGAGCAAGAAGTCCTGGCCATTCCCCTGGGATCACACCAGGCGATTTTAGCCAATAGCCAGTGGGTGGCGTGATCCCAGGGGCTTTAAAAACAGCAGTGTGATGCAAGGAGGGGCACTTGCTTCACACTGTTGAACACCCGCCCACTCTCCCTAGTTTAGTTAGAGTCGCTTGGCCTTGCTTTGGTTTGGGTCGCCTGTTTTGGAACAGGGGCTGGGTAGGAATTTTTCCATTTGGCAGATTGGCTTTAGCCATTTGGTTTTCGCCTACCCCTTAGCAAATCGTCACAACTGGTAAGGTGGCGGTTAGGCATTGGCTCAGTTGGATTGTGGGGAGGGGAGGTGCGGCCATCACCTGCCCCTCCAGGAACTGGGTATTCCATTAAAGGAATCTGGGGGTCCTGGATCTTGCCCGAAGTCCGCTTGAGGGGCTAGGGCCATGCCAGGACCACAGGAACCCCGGGGTGAGCTTAGGTTGGTCCTCACTGACCTTGCTCCCTTGTTTGGTTTACCTCATTGGACAATCGCCCTGAGAGGTGGAGTCAGTTATAGTGGGGAGTCAATGCCTAAGCCAATACCGCTCACGTGATTGTATTTCAATAAAGTTGTGGCCAAAATTTGCCCAAAAATTTAAACTAATATAAGTGTCCGTGTGTATTTATTTGGGGGGTGGGTCTTGGGGCCTCGAGATGCAGCATGGTGGACAATTATTAGCTAGTGCTTACCCTTGACGGGCAGAGAGGGTTTAGACCAACTATATATTCTTACTATATTGCATTACTTTATAAAGCTTAGACTATGGTAGGGAAATATTTGGGCTATAAAAAGCAAAATGCAACTAAGAAGGAAACTCTCTCTTTGAATGCCAATCAGAGTGAAGGGACCCATTATAGAGATGCTATTGCTAATGTATGCTTGAGTGAGTATGAATAGGTTATAGCTTTTCTCTTCTGTACCAGATAACCCATTTAAAAACAAAGTAACACTTGTTAAGCACATCACTACTGTGTAGACTGCAATACCCTAGGGCAAAACAAGTTTCACCTTCTAGTGAGACCTAGTGTGATCCTGAAGGAGCCACTGTTTATAGGATATTGATAATGAATTGGCAATTAACTTATAATCATTCAACCGAATGAGGGACCTCTGTGCTGTAAATTTTACTACACAGTCTAAGGTACGAGGGAAGGCAGAGGATTAGTATCCTACACCCACTTGCAGAGTTCAAAAACCAGGAATCACAATTCTGAAACAACTTCAGGATATCCCATCTGGCTGCTTGACACGTCATCCCTCTAAAACACAGCAGTAAATCCTTCCAGCCAACCCAGTGTGTTGACATGGAGGTGTGGGGCGTCAGAGAAAGTGGGATGAGGTTATTGTAAATGAGGACAGGCTCAGTTTAGCCTATGGCCAATCTGGCACATGAGAAAGAAAGGTTTAGCACAGTCTGCTCCACGACACTTTAGTTTACTACCTATAACAAACTTCAGTATACCTGAAGGAGCGTCTCCACCCCCATCGTTCAGCCCGGACGCTGAGGTCCAGTGCCGAGGGCCTTCTGGCGGTTCCCTCACTGCGAGAAGCAAAGCTACAGGGAACCAGGCAAAGGGCCTTCTTGGTAGTGGCGCCCGCCCTGTGGAACGCCCTCCCATCAGATGTCAAAGAGATAAACAACTACCTGACATTCAGAAGACATCTTAAGGCAGCCCTGTTCAGGGAAGTTTTTAATGTATGACATATTAGTGTATTTTTGGTATTTGTGGAAGCCGCCCGGAGTGGCTGGGGAAACCCAGCCAGATGGGCGGGGTACAAATAAAATAATAATAATAATAATAATAATAATAATAATAATAATAATAATAATTATTATTTTATGTAAGGAAGCATTCAAAACTATGGCACCTCTTGCTGTTCAAAGTGGTGTGGTTCTGAACTCTATTGCAGCAGTCTGAATATTGTACAGTAGGCCCAGGCGATATAGCGATATATCGCCCAGGACCGGTATGAGGAGCAGACTGTGATGTTGGCTTCACTCAGCGATATATCGCTAGTGAAACCGCCACCGCACCGGAGTCTCTCTGCTAGCAGTGTCTGCTACAGTTCCTTCCTTCAGCGGCGCTGCTAGCAGAAGGACTCAGGAGTGGTGGCAGTTTCACCAGCTATATATTGCTGAGTGAAACTGCCATCACACTCAGCCCTCATACGATGCAGAGAGAGAAACAAGCTGCATCAGCGAGGTGCTGATACTGTCAGTTTGCAATACAGAAAGTATTGATCGGATGTGTAGAGGATCTTTCCTATTCTACTTAATTCAAGAGGCTTCTGGAAGCTTCTCTGCGTGAAAGAAGCAGCAGAAGGTTCATGATGTTGTGATTATGCCTTCAGAGAAGCTGAATACAGCTGGTTTAAACTGGTTCTGTTATCTCTCTCAGCCAAGGTCATGCTGACTATAATAGTGAGGCCAGAAGGAGACTGGGTTTCACTCTCTCTTTCTGTCTCTCTTTCCTTCTGGTGTGGTGTTCTGATTATAGTGTTAAGATTTAGACTTATTCTAGGTTATTGTAAGTTTAAGTCTGCTGCAACTGGATTTCTTACGGACAGGGCCAGTCCTGAATGTATTGGATTTGTGACCATGATGCTCATTTGCCTTCCGTAGCAGTAAAGCTCTGCTGGATGAAATACAATTGCCTCTGGTCTATTTTTTGGGAATCTTGCAACGTCTTTAAGTTTCTACTCTGCTAAAATATACATTGGAATCTACTCTGGATCAATATTGAGTAGAATTTCAATGGCACCTTTAAACTGCTCAGCTGAGGACAGCGCAGCTGCTCTTACCTCAGCTGAGCAGTTAAAGGAGCCCCCAGCCTAGCGCTGGCTCCTGTGAGCTGGAGGTGGGGTGGGTCCTCCATGAAACTGCTCAGCTTAGGAGAGCGCAGTTGGGGCTCCCTGCAGCGAGCAGATAAATGAGCCTCAATGTTCTGCCCACTCACCTGTGAATGGGGGGAGCGCCAGGGCTGTCTCGGCTGGGGAGGGGAAACCTTCCTGATCCCCAACTGAGCTGCACAAACAAGCAGTGTTGTCGTAGCCCATGAACACCTAGGTCAGGGGTCAGCAACCTTTTTCAGCTGTGGGCCAGTCCACCGTCCCTCAGATATGTGGTGGGCTGGACTATATTTTGAAAAAATAATAATGAATGATGCATTTTAAATAAAAGCACACATTCTACTCGTGTAAAAAAACACCAGGCAGGCCCCACAAATAACCCAGAGATGCATTTTAAATAAAAGCACACATTCTACTCATGTAAATACAACCTTCCCCCCCAAAAGCTGATTCTTGAACCATCCATGGGCCGGATTGAGAAGGCGACTGAGCCGCATCTGGACCCTGGGCCTTAGGTTTCCTACCCCTGGCCTAGGTGAAACCACTTCAGTTCCCAATTTGAGAGCTGGGGCACTTTCACCAGGTGCCTCATGGGCAGAGGCCAATGCAGCTTGTTGTTTCAACATTGTGGTATATCGCCAAACCGTGATGTTTGGCTGGCGATACACCATGATGTTGAAAACCTGACCCCGGCCAGCCCCATGTACAGAATGGCTCTCAGTGAAATCTTTAATTCCTCTATCTAACTGGCTCGACTGCAACAGGTGTGTCACTTCCACGATTGTCGAAGTACTCTAAACTCCATATGCCAGCCTAAGGGCTAGTGAAATCTATTAATCATGCCTACAAAATGTTTTAAAACCGAAGAGTGACTTTTAAGAGGATTCCAGTGTCAGTAAGCTGCTAACAGAATAGAGCTGTTCTCTTAGGTTGGAGTGAAAGCAATTGCATATCCTTGTAAGTTTGTGTTTTTGAACCAAGGATTTCAAATGGGAGTCTCAAACTAAAGCTCTTGTTTCGGAGTGCGTGGGCAGATCTTCCAAGGCTAGATAGCTAGTTCTGACAAGATAGCTTTTGTTGGCCTTGAGTGCAGTCATTCAAAAGGTTTCTCTCTCCTTCTGGGGCAAACTAAATAAAACAGGAGACTTTAAAAAAAAGAAGAAAAGCAACCCCGTAAAGATAAAACCACAACATCACATTAAGCATGATTTCTCGTTCTTCTGCCCCTTGTTCAGAGTCATTTTGTTCAAACCCCCTTTCCATTAAAGATGTTTGGCTTTGGGGATTTGCAGTTTTGACAGATAGAGGGAACACATTACAGAGAAATGCTTGCTTGAAAAAAGGAGGGGAAATTCAGTGGACACATTCAGCAAGGGCTTGGGGAGCAAACACATCACGCATACATAACAAAATGCAGATAAGAAAGCTGACATGCAGGACACAAAGTCAACTGTGCTTGGACCAAATTTGTTTGCTACACGTGCAAGGAAATTGTGGGGTGGGCAAGAGGAGAGGAAGAGAACCAATGAAGAGTACTTCAGGGTAATGGTTCTGGGCACTGCCAGATGGGATTTAGATTCTATGCTTGCAATACCCATGTGGAAGGGATCATTTTGGCCATCTCTCCCACAGCGCAAGTGCTACGAGGGGGAAAGCGGCACATGCCAATATTATTCTGTCTACATAGATATAAAAAGCATAAGTGCTCCATCAAATATATCCTGGTTTTTGACAACTCTCCTGAGAGACGAAAGTTGCTTGCATAAGAACACTATTGCACTGCCATGGTGTTTTTGCTTTGTTTTAGGGTGTGTTCTAAGAGTAATTTGGTGATATATCTAGCAGTGCTTGTCTATGAGCAGAACAGATTTCTGCTCACACAACTATGTTTCCTTCTTCCTCTCCTCCTGCCTGCAGCTCCCACTTCTAGATAGACTCTGTATCTAGAGAACAGGGATGGGGACATGACAGCTGAAGCAGGGCTGAAAGTAAGGGGAATTTCCTGGATCAATATGAACATTGTGACGATGGGTTGTGGATCTTTTTCTTCTCCTTCTTTTAGAAAGCAGAGCTAGCTTATTAGCTATTGTAGCATTGTGGCTGAGCATGTTCCATTTGCCGTAATAACAAATGTGTGACATGTAGAGATCTTAGGACCTTTCCTGGTGTCAATGCCCAGCTCACCAGTCGGTAGTTACCTAAGTCTTCTCCCCTCCACACTTTCAAAGATGGGGACAACATCTGCCTGCCTCCGGTCTGCAGGGACATCACCTTTTCTCCCAGAACCTTCAAAGGTTATAGACAGAGGCTTTGAGATTACACCCACAAGCTCCTTTAGTATCCTTGGGTGCAGCTGAGCAGGCCCTAGAGATTCAAATTCATTTAAAGTAGCTAGGTGTTCCCTTACCTCTTCACGTGCAAACTTAAAAGAGGGAACAGAGCACAAGGCAAGTGCTGAATTTACTTAACTGATATGAGAGATATGAAGCTAACTTCATGAAAAGAGGAAAAGAATTCTGTAACTAAAAAGGGTCAGAAAAATATATTACTTGATAAGCATGGGTGCCCAATGATAAGAGTCGTGGACTGTCTCTTGGAGGAATGAAGGACCTACCAGAACTTCTCTATGGATGTGTGAAGGTTTTGGGGCTCTGGGGGCAAAAATCTGACATTGAAGGGAAAGTAATGAACCATTTGGTGGTAGTAGTAGTAGTAGTAGTAGTAGTAGTAGTAGTAATCTTCCAGAAAAGTCAAGGTGAGGATTCAACATATCACCAATTTTCAACAACCGGACAAGTAAAGAACTTTTTGTGTGTAAAGGACTTCTTTCTCTTTCCTCCTCTTTTTATATTCAAAGTGAGCAAAAGCAAAAGTGAACCAGAGAAATAAAACAGCACTGATGGACTGTGACATTTCTTCTGTCTGGGTGTCTACCTCACTGACAATCAGCAGTTATTAAAGCCATTGTGATGTTTGAAGGAGCTGTTTTCCGTCGCTCGCGCTCCAAAAAAAAAGGCATTCATTGGAAAAATACCAAGTGAAACTGCATAGATAAATACCACAGTTTTGGCTGTTTCTCTCAGAAATGTGCTACAACTTTGGAGGAGGGAAGATGGAAGCTGTTGTGGTTTTTCCATCTTATTTAAAATGGCGATTACTCTAGGTAGTCTCCAGGTTTGGGGAGATCCTTGGGTAAGATTCCCTCAGTGGGTCCATGACCACCTCACTGCTGTTACTCTCTCCCTTTTGCTACATCCACCCAGAGAAGAAAAGGGCACAAGGAATGGAGGTTGTTGTTGTTGTTTCCCCCTCAGCTCGGCACCCTGTGTGGGGGAACCACCCGCACAGTCCTAAATCTGCTTGAGGTTCCCCACTCCAAGGGAAATACTCATCATATCATAAGGAATATCAGAATTCAAGAATCATGAAGATGAACTACAAAGGGCTATAGAGGAGGCTGAGGATCAGGGTTTCCATTATTGTTCCATAACACATTCACTGCCTGCTTATAAAGATTGGGATAGCTAGTTCTGCATATGCAGTGGTGAATCCCCAAATATAGCAACATTTTATTGAGCATACTGTGAAAATGCAACGTTAGCTGAACATGTAAATGTCAACAATATTTTAGAGTGATTTATCACATCCACTGCAGTTAAAAATAATAATCAGCAGTCTGCAGCATGCAACTCACATATAAGTTTGCATTTTTTAATTTTATTAGCAACATTTGTACAGTGGTACCTCGGTTTTCGAATGTAATCTGTTCCGGAAGACCGTTCAAGTTCCAAAACGTTTGAAAACTGAGGCGCAAAGGGAGGTCTGCAAATTTAATAGAGAAAATTGAGAAAAGGACAGTGGTACCTCAGCAGAAGCCGTTCGTCTTCAGAGGCACGTTCGAAAACAGAAGCCTTTACTTCCAGGCGTTCGAGTTCTGAAATGTTCGTCCTTCAAAAATCGAGGTACCACTGTATACTGCTGATTGCCCACAAAACCTCCAAGCAGTTTATTAATTAAAATATATTAATTTTTAAAATCCAATAAAAGCAAATATTGAAAACAAGTTGCTGTTATATATATGATACATAAAATCAGTGAGGTGTGTATGTATAAATATAGGAATATTAATTATTTGTTTGCTTATTCTAATTGGTTTCTGACCTGAAAGAACTGAGATGTATTTTGTGTGTGAATGCAACACTTTAGCAATGTGTTCTGGTGGCGATGAGCTGTGTTTATATGTGGTGGTGGGGAACACCAGGGCATTTCTTCAGTCAGTTTAGAAGCAACTCCAATCTGATCCGAATGAGCTTCATTTCCCTCTTCCTCAAGAGCTATTCTGCACATTTATGATGAGGGAAGCATGGTTTTCTCATTGAGTACACTCTCAAATGAGAGCTGCATCCAATCATAATTCCTTGATGACTGAACCTGTGTTGCATACAAAATTGCTAAATGCAGATTTCACGTTTTAAGACACACACTTAAAACACCGTAGGTAAGCACTTAAAAAGAAAGGTACAAACTGACCCTAAGTATGATATAATCACTGCTATTGCTAAACATTCCACTTGGTCAGAATTGAACTGATGAGCTTAATTAAAATGGCTTCACATGCCTCTGAACCGAATAGACATCTGTTTTCTCAGAGAGCAATTGTGGCACGATAGAGATAGCTTTGGCTGCAGGATGTATTCTCTCTTTTTTCCCCCATATCCTACTGGCTGAACAGGTTATGCAAGTTTTTTTTAAAAGAAGAAGTACAATAAACCTACAAAACCTGCATGGCCAGAGAAAAATATGCATATATATATTGTGAGTAGTAATGTCGCTTATCAGACTAGGGGTCAAATCTCCACTTGGTTGTGAAGCTCACTAAGGGACTTTGGGCCAATCACACACTCTCAGCCTAACTTACCATGTGGGTTGTTGTGAAGATAAACTAGGGATGAGGGGAGCTATGTATGACACCTTGGGCTCTTTGGAGGAAAGGTGGCCTACAAATGGGATCCTCATAACAGAGGGTCCTGGTTGCGCTCGGGACCCAAGAGCTCACCTGACAGGGTTAAAATGGTGGTGGTGGTGGGGAGGAGCAGGAAGTCCTGGCCATTCCCCTGGGATCATGCCAGGCTGTTTTAGCCAATAGCCAGTAGGTGGCGGAATCCCAGGGGCTTTAAAAGCAGCAGTGTGATGCAAGTGGGGCACTTGCATTTGCACGGCTGAACACCTGCCCACTCTCCCTAGTTTAGGTAGAGTCGCTTGGCCTTCCTTTGGTTTGGGTCACCTGTTTTGGAACAGGGGCTGGGTAGGAATTTTTTCCATTTGGTAGATTGGCTTTTAGCCATTTGGTTTTCACCTACCCCTTAGCAAATCGTCACAACTTGTAAGGTGGAGGTTAGCCATTGGCTCAGTTGGATTGTGGGGAGGGGAGGTGCGGCCATCACCTGCCCCTCCAGGAACTGGGTATTCTGTTAAAGGAATCTGGGGGTCCTGGATCTTGTCCGAAGTCCACTTGAGGGGCTAGGGCCATGCCAGGACCACAGGAACCCCGGGGTGAGCTTAGGTTGGTCCTCATCAACCTAGCTCCCTCGTTTGGTTTACCCCATTCGACCATCACCCTGAGAGGTGGAGTCAGTTATAGTGGGGAGTCAATGCCTAAGCCAATATCATTTCAATAAAGTTGGGGCCAAAATTTGCCCCAAAACTTAAACTAATATAAGTGTCTGTGTGTATTTATTTTGGGGGTGGGTCTTGGGGCCTCGAGACGCAAACACAATAAAGAAATAAAGGAAGGAGAAGTAATTGAAACACTTCTGTTTGTTTCTAGGTTTGGGAGGAACAGAAGCCCTATTCAGGTGTTATTTGTATAAAGGACATGAGAGTGGACTCCAGTTTTAGCCCTAGCCTTGAGATCATATCTCTTTTCTTCCCAGAATTGTGTGTTGTGCATTGTTGTGTGTTGTGTATCGTTGTGTTTCCCAAAGGGCAAGTTCCTGCTTTTGAATTGGGACACCCACATAACCAGGCATCCTGATTGCATGGACCTCTACTTGTGAAGAACAGTTTCCCCATTGGGTTCCCTTCTCACATAACCACACAAAAGACTGCATCTGTAAGCTTTTGCTTTGGTTAACAGTTCCCCTAATTTTGACCCTACGGCTGGCAAACTGTACAGACTACTTACTATTAGAATGGATGCCTACCTAGAAAGACTGTTTCTGGGCTAACTTGCCTTGACAGATTCTTGAGCTCAAGAAATATCTCCCACCCCAGCCCAGCCAGGGCACTGATGCTATTTTCAGGGAGCATTCATCCACATACCAGCAAGTCCAGGTTTCAGATTAAAGGTGATTTGGTGCCCTTGTGGGATGACAATTCCTTAATACAACTTCATATCACCTTCCCACAAAGAAATCAGAGGGAATGCTCAATAAATAGTCAGCGTAAGCTCCCCGCAAGCTTTGTGCAAACAAATGAGGATGTCGTTTGGAAGTGAGTGGATTTACTTTGGTTTTAGGCACAGTACACAGTACACAGTTCAAAACTGGGCAGAAACAACAAGATATTTATTGGCAGAGGTGGAATTTCTACTTTCAAATAAAGTAGGCGTGATGGCCTGGGACTTGGGCTCAGACTCGGAGCCAGAGGAGTCTCAGTCTGCACCGCATCCTTTGCCTCAGGCATCATCTGAACCAAGTCTGGGGCCTGATCCTGAAGAGTCCCAGTCTGCACAGGTTCCCCTGCAACAAACACCAGCTGGGCCGAGTCAGGGGCCTGAATCTGCCCTGGCTCCACATGCAGGGATTACCTCGTTGCCATCAGCTGGGCCATCACTTACAGCTGCTCCACTACTGGTTTGGTCAGGGGAGGCTGAGGCGGCCCCTGGGTCTAGTAACCCACCGACGTCTCCCGAGCTGCAGAGATGAAGGTCTGAGAGAAGGAGAGACCTGAGTACTCACAGGAGGAGTGCTTGCCTTTGGGCGAGACAGGGAGGTGAGTCACTGGGGGATCAGGACCGGCCGTTACCCCGACAAAGATAAAAGGCTGTCGGACTCTGCCCCAGGTTGCGGGAGATCCTGTCATGCCCGAGATCCTGTGCCTGTCCTTGTCTGGTTTCCTGCCTTATGTCCTGCCTTGACCCTGTTGGACTGACTCCTAGCGGAACCTTTGGATTCTGGACTGGACCTGGACCGTGGTTCTCAGGTTACCCCCGGGCCCAGGATAGTAGGAGGTCCCTTTCACATAAAGTAGGATGAAGAAGAGGAGGTGCAGGCCTATGTTGTTGGAAAAACAGAAGCAGGCATGATAGGACAGAGCAGCATACCATATGATTCCTCAGCATGGTTTGCTGTAGATGCACCAACTCTATAGGGTGGAGGTTTCTTCGATCCCCTCAATATCTGTTGGCAGGGGGCTGGACCCTCTCAATGTTGAGGGGGCAGAGGAGGGGAAGCGTGGAGCCAAGCATGAGAGAGAAGGAGCCACCAACCACCAAAGTTGCACCATGCTGGGTTCCGCGCTTGGTCTCCCAACGATGCAACATTGCACGCATGACATGTGCGCCGGGCGCATGTTGTCACATGCACATGATGCACACCATGCCCCCTCAATCTTGGGCACAAGAGGGCACCTCTGGTTTGCTGTGTTCTTGGAGGGAGAAAAGTAAGGCAGGATATCTGAAAAAAAGGCTAGTCTATGATGAGGTGAGCAAATAGCCAGATATCCTTGCACTGTTCCTCTGTAATGTTTGTGGGGTGTGCCAGGAGCAACTGCAAAGCAATGCATAGACGATGCCCAAATTAATGTCTTTATCTGGGTAATTAGCAAAAAAATTGCATAATATATAAATGGGGGCAGCTCGGATTAGGAAACTGGGAGATGGCAACCCTGTATATGGGGATCATTAAGGTGCAGAAGGCAGGAAGTCTGAGTGGATATAGGATTTATCAAGGGAATAGTTCCTGTAATTGTGCAGAGTTGATTTGAAGATGTAGATGTAATGCTAAACATATGAAACACTGGCAGTTATTAACATTAAAGCAACACAAAATGTGCTTCTGGCACCGTTATCTTGTTTTGAGATAATTGGCTCAAACAGCAATTTCCATTACTTTTTTATATCAAGGTCAAAAACAAGGATAGCTTTTTAGAAAGCAACACTTTGTGTGGATTTACAAGCAGGAACTCATCAGGAATTCTTTTGTACACACTTAGGGAGTGGCATGTAGATTGCAACAGCATGCCTTTTTACCATTTGTGACTCATTTTTTTAAAACACATGCGTCCTTTGATGAATACCAAAAGCTGAATTCATTTAATTCACTTCAGCAACTTCACCAATTAGAAGAAGAAGAAGAAAAAAACTTAGATTCCACTGCCAAAGGGATACATGAGATGCAGTCAACTGGCCAGGAATGACAATGTTAAGTGCTGTGAATCTCAAAGTATGCATCCACAAGTAACAGCTATACTACCAAACAGTGAAATTAGAAATAATGCATTTACGCTATTTCATTTATTACATAATTACTTGATTTATGCTGTAGAGGACAATCCAGCTGGTTTATCATTCTGTTAACTACTAAGGGGATCTAAGAGAGATGAACTTCTAATAATCCCTCTTGACTATGCACAGTTGTGAAATCCTGGGAATCCTTATGAATATGCCAGTGTGGTGTAGTGGTTAAGAGCGGTAGTCTCATAATCTGGGGAACCAGGTTCGTGTCTCCGCTCCTCCACATGCAGCTGCTGGGTGACCTTGGGCTAGTCACACTTCTTTGAAGTCTCTCAGCCTCACTCACCTCACAGAGTGTTTGTTGTGGGGGAGGAAGGGAAAGGAGAATGTTAGCCGCTTTGAGACTCCTTCGGGTAGTGATAAAGCGGGATATCAAATCCAAACTCCCCTTCTTCTTCTTCTTAGATCAGTGACACAATCCAGTTTTAGCTGTCCAGTGTTACAAGCGACTAATTGTACCATGTGGGGCGAGATGTGCATCCCAGTCAACGCAATGCAGTGGGGAGGGGTGGTGTATGCAAAAACATCCAGTTTACACTGGATACAGGGATATCTGCCCCTTTTCAAGCATTCTAGATTCCTTGTGCAGTGAGGGAGAATGCCCCTTCCGATCGTCAGGAGGAGGGGGTTTTGCGGGATCACGACACCACCCACACTCGCCCTCGCGAGGCTGGTGCCAGCCTCGCGGGAGGCCACCGGGATTCCCCCAATTAACATCCCCTTGGCGCCAGCCAATCGGCTGGCGGCAGGGGCGGGCCTTAGAAAGGCCACTTAAGGTCGGGGCAGCCCTCGGCTCGCCCCTTTTCGCCCGGGAGACGACGCGGTTTGTTTTTGTGATCCTTCCGCTCGCTGGAATCCTTGGAGCCTCGTGGAACCTGGAGCCTTTTACCTAGCCTTGTGGAGCACCAGCAAGTTTAGCCTTTCGGAACGTCCTTTTGCCGCTTGCCTTTTATTTACTTGAGCTGAAATCACTACAGAAAAAATTTTCCTCCTGCGCTTTGCAAGGGCATTGGGCAGAAATCGCTGAGGTTCCTCGGGGGGGGGGGCTTATTCTCTTAGGTTGCTTCAGCAGCGTGACTCACCACCAGCTGTTCCATCGCTTGGCAAAAAAAAAAAAAAACAAATAAAAAACAAAAAACCCCATACAGCAGCCAGCCAGCTGATCGAGCCCTGCAGCCTCCCTCCTGTGCCTTCCTCCGCTCTTTCAGTTCAACAACCCTCCTCACGTGGCTTTTCTGTGTTTCCCGGAGTCTTCGTATCTTCCAGCAGGTCGTATCTTACTTTATTGCTTGTTAATTTAGCTGGTTTTACTGTAGTCCCCCTGGTGGTGCAGCAATAAAACTGCTAGCACATGTGTAAAGCTAAGCAGGGTCTGAGGTGGTTTCAAATTGGAAGGGAGACCGGGTGTTAAAAGTGCAACATCAGATTATAAGAAAAAGGCGCTGCTGCTGCGGGGGCTTTGCTGAGTGTTTTGCTGTGTGGGTATTTTGCAATTTAATTTAATCGGGTTACTTGTGTACTATCCACTGCTGTGGGGGTTTTGCTGGACATTTGCTGATTTTAAACAGTCTCCATTCTGCCCCTTTGTTTCTCCCCCTCTCCCCGTTGTTTCTCCCCTCTTCCCACGTGGTTTGACTGCTCTTTAAACAGCTGATGTTGAACAGTCTCCGTTTCTCCTTCTGTTTGTGGACATTGTGATTGCTCCCATTCCCTGTTTACCCCCATTGTCTCCAGAGGCTGACCTGCTATACGCTGTTGCATAGTGCTGAGTACGGTTCCTTGTTCCCCTGCCGGTCACCATTTTGGGGAGGCCACGTGTGAGGCTGGGGCAGCCATTTTGTTTAAGGGAAAGGGCCTGGCAACCGCATTTAAAATTTTAAATATTCTTGCCTTTGATTTGTTTTGAGTTTATATATATTTCCCGTGGTTCTAGGCTCTGACCAACTGAGGTCTGCTATTAGCGCGCCTCTAAGCCACCAGCAGGGGAGCCCCTGCCAGGGCAGTTCGCTGGGATTGGGGCTTTAACCTTAAAATAAATAAATAAATAAATAAATAAATAAATAAAGAGACAGATAAATAAATAAAAAATAATAAAAAGCCTCATACTTACGCTCCTAACTACTAATCAGTAAAAATCTAGAAGACAATACTAATATATATCACATCTGCATTTGGCAGCTGCTGTTTATTTAGCGTTTTGGTGAACAACAAATTTCTATTTTAAGTTACGTTGGTTCCCGTCTTCGGCAGTGGGTTTAAGCAAATTCCTGGCGAACACTGCCATCTAGCGGCAGGAAGTATAATTGCAGCAATTTTGTGAAGTGCATTTCAGATCCCTTATTTACAGCAACAGCCAGTGTGTGTGGGCAGATCAGGTTGCCTGTTTCCCATTGCGGTTGTTGAACATAAACAAGAATTATATATATATAAATAAATAAATAATAAAGATAGATAAATATAATAAATAAATAAATAAATAAATAATTAAATTTTTAATTTTTTTTAAAAAAATTGTTTTGGAAAAAAGATAGGTAGAAAACAATAAATAAACAATAAATAAATAAATTCCAGATTTGCATAAAACTTGACTGCCCCCCCAAGTCGCCGCTTTCGGCTTGGTCATGGAGAGCAACAGCAACCCCCAACAACCTCAACTTGGCAGTGCCTTAATGCCAGCAGGCCCAGGTAACCCGCAGGTCGTGGCGCAGCTCTTTTCTGCGCTGCAAGCATTCTACGTGCAGTGCAGAGCACCTATCACTCCCTCACCGAACATTGTCGAGTTGACACAAGATTGCATACCAGACACCCCCCCCAGCCAGCAGGGTCAGGATGGTCCCTCCACTAGTGCAGCTAGCGTGGTTGAGCAGGCCCCCAGCAGGCCACGGACGCGCTTGCAAGCTGCCAAAACTCAAAAATCTAAGGCAGGTCCACCAAAAGGCAAGGCACCAGCTAAAAAACCTAGGTCGAACGCACAAAAGGCCAGGCCAGCGGGGGCCTCTACATCAGCCCCGCGCCAGGAGGTGATTGACGTTCCCAGTGTTTTCCAGGATAACCCTAGTCAACCAAGCACCTCGGAGGAGTCATCTTCCGAGGAGGAGCTGCCCCCTCAGCAGGTGGCCGCTGCCAGCGACCAGGCCCCCCGTGACGACGCTCCACGGGGCGGAAAGCGGAAGGCAAAGAAGAAGCATCGGTCGAAGAAAAGCAAAAAGAGGGATACTTCGGACTCCGAGGAGGAAACAGGTACCTCTTCTTCAGATGGGGATAGTGACGCACCAATGGAGACATATTGGGGGGAGGGGGAGGAAGTTGGAGCTCCCCAATGGGTTCATGAACGAAGGGCCAACTCACACAGGAAGGCATTTAATGGCACGCTTGATTGGAAGGATGGGGCTTTGGTCCCAGACGTTAAAGTCTCAACCAACGCTGCCACTGACTTTATTCTGGGGAATCACCTCTCTAAGAGGAAGAGGAACAAGATATTGAATGGCAATTACGTGGATATGTTTTCCCTGCTGCCCCCAGCCCAGGTAAAGGGAAAAGGGGAGAAAATTAAGTACTATGGGAAAAGGAGGTACAGGGTGCCCCGGGTGGAGCGATCTTTTGAGAACTGGCTTAATGGCTATCAAGTGTTTATGGCTGTGGTGTCAAGTTGTTATCCTAAGAGGGGCGCGCATCTCGTGTCCTACCTGGCTCACGTCAGGAGGGCACGGGAGCAGGCAGGTGATGAGGCCGCTTTGGCGTATGATGAAGACTTTCGGAGGAATGCCTCGCTGCTGTCTTCAACTCGCTGGGACCAAAAGGACAACAACTGCTGGTTTGAACATGTGGGGCCCAATATCGAGAAGAAAACCACTCAACAGCCAAAAGCTGGTAAGGTGGAGACCCAGCGCCGTAGACAGTGCTGGGACTTCAACAAGGGTACCTGTCAGCGCGTTACCTGTAAGTACCTACACGAATGCGAGAGGTGCTTAGGCAGCCACCCTGCGGTCAACTGCTTCAAAGGGAGGCAGCAGCCCTTTCGGGGGGGCAGGGGTCACCTCTCCCGGGGAAACAGGGGTGGCTCCGCTGGACCTGCAGCCCCCGCCCAAGGGCCAGCCGGGGCTCGATACTAACATCTCCCTAGGCCTCGCGTGCTCTCCGATAAAATTGGAGCCCTTGAGAGCACTCTTGAAGTTCTATCCAAATAGACGTGCGGCTCACCTACTTGAGGAAGGGTTTTCTGAAGGTTTTAGAATTCCGATTGCTTTTACACCCAATTCCAGTTGCCCACCTAACCAGAAATCAGTGTTAGAAAGACCCGACATCGCGCTTAAAAAGATACAGAAGGAAATTACAGCTGGCAGGGTAGCTGGCCCATTCGCAACTCCGCCTATTGAGGGGCTTCATATCTCCCCGCTGGGTATTGTCCCAAAGAAGGCCCCAGGTGAATTTAGAATGATACACAACCTGTCCTATCCCAAGGGAACCTCGGTTAATGACGCCATTCCCCAAGAGATGTGCACGGTGAAGTACTCTTCATTCGATCAAGCTGTGCGGTTGGTGCGGAGCTTTGGCAGGGGCGCCTTTTTGGCTAAATGCGACATTGAGTCAGCATTTCGCTTACTCCCGGTTCATCCGGAAGACCACCGCTGGTTGGGTTTCAAATTCCAGGGAGCATACTTCATTGACAAAGCTATGCCCATGGGTTGTTCTATTGCCTGTGCTGCATTCGAGACCTTCAGCACCTTCTTGGAATGGGCCCTAAAGTTTAGAACTGGCTCTCTAGGGGTGGGTCATTATCTCGATGATTTTATTTTGGTGGCAAGCGACGTAGGGGAGTGTAGGTCCCTCCTCCTGGCCTTTGAATCCTTAGCTGGGGAACTGGGGGTCCCTCTGGCAGGCGAGAAGACCGAGGGTCCGGTCACTACTATGACCTACCTGGGCATTGAACTCGACACCGTAGCCCAAACCTCGCGATTACCGGCTGAAAAGTTGGCTGCCTTAAGAGAGCTTATCGGCCAAATGCTGCCCCTAAAGAAGGTCACCTTGAGACAAATTCAATCCCTCCTGGGGCACCTCAACTTTGCCTGCCGTGTGATCTCCCCCGGTCGTCCTTTCTGCGGCCGCCTAGCAAAGCTGTCCATGGGCTTACGGTCACCCCATCATAGGGTACGCCTTTCTAAGGCGGTAAAGGCGGACCTCCTCATTTGGTTACAATTCCTGGAAGGGTTCAACGGCATATCGCTGTGGCAGGATAGCTTGGCGCTGCATTCCGATTTCCAAGTACATTCGGATGCGGCCGGGTCCCTTGGTTTTGGGGTCTACTTCAGGGGCCAGTGGTGTGCCCAGCACTGGCCCCCCTCCTGGCAAGGTAAACCTATACTACGCGACTTGACATTCTTAGAATTCTTTCCCATCGTAGTTGCAATTCACTTATGGGAGGACCAGTTCAAAAACCATAGGGTCTGTTTCTGGACGGACAATCTAGCGGTGGTGTCAGTTTTGAATAAACAAACGTCACGCTCACCCAGAGTAGCGTCCCTTTTAAGGTACTTTGTCCTTTCCTGCCTGCGGTTGAACCTTCACGCTTCAGCCAAGTTTGTCCCTGGTATCGATAATAACATCGCGGATGCTCTATCTCGTTTCCAGATGGAACGCTTTCGCTCATTGGCGCCGGATGCGCAGCAGCAGCCGCAACCATTCCCGGAGCACCTCTGGAATATTGGCAGCGAGAAGCAATAAAGGGAGTATTGTCTGCGCTAGCGCCTTCTACCCTGAGATCGTATAATAAGGCCTGGCTAGACTTCACATCCTTCCGCATCAGAAAGGGACGGTCCAAGCCAGGCAGGCCACCGTCCAAGTCCGAAGTCATAGAGTATTTGGTCCACCTTAGAGATCTTGGCCGGGCCCCCAAAACCCTCAATATCCATTCAGCGGCTATATCCTTCTTTTCTAAAACTCTATTTTCCGTGGATCCCTGTTCGCATTTCGTGGTGCGTAAGATGCTTGAGGGCTGGCGCAGGTCCAGGCCTCATGGCAGGGACAGGAGAAGACCAATAACTTTAGATATACTCACCCAAATTCGTAGGAAGTTGAGGGCCCTGTGTTGGTCAAGATATGAGGCAAGACTATTTTCAGCAGCATTTTCTTTCGCATTCTTTGGCGCGCTACGCATAGGTGAAGTGGTATGTGAGAACCGCACAGCCTCTAAGGGGCTACTGCTTGAGGACGTGACGGTGGGCAGTTCGCATGTAATGTTAAAAATTCGTAGTTCAAAGACTGATCAGCTTGGCAGGGGAGCCTTGGTACGCCTCCAGGCGACTCAAAAGGCGGGCCCTTGCCCGGTAAAGGATGCTAGAAAATACCTGTGTGTGAGACCAAAATCCAGTGGCCCCTTTTTCTTGCATTCTGACGGTTCCTCCCTCTCAAAGCAGCAGTTCACGAGGGTTATGCGCAAAGCAATTGCTGCCATCGGGCTTCCCCAGGAGGAGTACGCTGCGCACTCCTTTCGCATCGGGGCGGCGACTACCGCCGCCCATATGGGCTTACCGGCTGAAAGAATCATGGACATGGGGCGCTGGAAATCCAATGCATTCCAGGGTTATATCCGTTAGCCCTTCAAATTTCCCCCAGCTTTCCCCTAGGGCACTCCTTCTGATCCGGTTCCCCAATTCTCTCTTTTCAGGTACTGGTGTGGTTCGACTGTGGATCCTCGGCCACAGCATCGTTTATTGGGCAAAGCGGCGCGCCGAACGAAGGGGCTGGGTTAAAGAGCTACAGCTACCCAGCAGGGTCAAATTATCTTGGATCACTAGGCGGGGTATGCGTTGGGAAGAGTTTTTCCCAGTTGTATCCAAAAGAATCGCTGCCGAGGGCCCTCCCGATGCCTTGGTCATCCAGCTGGGCGAGAACGACTTGGCATATAGGAAAGGGGTAAACTTGATGTGGAACATTATCAATGACTTGGAACTGTTGAGGGCATCCCATGAAAGCATTACAATCATTTGGTCATCTTTGCTGGAAAGGCGATGCTGGCGGGACGCAGAGAAGCCCGTGGCGGTGAATAAGGCTAGAAGGATTGTGGAGCGCACGGTGGCGCGCAGAGTGGTTGCACTGGGAGGTCGGGTCATTCAGCACCCAGATATACGGTTTGACAAGGAAATGCTTTATCGCTGGGATGGCGTGCATCTATCTGATGCGGGAAATGATATTTGGTTGGCGGATATTTTTCAAGGTGTGAGGGATTGGTTACAGGTCTAAGGGTATTGGCGGCGAGCCGGCTTGAGGCTCGGTGGCGGTAGGCATTGGCCGGGGTATTGTCATGCAGATGAGGTTGGGGGGGAGGAACGCCATCACCTCCCCCAATGCTTGAAGGGTAGTTCGTTAAAGGACTCCGAGGGGCGACGCCTCGTCCGAAACCTACGGAGGCTAGGGCCTAAAGCGCGCCCCCGAGCGGTAACCCCTCGGGGAGCGCCTAGGGATACGCATCTCGGGTGGCTCCCCCTGTTGGTGTTTAACCCTTCCCGGTTAGACCGGATAGTCAGTTAGGGGCCAATGCCTAAAGCCAATACCCTTCTTTCCTGTAATCAATAAAGTTGTGGCCAATTTCGCCCATTAAACCTAAATCGCTGTGTCCATTGTCTTTATTTATTCCACCTGTGGGGGGGGAGGGAATAGCCACGCAATGCCCCTTCCGATCGTCAGGAGGAGGGGGTTTTGCGGGATCACGACACCACCCACACTCGCCCTCGCGAGGCTGGTGCCAGCCTCGCGGGAGGCCACCGGGATTCCCCCAATTAACATCCCCTTGGCGCCAGCCAATCGGCTGGCGGCAGGGGCGGGCCTTAGAAAGGCCACTTAAGGTCGGGGCAGCCCTCGGCTCGCCCCTTTTCGCCCGGGAGACGACGCGGTTTCCCACCCACCCGCCCTTTAGGTTTTGCCACCGATCTTGCTATGGGCTTCGGCTGGTCGCCGCAAGGGGCCTGGTAGGAGTTTTTCCATTTGGCTAATTGGCTGGTTTTGTGAGCCACTTGGTTTTTTCGCCTACCTCGTAGCAAATCGTCACAACTCCCTTGGTTTTGGCGGTAGGCATTGGCCGGGGTATTGTCATGCAGATGAGGTTGGGGGGGAGGAACGCCATCACCTCCCCCAATGCTTGAAGGGTAGTTCGTTAAAGGACTCCGAGGGGCGACGCCTCGTCCGAAACCTACGGAGGCTAGGGCCTAAAGCGCGCCCCCGAGCGGTAACCCCTCGGGGAGCGCCTAGGGATACGCATCTCGGGTGGCTCCCCCTGTTGGTGTTTAACCCTTCCCGGTTAGACCGGATAGTCAGTTAGGGGCCAATGCCTAAAGCCAATACCCTTCTTTCCTGTAATCAATAAAGTTGTGGCCAATTTCGCCCATTAAACCTAAATCGCTGTGTCCATTGTCTTTATTTATTCCACCTGTGGGGGGGAGGGAATAGCCACGCAACAACTTTATTAGCTCCACACCCCAGTGTGCTCCTGAAGTTATGTCCTTTTGCCTGAACACACAACATTTTAACTCAAAGACAGTGATAAGTGCAATTGTAGCCCCCACCTCAATATTTTTATATTCATCAGCCCTGCCCACTCAGTCCCTCATCACTTCCTGTGTTGAGTGGGAAATGTATGAAGGTTTTGTTTTGTTTTTTACTTGAACATGAGTAGAAATCTCCATGATATTGGGTCCCTGCTATTTCAGTGTCCCAAACTATATAGAGGGTTCTATTTTCATTCATAGAATAATGGAACTGGAAAGGAGTCTATGGGTCATCTAGCTCAACAGCTAATACAGCTAAATAATCCCTGACAGATGGTCATTCAACTTCTATTTAAAAACCTTCAATGAAGGAAAGTCCACTACTTCCTGAAGAAGTTTGTTCCACTGTCGAACAGCTCTTACCATCGTAATGTTTAGCTGGAATCTCATTTCCTGTTAATTTGAATCTGTTGGTTAAGGTCTTACTTTCTGCAGCAGCAGAAAAGAAACTAACTCCATCTTCCATGAGACAGCCCTTCAGATATTTGAAGGTGGCTATCATAGCACCTCCTCTCTGTCTTCTGTTTTCCAGCCTAAACATACCCAGCTCCCTCAACCATTCCTCATAAGGCTTGCTTCGAGCGAGCATGAGTAAAAGTCCTTCCCTGCTCAACATAGGAAGGCTGGGGACTATGTGAGGAGAGCTGGAGAGCTGACATGCATTGGGGACATGGGAAGTGGGGCTTGCCTGCACACTCCTGCTCCCAACTATGCACTGCACATTGCTGTGGTCAAGTAGCCAGTGGCGGAGCAAGCCGATCGGGCGCCTGGGGCAGTGCGCGTGCCCTGCGCACGGGGCGAGCTGGGGCAGGATGCTCTGCGGGGCCTCTGAGGAGTCTGCTTGCCTCCTCCCACTCAGCCACCCTACAACTGAGGGGGGGAGGTGGTGGGTGGATGATTTGGGGGAAGCAAGGAGCCTATGGGGGCCCAAGCCACTGCCTCACTCCCAGGGGAGATGCATGGCTCCGGCATGCTGCAGGCCCCGCGGTGAGTGCCGCCAGGCATTTTGTCACCCCCTCAGTGGTGACACCCGGGGCGGCCCGCCCATACTGCACCCCCTTCCTCTACTCCTGCAAGTAGCTGCCCGAAGATGCCTTAGATTATGCAGAGAAGAGTTCATGCAGAAAGCATGCTTCTCATTTCAGATGTTATCCTTTCAACCTTTCTTATGACCAGTCTTATAAGTCTTGTAAGTTGTGATTGCTCTGGGCACTTATCTAATTTTATTATTTGTCAAAAGTGTCAGATAAATACCTTTTGGAGGTAATTGGTTCATCTATGAATTATGGGATTGTAAATGTAAATAGGGTGGCGTGTGGGTTAAGCCACAGAGCCTAGGGCTTGCCAATCAGAAGGTCGGCGGTTCGAATCCCCGCAATGGGGTGAGCTCCCGCTGCTCGGTCCCTGCCCCTGCCAACCTAGCAGTCCAAAAGCATGTCAAAGTGCAAGTAGATAAATAGGTACAGCTCTGGCGGGAAGATAAATGGCGTTTCTGTGCACTGCTTGGGTTCGCCAGAAGCAGCTTAGTCATGCTGGCCACATGACCCGGAAGCTGTACACTGGCTCCCTCGGCCAATAAAGCGAGATGAGCGCCGCAACCCCAGAGTCATCCGCGACTGGACCTAATGGTCAGGGGTCCCTTTACCTTTTAAATGCCTCCTTTTACCTTTTACGATGGTTCTCTGGGCCAAGAGTATATAGTGCTACTATTTGGCTAAAATTAGAAAGTGGGACAGTGAGAATTTTTGCATATCATAAAGGCGACCTCTATCTTTATCCAACCCCCCCCCCCAATTCAAGCACTGACTTGCCCCCACTGCTCCTACAGTGCATTATGTAATGCAGACTGCATGTAGGCTTGTTTACTAGGGTCCTATCACATTCCACTCCCAGCCCCACAAAGGGGGAAGATCACAGTTGTGTGCCTAGCCCATATCATAACGGGGTTGCAAATTTTTTCTGTTCCCATAGGACATGCCTAGTTAAATTGGCCTGTAGTTCTGTTTATGTTCCATGCAGCTGGCACTTGCCCACCACTCTTAATATAAACACAGTCTTCAGCAGAGATCTGGTGGGTGGAGAAAGAATTCTTGGCGGAAATAAAATGGGACTTCCTGCGACTTCAGAAGAGTTCTTGCATGTACAATTAAGAGGACAGAGTGGTGCTCAAGGGAGAAATCAGTAAAATCAATTCTTGCTTTGATGTTAGTTAAGCAGGGAGAATTGATTTCTTCCACAGACTCAGTGGAGAGTCTATCTTGTTTAACATTCATTTTTAAACAAAGCACCAAAAGTGTTCATGTGAACCAAAGCAGAGAATTACACGGCAGCATATTCATTTTTTAATGAGACCAACAGGGCCATTGCTTCCATGAGGGTGAAACAGCAGTTTGCATCTCTCCTCGACACCCCAATTTCCCTGCTGAAAATGTATGTGGGTATGCACTAAGGATTTGAAAGCTGAAAAAAGGGTTGTGCTGTGTTGCTCATTGTGTTGAGTTACAGGGCTGTCACTTTCTGAATAGAGGGGTCACCAAATGTCTCTATGGAGGGCACAGAGTCTGCTATGGGTTAGGGATGGAGGAGAAATTCAAGTCAGTTTGCAATTAAAGGCAAACCTATCTAATACACAATTTCTGAAACAATGTAAGACCTCACATACAGCCATCCTTCAAAACGCGCACTCCCCAAATTTTGCAAAGCAGTGTCCCCAATAAGCCATGGATATATAACAATGCACACAAAGTGTTCATAAAAATGCACATATTCAAGAAAATAGCATTTAAAAATGCATTGTTTGGGGGAAATTATTTGCAAAAAAATATGTACAACCGGCCACAACACCTTTTTTCTGCTGGAGTCTGTCCTGTCCTGTGCTGGGTAGCTTCTGAAGCAAGGAGTACTAGCAACTGTACTCCTTTTAATGCTTAAAATCAGGTCATGCTTACTGCAAAATAACTGCACTAAAATCACATTTAGAAACATTTACAAATTGGATAGGTGGTTATGGGGTGGTGGAAAATTCCCAAGAATCTTCCCCAGAGGGGAGTGGGAAAGGGACAGGGGTTTACAAAGGACAAAGAGCAGAAAATGTCTCTGGCAAATAGGAACAACTGGAAAGTAAGTAATGTGGCACTTTAAGGGGTTGAATTGTGAATCAGCCAGTTCTTAGTTCAAATGTTACTTCCTCAATGAACCCAAATAAGAGTCCTTAGGTAACCACTCCCCTCCCTCTCCATCATCTTTCCCCAGTCTCCACCCATTGGTCTACTTTTCAGGGTTGTTGTAATGATTACAAAGATAACGTACATAAAATTCTCTGTGCACTTCCTTGAATGTGCTCTGGAAATTCTATGTGTCACAACCACCAGCAAGCCATTGATGACCCTATATTTTTTGTCCAGTTCTTTAAAACAAATGTTGAAGGATCTAAGACCAGAAAGCAGGTTTTGGCTATGATAGATAAGGCAAAACTTTAATATTCAGAGCAAAAATTGCCTCCACAAAATTGCACTCCTATTGCTTTTCCTGGAGATAAATTTAATGGTGCAGTTCATGCGTGAGGAGCGCAAACATTACTCTGAGTGGGAAGTGACATTAGAAGCCTCTGTCAAAAGAGCAACAGCTTATCAGAACAAATAACAGAGCCCTTAGAGACACGCAGCAGCATGCCAGAGTAAACAGCACAGCTGAAAACTGGATTTCTAATAACAAATGCCACTCCTAATAATTGTGTGGAGAAACCTGTATAATCAAGGGTGGGAGGAAGATGTAGAGATGTAGGTTGCAAAGGCATGATAGCAAAATGAGGCCCATTTCTAATTCTTTGCAAGCCCATTTGGTGGAGGTAGGGTTGCCATATTTCAAAAAGTAAAAACCATTGTTGAGTTTTGTTTTTTTATTTTTTTACAAAAACTCCAAAAGAACGTGATTTTTCGATTGATCCAGGACAAAGCTCCGCCTTTTTGAAATTTCCCCCGGACATCAACTTCACCTTTGAAATCATAGCAATGTCCTGGGAAATCTGGACATATGGCAACCCTAGGTGGAGGACATGTTTTTTTTTTTTTTAAAGAATTAATTGAACAGGTTTACTGTAATCACCTTGTTATTACAAACAACAACAGCAACAACTACTACAACAAAACAAAATATATTGAGTTGGATCAGAGACTCCCTTAGCTTCCACACCACACACAACTGTTTCCCCACTGAACGGAAACCAAGCTGACTGGTGAGAGGTTGATTGGGAGTGGAGGTATCTTTCATTTTGATGGACAGGTCTGTCTTTTAACCAGAGTGAATCCTTTCCCTAGGGCACTCCAAGCACAATGATACGGGAGAGGGATGAAATGTTGTGTTTCTTTTTCATGTGGATCTCTGCCTTTCCATACGCAACTCAATGGACCCATAGATGGATCCATGGGTGGGGAAAGAGAAATGTACCCATCACCACTGACCCTTGGGGGTACAGTGGTACCTCGGTTTACGAACTTAATCCGTTCTGGAAGTCTGTTCTTAAACCAAAACCATTCTTAAACTGAGGGAAGCTTTCCCTAATGAGGCTTCACACCGCCAGTGCCCTTCCACCGTTCGGATTCCATTCTTAGACCGAGGTAAAGTTCTCACACCAGGACACGATTTCTGGTTTTGAGGAGTTTGTAAACCGAATGGTTCTTAAACAGGACTGTTCTTAAACCGAGATACCACTGAAATGGGGCCCTTGCTAGAGAGTAGATTTCTCCCCTGCTATGAGCATAGTGCTTTTGTGGCAAGCTACACCTGCTGTCAAAACAAGTCTGCATATGGACCCAGCCAATATACAACCAGCCATATGCTGTTTGGAGCCTATGTGAATGGGGTGTGTCTAATACTTAAAGCTTCTTTGAGGCTCAGGTTAAGTTTGCTCCAGGCAAATAACTATGGGTATGCATCACATATGGGGAAATTTCAAGCTGAAATGGAGCATCCTGGAGGGTTCCTGGGCTTGTCGGAAGAAGAAGAAGAAGAAGAAGAAGAAGAAGAAGAAGAAGAAGAAGAAGAAGAGTAGTAGTTTGGATTTGATATCCCACTTTATCACTACCCGAAGGAGGCTCAAAGCAGCTAACATTCTCCTTTCCCTTTCTCCCCCACAACAACAAACACTCTGTGAGGTGAGTGGGGCTGAGAGACTTCAGAGAAGTGTGACTGGCCCAAGGTCACCCAGCAGCTGCATGTGGAGGAGCGGAGATGCGAACCCGGTTCACCAGATTACAAGTCCACCGCTCTTAGGCAATGAGGGATCAGCGTGAGGTGACAAGTCACAGGAGGAACCCTGGCAGTGTTTCACGGTGCCTTAGCAAGCCTGACGTTAAAAACAAACAAGATGCTGGAAACAGGCAACTGCTAAAAACAAAACTAGGCATTTCCAAGCTTACCATATGGAGTGATGAGTGTTAGGGTAAGCAAACAGCAGGGTGAGAAGGTGGAGGGAGAGTTCTGCTGTGACTGGTAGGTAAAGCTTGTAACCGGGGGGATAGTTTTACCTGAAAAGTACATTCCTTTTCAGTCCACTCTAAATCAGTTTAAATGGTGCCCAGCACAACTCCCCTTGGGACCACTGATGTGCAATTCAGCAGGTTTCTGGCCCAGGGAAATTTCACTTGAGTCTTCAATTTCCAAACCAATTGCCCACAAAAGTGTAAGGGAGATCGAACGGTTCCCTTTTTATCTACCCTTAAGTGTACATACTACCCTTGTGGGGAAAGCACTTCTGCAACTTGGCAGGAGTCAACCTTGCCTGGAAATTTCATCCAATTCTGTCCCACAATTTTTTTAAAAAAAATAATACAGGTGTTTTTCTTGCTCCCGCCTGGAGTTTATGTGTGCTTTAATGCTCTGTGTGAGCATTCACTTCAGTATTCCAGGATGCAGATCTATTGCTCATGCTGGACTTTTCCATACACTTAAATGAATGGAAGAAGCCTGTCTGGCATGAGACTATTATGTTCACATTGGGGCTCCCACAAAGCGCTGGGCTATTTGCAGTCTATATGAGCAATGCACCAAATTAAGCTTTGAGATAGCAGAATTTTGCAGGTGCTGAGATCTCAATGGCCCAATGTTGAGCCTCTGTAAAGCACTTAATATTTCTCCAGTATTCAATTAAATGCCATAATGAGCAAAGAGGCCAGTTTTTGGGATAACCCCGGTTGGCATTCAAACAAATGCAAACCAATTAAAACAACAACAATTGCCAGAGTTTCCATTTCCAGCAGGCATCATTCCAGGTAAAAAACAACAACAGCAACACAAATATCCTTTCCACCAAATAACATTTCACATTTAATAGGAACAGGTGAATAGAAGCGCATTCAGTTTTGCTGATCTCTGCTGCACATTCAGAATAGGATTTCTACTGAGTGTCAAATACATCCAGTTCATCTTCCCTGCTATTGATTAGTTTCTTCTGCTATCAACCGCAGCAGGAGTTATGCTTCATCACTAGCTTGCTGGGGTTCAGGAAGATTTTGCATGTGGCAAGGAGAGGGGTAGAAATCGTTCACCTAGGAGAAAATGCCACTTTCTCCAGAAGTGGGTGAAAAGTAGCAAGCAGGTCTGCAATTAAAAGAAAAACTGAACAACCTGGGGGGGGGGGAGAGACAAGGCATGTCTACTTTTGTAAACCAAGAAAATCTTTAATAAAAATAATTTTTTACAAAAATAGTATTCCAAGTCCAAGACACTCTTCAGAATTTCTAAAACCAGAGCTTGGTCTTAACACTAAGCACTAGGAGGGAGCCCATCTCAAGGAACAAAATATGTATATAGGTACACAAAACGAGACTTTTTGATGTGAAGATGTAGTGCTGTGAAGGGCATAAAGGGAAAGGGACCCTTGACCGTTAAGTCCAGTCACAGACGACTCTGGGGTTGCGGTGCTCATCTTGCTTTACTGCCGAGGGAGCTGGCGTTTGTCCACAGACAGCTTCCAGGTCATGTGGCCGGCATGACTAAGTCGCTTCTGGCAAACCAGAGAAGTGCACAGAAATGTTGTTTACCTTCGCGCCGGAGTGGTACCTATTTATCTACTTGCACTTTGATGTGCTTTCGAACTGCTAGTTTGGCAGGAGCAGGGACCAAGCAACGGGAGCTCACCCTGTCACGGGGATTCGATCTGCCGACTTTCTGATCAGTAAGCCCTAGGCTCTGTGGTTTAGACCATAGCACCACCCATGTCCCCGTGAAGGGCATAAGGATCCATAATTGAGAGGATAAAGGTATCAGTGGATACCAGCCTTGCCTCTTTATAGCTGTCGCTGGGAATCATGGATGGGGGAGACTGATGTTGCACTCAGGTGATGCTTGCAGCCATCCCAGAAGCATCTCACTGGCTACTGTAAGAACAGGTTGCTGTACTACAAGATTCTCAACTAGACTAGATGGGATCCAACAAGCTCTTGTTGTGTTGATTTTGAGGAGAGGGCATAACACTATAGCACTGCACATACTATATATGCAGAAAGTTGCAGCACCAATCCCTGGTATCTAGCAGTTGATGTGGTGGTGGTGGGAGGACCTCAGCCTAAGACATTGGAGAGCTTCTATCAGAGTTTTCTTCTTCTTTGGTGATCACTCGTAGCCGAGTAAGATTGTCTTCCATAAACACAGTTTTAACAGTGAGTCCATAAGTGACTGTGGAGGCCAATTCTGGATCCACAAGTCCTTCCACAGTGGGGACATAGGTTTCCGGGTAGGAGTTGATCATGGTGAGAGTTTGTCAAACATGCCTTCCTCTTAGCTCAGTTCTCCCTTTTGTTCTGAGTTTGAGTGTCTTCAAAGCCCATGACACCTTTGGTAAAGGCTGTTCTCCAATTGGAATGCTCTTTGGCCAGTGTTTCCCAGTTGTCAGTGTTTATACTACATTTCTTTAGATTTGCCTTATCAGAGTAGACAGTACTGGAATGGAACATAGGTAGACTCATGTCCTGACTCAGGGTACAATAGCTTCATATGCTCCTTTTGGCATCCTCACAAAACCACATTCCCAGATGTTCCTTGGGAAAACCATGACAATTAAATTGAATTTTAATACAGATTCCAATGTGCAGTGTACATGCAGCCTTAAAAATGTAATCTGTTCATTTCCTCTAAAGCAGCCCCAGGCAGCATGGCCCAATGTCCAGGGATAATGAGAGACATGTTGCTGAAGTAACACCTGGAAGATCAAGGTTATCTGCACCTTTTCTGTAATGACATGTTTTATCCAAGAAACTATCCTCAAAGCTCATTTCAAAGGTTTGCACTGAAGCTCCCTCCTAAATATTCTTTGCAATCCAGAGGAAATAAAAAGACACACTAAAATGGTATTTTCACATTAATTCCAATTACATTTCACTGTGCATTGAAGTGGTGGCAGAATGATTTTTACCAGGCTGGAAGAAATCTAATAGTGAAACCAACACTGTGTTATGGCTGCGTTTCTAGCTTATTATATAGATAATTTAAGACTAAAAGGGATTTGATCCCCACAATTGAACAAAAACTGCAATTATTTTAAAATAATGGTAAAACTGTCAGAATTTTGGATTGTAGTTTGGATGCTTGTATTCTTAAGAAAAAAATGAATTCCATAGCCCTCTGAGTTTGTAAGAAGAGGTAAAGATATGAACAATAGCAAGGCATTTTGAATTCCAGAACTTCACTGGAAAGTATCTAAAGACCACCAGTTTCAGATTTTTAGTCAATGGAAGTTGCATGGTGGTTTGGTCTGTTATGCTTCTTTTGATGTGAGCAAAAGGAAGACAAGTCAAATTATTTCTGCCCTACCTACAGTGATGGAATATTTGCTGAAAGCATTCAAAATTTCACAAACGGCCAAACAGATACTGTCCATCAAGGAAATGGAAAAACAACAACCCAGAATGATTTTCTCCCACAAATGGCTACTGGCCAATGCAGCATATGCTAGGGTAATTACAGAGTTAGGTTGTTTTTATGAATGAAAAAAATGAAATGGCAAAAATAACTTGCTCCTTCTCTTACTCAAGTGAGCAAATTGTGTCCTTCCAGGTTTTACTTAACAATCACCCACACCATAATATATAAACTTCCTCCGGACCTTCCTCACCCAACATGGAGATGGCCAGGGATTAAGTGCTAGAGGCTAACTTAAATGCTCACCCCCCATATACAGTTTCAGTGTGTACATGTTCAGGTGAATACCTGAACATGCCATGTAGATCTACCATTCTGCAACCTATATCTGACATTTAACATGTCCACACATGAACTGCTCATCATCAGACATAAGTGAAAAGGAGATTACATACCCTCAAAGTTTCCCTATTATTCCAGGGACAGTTCTGGATTTACAGAAGCCATCCCAGTTTCTGATTTGATCCTGGAATGTCCTGCTTTTCTTTAAGTAGTCACTGTTTTCATTGGAGAAATGTTGGAGGGTATGGATTAGGATATAGCCAGAGCTTTTTTTTCCAGCCGGCACCTCTCAAGTAGGCACCACTGCCATTCTAAGAGAACAAGGGAGGTGTGTTCCAGCTCCTATTTTTCTAGAAAAATGGCAACGGACACCCCTATTTTCATTGGAGAAATGCTGGAAGATATGAGATTATTGTAAACTGTGAATCAGCATTTAATGCCACACAGACAACAAGAAGAAAGGCCAGCATGCTTGACTGGTTGAAATACCACAGCAAATGTATTAAACTCAACAAGGTACAGACTTCAATGATGGACAGGGAGATAAAATCCTCAGGATGCCAACATCTGAGGAGAAGGCCCATCTCACTCTCATTTCTTCTTAACTCCCTATCTTGGAAAGTAATTGTGCCTCCTGGGCTGCTTACGCACCAAGGCCATTCTCTGCTGCTCTTCGACTCAGCAGGCAACCTCAGGCATTAAATGCTCATATCACCTACTGGAACTGCAAAGCTGAGATAAAGAGATTTTGAAACTTAAAGTCATGTTGTCACTTCTATGTGTGTGTGCGAGCGGTGGAGGCAGGAGAGTTTTGTGCTTGCTTCAGCTGGGTGACCATAGACTTGCCTCCGAAACACAGTGTTCCAGGGGACAGAATTAGCTACTAGAGAAGACAAGTGAACTTGTGTGGAAAGATGATTCCAGACAGCAAGCTTTATAGATGTCAGACACTGCGGCCGAGGGTTGAAATGAAAACTCTCTGACATGGTAGATTGGTTGAACTATGGACCACTTCATTAAAATAAACATAGCATAGCCTGCAGTGAGAAAGCTATCGGTGTGGGAGCTACATACCAATTTTCAGGCAAGCGCCTGCAGCTGTAGGGCAACCAGCCCCTGCCAGGATAAGGGGAGGCATTGCACCAACCCCACCCTAAAGGTGAGTGTAAAGGCCTTTCTGTATCACCTCCCCTTGGCCCTAAAATTCTGAGTAGAGCAGTCAGATTGATCCCCAATACACCCCATATTCTGCTCCTGCTGTAAATTCTGAAGGTGAAGGCTTAAGGAACCCCCCATCACTCCCAAAAGTGTCTGGGGGTGTGTGTCACCAAGCTGATCGGCGTATTTCCCTTCCTGAGCCACAAACATGCCCCATTGCCCGATACAAGATCGGGAGCAGAGAAAAGATGCTGAAATAGAGGCCTTGTTTGACTTCATAAACTGTGGTTCATGACTGCATGCCAGCTTCAGTACAAAGATCTGTGTGCTAAGTTCTGCATTCTAACTGAACAGGAGAACTCTGGATTAATGTCAGCTGACAAACAAGGTAAATAAACCAGGATCATGCACTCATAGAAGGGATGAAAGAGGAGAGTTAGGCCTTGATACTCATTTTTAGCTTCATAAACCAGGATTCATGAAGCCTGGAATGATTAGCCAAACCATGCCCAAGTATCCAGTACTCTGCAATTCATATGGAAGGACTGTCTTGAGTCAACATATGTGCTAGTTCAGCTCAGGCTTGTAAATAGCTGCTTGCCTGCTTGCTGGTGGTAAGGATGAATTCCAGGTCACCAAGCAGGGAAGCTTTTCAAATCATTTTGTTAGGCTACAAATGGCTAATACAGATGGCAAGCTAGTAATGGTTGGGGCCACCACTAGTTTCATAATCAAATTCCTCTCAGATGGTTTACACCATCTGATCAAATTCCTCTCAGATGGTTCACACAAAACAGAAACCCTGTTCCCCTTTTATCCATCAATCTCTCCTCTCATATCTAATTAAATTCAGTCATGAAAATGGCAATATAGGGAGATGACAATTAGATGAAACCCTTGGGCAGTTTTACGCAGGCATTTAGCACCCAAACCCAAATCATTATTGCTTAGCCAAAGGCCGTCGTCAGTCACAATAGTGGGAAACTGCCACTCAAAAGTCCAGTAAAACATAAGCTAAGAGTATCATCCATGCAGTCTCCAATACAAATCCAATATATGCTACAGTACTTAAAAATATAGCCCATTACAAACGACATCTAAAACAGGATTCTAGCCATTTATAATTTAATCAACACTTCAACCACACTGTCCTACTTCATTCAACCACCTAGCAGCCATTCATATCGCATTCAGCACATTTAACCCCCATGCATGCTGCTCAACAGCACACCATGGTGTGCATGTCTGCATGAATCACAGTTTTGGCTGCCTGACTCCATGCCATTGCAAAAACAAACAAACAAGCAAACAAGCTTCCAAGAGAGATTGCACTACATGGTCATTGTGGACATGGACTTGCACATCAGTGAATATTCACCACCATCTTACCTACACGGAATTTTAAGTGAGCCTCACGGAATTTTAAGTGAGCCTGTGAAACCATGCTTTGCTTCTGGAACACAGAGGCCTGGCCTTTCTAGAAGGATGAATCCTACTCCTTCACATTGTAGAGAAGGATCCCAGCCTACTTAACATTTTGATGCTTGTTTGCTTCTATGAGAAAAGCTTTAAGAACACAAACAATACGTTCTGGGAACATGCATAGGTTAGCAGCTACTGACAGCCCCAAAAAAGGGTGTGTGTGTGTGTGTGTGTGTGTGTGTGTGTGTGTGTGTGGAATAAATGTGATGTGGGAAAACCATGATTGCTTAAAGGCAGCCATGGGAGGAGAGGTGATCAAAGCCATTGCATTATATGGATGTGTGTGTGCAAACCTTTTGCAATGTCAGTCACACACCTCCTCATTTGCTATTGGCAATGAGGCGAAAGGGACAAGCATAATGTGCAGCTACCTTTTGCCTCTTGCATATGGCTAATAGTAGCTTTAGGAAAAAGATAAGTCTGATTTAATTCTGGAAAATGACACGGAGGAAGGCTTAATCTGCTCTCACCCAGCAGCCTGCTTCCAATCCAAATTGAGGTCCCAGTTAAATTCTTTTAAGCAAATAAAAATTGGGAGATTTGATTACAGATCTGCTGCATGAGATCTAGCTTGTTCCTATCATAAGACAAACAGACTCAGTGTAGCTCTTAGGACATTGTACTCAGCTTAGGTGCATTGTGCTTAGATTTATCAATTTCAACATTACACAACGAAGTGTGTGCTGAGAAATTTCCCCCAGATATGTTTTCAAAATGCATGTAGGGAAATGTGTTGCTGGGATCAGCACTTAACCGTCTAGATCCCTACTGAAATGTCCTTTAACATATGCCTCTATTAGACCTTGTTCTGCAATATGAATCTTGTTCTTCCCATAACGGATTAGCATGAGCAATGAGAAAATTCACTGGGAAAGAATTACTTGAATCTCCTGGAACCAAAGGGATTATTTTGATTATCAGAGTATCTTGTGTACAGTAATTTGGGTCAACACTTCCAGTTTCGAGACACCAAGGGGGTTGGTTCAAGTGTTAATGTGATATACCCCATTGCAAAGGAACATTTCAAAACTCTCTCATCTCTAATTGAAGCAACATGAATATGGGTGGTGAGTTACAAACCCAAGCAACCTTTACAGCTGCCACTTATCCTGTGGTAAGCCTGGGTGAAAGGCAGATCACACAACAGAAACAGAATGGGACACATTGGTTTGAAGAAACCCTAGAGGTTCTGGAATCTAGTAGGTATCAAAATTCCCCACACTCCAGAGCTAGAGTGGAGGACCCTGAGGAGGAGGCACATTGGGGAAGTTCCTCAGGTAATTTCCTTAAAACATTCTGCCTTAGAAACCACTTTGGATTAAGTGCTCAGGAGTGAGCCTTCCCAACTTCTCCATAGCCTGAGGAGGCTGATCTGCCCTCTTTCTCAGATTCTAAGGACTTCAACTTCTGAGTTAGCGAAAGAGACAGTCCTTTTAGTGCCGCAATCATCATCATCATCTGTGCAGAAGAATGCAAACTGTGCTCTAGTTGCATGCACTATGCACATGTAGACTGAGCTATTCAGGAGTTCTCAAGATTGTCGCTCATATCTCCTTAGGGAGGGCCACTTGACATTTTGGGAACCATGAGATTGTGTCACTGAACTACAAATATATAAGAAAACTACTGTGGCAAGGTGGTGTAGATTCTTTTTTTTTAAGTCACTCTTTTTTACATTTGTCTACTGACCTTTGCAACAAGCTGAAACAGACACCACATCCCTCAGCAAGAAGACAAAGTCTCAACCTCTCCGCAGAGGCAGGTGTTTATTGTTATTTTCAAGCTACTCACTCTTATTGATCTCCTGTCTAAAAAAATCTGTAACTGGTAAAATACTCCTGGCTTGCATATGACTCCTCTTCTACTGTTCCAGAGAAAGAATGATTTGTAGATTAACAGCCCACTCTCAGAACACATGCGTTTTATATAATCAGAAATGACAGGAGATTTCTGTGTTCTGCTCACACACTTTCACAAATCACTTTCCCAGCTTCTCTTTGTCGATAACACACTGTTTCTCCAATCAGGCTCTTTTTTTGTCAAGTTAAAGGGCTCTGTATGAGCATGGAAATATCCCACAGTCTTGCCATTCAAAAACAAAACACAAACCCTGTATGTTTACAAGTAAAACATAGCAGCAGGGTTCAAGCAAACATCTTATTGATCTGCACTGAAAAAAATCAAGAGCATGGTTAACTAAGTGACTGAGGAGGAAAAGAAAAATAACTTCCATGTTCAGTCTCTCTGTTACTTTGTGACATGAGAATATTTTTACTGATTCCCAATCAAAACATGCTACAGGGACTTTTTCTTTTATTTTTGTTCGTGTCAGGCAACTATTAGTTTCCTATTAGTTAAACCACAGTGAGCCCTGGGCTCACCACCCCCCTCAACCTCCTCCCCTTGTTTTCACAACCCACAAGATGATTGTTTCCACTTCACTTTTAAACTAACCGCAGTTTCTCCAGGCTGTGTGTGCTCAGAATACCGGTTCGCTTCAACCAGGGCTCAGGAACCCGTGGCCCTCCAGAAGTTGTTGGACTGCAATTATCTGAGTCTGAACATCACGGGGAACTGTTGCAAGTCCAAAATGAAAAGCAGAAACCTCTGAACTTTTCTTCTGGTGCATGAAAGAAGGGAAGAGAGGAACATAGGAGCCTGGGTTTCATAGAAATAACTCAAACAGTGGCTTCCCCTTATGTCTGAACCCAGACTAAAGGTGGCTAGGGCCTGAGGGCCACTGTGCTATACTGTCCACAATCTCAAATTGCAAAAAAAATAATGAAACAGAGAAAATGAAAAACCCTAGAACAAAGGGCAAGTTATGCATATATGAATTTAGAATTCTGGAATAAACTTGTTGCATGTAACACAATGATGGAAGAGGTTCAGGAAGTTGTTAATGGGAAGTATAACTTTTCTGTTTGGGCTATTGACATGTTTTTCAATTCTAGTTAGTCTTGACTGAAGGAGGGGGAGACACCAGTGATTCTTCACCAGCCTGACTCATCTATGCCTCTTGGCCTCTTCCCATTCGCCTGCTTCAGCTTCTGCCTCTGATTCTAGACTTCTCTCTGCCACAGACTCTCCTAGCTCTTCAACTTCTGACACATCCTCTTCCCAGTCTCCTCCCTCTGCCAACCACCACTCCTCAGGCTCTGAGCCTTCTTCCTTTGGTGGTTCCCCAGCTGGATATTTTGCATCCAACCAGTCCATGACATCTACAGTGGTGCCTCGCAAGATGAAATTAATTCGTTCCGCAAGTCTCTTCGTCTTGTGAGTTTTTCGTCTTGCGATGCACGGTTTCCCATAGGAATGCATTGAAAATCAATTAATGCGTTCCTAGGGAAACCGCCTTCAGACCAGGTCCGGGGACAGTCTGTCCCCGGACCTCATCTGAAGGCTGGGGGGGGGGGACAAGGGCTTTTCTTCCCACCCCCAGCATTTTAAAAAACCCGGGACAGCGGAGGACTTCTCCGCTGTCCGGGCGATCTTAAAATGCTGGCGGGGGGCATTTTAAAATCGCCCCGGACAGCGGAGGACTTATCCACTGTCCGGGGCGATTTAAAAGCCCCTGGGAAAGCAGGCAGGGGGGACAAAGACTTTCGCCCCCCGCCCGCCTTCAGAAGGTGTTCCCGCCCCCCGCCCCGCTTCGGAACAGCGTTTTAAAATGCTGGGGGTCGGGAGCGAAGCGTTCGCTGCCGACCCCCAGCATTTTAAAATCTCCCCGGGACACGGGGAGATTTTAAAATGCTGGGGGTCGGGAGTGAAGCGTTCGCTGCTGACCCCCAGCATTTTAAAATCTCCCCGGGACAGGGGGAGATTTTAAAATGCTGGGGGTCGGCAGCGAACACTTCGCTCCCAACCCCCAGCATTTTAAAATCTCCCCGGGACACGGGGAGATTTTAAAATGCTGGGGGTCGCTTTGCTCCCAACCCCCAGCATTTTAAAATCTCCCCGGGACAGGGGGAGATTTTAAAATGCCGGGGGTCGGCAGCGAACGCTTCGCTCCCGACCCCCAGCATTTTAAAATCTCCCTGGGACAGCAGAGACTTCTCTGCTGTCCCAGGGAGATTTTAAAATGCTGGGGGTCGGCAGCGAACGCTTCGCTCCCGCCCGCCAGCATTTTAAGATCGCCCGAGGCAGGCGGGGGGAAGGCAGGCGGGGGGGGAGCAAAGACTTTTGCCCCCCGCCGGCCTTCAGAAGAGGTCCTCTTCTGAAGGCCGGCTGTGGGCGAAAGACTTTGCTCCCGACCGCCAGCATTTCCCTATGGGCTTTCGTCTTGCGATGCAAGCCCATAGGGAAATTCGTCTTGCAAAGCGCCTCCAAAACAGAAAACCCTTTCGTCTTGCGGGTTTTCCGTCTTGCGAGGCATTCATCTTGCGGGGTACCACTGTACACTGATAGGTAGCAACTTTCCAGGTGTTTCAGACCAAGAGTCTTTTCCAGGCCTACCTGGAGATGCTAAAAATTGAAAATGGGAGCTGCTGTTTGCTGAGCACATGCGCCCTGCAGTTCTATGTGAAAAGTACAGCTAAATCCATCCTATGAAAGAGGCAATAGCAGTATTTGCTAAATGAAGAATGATTCACTAGCTGTGGATCTAGGCCAGAAAGCATGGCAAATCATAATATAATTTCCATCTCTCAGTAATTTAAAATAAGGTGATGAGTGGGTGGCAGAGAATGAATGATATTCAATTTGTTACAGCAACAAAAGGTATTTCTATTGCTAATTTTCTCGGAAGAAAATGTAGGTACCACCAGCATTTATGCTGAGGCAGTATTATTACTTGATTTTTAGCAGCATTCCCCCCATATAGTGGAAAACCGTTGTTTCAGATAGTTACTGATGTAGCCACAAATAATAGAAATCAAGGCCCCAAATTAGCGAGTTGGAAATATAAGCAGATTCAAAGAAAATACTAAACCAAGAGCTAATGAAGGCCTAAGGCCTATAATATTTAGGTTTTCCATTCCACCTCTTATTAAGAGGGGAGATATAATTAAAAGCCTCAGATGGACTTAAAATATTCAATTTAATGTCTGAGTCATCAGGATGTTCCAAGGAGATTTGCAGTGCAATACCATACATGTCAGACAGACGCGGGTGACGCTGTGGGTAAAACCTCAGTGCCTAGGGCTTGCCAATCATATGGTCGGCGGTTCGAATCCCTGCGGCGGGATGAGCTCCCATCTTTCGGTCCCAGCTCCTGCCCACCTAGCAGTTCGAAAGCACCCCTAAGTGCAAGTAGATAAATAGGTACCGCTTTATAGCGGGAAGGTAAATGGCGTTTCCGTGTGCTGTGCTGGTGCTGGCTCGCCAGAGCAGCTTCGTCACGCTGGCCATGTGACCCGGAAGTGTCTCCGGACAGCGCTGGCTCCTGGCCTCTTAAGTGAGATGAGCGCACAACCCTAGAGTCGGACACGACTGACCCGTATGGGCAGGGGTACCTTTACCTTTACCCTTACCATACATGTCTACTCAGAAGCCAAGTCCCACTGTTAAATCCCACCCTTGCTACAGTGCTAAGTACCATCTCCAAAGGGTCTCCTAATCTTGAAAAACAGGAAGGAACTTCTGGAAGGTAAAAGAGGCTTCAGGGAGAAGGCTGAATCAGAAACAGCCACTGCCTCCACATATACCCTGAGTGGAACTGTGCTCAGGGGAGCTTCCAGACCAAAGGAGTGAAGTTTGGGTCCAAGACGGCCAAGGCTGCCATTTTATTTGCAGTCTTGTCAGCGACACAACTTTCCCCCATGTGTGTGTTTTATGAAAGTAGCTTATCAGATAGTGCTTGCCACCTACAAACTGCTGAAAGAAGAATGCAAAACAAGACCGGAAGGCAAGAAAACAGAGGGGGTAAGTGTAATAATCAACACTTAAAGCAACAAATGGTACAAACTGAGTGAGAAGTATCACTACATTAAAGGAATCTAAAGAGATACAAAAGAGTAAAGGCGCTTGATTAAACAATCAAATTCCCAAAGCCTAATGGAAATAATAAACCATCTGAAGCTCAACAGTGGGAGAAAAATATATATCCATTTTAGAGTTTTTATTGGAGGGATTTTTACATCAAATATTTAATGAGATGGCAAGCATGCATGAATAATTATTTTTACTTACTGTTCCCATTAAGGTAGAGAGGAGCATAATTCTTTCACTTGTAAGTAAAAAAAAAAGAAAGAAAAGTTCTTCCCTGATCTTTAACGCAAAATTAGTTTTTTTATTCTGCATTAAAAAGAGAGGGCAGTGGAATATTTTTACCAAGCTTCAAACAGAAATAATGAGTGCCTTTATTTAACAAGAATTATAGTCTGCTCTTCTTTTTATGACCATTTAGAATGGCTATAGCAGGTGCCAAATGTTATCGGTAAAACCACCATGTAAGCTGTTACTGGTCTTTCCCTTTTTGTTACAATGGTGCCCTGCAGCCACTAGGCCACAGTGGTAATATAAGAACCCAAATACTGGCTGGTGCCTCTTGAGACTGGTAGGGCAGAAGGCCAGGAGAACAGCAGGTAGCAGCACAGTGAGTGACAGAGACACCCAACTCATTCTAGTTTTGTCCCCATTCTCACTCCCAGTGGCGTAGCGTGGGGGGTGCAGGGGGGGCCGGCCGCACCGGCCGCAACATCGGGGGGGGGGGCGCTCGCACTCGCAGCTCTCTGCCCCTACCGGGTTAGGGGGCGCAAATTACTTGCCTTGCCCCGGGTGCTGACAACCCACGCTACGCCACTGCTCACTCCCTCCCTGCCTGATTAGATCCTATGAGGCTCACTTTTGGAAATGTCAGCTGATTCTAAGGTCACTCCTTGGGAAAAGATGACTTTTATGGGGCATTTGCAGGTAAATGTTTGGAACCTGCCTAGGCACCAATGCGAATAAACAGAAGCTCCAAGTGACATTTTCTCCGGAATTGAAATAGACTAGACTGGCTAAACTAAGTGAAATATGCTCCCCTATATAATTCTAATGAGTTATTTGTTGAAACTTCACAGATGAACTACTGAGAGGCTAAGTGCTGCCCAAGACAAATGTTACTGTACTCTTACAACTTGGTGACTTTTGGTTTAATGAACAGGATTTGACCCATCTTTTCTTCACATGCATCTATATTCCACTTCTGTCTTGTTTGATAAATGCAGCCAAAGCCAGTCAGGATGAAAGAATGGAGTGATGTGTGTTTATTCCACATCAGGCAAAGGAAATGTCACGGATATTGACAATGAAAAGAGAAGGGTATCTTATATTTTGCCGCACTTGATAGCTTTCAGACATACTTCAAAATCCCATGGGAAGGTATGTCTCTGTGCTATCGCCTCTATCTTTTAACTTACAGAGAAAAAGCTTAGCAAATCTGGCCTCCAAAGGTAGAAGATAAGCAACTTTATTTTGGCTTAGAAGATAAGTTTCTCAAAAGTCTTGTCACCGGTGCACAGTCATTATGAAGTTAAGAAATGGAAATGGTCAATCTTAATATCACCATGAGATTCTGCTGTTTTAAAAAACTTGTACCATACTACTGGTCAAATGTTAAACATCATTACCTCTACATTGTTTATGTAGCCAACATGGCGTCACTGACAAAAAAGGAGATATCAGCAGCCTGGGGGGAACCACAAAATTTGCAAAAGGGGGAAAAATAACCTTTATAAAGCAGAACCTAAAGAGTTGACACTTAAAGCAGTTCACATTCCTAGTAACCACCAGTATGGAGGAATAAACTTGTCATGTGATTAAGATGCTCAGTGTCTCTCTGTCTGAGAACCTAGATATTTCCATCACCTTGCCACAAGGTACACTAGTACCTCAGGTTACATACGCTTCAGGTTACATACGCTTCAGGTTACAGACTCCACTAACCCAGAAATAGTGCTTCAGGTTAAGAACTTTGTTTCAGGATGAGAACAGAAATTGTGCTCTGGCGGCGCAGCAGCAGGAGGAGGCCCCATTAGCTAAAGTGGTGCTTCAGGTTAAGAACAGTTTCAGGTTAAGTACGGACCTCTGGAACGAATTAAGTACTTAACCCGAGGTACCACTGTATATATATCAGGTTGCTCTACTGTTAAAGCTACCTAAACAGTAAAGGCAGGATTAAAGACTATTATGAATTTCATTACAATTATTTATACATATCATGCTAATATGTGGAGATACAGTACTGCTTTACACAACTCTCCTTTAAGGAAGGTTCTGTTTAGTGGCCTTTGATCACTCAGGGCCATTTCCAACATAATATGCTGTTCCAGTACTTCAAGATTTTGATGAAAATGGACAAAACAATTATTGCATATCCTCCAAGTGTCCCTATTTTCCAGGGACAGTCCCCGATTTACAGAAGCCATCCCAGTTTCTGAAATGATCCCGGAATGTCACACTTTCCCTTAGGACGTCCCTATTTTCAGTGTTGGAGGGTAAGTTATTTGGTTAGTGGCCGCTGTCCTTTCCTGTCCTCTTCTTCCAGTAAGGGGGGTGGGGAAGACAGTGACAAAATTAATTGGGAAAATATCAAAACAGCAATAGCTTGATCTGTTGCAAAAGGCAAACCAAGCTGTGTATAGCTGCTAAGGTTGTCAGATATGTTGGATCAATGACTCTGCACAGATCTTTGCGTTTCATTGCTGGGCTTTGCTGCTGAAAAATAGTTATGTAACTGTTTACATATGCTGTATTTGTTCAGTAGTTTACATTACAACAAAGGGGCAATAATTTCCCTCAGTACCACCATGCTAGCTTTTCCTCGTCACAATGTGTAAGATTGTCTTAAGGACCCTCTTGCCTTCCTTTATATAAGAAACACTGACAGAAGCTGCATCTCACAAGCCCTTAAAAACACCTTATAGGGTTTTTCTTCCCACGGGGTGAACAATCTATGGAGATTAGCATTCCTCTCACCAGAGAATCTTGTTAGCAAGGTACAGAAAGGAATCAGATCTTACGATGAAAGCTGTGAACTACAACATGGAACATCTTTCTTCAAGCCCCTTCTTCCTTCATCTTTATTTTCACTGACTCACCAACCATACCAAAGCTTACGCCATGAATATAAATCATATCCGGGAGGAATTTCTCTTCCCGAAAGGCTGGGAGTAGAGACATGCATGTTGTTTTATCCTTCAAACAATGTGCTGAATATTTTATGAGTAATGAAGCTTAACAAGCCTTTCATGAAAGGAAGGGAAAAAATGAAGGAGAATTGGGCTTATTTCATTTCCTTCTCATTCTCCATCTTTAACCTCTTCACTTCCCTGCATTTTGGGCATATTAGTTTTCCACTCAAAGTAGCTTATCCATGCAAAAAATTCAGAACAAAGATGGCTATAACAAGGGGACCAGCCTTAAATTAATTCTTCAAAGAAATGTTGTCAAAATTGAACATATTTAATATGATTGCCACATCTATGCGGATCATAACTACATGCTGTGAAAGAAAGGAGCAATTGGTAGATGAAAGCACCTATCCAAGTACAAAAATGAACCTCAACGCGTGAAACTATATCCATCCTGCTCTCTCTTTGCCTCCCATTTCTTTTATTGTCTCCATTGAAATTTAGACGGCAAGTTCTTTGTCTCTTTTCGCTTATGCTGCTCAGTGTAAAACACAAGGCACACTGATGGTGCTACGGCATTATTAATTATTATTATTAATATTATTAGTAATAAGTTGTTAACAGCACAATTCTGGCTATGCCTACTCAAGAAGAAATCTCACTGAGTTCATCGGGCCTTAATCCCAGTTAAGTGGGACACCGGCAGCCTGAGAAATGCATGGAATATTTTAATATTTTCTAAAGTAACATATTTAACATGCATAGGTAAAGGGACCCCTGACCATTAGGTCCAGTCGTGGCCAACTCTGGGGTTGCGGCACTCATCTCACTTTATTGGCCGAGGGAGCCGGAATACAGCTTCCGGGTCATGTCGCCAGCATGACTAAGCCGCTTCTGGCGAACCAGAGAGGTGCACAGAAATGCCCTTTACCTTCCTGCCGGAGTGGTACCTACTTATCTACTTGCACTTGACATGCTTTTGAAGTGCTAGGTTGGCAGGAGCAGGGACTGAGCAACGGGAGCTCACCCCGTCACGGGGATTCAAACCGCCGACCTTCTGATCGGCAAGTCCTAGGCTCTGTGATTTAACCCACAGCGCCACCCACGTCCCTTTTTTAACATGCATACCTTTAGCATATTCCCGCTACACCAGAGGTAGCCATGAAAGGCACAGAATGGTAAAATAGATTGAACAACCCTTTTGGACCAGGTCAAAGGCCCACACAGTCAAACCTTCTTTCCCCACAGTGGCTCAACAGATTGTAGGAAGACATTCGTATTTCTGTTCCCCAGCAATTGGAATTCAGAGTCATACTGCCTCTTTGGTACATGACTAGTATCCATTGATTACCTTATCCAGGATGAATCTCTCTAATCTCCCTTTAAAGCCATTAATAATAATTTATTATTTATACGCCGACCATCTGGCTGGGGTTTTCCAGCCACTCTGGGTGGCTTCCAACAGAATATTAAAATGCAATAGTGTAGTAAACATTAAAAGCTTCCCTAAACAGGGCTGCCTTCAGATGTCTTCTAAAAGTCTGGTAGTCATTTTTCTCTTTGACATCTGGTGGGATGGTGTACCACAGGGCGGGTGCCACTACCGAGAAGGCCCTCTGCCTGGTTCCCTGTAACTTGGCTTCTCGCAGTGACGGAACGGCCAGAAGGCCCTTGGAGAGGGACCTCAGTGTCCAAGTTGAACGATGGAGGTGGAGTCGCTCTTTCAGGTATACTGGACCGAGGCGGCCAAATCACAGTTTGTGGGTATGATATGCCTTGGGCCCAGCCCCTGTCTCCTGCAGCTGCTTTTAAGCAAACCACAAAATGTCAGAAGATGAAATCATGGTTGTGGTAACCTCCAGGTGCTTTATGTTACTACTCCCATCGGAACCAACCAACCTTACTAATGGCCAGGGTTGGTGAGAGTTGTCAGTCACGCCAGCGACTTCTGTCCTACATCCTGTTTAGTTTCTCTCCTAACACTTTCTTAGAAAGAATCCTCGTTCAAAATACCCTAAAAACGCCAAGGCGATTCCTACTATGGAGCACCATATGGTTTCTTTGTTGCTTATGTCCCAACTATTTAATAGTAATAAATAGTTACTATTTAGCAACTTTTAAAGCAAACAAGAAAAATGGACGGTGCTCTGTCCTAGGAATCACCTTGCTGTTATTTTTAGGAGTTTTTGAACAAGGAACCTTTCTAAGAAAGCTTTTCAAAGCCCCACCATCTTAATGTAATAGAGGATCGCAGAGAATCTAGCACACAAATATTTGCCGGCAGCGTGAGGAACTGCCTATGTAAATTTTTATTACATCCTCCTAATAGAAATTCAGCACTCTCTTCTGTGGATCTGAGCAAGCTCACTCCTAAAGGCGAACACCGCATTCATTTCCAGAGGCTGGCTGATCAAAAGAAGTTGCCTGGCTAAGTAAATGTCAAGTCTCAAACCTTACCGGGGAGACATACTCCTTGAGGGAAGCTTTAGGGGTGCGAGTGGCAGAAAGGGAATACCAGCATCTCTTATTTTCATCACTGCATGTGCAGTGCGGAATGTGTTAGAAACATGTTGTCTGAATTCTGAGCCCCAAAGGAGTTTACTTTGTCCCTCAGAGAAACTGAAATCAATTCTGGGATTGAAGATTTGTGCTGTTGTTCAGCTACTCAGGAACACCAGATGAACTTTAAAAATACATCCTTTTTGAAAGCATTGGCTAACCAGAACAGTCTGCTCAAAATTATGTCATCTGAAAATAACTACCAAATCCATCCATCTCATGAACAGTGAATTCGGGTGGTTGAGTGTGCCAACAGATTTGAGCAAAAACATGCCCACTGAGAAACAAGAGTGAGATAGCAACATGCACAACTTAACCCTGAGGTATGCAGACATACACAATATTAAGAAGAGAACAACAAGCAAAACAAAAAGTGACAACCTGCCCAGGCTGCCCTCTAGGAGCCTCATAACATTGAGCATCTCTTGAAAAATAAAAACAGGAAACAGGAAGGAGAGCACAAAATGAACTAGCCTGTTTGAGTCCCTCCAAGCTTATATATTATAAAGGAGGTCATAGCTCTTTGGCATCCCGAACAAAAGCAGAATAGGGCTTTAGTTTTCCTCTAACCTGTTAAAAGCTGCATTGACTGTATTGCACTGCGGTATATGAACTGAGCTGCAAGAATACACCGATTAAAGGACTTAAGTTATTAGATGAAAAGCTCATACCTGTTTAAATTCTGATAAGAACTGGTTAGAAAAAGGGGGGAAAGGCAAAAATATTTGAAATGCAAGACAAGTAATGTAGGCACACCATTTTCAACCGAATGAGAAAAAACAGAAATAAATTTGCTCTAATAAAATCACATTATGAAAAACTGGCATATTTTGGAAGCTAAACGTGAAATATTATCACAATTCAATTAAAAAAAAAACTCCCACTAATTCAAAAGAAGTAATGTCTAAGACTCTCTAGGAAAGTATAACTACAGAAGGACAAGTCCTATTCTGGCTTTATTAATCTGTAACTGTTGGAGCCACGGCATACCTGACTTTCCCGTGTCAAGTAGGAGGTTCTGAAGGAGCTTGAAAGACTTGCTTGAGCATGCTTATGACCCTCCCTGCGATTGGGAACCCTGTGTGGCTAGGGCTGCTAACTGCAGGGAGGCTCATAAACTTGTTCATGTGAATACACTCGGAAAGCCCCTTCAGAGCTTGCCGCTACCTGCAGTGTAGTTGAAGGGGAGGGCAGGCTGACACACGTGACCCTGTGCCCACAACCAGGGCTAGATTTAGGTTTGATGAGGCCCTAAGCTACAGAAGGGGCCCTTTATATGTCCAGCTGTCCTTTGTCAACAGCAAATTGTCACTGTTTTTGTGTTGAATATATGCTATATGGTAATTTATGGACCTAATAGGTATCTAAAGCCATTTGCACATAACAAACTATGTATTTTATCAAAGTAATTGTTGAACTGAAATACAATTAAGAAGAAGTATATTTTGGGGGGCCCCCAAGAGAGTGGGGCCCTAAGCTATAGCTTGTTTAGCTTATACGTAAATCCGGCACTGCCCGCAACACAGTTAAATAGTCCTACTGCCTGAATGTGTGATTGTGATTAGTTTGTGGACCACCACAAGATCCTTATGAAGAAGGGCAGTATATAAATCAATCAATCAATCAATCAATCAATCAATCAATCAAACAAACAAACAAACAAATGCCAACACTTCCGATTTTCTCCTCGATATCAGGAGGAAAAGGGGAAGCAAGCAAACCAATCTATGGGCTTAGGCAGGTAGCAGCAAATCATGGTTTCAACCTCAGCCTCTTATATTGAATATAGGATATGAAGGATTGTGGCAGCAATGTGAAGTGTTCAGAACATTCAAAAAGTGTTATATAAATTCTAATCAGTTAAATAATCATTCGATTTAGCCTGCACCCAGTGTGGAACGGGCTCAAGATTTCAAGACCTATAGGGAATCATTGGCAAATCATTTAGGCTAAAATCTTACAGTACTTACCTGGGAGTAAGTCTCATCAGAATTTCTGCTATGATATGCAAAAGCACTGCACTAATGAACTATTAATATTGATTAATGTTCTATGGATGCGGGTGGCACTATGGGTTAAAGCACAGAGCCTAGGATTTGCCAATCAGAAGATTGGCGGTTCGAATCCCTGCAATGGGGTGAGCTCCCGTTGCTCGGTCCCTGCTCCTGCCAACCTAGCAGTTCGAAAGCACATCAAAGTGCAAGTAGATAAATAGGTACCGCTCCGGCGGGAAGGTAAACAGTGTTTCCGTGCGCTACTCTGGTTCACCAGAAGCGGCTTAGTCATGTTGGCCACATGACCCAGAAGCTGTATTCCGGCTCCCTTGGCCAGTAAAGCGAGATGAGCACCGCAACCCCAGAGTCGGTCATGACTGGAGCTAATGGTCAGGGGTCCCTTTACCTTTAATGTTCTACACATGACTATTATTCTCATTTTCTTTTGGTACTATGTGAGACTTGGTTTTTAATGTTCTTTATGCCTCTTCTGATTTGGTGGGGGGGGGCTATCTCTTCTTAGATATAATACTGCTGCTTTACATACACCTATTTCATTAAAAAATAATTAAAAAGGAAATGCCACTGCTAAGTGATCTGATGTCAGAAACTGGTCTAGGCATTCATGGTGATGATACAGATGCCTTTGGATTCTACTACTTCAAACTGAAGGTGGAGCATCACATGTTTTTATGCACAGTCATGTGCTCAGGCAGGAATTTCTATTCCAAAGGTGTTGCTTAAAATTCTAAGTGCATAGAGTTATTCGGGGGTGGGGTAGGGAAGCAGTATTCACACATGAAGGCCCCCTGCCCACCAGTCTGAAGTTGTACATCCTCAAATGACTGCAACATGTGTTTATTCTCTTCCCATCCATCTTGATTTTATTGAGATGCAGCAATGACCGCTCTTTTCATTCTCCACTCTTCGCAGCATCTATATTCTCAATTCTGCAACCAGCCATTCCCAGCACTTCTGTCAATCACAAGCCCCTTTCCTTGCTTGTGGTGTCTAACATTTGGTACCACTTCACATTCTGTTACCTGAAGAGATATTGCACAGTTCAAACCCAGTCTCAAATCGCTTCCTTCTAGCATTTTCTCAGCTAGCGAGGCATTGTCCACAGGATCGAAAGCTAAAGTTCCCTACAGCTGGAATTGTACGCCCCCTCATCAACAGCTGTGGCATTATCAGACACACCAGTTTAAACATCACAAAAACTCAATTCCCAAAAAAATTCAGTTTCCACTGGGATCCTGCTTCATTTCTCTCTCTCTCGAGTCCATTATAGGGTCAGACAGCGCAGTGACATAAAAACAACAACTCACCCTAGAAGCTGCACTGCTGGTGAACTAGAGGGTGAATTCAAAACAAGGCATGCAATTCACTGGTGATCTCTGTGCCCTTGGAACCGCCACGTTACAATCAGGGCCAGTCCTACCAATAGGCAGTGTGTTCATGCTTCCTCAGGCATCAGAAGCTTGTCGGCAGGAAAAAGCAGTATAATACTGAAACAGAGAGCTGTGTATGTCCACGGGGCTAGCCTGTAGCCCTCATGTGTGGTAAAGGATGCTGTCTCCTCACCAATGTCGAAGTGTCATGAGGGCTGACAGGGAAGTGCTGGACCCCCACAGGTCAAGAAGAGGCCAGAAACTACAAGTGGAAACTACAACTAATCCAGAATGCGGCCGCTAGACTAGTGACTGGGAGAAGCCGCCAAGACCATATAACACCGGTCTCGAAAGACCTACACTGGCTCCCAGTACGTTTCTGAGCACAATTCAAAGTGTTGGTGCTGACCTTTAAAGCCCTAAATGGCCTCAGTCCAGTATACATGAAGGAGCATCTCCACCTCCATTGTTCTGCCCGGACACTGAGGTCCAGTGCCGAGGGCCTTCTGGTGGTTCCCTCGCTGCGAGAAGCCAAGTTACAGGGAACTAGGCAGAGGGCCTTCTCAGTAGTGGCACCTGCCCTGTGGAATGCCCTCCCACCAGATGTCAAAGAGAAAAATAACTACCAAACTTTTAGAAGACATCTGAAGGCAGCCCTGTTTAGGGAGGCTTTTAATGTTTAATAGGTTATTGTATTTTAGTGTTTTGTTGGAAGCCGCCCAGAGTGGCTGGGGAAACCCAGCCAGATGAGTGGGGTATAAATAATAAATTATTATTATTATTATTATTATTATTATTATTATTATTATTGGCTTGGAGAGCAATTGGCTTTTTGTTCACAGAAAGTAGCACAGCGAGGTCTCCCTGGCTCGACTCCTTCAGCTTGAGAAGTTGCAAGAAACTGAGCTCCAAACCCACCTTTCCCCTCTAGCCTCTCACTCTGGAGCCCTTCCCAGCAGACGTAGACTGCGACATAGGGGTGAACTCCTTCTGGTCTGTCTGGCTTGTTATTTGACAACATGCAGGACTCTCCTGGAGTGGGGTGTGAGAAGAACAGAGCCAGATGAACTGAGACCCTCAGATGTACCCTCTGATTCCTCCCTGTCTGTGTCTGCACTCACCCTGAGACACTCAACATCCAGGCTTCTCCTGGAAGGCCCTTCTTCCTCTGATCGCCCCTGATCTCTCCATCCTCCTGCTTCCCACTCTGACCCAATTGCCCACCTCCACTAGGACTAAGACCTTCTCTGGCCATAACTATACATTACGCCAGCCATTACAGGCTTCCAACCCTTGTTTGCCTAATAGGACCAATGAGGGAGTTTGTGTGAACAAAAGAAGATGCCTAATTCTGAATCAAACTATTGATCCATCGCGCTCAGTACTGTCTACACTGTCTGGCAGAATCATTCTCCAAGATTTCAGATAGGAAATTTTCCTCATCCCTACCTGGAGATATCAGAGATATCTGAACCTGGGACCTTCTGTATGCAGAGCTCATGCTATTTCTTTTCAATCTCCTCCCATAAATGTATACTTGCAGAAGGCAAGAAATGAATGCTTTGCCCTTATGCCCATTTGCAATGTTTCTTCCACAGCCAGGATCCCAGGGCCAATTTTGTCACACCTAGACTTCTTTCCATTCTCAAAATCCAGTTTAGGGAAAATGTGGGTGGGGCTGAGGGGAAGATAACGGGGAAAGCTAAGTGCCACCTACCACTTTTCCCCAACAAAGGCCTTACCCCACTTTCTATTCTACATTATGGCAGAAAGGAGGAACTTGTGTCTCCAGATACTGCTGGACTCCAACTCCTGTCAACATGGCCAATGATCAGGTATGCTGGCAGTTGTAGTCCAACAACATCGTGAGGACCACAAGCATCCCACACTTGTGTTATGGAATTGAGAAATCATGCGCGCTGATCTAACTAACTTGTTGCTCTGGTGGCCTCAACCATCCCCTCTCTGACTCCATTTTATCAGGCCATTTCCCAACATGGACTCCATTTCATGGCTCTTATTTTAGACTCACAGTCAACTTTCTAGTCCTAAGTCTGTTTCCACAGCTCTTCCTTCCAAAGGGCTTGTGTAAGATTTAACTCAAGACAAAATACCAACTCTCCTTTACTAAAAAAACACACAAACAAAAACACCCCCCAAAACAAAAACAAAACAAAAAACAAAACAACAACAAAAACTGGTCTGTGAATATTTTGTGGCTGAGAGCTTTTGTTCTCTGGAAAACAGAATGTGCTATTGCATCACAACAACTGAACCAGTCAGTATCAAAGGCTTCAGTACCACAAACACCCTATAATATATATTGCACCACTGTTGTTTCCCCCTGTTGTGTTCCCCCTCTAGTTTTTAACAGTTTGAGGATGGGTGGGACCTACAACTGTTTGAAGTGAGCTTTATTCTTCTGGCTGAGCCTTTTGACACAGCAATACAAAATTTCCAGACTGCTTTAAAAAACCTTCAAAATTTGCATTCTCATTACTTGGTTAGTATTTTTTATTAGCGTCTATTAGCAAAATGCATCTCTGCTCTTTACAATTGCACAGATTATTACTGATTAAAACAATTTAGAGGAACTTTAGTTGTGCTGCACATTAGCAAGACTATTGCTTGGATAATTTTCTTGCCTACAATTGTTTTGAACCAAACTGACCCTTTTAAAATCCAACTTTATGCTTATAAAGTTAAATGGGCTGCTTTTTATTTTACTAGATGGGAAAATTCAGGGCAGCAGCTGCAGCACACACTGAAATGTAGGATGACACATTTGACAGTATGGATTTTGCCCAAAGCCAGCTAACAACTATGGACATTTCTCCTCCTTCCATAAGATTTCAAAGGTTGTTGGAAGAAATATGGTAATATCAAACCAAATTCTGTTCTGATTAATGCAGAGAGCAGAAATAAATAGAAAGATTCTGTGAGTATGAGGAATGCCACAGGGTTTTGCTTGCTACAAGATTTTTTAGAATGACAAACTATGCTATGGTGATGCTATCTTATTTAGCAATTACCAGCCTCTGATTTCTCCCCCCACTCATATGCCCCCCCTTAAGCAACATACATTACTCATGTAATTTCTCATTAACATATCTAGCTCAAATGTAATACTTTCTTTTCCCTCCAGAATAGAATGCATTTGATCTTCAACAAAAATATATCTGGTTCATCAGCTTAAAATTAATTAAAACCCAGAAAGCTTTGAAGATGTTTTATTTACTTGCTTCTACTACATTGTGATACACTTTTAAGCAACATGCAGGGCAAAGCCTGACATCATTTCTAACACGGAAAGTAAAGACAGAGTGCTGTTGACAAGAGGAAAACAAGCATGAAACCTTTTAATACCCTACTATATACTATAAACCTAGAATATGAAAAGGTTTGTATGCATGCTAAGTGCTCTTTTAATGTACAAACTCAGGAGGTTTTACGTATAAACTCAGGAGGTTGCTACTTCAACTCTCCTCACGGGCAAAACATTATCTGAAGGACTGTAGCTCAGTGGAAGAATCCATGTTTAGCACAGTATCTCTAGGTAGGGCTTGGAAGACTCCTGTCTGAAATCCTGGGGAGTTGCTGCAAGTTCCCCATGATGATGCTGAGGAAGATGAACCAACTCTCCACCTGCCTATTCATTTTATATTTGGAATGGTTAAAAACATAAAATGAACATAAACATGACTTGGCTATTAACTAATTAGCCAAGAACGTAAGAGCCCTGCTGGACCAGACTAAAGGTCCATCTACTCCAGAGCTCTGTCCTCAAGGTACCTAAGTTGATGCCCACAGGAAGTTTGAAAGCAGGACCTGAGTTCCAATTCATTCTCCCCACCTGCAATTTCCAGCAAATGATATTCAGAGACATACTGTCTTTGATAGTGGAGGCAGAACATAGTTATTGTGGCTAGTAGCCCTTGAATTCCTTTTCCTCCATGAAGTTGTCCAATCCCCTTTTAAAGCTACCCAAGTTTTTCACCATCACTATTTCATGTGGGAATGAACTCCATGATTTATATGCTGTGCAAAGACTGTTATGTACTGAGTTGAATAGGATCCAAAATGCAGCAGTCTGATTGGTCCTAAAACAATAGGATTCAGAATGCAGCAGTCTGATTGGTCCCAGAACAATGCAGCCATATGATTGGTCCACAGGAGCCACCCAATCCAGCTCCAGGTGGAAGTGAATCCGCAACCTGATTGGCCTACAAGAGAATCCCGGAATTAGCCAATCGCATGCAGCCCATTGTGTAAATAATGTATATAAAACAGATATTTTGGGGGAACTTCCATTTCTCCTCACCACTATGAGCTGAATAAACAGCATGAAATCCACTCTCGACTCCGAGTATATTTCAAAGACACACTTTGTCCGTCCTGAATCTTCCAACACTCCCCTTCATTGGATGCCTCCAGGTACTAGTATTATGAGAGAGGGAGAAAAGTTATTCTCTTTCCACTTACTCCACAATTCCATCCACCTCTTTTGTGTTCCCTCTTACTCTTAACTAAGGTAAAGGTAAAGGGACCCCTGACCATTAGGTCCAGTCATGACCGACTCTGGGGTTGCGGCGCTCATCTAGCTTTATTGGCTGAGGGAGCTGGCGTATAGCTTCCGGGTCATGTTGCCAGCATGACTAAGCCGCTTCTGGCGAACCAGAGCAGCGCACGGAAACGCCGTTTACCTTCCCGCCGGAGCGGTACCTATTTATCTACTTGCACTTTGACGTGCTTTGGAACTGCTAGGTTGGCAGGAGCAGGGACCAAGCAACGGGAGCTCACCCTGTCGTGGGGATTCGAACCGCCGACCTTCTGATCAGCAAGTCCTAGACTCTGTGGTTTAACCCACAGCGCCACCCGCGTCCCTTACTTGTAACTAAAAAGCTCCAAATGCTGTGTGTGACCTTTCCTGATAGGAGAGTTATTCCATCCCCTTGACCATGTCCTGAACCTTTCCTGAACCTTTCCCAGCTGGCATGCTAGTTGGCCTGAAGGTGGGGAGATGTTGCGCTGCCAAATGGGCCCTTCATTTCCAGTGCTGGCTTTGGCATGACTGCCTCTGCTCCTTCAGGCCTGAGAGTGACAACAGAGAGCCTGGAACTGCCCAGGGAACTCTGGTTATAGGATGGCTAAATCTATACAGAACATGGATGAATATTAAAAGAAAACTAAATACTGTTTTCTATGTATTTTGGATAATTCCTGAACCTATGTACATATCAATGGACAAACTGGCTGGACTCTCGTAAAAAGGCTTGCCCTATGAGTTTTGTGTCAATTCCTATCTAAAAAGAACCAGCAGGGAGAGCAGGAGAAACTCCCTTCAATGCTCTAAAATCTTCAATGCTACAAAAATCTCTTAATCTGTTTATCTCAACATTTTCAGGCTTCATTCCATCAGAAGGGGCTGCCATTCCTGTAAACATAAAACAGTTATTTATGTTTAAAATATAAATGTTATGTGTACATTGCCATCCTCTGCTCCTTTAGTTGTGTTACCAACAGAACAGAAATCAGATCTCTCTCTCTCTCGTTTTGTAAAAAAGCTGAACCAAAAAGCGTTAACGGAGCATGTGGCGCTTATGGCTCTCACAGTATGATTAGCTCTTTCCAACTAAATGCAAGAGTTAATTCAGTAGTTTGTTGATTAATTAGAGAACATACCTCCATACAATAACATTATTTCCCAAAATGTAGTTCCCGCACAGGGATTTGAAATGACTTACGGGATTTATCTCACGAGTGTGAAAGCTCCATAATTCAATAGTGAATGAGTGAGTTATGTGTAGACCTTTGAGCAAATGAGATAAAACTTTAATATAGTACTTGCCTTGGGCTTTATTTTATTGTTGGGAACTGTTTATTTGATTAAATACCTCTTTTGATTAAAGGCAACCATTTAGCACAATCTGGCTTTTTATCAACTACATATGTGCATTTGATGTACTGTGGTAATAAGCCATCTTACCATTGCAGTGTTTGAGGGTTTTGGGTTTTTTTACATTTTTTTACAGTTGCTTTTGGCTTTACTGTCCAAAAATTACATGCAGAATGTTAACAGCCAATGCTAATCATGCTCAGAGTAAACCCACTGAAATTAATAGACATGTCTAACTTAGGTCCATTAACTTCAGTTAGTCTACTCTGAGTAGACTTGAGTTGGACACACCTCCCAATTTCAAACCTTCTTTTCTGTTTTGCCTTCAAAGAATGTGGAGCAGAATTAAAGATGGTGAGTTGCTGAAAATCTAAGGCTCCCAGTTGTGTATTGGTAGATACATCTCTACCTGCCCCACACTTAGCTTGGGGGAAAACAGCCTTGTAGGCCAAATTGGGACCCATGCCAGTCCTAATTAGGTCCTCAGGCAAAGGTTCATCACCCTTGTACTAGAAAGTTCAAGATGTCCTCTGTAGCCTCTGAGTAACTTTCCACAATGAACAGGAATAAGTGCTTCTTTGACTCCAGCAGAGTTAGTCAGTTTCTGTTACATGTGGAGAACCGCTACTGACCTCTAAGCTGAATTAAGTCTGACCTTGCTAGATAGTGAAGTTGTTAAAATCACAGTTCCAAGACATTGCTGCTACGGAACTGCGCATCAAAGAAATTTCTTATATTTCAAAGATGAGATTTCATGAAAACAAACCTATAGGTACACATTGTTACTATTATACACTGTAGATATGACTTGCTTTCATTGGTTTTGCTTTCAGTCCTAACCATTAAAAAATTATCTAGGAGTCAAAGAAATTTTATGATGCATTTCAAATCCTTTGAAGATTCCAAGGGTAGTGGTTGTTTTTTTTAAAAGCATTTCATCATGCAACTATATATTAAGGCATATATTTAAAATAAAGAATTTACTCAATAGACCATGACAGCTCATTTGAAACTGCTACAACCCATCATTTCAAATGTGTACTCTGGGACTTCTTAAAATGTATATTATTTACTTGACAGACCATGAACCATTGCATAAATCCGGATTAGGAACTTCATAAGAAACTGATTTTTAGCTCTATCATATGTGACGGCCAAACATATTTGCTTTCCTTGTTTATAATGGGAACAAGGACATTTTCTTTGTTAGGGCAGTGCCATCAGTTTGCATCATCCTAATCATACCCCATCAGCCTGACCTCTTGAAGGGAGGAGGCTTTTCCTGTGTACTGGAGTGAAGATGAAGTCTCTGTCTCTCATTATAACAGTATCATTCTTCACTCAACAGGGGTAGGGATCCTCCACTCTCTAAATCCCAAATGAAAGGAGGGGGGAATTGTCCTTGATCTAAAGTCAAGCCTTGTGTAAGACCCATCATCTGGACGATAAGCCGAATTGCTGATGTGTGAAACTAGGGAATCACACAGAATATCGAGTGGTTTTGGTGTGGATCTAAATGCAGAGTTCCCGGCAATTCTGATTCACTTCTGAACATGAATAGGAAAACCACTGTCTTAAAAAAAAATAGTAATGCTTGGACGAAAAATTTAAAAAATATGGTATTGTGTTCCATAGATACTCCAATGTTGATTTGGAAATCTTCTCAGAACCCGCTGATGTGTATTAGATTCTATTTCTTCTATTTAACACCTATGGGAGCAGTCAGAATTTTTATTTTTTTTAAAAAAATGAACAATTTTGGAGGGTCCCTGAGGGGCCACAAAAATATTTTGGCATCACAATGGGGGATCTCCATTTTTAAATAAATCATACCACTTTTTTTTAATAAGCACACATTTTAGGGCTATGAAAAAATCTCATGCACTGTCATGTGTTAGCCACCTCTGTATGAGAACCACCTGTGTAACAAGCTCTACTCATTCCATATGGAGCTTCTAAGTTCTGGGCCAAAGTATCTTTGCTATAGGTAGAGTCATTCTTGAATACCATCAGCAGCCAATATTGGTAGTACTGTTGACCTGGAGTTTAAGGTGTCACTCAGGTTAAGGGCTGTCTAAGACCTGAGTTATTCATTAGCTGGTGTTGAAGCCAAGGTATCATCCCAAAGGGAATGGGGAGCAGGGAGGCAGCAGATAGTTCAGGGAACAGGAAGGGGAATGTGCAGGCTGGATGCAGATTAAATGATCACAATCCAGTCTTCTCAGTAGTTTCCCTGAGCTCTCTACTCTGTAGCATGCAAAACCCCTGGAGACAACGGGTGAGAACTAAACACGATAGGATCTTCTGGCTTCTGTGAATCTGTGAAAGCTTCAGCCCTCACCTTCTCCTTAGATGTCTACAAGGTTTTCCTCTCTCTCTCTCTCTCTCTCTCTCTCTCTCTCTCTCTCTCTCGCCTGCTGCTTGTTCAGAATCCCCCCCCCCAATTCCTCCTCTGTATTCATTGTCCCACCACCACTCCCCTGGTTTGGAGCTCTCCTCTTCTGAGGCTTCCTAATGGGATTCTCCAGCTGGAACCTCCCGCCATTCCTCATCATCCAGCTAGTCCCTAACACCAAGCAAGACCGAAAGCAGGCTGTTGCTTGGGGAAAAGATAAATACTGGACTTAGGCAGGTCAGTTCAAGTACCAATTGGCTATCTAGGGCTGGAACCATGCCGGAGCTTGAAGAGGCTAGCAATGTCGTTTTTGACTCTGCTGTTCTTCAACCTGGCTCACCACAGTCAACCAATATACTAAACAGGAACTACATCAGCCCTTCCAAACCAGGTGCCCTTCAGATATTTTGCATTGTAACTCTCATTATCCATGACCGTTGGTTATGCTGGCAGGGGTAGGCTGGATTATATGACAGGGTGGGATTTTATTGCTGCTCTTGCAACTGACCTTATTTTAATGCTCAGCAAATGGTGGCTGTTCCCTTATCAGAGAATGCAGGTGTAGGAGAAAGCTGGAGCTGGTGAAACTGAGAAAACCACAAGAACAGATTTTAGGTCTTGTGTGGAGTAGAATAAATAGTCTGGCGTTAGCATTCAGCACTCTGGACAGCTGCCTGGTACGCAACACTCTGGCAGGAATAGGGATGGTAGAGAATTTCCCAATAATCAACTGTGAATACGAGCTCTGCAGCTGTTTGCTTGCTTGCCAGCTTGGGGAACCAATCTCTTTCCATGTGAGTGCTAGCGATCTTTTAACAAGAACATTTTTTAAAAAAGACACTGCTTTTGAGCCAAGGACTTGTTTAACAATGATTTCTCATATGAACATTACTCTGTTTGTTGTCATTGTTTTGGAATTAGCCTACTAAAATGTGTATTCTCTGAGCGTCGCAGAGCCACAGTCTAATATACCGCTGTACAAAGCTTAAGTCATTCTGAAGTCCTGTAATGCGCCCCAATACTAAAAATATGGGGGCTTACTAAAAATGTGGATCTTGCTAAAATATTTATTGTTAATGTTGCTTGTAATTTCGTTGTCCCAGAAGGGGGCAATGACAATAAAGATATTCTTATTCTTATTCTTATTCTTGTTTATATATATGAATAAGTTTAATCTAGATACAAGGGTTGTTTTTTAAAAAAAGAAAATGTTTTTAAACAAATGATCTGAAAAAATATCTGAATGTAACTTATCATTCTGTTATAAAAATGTTTTTTTAAATAAATGATTTACTGTTTTCATTTTTCTCTTTTTTATGTTTCCAAGTGTCTTTTTAATTGATGCAGTAATGCCCAAAGTGATTTCCCCACTGCCAAGAAAAAAATAAATAAAGCAAGCTTTACAAACCCTTTTAGTCATTATTTCCCTTGCCAACTTTTATTCTGCATGTGGCCATTTACAGCTTTGCAAGAAGAATGGGAAGAGAAGACGAGGGAAAGGACAGCACTTGCTCTGGTGTTCAATGCTTTTCCCCTACAGGGGATGTCTTTCTGACGATCTGTCATTCACACAAAGACTAGAGCTTTCTTCTTCTTCTTCTGGGGGGGGGTACTCAAAGGTATGCAGTACTGGCACCTTTTTCAAGAAGAAAAGCACTGACACAGAGAACAATCTTAAATACAGTGGTACCTTGGGTTACAGATGCTTCATGTTACAGACGCTTCAGGTTACAGACTCCCCTAACCCGGAAGTAGTACCTCGGGTTAAGAACTTTGCTTCAGAATGAGAACAGAAATCGTGCGGTGGCAGCAGCATGAGGCCCCATTAGCTAAAGTGGTACCACAGGTTAAGAACAGTTTCAGGTTAAGAACGGACCTCCAGAATGAATTAAGTTCTTAACCTGAGGTACCACTGTACTGTGTTCTGTTTCCCGTCCCAAGTAAATATTTCAGTTTTTTGTAAGTTGAAGTTTTGTTACAATGAAGCTGTACTTAATTTTTGCTAAATTAAATAAATAAAAGAGGCTTAAAGTAAAACTGCCTGGGTCAATGGTTACTTGATGACAGGCAGTGAGCAGCTGTAGCAGTAGTAGTACAGTAGTAAACAGCACAAAATAAAGCAACATCTGTTCGCAAGAGACAATCACGCCATCGTCAGTCGAACTAGAAACACACACACACACGGACGGACATTATTTTCACAAAACGTTATACCAGGCCAAGATCATTCAAATTTAATGAAATGCAAACTGCTGGACCAAGGTTGCGCAGCAGCACAACAATGAACCCCGCAAGAGGCCATTTTAAAATTCCCACAATGTCCCTGACAAATGCTGGCTCAAAAAGTCAGCTGTTTCCACCAGGAAAGCCTCTGGGCAGGGACTTGTTGATGGCAGGGGCATCAGAGGGCAGCTTGCAGCTGGCTCTGAATAGGACAAAAATTAGGGTGGGGGGGAGATGCATATGCTTTTGGCGTAGGAATATAGGAAGCTGGACTAAGGAATTTACTCCTACAAGAAGCAGTGGTGGCCACCAAAAAGATTGGACAACTTTGTGGAAGATATCAATGGCTATTAACCTTAACGGCTATGTTCTTCTTCCACCGCTGTGAGGCAGTATACATCTGAATAACAGTTACTGGAAACTGCAGGAGAGCAGAGTGCTATTTACCATAGGCATCTGTGTGGCCACTGGGAGAATACGATGCTGGACTAAATGGGCAAATTCAGCTTGGTAATGGCAATTCATGAAAATAATGGTACTTTCTTTGATTCTCCCGACGGTGGCATGATCACCTCTTTCTTCCATAATGGATTCCTGCATTTTTCACTATTAACAGCACAGATATTGATTGCCCATCACCAAATAGTCACTGCCCCCAGCAGGCCAGCCCTCTGTTCTTATGAAGCTGCCTTATACCAACTCTGACCTTTGGCCCATCTAACTCAGTGGCTCTCTAGGGTCTCAGGAAGAGTCTATCCTAGCCCTACCTGAACACAACAGGGATTGGACTTGGGACCTTTGGCAGATGATCTACCAATGAGCTACACACCTTCTCTGGTGCTTTTGTAATCATGTAAATCTTGTCATGTTGTAAAGCGGCAGACAAATTAAACAATGGTGATGATTTTAGAAAGAAAACTTATCCATGTTGCATCTTAAAAAAAACTTCCTCCCTCGACAAGCTGCTCATCTACATAATGCTTTATTTATTTATTTATTTATTTAATTTAATTTAATTTAGTCAAACATAATCATGTTGCTTTAAAGGTTCACTGTTGTGGAAGGAACTTTCTGTGTTGCTTACCAAGCTTTCCAAAGAGCTGGAATTTAATGATTGATGAAGATGATAAAATGATGGATAGAATGCTAAAGCCTTTTTTTTTAAAAGACCCTTAAGACAAATAAACTTGTGAAGATGCTGACTGCTTTTTAATTGAAACACATTTCAGGAACGAGCTTACAGAATTTCATTTCATCCAAATATTACTGAGGGAGTTCTCAAAGGCATTTTGGGAGTAGATTATTGACCTGGACTGAGTCAATACGGCCCACTGGGCCATATAAGTTTCTTTTAAAGGCACAGATAGCTCACCTTTGTAATCTAAAATACAAACCTGGAAGCAGGAGGGAAAGGAAAAATTACAGGCTGATCCTAAACTGGTTTACCCCGGATTTCAGTGGGATTTATACGTACACAAGCAGGCTCAGCACGACATTACTAATTGTCCTATTATGGCTGCCTTTTCTGTGTTGGACTCTCTGGAAGCAGAAAGCCTTAAGACTTCTGTGACTGAAGCAGAAGTTCCACTATCTCAGCAAAGCACATACCTCTTTTATGAAAGTGTTCCGTGCTAAGGGCAATGATGAGAATTTCTATAACATTTCGAGGTTTTGAATAGTTTGTTTTCCTTCCAGCCTCAAGTGTGTAAAGCGACAGAAATCTGATTAAATGTAGCCTACTATACAGAAATAAGAGCCTCATCCATTGTTCCAACCACTTCTGCCTCTGGGGCCATTCACTACAGGCACACAACCCCCTAGAAGGAAGTCCATGAGAAAATGCAGCCCTTTGGTTGAAACAAATGTTTCCCATCCCTGTCCTAGAGGATCAAAACCGCTGTCTTTATTTCACTGAAATGCCATGTGCCAGACTTTTTGACTCTGGTGCATTGTAGGCAAAAAAAGAGGCCACTATCGCATAAACATGGCAGCTGCTATGAGTTGTCCCTCAGGCTGCGGTTCCCACCAACAGCATGAGTCCCAGTATTTGCCACAACTTATATCACATGAAGGCCTCATGCCTCAGTGACCTGACCAGCTGTTTCTTTTTGGTTTCCTTCTCTTCTCAGGGCCTCCAGCAATATGACAGTGTCAAACGTTAAGCTGGTCTTGAGCTGACAAAGTGTGGGATGTCAGACAGAGACATGTCTCTGCAACAACATCAGGCTCTGACTAAAGGGAGAAAGAGCAGGGACAGAGTGAAACCAGGAAGGAAGCTTCCCGTGGGATAGGGAAGGCCAGATACTACCACCTAGAAAGGCTTTCTGTCAGGCTCACTCACTATTCTGATCAACCAAGAAACTTTGGTCCACCTTTGGCTTCCTGTCTTCTTTGCCTTACTCTGCCCTCAGCCTAACAGCAACTGTTTCTAACAGATAGTGGTAGTAAGAGAAGAAGGGGGGGGCAACCAAGCTCAGGGCCTCCTGCTCCATCACTGCTGCTCCATCACCTAACTCAAGCTGTAGGTCACTTTGCTGGAACCGAACTCTTAAAATCTGGAGTGCTTCAACCTGATGGCAATTGTAGCGAGCACTCCAACTGAAGAACAGTCTTTACAAAAGGTGCCATGGACTTTGAAGAAGCACGAACTCAGGACAAAAGGGAGAAATGAGCTAAGAGGAAGGTACATTTGGCAAACCCTCACCATGATCAACTCCTGCCCAGAAACCTATGTCCCCACTGTGGAAGGACATGTGAATCCAGAATTGGCCTCCATAGTCAATTACGGACACACTGTTAAAACCATATTCATGGAAGACAATTTTACTCGGCCATGAGTGATTGCCAGAGAAGAAGAAGGTGTGTATATGCCTGAACCACAATAAAGGAAATTGATGGAATTATGAATATGATGCATTCTATTAAAGCATCTTCTCTCTTGTTTCCTGCTATCAAAATGCCTGCTCTGTATATAACAGTTAAGTAATATTTCACTTAGACTTGCATTGCCCTGGATCTTGAAAGACCATAAAATGAAATGGGAAAAAAGAATGATTTCAATCAAGTTATTTTTTTATTTTAAAAAACATTATTTCTGTATTTTTCCAGAAGAGATAGTTATTTTTAAAATAACCTGAGCTGACTCTAACTCTAATGACTGATTTTTTTATTTTTATTTTTTTTAGTACAGGATTGCCAAATCCTGCCACAACCTTAACCTTAAAGAAAAATTGCAGATGCCACTGTCGGTCATAAGAGGAGAAACAGAATGAATGTCAGTTATTATCCAGCAGATAGCAGAGATCACTTTAAAAGCAATAAACTTGGAGGAGCAGATGTGTATCTCAGTGTCTCACATAAATCCCAGAACACAAAGATAAGAACAAGAAAAGAAAACATGCGAGCTTTGAATTTAGGGTCTTGATTTGACCGCATACACCTTTGTTGTGTGATACAAGGGACCTTGCACGCAATGAGAAACCATGGAAAGAAGTGTGCTATATTATGTAAAATCAGGCTTCTTATTTGTATGCTACCACACAAAAGGGATTTTGGAATTAAATAGTAACATTCCTCAATTGCTAATCGAATGTAGCTGTAGTGCGTGTGACATTTCAGAATCTGTCTAAAAGTTATTCACTTATAGACACTTATAGAGGTGGAGCTGGCTGCTCCAGCACCTGGAGTGGCGCACATGCTGTGCACCTGGGGGTGGGACTAGCTGCCTGTGGGGGCATGGCTAGCGTCCCGGGGGCACCGCCTGCAGTGAGTGTCCCAGGGTGCAGAGTGCAGCAATGTCACCCCCCCACGAGGGATGACACCCCCCATTCCTCTGCCACTGCTTATAGCAGGCATGTCCAAAGTCTTTTTTGGGGGTCTTCAACAACTTCAGTCCTAAAAAAAGGTCAACAACTCTGATCAGCCCTCACGGCCCTTCACTTCATAAAATCTGGCCCTCCTTGAAAAATGTTTGGATGCCACTGGCTTATAGAGAACTATCCGCTAAGTATTTTATTTACTTTTACATTCAGTTCACCAAAGGCCCTCAAGGCAGACTGCTTTCCCTCACCAATATTCCAAAGTAACAGGAATAAGATTTAGCGTTTATCCAGGGTTTTTATAAAAAGATATATTAACATAAATACTGTAAATGAGAATGAGCGCAATAGCCAGCCATACATTTCTGAGCATATAATACATTCAACCCCTGGCACATATTCCAAAGATTTGCAACAGGAACACCACACAACCAGGTTTTGGAACCTATTTATAGTCGATCATAACAAAATTCAACATTTGCAGCAGGCTTCACACTTCTGACAGGACAGCACAAAACTACTCGAACACATTACCATGAAGCCTTGCCAAGGCCTACAACTGAAAGCCACTTCATCTGTGAGGCAGAAGCAGATCTCATTTGCCACTGCATGTGTATTGACCAGGGAACTACTGCCAAAAACAGCTCCCTGAGGAATGTACTAATAGGTTTGTAAGTGTTTGTAAACACACCGTGCACAATAATACATTACATTTTGAATTGCACACCTAGGGAGCATGCCTTAAAGAGTGTGTGTGGTAATGCTATGTCACCATCATCTAACAGTTAATAAAGATGTCTGAAATTCCACATTGGAACCAATGGCTCCTATGAATTTTCCAGCGGAGATTCAGCGATTCAGGCCACAAGTGTAGTCCTAGTGCCTTGCCCAGGTTGGCAGAATGGCCAATTTCTCGACAGCTCTCCCCAAACAAGTGCAGGATGGAGATAGGCCAGGAAGTACTAGGATAACTTCTTTAAAAGAAGCAGATGCAGAATGATGTGCAAATTTGAGGATATCTGGCAAACTGATTTATCTAAGAGAAGCTCCAATCACTCCAGACAGCAGCAGGTCCAACTTCTCCAAGATCTCTCGCCCGCCAAACTGGACATGGTTCTTATTCACAAATATACCCTTCTGAACTGATAACTACCAGCAAGTGGGGCATGTGCAGAGTACCAATTCAACAAGCCGACAGAGTGTGCCAATGGAACAGAAAAAGAGCAGACAGTTCTAGGTAGGGTCAGTCCCCTTGCTGACAGTATAATGCAATTCCACAGCTCACAGGTTACATACAGTTCTAATATATAGTCTTTCCAGCTGCACACAGTCTCTTTTGCAGGGTTCCAACACAGACTAGGCTCTGACCAAGGGCATGGGCCAACAGCAAACTTGCTTCAAGCACAAGTGCATTTAGACTTTAGATTGTGCTGAGTCATTCTCAGATGCTTGCTGACTCACTCTCACATGCTTAGCTAGTTGCAAGTGCAGGACAAACACACCCAAAATTAACCACTATACCTAACAGAACCCTTTCTTGCCCTTTTCTCTACATCAACATGATATCCAATCAAGAACCAAGACCTCAATGCCTCAAGCTTACGCACTGGACAGAGTGAAACCATTTTTATCAGCAAAGCAGATGGCAAATACATCACAGTGGAGAGATGAAACCTTTGGAGTGGAGACAACAGAGCTTTCCTGCTGGCTTTTTCTGTGGTGTCTGCATTCTCCTTTAAGGATGCATGCAAAACTATTAATGGCAAGGTGGGAGGGAATCACAGTGTACAATTCACCAAAGTTCAGCACTTTTAAGTCTCATTCATGTCTATGGGTGTAGCGCTTCCATTAGGGATGATTTTGTGGCTGGATCATGCCCACAGTAATTCCACTGTCTTTCAAAATTGTTTGCATTTAATTAAGACTTCTGGATCACAGGTAAAATCACATTCCCAGGGCTCTTTAAAGAATATGGTATATTAGAAGACTGACAAAGATATGTGGCAACTGCAGCAATCTGTTGGTTTAATCATCGACAGTGCAATAGTCAGGAAAAACCCCCACAGAATTTGGCAGCACAACATAAGGCATTTGTTAAGAAGCAGAAAGTATTTATAAATAGAACTCTAATATAAAAAGCAGTTGGTATTTCTCAGCATAAGTACAAAGGAAGCATAAGAAGCCTTTTTTTGTTTAAACGAGCAGAACATGAAAGGTGCAAGTCGTGGGTTATGAAAAGAAAAAACTGAATACGATTTAAATGCTGATTTGCCAAAGGGTTCATTTCATACCCGCCCCCCTAGTTTGATTTCATTATAACGTCATGGGCTGCTAGGCTAAAAAGGATAATTCCAGCATACTGCAGACACCAGGTTGTAATAATAATAATAATAATAATAATAATAATAATAATAATAATAATATCACACAAATGAAAGGAGTCCCAAAGCAATTTATGTAAAGTATGATACTAATAAAATAGCCCTAAAAACAATTCAAAGATGACAAAAAGTGTCTTATATAACAAGCTCTTAAAACAGCTATCAAGGAAGGTCTGAAGGAAATGTTCAATTATGTTAAAGCCAAGTAAACATCAGCCTAGCTAATACCTTAGTGGGAAACAGACTTACATGAGGCTCCCAGGCGTTCTGAGACCTAGTTTAGTCTCCTACCTGGGCCAAAGACCTTGTTTCTCTGGCGGTGAAACAGGTAGAGACACATACCTTTTCTAAGTTTATAATGTAATCTGTGACAGTGGTGGCCCAATATGCAGGAGTTTGAGTTAGCTGTACAATTCTGTTACAGTTGTACCTTGGAAGTCAAATGGAATCTGTTCCGGAAGCCCATTCGACTTCCAAAACATTCGGAAACCAAAGCTCCTGCAGCCAATCGGAAGCCACGGAAGCCTCGTCAGACGTTCGGGTTCCAAAGAACGTTCACAAACCGGAACGCTCAATTACAGGTATGCGGCATTCGGGAACCAAAACATTTGAGAACCAAGGCGTTCGGGATCCAAGGTACGACTGTACTTCATAAATATTACTTTCCGCAGTCCACGTTACGAGCATGGTATCATACGACCAATATGTAAGCATCTAAGCTGAACATTCTTTTGGAATTTTGGTGAAGAAACACATTTGGCATCCTAATTAAGGGTGGGATTAAACTAAACTGTTGTGTGCAAGGAGTGAGGTCCATTCACAAAGCAGAACTCCCCTTGCTGTCTTTCTTCCCGCTATGTGCCTCCTATGTCCTCTAAATCTGCACTGGTGGGTTGCAGAAACCCCAGAACAGGTCTAGGGTGTGCCTGGGTTGGGGAAGGGGGAAAGTTCCATTATGTGAGCAGACCTTGTTTTCTGCACACACACGCATGGGATGTTGGAAGCTATTAACCATCAATCGGGTTTGTAAACCCCAGGGCAGGAATCAGTGGCCTCCAGTCATGTACCGAAAGGCCAAACCACGTCGCTTTCACCTCCCAAGGAAAAGGAACACGAAAGTCAAGTTGCTTCCATTCAGCACACATTTAAAATAAACATGCAGCCTTCCACTGCAAACCTCTGCGTATATTTTCCTCCCATCCTTGAACATCCCTGAAATGCCCTCCCTCGCAATTCACTGAGACCGGGGTGGCAAATTCAGAAAAGGCTTTTCTCAGCAGCCTTCCCCCCTGCCCAGCCCCCCTCTCAGTAATGGCAACACAATCAATGTGTTTTCCTCTCAAATTATGTGTTGCCTTATTCCAGACATCAGCTTGACAATTTTTCCTCCATCAGAAGCACCCTCCATAATAACAAAGTATCACATATTCAGCACTGCCTTGGTGAGAATATCAGAGACAAATACACTCAACTGAATAATTTTATCTTGAAGTCAGAGGACACGCATGATAGACTTGTAATGAGGTTTATAAAGCTGCCTCTTGGTGTAATTATTGTTTTATGTCCCCTGAAGCAGTGATGTACAGCAAATGGACAATATTTCTCCATTTGTTGCTACTAAATTATCTCTTTCTGATCATGCACTATAAGACAGATCAATGGTAGCACTGAAAAAAGGTTAGCGGGACTGGTCTATTGCGGGCCCAGCAATGGCGCTGCAACTGAGGCCGGCATCGCAGAAGGATATTGAGGGGGCTCAGCTCCCTCCTTAAAAACTGGGGGGCGTGGTAAAATGCCACTGCCCCCAGGATCCAGCGCCCCTTGGGTCCAGGTGCAGGAAACATGGGGCCCACATGCAGGGCTACTCAAGGTAGAAATGAGACTCAGGATCTCAGTATTCTGCTGAAATAGATGACAGTTTTTTTTAATTTCAGATGTAATTAGGTTTTGGTGAAGGCATTGGGAAGGTATCAAATAACAAGCAATCCTTCTGCTGGTTGACAAGAACCCTGAATAGTGGGTCTGACATACATCAAATTAGGGTGAGCCCTTCAGGGCCACCACTTGGAAGGGCACTATGGCCCTCTGACTCCCAGATAGAGACATGCCTTCCAGACCCCTTTAGTAGGGTACCCAATAGGCTAAAGTTGCAACCCACGACCTTATCCACTCAAAGTTGTGATGATTGCTAACAGGTAGGCAAAAACCTGCAGACCAGGCACTTTGTCTGCAGGAAAAATTCCTCCCATATTCCATAGCAGAGTCTGCATGTTGCCTTGCCTGCTTGCCTTTGGGCAGGACCATTTAGAAAAAGGTCAGGAGGGTGGAGGATCTAAGGACAATCTCAGCAGGCCAAGCCCTGCTGCAGCTTGCCTCTCTTGGACCTAAAGGAAGACAGATCCACTGCTGTAGCCATGCCCCTTCTCAACTCCAATAGACCCATTCAAATGGGCTTTCAAGTCTTACCGGGTGACATCTGGGAGAGGCTCCCAATTTCTCCAATGGTTGCACCATGAACCTAGGGCCTCAGAACTGAGCCACGGCTGTGCCAGGTCACAAACTGTGCTTCGCTGAAGTTCCAAGTGAGTGGCCATTTTGCAAGAAGAATCTGGATACAGTCGTACCTTGGTTGTCGAATGCCCTGGAACTCGGACGTTTTCGCTCCCGAACGTCGTAAACCTGGAAATGATTATTCCAGTTTGCGAACGTTCTTTTGGAACCCGAAGGTCCGACGGGGCTTCTGCGGCTTCTCATTGGCTGCAGGACCTTCCTGCAGCCAATCAGAAGCTGTGATTTGGTTTTGGAAGTCAAACGGACTTCCCGAATGGATTCCGTTTGACTTCCACGGTATGACTGTATTAAGAACTATCTGGTCTATGTTCAGGTCTTCTTGCAACCTATATTTTATCACATGTCATCTGGGCTTTGTCCAGTTTATCCAAGTGGTATATGTCCCTGTAGAGCTGAGAAGAACAGGACCAGACAAAAGTCTTCCTGTTGATGCACCAAACAAATGGCAGATATTATAGCATGATGACCAATGTAACAAGAGTTGATCAAGAGTTGAATGGGACACTATTTTCTCAATTTCATTATTAATGTTTTTTATTCCCTCACCTTCAAAAGAGTTTCTGTTTCCCAGATGGCAATGGAGATGGGAAACTCTTGATCTTGCCATTGGGAAAGGAAGAGGTATCACCAAACATATGTTTCTAAAATGACTCTGCCCACCTCCTCCAAATTCCACACAATGCATTGCATCCGATGTTACAACATATTTGGAGTAAACCAATAGAAATTAATGGGCATGATTAACTTAGGCCCATTATTTTCAAAGTGTCTATTCTTGGGGTAAAACTAGGTTTGATACAATCCAAAGGATCTCTTTCTGAAATCTTTTACACAGATGAAATTTTAAACCTGCCCATATTCTTTCCCAAGCTCTTTATTTTGCACTAGATTCTCTCCTCCTATTGCTATTCCATTTCTTTCCCAATGCCCCACAGTAATGTCTTTTTGTTGTTGTTGTTTAGTCGTCTAAGTCATGTTCGACTCTCCGTGACCCCATGAACCAGAGCATGCCTTGGAAACTCTCACTTTCTTCTCAAAGCTTCTCCTTTTTTATGTCCATTGCGTTTTCTTGCCAAAATACTGGAGTGATTTGCCAGTTCCTTCTCCAATGTCCTTTTAGATTTGGCTAAATAATGCCCTGTCCACTCTAAATACTGCCTATGTACTTACGTATATGCACTTTAATATTTCCATAATAAACTCAGGTTTCCTAGCTTATTTGTAATCTTCTCGCCTTCACAGCAGAACTGTAGATTAAAGATCCAAATGTGGCATTCATATATATCTGTGTAATACATTACACGTACAGACAAGGACACATGGTAACACTTTGATTCTTGGAATCTTAGAAATTTTCTGAAATATCCTCATCATGAAATCACAAAATCCTTCCGGTTTTCAAAGCGCTTTCCCCTGCCCCATGGGATAAAAACTGATAAATGTTTAACATTGTGGTGCTATAATAACCATGCTTATTTGAAAGTGACCTCAGGATTTCTCTTGTGGAATGTTTTAATATTTGAGGGCAAGGAGATGGCAGAGAATGGAGCGAGAGGCACTGACAAGGGAGAACATAAGAGAAATTGGTACCTTTCAATTTTACAAGAGAGGAAAGAACGCTATTTGGTAATAGTGAATCTGAAATTGAAATGCGCTTTCCACATCTGTGTTTGTACAAAGGCAGTTTGACGAGGATATAAAAAGAACACAAATGTGATTGCTTCTGCAAGTATTCTAACCTGGCAAATCTAATACTTTTTTTTAAATGGCTAAACGAGTATTTACCTTGTCATCGCCTGAGTGAGACAGTAAATATAATGTCTGTCTGCTCCATTCTGCCATTCTGGGTTATGTGATTAATTTTATTATACCTTTTTATGTGTGTTTTCTTTTTAACCTTTGTGCAGCTCAAGAAGAGAAGGATCCATTAAACTACACATGCTTGTCTGAGATCTCACAGTAAAAGAACAACTTTTATGTCAAGCCATCTGCTGCACCGATACAGCAAAGAAACTGAAAAACAATATGCAACAGAATCACCAGCCAAAGTTCCTTTCTTTAAAGCCTTATGAAGATACCACGAAGGCAACAAGTACCATGGGCCTTACCTGTTATACTGTCTTTAAAAGTCCGGTCCTTGTTGCTGACCATACAAAGCTCTTGGCCACTGGTTAAAATCAAAGTGGAGTATTCGATCATGATAATCCCAATGCGTCATGGATGACAGACTGTCTCATGGCACCACGTTCCAGCTGCTTGAAACAAACCCTTCAAAACAACAACAATGGCAACAAAACATGACACATGTATTTCATTTTAATTGAAACATAGCGAACCATATCCAAAGACTAGGAGGCACCCCACTTAATCAATAAGAGCATCATAAAGAAGGCAAAAAGATATATTGACACATCAAAGCTTTGTGGAACACATAAAGGCATTTTATTCTGTGTAGTTGCTACTTGTTACAGTTCTATTAAAAATGTAAGAATTAATTAAAAATTATCATTAAAAGCGAATGCTCCACCAGGATTCTCCTGCAAGAACAGAGCTCCTCTGGAGATCTCCTGCTGAAGTAAAGCAAAGCAAAGTTCGTTTTAAAGAGTTGAGATCTAAGAAGCAGGTCTCAGGTAGAGAGAAGGGTATAGCTTTTCAAAATGTCCCCTTACACATTGCCAGCTAATAAAAAATATTTTGTGAGCATACAATAAAATGATTCAAGATTCTAGCACTGAGTATAGCTTTAAAATCAAGGACATTGATATGAGAGGCTAGCACCACCCACTGCACTTTGGGAAATGTAGCTGTGCAAGTATTTGCATACCTGTCAGTGTCCAAACTGCTCATATCTATCCAATTCACTTACTTGCACTGCTCTGTGTGAACTGCAGTCATGCAGCACACAGAAAACAAAACAAATTTGGACTTTGCAGAGGATTCAGACGATGACTACAACGGTGCCGTGCATTAAAATTAAATTTAATAAATGATTAAATGTTAGGCATTGGGAAATGATAACACGGTAACATTTGTAAATAAATAACATATGCATATTGAAATAAAAAGTATGTGCACATTGAACAGTTGCTGAACTAAAAAAAATTACTAGGTGTTTCTTAACAATAACATAAAAGTTGCATGCATTGTGTAAAATTACATAAAATGTGCTTACACTGAAATCCGTCTAACTGTAATAGCATTGTTAGGCAAACTAAGGCCTTCTAAATCCGGCCTGCGAACAGTCCAGGAATCAGCGTGTTTTTACATGAGTAGAATGTGTCCTTTTATTTAAAATGCATCTCTGGGTTATTTGTGGGGCATAGGGATTCATTCATTTCCCCCAAAAAATATAGTCCCCCCCCCCACAAGGTCTGAGGGACAGTAGACTGGCCCCCTGCTGAAAACGTTTGCTGACCCCTATATCAAAATTAATTTATTCATATTATGACTTAGAGGAAAGGTAAAAGAGATCCCTACAATTGTGTAATACACTTCAAATACATATCTAGTTAAAGTCATGTATTATATTGAATATAAACGAGGGGAAAAACTTTTCTTGATATATGGCTTGTAGCACAAATATGATAATGGATGAGGACATTATTACAATTTGTTATTTGTAAGAAAATTTATTAGGTTTCCAAAGCAGTTCTAAAAATTTAATTTTTTGTTCACACATATAGCTTAAATTAGTAAACAGAGGGGTGAGGAAAGCTTTAGCCCTTTCAATGACACCGTAAAAAGCTTAAGCAATCATTCAGAAGAGGCTATCACATGAAATTACAATCCAGAGACATACAGCTTTCAAGAAATCATAATTCAGTTTTGCCAGTTTATCAGATACTAAAATGTTCAGCTCTCAGTCCATGGACTTAACATGATGTCTGGTGTGATGTAGGTGGGTGTGGCTTGGAGGAAATGACCTCATTGGCCAAATTAGGACCACTACTGGCAAATTAGGACCTCTGTGAGGCAAAGGTCACACACTGCTGATGAAGAGGTCAAACGTTACACCATTTCTTTAGGTTGATCGGAAGCATATGAACACTGGATCTCTGATGTTTCCTTTCTGCAAACACGACAACTATTACTGAGTGACTTCCCGGGGGAAACAGTTCATTATCTGTACTTATTTTCCACTTACTGTTTCTTAAATTTTTTCGTGGAAGACATAACCAAGAAAGAACTATAAATCAAAGCAAAAGCAATCATGGACGTTTTTGCACAGCGTGAGTTGCATAGGTTGCAAAATCGTAAACAGAGTAATATCTGCTAGGAAACTAACAGAAGTCAGTTTGTAAACAAGAAAATGCTTCTTTCTTTCATTGGGCAAACTATTACTCTTAGACACAAGAGTGGAAAGAAAATATGCATCATAGTTCAAGGGAGCCAAAATTTCTCAGAAGACAACCCTGAACATAAACTTATATAGAGTCTTCCTAAAACACTATCATTGGGGACTGTGGTTGAATATATGGAGTAAAACATTCCATAGAGCCACCATACAAAAAGTCCCTGTCCCTTGTATTCAGCAGCCTGGGCTCCCTTCCTATTAACTGAGCATTTTCCAGACCTCATCCTCAAAAGATGGCATCTCTTAAGAGCTGGATCAGATCTAAAAGGAACTAGGTTTTCTAAGCTAATGGATATATGCACCCATTGATCATGGGGGTTATCCTAAATTCTCATGACGAGATTGTATCAAATGGAATGTTGCAGTGTTCCATTTTAAAACCCAGGTATCCACACATGACATCAAACCCAGGTAGAAAGAAAAATATGGGAATATGGAGGGGTGAGAATGCACATGTTCCCATAGCTCACCTCCAATCCCTACTTCTAGTTCCAGTTTGACATCTGAACAAGTTTCTGATCAATGCCCTCCAACCCACGCCCTTACACTAACAGCTAAAACCATATCAGATTTTTGGGTAATCCTTTGAAGAGCATTCCCGTATTTCACCAATAATGGCTTAAGTGTACGGTGGGTCCTTCTCCTCCATCAAAAATGCTACACATGAAAACATTTCATTCTGCATAAGAATTGTGTCATATTGGATGTCTGTCTTCACTGAACTGTGGTTACACACTGCATAACATTTCCTCCAGATCTAGCTGCCTTTTTTGAAGTCATAGAAGCCTATCTGACCAATCAAATAATAGAGATGGAGTAAGCACAGCTTGTGGATGTTAGCCAGAAATGAAATGAACCATCCTATCCATCCACCCCCCTTCCAGGTGATGGATATTTCATCACTTGTATCAACAACAGTTAACAGCACATCAATTATAAGACTAAAATATTATGTAAGAACTTGCAGCTAGTTCCATGCATAGGATGATGAAAGATGGTATCTTAAATTCTCTTTGAGATCTGAAGCATTTTCTTACCTTAAAACCTATCAGAAAAGTATTCTAAACGAACACAAATGCACACATACTCAAGTTCATCTTTACCTATTAGCTTACTGCCAGGCTTGAGCTCAGCAGAAGCAAACTGATGAGTTTTCCTTTCTCAAAATAATCCTTGTGATACATACGGTTCGGTTTCAAGGCCTGCTATTTCCAGCTGACCATGAGACGTTGCAGAATACAGAGGCTTCTTCGGTCCATGCAAAAAGCAAATATCTTGCAGCTCGCAGTGTAATATTTCAAAGCAACTGTTCCACACAGCAAACAGCAACATGCTGTTTTACTTCCTTTCCTGCACCAGAAGTTGCTGCAGCAGTTAACCAAGGAAGCTATTGTTTCCAAATAAATGGTGAGTCATTTTTCTGTCATCCATTAAATCACCAAGTCATACTCATTGTATGGGGCTTAAACTCTTCATACATGGGGACATGGGGGAATATAAAGTCTGTACTTCTGTTGATTACTCAGTGCCTGAATCATTCTTAAGTAGACTGGACAAAGGACATGACAGTTTGCTATCTGGAACAGCCTTGCGTTCATGCGCTCATGTGCTAAAGACAACTTGAAGAGAGAGACTGTACAGAAGTGTTTATATGCTAATGCTAGAAGTCTCCAAGCCAAGATGGATGAATGCTTGGTCTTAGAGGATGGTTTTGATATAGCGAGCATAACAGAAACATGGTGGAAAGAAGGGAACTAGTAGGACTTGATTATCTAAGGATATAAGACTCTATAGGAAGAACAGAGAAGGGCAGCTGTTAAGGAGAAGGGAGGTGGTGTTAACTATGTATGTCAAAGAAGGCACTGAGTCCAGTAAGATAGAAATCCAAAAAGAGGCAGGCTCCTCCACAGAATTGTTGTGGGTGGCCATACTGGGCCCCAACAGTACTTTAGTGCTGAGAACATGCTATTGTCCCCCTGATTAGAATGCTTTGGGAGATCTTGAGATGAAGACTTAAATCAAGGAAACATCCAAATGAGAAAATTTAGAAATGGGCGACTTGTAAATTTCCAATTGACCAGAAAATCCAACATGGTCACGTTTGATTTCAAAAGAGGAAACTTCCCAGAATGAGAGGACTGGTAAATAGGAAGTTGAAAAGTCAACTCAAGAGAGTCCACACTTCTCACCAGGCCAGCTCTGTATCCTGCTTGATCTTCTGCGTGGCTGAATTGTACCTGAACCGTGATAAATCATCTTGCTTTCCTGAATGGAGGGAGGTGTACGGGTAGAAACCTGTGATGCTAGTCTGCATAAGAGACACATCCACTGCACTGCCTACTTTTGCCTCTAGCTCCCATCCACCAAGGGACGCTGGTGGTGCTGTGATCTAAACCACTGAGCCTCTTGTGCTTGCCGATCGGAAGGTCGGCGGTTTGAATCCCTGCGGCAGGGTGCGCTCCGGTTGCTCGGTCCCAGCTCCTGCCAACCTAGCAGTTCGAAAGCACACCAGTGCAAATAGATAAATAGGTACCGCTCCGGCGGGAAGGTAAACAGTGTTTCCATGCGCTGCTCTGGTTTCGGTGTTCCATTGCACCAGAAGTGGCTTAGTCATGCTGGCCACATAACCCAGAAAAACTGTCTGCAGACAAACACCGGCTCCCTCGGCCTGTAAAGCGAGATGAACGCTGCAATCCCAGAGTCGTCTACGACTAGACTTAACTGTCAGGGGTCCTTTACCTTTTACCCATCCCCCAATGATATGAGAAACCTGGAAGTTTTCCAAAGGAATGTGGCCTTCAGATTTACAAAGGTTCCCCAACCCTAGTATACACTACCAAGACTTCCAGGTGTGAAGTGAATCCCATGGCTTGCTATACTGGTAATTGACGCATAACCACATGTTTCTTTAGAAATGTTAAGAACTTTACCTACTAGAAATGTTTAGAAAACTTGTTATCACCACACAAATATTTATCATCATCATTATCTACATGGAGGTACGAAGCCATCAAGTACCCCGGACAACCTATACATGAAAATAACTCAACATTCTGTTGCTATGCTATTACTGAGCCTGTTTATTTTATTATATTGTAAACTACACAAAGTTGCTGTTGGTACATATTATGTGTCGAGTTGCTCTGTAACACTAATTGTACATCTTACTATGTTCATCCATGTTATTTTTTTTATGTGTTTATGTGTTTAAAAAATCTTAGTAGGAAGCCCCATTGCCTGGATTTCTTTTTATTAAGAAACCCCAACAATGTCCCAAGTCCCTTAAGTCAACACAAGCCCTACAAGAATATACTGTAGGAAAGTTTTACTCTTAAAAAACCAAAACAAAATCCGGACCGGTCTCATTTTATTTTGCGGCCAAAACATTAGGAGGATGTATAATGCAGGGATTCAGAATCTGGTGAAATATGAGCATATCTGTTGAGCTATGGCAGAGATTAATCTTTGTTATGCTCTCAGATCCAAGCAAACTACTTTCCAAAAACCAAACCTAGAAGGAATCTTATTTCCTGTCTCCCCTATTTTCTATTTTCCCATTTTCTCTCTGGAGTTCATAAGACAATGAAATCACTTTAGACTGAGAATTGTTTTAACTTCTTTGTTACTGAGAAGAATCTTCTAGCCTCTAACTACTTCTTCATCCCCAGGCTAGCTTTCTACTTCTTCTCTCCCTTTATTTACAGGACCCCTTTATGGAAACTGCTGGGAACTTCAGAAACATCTGTAAAACAAGGGAGGGGAAAGACTTCTCCCCTCCTCTTCACCTGGGAATGGTGCTTTGTGTGTCAGGGAGTGGCTGGACACTGATGAGTGATGGTTGGATACTGATGAGGGAGCACTGGGCGAAGGGGGGGGGGGTTGGAAAAAAGGATCAGAGATCTTGGGAAGCCAGGAGACAAGAGTCAGTGACAGGAGAAGCTGCAGGTTTGGAAAATGCAGAAGAACAGGTGCAACAGCAACAACAACCCAAGTGACAGTTTAAGAATATCCCTAATGGGAAAGAATGGGCAGATCTTGTGTGCATCTATCACATACAATTCATAGCTGTCAACCGTCCCTTATTTGGTGGGAAAGTCCCTTATCCCAGCGCCGTGTTCCGCTGCTGTCCCTTATTGATGATGTCTCTTAAATTTCCTGGGTTTCAAAGGAAGCAGCTCCTCTCCCTCCCTCCCTGCCGGCCAGGGAGGAGGGAGGCTCCAACTGTGTTGCTTGGCTGCGTTGCTCACCCAATAAGGAGTCTAAGAACAACTGGGGGGGGGTGGAGCTTGCATGCCTTGTGCCGATCAAATCGGCCATGTTGCCTGGGGACTCGCCTTTGCTCAGTGCTTCCCAGCGGAGAGGTGACAGTTGTTTTCCTTGCTGCATCCCCTTTGCCGGGTTGCTGCGCTGTGGGAACCACCGCTTGAGGCTTTGTTTGGCTGCTGGCTGGGCTTTCTGCCTTTGGCTCGGAGGGGCTCAGAAGTTGAACATACCTGTGCTGGGAAAATCCCTTATTTTGGCTGCTGATCCCTTATTTTTGAGGCTGCTGGTCCCTTATTTTCAAATCTGTAAGTTGACAGCTATGATACAATTTCTAATATGTTCAAATTGGGAACATAGTTTCCATTGCCTGTCTACATTCAGGAAAATGGTACAGTGGTACCTTGGTTCCTGAATGGCTTAGTTGTCAAACAAATCGGCTCCCGAATGCTGTAAACCTGGAAGTAAGGGTTTCCGATTTGCTCCTGCAGCCAAGAAGCTCCTGCAGCAAATCAGAAGCCGTGCCTTGAACGGTTTTGGGAGTTGAATGGACACCCGGAATGGATTAGGTTTGAGAACCAAGGTGACACTGTATTGTTACTCAGTTACGGCAATGAGATTGCCCTCCTGCACCCAGTTATGCATTCTTAATCACATTGAATTAATGGAACTTAAGGGTAAATTATTTATTGTCCATTGGATTGGTGCTCAAGGCTTCTGTTTCTTGCTATTCTCATCCATCTGGGGGCTTGACATAGTCATGCTTTGGTCTTGGACCTACAGCGATTTTGATGAAAGTTACAGTAGTCAGCAAGCAAGCTCCAGATATACTTCTTCACACAAGTCAAGGTCAAGCAGCAGATGAGAAGGGAGTGTATTTTGCAATTGCTTAGCAACATAGGTCTCAGACGGAAGTGATGGGGCTCCTTTATACTCAGTTTCTCTAAATCTCTGTGTTCTAATCCCAAACCATGCAATTTGGTACTGTCAACCCAAACATGTAGCAGCCTCTCAGAGACTCAGACAGAAGGGTAGCATAAACTGGTCTTGAATACTTTAATTGGAGGCACCAGGGATTGAACCGGACACATCTCCCAGCTTCTGCTCTCTGAATTTGAAGGCTACAATTGCAGCTTCAACTAGGAATGCCAGAGGAATCCAATCTTTGCTAAATCTAGCTAACCTCCTGGCCTCATGTGCTGACTGGAACTTAGTTATCCTCCATATTTTGTACTTCCCCAATGTTCCAATGCAAGTTTCAGATGAAAACGGTCTCAAAATATGTTATCCAACCCATATTTCGAGAGAAAATTTAGATACATTTTGAGTCTACTTGTTTAGAAAAGCATATTTCATTATTACTATATTTAAACATAGGGCTTCATGCATATTTTTTTCTTTGAAATTTCTTAGCAGATTAGTGTGGAATCCGAATGGAATGGATTTATGGATTATTATATGCAAGGCTGGCACAGATAAGATAAAAGACTGATTCATCCATCCTTAAGCTATAAGATGTCATGGTCCAGGATTCAGATATAGGTTTAATAAACACCTATTCAGATGAGGAGAAGCGAGTGAAGGCACTTAAATGATTGTTCATCCTGGCCCTCATATGAAGGAGTCACATGAGAACACATCTATTAGAATCTTGCACAGAAACACTCCACCCCATCAATCGCTCATTCCTGTCACATTTTCCATTCTGATGATGACAATGAATTAGATTTTTGTTTCTCCCCTCTTCCTAAGGGTGCCCAGGGCAGAAAGTTATATACTGCTTGATTGTAACCAAACGTCTAAGTGGTTTACAAGAAATATTATAATTATCAATTTTTTAAAAAAACACACAAAAATAAGTATTTATTACCTTAGACTCTGTCAACCTGTCTGTCTCTGCTCCACCCTCTTCATACCTATTCTGGTCCTGAGAGACCAGAGGAGAGGGGAGCTGTTCACCGCAGGAGGGGGAGACCTACTGGCTTCTTCAGCAGTCTGCCTGATCGCTATCTCTTCACCCTCTTCCTCTCCAGCTTTCGCTTTTCTGATTCTGGGCTGCTCTCTGCCACAGCCTCTTCCTGCTCACCAAACCCTGTTGCCTCTTCAGTTTCCGACACCTCCTCCTCCCAGTCTGCTCCCTCTTCTTCCTCTGACCACTCATGGTCATCCCACCGCCAATCTGAGCCTTCTTCCCTTGCGGGTTCCTTCAGCTCAGGCATAGGCAAACTCAGCCTTCCAGATGTTTTGGGACTGCAACTCCCATCCTCCCTGACCACTGGTCCTGTTAGCTAAGGATGATGGGAGTTGTAGTCCCAAAACTTCTGGAAGGCTGAGTTTGCCTATGCTTGTCTTAGCTAGTGTCTCTCTCTCTCTACCCCCACTCCTCTGCATCCAGCCAGTCTGTGACAATCAGCCTCTCTGAGAAAGTGAGATATCTGAGAAAGTGAGATCTAATGAATCCTACAGCCCCTAGGATGCGCTCATAGGGACCATAGCATTGCAACATTGAAAAAAGCATTTAAAGACACATTTCCATGCAGATTTAAAATCATGGACTAATGCAGAAACAGAATGGTCTGATGAATGAGAATGTGTGAAAATTAAATGGACCAGAAATAGAAGGAGTTGGCCATCCCTATAGATAATACAAAAAGAACTAGTAAATTATGCATTGTATAAAGGGGGTGAATGTATTTGCTGTCATTAATTCCCTAAATGGATAATTTCAGGGTGATATGAGGGGAAATTAATAATTTTAATTGATTCTTACATAGCAAATGTGTGCTGTTGTGAACCGTGAAAGAACAAGCCACATTCCAGGCATTTTCAAATAATCCAGAGGCGGCATTTGCTTCACTGAGCACAATGGGAAGATCACCATATCTCAAAGAGTTAGTTGCACTATCTATAAAAACTGAAATTCCCCGAACTCCTCAACTGAAAACAATTAGCGGTGTAATAATGAAGGCATGCTTTTCACAATTACTATGGGATAATCACCAGGCTTGTTTTGTGACTGATGAAGAAAGATGCTGAATGGAAATTTAATCACTGGTTTCCTATCCTAGAGTGAGATGCCTAACGAGATCACATAATTACAGCCAAATGGATTTATATCTTTGGCTGATGCACAGTCATGATTACCTAAGGAAGGAAGCAGAATTTCATAAATCCAAAAATCAATAAGGGATGCTTTCAACATGTAAAGACAGACTTGTACATGAAGCCTTGGGAAAGCATAAACATACTGCTCAGAGAATCAGCTCTGTTATGCTGGGAGGAGAAGACAAATTGTCATGCATACATGCATTTATATATCTATAAATGGTGGTGTAGGGAACAATATGCATTAAAAAAATGAGGTTGACATATGCTATGTAAACTAGGGGTGCACACTGGCCCCCAAGATTTGTCTTGTACTTATGCTTTAAAAAAACCCCACAGTTGCTCTGTGCTCTGTCCGCTTCGATCTGTGATTGGTTTCTGAGCCACTCTGTGTAAAACAAAGCTATGTGTTGCTCTTCCTCTCTTACGGGGAATCTGAAAAAACAGTTACAGCCTTTTACCCTTTCAAGAGCAGTAGGTGAAATTGACATGACCAGTGCTCCTGCCAGAGTGGATTACACCTGCCAGATTGAAGGTCCAGGATTTTTGTGTGTGCAGGAAGGAAAAGGGATTCATTTTCTCTGCAATCCATATTAGGGCTGGCAAACTGGCACCAGCCACTTGGTGTTCGCCTGCCTTGTAGCAATCGTCACAACTTTTTAAGGTTTGGTGTTTAGGCACTGGAATAGCGATGTGTGGGGGAGGGGAGGTGTGGCCATCACCTGCCCCTCCATGGATAAGGGTATTCCGTTAAAGGAATCCGGGGTGTGTGGATCTTGTTCGAAGCATGGGGAGGGGCTAGGGCCATGCCACGACCCCAGCGGGAACCCAGGGGGGCTCAAGTCGACCCACATTGACGGGGCTCCCCCTACAGGTGGCTTACCCTTCCAGACTTCCTGCAAGGCAGGCAGGAGTCAGATATAGTCTGTTGATGCCAGTGCCTAGGCCAATATCGCTCACATTCTGTAACCCATAAAGTTGTGGCCTAAATTTTGCCCATTAACATTTACCTAAATTCTGTGAATTCTGTGTCCTTGTGTCTTTATTTTCCTGGGGGTGGCTTGGGGGTCTTGAAGTGCAAAAGGGATTCATTTTTCTCTGCAATCTATATTAGGGCAATACCTTTATTAGGCCAACAAGAACTCAAAACAACAACAACAACAACAAAACCATATTAATTTAACATTTTTAGGGAGGAGTAAGGGTGTGTCTTTTTCGCTTTCTTAAAATAAGTAAGAAGCGGTCATGTTGCGTGTATTCCTGCTTGCACATTTTTTAATATATATATTTAAAGAAAAAAGCCTTAGAAGCTGAGCTTTCAGAGGATGCTTATGTCAGGAAAGGACACCCTCCAAAAGCCATATCAAAGTGAGTCTGTCCTTAATGCTGTCTGCAGAGTCCCATATCTGGCCTATGCCTGGTTCTCTTCCCTGTTTAATTGACCTTTGTTGGCTACTGATTGTTGGGATGAAACCATGAAAGGCAAGCAGGACAAGATGGTGAGATACAGTGTATGGATCATGGCCACTGGCGGAGGAAGAGGAGTGTGGGGGGAGCGCACCGCCCCCGGCAGCGCGATCCTGGCAGGGTGCCATTGCAGCTGCCCCCTGCCTGCGCTGGGTGCCCCACCTCTGCAGGCAGTGCACCCCACCCCCAGGATGCGCGCCAGCCCTGCCCCGCCTGCTCTCCGCCCCCCAGTGCTGGAACATGAAGCTCTGCCACTTATCATGGCCTCCAGTTTTACAGGTTAGAATTCATTGTGTTGTTCTCATGTCCTGCTTGCAGACTCCCCATAGGCCAGAACGGGACGTTAGACGGGCCTTTGGCCTAAACCACCAGGACTCTTCTTACATATAATATAGGTAATTTGGTGTGCATTTATGCTTGTCTGTTGAGCACTTTGCACCAACATAGCGGATTATTTCGTTTATGCAGACTCAGATCTGATATCTAAGACTTCCAAGTTTATTCCCTTTAATGTCTCTTGGAAAGCAAGAGCTGGAAATACACGCACTAATAACATCTGTCTTCAAGGGTATCCAGATTGGGGGTATTAAAAAAAGAGAGAGAGAGAGCACAATGCAGGTACATAAGAATAGTGCAAATATAAAGTGTGCTCACCTTGGGTGATGCCGTGAATGAATAAACTGACAGCTTGCAAGTAAACAGATTTACATAGAGCCATCTCTAAAATCAATGATTTACTCCAATTGCACTCACAATATATATATATATGAATGATATTAAAATAATGACAATTAATCTAAAGTCTAAAGATGTAGACTACAATCTCACGGGATGTGTGCATAATACTATATTGTTGCAAGTCACCTTAAACACACACACATTGGGCAGACTAATCTATTCTTTAAGCTTCCTTCCATTATCACAGCCAAGATTTTTGTTGCTGCTATGAATGGACTTGGACCATCATTTGCAACAGAATTTCTGTTTTAGAGACAGCTGCTCCCATCTTAATTTCTGGCTTGCGAACTGGAAAGCCATGCCAAAGTCTGCCTCCCAATGGCACAGGAGACCATGATGTGTGAAACTAAGCACTTTGCTTTCTGTAGTTCCCTGCCCCTGCCATGGGCTACGCTGGGTTGGAGAGTATCTTCTGCTTAGGAATTATAAAAATCCCGGAACACAACACTCGCTTGCTTGCTGCCCTCCAACCTATTGCTCTTTGGGTCAGTTGGATAATCAGGGTTTTGCATCGTATTGGGTGCCAACGTAAGCAGAAATGGGCATCCCAATTTAGACAGCTACCCTCCAACTCTTGATGAGTTATACGGATGGTGAGGGGGAAGGGAAATCATGCCTAAATAGACTTCTGAGAGAAAGGAAAGGGGAATTTTTTTGTTGGAAAATCATTTAAATGCAATTGATCGTGTAGCCTAGTCTCAGAGGACAAATTCACAAGGGTATTAACAGTGACTACAGCATCATCACTCAGTGACTGTGATGTCATGTACTTACTCATGCAATACTAGTAACAGAGATCCATGTTACCTGAGATCACCTCAAATACCACTCCCTTTAGAGCAGCCTTTCTCAACCTGTGGATCCCCAGATGTTGTTGGACTACAACTCCCATCATCCCTGAGCTCTGGCCTTGCTAGCTAGGGGTGATGGGAGTTGTAGTCCAACAACATCTGGGGATCCACAGGTTGAGAAAGGCTGCTTTAGAGGCATCACATACATCCATGGCTATTTGTTGAGCCACATCACAGCCATCATGGCCATCATGTCCTAAAAGTCCTATCCACCAATCTAGTGAGTAAGACAAATGTGTGCTCTGAAAATAGAAGAGGCACTTTACGGGAGAGGGAGAAGAGGACCACAGGTGGTGCATAAGGAGGGTCTAAGGTTCTGGCTGTAGCATCTCTGGTTGAAATGATCATCAAGTAGCAGATGATCTGAAAGCCTCCAGAGAGCTGCTGCTGGACAAAGGAGAAAACCCTGGGCTAAATGGACATATAGGCAGGCATGTTCCTATGTTTTACACGCCCTTCCCAAATGTTTGTCAGTATCCCAAAAGTTGTAGAAATTTTACAAATAGTTAATTATCTGAAAGCAATATTATTAAAATCTAGTGACAATAAATTTGTGGGGAAATGAAGGCGTATGTATTTATGCATCTGCCAGGTGCTTAAAAAAATATATGTTTAGGGGTACTCTCATTTTGACTCAAGAAAATCACCATTTTATAGTTCAAATCGGGGAAAATAAACACAGTAAATGAACAATAGTACAAAGATTCACAAAAAAAAGCACTTGATCTGCCTATGCACTGATGAAGCAGGGACAGGGGCAGTATAAGCTGATAGCAGACTTAAATTTGACCATTAAACAAGATTATTTTGTTTACAACTCACTCAGGTAGTATATCTAAAACATCTGTGGGGAACCTCTGACCTATGGGTTGAATTTGGCCAAAGCCACTCCCATCTGCACTATATGAAGAGATGTGAATCTCTGCTATTTAGGTCCAATTATTATTATTATTATTATTATTATTATTATTATTATTATTAATGATTTTATATACCATCCTATACCTGAAGGTCTCAGGGTGGTTCATTTATGTATATTATTATTATTATTATTATTATTATTATTATTATTATTATTACAATTCACACTTTATCATGAAGTTTAAATAACAATCCGAAAGGAAATAAAGAAGAAGAAAATTGTACTAACAAAACCACAGGTCGCAGACGTTACCTCACAAAATAAATTACATTCTCGAGAGATGGCACAATGAATTAGATGCTACAACAAAACCTGACCAGGTACCAAGTGAATACAAAACAAATGCTATGAATACCAAACAAAGCCAACGTGCCTTTGGAACTTGCTCTCCTGAGAACTGAGCCTTCCTCTCCCCAGATGCCTTACAGAAGCATTTCCACCATTCCCAGAGCCGCTGCTCTGCTGCCAAAGGCACCAAGGGTACACCAAGTGAGACTTGTCCAGAAGGCACCATTTTGTGGACCCCTGGAAGTGGGGAGGAAGGAACCAAGCAGAGAGAAAGCCCCAGCTGTGAGTGTATGGTTGAAATCACCTTTGTTAACTGTGCGTTAGGCACTGGTTTACTGTATTCTATTTCAGAACTTTTATAATTTGCCTTTCACCTGAAGGTCCCAGAACAAAGAATGCATCCGTAGTAAACCAAAATGACAACAAAACACTAAATAAGATATGACACTGGCAATATAGCTGTTCAGAAAATTGCAAACAGTAAAACCACGAAAGTAGCAGCAGTGAAAATATTCCCGTAACACTTAGTTCGCTCTTTGGAGAATGAGGTTTGCCCTTCTCTTCCAGGAACTTCAGCCTAATTTTCTAAAAAAATTAAATAAATCTCAAACCACACTGACAAATACGTAACATAACAAAATAAAACCCTAAAATTGGCTCCAACCTTAAAACACCAGCAAGGAAATAATCCTACAGAGTCCTGTTATACAGATCAAATGTCCCTTAGCCTTATTGATGATAAACTTCAGGAAGACCTGAGTGAAGCGGTACATCTACAATATCTGATGAAACAGGAGTAGATATGATGGATGGACATCCAGTTCCGTAGGGAGGGCGTCACCACAGAGGGGACATCACCCAGCAGCAGCACTCAGTGGTTGGACTGGCATATAGGGTAAAGTGCTCTATTAAGTATTTGGAACCTGAACTTGGAAATCGATAGGCAGGCATGATTAGCCAGAAACCCACCAAGTGGCTTTACACAAGCAACTGTTCCCATAATCCATTTGTAAAAAGGGCACACAGAGGTACTACAAAGGTGAATGTGATTAAGACTGCAAGGCTCTGTGCACTGAAAAAGTGTGACGGCAAAATTGCTTGGAAAGGCAAACAACCTATTTCTGGAAGGGTTTTGCCTATTGGTGGAATATATCAAGTTGTTCAGATCAGAACTCACTCGATGTCTGCAGAATTTTGATTTTTTTTGTGGGCGGTTATGATATTTTAGGTTTAATTACTTTAATTTGGTTTAATTACCATAGGTTTAATTAACATCCTTAGTATGTTTGTATAGCTTCTTTCATTAGTCTACACATCTTCTAAATAAATGATGGAAGATTGCAATAAATACACCATTTCCTGCTGGTAGTCCACTATATTATGATTACGATTATGATTTCCAACACGGATATGATTATATGAATGCCCTGGTGTATAATATGCAAGGTAATATTATAGTCTAAGGTCCTGATCAGAAAGAATGCTATTTATGTAAGGTCATCCTACATTCAAAAACAGAGCTGCGAACTCCCCAAGGTCTGGATGACTGTGACTTTAGCATATTCAATCTTAATAGAAACACAACACAACTTTCATCACATGTTTGGAATTCCATAGAGGACCTATGATTTTACCTAGGGCATAACTGGGCTGAAACAGACTTGGAAAGTACCAAAGCCAGTGGACTTCAACAAAAGAAACTTTCAGCACTGGTACCTTCCTCTTTGTGCCACAACGACTGCTCAAGCCTTCCTCCTCCACACCACCACCTGATAGTGGCAGGAACAAAGACTGCAGCTCATCAGCACAGCAGGATCTGGTGACCTGGGAGCTGTCCCAAGCCTGGAACCACAACATGAGCAGGATGTCACCAGAATAGTCACAAAATTCCCCACGACTTGCCTCTGACACCTTCACTGTGTATCTTCATTGCATAGCCTTTGTCGTCTTAATCATGTTCAACTCTCTATGACCCCATGAACCAGAGCATGCCTTGGAAACTCTCACTTTCTTCTCAAAGCTTCTCCTTTTTTATGTCCATGGAGTTTTCTTGGCAAAATACTGGAGTGGATTGCCAGTTCCTTCTCCAGCTCATATCTTTAGGGAGCAGGCAAAAACCTTCTCCTCCTCCCGCCTATGGCCTTTCAAATCTATGGGGAAGTTATTGTTACAATGCTATGCATTTTTGTGGTTTTATATTGTAAACCACCCTGTGATCCTCAGATGAAGGGTAGTATAAAATTTATTATTATTATTATCATCACCACCATCATCACCATCAGTGCTTTTTTCTGGGGAGATGCAGGGGTACGCATACCCCAAAACATTTTGTGAATCTAAGTTTGGCCTCATTGAGGGGTAGTATTTCAATATGAGTAGGAAAATGAGAGTATCCCTAAATATTTTTTTAAAAGAAAAAAAGCGCTGCTTCTTCTTCTTCTTCTTCTTCTTCTTCTTCTTCTTCTTCTTCTTCTTCTTGTTAATATATGTTACTGGATCATGTGGCTGTTAATGCTTTTTTGTACAACTTTATGTTGCTTGAAATTATCCTCCTGGTTGAAATGTATCTGGGATGAAATTAAAGTACAGGAAGAACATACCCTGTAGCACTTGGCCACAAGTACAACTGTTTCAGCAATCTGCACATGCAGGCAAAGAGAAGACTAGTTGTGCCAATCCCACCCTAATACACAGATAAAGCAATATTGCCAAAACCAAATCTTCCCTTAAGTCTTCCCAGTAATTCTTAAGCATCATGACAAACCCAGTATTAATGATTTTCAAATTACCTCTCCTAATACCCCAAAGCAAAGATTCGGAAGCAGGTTGCAGAAAAGAATATATATTCTGGATATATATGAATGTAATTTATTTCTCTCTTTTTAATAACTTATTATTTTATTTCTTTTCCACAACCAATAATATAGAAAGCACAAGAGCTAACCCTTTTGCCCTCCCTCCAAATTTCCATAATAATTACAATTATCCCTGCTCCTCTCCAGTTGCTCACTCTTATTTCAGTTCACATAGCATAGAAAACAAACAGAAATCACGTACAGGTGGTCTCCCCGGCCCCCGTCTTATGTGGCTTATTGTAGTTCACAGGTTCACTTTCAAAACACTTAATAACTGATTACCAGAAGTGATCAGGTTTCTGTCTCCCTTTTTGAGTCCTATATTGTTTGGGATATATCAGACTCAAAGAACCAACATGCTTAGCTCTTGTTCATGCATGAAGGGGTTAAGACCACAGAGTAAGATGTTCTGCCAGGTTTAGCTAGGTCACAGCACCTCAGCTTGGGAGGAAGCGTTACCAAAGCCTTTGTTCATTTTCTTCCACCATGTGAAGCCGAACAGGCAACACACCTGGGCTTGAACACTTCAAGCCCAGAGCGTGTGGTCAGAAGCATTTGTCTTGTGTTTTGCAAGCCAATTACTTTCTACCTGTGTTCTTGCTGCTGCACATAGAATACACATGAATCTGACCTTTGGAGTTTGTAAGTAAAGTATTTAAACTTACTAATGCTGTGGTCCGTTCATTGCAAGAGGAGTAGAAATAGAGGAGTACTGCAATGGGATATTATTCCCACATGATACCATTGCTTGCTTTTGTGATTTTAATACGCTAATGCAGCTGCTCTCTTACTAAATCTAGGGATCCAGCCAAGTCTTTTCTTAATTACCCCACACGAGTGAACTCTATATCTATATAATTATTATTTTTTCGTCCACACAAACTGCTGTGCTAATTTATGAATATTTATTCTTCTTACCAGTTTTTAAACTTAATCCTCTACTCTAGGCATTTTGGGAGGTTTCCATTGTTTATGCTATCATTAAGCAAGAGGTTGTTAACAATTCACAAATTAATTTATTAGAGATGCATTCTATGCCTTCAGGACCCAAGAACATTGTTAAAGGGTCAAAATGTAACTTTCATAATCTTCATACTATGCACCAATTACCACAACTTCTACATTTTAGTATGTGTGTGTATGTGTGTGTGATGTGTACATTGGTTCTATGTGTGTTCTGAATAACGAGACAAATTCAGAGTAATTCAGGTTTGTTTGTTCTTCCTTCCCCAAATGAAAGCGAGATATCAATAACCCTTCCTCCTGAGTTGGATCAAGACCCTCACAAAGCCTTGTGTTATATTGATTGCATTGCAGGGGGTTGGACTAGATGACCTTTGGGTCCCTTCCAACTCTAAGATTCTATGATTCTGTACAGTAGTACTCTCTGTTGTGCAATTTATATCTATGTTTTGCTCAGTCCATGGGCTTTGTGAGATTTGAAGTTGTCTAAAATATTGTGTGTCACTGAAGAGCTGTGGCTTGTTTTTTCGTTTAATCACATCGGTGGAATATTTTTAAGGGGGGAAAAAGCTTCATTTTTGTTTTTAAAAACCCTTCATTGCTCTGCTTTATCCTTCCCCCTCCCCTACAAAAACCCCACGCTCACACATAGAGCTCTTTAGAATTCCACATGCCATTTCCTAAACAGGCTCAAACTTTGCAGCTTTACATATTTGTACTTAAGTTTTTAAATACACAAACAAGAATACCACTTGACCACCTCAAGGAAGGAAGAGTTCAACGCACACACGCGGAATGAAAGTAACCTGTATTTTGAAGGAAAGTTAATCCCTTTATTTCCTCCACAAAAAGTCCCTGAACCTATTAGTTTGCACTTTGGCAGGTTTAATCAACTCTGGAGGGATCTTTGGGCTGCAACTACTTTGGCCAAAAGGAAGTTGTAGTTGTTTTTAGATTCTGAGACCATAGGGGTTAAGACTTTTAAAAAGCTCTGGTCCACACTTGAGTAAAATCTTTCTTAGAACCAACCAAAGTTGCAAAAGTATTATAGACTTTGAGCCCTCCTAAACGCTTCATCAGGCAAGATGTTACACAAAGTAGGACGACCAAAAATTAAAATCCTGCAGCCATGAAGTCAGCTCGTAGACTCATTTACAAGCGGGAGATTTCCCAAGTGCTACATTTACAAAGTTACACACCTAGGGTTCTGGAATAAAGAATTAATGGCTTCTTAACAGCATGAAATAACAATAAAATTACATTTTAGTACAAAATGCAACACAAATCTTAACACATCAACATATCTGGATCATCCAACAGGTAAAGCTTGGGTGAATGGATGATTTTTAACTTGGTGCCCAACTACCAATAGCGTAATGTCCACTGGGAGCACATTTTCAAGGACAGGTGCCACCACACTGAAGGCCCTGGTCTTAGTGGACATATAAATATTTGTAAATATTTTTTTATATGATTTTCAAAAATATAAACATACAATAAAAACCAATTCAGAATCCAAATAGTGAGATTGCTCTGAATCTCCTGACTTTCCCCCATCCCTTCCATGGGTCCTATTGATAATATTTTCAACTGTATACCAACCCTTCTCCAATTTTTTGGTCTTTCTAAGTTATCCGTACATTACATGACATTACAAGTGTGGTTAAAACCCTGACAATGTTTTAACCTGCTTACAATGATTTCGTTTATAAATTATAAACTTTCCCCATTCTTTTTAAAAGTTCTTATCGCGTTATTATGTATAACAAAATAACCACAACAAATGTGGTTAAAAATTCTCTCTTCCTTCCTCCCTCTCTCTCTCTCTCTCTCTCTCTCCCCCCCCTCTCTCTATACATTTGGGGGAGGGCATGTAATTTCACCCTGAATATATATCCAAAAACAGTAGACGTTAGGATGGAGTCGTCTCTCCTCACATACCAGTACATTTCTTTGAGCAGCCTGCTTGAGCAAAACCAAAAGTGATAGGCCTGCTTCTTCCACCGGATCCCACCCCTCTGCCAAGTTCCATCACAAATACTCTTATCTGCCTTGCAGCTGACCAGACCATGCTCACTGCTGCAGTCGGTTCACTAACATTCCCCTTCAGTGAAGGTTAACAAGGCAAGATAGATTTATAGCTGTTTGTGCTATGGCTCAGAACCCCCAAAATGTGCTTCCATAATCACTGCTATTGCTTGTACAGAGTCCTGAATATGGATGTGCTATTTATGCATGAGGTATTATTTCCGGGAAGATCAAGGCTCTCTTTTTTAATACACCAACTAAATTGTATGTTGCTTTTCTAATTAATAAAACACATATATTGCTGCAGAAATGTGCTGTACTTGACAGCGACATTAGTACTCTATAAACACAATGGCTTAAAAATAATAATTTAAAATCACCTTGTTTGACTGACAGTACAAGAACAAGAACAGAAGCCCTCGTACAGCTGTCAGGATGTGACACAAGATTCCTGACAGAGCAATTAATCACGGTGCTTTCTGAGAAAAGCTCTTTGGAGACAGGCACTAATACACATAAACATACATACACATCCTTGCACTGCCCACACAGGAAGGCTGACACAATTGCTGGCTTGCCAAAGCAAATGAGCATAATGTGAAGTACATCTATTTCCTCAACTGGAATGTAAAGCAAAAGTAGGTTGAAGAAACAATTGGGTTTTTTATACATGCTACTAGTAAGTACACTGTAGTATCACAAAGTACAATTTGCGTGTCGAGGTCCCCAAGCCACCCCCCAAATAACTCACAACGCACACTTAATTTTTGTTTAAGGTTTTTGGCATAGTTTTGGCCACAACTTTATTTAAATACAAAACCATGAGTGGTTGTTTAGGCATTGGTTAAGACTATCTGTCCCCCCGCCTGGGGACAGAACTGACTTCCGGGCACCACCAAAAGACAGTGCGGGGGAAAGCAAGTCGGGGAGAAATGGAGCTGAGTCACAGACCCTCAATTCTCACCCGCCTGCTCCCCGAAGGCTTGCCGGCCCTAGTCCCATTCCAGGGATTGGACGAAAAGATGGCAAGCCCCAGGATTCCTTTAACGGAATTCCCTTTCCGCAGCAACCATGGAGGGGCAGGCCCGGCCTATCCTAACCCCTCCTCCACCAATTTATAACCAATGCCTAACCGCAACCTTACAAGTTGTGACGATTTGCTACGCAGTAGGCAAAAACCAAATGGCCCAGCAAATCAGCCAGATGGACAAAATTCCTACCAGGCCCCTGCCCCAACGGCAGACGACCCCATGACAGGCATAGCAAGGTCAATGCAACAACCCCTTACTCAAGGGCGGGTGGGCGGGTGATCCGTTGCACACAGCAAAGAGAAAGCTCCAGGCTGCGTGCAGGGTATTTAAACATTTTACCCCTCCCACCAAAATTGCAACATAACTTTTACCCCACAACCCAGTGAACCAATCACTGCCCCAGGCCATCTTTAGAGACCCTGCCTGGTAACAAAGGGGTGGCTCAGCAGACCCCACCGCAACACGTGCTCTCCATGAAGGAGAACACGCTTTGTACCATGGAATTTGTATCAGGAAATTGATAGGTCATATTATTATTATTACAGTTGTACCGTGGAAGTTGAACGGAATCCGTTCAATTTCCAGAACATTCAGAACCCAAGGCGCGGCTTCCGATTGGCTGCAGGAAGTTCCTGCAGCCAATAGGAAGCCGCAGAAGCCCCGTCAGACGTCCGGGCTCCAAAGAACGTTTGCAAACTGGAAGACTCATTTCTGGGTTTGTGGCATTCGGGATCCAAAATGTTTGACTTGTAAAGCGTTCGGGATCTAAGGTATGACTGCATTATTATCATTCTACGATGCCCATCTGACTGGGTTGTCCTAGGCACTCCGGACAGTAAAACATCAACCATTAAAAACTTTCCTGCACAGGGCTGTTTTCAGATGTCTATTAAAAGTTAAATAGGCCTACTGGGAAAAGATATACCACAAAAAAGAAAGGAATTTTTCTTTATGCCACAGCAGCCCCCAGGATAGTATTTGACAACAAATGGAAGAGTGAGTCAATATCCACCAGAGATGACTGGATATATAAAGTGGGTGAATTTATTGAAATGGCAAAGCTAGCTGCATATATAAGAATGCGGTCAAATCAAAAACTTAGACAAGAATGGCAATGTTTGGAAGAATATATGGACAAGCCGAGAAGGCCCTCTGCCTGGTTCCCTGTAGCTTCAAGTCTTGCAAAGAGGGAACTGCCAGAAGGCCCTCGGAGCTGGACCTCAGTGTCTGGGCTGAATGATGGGAGTGGAGACGCTCCTTCAGGTACAGTGGTGCCTTGCAAGATGAAAAGAATCCGTTCTGTGATTCTCTTCGTCTAGCGGTTTTTTTCGTCTTGCAAAGCAAGCCCATTGAAGGATTAGCGAATTAGCGCTATTAGCGCTATTAAAGGCTTTTAGAGGCTTTTAGCGGCTTATCTGCTGATGGGATCAGCTGATAAGCGGCTTAGCGCTATTAGCTGCTTTTAGCAGCTTATCTGCTGATCGGATCAGCTGATAAGCGGGCTTAGCGGCTTAGAAAAGGGGGGGGGAGGAAAAAAAACCAGCAGGAACTCGCAAGACATTGTCGTCTTGCGAAGCAAGCCCATAGGAGATTCGTTTTGCGAAGCACCTCCAAAACTCGTCTAGCGAGTTTTCCGTCTTGCGAGGCATTCGTCTTGCGGGGCACCACTGTATACTGGGCCGAGGTTGTTTAGGGCTTTAAAGGTCAGCACCAACACTTTAAAATGTGCTCAGAAATGTACTGGGAGCCAATGCAGATCTTTCAGGACTGGTGTTATATGGTCCCGGCAGCCACTCCCAGTCACCAGTCTAGCTGTCACATTCTGGATTAATTGTAGTTTTTGAGTTTCCTTCAAAGGCAGCCCCACATTGCAGTAGCCCAAGTGGGAGATGACCAGAGTATGTTCAGGGCACAGGCAGGTACACATCAACCCAGGCCTAAAACACAGTTTCTTGGAAACAGCCTACACTGATTTTAGCAGAACTCAATTCTAAGTAAATATGCAGGGTTTCACAGCTTAAAGGTCTAATTAAACTCTTAATAGTTTTCAGCAAGCATTCTTAAAAAAGCTATATTCCACAGTCATTTTCTATTCTGCTTGTATTCATAATGATGTTATTTTAAAATGTTCAAAGTCGAAACAGCTCCATTAATCAATGGCTGTATTATCCCACATCTTTGCAAAAGTGTAAGGGGGGGAGAGAGAAGAAATTCAGACTGATTTGCAATACTAATAAGGTTCCAATGCTGCTTAATTCAGCACATACTCTATTTTTTATTTATTTGGTTTTGAAGTATGAGAAGAAGTCTAAAAAAGCATTTTTAAAAAATTCTTCAGAACAAATATTTGGAGGCAATGGCCTAAATCCAGCTTTTGGAAGATAATAAAAGTCCCATTGGTAGATAAATGCCCACATGTCTTCATGCATTATGCCAATGGTGTGCACACAGAAATGGCTCTACCACTTCCTCAGCTGCCAAGGTAGTGTGAGAAGACATGGTCATGGGTAGCCACATATATGGGAGCCACAGATGCAGCCACAGCACTGCTATATCCAATACAACTCAATGGAGCAAAATTGCAAGAACACCAAAAGGCCACGATGGCTGCAACTGAGAAATTCTGTGGTATCTTACCAGATCCTTGTATTTCCTTGTTCTACATCTTAAAACCAAGAAGTGTAAGAGCAGGACAGGAAATCCAGTTATATGATATGCCAACCCTACTGAAGAAGGTAACAGTGGTTCAAGTGTATAAAAGTAGGGATAGTCAACATGATGCCCTCAATTGTTTTCAACTACAGCTCCCACCAGCATGGTCAATGGCAGGTGATGATGAGAGTTCTAGCCCATAACGGCAGAAACGACCACTGGTGTAAATAAATCACCACAGTGCATACACTGAATTTGCTACCAAAATAGGTAGTGATGGCTGCTAACTTGTAACAGCTTTAAAAGGGGATTAGGCTTCCAGAGGGAGAATAAAGCTATCACTGACTGCTAGTCTCCTTCAGTACCAGAGGCCACGTGCTTCTGTTGCTGGGGAGAAGAAGCAAAGAGTTTTGCTGTGATGATTCAGTTGGTAGAGCATCTCAGGGCTGTGGCTTCGAGTTCCATATCGGACAAATGATTCCTGATATGCAGGGGGTTGGATAAGATGACCCTCGTGGTCCTTTCCAACTCTACAATGATATGATTCTGTGTTTTCTCATGACCTTCTTATCAGCATCTGGCTGACCATGGTTGGATTAGACGGGCTCTCATGTTCTCAGGTTATGCTGGTTTAGATTTTTAAGTCCCCACTGCTTTCCTTTACAGGGAATAAGCTTACTCCTTACTGACTGCTTCTTGGCTCCTGCTCTCAACACCCATTAAGTTCCCAAATAATATTTTCAGGTCAACAAGAGGTTGAAGAATAATCTGAAAACTCAGTGGGTAGATCGTGTTAGGTGAAGTAAAGTGCATTGGCCATTATTGCAATGTCCTCCTCTTTTCCTCAAATATTTGTGACTAACCCACCAGCCGACAGCGTGATTCAGACAGAACTTGGACGGAGATGTTGGATGTCTGGATGTGGCACACGGCATGCTCAAATTGCAATGAGGGAATATGAGCGCTGCGGTTACACGTCTTTCCTAAAACTGGCTAAACGATTTGAGTGTGTAAAGCATTTACAACAGCCTAATTAAAAAAGATGTGAAAAACCTGTTTTATCACTGCCAAAAAAGCAGAGGGACAGAAGCCCATTTCCTAACCCTCTTTCCCTTATGACATTTTAATTGGGTCATAACAAATTAGAACGTCTTTTTATTGTTGCAAAACTGCACTTAGTTTATAAGCAGCTGCACACAAGAACCCTCGTTTCTTCAGGCATGTAGAGTGAAAATGTGGGGAAGGAGAGAAGTGGAAGGGAGAGGAGAAGTCAAAGTCGGCTGATGATAAGTCATGAAGAAACAAGAAATTCAATTCCTCTGGTTTTTGCTTGCTCAAGAGTAGAGCATGTGCTTTGCACACAAAACCCATGGCATTTCCAGATTGATTTGGGAAAGGCTCTTGCCTGACACTCTGGGTAATAGGGCTGGGCAATATATCATCCAAAACCATCTTGAAGTCCATATTGTGATATCAGTTTCATAATTTTTGACCCGACAATGTATCGCAAACGTTTCCGTACATCCCCTCTGGGAGCCGTCCTGTACAACATTTGCGACACATATCCAATGGTGCTTTGTGCATGCATTAGCAGCGTTCAGCAGGAAACCAGACTGCACAGGAATGTATCACCATGGATTTCTTTATTATTCACAGCAAATTAAAACAAAATAACATGGCTAGTGTGAACAGCATCTCACACACGCGTCCTCTCTGTTGGAGAGAAGAGAACAAAGAGCGGAAGTTCTCCAGTCTGAGTTCCGTTCCCACACATAGAAAAGTAAGGAATGTAAACAGAGGATCACATGGTCCAGCAATGGAGAATGAAAATACTAACAAATGAAGTGTGTTAGGACTGGGCGATATATCGTCCAAAACTAGTTTGAAGTCCATATCGTGATATCGGCTTCATAATTTTTGACCTGGCAATTTATTGCAAATCATGATGTGTGTGTGTGTGTGTGTGTGTGTGTGTGTGTGTGTGCCATGCAAAAATCATGGGGGGGGGGACCATGAATCCAGCCAATGCTTCTCTTGATTCCTGCAGTCCATTAACTCTGCTGGCTCAGCTCTCCCCTGCCTCCTGCAGCGGGCAGCAAATCACAAGAGGAGGCGCCGGCAAATCGTGATGCAGGAAAAACCGTGAAGCCAGCCAATGCCTCTATGTAGCTCCATCCTTATTTCAGACATCGTGATATATCAGTATATTGCCATGTTTAGCTGGTGATATCTCACAATGTTGAAAACCAGATATTACCCAGTCCTACTGGGAAACTTGGGAGAAAAGCAATGACAAACCTAGACAGCATCTTAAAAAATAGAGACATCACCTTGTCAACAAAGGTCCGTATAGTAAAAGCTTTTCCCAGTAGTGATGTATGGAAGTGAGAGCTGGACCATAAAGAAGGCTGATCGCCGAAGAATTGATGCTTTTGAATTATGGTGCTGGAGGAGACTCTTGAGAGTCCCATGGACTGCAAGAAGATCAAACCTATCCATTCTGAAGGAAATCAGCTCTGAGTGCTCACTGGAAGGACAGATCCTGAAGCTGAGGCTCCAATACTTTGGCCACCTCATGAGAAGAGAAGACTCCCTGGAAAAGACCTTGATGTTGGAAAAGTTGGAGGGCACAAGGAGAAGGGGACGACAGAGGACAAGATGGTTGGATAGTGTCTTCGAAGCTACCAGCATGAGTTTGACCAAACTGTGGGAGGCAGTGGAAGACAGAAGTGCCTGGCGTGCTCTGGTCCATGGAGTCACGAAGAGTTGGACACGACTGAACGACTAAACAACAACAACTGGGAAACTACTGTCAGCCAGTAGCCAACAGGTAGCCACTATTATGTCCTCTAGAGATGCTGTTCAGCAACAACGATTATCAGCCACAACCAGCCAACATGGCCAATAATCAAGAATGATGGCAGCTTAAGTCCAGCAGTATCTGGAGGGTACCATATTGGCTACTGCACCTGGCGTAGGCAATACTGAGGTAGGCAGACCAATGTCTTGCCCCTTACAAGGAAGTTCCAAGTATTTGATGTTCTCCGTTTTTGACAATGTTGGCATGAGGCAGCTGATCATGTGGGAGCTGAAGGGCAAATTTATGCAGGACTGGTACTGAGTTTGGGGAAGCAATAGAGCGGACCCACAGTATATGCTATGCCAAATTGAAAAACTGTTATTTCCTGGGGACTGTGCCTCTGGAGGGGTACGGCAACTTGTAGAAGAAGGAGTTGAAATCAGAGACTAAGTTTGCTGTCCCGTTATAGGAAAAAGGCTTCAAAACTAGTAGCTGTCAGTCTGCAATGATCAGAAGTTATGAAGTGAAGCTGTGTGGAATAAATAAATAAATAAATAAATAAATAAATAAATAAATAAATGGGGGTATTCTTATTTTACAATTCCCAGCAGAGACAGGGACTCATGCTCAGGAAGGCAAAAAAGAAAAAAAGGAAAAAAAGAATAATATTTTCTGATTAGTGCTTCTGATTATTTCCAAACTGCTGTAGGAAGTCATGGATCATCATTAAACATGCAACTCTTCATTCATTATTGACACAGTGCTCTTTTAAACTAGATCTGGGCTAGGTGAAGAGATGGGAAGCTGCCAGTATTGACCTTCACTCAGACTGCTTGTCGGTTTCTCGTCCAGATGAAAGTAAGGATCCCTTCCCCCAAAAAATTGAAAAAGGAAGAACATAAATAACCAGGCTAGCAGTGGGCAGAATCCAAGGTTCCGTCTGAACAAGCACTGAACAATTGTACTCTTGCTTGAAGATCACCAGACCCTATCAAAATGTGTTGAATCTGTGAAGCTGGGAATTAAATGTCATTCAAAACTTGAGTAATCAGGTTCTGAGAGATAAAGCATAAGAAACCTTTCCAGCTCTCAACAAAACAAGAGCCATCAGTATAAAAGAACTGGAAGGATGAGGAAGATGTGCTGATGCTGAATTCAAGTGGAGAACGATATGCAGGCAGCACCGAACTCCAAAACAGGCCCCCAAATCTTAGTGTCTGATACAACTCTGAAGCCTAGAAAATGCATAAGCTACTGAAACAAGTATTGAACAATATAGTTTCATGGTTGTCTTCTCCAAAGAATGGACCCAGAGGTGTACCAATTTTCCTCATTTTGGTGCACACATGAATAAATGGCCCCCTCTCCTTAATGAGGACAGTTGAGGAAGAATATTATTGAGACTTGCCCATAGAAGAAACTTGACAGTAAAATCCCTGTATGTTGATTCCATCTTTCCCATAATCGTAAGAAGGTTCTTCAGCAACTGCTGTGAATTTGCCAAAGGTGTTCATACCAATATGTCAAACATTTTCATTTAAAACAAAATTGTGAATGTGGTAGCTGAAATCCTGTAGAGTGCTCCAGCTGTGACCTTTCAAAATTCATTGTAATTGTCATTCAAGGTATAATTTCATCCACTTGTAGTTGCATTCTGTCAAGGAGATGAGGGCAGAGGGGAAGCATGCAGGTGAAGTCATAAAGCAGAACATCTTCTAAGGGGAATCACTGTGGGATATGGGTACTTGGGATTGCTTTGGATAACAGAGGGAGATGTTAAAAAAGCAAAACTGAAGGAGATGAAGACAAAACAAATGATGCAGGAAGGAGAAGGGAGATGAAATGGGAAACCAGCAAGGAAGCCGAAAGACACCAGAAACATATGCAAGCATAGATACAAAGTCCAATGGTTGTGCTTGAGAATTTGATTATCTTATCTGAAGCTCATCATCTTGTTGCCACCAGAAGAGAGAGAACAGAATGAGGGAGAAAGCTATTAGAATACAAGCCTCTTCTTGCTTGTTGCAGTCCCAAGTGCAGCAGGCTGCTGACCCGGGTGGGTGATCTGTAATAGCAGAAATGATGACAAGACAACAGTCTGGGATCAGAATTGGTCACAAGTTTATTGATCGCAGATGTAGTAGGTTTCGGCATATGTATCCTAAATGAACCAGCCCAACTTCTGATTGATAACTCCTTCAGGGTCAATTCTGGATTCAGGGATCTCCCCAGGATGGAGATCAAATAAGACAATCCCACCAGGATGCCATAATGGTGTTCTATGGCCTGGTGGCCCCAATCTGGACCATAAAACAGAAAACCCCCTCTGGGTCCCTTTACTTGGGTTTCCTGAATTCTTATCCTGATTAAGCGGGTGTTAGGGGCTTCCGCTCCACCCCAGAACTTAGACTATTGGATCCAACCCAATGCCTTTTCCTACCAAAGTTGTGACAATTGCTATGAGGGTGGCAGGCTCTACAAACAGGCCCAATTAGTCTGGAGGCAAATTCCTTCCTGGGCCTGAATACAGTGACCGATAAACTCCACAGCAAAGCCAAAAGCATGCACTGCTCACTTACTTGTTGGAAGCCAAGACATATGGGGGGGGGAGGGTTTTCTGATTGTCAACTGCGCTGTTGACTGACGCACAGCGGGCACTTAAAGTAGATTTGGCTCCAACTCATGGCTCCTCAATCTCCTTAAAATGTATTGCTCCGCTTTCCCTTGGACCACATCAGCAAGGCGGGGGTGGGGGGCTTGTCATCTGGGCAGCCTAGGACTTCAATACATGAGGCCCAGGCTTGCGCCCCAGAGAGGGCACATCAATGCTGCTAACACAGCAAAAACAATGTGAGAGGCAGCAGTTATGAGTTACCGGTCTCTGTTGTCATAGCAGGTGCTGTGATTCTCCAGCAGTTGGACTCCACCCTTAGAAGTGCATTCCATTGTCTTTCAACACAGATGAATGCCAACAACAGTGATTAGGATCCAGGAAATTGTAGCCACATTTTTAGCACTTTGTTAGACATTTAAGCACTTTCAATATTTTGCAAAGAGGTATTGATCCTGTAGTAGACTAATGGGATTACCTATGAGAGCGTGGGGATCAATCCAAAATCCATCAACTACACTGATCTCCATGTTTCTTACTAAGTTAAAAACACATCTCTCTTTAACAGACTTAGGACATAATTTTATTCCTATTTATTAAAAAAAACCCCTAACACCTTCATTTGGTTTATAGGTAGTGTGGAACAAGGATACATATATGAGCAAACAGCAATGAGATCTGGGTCAAAAATAGTAATAAAAAAAAAAGGAATTGGAACTGGGAAAGTTTCCCATTTAACATAGTTTTAGCCAGCCTGAAGAAGAATTACTTTAAGACACTTTATCATGTACAACACATTTTTTGTTTGTTATGACTCAACATTAGTGCAACTTTGAGCTAAGTGCAGTGCCAGACTACTAGGTATGCCTTGGGTGTGAGTAGGGAAGGGTTAATCTGCCAATTTTGGTTTTCCTCAGTTATTCATTTGTCTAGTCTGAAGTTCTATTCTCAACATTTCCACATTATTTGCACCAATTTCTCGTAATGCACTGATAGTTGTATACATTTTTTGCATAACATACACATTTTGGCAAACCAATTCACCCTGGTGCAATGCACACTTTCCCCTAGTATCTGCATTTTTGTACACATGCTGTCAGGGATGAAGAAGAATGGTGGGAGCTGCCTGCTGAAGAGCCCCCCCTACTGGGAGGACACAGAAGAAGATGATCCTGGATCCTGGTGGTGGGACACTGAACAGCTGTCGGGGGAAGGGATGAGTTGGGGGGTGCTAGAAGCTGGGGGGTTGAGCGATCAAGGGGGTCAGGAGAATGAGAGACTTCCAGGACAGGGTTAGAGACTGAGAGTCACGGAATGAATGCAGACTCAGACTGTTAAGTTGTGGGTGAACATGTCAGACGACACAGTGATTCTTCAAACAGCTCTTGTTTATTCACAGGCCAGGACAGAACTGAACTGAAGGCTTCAGCCAGCCTGCTTATAGCGAGCTCCAGTGCAATGTTACTGTAACAACTTTCTAAAACTATTCAATCACTGAACGTCACTTTCGATCCCTTATTTGCATAACTATCTACAGTATCCTCCTGCTGGCCCAGGGTGAGAACTTCAGTACATAACACAGACAGAGAGGAGTCAGAGGTTGCCCTTGCTACTCAGCAGCTGGACAGTCCCAATCCTACTGGCTCTCCTCCCTTCTGATTCCCCAATTGAGGAGAGTCAGAGGTTGCCCTTGCTACTCAGCAGCTGGACAGTCCCAATCCTACTGGCTCTCCTCCCTTCTGATTCCCCAATTGAGGAGAGTCATGCACAACATTGAGTCAGACAGGCCCAGAGGAGGAGCCCATCCACTCCATGCAGCCTTTGTCTGCTTGGGAGGGATCCAGAGCGAGAGGCTAGAGGGGGAAGGGTGGGCCAGTGGTCAATTTCAGTAACATCTCAGCTGGATTAAGATGAACCAGAGGACTATGCTGTGTTGTTATTTTCTGTTAATAAAAAGTTAATTGCATTCCATACCTCCTGCCCTGTGGATAGCCCAGGCCTGCTTGACAGTTCCTTGATGCATTGGGGTCAGGTTTAGCGCTTCTCCCACACAAGACATGGAACGCTGGCAGTTCAAGTAGCTGAGGTTTATTTCTCAATAACATGCTTACAGCAGTCCAAGCTTCCACAAGGCATCCTTCACCGTCAGAGTCAGTTGACTCGCCTGGTTTCTGAGCCCTCCCAAGGCCAGATATACGCCACGCCCTCCCCCGCCTCCTGCCTCCTGCTGGCCTGCCTCTGCTCTAATTGCTTGCTCTGCCTCCTACTTCTTGGTGACTCAGGTGCAGCCAATTTCTCTGCCTCTGGAGATTCCTCTCTGCTGGGCATGTCCCTGGCGATTGGTTGGCTGGAGAACTACATTACAAAACCTAGAGAAGTAAGAATGTTGAAGGATGGTGTGTTTTGGTTCATTTATTGTTTCAGAAAGTGCAAATTAGGTAGGCTCACCTTACATATGAACTGAATCACACTCCCCTATGGAAATAAACAAAGTTCACTGAATCTGATGATACTTTGGATTTAACTGGTGTGGCACACTTGACCCAAAGAGGCTGACCAGAACATCCTCAGCTTGAGACTTTCTCTTTCCCTTTCCTTTCCAGAGATACGATCCTTTTCTCTCCAGTGTGCTAACTAAACTTATGTCTATATAATATGACCACATGTATTGTGAGGCATGAGAAGGCAAGAAAACAAAACCGCTGGGAATCAAATATGAAATTAAGAAAAACAGAAAAGCACTGTGATTGTTTATCAGATAAGGCTAAAAGCAGTAGACCTGGATGAAGAAAAATGCAAGTGCTTTGTTGGGATCTGTTTTCTGTACAAGCAGTTGAAGCAGTTGCCATGGGGACAAAGCAAGAGCACAAAGAGTGTCATAGCTGGGAAGTCTGGAAGATTGGTTTTCTGCAACAAAATCTCTCTGATAAGGTAAACAGGGATGGGGTACAAGGTGGTTTAAGAGTTTACTGCATGATCCAAGATGCTTACAAAGCTAGCAATCCATGGCATAAGAGGCAGAGAGAGATACATAGACCAGGAGTTAACATTTCTGCTAGAAAATGACAGGCAGAATTACCCTGCAGTTGAATCCCAGCTGTGTGGCATGTCACTCCACCCTTTAAAGGGGTGGAATGGGGCATGGTTTTGTGGGATCCTGGTGTCACAACAGCAGTTCCCAACAGCAAACATGCAAAGAAGTGGGGAGGGTTTACTTTTGGGAGTGGCCCAATAAGACAGGTGAGAGATAGTGTTAAAAGACACAGGGATTTCATGCATGCTTTGCACATTTTCTTCTGGGAACCTACTGTCATCAGTTGGATCATTCACATGGAACTGCCCCCAAGAAGATTAACCTTCCACAGTTATGAAAATGTTCATGACCAGCAAGTGAAATTTTCTGGTCACACATGAATTTTGTATACATTTACCTCCAAGTTGAATACCATAGTGGTACCTCGGGTTATGAACTTAATTCGTTCCAGAGGTCTCTTCTTAACCTGAAACTGTTCTTAACCTGAGCTGTGCTTTCACTAATGGGGCCTCCTGCTGCTGCCACACCGCTGGCGTTTGATTTTCGTTCTCATCCTGGGGCAAATTTCTCAACCCGAGGTACTACTTCCAGGTTAGTGGAGTTTGTAACCCGAAGTGTTTGTAACCTGAAGCATTTGTAACCTGAGGTACCACTGTACTTTGAACTCCAGAATCTCAGGCAGGAGGGCTGGAGAATATATTTGTCTGAATCTACTGCTAGTAAGGGTGTACAATACTGGATATGAGTACTGGGAAGGCAGAGGTGCTGTCAGGTTGAAACTGCCTCCCCACAGCCTGGGAAATGTTGCCTTCCAGACCCAGACCCAATCCCACTCCTCCCCACTCCTGAATGGCATGATGCTTTTGTTAGAATTTCTGCTCCATGATTGCAGTCATGGGATTGTTGTCTATCACATGATGGTATATGTTTTGACTCCACAAAGTGGGAAGTGACGGAGACAGGATGCTTGTGTTATTGTGTTCCGTGAAGTGGGACTATTGTCCTTTGTCTTTTTCTCTTTACTGTCTGATGCTAGAGAGAGAGGGAGCCATGTTGCAGTGCTCTCTGTGTGTTTATATGTAAATAAAGTAGATTAGCCAAAATGCTGAGTTGCTGAGGTCTGTTACGCAAAGCTGCGAAGGCTCTGCAGATCCTTAATTGTGCTGATGTCTGTTGACATCGGTCACTGTGATGTTTGGGCTGAAGAAAGCTTTTGAAGCTCCCAAACAAATGACCAGGAGGGAGAGAACATGCCAGTCAGGAATGTGTCTCTGCCAGGGTCCTACTCGAGTGTAGGCTGAGCTCCTGACAGCTTTCCTCTACCTCCCTGCAAGCTTTTTATGGTCTTCCTGTTGGCACTCTTTGACCTCCCTTCTCTCCTTAGCTGGCTAGGTGGGTGGTTGGGAGCTGGTTGTCAGGATGGCAACTGAGGGCAAGGCTACCTGATAGCATTTGCTGCAATGTGAAATGATGTCCTAGCTATCGTTTCCAATCCTCCAGCTGGGGATGTAATCGGGCACTGATTTCTGTAGCAACCTGTGTCTACCTCATGCGGCTCTATTTCCATGCTGCTGCAGTTTGGCCTCTGGAAAAACCTATTCTTCCCAACTCCTTTCCCTGTGGTAGCATCACCTGGTTGTTGTAAATTTGGCAGGCGTCAAATATGAAATCTGATAACCTTGCAGCGTTCAAATCCTAAAAACATTACAACTATCAAATTGGTTAGACCTTGGGTACAAAATCTCATTAAATTCTAATTTTCAAATTCTAATACCACCACAATAACTAGCAAAAATTGAACTATTTAGTACAGTAAGATACTATGGATTGCCAACTATTAAATACAGTGCACAGTTGCATGCCATCTATCAAACAGTATCAAATGCAAAACAACATTATACGTCATTTATCAAATACTGTTAAGTATCAGTTACTGAAGCAAATATCTTTAGATATCACATATTTCATGCATTTTTGAAGGTTCTGAGATTATCCAGAAAATATCCACAAGGACAATTTGCAGGGAGCAACTGTTGCAGCCCTATCGTAAACTCCCAGTATTGCAATGCTTTCTGTTCAAATGCTACACCCTGTTCTCCAGGCAAGTATCTTTCAGGCAAGCATCTATTCTGTTTCATTAACTTCTCTCTGCTCCTAGTGGCACTAGTTATACACACAGCTGAATGAAGAATACAATTATGGTATATGAATGACTAATCCTCACTTGTGATCTTTGGGGATTCCTAGAAAAAATGAAGGGCAGATGCAGAATCAGACCAAACTCACATTGCATGATGGTTTCTGGCTTTGTGCACTGGCCCGGCAGAAAGTATTTAAGAGTTCATCTCGTGTGCCACAGCTATGACAAATGAACACAATTACTGCATTTTAACTTCGTTCTTGGAGAAAAGACTTAGAATCCCTGAAGTTATAATTCAGCATGTCTACAATAAGCAAGTCCCCAGCAAGGGGACAGGTTTAACCTGTAATTTACAGACAATTTAAACAGTGGCAAGGGGCTGCTGTTCTCTGATTGCACTGCTGATGTAATATCCCTGCTGTACAGTGAACATGCTGAGCCTACAACTAATACAGCAACTTCTTCAGCTGGCTAATTAGGCTGCTCCCAGATGTGTTGGTATTCTCGGTATATTTCACAGGCAATGCTCGTCTCGTGTTTGTCTCGAGGTTCCTTTTATTCACAGCACATCACATCAGACCCATGTTCTGTCTCCTCTTTTAACCTACACAAGGAGGAACTGTAATCTCCAAAGAACCTCGAGCAGCGGCTTAGCTGTTGCGGCTAAAATATATTTATATAGCCCGTTTAATTATCCATTTGCTCCGCAAAAGGAGGCCTTTGGTTTAATTCCGTGGCTCACCACGCCATATGTCTGGTAGTTTCCTCCCTCACGTTGCAATTATATCCTCCGAATGTTGAAATATCAGAATGAAAGTCGGTGCGCACATTCAGGAGGGCGAGTCTAAGTGTCAGGTTTCAATACCAGCTCAACCCCCACACTAGCACCCATTTTTAGAAAGGGGGGCGGGATGCAAATGATGCCTTGAAGAGATACAAAAACAAAAGCAAAAATGGGATTAATCCTCTGAGCAACACTCAGCATTTCAAGTACATAGGATCTAGCTGGGGTCTCATATCCTTTCCCAAGCAAGTTAGAAAAGATATACAGTAGTACCTTGGAATGTGAATGGGATCCGTTCCGGAGCCCTGTTCGCATCCAGAAGCAAAGGTAACTAGCGACGGCACGTCTGTGCACGCGCGTGTTGCGCATCACTTTCCGGCGCTTCTACGCATGCGCGTGACGTCATTTTGAGCGTCTGTGCATGTGCGAGCGGCAAAACCCAGAAGTAATGCACTCTGTTACTTCCAGGTTGCCGTGGAGCGTAACTCAAACACGCTCAACATGAAGCATATTCAACCCGAGGTATGACTGTATAGTAAAATACAGTGTTGCAATGACCAGAAGCACACTCCCTAGTGGGCTGATATATGAGGAATCAAGTTATGATTCAGGCATTACAACGAAGCTTAAGCAAAAGTTACTCATGCTTTCTTCTTTCCCCACCCTCCTCGGTATGCCTCCAGTGCTCCAGATCATACAAGATTATACTCCTTGCAATTATTTCACCCTTTCATAGGCATAATTTTTGCCCCAAACATGGCAGTCAAGTCAGTAATAATTTTGTCCTTTGCCTCAGGTAGTGAAATGTTTTGGGTTGGCTTTGGGTTGAAAGGAAATTGACTTGATGCCAGGAATTATTCTCAGTCCTGCTTTGCCTTGGAATTTGAGGAAAGCTAAGACAACTGGAGCTCCATGCTGTCTCTGGGACAGTCTGCTTTGTAGCACCCATAAATCAGCTGCTGAAAGAGCTGTCCATGGGTCATGTTTAGAGTGTGCCTTTCCTTACGTTGGTACCTTTAATCAAAACAGTTTGTTCCTTCATTTGTATTTGCATTGTATAAGGTAAAGGTAAACGGACCCCTGACCATTAGGTCTAGTCGTGACCGACTCTGGAGTTGCGGCGCTCATCTTGCTTTATTGGCCGAGGGAGCCGGCGTACAGCTTCTGGGTCATGTGGCCAGCATGACTAAGTCACTTCTGGCGAACCAGAGCAGCGCATGGAAACGCCGTTTACCTTCCTGCTGGAGTGGTACCTATTTATCTACTTGCACTTTGATGTGCTTTCGAACTGCTAGGTTGGCAGGAGCTGGGACCGAGCAACGGGAGCTCACCCCGTCACGGGGATTCGAACCGCCAACCTTCTGATCGGCAAGTCCTAGGCTCTGTGGTTTAACCCACAGCACCACCCGCATCCCTTATTTTGCATTGTATAGCACTTCTCTTTTCCATGAGTCTCTGTCTCTCCTGAATCCAGTCTGTTTTATGTGGTTACTCCATACCTGTTTGTGCATAAGGACACACAAAGTAGAGCTTTCCTTGGCCAGACAGCAATCATTTTCAATTAGTAAAGAACTGTCTCCTTTGACATTGTGATTTGGAACAATACATATTCACAGGGTCCAGAGAAAGGGGCAAGCTGGCCCATTGGCGATGGGGTCATGGGGGGGTGGGCTTTGCAAGGCCTTTGTACACCTCTGCCATTAGACTACAAAGCAGTGAGAAGGAGAGGGTATGATCAATTTAGTATTCTCTACCAAGTTCTTATTCCACTTCTAAGCAATCAGAATCAATGCACAACCTGTCTCCCTGGAAAAGCACCACAGGGGAAAAAGAAGGAACCTCCATATCCTTGATTCATCACACAAGTACATGAGACTCAGCATTCAGCACACAGACATTGATGATGATGGTGATAATTTATACACCGCCCATCTGGCTGGGTTTCCCCAGCCACTCTAGGTGGCTCCCAACGGAATATTAAAAACATGATAAAACATCAAACATTAAAAACTTCCCTAAACAGGGCTGCCTTCAGATGTCTTCTACAAGTCTGGTAGTTGTTTTTCTCTTTGACATCTGGTGGGAGGGCGTTCCACAGGGTGGGTGCCACTACCGAGAAGGCCCTCTTCCTGGTTCCCTGTAACCTCACTTCTCACAGTGAGAGAACCACCAGAAGGCCCTCGGAGCTGGACCTCAGTGTCTGGGCTGAGCGATGGGGGTGGAGACGCTCCTTGCAATCCTGTGGCTAAGGTGTTTTTTTAAAAAACAGTGGTGCTTTCCTAAGGCTGATATTTATTGAGCCATCATAGATTGGTTGGTTGAAAAACAAAAATCTATGCCTATGTTGATTTACATTTGGAAACAGGTGCTTAAGCTGACATACATGCATCTTGCACAGGCTCAAACCCTCAAGGCATGTTTGAATCATACTGGGAATGTGAGGGCGGGAGACAAGAAGGTCTGCAACGCCACTTGAGAGACAGTATCCTCTTGGCAATAGAGAGGGGTTTTCTATTCAATCTAACAGCACAATTCAAAACAGATTTCACTGATGAGCATCATTAATAAAATACTGCTTCACTGGTCCTTCTGGGAATCCGGGCCTGATAGTAGCAGATAATTGCCTTTGAGAGCGACACAAAGGAACCTCGAAGAGGCAGAGCCTGCTGTGCCTTTTCTTCTCAGAGAAGGTGTTAAGGCCATAACTGTCACTAGAACACAGTAAGGCCATTGTTTACCTATGTCTGACTCTAACCACCCAAGGATCTTCGCTCAGTAAGAATAATATCTTCTGTGTTGTAGGTCTATCTAATCCAACCCCCATTAAGGCACAAGGAATACTACCAGCTGATAGAGATCGTGGGTTTTTAAAAACCTTATTCTGCCGAATGCCCTGTGCTCCTGCAAACACACATTAATGCGTTTCTGGCCCCAGAGAGATAAAGTCAAATAAATCATCTGTTGGCTTCTCAACCAACAAAAGGGAAAGAAAATATGTGACATATTGTCTGGTAAGCAATGACCAAAATTATCTTTAATCCCCCCCATTGTGCAAGGGACATCTCTGCATCCCTAGAATGATGTGATTCTAGGAATAGGTGAAGGGGTAACCTGGAATAGAGATATTTGCAAACAGATTTTACCAAAATTAAATTAGTGCTACTGGGGGCAAATGGAGTATATAAGGGGCATCAAGATTAAAGCAGCTCTTGTGGCTTTGTCACTGACATAATTGCACCTTGTGGTTTGTGTAAGCCTATTATAAAGTTACGCTTACAGACGTTTGGCTGGCTGTAAATGAATGTGAGCTCAGGGTGACTTCCAATTTTACATGGATTCCACCAGATTAAGCAGTTTGAAGGTTTATTATGTGTTATGTACAGGACTTTTTTCAGCTGGAACTCAGTTCTGGCACCTCTCAGGTGGGCACCATTGCCATTCTAAGAGAACAAGGGAGGCGTTCATGGTGAGCTCCAGAACCTCTTTTTCTAGAAAAATAGCACTAATATCTTACTATATAAAATATCCCCAGGGTGGTGTACAAGGCACAATAAAACAAATAAAATGCAAATGCACCCCCATTCCCAGTGATAAAGAAGGAGGCAACCGAACCATATCAGGAGCCGAAAACAGTCAACAAGATCAGAACTGTACATTAAAATCCTGGGGAAAATTAAAAAGAGATATACACTTGGCACTGAAAGGCAATAAAATAGGTGCCAGGCAAACTTTTCCAGGAAGGCTGTTCAGTTCTATTGTTTCGCAATTACCATGGTGATATGCGCACAGAAAGCTTCACTTGGTGAACTTCATTTGGTGGCTGGAGGGAGTGAAGTGCAGTAGAGCTCAGTGAAGGTTCTTTCATATTCTACAGAAACCATTTAACTATGTCCTTCAGACCACAATCAAAAGTCTCCCACACCTTCAGATCATGAAGAATGGCAAGCATAATTGCTCACCTGTTACCTACTTTCCTCCTACATAAAGAATGACACTGGGAAGAGAAGAGAGGGTACAAACAAGTTGCTGTAGAGGTGACCTCGAGGTCACTGTGTCTTGCTCAGGGCCTCCTCTGATGATAGTGATTAGGCAATTATCCTATCTGTCAAATGGGCAGACCCCCATCAGTTAAACCCCTATGACTTCTGACAGGTACCCTACTCTCCAGTTTAATGCTCTTTCTAAGAGACTCACTTGCTAGTTAGAGTGCTTGGCATGTATTAGAGAAATGTGGGATCTCCGGTCAACCACAGAGTTCACCTGCTGCATTTGAGCTCATGTGAGATGCTCAGCCTGGCCTACTGAAATATGCGAGTATACGAGTTGAGAGTGGATTTCATGCTCTTTATTCAGCTCATAGTGGTGTGTAGGAATGGAAATTCCTTCACAATATCTGCTTTATATACATTATTTACACAATGGGCTGTATGTGATTGGCTAATTCCGGGATTCTCCTGTAGGCCAATCAGGTTGTGGATTCACTTCCACCTGGAGCTGGATTGGGTGGCTCCTGCGGACCAATCACACTGCTGCATTGTTCTAGGACCAATCAGACTGCTGCATTCTGAATCCTATTGTTCTAGGACCAATCAGACTGCTGCATTCTGAATCCTATTGTTCTAGGACCAATCAGACTGCTGCATTCTGAATCCTATTGTTCTAGGACCACTCAGACTGCTGCATTTTGGATCCTATTGTTCTAGGACCAATCAGACTGCTGCAGTTTGGATCCTATTCAACTCAGTACATAACACCTACCAAACATACAAGCATAAGAACTTAAGAACAGTCCCATTAGGTCAGACCAGTGGCCTGTCTTGTGCAGCATCCTGTTCTCTCAGTGACCAACCAAATGCCTTTTCTGTGAAGTCCAAAAGCAGGACCTGATATCAACAGCACTCTCCCAACCTGTGGTTTCCAGCAAGTGGCATTCAGATGCATACTGCGTCTCAGTGCTGTGCGGTGAAATTGTTTGTAGGGTAACAGTCAAGGCCAGAGGTGCACACTTCCAAGGGCGATTGGGGAAGCAACATTCTATGTGTGATGTCTTGGCATCCTGACATTGCACACATGAGCGTTGTGCTTCCATCCCTAAGCCGGGCAGAAGCTTCCCAGGCTTTGGGTTAGAAGTGGCAGAGGAATGTTTAGAGGACTAGCTTAGTCCCCAGGGACGCAGGTGGCGCTGTGGTCTAAGCCACCAAGCCTCTTGGGCTTGCCAATCATAAGGTCGGCAGTTTGAATCCCCGCGACGGGGCAAGCTCCTGTTGCTCTGTCCCAGCTTCTGCCAACCTAGCAGTTTGAAAGCGTAACAGCGGGAGTAGATAAATAGGTACCACTGTGGCGTGAAAGGAAAACAGAGTTTCTGTGTGCTTTGGCTTCCGTCACAGTGTTCTCTTGCACCATAAGTGGTTTAGTCATGCTGGCCACATGACCCGGAAAGCTGTCTGTGGACAAACGCTGGCTCTCTCGGCCTGAGAAAGCGGAGATGAGCTCTGCATCCCATAGACGAATTTGACTGAACTTAACCGTCCAGGGGTCATTTACCTTACCTTACCTAATCCCCCTAGTTCACTGACTGCATGCCACTGCTGCCTCCATCTTGATTGCAGCGGGTTGGACTAGACAGTTGGACAGTACTTTTCACTTGTTAACTCCACACTAACACCCTGTTAGTAAAACACATACGTTGCATTCTAAAGGTATCTGGACAGAGTTGGGAAATATTTCTGCCTGAAACCCTGGCAAGCCACAGCTAGTTCATGCAGGCAATACAGAACTCCTTATATTTGCTTTGTTTCTGGTGCATGGGCAGAAAGGTGAAATTGTGATTCTTGGCCCCAATGCATGCTCTCCATGCTCATCACAATGTCTGAAAGGGGAGCCCATGTGCAGGTGTATAAGCTCTTCTGGCATTCTAGAAACAGGTAGAATCAGGTTTCCGGATTGCATGAAGAGCCTATGAATGACAGCAGTATGAGACTCTCCTTTGCAGATTTTATGTAACATAAGCACATGATACGTGTATGGGGTTTTTCTCCTCCACGTGTTGGGTGTATGCATGAAGATATCCCATCTGAAACTCCCAGTAGTTGCGTGTGTAGGTCCCCGGGCTACCCCTCAAATAAATTCACACATAACATGTAATTTTAGTTTTGGTTTTTGGGCGCTATTTTGGCCACAACTTTATTAAAATACAAAATCAGTGAGTGGTTGTTTAGACATTGGTTATGACTATCTGTCGCCCCGCCTGGGACAGAACTGACATCCCGAGGTCCGATCGATAGCCAGTAGAAGGGAAAGTCAAACTTGGGGGTCATTTGAGCTAAGCGTCAGACCCACGCCACTCACCCCAGCAGCTCCCCGAAAGCTTGCCGGCCCTGGTCCTATGACAAGGATTCCCATGACAGGGATTGGGCGGCCCTGGTCCCATGACAGGGATTGGATGAAATCGTGGCAAGCCCCAGGACTCCTTTAACGGAATTCCCTTCAGTGCAATAGGAGGGGCAGGCACAGCCTATCCTGACCCCTCCACCACCAGCATATTATAACCAATGCCTAACCGCAACTTTCCAAGTTGTGACGAATTGCTGAGTAGTAGGCAAAAACCAAATGGCACAGCCAATCACCAAATGGCAAAATTCCTACTAGGCCCTTGCACCAAGGCAGACGACCCCATGACAGGCAAAGCAAGGTCAACCGGAAAAGAGGGTGGGCGGGCGGGTGATCCGATGCACTCTGCAAAGAGAAAGAGAAACCAGAGTGCACCAATATTTAAAGACTATTGTCCCACCCACCCAATTTTCAACATACAATTTGCCCCAGCAACCCGGTTATCCAATCACAATGCCAGGCAACAACTATTAACCTGCCTGGCAACAAGAGGCCTGGCCCGGCGGCCCACACCACAACACGTGCTCTCATTTATTGGAGAACACGCTTTCTGAGCATTCTTCCACAAAGCTTTCCAACCAAGTTTTGTGATTCATAGAATTATAGAACTGTAGAGTTGGAAGGGGCCCAAAGGCCATCTAGTCCAACCCCCTGCAATGCAGGATAATCATCTAAATGGCCATCCAGTGCCTGCTTAAAATCCTTCAATGAAGGAGCCAACATCTCTTGCACTCTGGCAGAATGGGCAGCATTTCAGGTTGTGATGGCCTGGGGCTCGAACTGGGAACCAGAGGAGTCTCAGTCCACACCAGATCCTTTGCCTCAGGTGGCATCTGAACCAGGTCTGGGGCCTGATCCTGAAGAGTCCCAGTCTGAACAGGTTCCCCTGCAACAAACACCAGCTGGGCCGAGTCAGGGGCCTGAGCCTGCCCTGGCTCCAGATGCGGGGATTACCTCGTTGCCTTCAGCTGGGCAATCACTTACAGCTGCTCCTCTACCAGTTGGGTCAGGAGAGGCTGAGGCAGCCTCTGGGTCTAGTAACCCACCGACATCTCCCAAGCTGCAGAGACTCAGGTCTGAGAGAAGGCGAGACCTGAGTACTTGCAGGAGGAGTGCTCGCCTTCAGGAGAGACAGGGAGGTGAGTCATTGGGTGATCAGGACTGGCCATTACCCCGACAAAGATAAAAGGCTGCCGGACCCCGCCCCAGGTTGCGGGAACAACATTGCTGTTTGCTCTCACAGCCTGAGACCCTGTGCCTGACCTAGCCTGGTTTCCTGCCTTTGTGACCTGCCTAGGCCCTGTTGGACTGACTCCTCGTGGAATCCTTGGATTTGGGACCGGACCTGGACTGCGTTGCTCGGGTTAACCGCCAAGCCCAGCACGCAGGTCCTTGTTCGCAGAAATGAGTGTAAAACTCAGATTTATTTATTATTCATTTATTTCATTTGTATACCACTTTTATCTGCCAAGGGATCTCAAGGTGATGTACATGGTTCTCCTCTTCCCCATTTCATTCTCACAACGACCCTATGAAGTAGGTTAGGCTAATAGATGGTGACTGGCCCAAGATCACCTAGTGAGCTTCATGGCTGAGTGGGGATTCGAACCCTGCCCTTCAACACTGACAATTACACCACATTGGCTAATGTACATTAGACAACTCCAAACCCAGAAATGACTGGAAGATGCTTGAAATCATTTTTGCAAGACAAGCAGTTTTTTTTGGGTTTGTTTTCTGAATGCAAAGCCTAAAACACTAAAGGTGTTAGTCATAAGGCTGACTCCAAGAACCTCAAAACAAATTATCCAAATTGCAATACAGATCACAAACACACCTTGCTAGATTAGATTCAAGGTTTTAAAGAATGGGGAGGGGAACTTGTTTTGACTGATATAAAGTTGCTCCAGCCTTCAGATACCTCATGTGCATCTTCATTTAATATTTTTATCCTAACAACATGTAATATTTATGCTTTTGCTTCAGTTTATTCTCTCCCTACATTTTCCTAGAAGACTCTGTTGAGACAGTAAGCAACAGCCCCAAGGAAATAAATCATGTTTGGTTTTATTATTGAAAGCTGCATAAAATGTAAAAAAAGAGGAGAAAAAAGGGAAAAAACAACCAAGTTCCCACCTCGCTCACTTGCTAAATACATCAAGCCTCATCTGTTCGGCCGAAGACTCAATTCACAGGCAGGAGGAATGTTTCATTACAGAATCCGCCGCACTTGATGTGCTAAACTACCTTTGTTCTCTCTGCTCTCCTGTTTGACATGAGTCAAATGCCAGAGCACTCATTATGTGTGCAAAGCACAAGCAAACAGCGCAAGAACTTGGCATTTTGCAGGTAATAAGCTTAACCTTTACCTACGCCCATAACCCGTCCTCTCACAAAGGGGATTGCATTATCATTTTTAATGGGACAATGAAACTGATCTGCTAATAAACTTCCTTACAGCTCCTTGAGCAAGCTACACAAAATCAGACAGAAGCAGTTAAGGTGGTAGAAAGGCCAGAGATCCTGTTTCACCTGTTTGGTGCCAGCAAAGGGGGGGAAAAATACTTAGCTTGTTGGAATTTTATGATGTTCTGACTAGATGTTTGGGGTACATAAGGAGCTCTATCCTGATATTCTTTCTGGCTTGTACATGAATCTCTCACACAGGAAGAGTGTGAACATCTTTTGGGATATATTGGCAGTCTGGCACATGATGTAAGAACCATGGACCATGGGGATATGTTGTCGGGTAAGAATGGAGGACAAATTCCGTCTGGGTCACGTTTTAATAAAAACCTACCCAATCCAAACTTCCTGAAACAATATGTGAAACAAAACATAGCTATCCTTCAAAATCCGCCCATTTCTGGATTTTGTGATGGCGATATCCAGCCTCAAATTGTGTTTATTGGGGGGAAAGCATGCAGAAAATGCATATATGTAAGTATATAAGGTTTTTTCTTTTTTTGTGTGTGGAAATGTGGTCAACTGAGCATAAGACTGGAGAAATGAGCAACTGAGAATAACCAAAATGGGCAAATTCATCCAACCATAGTTGTGGCCTCTTCTGCCTCTCTGATGATATGCAGTTGCGCAACAACATAGCAGTTTTGCTTCTAAGTTATTATATGAAATGATTCCACCTCTACTGTCTTCCTTGCTTAGAGTCACAGAGTAGATGATGCAAGGCAAGACAGACCAATAATCTGATTTGGTGCCAGGGAAACTCACATAGGTTGGTGTATACCTCCAATGTGATGTAGTATGTGGTTGGTGTGATTGAGTGGAGATTCAAATCTCCACTCAACCAAAAAGGTCAATGGGTGACCTGGATGCACAGAAGTATTACAGGCTAAAGGTGTTTGGAGATGTGCACACTGTCCCAAACACCCTCAAAACTGGACAGGGTGAATGATGCCGTTTGGGAGTTTAGAGGGTTCATGAGACTAGAATGGTCACAAATGCTCTTTGCTAGCCACACAGCAAAGTTGACTGAGATATCCTTTTTGGGGTAATCTACAGGTGATCTGTTAGAAAAGGTTAGACTTTCTTAAGTTTCCTGAGTTGGGCAAAAGCAGAATTCTCTCTTCCCCACCCCACCCTTCCCAGCTTGAACTACAAGTTTAGTGATCTTAATGGCAGTGTTGATTTCTGCTCCTTTGCATATCCTCAGCCTTGCTGAATTTGGGTAGTCTTCAATGCTACAATGAAGCTCAGAATCTCTCTCTCCATATATATATATATATATCCTTCTGAATTATAAAGCTTAAAATTACAGGTTTGTTTAGTAGTGTTGTTTTTTTTAAAGCAAACAGCTATTTTGCATATTCATGGTTTCCAATATCCGAAGCTTGATTTTCTTCAATCCTTTGATGGAACTGTATTTATAGTCCCTTCATCAGTCACACATTCACATAATTAATCAGACTTCTTCTGATTTGGAAAGGAGAGCCTAGTATTTACAGTTTACCATGGTAAGATCAATCCGTCTCTCCTCTTCAGTTTTTTGGTAAATATGTACAGATAGCACAACATCAAAGCTGCAACATCAAGATTATCCATGTGACACTGTTGACTTTGTTCATATCACATGGCTAATTCGGATGTTAGGTGGCAGATGCAGCAACAGGAAATATCAACTGATGCTTTTAAAAAGAAAAGTCAGTCAAGTAGATCGCTCCAATTGCAGATCAGACTGTTGTAATGGATACTTCAGCCCTCTATGTGAGTCCTGACCCTGCTCCACTGGTACCAAACAGTCTGAGAAACAGCCCTACTAGAAAAGCTAACCAACAAATTGAAACTACCATGGGGACAAGCAAAAGAGGATGCCTTCATCCCAGTGTGGCTCCCCTTTATTACATACACAGCCCAACAAGGCAACGACAATAACCCACCAACAGCATATGACTCAATATGGCTAACTTGACCGAACAACCCGTCCCCTTCACACATGGAAACAAAACTCACTGCAGTCAACTGAAGGCAACTAACCAGGCCCTGGGCCCCTCAATCTCCCTCACTGCCAATGAAAACTAATAAATGAATAGAAAGGGAACCTACCCATGTGATGCTGACACAAAACCTTGCACACACACCATGTGAAAGAATGAAATTTTACTACTCCCCTTCTCTCTCCCCCAGTCTATCTCCCCACCTCTCTTCTCTCCCAACTTTGTATTGCCTAAAATGTTAGTGTCTCACATCAAATATAACAGATCTGTAGAAAAAAGGACTCCATGAACTGAAAGCAGAGACGCTGTATGTACCTATGTAACCCAATAAAGTGTTTAATAAAAACAAATAGAAAGAAATGTATAGTGTGGAAGTACCATTGGTGGGCTGTAATGCAAAATCACTTTTGAAGAAGTGAAAACTCAGGTAGGAACAAAGGGTAAAATCCAACATTTGTTGTACTCAGAGTTGACCCTCTGAAGTCAATGCACTTGTTCGTATGACCTGGAATGACTTGGAGTAGGACTTAATTGGATACTGCACACATACACAATTGGGTTCAGCTTTGTGTTCCTCAGTTTTATTAATCTTGACTAAAAAAGTAAATCAATGTTCTGCGTATCCCCCAATGGAGATATGAAGCTTAATTTCAGAAGGGATGGAAGAGTATAGAGTAGAGGAAACAGCTGTTAATTCTTCTGGACCCCGGCCCTTATTGTGTCTGAAACGGTTCTGGGGCACCAGAACAGAAATCCAAAAGATTAAATATTGCATTTAGAAAAGATGTAACCCTCTAGAAAGCAGGGCTCAATGGAAGGAAAATATGTCATTTATACACTTCACATTATGCATATTTTTCTGACAGATCCAACCCACTACATTCAGATATTATTTAACTATATCTTGAACAAAGATGTTTCAATCACCTTCAGAGACAAGAAAAAGCTATTAAGATGGGTAAAGCAGCATAACTCCTTTCACTCTGGTGGAAGTAGCTCTTGTGTACTTACTTATCTGCTCTGCCATATGGGCACCTTTAACACAGACATTCTTCTGAGCCTTTGCTATGTTTTGTCTTGTCTCCAGTACCTTTTCACGAATTCCTCAGGAGATCTCCTATCTGCCTGCTGTATTGATACAAGTTCCTTCCTTCCTTCTTTCATTATTTTCTCTTTCTCTTCCTTTCTCCCGTCTCTATCTCTCTACCATTCTCTCTCTCTCTTTTTCTTTTTGATTTGTTTTTATTTAGATTAATACTTTAGTTTTGATAAAAAAGATAGTAATGTTTGTATCTCTTTTTCCAAATTTATTTTAGAGATAAATTTTAAGGATTTAACTATGGCCTGTGACTTAAAATATGTTTTGCAGAACAGGTATTTCCTAAACAAACACTTAGGATTTGGGGATCTTACTCTTCTCTCTCTTTTTCATATTAATGCAACTCAGTCTCTATTTTGGTGTTTCTCTCTACGTGTGAAGTCTTTGGGGCCACCTCCACTAACCCTGGGTCAAAATTAACAAAATGAATCTCAGTAGGGACAAATGTAAAGTTCAACACTTAGTCAGAAAGAACCAGCTGCACAAATATAAGATGGAGACACCTGCCTTGACAGTAGTACATGTAAAAGAATCTAGGGGTCTTAGCAGACCACAAGCTTCAAAAAGTCAACAGTGTGATGCAGCAGCAAAAATAGGTTAATGCTATAAAGAGAAGTATAGTGTCCTGATCAAAGGAAATCTCTCTCTATTCTGCCTTGGTCAGACCACACCTGGAGTCCTGTATCCAAATCTGGGCACCACAATTTAAGAAGGATATTGACAAACTGGAATGTGGGCAGAGGAGGGCAACCAAGATGATAAGGATCTGGAAACCAAGACTTATGAGGAACAGTTGACGGAGTTGGTATGTTTAGCCTGGAAAAGAGGAGATTAAGGGGAGATATAATAGCCACCAAATATCTAAAGGATTCCATGTCACATGGAAATGGAGCAAACTTGTTTTCTTATGCTGCAGAAGGTTGGACCTGAACCAATGAAGTCAATGGAAGGAGATTCTGTTGGAACTTCAGAAAAACGTTCTGACAGTAAGATCTATTTGACTGTGGAACAGAGTCTCTTGGAAGGCGGTAGACTCTCCTTCCTTGGAGGTTTTTAAGTGGAGGTTGAATGGCCATCTGCCATGGGTGCTTTAGCTGAGATTCCTGCATTGCAAGTGGTTGAACTAGATGACCCTTGGGATCCCCTCCAACTCTACAATTCTATGGTTCTATGATTCTGTGTCCCCCACCACATCCACCAAAATGCCATCCATGTGTCATGGAAGGGGTCCAAACGAGGAAGCCTGCTGAATGCACGTAAACTCTCCCAACACACTGCAGCTTATCCTGTTGTGTTGGAGCTCCGCAGGAGAAGTGGTGGTGATTACCAAAGTTGCACTGGGGTCCAATTAGGACCTTTTAATAGGTCCCAATAAGCCCTACTAATTGAGGTATGGAAGATGTTGTCTCAAGCAAGGACAAGAGTCTTCAGAAGGGTTAAGAGCCAGTGTGGTGTAGTGGTTAAGAGTGGTAGACTCGTAATCTGGTGAACCAGGTTCGCGACTCCTCTCCTCCACACGCAGCTGCTGGGTGACCTTGGGCTAGTCACACTTCTCTGAAGTCTCTCAGCCTCACTCACCTCACAGAGTGTTTGTTGTCGGGGAGGAAGGGAAAGGAGAATGCTAGCCGCTTTGAGACTCCTTCGGGTAGTCATAAAGCAGGATATCAAATCCAAAAACTCTTCTTAAGAAGGATGGCAGATCCTGCTGTCACATTCTTCTGTGTGGCTGTGCATGAGAAGAATCTGCAGAGAAGCCATCCTCAGAGTCTAAGGATGATTGGAGATCCACTTCCTCCAGCTACAGAGGTATAGAAAGGAGGGTCAAGGGCTAATGTTGCTGCACTGCTCCCCTTGCAGTAACTGGTGAGTTGTCTGAATATGATTTCTCAAGCCAATACTGAGACCCTGAGGCAGAAAGTATGACAAAACTCTGCATCCCACCTCCAGATTTCTCCAATGGATGCTGCCTTGTTTCAACAAACCATAGGTAAGATCAACTACAATTTAGCACAGGAATATCCAATGTGTTGCCCCAGATGTTGTGGGCTTCAAGTTTCATCATCCCTGACCATTGGCTACCCTAGCTGGGGCTGGTAGGAGTTGTAACCCAACATCATCTGAAGAGCACCATGTTTCTTATTTCAAGGTTTGGATGTGATGCTCAATCATCTGGCAAGGCTCAAAAATGTCTTTCACTGATAAGTGGCATACGCAGGACATGTGTGTGAAACCCATTCCATGCGGCTCCCATGGCATAATGTCCTGGTAAAGGTGCTATTTGGTTTGGTTCACCAGAAGATTTCTACTTTTTGCCCATCCCTTCTGCTCTGCATATCTTTCTGTGCTATACTCTTTTATGTCAAAAATGCAAACTTGGAAAGAAAATTCAGCTCAGCTGTAGATGGAAACCCAGCGCTACGTAAGCTATTATTTCACGCTAGTTTCCTTATCTATGCTACGTTAATAACTATCACATTCCGTGGGCAATCAGATTTGTGGTGCTACAGCAAAGTTGGAATTACATTAGCCAGAATCCCATTTATTTCCTTTGGCTTCCCATAGTGAGGCACCTCACTGATGGAAAAACCTGGTACATAAAGTAAGGCAGCATTCCCCTAAATGTATTTATATTTATCTGTTGCAATTACATCATGACCCATCCTTTAGAAAAGCTGGGATCAGCTCATGCCTGGCTCCCGGTAGCCTTCCCTTCTAGGTCGTGCTGAATCCCATACACACTCAGCTTCAACAAAGCACTCGTGCTTCAGAGATCTGCTGAAAACTTTTTTTTTTTTTTTTTAATTTCAGAAAACCTATCTGGACATCAATTTGTTTTAAACATAAATTTGTTTTGAGTTTTATAATTTTATATGTTTTTAATGATAATTATTTTATTTATATCTATAATTATTTTATCTATGTATTTTTAAAATAACAGTTTTGTGGATTTTAGCTGTATTTTATCAACCATTTTATTATACACACCACTTTGAAGAAATGGTTTGCAATTTTTTCTAAATAAGCGAACAGCGCTATGGCACTAGGTTCTTCCTAGCCATGCACATCTTTCTACTAGTAAAGCACCATGCTGTCATGTTTCTTCCAGCTAGCCTTGACATCTCTTAGAGTCTTCCATTCCATTCCCTCTCCCCCTATATTCTTCCAGCCTCCCCATTTGACATTCAGCATTCTGTGGCCACTGAGCAGCATGGTAAGTCCTCATTGGGTTGTTCTATGGGGAAGGGGAGTTCCCTTCTTAGTCCCCCCCCCCAAGTGTGCCGATCATTCACTTTTGTTTTTCATGAGCCCCATTTTGGCCTCATAGTCATTGCAATTCAACATGGAGTTAACTATTAGTCTATATCAGGCATAGGCAAACTCCGGCCCTCCAGATGTTTAAGACTACAATTCCCATCATCCCTGACTGGTCCTGTTAGCTAGGGATGGTAGGGATTGTAGTTCCAAACATATGGAGGGCCGGATTGCCTATGCCCGATATATATGGTCATAGGATAAGTCTAGGACAGGCATAGGCAATCTTCAGCCCTCCAGATGTTTTGGCCTACAACTCCCATGATCCCTAGCTAACAGGACCAGTGGTCAGGGATGGTGGGAATTGTAGTCCAAAACATCTGGAGGGCCGAAGGTTGCCTATGCCTGGTCTCGGACTAAGGGGCAGAGTTCACAAGTCCAAGATCAGAAATAAGAATTCCAAGACTGCACAGGAAATGTGAAGCAAGTTACCCTGTCAACCTGCCAAGATCAAACCCACAACTCTGAGATTAAGAGTCTTCTGTGCTACCAAGTGAGCTATCCCAGGACTAAATAATGTTCACTATTTATAGCTTAAAAAGAGGACGGAGGGGGAACAATGCCTACAACTTTTGTAAAGGTTCCCTGCCTGAGTTGTAAAGTTTTTATCATTTCATGCTGTATTTAAATTTTCATACTATATTCTCATAGAATCATAGAATTGGAAGGGAGCCTGAGGATCATCTAGTCCAACCCCTTGAAATACGATACAATATGATAATCTTTATTGTCATTGTCCCATACAGAACAATGAAATTGAAAAATCTACATAAGACATTCAAAACCCAACAAGCCTGCTATCCCAGCTATCCCAACCTGGTTAGCCCCCTAAAAACTCTGATACCCCGTTTTTAAATACAATATACTCCCATACAGACTCCTTACAATGCATTTAAAACCAAAATCATATTTGGGTAGAAACTATTTCTCAAGCAGAAATGCAGGAATATGCAGTTGCCCCATACAGGGATCGAACCTGCAACCTTGCCATTATCAGCACCATGCTCTAACCAACTGAGCTGTAACATTCTTAATGTTTTGCTTTTCTTTTCTGAGAATTCCTGTTATGGGGGAAGTATATAAATGAACTTATTAAAATAAATATATTAACAGCACAATCCTATCACATCTCAAAAGTGACCATGTTTAAGAGTGATACTGAGTCCTACTGGCTTCAGTGGGGCTTAATCCTAGGTAAACTGGGTTAGCACTGCAGTCTACTTAAAATAATCACCTGTAGAGTAATTTCACTTGCCTGAGGAGACCAGAAGACCTGATCACCACAAGCAGGAAACTGACTTTCAGAACAACATTACATGAAAGATGGAGTGTTTTTTCGTTGTTGAAGGGAAGCATTGTCAAAGCCTGCTGGTCACAGATACCAAATAAATGGCAGTGTGATGATCCAAAAGATGAAGGGAGTGATGGATTTCACGAGCTGCTTTTGGCATTGTACAATGCCTAATAAAGGTTTGATTTCACACGAGCTGCTTTTCAGATTATTTTGCACTGGAAGTGATATGCGGTCAATTGTTTCAGCATACTGAAAACATGGATCAATGCAAGATGTATTGCACAGACATCAACTATTCCAGACAATGAAAGTTAATCATAGATGTTGCGCTTGTTCTTTCAGTATCAGTTGAAAGATGTGCATTTAATGTAGTTTATGAAAACAACCTCATTCTTTAATCCTGCCTTCAGACTTGATCAAACCATTTTGATTAGAGTGACAGCCAAGCCTCAATCTGCCAAACCTCCCAACTCCCCAATAAAACCAGCCCTACAATTAGACCCATTTCACGCGGCGAAACTTGAGCGGCCATTAAGGAGGGGCAAACTGTCAGTTTTATTATTCTCCATCGTAGGGAGTACTGTTTCTATTTTGTTGTTGCTGCTTTCAGCATCAATATTTCTTATGCCACCTCTAACCTGCCACACCCTCAAAAACAAGCATTCCCCACGCACAATTAATGTGCATGGGCGTCTAGACCCATACATGCGATCCAAAGTTGTGCAGCATATCATGGAATCTTGCAAGAGGACTGCATTTACCTGTCAACAAAATATTGCAGCTTGATTTCGGGGAAAATGTGACATACATACAAACAAACAAGTATCAGCTTGGGAGAGAAAGCGTGTTCTCCTTCATGGAGAGCACGTGTTGCGGTGGGGGCCGCCAGGACACTCCAAAGTTGTGGGGCAGGCTAATTGATCGTTGGCCACTGATGCGATTGGGTTTTCCTTGGGAAGAAGTTAATGTTGATATTTGTTGACTGACAGCCAGAAATGCTAAAACTCCTTGCACGAGACTAGGGCTTCCTCTTTTCGCCCCGTGCATCGCATTGCCTGTCCATCCCCCCCCCATATGTAGGGTTGTTCGCTTTGACCTTGCTATGCCTGTCATGGGGTCGTCTGCTCTTGGGGCAGGGGCTCAGTAGGAATTTTGTCCATCTGGCTGATTGGCGGGGGCCATTTGGTTTTTGCCTGCTGCGTAGCAAATCGTCACAACTTGTAAGGTTGCGGTTAGGCATTGGTTTATGGTTTGGTTGGTTGAGGGGCATGGATTGGCTGTGCCTGCCCCCTCCAATGCTGCTGCTGCAAGGGATTCCGTTAAAGGAATCGGGGGCTAACTATTGCTTGTCCACCCTGTCAAGGGGGCTTGGGCCACTGCAAGAGCTCCTGGTTGCATTTGGGGAGGGCTGAGGGCAGGTTCCCTGCTCTGTAGCTAGCCCCAAGTGCATTCCGCTTTTCTGACTTTCGCAGGCATGCGGAATGTCAGTCTGTCCCCTATGGGGGGGGCAGATAGTCGCAACCAATGCCTAAGCAACCACTCACATGTTTGTATTTTAATAAAGTTGTGGCCAAAATTATGCCCAAAACCTTAAACGAAATTTTGGTGTGAAGTGTGAGTTATTGGGGTGGCCCTGGGGACCTCGACAAGCAACTGTGCTTTCTGCTCAGCAAAATGGGTTGCAAAAACAAGCCTGGTGTTTTTTGCTTGCCACAGAGATGAAGTGAGGAGAGAGTCATAGAATTAGCGGGGAATGTTAAGCAAACAGGTAAGAAACAGGAATAAAGGCTAAATTCTGGAAAAAGTAGGGCAGAGCATGGCAAAGCAATGAAAAAAACTCAGACAGGTGTGAGGCATAACAATTTAGATTAACACTGGATCTGTAGACTAGCCTGTCAGCAGTTTCTTCCTCCTTTATTTTAAACCAAAACCTGTCTTCCATTTTCTTGAAAGCTTTCTTCTTCCAAAAAATGAGGCTTCTGCTTTTCTTCCTCATTCTCAGGGCACTTCAGAATTTCAGTGGGCACAAGGTTGAGCTGATTTTATTACTGTGAGGTGTTATGTTTCCGTTAAGCATTTATCTTGTGCTTTGTTAGGGTTGCCATGTTTCAAAAAGTGAAAATCCGGACAGAAGAGTTGTTCAGCTTTTTAAAGTTTTGCCCAAAGTTGTTGAGGGTTTTGGACGTTTTGGAGCTATTCCTGAGGAAAACTGGCAAAACTGACACTGCCAACATGGGCTGCCATATGTCTGGATTTCCCCAGACATTTCCACAATTTCCACCTGGACACTGCTTGGGCTGCAGTATTCCGAATATGTCTGGGAAATTCTGGATGTATGGCACCCCTAGGTAGCCACACAAGAAGCGCCACTTTAGTATCTTTTTTTCCAGGTATTTAAATGGAAGTGTGGGAAGCTGGAGATGCTGACTGCCAGGTTAGCATTGTTGTTTTTAAGGGAAGTTCTTCCTTTTGGGAATATTTCAGCAGCAATTTCTATAAAAGTGAACATTTCCCTTAAAACTAACCATGAGCAGGTATCCAGAGCAGAACAGACAGCTTCTCTAGTCCCACTTTTACAGCCCAGCCCAGTGGAGAGGCTATTTGTGGGATGGAAAAAAACAGGACACTCAAAAAAGCGCAAAAATTAGCACAGTACTATTTCTTTTACATAGGCCAGAAGAATGCACCCCTCACCCACCCAATTCAGAAAAGCACATAACAGTATGTATTTCAGTGTAGGGCAGGATCGTGGAGCTGTTCCTGCCTCCTTCAGTATCCTTCCTTTCCCCGCTTCTGTAGTTGTCAAAATTGACAACTAATTCTAGAGAGTCTGTTCTTTTGCTGGTTGATGAGAAGGAACACACAAGAGCAATAAGCAATCATTATTTCACAATAGCTCCCCTATTTTGCCAGAAATAATTCTGATGCTATCCAACTTTACGTACAGATGTTGACCATTTATGAAAGCTTCTAGGGCTTTGTGGGGTGTTTGTGGACAGTAAAGAACTCCCCAGTTTTGAAAACCCAGACACGCAACCTCACAAGGAATCCTATAGCAAGCTTTGCAATCAGCTTCTTTCTGCCCATCACACTATTCCTTTGAAACCAAGTCTTCTGACTCATGCCAAATGTATCTAAGAGAGCAAATGTATTCAGCAAAAATATGCCGGAACATCCTTGTATCTGGCCTTAGTTGGATGCATTCGTTTTTCTCTCTCCAGCTCCTGTGCTTTATCTCAGCTCATCCTCGAGCATTCCTTAATCCCGCCAGGGAGATGTCAGTAGAAGTTGGCATATCAAGATTTTATGAAAAGGGAAAGTGTATTTGAATTAAAGTTTCATTATGCAACAGGGTTGGAACCAAACCGATGATAAAAAATCATAAGAAACAAGCGACAGGTGGATATGCAAAGAGCTGCAAGAAACCATTGCTGGGCTTGCTTGAAAGAAAGGTAATCCCATTTCTCAGCTACACAAATAAAGGTTATTTAAAACAGGGCATTTGAAATAGCAGTTTGTGGAGCATGAGCATACAAAGGGAAGAAGTTTCCTAAGAGTCCAATATTGTGCTTGCTTATGTGTGTCTTACTGTGTATGGTGAGACTAACTCCCTAGCAAATGTACATGACACTGTAGTTTTTTAAGGAGTGAGCAAGCCAAACACAGTGAGACTTTCTTCTGAGTAAGCAAGCATTGAATACATACAATACTATGGACATTTGTTTGGAAGCAAGTCCAACTGTAATCAATAGGATTCTCCTCTCCCCAGCAACCACATTTAGGTTTAAATAGCCTGGCTATAATCCTAAACTCATAATCTTGGCTGCGAGTCCTGGAAGACCTGCTCTGTGCTTTGCAGGCCTTTCTCGACCAGGCCTGGATGGGTGGGGCCCTGACTGACTCCAGCTACAAAAGCTGAGGCTGCTGAACAAACTGTTGGGCTGAGTATTATTTAGGGAGTTTTGTTGCTGCAGGGTTGTTGCTGTTGTTGTTGTTATCACTATTAAATTTTGCATCTTTACTTTAGATCTTATTACGATTGATGTGGAAAATAATTTGATTGCGTACTTTTGATGTTTCGTTTCCTGTTTATGACTCTTTTGTTATTTTTGTAATTATGCAGTTCTTTTCCTTGTTGCAAGCTACCTTGACGTTGTGTGAACTATGAACAGGCAGCATAAAATTTAAATTATGTATGTATGCATGTATGCATGTATATACAGTGGTACCTCGTGTTACGGACGGGATCTGTTCCGGAAGCCCGTCCGCAACATGAAAAGCCCGCAACTTGAAGCACTGCGTCTGCACATGCACGAAGCGTGATTTAGCACTTCTGCGCATGTGCGAGCGGCAAAACCCAGAAGTAACGCATTCCGGTACTTCTGGGTTGTTGTGGGATGCAAGATGAAAACACACAACCTGAAGTGGACGTAACATGAGGTATGACTGTATTAGGAAGGAAAGCTTATTAAACACATGCTCCTTCACAGCACTGGTGGCAAACCCAGGGGTTTGATTTGGGACACCAATCAAATACCCATGCATTACCAATTTTGGTGATGGCATTTTTTTTTAAAAAAAAACAATTAGACACAGCATTGGCATAGATGGAGGCCAACACTCTGATGGGAATGCATACCACTCCATCAGCCAACAGAGAAATTATTTAACCAGCAGAGAAGCGGTGGTAATCCCCATACCCCTATGTGTGCACATGGCAAGTGTGGGGTGGCTACATTAGCTACCCCTGCTTTTCATAATGATTTCTGAAGCACATTGCTCCTACAATGGTCTGGTCATGGGCAAAGACCAGCGGTAGAACTTCCTTTTGTGTCTACAATCTAGCCAAGTGGTGCCCGCACCTTACAAGGCCCGTAGCTTGTGTAGCAAACAGTGTCAAGGAAGCGAGCCTAAGGTGTTGATCAGACACTTGTATCTGTGCTGTACTGAGTCAAATCATTGGTCCATCTAGTCCATTCCAGGGTTGCCATATTTCAGAAAGTAAAAACCAAGACACCCCAAAAGTTTTTGAGCTTTCTTTACGGAAACCACTGAAATTGTTGAGCTTTTTAAAGAAAAACCTGGAAGTTGTTGTGCTCTCTTTTTATTTAGACAAACCCCAAAGATATAGGGTCCAATTTTTCAATTGACTTGTTTAAGATCAAAGACAAAGTGCCGCCTTTCGGAAATTCCCCCAGACATCAATTCCACCTTTCAGATCTTGGTAATATCTGTGAAAATCCAGACGCACGGCAGCCCTAATTTAATCTGATTGGCAAGCGGCTCATAGGCCATCCCAAAATGGACCAATAGTTTGACTCAATAGTATAGTACAGTTTTATACTCTATACCAGGGATGTCCAGCACCCAAGAGACTGTGATCTACTCACAGAACTAAAAATTGGCAGTGATCTACCCACCCCCTTTTTTTTGGGGGGGGGGGTTCTGATAAAAGTTGCTTAGCTTTTTTTAGGGAGGAAAGTCCCTTTTTGGGGGGTTCAGATCAGAGTTATTGAGCATTTTTTGGGGGGGGGGATGCAAAAATGTATTTATCCTCCATCTCTATGTTTGTGTGTGTGATCTCTTGTTCTTCAGTAAGCAAAAAAGTCTGAGGCCAACACTATAAGCATCTTATACAATGCCCCACCTCCTCACCACTTTTTGCTGCGGTGGTTGCACTACTGCCTGTTTGGTTGAAATTCAGGCATTCCTCCCAACAGCATAGTCACTGCCAACACCTATAAATATAACTATTAGCATATGGCAGGTGATAGTGAAACCATCAAAGTGTAAAATGTAGCTGCTGTTTATGTGGGAAGCAAGGGAAGGGAGAACATTCCTATTTTAGGAAGACAAGTGAATTTCAGAGTAAACAACCGATACCTATTTCAATAAAATTACTCTGTACACTAAAAGTGCAATACAGGCATTAGAATTTGGAATAATATAAATATTTCTGCATTTCTGTGGAGGTGGTCTAGCCATGGGTATGTTTAATGATCCTCATGCTGAGGGAGATAGGTAGAAATGTGATATTTTTTAAATCGTCACATAATCACAGTGTCTTGGATTCCATAAGACCAGCTTTGTGGGCAGCCTGAGAATACCTCAGCCATTTTGACATCCACTTTGATTTGTCTATCAAAGAAAAATGGATGTTGTATTTTCTGATTTTGGGGTGTATATGCATGGCCTCTTGGACATTACATGTACTAGCTTTCAGGTCCCTAGGTCCTGTGAAAGTACACAAAATGCTGCAAAGGGTGAGTCAGTGAGGACCAGGCATACACAGAACAGCATTTACACAGAAGTGCTGAGATAAGTTGCAATTGAAGGCCATTTGCATCTGTGTCCTACATCTCCTGCCTAGCAATGCATATTTGAATGCAAATATACAGTTTCAGAGTACACAGGTATTCAACATTATTATTATTAATAATAAATGATAATACATGTTTTAATATACTGTCCTTCTTCCAAAAGGAACCCAGGGCAGTGCACAATGTAATAAAAATTACCACTGCTTTTTTCCAGACAGAACTCGCTGGCGCTCTGTTCCAGCACCTCTCAGTTGGGCACCATTGCCATTCTAAAATAAGAAGGGAGGTGTTCGTGTGAGTTCTGCACCTTTTTTTCTAGAAGAATAGCACTGAAAATCACATACAGTGGTACCTCGGGTTAAGAACTTAATTCGTTCTGGAGGTCCGTTCTTAACTTGAAACTGTTCTTAACCTGAGGTACTACTTTAGCTAATGGGGCCTCCCACTGCTGCCGCCGCACGATTTCTGTTCTCATCCTGAAGCAAAGTTCTTAACCCGAGGTACTATTTCTGGGTTAGCGGAGTCTGTAACCTGAAGCATCTGTAACCCAAGGTACCACTGTACATGCATTCATGTTTAGTACATTTAATAGCAAACATATCTAATTCTCTAGGTAGGAATACTTTAAGCTGCTTATTCTGCCCAAAACTGCCTCTGATTTAAGGAGAAAACTTGTATAGATCTTTCCAGGTTTTTGCAAATATCTGACCCAAGCCTACTAAATTACACTTTAAGGCTCTTTGATCTAATATCGGTCTCTTAAGCCCTTTGGAACTCATGACAATAGGTCTATGACGGAGAAATATGCCCTTGTCCACAGAGGCTACAAATCTTTCCAAGAAGAAATCAGATCAACACACAGTCTAGAAATGCTACTGTTCAAATTGCATTCAGATAGAGCAGGGGGGATTGTCATAAGCTCCTAAAGACATGCAGCAACAGCTGAATATAGCGGCGGATAAGCAGGTGAGTATTCTGAAACAAACAAAGAAGTTAACTGCGAAAGTTGATGTTTTTCCTAATGGAAAATAATAAAAGAGGAGTGGGGGAGAAGAGCAGTCCTTTGGCTATCTAGGAGGAATAAATCTATTCACTTCCATGTTGTCATCAAACTGATGATTTGTTTTTGTGTAATTCAAGTTAACTTGACAACTGGCAAATTTTACAAGGTTTAAGATTTACGAGCAGTCATAATAATGAAAAGCTTCGGCTGAAAAATGGGAAGAATAAAGTACCCTAAGAAGTAAGCATGAAACATAGGCTTCAAATATCATGATGGGGATAATATAAGCTGGGGAGGGGGGTGTCACTGGATACAAAGCCTGAATCACACAATGTTTTAATCTACTTCTTTTATGCTAAAAACCTGGGGCTATACATGTATAATTGTGTGAAATACTATAACTCAGTGCCAAGGCACACACAAAACACAGGCCAAGTGGTGGATTGCTTAAACCAGTAGTTCCCAATTAGCTATCAACTATGGGCCCTCGTTTTTCAACAGCCAAGCCACGGACCCCCGACTTTTGAAAATTCTGACATCTCTATGGTAGATTTTGTTACGTGAATGGTGCTGTGGACCATTTTCATTTTCTCCAACAGAAACACCAAATTGAACTATGTAAGCCCAAACAATCTTTCGCTGAGCGACAACAGCAAGCAGAGATGTGTTCAACAAATGTGTGTTTGTTTGTGCGAGTGTTTAGAGGAAAAACTGAGCTGACGTTTATACCTGCAATTAACTTTCCAGTCAGCTTCATTATATTGATGCTCAAACACCTTACATCATGTACAAATATGTAACAACCAAAACAGACTGCATTGGTTCTGGATTTGAGAAGGCAAATACAGATTTAAATGGATCTTCATTAGGGGTGTGCAATTTTATTTTATTTTTAAAGTTACAATGCCACTTGTTTTTATTTTTAAAGATCTCATCTTTTGTTTTCCATTCACTAGAATCACATTCATTTCATTCCCCCTCCCCATGACATTCATCCTCCCCTTCGTTTGTTTTTGCCACCTCCTTTGGTGATCACAGCAGCAGTGGTCCTCTCACCTTCCATTTTGTGCCCAGATATCACATCATTCCATGACATTACTTGCACGTGCAAGTGCGAGAGAGATAAACAGCTACTGGCGGCTGCCATTTCCCCCCCTAGAGTGTTGTCACGGCTAAAAATTGGCCGCTGTTTCTTTCATGCTAAAAGAACTAAGTCAGCATGAGTCAGCGGCCTACAATGACTCATGCAACCTTTCACCAAATTGTACCTGTATATATAGAGTGGTCAATGGTTGTGTTTGGTGTGAGTTGGTTGAATGGTAGAAAGCTGGTTGCGTTTGGTGTGTGTAAAAAAGCTGTCGGCCGTGATTGGAGAAGAAGCCTTTTTAAGAATAAAAGCAGCAATACTCTGCAAGAATACTCTCTCTCAAAGACTCTTTTGTGCCAACTAAGGTTTGAGGACTAGGCAAAGGAGTAAAAAGGAGGTCAGAACCTTTTCTTTTTCAAAACACTGACAAGTGTAGCAGAAGAACATTATAGGGGCATTCTGGGAAAAGAAGATGGCAGCCATCCTGAGAAGAAAAGCCTTCTCATAAGCAAGTTTCCTCAACCACAAACAAGTGATGAATATGTACAACTGGGTAATGAAAATGGACCACATTCTTACCTATTGGTTGCTGATAGCATTATATTTCATAACAAATACAAAAGAAGCAGAATAAATTCCACCCATCTCAATTTTTTACTTCCTATGAAACAAACACACTCCCCTCCCCCCCCATTGATTTGTTTGTTTATTTTGGAACACATTTATTCTGTCCTTCCCCCCTTCCAATTGAGTTGTCAAATCAATACCCCAGTGGAAGATTTTTCATGGACCCAGGAAACACAGAGAAGTCTTAAAGAGAATGTGTCCAATTTGCCCAGGGGGTGCTATCTTTATATACCTCAGCTGAGTCATGGATCATTAGAATCGAGGCTGTACAAGAAGGTAAAAGCAGAATTTGAAACATCCAGCAATAACTTATTTTTGCAAAGCTTTCACAAAAAAGATGAGGAAATCTGCAAAGGCTAAATGATTTGACGTGTAACAGTAGCTTTGGGATGCAGCTTCATCTGTTTTGGAACCACTGTGTCTTTCCTAATTTAACTAATTGTTTGGGACCAAATTAGATCTGTTAAAAATGACGTTCTGGCCCCGGTCCCCCCCCCATTTGCCACAACAAAGAATCTAAAAACTGCTATATATACTTTTTTTGTTTTCCTTTTCACAGAAGTTCTGAAATTTGCAGTCATGCATCTGGGGGTTTTCCTACAGGGTATCATTAAAATCTGATTTTTTTAAAAAAAATTTTTTTTAAAGTCTCTCCTATTTTCTCCCAGACATCAATGCAGGGTTTTTTTGTTTTTTGTTTTTTTGTTTTTTTTACGTAGCCCCTCCTTCTGAAGGGAGAAAGCCTGAAAATTTCAGAATGACAACTCCAATGGACATATTTTGGGGTGGGTATAACAGGAATCATAAGCGGCAGAGTATTGGAGGAAAAAACAGCATGGGAACCTAGGAATGATGAGGATGGGGAAAATGTCACCCTCCAGTAAGAACCCTGCCCCTTCGACAGTCATTGGTTCCTCACCACCAATGATGGAGGCACAACTTTTTCTCCCTGGGAGAGAGAGATATTTCCATTGATTTGAGGAAGAGGCGGGCATGGGGGGGAAAAGAGCATAGATCACCAGGAAAGACAGGGATGTGTGTGTGTCAAGGCTTAAAAATTAGCCTCTATTTCTTTAATACAAAAGGAATGAGGCAGCATGAGGCAGCCTGAGTAATTCATGCAACCTTTCGCCTACATATGCCTGTATATATAGAGTGATCATTGATTGTGTGAGTGTTAGGTTGGTCGGATGGTAGAAAGCTGGTTGTGTTTATATATAAGCTGTTGGTCGTAATTGGAGAAGAAGATTATTTTTTAAAATAAAAGCAGCATTCTGCAAAGTACTCTTTCTCAAGGACTCTTTGTGCTGACTAGGGTCCGAGGGCCAGGCAAAGGAAGCAAAGGAGGTCAGAACCTTTTTCCTCCCCCCCCCAAACAACTGACAGGGGGTGTCACTTGTTACTCCAAGGGTTGTTTGTTTGGGGTTGAGAACCCCATTTTTTATTTTTTTTGAGGATACAGGTCCTTTTCAGACCTCTCCATCAACTTGCATAGGGGGCAGAGCTGATAGTGGGGGAAAATAAACCCAGCTGATTTTCTTTTTTAAAAAACTTCAATGACCCTTCCTCAAATCATTGTGACTGGAGTGCTCTCGGAAAATCATTCATTGTGATTCAGTCATAGAACTGTCAGCCAGACAAAAAAAGATCTCTCCAGGCACACCCAATTGGTGTTTGCCTTGTCAGCTTGACTTCATAATAAATAGATAATCAACAACACAACATTGGGGGTGGTGCGGTGCACCTAGGTTAGCGAGAAACATGGGATTTTAGAGAGCCAGATCTGACTTAATACACCTTGCTAATTGTTGTCCGGAGGAGTAAAAAACTTAAACACATTGCAGGGTTCTCAAAAATAGACCAGAGACAATTGTACTTCATCCAACAGAGCAACCTTACTGCTACTGAAGGCAAATGAGCATAATGGTCACCAATCCAATACATTCAGGATTGGCACTGTCTGTAAGAAATCCAATTGTAGCACTTACAATAAAACTTACAATACTTCTAATAAGACTAAACTTATCACTAAGGATACAGAACACCACACCAGAACAAAGAAACAGAAAGAGAAAGTGAGTGAAAGCTCAGGCTCCTTCTGGCCCTACTATGATAGTCAGCACGACTTTGACAGAAAGATAACAGAAACATTTTAAACCAGCTGTACTTAGCTTCCCAGAAGGAATAACCCAAACAACAGAAACCTTCTGCCTGTTTCTTTCACATAGAAAGAAACCTTCCAGAACCCTCTTGAATTAATCAGAACAGGAAAGATCTCTACACATCAGATCAATACTTTCTGTACTACGAAATGCAAACTGACTTCATAATAAATAGATAAACACAACATTGCGGGGGAGGGGGACCTAGGTTACAGAGAAACATGGGATTTTAGAGAGTGTCAGATCTAACTTAACACACTTTGCTAATGACTCAAACCCACTTGAGGATGTGAAAGCCTGCCCTGGATCACTTCTATGCATCTTGTAACTTGGGAGGTACACAGAGCCAATGCTCACTCCTAGTAGTAATAATAATGCACTTCTGATGTGTGTTATAGTTACTTACAGTGAAATCCTATAAATATATCTACTGCGAAGTAAGCCCCCTTTACTTGAATGTGGCTCATTCCTAGGTTTGTGGATGTAGGACTGCAGTCTTCATGTTCAAGCAGGTTGAACTAAAAGTAATGCCTTCCCTCAAATAGCACAGCTAAACCCAGATGAACCATATAATCCTGTTCTCTATTACTTCATCTTCATAAACCAATCAAGACTGCTGCCTCCAGTGTAATCTAAAATACCAAAAGCAATCTGGAAAGAAAGAATAAAACAAGCGTGAACTATACATACATGCTTACTTCTCTCTCTTCAGAATTCAGTTTTCATCTATTTTCATTACTGCCTTTAATGGCTTACATTTTTAATGGTAACTCTAAACCTTTTTTAAAAAATGGTGAAAAGATTGGTTCAAGAGTCTTTAACATCAGATGCTACTCCCAAGCAAATATCTGTTTAGGAGCAGTTTGACTATAGCACAGTCGTACCTTCGAAGTCGAACGGAATCAGTTCCTGAAGTCTGTTCAACTTCCAGAACATTCAAAAACCAAAGTGCGGCTTCTGATTGGCTGCAGGAAGGAAGCTCCTGCAGTCATTCGGAAGCTGCAGAAGCCCCATCCGATGTTCAGCTTCCAAAAATAGTTCGCAAACCGGAACAGTCACTTCCGGGTTTGCGGCGTTTGGGAGCCGAAATGTTGGAGAACTAAGTTGTTTGAAAACCAAGGTACGGCTGTTTAAGAAAACAAGAGGGCTGGGAAGAGAGCTGAATGCAACCTCACAAAATGGGTTTCAATCAATAGCTAATCCCCAGTATGAACTGAAAAAAAACAGGTGCGTGATTGTCAGAATGCCACAACAGCACCTCAAACACCAGTTTGAGGACAGCGTCACGATTGTTTATCGGGGAGAAGGTTTGAATGGAGAGAGAAGTGGAGGGCTGGGCGACTTTGAAATGACCCGCAGGTCAATTGAAAATGCTTTCCACCACTCCAATCCCTTGTAAGAGGACAACACCTGGAGAGTTGGAAATCAGGTCCTCCATTAAAGAGGGCACGTATTGCGGTGAGACCTGGAAAACTGACACCCTGTGTTGTGGGTGGGTATGATTGGTCAGCCACAATACCCAATTGGTAGGTCCCTTGAAGCTGGGTTCAATCTGGCCAATGGGATGCAGTTCAAATGTTTCAAGGGACCTATTTATGCCCATGCACGTGACCCAGAGCTTCCTCTTTCGGCTTGTGCATTCGGAACACCCGCCCACCTCTCCCTACTTTTAGGGCTTTGCGCTTGACCTTGCTATGCCATCGGGTGTCGTCTGTTGTTGGGACAGGGGCACAGCAGAAATCTTTCCCACTTGGCTGATTGGCTGTTGCCATTTGGGTTTCGCCTGCCGCGTAGCAAATCATCACAACTTGTAAGGTTGTGGATAGGCTCTGGTTGAGGTGATAGGGGTGGGAGAACACTCTCGCCATCCCTATGTGAAGGGTATTCCGCTAAAGAAATCCAGGGACTCGATGGTTTGGTCAACCCCTGAGAGGGGGTTGTGCCCGTGCCTGAGTCCAGGGGGACATTTGGGTGGCAGAGTTAGCCCGTTCCTGGCTTTCCGCTTATCCAGGTGTTCACCCTTGGCTGACCTATGCTGCCTGTAGCAGGCCAGGGAGCCTCTGGCGCTTTAGAAGCGAAAAGTGATGTAATGAGAACTGCTACCATTGGCAGCTTCCACCCATCTCCCATTTTCACAGGAGGATTGTGGCATTTCCCTACCAGAAGAGGCCAGGAAATCTGGGCGGAGCTGAGTGGAGGGACACATCCAATTCACTCAACCCTCTCTCTCCCAGCACAGTGGTAAAGGGGTCTTAATTGCTCTGTTACTTGAGACACAGTCTGAGCGTATTCGCCCCCATTACTCGCCTCCCTTCAAACCTGACTAGCAAATGGCAAATATCCCGTAACAACCCCTACCCCGAAAACTCATAGGTTGTCATTGAAAACTTCCAAGGAAAGTGATTCCACCCCCTGCCCCCCTCAGGCAGCACGTTCCACTGCTGAATTGCTCTTACAGCCAACTCGAATATGATGCAAAAGGAGGCGAGTGGGCATTTTTCTCTTCTCTCCTTGCTAGTTCTGCAACATGCACAGCAGATAAAGGTGATGTCTCCTTGTCCTCTCTTCATATAGAGAAATGCAACTTACACTTGGTTCCTTTCCTTCACATTTTGCTGTATTCATTGGCTCATTGTTTTTTGCAATTTTCTAAAATCTAAATATGCACTTAATGTGATTTAGCAAGTACCGTAAGTTTCTTGTCAAAATTTAAGAAATGTGCCTTTGGCCCCAAACTAATACCAATAAGTTAACACAATATTAATTCTACATGACCTTATTTTTCACCTATAAAAACAAGGAATGAGTGGGGCAGGTGTGTGTGCTTACAGTTTACGGGGAGAAATTAAATCCAAGTTTTTTATTGCCAAAGAATGGTTAACTGTAATTTTTCTCCAGCGCAGAGTCAAACTCTGATTGATTTGATAACCAGTTTAAATGTACAAACAATAAAAGCATTCACGTATGTTAATGTGATTCCACTAAAGGGCAGCTTGAATGCTTTCAGAACTTTCATCTGTCTCATTTTCAACGCATTTATAGTCACATTAATTATAGGTGCATAATAGAAAAAATGCTGTTATGAAATACATTTAAAATACATTAATAGAACTTTTCAGTTGCAAGACTTTTGCTGCTTATATTTAATTCAGATTAATTTGGTTTCATAAAAGGACCCCGGCTAACTTCAGCTTCCCAAGTGCAGCCCGGGATTTATTATATAAACGAAACACGCTGCTGATTAATCAGTTGCACTAATGCAAAACCACATTTGTGGATCACATTCATAGCGAGAAAATTTAATGCAGCTAAAATGACAAAGCTGGGCAGCTAGATTTTCATCTCAGGGCTGTGAAGAAGGGGAGTTGGTAGGGTTGTTATGTGAGCAATGCTTAAGAACTCATTTTCTTCTGCAAAGCTAGTGCCATCCAGAGAATTCCATGCCAGGAGAGGACAGGGTACAGTATTCGCTTTTCCACACACTCCTTAACTTACAGGTCGGGGTGGGGGAGATATTGAATTGATTTACACCTTATTCACATCTCCCAAAACCAACAACTGAACCAAAACACGCCTGTCCTTTGAAATTTGCACTACTCTGAATTTTCTGGTGCACTTTTCCGACCAGAAAGTGTGCACCAAACCCACGTATTAGGTGAAAATAGCAGAAAAGCTACAATATATTAGAGTATACTGCATATACCAGGCTTTTCATACAAAAAATGTGTATTTGGAATAATGTTCATAAAAATGAATACCTTTTTATGCAAACTTTTTTTTTTAAAAAAGAAACAAATTACCAACTAATGTGGAAATGGGGTGAGTTTTGGGAAAATGAGAAACTGAAATTGATATATTTGTCCACTCCTGGTTCCTCCTGTATGTATAACTCTTTGTGTATATGCACTGGGGATGTCTGATCATAGCACTTGTACATTAAAAAAACACAATGCGAATGTTGTATACATCTCAACAGATTAGTTCCAGGAGCAAACCAATGCTTCCTGCAACATAATAGGTTAGTAAATTATTCCCTCTGAATATTCTAATTTATTTTAATACTATTTGTTTTGGGCTCTGTAAAGCTGGTTATATAAATTTACTACTGGGGAGTTTTTGCTGCCTTTTGGCACAACAGATATGCATTTTATTTTCTCTGCACCACTGTGTTTCTGAGAAAACACCTGAAAAAACATTCAGAGTAAAGGAAATGTGAAAAAACACGCAATGGGAAATCCATTTATTTGCTCTGCGTTCTGCTTCTTGGAGATAGCTGTGTTTCAAGAGGAAATGGTTTCACAGGTATCTGAAGCATTTTTCATGTACCCAACACCAGTTAATCCAGCATCTTCGTGGTATCTTGCAAGAATCACAATGCTGTTTTATAGCATCCTTACACTGAAAATAAGTGTGAGAAATTCATCATCATAGCAGAGTGAACCAGGAATAACCAGCAAATGTGTTTGGAGCAAGGAGAACAGGCATTCCACAATCCATAAGCCACTTATGCTGAGACATGACCCTGGAAGTGAGCCAAAATTGGGACTGGTGACACACACGGGTTGAGTTTCATACACCTGAACCCAATTTATTTCCACACACACACACACACACACACACACACCCAATCTCTCTCTCTCTTTTGATGTCATAGCTTTTGGCTTCCTTTGCAGCAACACAGTAAAATGGCTACATTCATTTTGGAAAACAACAAACCCATAATTTAGATATGAAATGAAACCATTTTATTGCATCTTTGATGGAATCTTTTGCAATTTCAGGTCCATTTCATTATATAAGCCATAAGGAACTTTTTATTCATGTCTGTGTCTCTGCACATAGTTTTCTTTAGCACTTCAAGATCACAAGCCATCATGGCACTACATCACTCCAGACATTACATCATAAGAACAGCACCAAAGCAGATATTGTGGGTGGTTGTTTGCATCGCGTACAGGTAGTCAATGTGATGCTCTCCAGGTGTTTTTGAACTATAATTCCTATCATTTCACCATAGGCTATCCTGGCTCGGGCTGTTGGGGAGTTGTTCAGCATCATCTGAAAGGCAGCATGGTGGCCATCCATAAAGAACACACAAGGAAAGCTGCTCTTGCAACATGGTAAGCCTCTACTTTAAAACTTGAAATAATTTTGCTTCCTCCTGAAAATAATGGGATGCCATCTTACTGGAAGTGGGGGATTCCACTAGTTGAGCCGCTGCGGTGCAAGACCTAGGAGACCAGGGTTCAAATCTCTACACAGACATGAAGCTGATTGGGTGATCATGGGCCAATCACAATCTCTCAGCCTAACCTACTTTAGGGGACGACAGAGGACGAGATGGTTGGACAGTGTTCTCAAAGCTACGAACATGAATGAGTCTGACCAAACTGCAGGAGGCAATGGAAGACAGGAGTGCCTGGCATGCTCTGGTCCATGAGGTCACGAAGAGCAGGACACGGCTAAATGACTGAACAACAACAACCTACTTTACAAGGCTGATGTGAGAATAAAATGGGGTGGGATAGAACGATGCGTGCCATCTTGAGATCCTTTGTGGAAAAGGTGGGATATAAATGAAATAAACAAGTAATAGTTATAAATGTCTCTCCTCCAGCACCTTCTGACCTGGGTGGCTCTTTTGTCTAGGCCAGGGTTTCCCAAACTCAGGTCTCCAGCTGTGTTTGGACTACAACTCCCATCATCCCTAGCTAGCAGGACCAGTGGTCAGGGATGATGGGAATGGTAGACCAAAAACAGCTGGAGACCCAGGTTTGGAAAACCCTGGTCTAGACGTTGGCCTTTTGAGCTACTCCAGCCTGCTGCTTGTGGCCCAACTTGGAGAGGCTAGAAGGCTCTGGGGTTAAGTTGTGGTTGCCTGCCAGGGTATGACCAATAAGCATAGACCCCTGACACCAGCCCTGGCCTTGACGATCAAAATTACAGGAAACACTGATGAACATCAGAGCCAAATATGCAATTCTGTGAAACCACATCTGACAACTCCATTGCTAATTCACAAATCAATGAACAAGAGCCCCAATTTAGTCAATAGTAAGCTCTTGTACACACATCAATGAATTTGCCGTACAGGCTAATGAACCCTTGATAAATTATATAGTTCATTTAAATATCTGGCATTGACAGCAACTGCTTTCAATATTGTCTTCTTGCCACTGGGAAACAGCTAATTTATGCTTCAGATTTTTGGACGATTTTTTTTCAGGTTTTGTCACACAAAATACAAAGGAAAAGCACTGTGTACACACTTCACACTGAAGGCTCCCCATCCTCTTTTGCACCAGTTCTAATATTTTCCCTCCCTTTCTGGCAGGAAGAGGTTGCTAGAGGCATAAAGTTTGATTACTAACATAACACAGCTAAGCATTCCCTTTGAAAAGAATTAGCAAAAGTGCATTTCAATGAAAATACTTTACAAGACAAATTACAAAGGAAGCTATAATTACCAATTTCGCCCTCCCCTAAATTTCTTTTCATGTTCCCTTGTAGGTAGAAGTGTTCTATAGAGAAACATTATGAGCTGACAGATAAATGGAGTGCTGTGAACACCTTCAGTCATGGTTCACGGCATACTCCAAACCATATACGTCAAATGTTTCTAGAGTGTAAAAACATGGGCAGATCAATTCCACGGTCCAGTTCAGTAGATTTTGGAACTTGAGCTGATTTATGCTGTGACCCTAAAAAAATTACATGGGGGTATGTTTCCCTGAAATAAGTGGGTCCTGTTTTCAATAGTGCACGAGCTCTGGAGTGTACTTTGAGCTCCATGCATGCAGGGACTTATCAAAAGCACCGTTAAAGATAAAATTACAACACATATAGAATAACACCTCCTGCTGAAGCTGAAGCCGATTGCCTTCTTTAAGCTAAGTTTCCTAACAGAGTTCTTTGAGAGTGTCAGCAAACACTCCGAACAACACTGTGTGTTTAGACTTTCAAAAAGCTTTTGACAAAGTGTCTCACCTAAGACATCAGAGGAAGTCATGAATCAGAGGAGAGGTTGTTCTTGTAGATTGTTAGCTGCTTAAAGAAACAAGAAACAGAGAGGAGGAATAAATGGTTCTCCCAATGGACCAATGTAAATGACGGAGCATCCATAACAGTGACCAGAGGAGGAATGGCCGCTGGGGGGAGCGCAGAGAAGAAGAAACGCCATGGTGCATTTGCAGCAGCACAACTGGATGCCATCACCTGCCTCAGCTGCCACAAAACATGTCTCTCCCATATCAGTCTCTACAGCAGGCAACCCCAAACTTGGCCCTCCAGATGTTTTGGGACTACAATTCCCATCATCCCTGACCACTGGCCCTGTTAGCTAGGGATGGTTGCAGTTGTAGTCCCAAAACATCTGGAGGGCTGAGTTTGGGGATGCCTGAACTACAGTCACAAGTTTCCAACAGTCTGACTTCACCTCCCAAAAGTACACTCCTCCATTCTCTCCCCAGACAGATGGATGCCAATCAACCAAGCAATAAATAATGAGGGAAAGAACTGAAGACACAGCATTATAGACTACGTCCGCTCACCTTTTCTTGGTGGGCGGCATTGTGGTTGGGCAGCCGGGTCACAACAGTATGCCAGCCTAGGGGGTGGAGGGTCACTGCCTCTCCCGTGTCATGCTGGCGCATCATTATTGTTGGGGTTCTGCCCCTGTGGGATGGCCCCAGCCAATCAGCTCTCAGTATGGGTGTGGCTACAGGCGATTTAACTGCGGCACAGCTGGCCATCCCCCTCTTTCTCGCCCCATCGCTAGATCACCCAACCCACCCTCTTTTCATGCTTTGCTCAGATATGACCTTGCTATGCACCATTGCCAGTTGCCATATTGTTGGGACTAGGTAGGTATTTTTCAGTTGGCAAATTGGCACCGGCCATTTGGTTTTCACCTACCTAGAAGCAATTGCCACAACTTTTGTGAGGTTAGGCATTGGGTAAGCCTTTGTTTGGATGGAAGGGAGGTTGTAGCCTTTGCCTGCCCCTCCTCAGTAAAGGATCCGGGGTGTGAATCCTGTCCAAAGCCTGGATATGGGCTAGGGCCATGTCACAGCCCCTATGGGGACCCATCGGGGTGCCCATATTTGATGTAAGTCAGTAGTTTATCCTTAAGCGGACTCCCTGCAGATGGGCAGGAGTCAAGATATAGTCTGGCTTCACCCCAATGCTGAAGACAAACCACTCACATCTGTAACCAATAAAGTTGCAGCCTATTTGAATTCACAGGCCAAAATACTTTGTGTCTCTGTGTTTTATTGTTCTCCTGGGAACTTTGTGGCTCGGGTGCCTTGGCACACAAGACATCTCTGTTTCCCAAGCTGGCGTGGATGGTGGATGCTGAGCACCTGAGTCTGAAGCATAGGAAATAAAATTCCACCAGATGAGGACGGGTATTGGGACCTGTGCTTCTCAACTTACTCATAAATGATCTAGAGTTAGGGGTTCCAGTTACAGATAGGTAGCCGTGTTGGTCTGCCATAGTCAAAATAAAAAAATTCCTTCCAGTAGCACCTTAAAGACCAACTAAGTTAGTTCTTGGTATGAGCTTTCGTGTGCATGCACACTTCTTCAGATACACTGAAACAGAAGTTGCCAGATCCTTCTATATAGTGAGAAGGTCCTTTTTAGAGTTAGGGGGTGAGCAGTGAGGTACCAGCTCACACAGCTGCTTCCGACATTACTGTGTTTGGAACACACTGTGAAAATAATTCAGTGTGATTAAATGTTAGACCTGGTTGTCAAAATGAAAGATTCCCCCCTCCCTTCTCCTCTCCACCTCTTTCCCTCTTGAGCTTTGGGCGTTTCCCTAGTCAGCTTGGCTTCATTTCACAGAAAGGAAAGGGTTCAGCTATGCTTTTAACATCATGGAAAGCCCAGGGCAACAGAGCTTCTTGAAAGGTTAGGTTTTCCCTGATCCACTTCAACACATATTGTTAAAGCCGGCTCAGTAATGTAAAAAACTACCCCACGTCCCCCTTGTTATTTAGGATACTTAGAGGGCCAACATACACCCCTAATATTTGTCACGACAGTCACTAACGCAGCAACAACAACAACAAAAGGTGAAACCATAACCAAGGCAGCCTGTATCAGACCCAGTTGGCTTTGACATTGCCTAAATAGTTTTCAGATTTCACGGTTGCTTCTTCCTTTGGTCAAAACCTATCAGCTTCCGTCACCATACTGAGAAGAACATAAGGAAACAGTCCCACAATGAATAGATGAATCTCGCTTCAGTGCTACATTCCAAAAATAAAAAATGCAAATAAAAATATTGAAGAGACGTGCAACGTTTTAGATAGCAAAACCGCCTCTTTAGAAGTGCTGAATTTAGACATGATAGGCACAAAGGTTTCTCAACTTGAAAAGAATTTACTATGAAGTGAATGCCAAAATAAGTTCTCATTGATCTTAAAAGGAAAATGGAACAGAAAACATAGGTGGAACTAAGAAAAAGGCAGCGCAGAAGGTAACGGGGGATCAAAAGCATAAATTGAATTGGATAGCTGAGAAAATCATTAGATTATGACATATGCCTTTCTCCCTCCTACTGGAGTCAATGGGATTTACAGCAGAATTCCCATGCTAGTGAACTTAGAAGTAAGCCTACATGAACTTAATTTTAGGACTTAACTTTCAGGTAGGTTTGTACAGATTGCAGCCTTGAAAGTGCTTAACACTGGCTGGAATAGTGCAGTATGCTCTGCTGACTGCCACTAAGTTCTGTGTGGTAACTGAAACTATTTAAAGAAGGAAGTTTGCTCAATGGTTTATGTGAAATTCATTCTTCAACCTTAATTTACTGTCAAATACCCATCACAAAACATATCTGAGTTTTGAAGGCACTCAGGAAAATTAAGTGAAGGACCTCACAGAAAGGCCAACTGTCTCTCCCACCTACCCCAAACCATGTATTTTTACCACATTATTCAACCCACCAGGATCTTCAGAATCATTCTATTTCCAAACTGGCATTCTTAAAAAGGAGGTTTTAAGTCCATGATGTATAGGGGGAACCTGTGGCTCTCATCAGCCTCAGCCAGAATGGTCAGAGATGATGGGAGAACATTCTCCATCCCAGTGCATGCTTGAACTGCAAGACCCTCAATCCTCACAGAATTTAGGACCATTTAGTTATGCAAGTGTGTCTAAACATTTTGCCCACCCAAAGTGAATATGGGCATACATAGCACTGAAATCTTCCCTGAGCCATTGCCCAGAAGAATAGCTACGCAGAGATTGACTAAATCTTGCTTTGTCCTTCCATATTCTTCTCTTGCTTCATCTCTCTGTCTCCCACTGTCCACTAATTAATTAATTAATCAGGACATTAATGCCCTCAAGTAGATTCATCTCCTTTATACCCATCCACAAATATTTTGAATCTCCTGCACTATCTATTTGTACTGTTCACCTTCATTCAGAAAGTGACACTTGCAGCTGCTCAGCTGGTTCTTTTATTAGGGTACTAAAATGACAGATCTGAGACCAGCCTGCTGTCTGCACAGTGCTGCTGATTTGCACCACTTCCTCCCTTGACAGGACGATTCATCAAAGTGAGGTGGAACAACCCTGGCTCAAGTCAATATTAGTGGAGGTATCCTACCACACTGACGCGTGGAGCCAAAACACTGGTTTAGAATGAAAAGTTACACAGAGAACCCAGCATTTAAAGGGCAATCCCATGTGCTGCTTCACCAGTTTGGGATACAGGTTGCCATTATAAAAGGCCTGATAGAATGAGGAGAAGGGTTTAGGAAATTGCTATGCTTCAGATGTTTCTGTGGTACAATTCCCATCGGCCTTGCTGGCAGGATCTGATGGGCGTTGGAACTCAACAATGCTGAAGTGTTCCAAGATCTGTTTTCCACTATTGAGAAGTCAATGACCTGTGAACCCACCAGACCAGGCACAGGCAAACCCGGCCCTCCAGATGTTTTGGGACTACAACTCCCATCATCCCTGACCACTGGTCCTGTTAGCTAGGGATGATGGGAGTTGTAGTCCCAAAACATCTGGAGGGCCGAGTTTGCCTATCTATGCCTGCACCAGACTAACCTCAGACAAAAGTAGGACATGGAGCAAAGTTATCTTTAGCTAGAAGTTTAGAATTTCACCAAATGGCCAATGTTGGGCCAATGTCACAAGTTCTGACATGGCACCAGCAAATTGAGTTGCACAATAATGTCACAGTGGCAATGCAGTCACAGAATTATGGTGTAGTGGTTAAGAGTGGTAGACTTGTAATCTGGTGAACCAGGTTCGCGTCTCCGCTCCTCCACATGCAGCTGCTGGGTGGCCTTGGGTTAGTCACGCTTCTTTGAAGTCTCTCAGCCCCACTGCTTTGGGTAGTGATAAAGCGGGTTATCAAATCCAAACTCTTCTAGATTTGTAGAGTTGGAAGGGATCTAGGGAGTCATCTACTCCAACCCCCTACAATGCAGGGATCTCAGCTAAAGCATCCATGACTGACAGCCATCCAACCTCTGCTTAAAAACCTCCAAGGAAGGAGAGCCCACAGCCTTCCAAGGGAGTTGTGTGAGAGCTGCTTTCTGGGGACTGGATCACTCCAATAATGTCTGCAAATGCGAACCACCTCAGTTCAGTGAATTATGTTGTTTCTGTGTTAATGCTATTTTCTGATGCAAGGGGGGAAAATGACATGGATTTGACATAGATTGGATGAGAAAGTCAAAACTGGGAGAACTCAATGAGAAACATTACATTTATTCATTTTCTTCTTTTTAAAAAAGTAATGCTTCACTAATACTAAACTATTTGCTTCTATTCCTTTGTTTTGTACTTTCACTAGAAGCTAAATGAGTGCAGCACAGTTAATTACTGTATTTGCTGATTACAGCTTCCTCATTTCACCCTGTGTCTTTTTATTCAAATCAGTGCTTAAAAACACTGACAGCAAAAAGGAAATGGGCCATAAATCATTGTTACTGTCTCAAATAAAATTCTTTATTGCATGATGGTTGTTTCGTGAATACCAACAGGCATCCAAGGTTATCGTAAAGCATAATTATTCCACATATCTAAGGAAAGATAAGAGCTCAAAAGTGCACTGAAGTATGCACCAAAGCAGTATTTTAAGTGGTCATTTGAAGACATGTTAAATGAACTGTGTTCCGACACCAGTTATAAAGCAGTATTTTATTTATTTTTTAGTGCTTGGCCTATTAGTTAAGTAACACGATTAGTGTTTCCATGCGCCATATGAGAGACCCATCCTAGAAAATTCTCTAGCAACACATTTATACTCAGTGGCAGTCTTGCCCCTTCCGACATTAACCTTTGTCTTGTTAGCAGTTTATGAGTTCACCTTCTAAGTTTGACGGTGGTGGATGGGGAGCTAAATGTGGAATCTTCAATTTCTCTTTAGAAGAGATATTTGAAAAGAATAAAAAAATAAGGGCGAAATTAATGACACAGCTCTGAATAGCAAATTATGCACTCTCTCTTTTTGCACTCCCCACTCTTTCCTTGGACTGTACCACTGGAAATCATAGGTTGTGGACCTCTGATTTAGAATACATTTGAAAGTTTAGGACCTTTGGATATGGTCTCTATCTACTTGTCAGTTTTTTTGCTTTCAAAGTGAGACTATTCAAATAGGAGCCTGCCCCACACTTCAGTCTGAAGTGCTACAACCCCAAGAGTACCACATCTGATGTTTTCTCTGCATGTTCACATAAATTCTCAGTCTTTAGTAGATGCCGACTTTGTCTTTTGCTAGAACCCCAAGATCTAAAAACTAGAGGAAGGTACAAAAGACATACAGTTAAAATTAGAGACCAGGGTACCTTTGAATACAGAATTAATAGTAGCAGAACTGATCTCACTCTCAGTCTGCTTCTGCTTACCTCAGCGCATTATTTTAGAAGCCTAATTTAGGTCAAAAAAGCCATTTTGTTGTTAGCATCACTGAACAACTGGGAGTTGGAAAATTTTCCCAGTCTCTTGCAAGAGATCTACCAGTAGATCCCAACTTACCTTCTGCCTACCAGTGTTCTGGAGAAAAACAATGAGAGGAAGTGCAATTCTTCTTACTAGCTCCTGATGTAAAACTGAGGGAATGTTTGTCTTGGGCACAACAGCAGTCGTGAAGGCTGCTCTTTCCAGCTGCTCACAGTCAGTTTGCTTCCCATCTCAGAGAATGGAGATCCCAGTTCACATAATCTGGCTCTAAAGATCCATATATTATTTTGTATATCTCTTAGTTCTCACCTGCAACTGAAACAAAGGATGCTTCCGGACCATAGCTGTCAACTTTTCCCTTTTCTTGCGAGGAATCCTATTCGGAATAAGGGAATTTCCCTTTAAAAAAGGGAAACGTTGACAGCTATGCTCCGGACAACCTGCTTAAACTGAACAATGCATCCAGATTTGCTTGAGGGAGGATCATACAACTTTGGCTATTTAATGAGCCTTCATCCTGATTGGCTTGTGGGGAGGTTGGACAACATTGCATTAAGGCGAGAGCCAGTATGGTGTAATGGTTAGAGTGTTGGACTGGGACCTGGGAGACCAGGGTTCGAATCCCCACTCAGCCATGGAACTCACTAGGTGACCTTGGGCCAGTCACTATATCTTAGCCTGACCTACCTCACAGGGTAGTACAACCCAAGTTTGCCAATATGGGACTGGATCCCACCACAAAAGAGTGACTGTCTGGAAGTGCTCAGAGCCTAACTATGACACGTGCTGTTACTCATATCCATTCCTTGTTACCCTTGTCTCCCCCTCCTCCTGTCTTTTGTTGTCTCCTCAACTTTTAAAATTTAGATTGCAAGCTTTTGGTAAACAGGGACCTACTTCTATTTTATTTTGCTTATATTAAATCTGTAACAGCCCATCTCCTACACCAATGGTGCATATAAATAATATTTAACTAATTATTAATATTATTTTAACCTCCTATAGTCCTTTAATCCAAATTTCATGACTTAAAACAGAATCCCTTGTTCTGCTGTTAAATCTGCCCTGAGCTTGGTGTCTATAGTGGAGGGGTGAATTTTAAAATCGTCTGAAATAAAGGTAAAGGTACCCCTGCCCGTACGGGCCAGTTGTGTCCGACTCTAGGGTTGTGCGCCCATCTCACTTAAGAGGCCGGGGGCCAGCGCTGTCCGGAGACACTTCCGGGTCACGTGGCCAGCGTGACGAAGCTGTTCTGGCGAGCCGGCACCAGCGCAGCACACGGAAACGCCGTTTACCTTCCCGCTATAAAGCGGTACCTATTTATCTACTTGCACTTAAGGGTGCTTTCGAACTGCTAGGTGGGCAGGAGCTGGGACCGCAGTTGGGAGCTCACCCCGCCGCGGGTATTTGAACTGCCAGCCATGCGATCGGCAAGCCCTAGGCGCTGAGGATTTACCCACAGTGCCACCCGCGTCTACAGTGGAGGGGTGAATTTTAAAATCATCTGAAATAAATGCATCCAACTATCTCTTTATTTAAGTTTGGCTGCAATGCAGTACTTCTCATCCCCCCCCTTTCTTTTTGTTAGGGGAGAGAATAAAACTTTACAGGCTAAATATTATGGGCAGAAAATGAATTGCAAATTTGTACTAGCTGAAACCATCCCCCCATAATGAAAATTATAGTTTTCACCAGGGTTCGTAAGTTAGAAAAATAAACATATTGAACGGAAAAAGGTGTATTGACTTTAAGAACTCTGCTGAGACTATTCTGGTTGGTTTGGTTTTTTTGTTTTAATGTGTTGTTTCCACCCACACACTCAAGGGCAGGACCAACATTTTTTGTCCTGAGGAGGAGGAGAGGGTCTTCAAATCAATTAGCTACTCACCAGGCCACCCTCTCCACAGACTGATCAAGCTGTGCAAAATGCTTTCCTTCACCACAAACATCAATAGGATCACAAGCGACAGATATTCTAACTTGGCTCAGCTGCTTACACGCAGAAGTGCATGCCAAAGAATGTTTCTCACACCATATCAATGCCACCAATGGCGTCTTATAGCTTCTTGTAACAGAAATGGATGGTATCAACCCTGCCCTTGCCCAGTAAAAATGATCTTTCACCAAATGTAACACACACACAGAGACAATTTAACTCACGGTCAATCATGCCATATGATGCAACTGTATGAAAGGCAGGGAAAATTTGTGTACATGCCTTGGAATCCAACATCTTCTCCTGCCTTCTGCTGGGGCTGTAATGGCATCGAATCACAATATCACTGGAATTGACTAAGCTCTGATGATAAACTGCAGCACCATATATGAGGTCTACCCTCATCAATATAGCATATCGGATTAGTTCTGGATGCTTGAAGACAAGTGAAACAGGAATGACCCCAAACAGAAAGAATGCCACTGCAATGCTAAGGGAAACACTGGAGACTCGCTGTCATTGTAGATGACAATGAGCAAGATGGACAAATTGTCTGAAATGAAACAACACAACTTTCTAGACAGACTTCTAGGAGGAACATAGGAGTCTACCTTATACTGCGTCTAGAACATCAAGCTCAGTATTTTCTATGGTCTGGCAGTGACTCTCCAAATTTTCAGGCAGGGGATATTCTAGCCCTGTTTCACTTACCCTCAAGCGTCCAGAACGAATCTGATATGATAGATTGATTACAGTAGACTTGATACATGGATACAGCAGAGCTTAGTCAACTTCAGGAATATTGTACAGTGGTACCTTGGGTTACAGACGCTTCAGGTTACAAACTCCGCTAATCCAGAAATAGTACCTTGGGTTAAGAACTTTGCTTCAGGATGAGAACAGAAATCGCGCAGTGGGAGCCCCCATTAGCTAAAGTGTTAGCTAAGGTTAAGAACAGTTTCAGGTTAAGAACGGACCTCCAGAATGAATTAAGTTCTTAACCCGAGGCACTACTGTACTGCAATTGCTTGCTCTGTCCCACATCCATCACATACCTGTCACCCAGCTCCTTCAGCCTCCATGTTTTGGAGGGGTGACTGCTGTAGTGGGGAACCCGCTGTCTGCTCATGAAAGGTTGAAATGGCAGAACAGTGATTCATACAGAGAAGTAACGGGCAGTTTCCTCTGTGGGTGGGCACTTTGAATTTATCTCAAGGACCCTCATTACTTAGTGAAATTTTTTTGCTCGTGGCCGTGGACACACTAGTTGGGAATGAGCTGCTGCAGGATCATTTTAGAGATAAAATGAAAAGATGCATGAAAGAGGGGAGAGTGAGGACTCACGTGCACCCCCATTAATCTGAAACCAGGAATGATGCAGCCCTGACTCATAGAATAGGATACGGAAGCAGAAATAAACACAAACATGTTGTATGAGCTATTAAATGAGTATGAGTCTGATTTCTGACCTATTTTTGAAGGTAGCAGTCACTTAAGAGGCAAAAACAACAGAAGGGGAAACATTGCAGCTGCCTCATGCACCTGCAAGTCTGCTGCTGGCATCGTGCAATGCAAAATTCTTTTTTAGACCAGAAATTCAGGTTACCTGCTAAATAATGTGCCCCCACCGCTCACAGTGGTTTACAGGAACATGTTTTCTAATTTGAAGTTTCTGGAGGTAGGAAAAACCTCTTGATCCTCACAAAAGATTACATACGGTACCTTGCTTAACTTCATCACTAATGCAGCCTACTTTGAGAACTGCAAGGGAAGAATTCTATTCTAGTGGTTGGGAGAAGGAGAAGAGAGCTTTCATAACACTGTAAAGGTTGATAAACACAAGTCACTAGAGCTAGTGAAACATAATGGGTAAGAGAAAAAGCTGTCAACCAGGAGGTCGATGGCTCATGTCTCTGTGACATTAACATATGAGAGTGCTGGAGGGGAAATAGTTAAACAGGGTACCCAATCAGAACCCAGGGGGTGGACTCAGAGGGACTATAAAACCAGCTCTGGGAGGGGCAAAGGGGGAGTTGGGTGGTTGGTTGGAGTGGGAGTGAATGGGGATAGTGTCTGTGGGGAGGTTGAGTTAGTGTAGCGAAATAAGCTGAGTCAGGAACAGTTAGGAACTAGGTAGACAAGAGGTGGTTTAGTGAGTGAGAGCAGGTAGTGGAAGTTATAGGTCTGGATAGGCACCCATGATTGTAATGGACCGATACCGTTTATGAAACCACACGCTTGTTAAATTGCAATAAATAAACAGAAGTTTACGTTCCGATTTAACCCTGACTGGACTCAGTATTGTCCCAGGTAGGGCCTGGGTGGTGGCAGCAAGAAATTAAGTGGTGGCACAGGGATCAATAGATGGTAAAATGTCCGGGGACCCTGTGTAATCGCCACAGTCTCATTTAACTAATTCACAAGATGGGCACAGGAAGCCACCATCTCTTGGCTTCAGCCATCTCCCATCTGCAATGGGAAGAGAGTCTGAACACCGAACTGATTTCAACTTTTTTAAAATGCTGGGTCATTTCTTGGAGTGAAGAATAGGTCTAGGATAAATTGTGTTTGCTGAGCCCGTATTATATACAGTCTGTATGTGATGTTTGTTTGTTAATGTGTGGTGTGTTATGCCTAATAAAGGATTTTGATTTGATTTGATTTGATTTGAAAATGCTGGGTCAAAATGTGGAGTATTGTAATCGACTTAACAGCTAGAACAGGAAACGATTTCCATGCCATAAAAATGCTAGGCACAATCAAGTAATATTATATACATGGTTTCTCTTTTCTGTCTAAAAGGATTGGTCTCTTTTGAACGGCACAGTCTGTTCTTTCACTCGGTGGCTGATGCTCTGGGAATGAGGTGATTGAAGATCAACAGATACAATAAATATAGCATTTAAATGAACAACAGTTGAGAAATCTAACAAGGATATAGCAACTCAAAAATAGTAATGCTGAATGCCGAAGAGTCTCCCCACCCACCTTCTTTGCAATAGTCTTACTTAGATCCCTGACTGCAATCCCAGAGACACACAAATTTCAAATGAAGAACTGTCTGGTGTTTGGATGCAATAAGGAGCAGAGATGGTACAAAAGCAGTGAATGCTAAGAGGGAGATAGTTCTGAAATTTCCCAAAGCTCCAATTCAAGAGATGCTTACTGGACATCTGAGAACATGTTGGAATGCCCACACTTTGCGCATTAACAGAAGCACCACTAACTTGTTCCCAACAGCAAAAGAAAGAAAGAAAGAAAGAAAGAAAGAAAGAAAGGAAGGAAGGAAGGAAGGAAGGCTAAGGACTGCAGGTACTGACGTTCAAGTATAGCTCTGGTACCAAAGAAAGGCTAACTACAGTAACTACACCATGGATGACCTGACTCAATTAGAGGGAATAAACCAATCATTTAGATTCACAATTGCCACCAAAGTTTTGATCAAATTTGGTGGTTCCTGCTTCGGGTCTAAGTAATTTGGGGGGGAAATGCCAGCATATTCTCCCTAAAGTTTAAATGTGAATGTGGGGCTTTTGTTTTAGGAGAAGCATCTGAGGAAGTCCGAAAGAGAAATAAAAATGTTTTAATAAGGCTGGAGAAATTTTGGTATAGGGTTTTTTTCTACTTGTCAGGATGGTGAGAAGCAGGACCAATATGTCGTCACTTCTCTTGCTCACCGAGAAGTAAAAATAAAAAACCAAGATAACACCATCATACTTGGGAATCAAGGGTGCCAACTTGAATAAAATATTGGGGGGGGGAGAGAGGGGAAAGGTTAGCCCTGCCCTGCATAATCAATCACAAGAAAAGTGCACACACTGTTTGAATGGCAATGCCCATCAACTTGGGGGGACGGACCCCTCAAACTGTTTATTGGGGGAGGGGGAGAAGGGACCTCAGCCCTTTGCAGTTGGCTCCTATGTGTGGAATAATATGATGATGCAAGAAAAGGAGGTTGGATAAAGTTTTACCGTTCCCTCCATAAAAAGTTGATGGTGGGGTATGGCAGCTCAGCCACTTACCTGCGAGCCTTTGCCAGCTGCAGCTGAGGACTGGGTTTTGCCTGAGGGCGATGAAAGCTACTGCTGGAGATTCAATGTCCAATCCCATCCCTCTTGGCCCCACTTAGAATTGCTCTATAAATATGCCAAACTACCACCGACTTTTGACATCGTGTGAAAGGGCTTCACTAGTTACATTTTATGCTGTGCTTGTAAGCTATTTAACTTGGGTTGTAGTTCTTTGGTCCTTTATTCTCACCCATGAATAGTCCAACATTTCATGTACAAGCCACTTTTATTGAATATGTTGCAGATCTTAACCTTTTTGTACTACGAGCACCTTCATGGAAACAAAATAAAGTAGGCTTGATACAGCCCAGACGCTATATTAGATGTCTGGGCCCCCTTGACAGTCCCATGAATCCCTTTTCGCCCTAAAGGAATGCCACCTGAGCCTCTGATATTATTCGGAGGCTCTGACAGCAGCTGCTTCGTAACTCCAGGTCTAAAGAAACATTCAGACTTCATTAAATGTGATAGCCTGCCTTAGCTTTGCCTTTGGAGTTCAGGCTCCTTGTGGAGGGCAGGGGCTGGGGAGAAATTTCCAACAGTTTTCTTTGTAAACTGTAAGTCACATCCTTGCTTGTTGACGCTTCCTGAAGGAAGTTCAACAGAGCGACTCATAACACATCTCTGCTACAGCAGATCAAATCCTGAGTCCAAAGAAAGCCCACTGGATACATCCAGGCACAAAAGGTGCATTGCTTGCCATAACACTTTACATATTTCGAAAGAGACTACACACTCTGAAGCTTTAAAAAACAAACTGCTAATCTCTTCAGCAATATATGAACCATAGCTCTTTGTTATGTATTCTTTGTTACATTTGCTATTGATCTGTTACCTTCGTTCCCTGTTCACCTTTGCAGAAACCTTTACAACAGTTTAAAATTGTCATAAATGTATTTAAATAGAGTGCACAATATACCAAAAGACAAAATAATAAAAATCAGCACATCAAGCACAAAGCTTCCTTTTTATAAACAAATTCGCTATAGAGTTAATTGCAGCTTTATTTCAAAGCAATTTTCTGAAGATAAAAGGTTTTGCAGTGCTAGGGCAAGTAATCCCTACAAGAAAAGTCCCCATATAACACAACAAGGCCATGAAGCCCTTAATATATGCACTGTAGAAGTTCTTACAGGCCAAAATAAGTCAACTCCATTAGCACCCAGAAATGAACCAGCAAGCAGTGCATGTGCTAAAGCATAGTTTTATACACAGCTTTCATATTTTTCGTTTTTCAAATATGCTTCTGTCACCTCTCGTTAGAAGATGGCCACTATGTTCTGCAGTAGAGGAAAATTGCAAATGTTATTCTTGGGAAGAATATGTAAAATGTAATTGCAGTTGTTGACCCATACCTTGCTCCAGCATGAAAGGAAACTGGAAATCATTCCTCAGAGTGCCACCACGCTCTTTCATAGAAGCAAGGAATTGTTGAGTTGGAAGAGACCATTTAGTAATCTTGTCCAATTCCCTGCAGTGCAGGAATACACAGCTGTCCCATATGAGGATCAAACCTGCAACCTTGGCGTTATCAGCACCTGACACTCTAGTTCAGCATTAGCCAACGTGCTGCCCTCCAGATGCTGTTGGGCTACACCTCCCATGATCCTTGGCCATTGTCTGCGGTGGCTGGTGCTAAGAAAATACAACAATATTTGTAAGGCACTATGCCACAGAGCCTAGGACTTGCCAATCAGAAGGTCAGTGGTTCGAATCCCCGCCACGGGGTGAGCTTCCGTTGCTCGGTCCCTGCTCCTGCCAACCTAGCAGTTCGAAAGTACGTCAAAGTGCAAGTAGATAAATAGGTACCGCTCCGGCGGGAAGGTAAATGGCATTTCTGTGCGTGCTCTGATTCACCAGAAGCGGCTTAGTCATGCTGGCCACATGACCCAGAAGCTGTACGCTGGCTCCCTCGGCCAATAAAGCGAGATGAGCGCCGCAACCCCAGAGTCGGCCATGACTGAACTGAATGGTCAGGGGTCCCTTTACCTTTACCTATGCTGGGCAGTCAGCTGACTGAATCAAACTGCAGCATGTTGGATGCAGCTGTAACTTCAAATAATCACCATCAATTAAGAGAGTGGGGATTCCGCAGGGCAGAGAAAGAACTGATTACAAGTTCTAAAAGAGTCGCTCATATTGCATAAGTTCTCTGTTTCAGTGTATGTCTCCTTTGGAGTCTCTCCTGTGGGTTGGTTTTTTTTTTAAGATAACCAAGTGATTAGATAAAATAACTTGGGCAACTGGATCAGAAATATCCGATGCTTTTACAATGACAGCTCATGTTCTCATTTGCGAGTTTTAAACATGTACAGACGGAAACATGGCTGCCTTCAGAAGTGCCCTCTAGGCATCACTAAACAACCCCATTATAAGCTGATATACAGATCTCTTTAAAGTGACACACATTCTGTTATATTAATAATAGAAGAAAGCTATACAAGACTTTTAGACATTGAGTAGAAGAAGCTGTTATTCATGTCCTCAATGGCGCAACCAGACTGGATGCAGTCTTGTGGCTTATAACAATTTTATTACAAACACCTCATGATTTTAAGATCAGGTAGATGGATCGCTGTAGCTTCCTATGACATTAACAAGCAACATAACTTTACTTTCATCTATCCATTCGATATACAGTATACACATCTATCTCCTGGGAAATAGACACCCATGAAGTGCAAAGGTGTCTCCCAGTATGTTTCTGAGCACAATTCCAAGTGTTGGTGCTGACCTTTAAACCCCTAAATGGCTTTGGCTCTTGGAGCTAGATCTCAAGGTCTGGGCAGAATCACGGGGGTGGAGATGCTCCTTCAGCTATACAGTGGTACCTCGGGTTAAGAACTTAATTTGTTCTGGAGATCTGTTCTTAACCTGAAACTGTTCTTAACCTGAAGCACCACTTTAGTTAATGGGGCCTCTTGCTGCTGCTGCGCCGCCGGAGCACGATTTCTGTTCTCATCCTGAAGCAAAGTTCTTAACCCGAGGTACTATTTCTGGGTTAGCGGAGTCTCTAACCTGAAGTATATGTAACCTGAAGCGTATGTAACCCAAGGTACCACTGTACAGGGCCAAAGCCGTTTAGGGCTTTAAAGGTCAGCCCCAACACTGAATGCTTGAAGAAGGAGCTGAATTGAACCCGCTGGTCATGCACCTCAGCATTTGCCTGCAAAACTTACCCATCCTTTTAGTAGCTACACAATCAGCGTTAGTGAGAAAGACCCTGCAACGTTTCATGGATCCCTTTCAATCTCCTGGCCTCTGGTGGTCACTCCGTCAGTGACTCAGTTGGCCCACTGAGTCCAGGCTTTCCTTAGTATTCCCTAAAACTAATGTTACTTATTTATAATCCACTTACAAAGCTCTCTGAGTGGTGCGCATATCCTGCTACCACAATCTTCTGAGCCACAAAATGCAGGAAGACCTTCCTCCTCTACACTTAATTATGTATATATATCAAAGCTAGCACATGGTATGAGACATACTGTTTCTAAAATCTACCCGATGCAGAACACATTCATTAATTTAAGCATCTGTAAATCTATTTATCTATGGCCAACAAAATCAGAACAAGCCGTCCTTTAGTTAAGAGTAACAAACATTGGTTCTATCTATAACCCAACATCACATCACATCACACACCACCTTCTTTAACAGCTATTCAAACCACCTGCCTTTCATTTATTCCTTTTCCGTCTTCATCTCTCACTTACTCATCTCTCTCACTTATTCATCTCGCTCACTCGTTCTCTACTCATCTCCCTGCCATTTGAGCTCCCTAATTGTTCTCTGTCAGTCACTCTGACTCATAGGAGCCAATTCCTGGGGGCTGAGGTCCCTTCGTCGTCCCCCCCCCCAAAAAAAAAATGATGGGCATTGGCATTCAAATGGTGTGCATGTGTCGTGTCTTGTGATCGATTATGCAGAGTGGGGCTTACCAATATTTTATTCAAGTTGGCACCTCTGCTCTGACTTCACTTTCCATTCCAGCATGCTCTCCTTCTGTCAATCATTCTAACACACATTATTCTGTAACAAGGGTCCTAGATTACATGTAACTAGGGATCCTCCACTCGGTCACCAATAAAGGGATCTCAGTCAAGCAGAAGATCTGTACACATGTAACAATCTGAGACCTCTATCTCACTAATGCTCTTTTGGCAAGTGTAGAGGAGGGAGCAGCTAAGTATACTTGCCTTGGGTCTCAGATGGCTAAGCCGGCTGAAGGGGACCCATCAGGGACTGGCTGCTTCCCCCCCCCTTTCCCTTTTTAGTTTATAACTTTATTGTACAGTAACAAGATTCCTGCCCTGGGCCTCAGACAACCTCTACACAAGCCTGGGTATAGGTATGGCTACTGATGTACAGCCAACAGTCTTGCTCCTATTTCCCCCACAGGCCAATTGACTGCATGGATGAAGCCCCTGTTGATTTTATGAAAGACCTGTGGGCTACTGCAGCTCAGAAGAATCCCCAGTAACTTTCTGAGGAATACCAGGATTTCCCAGAACACATTTTGAAAATCACGGAGATAGTGGCTGTACAGTCATCAAAGTTTCTATATTATTGTTTGTTTCCAGGAAATACCTGTCTGAGGATCTCAGCATTTGTGGCTTGCCATGCTAAACACAGCCAACCAGCCACTTAGGAAAGCTCAATATGGCAGCTTGGCATCTGCCTTGGTCTACAAGGGATGAGTAGGTGTGAATGGATTTTCAAGTGCCTTTCAGATTGCATGACTGCTGTGCTGTGTTTGGCCCAGGGGGATCATTCATTTTGGAAGCATGGTCTTACAAAGGCCTTGAAGACTGATTATAAACAAAAGCATCCGGGACAAAGGTGTGATAACATTTAACACATCAGGATGAAGACCCCAGATTGTGGGGACATGCAATTTAAACTTTATCCCTAAGGCATGATCCTGGTAAAAGTTTCCCTCTCCAAAGCTGCTTATGGCAAATTACCTCCTGGGATGAACAGCAGCTTTGAGGGTGGGTTTTTTTTTTTAATTAAAAAAATTGAGATGACTTCACAGGTGGGGCAGGTTTAAAGCTAAGGATGACCGAGCAATTCAGTCACTGCTCATTTTCCAACGTTGCAATGCAATTCCGAACAAATATGCATCTAGATATTCCATATTTAAATATACATGGAAATTGGAAAACACACATTAAAATACTTTAAAACAAAATACTTGTTTTTTAAAACAAACGAACAATTAATGCGGAAATGCAATGGGCTGATTAGTAAAAAGTGTCATGGATCAGAAATAGAATCACCCACATCCAAATGAACAATCCCTCCCCACAGTGTGTTCCAGTCCTAATTAGCCCTGCACCTGTTATTTCTTTAATTAAAAAAAGAAGAAGATATGGACTGGAATGAGACCACAAGTTTCTCATTTCATCTGGTCCTTAGTCTCTCCTGTTCTCTCTCCAGGACTGGCTCCAGGTCTGAGGGAGCCCTGGGGTAAAATGCCCTCTAGGAGGACTCCTATATTGGTTGGCCATGCTTGGCTTACTGGTAGCAGTGCTCCAAACAGTGCCACCCTAAATCTAAAATGCTCTAGAGAAGGGGTGGATGCCCCATAACCAGCAGGCCAGATCCAGCCTAGGAAACCATCGGTCCCCCAATCTTGACCTCAGTGCTGTGGTTCTCTGTCTGCTCTTTGGAACTGTGGTTGAGGGCCTAATTAAAACTACCAGTTTGACACCCAAGACCATTTTGGCCAAGCCATGTCATAGGGCTGACAAAGACGAGCCACTCTCGCCCCACAGTAACGTCATATTGAGGACAGGGTGGGAAATCAAAATGGCAGCTAGACGCAGCCATACTATGTTAGGTTTTTTAAAATATATTGTAAAAAACACAAATGTGGGTCCAGGGCTAGTGTCAAGAGTGGGAGCTGCCAGGATGCTGGGACCCACAGATGGCAGGCACTGACACTGAGTGGATAGCTCAGTAGGTTAGAGCATGGTGCTGATAATGCCAAGGTTGCAGGTTTGATCCCTGTATGGGTCAGCTGTATATTTCTGCATTGCAAGGGGTTGGACTAGAAGATCCTTAGGGTCCCTTCCAACTCCACAATTCTTTTATTCTATGATCTATGACCAGCCAGACACTGACAACAGGCCTGCCAACACATAGATACACAAGCTGCTGACACTTCAGAGCTGGATGTTTCTATTTGTTTTCTTCCCCTAAACATCTCTTTGCAGATCAAATGCAAAATCGGTTGTGAAAAGGGCAGGAAAGGAGAAGGCCTTTTTCCGTGACTCCCCGTTGGAAGCATTTTGGGTATACGTCCACTTTCAGGCAGAACATCTGCTTTTATTATAGTAATGAGTTTTTGGAAGAAATTTTGTTTCAAAGACATTCAAATTCAGCTGATGCAAAGGAAATGGATTCCGCCCCATGTCAACCTTTTCCCCATCTATCATCTTGATTCTTATTATAATGCTCGATATTTATTAGGGCAACGAAAGTCTGGTGTTTTTATATAAGCATCTATTTTTAACACACTGCTTGGTTGTGATTTATCAAATCTAGCAAAGTGATTTCAAACAATATACAGTACAATTTGTTTCTCTTGCTCAATTCTTGTTTGTACTCTCTCAGCCTCTTTTACCACGAAGCCATTATGCATGCTCCTATGGCAGCCATTTTGTGGTATGCCACACCTCCACAGCAGCCATTTTGTAATGTGCCTGGCCCCCACAGCAGCCATTTCCCGCCCCCCCCCCACTGGTGCCCATGACACTTTCCCAGAATTCCACTGGCCCAAATGGTTGGCAACCCCTGATAATATCACACAATTCACAAAAAACTCAGTTTAACAAAATATTTCTGAGCTAAGTGACATGATAACTTAGTTGAATAAAAACCCTGGTGCTTCAATTGTAAAGGCTCAGACCTACCAGAAAGCTGCCCTCTCTGCCCCCTTCCGAATAACCCAGCATGTATGTGGTTGATGAAGAAAATACACACTGTAGCTGCTGTGCAATCTCAAGCATATTTGCTTGCTGCTGAGAGGAAGGAAATGTGTATTTTCAAAGTCTTACATTGGCTTCTGAAACAAATTTCTGGGGCCATTTAGCCCTCTCATTTAAGCACTGAAGCTTATTCTTTTACTTTTCTATCTGTAAAGCCAAACATAAACCTAGCTGAAGAAATATCAATATTATATTGTATTATATATTATTTATATAGTACGATCAATATGCATGGTGCTATGTTATGCTTCCCTGGTTGAGTGAAGTCTAGCCAACACATTAGGTAAAATCTAGTTTATATTCTGCGGAATTCACAAGGATAGTAATATTGGCATCCACAAACCACAAGCCTGGTTCTCCCTTGTACTGATGTCACAAATACACTGACATTGTTTTGTATGTTCCATAGTCGACTTCTCACACAAAAATCAGATTATAGAGCCCGGTGCTTTCTCTAATTAAGCCTTGTTTTTACAAGCATCTTACACAAGAGTCATGAGCTCTTTATGCTTCCCTGAACCCAACAAAAACACAATATGACTGCGACTGAAGAACACACAACACAGAAACTTTATATGAAGCAAACAGACCATTTATTAATAGCAACACATTGAGGGTTGTGAATCAAAATCCGACATATAAAGAGTTAAGTATTCTACAGATGATCCTTAAAATATCTCTCATCAGAGACCACACAGGTCCATAAAGGTTAAAATCTACCATTTGAATCGGGCTCAATCTGACAAAATTCTAAGGGATTCAGAGCAGTCTACTGTGCTTTTCTTCCTTCATTTCTTCCTACAGTATAGTAGCCTGCAGACATAGGTGTTGAGAGATGCCAGCAGAAACTGAATGATATCTTCAATCGTATAATTCAATTCATTGGCACCTCAAACAGGAACAGTACACACCACATTTTTGTTGCAGGCCTCATTCCACTGACTTGTTTTTAAGGCCACATCCAGGTTGTTTGTTTATTGTCTCGAGGAAGCCTAAGTTTATTATTGGAAAACACTGAAACTTAATGACGAGTGAGATATCACATAGGATAACAGTTAATAGATTCGCAGGTAAGCAATAATTGCATCTTACCTCCTTACTGTATTTGCGTGTTCAGACCTTTAAACCTCCCCCTTAAATAAATTCAGACAAGACTCAAATTTTGGTTTGGTTTTTGGCAGAATTTAGGCCACAACTTTATTGATTACAGCAAATGAGTGGTTGCATAGGCTCTGGTTCGACCAGCTCTCTGCACCGTTGCAGGTAGCGCTGACCCAGAGCTCTATCATAGGTCAGCCTAGGGTGAACACCTGAATAGGCGGAAAGCCGGGAACAGGCTATGTCCACCACCCAGATGTCCCCGTGGACTCAGGCACAACCCCCTCACAGGGTTGACCAAACCACTGAGTCCCTGGATTCCTTTAATGGAATACCCTTCACATAGGGATGGCAAGAGCGTTCTCCCATCCCTATCACCTGAACCAGAGCCTATCCGCAACCTTACAAGTTGTGACGATTTGCTACGCAGCAGGCGAAACCCAAATGGCACTAGCCAAGTGGGGAAAATTACCCCTGTCCCAACGACAGACAACATACGACGACATAGCAAGGTCAAGATCACTGCCCTGAATATAGGGAGAGGTGGGCGGGTGTTCTGATGCACGCACCGAAAGAGGATGCTCTGGGTCACATGCATAGGTCTATATAGGTTCCTTAATCCGTTTAGCCTGCATCCCATTAGCCTGATTAAACCGAGCATCAAGGGACCTACCAATTGGGTGCTGTGGCTATTCAATCAAACCTGCCCACAACACAGGGTTTGGTTGCCAGGTCTCAGCACAACACGTACCCTCTTTAAGGGAGGACCCGATTTATACAATGTTTTTGAGGTGGACCTCACAAAGCAGTTTATATAAGATGACAACAATTTTGTTTTAAAAGGCTATTACTGATAGGTTAAGATGGTCCTCGATGCCCCTGTGGTGGCAGTTGTGGGGCGGGGGGGGGGAGGGAGGTGCCACTATCTTATAATAATTTGAATTACTTGTTGCCAGTAGATTTTTGAACACTGGCACTAGATATAAAAACTGCTGAAGAAGAAAGAAAATCTCAATCTCCAGTAGCTGGCTGGGTTTGTTCCACATTATTTTGTGAGCCTAAAGAGCAGGCACTCCCAAACTCGGCACTCCATATGTTTTGGGACTGCAACTCCCATCATCCCTAGCTAACAGGACCAGTGGTCAAGAATGAGAGAATTGTAGTCCCAAAACATCTGGAGGGTCAAATACCCAGGACTAGCCCAAGACATTCTGGCAGCTGAGGTGGACCCCCAAATTTCAGGTAAGAAGGATGAGGGAAGATCTATGTCAGGAATACAGGGGTGGGGGAGAAAGCGCGACATTGGGATCTGCTGTCCTTGTGAATCCTACCATCTGAGGTGGTCACCTCACTTTGCCTCATGGGTGGGACGGCCCTACAAGCATCTAGTATTGCTTAATTTTTTTAAAAAAGTATATTTCTAGTTTACACTTCTTGGTTTTTATGGTACAGAAGCCCAAGCAATTTCCAACCATCTTATGAGATTCTTATATTTAGATATCCCCACTTTCTTCTGTGGGACTTGAGTCCTCCCTTTCCAGACTAATGTCTAGCACTTCAGTATAAATATTCTTCATTAACCACGTATCAATAGATTCCTCAAATGGTGACCTTTCCCTGATACTTCCGAAATGTCTACTTAAAGGGCTTTAAATATATATATTTGCAAGTACTCAAAAAAGAAGAAGAGATGATCTTGCTCCATACTGACATTTGCATAATTATACATTGCTATGAAAGATATACAGAAAGAAGGGATTTATTACATAAAAGATCCCCCCATTTAGTTAAATTATGTCATTCCAAAACTTCTAGGTTTCCTGATAACCCTGAATCAAATGCCTCTCACATATTAATGGCGAGAAATTCAGACTCTGCTTAGATTTATAAAATTTTCCAAGACTTCCATTATAGCTCAGAGAAGACATACCTGCTTTCCTCAGAATGACATGCATGCTGGCACACATACGCTTGCACACACACTCACATACCTATTTTTAAATTTCTTTGAACATTTTAATATAATATAATATAATTACGATATACAGCTAATTAAAGGACACACAAACGCCTTGTTATTGCATTGGATTCCAGTAAGCAATAGCTGAGTACCCCCCATGCCTGCAGAATTAATTATTCCACTTAATTATTCCACTAAATTACTACAAGAAATTCTTGCAAATATATTTTTTGGTTTTTCAAGTGCAAAAAGCACACCATCAGTACACAGGCTTATTTTATGCATAATCTTGGAATTGAACAACTTTAATGCTAATATCTTGCCCAACTGCTGTAGCAAATTTTAGAGCTGATGCTTACATTTCCTTCTGCTCTGTAAACAGCTGCTACCATCCTAAAACACTCACCTCCAGACTTATTTTTAATAGGTGACTCATTTGCCCTTGTCAGTTTGTTTATTGAATCCTTAGCACACTTTGCAGTGTTTGCCCAATATCTGATATATATGAAAATAATAATATACATCAAAGTACCATACTTAAAAGAGCTTGAGCGTGTTCATTTTTATTTATGATCTTACTCGGTGCTGACCTACTATTGTCCTCAAAGTCATTCAAAGTTTTGGGCTGAACAAAGTTTGTATTTAAAAAAACAACAACAATTTTAAGGTTTCTGCAAATCACAACACAAAGAACGGTGCAACCATTTATCCCTCATCCCAACATATATATCCATGCACATTTATATATCATATTTATATATTTTGATAAACGGGATAAGGATACCTCCCAAAATTTGCTCTTCTCCAAAAATATATCAGCCGGGTATTCAAACTAAAAATCCTTTTGTAAAGACATAATCTCTAGCACACCAAGGGAAAGTGGCACATGAACCCAGGCTCCCAGATGTGCAATGGATGCATAGAGAGATGTGCCCTGAAACATGATGCTCATGTGCAGTGGGGATCCCTGGGTGTGCTTCCTAAAAATCATGCACCTGAGGCTTTGCCCCCTGCCCCCATGCTATGCCCTTGTCTAGGCAGCTGTTCCCCATCCATCCTACAGAGCAGTTGCAGCAACAGGGAGCCACGCTCTCTCCATTGGATTATGTACTCCTCCTCCGATAGGCTACATGCTTGCAGCCTGAGACTGCGCCTGCATGGCAGCCACCATTGCTCTTCCCTCCTCGCTCCTCTTCTGGTTCTAGGAGACAGCAGGTCAGGAGATGGTGGGAATTTGCTCAGCCCTCCACTTGCCTGATCAGTCCCTCCTCATCTGACACGACTGGTGTTCCACCCATCCTTGATGGCTCTGAATGTTTCCCAGGCCCTGGTTCCTACCTCCCGGGGGTCATTGAGCTCCATAAATTGCTGGCCCCTTCTCCCAAGTCAGTTTCCAGGCCCCTTGTATCTGACATACATACAGTGGTACCTCTGGTTGCGAACGGGATCCGTTCCAGAGGCCCGTTCGCAACATGAAAGGAGTGCAACCCGTAGCGGCACTTCTGCGCACACACAGGTTGCGATTCGGCTCTTCTGTGCATGTGTGTGATGTCATTTTGCGCTTCTGCACATGCACAAGCGGCAAAACCCAGAAGTAACCCTTTCCGGTACTTCCGGGTTGCCGTGGGACGTAACCTGAAAGAAGGTAACATGAACCAAGCATAACATGAGGTATGACTGTATATCCAAGCCCTGCCAGTCCCAAACATCCTGATTGCTTTAATTGCATTACATAGATGTAAAACCAAGTATTTCTGCTTAATTTGGATAGGATTTGACTGTTGAGCCATGCCCTTCAACATTCCTCTGATGAAAGTAGGGACATTTTTCACGCCCCCCCAAAAAACCCTGATGCTCCTTGGTGCCCCATTCCCCCCCCAAGCATTTCCTATCAGAAGAAGGGACACAACATGCATGCCCTCCACCATCCTGAGAAACCCCCTTTATCCTGATTTTATTTTATTCCTTGGTAGTTTTAGAAAAAGAAAAACACAGGCCAATAAATAACTTTTAGAAAGGGACAAGACAAGATTAGATGTGGACACACAAAGCATGAAAAAGAAGCAGCAGCAGCAAGACTCCTTGGGCTAAGATCCAAGATGTAACTGAACGACTGCAAGGAATCATAAAACCCACTGACAAATACCCCTTCCTCTTGGTTCATGTGGGAACCAATGACACTGCAAGCAATAGCCTCCAGAAGATCAAAAGAGACTACGAGGCTCTGGGCAGGAAATTGAAGCAATTAAATGCACAAATTGTCATCTCATCTGTCCTCCCAGTTGAACGACGTGGCCCAGGGAGAGAGGGAAAAATAGTGGAAGTGAACAGCTGGCTTCGCAAATGGTATAAACAGGAACGGTTTGGATTCTTAGATCACGGACTGCAGTTTCTTGAAGATAGACTTCTGGCAAGTGATGGGCTGCACCTCACAATGGTTGGGAGGAATGTTTTTGACAAAAATCTCAGAAACCTCATCAGGGGGGCTTTAAACTGACTAATGTGGGGGAGGGAGACAGTCCTCCTGAAGGTAGGAGTCTATCAATTGATGAAGATGATCATCCAAATGTCATAGACCAAATGGAGCAAACAGCACGCAGACCTAGTGGTGGGAGGAAAAAATCCTTAAATAAGAGACACGGGGGAATGATTAATGGACTTCAATGTCTGTACACTAATGCACAAAGCATGGGAAATAAACAAGATGAGCTTGAGCTCTTGGTACAGCAAACTAAATATGACATAATAGGCTTCACTGAAACCTGGTGGGATAAGTCCCACGATTGGAATGTAAAAATGGGGGGATACAATCTATTTCAGAGAAACAGACCAGACAAGAAAGGAGGAGGAGTGCCGTTATATGTCAGGGATGTGTATACCTGTGAAGAGATCCAAGATTTAGAACCTCAAAGCCAAAGTGAGAGCATTTGGGTCAAAATTAAGGGAGAGAAGAATAATAGAGACCTCATTGTGGGAGTTTACTATAGATCCCCAAGCCAAATGGAGGACATAGATGATGCCTTCCTGGAACAGATGGCCAAGCATGCAAAAGGAAGGGAGATAGTAGTAATGGGGGACTTCAATTACCCGGATATTTGTTGGATGTCAAACTCAGCCAAGAGCATAAGGTCAAACAGATTCCTCACTGGCCTTGCAGACAACTTCATTGTCCAGAAAGTGGGAGAAGCAACAAGAGGAACAGCCATTTTAGATCTGGTCCTAACCAATGTTGATGACCTGGTTAGTGGGGTAGAAGTGGAAGGATCATTAGGCGCGAGTGATCATGCTCTTCTGAAGTTTACTATACAGCGGAAAGGAGCAGCCAAGCATACTAGGACTCAATTTCTTGACTTTAAGAAAGCCGACTTCATAAAACTTAGGGAAGTGCTGGGTGAGATCCCATGGACAGTAATACTAAAAGGAAAGGGAGTTCATGATGGCTGGGAGTTTGTTAAGAGGGAGATAGTAAAAGCACAACTTCAGGCAATACCAATGAGACGGAAACATGGAAGGTGCCTAAAGAAGCCAGGGTGGCTATCTAAAGAACTTTCAGCTGAGTTAAGATTAAAAAGGGATGTGTACAAAAAATGGAAAAGGGGGGGAACCACCAAAGAGGAATTCAAACAAATAGCCAGCACATGTAGACACAAAGTCAGAAAAGCTAAAGCACAGAATGAACTCAGGCTTGCTAGAGAGGTTAAAAGCAACAAAAATGGCTTTTATGGGTATGTCCGTAGCAAAGGGAAGAACAAAGAAACAGTGGGGTCACTCAGAGGAGAAGATGGTGAAATGCAAACAGGGGACACAGAAAGGGCTGAACTCCTCAATGCCTTCTTTGCCTCAGTCTTCTCCGATAAAGAAAACAATGCCCGACCTGAAGAATTTGGAGCAAATGATTCAGCAGAGGAAACACAGCCCAGAATAACTAAGGAGATAGTACAAGAATACTTGGCTAGTTTAGATGTATTCAAGTCTCCAGGGCCAGATGAACTGCATCCAAGAGTATTAAAAGAACTGGCAGATGTGATCTCAGAACCACTGGCAGTCATCTTTGAGAATTCCTGGAGAACAGGCGAAGTCCCGGCAGACTGGAGGAGGGCAAATGTTGTCCCTATTTTCAAAAAGGGGAAAAGAGAGGACCCAAATAATTATCGCCCAGTCAGTCTGACATCAATACCAGGGAAGATTCTGGAGCAGATCATTAAGCAAACAGTCTGTGAGCACCTAGAAAGGAATGCTGTGATCACCAATAGTCAGCATGGGTTTCTGAAAAATAAGTCATGTCAGACTAACCTGATCTCATTTTTTGACAGAATTACAAGCCTGGTAGATGAAGGGAACGCAGTGGACCTTGATTTCAGCAAGGCATTCGACAAGGTGCCCCATGATATTCTTGTAAAGAAGCTGGTCTTGACTATGCTACCACTCAGTGGATTTGTAACTGGCTGACTGACCGAACCCAAAGGGTGCTCATCAATGGTTCCTCTTCATCCTGCAGAAGAGTGACTAGTGGGGTGCCACAGGGTTCTGTCTTATTCAACATCTTTATCAACGACTTGGATGATGGACTCAAGAGCATCCTGATCAAATTTGCAGATGACACCAAACTGGGAGGCGTGGCTAACACCCCAGAGGACAGGATCACACTTCAAAATGACCTTGACAGATTAGAGAACTGGGCCAAAACAAACAAGATGAATTTTAACAGGGAGAAATGTAAAGTATTGCACTTGGGCAAAAAAAATGAGAGGCACAAATACAAGATGGGTGACACCTGGCTTGAGAGCAGTACATGTGAAAAGGATCTAGGAGTCTTGGTTGACCACAAACTTGACATGAGCCAACAGTGTGACGTGGCAGCTTAAAAAGCCAATGCAATTTTGGGCTGCATCAATAGGAGTATAGCATCTAGATCAAGGGAAGTAATAGTGCCACTGTATTCTGCTCTGGTCAGACCTCACCTGGAGTACTGTGTCCAGTTCTGGGCACCACAGTTCAAGAAGGACACTGACAAACTGGAACGTGTCCAGAGGAGGGCAACCAAAATGGTCAAAGGCCTGGAAACGATGCCTTATGAGGGAGCTGGGCATGTTTAGCCTGGAGAAGAGGAGGTTAAGGGGTGATATGATAGCCATGTTCAAATATATAAAAGGATGTCACATAGAGGAGGGAGAAAGGTTGTTTTCTGCTGCTCCAGAGAAGTGGACACGGAGCAATGGATCCAAACTACAAGAAAGAAGATTCCACCTAAACATTAGGAAGAACTTCCTGACAGTAAGAGCTGTTCGACAGTGGAATTTGCTGCCAAGGAGTGTGGTGGAGTCTCCTACTTTGGTGGTCTTTAAGCAGAGGCTTGACAACCGTATGTCAGGAGTGCTCTGATGGTGTTTCCTGCTTGGCAGGGGGTTGGACTCAATGGCCCTTGTGGTCTATTCCAACTCTATGATTCTATGATTCTATGATCCTTGTGCTCTGTGACCCTTCTTCCCGCCCAGGGTGGCTCTGCCCTCTGCCTGCCCCTCAGAGCCGGCACATCACATGGGGCTGGGCCTGGGTAGTGGCAGTCTCTCCTCCTCCTCACCCACTCTCCAGCAGCTGCTATGAGCTGCCTAAGGCAGGAGGCCAGCAACAGCAGCCATGGAGAGACCACAGGATGCTTCCTCAAAGCTGTCACTGCCACCGTCCCTACTCAGGACAAGTGCTGGCTCATCCTTGGAGCTCAGTGGTGGCAGCACTTGCAGAGGAAATAGGGACATTCCAGGATCAAATCAGAAGTCAGGATGGCTTTTGAAATTCCCAGACTGTCCCTGGAAAATAGGGACACTTGGAGGGTATGTTAATCTGCATTCTGTAAAGCAGACCTCTAATGTACCTTTTCATTTGTTTGTTTGTTGAAAAAAGTGGCTGGCTTCTGCAGTCACCAGGATAAACAGGTACTAGCAGGAGTTTAACAATGGAAGTAATGTAAGCACTCCCCTCGGCTAAGGCATATGTTGTTTTTCCTCTGGGAACTACCCAGTTTCCTGAGAGCAGAACATAAATATGTCTACATGGTTTGGGCAGGTATGTACGATAACTGACTTCTAACACAGATGGAACACCAACTGGATTAAATACAAATACTCATTTCTGAACAAGGAAGGCACGTCTGCATATAATTTGATGGCAAAAAATGAGGCTTCTGTTCTCTCCTGCAGGCTCTTTGCGGAATCAGGCTTGTGGCACCACCAGAGCAAAGTTAATGTCCATTCCTTTGAGGTTCTAACATACGAGGAGCAGCAATGTGATTTTCCTTCAAAACCTGAGTGACCAAATTCACACCCCGCTTTTACCTGCAGACCTCCACATTCAAGAAGTCAGTTGCCTATCAGATTTGTTTACAGTGTTGCTACATTTCACTTGCTAAAAAAAAAGGGCACTGCTGGGAGTAAGCAGTTCAGAGAAGCAGCTGCTTCAGACAGAGGGATTTCAATGCTTTCAGAAGAAAACGCAAAGCAGAAATTGTAACAGCAACACAGCACATAAAGTGACTAGGTACAAAATTGCAAGCCCTGACTTCAGGCGTACAATCTAAGCAACCATGCTAACAAGGGAAGGGGAGCAAACAGCAACCCTTTGCAAGGAAGCTGGAGCATGCCAGAGTGAAGAGGTGAATTTTTACCAAGCGTCTAAACACGGGAACAGAAGGAGGCAGAAGGATGCCAGGAGACAAAAAAGTCCCAGTAGGAAGATGTTGTATCAAGGGCGAGAAGATCTGTCAAGGGGAAGAGAGTGAAAGATGCAATTGGGGATTGAGAGACAACACCAGAAATGGAGCATGGAGTAACAAGAAGAATAAACAGAGAAATAGCACAGAAAACATCACATGCCAATTGATCTCCAAATGAGGCATATCCTCTGTATTACACAAAGGCCAAACAAGATGTGACGTTAAGTGTGTTATCACAGTTAACATGTCTTATGCATGTGTATGTAAAATGGTTGCTGTACCGGGGGCCAGAGCAGAATCAGTACCATAGGCAGAGGGAGTTAACTCTTTCCTGCTTCTGGCTATAATTCCAGCAACTGCCCCCCCCCCACAATGTTGCTATTTGCATTACAAGGAAAACTTCCATTAGTACCAATGCAAATAGCAACATGGCAGTAGGATTTCTGATGGAATTGTGGCTAGAAGGGGGGGGGGAGGGCTAATTACCTCTCCCCATCTGCTGTGGTTCTGATCCTGCTTCCTCTCCTCCTCCCAATACCCTTTTAAATTAAATGCACCCAATGTCATGTCTTGTTTGGCCCCAAGTAAACTGTTGCCAACTCAACAGACTGCATTCACCCCATCACAAACTCTCCTCCCCTCACTCTAAAATTGACACCTCCAAAGCGATGGGCTGATGCTTGATAAAACATTTTTTTTGTGTGTGTTTGCTTGCATGTGTATGAAAAAAAATGCTTTTGCATCAAACCAATCAAGTTCCTATACAAACAACAACACTGAGAAATGGCAGCAAGTGTTTGGGAAGATAGTTACGTGACAGCTAGACTGACTTGCTGCTGTGCTTACACAACTAATGTTGTGTATTAAGATAACACAAATTCCATCATGGAGCTCATACATTCAGTGAAATCTATTAGGCGTTAAAGACTTAGCTTAGCCTTCAGATATTAGGGATCATAAATGGATGGGGGGGGGGAGAGAATATGCAATCATTGTTTTCATTCACTGCCCAAACTCCAGCAATAAATATGCACCTTCTGTTCTAATCAATGACACAATATGCATCATGATTTGTATCTTATGCATTCCCTACTTGAGCAGATTATTTCACTATTCAACAAACTTTCCCTCCAAAACGCAACCTTTTCCTCCTGTTTGCACTGTAATTCTAATAGGATATCTCTGCATCCCATTTTCTGGAAATCCTGCATTATTTATATCCAGGGAGACAGCTTTTTGCTACTTTGCTTAAGAATTTGGTGAGAGAGAACTGCAAAGGCAGCAAAACTTTATTGGTATGCTTTTGACATGAAGAAGTTTGTGAGGCTCAGCGGAGGCACAAGCCCTCCACCTTCACTAAGTTTGCCTCAGGGGAGCCCCTAGACAGATGTACAATGTTCTCCTCTCAAGCTCTGCACGTTCAGAATTCATATTCACAAATGGTTCAGTGCTGTAAAGAAAGAAAAGCTCAGCCGAATCCCTCACAGTTCCCTAAAAATATTGCTCCCTGTGAAAACAGGGGAACAATTTTCTGCTGCTTTCTGGATGGGGTGGGGGAAATACAATTTCCTGCAATGTTCAGGAGGGGGTTGCCACTTACTTTACTGGGTCTCATCAGCTGGCAGGAAGCTCTGGAAAGAGCCTTGTTCAGCTTCTCAACAGCCCCACTTTCTGGACATGGAACCACTCTTAAGTCATCCCAGGGTGTGGGAAATTGTGGAAAAAGTCTTGTGCCATTGGGAGAAACATGTGGACTTTTAGTAATAACACACATGATTAAAACACACACACACACACCCCAGAATGTCATATCATGAAATTAGCCTTCTCCTGAAAATGATGGATTTCCCGCCCCTAATGTGATCTTTTCAGGAGTGTTTTGTTTCACCTCTATGCATAAAGAATGGCCAACTATTTATTTTTTGGCAGGGGGTACAGGTTGTTTTGGTTTTTGGCGTAGTTCAAAAACTAACAACCTTTTTTGGTGGTGTTTTTCACTTTCCTTCACTTTTTTTGCTTATGTAGCTGTCCACATGGTCTTCAATAAATAACAACACAGTCGTATCTACATCTACTCAGAATTAAGTCCTATTGAATTCAGTGGGGCTTACCTTTCCCAGTATGCTGGGATTCAATATTCTTTCATGGTGTGGTAGATATGCCAACAAAGCTACAACAGTGGAAACCATGTCTGAATCACCCTCTTTCTTTAGGGCTGATGTAAGCAGTGCTATTTTTCTAGAAAAACAGGTGCCAGAACTCACCCCAAACAGATCCCTTGTTCTCTTATAATGCCAATGGCACCCACCTGAGAGGGTGGTTCCAGCTGGGGGGGGAGCCCTGGTTGTAGGGTTGATTCATTCATTACGTGAATGAAAAGGGAGCTACATCAACTTGGCTGCTGCCCATGGTACTCCAGGAAGAAGCAAAAATCACCAGTGTCAAAGCAATGATTCTTCAACATCAACTTTGTTGGACTGGTCATGTTGTTTGGATGCCGGATTACTGTCTTCCAAGGTAACTACTCTATTCCAAACTCAAGAAAGAAAAGCAAAATACCAGTGGACAACAAAAAAGGTTTAAAGACACTCTCAAGGCAAAACTTAAAAAATGTAGTATAAACACCAACAAATGGGAAATACTGGCCTGCAAGCGCTCCATTTGGAGAACAGCCTTTACCAAAGGTGTCATGGACTTTGAAGATGCTCAAACTCAGGACAAAATGGAGAAACGTGCTAAGAGGAAGGCATGTATGGCAAACCCTCACCATGATCAACTCCCGCCTAGAAACCCATATTGCCACTGTGGAAGGACATGTGGATCCAGAATTGGCCTCCACAGTCACTTACGGACTCACTGTTAAGACCGTGTTCATGGAAGACAATATTACTTGGGTACGAATGATTGCCAAAAAAGAAAGAAGACGACGACTCCAGAAAGAACAATCAGCAGGAAACAATCTTGAGGTTCAGGATAAAGATTCAGTAACTTCCAGACTAAGGTCACCCAGCCTCCCCCATGGCTCATGTTTGAAGGAGCACATATTGTAAAACCTCCACTCATTGGTTTTTTATGCTACTAAACTCCTTCAAATGAGAGTTTACCACCTCAGCAAAAAGAAAAGAAAAGAATAAAAATCACTTGTTTTCCTGCTGTGGTAATGTCAATAATTTTCTCCTGAAGGTGACTGCAAACAAACACTCTTCTAGTTTAATGGAGGTGGCAAGGTTACTTCGTGAGGAATCTACCACTTGAAAAATGACTTGCGAGAATTGGACTTTCAGCTTCACATACAGGATTTTGGAGTATGTTGCTCAAGCTGATGCTGGCCTTGTAAAATAAATAAATAAATAAATAAATAAATAAATAAATAAATAAATAAATAATTTTTTTTTTTAAAAAAATGTCACCCATCTGACCGGGTTACCGCAGCCACTCTGGGTGGCTTCCAACAGATTAAAGCACATCAAACTTAGTGTACCTGTTGTTCTAAACTTCACTAAGTAGTGTCTTACACATTGGTTAAGCTCCTTCTACATGACCTGAGGTAAAGCTATAGCCAGGCATAACAACCCTATGGAGCTGAGGCCTCTACAGCCATGGGGCTTAACACTGCCCCCCAATCTTGAGGGGGCAGAGGAGGCCTGGTGGGATGTTGTCCTGATATACTGTGGCCTGGTGAGAAGTTGCCCCGGGCTGATCAGTGTGGCCTGGTGTGCAAATGTCACATCGGAGTAAGCCTAGTTAGAGGTATGGAGTTCTTTCTCCATTTGAAATGATCGAATTCCCTCATAGATTTAAATTGCTGTTAGGAAAACTTTCCTTTGTTTCCTTCTTACTCTTGGTGGTACTTAAGAGAAAAATCAGCCTGCTCCTCTCCTCTCCCTATGAAGATGCCATTTGCCAGCTGTCTCAAATTCTTCACTCAGATTTTGACACCTTTCTGTCTGCACATCCTCCCCTCCTCATTAGCTTCAAGCTTCTTACTCTTGCCTAAGACAGACCTTTCACAACCCTCCCCTCCTCTGCTTTTCTCACTCTTGTCTTCTTCAGTGTTAATTCCGCCAAGGCTGCCAGCCTTGACGTGCCATTTGCCCCCTTTCTCCCACAAATGTCTCCACAGCCTGAACTGGTAACCCTGCAATGTCTTTGGCTATAATGGGGAGGTTGTAGGAAAATCTGAGCGCTTCTGTGAGGACGGCAGGTGCTCATTCAGCTCGGCAGAAGCAAACTGTGCAATTCTTAAGTACGCTGGAAATAGGAGTTTTGAAAACTTTAATCTTCACCAGAGTTCTGAATTCTATGCTTTGTTTGAGCAATGTGTTCCTGGAAGGAGGAAACATGCCAGGAATTCTCACCAGCAGCAACAGAAAATAAAAGCCACTTAAAGCAAAGGACTGAAAAAGAGAAATAAGACGTTATATTTGAGCATCTCCTTATGCCGCAAAAGGACAGTAACTGAGCACAGGTGAGTCAGTGCTGACATGGGTGGTGCTGCGGTCTAAACCACTGAGCCTCTTGGGCTTGCCAATTAGAAGGTCGGCAGATTGAATCCCTGTGATGGAGTGAGCTCCTGTTGCTTTGTCCCAGCTTCTGCCAACCTAGCAGTTTGAAAGCACACCAGTGCAAGTAGATTAATAGGTACTGCGGGAAGGTAAACAGTGTTTCTGTGTGCTCTGGTTTCCGTCAAGGTGTTCCGTTGTGCCAGAAGCGTTTAAGTCCTGCTGGCCACATGACCTGGAAAGCTGTCTGTGGACAAACGCTGGCTCCCTTGGCCTGAATGTGAGACAAGCACCGCAACCCCATAGTCACCTTTGACTCGACTTAACTGTCCAGGGATCCTTTACACAAATACACTGCAGTTCTAGTTCAAAAGAGTGGGGCCCTGGGACTTTTCCTCTTTTGGACCTTTGCAAAAGGCAGTGGTTTCTAAGTAGACCAGCCTGTTGCAAATGCATGCTCAAATATCAGCATCAACTAAAAGTTTGCTGCTGGTCCCAGTTTATGGTTCTGTTGCTGACCTATACAGCTCCAAAAAATGGGGCATCTGGTTACCTAGAGGAATGCCTTTGTCCATATTTATTAATTAATTCTGTATACTGCCCTTCATCTGAAGATCACAGGGTGATTCACAACATAATAAATAAATAAATGAGAAGACAAAATACAGACTGTGCAAGTTCATCTGGCAGCAACCAAAGGTTGTTGCACCTCCCTTAAGGAATGATCTCACACTTGAGGCAGGCACCAACTACGTAGATTTTTTTTTTTGGCACCCCACCCAGGCCTTTGCTGGTCATTGATACCAAGCCACTAAGAACTGTCTAAGTTGCTACTGTAATTATTGCTGAATTTATTGACATTTATTAGACTTTAATTAACTTCTTACAGTATTGGTATTGATGTGTTGTAAAGCTCTTTTGTGTTTTAAATGAAGGTTGGCTTAATGTTTCTAAAATAAATAAATAATATTTAGCCTGAGCCTCAAAGTTAGCACAGAAATCCCAGTGATATCCAGCATTGCCAGGTTTCCTTACCAGATCCAGTTGGTCAAGCACACAGTCAACAGAACACAGGATTTAGGTTTGTTTGAATAATGCCCTCTTGGCATTTGCCCTCTTATACATGCTTGAAGGGGACTGTGGAACTTCAAGGTATGAAACCAAAACACCTTGGTAGGTCATTAGATTATTCCAGACATGAAGTACTGTTTTAAAGAAGAGAAATTTGCTGGGCACCTTGGCAGCCTAGAAGCAGGAAGCTACCAGGAAAACGAAAAACAAAAACCCAATACTGTGTTAGAAAAACTGGCCTCAGCTTCATGATCATATTAATTCTCTAATTCAGTATTCTTGTGCATGACAAATGATATTTCCCAGAGTCTCCTGCTTCAGTGATTCACATTTGTTTTTCTTTCGTCCCAAGGTGCTGGAGGACTTGCTTAAGTAGGAAAGCTAGTGGACTAATTGGCTTGAACCTCAGGGACCATGATTTGAGCTCAGAGCTTGGCAGCTTAACACCAGTGTGCTTTGAAAGGCTTGTTGCTGAAGCAAATCCCCATGAACTAAAATGAAGCTCAAGGATACTGCTGGAACATCTCGGTTTTGATTGATGAATCAGATCTCCCAAAAAATGGGAGGAGAAAGAGGGAGAGAGAAATGGAAAGAGAAGTAGTTCAGAAAGAGATTGTCTAATGCCTGTGGGAGGCAAAAAGATGGTGTATTCAGTCTGAAAAGTTGTACTGCAGGGTAGTGTTATTTTTAATCATCTAAATCAAGCATCCCTGAACTTGGCCCTCCAGATGTTTTGGGACTACAACTCCCATCATCCCTAGCTAACAGAACCAGTGGTCAGGGATGATGGGAATTGTAGTCCCAAAACATCTGGAGGGCCGGGTTTGGGGATGCCTGATCTAAATAAAATAGATGAGGACTTTCAGTGCCCTCCTTTGGTAATTACCAAACATAACCAAAGCCCCTAACTACAATAGATAGTTCAGGGAGAGACTTCAAGCATTACCAACCCTAGGTATAGTCATTTTGTTCACTGAAATCGTAAATGCTTGTGTGTATTGCTATGTGTTTACATTTGATGGGTTGCTAACTGAATTCTTGAGAGTTCTCTAGTAGTTCTCATGTGACTGGCCAACACTGGTTACATGGGAGGTATCCAGTGAAGAAGAGACTCCATTTTATGTGAAGCAACATGATTGTATTTGAGAAGCCACTGTGAATACTGCGAAGCTGAATGGAATGTTGGAGTGCTTCTTCTCTGCTTGAAAGAAAGAGCAAAGCTGCAATGCATGGCCTAATTGAAGGCTGAGTGCTGAGCTTTTGAAAGGGAGGAAAATACAGTTGTTTGGAAGTTGGGAGAAAAGACTGTAATCCCATGCTTGGAGAACCATGTGACTATAAATATTATGTTTTAATCCATCTATAAGTTTCTGCAAGTAAAGCTTTTGAATGTTAAAGTTGGGACATTGTTTTAATTTCCAAAGATGGCTGTCAGTCGTATATCTGATTTAAGCTTTTTAGCTGTGTTTTTGCTACCCTTATATTCACCAACCAAAACTCAACTTTATGCCACAGAGGCAGCCAGAAGCTTGTCCAGGATTCATCCCAAATCTGCCAAAGAATGTACACTGGCAACTTGATATGGCAGCTTTTCAATGTCATCATCTTTATGTGCACCTCAGGTTCAGGAAATGAGTTTGGTGGTGGTACTGCTTGTCCCTCTGGCTTTCCACGGGGAGAAGCTGTTTATTATCTCAGCGCTGTGAATGGAATTGGAAACCATACCTTTATTGTCAGTGATCTACAACTGGATATCTTCACATGTATGGCACTGATAATACTGTCTCTTGCAAATGCTATTTCCTGCTTATTTTAGGTATAGGTCAGAGTTAGAGTTTTGTTTGCAGATTTTGTTTGTTTCAATTGAAATTTTTAGCTTGTTTTAGTTTTTTTAATATTAGGTCTTTTTGTTTGTCTTTGAAAAAAATACGAAGTTTTCCTTAAAGACCAAAAAAGTATTTGTTGATCTTCTCATTCAAGGGAATACCATAGCTTCAGAAAACTACTACAGATAGGATGGAAAGCAGTCAATCTCTGTTGATATCACAAATAAGGAAAAAGTGGGGGGAGAGTGGAAATGAGTAATTCCCAGATGTGATATTCGTAGCATCTCTAGATGTTCCTGGACTTCCGGGTTGGTGCCTCCGGCAATGGCGGAATTCCTCTGATCGGGAGGAATTTGCCCCGTGGGAATTTGGGTCTGTACCGCCACGGCGAAGGCGGAGACCCATAAAAATCACAGGCGGAAGAAGCCTGTGAACGTGGGATTCGGCGGGCACCTTTTGCGCCTCCCCTACTCGCGGAGAAACCTGGTTTCGGGAATCCGGAGCGATGTGGGGTGAGTGGCACGGTGCTTCGAATCGTCTGCTTCTTCCACGGAGCGAAGCCGCATAGCTGTTGTCGGAGAGCACTGACTTTTTCCTGTGAACAATTTGACTCTAAAGTAATTACCCGTGAGTAGAGCTGAATTGGGAAGAATTGGATTTTTAAACGTTTAATCTGGCATCAAAACGGGGAGGTTCAATACAGGAAGTCCGCCTCCCCCTTTTGTAGATAAACTGAAGCAAGGAGGCTGCAAGCTAAAGTCTTGGAAAGCCTTTTGTAAAAGACTAAATTTCCATCGGTAAAGAACTAAACCCCCCCTTTTTGGAGACAGGAGAAGAGGGGGGGAAGTGGTGGACTGAATATGCCTGTAGGAGAGAGTTAAGAGAGTTAAAATACCACCACTCTGACCCTGGAAATGGGCTGCTAGCAGGATTTTGGAATGTCCATTGACAGTGTTTAGAACGTTCATTGACAGGTAGCTAAACAAGAGAATACATTGTTTCTACTGTCTCCGGTTGTTTTCAAAAAAAGGAGGAAAGTAACTGAAAATTGAAACTAACTTTGGGTTATTGAAACTGTGTTTAAAAGAGGACATACTGACCGATACAAATAGAAACTGTTTTCCCCTAGTGGAAGCTTTTGAAATTGGTTACTTTACAGGAACTGGGCTAGGGGAATTTCCAGCTGCAAGATAAAAAAGTGTGAGACTTTGGAATTGACCTTGAATCTCTTAAGTGTCATGGCAAATGGAAAGGAAAAAACAGACGGGATGTCGACAGAAGCGGCCTTAGTGGCTGCATTATTGAAAATAAACGATTCGCTGGAACAACTTCACAAGAAAACAGATGTGATAAATGTGAAAATGGATGCTGCAAATATTGAAATTGACTTAATCAAAGAAAGTTTAAATAACTTGGGACAAAAGGTGAATATCAATTCAGAAACCACCCAGAAACTGACACAGGAATCTACTCTGATACGGCAAACTGCAGATGAAGTCAGGGAAAAAACCCTTGCTGCTGAATCTAAAGCAATACAACTGGAGAGGAGAGTCCCATCCATACAAAGATAACCTGATGAACATAAGCTGACATTCGTTATGATTGAACTTAAAGAAGAACAGATGAATTTGAGGACCAGAGACCTATCTGAACTGGAAAAGGAAAGCTTGACAGTTTCAGGAGGCAACAGGACTAAAATTAGTTGAGAAAGAGAGGTATTTGGGGGGTTAGTATGACCACCAAAAATGTGAATCTGTTTAAGGATAACTGTGAAGGATGTTGGATTGAAGAGAAGGGGGATTTGGAAATATGGACAAATCAGAAATTGTTACTGTTGGGCCGAGTTACTGTGGTGTGGATGAGGGCTGCTGTGTTGCTGGGGATGTTGCTTTTGTTTCAAACATTGCAAGCTTTGGATGGGATGGAGTGTTTCAGGTGGTGGCAGAGGGATGTTTCTAGAGTTGTTTGGCAGGGCAGGAAGCCTCGAGTAAAACTTAAGATATTGATGGATGCCAAAGAAGGAGGTGGACCTGCCCTGCCAGACCTTTAAATTTCATTGTGAACCATCTGCTTTTTGCTGGTTGAGAGAATGGTTGCTTCTTGAAAGCACTGAAGTGTTGGACAATGGCAGACGAAGTTGATGGACTATATGGAATTGGCGGAAATGACTGGCAAGATCCGAGACCAGGGAGAAGAGTCAGTGGAAGAAGATTGGAAAAAGTTTAAAGACTATTTATAGAAATATTGTAAAATTAAGGAATGTTAGAAAAATGTTGGAATTAAGTTATATAGCTTTAGTAGAAATGTCATAAGGAATTAAGTATAAATAGATTAATAGAAAATTAAAGGAAAAATAAGGCAAGAATGTGTTAAGATAATTATAGGATAGAAAACAGATTAAGATGGAAAGGAATTGCTGAAACAATTAATAGAAGTAGAATACAAAAAGCGAGGTGTGAGGAGGTCGCTGGAAATAAGTGAATGAAATATAAGATATTGAAAATGTTTTAGGTGTTTTTAAATTGTTTTTGTTTGTTTTTGCTTTGTTTTGTTAGTCCGTGTAGCGTTTTTGTATTGTATTTGTATTGTTTTTTCTCTTTTCTTTTTTGTTTATAGTGTTGTGTTGGAAATGTTGAAAAAGTAATAAGTAATAAATATCATTTTTTAAAAAATAGATGTTCCTGAAGCACTTGTGCCAAGACTGGCAACTATCATGAACTTACCCACTGCATCCATGTCGCTTGCATTCTAAGTCAACACCTTTCTTATGTCAACTGGAAAAACTCAATGAAACATCCTCACCTTCTTGCTACAGGATATAATCTTTTGCTAAGAAAACCCAATAAGATATTGTACCTTTGTCCCAGATTCACATTTTTATGTGGAAGTCAGACTAAAGGTAAAAAGGTAAAGGACCCCTGGATGGTTAAGTCCAGTCAAAGGCGACTATGGGGTTGTGGTGCTTGTCTCGCTTTCAGGCCAAGGGAACTGAAATTTGCCCACAGACAGCTTTCCAGGTCATGTGGCCAGCATGACTAAATCACTTCTGGCGCAACGGAACACAGTGAGCGCACGGACATGCTGTTTACCTTCCCGCTGCAGCGGTACCTATTTATCTACTTGCACTGGCATGCTTTCAAACTGCTAGGTTGGCAGGAGCTAGGACAGAGCAATGGGAGCTCACCACGTCATGGGGATTCGAACCACCGACCTTCTTATCGGCAAGTCCAAGAGGCTCAGTGGTTTAGACCACAGCACCACCTGCGTGCCTCTGGAAGTTAGACTACCATCCAGCTGAAAGACTGGGCTCCTGCCACTGGAGTTTGCAAAGAGGAACAGCTACCTATGTTTCCAAAGAAAGTCAGATACATTTTATCTCCACCACCTGGACTGACACTTTGGGTTTTGGATAAGTACAGATCCTTAAGATTATCATGGATGAGTCTCTCTCACCCACCCAATAAAAGCAGTTATCTGATTTGCCTTAGAAGTGGACAAAATAAAACCATTAAAGAAGAAAATAATTAAGCAAACCAATCCACTATTCAGCTCTTCACTGTACTATAAACATGCAACAAGGCAATAAACACAGGAGAAAAAAAAGCAAACAAACATTGGCTGGCTGGTTGGTTGGAAGGCCCTTGATACACAAGTCTAGTTTTTAGCACCATAAAAATGTACTTCCTAGAGACTAGCACATTATGGTTTAAGTGAAGCTCTTCATTAGATAGTGTGAGAAAATGACGCATGAAAGAAAGATATAAAAGCCTTCTTAATAGTTCCTGTGCAGATAATGTAAGCCAAAGACAATCAATAGCCACGCCTCATTTACTTTATGTCTTTGAGCACTTAGAGGCAAAATGTGAGTGTTTTCTATACTATTGGGTACCCCAGCCTTCCAGCAGTAATGAAAAAATGGATTTGCATATGATGGTGTAATTTGAGACAAAACTTCTGGTCAAGCTATTATCAATAACAACAAGAGGAAGGAACACCTACTCTATTGCTTTGCATCCCTTGTTTGTTTGTTTAAGCATTAGAAAGCTTTCTCATTCCACAAGTCACCCAAAAAGTCTCCTACAATCAGCATAAAACTAGATTAAAAAATAATAAAATCGCATTGATGGGAACCCATGAGCGGAAAAATCTGATTACTGGTAAGGTAGAAAGCACAGGGTTACAAAGGCATTCTGTTGTTTAGTTGTTTAGTCATGTCCGACTCTTTGTGACCCCATGGATTAGAGCATGCCAGGCACTGCTGTCTTCCACTGCCTCCCACACTTTGGTCAAACTCATGTTGGTAACTTCAAGAACATTGTCCAACCATTTCATCCTCAGGGTCTTTTCCAGGGAGTGTTCTCTTCTCATGAAGTGGCCAAAGTATTGGAGCCTCAGCTTCAGGATCTGTCCTTCCAGTGAGCACTCAGGGCTGATTTCCTTCAGAATGGATAGGCTTGATCTTCTTGCAGTCCATGGGACTCTCAAGAGTCTCCTCCAGCACCAGAATTCAAAAGCATCAATTTTTTGGCGATCAGCCTTCTTTATGGTGCAGCTCTCACTTCCATGCATCACTACAGTGGTACCTCAGGTTACATACGCTTCATGTTACATACACTTCAGGTTACAGTCTCCGCTAACCCAGAAATAGTGCTTCAGGTTAGGAACTGTGCTTCAGGATTAGAACAGAAATCGTGCTCCGGCGGTGCAGCAGCAGCAGGAGGCCCCATTAGCTAAAGTGGTGCTTCAGGTTAAGAACAGTTTCAGGTTAAGAATAGACCTCTGGAACGAATTAAGTACTTAACCTGAGGTACCACTGTACTGGGAAAACTATAGCTTAAAGGCATTCTACAAATGCTTAATTGACAATACAAGACACCTTGCCACAATTATATAACTGTCATGCCTTGATACCAGTTTCAGTTCAAATGGCACAGAATGCCTGCTTGCCAGTATGTATTATGAACTTCTAATTTGGTTGCTCTTATTACTTGTGACATTGATGGCACACTGCTATGCATTTCTGTGCTGTCATTCTGCTGTCATATGTGAAACTCCCAACTTTACTGTTTGCCTCTGTCATGCCCAGTGCTAAAGACTAATTATTATGTTGCCCATTCACTGCAATTATGTTGTGGTGGTGGTTTCTTCATCCTAGGTCCAGGGGTGGGTTACAACATTAGAAACAGGGTTTTTTTTTTTGTTTTTTTTTTAGAAACCTACAATCACAAAGGAGGGAAGGATTTGATATGGCCAGTGGCCTGCGGGTTGGTGACTTCTGCCCAACACTTTTTAATACAATATACTTAACTTATGCTGATGTGGTGCTATATTTACACCTATTCCTTCAAGAAGCTTCGCTGGAAACGATTAATAAATAAAAGTATTATTATTAAATAACAATAATGACGATGTTTTATATTTGATATGCGGTCAAAACTCATGTCATGGAAGACACATACATTTTTCTTCAAAAATGTACCTGGAACCAGAGCTTTTTTTCAGCTTTCTGGCACCTCTCAGGTGGGTGCCATTGCCATTATAAGAGAACAAGGGAGGTGTTCATTGTGAGTTCCAGCACCTCCTTTTCTAGAAAAACAGAACTGCCTGGAACTTATTTTTCATTTAACAAGGCAATATAAATTAGGTGACATCCAGGTATATAAAACATCAGTGTATTAAAATGAACACAGGTCCCAGTCTTCAACACTTGAGCTCACCCTCTCACGTACTCAAAGAACACAGTGAGAAACATGGCTGTATTTCTCTCTCAAAGTGGTTTTCTTGCAGCTTCATTAAGATTCAACTCTCTAACAGAAAAGTATCCATCTCCATGATAGTCTAATGCTGGCTTGCATGTAGGTGATAGAAAATCCTTGTTTTCGTTGCTCAGTCTTTTGCTAACTATAGCCTTTCAAATAATCTCCACTGAAAAGGCAGTTATCCAACAACATTGGCAACATTTTAAACTAAAGGGTCATATACAGATTTTGCTTGGCATATGGGATGACTTGGATTAATGGATAGAACCGGCTATTCTGAAGGAAATGTGCTTCATGCAAATTGAAAAATTATGCATATTTTGCAAAAAATACAGTGGGCTGTCATGAAGGCTGGATCATGGGCATCTGTTTGAAGCGAGCTGGGAAGCAGGAGATTTGGGTGAGGCCAGGGCTGTAGGATCAGTCAGAGATACAAAGACAAAACAGGAGGCAGGACTGAAGGATGCAAAAACACATCAGAAAATAGGGAGCTCTTACCTAGACGAACAATCAAAAAATAAAATCGAGGCGGAATCCGGGATAAAAATATCAAAAAAGGTTAAATATTTGGGTATCTGGGTCTCAACTAAAAGTATAAATTTGGTGGAGGATAACTACAGCAGAATTTGGAGAGAATGTAAAAGAGATCTGGACAGCTGGAGTAGACTACACCTGTCATGGGAGGGGAGAATGGCGGCTATTAAGATGAACATTCTCCCAAAAATGATATTCTTATTTCAAAACATCCCAGTAATCAGGGGCACGACAATGTTTAAGGACTGGCAGAGGACCCTCTCTAGATTCATCTGGCAGGGCAAAAGGGCCAGAATTAAATATAAGTTGCTTACTGATAGAAGAGATAGAGGTGGGCTTGCGGTCCCGAATTTACAGCTATACTATGAGGCCTCGTGTCTATGCTGGGTCAAGGAATGGATAGTCTTGGACAACACCGACCTGTTGGATTTAGAGGGTTTCAATGCTAGGTTTGGGTGGCATGCTTACCTGTGGCATGATAAGGGAAGAGTGCATAAAGGCTTTTCTAATCACATCATAAGAGGGGCATTGTTAGAGGTGTGGAACAGATGTAAGAACCTGGTAGAAAAAGAAACCCCACTGTGGCTGTCACCCATTGACATTCTAGAAATCAAAAAATTAAATATGGAAGGTAAAAGATGGACATATGCCGATCTCCTGATAAGATCTGAGAGAGGATGGGAAATTAGACCCTACGACGAGCTAAAAGACAAACTATCGGGGTGGATGCATTTCCACCAAATTAATTCTTTATGGAACGAACATAAAAAAGTCGGTATGTGTAAGAACAAGTCCAAATTCCAGCTGGAAATAATAGAAGGGAAGTCCAAACTCTTAACTAAAATGTATAACCAACTTTTAGATTGGGATACTAAGGATGAGGAAGTCAAAGAGGTCATGATTAAGTGGGCTATAGATTTAGGACACCCCCTAGACTATGAAAAATGGAAAAAACTATGGAACAAGGATATGAAATTCTCAGCATGTGTCGGTCTCCGAGAAAATATGGAAAAGATGATGTACCGCTGGTACATCACCCCAACAAAATTAGCTAAAATGTATAAAACCGGAGATAAGACCTGTTGGAAATGCAAAAAGAAAGAGGGAGACTTCTTCCATATGTGGTGGTCCTGTGATGAGGTAAAGAAGTTTTGGGGCGTTGTTTATGATGAATTAAAAAAGATCCTAAAGTATACCTTCCCAAAAAAACCCGAGGCGTTCCTTCTGGGAATGGTGGGGAACGAGATCAATAAGGACGACCAAACTCTATTCCAGTATGCGACAGCCGCCGCTAGGATACTGCTAGCGCAGAATTGGAAAAAACCCAGCACCCCAACAATCAAGGACTGGCAAAATAAGTTAACTGAATATACTGATTTGGCAATAATGACTCAGAAGATAAGGCAACAGAAAAATACCAAATTCATTAACGACTGGAATAAATTTTTTTCATACATGGAGAGGATATCAGGAAATATCAAAATCACAGTAGGTATAATATAAAAACCGTGAGGTAGAGTATGCGGACTAACAAAAGAAACTGCTGTACATATTGTCGAGATATAGGTCACGTCGTGGTGGTGGGAAGTTATATTATATAAAAGATTGTATATTGATTTTTGTATTTTCTTATTTTTTCTTTGTTTTGTTTTTGTTAACAAGGTATATGTGTTTTTAAATGTTGGATTACAATAAATTTTTTTTTTTTTAAAAAAAGAAAATAGGGAGCTCTTATTTGCCAACATAGCCTCATCTGGGATGTCTTCATCCTGCACAGAAGGAGCCAATGGCCAGCCTGGGTAGGAGGAGTCAGTCTGTAAGATTCTTTACTCAGAAGGCTGAAGTTCAGCGATTCACCACACAGGGCATCTGCATACAGATCCAGCAGTTCTGACAGTCGGGGGCACCATTTCCATGGGGCTGAGGCCTCTACAGCCCCCCGCCCCTGACTGCAGATATGGGGCTCAGCCCCTCCAATCTTGAGGGGGCCAAGGAGGCCTGGCAGTAAGTTGATGCCATTCCGGCCATGGAGTTTCTGAATGCAGTGCAGCCTGGTGAGAAGTTGGGATGTTGCCTTGGCCCGTGCAGTGGTGGGACAGGCCATGCAGACCAGGGCGGCCTGGCAGGCAAATACTGCATTGGGAGGAGGACTGGTCAGCCTCTCCCGATGAGACAGTATGCACACACATACTGCATGCGTGACATCAGCCCGCCCCCAATGTCGGGCACAACCCATTGACTGTGCTGACAGTTATGGCGTACCACTGCATGTTCCACTGATGGAGCGACTGTCTGATTCCCGCAGATATCATGCTCTGCTGTGCACATTTCTTATGGGCAAATCTGAAGTGCATGTAAATAGATGCAGATGTTAGTCAAGGCCATAAGATGGTAATGGTGAACAGAAAGACAGGCAGATGGTCACATCAAAGCTCTGACACTTGTAAACAGCATGCCTGTTGAGCCAATTTTCCCAAATGTACTTTGATGGCCGGCGTTCTCTCTAAGTTACTGTTGCCACTGGAGATGATGAACAGCAGCAGAGGGACAATGTTGTGTTAATGGCGGTGCATTAACTGATGGCAATGCCGTCAGTCATGGGTGTCAGGCTCCTTCCTCACACCTCTCCGTGTGCTGACATTTCTAATTCTACTTATATATTTATTTACGTTTGAATTCCTTGGCCCCAAAACAGCCATCAATTCAGCTTGGGCGTTTTGTGGATTTCTAGAGCAAACCGGAAGCTACCGCATCATTCATAAAATTAGACAGCCGGGGACTTGAGCAGCAGCAATTACTGTATTGGTATTGCAAGTAAATGTAAACAATAGTCTAGTTCATATACCAGATAACTTCCACATGATCACGTTTAAGGTGAAGTGACTCACCAGAAGACACAAAACCAGGATGGCATGGAGGTGCCATTTTAGAGGTCAAGGTAAAGGACCCCTGGACGGTTAAGTCCAGTCAAAGGCGACTATGGGGTTGCAGGGCTCATCTCGCTTCAGGCTGAGGGAGCTAGCGTTTGTCTACAGACAGCTTTCCGGATCATGTGGCCAGCATGATTAAACAGCTTCTGGTGCAATGGAACACCGTGATGGAAACCAGAGTGCACGGAAACACTATTTACCTTCCCGTCGCAGCGGTACCTATTTACCTACTTGCACTGGAATGCTTTTAAACTGCTAGGTTGGCAGGAGCTGGGACAGAGCAACGGGAGCTCACCCTGTCATGGGGATTCGAACTGCCAACCTTCTAATCGGCAAGCCCTAGAGGCTTAGTGATTTAGACCACAGCGCCACCTGCTTAGAGGTGATATATCCGGAATTCATTATTTGGCCCTTTTTCAAACTAACACAATTGTGTAGCATTCAGCCATGTGTATTACCCCACAGCAGATTCACAAATATACACATCAGCACCATCCAGCGAACCTGGGCAGAACGTGAACCCACCAGCAGCCCTCCACATTCCCTAATGTGATCACATCAGTCATTGCCTGTATAAACTGGTTCAGCAGAGAAAGCAAGAAAAAGCTTCCAGGTACACAGTTAAGTTCATTGAAGTGAAGGGCTCCTGCAAATCCTCGCCACCGTTCCTTTAATCTCAGACTCTCTTGATATAATATAATATCAATTGGAGCTGGATGAAACAAGAATTATTACGTGCTGCATGTGGGATTGGAACATAATATCTGCAAGAAGAGAAGTACAGCACATTTGTATTAAGTGGCATCGTTGTGGGAATGATCTCAATTTTGTTTATTTTTAAAAAAATGAAGATTTCTTTCCCTTCCTCTTAAGGGGAAAAAAAAAACCCCATGATAGTAAACACCAACATTTGGCCCTTATGTGCATTTTATGTTTTGGTAATAGCCTTTGGGGAACTTGATGTAGCAAAATGTCTCCATCTGTTCTTGGAAACAATATTACTTTCTTTCTTGCCAAAATACAGAAAATCAGAAACCTGGCCAAAATCCACTCGACAACTTAGAAGCAGCATCAGTTACAAAACCCAGATTTTTTAACATTTAGTCCCATTTATCTGGGATCTTCCACCTTCTACATATTTAACGGAATCACCATAGATGTGTTAAATGTTTGACAAACACAGAGGGCATATTCAGCAGTGATCAGCTAATAGGTCAACTTTGGTTCCTTTCAGTTTCTCAGTGTTTCACTCTTAAATTCAGTTCTCCATGTTACCACATCGGTTTGTGATGAAGATGATTAGGCCTCATGAAAATTCATCAGCATTTTATGGCAAATTTCCCCTAATAGGCACACATTTGTATGCTTAATACACAGATTTCTGAAAAGCATTTTCTCCTAATGCATTTTTGTATGTTGTTTTTCATGAATATACACATTTTTATGCACACTGTACCTCAGCATATGCCACTCTTCTTTTTTTTTCTTGGCTGGAGAACCACATTGCAAAATCTTGGTAAGTGTGGGTTTCAAAGGATGTCTGCATTCTGGTTGGCACCTTGTTTCAAGAAGTGGAACTTGCCCTTGGTTCCAGTGCTGGTTCAGTTACGGATGCCCAATATCAATAAACCCTGTGTCTCAGTTCTTCTTTCCATTTGTAAGATGGGCGTAAGGGATCTACCTCATATATATGTCTGTGCATTCACACAAATGCTCAACAGTACAGCTTCTAATGAGGCAGGGAAGTAGAATGATCTGTTCTTCATTTTTTAAGGCAAGGGAACCCCTTAATGAAATCCAGAAGCCGAGGATCCAGATTCCTTGAATTTTGGCCAACTTTTAGCAGCAAAACCAGCTGGACTCCCTTTGGCTCTACTGTAATTCAAACTTAGAAAATTATGCCTATCTCACTCCACTTATTCTGCAGCACACCTGGGCATAGTGTGCAACTGGAACTGTGCCAATATGCATTAGGCCCAATCAACATAATCTTCATCCTACCACGTATTGATAGAAACAGATTGCACAGTTTGGACATAGATGGGTAGACCTTATTCCCACATCTTGTCCAGTGTGGAAGGGGCAAGACCTCCACTGTGCATTGTACTCAGCACAAATGTTTGTGTTAATACTGCCAGAGCTGAGTTAGGAAAGTGCTGTAAAGTTCTCTGTCCACTCGAAGCGCTTTATGATTTGCCGACTCCCTTATTTATTTTATTTACTGAATTTATATGACCACCTCATACTGTAAGTTTGTGGGAAGCTCGCAAAACAAACACGGCAATTAAAATACAATGTAAAACAAAAAGCAGCATTAAAAGCTAGGAGCGCAGCTATGAATGAGCACTAAAAACAAAAACACAGAATGATCATGGAGTAGATGCTAATTAATATTCCCGAATTGCTGCAGAATTTATTTTTCAGCTGCAGGCACCAGGCAAACAGGACCTTATCACTTCATAATAAAATTGCAAATACACAAGCTTAGAAAGTATATTTCCCTATAGCCTGGGCTAGATTTAACCTTGGACCATTCAACAGCGACTTCCTCTAATGTCTCTAGTATGAAGTCGGGGGTTGTTGTTTTTAATTATCACATCAAATTTTAAAACACACAATTAAAACCAGGTATTTTCTTATCAACTGTAATTATAAGGAGGGTTACTGAATATTCCTAACTTGTGAGGCCACAAGATGGCAGCATACAAGCTCATCCGCAGAACAACTCTTTTCATAAAGCATTCGACAACAAGGGCGAAACTTAGTTGCATTAGAGTTGGGGAGAGATCAGATTAAGAGTACAATTAAAATAATTTACCACCGAAATAATTTACTGTGGAGAAGGAAAGAGAAACTTTCAATAGTTAATTACTTTTATTGTGTTAAATTTAAGGATTATTTCACACCCCACTGATTTAAACGTGAAGGATTAAATGATCCGCTTAATGTTTGTGGGATCATTATATAAATCTATCCCAGCCTTCCTTTCAAGGAGAGCAAACAACAAAAGCTGAAAAGAAAAAAAAATATTTAGAGTAAGGTGCAAACAGAGACAAATCTCAATATAAAACACTTGTTTTACCAGCTCAGTTGGTTAAAGCGTGCTGCTGATAATGCCATGGTTGCAGGTTCGATTACCATAAAGGATAACTGCATATTCCTGTATTGAAGGGGTTGGACTTGATGGTCATCAGCATGGGTAGGCAAACTAAGGCCTGGGGGCCGGATCCAGCCCAATCACCTTCTAAATCCATCCCAAAGACAGTCCAGGAATCAGCGTGTTTTTACACAAGTAGAATGTGTCCTGTTATTTAAAATACATCTCTGGGTTATTTGTGGGGCATAGGAATTCATTTTTTCTTCTTCAAAATATAGTCCAGCCCCCCACAAGGTCTGAGGGACAGTGGACTGTCCCCCTGCTGAAAAAGTTTGCTGATTCCTGGTCATCAGGGTCTCTTCTAACCCTGTAATTCTTTGATGCTATGATTCAGTAGGTGCCAAAAAGGCAACAGAGGAAGCGTCTGTCTACTATCCAAATGGATATAATTCCAAAGGTGCCAGAACAGTGAAGGCCAGATTAATACACTGTGTGGAGCAGACCTCCTGGTTAAGATGCTGTCTAAAGGAGGACATCATACTGATCAACTGGGTACCGCATTGTCAAGACTATCCTGGTCCAGAAACAGCTGTGGTTGTCCTACCAGTTGAAGCTGGTAGAAGGTGGCACTCCTAGCCACTGAGGTCACTTGGAGGCCCAAGGGCAACCCTATACCAAGAACCTGCTCATCCATGGGCAGTACAACCCCATCCACAGCTGGCAATGTGTAAGATCATGTGTGGTTGGAGCTCATATGACACATTCATGCAGTGCCACTTGGGAATTCCAGTGTGGGGGCAGACAGGCAGGGACCAGCCAACCAGAAGAGTCTCTGAGGTGTACTTGCCTGGAGAGACAGCATCCAAAGTCAGGTCCAGTCCTAGGGTTGGGTGAACGGTAATTCACCTGGTGAGATGCTCCAGGGGTCAGGGAACCCAATGATCATGGGATCAAGGGTCAAGATGAGCGGGAAGCAGCAAAGTAGGACCAGGAGGTGCAGACATTGTTTCCAGCATCTGATAACAGCTGCTGGAAGCTCTGCTTAAGAAGGCTGAAACCAACTGGTTTTCATCAGTGCATTCTCCTTGAAGGCTGATCAGCTGCAGTCACCCCGCCTTCTCCCCCTTCAGGCTGCTGTTCAGCTGGCGAAGCTGACTCGTCCCATGATACTCATAGCTGAAGCCATGAGTTGGGGTCAGCTGCAGGACTCGGGTTGGGAAGTCAAATACACAGCCTGCCATGGGCATACTAACGCAAGAGGAAAACACAGCTAACAGGAAGGGAAGGCAATTTCTCTTGGAGCAAGGGGTTAAAGTAAAAAAAGCTCTGAGCATCTGCCAACAGTGGCTCTCAGCTTTGCCTGAATGCCAATTGAGCAGACACAAAAGTAGGACATCAGCTCAAAATACATGTCATTAATTACAGACTTTCAGGTAATGGCTCCTGATTCAGAATTTTAAAAAAAGTATGGCAAGGAGAGAAGATTCTTATTAGCTTGTTACTTGTGAGTTTTGCCAGCACTGCTGATCATGCAACTAATCTCAAGAGTGTTGTCCCAACTACCACCATTCATAAACTTATTAGGAATTAGGATTTACTCTATCCCAGAGTGTACATGGTTTCAGGGGAGCTTCTGCAGTGGGAGATGGGAGAAAATCTTCCCCTGGGGTAAGTTCCTAAGCATCTCAGTGCTTTGCTTGCTGCCCTGGGTTACTGTCTCTTGAGACAGCGGAGGTTCCAGTTAAGTCCTGTAAGGACTAAGACTCTCCTGCCAGACGCAGTCCCTGGACAGTATGTTTTCCAGTTCAGGGGCCTATCTGGCTATTGACTGAGCAAGAGCAGAAGTCGAGAAAAAGCTTCACATTCATATCAGGCCAGGGTAATCCAGAGGTGGCATTTCGCAAACTCCCTTATTCTCTATGTTCCTTAGAACTGGGCTCTGCTGTGACACTTTACAGATCCTTCCCAGGCCTGGTACCAACCAGCTAATATTCCCTGTTCAAATGCTGCAGCCACTTGAGATATAATGTATTGCATTTATAACCCACCTTCATTATCCCCCTCCTCATTTTATCCCCACAACAACCCTGCGAGGTGGGTTAAGTTGAAAGTTGGTGAGCGGCTCAAAGTCACACCCAGTGAGCTTCGTGGCTGCATGGGGATTTGATCCCTGGTTTGCCAGGTCCTAGTCCGAGGCTGGATCTAGACACATTTGTAAAAAAACATTACAGGAAAATGCGTTGCAAAGTTCATAATGGAAAATCCCATTGGGGAAGGATCAAACTCTACACCGCCCTCTTGTGTTGCATGTTTATAACACAGTTATAATGATATAATTGACTGGGCGTGGCTGAGTCCCAACATTCTACACCACATTGCACCTGCCTAGTCAATCTACCCATGCACTTCCTATATATTGCATATTGAAATTCCAAGCAGTACGAAAAAGAAAAATACTGAATTGCCAAAGTGAAGGGACCTGGAAATATATCCAGTAGGTTGCACACATCTGGAACATTCAAAGCTGACATTTTAACACACCGCGACTTTACTTTTTAGAGTTTCTCCGGATTAAACAATTCATGCAAAGGGGAAAGGCTTGCTAAACCTGATCTTAATGACTACCCTTGTAGCCTGGGGCAAAATTTTACAGCTCAGCAGAGAAGGAAGTAATGTAATGTAAGGGCTAACAGCTTTTCACACAGAGTATAGTTCAGTGAAGGTCAAAGCTGGAAGGTGAAAATAAAGGGTAAAATATGATCAAAAATAGACATAGAGCTCAGGGTGGAATGAAAGATGAAGGAAACAGGACTACTGAAATTAGTCTTCATTTCTTTCATTCCAGCTTTTAAAATGTTCTTTTTAAAAAATGTAACTGTGTTCAGCAGCCAGAAGGGATGGGTTGTTTGACAAATGAAATCTTGAGCTTTGCAATGAGGTCAGCGATACACATGTCTCATCCTTATAACGTGTTGTTGTTTTTTAATTGAGATATAGTAGTACCATGGAACTCTTCCCAAATAATGTAGTGTGAGTTAAGTAAAGAACAATGTTGTGCATACCACAGATTTATTCTGTTCCGGATTGAGTAAATTTAAATTAACCTCACCCACAAACTTTATTTTCTCTCATATGGGTAAATGCTATACATTCAACTCCTAAGCAGGAGAATAAAATGCTGCATTTTGAAAACAGTCATGAGAATATTTTAAATGTCTCCATCTAAAATGAATGTAAGCAAGATCACAGATCCCCATTGATGGCAGGGCTCTTTTATATACCAGTTCTGCTTAATTTGCGAGAAGAGAGAAGAATTCAATTGCCATAAATATTTGGCCCATTGATTAAAAATACATCCATTTGGCAGTCATGCTGTAACCACGCTGAGCTGCAAGCAAATGCATACTTTCAATCCATTTTAAGTGTCTATACTGGGCTGGGCTTTTATTGCCCCAAAAGTAATTATTATCTGCTTCAGGTTAAAAAGAAAAGAAAAGAAGGTATGTGGTAACTATAGTGGAATAATAAAAGCTGGTGTTTAGTTATTGACAACTCAGTAGAAACACTATAAAGAATTAAGCAATAGAAATGTAAGCTGCATATGAGCAGGTCATTCTGTTGCCAAGAGCAAGACAAATAACTAATTTTAAAAGACATCCTTTCTGCTCTTGTCTTCTGGCTGCATTTCAAGTGAGCTCATTTTTAGGGCTGTAACTTACAGATCGGCTTCATGACTGTGTGCTCCAAATGTGAAAGGCTAAACTAAACTGAGAGCACACACTTGCAGATGACAAAATGCACGTACATATACACCTCTTTGGGAAAGTTCAGATATAATGCTAAATTATGGTTGGTGGTAATGCTAAGCCATGGTTGGTGTTCTCTATAGGATCCACAGTGAGTATCATGCCTTCTCATCTCTCTTCCTTTGGTGCATGCCAGGAGGGGACGATCATCTGGTTTTAAACTTTCCAGGGTTTCCAGCTGCATCCAAACTTGGGAAACTGGAGTTCGATTAAATTATGGTTTTATGTAAAACTGAACCAAATACCCCCCACCTTTTCATAGACCATTAGTCCTTTCTGAAGCAGGAAAGGAGTGTTGTTCCTTTAGCAGCAACACTGTGGGAAAGAGTTGGGAAATATAGCAGAGCCAGGAGGTTCTGACACAATTTACACCTACGCCAGAAAGCCCCACAAGGCTTGGTTTTAAAAGTTAAAACTGGGCTGGCTTGCTGTCTTCTTCTTTGGTGATCACTCGTAGCTGAGTAAGATTATCTTCCATGAACACAGTCCGTAGGTGACTGTGGGGGCCAATTCTGGATCTGCACATCCTTCCACAGTGGGAACGTGGTTTCCGGGCAGGAGCTGCTCATGGTGAGGGTTTCCCAAACGTGCCTTCCTCTTAGCTCATTTCTCCCTTTCATCCTAAGTTTGAGTGTCTTCAAAGTCCAAGACACTTTTGGTAAAGCAGCCCAGTGTTTCCCAGTTGTGGATGTTTATACTACATTTTTTTAAGATTTGCCTTGAGAGAGTCTTTAAACCTCTTTTGTTGATCACCAGCTTTATGTTTTCCATTCTTGAGTTGGGAATAGAGTAGTTGCTTTGCAAGACGATAATCAGGCATCCGAACAACATGACCAGTCCAAAGAAGTTGATGTTGAAGAACCATTGTTTCAACAATGGCGAACTTCCAGTACACTGACATTAGTTCGCCTGTCTTCCCAAGTGATATGTACAATTTTTTGGAGACACCATTGATGGAATCTTTTGGGAATTGGAGATGGTGTTTATAAGTGGTCCAAGTTTTACAAGCGTACAGTAAGGTTGGTAGTACAATAGCTTTGTAAACAAACATTTTGGTTTCCCTGTAAATGTCACAGTCCTCAAACACTCTGCACTTCGATCAGGAGAAAGCTGCACTTGCAGAGCTCAGGCAATGCTGTATTTTGGCATCAGCGTTGGCCCTTGTGGAAAGTTAACTGCCCAGGTAGGATTTTTGATTGACATTTTCCAATGTTACACCATTAAGTTGGATTTGTGGTGCTGCAGAGGGCTTGTTTTGTGTTTGTTGGTGCAGCACTTTTTTTGGATGTTGAGCAATGGGCCAAGCTTTATATAAGCTTCTGCGAAGATATTTAGGATGGTTTGGAGGTCATCCTCTGTGTGTACACACACGATGTTGTCATCAGCATATTGAAGCTGTATAATGGAAGTTAAGATAACCTTACTCTTTGCTTTTTAGGGATGCGGGTGGCGCTGTGGGTAAAACCTCAGTGCCTAGGACTTGCCGATCATATGGTCAGCGGTTCGAATCCCCACGGTGGGGTTAGCTCCCGTCTGCGGTCCCAGCTCCTGCCCACCTAGCAGTTCGAAAGCACCCCTAAGTGCAAGTAGATAAATAGGTACCACTTTATAGCGGGAAGGTAAACGGCGTTTCCGTGTGCTGCGCTGGTGCTGGCTCGCCAGAGCAGCTTCGTCATGCTGGCCACGTGACCTAGAAGTGTCTGCGGACAGTGCTGGCTCCCGGCCTCTTAAGTGAGATGGGCGCACAACCCTAGAGTCGGGCACCTTTACCTTACTCTTTGCTTTCAGCCTACTCAAGTTAAAGAGCTTTCCATCTGTTTGATATATGATTTCATTGCCATGATCCTACACATGGTTGAAGGGAGTTTCCCTTCGACAATGTGTAGGATCATGGCAATGACAATAATAAATAGAGTTGGAGCGATAACACAACCCTGTTTAACACCTGATCCCACTGTGAATGGTTCAGTTTGAGAGCCATTGTTATCTGCAATAGTTGCTGTCATAGTATCGTGGAGGAACCGAAGGATGTTCACAAATTTGCTGTATACCCTGTTTAAGACCAGATGCACCAACTCTAGGGGATGGAGGTGTATTCAGCCCCCCATATTTGTTTGAAGGGGACCCAGCCACCCCAATATTGAGGGGGTCCGGTACAACATTGCAGAAGGCTGTACCGCCCTGTGTGGTTTGGGGAGACATGTGTGGCATCACACACACTGCCCCTCCAAATCTTGGGCAACCTGGTGCCTCTATTTAAGACAGATAAGCCAAACGCTTCCCCACACTACCAGGTTTCTTGAAACTCACCCACCCACCCATATCCAATTTTGGAGTGTCTTTTTGCCCTCTTTTTGCTCAATCCCTGCCCACAAATGGCAAACAAACAAGAAGGAGTAGGCAAATAGTTCTGCTGAAATAATTGGGAAGGTTTCACACGACATGACCAAACCCAGGGTTGAATAGCTAACAGGAAGCATAGAAAAGTGTGCACAAAAAGCAGGTTTTGAAAGAGCCCATTGCAATTTATAATAATAAAAGGTTTGTGCAGTCTCAAGGCTATCCTCCCAACTTGGCTGACGTTAATAGAGATACAGGCTGTACAGAGCTGGGGGGGAGAGGTTGTCTTGTTTAGCTAAGTCCTTAATGCAGGAAGGACAAGGTGATCTTCAAATTCTGTTTGCAATATGATTATGTTGCTGTCTCCTTCATATTCTACAGCAGCATCTGGTGAGCATGCACTCTGAATTACAAATTCATCTTGGTTGTAAAACCAGCACAAGTTCAGGAGATATGGCAAGAGCAACAGGGAAACAGTAATAGAACTAAGTAGATTTATCAGTGCATTTATACCTCAATGGGATTCTACCTATACACACACACACACACACACACACACACACACACACACTCTAAACTCAAAAACATCTTCCTCTGTGACTTGTAATTTCATGCTGTCAACATTTAAGTTATTCCAATGAAGAAACTGTGGTGACTAGTGCATCTAGCATCCTGCTGTCTCTTAGAAGGTCTCCCTCCCACATTTACCAGTTACCTCTGTTGGTCCTAAGCATCCTCATACATTAGGAAAGGCAGTTATGGCCTCTGCCCATGTGTCCATCTCCCACAGTTATCTTTATGAAGATGCTTACTCAGTGCAGCAGCTGACTCTCAAGCTGGAAGCCAGGTGTCCAAGGTGGCCACAAGGCCAAATGGTTTGGCAGCATCTCCAAAATGGCACCCTTCTCTGCAGGGAGGGAAAGGCCTTCCATGAATTATCTGCCAGTGTGTCTGTCACTTTGAACTCCTTGCAGTAGTTCATTGAACAGGTAGATTCTAAAGCTGGCCTTGGACATTCTAACAAGGCAGAGAGAGAAGGAATTCCACACTACGAAGAAATTTGTGTTGCTCTCATTACAGCATTCAAAAAAGGATTGGGGTGGGGCGATGTTTCTGTATCAGGAGCTTGACATGAGTCATGAAGATTCCTTTTCCAACATGGATGCACAATATGAGGGAGATATGACAACCCTTTGGTAGTTCTGTTGCAATCCAAACCCATGATGAGAATCGCAACCATAATTCATGCATGAGTGTATGCAAACAGACAATGTTTGTTTGTTTGCTTCAATTTCTATTATATTTTTAATAGGAAACCTCAAATGTGGTTCAATGCCTCTTCCTACAGGGCAGCGGGGTACCTAGGACATTCACAAGAGCAAATCAGCTACCCAAGAGGCAACGTGTTTCTAGTCTGATCATTTTTTTTTTTTGGCAGCCCTCTGAACAGGGAAGGGGACTGCAGATGGAAGCTTCTCCATCAGAAGCAGAATCTAGTCCAAACACAAAGAGAAATCATGTTTTACTTAGGGTAATCCGACATAACAGTATACCTAGTTTCATTTCTCCTGGCTATTGACATTTGAGGTGTATATTTTCAGTACCCACTTTATTTTTGTGATTTTAAGTTGTTTTAAACTGTTTTTGATATTGTTGGGTTTTAATGTTGTAACCCATCTTGGGAACTTAGGTTGATGATAATGATACTTGAACCTTAAAAGGCACCTCCCCTTTTCAGCACTTCTTGCAAACATACTTGTGTTGTTTGAGTGCTATTGCTCTTGGAGCAATTTCTTCTTCTTCTTTACCCTCACAGTCCTTGGCCTCATTTGTCCACCTTACTGTTTAACCTCATTGGCTGTGGCCCATGTGATTATGTCGATGAAATCACAATGGAACATATACCCGTCTTTTTATTACTTAGATTTATACCTTGCCCCTTCCTCTCTTCCAGGATCCCAAAACAGGTAACAACAGTTCAAGAAAGCAATAACAAAAGTTAACATTGAACAATTTGCAGTAAAACACAATATAACGCAGCAGGAAACAGCAGTTCTTAAGACCTTCCCCATCAGAACTATAGCAGCAATTACCCAAACCTTCCCCAACAACATTGTAGCAGCAGGTACATCCTGCTGGAGAGCCAGTGTGGTGTAGTGGTTAAGAGCGGTGGACTTGTAATCTGGTGAACTGGGTTCAATGCCCCGCTCCTCCACATGCAGAGGCTGGGTGACCGTGGAATAGTCACACTTCTTTGAAGTCTCTCAGCCTCACTCACCTCACAGTGTTTGTTGTGGGGGAGGAAAGGAAAGGAGAATGTTAGCCGCTTTGAGACTCCTTCGGGTAGTGATAAAGCGGGATATCAAATCCAAACTCTTCTTCTACATTGAGCGGACTACATCCCATCAGTCCCCACTAAAAGCCTGGGTGTTTTTAATTGGCATCCAAAGTTGGTCAAAGATGACGCTTTTCAGAAGGGAGGGAGTTCCTTGTGATTGCGATGATATCATAAATGGTAGTAAACAAAATAACGTGAATCGTCACAGCCAAATCAGATTAAACGGTGGAGTAGGCATAGGAGAATGAAGACGCCAAAGGCAAGGGATGGGGAGGAGGAGTAGAGCTCAGGAGCAGCAGGAGGCAGGAAAACAAGAGGGCGGCAAACAACAAAAACATCACAAATGCTCAGCAAGATGAATACTTTTGGGCAATTTGTTCAACTGCATCCGACGGACTACTTTCAAAGTAAATGCTGAAATTCCAAAATATTCGGCGCCACCATGTTTTTTAAGAGCTTCTGTAATTGTAAGTTATCTGCTTTACCACTGAATGTGACAGATGCCACCAATGAAGACTATGAAACAGAGTTTCCTAAGGAGCATAGCTCATCTTGTGTCTACCACAAACTCAGGCCTGAAGTGCATGCGCTTCTTGCTCCACATCATTAGTTCCCACTGGCAGGGGGCAGAGACACCAATAACACAGTGGCATCAGCTGTTGTACTAGACGTGACAGAGGGGAAGGAGGGATGTCAACATGTGCCTGACATCTGGCGACAGCTACATGCAGATTGCAGTGTCTAGTTCTGGCCTCATTAGGTGGCTCTAAGCTACTCTCTCTCAGCCTTCATTCCTCTTCAGTAAGGAGGGGAAAGTATTGATCCATCCCATACCCTCCAGCATTTCTCCGATGAAAACAGGGACATCCTATTCAACAACAACAACAACAACAACAACAATAATTTTATTATTTTTGCATCGCCCATCTGGCTGGGTTGCCCCAGCCAATCTGGGCGGCTTCCAACATATATAAAAACATAATAAAACATTAAACATTTTAAAACTTCCCTATATAGGGCTGCTTTCAGGTGTCTTCTACAGGTTGTATAGTTATTTATTGTCAGGCTTCAGGGAATCAACTTCCTTCCCCTCCCACCCTGGCAGTAGGTAAGCAGAACAAAGGAAAAGGAGTCTTCTTACCAGTTAGAAACTTTAATGATCGCAGCGAGAGAACAAAGAATCCATTTCCTAGGAATGGAGGCGCTCCCAATTAAGAGTTCCCTAGTCACCCACATCACTACTGTGTCTTATAACCTGAGCTCATAACCTATGTGCTTTCTGTTCTGCCACCTTTCCAGAGACAGTGAATCTGTTAGCTCTCTCCCTCCCAGTGCTTCTTCTCCTAGCTGTTCCCTATCCAATATTTCCCAGCTTCTGCCTTTTGAACTATGTCTCTCTGCAAACCACTGTTCCAAATCTATACTGTCCTCTTGCTCCTGGGAAGATTCAGGATCCGGGGCAGGGGGGGAGAAGGCTCCCACCACTCCTCCTCAGTGCATCCCTCCTCAGCACAGTCCCTGACACTTATCTCCTTAGCTCGGAGGTCACGTAACTCCATGCCCTCCAACATTTCTCCAATGAAAATAAGGACGTCCTAAGGAAAAGTGAGGCATTCCAGAATCAAATGAGAAACTGGGATGGCTTCTGTAAATCCAGGATTGTCCCTGGGAAATAGGGACACTTGGAGGGTCTGCCATTCTACAACATGGATTGTGCAGATGACAGCTATGGAGCTGGATCCATTGACAGACAAAGAGAACACCACTCATTGCAATGGGACTTTCCTGGCCCCTCCTTGACCTCCTAGCCCCCTGCAACCTCCAGAAGCCAGCTCTGAAGGACCTCTGAATGGAAATGTGGCATGGGGATGGGAGAGGGGTGCTGTATTGAGGATTGGGAAGAATTCAGTGGATCTGTCACACACAAGGGGAATAGTCTCCCTGCTCATACAACACCTCCTCCCCCCGGATCCAAACCCAAAGTATGTAAACACTAGATGAATGCTGTTGATTGGGGAAGGCCCATAGCTCAGTGGTGAGGCATCCCAGGTTCAGACCCCGGCATCTTCAATACAGCTGAGGTAGACTCCAGCCTGAAATCCTGGAGAGCAGCTGCCAGCCAGTGTAGACAATACTGAATTAGATGGATGAAAGGTCCAACTTGGTATAATACAGCCTCCTACATTGCTATTGTTTACTGTTGTTTTTCAAAACCCACATGAAGCTGGCTTTAAAGGGAATAATGGAAAATCTAAGAATACCAAGCATACTAGAGGAATGATGCTCTCTCTCCGCACTGCCTGCTTATGGCAGAGAGCAAAAAGTCTTTGCCAATCATTTTACTGTTATCAAAAATTTTGCTGAGATCTTCCAACATACCCAAAGATGTCTGAAGGTTGCTTGACGTCTCAAACACTTGACTGATGTATTTTCAGAGCAGAGAATCTCGGCTGACATGCCAAATTGAGGATGAAGTTGTTGTTTCAGTCTCTTTGTAGCACTGATTTGGAATGCAAACAGACTTTTGTATCAGTTCCCAAAATAAAAGAGGGATTTGATGTTCCAAGGCTGAGCAGCAAAATATTTGGGAGAATTCCTACATTCAGCCCTGGAAAAAGGTGTGCTACACAACTCTGTGATCCAAAGAGCAGCTCAGAGAAGAAGCATTTAGCCCTTTGCCCTATGGGATCTGCATTCCCTACAGAGGTTTGTGACCAACAATACCTAGTTGTAGCACTAGAACAAAAAACAAATGGAAAAACCGAACGGCAACCCAAACAGTGTGTGATGCAAGTTACTCATAAGCCAACACAGCTTTACTTAGATTTTTTTAAAAAAACAAGCAAACATTGCATTCCTTCCTTCCTATGAGCAAAGAGTAAGAACACAGACCTAACTTGTTCTGGGGACAAAAATGTTTGCTGGGCAGGGGGAGCGATTTCACACATTGCTGTTTCTGCTGCCCATGCTCCTATGCAGCTTTAAATGAATAAATAAACCAGGTTTTGATCTGACCCAGGTGGAATCAAATTGTTCTGCTCAGCCATAAGACACCATGTGATTTCTTTCATTCATTCTTACAGCTTCCCAGAGGTGCTCGCTTCAAATATTTAATGTAGAAACTCAAAGTCTGCAAGAAAACTTTCAACACTATCATTGGGTCACATAACCAAGGAAATTGTCTCCTTGCAGAACTTCACATTGTTAGTCCTCTGTGCGTGCATGGATGACTCAGGGCCAACCCAGTACATTTTGGCTCCAGAGGCAAACCACAAAAATGGTGCCCGCCTCCCTTCCAGGGAAGAAAGAGTGGAGATCTACATCAGGAACCAGGGGAGAGGAAAGATATACATCGGAATCTGCTGCCTCTGTGGATCCTGACACCTGAGGCGATCGCCTCACCTTCCCTGATGGGTGGGCAGATCTTGGGAGAACTGACACAAGGTCAGGTCTGCAACTGTTAAAGATCACAGCAAAAAAGTTCGAAATGAGTAATCACTGAAAATAAAATAAGAGCTTCCCCCGAATGCACCAATAGACTCTTCCTAACGCAAAATGTATGTAGGTGGTGCTCATTGATTTGCTTCTCCAATCAGTTTTATCACAATTTTCTTCCTGTTAGAGGACTCGGTAGTGCACAAAATTCTGCATACTCAATCTAAACCAGGGGTAAGCAACCTAAGGCCTGGGGGCCGGATGCGGCCAAATTGCCTTCTCAATATGGCCCGTGGATGGTCTGGGAATCAGCATGTTTTTACATGAGTAGAATGTTTCCTTTTATGTAAAATGCATCTCTGGGTTATTTGTGGGGCGTATAAATTCATTCATTCCCCCCCCCTGCAAAGTATAGTCCGGCCCCCCACATGGTCTGAGGGACGGTGGACCAGCCCATGGCTGAAAAAGGTTGCTGACCCCTGATCTAAACCTTAGGATGGAACCAAAACAGATCTCCTTAGCCCTAATCACAGGCTACCCTCTGCAATATATATGGCATTGTACCAAATGAAAATCTGGCTGGATGTTTGATATTCTGATGCAACCACATTCACAATGTGATCCATGGTTGGTTGGGATCATACTGTGGCCAAGACAAAGTCTGATGGATTTTATTTGAAAAAATGGCACTGATGCAACTGCCAAGAAGAACACACACACACACACACACACACACACACACACACCCTGAGAACCTTCAGTGCAGTCCTACTCAATATGCACAAGGATTCTCAGTCTGTCATCAGAAGTACAGAGGTACATTTTGAAGTGCAGGAGCTCCTTGTGATAACCTTCATAGTCACACCTGCAAAGATCCCATAGCTATGACCCCCAAGGACAGTCAAAACACACAACCCTCCTTCTTTCCAGCAATGTAGATTCCCCCCCATTTCTGAGCCTGTGAACAGATTTCCTGTTGAAACGACAAACCACCTCTCCTCAGTTACAGCAGGGAAACAAAAGAAGCTAAGCTATTAAAAACTGCAGGGAGAAGCCAATTTTTACCTCCCTAACTCAAAATCACCCCCCTATCAGGCCCATTTAATATTTTGCCAATTTGCTGTGTCGGCAGCTCTGGAAATCCTGAAAGAAAATCACCGTCTGTTTGAATGACTTGAAATTACAGCTTAAAGGTTGCCACAAAAGATTCGTGAAAACTGCTGATGTGTCTGTTTCTCTCCCTCTCTCACATACACCTTTTCAGACAATGAAATACTATCTATGCAATCTCTCGCCCTCCTTCAATGTTCTGTACATCTCTTTCTCTCTTGGGTACACCATAAAAACCTTTTAAAGGATCTCCTCCTTTAAAGCGGAAGATGAGCACATGGTGGCCTCTCACCTCAGCTGACTTAAATTATTAACCTACACGTTGTCCCATGTGCAAAGTCTTCCAGTATTCAAACACAGCATGTAAGAATGTTTCCTATTCTCTCTGATAGGAACAAACAATTTCGTGTCCTGTGGACATGGAAGGGAGAAAGGTTCCCCCATTGCAATCACAGAATTATAGAAACTGGAGATATATATAAAAAGTGGCCTGTTGCTAACCGTCAGATAATCCGCCATAACACCAGTGGGAAACACTTGGCTTTCTAGAGGTGGCCGAGCTACAACTCACATCAGCCCCAGCAAGCTTGGCCAAGGACCAGGGATGATGGACTTGGAGTTCAGCATCATCTGGAGGGTCAAGGCATGAAGAATGAAGCAACTAAAGAAACACAGAGTAGAATAAGGACTGAATATAAGGCAGCAGGTAATTGTGGGGGAAAGCATCATGAATGTAAGGATGGGAAGTCGAATTGTTAAGGGAAGTGTATAAACTGGATTTTGTGTTAAGTTTATAAAACTAATAAAAAATTGAATAATAAAAAGGTACTCCACACGAGCACTGTAAGTTTCTTAGATTCAGAGATTTCTGCTGAATCATTACTAGCTACTGAAGACATTTTTTTAATCCCACCAGATTTTTTGTAACAGTATAATGTTATTTAAATGGGTCTCTGTTTGAGCATGAATGTAATGTATTGTGGTAATTTTGTTTTCTTTGCCACTTTGAATGAATAGATGGATGGATGCAATGGTGCTGTGTAATCCTTTCTCCAGTTTTCCCTGCCCTCACCCATGATATACAACAGAGGTAGCCAGTGTGCTGCCCTCTGAAAGCTGTTGGACTAGTCATCCCATCAACCCTCAAGCCATGCTAGGGAAAATTCTTATTTTCTTTTTGTTTTAAGGTAGATTACAGAATCTCAAAGAGACACTAACTAAAATAGTAATTTCAGAAAACAAACTAGTTAATCTTCATTTTAATGGAGCCCAGCTTCTTCCTTGGTTTTATGTTTTCACTAGAATATTTTTTCTTTTTTTAAAAAAACTTATAAGTATGTTGTTGTTGATTTTAAAAAGAACACAATTGTTCTGGGAATTAGCAACATTATTTATAGGTGTTAACTGCTAGAGAATTCAACTGCTAATGACAAAATGTTAGAATACGCTAGGGATGTACTAACAGTATAATATTTAGAAGTATCTTTTTCTTCTAGATTACTTTGCTGTCATAGTATATTTGCTATCAATGCCAACATAATTTCATTTAGCAGCTTTGAACAAACACTTGCAAAGGAAGAATGCTACCTAGATCTGATTGGCTGAAGGATATGATGGCTGAAACATTAATAATAACTATTATCATTGTTGCTGTTATTGTTGTTGTTGTTGTTGTTGTTATACCCTGGCCATCTGACTGGGTTGCCCCAGCTACAGTAATAGACCTATTACCGTTGTGGTAGTGTTGTTCGTAGCATTTAAGAGACTGCAAGCCCTGCATTTGGAGAGATGTAATCTGAGACCTAGTCCTTGCTAACAGGTTTAGTGCTAAAATTGTTTCTGGGCTGTATCACTTCAAACTGAAGGTAAGGGAAGGCATGAATGACTAAATGTTTCTACACATAAAACAGAAAAAAACTCTGCACATAAAAAAAACATGGCACATAAGAGGAAAGTCAAGATAAACCTCTGTCCCATGACATGCTGGTTTTCTATATGAAGGAATCTAGTCTTTTCATGTAGAGTGTGCTTGGTCTTTCTGGTATCAAAGGCCATTGCAAGTCATTGCAACTCCTACCTGGTACAGTATAGTGCAAAAATATGTTTTAAAAGTCTCATGAAATAGGAATCACTGGCCTGCCTGCTCTCTTGCATTCTTGTTGCCTAGCCCCATTGTCTTCCATGCACTGGAGATGGTCTGACACCTGGTGTCTACTTTAGATACAAAGGCTCTGTGCATTAAGAGTCTTGCACTAGCCGAGTTCTGTAGATAAACATCATTAGAGCTTAGCCTCCTGTTTGCCAGTCACCTGGTGTGATAACCGTTTGCCTCTCCAAATATCATGACCTTTCTTCATCAACACCCCTTGCCTATTAAAATATATCATCTGGACCTTCTGTGTATCTCCTTGTTTTGTTTTTACAGTCACCTGTGGCCTTTATTAGGTGGTTAGAGGCTGAAAGCATGATGACACCTGAGGTACTTGTGTATGTTTTTTTTTTATTGCACAATATCGCTATCATGCAATAATCGGCACCATCTTCCAAGGTGAGAAAATTATCTTTCAACAATGAATATGTGAATATTTAATGTGGAATGAAAGGTCATTCTCTCAATAACCTACAAAGCCAAGAAAATCAAAATGTACTGCCAACTATAATGCAGGAAAAATACTGTTCTCTTTGGCTGTATGTTGGGCAAGACTTATCTTTCCTCTCCACAAGTTTGGAGGAAGCCCTGGCTTATTCTTCCTTTATATCAAGGATAGGAAATCGGTGGTCCTCAATAATTTGTTTGACTCCAACTTCCATTAGTCCCAGACAGCATAGCCAACGTTCAGATGTGATGGAATGATTAAATGATCAAATATGAAACATTTGGTGTGGCTCAGAGAGGCAGAGAGGATTGTGAATACAGTCAAGGACAGAGACTGTTTAAGCCAACAACTTAGTTCCATATGCATATGTATTCTGGGAATTTTAGATAATGGTCTTAGGTTGCATTCCTGAGGTCTGGAAACTAAATCCAGGGCAGGGATAATAATAATAATAATAATAATAATAATAATAATAATAATAATAATAATAATTTATTTATACCCCACCCATCTGGCTGGGCTTCCCCAGCCACTCTGGGCGGCTTCCAAAAGAATATTAAAATAATGTGATACATCAAACATTAAAAGCTTCCCTAAACAGGGCTGCCTTCAGATGTCTTCTAAAAGTCTGGTAGTTGTTGTTCTCTTTGACATCTGGTGGGAGGGCGTTCCACAGGGAGGGTGCCACTACCGAGAAGGCCCTCGGTAGACCAATGACCATTTCCCAGTGGCAGCCCAGCAAAACCACAGGAAAGCCTAGGGTGGGGGCAGCGCTTTTTTCTATAAAAAAATGTTTAGGCATACTCTCATTTTGACTCAAGAAAATCACCATTTTATAGTTCAAATCGGGGAAAATAAATACAGTAAATGGGCAAAAGTACAAAGAACATGCATTACTTCAGATGTCCTTTCAAAAACCATGAATTTACAAACACCACACATCCACAGTCCACACTGCTTCACACATTAAACACTCACATCCGTCTGAGACTCAGGGAACACGGTGACAGGAAATGAGGCCGCCGTTGGGGGTAGCAATGGAACTGATGATTCACCGTGTTAGAGAAGAAACTAAAAATTACAAAAAAAAGTTAGTTTTGTCTCCCATTAGATTCACAAAATGTATAGGGGTATGTGTACCCCTGCATCCCCGAAGCAAAAAAGCACTGGATGGGGGGGGGATACACATAACACTTCCTGCATGTTGGCTGACACCAACATTGCCCACAGTCAGCCATGGGGAATGCTGGGACTCATTCCTGTATTTCAAATTTGATCTGGCCAATCATGGCCAAATGGTGGGGTGGAGCTATGAAAGCAGACCAGAGAGAGGCCTTCCCTTGGTCAGTTCCAACACATTTGAACCAGCTGCACTGGTTCTCAGCAGTGCAGTTGGCAAGGACGTCCCACCCACCTTTCATTTTGGCTCAAAGTCCAGGGTACGCTGGGAACAGCGGTGGAGCAAGCCGATTGGGCGCTTGGGTGGCACGCATGAGCTGGGGCAGGACACTCCGCAGGGCCTCCAAGGAGTCCGCCTGCCACCTCCCAATACAGTTGTGGCCATCTTGATCCCAATATATTGTCACATTGTTTTTATTGCTTCCAGCACCCCTGACCTGACAACCACAGGCTTACTGCGCCTGGGATCGCAAATGGACAGCAACAGCTATGGTCAAATATTTAATTCTGCGCAGTTGGAGATCTCAAAGGCACCCTACAAACGGAAACCTGCTTAAAAAGGTTCATAGGCGAACAGACTAGTATAGGAAAAATATGAAGATATCTGGGATGCATGTGCCATTTGACCACTAAATGTTAGAATAAGGCAGGACAGGAACACACTACACAATAAGGTGGAGAAATTTGGCTTCTGGCTAGCAATGTTGCTGTGACATCTATTTTCTAGCTCAGATATATGTATTCTGCCAGTTTTAGTGATTTTAAAATATTTCTTTCCCATGTTTCACCAGATCAGATACTAGCACAGTGTACCTTGTAATGATTGTCTCAAATTTCATACGAGTAGCACAACCCTGCAAGTTTTTCTCCAGCTCCAGGGTAAATATTTTTTCACAAGATGGTGATGTTACTCTTCCTCTCCAGTGTCACCATATAAAGGCACAGTTCAGATGTGAAATCAACAAGTTCCAGGCTTGCATGTGCTGTCCATGCTCTGATTCACTCCTGCACTTCCTGATTCTCAGCTGAACATTGCTTGTTGCTCCAGCTGAACTGCGCAAGCTCTCTTGCGGTAGCAAACCCCACAGTTTTAACTACAGTTTAATACTGCCATTTGTGTCCTTGTAGGGGCCTCGGGCGGAAGAAACATCGCATAGTCACAATGTTATTGTTTATGGAAAGCTTAATAGAACGTTCCTTAAGAACCAGTTAAGAAAAGTATCCTTAATAAAGGACATGAAAGCTATGCCTCTTGAAACCACACAGCAAGACGGCATCTGCAAAATCAATGCACCTATTTATAATCATTTCAAGTTTTTAACATATGCTGTTGTGAAGTTAACTATAATACTCTCAGTTTGTGGGGTAAACGGTACATTTGTTTTTCTATTGATTTCACTTCAAAAAAGTGCCTCAAGCTGGCTTTGTGCAGAACATAATATAAATGCCTATTATTACAATCAAAGCCAGCTATCGCTTGGTGATATTTGCCAGACTTGGGCTGCTGCTGTTCTGCTGTGATAAATTTCAGCTGCACTCTTGCATGTACTTTACACAGAAATTTTCTCTTCAGGATTTGATGTCTACACTGAAAAGAAAGCATGATCACAAGCAGAAACAGAATACCAGATAGTGTGGTCAAAGACTGAGTTTGGGGTTGAAGTAACAACTAGAAAAACAGCTTGGACCAGATTTCCAAACGAAACAATTAAGTATAATAGTTTCATTCACATAGAAATGAAAAATGTGTATGTATTGAGGGAGATTGGGAACAGAAAATGGCTAAATGTGTATTGCTAAACACGGGGGTTTCCCCCCAAAGAGTTTTTCTAAAGGACTCTGAGCTGTAACTAGTTAATGATTTTACCTGTTGGTTATTTTTTTTACTCTTGGCACTCCAGATGTTTTGAGACTACAATTCCCATCATCCCTGACCACTGGTCCTGTTAGCTAGGGATGATGAGAGTTGTAGTCCCAAAGCAGCTGGAGGGCCAAGTTTGGCCATGCCTGGTACAGAGTAAAAAAAACTGCTACTGAGAGTGAATCTTTAATCATGTGTTGATGGTATTGAGTTGCAAATACGTCCATCTTCAAAGGGTGGTGGTTGTTAGTCTTCCTCTGAACAGAACAAAACATTTGATAATGGCTCTCCAAGACTGCACAGCCTGGAGCCTGGAAAGCGAGCGAGCGAGCGAGAGAGAGAGAGAGAGAGCACTTTGCATATAGGTCTGATCGAATTACTTCATCTTTTGTAAGATGCTGAGCCTGTGCTGGACAGAACAATATATTGTATCAATATTTTTGAGTTTTAATTCTGGTTTGAAGAAAGTTCTGCCAGTAAAAGTTAAAGTAATATTTTCATGGTCTGGGCAGTGCTTCATTTCCAAAGGAGTCCGTTCTTATCTATCCAGATGCTTCAAACTGCGCAATATTTAATAACTGCAACAGAAACAACACAATCCAAACCTCCTGGACTAATGTGCCAATTGGAATGTAGTTATACTCTGGATTTCACACTCCTGCCAACTTTTGCTACGGTGCTTTTGAAATATTTACCATATTACAAGGTGGTCTAAGGGATACCTTTAAAGTTTCCACTTCTTTCTCCCCCCCCCCCAGGTTATAGCCACTCCCAGAGTGCTGCATGAGTGTTAAGATTGGGGCCGCAAATGGCCATGGGAGGTGATGGGATATGATGACATGCTGTCTCTTCCAGGTCCTTTTTTGGGGGAAAGATGTCTGCACCCCATGAGTCTATGGAGGATAAAATGCACTGTGGAATCCTTTCGAGGGTTACGATTGCTGCCTGCAGTTTGATATGAAACCTACAGAGCTATTAAGGCAAATACAACCTTGCAGTGTACAAATGTGTTTGCAGATCTTTCTCTGTGTTGGTTTTCTCTTTCTAGTGATTCATTGCTGAAACATTTATTCCATCCATGACAATGTGCTGACAGACACATTTTGATTAAAAGACAAGCAAGTCCCATACTATTGAGCAGTTCAGTCTGCAATGCACACAGCTCCATCTGTAACCTGTAATATTTCCAGCACTATGAAGTGAGCATTTCACTGTAGGGGAAGGATGCCCTTAAAAGGATGAATGGTACTCATATGAGTGCTGGTGTTTGAATCGGTTTACCTTCAAGTTTCAGGAGGAAAAGATGGAAAATGACAATAAACCACCAGAAAATTGGAAACTCTCCTGAGCACTGGAGTCTCTAACTTCTTCCTCAAAGCAATGAAACTGGATCAAATTGTGTCACAATATTGTTTGTGGCTTTGTCATTTAACGGAGGGGGAGACCAAAAACTAGATATTAATATTCCCATCTTTCTGTCCTTATTTTCTGTTATTTCCTTGACATTTTGTTTTCAAAAGCAGAGCTAAAATTTCTCCCTTGTCACACAGATTTAACAATGACTGCTCCCCACATTAAATTGGGGGCACCCTTTGCGTGGTTGCACGCAGCCCCTTGACCCTATGTGGCAACATTAGCACAGGCTTGGCTTCGCCTTCCCCCAGGTGGGATACCTGGAGGTCTCTGCCTACCTCAGTTGCCCACCTGGGAAAGCATTGCCAAGGTGATCAGGCCAGGTAGGGGGAGGGACCACCCTGCCCACACAATAGAGGTAGGATCTTACCTGGGAATCTTCAGTAGCCTCCAGAGCTTCTCCCACCCTACCATCCCTCAATTAAGACTTGTTTTGCAGCTTAACTTTTTCTCCACAGGTATGTGGGCGCTGCTACGTTAAGGTCGCTGTTGAAGGGCTGGAAAGGAATTCCCCTGCATTGGAAGGTTTGCCTTTCCCGTAGCAAAACGTCACAACTTTGATGGTATCAGGACTTGGGAGGAATCCTTTAGTCTATCTTCCCTGAATGGGGGGGGGGGTTTACAGCGGTGACCCACGCCCCCTCTCCTCTTTGCGGCCGTGATACCAGGGTTCCCCATTAACGGGGTTGTTTGAGCGGAGGCTTTGGCCGTACACCAAGAGGTCATCATTGCTCTCCCCCGTGATGGTGGTGTAATGGGGGAGGGGTCTCTCTGCTTGAACATATGTTCTTGAGAGCCAGCCCATCCCACCTCCCCCCACTGGATAACCCTGATGTTCCCCAGATCCCCGGCACGGGACTGGGAGGGATAGATGCCCAATGCCTGAGCCAAGGTCTACCCACATCTGAAATATAATAAAGTTGTGGCCAATTTTAATCCCATAGCACGTTGTCTTGAGTCGTTATTCCACACAGGGGGCCGCCCAGGGTTTGGGGGACTCCGCCTGTCCACACAATAGCTTTTTAAAAAACAAACAAACAAACAACAAATTTTCTGCTGCCCCACTGAAACACCATTTCCTGACTTCTCTCCTCTCTCATGGTGCTGCCTGAAGAAGCTCCCTTCTGCTGCTTGGCTGGACCAGTCCTGACTCTTGGCTGGCAACAGTTCTCAAGGATCTTGGGACAGTCCTGGTAATAGCCTCCCAAAATCAATTTTTAACTGGAGACACTGAACCTGAGGCCAAATTCACACAAAGCAAAGGAGTTCTACTACTGAGCCCTCATTCACTATACTTGGAGTTGTGTTAGTTTCACATGAGAGTTTCTTCATAATTTACTTCTTGTGGACTAGTGGCCAAAGGTGTTGCGTTTTTCTTTCCAGGAAACATTCAGCCTCCCTAGCTGTCCATGTGTCCTGATATGAAAAGGCTCAGTGGAAAGTGTTATTTCCTTATGCCTTCCTCTGGGCCTTTAATCAAATCATGGGCACCTAGGAAGGCTGCAGAGCCACTGGTGAGATGATTTGTAGAATTTTAAAAAATAGCACTTATGAACATCCATTGACCACTTCAAAAGTAAGACAAGTATGTCAAAAGCCTGCACCTCTCCCACAAGAATTTGATTTGCATTTTTTCTTCCTCTTTTATAGGTTCTGAATGCAATTTCCTTTCTCATTAATGGGCGCAAAATGATTGGGAGGGAAATGAAGGAGACGTTTTTGGCAGTGACAACAGCAGATGTCCACAGAAGATGAAATGTTCACAACATTCACAGAAGATGAAAACTGGTTATATTAGCTGGTAAAGGTAAAGGTAAAGGTAAAGGTACCCCTGTCCGTATGGGCCAGTCGTGTCCGACTCTGGGGTTGTGCGCCCATCTCGCTTAAGAGGCCGGGGGCCAGCGCTGTCCGGAGACACTTCCAGATCACGTGGCCAGCGTGACGAAGCTGCTCTGGCGAGCCTGCACCAGCACAGCACACGGAAACGCCGTTTACCTTCCTACTATAAAGCGGTACCTATTTATCTACTTGCACTTGGGGGTGCTTTCGAACTGCTAGGTGGGCAGGAGCTGGGACCGAACGACGGGAGCTCACCCTGCCGCGGGGATTCGAACTGCCGACCATGCGATCGGCAAGTCCTAGGCGCTGAGATTTTACCCACAGCGCCACCTGCGTCCCTGAGCTCACTGCAAATACTAGTATCAGCAACTGCCACCCTCAAGGCCCCTGATCAATGTATAAAACAGCACCAATTCCTGTTGTTTTTGATGCAGTACAAGCATATCCACACCTCTTCGAACAGACTGAAGATATGTATCTGAAACTTACAATAGATTACAGTCAGAGACAGTGGTTCCGGGTGACTGAGACGGTGCTTCCAATCTAAACCCCAATTTTCAGCCACTCATAAAATCCTTTCCAAGCATTATAGCTTGGACTGAAATGCCTCCTTCTGGGTCACTGGGTCAAAGTTCAGTTATTTTGATAAGCCTTTAGAAAATTGTTCCATCTTTCAGAGTCATTTGACAGTGTAGGGAGCAGGAAAGGGTTTTCTTTCTTCCAATTTCTTTGCGAGCATCGTTCCAGTGCTCCTTCTCCACTCATACTACAGTCTCCTTTTGAAAAAAAACCTCACTGTGGGTGTTATTGAAATCATAGTCTGCAAGCGAACTTTAAGACGTGATAAAGCCTCTCCTCATATGAACTGGCCCAGATCTTGGAATCATCACCTGAGGGCTTCATGCGCCTCCTCCATGAGAGGTCTGGAGGGCGGCAAGACGAGAACGGGCCTTTTCTGTGGTGGATCCCTACTTGTCGAATGCTCTCCCCAGAGAGGCTCGTTTGGTGCATTTGTTGCACAACTTTTGGCACCGGGTAAAAGCATTCCTCTCCTCCCAGGCCTTTGGCTAATGAAACAATCCATGAGTGATGGCCTGGAGACTCAGTCTGCACGGATCCTTTGCTTCAGGCATCATCTGAACCAAGTCTGGGGCTTGATCCTGAAGAGTCCCAGTCTGAACAGGTTCCCCTGCAACAAACACCAGCTGGGCCGAGTCAGGGTCCTGAGCCTGCCCTGGCTCCAGATGCGGGGATGACCTCCTTGCCTCCAGCTGGGCCATCACTTACAGCTGCTCCACTACCGGTTGGGTCAGGGGAGACTGAGTCGGCCCCTGGGTCTAGTAACCCACCAACGTCTCCCAAGCTGCAGAGACTCAGGTCTGAGAGAAGGAGAGACCTGAGTACTCGCAGGAGGAGTGCTCACCTTCAGGCGAAGCAGGGAGGTGAGTCATCGGGCGATCAGGGCCTGCTGCTACCCCAACAAAGATAAAAGGCTGTCGGACCCTGCCCCAGGTTGCGGGAGCAACATTGCTGTATGCTAGATCCTGCCTGAGATCCTGCACCTGTCCTTGCCTGGTTTCCTGCCTCGTGTCCTTCCTTGACCCTGTCGGACTAACTCCCAGCAGAACCTTGGATTCTGGACCAGACCTGGACTGTGTTTCAGGCCCAGACCCAGCACACCATGGTCTTGGGGCGGGGGGATATTGTTTTTGTTTCTTACTATGATATGTAACTTTGTGCTTTTATGTTGCAAACTGCCCTGTGATCCTCGGATGAAGGCCAGTATAGCAATTTAATGAATAATAATAAATGTACCGGTATGTTTGGAATCTCAAGTTTTCTGGGTGAGGGAGTTAGCAAGAACTTAAGAGGAATATCCACAAGACATTGAACCTGGTGCTGGGTGCTGACCTAAGGGATGCCCTAGTGCTCTGTCCTGAAGATGTCTATGCACCTGAAGGGCAGAATGAAAAGCAAAAGGTAGCATTGGCAGCAGGGTAAGTCTGTGGGCAGCAGATCAGTAGCCTGGCATTGCAGAGAAGCTAGTGGCCTCCCTCTACTGGTGGCACTGTGTGGGAAACATAGCACAGCCCAGAGTCTCTGGAACAGCACTAAGGGAGTATGTTAGTTTGAGTGTGTTCTGTCCAGTGTAGTACATTTTCACAACCAACTCCCCCCTCCCCAGCTGCATTCTTATCCTTTATGTTTTTAAAGAAAAGAAGAAAAGGCCAGAGGTTTCAGCAAATTTCGCTTACGGTAGCCTCCTGCATGGGTATAATAATAATAATAATAATAATAATAATAATAATAATAATAATTTATTATTTATACCCCGCCCATCTGGCTGGGCCTCCCCAGCCACTCTGGGCGGCTTCCATAGAAACCAAAAATACACTAAAATATCACACGTTAAAAACTTCCCTGAACAGGGCTGCCTTAAGATGTCTTCTGAATGTTAGGTAGTTGTTTATCACTTTGACATCTGCTGGGAGGGCGTTCCACAGGGCGGGCGCCACTACCGAGAAGGCCCTCTGCCTGGTTCCCTGTAGCTTTGCTTCTCGCAATGAGGGAACCACCAGAAGGCCCTCGGCGCTGGACCTCAGCGTCCGGACAGAACGATGGGGGTGGAGACACTCCTTCAGGTATACAGGACCGAGGCCGTTTAGGGCTTTAAAGGTCAGCACCAACACTTTGAATTGTGCTCGGAAACGTACTGGGAGCCAATGTAGGTCTTTCAAGACTGGTGTTATATGGTCTCGGCGGCCGCCCCCAGTCACCAATCTAGCTGCCGCATTCTGGATTAGTTGTAGTTTCTGCGTCACTTTCAAAGGTAGCCCCACGTAGAGCGCATTGCAGTAGTCCAAGCGGGAGATAACCAGAGCATGCACCACTCTGGCGAGACAGTCCACAGGCAGATAGGGTCTCAGCCTACGTACCAGATGGAGCTGGTAAACAGCTGCCCTGGACACAGATTTGACCTGTGCCTCCATGGACAGCTGTGAGTCCAAAATGACACAATAAAGTTGGCAGCAATGCAGTTTTGTCATAAAACCAGCACAGACGCCTCTCACATATAGTGACCTTGCAATGGCCATACATGAAACTCAAAAGAGTTTCATGGCAAACTTTTTGGGGCTTAGATTTATGATCTAATAGGGGATAGGCACTAGGGTGGGCAGAACACAATCTGAGAGCAAAAAACCAGTTCCTTAAGCATCTTTAGCCACAAATAAAGGCACTCTCCTCTGTGTAGGAAATTTTCTGTAGAGTTTTCAAATCCTTTGCTGTGGAATATTTTCAATCTATGATTTACAAAATGAAACTTTTCAGGAATTCTGCTGAAGAAACAAAGAGGCAATGAGTTTCTCATTAAGAAAAATACTCCTGTTCTTTAAGTACAGTTGTACCTTGGATCCCGAATGCCTTGTGACTTAAATGTTTTGACTCCCAAATGCCGCAAACCTGGAAGTGAGTGTTCCAGTTTGCAGACTTTTTTGGAAGCTGAACGTCTGGCGTGGCTTCCATGGCTTCCAATTGAGTGCATGAAGCTCCTGCAGCCAATCAGAAGCCGTGACTTGGTTGTAGAATGTTTTCAGAAGTCAAACGGACTTCCAGAATAGATTCCGTTCGACAACCATGGTACGACTATATGCATCTTTACATTTGTTTGGCTTTTGTATACGCACGCGCTCAGTGGCAAAGAGTGCATGTAGAGTTTAGAAAGTTCCACATTCAGTGGGCAGGACAACAAAGATAATTCATTAAAAGGAGGGCCAATCTTCACAAAACTGTTCAAGACCTGCTTTGTGGAAAGATGAGTTTCAAATGACAAAAACCCAAGTGTGTTTCAGAGCATTTGTTGCGGTTACTTCATAATACTTTGTTCCTCAGCACACGTGTGACTTATATATTTTCTTCTGCTGCTTCTCATACAACAGGCAAAGCGAGAGAAACAAACATCTCATTCGTGATGAGATATGTGAGCACAAGTGGTAGGTACAGCTCAACACATTGGAGGTGTGCAAATTCCCCCTTTCAATGTTATATTGTATGTGTGAAACAAAGATCTGTGAGTTGCTTGCAGATCCATGGTGTGTGGAGCTCCTTAAATTGGATGGACAACATGTCAAATCAGATTAGACATGTGTAGCAACCCAATAACAAATTCCTGAAAGTCAATCTGTGCTCGATTCCCTTTCCGAAGTGGACATTTTTAGCCATATTCAGATGTAAGACGCACTCACATTAAAAGAACACTTGGGGGGGGGAAGTGGTCATACACCCCTTCCCCAATATCCCCACTCCCACGTTTGACCTTCACACATTCAGATTTGTATATTTCGTTTTTAGCAGTCCATGCACAGACAGATTTGGAGTCATAGTGTATGTTCTCATGCTGCCCACATCTAATCAGAAAGGCAAGCTGCTATCTTTTAAGAAAACCAGGAAAGGCAATTCTTTGAACTCTCTTACCTTTCCCAGCCTGAAGTCTCAACCCTCCCTGACAGAGCTGCAATAGAGTAAAGAAGCAAACATAGCTCTGGGCACCAGCTTCACAGGCTGCAGACGAGAAAAATATCATTGGAGGAAGTCCATTTCAGTTTCAAAATGTTGACTATATAATGACTGAAAGGTAAGTCTCAAGATCAGAATTAAGTGAGTCAAAGTGGGGCTCAACAGAAAACATGCCACCAGCCATATGAACTCGTGCACAGCTATTTGAAGAAAAGACAAAGTGTTTTCTTCTGTCAACTTTCTTTCCGCTTAACCCCCTCCATTCCAAGTATGAAGCAACCCACAAACGAAAATGTCACCAAATTTATTGAGTTAGGATGTAACGTATGCAGCTCATTCTCAAGTTTTTGAGCCCTTGGAGGGTTTTTTCACCCTTCCAAAACTCACTCAAAGATGCTGCACTGTCAATATTCTGATGGTGATGCCTTTACCCTGAGAAGTTAGAATGTTTTTGAGCACCTCAATGACAGCCTAGCCCGTACCACTCCCCCCAAAAGTGAATGGGAATCACAAACAATAGCCAGATTTGAGGGAATTTGTGATGTGTCCCTTGCAATTTTAGAAGAAGAGATGGGACATCTTAAGGATTCTCAGGAGTAGGGTATTCTGGCTTATGTAGATGCTCCATAGTCAACAACAACTATTTATTTATTTATACATACATACCCACCCCACACAACTGGCTTGGTTTACCCAGCCACTCTGGGTGGCTTCCAACAAAATAGTAACAATACAATAAAACATCAGACATTAAAAACTTTCCTAAACAGGGCTGCCTTCAGATGTCTTCTAAAAGTCAGGTAGTTGTTTATTTCCTTGACATCTGATGGGAGGGCGGTCCACAGGGCGGGCACCACTACTGAGAAGGCCCTCTGCCTGGTTCCCTGTAACCTCACATCTTGCAATGAGGGAACCGCCAGAAGGCCCTCAGACCTGGACCTCAGGCTGAACGATGGGGGTGGAGACGCTCCTTCACTTGCAACTATAAGCTCTTAACTGCAATCTTTATTAAGGATTTGAAAAGAGTTCTGTTCCACATCATTACCAGGTCTCCCACTTTTGAGTCAAGAAACTGCTGGATGTTCAATGAACAGTTGCAGAAGCAATGCCTTGCATTTAGAAGGTCCCACGTTCGAACTCTGCTACTTCCAGTTAATAGATCTCAACAAAGGGAACCATTAGAAAAACTGGAGAGTCATTGCCAGATGTTCAAGATGTTCAGTCATTGCTTTTCAGCTCTTCTCTCTCTCTCTGTGCATCACCTCATATGGGCAGCCATCACAGCAGCATCCATTCCTTGGATTCCTGCTAAATCCAAAAGTGAAGGCTGTCAGTACTGAAGAAGCAAGAGGGATATGAATATGGCAGCAGTGTCTTGGAGACAGTACGGACAGGGCCTTTGGGGTAGACCCAGAGGGCGAAACGAAAAGGTTCTGACCGTCCAACTTCTTAGATGCTGGCAGGCATGCAATAATTGCATTTTGAGCATTTCAAAACTACTTCATTCTCAGTGTCAAGCAAATGTATGCCCTCTCTTCTTTTCAGAGATTCTCCCCTTCTGCTGCCACAGACACCCCATGCTGTTCCACTTTGCTAGAGTACCAGCTAGCTTGGCCTCTGTGCCACATTTTAAGTGGCCTGCTTCATGTTTCCTCCAAAAGGGAAGTTCAAAGTGGCTCAGCTGCCCTGGTTTTTTTTTTTTTTAAATAAAATAAAAAAGCACAGGGGAGGGTGTCAACCACACTAGAGGAGAAACAGAGCCTTTTCCAATTGAAGTCAAAACTGCCCAAGAAGTGCTGGCACCACAACTTTTTAAAAATAATAATAAAGAAAACTGTTGTGTTATTTCTCTGTGCAGCTGCCACACCTAGCAGGGAGCTAGGTCTCAACCCCCCTCATTCGCACAGATGGCATTTTGTGGTGCAAAGGAGACAAGGAGAAAGAGAACCAGGGCGAGGAGAAACCAATGTCCTACAGAGCCCTGGATGAAACAGGATGAAAAGTCCTCTCTTATTTTATCACAAAATAGAGCTTCTCACTTGCTGGATTCCTCTCCCCCTCATGCTGACTGCTCAGATGAACTGACAGCCTAACAGGCTTCTGATTAGGAGCAATGTCTGCAGCTGATATGTGCACTTTGAAAAAGCATTCTACACAATATGCACAGTTCATTCATTTAAGAGGACTGGCAAAGCCCTGACCTTCTGGAACAGACTTGTCTTCAAAGAAGCTGCATCACTGGAGCATGGGGCGGGTGAACACGCTCCTGCTGTTCTCATTTGCAAGACTGATAAAATCATATCAGGAGAGCAGAATAATTCTTTCAAAAGCAGGGTAAATCTTAGGTAAGAGGAAGCTTGGGAAGCCAAAGAGTATATAGGTTACTATGCCAAAATCTGTTCTACCCTCCCCCACTCCTGCAAAAAAAACCCCTGTTCCCACTGTACTCCTGAGTAAACAAGGGACTTTCCAGTATCAATGCTGAGAGCAACCAAAGCAGAATCCATGACTGATCCAAGGTCACAGTCGAAACAAGTAGGGTCAAGGTGAGTAGTAAAGTCAGAGCAGTCCATGATCAGGTTTAAGGACTCAGGTGGCCCTGTGGTCTAAACCACTGAGCCTCTTGGCCTTGCCAATCAGAAGGTCAGCAGTTTGAATCCATGCGATGGGGGTGAGCTCCTGTTGCTCTGTCCCAGCTCCTGCCAACCTAGCAGTTAGAAAGCACACCAGTGCAAGTAGATAAATAGGTACCACTGCGTTGGGAAGGTAAACAGCATTTCCCTGTGCTCTGGTTTCCGTCACAGTGTCCCATTGTGCCAGAAGCGGTTTAGTCATGCTGGCCACATGACCCGGAAAGCTGTCTGTGGACAAACGCCGGCTTCCTTGGCCTGAAAGCGAGATGAACACAGCAACCCCAAAGCCGCCTTTGACTGGACTTGACTGGATCAGGTTTAGCATAGGCAGAAGATCTGATAGCCAGCACTGGAGTTTTTGAGTTGGAGCCACTGGAACCACATCCTAACCTCAGCCAACTTCTATCAATTTCCTTTTCTCCAAAGGTCAGTCTCCCTAAGTGTCTTTTTCCCAAGCAGACTTATACCCCTGTGGAGAACTTTTCTGGATGGGCCAGGTTTCTATCTGGCATTTCAGGTAGTCAGAAGGGGTCTTAGGAAGATTCTTGTGTGGAAGAAACACAGCTGGGGTTTCCTTTTTCCTTAATTTTGCAGCATCTCATTACTGATAGTGGTGATAAGCTATTATCAATGACAATTTCACATTGATTTAAGTGTTGATTCCTGTTTCCATTGTGCTGACATGGTAACAAAGGAAACTACAGAAAAGCATACTGTCACAGAGTCAATCAATCAAAGAGCCACATAAGAACCTATAAACAATGATGATATACAAATATATTACTGGGGCAACGAACAATAGAAACTACTTGCAGACACCAATGTGCTGCGAGTCAACAGTTTTCCTATCAAAGACAGAGTTAAGAAGTAACTCATGCTTTGAATTCCTCTATAATTCCATCCTCAATTTCAGAGATTGTGATATATTAGTATATTGTTTAGTATGTGATATATCAAGATGTTGAAAACCAGACATCGCTCATTCCTACACTTCATAATGTGTGAACGGAGGCAATTTTGTTCTGACAGAACTCAAAGATACTTGTATGTGTGGTAAATTAATCCTTAAAATTAGCTCTGTTCTATTGACTAAAGTTAAAAGTCACAGGAACAATATGAAGCCTAATGTTTTGCTTTCAGCAAAACAAAGATTACAAAGAATACAGTGCATTCAAACTTAACCAGGAAATGAATAATATGGCAATTATGTGGCGTGTTTCACCATGGCAACACCACAAAGCGAAGGTACACAATTTCTGGAAACAATCTTAACCCACATTAAATATTTTTGTTACCAACCACTATTTTAGAATGTTCTCAATTGTACATCAAGTACCTGCTGTCAACAATGTATTAGGATGTCAGGGTGTTTTGCATAAAATGAATAAAGCTTTCTTGCCTTCTTGAAAAGCAACAGTTATTTTGCGCAATCCACATGTTCTCAGGCATGCTAACTGGAGGGTACCAGTGTCCTCCCCCCCCCTTTTTGGCCAATGTATAAGCAATGACAAACCTAGACAGCATCTTAAAAAGCAGAGACATCACCTTGCCGACAAAGGTCCATATAGTTATAAGCCATGGTTTTCCCAGTAGTGATGTATGGAAGTGAGAGCTGGACCATAAAGAAGGCTGATCGCCGAAGAATTGATGCTTTTGAATTATGGTGCTGGAGAAGACACTTGAGAGTCCTATGGACTGCAAGAAGATCAAACCTATCCATTCTGAAGGAAATGGGTGCCCTGAGTGCTCACTGGGAGGACAGATCCTGAAGATGAGGCTCCAATACTTTGGCCACCCTGGAAAAGATCCTGATGTTGGGAAAGATTGAGGGCACAAGAATACGGGGATGGCGGATGACGAGATGGTTGGACAGTGTTCTCGAAGCTACCAGCATGAGTTTGACCAAACTGTGGGAGGCAGTGGAAGACAGGAGTGCCTGGCGTTCTCTGGTCCATGGGGTCACAAAGAGTTGGACACGACTAAACAACAACAACATAAGCTTGTTGTTTTCTCAGTCCAGTTACTTTGGAATATAAAAGATAACTCATGTTGTTAATTAATTAATTAATTACTTACAGGATGATGATGATTAAAATAATGCCCTTCCTGTTCAGGACTCATGTCTGTTGCATCCTTCCCATGCAGCCCAGCATCATCGCGAAGTAGCACAAGACTAGAAAACAGCATAACTGCCCTCTTTGGGCACCTGCCTGTTGTGCCTGCCAAGGGTCATGGGTGGGCAGAGGTGCAGCTAGATGCCCCCCCCCAATGCACTCGGGGCCACCGCCCCTCTGGCCCTCCCCACATGATGCCACTGATTAGACCTCAAGTCCAGCCACAGAGCCTAGGACTTGCCGATCAGAAGATCAGCGGTTCGAATCCCTGCGATGGGGTGAGCTCCTGTTGCTCGGTCCCTGCTCCTGCCAACCTAGCAATTCGAAAGCGTGTCAAAGTGCAAGGAGATAAATAGGTACCGCTCCGGCGGGAAGGTAAACGGTGTTTCCATGCGCTGCTCTGGTTCGCCAGAAGTGGCTTAGTCATGCTGGCCACATGACCTGGAAGCTGTACGCCGGCTCCCTCGGCCAATAAAGCAAGATGAGCACCGCAACCCCAGAGTTGGTCATGACTGGACCTAATGGTCAGGGGTCCCTTTACCTTTAATTCAAAGTATCTGGAAGACACCAGGCTGAGGAAGGCTGTTTTATGGATATCTTCCATTCTGTGGACCTATTCCCATGCCACCACATTTGCACCTTTGCTTTCATTAAGTGTTAGGCTCTATTGAAATGGAAGTACGTCAAGTTACAAGGTGCACTCTCTCCTTACAGCCTCTGCGTTCAACTTGTTCCAATTTTACATTAAAATAATTATAACCCCATGAAAATTGCTGGCATGCTGGCACTTATTACACATAATTTGGAACCATACAATAGGTAGAGGTAATTTCGGTTCTATTTCAGAAATATCTTTAGGCATGCAATAACAGTTGACTATTAAATAATTCCCCAGATATTCCGTAAAAAATGTATTCCGCTGGGGAAACACATGAGCTTGCATAAATAAAGCTGGTGGGCTGTATTAATCTGAATGCTTTTGTCATATACCTATTAACTACAGGAAAGCCAATTAGAGGAAAAACCACTCCACCAATTGAAGGCCGCTTTTCATGTTTGTTTTGTATCTAAAAGGGCTTATTGTTGACAAAGGCTAACCTAGCATTGCGGGCAAAAAAAATCTGCATTCAGCTCCACTCCCACATGAAACCGACTCGCGGTATGGAGAAAGTACACTCTTGAAAAATCAATATTGCCTATACCAAATTTAAGTGAATGTATTACTGCTATGTGCATAGTTATAAAATGTCACAGATTACCTCCACAGAGTCCTAGCTAAAGCTTTTTTAAAAACGTCGTCCTCTCCCTAACTAGAGGAGCACCCCAATGTTCAAATGGCCAAAATTCAAACTTAAAGTGAAAGAGATGCAGTGGATATTAAAAGGATTCATTGCATGTGTTTTATTGTGCTGAATAATAACCAGAGATATATATGTTCCAGAGCTATAATCATACGATACCTGAAACCTGGGTTGAGTAAGAACACCCTTGTCTGGAAAGCTGTTACATTCACTGAATTGTCATCTCCAGATACTGTCTGCTTCTAGGTTATTTGGTGTCCACTTAGGTTATCTGCCTTTAGATGTATGTGTGTGCAGCACCTTTCCATGTGGAATGTAAAATACATTATAAATAACAATCGGTGATGTCCGACTAAGTTAACCTCTGAGTGTAACCTCTGAAATCAGTGACTCGTCTATTGATTTCAGTGGGCACCCTCAGAAAAACAATACTGCTGGCTCATCTAGAAGCAATAAACGATGCCATTTTTTGGTTTGTTTTCAATCAAATTAGAATGTTTTCACCTCAAATTTCCCTCTCTGTGGAATTCCCTCCCATCAGATGTCCATGAGAGAAATAACTATGCAACTCTGAGAAAACATCTGAAGGGTGGCAGCCCTGTATCAGGAGGTTTTTAGTGTTTGATGTTTTATTATATTTTTACATGTGTTGGAAGCCACCCAGAGTGGGGAAATAAATAATAAAATTGGTTGTTGTTGTTGTTGTATTTTAAATGACAACTGGCTGGCTACTGACAGCTTATTTTATGTTATTTTATGTTAATCTACCAACAGTTCTCAAATTGCTGTGTAGTCTTGAATCTTCTCTGACCATTACAAATTATCCCACCAGTAGTAAGCATAAGGTTTTGTTACTTGCAGGCCTTTTTTGCAGTATTTTTTTCAGCCGGAACTTGCCAGAACTCAGTACCAGCACCTCTCAGGTTGGTGCCATTGCCATTATAAGAGAACGAGGGAAGCAGCTGCATGTGGAGGAGCGGAGACGTGAACCCGGTTCCCCAGATTATGAGACTACCGCTCTTAACCACTACACCACACTGGCTGGCCAACCCTGACTAAAACTCAATTGAATAGCACTCTGTGTGTTTTTCAAGGTTCATATTAATTATAGCAGAACTGGCTCTTGCTCCCATTCACTTTGAAAAGTGAATTGTGTGCACATGCTTACGCTTCCTTTGTCATGGGGCGGGGTGGGGGTGATCCAGTAGGGGAGAGAGAGCATGACTGGAAGAGACTGTGCTCACAGCTCTCGCTCTGAAATCCAAAAGTGCTCATGGAACTGAAAATGTTGCTGGTCCTTGATGTGGAGGGTCACTGGTACCAGGGCTGGATTAAGGTTCAAAGAGACCCTAAGCTACTGAAGGTAATGTCCAGCTGTCCATTGTCAACAACAAATTGTCACTGTTTTCATTTGCACATAACAAAATATGTATTTTATCAAATGGTTGAACTGAAATACAATTAAGAAGAAGTATATTAATAGTGAAATACAATGAAGAAGAAGTGTATTTTGGGGAGTCCCCAAGAGAGTGGGGCCCTAAGCTATAGCTTGTTTAGCTTATACATAAATCCGGAGCTGACTGGTACCCTATGCCTCCTGTAATTCATATTTACTTTCCACATCAGCATCAACTGCAGCTCAAAGGTAACGTAAGAATGAGCCCTTAAAAGGGACAAAAAGGAGGCTTGCATGTACTAGCAGTAATCTGTCTGTGAATGTTAAAAAGGAATCTCATGACAGACACAACAATGAAAGGCTGATGGTCTTTGACGACTCTCTTCGAATTTTGATAGAACTGTTCTGTGGTGCAGCTATCCCTAATTAAAAATCAGCACTCAAAACACTTCGTATCAGAAAGGTTACTGTTTAGGATAATCCAGAAACTGCTAATAATTCAATAAAAGCTTCTCTGTAAGGGAACTAAAACTCCAGGAGATAGGATCTTTAATTATCGTCTCCTCTGAAATACCCTCTTCAAGTTCTCATTCTTTAGATATCAGTATTTATGAATCAAATGATTCTTTTGGTTTTATCACAGGAAGAGAAAATCTATCTATTACCCTCTGTGGTGACCCAGAGCTTTGTTGGGTAAAAATGGAACCCCTCTGCCTCAGCATGAGGGAAAAGTCTTAATGTTTTATTCTAATCTTCATGATGTTCTTTCAGAGTTTTGCTTACTGTGGTCTGTATTATCTGCTCTGCCTGTTGCTTTCTCTCCTCCACTTTTTAAAGCCCAGATAAGTTTGAATTTTGGGGGGTTGTGGGGGATAAAGCAAAGTGTTGTGCATGGCATAAATCAAGACCAGCCGACTAATGGGGAACCCCATCTAATGCATCTTTACTCATTCGTATGTCCTGTTGCGTGTCATAGTACTGACTCCCTCATAAGTGTGTTTAGGATGGCAGCCTGAGTTTCTCACAGATGAGTTTCTTTACTTTATATAGTAATTTATTTATTTATTTAGGACATTTATATACTGCTCTTCATAATATTTATCCCAGGGAAGTTTACAATACAATATGAACCAAAATACAGTAATAGTAAAATGTGCAATAGACTAATTAAAGAAAATAAGCAATTAAATAATTCACAAAATAGCAAAGCAAAACTTACAGTGTGAGATCACAAGATGCACCCCCAAAATATTAACCTGAAAATGAACCAGATAATTTGTGACCAACTTGATAGCTAGATTTGGAGGGCTTTCCCCTTGGCTTTGGAAAGAAACTGAGCAAGCAAGCAATTTTATATTTGATTTCATGTATTCTGAGCTATCTGCATTAGCAGCATGACTGAATCTCACCTGAAGTCAACAACTCATTTTTTCCATTATTCTTCCTATCAAAAGTTGCCCTGCCATATTTGTCCATTGTTTCCCCCTTCACAACCTGGACCTCCATGCTAACTTCTTTCCACTCCAGAATTTGATTTCATCCCCATTTTTTCCTCCTTCCCCTCCCTCAAGTCTTTAACACTGAAGTGAGGCTGAGCAACAGTGAGGGCTACTGGTTGAAGCATCAAGAGCAGCCTAGGCACTTGCCTTGGTTGGTTGTGATGCCTACGAGGAGAGAGTGAGTAGCTGCTCAAGCTAGCTTCAGCCTGACCCTACTGCTAATGTTGGCAGATGTTGATAATGCACCTTGAGCTAAGACATCCCTTCACCATCTCCACCCAGTGGTATGTACATAGAACGGGAGATTTTGCTGCATATCAAGCCATGCTGACATGTACAATGGCATGCTGCCCTTTCAGACAGTAATGTGTGCTTGGCTGTTACTGTGACTGAAAAGCTGTTTGGCATCGCTCATTGCCGGAACAGGGAAATGTGTGTGCTTTGTGGCAAGTCTGAACTATTTGTGAGCTCCCATTCTGAGGCTTGCATATGTTCAATTAAGCACATAATCCTTGTGGAAATGCTGTGCCAGTGGAAGTTTTCAGGAACAAAACACAAAGTCTGATGCTGTTACATTTTAAATCTATTTGGGTTGCTGTGTTTGGTCTGGGATAGAGTGATGCACAATCTTTGAACTTGCCGGGATGCAGATGCAGCAGAGGTCCTAGCAACTGCGTTCATAATTGGCTTCCCACAAGTTTTTATTTTATTTTTATTTTTTATTCTAAACCATGACATTTCTAATTAGACGCAGGTGGAACAAAGAGTAAAAGCTTTCCAAATTAATCACAGCATTATGATTTTGAGTGGTCTAGCTATTAAGGAAGAAAAATAACACTTAACATTTACCCTTTAAAAGTGGTTGTGTTTTGCCTCCTCCCTTCTTGGCCAACAAATTTTAGACAATAAGCAGAGAATCAGCCTACCAAGTATACTTTCTCCTTATCTCTTTACCATTTAGAACAGAAATTTAAACAATGGAGAACTGCTCTGCTCTTTTACTATATTTTGCTGCCACTCATTCTGTGAATTACATTGTTACAAATCCATTCTTACATTGTGTGAACAATTTTGCTTCTTGTTTTCTTTCATGCGTTTCAAAAATTAACTCGACTGCACACACAAAAAGCCTCAGCTTCTAGGGTAGATGGACATGTTTGCTTGACGTATTTCTTTTCCCCTTGGGCAGATCCACACCATACATTTAAAGCACATCCATGGCACATTTAAAGGAATCCTGGAAACTGTAGTTAGTAAAGTATAAGAGGCAAATGGGAGCATTTCCATTAGCACACAAGATTATGATACAAAAAAGTATCCCTGTGCAGCAGCAAAAGTGTGCTGTTGGAAATATCCGCCTTTGAATTTGCTTTTCAGTATGTGGTAGAGTATGACACATTACCCTGACATGTTGTTGTTTTTCCCCTTATACATGTGCTTGGGACTTCCTATGTTCAAGATTAAAATGTGTATCAATCGCTCAGTTTTAGCTTGGTCTCCCAAAGGAATGATCACTCCAATGCTTAAGGAAGGTTGCTTGATATTTCAACATACCAGTGCTATTTTTCTAGAAAAAGAGGTGCCGGAACTCATCACGAACACTTCCTAGTGTGGAGAGCCAGTGTGGTGTAGTGGTTAAGAGCGGTAGTCACGTAATCTGGGTAACCGGGTTCACGTCTCCGCTCCTCCACATGCAGCTGCTGGGTGACCTTGGGCCAGTCACACTTCTCTGAAGTCTCTCAGCCTCACTCACCTCACAGAGTGTTTGTTGTGAGGGAGGAAGGGAAAGGAGATTGTTAGCCGCTTTGAGACTCCTGAAGGGGAGTGAAAGGCGGGATATCAAATCCAAACTCTTCTTCTTCTTCTTCAAAACTGAGTTGGCCATCACTCAAAAAGAAGAAGTGGGAAATATTGCCGCTCTTTCACCTTTCTCTTCCAGCTTTATGTATGTTTCCAAGGCTGGGATGCGGGTAGCACTGTGGTCTAAACCACTGAGCCTTTTGGGCTTGCCGATGAGAAGGTCAGCGGTTCGAATCCACACGACGGGATGAGCTCCTGTTGCCCTGTCCCAGCTTCTGTCAACCTAACAGTTTGAAAGCACACCTGCGCAAGTAGATAAATAGGTGCTGCTGCAGTGGGAAGGTAAACAGCATTTCTGTGCGCTCTGGTTTCTGTCACGGTGTTCCATTGCACCGGAAGTGGTTTAGTCATGCTGGCCACATGACCCAGAAAGCTGTCTGTGGGCAAACACCGGATCCCTTGGCCTGAAAGTGAGACAAGTGTCGCAACCCCATAGTCACCTTTGACTGGACTTAACCATCCAGGGGTCCTTTACCTTTTACCTATGTTTCCAAGAGGAATTCAGCCACATCCCAGGAAACAGAATATTGTCCTTATTTTGTTGTAAAATGCCCTAAAAACTCACAACTCCCCTTTTCTTTTTGATGCAAATTCCCCAAAGCTCAGCAGGTGAAGTATTATGGAGTGTTTTAAAAATACCACCTCATTAAAGTTGGAGAAATCCCAATGCCTTAAAAAATCATAACCAACATGTAGTGCAGTCTTTCCTAACTTGGTGCCATCCTGGCCATTGGCCCTGCTGACTGGGGCTGATGAGAACTGTAGTCCAAAAAACCCCCCAACAACACACATGGAGGGCACCAGTTTGGGGAAGGTAGGTGTAGAGCTTTGTTTCTATCCCCATAAATCTTTGACGGAAGAGTTTAACATCATATTACTATTGTACTTGAACAGTGTATTTAGTGATCCAGAAACTCTTGTCATTGTACACTGGGCACAGTTCCCCTAACAGTTATCTATCTGTATATTTTGCTGACTGCAGCAATGATAAATATTTCATCATATTTTATTCCTGCACAATAAATTCCCTCACAGTGAAATTAGTTCCTATAATTAAGTCTTTGAACAAAGCTGAGGTGTACTGAAATATAGTTAAGATGATGCTGGGATATAAGCAAAGGAAAGACATCATGAGCAATAAAAAAGTAAGTATGGAGTTATGGAGTAAGTAGCCCTTCCAGCTGTGAGACTGAGCTTCAAAATTAAAACAGTAGCTATGGCTGAGCAGGCAAAAAGATTCAGTTTAGATGAAACCGGTCCATTAATTAATATAATATAGTTTAAGTGTTCTTTCCCAAAAGACTGCATCCACCACACTCACACACGGCAATTGCATATCCTCCAATATTTCTCCAATGAAGATAGGGACATCCAATTGCTTCTTCCATGCAACTGAATGCAGCTTTTGGACATTGCTCAGTAGTAAAGCCTTTGGTTTGCAGGCAAAAAGTCCCACTTTAAATCCCTGGCATCTCCAGTTAGAGCTGGGAGAGATCCCTGCCTGAAATCCCGGAGAGCCTATTGAGCTCCCATCAAGCGCAACTTGATCCCTCCCACGGTGGCAGCCAAGAAGCAAAGAAACGATAAAAGTTCTTACCATGTAATTTATTCAATAATTCACAGAGAGCGACGAAGGAATGCAGTCTTCCCTAAAGAACGGCGCTGCTCCCAGTAAAGTCCCACCTTCCTTCTTCTCTCCATTCAACGTCACCCTTGTGTCAGCTAATCTGAGCTTTCTGCCTCTGAGCTCTCTGTTCTACTACCCTCAATGCCCGCCTGGTTCTGGGAGAGGGGTGTGTGTCAGGAATGTTTTCCAGGGACACTGAGTCTGTCAGCTGTCTCTCCCCTGGTGCTTCTTCTTCTTCCTGCTTTTCCTCTTCCGATACTTCCCAACTTCTGCTCTCTGCAGCCTCTGAACTATGCCCTTCTGCAAACCAATGTTCTAAATCTATACTGTCCTCCTGATTTCGGGAAGGTTAGGAGAAGGGAGGGGGCAGTCCTCACCATTCTTCCTCAGTCCAGCCCCTGACACCAGCTGATGGTGATGGGAGTTGTGGTTCGGGAGCATCTAGAGGGTGCTGCATTGGCTATCTCTGGTGTAGGGTATGGGCTAAAGGAAGTTAAGTGGGTCTGAATTTGAGCAACATCATGGGAGGAAGGTTTCTAGCTACTCTGTGCTTTGATTATTTTTATTATGTATTTTGTGCTTTGTATATTGTAACATTGTGTTGCGAACTACCCTGAGACCAATGGGTATAGGATGGTATACAAATATTATTAAAGGTAAGGTAAAGGTAAAGGACCTGGCGTGCTCTGGTCCATGGGGTCACGAAGAGTCGGACACGACTAAACAACAACAACAACAAAGGTAAAGGAACCCTGGACAGTTTGTCCTTTCAAAGGCGACTATGGGGTGCAGCGCTCATCTCGCTTTCAGGCCAAGGGAGCCGATATTTGTCCACAGACAGCTTTCCGAGTCATGTGGCCAGCATGACTAAACCACTTTCGATGCAATGGAAAAGCAAGACAGAAGCCAGAGCACGCGGAAACACTGTTTACCTTCCCACCATAGTGGTACCTAGTTATCTACTTGCACTGGCATGCTTTCCAATTGCTAGGTTGGCAGGAGCTTGGACAGAGCAATGGCCCATCGAGGGGATTCAAACCGCCAACCTTCTGATCAGCAAGCACAAGAGGCTCAGTGGTTTAGACCACAGCGCCACCTGCTCCCAAAAATGTTACCTTAAATTTTACTAACAACAACAGCAGCAGCAGCAACAATAGCAGCAGCACAGGGACTGACATCAGCTGTTGTCATGTGAATTGCAGTCTTCCCTCCCCATTTTTGTGGGCAAACTACTTTTGTGCCATGTCCATTCTTTTCTCATTTCACTTATTCTTTGAGAGTAACTCAGCAGTTGCACAATTTACTGTGATGAGTACTTGATAAAGACAGATCATTTTCAGAGAGAATGCTGTAATTCTGGTAAAGAAGGAGGGGGGGGCATAAAGACGTCAGCAAGATGACAAAAGCATGGCATATGTACAGTGTACTTTGTTGTGAGTGAAGCATGAAGGAAAGTCAAAGGCAGACTTCATTATTTCAGTAAGTCCCACAATCTAAAATGTGTCACTATTTGTGACAGCAAATTGAAGTGCTCTGAGGAAGTTCTCAAAAGGAGAGATGACAGAATCACAAAGTTGCATTTGTATCTAATGTAAAAAGAACTACAGAGGGATCATTAAAATGAAACTCTTCATGTAGCTGCATAATAGATGTAAAACACACTTTTCCAGAGGAAAGGGTACTATCTCATTTGAAATTTAAATGCAAGAAATGACAAAGCAATGCCAATTACTTTTGGATAATAGCCTTCTGCACTGCAGAGTCAAAATGGACATTTGCAGTGCCCTTTGTATTCGAGGAGCTCCTTTGAGTCACTCAACGTGGATTTGATTACTAAATTAATAGAATTTATCATATTTTATCAAATTTAGTGCATATACAGTTGCCCGATAAATGGTTGCTTCTGATTACACAAACTGTCTTTGTTGCAAAAGGTTACGGCTTTTACAAAGAGCTACACGGCAGAGTTACAATATATTCAGATCAAAAGGGTTCCCAGCTAATCAAGGCTTGGGCACTTGGAAGCGTTGCCAGTTGCTGTGACTTTGAGAAGTTCTGTCAGTGTCATCAGTAGATACTAGCATCTTGCAATCAAGTTTTAAATCTAGGCCAAACCTAATCCGCCATTATCTCAGAAAGGCTTGGCTGCTTTTGTCATTTCATTTCGTGTGGCATTATTTTTAACCCACCCTAGGACCAAAGGCAAGGTAAAGGCAAAGGACCCCTGGACAGTTAAGTCCAGTCAAACTTGACTATGGGGTGTGTGGCGCTCTTCTCACTTTTCAGGCCGAGGGAGCCAGCATTTGTCCACACACAGCTTTCTCATCAAACACATCCTTTCAGTAGTCATGTCATTTACTTTCATAGAATAGAATCATAGAATTGCAGAGCTGGAAGGGTCCACAAGGGTAATGTAATCCAACTCCCTGCAAGGCAAGAATCTTTCACCCGATGGGGACTCAGACCCATGAACCTGAGATTATTTTACTTTTACTTTCAAGGAAATAAACAACTACAGTGGTACCTCAGGTTAAGTACTTAATTCGTTCCAGAGGTCCGTACTTTAACTGAAACTGTTCTTAACCTGAAGCACCACTTTAGCTAATGGGGCCTCCCACTGCTGCTGCACCACCACTGCACGATTTCTGTTCTCATCCTGAAGCAAAGTTCTTAACCTGAAGCACTATTTCATGGTTAGCGGAGTCTGTAACCTGAAGCATATGTAACCTGAAGCGTATGCAACCTGAGGTACCACTGTACTTAACTTTTAGAAGACATCTAAAGGTAGTCTTGTATAGGAAAGTTTTTAATGTTTGATGTCTTCCTGAGTTTTAATTTGTTGGAAGCCCCCCAGAGTGGCTAGGAGAACCCAGTCAGATGGGTAATTAATAAATAAATAAATAAATAAATAAATATTAAGCAATTTTTTTTCATGCATAGGGGCTTTTCAAGCTCCTCTGTCCCCTTATGGTTTATGTTGCTTTCACACATAAATGCTAGATGAGGGCTTAAGGGAAAAAATAAAACAAGACATAAAATCTTTAAGAAGTACCTGCTTTCTTGATAATGAAACACATACACACCATGACACATTTTCAGTTGAAATAAAGCAAACATGGTGGGCAGAAGGTTTGAATTAAAAAATAAAACATGGCAATTACTTTACGTGTTATTGTATTTTATGTTGAAAACCTTTGATAAAAATTTGAATTAGAACATAAAAAGGGGGGGGGTAAAACCTTGCATAACTAGCTGATTGCTCTGATGACTAGTAGAGAACCAGATAATTATGCTACTACTTTAGAAAATAATAGTTTGAGAAAGAGCACACAAGCTTAATTTTCCATTTGTGTGTGGAGGGAGGACTCTTCAAGTTTATTGTACAACAGCAGGAATGAAAGAACAAAACAAAACCCATGACCTAGAAGTGCTCCTCTTGTTACATAGAAGAGTATAGTCCCTAATGGGAAATAGAGAAAGGGAAAACAAAATCACTACCCATAGCTTATGAGTCTCATTCGCTATCTCTAAAGCGCAGAGAGGATGGTTTTAGGCCATTTTCTATTGGCATAATCAATCTTAAAGAGAGGGGAGGGAGTTTGACCTCAGGTCTAGGACCAGTAGAGTCCCTTTATGCCATAGTGACTTCAGATGGATTGACTGGCCATGCTTTCCACTAGGAGAAAGGAAATTAACACTTGACACAGATTTCTCAGCAGAGGAAAATGAAAGGAATGCAAGGAACCCTTGAACATTTATCTTGTTTGGAAAGGTGCGGTTTCCCCAGAAAGCACAGAAACCTTTTCGTCTTCTCACTTAAATGAGGAAGAACAGCGGAGGTGGAGGACTCTAACAGATGCCAGCAGACAGGCAGTTTTCCTCTGGTCTTAAAATGGAGGCTGCGTTGCAACATGGCTGAAAGACAAGCACCCAGTCCAGAAAGACAGCATAGTTATAAAAGTGAGAGAACAAGCCCCTTTCCTGCCCAACCCATCTACCGCATGGTTGCTGGTGGCGTTTCCATTCAGAACGGAGTCTGATTCACTCTCCTTTCTTATTAATGAACCAAAGTCGTAGCATATGTCATGCAATGTGCAGAGTGGAGGCTGATTCAGCTAGAGGCCCCCTCCTTCACCGAGGAAGACAGGAGCCTTTGCCAAGCCCATTTCTCAAATGTACGCACTTCCACTTGAAAGAGCCTGCTCACTCAGCAGTACTCCAGCCAGGATGGAGAGTGCTTCTCCTCCATGGCTTTCATTTAGATTGTGAATCGTGAACAAGACATGAGCAGCCTCTTATTGATCAGCCTTTTCTAATGGACACTAAAAGCCCCAAACACCCCAAAACCTCTTACCATGAGTAATGATTCAGAATGTTTGGGAACAGAATATTGCCTATGTAAAAGCAGACGATGCAGTAATAATAATAAACTAATCTGTCAAAACATGATCCAAATGTAGCTCCACACCATCTGAAAAACTATTTCCAGCAATGTAGAGTAATGAAGTGTCTTATGGGTGAGAGACCTTTCCCTAAATGTAAGGAACTGAAGACAAACAAAGCTCTGAAAGACTGAGTAAGACACCATCTAGTCCAATATCTCATATCCAGCAGCAGCTAACCAGGGAAGCCTAAAAGCAAAGCATGAAGGCAACTGAGCTCCCAGCAATTTACATTTAAAGGTACAGTGACTTTGAACTTGGGAGGATCCATTTAATTGTATATTTTTTGAATAAATTTTAGTAGAGTTTATAAAGAGAGGTACAAAACTTAATAGCAGATATCTTTTTTTAAGCCAACATTAATTTAAATGAAATAAAATAAAAACACGGAGGAAAAGAAAAAGGAAAGGAGGAGAAAAAAGTAAGAGTTAGAAAAGAACGTAACAGAGAAAATAGAAAAGATAAATTACAAAAACTAAAGAAGTTCCAATTCTTTTCATTTGTCCACTATATATAAACAATATTCACTTCATCCACTCCAAAATAACACCTAACAAAAACTCTTTCTATAAACCAACATTATCTTCAACCCCCAAATCCACATGTCATTGTTTCATTTTCATGCAAAAAGTCTATGAGAAGTTTCCAATCTTTAGTACCGGTAAATGTTAACAATGATATTTCTCTAATTAAACATGTCAATTTTAATTATCATGGCTAATACACTTTGATAGATCTTCTTCTTGCAAACTGGTGTAATCCCATTTAAGACAGTGGCTCTCATAACATCCCATTTGATAAGGTGATTGCACATCCAAACACTTTTTTTCTTAATCCATCAGGAAATGCTACAAGCCCATGGGGTCATTTGAGTTTATCTTTTCCCGTATTGTGCCATTTCCATGAAGTCACTTCCAGGTGCAGAGACCATACTGTGTATAGCAATCCAAACATCACAGATTTATATAAAATAATTACAGTACTGACTGTTTTCATATCAATTCTCTTTCTAATAATTCCTAGCATGGAATTTGCATTTCCCCCCACTGCGATTGACACTTACATTGAGCTATTCACCACAAGCCCATAGCCAGCATATATCTGTTTGTACCAACATAAATCACCTTACATTTAATGCTGAGCTTTATTGGGCATTTTCATGCCCATTTAGAAGTCCTTTTGGTGTTGTTCACAACACACCTGAGTAATTTGGTGTGATCTACAGATATAGCTACAACACTACTCACCTTTAACTTCACACCATTTATAAATAAGATAAATTTCACCAAGCATGATACACATATTTAGAGCATCCCACTGTTTATTTCAAACCATTATCCATTTATTCTAACCCTCTGCCTCGTTTTCATATGAAGGATCCATAAGATCTAATCCTATGAGCTTTGTTTACTCCAGAACCTTTAGTGGAGTTTTGTCAAAATGTGTTTTTTTGAACATGCAAATATATACTGTCCGCTAGACCTTCTCTATCCACACATCTCAAAGAGGTTGGTGAGATGATTTATTTTATTTTATTTTATTTCTTTGCTTGTCTTTATTGTTTTGCCAGAATTGTTGCTCGGTTTTTTGTCTTCCTCGATTGAACTAACTGTTTTAAATGCTTCATCCAAACTGCATAGTTACACACAGGAGACCAATATTACCTACTTTATATTAACAACGTGAAATAAAGGAAGACGGAAACTGTCAGGTTTCTTTAAGATATGAATCAGGACAAAATTACCAAGGTCACCTTCAGACTGTATTTTGTGAAAGTGATTCAAGAGCATCCTGTTAATTCAGGTTTGCACAATCAGTAGATTTGTTGCCTGAATGCAACAAATCCACTTCAAAAAGTCTTTTTGTTGTTAGGAAAGTGCCTTGCAGAACAGAATGAAAGAGTGTGGGATGAACAAATGATTAACGGGAAAATGTATAAACATCACATAAGCACATCAGGAAGAACACTGGTTGTCATAAACCACTGAATTGGAACAAACAGTGTTTGGGTTTTCTACAGATTGCTGTTTATTCTGATTTGGCAGTAAATAGTGGGTTTTTCTTGAGGAAAACAGTGGGACAGAAACCAACCAATCAGTCTGGGAAAGTGTGGGCCTGTGCCTGGAAAGTGTGGCACAAAAGGAACGTTTGGATGAACCTATAGTCTAACTTCTGCATAAGCATCGTGCAAGCAAATCAAAATGAATGCTCAATAAACACATGGTCTGGAAGAGTCCCGAGTGAATCCAAACCCATATATTAAATAAATTCAAGGCTACAGCACTCAAAAATAAGTCATTCACCCCCCCAACTTCATTTGCTAAATACAGAGCGCAACAAACTACAGGCCAGTGACACATCATTTTGTAAGTCTTTTGTGTTTCTAGGTATACAGCAATAGTATTTTGCAAGAGAAACACTTTCTCAGAAGAACCCCTAGAATATTGCTTTAAGTTAACAAAAGCATCAAATCATTAATATGATTTAAAAATGCATGCAAAAATACATAGTCACACACATTATAGCACTACCCACATCATAGAATTCCCTCTTTTAATAGAATCATCTGAAATGAGTGTTGGGGATGCAAACCCCAGAACTCTTACCGTGTAAGACTGGAATCCATTGATAAAGGGAGGAAGTGTAACTCACAGCCAAGTCTCCCAGCTCCAGTGCTCACTTCACTAAAAGAAATTAAGACAATAAGTCAATAATGGTTAAAGTTGCCATTCTCATGTCCAGTTGCTTGACATGGGAATAAGATATTCTTAATGTCCATGTGCCACAACAAAGTTATACTTTAGAGCCTCCTTTAACTGTGTTTTGATTATGGAATCCTATTATCATCTATTTACACCACACGTGGGAAAAGGATCTAAAACACAATCAAAAACAAATTAAGAATTGGAGAACGTGAACTGGATTCTTGGAAGGTTAATATGGGTTTGAAATAAGCCTACACGCGGGGGGACTTCTATAGATCTCACGTCAGCAGGCAGTTTTCGTAGATGCACCACATATGCATTGGTGAATCTGGTCTTGCAGAATGGCGCCAGTGGTGCACTCTGAACCATTCTCCCTTCCTGACTTTACTACGGTTCGTCTCTCACACACCTAGCCAGCTTTGGTCACTGGCCCTGGTTCCACCATCTTGTCCCCTGCATATCCCCCTCACAGAGCTACAACTCCCACAGTTCCCTGGGAACAGGGTCTGACTGTACAGTACTACACTGAACTGTAGTTTTGTGGAGGAAACAGGGGTCTCCCAAAATCTCTCAGTCCGTTAACAAACTATACTTCTGCTTGGGGCTGGTCTTGGTTCAGCGGCAAGGAATAGCCCAGAGCGGTGGGCTCTGTTCATCCACCACGCCCTGCCATGGAAACACTGTTTGCAAAACCGTTTGGGGAGGCTGCATGAGAAGGACATAACAGCCAGGGCTGGCTCCAGGAGGGCAGCATGAACAGCACCTCCCACAATGCTCCAGGACAATTGCCCCGGCTGCACTTTCCCCAAGGCTACATCACTAGAGAAGCTATGGTTTCTTGGAATGGTATGCTGCTGCTTTAAATGTATACTACAGATGGGAGACAAGTTTTAAGGAGGCAAAAAGAGAACTTTCTATTTTATATAAAAAAAATCCTTCCAGTAGCACCTTAAAGACCAACTAAGTTAGTTCTTGGTATGAGCTTTCGTGTGCAAGCACACTTCTTCAGATACACTTCTTCTGTTTTATGCTTCACACTTCACACTTCTTCTGTTTTATGCTTCTGCCAAACACTACACATATGGTAAAGTTAAAGGACCCCTGGACAGGTAAGTCCAGTCAAAGGCGACTATGGGGTTGCAGCACTCATCCTGCTTTCAGGTCGAAGGAGCCAGAGTTTGTCCACAGACAGCTTCCTGGCCATGTGGCCAGCATGACTAAACAGCTTCTGGCACAACAGAACACTGTGATGGAAACCAGAGCTCACGGAAACACCGTTTATTTTCCTGCCACAGCTGTACCTGTTTATCTACTTGCACTGGTGTGCTTTCAAACTGCTAGGTTGGCAGGAGCTGGGGCAGAGCAACGGGAGCGCACCCCATCATGGAGATTCGAACCGCCGACCTTCTGACTGGCAAGTCCAAGAGGCTCAGGGGTTTAGACCACAGTGCCACCCCCTTCCCTGGTAGCACCACACATAAAATATTACTGACCCTTTTAAAGTCTTCTCTCCAATAGCCCTTTAAGGATGCCTACAGCGCACTAGGAAGGTGGGAAGTTGGATAAATGAAAATAAATATATACATATAAAATAAAATAAAAGTTAAGCAGGACTGTTTGTCTGTGATCAGATAGCTAAAGCAGTTGTTCTACCCAGTGGCAAAGCTTCTAAAGTGACAACATCTGATGAGGATGTTTTCCACATCCCCGAACGACCTCGGAAAAACAAACCCAACTATTCAGTGTGTGCTAAGCTGCCCTATTAAGGCTAGAGGTTATTTCTGTCTTGTCACATGCAGATTTTGAATGGAATGGTCACCTACACCCTTTAACTAGATGTGCAGCCTTTGTGACTTTGTCGTTTGATGAGGTCTCAAGAAATGTGCTCGGAGAAACAACCTCTCCTTTGCCTACCAAGCTGTCAGAACAAACTGTTCCAAGGCCTTCAGAAAAAGATGGCGTGCACATGATCCTTGCTCCTAGTTAGTGCAGAAGGTCAAGAGAAATATAACAACCCTGAGACATGTATCTGGGGAAACCGGGAAACCATATCTAACTTAAAACTTGCTTAAAACTCCCTATGTTTAATGCTGCTCATCTAGGGTAGTAGAATGACACAACCACAGATTTATACAGTATTTATTATTCCATAAACCAGTGTTCACCTAATTCACCCCGTGAAAGGAAATCCATATTAGGAGTAAGATGTTTTATAGGCAAATGAACAGCCAGGAAAATGTGGGGGGGGGGTTATTTGCCAGAGAACCTTGATAGGTAGAGGTCCTCTTCATGCCTGTAGCCTATCCACCCTCTGTTTAGTGTGAGGAATCCTTGAAATAACACTACTATACTCACAGCAAACTTGTGGTTTGCTTGCTGTTCAGTTACCAAGTGCTAGACATGCATTTGTGAACTCACTCTACCTGGCAAAGATTTCCAGTTAATCTTCAATATATGCATGCTGAGGATTACAATCCAAGTAGCAGAGCACTTGTCATAGAGAATTTAATGACACAATGCCCTGGCTGGCACATAATGCTAAACAGTGGTGTGGCGTTAGGGCACAGGGGCAATTGTCCTGGAAACAAAATTGTTGGGGCACAAAAATTCAACACCTGGTTCTGCCTCAATACAGCTGCACACTTCCATTGCTGGGCTCCATTGAAAACGGCTTCTCCGTGGAAACCAGGAAGTCACCTCTCCAGACAATGGAACGACTCTTCTTTTCTTATCTCTGAGGCTGTGATCTCCTAGGTGTCATGGACACCATTAGGCAGTTGAATGTTCCTGCGTGCAATGTCTGTTTTCCTCTCTCCCACCTATCCAAGCACGGCCATGGGCACTGGCAACCCATGCTATACCACTGATGTTTAAAGTATGATTTATTAAACCTTGATGTGCCATTATGTGTGAGCCCTGTCTAGCAGCTAAATTATGGTTTGTTTACTGCCAAAAATGTTATAATATGGAGCCATGGTTCATCACCGCCTCTATAAATCTGGCTTTGTTTAAACTATGGCACAGCATTATGTGCAAACACAGCACCTTTCCTTGTTGTTGTTTAGTCGTTTAGTCGTGTCCGACTCTTCGTGACCCCGTGGACCAGAGCACGCCAGGCACTTCTGTCCTCCACTGCCTCCCGCAGTTTGATCAGACTCATGCACCTTTCCTTAGGAATTAGGAATAATTCTGGAGTCAGGCAAAGTACTTGGCTGGAGGAAGAGTTCTGAATCCCTCAACTGTAGACTTCTAAGTTGCTCCAAGTGTGAGTAAAAATATTTATTTCCTGTAGGATGAATAACTTTTCTACCAAAAGGCTTTACATTTTTAAGGCTTTTAAGACTATAAGGTTAGATAGACTACATCAGTTTATTGAACAGATAGTAGAATGCCAAGTTTCACAAGAATTCTGGGAGAAATAAGCCCTTTGAAGTATGCCCTATTAATATAAAATATTGTTCAGAAAGGAACATGTGAAGTTTCTCCCCCATGCCCAAAGCCAAACTTCAAGCTTCTCTGTACTGACTCATCACATACCACATCACTAATCCCTTCCACCCCTGCATTTTCATAGATTTTCTGATCAGGTAATAAATGGAGAGATGCAGCTTATGCTCAGCATTCAGAAAGTTAGCTGTGTTTGTGGCACAGAAAGCCCATTTCATTTTGGAAAGAGAGTGAAGAATTGCCTAGGGTGTTGAACTGGAAGTAGGGAGGCCGCAGCTTCAAAACACCGCTAAGCCAGTCATCATTTTTCTGCCTAATCTACCCCACAGAGTTGTTATGGGGTAAAACTGGGGGAGGTGAAGAAAACTATCATCTCCTTAGAGAAGGGGTGGGGAGCTCCAGCCTGCAGGTTTAATTTGACCCTTGGGAAGCACTTCTCAAAGAGGACAACTGATCATCAGTCCTTTGGGTAGTGCAGTGCAAGAGAATTTGACAAGTGTCAATCATCTGACATCATTCGGATGTCAGGTGGTTGATCAGTAGGTTGTCCACCCCACCTGTGAAAGCTGGCCCATGGGTGTGTTTGGGGTGTGTGGGGAGAGACAAGGATCTAGCTCAGTGGGCCAAAAATGGTTACCCACCCCTGCCTTAGAGGAAAGGAGATCAGTGCAAGAAAAACACCAACATTTCCTTGCTCATGTTTTATATTGAAATGCCAAAATTGCAACCCTACCAAAAAACACACACACAAAAAAACCTAACATGAAAAAGGGGACACTTAAGCTAAACATTAGTGCTCGACAGCTTCACACTTTACCACCCCTGCTACATATTGCTGAATACTCTTCTCTGCCTGCTGTACATTTAATTCATTTACTCTTCAATAAGCTGCCCTGCGCTGTCTTGTAAGGAAAGTACTGTAAATTGAATAAATACAGAGGTGCTTTTATACATTTACTGGCGCTCACTCACCATGTCTAATTTCAGAAGCTCCACTAGTAATAGAAGAGAGAATCTAAAACTAACAGCCTTATTCCTCTTTCGTCAAGAAAAACCCACAAGGAAGCTGAACAGAGCAACTTCTGTTAACATTCTGGTATGTGTGTGTGATAAAAAATTAAGCCCACTCTGCATCCCAGCCTCTTGCTTCTCCATCTCTCAGGACTGTCAGCTGCACAGAACAAAGGAAGCAAGTCAGAGGTTATGTGTCCATATCTTTCATTGAAAACTGTGTCAGCTACCACTGCAGGTCTTTGTACATTTACAAACAACTGCCAACGTGACTGTATCCTTTGCACTCCCTTCAGCTTCAGTATAACCTGATGAAAGGGGGGAAATGCCGCTGGTGTTTTTGCTCTTTTTTTGCTCTACTGTTATATACCCAAGCCTCACCTGTCATCTTTCAGAATCTTGTCCATGACCCGAAAGCATGAACCAGGACCTCATGACCGGAAGCCAGGAGCTGTCCTCAGAGTCTTGAGATTCAGAGTCTGCTTCAGATACAGTTAATGGCTCTGTGACTGGCAGACAGCAAGAAGCATCAGGACTGGTCCTGTCTGTAATAAATACTGTCCTAGAAGCCTGTCCTTCTGCCCCTTGCTTTGTCAACAAGGCAATACCTTCTGCCTGCCGTATTTCAGACCTTTGGTCCTACTGCGACTTCCAGTAATTGACATCAGGCTTTGCAAACAGACATTCCAATCCCAGATTTGGATGCAGTCACCCACAGCTCCAACCCAATAATGCTTATTGCTTAAGCGATGGTGGGCAATTTGAATAGTACAGACTTCGGGACACTCCAAGGCAGGGGTAGCCAGTGTTGTGCTACGTACTGCAACTCCCATCAGTCCCAGCCCTATATTGACCTGGCAAGATATCGCAAATCATGATGTGTGTGCTATGCAAAAATCACGATGCGGGGAAACCAGTGAAACCAGTCAGTACCTTGGTATAGCTCCATCCTTATTTCAGACACTGTGATATATCACAATGTTTAGCTCGTGATATATAACAATGTTGAAAACCAGATATCACCCAGCCCTATTCCCTACCCCTGATACAATATATTCTTCTTCTTCTTTTAGTTATATTTTTCTTTTTTTGTGTTGGTAGAGGTTTGTTTGTATTTTTTTGTGTTTTAGTGTTTTAAGGTGAATGGAGGTATTGTTTATAAACTAATAAAGATTGAAATGGGGAAAAATACAATATATTAATTCTATCCCCACCCCCACCCCCCAAATATCTGCCAATGTTCAATGACTTCACAATTCTTCTATCTAGGGAACATGCTACAAGCTTCTGAATTAGCTGCGGCTGATATGACAACCTTTTCGGGTTCAGTTACCACTACAAATTGCAATTTCTGTTAAAGCTGAGCCTGACATTCAGTGTTACTTCAGCTGCAGGGTAATTAATAAAAAGGAAACATCACTTGACAGAAAATACCAGTTACCAACGGAATTATATAACATTATGGCCTACTAAACTTTTACGATCCTTCCTTTCATAATCTCGACTCATTAAGTACACAAATGGGATTTGTTATGACAAAAAGGTAAAGAGGGGAAGGTAGGGGAGGGATTGCCTCATTCAAAGAGCACTTAGTTTCCATCACAGCCACAACGAATCAACCAAAAGCCAGAGAGAATTAAACACAAGCATCGCCTCTCCTGAGCAGGCACTTAGGGGCTCAGAGGTAGGTCATTTGCCTTAACAGCCAATGGTCTCATCATAGAATCATAGAATCATAGAATCATAGAGTTGGAAGAGACCACAAGGGCCATCGAGTCCAACCCCCTGCCAAGCAGGAAACACCATCAGAGCACTCCTGACATATGGTTGTCAAGCCTCTGCTTAAAGACCTCCAAAGTAGGAGACTCCACCACACTCCTTGGCAGCAAATTCCACTGTCGAACAGCTCTTACTGTCAGGAAGTTCTTCCTAATGTTTAGGTGGAATCTTCTTTCTTGTAGTTTGGATCCATTGCTCCGTGTCCGCTTCTCTGGAGCAGCAGAAAACAACCTTTCTCCCTCCTCTATTTGAACATGGCTATCATATCACCCCTTAACCTCCTCTTCTCCAGGCTAAACATGCCCAGCTCCCTTAGCCGTTCCTCATAAGGCATCGTTTCCAGGCCTTTGACCATTTTGGTTGCCCTCCTCTGGACACGTTCCAGTTTGTCAGTGTCCTTCTTGAATTGTGGTGCCCAGAACTGGACACAGTACTCCAGGTGTGGTCTGACCAGAGCAGAATACAGTGGCACTATTACTTCCCTTGATCTAGATGCTATACTCCTATTGATGCAGCCCAGAATTGCATTGGCTTTTTTAGCTGCCGCGTCACACTGTTGGCTCATGTCAAGTTTGTGGTCAACCAAGACTCCTAGATCCTTTTCACATGTACTGCTCTCAAGCCAGGTGTCACCCATCTTGTATTTGTGCCTCTCATTTTTTTTGCCCAAGTGCAATACTTTACATTTCTCCCTGTTAAAATTCATCTTGTTTGTTTTTGCCCAGTTCTCTAATCTGTCAAGGTCGTTTTGAAGTGTGATCCTGTCCTCTGGGGTGTTAGCCACCCCTCCCAGTTTGGTGTCATCTGCAAATTTGATCAGGATGCCCTTGAGTCCATCATCCAAGTCGTTGATAAAGATGTTGAATAAGACCGGGCCCAAGACAGAACCCTGTGGCACCCCACTAGTCACTCTTCTCCAGGATGAAGAGGAGCCATTGATGAGCACCCTTTGGGTTCGGTCAGTCAGCCAGTTACAAATCCACTGAGTGGTAGCATAGTCAAGACCACATTTTACCAGCTTCTTTACAAGAATATCATGGGGCACCTTGTCAAATGCCTTGCTGAAATCAAGGTAGGCTACATCCACTGCGTTCCCTTCATCTACCAGGCTTGTAATTCTGTCATAAAACGAGATCAGGTTAGTCTGACATGACCTATTTTTCAGAAATCCATGCTGACTATTGGTGATCACAGCATTCCTTTCTAGGTGCTCACAGACTGTTTGCTTAATGATCTGCTCCAGAATCTTCCCTGGTATTGATGTCAGACTGACTGGGCGGTAATTATTTGGGTCCTCTCTTTTCCCCTTTTTGAAAATAGGGACAACATTTGCCCTCCTCCAGTCTGCCGGGACTTCGCCTGTTCTCCAGGAATTCTCAAAGATGACTGCCAGTGGTTCTGAGATCACATCTGCCAGTTCTTTTAATACTCTTGGATGCAGTTCATCTGGCCCTGGAGACTTGAATACATCTAAACTGGCCAAGTATTCTTGTACTATCACCTTAGTTATTCTGGGCTGTGTTTCCTTTGCTGAATCATTTGCTCCAAATTCTTCAGGTCGGGCATTGTTTTCTTTATCGGAGAAGACTGAGGCAAAGAAGGCATTGAGGAGTTCAGCCCTTTCTGTGTCCCCTGTTTGCATTTCACCATCTTCTCCTCTGAGTGACCCCACTGTTTCTTTGTTCTTCCTTTTGCTACGGACATACCCATAAAAGCCTTTTTTGTTGCTTTTAACCTCTCTAGCAAGCCTGAGTTCATTCAGTGCTTTAGCTTTTCTGACTTTGTGTCTACACGTGCTGGCTATTTGTTTGAATTCCTCTTTGGTGGTTTCCCCCCTTTTCCATTTTTTGTACACATCCTTTTTTAATCTTAATTCAGTTAAAAGTTCTTTAGATAGCCACCCTGGCTTCTTTAGGCACCTTCCATGTTTCCGTCTCATTGGTATTGCCTGACGTTGTGCTTTTACTATCTCCCTCTTAACAAACTCCCAGCCATCATGAACTCCCTTTCCTTTTAGTATTGTTGTCCATGGGATCTCACCCAGCACTTCCCTAAGTTTTATGAAGTCGGCTTTCTTAAAGTCAAGAAATTGAGTCCTAGTATGCTTGGCTGCTCCTTTCCGCTGTATAGTAAACTTCAGAAGAGCATGATCACTCGCGCCTAATGATCCTTCCACTTCTACCCCACTAACCAGGTCATCAACATTGGTTAGGACCAGATCTAAAATGGCTGTTCCTCTTGTTGCTTCTCCCACTTTCTGGACAATGAAGTTGTCTGCAAGGCCAGTGAGGAATCTGTTTGACCTTATGCTCTTGGCTGAGTTTGACGTCCAACAAATATCTGGGTAATTGAAGTCCCCCATTACTACTATCTCCCTTCCTTTTGCATGCTTGGCCATCTGTTCCAGGAAGGCATCATCTATGTCCTCCGTTTGGCTTGGGGATCTATAGTAAACTCCCACAATGAGGTCTCTGTTATTCTTCTCTCCCTTAATTTTGACCCAAATGCTCTCACTTTGGCTTTGAGGATCTAAATCTTGGATCTCTTCACAGGTATACACATCCTTGACATATAACGCCACTCCTCCTCCTTTCTTGTCTGGTCTGTTTCTCTGAAATAGATTGTATCCCCCCATTATTACATTCCAATCGTGGGACTTATCCCACCAGGTTTCAGTGATGCCTATTATGTCATATTTAGTTTGCTGTACTAAGAGCTCAAGCTCATCTTGTTTATTTCCCATGCTTTGCGCATTAGTGTACAGACATTGAAGTCCATTAATCATTCCCCCGTGTCTCTTATTTAAGGATTTTTTCCTCCCACCACTAGGTCCATGTGCTGTTTGCTCCATTTGGTCTATGACATTTGGATGATCATCTTCATTAATTGATAGACTCCTACCTTCAGGAGCACTGTCTCCCTCCCCCATATTAGTCAGTTTAAAGCCCTCCTGATAAGGTTTCTGAGATTAGTTCTTGGCGTCTCCAGGTAGGGCTGGGGGGGGGTCCCCTCTCCTTGACTCTGGAGAGTTGCTGTCAATTGATATAAGAGGAGTTTGGGGGTCGGGAAATGGTTTTATAAGTTGTGTCTGTCTTTGGATCCTTTTACGTGGTTTTGTATGTACTGTGGTATTTTATGCATTGTGACTGGCAGCTATTTTTATTGATCACAGTCTAGTAATTATTTATTACCTTTGTTCTGAGTGAATTTCTGTTCAATTACTATTTGCTGATATTTTGAGAGTTCGTTTTATTGTGCCGGCCAAGGCCTGTGCCTTCCTGCTCCTGTGTGCCTTGGCTGTGGGTTCTGGGGCTGGAGAGAGCCAAGGGGGCTTCCTGGCACAGCCGTGCCACGAGAAGCATGTGACACACCACTCTGAGGTACCAAAGGGGGCAGGCATCAAGAGGGGGCTCTGCCCCACAAGAGAAGGGTCTGGCCAGCTGCCTGCTTTCCACTCACAGCCCACTTGGCTGACCAGAAGACACACATGCTATTTGAGAAAAGGAAGCCACTTCTCTACCAGTCTCTCAGCACCTTCAGGACCACTGAAGCCCAGTTGCATCCTTCAGAATTTGTGCCTGGGGCAATGGCCTCTGTTTGCCCCCCCCCATGCTATGCCTCTGGCTCTAGCTCTGAGCTATGGGCCTCCCCCTGCTTGAACACTAGTTAGTACCATACAAATGTTAAGTATTATTATTAGCGTTGAAGAAAATAATCAGTAATGTAAGTACCACCTATTTAGTAGCAGCACTTGTTCTGGAATTTCCAATAATATGTTCTTTGCATCCGCCTCTAGTATCTGGTAATCAACCTTAATAAATTTGCCTGCTCGTGAAGAAAAAAGGTGTATTTAAAAAAACAAAAGCAAACCAATATGAAGTAGTTCAGTTACTTTAAGAAGTGAAGGTAATCAATATATGAACAATCTAATTTTGATACATTTGAAATACAGACAGTGCTTTTTTTCTATTAAAAATGTTTAGGGTTATGCATCCCCTTGCGTCCCCCCATAAAATAAGCACTGAATACACGGAACGAATAACATAGATTCCAGACCATGTACATCTTCTGTTCCTTTTCAAGAGACAACTGAGGTTCTCACCTGCTTACTCAGTGTCGCTAGCAGGCTCTTCTTGTGTTCCCAGGGGAGTCCAGAGGGCTAGAAACAGGTTCCTGGCAAGCCACATTGTTAAATATAATGGTTTAATTCACACAAAAATGAAAAATGTGTATGTATTAATGAAGGTTTAAAATGAAAAACTTGCTAAATGTATATTGCTAACACTGGGTTTCCCCTCACAGGGTTCTAAACCTGAAATCATGCAAGAGGTATTGGGTTGCAAATCTCCATTTTGAAAGGAGTTGCTTTGAGTCTTTTCTCCCAAAGTCAATGGAATGAAGATGTAAATTGAGACCTCTCTCTGAATGCCACAGGGAAAACATTGCAAGGAAAGGGCTTTCCTGAAGGAAGAGCAAACAGCCTTTAAGCTTTAAAGCAGGCTGGAGAGCGAGCGAGAGCGAGAGACCTTTGCTTATAGGTGTGTTTGGGTTATTCCATATTTTGTAAGATGCTGAGACTGTGTTGGACAGCACAAGCTATTGTATAGACATTTTTTGATGTCTTGATTCTGTTATGAAAAAAGTGCTGCCACTAAAATCTTGCATAATATTTTCATGGACCTGGATAATAATAATAATAATAATAATAATAATAATAATAATAATTTATTTATACCCCGCCCATCTGGCTGGGTTTCCCCAGACACTCTGGGCGGCTTCCAACAAAACACTAAAATACACTAACCTATTAAACATTAAAAGCTTCCCTAAACAGGGCTGCCTTCAGATGTCTTCTAAAAGTTTGGTAGTTATTTTTCTCTTTGACATCTGATGGGAGGGTGATCCACAGGGAGGGTGCCACTACCAAGAAGGCCCTCTGCCTGGCTCCCTGTAACTTGGACAATGCTTCATTTCCAAAGGAGTCGGTTCTTATGCTTCCAGTCGCTTCAAACTGTACAATATTTAATATTTGCAACACTCATCGTGGACCAGAAACTAGTCTAGTCTTCCTTTCAGTGCCCCTTCCCCAAATTCTGGTGCATGTCCATGCACTCAACTGTGAAGCTGGCTGGGTGACCCTGAGCCAGCCACAGTCTCTTAGTCTAACCTGCCTCACAGGGATGTTGTGAGGATGAAATGGGGAGGAGGAGAACCGTGTTCTTTGCAGGACAGGTGAGATACAAAGGTAATAACCAGCAATAACGTTCTATCACCATCCTGAATCCCATCTAATCCTCTGGCCCTGTATGTAGTTTTTCTTACAGAAGACCTTTGAAACATTAGAGCAATGTGATGTGAATGGAGCTTCATAAAGCTGCACAGAGCATTTAATGGCACATATAGGAGGTGTTAAAATGTCAAGTTGATTGTGCTGACGTGGCCGTCTGCACAATAATGATATTCAGGTGTATTATTTATACTTGGTTGCATACTGAGCTACTACCAAAGTGCTATCAAATTCCATTTTTAATGTAAGGGAACAATTGCCGAGGAAACCTAGCCACATCTGACTTTGAGAGAGGAAAGTTCTGAAAAATAACAATAATGCTAAATGAGGTTGATAAAAAGGAAGCTGAAAGGGAAAGTCATAGGGATCAAACCTCTTCAGAACACTTGGGGGTTACTCAGTGCAAAACTCAGCTAGCACGCCCACCGCAGACCAGGAAAGTTACCAAGTCCAGGAGGACGCCAGTGTGGTTAATAAGCAGAGACAACGATGCTGTTAAGGGCAAGAAGCTTCCTTCAGAAAATGCAAGCCTTGCCCTAATGAGTTTTTGATAAAAGCAGACAATAAGGGATTGTTTGTTTGTTTTAAAAGGGAAAAGGAGAATTTGAGGGACTTATAGCTAAAAACATTAAAACTAGCATTATTTATTGATTGATTTTTAAAAAATACATCGTAGAATCCTAGAGTTGGACCACGAGGGTCATCTAGTCCAACCCCCAGCAGTGCAGGATTCTTATGCCCAGCATGGGACTTGAACCCACAACACTGAGATTAAGAGTCTCACGCTTTACTGACTGAGCTATACCAGCTGACTCAGAAGCAAGAAACTGACTAGGGAGATGATGATGATGATGATTTATACCCCATCCATCTGGGTTGGTTTTCCCCAGACATTCTGGGAGGCTTACAGCAGATGGAACTATTGGAAGTTAAAGCTTCAGCAAAGGAGCATAAGGACGTTGCAGAGAAGCTGAATGGATTATATGTGTCCGTCTTCACTGCAGAAGACACAGGGCTGACACACATGCCTAAACTGACTTTCTCAGGCAGAGGTCTGAAGAACTATGGCAATACTGTGCTGACAAGGGAAAAAGTTCTAGGCCAGGTATGCCTCCTGCTGTTGGACTTCAGCTCCAAATTCCTATCCATGTCAGGGAAGTCAACTATAGGGGGCTCTGGAGGCTCAGCAACCACACTGCAGGGCCCCCGACACAACTTCCAGAGCCTCATGAAGCACCGGACGTCACATCCGAGGCCTCGTGAGACCTCAGAGATGCTTTCTGGGGTCTCGCAATGTCTCAGAACCTGAATTCCGGTGGCACCGGAAGTCAGGTTCTGAGGCCAGGGTTGATATCTTGACGTCATGCACATTGGGCACCCATAGCCTGGGGCCCACATTGGCTCCCCTTCTCCAGGGCCTGATGAGCCGTACCAAACGAGCTTGTGAATGTAACCTCAGAGCCTCTGTTTGTAACGTTTGAGAATTCTTGGAGAACAGACAATGTCCCTGCAGACTAGAGGTGGGGAAATATTGCCCTTAGTTTCAAAAGGGGGAAGAAGAAGACGACCCAGATAACTACTGATGTTGGTACCAGGAAAGGTCCTAAAACGTATAATTAAATGATTGGTTGGGTGTCCCTTCCAATGCTACAATTCTATTTTTCTTAAAGAAACCATGATCCTGCAAAAAATTGATACTCTTTTCATGTATATTCTTCAGATGAGCAGCAATAGATGTACAGCGGTACCTCGGGTTACAGACGTTTCAGGTTACAGACACTTCAGGTTACAGACTCCGCTAACCCAGAAATAGTACCTTGGGTTAAGAACTTTGCTTCAGGATGAGAACAGAAATCGTGTGGTGGTGGCAGCGCGGTGGTAGTGGGAGGCCCCATTAGCTAAAGTGGTACCTCAGGTTAAGAACAGTTTCAGGTTAAGAACGGACCTCCAGAATGAATTAAGTTTTTAACCCGAGGTACCACTGTATATTTCTCCCCTACTTTGGTTATTGCCAGAGCTACTTTACTTTACAGGCAAGATTTTTGGGGTTAAGATTAAAAACAAAAACATATCTCAAACCCTTAAATAACTTGTAGCTGTGGCAGCCAGCAAAGTGAATAAAAAAATCTATCTTAAACTTCTGGTACTTCATTTCATATATCCCCCCCCCCCCAAAGCACAGAAGAAACTATCTGGGCATAAGAAATGGAAGGAGAAGATAGGCTTAAACCAATCTTTGTTTGATACTGATGGTATGAAGTGGAGAACCCGTTCTAAAGTGTTGTGTGACACCTATACCCCATTATATGCAATTTTTGATTTAACTCAGAATTGACTTATAGTGGGTGAACAGTCTATCCAATAAGCGAATGTCATTGGTAGCCTTTCTCAAGCGGCACCCAGCAAATTGGCAACATTTTCTACTCAAAAGATATTTTCAGGGATTTCAAGATGCTGTGATTGAATTCTAGCACACTTTCAATTTTACTGATAAATGCCTCAAAAATGTCAACTCACTTGAACCTCTCCCTGCTAAAAAACACTCGGGAGTGATAGCTTTCTCTCTTCAGTCCTCCCCTCCCCCAAATCACCACTACTAAACACAATTTATAACTCTAGAGAACACAACAAAACCATTTAGGGCATTATTCAAGAAGATAAACAGAAGGTATCCACACAAACCGGATTCATTTTCTTGTGAAGTTATCGCTTTATTTGTGAACTATTCCTTATGAAATTAGGAAATCCACTGAGACCCCGTGAGACTTTTGAGGCAATAGTTGTCTCATGCAATGTGTGGACAGCTGGTTTTCATTTGCTGTGGGAGGAGGCAGATGGCTTCCATCAAGGAAATACTTGTATTGTAAACAGGTTGTATTTCCCTATGACTTGAAGATGACAATATTTTCGTATGGAAGAAATGATATGCTCCTTGTTCATGCATCCATTGCTATTATCAAAATCATAACACCATAAATCCACCAAACAATCCTAGGAAGCCAAAGTGAGTTCATCTGCTTAATTTATTAATTTTAGCACACTTATTATACCCCACTTTTTTTCCTCAGGGAGCTCAAGGTGGCATACATGGTTCTCCTCCTGCTTACCAGTCACGGACTGTGGGCCGGGGGGGAGGGGTGGCAGTATTAATCCGGGAAGATTGTTCTTTCAGGGCTCTACCATCGCCATCGATCCCCGGCATTGAATGTGTTGGCCTAGTGTGGGGCTCCGAGGAGAGCTTGGCTGTCTGGCTGGTGTACCGGCCACCTAGCGCACCAGCAGCCACCCTGTCAGGCCTGCTGGAGGCGGTGGCCGGCTGGGCCTTGGAGTTCCCTAACCTATTGGTATTGGGAGACTTCAACTTCCACGCTGATGCCACTCCCTCCTCACAGGCTCTGGACCTGGTGTCTTCCATGGCGACACTAGGGCTCTCCCAGTTTGTTTCGGGCCCCACACATCAAGCAGGCCACACGCTGGATTTGATCTTTGGCGCCGGTATAGATGTGATCATGTCTCCTTTGATGAAGGTGCCATGGTCTGATCACTACGCTCTGAAAGCCAGGATTGACTTTCCACCCCCACCCTGCTTAGGTGGCGAGCCGATTTGGGCTCGCCCGCAGAGGCTGATGGACCCTGATAGATTCCGTCAAGCCTTGCGGGACCTTGCTCCCCCTGGCGACTCATTGACTGAGCTTGTTGAGGGCTGGAATACCCAGCTCCTGGCAGCCATCGATGAGATCGCACCTAAGCGCCCTCTGCGACCCCGCAGAAACCGGGCTCCCTGGTTTACCGAGGAGCTTCGGAAAATGAAGCGGGACCTCAGACGGCTAGAGCGAGTATGGCGGGGTGCCCGTGACGGAGCCTCAAGAACATCTTATAAGGTTTTTATGAAAACCTATGAGATGGCAGTGAAGGCCGCTAAGAAGTCTTACTTCTCGGCCTCCATTGCATCCGCTAGCTCTCGCCCGGCGCAATTATTTAGTATAATTCGGTCTTTAACGTCCCTTGAAGGACAGCCAAATTTAAATAACAATCTGACACACAGCTGTGAGGCATTTGCGAGCTTTTTTGCGGAGAAGGTCCTGTTGCTCCGCCATGACCTCCCTGCCAACTTGGATACAATAAAGGAACTGGAGGCCCCTCGACTGTCCTCGGGTCCAGTATTGGACCACTTTGACCGGATATCTCCAGCCGATGTGGACAGATTCCTCCAAGCTGGAAAGCCCACCACCTGTCCTCTTGACCCATGCCCGTCATGGCTGATTAGAGCGTGTCCAGACGAGGTGCGGGCCCCCCTGGGGGATATCATCAATTTGTCCCTTGGCACCGGGATATTCCCAGGGGAACTGAAGGAGGCGGTGGTGCGTCCGCTCTTAAAGAAAACATCATTAGATCCCTTAGATCTATCCAATTACCGCCCGGTCTCGAATCTTCCATTCCTGGGTAAGGTGATTGAGAGAGCGGTTGCTGAACAGCTTGGTAGGTTTCTGGATGAAACATCTGCTTTGGATCCATTCCAGTCCGGCTTCCGTGCTGGTCATGGGACCGAGATGGCTCTGGTCGCCCTAACAGATGATCTCCGCAGGCAGCTGGATCGAGGCGGGTCGGGGCTGCTGATTCTTCTAGATCTGTCAGCAGCCTTTGACATGGTCGATCACGAACTCCTGGACCACCGCCTTGCCGACGTGGGGATCCAGGGCACAGTCCTTCAATGGCTGCGCTCGTTTCTCTCTGATCGGGGACAGAGGGTGGCGCTTGGGGGGGAATTGTCATCGCGTCACTCCTTGGTGTGAGGAGTGCCTCAGGGTGCAATTCTCTCCCCGATGCTTTTTAACATCTTTATGCGCCCCCTCGCCCAGCTTGTCCGGAGTTTTGGGCTGGGTTGCCATCAGTATGCTGATGACACCCAACTCTATCTGTTGATGGATGGCCATCCTAACTCGGCCCCAGACACACTGACCAGATGTCTGGAAGCTGTGGCTGGATGGTTACGTGGGAGCCGGTTGAAGTTAAATCCTTCGAAGACAGAGGTCCTCTGGCTGGGGCGGGACGATATGGGATCGAGGGGGCAACTCCCATCTCTTGCGGGGGTGCAATTAGTGCCAGCACTGTCCGTTAAGAGTTTGGGTGTAATCTTCAATACCTCCCTCTCTATGGAGGCGCAGATTACAGCTATAACAAAGGCGGCATTTTTCCATCTCCGCCAAGCTAAGCAGTTGGCCCCTTATCTCTCTCGCCCTGACCTAGCCACTGTGATCCATGCGACGGTCACCTCCAGACTGGATTATTGTAACTCGCTCTACGTGGGGCTGCCCTTGAGACTGACCCAGAAACTCCAGCGGGTGCAGAATGCCGCAGCGAGACTCCTTACCGGGTCTTCGCTGCGGGATCACATTCATCCGGTGCTATACCAGCTGCACTGGCTCCCGGTGGAGTACAGGATCAGGTTTAAGGTGCTGGTTTTAACCTTTAAAGCCCTATACGGCCTAGGACCCTCGTACCTACGGGACCGCCTCTCCTGGTATGCCCCACAGAGAAACCTACGGTCTACAAATAATAACACCCTCAAGGTCCCAGGCCTCAGAGAGGTTAGGCTGGCCTCAACTAGAGCCAGGGCCTTCTCGGCTGCGGCTCCAAACTGGTGGAATGCTCTGTCACAAGAGACTAGGACCCTGCGGGACTTGACATCTTTCCGCAGGGCCTGCAAGACAGAGTTGTTCCGCCAGGCCTTTGGTCAGGGCGCAGCCTGACTCCCTCCTCTGGCAACCTGCACAGAATTTTGTTTAATCGGTTGCCATCAATTTGATTTTAACTAATTTTTATAATGAAATATTTTTAGAATGTGTTATTATTTGATTGTTTATTTGATTGTTGTTAGCCGCCCTGAGCCCGGCTCAGCTGGGGAGGGCGGGATATAAATAAAACTTATTATTATTATTATTATTATTATTATTATTATTTAATCCCCAAAACAACTTTGTGAGGTAGCCTAGACTGAGAGGCAGCGGCTTGCCCAAGGTCACCCTGCAAGCTTCATGGCCAAGTGTGGATTTGAACCCTGGTCTCACTGGCTATTCCCAAATTAACTGTGTATAGGATTGCAACAATATTGTGTTACAGAGCTTCTCCAGCAGGGAAGCAGGTCCCTGCCTCCAACAATCTCACAATCTAAACTCTAAGAAACACCTAAAACAGGAGGAGAAAGGATGGAAAGGGTATAAAGGAGTTAATGAAACAAATACAGTTAATCTGGTTTGGCTATACAGAGGAGTGGCGATCGAGGGGTGAAGCCAATGGATTAATGGAAAGCATGCTTTGAAAGGGATCTGAAGGAAAAGAGGAGGCACCATATCATATTGTTAAACTGCTCTGGGAATTATAGCTCTGGGAAGAAGAAGAAGAAGAAGAAGAAGAAGAAGAAGAAGAAGAAGAAGAAGAAGAAGAGTAGTAGTAGTAGTAGTAGTAGTAGTAGTAGTAGTAGTTTGGATTTGATATCCCACTTTATCACTACCCAAAGGAGTCTCAAAGTGGCTAACATTCTCCTTTCCCTTCCTCCCCCACAACAAACACTCTGTGAGGTGAGTGAGGCTGAGAGACTTCAGAGAAGTGTGACTAGCCCAAGGTCACCCAGCAGCTGCATGCGGAGGAGCGGAGATGCGAACCCGATTCACCAGATTACGAGTCTGCCGCTCTTAACTACTACACCACACTGGGAGAAGAACAGGAATATCCTAACAACTCTCAACACCCTTAACAAACTACAGCTCCCAGAATTCCTTGGGGGAAGCCATTGCAGTTTAAAGTGGCATCATAGTGCTTTGGATGTACGGCGTGAGCATTTTCATAATTGTATCTTGCCCATCATTTGTACAGTGTAAGGGGAAAGTCTATGTCATCCTGGTCCCTACTGATGCAATGACTTCCTACGCCCCAATTCCTGGACCCCCAAACCTTGGAAGTAACTCCATGATTGTGCTTGCACCATATGGCACCTGTTTTCTTAGTGTGCTTGTCAGGGACTGGCTGAACACAGAGGGTAGTGGCTGGATTCCGAGGAGCGGGCACTGGGAGGGGTTGGAGGCTGACTTGGAACAAGGGATCAGTGACCCAGGGGAGCCTGTAGCAGCCAGGAAACTAGAGTCTGAGGCAGGAGAAGCTTCAGGATTGGAAAGTGAAGAACAGGGGCAGGAGGGAGGGAGAGACAGGTCAGGCTGGTGTAAAGTCAAAGGCTTCCACACCTTCTCCTCCTGGCCCCATCTCTCCTGCTCCACTCTCTCCCAAGCAGTGGAGGAGCATATGCCCATGCTGCCCAAGGCGGGCTCACTGCCAAGGGGTGCGTGGCATGGAGGATGCCCTCCCAGGCACGGGATAGCCGCTCGGGTGCCCAGAGTGGTGCACGCGTCCTGCAGCCAGGGGTGGAGAGAGCCGCCCATGGCAGACATTCACCACGCAGCCCGCCTGCAACTCCAAAGCCTCCCCCAAGCTGTCAAAACAAAGGGGGAAGGGGGGAATGCCGCCAACAAAGCGGCGCAGCTTCCCCCTTACCCCGAAGGCTCAGAGTAGGCTTGGGAGTCATGGGCGGGCGGTGTGCTGAATGTCACCTTCCTCAATGAAGGCACCCAGGGCAGTCCACCCCTGCTCCCAAGACCAGGGAAGGGCTGAAAAAGGAGGAGCAGAAACTTCACGCAGGCAGAGTCTTCACCTGGATACCTGAAGGAGCATCTCCAACCCCATCATTCAGCCCGGACACTGAGGTCCAGCACCGAGGGCCTTCCCTCGCTGCGAGAAGTGAAGTTACAGGGAACCAGGCAGAGGGCTTCATGGTAGTGGCACCTGCCCTGTGGAACATCCTCCCAGCAGATGTGAAGGAAATAAACAACTATTTTACTTTTAAAAGACAACTGAAGGCAGCCCTGTTTAGGGAGGTTTTTAATGTTTGACGCTGTATTGCTTTTAATATTTGGTTGGAAGCTGCCCAGAGTGGCTGGGGAAACCCAGCTAGATGGGCGGGGTATAAATAATAATAATAATAATAGTAGTAGTAATAATAATAATAATAATAATAATAATAATTCACCTGCTTGTACACAGCTCCGGTGAGGGAGATAATAAGCAGAGGTTGGAGGTGGGGCCTCTCTGTTGTGACAACTGCCTCATTGGGTGCACATCTAGGAATAGCTGAGATATGTGGGACTGATGGGCATGCCATCTCCTAACTTGGAGGTGTACTTTTGATGATAAAGAGTTAATTCCTCCCTCTGGACATTCCTTGCTTGACAGCTCCATGACAAATACTGGAGCATCATGGGATGGGGCCACATGGATGTCACTCTGCACTGGAAACATATGAGTGGCTCCTGACTTTGGCATGAAATATATGTAACAAAATTAAAACGGAGCTGCTGGTTTTCTGAGAAGGGCAGCCATGCTAGAAAGCTCTCCTGTCACGTATTTCCTTCTTGCACTCCAATGTCAGGCAGAAAACTCACACCTATTGTGAGGTGGCTTCTTTTCAATTTCCAGACCAGCAAGATGGCTGAGTCCCCTGGGCAGCAAAATGGGTAATGCTAAAAATAGCAAACAATACCATTGCCTGCCTCCCACGAAAAGCCGGGCAAAAGTTCCTTAGAATTCTGCATAGCAACTGCAAAACCAGGCACCACAGCAGCTTAACCCTGATTGACCTGGACTAGAAATTTACATTACTAATTCTCACCACCTGGGTGCCTTGTAGAAAGGCATTATATAAATGCAATTAAATAAATAAAGGGGCTTGAGGATCCTTTAACTAACGGCAAACACTGGCTATACAAAGAGGCGATTGCAAGCTGTACTTTCCTTCAAAATACTGGAAATGCTGTCATTAACGTGTGAGGCATCTGCACACATGCCAAAAGAGAGAGTGAAAGAGAGAAAGATCAGTACCTAAAAGCGGGGGAGATATTTGTAAAGATCTGTACTTACTGGGAGCAGAAAGTTAATAAGCTCCATCAACTGTCAAGGCTCTGTAAGCAACCCCTGAAATATTTGCTGCCAAAGTGTTCTTGCTGTCCAGCACAGAACAATCTTCTCCAAGAGGAAGTGATTTAATAAGATAGGCTCATCGAAAGGGAATTTCAAAACTGGATGGGGAAAAGGAATGAGATCAGCACTGGTTGCAGCAGAATTGCTATTACTAAGGGTAGTTCTGATGTTGTAGCTGATAGGAGTGTGCTTCTGTAAAGGTATCAAATGTATCACATCCTTCTTAATTTCTCTCTGCTTGAGAAAAGCTGAGTAGATCCCTTTTTTCCTTGCTGAACATTTAACACAAATTAAATTACAGCCATAAAACATGTCACTTTGCCATTTTGACTTTCCTATAAGATCATAAACTTGAACACAAAATATCCATTCTTTCCCCACTCTTTTTTATAGTTTAAATCAGATTTTGGAACATTTAAGATGTATGATGCTGTATTATTATTATTAAAAGGGAATATAGATATCGGTTGGAGAAGCAAGCCATTCCAGTCCATTGAGCAAACTGCAGATTGAAGACCAGAAATCTGCTGCTAATCATCTGGTGTCATTATGTAATTATATAATTGACCATAATTGTAGACCTTTGCAATATGCACTCATTGCTTCAAAATGGTCTCAGAAGAGTACCGTAGTTATAGATAGTGTAATCAAAGCATTAGGAACTTTTCCCCTCCCCTGAGCTTTTGTTCTATGAACTTCCAAGATGATTTAGACCGCCCTTTTGTTTTTCTTCTTTTGGCAAAGAACATTTAGTTTCTGTTGTCTTGCCCCTATTGCCACTTCCCCAGAAGAGCAACCCTAGTCATCTCTAAAATATTACTAGAGGCTGGTCATAAATTCTATTCATTTTTTTTCCTCCTTCAATACTGAGGAGTAGAAGCGCACTCAGTTCTATTAAGTGATAGATCTTGTTTTCAGGACCTCAACCTAGATTCCACATTGGTGTTAAGGCAGCAGGTGCTATGCTAAGTTTAACTGCAGCAATGCTCATTTTTAGAACACCTCTTGCCCTCATACCCAGAACGAAGACACGAGACCTAAATATGGATGAAGGGACACAACTTATTGATTAAGTAGAGGATCTGCAGTATCCAAACCTAAGCCAACTTGGTTACATGCAGGGAATTGGGGACTAAAGAGATAGATGGGAAAACTCTTGAATCAGGAAATGCCAGCCTTCTCAAAGACCCTGCAACCACTACTGACACAGGCCTCTTGTTGCCCACTCTTTTAGGTATATATTTCATACCTTACAACATTTCTCTGGTGAAAATAAGGGGTGTCCTATTCAATAATAATAATAGTCACATGGTTATGCAATTACTATCTTAGTCAGGCTCACTGGAAGGACAGATCCTGAAGCTGAAGCTGATGCTGCAATACTTTGGCCACCTCATGAGAAGAGAAGACTCCCTGGAAAAGACCCTGATGTTGGGAAAGATGGAGGGCACAAGGAGAAGGGGACGACAGAGGACGAGATGGTTGGATAGTGTTCTCAAAGCTACCAGCATGAGTTTGACCAAACTGCGGGAGGCAGTAGAAGACAGGAGTGCCTGGCATGCTCTGGTCCATGGGGTCACGAAGAGTCGGACACGACTAAACGACTAAACAACAACATCTTAGTTTGACGGAATGACAAATGAGACAGAAGAACCTCCTGGGATAGAGCTAGGGTGGTCTCTTATGCCACCAGCTACCACAATATTGCTACTCAAGGTGTCATCTGGCCTTGCTGAAAAGAGCTAAGGCTTTCAAAAAGCCCCCTTGACAATATCTTGCCCTGCCCTTACTGCAGGCAGCAGGCATCTCCCATGCATTTCCACAGCTACAGTAGGTACACCTAGAATTTCGACACCTCAGGAAGTGGACTGCCTCTCCTGGTGTGCCCTATGGAGGACCTTAAGGTCCACAAGTGACAACATTTTGGAGGTCCCAAGTTGCAAGGTGGTTAGATTGGTCTCAACTAGGGCCAGGGCCTTTTCAGTACTGGCCCCGACTTGGTGGAACACTCTGTCACAAGAGACTAGGGCCCTGCGGGACCTGACATCTTTTCGCAGGGCCTGCAAGACAAAGCTGTTCCGCCTGGCCTTTGGTTTGGACTCAGTCTGACCCTTATGTTTCCCTCCCCTTATGGTTTTGATCTATGGGCTATTATTAAAATGAGACTGCTTTTTAAATTGTATTTTAACCTGTATTTAAATTGGTTCCCCCCATTATGTTTCTATTGTAATTTTACTGGTGTTAGCCACCCTTTAATGTTTACCTTTAATGCCTGGGCATCAATAATGCACATAAGGGCTAAGCATACACCTGGTTAGGCATATGCTTGCCTCCTGTGCCAGCATTATCAGGTCAAATCGAGGCACTGTACTGGAATAAAGTGCAGCCATTCAACCCAAGGAACCCCCAGATTTGGCGTAGAGCTATGTCCCTGATGTCAGGCACAACCATGACAAACTGTGCTGCAATTTCAACATTTTAGTTAAGCCTGGGATATTTGCCAGACAGTATCAGAAAAGTGGGCTTTTCCTATTGAAATCATACATCAGTTGAAGTGGGCAGAATGCTTATTACATGAATGCATTATCTGTGAATGAGAGCAAACTCACCGAGTGATGAGATTATCAAGCAATCAACTTTGCTTGTTAAGAAACAGAGAACACTGGGCCCAAATAACCTATTTTCCAGCAACTGAATCACTTATTGCATTTTAATGTGAATTTTAAAAGGCCCCTTGTGTTAGAACAGGCGCCTATAAATTATTAGGTTTCTCTGTCTTGTGACTTATCTCCACCAACCACCTCATGCCAAGCTCATCTTTGCACCTTCATTAGATCATCTATTTGGTTTTCCTAATTTTAATGAGACGTACAAGTCAAAATTAAGAAAAGTAAGTGTTTCAAAAGAAAGGCATTAGTTACCTGGATAAAACTCTTGGGTTGGGGAAGGACTTGGAGTGGAGCAGAGGAGAACCTTAGAATCACAGAATCATTCTTGTAGCTCATTTCTATGCTATGCCGATGTGGGGATCCAGGGCACAGTCCTTCAATGGCTGCGCTCGTTTCTCTCTGGTCGGGGACAGAGGGTGGCGCTTGGGGGGGAATTGTCATCGCGCCACTCCTTGGTGCCTCAGGGTGCGATTCTCTCCCCGATGCTTTTTAACATCTTTATGCGCCCCCTCGCCCAGCTTGTCCGGAGTTTTGGGCTGGGTTGCCATCAGTATGCTGATGACACCCAACTCTATCTGTTGATGGATGGCCCTCCTGACTCGGCCCCAGACACACTGACCAGATGTCTGGAAGCTGTGGCTGGATGGTTACGTGGGAGCCGGTTGAAGTTAAACCCATCGAAGACAGAGGTCCTCTGGCTGGGGCGGGACGATATGGAATTGAGGGGGCAACTCCCATCTCTTGCGGGAGTGCAATTAGTGCCAGCACCGTCCGTTAAGAGTTTGGGTGTAATCTTCGATACCTCCCTCTCTATGGAGGTGCAGATTACAGCTATAACAAAGGCGGCATTTTTTCATCTCCGCCAAGCTAAGCAGTTGGCCCCTTATCTCTCTCGCCCTGACCTAGCCACTGTGATCCATGCGACGGTCACCTCCAGACTGGATTATTGTAACTCGCTCTACGTGGGGCTGCCCTTGAGACTGACCCAGAAACTCCAGCGGGTGCAGAATGCCGCGGCAAGACTCCTTATGGGGTCTTCGCTGCGAGAGCACATTCATCCAGTATTATACCAGCTGCACTGGCTCCCGGTGCAGTACAGGATCAGGTTTAAGGTGCTGGTTTTAACCTTTAAAGCCCTATACGGCCTAGGACCCTCGTACCTACGGGACCGCCTCTCCTGGTATGCCCCACAGAGAAACCTATGGTCTGCAAATAATAACATCCTCAAGGTCCCAGGCCTCAGAGAAGTTAGGCTGGCCTCAACTAGAGCCAGGGCCTTCTCGGCTGCGGCTCCAATCTGGTGGAATGCTCTGTCACAAGAGACTAGGGCCCTGCGGGACCTGACATCTTTCCGCAGGGCCTGCAAGACAGAGTTGTTCCGCCAGGCCTTTGGTCAGGGCGCAGCCTGACTCCCTCCTCCGGCAACCTGCACAGCATTTTGCTTAATTGGTTGCCTTCAATTTGATTTAATTAATTTTTATAATGAAATATTTTTAGATTGTGTAACTATTTTACTGTTTGATCATTTGATTGTTGTTAGCCGCCCTGAGCCCGGCTTCGGCTGGGGAGGGCGGGATATAAATAAAATTTATTATTATTATTATTATTATTATTATTATTATTATTATTATTGTTGTTGTTGTTGTTGTTGTTATGGGTTGTCGACTGCCAAATTTGGGCATGCCTGGATTTAGTAGGTGCTAGAATTTAAGCAATGCTTGGAGGGCTAAACTGGAAGCCAGACCTTTAATAGCTGGACTCGGCTTCCCATGTCCTGGGCAGGCTGATAACAGCCAAGGTGTTAAGCAAACAAAGGGGGCAGGGAGATGGGCGGTTAACAAAGCAAAAATTCTGTGCCAGCTGGAAAATGGGTGATGCCGCTTCCTTTAGCTCAGAGTTGGGTGGAAGAACAAAGGCCAGTAGTAGAGTTTCAGGATTGTAGTTTACCCTGGTGCACTCTAAGGGATTTCTTTTCCTTAGTGGGTAAGCAGCAATACAACAGAGAAAGAATCTAGGCGGCTGCCAAGTGAAAAGTTAGGAGTTATGTGGCAAGCTGCTAGTTAACAGACAGGGATAGCTGTGTGGGATATAATCAACTGGTGCAGTCAAATGCAACATTCCTTATTTTCCTAGAGTGGGCACATGCAGGGGGACATCCAGTCAGTGTAACTTCCATTTCCACTGGTCTGGAGCTTCCTCCCCCTGCATGTGACCTGGGAGATGGGCATGGCCCTGGCTGACTCCGTAAAAGAGCCGAGTCATGCAGCCATCTTCTCACTCTTGAAGTTGTCTTGTTCTATCTTTTGCTGCCATGCTGCTCTACTGCAGCCATTTTGTTATCTTAATGTAATTTTGCTGTCTGCTGGCTCTCAGCCAGCAGCACATGAGCTCAGCTCCCGAATAAGATGAATTCACGCTTTGTTTGTGTAACGACTAAGAAAAGCCTGCCTTTCAGGGATGAAATCATGAACTGAAATGTGAGTAAACTTTTTGTTACTTTACTCAGAAAGAGTATTATTCTTTTAGGAGGGATAAAAGGGGACACCAGGAATAAACTTAACTAAGAGTTTCAGATGAATCTGCAAACTAGCTTCCAGCTATATTGAGCGGAATTTGCTCTGCTACATCACTCACTAGCATGAGTGAAGGAAGCATAATACTTATTCAATATATCCTTTCCTACTATCCTTAACATTCCCACAAGCTGATGTCTGCTTGAACCCAGGACTGTGCCTATGGGAGAAGCAAGACCCTCTTGGGGTCCAGTGCTGGGAGCTCCTCCATAGAAGTAGGCTCAGGTTGTACATATGTGTAAATAAACCATATATCCTAAAGACAACACAGTCTCCACTGTGCCTCATTTCCAAAGGAAACACAAACCCTGGGATAAATGCCAGCAACTTCCGGGAATCTTGCACCACTCAGAGATTACAATGAAAAAGAGCTCAGCTCAGGCTGTTGAACTGTATGTTCTAGATACAATGCAACTTGGTAATGATCATGACTCAGAAACCCTAGTCTGGACCATCTGTCTTGTAATGCTACACTTTACTTACCCACTTATTGTTCAAACATTGCTAGGAACACAGGCCAGAGAACTGAATAGATTCCATTCAAACTCACAGAAGGCTGAATTTCAAAAGAAAAGGCACTCGTAAAAGAACAGCAATTTAAATAAACAAGAATCTCAGATCTCTGAATTGTTAAATTCAGATGAGGACAAATTGGTAAGCGACTCTTTTAAAAAAATCCAAGTCATTTTTGTTATATTATTTACAAATATATACATCATGTATATTAATTTGTAATGAAAATCCACATAAGGATATTTGAAGCTAATTGTCAAGACAAGAGACTAGCGTACTAACGTACCAATTCAAATTTCTCAGCTACAGTCCATTAAATGTCACTTCATAATTGCAAAAACAAACAAACAAAGTGCACACAAAGGAGATTAAAAGTTTGAAAGATTAGAGGCTTAGTCACAACACAGCACTTTATTTCCCCAGTTGGCTGTAAAATTAGCTCTATTTTTGATGGTTTTCCGTAACTTGGATTAGCTAAAATCTCTAAGACTATAAACTAGAGCTTCACAAAATATCCTCCCATTAAAATATAGGGTATTTTGGATGATGGTAGAAAAAGAAATATTTTTTTGGGGAGGGGGGGGTTCCTTGATGGAGTTGTTCCACAACAGATCACTACATTCTTTACAACTTCTATGCTACTGATTCTCAACTTTGGGTTGTTGACATATATACATTTTTTAAAAAATCAAATTGAATTATCTCCAAAACCCAAACATTTTAGGGGACTAAAGTAGCTTCTGGGGCCCCTCCAAGATTAGGGGCCCTGAAGCTTAAGCTTCATTATATTTATATAATATAATAATAATTTATTATTTATACCCCGCCCATCTGGCTGAGTTTCCCCAGCCACTCTGGGCGGCTCCCAATCAAGTGTTAAAAACAGGACAGCGTTAAATATTAAAAACTTCCCTGAACATGGCTGCCTTCAGATGTCTTTTAAAGATAGGATAGCTGTTTATTTTCTTCACATCTGAAGGGAGGGTGTTCCACAGGGTGGGCGCCACTACCGAGAAGGCCCTCTGCCTGGTTCCCTGTAACTTGGCTTCTTGCAGTGAGGGAACCGCCAGAAGGCCCTCGGCGCTGGATCTCAGTGTCAGGGCTGAACAATGGGGGTGGAGGCGCTCCTTCAGGTATACAGGACCGAGGCCGTTTAGGGCTTTAAAGTTCAGCACCAACACTTTGAATTGTGCTCGGAAACGTACTGGGAGCCAATGCAGATCTCTCAGGACCAGTGTTATGTTGTCCCGGCGGCCACTCCCAGTCACCAGTGTAGCTGCCACATTCTGGATTAATTGCAGTTTCCGGGTCACCTTCAAAGGTAGCCCCACATAGAGCGCGTTGCAGTAGTCCAAGTGGGAGATAACTAGAGCATGCACCACTCTGGTGAGACAGTCCGCAGGCAGGCAGGGTCTTAGCCTGCGTACCAGGTGGAGCTGGTAGACAGCTGCCCTGGACACAGAATTAACCTGTGCCTCCATGGACAGCTGTGAGTCCAAAATGACTCCCAGGCTGCACACCTGGTCCTTCAGTGGACCTCATTCAGGACCAGGGAATCCCCTACACCCGCCTGCCCCCTGTCCCCCCAAAACAGTACTTCAGTCTTGTCAGAAATATTTATAGTAAATCCACTCCTGCAGACAGCATCTCTGAAAGGAAATTAGAGTGGACCAGTTTTGAGGGGCAGCAACAGATGATTGTGCACATAAATAGGTGAACCTTTTACCAGGTAGAGTGGGAAGACTACCTGATGTTGCAAAAAGTTTTCTGACAGTACACAAAGCAGGCTCTGCTCAGCACTAATTGTAATTGCACAAAATGTTCACTAGAGGAATATCACATAGCTATTTTAAAACTGGAACAGAAGGCACCAAAAGAGAGATTCCACATATAGCACACCAAATCTCTATTTATAAATTTTGTACCGCTGTCACTAGACTAAGGAAGTCGCAGTTGATTAACCACCTGAGTTTTTATATTATTTAATTAAATCTGCATATATTAAAGCTGAGGGTTTTTTGTGCATGAATGATAATTAATTATAATAAGGAATTTAGGATTAATGACCACCATCCCCTGTCTGTTTGATAAAGGAGAACACAACATTATATTCTGGTGATTCTCTCTCTCTCGTTCAGAACTGGGACTATTAACTTGAAACATCTGCCACAGCTTAGTAATAATATTTTCTAGGAACCTGCTGAAAAATTCTTAAAGGGAGAAAGGGGCCAATGGTATAGAAATATGAAGGATACAGGAACAATAGACAAGGGCTTAAAAGAAAGATAAAGGGTATTTGGATAGATTTTTTTTGTCCCTTCAGAATTTACCTGCTGTTCCTACATCCTTCATCTTTCTATTCCCTTGGTCCCTTTCCTTCTCTTCTCCCATTTTTCTCTTCTTGCAAACCCCTTCCTGGATTTCTCACCCGCTATCAAAGCTGTTCTATAACCCAGGAACCAACAAAATCCATACTCGGCTTCAACTTAGGAACAGAGGAAGCTGCCTTATAAGGAGTCAGATCATTGGTCAGTCAAGATCAGTACACTGACTGGTAGAGTTTCCAGGCATGGCTCATTTCTAGCCTTACCTGCGTATAGGTAAAGGTAAATAACCCCTGGCCAGTTAAGTCCAGTCCAAGGCGACTATGGGGTTGCGGCATTCATCTCGCTTTCAGGCCAAGGGAGCAGGCATTTGTCCACAGAGCTTTCCGTGTCATGTGGCCAGCATGACTAAGCCACTTCTGGTGCAACAGGACACCGTGACAGAAACCAGAGTGCACCGAAATGCCATTTACCTTCCCGCCACACCGGTACCTATTTATCTACTTGCACTGGTGTGCTTTTTAACTGCTAGGTTGGCAGGAGCTGGGACAGAACAATGGGAGCTCACCTCACTTTCAGCCCGAGGGAATATGGCCTTGTGGCCAGTATGACTAAACCGCTTCTCGCGCAATGGAACACTGTGACGGAAACCAGAGTGCACGCAAATGCTGTTTACCTTCCCGTTGCACTGGCATGCTTTTGAACTGCTAGGTTGGCAGGAGCTGGGACAGAGCAATGGGCGCTCACCCCGGTGTGGGGATTCGAACTGCCGACCTTCTGATTGGCAAGCCCAAGAGGCTCAGTGGTTTAGACCACAGGACCACCTGCATCCCAGACAGACAGAAGAGAGGGAGGGAGGGAGGGAGGGAGGGAGGGAGGGAGAGAGAGAGAGACATGGACCATCTTATCTTTTCACAAATAGATCCAATCTAAGATTATGAAGGTTTGACATTTCTGCACCGTAATGGAATACCATTTCATTTGGTCATCCATCCTACAGTGCACAGGGCCATTAAAATGATTTAAACCAATACTTCACAAACCATGGTAATGTGACCAGACAGTAGCACAGACGGAGAAAGCAGCTCAGAGGCAATGTTGGATGGCCTTACATATTCCTCTCTTGTGCATCTCAGCAAAACAGAAGGGAGTTGAGCTTAAGTGTGAGCACCATTAGCATGACTGTGACCTCCTTGCCCTTGTAGTTGAAGGTGCGAAACTGCAAAGAGTCAGCTCTACAGGAGCCCAAAGCAAGGGAATCAGGGAGCTCTCATCCATTACTTTCTAAAACAGACCAGCAGATGCTGTTTCACTCCTCTGCTCTTCCCACACTGGTCCACTTAAGTTGTCAGAGCATAGTTTGACAATGGCAAAAATCTGGCTTCGGACAGAGAGCATCAATTTGGACTACCATATTCGGCCTATATTGATATTTTTCAGGCCAGGCGTTCTCTCCCCCCCCCTGTTTTTTGTGGGGTGGGGTGGAGTGGCGGGAGTTACTTTTGTGGACTGAGGGGTGGGGGGAAATTTCCAGCAGCTCCAGGGGAATCAACTTCATTTCTAAAGAGATTCCCAGTGGGAACAACACTCGTCATGACTGAGAGTTATTGTAGAGGAGCGCACTGTAGAAGAGGGAAGGTGGCTGTTTTTCTGCCTCGCCCTCTTATTTCTTATCCAGGAGATAACCCCTCTCCCCGCAAAACAGTGTGTTCCTCTCTATCCCGAAACAGTTCTAAAAAATGTCTGTCTACAGCCAGGCTTATGTTAACGTATAAAGTTTGTACATGCTGAGAAAAGGGACAATAAAGGGTTAATATTGGTGTGCTGTTTAATTTGGGTGTGTTTTGTTCTGTACCTGCGGATACTTAAGCATGTGAGAATGACTCAGCCCAATCTACAGTATAAATCCTGTTATGTTTACGCTTGGCCCCTGCCATTGGCCAGGGCATAATCTGAATTCTGTAAAGAGATTGTGGACTCAGCTACATTAGTAAAGAAAACTGTTTTATATGCATTATAACACTGTGACACCAGATGGCGCTGTGGAGTTCCATCTTTCACCAATGTGATTTCCCACTAAAATGGTAGTTTGGTTCTCAAACTTAATTCGTTCCAGAAGTCCCTTCCAAAACCAAAGCGTTCCAAAACCAAGGCAAGATTTCTCATAGAAAGTAATGCAAAACAGTTGAATCCGTTCCAGACTTTTAAAAACAACCCCTAAAACAGCAATTTAACATGAATTTTACTATCTAACGAGACCATTGATCCATCAAATGAAAGCAAGAATCAATGTACTGTACTGTAAAATAAATAAGACAGTATTGTAGATGACAAAACTTATCATCCACACAGTCACAAAAACAAATTAACCGAAAAAGCCTCAAAAACAAAAACGCAAAATAAATAGCAAAACAAACTTAATCCGTTCCAGAAGTCCGTTAGACTTCTGAAATGTTCGAAATCCAAGGCACAGCTTCTGATTGGTGCAGGCGCCCCTGAAACAATAGCTGACAGCTGCATCGAATGTTCAGCTTCTGAAAACAATTCAAAAACCAGAATACTTACTTCTGGGTTTTCGGCATTTGAGAACCAAGGCGTTTGAGAACCAAGGCATTTGACAACGCGTTTTCCTGAATTGCTTTTTTAATGTGTCTAGATCCAGCCTGTATCTATAACCGCATGTCACTGAAACTGCATTACACTGTCCAACAAGTGACTGACTCTTCCTAGAACAGCTGGGTGTTTCTCCGTTCTTTTGGCACACTCTGCTGGCACAAGGATGGGCACTCTGCACATGCCCCAACAGTTTAATCAGCTGAAGGCCAAAATGAGGACAAGTGAGAAACAAAGATATCCATCCCCAGGACATCCAGAGAACAGCTTTACAAAGAAATTTGGACCGTGGTCATGACTGTTTTACACACCTTACAAGAAGTCTCTCCCCCCAGCATTTTTCATAAAGCACCATGCTTGTCATGCTTACTTGATTAACTGATTAGCGCATTAAGTAACAGGTTCTTGTTGTGTTTTTGAATGTGGGCCCTTAAATCATGAGCTGTGTCTCATGAATTGATTGCCTGTGATGATTGCACGGTTTTTAAACAGCTCTTGTTCATCTCTTGACACAAAGCAAGTCAGCCTTCCCCAGCCTGCTACCTTCCTGATGCCAACCTGAAAGGTTGCAGGTTGCAGGTAAGTTGCAGTATGCTCTTTATCTGTGTTTTATAGGTTAAAGAAACTTTTATCTTCATTTAACCTCCAAAAAAATTGAAGTTTGATTAGCCAATTAACGGCCTGTTATTTATTCCTTGAATCATTAAGCTGATGAAATATTGCGGTAAATCAAAAATTTTCATCAGTTTAATGATTCAGCAAATAAATTCCAGACAGTTAATTGGCTAATCAAATTTCAATTACTTGGTAGCTATATAAAAAACACACCATAGACTTTTAAATTTTTTTAAAATGAAAAAAAGGCAGAAACCCTGCCTGTTCTTTAATCATCTCTCTTACCCTCTGCAAAGCTACTGTTCTGCATGTCACTTGCAACGTTATGCATTATCAAAAACCATTTACAAGGATAGCTGGTAATTGATTCCAAACTTTATGAGGGCACATTTTTCTCCAATGTAATTGTCATCCCACTGTTTATGACAAAATTCATCTTGTTGCTGTTTCTGTTTATTTTTTAATTTGCACAGAGCAGCTTCTTTCAATATCTCACAATTGTCACTTTTCAGAAGCTGGATGTCGGTTCCTTTGTACCAATCGCTTTTTATTTCCCCACTCTGGAACCAATGGCCTTAATTATTCATGCTCCGTTTTGAGTGCTCTAAACCACATCTCGGCGTGGCACTTCGGGGAAACGAGTTTATAATTCTGGTACTCTGTGGCTGCTGTTTGTTCTGAAACTGAAGGGGCTGGGGAAAATTAAATTTTAAAAAGGGGACAAAATAACAGTATGTTTATGGTCGTGCGTAGGATATAAGCATGGCCCATGCATGTTAGAGTCCATCCTAACTAGGCACAGCATATAAAAATTACTTAGAATATGATGCAGCTCAGTGCTCACTTGGGCACAAACAAAATGCTTGCATTAGTCCTCCTTCAAAACCATTCACATCAACGAACATCGCTACATATCTCCACCTACAGTTCTGTCCTCAATGCTATATAACAGGGGTGCCAGCTTGGCTCCACAACCATGGGTGCCCTGGGCTGTGGGTGCCCTGGCATCAAAATTTGTGGGTGCCTGGCCCCTTCGTGGGGAATTTTGTGAGTGCCCGGGCACCCAGGGCCCCGGGGCATTGGCGCCTATGCTATATAACATCTATATGAAGCCATTGGGAGCAAACATCAGGAGGTTTAGGTCACAGGGTTATCACACATTAGCACATGTTTGAAATGTTTTGCCCCAGTGAGCATCACTTTAGACTTGTTTACACTGAATTGCATTTGCTGTTTTACTGCCCATTCACTCAGTTTGGAAAGATCCTGTCAGGGAACTGACATTGGAGCCAGAGGCGGAGGGAAGGCTCCCAAGTGATGCTGGAGAGGAACCCAGCAAGGAGAGGCAGCTCATCAGCTGGGGAAGGAAATCAGTGCAAAGGGGGGCAGATGGGGGAATCAGCGAGAGGGCTCCAGGACTCCTCGCCGGACACCAGCGGGGAGAGCACGGGTCCTCTGCTACCCACACCCTCCCTGCGCAGAAGACTTCCGCGCAGGGAGAGTAGGAGGAGACTTGGCATCAAACAGCTTTTATGCTGGAAAAGGTTTAAGAAACGCCCACTGACGGATTCTGCTAGCGACTGAGGCAGCCACGAAGTGAAGGGCTGTCCAGACAGAAAAGGTTTAACAAGGCAACATAGCCAGGAGTGGCAGCAACTTAGTCATGAGCAACCCCTATATTCATTACAGATCCTTTCGGAGCTCCTCACAAACTTTGTTTTAACCACCCTAAACAATTCGGTATAATAAGCAAAATGGGTGAGCTCTTTCCCTGCCTATCAACAAATCCATATAGTTATGAACAAGTGCAAGAATATTGGTTTCAACATTGGTGGTGGGGAAGATTCTCTTTTTCTACATCCCTCCATTGAGAGAACTGTCCATTGATCCCAGCTCTCTGCTTCTTGTTCCTTAACCAGTTACTGACCCATAAGAGGACATTAGTCTTCATATCCAAGCACTTTCAACCCCCAGACTCCAACCCCACCCCTGGTTCCAGCTCCTGCATCTGAATCCAGAGAACCCAAAGTGGGGGAAAGAACATATCCAGCTCTGGATTCCAATAGTGCCAAATCAAACCTGGCCCTGACACACAGATTCACCCTTTAAGAGCAGTTCTGTGTCTTCAACTTTCAGAATTGTCTTAAGTCTTCACACTATGTTTCTAGGTTCCAGGATATGGTCTGATAGTGCATGATGCTGAAGGTCGGCAGGTCTGGATCTGTTAGTATCTGGATGACAGAATGCCTTGAACACCTTGAGTTTCATGATGGAATAGAATAATAGAATTGCAGCATTGGAAGGGACCACAGGATTATCTAGGCCAACCCCCTGCAAGGCAGGAATCTTTCACCCAATGTGGTCCCTGAGATTAAGGGGTCTCATGCTCTACCAGTTGAGCTATCTGTATGAAGAATAGCTAGACATTTTTAAACATGTAATAAATTGACTTGGGGATGACTTCACCTGATCAAAAGGAACCCACAGTGGCCATATTCCTTTCTAAATCAAATACAGTGGAACCTCGGTTTTCAAACGCAATCCATTCCGGAAGACCGTTTGACTTCTGAAACGTTCAAAAACCAATGCAGGCATTTCTGGAAGCATTTACATCTGGAAACCTCAACATGGAAGCTGTGTGGCACATTTGGCTTCCGAAAAGCGTTCAAAAACGGAAGCAGTTATTTCTGGGTTTTCGGTGTTTGAAAGCCGAAACATTTGACTTCCAAAAACCAAGGTACCACTGTGGCTGCTAGAGATTACTGTGATGTTCACTTAAGCAGCAAGGAAGTGAACCATCTCCAGATATACATCTGTCAGATCCTCCTTGATGAGCCACGTGTTTGATGTTGAAGTTCAGTTGGGATTCCTTGATGCAGAGGTTAACCTGGTCTAAAGGTACAGGTAAAGGGACCCCTGACCATTAGGTCCAGTCGTGACCGACTCTGGGGTTGCGGCGCTCATCTCGCTTTATTGGCTGAGGGAGCCGGCGTACAGCTTCCAGGTCATGTGGCCAACATGACTAAGCCACTTCTGGCGAACCAGAGCAGCACACGGAAACGCCGTTTACCTTCCCGCTGGAGTGGTACTGTCAGGGAACTGACATTGGAGCTAGAGGCAGAGGGAAGGCTCTCAAATGATGCTGGAGAAGGGCCCAGCAGGGAGAGAGGCAGCTCCGCAGATGGGGAAGCAAATCAGCGCAACACCAGGGATATAGAGGGGCTGATGGGGGAATCGGCGAGAGGGCTCCAGGACTCTTCACTGGACACCAGTGGGGAGAGCACGAGTCCTCTGCTACCCACGCCCACCCTGCGCAGAAGACTTCCGCGCAGAGAGAGTAGGAGGAGACTGGGTGTCAAACAACTTTTATGTTGGAAAAGATTTAAGAAACACCCACTGATGGATTCTGCTAGCGACTGAGGCAGCCACGAAGTGAAGGGCTGCCCAGACTGAAAGGTTTAGCAAGGCAACAAAGCCTGGAGAGGCGGCAACTTACGCACGAGCAACCCATACACATTACAGGTACCTATTTATCTACTTGCACTTTGATGTGCTTCCGAACTGCTAGGTTGGCAGGAGCAGGGACAGAGCAACGGGAGCTCACCCCGTCGTGGGAATTCGAACCGCCAACCTTCTGATCGGCAAGTCTTAGGCTCTGTGGTTTAACCCACAGCGCCACCTGAATCCTAACCTGATCTACATGCTTCTTATCCCCATACAAATCTTCTGTGATTCCATTCATCTTAAAACACCTCCATGCAACATGCCTATTTCCTACTACCGAAACCTAGAAATGTTCTAAAACCAGAGTGAGTTGTCAATTACCATGGAGAGGCTTGCTTACAGTAGCCATTACATTGTCTAGGACATATTTTATATGTGTTTCTCCCAGCAGGGTCGAACCCATTAGCAGCCAAGAATTTCGTACAAAAATATGGCCCTTAAACTCTCCGAAGTGAAACGTAAAACATATTTGGCTAGTCAAAAAGCCCCGTAAACAAATGTGTTGGAAATTCATTATCTTAAAAATAAAGAAGAGGGTAAAGGCAGCTTTGCCAGCAATTACATGTCCATCAAGTATTAAAAATAACACCCAGAGATTCTAAAGGCAGTTCACAGGAACTTGCCTGAGCCAACATATTGCCCTGGAGTCAGCAGATTTGAGTCTTTTACATAGTATACCCAAATGCAGCATGGAAAGGCAACAGCAGCAGCTCATTTTCAAGCCCTCAGTTGTCGCTCCTGTGAAGTGTAATTCAGGCTACACTGCGTGACCAGGCAGAAACAGTCCCAGCCCCCAGGAATCATAAGGAATAAAGACTCTGACAACAATACATGGAATTAAAATTAGGCCACAACTTTATTAAACTTTCAAATGTAGGAAGACCTTGGCTTAGGCGTTGGGCGTGTATCCCTCCCAGCCCCCCAGCCAGGGGGAACTGGGGCTCATCAGGGTAAATGGGATATGGGGATGCTCTGCGAGATGTAAGTGTAGCAGGCAGCCAAGCCCATACCCCCCCCACACACAGGGTAGTTCACTAACGACCTTTCAGTGTATGGCCAGTGACACCCAAAATATAACCGCTTTAAGAAGGGGACCCTGGAACTGCCGACACAGGGGGGGGGTGAGTCACCACTTCATACCTCCCCCATATAGGGAATAAAAGACTAAAGGATTCTATCCAAGCATTAGCCTTCAAAAGTTAACACTGAGAGGCAAGCTAGCCCCTGTTTGCCAGTAAGATCCCTGGGAACTGTAGCACCATGTGTGAACCTGCAAAGGGTACCCACAATGTAAAGTGTGAGTGTTCATTGTCAAAGGCACACAAACACTACACTAGTAGCTTAATAAATAGCAAAGCCTGAACATGCGATCCAGCATCAAACTTCTTATTTGAAAAGAACCCCCCCGCCCCCGATCTTGTTCTACTTTCCTTTCAGTATGATTGGAAGTGATAAAATATCATGAAGGATGACTGTATGGAAGGCAAAACGTCCTGTCACTTCAGCTATTTCCATCTCAGCAGCAAGTAGCGCAGAAGAAAATGAATACCAACAGGGCTGCCCTCCTCTTTATTCCTTAATGGTTGGAAACTTTGCAACCATTTGCCTAAGGGCCAGTTCACACTACACACACACACACACACACACACACACACCAAACACCCTCAGCTGTCTAGTTTCTCTAGGGCTTAAAGTATATTGCATGCACCAATCGAAGCACATTCCAGTTCAGAAGCAAAAGTTCCCCAGATATATGGACAAAGTTAATGAATAATACAACAGTTCTTCCTGGTGGTCTGAATTCTGACCAGTTTAGTGATGCAACTTCTACTGTGAAAGAATCACAGTACATTTTCAAACACAAAATTTTGAGTACATGGTAGTGACAATAAATACTCTAAACTCATCCAAGGTAAGAACTGACACAAACTTCACTTACAACCAACATCTGTTGAAGATTCCTCCAGATATCCCTTCTGGCTGAACATCCATGCAAAGCCAATTCGGGTCTCCTGCTCAGTTGTTAAAAAGAAGGGGAAATAATAAAAGCGACCACTTTTCACTTAGAAGTTAGGTGAGAGTTTTGTGGCAACCATTTAATTTACTGGTATCTTTAATGGCCTGCAGAAAACCTAATACCACTAGCATTAGAGAAATGGGTAGACTACTGGCCTGACCCGAGGGCTTTCTTTAGACTGCTGACCACTGGTTCTGTTAGCTAGAGATGATGGGAAACTTGGAGACCCAAGTTTGGGAAACCCTACTTTAGAGCATCATAGCCTGGATTGCTCAGTTGGTTAGAGTGTGGTGCTGATAACACCAAGATTGCAGGTGCGATCCTCGAATGGGACATCTGCATATTCCTGCATTGCAGGAGATTGGACTAGATGTTCCTCAGGTCCCTTCCAACTCTACAGTTCTATGATTCTAAGAATGAATCATTGTGCCTGAGAGTCTTCTATAGGGATGTCCTATAGACTCTTGCTATGAATGACTTTTGCCTTAGTTCTCTACAAATAGAGGTTTGGGTTTTTTAAATTGCACATATTATACTTAAGCAGACATGTAAATTGCTTTGCAATGTATGTTCTTTACATATTAATTGACTTATAACTGCCACTATCCAGACACGTGCCTCATTGATTGATTTATTTTTTTTGTTTCTTTAGTGTTCCTTGTTGACTTTGGTAAAATATGTTTTGTTCATTGTTTATTCCCAGTTAAATAGGTTTAGGATTGAGCCTTAATCCACTTCCTCCTGTGAATTAAAACAAACAAACAATGGAATGCACTGTTCATCACTGTCCTTTTCACACAGAAATAAGTCATCTGTTTTGTTACCTGTGGACTTTTGTCTGAGCTGCTGTGTCAATCCGTTTGCATAAACTACTTAGAGGTTTTATTACAATCAGGAAGTATCTTGATTGTAAAATAAATGAACAACCTGGATTTTAATTCTCATTTTTGACCATCCATCCATTAAATCTTTTGTTTTTTAAATCTTAAGTGCCCTTGTCCCACTTCCCGGCAAACCCCAATTGCTCTCCTTTTGTGTTTGTGCGTGTGACTCCCTGCACTGTCCCCCGGTTATAAAGCACATATACACTTAATTATCTCTGTGTTGTGAATTGAAATAACAAACAAAACACGTTATTCATTACTGCTCTTTTTTTTCACATGGCAGGAATATATTGAGACAAAAATGGATTTCAAGCTGTCATACATAAATCATCTCCACTTCAAACATTTAAAACATAAATTGCCTTAAGCATCATGTCAGGGAACTGCCATCAGTGTCCGAGGGAGAGAGCAAGCTCCAAAGGGATCCCAGAGAGCGTCCCGGGAGTGGGAGAGGCAGCCCGTCTTCTGGAGAGGAGAATCAATGTAGCTCCAGTGGAGAAGGGGGGCAGATGGGGGAATCGGCGAGGCGGTCCCATGACTCCTTGCCGGGGCCCAGCGGGGAGAGGAAGGATCCTCCGCTGCCTACGCCCTCCTTGCACAGAAGGCTTCCGCGCAGGGAGAGTAGGAGGAGACTTGGCGTCAAAGAGCTTCTTTGCTGGAAGAAGTTTAAGAAACACCCACTGACGGATTCTGCCAACGATTGAGACAGTCACGGGCGAGTGGCTGGCCGGACAGGAAAGGTTCACTCAGGCAACCCAGCCAGAGGTTGGGACAAGCTTACACACAAGCAACCCCTAGAACCATTACACATCATGCTCCAGCAGATGCACAAAAAATGATCTGGCCAATAATCAAATTGAAAACTATAAGAAGCACTATTTAGGCAGGACAGATGGACAGTGCCCCAAAATGGCAGAATGGAAACTAATAGGTATTACAGCAGTTTAGAAAACCTTGCCTTTACAAATATTGGGGGGGGGGGAGAGAACGGAATCACAGAACTGGAGAGTTGGAAGGGACCACAAGGATCATTTAGTTCAACCTTCTACAATGCAGGATTCTCTTTGCACAGTGTGGGACTTGAACCCACCAGCCTGAGACCGAGTGTCTCATGCTCTACTAACTGAGCTGTCACAGGTGCTAAAATCAAAACATATACCAAAAATGCAATATTAGCCAGTGGAAGCCTCTGCTAAAACAATTGGCTAGGATGTTGCACATTTCCAAATATGCATGTTTTATATTTATAAACCACACTTTCATCATCTGTAATCAATAAAACTGTGGCCTTATTTAGCCCATTAACCTTAAATAGTTGTGTCATTATTTCCACGTGGGGGGGTCGGGAAGTCGCCACACAACTAAGAAAGGCTGCACTGAAAGAACCCTGGTTGACTGTCTCCTGTAAATTTCTTATTCACTCACTGATCTGGAAACAACAGCAAGTGACAGAGGCTAGAAGAGGGTATATTTGCTCCATGGTCAGTTCATGTCTCTGTGATGTTTATCCCCCCCAGGTCTTGCGGCAATGTAAATGCCCAACCAGACTGGCTGCAGATGCACACTGCATGACAGAAATATACTGTACTCTGAACCACTGCACCATAGTCACTGGCTGCATAATGGATTCTTGTAATTCCCCTTCCTGTTGCTCCTGACACTGATAGTGAGAAAATGCTCTCTTATGACACAGCCAATTGATTTAGGCAATTTACCTTCCTTATGTGTCCATCACGCACTTCTGAAATCCATCTTGCACGCGCAATTGGTCCGAAAAAGAAAAGAACAGATACACCAGGCAGGTTCCGAAAATAACTACGGAAAACTGAAATGCAAAATTCACTGGGAGGGGAATGAAAAGGAAATATTTCAAACGTGTCCTTTCTCAAACTAGAAAAATATATGTATTTAGACTCCCCTCCAGAAGGGCAGGTGAGTTCCATTTTATTTCCTTCTGGCCTTCTTCACCCACCCAGCTGCTGGGGACATAATGTTTGACAAGGTTAAGGACACTCAACTTTCCAGCTTAGAATGGAGGTGATGCTGTGATTTTATATGAGTTTCCCCTCAAAGAAAACGGAACTTGTGAGAGGTTCAGCTCCTGATTAAATATATTCCATAGCTGGGCTTGCAAAGTTCAGAGTGTGAGAGAGAAATGGAGTATTCAACCTGAAATAATGGATCTGGCCTTTTGGACTGGCTGTGTGTGGGGAAATCAATCACCTACCTCTCTCCAGACCATGAGCACATGTTAGGAAACTGGCTTTGGAGCAATCCTAAAATGCATTGTGATGTGGGTGTCCCATCATGGACTGGACATGCAATTTTGTGAGGAAAAATGGGGGTGGGGGACATCACTTCAGCCCTTCAGATGCATAGGTTGCATAGGGGACAATGCAAAAAGAAAACTAAATGACTGAAGGATATAAAAAACTCAGAGACATTAATTTGTGAAAGTTTTATTTCACTGAATTTTTAAATGGCAATTAAAAATACAATTTAATGTCTTGCTTTCTTTAAAAAAAGATAAAAAATTATCAGCAGCAGGGTTGTTTTTATTGAGAGGTAGTGTAATAATATTACAGAATTATAATTTGATATAAACATTGAAATAAATTAATCTATTAAGTGGGTGACAACAAAATGACAAACTGAAAGGATTTGGTTACCTGTGCTACCTGGCACCCCTGCCAGCTTTCTTATAGATCAGTAGGTTCTTTTTTTTTTTTTTTGGAACTTTGGGTTATTCATTTGCAAGTGGTACTTTCAAAATATCAGTAGGAAGATAATGTAACAAATTACAAAAAAGGATATATATAAAGACCCCATACAGCCTTGGATCTTGTTGTAAAGTAAAGGAGAGGTGAACGAGGTGAAAAAAACAACACATTCTTTTAAACTACAGTCGTACCTCAGAAGTCAAACACCTTGCGACTCGAACGTTTTGGCTCCCGAGCACTGCAAACCCAGAAGTGAGTGTCCCAGTTTGCAAACGTTCTATGGAACCTGAACGTCCAATGTGGGTTCCAAGGGTTCTGATTGGCTGCAGGAGCTTCCTGCAGCCAATCAGAACCCGTGTCTTGGTTTCTGAACGTTTTGGAAGTTGAACGGACTTCTGGAACAGATTCCATTCAACTTCCAAGATACGGTTGTATCTAAGTGAGTCACTCAAGAGCTGTCTATGCACGTGAGGTAGTCTTCTTTCTTTACTCAATTCTATTTATGTTCTAAGTAAACAGAAACAAAAGCATGAGAATTTTACCCATTTCCTAATGGGACTTTTAGCTTTTCAGTCGGCATACAACTCCTTACATGGCTGCACCAAGTGTCTTCTGAGACTCTAAAGATGGGCTGCCATTAATAATAGTAGTACCAAATCTTTATACAAGAGGTCTCAATTACAGCCCTCAAAGATGTTCAGTGAGGTTCTTTCTCTTCTTCAGCCAGCTCCACAGGCAACCTTTACAGATAAGTTAGGTGGCAGTTTAGGCTCTTTAGACTGCCCCATTCCCTACCATTTGGTGTGGGGTGGTGGACCTAATGTACTAGCCAGCTAACCAGCGACTGGGTGCCCCTTAAAAAGGTTGTAGATTTCAATATAAAGGTATGTGAAGTATAACTTCTCCATCTCAGAAATTGAAAATGCCTTGAACTGCAAACTGCTGTTGAGCTTGGCAATGGAAGCTGCACACAAAAAATGTGTTTTCTTCCCTGCATTAAATGCCTCTAGAGTACTGGGTACTTACTATACTACATAATAAGGTTAATGGCTAGCTACCTTAAGGCACTGATTCAGCAAAACTGTAAACCTTGCACTGGAATTAAGAACATACTTCTATAAAATCTAAAGCACTATTTGCCTTACATGGAAGGCGCATGGCCTTTTTCTCTCTTTTTTTCCACACAACTGAGCAGCACAACCCTTAAGCTGTTTACTTCACTGTAACGGATGAACTGCTGCAGATAAGGGACCTTCTGCCGGTGAAATGAGCACATGCGTTCAAGGTCGTGAGCAATTTTCTCTCCCAGTTTCCCCTTTTGCTTGGCAGCATGTCCCAGGGTTTCCACTCCATCTTGAAACACATTACAGCTATCACAGACGTCAAGTTTTGATAGGCACCTTGAGACCACTTCTCTGTAGTCTGCCGTCCATGTGGACACATCCGATATGATTGACTGTGGCATGGAGGCATTCTCCAAGCAAAAATTAATTGCCTCCGCTTCTGCCTATTACGGGGTTAGCTGAATGTGACTATTCCATCGGACCTCTAACGGATGCGTATATACTGTGTCTTGCCATTCTAGTCAAAGATGGTAGACCTTCTTCCTCACCGTTTTGAAGTACAGTAGTATCTCTGGTTACGTAATGCTCTGGTTACGTAAACCCGGAAGTATTTGACCAGGTTTCACCGCACGCACATGCACAGAAGCGGTCTTCAAGTTGCGAAAACCTCGAGATCTGACTGGACCTCCAGAACAAATCCTGTCCACAACCGGAGGTACCACTGTATCCAGACAGGGTTGAATTTGATGAGCATTCCTACTAATTACAGTGGTACCTTGGGTTAAGTACTTAATTCATTCCGGAGGTCTGTTCTTAACCTGAAAGTGTTCTTAACCTGAAGCACCACTTTAGCTAATGGGGCCTCCCGCTGCCGCCACACCACCGGAGCACAATTTCTGTTCTCATCCTGAAGCAAAGTTCTTAACCCAAGGTACTATTGCTGGGTTAGCGGAGTCTGTAATCTGAAGCGTATGTAACCTGAAGCGTATGTAACCCGAGGTACCACTGTATAGCAAATATATATTCTCCCTTTCTCTCTTTCAAAAATCATCTATAGGCTGTATTGGATGGGGGCATAACTCCATCCAAAGAGGCTTACAATATCACAAAAACACACCACCATATAATGATCCCCAATGTGTAATATCCCTTTTCATAGCTGGTATACACCAAACCCATTTCCAGAGAATTGTTCACTATGACTCCAAGATCAGAAACTGACTTCCTGTGACTTCCTGTAGACGTGGAGCTGCTGGTCATATCCAGTTTTTACAGAGGCTGCCTTTCTTCAAGCATGGGCAATTGGCCACTGAGGGAGGCTGCCAGGGCTTCACTTTGTACTACCAAATGATCCTCCTTCAAGCTCTCTACTGCTCCTGCCAAGTATATTTGCCCTCTTTTGGGTCTGAATACTTGCTATGATGCTAGCCTAGGTATAATAGAAACTCTATACATGACATTTGGGGTATGTGCATACCACCAAGTCACATAAAAGCAAGATTCTTAAAAGGAGTGGTTGTGGAAAGGAAGATATGAGTCCTACTGTGAATCATTCTACTGGGAGTCTGGGAAATTTCTGGTGATTCATTCAACAGCAACCCTTCAATGGGCATTGGCCCAGTTCCATCAACTACCAATCCATGCAACAGACACTGCACTTCAGCTTGGGATGGCTGCAAGTGTTCTATAGGTTTGCACACACTTCTAGGTAAATCTCCAGTTGGGATACTGCCTATTTAGGACATATTCTTATAGACAGCCATCTGGGGGTCACAGTTACACTGAGAAGAATGGGATGTATTTCTGACCAAAAATGCACTGGATTGCACTGTATGGATCCTTGTTTGCAAATAACTCAATGGGCCCAGATGGTCCTGCTCTGATAGGATTGAATGTCCTCTCCTTTCCATTTCATTGCCTAGAACTGATGTCAAAAATGAACCGTGCCAAATGAACCATCTACCTCTGTTTTGCTTCAGAGTGAATTTACATGACCATTTTGTTCCTGGGTTGTTTATATTTTTTAAAAAAATCTATCTCAGAGAACAGAAGACAACATGAATTGGGTCCCAGTAGAGTTCCTGGCTGCTTAAGGGATGGCCTCTGCTATGCTCTTTACTGCATGCCTGTATGCCAAATATCCTTCCCACATCTGGCCTCCATCCACTTGTCAAGATCACCTCATATTCTATTTCCAACAGCTTACCTTCACGTTGGCATCAGGTGGCATTCACAATTGCATAAGCTCTACTGATGCCTGTACTACTGGGTGCTCTACATAAATGTTTCCAATGGTGCCTATGCCTGCAGCCAAGCTGATTTCAAATGCTCTGCTTTCCTTTGGTCCATATCAGCAAGGCTGAGAGGGAGGTCCTATCATCTGGGCAGCCCTGGACCTCCATACAAACTGCCCAGGCTTGCACCCTGGAGAGGTGCTGTGATTCTCCAGCAGATTGACTTCACCCTCAAAGGTACACTCCATTGTCTCCCAAGACAGATGGATGCCAGCATGTAGGCTCCGCAAAACACGTTGAAGCAAACAACTCTCTCAGCACATGGATTTGCCAGTGTTTTATTTTGACTCTCTCTCTCTCAGCCAAGCTAGGGAACAGTCACTGAATGGAACAATCATCCAGTACAACTATCAGGGAAAGCATTTGGTGGGTATTGTGTAAACATAGGATGACTAACATTTGATGCCACAAGTCTGCAGCAACAGCAAAAAGACACTGTAGGAGTAAACAATATTGCAGAATGAGAATAACCTCAAGGAAAGGGTATAGCCCCAGATCTGAGTTTGGCTATGTTCAGACAACAATATCTCTGTGATATGAATGAGCCTTTGCCCATGCACACAATCCCTTCATTCCTCCCTTCGCATGAGCCACAATTAAACCAGGAAACTGCAAATTAACCGTACTTTCTTTCATTATGTCTAAGCTGCAAAACTAGTCATGTGCTTTGGAACCAGCCATGATATTAAACCAGTTTCAAGCCATGCTTCAATAACCTGAGTTCTTCTGAAGTTGGTAGCCAGAGTTTCTTGATGTGGATAACCATGGTAAATGAAGAGGCTTCCTGGTTTGGTTGCCTGTGCTTTGAAGGGAGGAGCTGAGGAGCTGTTTGTATGCTTAAAACCCACGAGCCAATTACGTACAATTATGTAATGATAAAATTACCTGTGTGTGTATTGTATAGATCTGGATACATCCTGGTTCTCACTGCTAGGTGAGACCTCCCAGCTCTAGTTCTGACAAAGACTTTAATGCTCAAATCAGATGAATACATAAAGCAAGCTGCAGGTTACAAGGTTCAGCAGGTTCATAGGAGGTGAGCTACATAGCTAAGATCTTGATCCAACAAGTGATACCCCCTGCACCTTCCTTTTGAATTGTGCAGCAGGCACAGCTCTTTTTATGGCAAGCAGGTAGAAACCTAAGGTTGGGTACTCCTTTGAGTAGGCTGGTTTGTTCACACCGGCACTGGCATCTCCATTTCTGTGGAGATGAAGGTGGAGTCAGGACCAACTTGGTATCATCCCTACTCTCAGTATCCTCCCTAGAAGGTGAAGGCCCCTGACTGGCAGGCAGCAGTACCAGAGGCAGCCCCATAGCAGGAGGTGTTGGGATAGGGATGTCTGATGTTGTAGCAGCGCAACAGTTCTTTGATTATTCACTCAGCCTCTCTCCAGGATCCAGATCTCCATCCCTCAGTCTGCTGAACCATTCCTCGGGGTTTGACACTTCTTGAGGGTCCTACTTCCACATCCCCCATACCTCTAGAACCCTCCCTGGGGCCCTCTACCTCCAAATCTCTGCACTTCTCCCACTCCTCTTTGGGATCCAAGCATCCTCTCCAAGACACCTCCATGGAGCTCGTGACAGGATGATATGGTAGGATATGTTCTGAATATGGACCAAACTAATCCAGGAGGCTCTTCACTATGAAGGCCACTACCCACAATTCAGTGGTTCACCACATGGGACAATCACACAAACATAAGAATATAAGAGGAGTCCATCTGGAAAAGGCCAATCTAGTCTACAATGCTCTTGCCCACAGTGGCCAGCCAGATTCTAGAAGTTCCTGACACCAGCTCAGTGGGGTTTGTTCAATCTTCTCTCTTGAAAGTTTTGTAGCAAAGTGGCACATAGCAAAGTGATAATCCAAATTGGGTCACTGTTGGGTACTTAAATTATCAAATACAGGAGAGACTAGCGATGTCTATAAGCCTTCATGGGTGGGGGGAACCCACTTGCTAGTCTTGCCTAAGCAAGAATGGCCAGATTCCCCTAAAGATCCCCCTTTGGTGATGCTTTGGAGGCAACTTATGAATTTGCAAGACCTCCTTGAGAATACTGAAAGCCTTTTCAAATCTCTCTTGGCTTCCTGTGAAATTCCTTGCATGCTTTGCTCAAGGAAGAGTCTCCAAGGTGGCCTCAAAATGTCACTTCAGGTGAAATTCAGTGACAACTCCAGGGGAGATGGTCACTTCATAAAACACTTCTACATGGCTATTCATCAAGACTGACACTCAAAAGAAGATACTTAGTGGAGAGGTATTGCTGCTGTTCTTAATACTAAGCACAAGTCATTCTGTTATTGATTATTCCTCCTTTGAAAGAAAAGAAAAATGCTTGTTTTTAATATATAAAACAGTTTATATATTAAAATGTTCTAAAGTTACGTATATTAGTTTTAGACACAGTGTAGTTTTATTATATTTCATGCATTGTATTTATTCCATTGTACTACACTCTGAGGTTGAATTTAATGAAGGGCAGGCTAAAATCAACTCAGATAAAGAAATACATAAAAATTAACACACAAGAATAATGTGATTTTTTAGACCAAAATTCCAAATGTGCCCACTGAAACCCAAATGGTTGGTGACCTCTGGTTTAAGTAAGGAAATTAAGCAGACCAGTTTGCACTGTTTCACCCCTTTCCCCAGCTGATGCTCAACTTTCTGTAGCTCCTGAGATGGCTAAATTCTCATTGGGCTGTTTTTCTGTGGGGTTTTGCTACCTTAAAAAAAGAAAGAAAAAAGATTTGTTTGTACTTTTACAATATTTGGGTCTCCCCAAGCTATACAATGCTGTCCTTGTGCTTCTCATGGTCTCCCTTTTTCCATTCACTACTAAAGTTTGCTATTAGCAAGAGTGTTGTGAAGATTACTGATATAATGCACATGAAAGACTAAACCCTTGAAAGCATAATATAAATGACAAGTATTACTACTTGTTACAGTGCTGGAGAACATTGCAGTTGTGCAATGGGAAATACCAGTAGTAAACATGGAATATCCACAGACACAGATGAGAATGGGATCGTTGTACTAGGATGTGAGGATAGTGTGGGATAACCAGCCTCATATAACCAACATGATTAAGTTTAATTAATGCATGAAGTTGCTAATGACATAGAATAAATTGTCTTGCTACTCTTAGCTAGGTCACTCCCCCTCATCTCAAGCCTATAGTTCCCCTTCAGTCTACCTGAGAAGCTCAGCATGCAAAGAGGTTTGAGCTGGTTGCTCTAAGCTCAAACCGCATGGCTCTTACAAGCCATTTTTGTGTTCCTATACCAATAATTGAGGAACTTTCACCACTGTAACTAAGCTGAGTTTTACTGCCTGAATTTTCTGACTGATGTATGGAAAAGCACATGAACCTAGCTTTTGGAAAGTTTGTGAGTAAACCATTTTTTAACTTGCCTAACATGTGGCCTTTTTCTGTGCTAGGGGAAGAAAGTAATTGGAAGGAACTTAGAAAAGCATACTTTAAAGGCCTAATAACCTATATTCCCATGCTTTACTTTGCTGTATTTAAAAAATAATAATAAAATCTCTGCTGGAGTTTTCTCGCCAAAGAGTACTTGCCCCAAACCTGGATCTTGGCATCCAGGAAATTCTCCTTTTACATACCTATTTTTTTCCTTGCTATTCACAGAAAGAAGGTTTGAGAACCCATGTGAGTTCCCACAGCAAACATCCCTGCAGAAACTTACAACTCTCAAAAAATTATCGCAGCAGCTTACATGCAATTAATCCCCTGATTGTCATGAGCAAAGGCCATACAGCTAGCCAGGGAATTGCCCAAAAAAAAGATTAATGAAAGCAAATGAAATAAATGGAGCTATAATGTGGGAGGACAAGCTAAGCATAAACTGCCAAAACTAACAGACTGTAGCTCATCTTACTGAGCCATGACAGTAAACATTTATCAAATGAAAGGAAAATCTTATGCCAACAGCAAAATGAACTCTTCCTTCAGTAGTCAAGGACAAGTGTTCCAACTAGTCGTTTCTAATTAAATGAAGGCAAGAGTGGAAGGCATAAGTATTGACAGCAAACCTACCCAAGTACTTCTTCAAAATCCAGGTTGCTGCAAAGTTGTCTGAATGGATCAATAGTTACATGTATAAACAGATGGACGGATAATAAACCTCACTTGGAAACGGCGCGATATGACATAACTGTCCAGAAACCCAACACTAATGGTGGTCTTTCAATACAAACAGAGGCAGTAAATCTGAATCCCAATTATGATAGCTGGTGTTGTTCCTATCTGCTAACCAAGTAAAAGAGTGTCTCATTCAGAAGTGTGAAGTCTTGAGAGGCATTTGGAATATAACGTTTGATGGCCAAATTAGGATGTAAGAACTGTAGCTGTTCACCTATTGGTGAATTTTTTTTATTTGAAGATATATAGAAGCATTGAAAGTTGCCCCTGAGTGCCCCTATTCAGAACCACAGAGACTATTGTGGATGGATCAGCAACATTTTAAACACAGAAGGAATGAACACGGTGTTGTTAGCACTGAGCTGATTTGTCACAAATTTAGAGTTTTATGATGAAATCTGAAAATTCAGCAGGTTTGCCAATTGTGATATTGTTCAACCATTGTTGCTGCTGCTGCTGTCTCAAAATGCTATTGATTTTATTTCTGAAGGCTCCTGGAGCTGTGCAGTCCTTATGCCAACCTACAGGGCACACTCAACATCTACTCTGGGGTTTTCTTTGGTTCAGCAGCCTACCTTGGGGAAGGAGACTCTTTGGCTCAGTTTGTGTGACAGCAAACCATAGTTACCGTATTTTTTGCTCTATAAGACTCACTTTTTCCCTCCTAAAAAGTAAGGGGAAATGTGTGTGCATCTTATGGAGTGAATGCAAGCTGCGCAGCTATCCCAGAAGCCAGAACAGCAAGAGGGATTGCTGCTTTCACTGTGCAGCGATCCCTCTTGCTGTTCTGGCTTCTGAGATTCAGAATATTTTTTTTCTTGTTTTCCTCCTCCCAAAACTAGGTGCGTCTTATGGTCTGGTGTGTCTTATAGAGCGGAAAATACAGTATTTGCTTACTGTGTAGGTTTCTACACAACTTTCACCATCAAGGGTGCCACATAATACCCATTCCACATTTGTAAGAACTCATTCTTTTGGCGTGGCAGCACCTACATTTTGGAACTCCCTTGACTGTACTTTTTTCAGTGCCTGCTTAAGGCATTTTTGTTTAGGCAAGCCCCTCCCCAGAGAGGCTCACCTGGTGTTTACATTACATGTCTTTAGAGACTGGTCGAAAACATTCCTCTTAACTCAGGCCTTTGGACATTATATATGATGGCATTTTACCATTGTATTGTTCAGAGTGTATTAGCTTATGGTCTCTGTGTGTGGTTTGGGAGCTGCACAGTCAGGGAAAAAACAATGCTGTCCAGGGTTGTAAAGACTGCGGAGAGAATTATTGGGTGCACTCTTCCCACCTTGGATCAAATCTATGTTTCCAGGTGCCGTAAGAAAGCTGCATAGATAGTGCAGGATAGTGCATACCCTGGAAATGATCTCTTTCAGCTTCTGCCTTCTGGACGAAGGTACAAGGTTATAAAGACTAGGACTAGCCGCCTGAGAAACAGTTTCTATTCAAATGTGATTTTGGTTTTAAACACAGTGTAAGGTAGTCTCTAAGGGAGTATATTGTATTTAATTATGGGGATCAGAGTTTTTAGGGGACTAACAGGCTGGGATAGCTGGGATAGCAGGCTTGCTGGTTTCTGAATGTCTGGTGTAGATTTTCAATTTTGTTGTTCTGAATGGGACAATGACAATCGTAATCTATGGTCTATTAAATGTGTGTGTGTTGGGGGAGCAACCGTTATGATTATTTCATTATGCTTTGTATTATTATGCTGTGCATTATGTTCTTATTATTATGTTCCATAAATTATGTTCTTAATGTTGCACACCACCCTGATATCTTTGGATAAATAGTGGTATATAAATCTAATAAATGATCATAATGATTTTAATTATGTTGAGATGTTTTTAAACCCCTATCATCAAACAAAAATGTTCCTAAGCATCTGGAGAGGTAGGATTGCTTACTCGTGTTCTAACATTTGGTTTCTTTTATCCTGACATACATAAGATTTTTATTGAACCCTTTTACAGAAATTCCCAGGAAGATTGGCTGAATCTTATGGGGTTGTTTCCCCCCACCCATCCCTTTTAGCTCAGAATGCATCCATTTCTTCCAGGGTGGCTAAATATTGTACAGCTGCATGTAAAACTCTCCAACGACTACTTAGCAAACTTATAATTTTGCTTTCTATACCTGGCATTCTATAGCATGATACAATTGCTAGTAATTTTATTGTTATGTTTCTATATTTTGCTTTGCTTGGTATTATTTTCTACATTGGGGCAAAGTTGCTTTTTAAAAAAATACTGGTCTTCAATGACTTTGACCACAATAAAGAGTTTGATTGGTTGTTTTTAATCATTTTAAATTGTTTTCATTGATAATTTTAAGATTTCTTACAAACTGCTTAGAGGTTTTGTTACTGTGAAGTGGTATATATTTAAAAAATAAAATAAAAAGCCAATCAATCAACCAATCAATTAATCAAAACCACAAATGTGCTACTCTCATCTACTTCATTAGTATGTGGGAGAAGCAAATCATGATCCCTGGCTCAGAATTATGCACAAACCAGTTGTGATTTGTTTTACTCCAAAAAAGCCATGGTCTGTAGCCAAGGTTCATTGGAGCCTTTGTGTTGCTCCAATTGTTAAATAATGATTCAGAAAACCTTGCCAATTTATTTCAAATTATTCACTGATATACAACTAGAACTCTCTCTGCTGTTCACTGCTGCTCTAAATGGGATCATCTTCTGAACCAACAGAAGTTTTTCCCTGACAGCAAGGAAGGCTCGAGAGAAGAAGAAAAAAAAATAGGACCACAGTTTTCTGATTGAAGCAATCTCCACAGATCTCTGACCATAAACTCACATCTGAACGGTCTCGCTGACTTCCTCAGATCTGTTCATGATATCAAAGCATAGATTTCCTGTTTCCATGAGTTTCTAATGTTCATGTCTAAACAAGTTTCATGAATTCTTTGGCATTTCAGTTGCAATATTTATTATGTAACCAAGGCAGTGCAATGGTACTGACAACTGCATTAAGATATTCATGAGTGGAAAATTCAAACAACAACAAATGTGTGGAAGCTCATCAGGCTGAAAGGCTCTTCAACAGATCACAGAGCCATCAGATGCCAGGAATAGTAGTTAAGACCATGATTTCATATGCAGATAATTTTAGTTGTCTAGGAAGGGAAGACTTTGGGGATGTTTCCAACAAAAGCATACTGCACAATAACAGGGCTTGGTGCCTTCCTTATGCTGTAGAACTGCAACTTTGGTCATCCCCTTGCATTGGCTGATGGGAGTTGTAGTCTAAAACATCTGGGGAGTACAAGGATGGGGTAGGCTAAGTTAGAGGATTTGTAGGTAGGAGTGCATTACAACAGTGAAACCACAAAATGATATGGTATGTTCTCTTTTAGTGTCTAAAAAGATACAAGGTTTGGGACTAGTTCTCGCCAAGGTTTGAACTGTACCATGTCTACAACTAGGGGTTAACATGAAAGAAAGCTCCTATAAGCATAAATACATCCCTGCATTCACACAAAGATGTAACATGTTGGGCAACGTTAGGCTAGAAATCTTCTCCATGACATCTAGCTTTCTATTTGCAAGATTCGTTGCTGTTCTTAACATAAAGGAATATTCATATAAGCAGATACAGAAATAGACCACAACATTTTGCTCAGGTCTTCCCCAGATTGGGCCTATTTCTTTGTATCCTTTATTATTCTTACGATACTTGTTTATAAAACCCCCATAAAAAGTTACTTTAAAAATTAGAAATTAAATATTGTTTATGCTCAGTCGTCACTTGTAGGTATGAAAACCGTCTTCTTTTCGCATCCCCTACCATTTGTGATACGTACTTCGTTAGCATCACATTAGAAGTTCACATTTGCTTTGGATGATGGCACAATTGGAACAAAATCCAATCTTCCTTTCCTCTCAGAAGCAACCTTTTTTTATTGACTGACCGTGTCCTTGTATAAGTGCAGTAATTGGAACAACAATGTCTCAGAGGATGGTGTGGTGTTTCATTTAACAACCTGGTGTGGTGCCCATTCCCTTCGAAGACAAGCATGAAAGCCCTTGTTAACTTGACACAGAAGGGTGAGAACTCGACAGGTCACCAACTGCTAGCAATTTACAGGCTCAGGTTTCTTAACTAAATGAAAGATGAAGATACCTGCCCCGCCCCTGATGCCAAGGCGATAATCTAACGTGAAGGGTTGATTAACAAGAAATGGCTCTGGCCTCTCATGCCTGTAAGGCTGAAAGGTTGGCAATGGACTCGGGTCAGTCACACAAATCGCCTCAGAACCTCTATCGGCTTCACTGTCTTTCACAAAATACCTTGGAGCTAACAAATCCAAATCTGATATATTTGTTTCTTTCATTGAAAGTCTTTACGTTTGCAATGCAAAACCCTTGTAGCTTCTGCAGGGAGGAAATAAATGAGTTGGAATGGGAAGGAATCAGGGCCTCATGCCAGAGTTACATACACTCAGGCTATGTACACAATCAAATTTACTCTGCATCCAGCGTACTCCCATCGTTGGTTTGGAAAGCGGCATACACACATTAGTTATATATCCATATCTCTCTTGGATTTGTTCTATTGTTTCTTATGAAATACTGTGTTTTTATAAGTGTTCCTCCAATAAAAATAACAATCTCACTGTATTATAAGCTGGTAATATGTACGCAACAATATGGCGCTGTGGGTTAAACCACAGAGCCTAGAACTTGCCGATCGGAAGGTTGGCGGTTCGAATTCCCATGACGGGGTGAGCTCCCGTTGCTCGGTCCCAGCTCCTGCCAACCTAGCAGTTCGAAAGCATGTCAAAGTGCAAGTAGATAATAGGTACCACTCTGGCGGGAAGGTAAACGGCGTTTCCGTGTGCTGCTCTGGTTCGCCAGAAATGGCTTAGTCATGCTGGCCACATGACCTGCAAGCTGTACGCCGGTTCCCTCGGCCAATAAAGCGAGATGAACGCCGCAACCCCAGAGTTCGTCACGACTGAACCTAATGGTCAGGGGTCCCTTTACCTTTAATATGTACGCAGCATTGCTTTCCTCCAGTAACTGCTGTCATGGAAATCCTCAAGATGCTTTGTAAGCTCCCTGAGTATAATAGACAGCTTACGACAGGAATGGGGGAAGCTGTGGACTCCAACTCCCATCAACTGGAGTCAGCATGGCCAGTGGTCAGAGATAACTGGAGTTGGATTCCAACAAAATAAGGAAGGCAACAGGTCTCCCAGCCCTGATTTACGGCTACAGTCCAAGACTAGTGAAAGGGAAACAGCTGTGGTTACTTACATGCTATTTTCTCCAAAATGTCTCCCTTAAAAGGCAACATGCCTAACATCCAATCTGCTGTTAAAACAGCAAAAATGAAGCAAATCAGCATTGTGAAAAGGGAATTTTTGTATCTGCCTGGTAGCCACACTCTCACTGATGATGGGCAAGGTCTCCACAGATCATATGCATACAGGTCCACCATAGTCTTGATGAGCCTCCTGATTTTTGAAATTAGGGGATAAAGCCTATTCTGAAGTAACATCTAATTATGGAGCACCCTCCTGGGATATTTATTGGCACCACCTCTGTTTTCTTTTAGATGAGAGATATGCACACACTTTTTAAAAAAATCCAGGCCTTTGGTGCATATACATGTATATGATTCTGCTGTTTTATGCTGGCTGTCTCTTATTTTAGCTCATGCGAGAATTTTATTCTGGCTGTTTTATGTTTTGTTATAAACCACTTTGCCTTCCTATTAAGGTAGAAAGGTAAGAAAACAGAGATTGTCACTGCTCTGATGAAGGTTGGGCAAAGTACCCTTGGGGAAGATTTAAGTATTCACAGTGCTATTTCAGATGCTTATGGTTTCTTCTTATTTCTTTATTTAGTTTCTCTGTGTTAGACCTTTAAAATCAAATCTGTCACAACTATGATTTCAAAATCAATTTTGTCCCCCACAAAATGAGCCATCCTCCTGACACTTCAATGAGCCCTGAAGTGTGTGATACTTAGGTTCCACCAATATATATGCATCTTTCAGAAATTCACCATGGCATGTTGTTGTGTCCCATCAAATGAAATATGAGTAAGACAGCATCAGACCATTATTTCTTTTATTATTTTCCCCTGAGGTGGGTGCAGAGAAGAAAAATATTTACTGACAAATTCTTGCAGAATATACTGATGACATTATAAAATGCAGACAGACTTTTCATCCAAGTGTCCTTGGAAATGCTTGGATACAGGGCCACTTCTCAGAATACAAAACATATACAGGTGCAGGCGGGAATGTATGTTGCTAATGCAAGGGAGTCTTGCAAGGGACTGGCACCTTACTATCAAGGGGATCTGGCAATATCTTACTTTTGATAGAATATATATAGCCATATATATATATATATATATATATATATATATATATATATATATGGTTGGTTTCGTAGATTTTCACGGGTACAGGAATGCAGGTTTTGGTGTCTTCGGGTGTCTTCCCGTGTAAGAGTCGGGGTGTCTGTGCGACGTTTCGACGAGGTCTCACTCGTCATCTTCAGGCTGGTGCTTTCGGCTTCTTGTTACTGGAACAGAGCAGAATCTGGTGTTTGAGTTCCTATAAATACTGTTGAGGGGTGTGGTGTATAGCCTCCAACGTTCTGGGCAGAGAGGAAGTTCCTAGATTAGTGTGCCTCTTCTTCTTTTGTTCCTTAATTACTTGAGGGATATCTTGAGTGATTTCATGAGTGATATTCTGAATACCACTGGGTGGGTCATTAAGTGTAGATTAGTGTTAAAGCTTTTGTGTCTTGACCTCTTGAGCTTGTGAAGAGTTTTTCTGAGAAGATGGCTGTGCTGCATTTAGTTGTGCTCTGGCTTGGCTTCGTGTATAGGGGTGAGCTGTGGTTTTGTGCCTTGTGCCAGCCAGATCTGTGTAGGGATTGCAGGGGGGTGCAGCATCCGGAGGTGCCACTATAGTTTGGCTACTGGATGGAGTCTGTAATATGTCTGTGGAGAGGGTCTGGGTTTGGGTCTGGTGTGGTTGATTGGTGACGGCGTTCTGTGTGCCTCTGGTTCTGGTGTCGGTTTTTGTGGGGAGGGCTAATTTCCAGATGTCTGGCAGGCGGGACGTGTCGTCACGCTTGTTCATGTTGTGAGGGTGTTTCTCTATCTCGATGGCTTCCATGATTATTCTCTTGTGGTGATGTTCCATGTTAAAGAGCAATTTGGAATCTGCAAAATTAATTTCGTGTCCTGTTTCTTTCATGTGTTGGAAAAGAGAGGAAGTTTTTTCTTCTTTTTTGACGGCATTCTTGTGTTCTGCGATACGTGCATTTATTCGTCTGTTTGTTTGTCCAATGTACGTGGCTGGGCAGACTTTGCAGGGTATTTCATAGACCCCTTGGTTTTCCAGCTGGATTTTGTCTTTTGGGTTTCTGAGGATATTGGCTATTTTTTGGTTGGTGCAGAAGGCTGTTTTGATATTGTGTTTATGGAGGATTTTGCTGATTTTGTCTGTAGTGCCCTTGATATAAGGAAGGAGGGCCATGCCATTGTTTTCTTCTGTGTCTTGGTTTTTGGGGGGTGTTTCTTTTTGGATTAGCTTCGTAACCCTGTTTTTCTGGTATCCATTGGCGATTAACACATTTGAGAGATTCTGTAACTCAGTTGTCAAGTGGTCTTTGTCAGCCAGGCGTTTGGTTCTGGAGATGAGAGTCTTGGCTACGGAGTTTATTTGTGCAGGGTGGTGGTGTGATTGTGCATGTAAGTAGCGGTTGGTGTGTGTTTTTTTCTGGTAGATAGTGTGTCCTAGGGAGCCATCAGGTTTTTTGTAGATTAGGACGTCAAGAAAGGGGAGTTGGTTGTTGTCTTCTATTTCCATAGTGAATTGTATTTTGGGGTGTAGGCTGTTGAGATGTGTGAGGAAGCTATCTAGTTTTTCTTTCCCGTGTGGCCAAATTACAAAGGTGTCGTCAACATATCTGAGCCAAAGTTTGGGTTTGTGTTCTGACTAAAAGTTTGGGTTTGTGTTCTGACTAAATTTCTCGCTAAGCAACTTCAGCCCTATGCAGAATCCATCGCTTCACACGTTACTAACTCCTTCCAGTTCATAGAAACAATAAAGAAGCAATACCTACATCCCGATGACCTACTTGTGAGCTTCGATGTTGTATCTCTCTTCACTCAAGTGCCCATTAATGAAGCCTTGACAGCCATTCAAAACAAATACAACCCCCCCAAATACATCCTGGACCTGACCAACCACTGCCTAACCAACACGTACTTCATCCACAATGGACAAAGATACAAACAGATAGAAGGAGCACCTATGGGATCACCCCTCTCACCGGTCATCGCAAATTTGTACATGGAACACTTTGAAACCAATGCTTTAGACAAGTCAGAACACAAACCCAAACTTTGGCTCAGATATGTTGACGACACCTTTGTAATTTGGCCACACGGGAAAGAAAAACTAGATAGCTTCCTCACACATCTCAACAGCCTACACCCCAAAATACAATTCACTATGGAAATAGAAGACAACAACCAACTCCCCTTTCTTGACGTCCTAATCTACAAAAAACCTGATGGCTCCCTAGGACACACTATCTACCAGAAAAAAACACACACCAACCGCTACTTACATGCACAATCACACCACCACCCTGCACAAATAAACTCCGTAGCCAAGACTCTCATCTCCAGAACCAAACGCCTGGCTGACAAAGACCACTTGACAACTGAGTTACAGAATCTCTCAAATGTGTTAATCGCCAATGGATACCAGAAAAACAGGGTTACGAAGCTAATCCAAAAAGAAACACCCCCCAAAAACCAAGACACAGAAGAAAACAATGGCATGGCCCTCCTTCCTTATATCAAGGGCACTACAGACAAAATCAGCAAAATCCTCCATAAACACAATATCAAAACAGCCTTCTGCACCAACCAAAAAATAGCCAATATCCTCAGAAACCCAAAAGACAAAATCCAGCTGGAAAACCAAGGGGTCTATGAAATACCCTGCAAAGTCTGCCCAGCCACGTACATTGGACAAACAAACAGACGAATAAATGCACGTATCGCAGAACACAAGAATGCCGTCAAAAAAGAAGAAAAAACTTCCTCTCTTTTCCAACACATGAAAGAAACAGGACACGAAATTAATTTTGCAGATTCCAAATTGCTCTTTAACATGGAACATCACCACAAGAGAATAATCATGGAAGCCATCGAGATAGAGAAACACCCTCACAACATGAACAAGCGTGACGACACGTCCCGCCTGCCAGACATCTGGAAATTAGCCCTCCCCACAAAAACCGACACCAGAACCAGAGGCACACAGAACGCCGTCACCAATCAACCACACCAGACCCAAACCCAGACCCTCTCCACAGACATATTACAGACTCCATCCAGTAGCCAAACTATAGTGGCACCTCCGGATGCTGCACCCCCCTGCAATCCCTACACAGATCTGGCTGGCACAAGGCACAAAACCACAGCTCGCCCCTACACACGAAGCCAAGCCAGAGCACAACTAAATGCAGCACAGCCATCTTCTCAGAAAAACTCTTCACAAGCTCAAGAGGTCAAGACACAAAAGCTTTAACAACTAATCTACACTTAATGACCCACCCAGTGGTATTCAGAATATCACTCATGAAATCACTCAAGATATCCCTCAAGTAATTAAGGAACAAAAGAAGAAGAGGCACACTAATCTAGGAACTTCCTCTCTGCCCAGAACGTTGGAGGCTATACACCACACCCCTCAACAGTATTTATAGGAACTCAAACACCAGATTCTGCTCTGTTCCAGTAACAAGAAGCCGAAAGCACCAGCCTGAAGATGACGAGTGAGACCTCGTCGAAACGTCGCACAGACACCCCGACTCTTACACGGGAAGACACCCGAAGACACCAAAACCTGCATATATATGGTTATATATATAACCAACTGATTGGTTCCAAATTGGGAAAGGAGTACGGCAAGGCTGTATATTGTCTCCCTGCTTATTTAACTTATATGCAGAATTCATCATGCGAAAGGCTGGGCTGGATGAATCCCAAGCCGGAATTAAGATTGCCGGAAGAAACATCAACAACCTCAGATATGCAGATGACACAACCTTGATGGCAGAAAGTGAAGAGGAATTAAAGAACCTTTTAATGAGGGTGAAAGAGGAGAGCGCAAAATATGGTCTGAAGCTCAACATCAAAAAAACGAAGATCATGGCCACTGGGCCCATCACCTCCTGGCAAATAGATGGGGAAGAAATGGAGGCAGTGAGAGATTTTACTTTCTTGGGCTCCATGATCAGTGCAGATGGTGACAGCAGTCACGAAATTAAAAGACGCCTGCTCCTTGGGAGAAAGGCGATGGCAAACCTAGACAACATCTTAAAAAGCAAAGACATCACCTTGCCAACAAAGGTCCGTGTAGTAAAAGCCATGGTTTTCCCAGTAGTGATGTATGGAAGTGAGAGCTGGACCATAAAGAAGGCTGATCGCCGAAGAATTGATGCTTTTGAATTATGGTGCTGGAGGAGACTCTTGAGAGTCCCATGGACTGCAAGAAGATCAAACCTCTCCATTCTGAAGGAAATCAGCCCCGAGTGCTCACTGGAAGGACAGATCGTGAAGCTGAGGCTCCAATACTTTGGCCACCTCATGAGAAGAGAAGACTCCCTGGAAAAGACCCTGATGTTGGGAAAGATGGAAGGCACAAGGAGAAGGGGACGACAGAGAATGAGATGGTTGGATGGTGTTCTTGAAGCTACTAGCATGAGTTTGATCAAACTGCGGGAGGCAGTGGAGGACAGAAGTGCCTGGCGTGCTCTGGTCCATGGGGTCACGTAGAGTCGGACACGACTAAACGACTAAACAACAACAACAACAATATAGCCAGTGGTGTTGGTCTGTGAGCAGATTCTGCTCACAAAGCTACACCTTCCCTTTTGTTCCTCCACCCTACAACCCACACATGTGGCTTAATTCTTCTCTGGAGGGATGAGGGCACAGGAGGTTCAGAGGCCACAGGGAGGGGGGGTGTCAAATAATATTAATAATAAATTATTATTTGTACCCCGCCCATCTGGCTGGGTTTCCCCAGACACTCTGGGCGGCTTTCACAAAGACAAAAAATACACTAAGATGTCACACATTTAAAACTTCCCTGAACAGGGCTGCCTTAAGATGTCTTCTGAATGTCAGGTAGTTGTTCATCTCTTTGACATCTGATGGGAGGGCGTTCCACAGGGCAGGCACCACTACCAAGAAGGCCCTCTGCCTGGTTCCCTGTAGCTTTGCTTCTCGCAATGAGGGAACCACCAGAAGGCCCTCGGCACTGGACCTCAGTGTCCGGGCAGAACGATGGGGGTGGAGACGCTCCTTCAGGTATACTGGGCCAAGGTATACTGCCCAAAGAGAAATCTGTAGGGGCAATCTATCCAGAAGATAAATTGTATTTTGATGAGTTAGTGATCTGACATGGTTACCCTTCCTGCCTCTGTTCCTTCTCCTTCCCCTTGTTCTTAAATTCTTCGATGGCATGAAGAACCGCTTTTAATGCCCTAATCAGTTGGAAGGCAGTGATAGCGCTGGGTACCCTTCTTTGATGTTGGACATTGTTTGAGAAAGGGAGGCATTGGGAGGTGGTGGCTAATGAATAATCTGCACATAGCCAGTAATGAATGATCTGCAAATAGCCAGTTGGGCAAGCCACACAGGCTAGTTATCTATAAATTGGATGGTTTTGGGCAGAGTTTTCAGAAGCTGGTGCACGGACTGATCGGCTGCGGGGCGTGCAAACTAAGGCTAACTGGGGGAGTCACTTCGCTGCTTCTCGAGGGCTTCCAAGTGGCAGATTGAAGCGCTTGCTTGGTATGTATATATTGCTTGCTGTTTAGAATAAAATATTTAATCTTCTCACTCACTTGTGTTTTGTATTGCTTCTGAATCTCATTTTCAAAGAACCACCTGGCATTTGGCAAGACATAACTTGGTGCAATTGGCAAGACAAATTCCCATTGCCCAAGCAGAGGTTCACTCATATGCCATTGGATTTCACTCTTCTAAAAAATCAACTATACCTTACATGAAATCTTGAGATATTGTTATGAATTTAAAGGGTGAGTCTGGATGATGTCCTGAGCCCCTTCCAATTTGGGGGATCCTGTATCTGTGGGGGTAGAATGTATGAGAGCAAGTTTACCAAATCAGTTCCTTTGTTTAGGTCAGGCATCCCCAAACTCGGCCCTCCAGATGTTTTTGGCCTACAACTCCCATGATCCCTAGCTAGCAGCACCAGTGGTAAGGGATGCTGGGAATTGTAGTCTCAAAACATCTGGAGGGCTGAGGTTGAGGAAGCCTGGTTTAGGCAATGGCTTTGGATGACTAGATAAGTACCACAATTAGCAGATGCAAGGTAGTTGCTCTGTGCCATAGAACAAATGTGTGGGCCTCCTCCTTGCCCCACCTAAATACCAAGTAGAAGAACAAAAGCCAGAGAGATGTGTGTGTAAGCAGAGCTGGAAGCTGGATACACAGGGACATGCTTGTTCTGTGCTGAATCCCAAGCTGTGACTAATGAAGAAGCAAGGTATTTTGAGGTGTTAATGCTGTAAGCCCCTCCATCCTCTGCTCGGGTTGTATATATCTGTAAATAAAACCATATATCCTAAAGAAACCACAGTCTGTTCTGACCTTTATTCTAAGGAAACCAAACCCTGCAAAAGCACTTGGAATCCCCTGTAGTGTCTGATATTCAGGCAGTGTGCAATGATACAAACATATATACAAATTGAAATCATAATCATAACTATAATGGAACCAAATACAAAAACAGGCAGCTAAAATTCAGCTATCCGGTGTAAATAATACTGGTAATCTATCATCCACTATTGGGAAGGAGTTGCAAAGAGCTGGAGTCATATAGGAGAAGATCCTTAATTTCCCTCTTTGAATAGGGACTTAAATACAGTGAATGTTTTCCCCAAGCCGATCTCAACAGGTGAGGCAGTTCGTAGAGAGGGTGTAAAATCAGAAGCCCCAAATCATGCATCTACTCTTCATTAAAGACATATGGATTACCTGAATCTGAATATTCAGGAAACAGGGAAACTAAAGCAAGAAGTGTCCCTCCAGAAGTCCTGGAACTGGCAACTGTTTGACAGCGGAACAGTCTCCCATGAGATGTTGTGGACTCTCCTTCCTTGGAGGTTTTTAAGCAGAGGTTCAATGGCCATCTGTCACGGATGCTTTAGCTGAGATTCCTGCATTGCAGGGGGTTGGACCAAATGACCACTGGGGTCCCTAGCAATATGATTCTATGATAACTCATCAGCAGGAGAACCAAGCCACCACCATGACTGCAAGCAAGAAAAGAAATTGCTGGTCTGGGCTTGGCTGCACTACAGTGCAACCTTTGCAAAGGGCCAGAGAGTAAAAATTTTAGCTTCCAGCACAGCAGGGATCAGGTAATAGAAAAGGCCAATAGGGTCCCTGTGGGCCATATAAAGCTGCTGATTCTGGATGGCTTCCTTCGACTGAACAACTCTTCTCACAGGAACAGACTGAATAGCTTCTCTGCTGGCCTTGCTATCAATATTTCCACCTTCAAAGCTGCCTGTCTGCTTTTTCTGCTTGCCTGGCCATGTGTGGTACCCTCTACTAGTTCCACCTGAAAAGCCACAGAGTCCCGATGCGCCAAATTCTCAGTATTCAGGAATATAGACATAAGTCTATCCAATCTCTTTGTCTTGTATATGAAATAACAATGCTAAATATAAAACCAAATGAATTCTGCTGTGCAAGAGCTATAGCAATATATAGCTACAGTCAAAGGATTAAATGCAGACCGTTCAGAAGGAATGTTTGTTGATCCGAAGCACCACAAAACATATTCAAGAGAATCTCACCAAACATGAATCCAGTGACCTTTGTAGCATGAGCCAGAAACCACTAAACATTTTGCCATAAGAATAGGTTCTTCCACTCCATTTTCTCCGGATAGAAAAAGACCCTTAAACCAGGGCAATAGTAATCTGAATGTACTGCAGTCCCATTCTAGGTTGACAAAAGAAATGTCAATGCCCTTGTCCTTCTCTAAGTTTGAAATAGCAGTAGCCCTGGCATATAACAAATAGCAACAAATGCTGATTATTCCGGCAGAGATTCCTTCTGCAAAACTGGTACAGGGATCACTTTTAAAAACTGGAATTCAAACTTCTCAAGTAAGCATATTTTGAGAACCATTTACCTTCACAGTGTCCTTTTTTATAGATCATTAAATACAGTGCATCTTCCCATAAATTGTTATAAAGACACCCATAAAAAGGATTGATAAGGGATACAACACAACCATCATGTGGCAGGGAGTGAACACAAACTGAGTAAACTCTCTTCTTGACCAGCAGGATCTACTGTATCATTATCAAAGGTAGTATTTTATTACAACAGAGGAATAAGCAAGTAAGAATATAACAATCTCCCTATAGAGAATGAGAAGTATGTGAAGCACTGAGCAGGAGGTCAAAGAGGCGGAAAGAGTTGCAACATAGATTATGACCTGGTAATAAATTTTTATAGTAATGAACAATGAAGCTCAATAGACATGGTGGACTTTGCAAATGAATTATCTTAAAAATGAAATAAAGTTGTTGTTGTTTAGTCATTTAGTCGTGTCCGACTGCTGGTAGCTTCAAGAACACTGTCCAACCATCTCGTCCTCTGTCGTCCCCTTCTCCTTGTGCCCTCAATCTTTCCCAACATCAGGGGCTTTTCCAGGGAGTCTTCTCTTCTCTTTAGGCGGCCAAAGTATTGGAGCCTCAGGATCTGTCCTTCCAGTGAGCACTCAGGGCTGATTTCCTTCAGAATTGATAGGTTTGATCTTCTTGCAGTCCATGAGACTCTCAAGAGTCTCCTCCAGCACCACAATTCAAAAGCATCAATTCTTCGGCGATCAGCCTTCTTTATGGTCCAGCTCTCACATTCATACATCACTACTGGTAAAACCATAGCTTTAACTATAAAACCCCCAACCTGAGTCAAATTTATAGCATGAGGGGAAACTTTTCATTGCTTTTCCCTATTTTTGACAAGTCCACTCACCTTCATGGTGCACTGGCATTGCGGTCTGGCATCACTGCCTCACGTCACAATGCGGTGGGGCCCTGTGAACTGGGGCTTGCCAGCTGGTGAGGTAGCCTTGGCACTTGCCTTGCTAGGGCTTTGAATCTGGGCCCACTTGCAAATTGACCAGTGGTGGGCAGGCCTGGGAGGCAGGCAGGCCCATCAGAGCAGTAGGCTTCCCTTGGGTCAACTCCTAGGGAATAAAAGCCGGCCTGCCCCAGTGTTCAGTTCCTCAGCATTGTGCACTGGGCACAAAAACACACAATTTCATCTGGCAAGGGTCAAGGCCTGGCCTTCCCTACTCAGATCTCCTGGCTGCGTTATTTATATGCTCCGGCTGTGAAGGGATTTGTGTGTATGGACAAAAGATCTTGGCTTAGTAAGCAAACTCTTCCAAACACTCCAATCCAGCAAGATAAAATGCCACCCACAGATTGCAATTTTGGATCTATCCTGCAGGATGGTCAAAAAGGCAACAACAAAATGTCCACACACACCCAACGATAATCGTTGTTCATTCTGATGGTGGACTATATCCACACATGCCCCCTCTTCATAACACCAGTCTTGAAAAACCTACATTGGCTCCCAGTACGTTTCCAAGCACAATTCAAAGTGTTGGTGCTGACCTTTAAAGCCCTAAATGGCCTTGGTCCAGTATACCTGAAGTAGCGTCTCCACCACCATCGTCCAGCCCAGACACTGAGGTCTGGCGCTGAGGGCCTTTTGGCAGTTCCCTCACTGCGAGACATGAGATTACAGGGAACTAGGCAGAGGGCCTTCTTGGTACTGGCGCACCCTGTGGAACACCCTCCCATCAGATGGGAAAGAAATAAACGACTATCTGACATTTAGAAGACATCTGAAGGCAGCCCTGTTTAGGGAAGTTTTTAATGGCTGATATTTTAATGCATTTTAAAACTTTTGTTGGAAGCTGCCCAGAATGGCTGGGGAAACCCAGCCAGATGGGCGGGGTATAAATTTGTTATTATTATTATTATTATTACTTCAACAGGTTATGTTGAAGCTATATTGGGGGAAGAGGAATTCTTGAAGAGTGTCTGCTGCTATTCACAATGTCAATTAAAAAAGCCCAAGCTATTGGAATGTTGCTGGAGAGCATTAATGATAACATGCAACTGGAGGGTGATGCAGTACACTAGCTCAAGCACTTAGAGCTTAATTTATCTCTTATACCTTCAAGCAAGGCCTGATGACTGCTATTACTTCAACAAAGTTGCAAAACATTTAATTAGGTAGGTGATGCTTTGCCCCATATGAACAAACCATTAGTCCATATAACTCAGTATTGTCTGCAGTGACTATCAGTGACTGTCTCAAGATGGGAGACCCTGATATCTACCCACAGGATGTTGATGAGAAAGCTAGACTTGCACAGTTTTCCTCCTGCTTATCTATAACCAAGTAATAATGAATATTATTAACTGTGTGCAATGAGTAATTTAGTCTGAGCATTGCTAAAGGAAATCACTACATTAGCTCTTTGTTTACACTGTATTTAACTTGAAGAATATGCTGAAAATGCTTTCACGATGCTCTGCAATTTATATCTAACAGGTGGCTCAGAGGCAATTCTTAGAAGGGAGGGCAATTTAACATTTTTAAAGCAACGATGATACAATCAAGAATCATGTGCAAGCCAAATAGGCATCAGTTCCATTCAAGAACAAAATTAATAACAATACTGTCCAGAATAATAATTTTAACAGAAGGAGGAAACACTGCAGATGCTAAAAGCAAACACACACAAAGGAATAAATTGAAGGATATGGGAACTGCTGGCTTAGCAGGGATAACCAATGAGGTGTTGAAATAGGTTCTGGGTTTTTCTCAACGTGATTTGTAAAGCTATTAGCCACTCACAGTGTTCATGAATTTATTATACTCACAGGCAACATTCTCCAGTAATTTGTCTTTTGATGCATTTAGGCAAAAATAAGGAACTCGGGCAGTAATCTGGCACAATCACAAGGCAATGCTATAGTTGAGAGAGTTCAACCAAGTTAGCTGGGAACATGCAAGCAATTACAAGGTTCAAGAAAATGGCACCCTGGGCCAGTTTGAAACAGCAGTAGCCCTGAGTTGTGAAAACTCTTGAATCCACAATGGTCCACTTACAAAAGCACTGAGGAGCAAATGGTCAACATCCTGCTATAGTAAACAGTAAAATGCTGCAGTCAAACCCCATGCTAACTGCAATAGAAGCTATCCCATATACCCGCTTGGAAACTCTAGAACTTACAAAGCTTGGGAACAATGATGTCTGATTAGAAAGCAACACAAGGTTCAAAACAAGCACCCACATTCTATAAACAGAATGCATTCCATAAGTGCTTAGATGCAGTTGTGGGATAGGTGAAGGCTAACAAATTGAGGCTGAATCCTGGTAAGGCAGAGATCTTATGGTTTCCTGTTCTGGGTGGGGTTGCATACCCTCCAACATTTCTCTGATGAAAATGGGGTGCCCCATTTAATAATAATCATAATAATTTTATTATTTATAACCCACCGATCTGACTGGGTTGCCCCATCCACTTTGGACAGCTTCCAGCATGTATAAGAATATAATGAAACATTAAACATTAAAAAAACCTTCCCTATACAGGGCTGCCTTCCGAGATCTTCTAAAGATTGTATACTTATCTCATCTCCTTGGCTTGGGGGTGGCATAACTCCATACCTCCCAACATAGGGATGTCCTACCATTCCCTCCAACATTTCTCTGATGGAAACAGGGATGTCCTAAGGAAAAGCGGGACATTCTGGGATCAAATCAGAAACTGGAATGGCTTCTGTAAATCCAGAACTGTCCTTGGAAAATAGTGACACTTGGAGGTTCTGACTTGCAGTCTCTTTGAAAGAACAGATGCATAGTTTGGTGTTGTTCCTGGAACCATCATCTTAGTCATTAGAGACCCAGGTGACCTATGTGGTTCAGTATGCTTACTACCAACTATGGTTGGTACAAAAACTACACCATTTCTTGGGTGGGAAGAGATCAACTTATGTGGCCCATGCACTGGTGACCTCACAAGTTAGACTCCTGCAATCTATTATATGTGGGGCTACTCATGTACTTGATCTAGAAGCTACAACTAGTGCAGGATTCAGCAGCTGCATGTGCCATGTAGCTCATTGAATATTCCACCTGTGTTAAAAGAACAGCAGAGGCTGACTATCAGCTACCAAACCATGTTAAAGCACTAAACAACTAGGGACCAGAATACTTGGCAAACTGTCTTCCTCTATATAGACACTGTAGATTCCTACAACCTTCAGAGGTGGGTCCTGTGGCTGGTGGACATTTTATGACATCACAAAGGCAGGTTCTCTTTGTAGTGGCACCAACACCTTCAAAATACATTTCCTTGTGCAATTCAGAAGATACCCACGGAGATAGGCTTTCAAGGCCTACTGAAAACTATTCCATCAGGTTTTCCTGGGCTCTTAATTTTCTGAACTGCTCTGTTTTAACCTTTTGCTTAACAGTATACTGATTTTTTATTGCCATTTGATATTGTGCATTTACTTTTTGCTTGTGATTTTATGTTTGTAATTTAAACTAAGTAGTTTAAATTACAAACATAAAATCACAAGCAAAAAGGGATGGTTACATTCAGTGGCATATAAATTATGAAAATAAATAAATGAAACATGCCCTTCTTCAAGCATTCTCCTTCCCTGCTTTTGGAAATTAATATACATGCCAGATACAATACAGTATTCTTTTTTTCTTTTAAAGTTAATATTCATCTTCAGGCCAAAAACCATAAACATCTTGGCTGCATCTCTACAATTTTGTTTAGGATATTTTGTTGCACATCAGTTGTAGGGAACCTCTGTCCTTCCAGATGTTGCTGAACCTCCCATCGTCTCTGGCCATTGGCCATGCTTGCTGGGGCTGATGGGAATTGTAGTTCATCAACATCTGGAAGGACAGAGGTTCCTTCCCATACAATAGGAGAGAGCTGAAAAAATGCAGACCACATTTTTTCAACAATGAAATCGTTCTGGATTATTTCAAGTTATCAGCTCAAACGTATTAAAGAATAAACTTGTTTCTTTTGTTCTTTTCCTGACTAGGAAACAAAAGAAGAAGCCCTTTTTAAAATGCCACCGTTAATCCTGTTTTTCAGCCTTTTGCTCCACACACATGTGCACTGACCACACACATTTGAAATCCCTGCCCCCCCAAGTCAGTTACAAACCTCCTCAGTCAGAGACTCACTAACATGAATGGGAACTGCGAAGGCACAGCTATTGCAATTGGAATATGCCCAGTGCCTTTATGATAGCTCCCTGGAAGTCTTGAGAGTCACAACTCATTCAGCCAAAGGAAAACGCATGGCGATTGGCTCTTCGAAAATTAAGCCAGTGTTGTGCTTCTTCAGCCAGCCAACACACTGGAGAAAATCATGCTTTTGTACTCCTCAAGACTCACACCAGTTCGTATCGGGGCCAGCTGCAGCATGTTGCGTGCCCTGTGGTGTTCTGCAGACAGCGCAATGAAGCTCCCATCTCTCGGAGGCAACACTAATTAAGTTAACAGCAAGAAGCTTGTACCACTACACAACCTACCAAGAGCTCTCAACCGCCACAAGCAATGTCCTGGCATAACTTTAACCAATGATTATAATTAAAGTGCAGCCAGCTTCTGTCTTTTTTTCTTCTTCTCCCCAACCCTCCTCCCAACAAAGCATTCTGTTTGAGTGCAGAACCCATCCAAGTTCTGCATTAATCTTTAACAAGAGCTGATTCTCTTGCAGCGGTAAGGCTGCTTCTTCGTTAAAATCTGCCCCTTCACTTTCCCTACCGCTACATGTGCCACTTCCAGGCTCCACCTGAGCCGACCTGCAACAAGAGCAGTTTGCAGCACTGCTTAGTGGTCTAGAAAGATTGCAAGCTAAGGAACTGAGTATGCATTCTTCCTCATGCAATGCTCTAAGACGGTGGTTTTCAACCAGTGTATGCCGTGGCACCCTGGGGTGCCTTGAATGATAGCCACGGTGCTGCGGGCAGCACTGGCCTCTGTCCCTCTTTCTTTCCCTCCTTCCTCTGCTACCCTCTTGCATCTCTGCACAGTTGTTTGTTGCAGCAGCCCTGGCTATAAGCTCTGTAGACCTCTCTTTGGGGCAGTGTGTGTGTGTGGGGGGGAGAGAAGCTCAGAGACCAGGTGTGGCAGTAGTGGCTGCCAGGAGGATGCCCAAGAAGAGAAGAGAGGATAGGATAGGGGGCTCCTATAGTAATCATCATCATCATCATCATAAATTTTATTTATACCCTGCCCTCCCCATCCAAGACCAGGCTCAGGGCGGCTAACACCAAATATAAAAACAATTGATTGAAATACAGCTTTAAAAAACAAGATTAAAATACAACATAAAAACATTAAAATGCAGCCTCATTTCAGTGGAAACTCGAATCAAAAACTTCTTGGGGGATGAAAATGTCAAGTCTTCACCAAGCCTATCCAGGCTGGTCCTACGTGGGCCAGAAAAAAGCCAGGGAAGTCCCAAAATAGGAGTTCCAACACAGAAGGAGAAAGAAAGAAAGAAAGAAAGAAAGAGGGGGAGGGAATCAAATTGATTCCAAGCCAAAGGCCAGGCAGAACAACTCTGTCTTACAGGCCCTGCGGAAAGAAATCAGATCCCGCAGGGCCCTGGTCTCATGGGGCAGAGCGTTCCACCAGGCCGGAGCCAGTGTTGAAAAGGCCCTGGCTCTGGTTGAGGCTAATCTGACTTCCTTAGGGCCCGGGACCTCTAGGATGTTGTTATTTATGGACCTTAAGCTCCTCCATGGGGCATAGTAACTAGTAACTCCAGTTCAGTGGCAGTCAGCATGGTGAAGCTGCTGGCAATCGAGAGTAATGTGGCAGTGAGGTGGTCAGCATGGTTGTAGGTGCTTTCCCAATGCTTCTACTGTGGGCTGCTACTGCCCCAGTTCTTCATTAATTGACTGGCAATGGTAAAATGATTTCCACTATTTCTTTCTTTCTTTCCTAAAGGTGTAATTTCATAATTATCTTTGAAAGAAACCTTTAGAAGAGCAGCAGAAGCTTCCACTTCCTCTGGGGTTAAACTGGGTCTATAATAAGCAATAACTTCTATTAACTTCTCTCATATTATGCCTGCTGAAAATTAATTACCACTTGAACTGATGTATAGCAATTGTACATTCTTCCTATTGTTTCCTGCAACAGCACCTTTGGAGTAAAAAAATATATAATTACAACCAATAGCTTTAATTCAAAGGGGGGTAATTATAAGGCAACGTAGGGGAGTGAAGGGAGAATGATGCCATTTTCTAGTTAACTGAAGCATTTAAAGATTTGCTACCCTGTTCTTGGAGCCTAATTAAGCGTTTCTATTAAAATGCCCATGAAAACCGCAATTTATCCATGCGGTGATTGAGAGACTATTGGGATTTAAGCGTCCAAACATGCAATCAATGTTATTCTGAGGAGGCATTCCAAAACTCTGAGGGAAGGATATATTATTATTATTATTATTATTATTATTATTATTATTATTATTATTATTATTATTATTCAGAATCAGCAATCAGCATCTACACCATGAGGCCATTTTGAGAACACCGGTGCACGTTTAAGTTTATCTATTTTATGTGTAGTTATCTACACATTTATCCAAAGAGCTTCAAAGCAGGTAAGTTGCTTTAAGTTGCTTTTAATATTGTTTTTAATGCTGTAACCTATCCTGAGACCTTAGGATGAAGGGTGGATAATAAACAAACAACAACAAACAACAACAAAGACACTACACAGGAATAAAAAAGACTACTGTTGCCGCATAATACCTGTTCCAAACAATAAAACAAACACAATCCCCCTTCACTCCCCCAAAATACAAACTTACAATAATCTACTACCAAGCCAGGTTCAAGGTTCTTGTATTCATTTGCAAAGCCCTGGAGGTCATTCGCTGGAGAACCATTGGATATTCCCCAAGTTCTCAACGTTCGTTTGATAACAACAAAAACAGAGCTCTTAGTCAAAATAAAAAAAATCCTTCCAGTAGCACCTTAAAGACCAACTAAGTTAGTTCTTGGTATGAGCTTTCGTGTGCATGCACACTTCTTCAGATACACATGCATGCACACGAAAGCTCATACCAAGAACTAACTTAGTTGGTCTTTAAGGTGCTACTGGAAGGATTTTTTTTATTTTGACTATGGCAGACCAACACGGCTACCTATCTGTAACTAGAGCTCTTAGTGTCATTGATCCATTATTGTGGAACACTTTGCCAATAGGCACCTTCTGTTCCAACTTTTAAATGCCTGTTGAATATTTATTTATTCCACAAGGCCTACAGACCCTCCAAGTGTCCCTATTTTCCAGAGATTTTCCAAATCCAGAATCCTGGATTTACAGAAGCCACCCCAGTTTCTGATTTGATCCTGGAATGTCCCGCTTTTCCTTAGGATGCCCCTATTTTCATGGGTGAAATGTTGGAGGATATGGAGTTATCCAACCCCCAGACATCTGAAGGCAGCCATGTATAGGAAAGGTTTTTAATGTTTACTGTTTTATTATGGTTTTATATTTGTTGAAAACCACCCAGGGTATAAATAGTACAATTTTTATGGAAAAGGACATCCCTATTTTCATCAGAGAAATGTTGAAGGGTATGGACCTATGCAGACAATTAAGAATACAGCTTTCCACAACGGTTCATTGATATCTGAGTTTAATATTTATTATATGATTTTTTGCTGTATGGCTTTATGTACTTTTGTTGTAAACAGCTTTGGTAACCCACCCCTAACTTGGACAGCCATTCCAGGAGGATGTCATGGTATCAAAAGCAGCTGAAAGGATGAGAAGAATTAACAGGGACATATTTCCCCTGCTTCTCTCCAGACAGAAGTCATCCTACAGGGCGACCAAAGCAGTTTCTGTGCCAAAACCTCAACTGAATGGATCTAGAAAACCAGTTTCCTTCAAGCGCGCCTGGAGGAATTTAAGTTGAAGCTATTCTAGCAAATGATGGTGAACTCTTCAGAAACTCTGTGTTTATATATATCTTTCCCTTGACACCCGCTGCTTCAGTTCATGTTGTCAGTTGGATTGAAGAAGAGTCACATGTGGGGATTTTTTTTCTTGTTACAGGCGTACCTTGCCTGTCCTTCAGAAAGAGCCAGGTGGCTTACAGCAGGTTTGTGAAGACAGCTTTGATATATCAGCAAGCCTCAAATAACTATTTCAGTGTGTCTCTGTCTGACATAGCAGGGTACCCCAATCCACTCTGTTAAGCAATGGTGAGAGGAAGACCCAAGCAAAACTATGTGGTAGCCATTGTTAAGAACAAAGGCACAAACAGCTAGGTCCTAGGTTAATGAGAAAGTTGGGCAGCTCTTCATTTTGTTGTTGTTTAGTCGTGTCTGACTCTTTGTGACCCCATGGACCAGAGCACGCCAGGCACTCCTGTCTTCCACTGCCTCCCGGAGTTTTGTCAAACTCATGTCAGTAGCTTCGAGAACATTGCCCAACCATCTCGTCCTCTGTTGTCCCCGTCTCCTTGTGCCCTCAATCTTTTCCAGCATCAGGGTCTTTTCCAGGGAGCCTTCTCTTCTCATGAGGTGGCCAAAGTATTGGAGCCTCAGCATCAAGATCTGTCCTTCCAGTGAGCACTCAGGGCTGGTTTCCTTAAGAATGGATAGGTTTGATCTTCTTGCAGTCCATGGGACTCTCAAGAGTCTCCTCAAGCACCATAATTTTGAGGATAGGTCTATTCAGGGATTTCTATCTCTATGTGATTAGCATCACACACATCCATTATCTCTGTAATCCACTAAAAGAAACCCAAACTCCTGCCAGCCCATATTGCAGATCCTGAGGCTAGGAGAGCAAAGGTTTGCTAGAAGTCACCTAAAACAGTGGTTTTCAACCAATGTGCCGTGGGACTTGGGGTGCCTTAATGGTGGTCAGGGGTGCCGTAGGAAACACTGGCCCCTCTCCTCTCCTCCCCTCCTCTGTTGTACTCTTGCATCTAGCCTCCCAAAGGTTTGCACAGCTGTTTGTTGCAGCAGCCCTGACTACAAGCTCCCCAGGCAAATGGTGCCTCTGGGGCTGGCCAGGGGCTGCTTCCCAGGTTCCTATGGGGCAGTGTGAGGAGGCACCTCTCTTTGGTCAGAGGGGACAGTTCAGAGGCCAAGGGTGGCAGCTGTGGCTGCCCAGAGGACTCCCAAGGAGAGGAGAGATGGGAGAGGAGAGGAGGCTGAGGGAACACTCCACAAGGGAGGATGACTGAAAAAGGGAGAGAGGCGGCCAGTTCTGCAGACAAGTGGTGACATAACTGGGCTCCTGAGTCCCACAGGGGTGCTGCAGAAAGAATGTAGTTGGTCAAGGAAGCTGTGGACTCAAAAAGGTTAAGAAAAAAACCTCTGACCAAGGGAGTTAGTATCAAGAGCTTCCAGGCTCTTACCGTCAGAAAGTTATTCCTGATGTTTCACGGGGAAATCCTTGGGTGTGTGCCAATGGGCATTGCCAAGGTTATTCTGAGCAATGATGTAAATCACTTTTAAAACTAGGCTTGGAACAGAGAGGAGAAGTGGGGGGAGCAGACAGAAAGGGGTGCTTCTTTTGGCAAGGTGTTCTTGGAATGACAAGGAGGAACTCCATGCAGTGCTGACTGGAGGAAGCTGCAGTACCAAGAGACCAGGGACCATGACTAGCTATTGCTTTGGATCCAAGCTGAAAGGAGCCATGAGGAACACTTTTGGGGCATCATGTTCTGTGCCCCCTCCACTGAAGGCTTTAGGTGTAAATATGTGTAGAACGTACCATATTTCTTAAAGATATGACAGTCTCCGCCGTGTCTCAATTCCCAACAGAAACACAACCCCGGGTAAGTGCCTTGAACCCACTAGAATCTTGCTACTGCTCAGTGGAGATTGTGAATGATGCACAACCTCTGTAACAATACATATAATTCTGAATGACTGGTTTTATGGATTCTCCACACCCACCCACAGTGAGTGACATTTTCAACCACATCGTATTTTCAGTTTATGAAGTGAGTTTCATATTTTGACATGACTTATCACTTCAGGGTTGCACCAGATATCTTAAATGGGTCAATTTAATGCTCTCTAAGCTGATAGCATATTACCAAATGTTATTAAAACCACTTGTAGATGGCCATTGCAGCTATATATCAAAGCCAAAACAAATACTGAAGCTTGGGTTTTCCCCCAAAAAGGCCTGTAGAAATGTAATTACTATAAACTATAAACCAATATCTTCCCACTCTTTATCCAACAATACATAATGACAGTAGGAAAGGACTGTATATGTCCCATCTCTGCAAGACAGAGTTGTTCCACCTGGCCTTTGGCTTAGAATCAGTTTGATTCCCTCCCCCTCTTTCTTTTTCCTTTCTCCTCCTGTGAAGAGGCTGCATCCTAATGTTTTAATGCTGTATCTTAATCTTTTAAATTGTATTTTAATCAACTTGTTTTATTATTGGTTGTTAGCTGCCCTGAGCCCGGTCTTGGCTTGGGAGGGTGGGGTATAAATAAAAATTTATTATTATTATTGGCAGTGCATAACGGAAACTATTTATTTATTTAAAGTACGTTTACCCCACTCTTCAACAGAAAAAAGGTTCCGAGAGTGGGTTACAAGTATCTCCGCCTGCAGGATTGAAATCTAAAAGGCACAGCACAAAAGAAAAAGTGATTGGGGAGGGAGGAGGAGAAACTAACTCAGACTTTGGTTTTAAATGACAAGCTACTTACAAGAACCAGCTAGAATGAAAGGATTCAAGGAGAGGAGGAGCCAAATGTTGCTGGTCCAATCTCTCCCTCTTTTATAGCCTAATACAATGAAAGGTTGCTATTGGATGGCACTTGAGGGAGCAGCTTGACGAAGCTGGTCTTTCAACAGAGCAGACTCTGCAGTCTGATCTCTCCTTCTGCTATCAGTCATAAATCCCCCACTTTGCAGAGGGCAGGAGAGCGGAGCACAAGGTGCCTTGATTTTTTTTTTTCAATATTAAAAAAAAAATTCTTTGTCTGCGTATAATGTATGCAGGTGGCGCTGTGGGTTAAACCACAGAGCCTAGGACTTGCCGATCAGAAGGTCTGCGGATGGAATCCCTGCAACGGGGTGAGCTCCCGTTGCTCGGTCCCTGCTCCTGCCAATCTATCAGTTCGAAAGCACGTCAAAGTGCAAGTAGATAAATAGGTACCGCTCCAGCGGGAAGGTAAACGGCGTTTCCGTGCGCTGCTCTGGTTCGCCAGAAGCGGCTTAGTCATGCTGGCCACATGACCCGGAAGCTGTATGCCGGCTCCCTCAGCCAATAAAGCAAGATGAGCGCTGCAACCCCAGAGTCGTCCGCAACTGGACCTAATGGTCAGGGGTCCCTTTACCTTTACTTTATGTCACCATGTACAGGCAAAAATGTATTCTTATGCTATGAAACATGCTGTCCACTAACACATGTATATGAATGTAAAGAGCTGGATAAGGCCAAAGGTCTTATCTAGTTCAGCATCATTTTAAGGATGCTTTAGCTAAGATTCTTGCATGGCAAGGGGTTGGACTAGATGACCGTCGGGTCCTTTCCAGCTCTACAATTCTATGATTCTATATTGCCCACAGTGGCCAAGCAGATGCCCATGGGAAGCCCACAAATGACTATTGTCTATCGATAGCCACCAAGCCTATTATTATTATTATTAATAATAATAATAATAATAATAATATTCCCATGCTTCACCCTAATGTTCCAGGGCAAGTCACAACAATATAAAATACAGCATTAAAACAGTTTAGGAACACAGTCACAAAATTTATACATCTTGCGTATCAAAGGCCATGGTAATGAGGCACATCTTCAGCATTAACCAAAATGTGCAAATGATAGTATTATGCTGTTTTAAATGTGCATTTTATATTTAATTTTCTTCTGTAATGTTTTATTTTGGATTGTTTTATCTGATGTTTTAACATTCATTGTGAATCGGTGTAATTTTTTCCCTTAAAATGGTATAGAAATGATATTATTATTATTATTATTATTATTATTATTATTATTATTATTATTATTAATTATTATTATTATTGAGAGGGAGTCCCACAACCTAGAGGCTGCCATGTGATATTCCTCAGCTCATGCCTTGGGGAGAAAACCCCTGATATCAACAAAGTTATTGAATCAGAAACTATAACTGCGAGTTAGATGTTAAACCTGCAGTTATCTATCCCTACTATACAATTTGTCAAAAGAAGGGGTAACTAGGAACAGCAGCCTTGAATCAGTCTAACAATCAAGGCTTACAGATTCCCTGATGAACTCAACACTAGCTTATATCATATGGCATAAGGCTACCATTTCAGACTGAACTCATTGTTTTGTTGCATGGTCAATTAGCTGTAGCAACAGGTACATAATGACATAAATTGGTAATCTTTGCCACCACCATCCCAGAGTCTCATCACTTAGCTTTCACAGGAGAACTAAAATTATTTTCTGCTAAACATTCAGAAATAAACATTGCTGATGGATAAATCATGGCCTTTTCAAATGTATGAATGCCACTGGAAACTGCTAAAATTACTCCAGCCACATTCCTGACTAACTCTAGGATTCTACATTTCTACTCTGAAGCTTAATGGATGGAGGTATTTGGTAGGTATCCCTTTCTTATCTCTGCATATGTACCAAGGTAGTCAAAATAGCTATCTGTCCATGATTACAATCTTTGGGGGTGGGAAGAGATGGACACACTAAGGAAACGAACAGAATTTGGCAGAGCAGAAGGCATCTGATGAGCAAACTTCTCCAGCATACCTTAAAGCATTTAGAATTCCTTGCAAATGGAGTTTTTAGGGCAACAAGAAAGCTAGGAAGCTAAAAAGCTCTTCTAATATGCAAGATAAAAGGCAGAGTGCAGAATTAAAGTACAACATATCCTTTTGCTGTCAGTAGTAAAAGTAATATTAACAGACACATCCATGGAAGATGAAAAAGCATCTTGTTAAAAGTTCTTATTTTGATATCCGGTTAACCAACTGTAAGACTGCTCAGTAGATATTTTCAGTATGTACTCACAGCCTATATATCATTTAGCATCCCAACTGCATTTTGAAGATGCATCATGGAAAGCTAGCACAAAGGTGCTGGCAAATACAATTTGGAAAGGTCAAACAAAAGGGACTTGTTCCGACAGGCTTGTTTACTAGTCAAGTGATGTATTTATGAGCCATCATGGAACAAATATGACCAGTATAATTTCACACTTCCTCACATCACTTTCAGCACAGTGATTGTTGGTTGAGTAAATTCACAAATTTGGCAGAAAGTCACAGAGTGTGGAGTAAATTCAGTAAGTTCTAACAAATTCAGATAAAGGATCATGGGTGAACCACTACTGACTGACTAGAACCAAATTCATGCATTTGTCTGAAGTGCAAGAGCCCAAAAGGTTGACAGGACAGAGGTGTACATGCAAGCCCCATCACCAGGGTTCCTGGGCACAAATTGAGCATGGAAGTTTGAAGAGAGTTTCTAAGCATGTGTGGTTGATTGAACCAACTAACAGAAATTTTTTTTATAAAGCCTAGATTTCTAGATAATTGACAAATGAATTTTGCTCTGGTCAACAGTAGGGCTGGGCGATATCTGGTTTTCAACATCATGATATATCACCAACTAAGCACTGCAATATACTGATATATTGTGATGTCTGAAATAAAAATGAAGCTATGTTGAGGCATTGGTTGACTTCATGGTTTTTCTTGCATCATGATTTTTGCATACCGCACACACATGGACACACATCGTGATTCACAATATATTGCCAGGTCAAAAAATATGAAACCGATATCACAATATGAACTTCAAACCGCTTTTGGATGATATATTGATATATCACCCAGCCCTAGTCAATGGCAAAGGATGTACATGGCAAAGGATGAAGGAGTGTTACATTTGCTCGATTCATATTCTGCTTAAGACAGCTAGGACAAAGTTGGGCGAAAATGTTGTAACATGTGAAACCACAGACTGCTAAGCACCTGATATAAAGAGTAAACAATTATTTTAGCAGCATGCTGAAATCTTTGTGTAATCCTCTACACAAATACTATGCTGTTGGCATCTGTCAGTCATGGGAGAAAATGGAGGAGTGAGCCTTTGGGGGTGAAGTCAAACTTTTGGAGAATTCCAGCGCTTTTTGTGGCTGTAGAGACCAATACGGGAGAGGCATGTTTTGTTGCAGCTGGGGCAGATGAAGGCATCAGGTTGTGATGTTGCAGGTGCACCATGGTGTTTTTGCTCAATGTGCTCCTCCCAGTGTTATTCTCATCTGGTCACTGCTGTTAATATATGGACTGATGGTGTGTCTCCAAGCACTGTGGCTGTCTCCAAGGGGTCCCCACTTGGCAAGGTTGATGTTGCCAGCCTTCATGTCTCATTTGCATATATCTTTGTAACACAGAGTTGTCTGCCAATGGGCCTGGTGCCTGAAGCCAGAAATCACATCCTTGAGGATCCTGCCATCTTCCATTTTGTGGACATGATTGAGCCAGCATAGACGTCACTGAAACAGGAGTGCAAACATGCTGGGAATGTGGGCTTGGGAGAGCACATCTTTGTTTGAAACTGCCATGTGATGCTCAAAATCCTCCTGATGCTCATCACTCCATCTTCTGTATCTCACTTAGGCCATACCTTGTATCTCCTATGACAAATTTCTAACTTTTACCTCCTCCTGCAGCTTTGCTGTCTTTCTTTCAAGAAGAGAAGAAGCACTCCGACACTCTATTAAACTTAGCAGTGTTCACAGTGGATTCTAAAACATAGTCCTCCTGCTTCACATAAAAGGGAGTGTCTCCTTCGCCAGATACCTCAGATGTGACCAACGTTAGCCAAATCACACAAGAACTACTAGAGAACTCTCTAGACTTCAGTTACCAACCTATCCAATTTAAACACATAGTAAAGTGGTACCTCGGGTTAAGTAGTTAATTGGTTCCGGAGGTCCGTTCTTAACCTGAAACTGTTCTTAACCTGAAGCACCACTTTAGCTAATGGGGCCTCCCACTGCTGCTGCGCCACCAGAACACAATTTCTGTTCTCATCCTGAAGCAAAGTTCTTAACCTGAGGTCCTATTTCTAGGTTAGCGGAGTCTGTAACCTGAAGCGTATGTAACCTGAAGCGTATGTAACCCGAGGTACCACTGTAATGCATACAAGCATTTACAATTTCAGTGAATTAAATCACTATACTTAACAGCCTGGGACGTGGGTGGCACTGTGGTCTAAACCACAGAGCCTAGGGCTTGCCGATCAGAAGGTCAGAGGTACGAATACCCGTGACGGGGTGAGCTCCCATTGCTCGGTCCCTGCTCCCGCCCACCTAGCAGTTCAAAAGCATGTCAAAGTGCAAGTAGATAAATAGGTACCGCTCCGGAGGAAAGGTAAACGACATTTCCGTGCGCCGCTCTGGTTCGCCAGAAGCGGCTTAGTCATGCTGGCCACATGACCCAGAAGCTGTCTGCGGACAAACGCTGGCTCCCTCGGCCTATAGAGCGAGATGAGCGCGCAACCCCAGAGTCGGCTGTGACTGGACCTAACGGTTACCTTTTACTTAACAGCCTGGGGTGGGTAGCAGTGAAGTTGGAGCCGATGGATGTTTTGGCAAGAGTGCCAGATTGATGACAGCACCCCTCTGGTATAACCACACAGCCCAAAACCCATTGCCACCCCACCCTTTCCAGGTAAGTAGCAGTGATGCTGGTGTTGGGAGGGCAATACTGCCCCATCACACATGCTGGCTGCCAGGTAGGTACATACAGTAGACAGTTATCCTTCAAGTAGCCATGTCCTAAGCCACCCAGGGTTTTAAAACTTTAAAAATGGCAGTTTAAATCTGGGCCTGTGCAGCTAACAAAGCATAGGTATATTTACTGACGGCATGGTTATCTGCAGTTGTTCAGACTTACATTTTTGAATTGGTAGATTTATTGCTGTTCATTTGAAATGCCAGGAGCTGTTTTGGGCACAACCTTGTGGGAGACCAGCAGACAAATAGGCATGATGAGGAAGATGGTGAGATTAATGCACAGCAGTGGGATTTTTAAAAAGGGAGCCTTAGTGTGAATTAACATGCACGTCACCTCACAGCACAGAGAAAAGGAGAGAGTGGGGGCAACATCTTTTCAAATATACAGAGAGGTAGAGATTAAGCAGCAGACTGAGGAAGGAAAATCTGGGGAAAGGCAGGAAAGCATATGCAAAGCAGTGGCTACTCGCTGACCTTTTTGTACCCTGAGAAATGGCCATTTATTTCCACATCAAAGCGGACTTCCGGAGGCGGCGCGAAGCAAGTAATGGCGGTCCTCTTTGCGCTGCGAAGAGGGGCTCCGCAGGAAAGGGTCGTTCGCTGCGGCAAAGCGACGACCCACTAAGAAAAACCACGAGCAGAGTGAGCTCGTGGCCGTGGGATCCGGCGGGCACCAAGAGCGACCCCCGAAACGAAGAAGGGACCCCGTAAGGGGATCCGGAAGCGCGGAGGGGAAGCGGTGCTGTGGATTCATCGCTCTTTCTGCGGGAGTGAAGCCGCGCGGCTGTTACTGATGAGCGCCGACCTTTCTTCTTTCTACATTGGATTACAAATCAACTACTCGTGAGTAAGACTTACTCAAAATTGGATTACAAATTTATGAATTCGGCTGAAAGCGGGAGACGAGAAAAAGGAAGTCCGTCTCCCGACGATGCTTAGTGATCAAAGGCAAAGATCTGACAAGCTGGAAGCAGCACAGAGAGGTTTTAAAGTGAGAGACATCATACGTCCAGAGAAGTCGGAAATTGAAGGAGGCAAGTCACTCTTATTTTCTTGTTATTTTCTGTACCTTATTTGGGGACTTTCTCCTCTGCTAGACCTTTAAAAACTTTAAAGACTTTAAAACCCCCAGTCTCCGGACTTGCAGCGGGACAAAAGGCTACTTTGCGGATACATTTACAACCTGAAATGGATATTTAGAGGCATTACTGTTGGATACAATTAAACAACTGTACCTTGCACCTTTTAAGAAACTTGTGGCAACATTGTGAGAGCTCTGCCAGAGGGAAAAGGTCTTTTCCAAGGATTATTGTTAATTTACTTAACTGAAGGAACTTTAATGGCGACTGAAACTTTGTTTCTTCTTTCCTGAACTGTAACATCACTCCCTCTAGTGGAGTTTGGGATTTACAACTTTCTGGGAACCAACTTTGCTTTGTCTCTCTGTGGTTTGGTTGTTTACTCCAAGGCCTGTCTTTCTCATGAAACTTTTGACAGTTTGACCTTGAATCCTAAGACAGGTGTGGAATGAGTGACAGAGTGAAAACAAGAGCTGCGTCGAAGGCAGGGAAAGGCAAATTGACACAAACAACCCTGTTTTCTCAGGGACGTAGATCTTCGGTCCCTGCTGTTTTACAGACTGCGCCCTCGCCAACAACTCCAGCTGAAGAAGCTGAACAATTAACAGGCGAGGATATGGCATCTGGAGGATCTAACACTTTGCTAGAGGAAATGCTACAACAATTCGCAATTTTGAATAAAAAAGTGGATGATCAAACTGCAAAAATTGACTTAGCCACATCCTCAATTACCAAACTTTCAGAACAGGTGGCTAAGCACTCACAAGATATTGGTAATCTAAACGACGTAACATCTGAAAATCGAAAATTGGCGGAGGCTGCGATTGGGAAAGCAGAGGCTGCAGCCAAAGGAGTGGAGGAACTGAAAGGAGAGGTAAGGCCGCTCCACAAATATATTACGGACCAGCAGGCCTACCTGTCTTTGGTGGAATTGCGAAACAGGGAAAATAATTTGAGATTACGCTCTATCCCAGAGATTGAGAAAGAGGATTTGACTGGTTTCTTAACGGCAGAATTTTCCAAATTCTGGGGTATAAATCAAGATACAGATTTCAAAATAACGACTGCATTTAGATTGGGAAGAGTTGCCGGGAAGGACAGGCCTAGAGACTGTTTGATTATTTTAAGGACTAAACAGGAGAGAGACAAGCTACTTGATTTACACTTCAACAAAGCACTTGTGATCCAGGACAGAAGAGCACAAATTTACAAGGATATTCCTAAACAATTACTGGATCTAAGAGCTAACTATACGGACCTAGCTGGACTTTTGAGAGGTAACGGAATACCTTACAGGTGGGAGTTTCCACAAGGTCTTTCGTTTAAATACAAAGGAAAGAAGATAAAAATCAAAACGAAAGAGGATAGCCAGAAGTTTCTACACGATCACGGAGAAGACTTACAGAAAGGAGCGGCAGCTATTTGGCCACCACCAGAGTCAGGAAAAGAGTTACCACCCTCGGATTCGGACAAAAAAGAAGATACCCAACAAGAGTAACAACAGATTGACACAAGATGTCTCTGCAGCTGTATAGTTGGAACATTAATGGCGCGAATTCCCCTGAAAAACGCAAAAGGATCTTCCATATTTTAAAGAAAGAGAATTTGGATATAATTTGTTTGCAAGAAACACATGTGACCAGGCTACACAGGAAGGTGTTAACAAATAAAAGATTAGGCCAAGAATTTATCTCATCAGACAGAGTAAAGAAGAGAGGCGTGGTGATTTACGCCAAAGAGAATCTTTCACCAAAATTTTTGTTTAAAGATGAACAAGGAAGAATCCTGGCTATTGAAATTTCGACCCAAGGAGAAAAAGTTTTGATATTGGGAATTTATGCACCAAATGAGGGGAAATCAGAATTTTATAAGAAGCTGCATGAGACATTATTGGACTATCTGGACTATTCCAACATCATTATGATGGGAGATATGAATGGGGTTGTCTCTACTTTGATGGATAAGTCACAGAATCAGAACTTGACTAAAGATGGAAGACTACCAAAAACTTTCTTTGAACTAACTGACAATATGGATTTAATCGATCTATGGAGGACGAGAAACCCCCTAGGTAAAGAAGGAACTTTCTTTTCTGAAGCCCACCTGTCATGGACAAGAATCGACCAAATTTGGACAACTAGAGGGCTGGCACCTAAGACTACAAAAATAGAAATCTGCCCAAAGACTTGCTCCGACCATAACGCTTTGAAAATGGAAATGAGATTTACTACTGCCGATTCCTTCAGATGGAAAATGAATGACAACCTGCTAAGAGATCAAGAGATTGTAAAGAAGGCCCAAAAAGCTTTAAAGGACTATTTTGAAATCAACTTAAATACCTCGGTGGAAAAAAGAACAATCTGGGACGCGAGTAAAGCTGTTATGAGAGGGTTTCTGATACAACAGAATACGATTAAGAAAAAACTCTGGAATGGTAAAAAAGACAAGATATTGGAGAAGATAAGAGACGGTGAGAAAAAATTAAGATTGAATCCAAAATCAAAAGAGACTCTAAGAGAAATTAAATTCCACCAGTCACAATATGCGCAACTGATCAACCAAGAAGTGGAATGGAGAATTAAACAAATGAAACAAAGATCATTTGAGTCGGCAAATAAATGTGGGAAACTGCTAGCTTGGCAGTTGAAAAAGAGACAAAAATTAAATTATGTTACCAATCTAGAAGTTGAAGGAAAGAACATCCAGAAACCCGGAGAAATTAGAAAGTGCTTCCAGAAATATTTTAAAAAACTATACACACAAGGATCCGAGGATGTAGCCGAGATAGAACAATTTTTGAAAGAAAATGGCCTTCCAGAACTATCTCAAGAGAAGAGATCAATCTTGAATTGCAAAATAACACAACAGGAAATTGAGGATGCCATTCAGAATATGCAGTTAGGCAAATCTCCAGGACCGGATGGACTCACCTCCAAGTATTATAGGACGTTAAAAGACTATTTGATACAACCACTAGAGGAGGTTTGCAACCAGATTATGGGGGGAGGGAAGGCACCAGATACGTGGAAAGAAGCATTCATCACACTGATACCTAAAGTGGAAACTGAAAAGACTCAACTTAAGAACTACCGCCCCATCTCACTCCTAAACGTGGATTACAAAATATTTGCGGATGTTTTGGCTAACAGATTTAAAAAAGTATTAAATGAAGTAATCCATAAGGACCAAGCAGGCTTTCTCCCAGGTAGACATTTGTTTGATAACACCAGGAATATTATCGATATTCTGGAACTTTTACAAACAAATATTAACACCAAAGCAGTGTTAATTTTTATTGATGCGGAGAAGGCCTTTGACAATATTTCTTGGAAATTTATGAAGAAAAACTTGGAAGGGATGGGAGTGGGAAGGGGGTTTGAGAATGGAATAGAGGCAATCTATTCTGAACAAAAAGCTAAGTTGATAGTGAACAATGTGGTGACAGAAGAACTTCATATTGAAAAAGGAACACGCCAGGGGTGCCCCCTATCCCCTTTATTGTTTATTTCGGTCCTGGAGGTTTTGCTGAACATGATAAGGGAGGATCGGCAGGTACAAGGAATACGGGTCGGAGCGAAACAATATAAACTGAAAGCATTTGCAGATGATCTGGTTTTAACACTACAGGAGCCAGAACCCAGTACAAAAAGAGTTTTGGATCTGATCCAGAAATTTGGTCGGGTGGCGGGTTTTAAGCTGAACAAGCAAAAAACTAAGGTGTTAGGGAAAAATCTGACGGCTATGGAAACAGAAGGGTTTCAGAAAGAGACAGAACTAAACATTGTTAAAAAAGTGAAATATTTGGGGGTGAATTTGTCTTCTAAGAATTTGAATTTATTTAAAGACAATTATGAGAAATGTTGGCTAGAAGTTAAAAAAGATTTAGAAATTTGGTCAAGACTGAAATTATCCTTGTTAGGCCGAATTGCAGCTATAAAGATGAACGTTTTGCAAAGATGTTGTTTTTGTTTCAGGCCGTGCAGATTGTGGACAGAGTGGAATGCTTTGGAAAGTGGCAGAAGGATATTTCTAGGTTTGTCTGGCAGGGCAAAAAGCCCCGAATAAAGTTCAAAATATTAACTGATGCAAAAGAGAGAGGGGGGTTTGCCCTGCCGGACTTAAGGTTATATTATGAAGCGGCGGCCTTCTGCTGGATGAAAGATTGGATTTTACTAGAAAACACTGATGTCCTAGATCTGGAAGGCTTTAACAATTCGTTAGGTTGGCATGCGTATTTGTGGTATGACAAGGGTAAATCATATGGAATGTTTAAAAACCATATTGTCAGAAAAGCAATATATATGGTCTGGAAAAAATATAAAGACTTATTGGAGAGTAAAACTCCGAGGTGGATTTCACCAATAGAGGCCAAAGCTCGGAAAACAACCAATATGGAGGCATACTGGCCGAAATATTGGGAAATAATAGAAAATATTGGAGGTAATTGGAGACTGCAGAGCTTTGAAAAACTAAAGGATAAGGTGCAAAATTGGCTGCATTATGCCCAAATTAATGAGGTTTTTAAGTTAGACAAAAAAACAGGTTTCCAGGTGGAAAAATCGAAACTTGAGACAGAATTGCTTGAACCAAAGACCAAGTTATTATCGAGAATGTATAACTTGCTGCTTAAATGGAACACTCAGGATGAGACAGTTAAATCAGCAATGATAAAATGGGCCCAGGACATTGGTTATAATATTATGTCTGAAGACTGGGAAAGGTTATGGACCACCGGTATGAAATTTACTGCATGTAATGCTTTGAAAGAAAACATTATGAAGATGGTATACAGGTGGTACATGACCCCGGTTAAGCTAGCTAAGATTTACCATTTGTCCGATAACAAATGTTGGAAATGTAAGGAAGCTGAGGGGACATTCTTTCACCTCTGGTGGACTTGCCCAAGACTGAAGGCCTTCTGGGAAACGATCTACAATGAGTTAAAAAAGGTGTTTAAGTACACCTTTCCCAAGAAACCAGAGGCCTTCCTTCTGGGCATTGTCGGCCAGAAGGTGTTTAAAAAGGATAGAACCTTTTTTATGTACGCTACAACAGCAGCAAGAATTCTTATCGCCAAGCATTGGAAGACCCAAGATTTGCCCACACTGGAGGACTGGCACTCGCAATTGATGAACTACATGGAACTAGCCGAGATGACTGCAAGGATCCGGGACTTGGGAGAAGAAGCAATGGAGGAGGACTGGAAAAAATTTAAAGACTATTTGCAAAAGTATTATAAGTTATATGAAACATAAGATGTCGTATGATTGGGAACTTAGCTCCAGTAATGAAACTTGAATATTTATGAAATTTGATAAGATTTATGAAAGAACCAAGATTTAAATGGGTAAAAACGATATTATGGTATATTTTTAGAGTATATGGTGACCAAGAGATTTAAATCTAAATTGCAATTGAAAATATAAAGAAATACACGAAATAAGGGTATAATTTGCTGATAAATTTATTGTTAAGAATGCATTGTGCGGGGGACGGGGGAAGTCCAATGGAAATTTGAAATAAGTCATTGAAGTGGTCGTGTTTCTTTTCTTTTTTATTTCCTTTCTTCTTGTCTTTTCTTTTTATTCTTTGATTGTTCTGTTATTTCTGTAAAAAATGTAATAAAAATTATTATAAAAAAAAAAAATATTTCCACATCAAAGCGGACTTCCGGGGTTGACGCGATCTGGGAATGGCGGATTCCCTCCGAGCTCCGGAGGGAATCGGCTCAGCAGGGGACGGGTCTTTGCCGTGCCGGCGACACGGGGACCCTTAAAACCGCAGGCGCGGTGCCTACGGACTGAAGACTCGGCGGGTGCCTTAAGCGCCCCCCCTGATTCGCGAAGAGCCTTTTTAAAGGCTGCGGAGGGGATACGGGGGGTGGCGCGGCACTGAGAGTCCATCGCTACCTCTGCTGAGCGAAGCCGCGAGCCATGACCGGAGAGCGCTGACTTCCTTCCTTGAAATTCGGCTGAAAAAACAACCCGTGAGTAATTTGGACTTGGCTTTTAAGAAATTTATCCACTGAATTTGAGACGATCGGGGGATGTGCTAAAAGGAAGTCCGCACCCCCTACCTTGCAGACGATCTAGAGCAACGAAAAAAGAACTAAGCTGGAGTGCCTACCCTGTAAAGGGTGAGTTTTAAAAAAGACAGTGACTTCCAAGATTTGGAAATTTTGAGCAGGAGAGAGGAGTGTTGGATGTTTTATGCTCTGTTGTAAACAACCCCCCCTCCCGGGCCCGGGAGCGTCCTGCTTTGGAGCTGGTTTAAGAAGTGCAGAGTTTGACAGCTGTCAAAGCTGTCAAACGGACTGTTAATAGTGGAAAATTGCTACCTAAGTTACCTCTGGATTAAAAAGAGTTACAATTGATCTAAAATTGTTGGAAATAAAGAAACAATAACAAGACAGAGGACTGTTGGGGAAAAGAACACTAAGTAACCAGATTCCCTCTAGAGGGAATTCTGTGGAACTACAATGGCTGTGGATGGAAAGATACTGGGAGAAATCGAAAGGATGTTTTATTTGGTTGGAATCTTACAAGAGCAGACTACGGCTATGAGTGAACAATTGATGACCTTGACTTCTGAAACAAGTAGTCCTGCTGAATGTAACGAGGACCTCAATGAGAAAGAATCCACAGCTGAACCAGAAATGATAATAAAAGAAGAGGAGAAGACAAAACAAGAAAGAGAAGAAGTGATGTGGGAAAATACTGAGCAGAAGCTGACGCCTGTGGAATACAAACAAGGAGATTATTGGAGTAAATCTACTATAAATCCACGAAAGATGCAGAAGACGAAAGTGGAGGCCTTGGGAGTCTATGAAATTAAGGAATTTAAAATAAAGAAATATAATCGGGGCCTCCACATAGACTCTGACTTTGATTACCTTCAAGATTTATGCCTTGTGGAAACTCTTCAGCAGCTGTTTGCAAATATGGGAAGAGACTTTGGATTGATGGTGAAAGAACTCTTTCGAGATGTGACGACTGGCATAAAGGATTACCAACAAGACCGGCGGAGAGGGACTGAAAGAGACTGGAGGGCCTCGGACGTGAGGAACCCGGGCTAATAACTGTTATTTTGGACATGCTTTGGGAAGGGACGCAAACCGGGGATGGGAGGGAGGGAAAAATTAAGTTCTAACAACACTCATGATTATGGGATTTGGTTAAAAAGATCATTATTCAAGACAAAATGGGAAATCGATGGAAGGGAATTGAGGTCCAACTTAGAAAAAATTAATTTTGTTTGCTTTTATAAAAGGACTAATATTAAGACAGGGAAATGCCAATTTGCTGACATAAATTTGGAAACGGGGATGCAAGAGAGGGGGTAGGGGGAAGTCAATGACCAGGGTTAGGAAATAACATTTTCGGGAAAGTATATATGTTTGTTGTTGTTTTCTTTTTCTTTTTTTCTTTGTTTATGTGTTTATTTGTTTTTTGTGTTTTTGTTTTTGTCTATATAAAATGTGAAAACCCAATAAAAATTTTATAAAAAAAAAATATTTCCACATCAAAGCTCTAACATGAAAATCCAGTGGAGCCCTAAAATATAAACAGGCAAACCTGTGTTTGTGTCATGTCAGATTGACCCTAAGAACAGCTAAACTGAAAATTCAGCTGCACATGACATCATCTGTTGCCTCTTGTTGATGAATACACATTTTATACATGTATGTCAATATTTTGTTATACACACACACACACACACACACACACACACACACATACACATCTATATAAAGAATCCAGGAACAAAATGACAAAAACCAGCCATTATCCTGACAACTTCTTTAAAGAATTGGAAAAGAAATGAGACAAGAGCATAAAAGATACAAATGGAAATATCCCCTCAAACTGTCAGAATCTGAGAATATGAAAACAGAACATATGGGCGAAAGGTGTTGCTTTTAAATTTAGTCTTTCAGCATTCACCTCAAGAAGGGAGGAGGGGGGGGGAGTGAAACACACCACTTGCTATTCAGAATTGGCTGAGGCAAATGATGCCAAGATTTGACAGCCTGAATTTGCTATGCAAGATTTCCTTCTTTTGAAGATTAAGACACTTATCATTCAGTTATCGTTTTCCTTTCCCTGGAAATAGCTCTAGGCTTGATTCATTGGAAATGCATGCACTATTTAGACGAGATTTGCAAAGCGACTGAAAAACATTTTACTAGGGTACATTGCATTCTTTGGTGGCTTGTTGCTGATGGCCCTTTTCCATTGTGGCCACATTCACTCCAGAAATGTTTTCCGCTGTACATAGATAAATAAGGCCAACAAATACAACCCAATTTATTTATTTTTCCAAAAAAACGATGCTGCCCTCAAATTCTATGTGCTTCACTAGAATAGATTTTTTCTAGGCACTCAGCATCCATCAACTAAATGCACTCTTCAGAACAGGAAATCCCCACGAAGACATGAAGAATATTGATGTGTCAGTCTTATTATGGTGAACTGAACAACAGAGAGAGAGAGAGAGAAATGAAGGAACTGGTGTACTATATAAGAACACTCTGAACACATGCAATACAATACATAAATGCATAGGGTTCTCTCACTCTTTTCTGAATAGTGGCTAACAGTTCAGTCCTGGTTAGTTCAATGGGACTAAGTCATAGACGTGTTCCAAATTTTAAACTCACATTGATTGCAAAGTCAGCAAGCGGCCTTGAGTAAACCACTCTTAACTGCAACAGGGTTGTTGCAAAACTTACTAAAATAAGGAATGTGAAGGCTTTTTCAGTGCTTGAAATGAACCATATAGATGCTAATTATTAACAAGTGATGAAGGCATCAAGAAGATTGTATTTATAACCCCCCAAGATCTCAAGCTGATATGCGGAAATAGTTTTTGGAATTTGATTGTAAGAATTTGATTTGATATTTTTGAGCAACGTGAAAATTTGTTTGTGTGTGTGTGTGTGTGTGTGTGTGTGTGTGAAGGAAGGAATAGTATTTCATTTTCCTTTAAATGAGAAAAGCCAGCAAGAGCAAAATTTGTATTATGTTCATCTATGACAACTGCATAGGAAACAGCCCAAGAAGTTCTCCCTTCCTTTGAGAGGATTTGTTCAGATATATGCTTTACACAACACCAGAATGGCTGCTTTCAAGATACATTTCCATGACCCATAACTGTATTTTATTTTGTTTCATAAAATGTATATACTGCTTGGAAAACCTCATGTACTTCTTCTATGTCAATAGATAATTTGCTAGGTTGAATTTTTATTTAATCACCAACAGATGAAACTTCTTAGAGCATTTCCTACCCCACCCCCAAAAAAGTCCCTTTCAGGTTCTCGCCCTGTACACTGAAGGCTATTTCACATAATACACAGAGGCAAAACCTTTATTTGCTACCATACTAGTACTCAAAAGGAGATTGCAATCAATCATGGCTCCCTGATGGGTGTCCCTGCATTTATTTTTACAAAGGGCACTGAGCATCCTTCAAGTGCTATGCGCAATCACTCCCTCTAATGATGAACTCAGGTGGTGAGTGCTAACAGAGTGGAGGAAAAATGAGGCCACTGATCAATAGAACTATTACTATTATTAAATTCATTTACCTAGTTAGTCATTTAATAGAAAAGAACATAAACAACATAAAAAATTAGAGTCAAAGGCATAGCATAAAAACAGACAGCAGTACATTGCAGTACCATGCCTTCCAAGAGCACCAGGTGACTCAGGGAAACCCCCAAACTAAGTACAAAAATCCCTTCCAAAAAACCCCAAGAGAGACGGGTAGGAAAGACCAACAAGGACTGAGCATGCTCAGCATCCATGACCCATCCAGTGTCAGCTGCGGGGGGTGGGGGGGGGGAGAAAGCTGAGATTGTGTCTGTGCCTGGAAGACATGATTGGCCATAACCCCGAACAGTCTGGAAGGAGGACACACTGCAACATTTTATTGCAGCTTCCCCACATTGGCAGCCAAAATCAAACAATGACAAAAACGCATACAGTAAAGCCCACAAAATACACATATTTAACTTGTATGCTTTATGCGTGTGGAAAAAATTAAAAATTAAACTAAAAGGGGTGGAATTGCTAAAAGGACTTTAGCAATCCCAACTGCCATAGTGATAATAATAATAATAATAATAATAATAATAATAATAATAATAATAATTTATTTCTACCCCACCTATCTGGCTGGGTTTCCCCAGCCACTCGACCACATTGAACCCAATGGATTTTGACTATACAGTATGTGATTTTGGCTTTAGGCATGATCCCCGGAACATAACTCCTGCATAATTTGTGGGCTAACTGTAAAACAAACAGCCATAATAAAATCGCATTTTATATCCATAAGGGCAACAAGACAGAAAAAAATACATTAGAGATCCCCAGGTGAATAAATATGTCTAATTTGCTCTGTGTCTGAAATAATCAGGGAGGTCTCCCGGATGAGTAACTGATTCCAAAGTTGCAGTGTGATAACTGAGAAAGATCTGGCATGTTTCCAGGTGTACGTGAGTGCTAAAATGCTTTGACTTGTGCTGAATCAGCACTGCTTAATTTCTTTCAGCACTACATTATCAATGCAGACAATCCCCACAGCAGGAAGTAATCAGTCATTCAGAGAGTCGGTCATCAGATTGGCCTGGAATCTCTGGGGCCGAGTGTTCTGAGTAGAACTTCACTTTGAGAACCTAGAGTTTATAATACCAGGCTACCTGGACTACACAGTTTGACTCGATATAGGGTAGCAATAGGGGAGAAATCCCATTCAGTTCATATTTAAAGGCAAGGCCATGTAATTTACTCTTTCCAAAACAGTGCACAAATCAAAACACAGCCATCTTTTTGAGTCTGGCATTTCTCCAGGTTTTGCAATGCAGTTCTTCAGTCAACTAATGTGTGCAATGCGGACAGTGAAGATGCTGACCCTCTGTGTTTTCTGTTGCTGCTGGTGAAACATCTTGGTTCAGGGAAGTTCCAATTCCATGTGCTTGCCAACCCTGTTCCTAGGTTCCCAGTCACCAGGACGCTGTTTTTGATTGGTAATAAGGCTTTGTGGCCCAGAGCAAGAGTCTGGGTTGCCATGTTCTTGTGAGTTTCAGTGTTGCTGATGCTGTGGTAGTGGCCCAAAGGACCACAATAAATGTGATAATGTGGACCCCTGTAAATCCTTGAGTGTGCTTCTAATAGAGAAGTAATGGTAGCCTGTTACTTTATGAAACTAATAATTTTGCAAGTTGCTGTAACCCCAAAAAGAAATTGGGGCAGAAATACAGCTAATATGTGAATCACAAAGATACAGCTCAAAGCTAGAACTTAAGTTGCTACATGGTGCAAAAGGCTACAAGTGACACAGGTTCCCAACATGCACACTAATGCAATGTAACAGAACACAGTGGGAATCAGAACTTGATCAGTAGAAATTGCTAGTGCTTATTGTGCATGTGTAAAATGTGAAATGAGGTAATGATGTATATGACTGGTGAAAACTGAAATGCTTTGTTTGGAACGTTATAAATTCCACTGCCTGGATCAGTGGGCAGGGCTGAAGTTTTGCAGAACGATCCTACTGTAACCTATTGCTTTGCAATAAACAACACTGGACTCCTAATGCCTCACGTTTCTGAGTTTTATTGGCATAAACTCAGGAGATAAGCTAGTTTTGGCTTACAACAATGCCACTCAGTATCAGAGACTGAACCAATGTAGATCACGGCCCCCATGGTGTGTGATAGACTGGGGGGGGGAGCAGTTATGTTGCTGTATTTATGATGCTATGCTGCCCTAGATAGAGGCGGATGAATGAGCTGGTTGTAAGTTATGCTCAACACGGCTATGCATTTTTGTAGACAAAACATTTGCTCTATAATAACTGTTTGACTGGGGATTATCTGTATATATAGGAGTGAGGCTTGGATGTGGAAGACTGCTAATGATGCTAATGACACAGGACATTCTATACAAGATCTCAAAGTACTGTAGCTGTTTTACTACAAAGGAATTTCAGAAATAGACTGGAAAGAGAAGCTGCTGAATTGCAACTCATTACCAAACTTAAAACCATGGAGAGACCTGGTCTAAACAGAGACATTGGATTCTTATCTCATTATACATGACTAAGCCATTTCTCACCTTCTCACCCCTTGCCTTTTCCTGTAAGACCTATTACAGTCGTTAAGAGTCGTCAACAGGCTCATCTCAGCTATCGGCCAATCTCCCATTCCCACCACCCTTCTGAGTAATACCCCTCCCCACCTTCTCACTATATAGAAGGATCTGGCAACTTCTGTTTCAGTGTATCTGAAGAAGTGTGCATGCACACGAAAGCTCATACCAAGAACTAACTTAGTTGGTCTTTAAGGTGCTACTGGAAGGATTTTTTTTTTTTTGCTAATGATGCATTTAGGAGACATTATTGTGGGGTTTTTTCCTGAACAGGGGGCAGTACAGCTATATACAAATCAATTGCCTGTACAGAACAATTTCATATATTGCAAAGTTTCAAATAAATTCAGATGCCAACTGAATTTATTAATTAAAACCTAACAAATTTAATGTGTATCATCCCACCCCCACAAAAAAACCCTGTTTATCTGTTTCATTTTCATACTGCCCTTCCTCCTGTGGGAGCTGATGGCATCAAAGAGTATAATAAACACACAATCTATGCAATACAAATACCTTTCAAATAAATCCTTCAAAAGCTATATCCAAATAATACTACCAGCTGACATTACACTAGACATTCTTTTCTCAAAGGCCCAGATGAACAAATATATATTTAGTCTGTGTCTTAGCAGCAATGTTTATCAGAGCAACAGACACAAGGAAAGGAGTTGATAAAGACCACTTAAAAACTTTTCAGTACAGTGGTACCTCGGGTTAAGAGCTTAATTCGTTCTGGAGGTCCGTTCTTAACCTGAAGCTGTTCTTATCCTGAGGCACCACTTTAGCTAATGGGGGCCTCCCGCTGCTGCCGCGCTGCTGGAACATGATTTCTGTTCTCATCCTGAAGCAAAGTTCTTAACCTGAAGCACTATTTCTGGGTTAGCAGAGTCTGTAACCTGAAGCGTATGTAACCCGAGGTACCACTGTAATTTCAACACAATAATTTTAGAAGCTCCTTGTCAGAGAGGTAGGATGTATTTCAAACATATTTTTTTTAGCAAGCTGGAGGATTAAGTGTATTTATTGAAGAGTCTCCCTTCAGAAATCGATCCATATTATTTAAGATGCTAAACCTTTCAACAGCCTCCTTACATGATACAGTATTTAAAGAAATTGGCCAAAACAAAATCCAAGAAGTAATGACAATTCATAATAAGGGAGCAAGAGAGTAAGAAGAAATGGCATGCAGAAATGGTGCAGAATATTGTAGTGCAGATAATCAGAATGAGAGTGCAAATGTGTGATGTTGGGATCATTTCTTCTCCTCCTCCCTGGATTTTTTAGGGCAAAAAACTTGAGTTTAATGCAGTGGGATGTGAACTGTCAAAAAATAAAGGGGGGGGATCTGGGAAATATAGAAATATAGAATCTCCTATAAACATGGCACATTACTTCCTCCATATTGTTATCTTCCACTGCCTTTCAAGAGATTGCATACACACGAGTGGGAGGTTAGCTTTTAACACTGAGCCCAAACAAGAAGCAGCATTCATACACAATATGTTCACACCACCATTTGGAACACTATTATTATTGCAGATATTACAGACATGGAAATATTATGAATCACCATGTCAACACAATTCAAATTTCTGGTCTAAAAATATTCCTTAAAAAAAACCTGAAATAAATCATTAGCTCTGTATGTAGGGCCAGTGAAAACGTCAGAAGTAAGAGACTTATTCATATTATATTTATTTCCAGTGCAAGAGGATCAGAAAGACCTCCGGCAAGAGATAAATTGCACTGCTTATTTGAAAAATTCAAGCAAACTCAATAGCATGAAGGGCTGGCAACACGGGCAGTGCTGCACTGCTGACATGGCTTCCCCATGTAATGTGTCTGTCATGGGGCCAACAGGCAGAGCAGGTCGTTCACAGGAGAGAGAGATTAAAACTTAGAAATGTTGAACATTAGAACTTAGAAACAATGAACAAGAAAACAACCAGATATATAAATGGATTCAGTGGATTGAAACATCACCACAGCAATTAATTTCCAGATCTAAAATATCATTTGCTCAGTGTTATGTACTGAGTTGAATAGCACCCAAAATGCAGCAGTCTGATTGGTCCTAGAACAATAGGATTCAGAATGCAGCAGTCTGATTGGTCCTAGAACAATGCCAGCAGTATGACTGGTCCACAGGAGCCACCCAATCCAGCTCCAGGTGGAAGTGAATCCACAACCTGATTGGCCTACAGGAGAATCCCACAATTAGTCAATCGAGTGGGGGCCATTGTGTAAATAATGTATATAAAACAGACATCCTGGGGGAACTTCCATTCCTCCTCACCACTATGAGCTGAATAAAGAGCATGAAATCCACTCTCGACTCTGAGTATATTTCACTCAGATTTGCAAAGCTGTCAAGGTGCAAAGAGAAAGCCTATGGGCACATGAGCTTCAGAGAATGGCCTTGTTTTCTGGGAAATGACTTGACTGGAGGTGATCAACATCAAGGGATTTAAAGGGCAGAACAAACTATGGTATGGTAGATCTTCCACCTCAGAAACTCCAAATACAAATCCATTGTGCCAACAGGGTCCAATGGGATCTGCTGCTGATCATGACAACTAGCTTCATTTGGAAGCAAGTAGCCATGAAAGCTTGCTTAAGCTTGGGAAAAATAATCATGGCCTGATGATAATAGGTTCTATTATTGCCATTTTTAAAATTATCTCCACCAGTTTGGGGGAGGAAATAGAATATAAGTTAGTTCCCTTATCAAATAGTATATATATATATATATATAATCTCAAGTTTTCAGTTTAAGGAAGGACCTGAAGTGACTTGTGACCCAAGATTTACAATTTATAATATACCATAATGCAAGGTTTTGAGGGCTATCTGGGGTCTCTTTCAGATTGCAAAGTTGGTTAAGTAGGGAACAACATGCATGGACTCTAGTTGAATGGAGTCTGACCTCAGCCTGAATCAAAGTTGCTGGATTGTCAGGAGACAAAAGAAAAAGCTTTTTAAAGAAGGATTTTTGCAATGTTCCCAGTTCTACAACCCAAGAGTCATCAGCTCCATAGAGAATTTGAGCTACTTTACTTTAGAAAGGTTTTAAGGCAGGGTTAATAAAAAGCCACTTTTAATGCAGCAAGGTTTCATACAGTTGTTCTAGAACTTTGATATTTCCACATGAGCCTTCAAAGAAAGGGTCTCATTAAAAAAACACCTCAATATATTTAAAGATCCAACACTGATCAGTCAGACACTTATCTCCTTACCAGATAAATGTGAGGGGCTTCTTTCAAAAGACCATCACTTCAGTTTTTGAAAAAAATTATGGCTACATTTTCCTCACTACAGTTAAACCAGGCTCAAGGCAGCTTGCAGATACTTGCTGGTATTAGAATTGGCTAATTTATATCAAAGAGGGGTTCTAGCAATTAGATTAGATGCTACGTCCACATGTAAGAAAGGCAACATATAAATGCTTAGCAGCATCCTTGATAGACAGTTTGGCAATATAGTAACAGGTTAAACATTTGTAAATCATGTTTGGGAGCCTTAGTTCTGAGTAAAAATGCCTAGGATTGCAGTGTAAGGTTGCACAATCTTTACCCTGGTACCTGCGAGTAAGCTCCACTGGATACAGTGGGACTTACTTCTGAGTAGACAGTGTAAGTTTCCATTTACAAGACAGGAATTAATGCGCCACGCATTTCCTAAGAAATGGCTGGTTACGGAAGCATTATTATTAAAAAAATAAATAAAGTGGATTGGTGACCTTTTCCTTCAAAAATCATAGGAAGGGCTTTGTATGCCAGCTTCACCGTTTCCTTCATTTCGTGGAGGAATTTTATTTTCAGTATAAGCAGGACTCAGCTTTTGCACTTTTAATTGTTCTCCGAGACATGGAGGGAAGGAAAAAGGAAAACTGGGGCATTCTGGGATCAAATCAGAAATGGGGTGGGCTCCTGTAATTCTGGAATTGTCCCTGGAAAATTGGGACACGTGGATCTGCCAGAAGATGTTAGGATTCTGAGTGGACTAACTAGGTTTCCTTTGTTTTTCTTCAAGTGATGCTCAACTGCATCTTCAATATTCTACAGTTCCCAGAGCATGCTACTCCTCAAGGAACTGCAATATATATACAGCTCTGGTCATACTTCTGACATTTTATGCTGTCAATCTGGATAGAAAGCTTTGCCATTTGAGACTTCACAGTTTTGTATTATCCTTCAAATCCAGCACACGTTAATTGGATGGTTCAGGACTTCATCAAGAGGCAGAGTTTGGAGTGAAATGGCGTGTGAACTAAATGAAATGAAACCATGTGTCAAGTATGTTGGTGCCGGTGAACGTATCTATTAGCATATCTGCTAAGAGGGAGCTCAGTTGTTCGAGCACCTATCTGTCTGGAGGTGTACTGGAGAAACCCAATAATAATGGCAGCGTTTTTGCCATGATGGGGGATTCTCCAGGTACGGAGGAGGGGATAAGGCTGTTCATTCACAAAAAAAGGTAAATGAACATGAAAACCCAGAAACAGACTCGCTGCACTCAGTGGAAGAAAGGAATCCTCTATTGTGTGGACAGGCGGAGTCATCCAAACCCTGAGCAGCCCCAGTGTGGAATAACGACTCAAGACAACATGCTATGGGATTAAAATTGGCCACAACTTTATTATGTTTCAGATGTGGCTCAGGCATTGGGTGTTTATCCCTCCCAGTCTCCCGCCGGGGATTTGGGGAACATCAGGGTTATCCAGTGTGTGGGGGTGGGCTGGCTCTGGAGAACATATGTTCAAGCAGAGAGAGCCCGCCCCTGTTACGCCGCTGTCGCCGTACGGCCAAAGCCTCCCCTCAAACAACAGCTTTAATGGGGAACCCTGGTATTGCTGCTGCAAAGAGGAGGGGGCCTGGGTCACCGCTGCACGCCCTCTCCCATTTAGGGAAGATAGACTAAAGGATTCCACCCAAGGCCTGATACCGCCGAAGTTGTGACGTTTTGCTACGGGACAGGCAACCTGCCAATGTAGGAGAATTCCTTTCTGGCCCTTCAAGAGCAACCTTGACATAGCAGTGCACGCGTACCTGAGGAGAAAAGAAGTCTTAACTGAGGGTGGGTAGGGTGGGAGAAGCTCTGGAGCCAACTGACGATTCCCAGGTAAGATCTTCCCCCTATTGTGCGGGCACATGGTCCCTCCCCCTACCTGGCCTGATCACCTTGGCAACACCTCCCCAGGTGGGATTGGGCAACTGGCAGAGGTAGGCGGAGACCTCCAGGTATCTCACCTGGGAAAGGTGAAGCCAAGCCTGCGCTAATGGTGCCGCATAGGGTCCAGGGGGCTGTGTGTGACCACACAAAGGGCGCCCCCCATTTAATGTGGGGAGCGCTCATTGTGGTGGTTTATCTAGCTGTGGTGGGTAGCAGGACAGCAACACTCCGAAAAGCATGGGGTGACTGGATCTAAACATTATTTTAGCCTTCCACATTGCCCTGAGAGGTGCTGCATCACTTTGACCACAACTCAAAGTAAAAAAGGAGGAGAATGGGACCATGCCAACAGGTAGGGTGCCGGTGTGTGCCTTTAAAAATAAGGCTAATATATTGATTTACAACCACTACTAACGTCTGCTCTGAGCCTATCGTATATGTCTTGATCTCCCATAACAATAAAATAAAATCCGAAACCTAAAAACAGGTAAGTGTGAGGAAAATAAACACAAACATTTCTTTTTAAAGGACCCAGGTTGTATTCTACCTCAGAGAATATAATGTATTCAACAGTATATTATAAAGTTTCAAATAACTGAATTGACCTTCCTAGCGTATATATGGAATGCTCCAGATATTAAAGTTTAAAAGAAGGGTCCACATCAAAAACTGTACTTTGGCCCATTTTTCTTTTGCTTTGCCCTTGAAGGGGGGGAAAGGAGCTATTTCAGGCAGGAGGAAGATATTTCCACAAGACAACAGCAAGACAGCTGGGAGGTGGGCTGGGGAAAAGAGCTGAATCAGCAGCTCTGGGTAGACTAGCAGTTTTCAGAGAGAACAAAACAGCTGCAAGGTGATTCCATGATGTATAAGTAAAGGAGGCTGACAGGTTTAAGCAGAGAGCAGCCAGCAGAAACAGCAGGACAACAGTTGTTAGAACAGGCATCAAGATACCCTACAAATTTAAGGAAACAGGGGCACATAATCAGGGAGAAAGGCTCAATGTTTGAAAAATGAGAGAGACACAGAGGAAAGACACACACATTCACACACACACACACAGAGAGAGAGAGAGAGAGAGAGAGAGAGAGAGAATATCCAGCAGAGGCATCATAGGAGGTGACCAATTCTAAAAGAGCTTCAGGGAAATTGCTTTTAAATTCTACACCGCAAATCTTGAGGGATGGGGGATTCTGGGAATTTCTTCTTTGGCCCTCTGGTCTTGAGAAAAACGCTGATGAGGTTTTTGGGGAGGCTCTCAGCTGAGACATCGAATATTTATAAGCTGTCTATTCCGCAGAGGAATAAGAATGATGCTCTGTAAAAATTTAACATGGGGCTGTCAACATTCAATGCTCCAGTTACCTGGCATCTCATGTGAGGATGGAATCCAAATGTCAGCTCCAGAGAATGCCTTTTCTTTGACCCAAATGTAGGAGATTTTAGTGTGTAACCCATAGATGTTTCCTAAGAAGCACTGAGTTCAACAGGACAATTTGGACAGGTGGGGTGTAAGGCAGTAATCAGAGAATTAGCAGAATTATAGATGACCCCAAGGATCATCTATGTCAGGAACACAGATGAGAAAGAGTGGTGGAAATCAACCAACCAAAAGGGAAGGCACAGAAGATGACTTAGATCCTGGTGGTGGGCCACAGTTCAGAGGTGGAGAGAAGCTGGGAGGTACTAGAAGCAGGCAGCTTGAGTGATCACAAAGAGGCAGAAGTAGGCAGGTGGTCCAGCAGAGGGAAGACAGGTGAGTTTTCCATTTTGGATGCAGGCTCCAACAGACGACAGAGTGGAGTCAGACCCTGTATCTGTCCTGCAGCTCCAACATGACAGCCTCTCTGCTGAAGGCTCTCTAACCCATCTTACTCCTAGAATGCGAAGGATGTTACATGTTGTTGAGCCACGAGCCAGACAGACACAGGGAGATGAGCCATAGCAGAAGATTACAGGGGAGGAGCCTGACCCAGAGGGTTAGAGAGTGAAAGAGGGGCTGCATGCCAGTTCAAGCAACTTCTTCATTAAGGTGACTTGCCTTTATGAGCCTCCTTGCATTTCTTCCTTTCCTTAATAAAGAAACTAACTGCACGTTAGCCTCGCGTCTCCCTCTCTGGCCTGTGAATGAACTGGTCTTCCAGTTAGCCCCTTGACAATCTAGTCCAACCCCTTGCAATGCAGAACTAGAATGCAGCTGCCCTGTAAAGGGGGGGGGGGTCAAATCTGCAACCTTTTCAGCACTATGCTCTAACCAACTGAGTTATAAAGTAGGTGGAGCCAGAACCAGACAGGCACAACCACAGCTCATGATAAGCAGAGCCCAGCTTTCGTCTTGCGGAGTTTAACAAGGGCAACATTGAGTCTGGGGAAGACAAAGCTGACAGGCAAAGCAACCCCAGGGCATATTATAAGAACAGGCAGGTAGGAGTTGGCTAAGTGTAGACTGAGGTTAGTGGGGCAGTGCCCCATTTGCCCTAATAGACAGATTTCCACTATATGCAAGAGAGAAAAAGAAAAGAAGCCACAGCTTCCACTGCTGGAAAGTTGGTGACTCCTCAGCTAATATCCAGCCTGTTTTCCCCATGCTTTTGCTCAATCGTTCCAAAGCCAGGATACATTTGAAGGCTTACCCAACAGGAGAAGCCAGAATCTCTTCGGCTAGAACTTAGTTTCCCCAAAGGAGTTCATACATTTTCGCCTAGAATTTAATTAATGTTGAGTATTGCACAAGGCAACGGACCAGAGCACAATGAAAACATGCAATTAAATATTTACCACCAGCTCCACTGAGTGTTATTATATTAGTCTTCCTTCATAGTTGCCTCTCTGATGGTGTAAGCAGGCAAGGATGAGACAAATTATAGAGTAGCATAGGGGAAATGCTTGTCCCTATAGCCCATTGCTATGCACAACAACAGATAAGTAGAAGACAAGGTACCAATAGATTAATGACAATAATAGGATTAGTAAATAGGTGACATATGGGTGATTGCTTAAAGGGTTTTGAGTCTACTTGGAATGGAAGTGGTGTCTCTATTTATGCATCTCATTGCTCTAATGCCATATAGATCAAAATAATTCATATTCCTTCACCTATGATCTGCATTTAACACCTTGCTAATAGAAATTCTTGTACAACACTGGGATTCCTTGTAAGATGCAGCAATTCCACTGTTGTCAAATGCTAAATATGTGATATGCCTGCAAGTCTGCATACGGAATGAGAGCAAATGGAGTGTGTAAACTCAGATGCTGTGCAGGCTCTTGATAACAACATCTAAGATGAAGCTGAAGCTTTAAAGGTGATGACTTCATCTTCATCTTCTTGGCTTTCAAATGGTTATTGATGTCTCTTAGGATTCATCTGAATTCCAGTGGGTTTTCTGGCTTCTAATGTCAGTGTCATTCCTTCCCCTTGCTGAATAGTTACGGCAGCTGAACGTATGATGGGGGAAGAAACTAAAGACATGGTAGAACACGAAACATGCATAAGGATGTTACTATCTCCAAAAGATGCGCTGCATTTAGCCTTGGTTTGACGCTAAGCATCAGAAAGTGCCAATGGTCTTGTTCACACATTGCTCTTCTAAAAGTGTTAATGAAATAGGTAAAAGGTAAAAGGTAAAGGACCCCTAGACGGTTAAGTCCAGTCAAAGGCGACTATGGGATTGCGGCGTTCATCTTGCTTTCAGGCCGAGGGAGCCGGCGTTTGTCCACAGACAGCTTTCTGGGTCATGTGGCCAGCATGACTATACTACGTCTGGCACAACAGAACACTGACAGAAACCAGAGTGCACGGAAATGCCGTTTACCTTCCCGCCGCAGCAGTATCTATTTATCTACTTGCACTGCTGGGTTGGAAGGAGCTGGGACAGAGCAACGGAAGCTCACCCTGTCGTGGGGATTCGAACCACTGCTGGGTTGGAAGGAGCTGGGACAGAGCAACGGAAGCTCACCCCGTCGTGGGGATACGAACCACTGACCTTCTGATCAGCAAGCCCAAGAAGCTTAGTGGTTCAGACTGCAGTGCCACCCCATCCCTTTGTTAATGAAATAACACAGTAGCAGCTAACCTCAGTCTACACCATGTTAGTCATGCAGCAAAAATGACATTATACATGGGCTGTATTGAAATGTCAGGTTGGATAGCCACCTGTCATGGATGCTTTAGCTGAGATTCCTGCACTGCAGGGGGTTGGACTAGATGACCATTGGGCCACTTCCAACTCTACAGTTCTATGATTCTATGACTTTAAAAGAAAAAGAGTGGTGAACTCCAGGCAGGTGACAAATGAATTGCCCAAAGCTTTTTGCCCAAACGTTTTCATCAGGAGTTATAAAACTGAGCATTCTCATATGTCAAAATGTGCTTTCTAGCTGTTTTGGTTCGTGCGCCTGATGTGGTCTGAACAAAAGCTTCTAGGAACCATCTTTTGATATATGAAAATATTCAGCTGTTGCTTCTCATGAAGACATTTGGTGAAATGTGTTGAGTAATTTGCCTGTAGTAATAATTTACTCATCAGCATTTGCTTGAGGTTCATGTGTGCCTTTGTTGTTGTCTTGCCCTCTCTCCCCCTATCTGTGTATCCTCTGGATTTTCCTCATCTTCCACAGCAACCCACTTAAATTGATGCTTTCTACATTTCTTTTGATGGTTTGACAATCTTGAGGAGGAAAGGTGGGTTACAAAGCTTGAATTTTCAAGTGTTCCAAAAATGTACCTTGCGGCTATATACCCTCAGATTGACTTAACACATTTTGCTCATTTGCTTTTAAGTTAAGCGAGGTGGGGGGGGGGGAGGCAACAGGTTCATAAGCTGTCTTTCATATTCATTCCTGAGTTACCACGGGATGACTTTTTCAATTCAGAAATAACTGTGTGAACAGATGCTCAGAATTGCAAATAAAAACTATCCCTGACTAGTTTTTAGAAAGACCTCCTTAATATTAGGATTGGGTTTTCTGAGATTAAACACTCAGCATTAAAACACATAATTTCCCTTTAAAGGGAATACAATTCTAATTGCTGCTGATCTCTGTGAGGTCTAGTGGCAATTGTAAAGATGTAATCAGGGATCCAGGAGAATAGCTATTAGGTTATGCAATAGTCATTTCACAGAATTGCACACTTAAAAACTTCTCTGAATCCTTTTTCTCTCTCACAGCATCCAAAGACAGAGTATTATGTTCTTCATTGTTTTTGAGAATAATCAATCTCGTATAGATTGTACTTTAGAGGTCTGAGATGAGAAATTACCTAGTTAAGAGTCTCCGTGCAGGAGCACAGAGGGCATTCTCATGCACCGTCTATCATCACCTTTTGTTCTAACAACACTGACCAAATTCTAGGCACTAGTCCAGCTTTGCCAATAAAAGTTATAAGTGCGACACACTTCACACATTTTGTTCTCATAGGTCAAAAGAGAGACACACTCATTTGCTAAAAGACTACTAATCTGATGCTAAACTTTACGGATCAGATGCCGTACGACACCTGCACTCTGGCACTAGGCATGTACATTAGAAAGACACTTTTAGGCACTTCATGATGAGCTCATTCTAAACAAAACAAAACAAAACAAAACAGAAGTATCTTCTACCTCTTCATATCAAAGAAATAGCTAGCACAAATTAAGTCATAGTTTCACTTTCAAATAGTGAGCACTCACACTTTACATTGTGGGTGCCCTTTGCAGGTTCACACATAGTGCTTCAGTTCCCAGGGAGACTACTGGCAAACAGGGGCCAGTTTGCCTCTCAGTCTTAATTTTTGGAGGTTCACACCCAGCCTCAATAATCAAGTTTTTTTGCTGGGAGGTGGGGCCAGCCCCATTTTAAAATAGGGGGTGGAGCCAACAATAGCCAGGCAGTCGGCTCTGGAGATTCACCCTCCCTACCCTCCCTTTGTTTAGTGGCTCTTGTTTGCAGGTTAACTATTTCTTCCTGTTTAGCGGGCGCTGCTACGGTCTTTGACTGGTTGCTGTTGAAGGACCGGGAAGAAATTTCCCTGCATTGGCAGGTTTTGTCTTCCCCGTAGCAATTCGTCACAACTTTGGTGGTTATGGCTTGGGTGGGATCCTTTAGTCTTTTCTTCCCTATATGGTTGGGGGGGGGCGTGAAGTGGTGACTCACCCCCCTGCGGCGGCGATTCCAGGGTCCCCCTCTTAAAGGGGTTATATATATGGGTGTCACTGGCCATACACTGAAAGGTCGTCAGAGAACTACCCTGCATGCGGGGATATGGGCTGGGCTGCCTGCTACACTTACATCTTGCAGAGCACTCCCCTGTCCCATTTACCCTGATGAACCCCAGTTCCCCCCGGCCACTGGTCTTGCTAGCTAGCAAGGATGGGAGTTGTAGTTCATAAACAGCTAGAGACCCAACTTTGGGAAACACTGTTCGAAAGGCAAAGGACTGGGAGGGGGGCATTCTTCCTCTCAGATTGCTCCCTGCTGACAGTGCCTTCCACAGTCGCCACATTTTCTTCTTCCTAATTTGACAGCAACTGGCACCCCAGCCTCAAATCAGTCAGAATTGCAGGGCTCACAGCATGTGTCATAAAACTGATTCACTTATCCCCTCATCACAGCAGATCTGAAAAGCCTCAATAGCGCTTTGCCTCTCCACACAGGACAAGCTGGTAATTGTTATTTATTATATTTATTATAATAGTTTATTATAATTATATTATAATAAATATTATAATTGTTATTTATTCAATTTCTATACCGCCCTTCATCCAAGGATCACTGGGCGGTTTGCAATATAATACACACCACAGTAAGAAAGAAAAACAATATTTAAAGCCATGTGCGGGGGTTTGATTTGTCAGAGATATCACCCAGGCTCTCCATAAAAAAACAACAACCAGTGAACAAAGGATGGCAATCCAACCGCAAAGGATATTTAAAGGGCATTCTATCCTAATGTTTAGTAAGGCATTTGGACCACATGTCAGGCTGAAATGATAGGTCTAGCTGTCACATAGTAGGTCTAAATCCTTCATGTAGGTGTTCAGTTTTCATAGCAGAAATTTCTCAGTGGTTGATAAGAATATGTTTAGCTATTACCTTAGTACTACTTGCCTCAATCCAAAGTGATTGATAAACAATAACACATAAAAGTTACAGGGAACCAGGCAGAGGGCCTTCTCGGTAGTGGTGCCCTCCCTGTGGAACGCCCTCCCACCAGATGTCAAAGAGAACAACAACTACCAGACTTTTAGAAGACATCTGAAGGCAGCCCTGTTTAGGGAAGCTTTTAATGTTTGATGTATCATAGTATCATAGTATTTTAATATTCTTTTGGAAACCCAGCCAGATGGGCGGGGTATAAATAAATTATTATTATTATTATTATTATTATTATTATTATTATTATTAAAGGTAAAGGTAAAGGTACCCCTGCCCGAACGGGCCAGTCTTGACAGACTCTGGGGTTTGTGCGCCCATCTCACATCTATAGGCTGGGAGCCAGCGCTGTCCGAAGACACTTCCGGGTCACGTGGCCAGCGTAACAACGCTGCTCTGGCGAGCCAGAGCCGCACACGGAACGCCGTTTACCTTCCCGCTGGTAAGCGGTACCTATTTATCTACTTGCCCCCGGGGGTGCTTTCGAACTGCTAGGTGGGCAGGCGCTGGGACCGAGCAGCGGGAGCGCACCCCGCCTCGGGGATTCGAACCGCCGACCTTTCGATCGGCAAGCCCTAGGCGCTGAGGCTTTAGCCCACAGCGCCACCCGCGTCCCTATTATTATTATTATGAAAGCACAATTAAAACACAGTCAGGATAAAAGGACACTACAATAAAAGCCTACCAAATTTAAAATCACCAAGGCTGAAATCTTAAGCACACTTACCCGGGAGTAATTCCTGCAGGACTCATTTGGTCCTACTTCTGAACAGATATCTATAAGATTACATTTATTTCACAAACAGCAACAGCAATAAAAGCACCTTAGAACACCCTCATAAGACATGCTGTCAGGTGTTTTAGCATGCTGCTCTTAAATACTTACCCAGCCTGAATGCCAACTGAATTAGAAATATGTCTTGACCTGGCTTCAAAATTGGTTGTGAGGGATCCAAGGGGAGGAGCTCAAACATTTGGGTGCCAGAATCAAAAGTTATTCCTGAAATCCCACACAAATGTGTATTTTATGGCCTGTGTCACTTTTGTGTGCCATAAGACCATTCCATCCCATTTTTAAAAAATCATGACACAAAAATCCATTTACATTAAACATTTCAACGCTTGGGTTTTTTTTAAGTAAAAGGATTTTATATCAAAACAGGTTGCATGTTAATTGGTCACGAGGCTCTGGTTTATGAATGAGTTCAAGAGGAGTGGAGCACATCCCAGCAGAATTCACAAAGATCAAATTCCTCAAAAAAAGGAAAATCTGTAAAAGAGGTGATACAGAGCGGGGTATCATTTGATGATTGGAGGGAATGGGGAGGAAGCTATTTGCAAACCAATCAAGCTTTTGAATGATGCAATGGAACTAAGGTTGGAGCCTTGCATTACCTTTCCTGAACAGATTCTCAGTTAATCTGCTGCTTCCCACAAAAAAAAGTTCCTAATTATGTGAGTCCATACCAGAATTCAGCAAATTATTTAGAAAAGAGGGTTAACATGTTCAGGCCGTTCCAAGGCAATTGTCTGCCTGAGGGAAAAAAAACAAATGCTCAACTCCCCCAATTCATAATGTAGGTCAACTCATTTTGGCACACGACGTAGAAAATGTAACAATAAATTAAATGATATTACAACTAAGCTGTCTCAGGCAGCTTAGGGTAGGGCTGTAATACATGATTTAAACTATACAATGGAAATTAATGAAGTCTGCATAAAAGTAAGCTAGTAAGTAAGTTGGCACCCCTGCTGGACAAAATGGTCCAATCGCTTGGTCCAGCCGGCTCTTCATATGTCTTCTTCTTAAAATAACTTTAACTTTAACTGCATAAGGGACTCCAAATCTTTAGCATGGGCTAGGTGAGAAATCACTTCTGCAATGCATCCAATATTCAGTTGCACACACAGACCTCCATACAGCTCAAGCTAGGATTATCTGAAATCCCATCAAGCAGTTAATTCAGGAATGAGTACCAATGTGCAGGACCGGATTTAGGTTTGATGAGGCCCTAAGCTACTGAAGATAATGGGGCCCTTTATATGTCCAGCTGTCCTTTGTCAACAACAAATTGTCGCTGTTTCTTGTGTTGAATATACGCAATATGGTAATTTATGGATCTAATAGGTATCGAAAGCCATTTGCACATGCAGAATGTAGGCACCCTATATTTAGAAATGAGCAAACCAGTGATATTTTAGGGAGCAGGCTAGCGAGGAAGGGCCCAGTACTTACATCTTAGTAGCCTACACAACATGAAACACAGTTGCTGTATGTAGGTTTTATTTTATTTGTTTTTTATCTTATATTTTGGAAATGTACATCCAGTTCCCCCCCCCCTGATTTTTTTAGGGGCCCCCGAGAGAGTGGGGCCCTAAGCTATACCTTGTTTAGCTTACATACCTTGTAAATATATACGCAAATCTGGCACTGCCACTGTGTTCAGTAGGGTCTACTCCCTAGGGACTGTGTTGCAGTTTAGAACATTTCCCCATCAGTCATCATCTAATGTAAGGGTGGAAAGGTTGATGCACAGAGGCTGAATGCAGGCCTCCAGACTTGTTTGTCCAACTCTCAGGACACTCCCTGGGACATGCCCCTCAGCTGTCCAATCCCATGCCCTTTTTAAGAGCTTTCTGGCCCGACTGCAATGCACCCTTGAACCAAGATATTGTATTTTGCCTGAACACTGATCTAGCAAACAGATATGCATTTCCATGATGTCAAAAATGAAGGATGACATTTTGATACTACTCACAATGCTCTGTTTTCATTTTTAACCTATCCTTCAAATAGTTTCAGTTACAATCAAATTGGAGAATAGGCTACACTCCCCCTCCCTCCCATGAATAAGAATAGATGTATTTTCAAATATAACAATACCTCATGTGAGGAGCTTCAACACTGGCGCTTAATAACACTGAAAAGATAGTAACGGAACAACACACAGCTCTTAATCTGTGGTTTCATTTTAAGGTACCAGCAGACAAGTTGCATTGTCTTGCTGCTGTTTTAGCTACTTGTTTTGTTGCTTGTTAAGCATTTTTCTGCTTCTGCACAGCAAGCTATGTTCTCTTTTTGTCTAGTATCATAAATTACCAGCCACGAGAGCTTCATCTCTCAGGGAACAAAAAGAATAGGCTTTGCGTATCCTTTTGCAGCAGAGCACGGCACGTACTTCATTAAAGCCGGGGTCGGCTATTTCAGATGTTACGGTTTATACTAATAAAGGAAAGCTACTCCTTCCGCAGGGCCTGCAAGACAGAGCTGTTCCACCAGGCCTTTTGTCAGGGCGCAGCCTGACCCCCTCCTCTGGCAATCTGCACAAAAATTTGCTTGATGGTTGCCATTAATTTGATTTTAATTTGATTTAATTAATGTTATAATGAATGTTTTAGAATGTTGAACTATTTTTATTGTTGTTAGCCGCCCTGAGCCCGGCTTCGGCTGGGGAGGGCGGGATATAAATAAAATTTATTATTATTATTATTATTATTAAATAATTGTGATGCCTATGGAAAAACCCTATCAGCAAAAAGATTGCTTTCCCTGTTAAAAAAGCAAACTTTTGCTATGCATTTTTGTGCCAAATTAACCATAGCAGGCAGACTCCCAAATATCCCTCCCCAACAGGAAGAAAAACAGACTATTTTGGTGCTTTTCTTTCAGAGCAAAAATTAGCAGGAAGAATCACAAAACATCCTGGCCCTGGTCTTGTGGTGAAGGAAATCTTTTTACAAAGGGGTGGTATATGATCTCTATCAGTATATAAGGGCCAGATCAGTTTCTGCAACCTGGTAGCCTCCAGCTGTTTTGGACTTCAGCTCCTATGAGCTCCAGACAGATAGTTCCAATGGCCCAGGGCTGATGGAAGCTGGGCTAGATAGAACAGAATAGAAAGTAAATGTAAATATTACAAGTTCCTACAAGGCACAAAGGGGGAAAGTTATGGCAAGCGGTTGGAACCACACTGGTGAGTCTTTCATCATTTCAGGAGAGCTTCAAAGACCCAGCTCAACCTGAGGATGTCTGGCATAGTGCCCTAAATCCCAACCCTAGTCTCTGTGGATATAGGGACTATTAAGATACTCTGTACTACTTCCACTAGTGTGGAATAAAAGAACTGTGTGTAAATTCCTAGAATTGGATTTTTGGTTTCCCATTTCTAAATCACAGCACTGTTTCCTCTAACTGGTGTCTTACAATCAATTTAAATGACACATGGAAGAATCCAACAAACTGTAGAACCACTTAGATTCAAAATATTTCTGATTTTAAGAGAGCAATTTGATGTGTGTGTGTGTGAATCTTATTGCAGATTAGCTCTCTACAAGCAAGGCCTCCAGAAACACAGAGGAAGACCAATTACCATGCTAAAGTGTATATCCTCTTTTCTTTTTTTTTTGCCAAGGAATACCTTGTATTTTAAAGAAAGATAATAGGCCACAATTCTCTGTTAACACTTTCAGATGTTTTGTAGCAGACTTTGGTTTCCAAGAGTAATCACCAGGAATCTACACTTACAACATAGTAATGGGAAAGCTGATACAATTGTTTGGACAATGATAGAATCTGCTTAAGAAAGAAAGAAAGAAAGAATAGAATAGAATAGAACAAGGACAACCACACTTTGCCCCCTTGTTTAATCCTCCTGGGCAAAGGTGAAGTCCAGCAGAGCTGTTCATGGGTTAGTGACTGTGTACAACCCTACTGAAAGCTGCCACTGACTTGACTCCAAAAACTGTGTGCATACAAGAACTCTGTCAGAAAGATAAGCTGATGAAAAGATCCCTAAATACACAATTTCAGCATGAGACATGCAGGCAGAAATGTCCCAACTCACAGCAGAAAGCTTGGATTTCATATATGAGAGGTTCAAGGAGCTGCTCAGCCTTGTGCAGCTCCCTAACATACAGTGAGGACAACAAAAGAAGTCCTCCAATGGAAGGGAACATTCATCCCCTTCATTGTACTAAATCGGGACATGTTTTGAGTCTACCAGAAAGCCCGTAAAACATCCAGTTATTAAATATTTAACTAAGTTTTGATGCTGTGTTATACTGTTTTGATTCTTCTACTGAACGTAACATACTTTTATTGTATATTTATTTTGCAATATGTATTAGTGTTCTTTTTGGGAGTCTTTTAGGCCAAAAAGGCATATACCAAACCATTAAGTACTAAGCAAAGCAAAGTTACTTAAACCTGGAAAACTGCTCCCATTATATGATGGACCTCTTTCCAAAGAATGGGAGATGTAACAGAGAGAGTTAACTTCTCTCCAGTTAGATAATGCCATCAGCAAAGAGCACAGCTATATCTATAGTAGTTAATAGTATTAGTATTAGTATACTGCCCCATTTCCACAGGTCTCAGGGCGGTTCACAAGATAAAATCACAAGATAAAATTATAAAATAAATAATAAAAATAAAAACAAGTTCTAGTAACTTGAAATACAGTACTCAAACAAGTCAGACCTATCTTAGTGGTCTTAAAAACAGACTTCTCAATCCGGTGCATAGCCACAGATAATTCAGCCAGAGTGTGTGTGGGAATCCTTCCTGGCCACAACTTGCCATGAATGCAACGTATCCTGAAAAACCATTTAGCCATTTATTGAACTCAACTTTAGTGCTGACAAAGCTCTTTGCTCCAATGACTATGCAAGGAAGAGTCTCGAGGATTGAATTTCTGCCTAGGGTTTATTTTCCTGAGTCTCCACGGGACAGGAGGTGCATGAGCTGCAACTCTGGAGAGCTGTAATGAGTCTACAGGTAATTGTGCAAGATCCCATGGAGATTACTTATTACAACTGACAGTACAACTTCCATTTCCTGCTGGCATAACTGCCACAAAGAGGATGCAGAGACAGCACAAAATTGAATTTTATACTGCTGAATGGGGTTTTGTGTTATTGTTGTTGTTTTAATTGGATACTTTCTAGAGATTAATAGTGGTGCACTCCACGGATTCAATTCATGGATATGATTTCCTGTTTTCAGGATATTAAAGAGGAATACCAAGAGGGTGAGTCTGTGGATTGGGGAGCAGAGATTCAGTAGGGGTGCAACCATAGCTGTCAACTTACAGATTTGAAAATAAGGGACCAGCAGCCTCGAAAATAAGGGATCAGAAGCCAAAATAAGGGATTTTCCAAGCACGGGTATGTTCAACTTCTGAGCCCCTCTGAGCCAAAGGCAGAAAGCCCAGCCAGCAGCCAAACGAAGCCTCTAGCCTCAAGGAAAACCACTGTCACCTCTCCGCTGGGAAGTGCTGAGCAAAGGCGAGTCCCCAGGCAATGTAGCCGATTTGATCAGCACAAGGCATGCAAGCTCTACCCCCCAGTCGTTCTTAGACTTCTTATTGGGTGAGCAACACAGCCAAGCAACACAGTTGGAGCCTCCCTCCTCCCTGGCCGGCAGGGAGGGAGGGAAGGGAGATGCTTCCTTTGAAACCTGGGAAATTTAAGGGACATCATCAATAAGGGACAGCAGAGGGACATGGCACTGGGATAAGGGACTGTCCCGCCAAATAAGGGACACTTGACAGCTATGGGTGCAACAAGTATATTTCTAGCCATGGAAGTCATTGGGTGCATAGCACTGGGGAAGCCACATGCACACAGTATAACTTAATTCATGAGCTAATTCTGAAGATAAATGAGAAGATCGATACATTAATTTTCATGCTCCAATGTGCCACAAAATAATAATAAAATCCTATCCCAAACATTTTAATTCAAAATACCAGAATCTTGGATGCTTACATTATAATTCTTCTATGTATCAGTTCAATTCCCATCATCCAGAAAATTAGCCATACTGGCTGGGACTTTATTATTTTATTGGACACCAGAATAAAGAAACAAGATCAAACAATATATGTATTATATTTTACATTTGTATCCCCCCCCCTAAGACTTCAAGTTGGGTTGTGTAAAAGGTAAAGCTGACCAACACACACAAACACAGTGTTACAGAATAAAATCCAGACATTTATAAGTTACCAGGGAGTGTGATATAAATAATAGTACTGTCAGCTCCCTAGGTTATCAGAATAAACATATCTTTTGACCAGTCCTTTTTTTTTAAAAAAAAAAAGGGTTAAAAAAAGTGCTGGTACTCACCATGAAGTTGTCACAGTAAGTGCCACATTTTAAACATACCTTTGAGTACCCCCAGAAAGCACTGTTTATGACCACTTGTTAAAATGAGTCTTCATAGGGTGACATCTCCGTAAATTGGGAAACCACCAGAGAAAAAGCCCCTCCGCCCGAATTATCACTAGATTTCAGACCATGTTTGAAAACTGAATGAAATGACCAGGTTCTGAAAATGATCCTAAAACAGTTTGGGTCCCCCCCCCCCACTTCCCTGGGTGTAAAATTGGCCTGTAAATTGATCTACAGTCAATCAGGGAAATGGTGAATTTCTTTTTATATGTATAGTTGCCATATGGATAATTAGTCCAGTTGTGCAGAATAATCACGAATCGGGGCACAGGAATAATTCACTTCCAAACTTGTAATGCCGTCAGCGTGTCCTGCAATGGAGGAGATATGCAGATGCCCAGACTTTGTTTGGAGCAGATATCTCAGCAAATATCTTCGTACTCTTTAAACAGGAATGTGGTTCTTTTTCTCTCCCCCAGCCCCCACATGTAATTATTATTATTATTATTATTATTATTATTATTATTATTATTATTAGAATTTATATACCACCCGATACCTGGAGAATAAAACCAAAATAGAAAACGACAAAATACATAATCAAAATAAAAACAACAACCCCCCCAAAAAACCCCACTTTTTTTTTAAAAGGGCATAGGATCCTCACAACATTTAAATTAAGACAATTAACAAAGCTGGACAAGAACCACTCGCTGGAAAGACCATGATCTCAGAAATTTTTGCAGCAATATTTATTTATTGGCAACCAAATTGGCCAGGTGCCTTTCTGATACAAAGACAAAAAAACCAAACAAAACCGCTTTGAAGTAAGAGTGGGAGGGGGGAATTTGCCATGTAAGCAAATGGCAAGGGGTGGGGGAGAGAGAAGCCTTCCAAGCTTCAACAGAGAAGGTGCAAGGTATATAAACACATGCCATATTCTTTACCATGTATCGTTGCAGTTCCCAATGGAGCTTGTATGAAATCCTGGCCCCATACAGGCACTTAGCCAAGATGCGCCAGCAGCATAATTCGCACCCAATGATGCACGTGCAAGACTAGAAGGGGGAAGTGGAGCGCTGCCGGTGTGACCAATTGCTCAGATAATTGTGCAGAACTGTTGACAGGCATTCCATTAGCAGCAGATTGCCCCTATTTAACTGGCAGCTGTGGTACGGCCAAGGCTCCTGCTGCTTGCAAGGGCTTACTTTGAATACACAATGCCAATTACATAGGCCGAACTCTTCAGGTCTTTTGACAGGTACCCTCGAGGTTTCCGCAATTAATTTTATTATGCACTTTCTGCCTAAAATGCCCTTGGAAGTAGGGAAAAGTTGTCTAGTATGTGTCTGGGAGGTTGTGTGTGTGTGTGTGTGTATGTATAAGGAGTCTTTCAATGGGTGGGTGTGCAGAGGGAGACGAGGAGCTGGAGTTCATTTGGAGACATGAAGTGGCAAAGCACTGCAGAAAGAACTTGAGCTATTCATTAGCAGCATTTAAAATTACAAGAGATCCATGGGCAGAAGTGGAGTCAACCTGATAGTCCTGATATACTCTTGGAACAATTGGAGGAGGGTGGATTTGCATTTAGCACTCACAGCAGTAGCTTTAATTATGCCAAGTATCTCACAATCACAAGTGTACCACTGCTGTTCCAGGAGAAGGAGAGACGTCATCTTACAATCAGCCCAAGATAAAGTAAGAAATACCAGTGTATATACACACAACTCCCCTTCGACTCTGTTACAGGGACACAAAGTTGTTCGGCAGTTCTTAATCATTCTCTGATTAAATCCAATGGGCAATTGTCAGCAACCGTGCTATGGTTTCAGGATACAGCAGTGATCTGGACACTGAATTGGAGACTACGGTGTCATCAACAAAGGAACCCAGACCAGGTTCCAGGTTCTGCAACCTGATCAGGGAACCAATGACCCCAAATCAGGTACCCTATTGAACTTGATCCTAAAGCTCCAGAGTTAGCACCGTCACAGGTGACTTCTCCTGGTCCTGAGGAACTAAGTGTCTCCCATTGTACCTTGCTAAGCACAGGGAACACACCGGGTAGGAAGGACACAGGAGAAGTGCCTGTGTCAAAAAGGGAATACAGCCCAGAAGAGATGAATTAGAGGCAGAGGCCAGAAAGACTTCAGATCACTCCCAAACATGGTTGGAACAAGTCAGTCACTACGAGCTCTCCTTGGAACGGCAACAACTGACCTGCCGTGATGGGCAACACAACAGGATTAACTTCCCAGAAACCAAATAATCTTCTAGAACACCTGAGGGGGCGGGCAGCATTAAATGAACTTATTATGCTAGGACAAGAATTAACACTAGCACAAGCAGATTTCCTCCTCTCTCTTTCCCTACCCATCATCCCTGCACCATCCCCAAATCTGCTCTTGAGGGTTGGGGGGAGGGGGGACCACAACAGATTTTGAGGCTGTGCAAGGCAAGGGGTGTGGAAAGATCCTTATGCTTTTGAAATGTTCATCTTAGTGCTACACTGAATACCATGCAGTTGCAAAAAGCAAGAGAAATAGTGTTGCCAAGCCAGTCCCCCCCCCAACACATCGGGGGGGGGGGAGCACTGCATAAGATTATTGCTTACATCTGAAGTCAAAATACTTTAAATGCCACCTTAGCAGTGACCAATCGCCAGGAAGCACAGTGCGTGTGCGTGTGTGTGTGTGTGTGTGTGTGTGTGTATATATATATATATATATATGCAGGTTTTGGTGTCTTCGGGTGTCTTCCCGTGTAAGAGTTGGGGTGTCTGTGCGACGTTTCGACGAGGTCTCACTCGTCATCTTCAGGCTGGTGCTTTCGGCTTCTTGTTACTGGAACAGAGCAGAATCTGGTGTTTGAGTTCCTATAAATACTGTTGAGGGGTGTGGTGTATAGCCTCCAACGTTCTGGGCAGAGAGGAAGTTCCTAGATTAGTGTGCCTTTTCTTCTTTTGTTCCTTAATTACTTGAGGGATATCTTGAGTGATTTCATGAGTGATATTCTGAATACCACTGGGTGGGTCATTAAGTGTAGATTAGTTGCTAAAGCTTTTGTGTCTTGACCTCTTGAGCTTGTGAAGAGTTTTTCTGAGAAGATGGCTGTGCTGCATTTAGTTGTGCTCTGGCTTGGCTTCGTGTATAGGGGCTCTTACACGGGAAGACACCCGAAGACACCAAAACCTGCATTCCTGTACCCGTGAAAATCTACGAAAGCATATATATATATATATATATATATATATATACACACCTTGTTGAGAGTGGAACACACACACAAAAATCTTTTCTGCTGTTGAGATATTCAAAAATAATTGCTGGATTTGTAGCTAGCTCATTTAATTAAAAAAGAAAAAGGTCCTTAATTAATATGAGCATGATTTGGATAGCTTGGTTCATTTGTCATCCTTTCCAGAAAGAATTTAATCCTTTATGGAGTTAACAAGGAATAGTTAATAAAAGGATCCACTTATTTTTAAATAAATAAATAAAGTTCAGCTTCAGAATTTATCCTTAAGCTGCCACTGAAAAATGAAAGCCTTGGGTGAAAACAGTTTTTAAAATAATGGGGTTTTATTCTCATCCCTAAATTCCTTGTAAGACCAGATGTTTATCATGCATGTTTACATGAAGCAAAGCGTGTCCTACCTCAAAGAGGGCAAGTGTTGCGGTGAGACCTGGAGACTGACCTCCTGTGTTGTGGGTGGATATATTGGACAGCCACAACACCCGATTGGTAGGTCCCTCATTGCTGGGTATAATCTGGCCAATGGGGTACAGTCTAAACAGATCGAGGGACCTATATATATGCACGTGACGCAGAGCTTCCTCTTTCAGCTTATGCTTCGGAACACCTGCCCACCTCTCCCTATATTTAGGGAATTTTGCAATTGACCTTGTTATGCCGTCGTGTGTCATCTGTCATTGGGACAGGGGCACGGCAGGAATTTCCCCCACTTGGCTGATTGGCTGTTGCCATTTGGGTTTCACCTCCTGCGTAGCAAATCGTCACAACTTGTAAGGTTGCGGATAGGCACTGGTTCAGGTGACAGGGATGGGATAACGCTCTCGCCATCCCTATGTGAAGGGTATTCCGTTAAAGGAATCCAGGGACTCAACTTGGTTTGGTCAACCCCCGAGAGGGGGTTGTGCCCGTGCCTGAGTCCAGGGGAGCATCTGGGGAGTGGGCATAGTCCGTTCCTGGGCTTTCTGCCTACCTCAGGTGTTCACCCTTGGCTGACCTATGATAGAGCTCTGGGTCAGCTCTACCTGCAAGGGTGCAGGGAGCTAATTGAACCAGAGCCTATGCAACCACTAACTTTCTATAAAAAATAAAGTTGTGGCCTAAATTATGCCAAAACCCAAAACTAAAATTTGAGTCAAATGTGTGTTTATTTAGGGAGGTCTGAACACGCAACTAAAAGTTCTGAAAACAAAAGTCACCATGTGCTCCAAAAAGATAGTCTAACGAACAAACATAAAAGAACTGCAAGAATGTCTATGGATTTGCATCCAAGACAACTTTGTTCTCTTTTGTTTACATCATTTCACAAGCATGCAAATTATTGTTTGCCCAAGTAAATGACTTCAGGTAAAATTGTTGAAAGGATTTCAGGTTGCTTTGCACTTGGCTGCTACATCACGAGCAAGACTGATGCCAGAGCAGTTACTAATGCCTTTTTACACATTTGCTATGCTTTTAACATTGATCCAAAGTTTTTGAGCAAGACACAGTCTGAAGTCTTTGTGAGCTTACCGTAAAGCAAAGTACTTTTCGTGTTCTTCATTCAAGCTTGGACGTACATCGAGAGACAGACGAGGACAAAGTTCTGTATTTTGTAGTGTTTCCAGAAGGATCTCCTGTTAGAAAACAAAGAAGAAATCTTAAGAATTCATGGAGAGAGACCATTTTCTTTATAACTTCTGTGTTAATCAAACCATACAAATAATAATCCAGCTTTTGGTATACCTTCCAGGTTCATGATCAGCTGAGTTAAAACAACAACTGTTCATTTGCACCACATTTGAGAAGGCTGGTTGCTACTAACCAGTATGAGGAAGAGATCATGACAACATTGTCAGTGTTGATGACTTTTGTCCTACTCAGTTGCTAAAAGTGAAAGAATGTGTCTTGCCAAATGCAAGGTGGTTCTTTATACGATATTCAGAAGCAATACAAACATAAGTGAGTGAGAAGATTAAATATTTTATTCTAAACAGCAAGCATTATATACATTACCAAGCAAGCACTTCGATCTGCCACAGGGAAGCCCTCAAGAAGTGGCAAAGTGAACCCCAGGTAGTCTCAAGTTGGACAAGCTTCTAGCCATGAGTTCATACATGAGCTTCTAAGCTGTGCCTCAAAACCATCTGATTTATAGATTATTGATAGCTACTGTAGCCTGTATGGCTTGCCCAACTGCCTATGTGCAGATTATTCATTAGCTAGCTCCCTCTTCCCAGTGGCGGAGCAAGCCAATTGGGTGCCTGGGATAGCACGCATGCCCTGTGCCCAGGGGCGGGGCCAGCCACCCAGGGGCGGGGCCAGCCGGGGCAGGATGCTCTGCGGGGCCTCCAAGGAGTCTGCCTGCCTCACCCCACTCAGGCACCCTACAGCTGAGGGGGGGCAGCGGGTGGGCTGTTTGGGGCAGCGTGGAGCCTACAGGTGCCCAAGCCACCATGTCACTCCCAGGAGAGATGCGTGGCTCGGGTGCACTGCAGGCCCCATGGTGAGTGCCGTCCTGTCATTTTGTCACCCCACTCATTGGTGACACCCGGGTCAGATTACCCCCACCGCACCCCCTTCCTCCATCCCCGCCTCTTCCAATACTGCACATTCCTCCAAGTAATGTTTAACATCAAAGAAGGTCAAAAGGTACCCTGCATTACCACTTCTTCCTTCCACCAGATTATGCATCAAAGGCTGCTCTCAGCCATCAAAGAGTAGAACAAGAGATAGAGGGAAAGTAAACAGAGGCAGGAAGAGATGACCAAGTTATCTCCTCAAAATACAATTGTCTTCCAGATAAATTACCCCTACAGATGGTAATTGCTGGGATTTCCATGTGTCTTCTTTCCCCCAGACACATCCTCTTTTCAGGTGTTAAAATTTGGGACAAATTGTCTTTATTTGCTCTGAATGGCACATTGATTGAAAACTGCTTTTGAAAACTCTGGCTATACTTTCTGGATGATACATATAGACATAACTGGTGGTTGAAGACTTGCTTTCCTCTTCACTTCTCCTGCCCCACTCAGCAATATGTCACAACTTCTACAGCCTACATGTAGTAGGGGTATTTAAAACGAGAGTCGTCATAGCATCCTCTTTTTTTGCTCTTCAAAATATGGCAACCATAGTCATTGCTGCACTGTCTTCCAATGCAGTCGATAAGCCATAAGGGGGCAAGGTGGGGGCGGGGGGGAAGTAATCACAGTGAGATGTTCAGATTTGAAATGTGTATGTTTCAACACAAAATTAAGTTAGGGTAAGATTTTAGTCTGGTTCTCAAAAAGAGAGCCATTTTAAAAGGAGGACAAAACTCCAACTCTGCTGCAGCAGAAATGAAAAGCAAAGAGGGCTCAGGTACGAAAGGGCGGAAAGTAGGGCACAGGAAGCAGTTGCTGAGTCTTCCTCGTGTGCTGACAGCAACATCTAAACCTGCAACCAACACTTCCCTTCCCATAGCCTTAGCCAATCTTACCAGACAGCAAAATTTAGCAAGAAATCTTAAAACACCAAAGCACTCCTGACAAAAGAAGAAGAAGAAGAGTTTGGATTTGATATCCCGCTTTATCACTACCCGAAGGAGTCTCAAAGCGGCTAACACTCTCCTTTCCCTTCTTCCCCCACAAGAAACACTCTGTGAAGTGAGTGGGGCTGAGAGACTTCAAAAAAGTGTGACTAGCCCAAGGTCACCCAGCAGCTGCATGTGGAAGAGCTCAGAAGCAAACCCGGTTCACCAGATTACGAGACTACCACTCTTAACCACTACACCACACTTGCTCTTTGCAGTATATGCAAAGGTTAGGAGTCAACTCACTGCAATGACTATCTGCATCCCTGAGTCACACCAGATGCTTTTGTGTCCACTGTCAGTTCTGTATATTTCTTGTTACCAGTTGATTCTCCCTCTCGTCTCTCCCTAGCATATTCAGAAGCTGAATTTCACATGTTACCCCTCTCCCCAGATCAATAATTAGAACCATCCACCTGAATGCACCAACTCTAATCAACAGTTACTCTTTAAGAATCTTTCTTTTTCTAACGTGTCAGGTGGGAGGGGGAACCTGAAATCAAGAAACTGTGCTGAACTATATTAGCTGGCCATCAGCTTCCCTATTTCAGCAACCTAAGGCTTTTGTATCTGACAGCACACTTCCTCATTAAGCATCTCTCTCTCTTCAGTATATGCAAATATGATGAGATTCTCACTCTTGCATAAGCCAATTAATTTACAGGATGAATAATAAGCATGGCAATCAGAAGAGCGCACTTAACACTGGTCGTCTTTGAGATGGGACTGTGCATGTGCCCTTTTCCCCTTCAATTAATAGCTGATGGTCACTTTGCCAACTGTGTTACTGCTGGAATCATAGAATCATAGAACGGTAGAGTTGGAAGGGACTCAAAGGGTCATCTGGTCCAACCCCCTGCAGGAAATTGGAAACACACAAGGTAGCTAAAATAATAATAATAATAATAATAATAATAATAATAATAATAATAATAATAGGATGCTACCCAAAGCTATATATACACACCTTGTGTAGTCAGCACACACAACAAGTAACTATCCTCTGAATCGGGGGTAGGCAACCTAAGGCCCGGGGACCGGATGCGACCCAGTCGCCTTCTCAATCCGACCCGCAGATGGTCCTGGAATCAGTGTGTTTTTACATGAGTACAATGTGTCCTTTTATTTAAAATGCATCTCTGGGTTATTTGTGAGGCATAGGAATTCGTTCATTTTTCTTCTTCTTCCAAAATATAATCCAGCCCACCACATGGTCTGAAGGATGGTGGACCGGCCCACGGCTGAAAAAGGTTGCTGTCCCCTCTAGATATTGCACATCTTTGATTTTGTGATGCTTTTCTCAGATCAGACAAATACCAAAGTCTTTATTTAATGACAAAATGTGTTTAGAAATATGTGCTTGGTAATAAATAAACGGTATGAATTCTTACTTTGTGAAAAAAGGTCAAAACAGTATTTAATACTTTAATATCTTTATTCTGGCGCCAATATTTCTTCTTCTTTTTTACTACAGTGTAATTCAGAAAAAGGATGAAACAGACTTATGAACATGCAAGTCTGACACAGAGCAGAAACTGACTGAATAATTCATTCCTAACAGCAACCATAGCACAGCTTGATTAAAACCTGTACAGTTCTCTCTTAAGGATGTTCAGAACCCACTTCCGAAATTTCTCTGAGCTTCTCCAAACTCATAGCGCATTCCTCAAAACTCCAACCTAGGTTTGCCTGAGAAGGAAACTCAAGATTCACCAATTAATTTTTATTTGTAAGAATTGTTAAACTGAGGATACAGAATGCAAAGCTGAAATGCATGGGCTTAGCCTAGATGTGGTTTGTCTATGCCATTCCAGGAAGTATCCAGGTTAAATTTTGTGTGCATACCTCATCAAAAAGGTATTTTGTAGAACTGCCCTCACTATCATCTAACAAGAAATAAGATGTGCCCCCACAAAAGCCATGGCAGCTTCATATTGCGAGGAAGTGTTGGCAATAGCGAAGCAAATGCCTTTTAAAGAAACTTGTTCACCTTACTGGATTTGAGGAATCTGTGATAAGTGAACAAAGACTGCACATAGTACTGATGCTGTCTACTAAAGCTAGTAGACAATGGAACCCTATAAGTACTCTCTGCCATGATCTGTTCTGTTGCCAGCGTCAGAAAACTGGGCTACAGTAGGTCGCTGATGTAACCCAGTTAAGCACCTGTTACCCATTTACTTGTTTGTTAAGCACATCTTCAAAGTTTCTTCTCATGCATCTGTAATGTGTCAAATGCATTCTGACGCTATATGAAGTGCAATTCCCATAGAAGCCAGGATCTGAGGTTCTCAGAAATTCAGATATTACAATGTTGGCATCTAATTAAATAGGTTAGACAGGCCCGCTGCTCTCCCTAAAGCACAAAACTCTTCAGACCCAGTTGCCTGAAAGCCAATTAGTAAAGACGTTGCTCGTTGTGTTCTGGGAACTAAGGCTATGATCTGAAAAGCAGTGATATAAATATTAATACTTTCACTTGCTGTTCTGACATCTCACTAGTCTGAAACAATAGGCCTGCCATCTTGCGTGAGGGAACTTCTTTTAAGTCATAGGTTCAGATGACAGATTGGGTCCAGGTCATAAACTAAGTTGACAAGGAAAACCCATTAGTATTCTTGACTCTCAAAGATACCATAATGTTTAAAGAAATGAAGGCAAGTTATAGGTGAAGTGTGTTCACATTAGAATTTGAAACACAGTGGAATGGAGACGCAACCTCAAAAATATGTCATAGGTCTCATTCACATAACCATTATAAGCCAGATGAGCAGATGCATGTACCTCATATTGAGGTCAGACTGTTGGCCCATGTAGTCCAGTGCTGTCTATTCTGATCGGGAGTGCATCTTCAAGGTATCACATATTTCCTAACTGCTGAGTTCTTTTGAACTGCAGATGGTGGGATGGTGGGGATTAATCCTGCACCATCTATATTATGCAGGGAATAAGCTCTGTCATTGAGCTATGCGAAATACGGGGAGGTTATGTAGTTTTTTCAGTGGTTTGTACCACACACACACACATGCACACACACACACACACACACTTAAAAACTAAACCTAGATGAGTTCCAAGAAACACATTATTGTTAGAAATTCCTGCTCCATTAAAACCAAAGTGGGTTTGCAATCTATTTCTATCAAAGGACTGCAGCCTTGAAAGCCTTCGATATGTTCTAAGTCCTCCAATGCTGCTAATGAATCACAAGTTTGGGACTATGAAATCATTTTTATTTATTTTCTATCCACTTTTCGCCGGAGGTCTCTCAAACTCGACAAAGAGCTTTGCTTAGTGCCTCCAACTAGCATCTGGTAAGAAAAGTCACAAGTTTCTTGTGATGATGCTATAAACTTTGTGGCAGCACTAGAACTTCCTTTGACTAGATTTTCTACCAAATTTCACCTCAAGAAATTATGAGGTGAATTTGGACATTAGGTGAAAGATTCAGAGAAATCTTTAAAGTGTTGGAGATTGGTATATATAGCAGTAGAATGCAGAGCCAGATAGTCTAGTATAACTTCTGATTGAGGTAAAAAAGAAACTTAGGATTTATAACTCCTTAGAAACAAAGCCATTCTGAGTACAAGCTTAGGATATGGTCAAGGATATGAGGTAAACACTAACATTAACTCCCTGGAGGAGGAAGAAAATAAAGCCTGAGAAATAATCTACATGTCAACAAACAGCAGTTTAAGAAAGAACCAGCAAAGGGAACAATAGGTTGCCTTTTTGTCTATTACCCACTCCCCAATGGTCCAGGTAAGGGAATACAAAGGTTATTGCTTTACTTCCAACACAAGGAAGGGAAATTAGCGTTAATAAGACTAACACAATTTCTTGGAAAGGATTCTGCAGGTAATAAAATAATCAGCTAGATGTCACAGACCTGAAGCTAGGAGTAGCCAGTGTGGTACTCTCCAGATAGTGTGGATTACAAATCCCATCATACTTGAACATTGTCCATACTGGTTGGGGCTGATACGAATTGTAGTTCACACCATGTTAAGCTACCCCTGCATTCATCATGTATTAACAGCCAAGGTTAGCCCAAAATTGAGACACTGTGATGCAACTGTGGTGAAGCATGGAAGCTGCAAAACTGTGCCCCCAAACGCCTCCTGCTCACTTCATTACAACTTGGTGTCTCCAAGTGCCCCACAATTTTATTATTATCTTAGCTGTGTGGATGACCAGCCACCTGGTGGGGCAAAACTCTTCACCATTCCCTTCTTGCCTTGCCTCACTCTGAGAAAGGGTCAACAAGGTGCTTCAGAGGATGGCAGCCAGCAGAGTGCCTGAGCTGCTATACCAGTCAGAAAGGCTGTTTTGAATGTATAATTGGTGTGGCGGTTTTGTGGCATTTTTTAAATTTGTTGATACTTCAAAGATATACAGAAATACATACCCATCAAAGTGTCTTTTTCTAATATAGAAAATATAGATTCTGATATAGATAGATATATATATATTTAAGGTGACAGAAACATTCAAAACTTTCTAGCCGCCACATTATATTGCAACAGGCCAGGCAGTCTCCTGGCCAACTCACCCATAAGGCCATAGTGGCTATAACAGAGCAAGGCAAGGCAGGGGGGAGGCAGCAGAAGCCCCTACTACTGCCACTAATGTGGCAGCAAAGATATAAAGGGCTTTGTAATGTTATAGGAGGGACGCAGGTGGTGCTGTGGTCTAAACCACTGAGCCTTGGGCTTGCTGATTGGAAGGTCGGCAGTTTGAATCCCCGTGACGGGGTGAGTCCCCATTGCTTGGTCCCAGCTCCTGCCAACCTAGCAGTTCGAAAGCACGTCAAAGTGCAAGTAGATAAATAGGTACTGCTCCGGCGGGAAGGTAAACAGCGTTTCCGTGCATTGCTCTGGTTTCGCCAGAAGTGGCTTAGTCATGGCCACATGACCCAGTAAAACTGTCTGTGGACAAACGTTGGCTCCCTCGGCCAGTAAAGCAAGATGAGCACCGCAACCCCAGAGTCGTTCGCGACTGGACTTAACTGTCAGGGGTCCCTTTACCTTTACCTTTTTAATGTTATAGGAATTCTAAGGTCTTAAATATAGAATAAATGTTGATACTTGCACAAGGTAAACACACATACGTAAATATATAAACTACATGTCTAAAATAGTACAGGAGAGCAATCTAAAAGCCATCTTGGCTCGCCTAAAAATTCCAAATATTTCCTCTGTCTCCTTAACCCCCCCCCCCCCGCCTGAGAACAGGTAGGCAGGTAGCATTCAGGGGAAGTTCCTGAAGGGATTTCTTTCCTATATCTATGAACCTCCTTTGTATGAATTGTCATTGTTTGCCCAGATACTCTGCACTGAGGGATGTCTGATGGGCATCCTGATTGTCTTATCAAATGCTAATGTTTTGTATAAACTGTGTTTGGAACTATGTAAAACTTGCTAAATCCTCAGGAATAAAACACCTTGGCTTGCCTGAGCCACAGTAACCCCACCTTGCGTGTGATGTAATTTCTGACTTTTTGTAGAGGAGATGCCCTTCTTCTTCATGCCAAAATGCAAACCCTTAAAAGAGATGTTTCTTCTTGGTTCTGGCTCTCTTGCCTCCTTGCAAGGAAGGGAGGGAGCTCTATTGCAACAGAAAAATAAAGATCTGCCTTGCTTTCTCTGCATCCTGCCCCCATTCATTCATCTCTGACCAATCATGGACTTAGGGGACTCAGTCCCTTGGGGAGTTGAGTAGCAAAAGCCAACCACCCCTATTTTTTCTATACCAGTAAAAAGAAGACAAGGATGAAGGGGGGCACGGAGAAGACAAAGATGGCACTGGGGCAGGAGTGGTGCTGGTGGCAATGATTAAGATGGGAGGTGGCGGTAGCGGCGGCACAACCAGTCACTTACGCCAGGCCTGCTGAAAGCTTTTAACAACTACCTGTTCCTCTGCTATTGAATAAAATGTTGCAATGGTGGTTCCTTATTGAGAAAAACTCAACAAAAAAACTTTCTCAAGGAAAGAGGAAGCTATTGATTTACCAGGCCCTTTCCTATTTACCCATACCAAGGGATCTGGAACGGGGACAGAAAAGCTTTCTCCACAAAGGAGCTAGTTCAAAATTGGGACTGCCGTGCTTCTTTGTGCTGCAGTGGCCACCATCCACTCCCATTTTGTCTCATCACCCTATATTCACTTTGACAGTAATTTCCGTCAATAAGGAGAGCTTTTCAACGTGCCCGTAGAGTATTACTTCAGCATGGTGACATCCTGTAATAGGAGGAAGCTTTTAGTGTGGGCTTCAAAGAAATCTACCACTCCCACTGCCGGCAACAATTGACCAATTTACAGAAATTGGCCCATAGGAAGGAAAAGAATGAAAGAGATATGGGAGACTTGAAAAAAAGAAATGGGAGAGAAAGGGTAGGATAGTCCTTAATCATTCATTTCTGAAGTATTTCCAGAGAAGGATACTTCCCAAATCTTCTGAAGCTTATTTTTTTATATAAAAAGAAGAAGAAGGGAGACAATTCTTAAAGGTAGAACTCAAGGAATTACATCTTTTGTGCATACTGTTAGTTAATGTCTTCACTGTAGGTCATAGCAAAAGCAATACCTTCATTCTCAACATAATTAATGTTCAAGCATTTGCTCTGCCAAACATTTCCTAAAGCAATAACCACATATGACTCCAGTTTGTTTGGGAATAGGATAAAATGGTCTTTCTAAAGCTGAATGAAATGTTTTATGCCGGGGGTGGGGGGAGATTCTCTTTCTTAGGGTTACAATCAACCATTTTATTAAAAGCTTCTTCTTCTTTTTAAGGACATGACATCTGTTTAATTCCCCTGGTGGCTGGAATACTTAAGATGGTTTTCCAGAGGTTGCAGTTCTAACATCTACAAACTATAGAGAATTAATCAATGACCACAACCCTTTGTCAATATGTTATAGCTCATAATGTTCCCTTGCTTATAGACTCAAATGCTCCTTTAGATCAACAACAACAACATTGATTTACCAAAAAATGATCCATAGATGGTATTTAACTCCAAGCAGATTGGCTAAGATGTATAAGGTGGAATCAAGACATGTTGGAAATGTAAAGAAGTAGAAGGAACCATTTTCCATATGTGGTGGGTATGCAAAAAAGTTAAAGTATTTTGGGAAATGATATATAATGTGATTTTTAAAAAATGTTCCAAACAACTCCCCCCCCCCCCAAAAAAGAGAGACATTTATACTAGGAATTGTTCAGAGTTTCCCAGGAGTCAGAGAAAAACATTTCTGTATGCAACAACAGCGGCTCAGTCTCTGCTACCCCAACAATGGAAAGTAAGAGAGGTTCCGAGTAAGGGAGATTGGCAATTTAAGATGATAGAATGTGCAGAATTAGCAAGTAGAATAAGAGAAGAACAGGTAATTAAGGATGAGTGGAAATTTTTGTTGAGTATATTGAAAATAATTCTGTACAGTTAAAAATGCTGGCAGTATTAAAATAATTCAAGAGCATAACATAGTTTGAACTGATGTAAGATAGGGAAATTAAATTGCTTGGATATATTAAAATATGCAGGAATGGTGGATAAGTTAAATCAACCTTGGAAGGGGAGGGAGGGAGGGAAGTTAATGAATGTATGGTAGAATAAAAGGTGCTTAATTTCAAATGTAAAATTTTAAAAAAATATATATTTTTTATTTTTTTTACAAAATGTATTTCTTTTTCTGAATGTCGAAATATGAGAAGCTCAGAAGCTTGACCTGAAGTCTGACTGTTTCTCCTGGGCAAGATTATCCATCTGAACCCAGCGTGTTTATGTATGAAGCAGGAGTTCAGCATGCAATTCTCTTGTGAATGCCAGTCAAGATGACTACTCTGCAATTTTAAAGTTGACTTCTGTCCTCATTCCTAGAGATGAGTACAATGATATCAAAGATCTTGAACTTTATGCTGTGAACCGCCCTGAAATCTTCATCTGAAGGGCAGTATACACGTTTCAGAAATTAATAAATTAATGTTTTTCTCTGAAAGATTAGTACATGGAAGAAGTCACCCACAAAAGTCATATTTCTAGAACTTACACTTGTAGAGAAAACTCTCAGATGTATTGTGTAGGAAGAATCAGGTCTGTCTTGAGTACCAATTATGTTGGGATGGAATATGTGATTTGTAGATGAATCATGCCAATTGATTTTAGAGTTTTAAATCAGAAGTGGGAGAAGACCTGTGGGCCAAATCAGGCCCTGCATGGGGTCTTAATCTGGGCCACGTGACAGGGAAAGAAGTGGCTGTAAAGGAACAATTTGAAGCCTTAAAGTGTGCTCCTGATTGTTCCTTAACAGCAAAGCTTGTTATAAGCACTGGTCAGCTGATTGCAATGACAGTCATTTAGACAAGCCCCCATTTGTACCCCAAGTGTTGACGCAACCCAGTAAGTGACTCAGAGACAAGTGCGGGTGAAAACTGTCCACAACTTTCTCAACATGCAGGCTAAGGTGGGACTGGCAATGGCACTGTGGAGAGGGGGCTAGATCTGCTTCCGATCTGAAGCCCAACCATAATCATGGCACACTTGCCAGATATCCTCTTGGGAGTCACCTAGTGCTGAAGTCCCATAAGGCCAAGTGAATGAGACCACTGGAAGGTTCAAAATGGCTAGTGATCAGCCCGGCCCACCCCAGCTAGGTCCTGGGGCTATTCACCTCGCAAGGACCCCTGAAGGGCACCCCCATTTTGAGCCACCCTAACTGATGTAAAACCTCAGCGCCTAGGACTTGCCGATCATCAGGTCGGCGGTTCAAATCCCCGCGGCGGGGTGCGCTCCCGTTGTTCGGTCTCAGCGCCTGCCCACCTAGCAGTTTGAAAGCACCCCCGGTGCAAGTAGATAAATAGGGACCGCTTACTAGCGGGAAGGTAAACGGTGTTCCGTGTGCTGCGCTGGCTTGCCAGATGCAGCTTGTCACGCTGGCCACATGACCCAGAAGTGTCTGCAGACAGCGCTGGCCCCCGGCCTCTAGAGTGAGATGAGCGCACAACCCTAGAGTCGGACACGACTGACCCGTACGGGCAGGGCTACCTTTACCTTTAACTGATGCCATTCCCGTCAAGTTGTGAAAGAGAAGAAAGACCTAAAAAAAACTTTGCTTCCCACTGGGAAAAACCTCCCAGTCCTGTACCAGTTGTGGTTGAGAATAAAATTCCTTTTTAACTAGGGACTACAGAAAGTGCTAGTTGAAGTTTCTAAACTGAGGGCATGGAAAGTTTTCCTTTGCTAAGGAAGAATCAAAGTCTTTTGTAATCTGGAATGAATTTTATACTTTTCTTTCTTTCTCTTTTTGAAGTCTCAACATGTAACCAATGACAGTATGTGAAGAGGTGTTCTATAACTTTTTTGGACTCCTTTTCAATGCTAATTCAAACGCATACTCTCCCAGCTGTAGTCTGAAGTGTTGCAGTTCCAGGAACACAAATGATTTATCTCTGCGTATGTTGTTGACCCCAATATGTCTTCACTCATCACCACCTCATCTCACACATATGGCCCCCCAATATTCTAGGCATCTCAACTTTCCCCTTGTTCTCTCTTTCCCCCTCGTTCTGCAGTCACTACTTATGCCAAGTTTTCATAATTTATTACAGCATATTACAATTCTGATTTTTTTGACACAACTCCATCTACAAGCGTGTAATTTAAGCAACATCTCAAACATCCATATTTATATATCACTGCTTGCCTTGCTAGAAATGCTAATAAGCATATCATTATTCCATCTGTCTCAAACTAGGTGTCAGTATGAATTTCTATTATCAGTAGCAATACATTTCCACAAATGCAATTTCTAAGATAAAAACTTCATCAATTGATGGGTGTGATTTCTGACTTGACTCCTTTTAGCATTTTACATCCTTCCTCTTCATCAAACAAATCTTTACACCAGCTCTCATGCAGAAGTGTCAAAAATAAAATGACAGAAATATCATTTAATTCTTAGGCATATGAGCCGCCTTTCGAATACGTATATTGAAAGACAGTTTCACCAGTCATAACCTACCAACTTACCTTTTCTGTTTCCTCTAAAATGCTGAGCAAGTGATTCTTCTAAACAGTCTAATATTCTTATCCTTAAGCTAGTATAGGCTAAGAAATCCTAAGTTCTCATAATTGTTCAGTTTAAAGTCTGATCCAAACAACATGACATGAATGATTTCAATGGAATTGACCTTCAATAATGTTTACAGCACTTGTGATCCTCCCCAAGATTTCCCCCCACCAACAATGCTATACCAAATATGCTGAATCACCACTGATTGTTCATTGCAACTATGAATATGATTTGAGTACCCTGGGAAAATTATTGTGATCAAAATCTAGAGTTTTCAGGGAAATAAGAAGACCACCCACAGCTCCTGAGCTCTGGGAGTTTTCCTGGTCAACTTGATTTTGCAGTCTTTAGCATATGCGCTGCCGGGGTGCAAAGATCCGCCCAACGCCCCCAAATTTAGTTTAGCCCCCAAATTAACTGTTATTATGCTTATGTCAGACATCCTGCTTACACATTATCTCTTGTTTACAAAAGAAGGGAGGAAAAAGAACTTTTTTATTTGCTCCTTTATTTACAATACACTTAAGTATACAACACCAGAAGTGCCTGGCGTGCTCTGGTCCATGGGGTCACGAAGAGTCGGACACGACTAAACGACTAAACAACAAATACAACACCAGCACACTTAAACTTATATTGTTTAGCCACCTACTTAGGAGAAATATCAGTCATGTAAAAGGTACCGCAGACCCCGCTGCCGCAGAGTAGCACAGCTCAATGTAATATGTAACATATTTTGATGTAAGAGTTAATTTTGTGTGCACAGCGCCATTGAAAATGACAAGCGCCGTCATTGAGTCAAGTGCCGCCATTGTGAATGACAAGTGCCGCTGCTGACGCGGCACATCTTTGGTAAATGAACAAAGTCAAAAGTCCTTTAGTGAAACAGTAGGTATACATTTCAGTAATACCTAGGTATATATGTATTTTGTTTTTCTAGCTTGATCAAAATTATTTATTATTTCACAACAGGTAGGTAGTTAAGAGCTTGGTTGGCTTGAGGGGTAGGTGCCTGGTGCCCCCCAGAATTCGGCGGCCGGGTGCCCCACACCCCTTGCACCCCCAGGTAAAGATGGCCCTGTATAAATTTAAATATGAATTTGAATGATCTTTTAAAATGGAAAATTGCAGATCAATGCTGAAAGGAACTTATGCATAAGAAGACATGAAACTGGCATGGACAGTAAAAAGACTGGTCCATCCATTTCTAGGAATGGCCTCTTCTCATTTCTCCCTCTGCAGCAGCCAGATAGGAGGGCTGCTGCTACATAACTGTTACGGAAGAGCAAATGGAGCTCTTTGGTTTCCCAGGTAAGCCAATGGCATGAGCCTTGGGTTCTTACCTCTTCTCCTGCTGCAGCCAGGTGGAATTACCAGCAAGCCTACATCCCTTGCTCTTTCTTACCTAATACGATGTTGTATTCAACTCAGCAACATTAGGCTAAACCATTTTGCAGATTATTTTGACCACTCTTATTACTTGTTTTGTGTCAGTCAAGCAGAATATAAATTGTACGAAATAAAGAAATCATACTCTACTAGCAGCCTCATACCTGGATTGTGTGGGAATTCTATGAAACCCCCCAAAATAGTGTTCAGGCAGCCATCTTGATTCAAACTGGCATCCAACTGTGTCCTAACATAGCCTGGATACAGTAGGACTGCCATAGGTTTGGATTTTCCCCGACATTACAGGGATTTGAAGCGCCCGGGAGAAATTTCTAAAAGGCGGCGCTTTGTCCTGGATCGTGGGCAAGTCAATCCTGTTTGTTATGCCCTGGTTCGTACTTTTTGAAACATGGCAACCCTAGGATAAGGGAACCATTACACTAAATTTGGGTATGATACTAAGAGGTGTCCAAATGTAAAACAAACCAAGAAGTAGATGATGAGCAAGGTGAATGGAAGCAGGGAGTTGGGTTCATCAGTATTAACCCAAATGCCAGAAATGTGACTACATGCTTTCATTTCCCTTATACTCCTTTTCTAAGTTGAGATGTTAGGCTTGCTCTCTTGCTACAGGAAAGTACCAACATGTGACTGAGTTATTACTGAAGTTATTATACCATCGGACTCAAAATCAGTCTGCAGGCATTGAAAGCGAATAAGGAAACAGCAGGAGAGAAGGGGGAAGAACCTGTGTTTCATTGCCTGGAGTACATGTGAAAACAAGGGAACCGAATGAAGTTTGACGAAATGTTCTTTTATATTCACTCACTGTTCCTTTTCACACCAAGGACCCAAGCAATACTGGCGAAACATGTTTTGACTTCTCAAATATCAGAGTTAGCTTGTTAACTCCTCCTCACTCACACCACTCTGTAGCAACAAGATTGACAGCCTCGATTGCCCTTGGAACTCTGAGAAAAAATATTTCATAGGTCCATTCATTTCCCAATGAAAACTGTTTATAGGCATATTTGAGAACAGTATAATAGGAGCCGCACTATGTCATGGTGTGGAGAGTGTTGAAGAAAGAGTAGTGAAATTGCAGCTAGGAAGCTTAAACTGACATCCTTCTTTGGAAATTAAACCAATGTCCAGACTTGCAGAACTTTACTTTACTTGCTTGCAGAAACTTATAGTAATAGATGAATTTAAAAAGTAATATTTACAGTCACGTGCTTCTCCAAGCATGGGCTTATAGTCTCTTCTTCTAAATTCAAAACAACTGCATTTTCCTCTCTTTCCAGAGCTCAGCACTTTCAGCCTTCTGTATCTCAACTGGACCATGCCCTGAAGCTCCTATGAGAGATTTCCACTTTTACCGTCTCCTGCGGCATTGCTGTCTTTCATTCAAGCTGAGAAGAAACACAGCAACACTCTATTCAACTGAGCAGTGTTCACAGTGGATTTGAAAACACAGTACTCTTGCTTCACATAATATGGGGTCTCTCCTTCACTATATACCTCCCATATGACCAATATTAGCCAATCACATGATAACTCTCTAGAATTCTGCTACCAACCCATCAAATTTAAACACACAGCAACACATACAAGCATTTACAATTTCAGTTAATTAAATTACTATACTTAACAGAGAGGGCTTCAGCAGGCCATTCTGAATTAGAAACGTCCCTGGGCTGCTTTGACTTGTTGCAGTTTTTCTGCAATTTGAACTGGTAGCAATTTTTTGTTTTGTTTTTTGCCAGTTGAAAGTATGTATTTCACCCAATCCCTGAAGATCACAAAAAAATCTTTTTGGTCCAAAAAGTTTGGACCAAATACTATGATCCACCACGACACATTTGATGGCAGCCAAGGATCAACAAATTCTATTCTTGACTTTGTCCTCACTGCAGATCTTATAGAACCCCATAAGAGAAGTTCTACAGATGAAGACTGGATTTATCAGTACTTAAAATAACTTTCAGAAAAGTGTGGTCTACCTGTTTAGAGTAGGAGCACCTTTTCAGAAATCAAATATTTCTTTCAGACATAAACAAAATCACATATGGATATCAGAAATAGAGGAAATTCATGATGGTGCAGAAATAATAGTAATACAGCCTTGGATTTGCAGGTTACACGCTTGATAAGTAGATGTGCCAGATCAAGCCCCCATTCTTCCAGAAAACAGTCTGGCCTCCTTTCCCTTTCCTGGCAGCCCAAACTAATAGAAAGAAGCAAAGATCCCTTCCAAGCATTCATTTTCTAGTGTCTCGAGTGACACCTTGGCACTGAGTCAATCTGTGCACTCCTCATCAGCAGAAGTTGCTAAGGGAGGCAGAGAACAGCTGGGACAGTGAGGTACTGCTTGCTGATTGAGCTAGCCGCTTCTATTTATTTGTGGTGAGGGTGAGCAAACAGTGTTGCTCTCTCCTTGCTGAACAGCTGGACAAAGCAAGTGGACAGTAGGGAGAAAGCACTTGCACTTGTACAACCTACAAGGCAGCTCTGGCTCAGGATCCTAGCAGAATCCTAAATTTAGCACCACAGATATCAGTATTGTTATATTACAAAGGGCCCCCTTGACTTTAACACTGTCAGCAACACAGATTGCCTTGCCAGCCGCTAACAATGGTACCAGGGCACTCTCACTATGGCAAAGATGACACTTGTGATAAATTCTGCAGACTGTTATGCTGGGGCAGCGATTACCTGTTGTATTCATTAGTCATTCCTTCACCATTTTAGAAACCTGTTATCAAAAAGTTGATGCCATAGTGGCTTACAAAACACTACATAAAGCAGAACACAATTCACATTAAATACATTACAAAATAATTTTAAAAAACTTTTAGTAATTATTAACTGTAATGGGTATGCATGCATAGGCATAGAAATCTCATACACCGACATAATTTGGAGGTTAAAAATAAACAAGGGGTCATCATTACACAAATAAGTCAGCTCATCAACCCATTTCCTCTTCTGATGTAGATAGGAGGAGAAATTGGCAGCTTTGTGTCTCTTTCTAATTACCCAAGGTTTAGTGTTACATCTGAACCCAGGCAAACTGTGGTTAGCCTTAACTATGGTTTCCTGAAACCAGTCAGCTACAAGCTCTGGTCTATGGGGTTGGCTTTTCTCAATAAACATTAAGTTTAGACATCACCATTTAGGTTTCACGTGTAATGTTAAACTACAGTTACTGAAAAATGGAAGCAAAGGCTCCCAATCTCCACTTTTGAGCCATGCCAGAGAAGATGGGTGGGAAAATGCAAAAGCCCATATGCAGTGGTCAATTGTTGCTTAGCATCATGTTCAAATATGCATTAATATGGAGTGTTCCTCCAACCACTGCAATGCTGAACATTAAGAGATGGAACAGGGAGTGGAGCTGGGCATAGAATATTAAAGTTGCTAACTTTAATAGATGTAAGCTAGACAGGCATGCCTGACCAGGAAGCAGCCTTGCCAATTTAAAAAGACAGCCACGCACATGGCTAGAAGCTGAGGTATTCAATCCAGATTCATCACAGGACTGAGCAGACTCTCAGCATGTCAATTAGTTTCACTGTTTTTATCTTTGCCTACCTGTCATCCATTTTTTACACCGTTCTCCTGCAAATTCCTGTCTGCCATTTCAAAGCAATACATTAAACCCCTTCCTTCATGAATGTGTGTGTACTCAAGTAAATCAATAAGTCCATTTACTGTTGCTGCACAGGATTGCATGCCAAATATATCCATTAGAAAGCTATCTGTAGGTGAAGGATAATTTGGGAATTCAAGCTTTGGGCAACCTAATGAATTCCAAATTTAAATCACCGATCCTCTCCTGCCTAGCTCCCCATGGAGGGAATAAAAACATTTAATGGACAGAGATTGCCACCATGATATTTTTTCCGTTTTTTTTTTTTTTAGTAAACATAAGAGTAATGGCATCACTCTAAATTTATACCTGCTTACAGATGTGATCAAGAAGTATTTGTCTTCTTTCTGCATATGTTACTCACTTTTCTTATAAATAGTGCATCCATTTTTGGAACTATTTTAAACAACATTTCACTGGTCCAAGTGAACAAATAAATATTTCAGCACTCAGAGAACACACAGTGACGACTCAGTATCAAAACTCAAAAGGAAGAATATTTGGAGAGTAAATTCATACCACCAACTAGACAGTATTAATATTATCCAGTGCTGGAAGCAGACAAAAGAGGATGTATTGCTGTCAGGAGCAGGTTCCAAGAGCAGGTCAGAAGTAACTCACACAGCGTCAATAAAGTTAACTCTTTATTCAAAGAAACAAGACAATCCAGAAGGCAGCTCTTCCTGGTAGATCTTGCCCCTATGAGGCAGCTGTCTCTGCCTTTCCACAGCTCCCTATGTCTCCTCCTCCCCAAGCTTATTTAGCTTACTTATTTAGATGATTTATATGCCACCCTTTGCACAGGGTGCTTTATGATAAAAAAACCCTAATAAAATAACAATACAATAAAATTCATTTAAAACACAATCCATTACTAATAGCAGCAGCAGCAGCAACCACCAGACCCTTTGTTCAAATGCATTGTGCTCCAAAGACAAACAATGCCTAATCCTAGAAATGAACTTATCCACCTTTGGGGAGATGCACAGCGGGTGTATACAATGGACAAATATAACAATGTAGAAAATTCATTTGAGAAGGAATGGTCGATGTGGAGCAAAACTTTGGAGCTCCAGCAATAAAGCAATAAGACGAGTACAACCTATTACCTAGTCATACAAAAAAAAAAAGGTACGGCAGACGAATGTTCACAGCATTTCCTGGCGGTTCTCCTACAACTGAATCCTCCAGATAAGATTGCAAGGCACTTTCTATAATAAGTTCCTCCTTTCGCTTGATCATAAAACTCCCTCAGACATTAATCTTGTTAGGCTGCAATTTGCCAAGCTCAGTGCATGCCCTCAAAAGGCATTTCTCTCTGGACAGGCCTTCCGAGTTTCTACCTCTTGTTGCAATACCTGTGGAAATGGCTTGGATACACCATGAAGTGCTTGAACAAAGCACATGGCTGGATACAGTGGGAGGTGGGGTTGAGCTGGCCATCCCATATGATGAAATTCCTGTGAGGACGGCTTCAAGGCCCCAAAGGGATACACCCTCCCTGTAATGTTGGAGAGTTCCAGTCTACGTTTTATGTGTGTTCTAGTTCACCAAGGTCTGGAGAAGTTCTAGCCTAGGTCTTACACAAAGCTCTGGGGTCTCATTTAAACACCACCACCACAACAAGGGGTCTGGCTGGATTATTTGTGACAATACATCTACATCACATCAAAAACTCTACGCCAAATGTATTCTGCAAACTGATAACTCTGTCCTGCATAGAAAAAGGAGATGACACACTTGGACTTAAGGTTCTTTTCTGGATGGAGTTATGGATCTAGAGAAACTCCCACACAGGAGAGATAACCAACTGTTTATTTAAACTTGTCAACTAAGAAATCTCTCAAAGGGTGTCTATCCTGGAGACCTCTTTGGTCTCACAACTGTTTTGCAGTAACTAAACAGAATTTCTCTCTCTGAAAGACACATTGTTTCTGAGGACCACTTGAAATTTCTACTAATTGGCAATGTATCACATTTTGGTTTCATCCTTTTCCTGGCCAAACCAGCATTCTGCAGCTGTATGCAAGATTAATTCACCAGGACATTTTCGGTGAATCTCGTCTGCATTTTAATTCAATTAGTCTGGAGAATCCTTAATTAATTTAGATGCATAATCAACTTATGCTGATGCTAGCAAATTATGTCAATGATTGCATGTTTTTTTTCAAAACAACTACATTGAAAGGTAGAAATATATTCTATATTACTTAATCTAACATGTCACTTGACAGAACTTTCCTGTCTTTGATACTTTAATGTGCATTGCTTATATTAAATGCCAGTTTCCTTTTAGCACAGGTTGCTACCGAGAACTGCCTTATGGCTCAGTTATCTTCCCAGCCAGAGTGGGTGCTTCCATAAGCCAGTGTGAGGCAGGCATGAAAGATGCTTGTGTGTAGGGTAGCTACTCTCCTGTTCCCCAAGCCATTCCCAACCTTTGGAGCTAGTTCCCAGTGACCTCTGGCCAAGGCTGGTTGCTTCCTATAGCTGCCTTCTCCAAGCACCTTACACACAGTGCCACTGGGAAAGATTACCTGATCTGGAGATGACAATCACACACTGTTCTGCTCATGGTATACATGTTAGGGTCATCACTGCTGCATTGTAGCATTTGGTCAAGGAGTCAGACCACAGGTGCTAGGCAAAGCAATGAGCAAGCAGTAGCATTGTCTTGGAAGACAAGAGCTATGATTCCTAGACGTGCCTGCTCTGCGTCTCTCCAAGGCCAACCTGCTCCATCAACATATTTGTGCACCATTCAACTTGAGAGTACTGCCTAATAGACCAGGCCTATGCTCAATTTCCAGGGACACTGAACTAATCAGAATGTTTTCCTAAGCTCCAACACGTTGAACAAAAACCTGAAATATTTGGAATAAAATAGCACCAAACAAAAATAGATTATAGTTCCCCAGAAGTCAAAATATTTGCATCTTATTGATGTAAGCACACAGCTGAATTCAATTGGAAATTGCTAGTTACTTTACATGCTTGGGCTCATTTCAGATGTAACAAACCTGGTTCTACAAAGCATGGTTTATTGGCTTCTAGTTGAGCCACATGACCCAGAAGCTGTACGCCGGCTCCCTCGGCCAACAAAGCAAGATGAGTGCCGCAACCCCAGAGTCGGTCACGACTGGACCTAATGGTCAGGGGTCCCTTTACCTTTACCAGTTGAGCCATATGCCAGGGGACTTTTTATGTCCAGCTTTGGAAATGGTATCTTAAACCACCATTTCCTCATGCTTCCTGAACTAAGAACCTGTGGGTCAAGTGCTTCCTCCAAATGAGGATCAGACCAGAGTTGGAACAGCCATAGCAGCAGCAAAAATAGCTCCTGCAAGAGAACTAAACTACTATTAACCTTCTCTCTAAAAAAGAAATGGCCCCATGAACGAATGATAATTGGCTCCACCATAAAGAATTTGCTTTGAGATTAGCAGTCCTCTCCCAAGTATGAACTGTTGATGACATTTGAGATTAATCTGCCATTTCCCTAGAATTCTGGTGTTATTTCAGAGCCAGTAAAATATATTTTTATTGCTGATATATCACACATACACTCACCTTAAAATACAGATTCTCATGTAGATCCACAGACACCTAATTACAGATCATCAGACCTGAGTTTTGTAGAAAAGGATGAGATTCTTGTATCATTGTGACACTTTTTGTTCAAACCAGTTAACTACTAGTATAGCTAAAGGAAGGGGCAGTGGGGAGGGGGGTATTGGTTGGTTCTTGTTTCATCATGTATTTTGTGCGTTCATATTGCATTTTTAGTTTGTGAACAGCCCTGAGATCTGTGGATGAAGGGCAGTATGGAAATTTAATAAATTAAAATAAACATTAAGTTGGAGTCCAACAAAAATCAGTGTAGAGTCCACATTGCCTATCACTGGCATAGGCATACATGAGCACTGTTTTCTTTTTCCCCTTCAGTGTGCTGGACCATTATGGGGAATGAAGGCTTGAGTTCCTGAACAGGCAGATCATGGAGAGCTGATATGATGTTTGCTCCCATCTCAATATGGCCCAGCACAGTGTTTGAACATGTACCAGCACAGAGGCCCCATATTCTAAAGAACATTGAGGTGACCCGACGTGATTTCCTGACCTCGCTCTGTACCTGCCTCTGAGTTCAGCCTCAACAATGGGGGGTGCTCCCCCCCAAAAAAAAGATTGAGGAAGCCCAAACAGCCTCGGCTTGCAAGCCTTAAAAGCTGTGTGACTAAGCAAATACAATTGCCCATTTCATCTGGCTTAAATTGGACGTCCTGTAGGCCAGCATTTTCCTGATAGCAAGCCCTTAGAAAAGCAGAGGGTACAGTCACCTTTGAGAAGAGGGGGCTCAGCAGAAGGCTCTGTCAGATTTGCCTAAGCTAGGAAGAATTGCTTATTAAAATAAGAAAAGTCTGCAGCGTTTTGATAACGTTTAGACTCTTGGTAGCAAATTACAACATATATCATACATTCGACATAGCTGCCTTTTCTTCCCTACCAACCTTTCCAGTTCTAAATACTAGGACTAAAGCTTCTACTGATGCTGAATTTCGTTAACAACTCGGTATTGCTCACCATGGTGGCTCAGAGTTTCAGTATGCACAGGCCTGGATCACGGTGAGCAGATTCCCATCTTGTGGGATCAACATGGGTGTTGTTGTTATTAGAACTCTACTGCATGGTGCAAAATTGTGGTGGGCAAGCAAGGATGGGGGGCGAAAGATGTCAGATATCTGGCTTCACTTGCTGAGCTATCACATGAGCCATGCACTGAGATGATGCACATAAACAAGGATGAATCCACATTAGGTCAACTGCAGATCAGCGGTTCTAATGCAAAACTCAAAAACTGAAGGCCTGCAGATCTGGTGGAAGCCAAACAGTTAATATTCAGATTTAGCAAGTAAGAAACACTACTGAGCCTAAGAGGTAAGCGAGTAGATAATAGTTCAGGTTAAAATTCCATCTAGCTCAGCATCATGTTCACAGAGGGAAACCTGCAAGCAGAACCTGAGTGCAACAACACTCTCCCCGCCTGCAATTCCTAGCAACTGGTATTCAAAGGCATACTACCTCCAACAGTGGAGGGAAAACATAACCATTATGGATAGCAGTGGTGTAGTGTGGGTTGCCAGTGTTGGGATATGAGAGCTCACCAGCTGCGTGATAGCAGCACATTGTTTACAACATGTGATTCTTCTGATGCTACTGAGTGTGAGACAGGATGTCCTACGCTGCTCTCAAGGTTGTGTTCTCAGTGTAACTTGAGACCTTCCTGTTGTTGCTGCAAAAGGGAGGTGTCACTTATTACTGATCTCCCTGGACTGAGCGAAGACCAGCCAGGGGCAGATCATCGGCAAGAGGCCCCAGTGCCTGGGAAGAGGAGTCAGCCTTTCCCGAGGGGGCCAATTGCCAACAGCCAGTGCCCGGGATCGTGTGGAGTAGGAGGGAGGGAGGGAGGGAGATTGGATGGAATATGCATCCGCATTCAACTGCCTAAGGCATCCACATCACCCAGATGATCACAGCCACAGAGATAAGAAAAGAAGAGTCATTCTGTTCTCTGGAGAGGTCACTTCCTAGTTTGCATGGAGAAGGCATTTTCAATGGAGCCCAGTGACGGAAGCGTGTAGCTTTATTGAGGAAGGTGTTGAAGTTTTGCACCCCTAACAAATTTTGCACTCAGGGCAACCACCCCTGTGCCCACCCCCCTGATACTATGCCACCGGTGGCTAGTAACCACTGATAAATTTGTTTAATCACCCTTTTAAGCTATCCAAGCTGAAGGCCATCGCTACCTCTTGTGGGAATAGAATGAGGTAATTTTGTTTCTGTTTTTTTAAAAAAGGGAGCAGCACAAGGAACATTGAGTTACTTAATGTCAGCACCTTACAATTCCTATGAGACACAAGATTGTCCTGTCTTCTGCCCAAAACATGACAACAAAGGCTCTTATCTGTGCCAGCAGATACAACCTAGCTCTAAACGTGCCATAAACACTCTGTATTTTGCTGCAAAAATCAGATTTTTCAAACCAAAATGATACACATTTATATATGCAATTCCCTTTTTCTAACACTGCTACCCTGATAATAAACAAAAGATTTTTTTATTATTATTAGGCTACTTGCCATTCAGACAATATGCGTACAGAATGCTTCTCATGATGCATACAAAAAAAGCAGTCCTCTCTGCAGAAACCAATATGCTTCTGTCAACTTAATCCTAAAGAAAGCAACACAGGTTATGTGCAGCAGTGAAATGCACACATCGGGGTTTTTTTCCCCTGTCCAAAGGCGATTGAAATACCAGCCACATTATAAGAGGAAAGGCATTTCCAAATTAGCAGCAAGAGTTCCAAGACCAATTTGCATTGCATAGCTGGATGTTACACAACCCCATGGATTTGCACAATATAAGAAAGAATAATAATCAGGCACCCCTGGTAGATTAATACATTTTCAGCAAGTGCAAGGCACACAAGTTCCTCAATTTACAACTTCCATTTCAGCACTAGGTCCACATCAATGTTGCAAGCGTTCATAAAGCCATTCCATGTGGGTTTTGCATTTGTGTGTGTGTGTGCTTAATCCATACAAAAGTTTGCATTTAGATATGTATTTAATGGTAAAATACATATTAAAATATTGCATCCCATTGTATGTATTTCTAAACATATTATATCCTAAAATATACTTTCCTGCAATCTGGTATGGTTTTTTTTTTGAGCCAACAGTCACATTATAAAATCCAGAAGAGTTCCAATCCATGTATTGTCTGAGGTGAGAATTTTGCTAGTTTTCTTAAAAATGCAGACTTAAAGAAAATTTCCTCCACCCCTTTCCACAGATAGTGTAATGAAGTATCCGTGCTAGTTAAAGGTTATGTGGCTAAAGTTATGGATTCAGCTGCCATTTATCCTCAAGGCAATCTTGTCCATTGGACCATGAGCTGAAGGCAGAACAGAGCAGAGTTATACTAAAAATGAGCTTGCCCATTGCTTTACCTTCTGACTATGCCTTGACACTCCAGGTGAAGAAAATGAAAGGTATTGTGGAATGGATGGAACATGATATTTATTCCAGTAGACCACAGCAGAGACAGCATATTAACAAAATAGCCCCTGTACATTTATCCAAATAGCGGAAATACTAAGGGATGTATTCAAAGCAGCGCTAAGGAGATAGTTCCTTTTGAGATTTCGAAAGAATCGGTTAAGTCGTTATTAATAATCAATTTTGCTCTTTGGCTTGAGTAGATAGCTTTTATTCTCTCCAAAAAGGTGCCCTCTATCCCTGCTGTTTCCATGCATCCTAATAGAAATTGCCAGGATACATTGTCGAAGGCCTTTTCGGCATCAATAAAAATTAGTGCCGCTTCCTTGTGTTCTCACCTCAGGGAAAGAGAGATATCCATTTCTTTGATGAGGGGGCATGCACAGGTTATGTACTGTGCCCCCAACTGAATAGCAATTATGAGGTAGACTTTAGTGCAGCTGCATATTTCAGGGGGGAGATGGAAAACGATGAGGAAGCTATCTTTCAGGGCAGGTTGCCCATCAGTACTGATCTTCTCACTTAGGCCCCCCTCACAATGCTGAGAAAATTTCAGATATATGCTTAGGATACAATATGAAAACAACTTCAGCATCACATTATTTTTCTACTACACCATATAAAGGGTACAAAAGCCCAGCAGTTCTACTAGAGTTCTTCCTAGAGAAAAATATCCTAGAATGGTTTTAACAAAATCAAATAACTATTCAGGAAACTTACTGCTCGAACAGAGAGAAACATAGATTCTTTACACTATGGCCACATTCAGACATCACACTAAACCATAGTTTAGCATTACGTGAATGATCCACAGTGATCCTTGGGTTCATACACCCTTTCTTTTCCTTTAGTGTGTCTGCAAGGGAGAGTGTAGAAGCTTTAGCTCCCATGTTTGCTGGACCACAGATTGTCAAGCTGGATTGTCACAGATAAGCAAAATCCTAAACAAAAGCTTCTGAATTTGTCCTCATGGCCATTCTGGAGAAGAAGAAGAAGAAGAAGAAGAAGAAGAAGAAGAAGAAGAAGAAGAATAGTAGTAGTAGTAGTAGTAGTAGTAGTTTGGATTTGATACCCCACTTTATCACTACCCGAAGGAGTCTCAAAGTGGCTAACATTCTCTTTTCCCTTCCTCCCCTGCAACAAACACACTATGAGGTGAGTGGGGCTGAGAGACTTCAAAGAAGTGTGACTAGCCCAAGCTCACCCAGCAGCTGCATGTGGAGGAGTGGAGACGCGAATCCGGTTCCCCAGATTATGAGTCTACCACTCTTTACCACTACACCAGGTGGGAGCATGTGAACCCAAGGACACTGAGGCTAACTGATGGTTTAGCATGCCATCCAAATGTTGCCCTTATGTTTTTAATATCAGTGTTATCATTTAAAAGAGTTGGAACTCTCTACATATATTTCACAAGCTGAAGAGGTAATGTTGGCCCCATAATTTTGCTACATTTAAACACAAAGTTTCATGAAAGGGGAAATTCATTTTTGCAAAGCAATAGTTACTAATTAGAGTTTCTTATAAATTGCCATATTAAAATGTTCCCATGGAAATTTTATGGTGCACTGACACTATACAGGTGCTAATTAATTGGATTTCCTACCCTAATCTCCTCAAAAACAAACATCAAATATAAACCACACTTTTACCAATCCCTTATCACATAAGCACACAAAAACAATGAAGAATAAGCTAATGCATATGGCCACATGAGAATTTTTGTCTTAGCTTAATCATCTAAAGTAACTCTATCAGTTTTGGAAGAATGTTATGCAGGGTCAAATCTCAAAACTTAATCATGTTTTCCACTCACCGTAATAATTAAAGCATAGTTATACATGAAGCATTTAAAATCTTATCTTCACATGGTTCTTGTACTCAGCCTAATATTATATCTTTTAATTTCATTTCTAAAGAGCAATTTTTGCTAGTATGTATTGAAATAAGAGGGTTATGTTCAAAAATCAAGATCTCATAGTAACCAATACCATCAATTTATCAAAGCCCTCTCCAATTATTTGGCTCTGTGTGGTATCTGTTTGCATTCAGAGTAGAACTACTGAAATCCATGCAGTTAGTTATGACTAATTTGTCCACTGATTTTTGTGTGTTGGCTCCAAGCAGAAGTTTATCCGATAACACTCTGTGCACTGTATCTAACCTCACTGGTGCTCAGCATTCATAATTATAATAGGAAGAACAGTGGCACCTTCTAACATTGTGAACACCTGAATCATGCAACAGAAGACTTTGCCCAGCAGAGCTGACTGGAAGGTGGCAAAGCGTATTCTGTAGATGGGCTATTGGGGTTCATAGGAAACGTATGGAATTCCCATGGTGCAAAAGTGTGTCTTGTGTGGGGATTACTAGTTTAGAGGTCCTGGATCATATTCCAGACTAGAGAAGTGTTGAAGTAAGAGTAGCAAAAACATAGCTAGGAAGGTCAAATCATACATATGACTGGTTCAATGTCCAGATTTTAACATTCAAAAACTTACAGAAACCTATAGTTATAGATGAATTAAAACATAATATTTGCAGTTAAATGCTTTTCAAAGCATGGGTTGACAGTCTCTTCTTCTAACTTCCAAACAACTGTATTTTCCTCTCTTTCCAGAGCTCAGCACTCAGCCTTTTGTATTTCAGGCCATGCCTTGCAACTCCTATGAGAGAGCTCCACTTTTACCTCATCCTGCAGCTTTGCTCTCTTTCTTTCAAGTCAAGAAGTAACACTCCAACAATCTATTCAACTTAACAGTGTTCACAGTGGATTCTAAAACACAGTCATCTTGCTTCACATAAAATTGAGTCTCTCCTTCACTAGATACCTCCCATGTGACTAACATTAGCCAATCAACATGAGAACTACTAGAATTCAGCTACCAACTCATCAAATTTAAACACACAGTAATGCATACAAGCATTTACGACTTCAGTGAATTAAATTACTATACCTAACAAGAACACCAAATTTGCCACATCAGAAGGGAAAGAATCTTTGGAACAGAAGTGTACAGTAGTTTCTGAATTATTTTGACATTTCTGCATTCTCAGATTTCTTCTATTAAGCAAGTGATGCAAATGGGAACATATATAGTAGGCAGTGTTATCGACACAGGTGCGTTTAACTTCAGCTAAGCAGGCATTCAGCTTGGAACAAAGAATCTACTTCTTCCAAGAATTGGCTGCAACTGCTAGCCATAATTTTCCACCTATTGTCCTAAGAGGTGGCATATAAACAATTATGTTCTAGTCCCATGTCTCAAAAGCATATGCACCGGTAATGATGCCTTAACATTAAAATGACTGTCTACTCATGAAAATTAGAATTGCGGTTGGGTCGTGCTCCTTATGTCATTTTCATTACCACCGTTATGACTCAGCAAGGGCACTTTCCAACGCGGTTCATTAAAATTATCATATTTTTTTATGGTCACCCAATGGCATACAATTGGAAGTTAATCCAAATAGGCATTTACATAAATTAAAAGCACTTATGGAGAACCAGACCACATGTGGCTGGTAATCAAAGATTTAGGCAGCAGCCTATATTTTCAAGAGCTGAGGCTCCAATACTTTGGCCACCTCATGAGAAGAGAAGACTCCCTGGAAAAGACCCTGATGTTGGGAAACATGGAGGGCACAAGGAGAAGGAGACGGCAGAGGATGAGATGGTTGAACAGTGTTCTCGAAGCTACCAGCATGAGTTTGACCAAACTGTGGGAGGCAGTGGAAGACAGGAGTGCCTGGCGTGCTCTGGTCCATGGGGTCCTGAAGAGTCAGACACGATTAAACGACTAAACAACAACAACAACGATTTGAACTGCTAAACTGCATTTTATTTTTTAAAAAGTTCTCAATTGTTTCCTATCCAAGACTCCAGGTGATCCAACACCAATTAAAATTCATCCCAAGAAATGAACAATCTTTAAGTAGAAGAATGTTGACACACTACTCAGTGCAATGTCCAGAAGTGCTAAACTGTCTCACTCTTTTTCTTCAAAACATGATTTTGGGGGTAACGTTGGGAATCATAATCTCATAAATGAAGCTGTAACTTTCAGCTGCCATCAGTAGTCCTGATTTTCTATTAACTTATAGAATCAAGTTGTCTCCCATTAGATTTACATTTCATTTAAGGCAGTTTAAACTCCTAAATCCAAATCATTTGCAACTACCTACTCCTTGATGCTATTGACATGTGAAGACAACAAGATGACAACTAAATTTGCATCAGATACTGTAGGCTGACAGTTGTCTGAAGGCATATTTGCTCATTAAACTGAGTAAACGAAGACTGTGCATGAATGCAGGTTCAAAATGGGCTGCTTTTCATTTGGTTCAGTAAACTAATTCTATGTATCAAAGACTGGGGGACGATCCTTTAAAACTCCTGTTCAAATCGAGCAGACAGGGCAGGACAGGATAAGAGTGAGCAAGCAGAAATTAATCAGGCAATTTCCCCAACTCCAAGCAAAAGAACTCCTTCCTTCTGAACATTTGAAATCACCAGGTTAATTTTCTGCTCCTAAAACATGTTTCCTTGATTAAATATATATTAGGAGTAACACCACTTGAAAGAGGAGCCAGTAATAAGATGAAAGAGATAAGATAATAGCTGTCTTTTTTGTCCTTTAGACATTTGGACATTGAAAAATCCCGCTGAAATTTAATAGTTAGCAAGAAAAAGATTGCCAAGAATTTTCTTTAAAATGACATTCAGTGGAGCATAGATCTGGACTGATTACCCCTTAATCCAAATTATATTTATGGGATGCGACCCAAGTCTGACCTATAGCTTGATAGAAAAAGGTTACAGCAAGTGTAGAAAACTTCTTGCATTCTTTTTCTCCAAGACTCTCAATCTGGCCTTTGGGAGTCCAGGTCACACCCTCTTTGGTGGCTATTTGCAGTTTAGTAGCCCTGCAGAGAGCTTGCTGGGGAGACCATGCATAACAAGGAACTAAAAAATAACTTTAACAAGGTTTTAATAACAAAACAAAAGCCCCTTTTACACTAAAGATAACAACAAACATGAGCCAACCACCAACCCATCCCCTAGGGTAATGAGAGAGCTAGGTGCTGCTCCTTATATACTATGCCCAAATGCTGGCACAGCTTAATTAACACAACCTAGCAGCACCTGCTATGTTTCACAGCTACAAGACTGGGTCTCGTTATTTGCCCTGGCCCTTAAAGACATACACAACTTGTGAAACAATAATGAACCTTCACATTTTACAGTGACCATTCAACACCTCTGTCACTCCTCAAGTGGCAGAATGTGTTCTTCAGCTATGATATCTTCTGCTGCCTGAATGGTGGTGGGAGAGGTATAGAAGAAACCTCTGGCTTTTGATTTGGTGGGATGTAGTCTACTTTGCCAAAATGAGAGTCCCATCAGCTGCTCCACCCACTTTCCCCTTTGACCCCTAACAAACCCTGAACAAAAAAAGTGACAACCAACTTTTCATAGGCCAACAAATACGTTGCCAGAAAGCCAACATAAAAAGTTGGATGTTTTGGTGAAGTGAGTCCTTTGGCAGCTGAGATCTGGGGATGATTCTAGTCACCAACACAAAACTTTGAGTTAACATATAAAGAAATGAGGTGAACAGAGCTTAAGATTGGAAAAAAATAAGAGGAATCAGAATGGACAGATTAGTACAAAACCAGATATAGGATCTTCTATCTAAAATTTCAGAATGGATCAATTCAAGCAACAATGGTGGAGAAATGGCCCTCATGTAGCTAAAGGTAAATAGAAACTAATTCTCCAAACAGCTGATGTTTGCATAACAAGAGTTTCATTTATCCTATATCATTTCACACCAAAAGGTCTATTTGAGCTGTTCCACATTGAAAGAAAATTATATAAAAACTAAGTGCACCAGTGGTATTTGACTCCTACGAAGTTAGCAAAAATGTATAAGACAAGTTCAAATATCTGCTGGAAATGTAAAGAAAAAGAAGGTACCTTTTATCATATGTGGTGGACTTGTAAGGTAATAAAAGCTTTCTGGGAGATGATATATAATGAAATGGAAAAAAATGTTTAAAATATATTTTGTTTAAAAACCAGAAGCTTTTTTTTTGTTAGGAATTACAGGTACCGACATTCTGAAGGAGCAGAAAATACTTTTTATGTATGGAACAACAGTCGTGTGGAGGTTATTGGCACAGAGTTGGAAAGACGACAAAATCCCTACCAGAGAAGAATGGCAAATCAAGTTAATGGACTATGCCAAGATGGCAAAGCTGACTGGAAAACTCAGAAATCAAGAGGATTAAAAACTTTATAAAAGAATGGGATGGGGAAAATCCATAAGTTATTTAGGAGATCACTGTAAGCAGATGGAAACAAGAGAAGGATTTTTACTCACTTGTTGTGTAAAAAACATTATGGACAATATGGTGTGATATAAAAACTGGAATACGGACTAATATACAGTTGTAGATGTTGAAATAAAACTCCAATGATTGGATGGGGGGAAGTCACGAGATTCGGAGAATCTCCACATACAGTTTGATTTTACTGATATGTGTTTACTTGTATTTTTTATTTGCAAAACTAATAAAATGTCTTGAAAAAACCAAAACAAAACGTCCATTTGGGCATTTGGTGTCTACATACAATGGCAATCACACAAGAGAGAGTTCAGTGTACTGTCAAGTCCCACCCTCTCTCCCACATCCCCTTTTTTCAGCTGCCCTATGCACTTTAGAACCCTGATTAGGCATATCCATTGGTACATGAGCCCTCCCCAAACTTCAGAAGTTAACCTGTCAGGAATATTGGAGGGTGGAGAAGTAGGGGGCTGGAAGGAGCTGGCTTAGCAGCCCACCTTCTCTCATTGATTGTAACTGTGCAGCAACATAAATGGACGCCTTCATCTAAGCACACTCCTCCACTGTCTCCCGAGACAGATGGATTCCAACTAACACCGAAATAGGGCTAAATAGATATGAAGATGCAGTATCTTAAAGACTAACAAATTTGTTATGAAATAAGCTTTGTCAGATGCAAGACTAAGAGTTGAAATTATCAGCTACAAACCACACAGCCCCAAATTACAAACTGATGCAACAAATTAAGTTAAACATTCAAACTGAATTAAGGAGACAGAGCAAACAAATACTCAGATTTGATTCATCATCTGGCAAATATGCAATTCATTTCCACTTGAGCCATGATGTTCTCTCCCTAATAAAATTATTTAAAGCCTATAATCATTGATCTCAGTTTGCCTATTGAAACCCAAACTTGGTTTCATTGCAGAATAAGCTTACAAGCCAAATTTAACAGCTGGCTGCCACCAAGAAATAAACTTTCAATTGCCTGATCAAGTACAGACCAACTTCCAGCATCTTATTTAACTGGATAGTTTGTAATCGTTTAGACTTTTGTTGCCTGTACTAGCTACGATTTTACTAATAAAATGTTCTCTTCAAAACTTTTGTCATATGTAGGGCTGAGCCACAAGCAAGGCAAATTATAAAAGTTTGGGCTAGGCATGCCCTAGGCATGTCACTCTCATTTGCTCTGGCTTCATAGCAAGCACTTGGCAAGCTATGTTAGTTTGAGCTGCTGACCATATCAAGAGACCATTCACATTAGGTTGCATGCCAGAAAGCATTAGAGAGTTCTGACAGCATTAATTTGATTCTGTGATGGTCATCTCTTTTGTACTTTATGTTGTTGCAATGTTATGATGCTTTAATTATTTTATTGTACAGCATGATTTTTTTAAAAGAGTTGAGAGTTTATAAATACTTTTATAAACAAACAGTCAAACTATGGTCCAAAATTGGTAAGCGAAATTAATCTCAGTGTCTTTGCATTTATTCCACAGTCTGCAGGCTACCATCAATTGAGAGGTTTAAATTAACAATACAGTGGTACCTCAGGTTACAGATGCTTCAGGTTACAGACGCTTCAGGTTAAAGACTCTGCTAACCCAGAAATGGTACCTCAGGTTAAGAACTTTGCTTCAGGATGAGAACAGAAATCATGTGGCGGTGGAGTGGTGGCAGCAAGAGGCCCCATTAGCTAAAATGGTACCTCAGGTTAAGAACAGTTTCAGGTTAAGAACCGACCTCCAGAAAGAATTAAGTTCTTAACCCGAGGTACCACTGTACTATGTTGCAGAGTTTTTTATTCTTTGGAAAGTTTTTTTTTTATCATCACCTGACATACCTACAAACTCATGGCATTTAGATAATTATTAAACTGTCAGTCTTTTAACAATAAGTGCCTGCAACTTAAAGCATAGCCCCATGTGATTGACAAATGTGTGTTTGTTCTATGTACAACTGGGGCACATTGTTGGAGTTCAAATAAATGTTAAGAAGGACAGTAGGAATGGTGTCAGATTATGAAATGTTTGCCATAGATACTGTTTCTTCTGTCTTCTGTCCAGAGACTAAGCTGATGCCATATTTGAAAAGGGAGGCCTTTTACTTCAACTTCCAGACTATCTCTTTTCTTTAACTTCTGCTGGATTAGCATCTCATGTGTGGAACGACTAACATGAAACCATTCCTGGTCATAGTGCATTTAGTAAGTGGGTACCAAAATGATAAAAAGCATGCTTGGGGCAACTAAGGTTTGCAGAAGTACAAAAAAACCATACCTTCGAAAAAGAAAATATAAGGAGGCACCCCCCACCCCAAAAAAGAACAACCCAACGATGACTGAGGGTGCTCAGTATTCACAGAATGTTGAGGGTCAGTTGGGGGGGATAGAATGAAGTATCTTGGGTGAGAGGTCATGGCTGGCAGAGTAGAACCTTGAACAGGAGCAATGTTGTTAGGTGGTGAGATTACACTACAACATTTTCATGTAGGTCCCACTTGTTGACCCTAAATTTGGAGTCAAAATGCAAATTGTCCAAGGCATTATTCAAAATAAATAAATCCATAAGGCGTTAGTGTCACATCTTGTTAGATCCTGTTAGATCTTGTTGGAAGGGAAAAAAGGAGGGGGAGCAGGAAAGAAGAGTTTTGGAGTTCCAGTGAAATGTAATGAGAAGCTATGAACTGCTGTTTACTTACCCAGCCCCTTTGCAAGTTATTCCTTGGAACACAATGCATGCTTAGTGGGTTCACATTAGGCCACAGTACATAGAAAAATCATGGTGCTACCAGGTCAGTCAGAACACTGTGAAATGTATCAACCTGAGATTCCCTGGCTGATCATATTGCCCATGTAATACTGTTCTACAGTTCACCCAACTTTATAGAAGGAAAACATACACGTGACCAAGGATTTATTTACACTCTCACTCACTCACTCACTCACTCACAAATGCACACATTATCATCATCATCATCATCATCATCATCATCATCATCATCAAAGGTGTAAAATGGCACTTGCATTCTGTAAAAGACAAAAACAAAAAAGAGGCATAAATTCATCAACCTGGGTTGGATGTCAGAAGTTGTTGTAGTTGGTACAGGCTAAGGCACATGCCCCAGGAAAAAGTCCACTGCTGACACAAAGCCTCTGTTCTTCCTTGCTGTTTGTCCTGTTTAGCTGTCACTGGTGACTCTATGGCCTGATGCAGGAGGACATCTCCATTTGCCACACCCTTCTTTCATCCAGGACTGTGCCCAGAGGGAGAGGGCAGTGGCAACAATGACAAGGATGGGTGTCCGTTCAGGGAAGGGGCTCTATTGAGAGCATTTCTGTGCAAGGGCCAACAATAAGAACACTAAATTGAGGCCTCCAAGTTCTTATATGTTCATGAGGGGAACAAGAATATCCTGGTTAACTCAGAGAACATACTTTCAGAACCAGGAAAGAGACTCTGAGCCATATGAAGTTCTCGGCACTTACCCATCATACTTGCAGATGGACTCAGGGCTTGAAATAAGATGTGAAGTTTCATTGCAGTTTATAATTAAGGAAAATCATTGGGACTAAAATGCCTTAGGGAAAGAGGAGCAGGATAGAGGAAGGTGCTGCAGAACCAAAAGTCTGGATGGAGACAAAAGATCCCATCTCCTACAGAATTTCCTCCACAGTGAATTACCAACATATTTAACAATATAGCTCCACAAAACACAACAAAACCACAGCAGAATGGCCCAGTGTTATTGCAATGAAGAATCTACCCAAGGGTATGATAATAATCTGTTCCCGTCATTCTTTTCACACATCAGCAAATAAATATGCCAAGCAAATTATTAGTTTTGCTCTAATACACAGCAACTAATTATTAAGCATTTGCTATAGCGGACCTTGGAAGGCAGGATACAGCTTTTAATTGGCAACTGATTTGCAAGGACAGCAACTATGCCTTAAGGGCAGGAGCAGGCTATAAGTCCAAATCCTGTAAACTGATGCATCATTAAGTAAGGCATAGCACACCGTCTGGTAATTACAGCGTATCATCTAGGACACTGCAATCAACCTATATCTCAAACCTTGCCCACCTTAAAAACTGGGGAAGGCAGTATCAGAAATGGTGGCAAGTGCACTAGGGGTCTGGTAGAGCATATTTTTACAACAGGTTGGGACAAGGGAAAACGTAGGGCTTTGTACAACAATTCATGCACTATACAGTATTACCTCACATGATGAAGAAACAAAGTACAGGAGAAGGCCTTGCTGGAGTCACTGGTGTTGAACAAAAGCCTCATAGCTGCCTTGCACAAAGTATACACCTACAACTGTTGAATGCATGCCTGATTCTGGTCCGCTTCACATCCCACCCCAACGTGAAGAGGTAAGACACAATAACATCAGACCTGGATTTGTAGAGCAGTCCACAAAACATAAACCTGGGCATGGCAGGATCCATGTATCAAACCGAAAGGACAACATTAAGCCCAGATGGGTGGATAATTCCTTATCTAGTTTCAAGTGCACTTGTTCGTGAAAGTCAGTAATGATATCAGCTCTCTCACTCTCTTCTCCCAAAGAGTAAACCCTACTAGCAAGCTTAAATATTACTTGTTGTCAATCCTTTCTTTCAAAATTCTTAGGGGCCAGCGGGATGAGACAATGCTTTTACAGTAATATTTGCAGTAATCAAAGCAGCAGGAAAGGTTATATACAGTATTTGGCTCATTTTGTATAGCACACACACACACACACACACACACAGAGAGAGAGAGAGAGAGAGAGAGAGAGAGAGAGAGAGAGACCATTTCACAGGAGGCGTGGGAAGACCCCAGTAGGAGAAAATGGAATCATGTACTCAGGGATTTATTTATATCCAAATTGCTTTTACCTGGGAGAAGTATAAAAAAGGTAATCATTATATGTTCCCCATATAAATGAATTGTTTCTTGACATCGTATGCAACTGACAAATAGGAATGAGTTTTTTATTGCTAGAAGGCTGTAATATATAAAGGATACAGGATATTGCACACAAAAAGGGGAAGACTGGTGGATATTAGAAACAGATTAATTTCCTAGCCATTCTTTCTGAGAAATCAGCATCATCAAAAAATATTTATATACTGCCCTTAAAGATCTCAAGGCAGTTAACAATAAAATAACCATGTGCAGTACAATACAAACAGGAAAAATTGTATCAATTCTCTATATAATTTTTTGGCTGTACATTGGACACACCATGACAAAAATGGATATCTTGCATTCATCGTCTAACTTTGTGATGTCCACATTTAGGAGAAAGGGTTTGTGGGCTTGGAAGCAAAACAAAATGATTTCCTCAACAAAACATTTCTACTTACCGTATAAAGGAGGTGAAAGTGAAATTAGTCATGCCAAGATTTACAAATGAATCAGTATACAAAACTGCAATTTCTTTGTATATCACATGGGGAAATGACTTCTGCCCAATCTAGAGTATTTGCAAGCAGTAAGCCTTTAAATTTTAAAAAGCAGCAAATCCAAAGTTACAAGACAGCTAGAACAAGACATTATAGGAAAATTGCATTACAGGTTTAAAAATAAATTGTATTTGCCTTCATTTCAGCAAGTACATAAAAAATATGAAGGAAACAGAAAAAGTTCACAAATTTAAGACCCTATTTAGTGATAAGATAGACAGAATGAAACCAATGCCATCTCTTCAAGTGTGAATGGTGTTGAACCTTTCCCCTGCCCACAGACACAACAGAAAACCATTGTTATCCACTGCATAAATGAAAAATTGTGCGCCTTGGACTCACATACCTCTTTTCATCTTCTATGAGACAGAGGAGATCAGAAGCTTCCACTTCCTGTTTAAACTAACCACAGTTTCCCATGATGTCTGAACTCAGGGAACAGTGGTTTGTTTGAACATCAGCTAGTGAGAACAGAGCAGTCATTCTGTGACTGCAGATCCTAGTTTGTTCTTGCTAAGGAGCACGCAAAACCAAGGCTCCTGGAGCGCATTCTATCTCAACTATAACTTTTCCCTTAGCTAAAATCTATTATGTTTATCTGTATTGTACAGTGCCTACCACTTAGATGTTTAACAACTCTATTTTAGTGCAACAAAGCAACATATATTACAATCATATTTATTTTATTTAAGACAGAGTGAACATAACTTAATAGTCAAGACTATGAGACACAAACTCCCCAGTTCAAAACTCAAAATAGCCAACAACTCACTGCTAAGCAAGCCACCATTTTAGCCCTCTACCATTCAGAGATGCTGTAAAGATTACTAAAAACAGTGTGTGTTTGAGGCACTTTGTATCTGATGTTCATTTATATTGCTTCCATTGAATCATCTTGACTTTGGTTTTTACCAGTGACAATAAGGTAGTATAAAAATTATTCACAGCTAAATTCTGACTGGATCACCCCCTCTCTGGTTCTTTAATTCATTATTTTCCTTCACAGGTGTCATTTGAGTTGAAGGGGTGTGGGATTAAATCCAATTCTATTGCCCCACAGGAAATGGAAGGAGGAGGGTGTAGGGATATCACGGAGTGGAGAGTGAGGTCCGGAGGGAGCACACTCCCCACCAGCAGGCAGCCACGGTCTGCCTGCATGCGTGACCTTGGGGTGCAGGAAAAACTCCCCCTCAGACAAGCCAACGGCTGTCGGAACATCGTCCCCTATGTCTGACCTTTTGCAGTCTCAGCAGTCAGCGGTATCCTGTCTGTAACCTTTTGTCCCTGAGACCTTTTGTCTCTTTCCTCATACACTGTGCAAGGGGAAAATGACGCTGTGGAACAGATGCCAAAATAGCTTTGTACCACCCCACGATTTCGGGATGGAAGATGTGTAAAGGTCACAGCCCCAAAATGTATCTGCCTAGCTTGCACATTTGTCTCAATAAAAGGAGGCTCCACAGGACTGGCAGCAGCTCGCTTCAGCCCACCTGTGCACAGCTCACTTGATGATCAACACCTGTCTTGGGCCTTCACTTCATCTGGTGCTCAACTCTCTGGGGCTAGACTACTCACTTCGCTCGGCAAGAGCTACAGACACGTCCTTGCATCCTCTATAAGGACCCCGGTGAGTATACGAAGGAAGGAAGATGGGGAGTTCCGTTTCTGCCCAACGATTGCAACATCGCAAAGATCTCCAGTATTTGCTCTCAAAAGCACAACGTGGATGGATCATTAGGCACGAGTGATCATGCTCTTCTGAAGTTTACTATACAGCGGAAAGGAGCAGCCAAGCATACTAGGACTCAATTTCTTGACTTTAAGAAAGCCGACTTCATAAAACTTAGGGAAGTGCTGGGTGAGATCCCATGGACAGCAATACTAAAAGGAAAGGGAGTTCATGATGGCTGGGAGTTTGTTAAGAGGGAGATAGTAAAAGCACAACGTCAGGCAATACCAATGAGACGGAAACATGGAAGGTGCCTAAAGAAGCCAGGGTGGCTATCTAAAGAACTTTTAACTGAATTAAGATTAAAAAAGGATGTGTACAAAAAATGGAAAAGGGGGGAAACCACCAAAGAGGAATTCAAACAAATAGCCAGCACGTGTAGACACAAAGTCAGAAAAGCTAAAGCACAGAATGAACTCAGGCTTGCTAGAGAGGTTAAAAGCAACAAAAAAGGCTTTTATGGGTATGTTCGTAGCAAAAGGAAGAACAAAGAAACAGTGGGGTCACTCAGAGGAGAAGATGGTGAAATGCAAACAGGGGACACAGAAAGGGCTGAACTCCTCAATGCCTTCTTTGCCTCAGTCTTCTCCGATAAAGAAAACAATGCCCGACCTGAAGAATTTGGAGCAAATGATTCAGCAAAGGAAACACAGCCCAGAATAACTAAGGAGATAGTACAAGAATATTTGGCTAGTTTAGATGTATTCAAGTCTCCAGGGCCAGATGAACTGCATCCAAGAGTATTAAAAGAACTGGCAGATGTGATCTCAGAACCACTGGCAGTCATCTTTGAGAATTCCTGGAGAACAGGCGAAGTCCCGGCAGACTGGAGGAGGGCAAATGTTGTCCCTATTTTCAAAAAGGGGAAAAGAGAGGACCCAAATAATTACCGCCCAGTCAGTCTGACATCAATACCAGGGAAGATTCTGGAGCAGATCATTAAGCAAACAGTCTGTGAGCACCTAGAAAGGAATGCTGTGATCACCAATAGTCAGCATGGATTTCTGAAAAATAAGTCATGTCAGACTAACCTGATCTCGTTTTTTGACAGAATTACAAGCCTGGTAGATGAAGGGAACGCAGTGGGTGTAGCCTACCTTGATTTCAGCAAGGCATTTGACAAGGTGCCCCATGATATTCTTGTAAAGAAGCTGGTAAAATGCGGTCTTGACTATGCTACCACTCAGTGGATTTGTAACTGGCTGACTGACCGAACCCAAAGGGTGCTCATCAATGGTTCCTCTTCATCCTGGAGAAGAGTGACTAGTGGGGTGCCACAGGGTTCTGTCTTGGGCCCGGTCTTATTCAACATCTTTATCAACGACTTGGATGATGGACTCAAGGGCATCCTGATCAAATTTGCAGATGACACCAAACTGGGAGGGGTGGCTAACACCCCAGAGGACAGGAGCACACTTCAAAACGACCTTGACAGATTAGAGAACTGGGCAAAAACAAACAAGATGAATTTTAACAGGGAGAAATGTAAAGTATTGCACTTGGGCAAAAAAAATGAGAGGCACAAATACAAGATGGGGGACACCTGGCTTGAGAGCAGTACATGTGAAAAGGATCTAGGAGTCTTGGTTGACCACAAACTTGACATGAGCCAACAGTGTGACGCGGCAGCTAAAAAAGCCAATGAAATTCTGGGCTGCATCAATAGGAGTATAGCATCTAGATCAAGGGAAGTAATAGTGCCACTGTATTCTGCTCTGGTCAGACCACACCTGGAGTACTGTGTCCAGTTCTGGGCACCACAATTCAAGAAGGACACTGACAAACTGGAACGTGTCCAGAGGAGGGCAACCAAAATGGTCAAAGGCCTGGAAACGATGCCTTATGAGGAACGGCTAAGGGAGCTGGGCATGTTTAGCCTGGAGAAGAGGAGGTTAAGGGGTGATATGATAGCCATGTTCAAATATATAAAAGGATGTCACATAGAGGAGGGAGAAAGGTTGTTTTCTGCTGCTCCAGAGAAGCGGACACGGAGCAATGGATCCAAACTACAAGAAAGAAGATTCCACCTAAACATTAGGAAGAACTTCCTGACAGTAAGAGCTGTTCGACAGTGGAATTTGCTGCCAAGGAGTGTGGTGGAGTCTCCTACTTTGGAGGTCTTTAAGCAGAGGCTTGACAACCATATGTCAGGAGTGCTCTGATGGTGTTTCCTGCTTGGCAGGGGGTTGGACTCGATGGCCCTTGTGGTCTCTTCCAACTCTATGATTCTATGATTCTATGATTCTATGATTCTATCCCTGTTCCTGCAAGGCTCTTTTGCAAGAAATCGATGCCCAGTGTCCCTGGTATCCAGAGAGCGGGCCTCTCCGGCTCAGGGACTGGGAGCAAATAGGGCAGACCCTGCATTCGGAGCCACGAGCTTCCATGAAGGTGCTGCAGGCATGGCATTTCTGCAGAGATGTGGTTCAGCGGTTCGGCCCCGCAGAGGTTCAGCCTGTACTTTCTCTTATCAATCCTCTTATTTACAATAAAGGAAAGTTAATTTTACTTACTCTCCAAGAAACAGTGCACCATGAACATCAACACCTTAAATAATGGCTCACTGCTGAAGTCTTGCCGTTATTACCTCACTCTTGAAGTGATAAGTGTATTATGAAGACATTAAATCATAAGATTTCTACCAAGAGCAATTAAAACAGGCTCTGACTTCTTCAAAACTAAGTTCAGTGAAAATTGCTCAAGGATTCACTGAATATTATCAACTCTGGATTTCAAGTGGGATCTGTGACATCATTTGCAGTGCGGAGTGCTCCAGTACAAGATTTCAGCCAGCTAGCCAGTCGTGCCCTTTTGCGGAATACTCCATCCCAATCACCTCAGTTCTTCTCCATTCATGCCATTCTCACTGGTGGAAGTAGAGGGTGCAGTGGGTGCGACTCGCCCAGGTTGTCATTCCTGAGCGGGGGTGACATCACTGCCCTGCCCCCCTGGGGATGCTCGCCATGGGTGGTGCCCCCATAGGATGCTAGCCCTGCCCCCACGGGTGGCTAACCCTGCTCCCAGGTGAACAGCATGCTCCGCCTCTGGCCACTCTCCAATCTGGATTCAAGCCTGGGCATGGGGCTGAGTCAGCCTTTGTCGCCCTGATGGATGACTTTTGTAAACAAAGCCTTTAACAACTTGGTACCAGTTTACCTGCGAGATCGTCTTGCTCCATATATGCTCACCTGACAGCTCTGTTCTGCAAAAATGGCAGTGTTACAGGTGCTATATCATATCTGTTCTACATTTGAAAGAAATCCGATATTTTAGTGTGGCACCTTGGAACTCTCTGCCTATTGATAGCAAGCAGTTGCCTTCCCCTGTACAGTGGTACCTCGCGTTAAGAACTTAATTCGTTCTGGAGGTCCATTCTTAACCTGAAACTGTTCTTAACCTGAGGTATCATTTTAGCTAATGGGGCCTCCCACTGCTGCCGCGCCGCCAGTGCGCAATTTCTGGTCTCATCCTGAAGCAAAGTTCTTAACCCAAGGTACTATTTCTGGGTTAGCCGAGTCTGTAACCTGAAGCGTCTGTAACCTGAAGGGTCTGTCACCTGAGGTACCACTGTACGCATTTCAGTGCCTGCTAAAAACGTTTTTGTTTAGACAAGTTTACCCAGATATCTAGAATGCTGATGTGTTTCTTAGTTCATCGATTTCAATTTTTGCAATATTTTACATAGTTGTTTTAATTGTTTTTAATCAATGATTTTATTTGTTTTTACAATCAAGCAGTATTTTTTAATTTAAAATAAAATGAAATAAACAAATCCTGCAATTATCACCGCTCAGTATCTACTGAACATGCTCAGTCATCACTGAGCTTTTGGGGGCCACCAGTCCCTTAACATTTCCACCCCTAAATCATTTTTAACTCCTACAAATCTTTAGGTTTTAGGTTCCCCCAAATCTGCTAATGCCTGTATCCTGTGTATCAATGATACCATTTTAGCTATATAAATATCAGTTTTCAGAGAATTGAGGTCACTGTGACACTGAAAGGTGTGCAAAAATGCTATTACAGTGGTCCCTTGGGTTATATACGCTTCAGGTTACATACGCTTCAGGTTACAGACTCTGCTAACCCAGAAATAGTGCTTCAGGTGAAGTACTTTGCTTCAGGATGAGAACAGAAATTGTGCTCCGGCGGTGCGGCAGCAGCAGGAGGCCCCATTAGCTAAAGTGGTGCTTCAGGTTAAGAACACTTTCAGGTTAAGTACGGACCTTCGGAACGAATTAAGTACTTAACCCGAGGTACCACTGTATGTACTGGGAACCCATTCAAGTCAGGGACAACTCTTTTTACCCTGGAGACACACCAAAAACATATTGGTATGTCCTGTATTCATGTGCTACAACAGCCCCTCTTTCCAATACAGAAATCCCAATCCAGCTGCTAAATCTCTCAGAAAATTGGTAATCAAAAGCCCCCCTCCCACAAATTCAGTTTGCTGAGAAAGAAATTAGTACAGTGGTGCCTCGCAAGACGAAAAGAATCCGTTCTGTGATTCTCTTCGTCTAGCGGTTTTTTTGTCTTGCGAAGCAAGCCCATTGAAGGATTCGCGGATTAGCGCTATTAGCGGCTTTTAGTGTCTTATCAGTTTATCGGATCAGCTGATAAGCGGCTTAGCGGCTTAGGAAAAGGGGGGAGGGGGGAAAACCGCAGGAACTCGCAGGACATTTTAATCTTGCGAAGCAAGCCCATAGGAGATTCGTTTTGCGAAGCACCTCCAAAACGGAAAACTCTTTCGTCTAGCGAGTTTTCCGTCTTGCGAGGCATTCGTCTTGCAGGGCACCACTGTATTCACCTAAATGAAACAGAACAAAATTACAATGACATTGAATTCACAGTAGAAATCATCATAAGGTGAGAAATACAGCTTATGTTTAAAGTTAACACTCTTTTTGTAAACTTTTTTTTTAAAAAAGCTTTAAAAGTACCAGATATGAAAAAAGCCAATTTCTCCTAAGTAGATCTATCTAAAAGATAACCTCGCAAAACCGCAGGATGTGATTGGAGCGTTGTGGGATATAGCCAGCTTCAGAAGATAATTGCCAGCAATAGATGTTAAATTGATTAGTAGCCTGTGAGAATAGATAGAATTAAAGATTTCCTTTCATTTCCTCCCACTACTGATGACCTCATGAATCAGTCAAAACCTTTCTAAAGAAAGCTTGATTTAAAAGTACACGAAATAGCAAAAATCAAAATATTTATCATGCTTTAGGTACCTTTAGGATATACATCTACTGTTACCTGCGAAGGCTTCTAGTTTCTCTAGTATGTTTGCATAGGTGTATGTGTGTGTACACACACACACAGAATTCCCTTGGCTGTTACCCAAGGACTGAAATTCACACAAATAAACAAATAAATGCCCCAAGACTAAGGAGTAAAGAATATGCTTCATATAAAGAGATGCCAAAAACTGAGATATAAATGCAAGCAATAAATAAATAAACATTCTGAAATTAAGAGAGCATCTAGATGGCCCGCGACAGAACTTCAAACCTGCATCCCACTTTTGAGAATTTAAATTAATGTCATGCATGCACACTTCTGTACCATGATTTATTCTTTTTTAATTTGAAGTGGCGATATATTTTCTTCCCGATGGGCCCCCAAATTGGATAGCATTCCCTATCCACTATGTGCAGGAGAATTTCATACATTCCTTATTTACCACCCAAACATTGATTGAGTTCTCCACATGAGAGATGCATTCACTGAACAATCCATAATCTCTTTTGTTGCCATTGAACCATCATGATGAAGAGGATAGACTCTTTTCTTAGCTGTGACCAGTTGTGGCATTGGACCAAGAAGCACCTAACCAATGGGTTCAGGCAGCGGGAATGACAGTACAAGTCCTTGAAATGTGTTGTAGGAGGGGTATTAGCAGGCAGGCTGGCAGGTCTGATTCTGTGCCTAGTGTTGATCGGCCCAAGGTAAAAGAAACAATGTTTCCTGCATTATTCAATAAGTACAGGTACCCTACCTGGTGGCACAAGCAGTCCTTGGGAAAGGGCAGGAAAATCTGAGCTGCTCATCATAAATTTCAAGGGAGCAACAGATGAAGCTGGTAATTCATTGCCAAAAGGCAGCTTACATTGTAAGACATATGGCATTCAGGAAGATGAAAAGCATTGGCATTCAGTGAATCAGGGGTAGGGCTGCTTGAAGAATTCAGTACAGTGGTACCTTGGTACTCAAACGCCTTGGTTCTCAAACGCCGAAAACCCGGAAGTCAGTGTTCCGGTTTTCGAATGTTTTTCAGAAGCCGGACATCTGATGCAGCTGCTGGCTATTGTTTCTGGGGCACTTGCACCAATCAGAAGCTGTGCCTTGGTTTTCAGACATTTTGCAAGTCAAACGGACTTCCGGAATGGATTAAGTTTGGTGCTTTTGTTTTTACTATTCATTTTGCGTTTTTTTTGTTTTTGAGGTTTTTGCTGTTAATTTGTTTTTGTGACTGTGTGGAACCGAGTTCAGCTACTGATTGATTGATTGATTGTGTGACTGCAGAAATGGATAAAAGCCCCCCCATCCAATCAATAACTATCATCAGTGCTGGTTAGAAGAAAAATAATAATTTAAATTTTTATCATGTACAATATTGTCTTATTTATTTTATAGTAGAGTACATTGATTGTTGCTTTCATTTGATGGATCAATGGTCTCGTTAGATAATAAATTCATGTTAAATTTCTGTTTTAGGGGCTGTTTTTAAAAGTCTGGAACAGATCAATCCATTTTGCATGGTTTTGGAACGGACTTCCAGAACGGATTAAGTTTGAGAACCAAGGTATCACTGTGCTGGAAAGGAACAACAGGGGAAAGAAGGGCGCCAATTTCACAGTCTGCTTTGGAGGCATGTGCCTGGCCACTTTGTGGAAACACAATGCCAGAAAAATGGAGACCTCCAGTGGTCCAAAATTCTGATTTACTATGAGGCAGATCCTTGTATATCTCTACTGTCTTCTCGGATGCATGGCTATTAAGTAGCTCCTATACGATATACAAATGCTAACAATGGAAATGGTTGTGCTACGTCTTGGGTTGGGAAGAAGAAGATATTTCAACAAATGTCAATGTGGAAATGTAATCTGTCGTTTCACTTAAATCCCAAGGTCTACTTACTTCCCCGCAAAACAGAGCTGAAAGGTGTCAATATGGCTGTGCCGAATAGGGACCAAAACCTACCAAACGATAAGTGTCCTATGGATACTATAGCACGATCTAGTGCTGCATTCCTGCAAAGCGCATGTAACATTTGAGAACATTTTCAGCAATGCTACTCCTTATCACTTTCCCTAACACTCGGAGTTTGGGAATAAAGGGTACCACGGTATCTGCAAACACCTGTATGAAATCACCTGACCCGCACTTTGGTATGTTTAAATTGTTGAGAACTAAGTCTAAACACTTTAAAGTATTATGTTGTAGTAGTAATAGGAAAACTAGCATATCTGTCTCTGTAATAATTACACAGTGGTTAGAGAGTTCATCAAGGACATAAGAGACCAGAGTTCAAATCCCATGAGGCTCACTGGATGACTTTATCAGGGTGGCACCAACTGCTGCCTCAGGTGACTTCCAAAATGCAACACTGGGGAGGCGGGTGCATCAGGAGTGAACACATTTTTGGAATGAAATCAGGACTGGTCCCTTAATGATTCTGTTACTGGAAGTATCTGGGACCATTTTGCTTGAAACCAACCTCAAATTTCACCTTCGAAGGAGATCTGGAAAACACAGTTTGGTAATCCTCGTCAGTTTTAAGAGGTGTTCTAATGTTTTCTTCATTCTGATTCAATTGACAGCTAAAGGTCAAGCAATGAACGAGTCAAAAATAAGAAAACCCTTATCAGCCCTATCTTCAGTTGCTTAGAAGTCATTTCAGCAGCCCAATAACAAAACCAGGAATCTGGCACACAATACTGAATATAGTGAAATGTGCAAAAAAAAAAAAAAAAAAAAGAAGAAGAAGAAGAGAAAAATTAAGCAGAAAGATATCCTTTATGCCTCACCAACCATCAATTTACCTTGAATCCAAGAGTTACTTAATTATAAGAAATGCCTGCATCCTAGGAACAAAGGCGAATGGTAAGTGGAGAGCATATTCTGGATTTAAACGTGGTCATAAATGATCAGACAATACCCCAATTATGCAGTAAGGTATTTACTTCATAAGCTATTTGCTTTGATTTACACCAGTGCATAAGCAATTGAAATCTATAAAAATAAGTGATTAATGATGAACTGGATGACTTTTATGGCTTCTGTGAAGGACATTCCAACACTTTAAACTCCCACAAAAACAGCAAGGCAAACAGCTAAATGAATTTCATGGCATGCACAATAGGAAATAAATGCTCTATTTAAGCAGAAATGAACCACAGATAACACACACACACACATGAAATACAAGTTTTAGTTTCACAGGGTGGAATTCAATGTCAGACTCTTCGGATTGTTCTCCCTACCCTAGCATTTTTGCTTGCCAAATGGAGTAATCCTTCCTCTCCTCTCCCACCAAGTGCTGTTCTGGGGGTTCCCCTGACCCTACATGGAAGATTTGAGAGGGGGCGGGGGACATGCAGAGGGAAGAGTGAAAGCCCCATTGCGGTAATGGGAACCCCTGTGCTAGCTTCCACTAGTGCACCAGGTTAGCTGAATCTGGGGTACACTGTTTCGTTTTGGGTAATGCGAGTGCAGCCTTCCTTGAGTGATGCTCTGTAGACATTTCGTTTTCCAAGTCTCATCAGCTTTAACCAGCAGAACGAACAGTCAAGCATGTTGTGAGTTGTAGTCCAAATTACCTGCAGGACACTAGGCTGGGCAAAGAGTTGAAGTATAGCACCATTTCTGGGGCGACAAGGACTGCATTTGCCTATTAGCTAACACCATAATAAACACCGACCAGTGAATCTACACCTAGGTCTAGAAATAGCCCCTTGCCCCTACACCTGCAGTAAGGAAAAATTGCCTCCAGGTGCCTATGCAAATGGTGTGTGTGTGTGATTTGTTGTTGTTTTTAAATGTCACTTATGACTAACATATGTATGTGTGGGGCAGGAAGGACAAACTAGTAATTCCTCTGATCTTATCTGCAAGAATCCACATCTATAGGGAAGAGAAATATTTTGAGAATGAGGAATTATTCCACAAATGCAAACTGTATCTCATGGCTTTTTATGACTCACCTATATGACCACTGAATTCACAGAAACTCAACGTGTCATTTGACTCTGATCTATTTCAATCTCAAGCAACATCTAAAGCCACTTCAAACCTTAGTGTGGGTGTCCCTCACTTACACAGGGGTCCTGTTCCGGATCCCAGTGTTCATAACTGAAATCATATAAAGTGAAGAGCCTCCTCTAAACACCCTGTTAACACTCTGTCTGCTGCTCTCCCTTCAATCCATATGAAAAATAATTGTATCCAAAATTATTCACAACTAGAATTGAAGCTCTGGGGCCAGCAAGAGGCTGGAGGACATGGGAAAGTGACTGTCATTGCTGCTGCACTACTTCACACATCAACTGTTAGGTGGGGAGGCTAAGTAGCATCAACAAAACCCTTAACTCTTTGGGGCTTCCTCTGCCATCACTGATGCCTTCTTCAGGCTCCGAGGAAGGGCTTCACAAGGACTCTCCAGCTCTCTCCCGTCATTTTTGGGTTTGAATTGAATTATTAATTACACAGTGTCACATGCAGACATGGTCGTGCGTACGTAGAGGCACGCCTGCAATACAGGGTGCCCCAAAAATAGGCATACAGAAGTAGAGATACAGTTGATGGACTCGAGTGGCGCTGTGGTCTAAACCACCGAGCCTCTTGGGCTTGACGATCAAAAGGTCGGTGGTTCGAATCCCCGTGACAGGGTGAGCTTCCATTGCTCTGTCCCAGCTCCTGCCAACCTAGCAGTTTGAAAGCACACCAGTGCAAGTAGATACACTAGGAAGGTAAAGGGTGTTTCCGAGCGCTCTGGTTTCCATCAGGGTGTTCTGTTGCACCAGAAGCGGGTCAATCCTGCTGGCCACATGACATGGAAAGCTGTCTGTGGACAAACGCCGGCTCAATCGGCCTGAAAGCAAGATGTGCGCCGCAACCCCATAGTCGCCTTTGACTGGACTTAACCGTCCAGGGGTCCTTCACCTTTACCTTTTATACAGTTGAATCAATGAAATTCATCACAACAGATAATATGGATACACATAACTGACACACAATTAAGTGGCAGTAAAATTTGAGGCTGGCAGTTGGAAAGAATAGAGAAGTCAGGTAAAAGGATGGGTTTTCTTTACTGGTATTGTGAATGATGACAGCAAACTTGAGCCAAGAACAAAGAAAGTGGATTCTAAAGCAGTATATCTGCTTTTGGGTCACCCTGTACATTGTTTGACTTCCTCTTTTACGTTCCTCGGGCCCTCTCTTTCTGCTCATGTCCACAGCTCCCTCATAATGTCACCAGTGGTTTATACAGTAACTTCAGCAGATGTTCATGCAAATTCTAATCCAAAGATGAAAACTTTTTACCATACAGTGTGTGCACCAAAAATATTTTCCTACACAGTGTATCCCTTTACAGCCAGACCCTCATGTCAACTTGATTCCAGGCTTCTGCAGAAACCCAGGTCTTCAGTACAACTGAAAAGAGCAAAGCTGTCAACACAACTCCATATGAGAGTCTGGATAATTTGCTGTTATAAAAGAGCTTACTATTTTCTCTGAATACACCTTGCGTTCCTATGGTCTTCCTGCACAAAACGACAGTGTTTGGCTTCTTTATGAAAATACTGAAAAGGGTGTGCATATGCGGCAGCATTTAGACAATGTGCTTTAAAATTGTTCTATTGCAATCACAGTGCAATCTTGCTTTATTTGACTAGTTATTCTATTCACATGTACACATCTCTGAGTGCTTTTAAAGCATCAAACACCTCAGAGAAGTCTGTTCTTGATCCTTTAAGGTGCAGCTAATCACAAAAACCCATTTATCCTAGTGACTTAGAAAACACAGGTGTTAAAAGTTTTAAAGCAACTTGTTTCAGCTTCTGCATTTTTAAGCAGTTCTGATGATTCTGTAGCCAAGTTGCTTATTTTATTTCATTTCTTTATTATATTTTGATACCGCCCTTCATCTGAGGATCACAGGGTGGCTTACAATATAAAAAATACAAAAATACATAACATAGTAACAAGTAAAAACCAAACCAAATCCACAGATCAGGGTAAAGAAGGTGTAAGCTGAAACGTTTTGCTTTTTTAAAAAATTAGTATCTCTATTTTATTAGTCAGCACACACATATACGCTAGGGGTGTGCACTGAACACAAGATTCAACTTGTATCTGTAGGTTTGGGAAGCTGTTTTGGAGTTGCTCTTAAAAAGGCTGTAACTACTTTCTCTTTCCACAGAAGTGGATGAAATTTGCAGGCAGATCAGCCTCTCCCAAGTGAATTCAGCCTGTCATATTGCACAGCCAGGGTGTTTTATGATGGTCATCTATAACTTTGATTTTGAGAGCATTTCTTTTTTTCTATTTTCAGGATGAAATTTGCAGGCATGGTTACTTCCTTCTGTGGGGGTGAAAACTGCCATGTCTTATAATTTTATGGCTACAGTAGTTTCCCCACAAGAACAGGCTAAAATAAATAATCATAAGGGGTGGGAGAGAGAAAGAAAAACAAACCATGGTGGTAGTAGGAAAGAACATGGATTCACAGATAGGGCTATGGTGGGGAAAATGTCACACCCCGCCTAGAAATGAGCATTTCTTGAAGGCTTGTTGGTGGGTGATTGGCTTCTTCCATCCCTTAGTGGTTTTGTGGGTTGTTTTTTTTTAAGGATATAGCCTCTTCTTTCTGGAAAAGAGATCTCCCCCCACCCCAAGCAGTGACACAATTGTTTTTTTCTATGTGAAAAACAACTTTTAATCCTTCCCTATGACTGACGTGCCCTGTGGAAATAATTCACCATGTTTAAAAACTAGACCTGTGCATCAAAATGAACCTCACACCTCTCCTTTCCACCCCACGCCCTGAACTCTGGATGTTTCCCAGTCAGCCTGGTTCCATTCAACTAATGTGAAGGGGGCAGAATTGTTGTTTTCAGAAGGTCAAAGTCACAGAGTAATGCAGAGGCTGAGGGAATCCCTGACCCAAGTCAAGACACCCTGTTAATGGCACAATCTGACTCAGAAATTTATCTCATAATTTGGGATACGCATAAAGCCAATGTATACTCATAATATACACTGTGGGGTGTATCTGTGTGCATACACGGACACATACATATATGAGTATACATGGACACACACACAAAGGAAATTTAGACAAGATTTTACTGCTTTTTAAAAAAGGAAGCACACTATGTATCAGACACAGAGAGTTGTCAAAAATAAAATGATATCTCAATCCAGAAGCTAAAAGGAACATTGTTTACCATAAAAAGAGGAAGAAATAATTGGACTTATTTTCATTTTACATTCCCAACACAATGAGATCTCTTACAGATAATTGCTACCATTGTCAATCCTATAGGAGTAGCCAAGAGCAATTAGACTGAATTCTGATGATATAACTCAGTAACTGAAATAAGAGAAGATGCAAAGACTTAGAGACTTACTAGATAAAACTGCTGCTAGGATGTATATGCCACTTTGGAAAGCAGATTGGTGAAATGCATGAAAGAAAGAAATCAGCTCATCATGTTAGACAGAAGCTTAGGCTAGAACCTTTTGGCTGATGTGTTGTTTTCCATAAACAGGTAAAAAAAATTTGTAGGACAGTGGGAGAGGGTAATCTGAAGCACTACAGTATGCTTAAAAAGTCAGTTACCATGTCATCATAATATCAGCCACATGGCTTCTTCCATTTGCAGCACCTTACAAACAACATTTCTCCCCTCTTCCCTGTCCTATACTTTCCACAGCACCTCCTGACACCAGAACAACCCGCATTAAATGCTTCTGTGATATGTCTCCAAAAAGCAGCATTCAGAAGTGCTAACCAGACTGGATATGCCTCCAATATTTTGGACAATTACAGCAACTGTCACCTCCATGCTGGCAGAAATAACCTCTTGGTGAGGAGGATTCATGGTGAACCTAAAGACTTATTAGCACACATAATCTACTACTTCCTCCCATCCCAGCTACAGAAATGAAATACTCAAAAGAAGAAAGGTGGAATATGTAAACAATGTTTTTTTTCCCTCACCTCATTTTCCCTGAAGATATATTTAGAACCAGAATGTGGAAACACTTTCTCACATTAATGAGCACATGCTTGTGCACAAATAATTCAACTGAAACCCGCAAGGCTGTTCACTCTGTCCCTTGCTCACTAGATGGAGCGAGAGAAATTTATGGCGGACGTGAACAGGTACACTCTGAGGTCAATGCACTGAGTATTCACAGAGTGCCTTATCCTAATAGCCTTGAAGCCAACAGGAGCAGACAAGGATAAATGGCCAGGACACTACAAAATACAGCTGCCAAGTGGACAACTCAGAAGGAGCAGTGCCAACTATTTTGGAAACATGCAAAAGTCACATGCAAATTGTCTGCAAAGAGGACTACATAGAATTGGCGGAAATGACTGGCAGAATCCGAGACCAAGGAGGAGAGTCAGTGGAAGAAGACTGGAAGAAATTTAAATACTACTTACAGAAATATTGTAAAATTAATGAATGTTAGAATGATGTCAGAATGAAGTTAAGTGGTTTTAGCAGTAATGTCATAAAGCTGTATGTAAAAATGGATGGTTAATAGGTGAGAATCTAAAGCTATAATAAGTTAAATGACTAAGACAAAAACAAAGAGGAAAAGGAATTGCTGAATTAACCAACTGAACTGGAATACAAAAAAGGGAGGTGAGAGGAGGTCAGGAAAGTAAGGAAATGAAATGTAAGATACGGAAGGATTAATTTGTTTTTAAGTGTTTTTTCCATTTTCCCCCTATACATTATATTCTGTACATTTTTTCTCTTTTTCCCCTATATTTTTCCTTGTCTTCTTTATTTTTAACTATGTAATTTTTTTGTTTCTGAAATTTTAATAAATATTATTTTTTAAAAAAACAAAAAAACGAATTGTCTGCAAAGAGCATTAATTTGGTTTTGCCAGCATCCCTGTACAGATGCCAGCATGCCTGTAAAGATGTATTGAGAGGAAAATTAAATAGTAAAATGTTTATATTTATTAAACATATGTAAATAAGAAGGGTCTCCTTTCTTCCATCTCCTGGGCATGTTCACAGCTGCCCACTGTGGCCATGCAAGCAGGGATTAGAAGTAAATGCTCCCTCTTTGCTATGGGTGCCTTGAGTATGTGAACCTGGCATGCACACCCTGTTCCCACTGCCTACTATTCATCAAAGAGCACATGCCAGGCCAAAAGAGTACCCCAAGACACACACACACCCAAGTCAAAGACAGTGGAAAGTAGCTGAAGTGTGTCATAAACTTAATAATGCCTTAGGTGTTTATCAAACCAGTCCTTAACAATCCCCTCATTTACCAGAGAAGCCAAATATTCTCCACGCCACTCTGAAAAACTATTTAGAATCACCCGACAGTGTGGAGTGGACAAAATAGTAGGAGCCCAAAGGCCAAAATCCCCCAAACAACCCCTACTTGACTCACCTTTGTCTCACGTCCCCTTCCCTCCTGGATAAACTATTTGACATTTCTCATGCCCATTCCAAAATGGAGACAAATTACCAATTTTTGAACCATCACCCCTAAAGAGGAGCAGAGGTTTGTCTTGGTTTATGTAGAAGCAGACTTGGAAATGTGATTTTATCCATGCTCAGAATCTTAGCAGTTAGCTCTGACATTCATTAGAGATTCACAATTTTTATTCGCTCAGATGTTTTTATCATCCATCATAACTTGACTACAGTTCCCCAAGGGGACTACTAACACAGTTGTCAGAGACCAAAATACTTTAGAGAAAAGGAAAACCTCTTGTGCCACCCAATCTTATTTTAACACACACATCTGTTTCCTTCTAGAATAACAACTTGCATATCGTACACAATTTTAGGTCTATAAAGTGGGCGGAGGGGTGGAGAACTATTTTGTGAATGACAGGTCTAGTTTCTAACAAGAGGGAATGGTTTAACCAGGATTTTCCAGTCCCAGTGCAGTGGTTTAGGGCAGTGGTTTTCAACCAGTGTGCCATGGCACCCTGGGGTGTCTTGAATGAATGTCAGGGGAGCCCTAGGCAACACTGGCCTCTGTCCCCCTTTCTTTCTCTCCCTCCTATGATGCCCTCTCATGTCTCTGCCTCCCAAAGGCTTGCACAGCTGTTTATTGCAGCAGCCCTGCCTACAAGCTCTGCAGGTGAATGGTGACTCTAGGGCTGGCCAGGGGGTGCTGGTTGTCAGTAGCTGAGGTGGCCTTGGAGTAAGCAAGCAAACAAGTGGGTGAGGGAGCCCAGCCAGCCAGTCCTCCAGCCCTTGCTGTTAGGAATGGACAGACAGGTCCCAGGCCCCTGTGGGGCAGTGTGAGGAGGCACCTCTCTTTGGGGCAGAGGTGGGAGCAGTTCAGAGACCAGGGGCAACTGCAGGACTCCCAAAGAGAGGGGAGAGGAGGCTGAGGGAACACCCCACAAGGGAGGGTGTTTGAAAAATGGTAAGAGGCCTTGAATGGTGGCCAGAGGTGCTGCAAGCAGCCCTGGCCTCTCTCTTTCTTTCTTTCCTTCCCTCCCTCCCTCCTCTGATGTTCTCTTGCATCTCTGCCTCCCAAAGGCTTGCACAGCTGTTTGTTGCAGCAGCAGCCCTGGCTACAAGCTTCCCATATGAATGGTGTCACTGGGGCTGACCAGAGTGTGCTTCCTAGGCCCCTGTGGGGCAGTGTGAGGAGGCACCTCCCTTTGGGGCAAAGAGACATGGGGCTCAGAGACATGGGGCGGCAGCTGTGGTTGCTCAGAGGACTCCCAAGGAGAGGGGAGAGGGGAGGAGGCTGAGGGAACACTTCACAAGGGAGGGTATTTGAGGGTAAGAGAGGATGCGGTTGCTGCTGTGGTCTAAACCACAGCCTCTTGGGCTTGCTTATCAGAAGGTCAGTGGTTCGAATCCCCATGACGGGGTGAGCTCCAGTTGCTCGGTCCCTGCTCCTGCCAACCTAGCAGTTTGAAAGCACACCAAAAAGTGTAAGTAGATAAATAGGCACCACTCCAGCAGGAAGGTAAACGGCGTTTCCATGCACTGCTCTGGATTCACCAGAAGCAGCTTAGTCATGATGGCCACATGACCCGGAAAAACTGTCTGCAAACAAATGCCAGCTTCCTCAGCCTGTAAAGCAAGATGAGTGCCACAAACCCAGAGTTGTCTGTGACTGGACTTAACTGTCAGAGGTCCTTTACCTTTACCTTTTTTAAGAGACTGCCAGCTCTGCAGGCAAGGGGTGTCATAACTGGGCTCCTGAGCCCCACAGGGGTGCCGCAGAAAGAATGTAGTTGGTCAAGGTTCTGGTTGTATTGCTTGGTTGGAAAATGCTGGCTGTTAAAGCTCTTAGGTCTGTGCATGTGCCTTTTCACTTTAATTTCCATTTAGTTTCTGTGTCTTTTGGTGCAAGTGAACAGAACACAAGCCTGAAACGCTCTACCTCCTTCCCTCATTATTCAAAATGCTGAAAGTTACTTTCCTAGAGAAACCTCTATGATAAAACTACAGGGAGGAAAGCAAATCATTTTAGTTCTCTCCCCTGCTCTCAATCAACTTCAAAAGATGCCTGGCACACAAAACACATGGCCTATCTGCCAGCAATTCCATCCTCAGTAGTTCCATCGTTGCACAAGTGAGTAAACATTATTTACCAGCCTTTCGCAAACCATTCAAGTTCCTGCCATAATCATCTCTTGTCTATGCAAAAACGTTACAGATTTATTGACTTTACCTCTTCATAATTTTCATCTAGTTGTTACCTCATGAAAGGATTCAAGCTTTTACAACACAAAACCCCTACTAAGCACAGATTTCTTTTCAGCAGCTACATAACAATACACATTTCAGGGTAACACCAAGTATCAATATTCTCTTACACAAACAACACGTTCTCTTTGAATCATCCAAGACCTTTGTTGCAGAAGAGTTACACAAAGTAATAGTATTGATTACACAAATACACACTAACAAGGATATTTATTTTAAAGAAAAATGTTGTCTATTGCAAATATTCTGCCAGTAACCACATTCTTGTTATACAAAGCCCTGTGGGGTAGCAGCTCAAAAGTGAAAGGAATAAAATTTAAGCTGAAGTTTTAAAACATTGCTCCTCGAGTAGCCTCCTTGGGATTTGACATTGTAACAAAATGGTGTCCAAACTAGACCTGTAAATTCTGACCATTTTACAGCCATGTTTTTGCAGCATGATGTTATAAACTATAATTAGACACTGTATCATTGCAGAAGATGTCATGAACTGTAACAATATTGTATTTCATTGTAGAATATGATGTCACATTAGTGGCTGAATAACTTCTACAGCCCATTCACTCTCTGTCACCTTCCCGGCTCACTGATGTAATAAAGAATTATGTTCCCATAATGCTTTTGTGGATGACTGCACAGGAGTTCTTCTTTCTAAAACCTAGTGCTATTGTAAAAGTTCTAGTGTTTATTAATTGCTCAGCCTGCCATCTACTTTTGTCACTGTCGAAAATATCATGAGGCAGGAAATAGTACTTTTTTACTAGGTTTTAGTTTTTAGTTTTTAAAGACACACAACAAAAAGCAAACTAAATGCTAGGCAGTTGCAGGTGAGAACTGGAATGGAAGATGGAAGAGAAGCAAACTTGATGATCAAGATTAATATGTAGAAAATTTCTGTGTTTTTTTTTAAAAGTAAGATTTCATTAAAGCTTTTTCACAATACAGAAAGACATAAGAAGCCTATATAAAGAAAAGCAAAAACAGAAAGAGAAAAGAAAATACAAGAGTCCTTCCTCAAAAGCAGCTCTTAGCCCTGGTCTCACACAGAAAGTGGTGGACTGTCAGAGACCAGGCTGAGGAGTACAACTCTGATGAGGAATGGTGGGAGCCTACCCTTTCCCCTGCTCATGGCCAGGATCCTGAAACTCCACAGGAGCAGTGGAGTAGTGTTGATTTGGAACAATGGTTTGCTGAGGGGCACAGTTCAGAAGACAATAGTTGGGCAGAACTGGGAGGTGAACAGCAAGAAGAAGAACAGGAAGAGAGTGAGCTAGCACTGGAAGATGTGCAGCCTCTCAGTCCCAAGGCTAGGAGATTAGTTAAGGCGGCTTCGCAAAAGTTGAGAGATCAGGTGGCTAGGAGACGAGAGGACGGAAGTGACTAGAGGGAAGTGGGCGGAACCTTAATTGGGAGCACCTGCACTCTGAGAACGGTCGCTTGTTCTTTTGCTGTGTTCATTAACCATTTATTCGGCCAAGGGGAGAGGAAGCCAAGCCCCCAAAGCCTGACATGGACCCTCCCCGCTTTCACCTGGGAGCTTCTCTTTCTTCTCCCAGTCTCTCACCCTGGGAGGTCTTCCCTTTCCTGCCTCTCACTCAGGATCTGTACACCAAGCACCCACCATTTCCATTTTTCTCAAGTACAGTGGTACCTTGGCCCTTGAATGGCTTAGTTGCTGAACAAATTGGTTCCCGAATGCAGCAAACCCAGAAGTAAGTATTCCAGCTTGCAAACCTTTTCAGGAAGCCGAAAGTCCACCACTGCTTCCGCTTGAGTGCAGGAAGCTCCTGCAGCCAATTGGAAGCCGCGCCTTGGTTTTCGAAAGGTTTCGGGAGTTGAACAGATAAAGTTTGAGAGCCAAAGTACCAGTGTAATATGCCTACGACATAGGAAACAAAGGGCCCATAGGTATGAAGGGGACATGTTCTGGACTGACTCCACAAGAATCCAGAAATATGCAGTGCAGCAAATTCTCTAGAGATTATTTGCACACATTTTAAGTCAAGCTTTATAAACAAAATTACAATAGGAACATTGGTGGGGGAGGGGGGATATGGCATATCTACATTTTCGTTGGTTTGTTGTGGCGAGCCAGAGGTGAGCAGTACAAACAGAAATGGGGATATATTCATTTGGGGCTTCTTCAGACTTATCTCTCCTCTGCTTTTTCCAGGCAAGGCCCCCAATTTAAAGCTTTATGTCTCAGCAGCCTTTATTTTAGCCACAGGCTTTCCACTTGGAACACACACTCTTTAAAGCTCAATCAGAGCAAACATAAAACTGTAGAAAACCTGAATTGACATTTGCTCTGATTCAGCTTTAAAGAGTGAGTTTTTGTGGGGAATGCTCAGGACAAAAAACCCCAAACAAACCCATACACAGTCAAGGAGCGTTACAGCGCAGGCTACTGCCTGGAAAGAGCAGGGGGGGTAAAGTAAGTGTGAATAAGCCCTTGGTTTATATTTTAAGACAAGCCCATCAACATTACTCTTCCCAAGCCAGTATGTGAACCAAAACACAACTCTCCTTCAAAATTTCCATAGCACTGAATTTTGCAATGCAGTCCTCCAAATGAAAGAATGTAAGACCTCTGTGTATGATCATAGAATTGTAGAGTTGGAAGCGACCCTGAGGGTCAGCTAGTGTAATGCAGGAATCTCAGCTCTAGCATCCATGACTGATGGCCATCCAACCTCTGCTTAGAAACCTCCAATGAAAGAGTGTCTTCCACCTTCTGAGGGAGTCCATTCCACTGTTGAACAGCTGACAGTATGTTAATGAAAAGCACACAGGAAAATGTCCATATTAGTGAAAACAATATACAAAATTCTTTTTGGCAGAAACTGCTTGCAAAAATGCATATACTGGCAAAAAAATGCAAAAAGACTGTATATTACAGAGCAGGGTTTCCCAAACTTGGGTCTCCAGCTGCTCTTGGACTACAATTCCCATCATCCCTGGCCACTGGTCCTGCTAGCTAGGGATGATGGGAGTTCCCTCTCCCACCAGCCCCCACCGCAAAAGCGGATGAAACCTGCAGTCAGAGTGGATTAGGTCTGCCAAACTGTAGGCAGATCCCACATCCAGGGGTTTTAATCTTTCCCAAAAAGATGAAAATGAGAGAAGAAAATGACAGGTTTCCAAAAAAATAGTTTATGACAAAACAATTTTCATTGGTCCAAACAGTACAATAAATGACATGTCATGAAAGGGGTGGCGGTGTTAAAACTTAGTAGGTAGATAAATCATTCTGGATTGATGTGAGAACACTTCCTCAAACCCCACAAAACAATTAAATTATCTACTGAAAAATGCATTGCAGAGGATTTAACTGGTTAGATTACCCTGGAACTGGTTTTTAAAACCCCTTTGCAAAACTGTGCTCTACAAATTGCAGCTCAACCACACAATGAAACATTTTGAGAAGAATAGAAGAAGAAGAAGAAGAAGAGTTTGGATTTGATATCCCGCCTTTCACTCCCCTTCAGGAGTCTCAAAGCGGCTAACATTCTCCTTTCCCTTCCTCCCCCACAACAAACACTCTGTGAGGTGAGTGGGGCTGAGAGACTTCACAGAAGTGTGACTGGCCCAAGGTCACCCAGCAGCTGCATGTGGAGGAGCGGAGACGCGAACCCGGTTACCCAGATTATGTGACTACCGCTCTTAACCACTACACCACACTGGCTCTCAATAGAGCACCTTCAATAGAGACTATGGATTATCTAGAGTTATATTGCTTTGGATATGTATCATTTTCTCCACACTACCCAAGACATCACTTTTTCACTGATAGAAAATGCTCTTCTGAGAGAGAATGGAAGAATGTCACATGCAGACAGTGGAGATCTATTCATACAGAAAGCAAGATTTTCTTTCTGCACAAAGTCATGTCAGACTGAAGCTGAGTTTCCTTTAAGGATCACAGCAATCTTTTATCATCCTGTCTGACTTTTCTCTGCTTAAGGGACTGCACATTAGCACTAATGTTATTGCTACTGCAGGAGGATCGGCAATCATAAAGGGAGAAAAAACATGTTTTTTTTTAATTGTTCACTTGTGTTTACTGTTTAAATAATGTGACCGGGACAGCATGTGCCAAAAGACATACTGTATGAAGGATGGCTAGAATTCAAATCTCCTACTTCAAGCTTCACAGTCCCCACAAAAGCCACTATTGTATAAAGCCATGGGGCACTGCAATAGGAACCCCATGTTCTTTCAAATTACTGCATGTTATACTTCTTTGTCCAGAATTTCTAGAACATTTTACAGTGAACTTCCTTTCCCTTTGTCATGAGGTATCTTACTTGACTCAGAACCTGGAAATACAGTGGTGCCTCAGGTTACATACACTTCAGGTTACATACGCTTCAGGTTACATACTCCACTAACCCAGAAATAGTGCATCAGGTTAAGAACTTTGTTTCAGGTTAAGAACAGAAATTGTGCTCCGGCGGCACGGCAGCAGCAGGAGGCCCCATTAGCTAAAGTGGCACTTCAGGTTAAGAACAGTTTCAGGTTAAGTACGGACCTCCGGAACGAATTAAGTACTTAACCCGAGGTACCACTGTAAGCAGATTACCTTTTCTCCAATAATTATGTAATGACTTCGTAGTCCCACTCTAAAAAAAGTCAAACTAAGTAATTTTTGTTGTTGTTGTTACAGTTGTCAAATTAAAAGAAGGGGAATGCCACAACTTCAAAGTGTTGTTCAGTGGTTACCAAACTGAATATCCAGAACTCACAGATTCCACAAATACAGAATGAAATGACTTTTTTTTTTTAAAAAAAAAAACATTTTAATAATCTACAGAAGTATGTGCCACACCTATATTTGGGTATCTCAGCATAATTAAGGTGCTCTATGGTTACAGAAACTAGGTATACATCCAAAACCTAGGATGGAGGTCTGACTTTCTCCACCCCTTTAACAGCCAGCTGAAGATGGCTTCTTCAGGGTGGTAGAAAAAAGCAGCCACCATTTTGGTTTGTGAACATACACACATATTACAGATGGAAATGAAGGATGGTTGATGGACTGTTCCATATCCCTTCTATTATTAAACACAGTTTGCGAGTGCCGACAGGGTTGTAGCCAAAACAATAGTCTGGGAGCATTTGGGGCCAACCTGGTATTTTAGTGTGGCAAATCTTTGTTGTTGTTGTTTATATCTCCTTAATGTGTATATGCCAAATTTAGATGATGATACCCTCCCCTTTCCAGATAATTTTTTATTATTATTATTATTATTATTATTATTATTATTATTATTATTATTATTAAATTTATATACTGCCCTATACCCACAGGTCTCAGGGTGGTTCGCAGGATAAAAATCACAATATAAAAACACAAAATACATAATTAAAAGAACAACAACCCAAGAAAACCCAGTATCCACCCCCCAAAGAAAACTCAGAGAGGGAAAATAGAATTTAAAACACACAATATTTTCAATAAAATGTATAAAAATAAGCACCCATCAGGTATTGTCAAGGAGTAGATTAAAAGGTTAATTTAACTGTCTTTCAAATCAAAACATTTTAGCCATTGTCTGTCCTTCCCAATTGTAACCATTCATAGAAGCTCTCTGATCCAGTGGAGGCTTCCATGAAGGGGCGCTAGGAGGCAAATTTCTATCATTTCCCCTTCCTTCTGCAGCCCTTGCCCCCATCCTCAAATCTGATCCAAGGGTTGGGGAAGCCCTTGGGACAGTGGCAGGGCTAGCCACTCGGGCACCTGGAGCGGCGCAAATGCCATGCACCCGGGGCGGGGCAATCCTCCCAGGGGTGCAATTGGCATGCCGGCGATCATGCCCGGGGGTGTGTGGTCCTGCATGGTGGATCGCCGCCGGGGGGGGGGATTTTGTCAACCCCCTCAGGGATGTCACCCGGGGAGCCCCCCCCCGTGGCATTGGGAAGTGGTATTGAGAGCTGCAAGAGAAAGGCGGAACTTGCAAAACCTGCTTCTTTCTGTCCATGCAAGCCTCCACTGGATCAGAGAGCCTTGAATGAGATGAGCACAGAATTTTGTTACTACAGTGGTACCTCGGGTTAAGAACTTAATTCGTTCTAGAGGTCCGTTCTTAACCTGAAACTGTTCTTAATCTGAAGCACCACTTTAGCTAATGGGGGTTCCCGCTGCTGCCACGTGATTTCTGTTCTCATCCTGAAGCAAAGTTCTTAACCCAAGGTACTATTTCTGGGTTAGCGGAGTCTGTAACCTGAAGCGTCTGTAACCTGAAGCATCTGCAACCCAAGGTACCACTGTATTACAAACAACACTGTTTGTATCCTTGGGATGAAAAAATATGGACCGAGGGGTGGGAAAATGTGGGAAGGCAATGATTTGGGAGCAGAACCTCATAAAGACAACATGGAGGTAGAGGAAGATTGCCAGCCACACTGAACAGCAGTCTAGGTGAGCCAAATGATACACAGATATGAGTTTTCATTTATACCTTTAAAGAGGCATCAACTTGTGAGGGGGATTGGGAGGACCAATGTTGCAGTGGGACATCAGAAGAGTCAGGGAGTGGAGCCGAACATGGTGGCAGCATGGCTTCAATGGCAACCTGCTGTTCTATAGCTCCTCGACAGATGAGTTGATATAGAAACTATTCCATGAACCGCCGCTCTAAACTGTCCGAATTGATTTTGGTATTTCCAGTGCTACAACCATGACTACTCAACTGAAGTAACAGCTATAATCTAAGCATCTTATGAAATGAAATGTTAATGAAACCCACTTCCTTTGAGGTCCAGTCCCTTGGGACCTACAAAGAGCACAATGGGGTATTTTCTTCACTACAAAATTAGATTTTACATCTCTTCTCCCCAATGAGTCTGGTTGGCAACGAAATCCCTTTTCTATCACTTGCACTGTGCTAAATGTGGAGAAAAAGATTAACTGCCATAAAATTAATAATGTAAGACTGTCCACATAATAAATTTAATCTCTTTGGTTCTGCACATAGGTCATAAACTGAAGAATGACTCCATCACTTCCTTCTTGAAGGCAACTTCATTGTGTGTTGGAGGACAACAGAACACAATCCTTTTTTAAAAAATTACATTTTATTGAGTTTCAACATTTTTAACATACAGTCAAAACAAAATTTCACATTTTCTCTTATTTTTGTCTACTTCCCACCCCTTTTTCTGTGGAGTTGTTGTTTCTCCCCTTTTGCTGCACTATCATCTCTTTATCAAATCATAACCACAATATTACTTCTGTTGCTCATAGCTCAAAATCCTGCTTGTAAATTCATAATACTATAGTTCTTTAAATTCTCCAAAAGCCATCCATTCTTCCATAAAACACTCATCATTAGATTCCCTTAATTTTGCCAGTTCCGCATAAACCATTATCTTACTTATCCATTCGTCTTTGGTTGGAACTTCTTCCTTCCATTTCTGCATATATAGAATCCTAGCTGCTGTTGTTACATACATAAAGGGGAGATTTCTGACCCTATCATAAGAAAACACAATCCTTTTCCTTATTATTATTTTTTAAAATAGTAATTGATGGTGCTACTTTGCAAGACACCTGCACAGAGCTAGTCCAGCATAGTGGTTCAGAATTCAACTGTGATTCACCAAGTCACTGCTTGGCAGACAAACAGTCTGACCTGGCAAAAGGAAGCTTCCTATGTTGTCCCTATATAGATAAAACACAAAAGGACCTTTCTGACTAAGTCCCTGAAGGCCTGACTTATGGCCCAAGTGAGCTGTACATGAGCCCTAAAACATCCCTCAGAATCCTTCAATACACACTGATGCTATGGCGTGTGATTAAGGTTTCCTGGATAGACAAGTCCATGCAGACAGCATTTCCTAAAGGCAGACTTTTCAAAAACTTTTAGCTATGTACACACAGTGTATCCCTATTATGAAACCTACGGAAAGAAGAAAAACATCATTATTCAGTTTCTCTCCAAAATCTGTTAATCATCTTAATCTAGGGGATATTTCTTTTGAGACTCATGCTATTTTGTTCATTATAATATATTCAGGATAGTTGACATGACATTATTGAGGAATTAATGCTGCAGATTTGTAAGTATGGCTAAGTATTCCAAATATAGAACCAGGTTTCCAAACAGTTACTTGATATGCAAAAAGAACCAGCAGCTGCAACTCATAATAACACAAGTTGTTGTACAGATAAGCCAAATGCATCAAATGTAGAAAATGAATAGCAAGCACATCAGCATTTGACTGAATAACTGGGATGAGTGCTGGGCATGGCATGATACACAACAGCAAGCAAATGAGGAACAATCAGTGATCGTTCCAGTAGATGGCTGCACCATTGCTAAACTAATCTTTGTGCCTTTTCAGTCTTCAATCACACTCAATTACAGTAAGCTATGATCCAAACCTGTGCATTAACCTGTAAGGCAAAAAGGTAAAGCTAAAGCTAATGGAACCCTGGATGATTAAGTCCAGTCAAAGGCGACTATGGGGTGCAGCGCTCATCTTGTTTTCAGGTCGAGGGAGCTGGCATTTGTCCACAGATAGCTTTCCTGGTCATGTGGCCAGCATGATGAAACCACTTCTAGCACAATGGAACACCGTGGCGGAAACCAGAGCGCACAGAAACGCTGTTTACCTTCCCACCGCAGTGGTACCTATTTATCTACTTGCACTGGTGTGCTTTCAAACTGCTAGGTTGGCAGAAGCTGGGACAGAGCAACGGGAGCAACGGCAGCCCACCCCATCGTGCAGATTCGAACTGCCAACCTTCTGATCAGCAAGCCCAAGAGGCTCAGTGGTTTAGACCACAGCACCATACATGTCCTGTAACTCCCATCAGACCCAGCAAGAATGACCAAGGTGGATGATGTACTCCAGCAAATTCTGGAACGCCATAAGTCCTCCATCCGTCCTGTAAATGAAAAATTCAGAATATCCTACCCTCCAGAAAAGTGTCTATTCTTTTCATAGTTAAGTGTCTCCAACAAGCTAGAACACTTTCTAGTGAAGCATAAATGTCGGTGAAAGAAACAGGGAGGTTCCTTCAGGAGCTCTCCATGTCTACAAATTCTCGCAGACTGAATTATTGCTAAAGAAACGTGGAACCAGTATTCCACACTGGTGATATAAACTAGAATTGCATAGTAACCATAAATGGTTCATTCCCATATCATGCCAAAGAACGACACAGTGGGGAAGAGCAAGCATAATGTCCAGGTAATTTAGTTCTCTAAAATTAAAGTTCATTATGATTGCAGAAAATGAATAAAGCAGATGAACAAGAGTTGACAATGAGCTGCTGCTACAAAGCTCATTTGAAACTGAGTCAGTATGACTGATCCAGTTATGTTACAAGAAAATTGTCACTGGCTGTATGATTTATTTAATTTATTTATAACCTACTCTTTGTTGTTCACATTGTCCCAGAGAAACAACATTAAAATAAAGTAATGTATAGTTTGCCTTAAATACAACTTAATGTAATAACAGACGATATATCAACAGCAAAATTAGATCAGACAACCAAGGGACACTGCTTCAGTTCTTCCTATTCTTAGAGAGTTTCAGTAGAAATGCTTTTTCCTTCCTCTTTCTCCTCCCACATCTGAATGTTCCCATACAAACCAACAGGACAAAGTCATCACTTCAAATGGGGTTTGGTGTGTGTGTGTGTGTGTACACACTATATGCTTCGCCATCTGGATTCATTGGGAGTATATTTACTACAAAAGCAACAAGAGAAAAGAATCACACATAACTCCCAATGCTTTTGTTTCCTTCTCGTCAGTCATGCTCATTTGTAAAATGTTCCATCATTTCAATTATGCTGCCACATAATGTATGTGAAGGAAAGATGAAGTCCTAGCAGCTGTTGCTCAGAGCAATCAATCATTATAAGAAGCCCTTATGTGTAATTATAACTTCATATTGTTCAAATCCTGTTCGTCTCTTAGCCATGCATTCCGATTGTTCCAGTCAGACATTGTTGAGATCCAGGTGTAGAGCTCCATGTCCATCTGCCCAATTATCTTCCCAGTCCCTGCTATCAGTCACTCTTTTCCTCTGCCCTTCTTCCCACCCCACCCTCACCCAAATAAATGAATAAATCTAAATTGAGGGCAATAAATCTTCTGAAACTGATCCAAGTCTCGGTGACAGCTCCATCCGTCCAATTTATAAATGGAAAAATAAAGCCCTGTGCACATTTGTTTTCCCCAGCAATCTTTGTTGCTTTAAAGCAACCCATTTCTAAACAATAACATGTTTTGTGGGATAAAAGAGGATATCACATAAGCTTGCCAGCCTCCCAATCTAGTGCTGTGAGGCTGTGTGTAACTACCATAGACAGAAATTATAGAAAGGCAGGCAAACTTGCTCTCCCTCGCCTCTCTCACTGCTTTACAAGTCATGGAGTAAGTTGTGGAGAAAATCATATTGCCTTGCAAGTCATGGAGGGAAGCTGCCTGCAGTTGGGAACCTTTTGAGCAGGGGTCAGCAAACTTTTTTCGGAGGGGGCCGGTTCACTGCCCCTCAGACCTTGTGGTGGGCTGGACTGCGCGCACGCACACACACATGTATGCAGCAGAGGGGGGCTTCTTTCTCTCCCCCTCTCTCCCCCAGCCCCTCCCCTCCTTTTCTACCTCCTCCTCTGCTCTGCGAGCGGTTGGGAGCTGGAGGCAGTGGCAGCCCCTCTCCTTTCTGGGCCAGCTTTCCCAGGTGCCATGCGCGGGGCCAGCAGGTGTGCCAAGCTCCAGCCAAAGCCCCATGATGCACCCGCCATGATGCCCACAGCACAGCCATGGATGGGGAGGTTGGCAGGTGCGTGGTGAGTCTGAGCCATGGCAAGGCTTTAGATTGGCTGGCACCCATCAAAGCCCAGCTCCCTTCCTCCGCAGGGCAGGGAGAAGCCAGGAGGAGGGAGGAGGCGCTGCCGCAGTGTGTGTGAGGGAGGGAGGAGGGGAAAAATGGTGCCCCCCAAAATTGCAAAAAAATGGCGAAGCCCAAACGATCAAGCCAATCCAAGCGGTCATTCCAGGACCGCCCGCAGGCCGGATCCAGAGGGCAATTGGGCCTGATTCGGCCCACATGCCTTAGTTTGCCAACCCATGCTTCTGAGTGACAGATTATTTATATGCAGCTTTCCCATGATGGGCACCCAAAGCAGATTACAACACACACAGAGTAAATTCAGAAATGACAAAGACCAACAATTAAAAAAAGGGAAAAGAATCAATTTAGTATTACCATAAGAAGCCAATATTGGTTTAAATATTTAAATACAAAGCATAGTTCATGGCATAGGGGTTCTCTCACCTATGCCATGAACTATGCTTTGTATTTATATACTTAAACCAATATTGGCTTAATAGATGGCATATAGCTGGCTTCTATAACCTGGCTTCAGAGGAGGTCTGGAAGCAGCAAAAAGCAAATGTTGCAGAGGCCAACGATGCTCAGTCAGTTCCTCAGCTTCCTGGAAGTACCAGCTGCTGGTACCAACTGTTAAAATGTCTATGGTTCAGATTGGGCTCGTTTCTGATACCTATTTTAAAAATGGAGAAGTGGCATGCCACCTTGGTTCCAAATAGCAGGAACGGGTGGAGGCTGAAATTTCCTTCACAAAATGGCCGGCAGTCATTGGAATTGTTAGTGCTGTGCTTAGTTGCTGTGGGTCATGTTCCCAGGGCATGACATACCCATACTAGGTACAAAAGGCAACGGAGGGCTTCAGTTTGCATAATGTTTTCCATCAAGCCTGTTGATCATGCATTAAAAGAACATCATTAGCAATCAAGGGAGAGAAAGCACGCAAGGATCTCTGGCACACAAGTCTACTCCAATCCCCCCCCCATGTGAAATGTAGCGGTGAAGTGTTATTCCTTTTTAAATTTCAATTACCATCTATTTCTTTGGACAGTTCTTGGTACCAAAATTAATGAAATGCCTTAGTTTTATAGATTTGTAGGGACATGTAGCATTAAAAAAACCCCCTAGAATGTTTAACCTTAGATGCAAATCCCTCTCGTGGGAATAAAAATTGCAATCCAGGTCCAACTGCTGCCTTACTGCTTAGATGTACTTGTTCGTGCTGCTGATTGCCACAATTGAGCGTCAAGGTCCCCAGGCCACCCCAATAACTCACACTTCACACATAAATTTTTGTTTAAGGTTTTTGGCATGAATTTGGCCACAACTTTATTTAAATACACACACGTGAGTGGTTGCTTAGGCATTGGTTACGACTATCTGTCCTTGCCCCAGGGACAGAACTGACTTCCGGATTCCAGCGGAAGCCAGTCAGGGAGAACCATATTGGGAAGAAAAGAAGCTGGCAATCAGTCCCTCGTCTCTCACCCTCATGCCCCCGGGGGCTTGCATGACCCAAGTCCGATGCCAGGGACTAGGACGAAAGGGATGGCAATCCCCTGGATTCCTTTAACGGAATTCCCTATGCAGCACCACCTTTGGAGGGGTAGGCACTTACCCCTCCACCAACCAATTTTAACTAATGCCTAACCGCCAACCTTACAAGTTGTGACGATTTGCTACATAGTAGGCAAAAAACTGGGACGCGGGTGGCGCTGTGGGTAAAACCTCAGCGCCTAGGACTTGCCAATCGTATGGTCGGCGGTTCGAATCCCTGTGGCGGGGTGAGCTCCCGTCGTTCGGCCCCTGCTCCTGCCCACCTAGCAGTTCGAAAGCACCCTTAAGTGCAAGTAGATAAATAGGTAGCGCTTTATAGCGGGAAGGTAAATGACATTTCCGTGTGCTGCGCTGGCTCGCCAGAGCAGCTTTGTCACGCTGGCCACGTGACCCGGAAGTGTCTTCAGACAGCGCTGGCCCCCGGCCTCTTAAGCGAGATGGGCGCGCAACCCCAGAGTCGGTCACGACTGGCCCGTACGGGCAGGGGTACCTTTACCTTTACCTTAGGCAAAAACCAAATAGCAACAGCCAATCAGCCAAAAGGACAAAATTCCTACCAGGCCCCTGACCCAAGGCAGACGACCCCATGACAGGAATAGCAAGGTCAGAGGACAACGAACCCCCCCCCTCTGCAGCCCAAGAGAAGGCCCCTGTATTTAAGACCTCTGACCCCTCCCACCATTTTGCAACATAAGAATCTCCCCAGCAACACTCCTTTCCCGATCACTGCATGTGGCCAATTTGCCCAACAACAGTGGGGTGGCCTTCAGGCCCCCACTGCAACACATGCTCTCTGTTATGGAGAACATGCTTTGCCCAGTCTGCACATGCATATTAGACTAACATGCTCTAGGAAGCCCCATTCTCATTATGTGAGTTATGCAGCAATGCCTTAACCCTCTAAGTCAGGCTTCCTCAACCTCGGCCCTCCAGATATTTTGAGACTACAAGTCCCATCATCCCTCACCACTGGTCCTGTTAGCTAGGGATCATGGGAGTTGTAGGCGAAAAACATCTGGAGGGCCGAGGTTGAGGAAGCCTGCTCTAAGTTTTAGGGATGAGCAGCTGCTAGGCTACGGGTCAGATACAACCTGCAGTGTCTTCTCAACTTTAGCTGTACCACAAACAAGCTTGGAAAACGCTTTATATCATGGGTAGGCAAACTAAGGCTCGGGGGCCGGATGTGGCCCAATCACCTTCTCAGTCCGGCCCGCAGACGGTCTGAGAATCAGCGTGTTTTTACACAAGTAGAATGTGTCCTTTTATTTTAAATGCATCTCTGGGTTATTTGTGGGGCATAGGAATTCACTGATTTTTTTCCTTCAAAATGTAGTCTGGCCCTCCACAAGGTCTGAGGGACAGTGGACTGGCCCCCTGCTGAAAAAGTTTGCTGACCCCTGCTTTATATTGACTCCAATATCTATTTTTCAAGTCTGTGGTGGCAGGAACGGGGCTAATCTTACTGGAGAGTAGAGTGGGGATCAGGGAAGCATTAATTCCAGGAAGATTACCCCCAATCTGGGACTGAGGCCAGTCAAATGTTGAAAAAATAAGCTGATATGCCTTTTTAAAAAGAAAAAAGAAAAAGAAAAAACACCTGTGGGGATAAGGAGCAGTCTCTCTCTCTCTCTCTCTCTCTCTCTCTCTCTCTCTCTCTGTGTGTGTGTTTTGGGGGTTGGTGACACCCAATTTTGTATTGGCCATGCCCACTGTTGTTGTTTAGTCATTTAGTCATGTCTGACTCTTCGTGACCCCATGGACCAGAGCACGCCAGGCACTGCTGTCTTCCACTGCCTCCTGCAGTTTAGTCAAACTCATGCTGGTAGCTTCGAGAACACTATCCAACAATCTCGTCCTCTGTCATCCCCTTCTCCTTGTGCCCTCCATCTTTCCCAGCATGAGGGTCTTTTCCAGGGAATCTTATCTTCTCATGAGGTGGCCAAAGTATTGGAGTCTCAGCTTCAGGATCTGTCCTTCCAGTGAGCATTCAGGGCTCCTTTCCTTAAGAATGGATAGGTTTGATCTTCTTGCAGTCCATGGGACTCTCAAGAGTCTCTTTCAGCACTACTACTGACACGCAATTCCTGAAAGGTTAGCCAAGAGGGAATATGGCTGAAAAATTGTCTCTCTTTTCCAATACTGCATTTTCATCAGTTAAGACTGCCTAATCCTCTCAGTACTATGGACTATTGACCCTCGGCACCTCATTTTCCATCCCCCTGTTTCAATCTTTAGAAGCTTCGATTGAAGGCTTAATGTGCTATTCCACTCAGGTCAAATCAAAGTAGGCGATACAAAGAGAAAAGTTATAAGAAGAACGGTTTATAACATCCACTTTATCTGTTCAAACTGTAGGTCATCACAAGAGGTTTCCTAAACGTGCAGCATTGCTGTGATGGAATCTCAACAAATCAAATGCAAGGCAAATATACCTCAAGATGCAGAATCAACAGAGGAAACAACAAGATCCCATGTGCCCCGCATCAAATGATTCCCATGTCAATGAACACAAATCAATGGTAGGAATTTATTAATAACCTTCTGACCTACAAATGCAAAAACAAACAAACAAATAGGTACAGTTCTGCAAGAAATAATTTTTTGATTGGGAAGATAACTAGTCTTATCATGCATAACTATAACCCCATTAAACAAATCCATGATTAAGCATTTTCCTGGGTCTTTCAAAAATGCAGCATTGGGTTGATGATATCCTCAACAGATCCCCAACCATAAATTCTCCTTCACAGTCGGTGGAAGAAAAGTAGAGTTTTGGATTTAACAGATCTGATTTGGACCTGAATAAGAAATTGAATCAGCAATACAGATTGGATGCAAACAGATCAGGTTGCATCCCAACACTACAAACACAGATATAAGGCAAACTATGTGGTCAATGCACACCCTAGTAACTGGAACCATTTAAGGAGCTCATCCCACTCCTATGTGTTTTCCCCATGCAACAGCTCAATTCGCACAGCCTTAGCACAGCTGAAGGGACCTCAAATCCTTACCCCTTAAAGGTACATATTACCCAGCTGATTCTGTGCCTCTGAAGTCCCTGGTTTGCTTTGTACCATAATCTCATATTGCAGGACACAACCCGCAATAAAATTTCAAGGAATTAAGTCTGGGTGGCGCTGTCATCTCTCCCAGATGTTAGTGAGACAATTGATCATTTGTGTACCTTAATACGTTTAATTTTATCCCTATTTAAAACAGACCAAGGACAGAGCCCATTGCACAATCATATAAAAAAAGGAATGAAAAGCATCCCTAAACTACAGGGATCACCAACATGGTGCCCATGGGCCACCCTCGAGGTCTCACCCCTGGCAAATGTGAAAATTCCAAGCCCTGCCCCCTCCCCAATGCCTGCCACTTGGTCATGAAGTGGTAACAGTGGTTACCTCTTTCTATGTACTGAGAAGTACATAGAGGTGAAGTTGGAAGAGAGGTGCATTTTTCTTCTGCACCACCCATAGCACTCACTCAAAAATCTAAATGTGCCCATGGGCCTAAAAAATTGCCCATCCCTGCAATATATATTAAAAATTCTACCAACCTGAAGTCAGACAGACAATGAACTGCAGTGTTCACAATGCTGCTTATATCAGAAACCTTACAAACTCTTGTGTGTATGGGTGCAAAAACTATCCATTGTTTCTGTATGAGAGGAAACAAACCACATATTCACAGTTGTTTGACTATAACCACACACTCCCAAACAGTTATTGCAGATCCACAAAATTGGTTCTGGCTGCAGTGAAGCTTGCTGCACACGATGGGGGAGAAGAACCCGTATAAAACAACAGACCAACCAGCCAGCACTTTAAAAAAGAACTGAAAATTGTAATTGCTGAGCATAATGCACAGCAGCAAACTGGGGGGGGGGGCAGTTTGGGGGGAGGGGTTGTTAAGAAGAAAATGTGTGTCTATATGCACTTCTGGTTTTGTTTTGCTTTTAAAAAAGATGACAATTGAGTCATGTGTGTGTGTGTCTTTAAACAGAAATGATGCACACAAACGCTAGGATCCAAACACAAAATCAAATTTTGATAACCTTCATGGGGGGTGGAATGCCTCTTATTGCAGGAAAAAAACAACCTCAATAAGTTATTTGCTGGATTAGAACAAAGGTCTATGATTCTGTTCTTCACAGTGGTGAACCAGATGTCTACAGGAACCCCAGACGCAGGCTAAGAGAACAAGAGCATTTTCATATTCCCCTTCAATGCATCTTCAGAGGCAAACTTCAGAATTGAAGGTACCATAAAGCCAATCATGACTAGAAGCCATCAATATCAACTCAACACACCAACACTTCCCCACGTAATGGAACACCCATGGAAATAGGGAAGATTCTACAAATGACTAATTGCATGCAAGGATAATGTTAGTTGTGTGGTTTTTTTTGTTCTAATTCTCCTCTCCGAGACTGCCATGTGTTGCAGCTACAAAATTAGTAACTTCATCTCATACCAATGTTTGTTTTTCTCCCCACTCCAACCTTTACTTATTTTATTTCATAAACATGCAGCTTAATGACACATTATGCTGCAGAGAACATCTTGGGGTTGGGGTGGAGGAGAGCAACACACAATACTAGCCCTTACTGTGACAGGTTAATTAGGAAGCACTCTTAGAAGAGACTTAGCAATCAGCCAGTCATCCTTGGTAAATTGAGAGAAGATAATTTCCCAACATCTCAGAATAATTAAAAAGGTAAGGTTTCAATTTTATATTACTATATTCGCAAGGCAGCACCAATGTGTACACGGCACCTGCTACCTCTTTTTAAAATCATTATTCCTGCCTTTCTCTTCATAATACAGACATCAATCTTGGAGTAGCTTTAGGCGTAAGCATGGAGATAAAAATGAATGACTTTCATTTAAGTCCATGGTCTTTTAAGCTTTTCTCAACCTGAAACAGTAAGTAAAGGGATTGTTTTCCATAAGATTACATCCCAGCACTGTACGGAGTAAGGACACCCCCAGCTAAAACAGCAAGCCTTGACTGCTGAAGTTCATTCACTCTCTGTTGGTGAATCCAAGTAATGATCTAATGTAACAGAAGCTTTCTGGTGATTCTGAAAAGATTGCTTCATAAATTAGTGCAACAACATGTTTTTAAAAAACAGAGAAAGGAATAGTGTGCTCTATCTTAACACATCTTAAGGACCAGTAGGCTTGGATCCTCAGACCCATGAACAGAAAAGAAATTTCCCATCACTTCTTCCCACCCACAGCTTCCCAAATCCTTCCTAGAAGACTGGGAGAAATAAGAATATTAATAATAATTTTATTATTTACACCCCGCCCATCTGGCTGTGTTTCCCCAGCCACTCTGGGCAGCTCCCAACAGAGGACTAAAAACAGAATAAAACTTCAAATATTAAAAGTTTCCCTGTACAGAAACTCCTGAATGATATGGGAACAGAACACCATGTTAGGAAAGGGAGGCTCACACCCCAAACAGAGATAACTCACATGAGTAGCGCTCCAGTTCGAGAAGATTTCTCCTTCTGCACTGTGGCCATGCCAAATCACACACCATTCAGCAGGTTTTCCAAATGCTCTAGGGAGGCTTTCTGGGAAGCAGAGAAAGCTGCCAAGGGGAGGACCAGATTCCCCTTTGGGGAATTTTCTGTAGTTTCTCTCATTCCCAATACATGCACTAACACACTAGATACAATTATTCCCATAGCAATCAGTTCCTCTGAATCAGGCATTCCAAGCCATTTCTTTTTTAAAAAAGAGACAGACAGACATGCGTCACCAGGGACAAAGGACAAATGTCTGAGTACCCTCTAAGCCACAAACCTGAATACAGCTAAAGCACTGTGAATTCATGTGTGCAAGGTGTCTGTTGTTGGGGTTTTTTTGCAACACTAATCAGTACATTGTCTTGCCTTCAAGGTCCCAGCCCTACCCACCACAAACATTTACAATTACTGAGTACTACACATCACCTGCCTCCGCAGATGACTACAGAAAGTCAGAGTCACATTCCTAGAAATAGCTTCCCCCATGAGAGATTCACAAAATGTCAGCCCACAAAAGTGGCAGACACCACACATTGAATAATGCCTCTCTAGCTCATGTTGCACAGTACATGCAGAGTGCCCCATGACTTGGCTCCACGAACCTGGGAAAGTTTGACATGGAAGCAAGTACTGTAATGTGAAAGACTTTTGTCAAACATGCTGGAGTACCACTGGGCTAGATGAACAAATATTCTAACCTGATTTAGGTTGCCTTCCTATGGGAAGAAAGCAGCAGAGTAGGGGATAGGGGAATAAGGCATAGCTCGGGTTATGGCATAGCCAGACTCAGGGGCTAGTCTGTTTTTACATAGGAGTGCCACAGACTCCAACTGCTTATACCACCTATGTCAAAGTACCTTCTTCTTTGGTGATCATTCGTAGCCAAGTAAGATTGTCTTCCATGAACACAGTCTTAACAGTGAGTTAGTAAGTGATTGTGGAGGCCAATTCTGGACCCACATGTCCTTCCATAGTGGGGACATAGGTTTCCAAATGGGAATTGATCACAGTAAGGATTTGCCAAACATGCCTTCCTCTTAGCACGTTTCTCCCTTTCATCCTGAGGTCAAGCGTCTTCAAAGTCAACAAAGTTTAGGGTCGTGGCAATGAAAACAACAGAGTTGGGGCGACAACACAACCCTGCTTAATACCTGATCCCCCTGTGAATGGCTCACTTTGAGAGCCATTGTTATCTGTGATTGTTGGGGTCACATTATCATGGAGGAACTGAAGGATGTTCACAAATTTATCTGGGCAGCCAATTTTCAGAAGGACAGTCCATAGGGCATTACAATTTATAGTGTTAAAGGCCTTAGCCAGGTCAATATACAGGGGTTGGTTTTGCTCTATGCATTTTTCTTGAGGCTGTCGAGTGGTGAAAATCATGTCCACTGTCCCCCTAGAAGGACGAAAACCATTTTGGAATTCAGCCTCGGATATAGCTGCATTAATACCATATATCTAAAGCACTTTAAACATTCATGGCTTCCCCCCCAAAGAGTGCAGGGAAGTATAGTTTCTTTAAGAGTACTAGAAGTAGTTAAGAGACCTCTCTTCTCCCCACACAGAGGTATAATTTCCATACTTTCCTGCCAATGGTGATTGCTAAACCATTCCAAGAATTGTAGCACTGAATCAAAATGGGAGTCTCCTTACCACTCTCAGCCCCTTTCTCAATCTATATTTCCCAGCATGCTTTGGGGGAAGTCATGGCTGTTTAGAATGGTATCTCAGTGCTTCAAATGTAAGGTGTGAAAGTGATCTAGGGTTAACAGAGGAAAATCTAGAGTTTTTTTGTTACAACAGAATGTACAATTTTATGTAAATTTCAGATTTAAGTCTGTGCTGAATGAAACTTTGATTTCTTTGGGATTCCACCTCTGCCTCTATTTCTATCTGAACAGCTTTGCAAGTTCTTTAAAAAAAAACCATTTCACCAAGAGAAATCAGTCCAATAAGAGATATTGCTTTGCTTGCTTTGGGCATCTCAAACAATGACATTGCAATAGGAGCCATTTATATCAGAAATGCTGACGGCCCCTTAAATTATGTTATCTTGAACAGGAATCCTATAATAAAACAGAATGATTAACATCAGGCAGGTTCAAGTGAGATGCAGTTAATTATCAGGAAGCCTGTTCAATTTTCAGATTTTTATGTAATTAGATTTTCGTGTCTCCCTTTTTTTCTTTTTTTATTATCAGAGCACTTATGGCTTGCTATTATGCTCAAGATCCAATATGTCAAGTAATACCAAGACATAAAGTAATAAGGAAATAACTTATTATATCCAAATTCTATCAGTGAGAGCATATAAGCAATGGCGTGTCTGCTACCAAGTATTATGAGCTGTTTTGGTGAAGGAGCTAGAATGTACACATTCCAGTATCAAGAAATGAAATATTCTACTACAGTACTAGAACACAACCCCAGAACAACCACCAAAGTCCATGATGCCCCCCCCCAGGCTGGGCAGCACATCTATAGCACATGTGGGTTTGAGTCCCAAATTGGGCAAAAGATTCCTGCATTGCAGGGGGCTGGACTAGATGAATCTCATGGTCTCTTCCAGCTATACAATTATATGGGAAAAAAATTGTGGGTTATAATTTGCAGTGTCTCAACACTGTGCCTAATAACCTGGCACTCAAAGTCTTTCATCAACTCAAGAGTTAACAGTGGTACACACTTAGGCCACTGTTTCACAATAGCAAAGGGGATGGATGGCATGCACATGTAGTAAGAGTGTCCTAAACCCCTGGCCTACCTGGCAGCAAGTCAGTATGTCAAGTCCCCACTCCAGGGTTAAGCCATGTGTCCAAAGTCCAACCTGAAGCACAGTCCCACAGAGATCCTAGAGCAGGCAAGACCAAACTTGGCCCTCCAGCTGTTTTGGGACTACAATTCCTATCATCCCTGACCACAGGTCCTCTTAGCTAGGGATGATGGGAGTTGTAGTCCCAAAACAACTGGAGGGCCAAGTTTGGCCATGCCTATCCTAGAACATCGAAGCTGAGGTCCATCAACATGGGCTGTTGAACAGACACAGCAACTCAGATCTGCTTCCCTTTTATACTTCACATGCTGATTGCAGCATCTGGGCTTGATGAGGCATCTGACCCTCACCTGTTCTAAGTCTTCTCCAGCTGAGGAGAAGAGCCAACTTGTAGAGCTAGTGGCTCCATCTGGCCAGCTAGGGAGCTGGGCTGTGGGCCCTTGCCTGTCTCAGCCTCTTGGAGTGCTTTGCCTGCTATTCCCTATGCCTCAGAGCCTGCTGTGTTTGTGGAGACAGGGGCTCCTCAGGCTCTGGGGATGGGTCCCATTGCTCTGGTTCCTGTGCACTGACCCCGCATCCCCTCGTCATCTTCCATCACCCTGTGAATACTTCCTACAGCAATCTCGCCTTCCCCACCCCCAGCTTGCCCCAGTGTGTCCAGCCCCAGCTACACCTCTTTGCTGGGATCCTCTTCCTCCTCAAAGTTCATGATAAAGAGCAAGACATCTCTATTCCACTAACCAAGTACTGGCTAGCAGTTTAGATACTCAAGTCAGAGCATAAAAGCATGGATAGCCAATATAGTGCCTGTTCCAGGAAGCATAGTGAATGGTCAAAGATGACGGAAGCTGTGATACAATAGCTTCTGAAGAGTACCATGCTGGGTAACTGTTCTCCAACGCACCAGGTTGCTGAAGGGAAGGGATCTGAACTTGCAAGCTTCCATGCTCTCTCTAGCGTAAATATGTCCAATGAAAAAATGTCACTTTCCTTAACTTGCACTGACAAGATTCACAGTTCACAGAACATGAGCACGCTATTGGAAGTTTGCATGGATGGTGGCTTCAGTCAACAGACATGTGCTTGCAACAGCATGGAATAGAATAAAATATGTCAGAAATGGGCCATAGCTTGGCAGCAGAGCAAACACAGAAGGTCCCATATTCTGCAGTTAAAAGGATCTCAAGCTGAAGGGCTAGGAAATAGTCTGCCCCAAATGACAGAGAGCTGTAGCTACTTGGGAACAGAGCAGGGGTAGCTAACCTTTTGGCCCCGGGGGGCCCAGTGTCACATTCCAAACCCTCCAGGGCCTTCACACAAGGGTGGCCAAAAAGTGGGAACAGTCACTTCACAGCTGGCATGCCACACATACCGAAATCACACCAGTGTGTTTGTACATTCACATAATTGGGGGGGGGAATCCATAACATGCTGGCAACAGATCAGTCTTGTGAGCAGTGGGAGGGATAAATGTCAATATAGATGGTGACATTGGGATGGATGGGGAGGTTTAAACCTCTCCATCCTTCTCAGTGCCCAAGATACAGACGCCCGCCTTTCCTAATACAGCACATATTGGCTGCAGTTCTGGGACAGAGAACTTTAAATCTCTCTGTCCACTTCTACACCACGATCAGGATGCCCATCCTTCTCCATCTTTTACTTTACAGGCTTTTGAAGTTAAAAGTGACCCAAGTGTTTTTTGAAGCCTCCATACGCCTTCCCATGGTGTTATAAGCTGCAGAAGTGTCCGTCACTAAGAAATGATGGGCAGTTCACAGGATATCACACTTTTACCACTACTACTGTTCTATGGAATATTTATTTTGGATACCCATAACCATGTGAAATGAATGGGAAGTAAAGGTGAATATTATCTAAATACGAGAAAACAGCTGCCACCCAAAAATTGAGGGTTTCACTTGCACCTTGAGATGGAGAGGGGGTGTAGATAAGGCCCATGGGTTAGCTACGCCTAAAGTAGAGAGTATTGGGTTTGATGGAAAAATAGCTTGACTCAGCTTAAGGCTTCAGCATAGGCTGAATAAAAACTACGAGTAGGGATTCCCCAGACATTTTGGCACTTAAATTCATCACACGATTAAGCTAACTTTCAACATATCTGCAAGAAAGACACTGTCCTCCCAGGTTTAGGGTCAGGCTCACACTGCCAGATAACCTTACCCTGGTCATCGGGAGCATCCTATGGGTTCACACAGTCTTCTTCATCCAGCAAAGGAATTCCCACCCCCCAAATTTATATAGAACTACTGCAGCAATGGCATCCCAGTACTGATGCAGATAGAACTGTAGCTGCCATATTTCACCCTGAAATGGAAAACAGGGAATCGTCTATAAAAATGGGATGCTGGCAGAAGAGTACACAGTGGTACCTTGGTTCTCAAACTTAATCTGTTCTGGAAGTCCATTCCAAAACCAAGGTGCGCTTTCCCATAGAAAGTAATGCAAAACAGATTAATCTGTTCCAGGCTTTTAAAAACACCCCCTAAAACAGCAATTCAATATGAATTTTACTATCTAATGAGACCATTGATCCATAAAATGAAAGCAATAAATAATGCACTGCAGGCACACATTCAATCACTCAGTAGCTGAACTGGGTTCCACACACCCCAAAAAAACAAAAAGAGCAGCAAAAACGCAAAATAAGTAGCAAAAACAGACAGACCTCTGTGTAACACTCAAATCAGAAGCGTAACACTCAAAACAGAGCACGTTCTGCTTCCAAAAAAAGTTTGCAAACCGGAACACGTACTTCTGGGTTTGCAGTGTTTGGGTTCAAAGTTGTTTGAGTACCAAGGCATTTGAGAACCAAGGTACCACTGTATGTGAGTGAGGAGAAAGTAGTGTGCAAGACTGCAGGGCACTCCCAAAAGCCTAACTGAGCTTTACGCTGGTGTAAATCCACAAGTGGCTGCACCTTCTCAAGCTCCATGCCATTTGCCTCCTGCAACTGTGAATGGGTGGATAAGCATTAGATTACAATCCCCAAACCCTTGGGTGCTATATGAAGCTCCAATTCTCTCACTTAAGAATGCGGCACACACACCTCCTGCCCACCCTCTAGCACCCATGAAAAACCATTCAGTATAATGAATGTTTACTTGCTTCGGGCAAAAAAGGAAAAGGGGAAAGAAGACTAACAGTGTAGAAGCAATATATTATCACAGTGGCACCGCTAGCAACCATAGATTCTAGCTGGCATTCTTATCTAACTCTCATTTCCAATTCAGCTAAAATACGAAGATGTTGACTAATGACCTGAAACACAGTGGGTGACTGCATAAATCAAGTCTTTTTTTCATTCCTACTTGAAAAGTTTCTGGATACCTTAAGGTCAGGACTTCCGAAAAGCCATGTTTTAAGCAATAAGTAGTACTTGCATCATGCCAAAATGAAATCTTTCTCAAGGACAAAAATATCAAAGGGTAGCATAAACAGAAGTCATAGCAAGCCCTTTTTAACATATGCGTGGTTGGTTACCGAGACCGACAATTCTTTTGTGCCTGCAGAGATGATGGTGGAGAAACGGTAAGGTTTGTATGCTCAACTTCTTCATTTCCCCACCTCTACACCCACATGAAGCAAAATGGTATGCAGTTTGTTCTTGCTTTACAAAATAGTGAGCTGAGTGGTAACTTTTAAGATCCTGCGGATGTATCTGTTATGTAGAACAACAATCTTTCATAGTTAGAGCCAAGGTTTTGGGGCATAGGGTCATAAAAAATATATTTCAAAACTATTACAAACTGCTTTTAAAAACCAGATGATCAAAAAGCAAGCAAAGCCTAAAAATGAATAAATAATATACCCATGCACGTCTGAGCCATTTTACAATTCCTTAAGGTTCTGCAGACCCCCCCCCACAAAGCTGATCTGAGGTCACAGAAGAAGTAAAAGAAGAGTTTGGATTTGATATCCCGCTTTATCACTACCCAAAGGAGTCTTAAAGCGGCTAACATTCTCCTTTCCCTTCCTCCCCCACAACAAACACTCTGTGAGGTGAGTGGGGCTGAGAGACTTCAGAGAAGTGTGACTAGCCCAAGGTCACCCAGCAGCCTCATGTGGAGGAACGGAGACGCGAACCCCAGATTACGAGTCTATCGCTCTTAACCACTACACCACACTGGCTCTCAGAACACAAAGGGATAGGAGGAGGAAAGAAACACTGCACTAACGGAGCTTATTGTGCTGGTTCTCACTAGCTCACCTACTTAGTTGAATCTAGCCCTAAAACAAAATCCCTAAATATTACAGGATTCTTTTGCACGAAAGTCAGAAAGTCCTTTGAAATGGCAACAGTGTTCTTATAACAGGCAAAAGCAAGGACTTTACCATAGCCTCTTAAAATGCAATACTATGTTGTATGCCAAAAGTTATGATACCATGTTGACTGAAGTATTTGTCCATTTTTCGCACACATTTGGGAATGGGATTTTGGTTATGTGACACTTCCATGCTGGATATTCATGCCTGCACAATTGTACTTGAAGTATTCAACCAAAAAATGACAGTGGAGTTAAGGGCTAGCCCTGCTATCCAGTTAAAGATCCTTTCATTTCCCATCAGTGTGGTTGGGTAATAGTAAAACTTCCAAAAGCAAGCAAACTATAAGTAGATGATGATGCATCTTATATTCCAAGACCCCAGGAAAGACTGTACAGGTACCACCTACATTTGAATTGAGGAGCAAGATACTGCTTTCTCTTAAATACGGTAAGTAGACGTTTTTACATTCTTCCATGTTTGCATTGGAATAACAGCTATTTAAACTTTGCATTAAAGAGAACAGCAGAGTTGTGGAATCACTGGGGCTCTGTGGTGTCCATGGTGCTGATGAACACACGTTGGACTACTGTAACAGTTTGAAACTATTAAGCAGGATTTAGTGTCCTCCTTCCGAAAACTCAAGTACTCGTTTTGAAAGTCAGGCACTTTCTTTACCTAAACAACAACAACAACAACAACAACAACAATTTATCATTTATACCCCACCCATCTGTCTGGGTTTCCCTAGCCATTCTGGGAAGAAGAAGAAGAGGAGTCTGGATTTGATATCCCACCTTTCACTCCCTTTAAGGAGTCTCAAAGCGGCTAACATTCTCCTTTCCCTTCCTCCCCCACAACAAACACTCTGTGAGGTGAGTGGGGCTGAGAAACTTCAAAAAAGTGTGACTGGCCCAAGGTCACCCAGCAGCTGCATGTGGAGGAGCGGAGACACGAACCCGGTTCTCCAGATTACGGGACTACCGCTCTTAACCACTACACCACACTGGAAGCTCTCAACAGAATATTAAAAACACAATAAAACATTAAACATTAAAAATTTCCCTAAACAGGGTTGCCTTCAGATGTCTTCTACAAGTCAGATAGTTGTTTATTTCCTTGACATCTGATGGGAGAGCACCACTACCGAGAATGCCCTCTGCCTGGTTCCCTATAGCCTCACTTCTCGCAGGGAGAGAACTGACAGAAGGCCCTCAGAGCTGGACCTCAGTGGGCTGAATGATGGGGGTGGAGCTGCTCCTTCGGGTATACTGGGCCGAGGCCATTTACTCATAAATACCAGCTGGCCCTCCTTTTGCCTTTCCGACCACTGGTCTTCAACTGGTGGGTGCAGAACCACTAAGGCACCACAGCCTGATCCAAGGTGGGTTGCAGCCAGAGTGCTACCACCAGGCAAATACATGGTAAATGATTAAGAAATGGGTCCCCAAATGCATGTTTGGGTTGGAAGTGGGTCCTGGGTCTGGAAAGGTTGAAGATACATACTATTAACCATATGGATAAGTGCCTTGCCAATTCACTGCATCGCAGATACGGATAAGTCTGAACTGCTTTTCTTGAATTGCCAGTTATGGGAAATTATATACAATGAATTGAAGAAAATGTTCCATCTAACATTTGTTAAAAAACCTGAAGCATTTCTGTTATGGATTGTAGGGAAAGACATGCCAAAGAAGTTGAAAAATATCTTCATGTATGCCACAACAGCAGCGAGAGTCTTAATAGCACAAGGATGGAAAACTGAGGAAATCCCGACTAAAGAATTATGGCAAGAGAAACTGATGCACTATGCAGAACTGGCAAAATTGACACATAAACTACGGGACAATGATAACTGTGACTTTAAAGAGGAATGGGAACCTTTTACAAAATATCTAAAGATGCAACAAAGTGAATTGGACTCCTTGGCAGGCTTTGAATAAACACTCACAAACTTTTTATTGATAATAATCAGTTAGATAAATTAAGGACTTATACAATTCTGTAACATGCAGAGAATAGCATTTATAGAGAAACCAGAGATTGGAACTGAGGGAAGCCAGGGGGTGGGTTGTTTTATGGGAGGGAGGGAGGGAGAGGGAGGAAATGGGGAGGGGGGATTAAGGATGATATGTTTTAAGATAATATGTTTTGTTGAATTACCTAATAATTAAAAAAAAAAAGAATTTCCAGTTCGCAAACCCTGAAAATATAGCATTCTTAAACACGGTACCAGTCTTTTCAGCTCAGTGGTTAAAAGTTCTTGAGTTAAGACAGGGAAGACCTATGGCCAGGCCATAAAGTTCCTGGGCCAGTCATCTCTCAGCTTCACAGGGTCAATATGTTACCACAAGCCACTTGCACCCTTTGAATCCCAGCCTGAGTGTACAATTGAAAGCCCTGTGCCATTTTGTAAGGGAGTCTGGTAAACATGCTTTAATTTCTCGGGAGAGCTGGTCATTCTTGGAAGAGCACAAAGGCTGCTAAGGTCATGCTTCTCAGGAAGCCACCCCGTGTACGCAGTCATCCCTTTCATGCTGGTAAACATCGTTTTAGCTGGACAGGAAGCCATCCTATTTGCATAAATATATTTGGCCTTGATAGACACAATTGCTTTCATGTGTTTGAATACAAGCTGTAGAAAACAAGTCATGTGCCTTATGTTTGAGATGGAATTTCAGTGGGCCTCACAAAGTCTGAAGTAATCAGATCTAGGAAGTGGCATATTTTCAATTGTTCATGGTCCCAGTGGCTATCAAAGCCAACTGAGGCAATAAAATGAGGCCAGTGATCACAGCAGTTTGTGTTTTCAGCAAGAACCAAAAGCTGGTAACAGCCCTGTTTAATTTATCATTGTAAAGTTTCTAATATTTTGCTTGTTTGTTATTTTCCCTTTCGCCACATGATGATTCCCCTCATGTGAAAGAAAACTTATTTCTGATTTGTGGGAGAACCTCCTTCGGCAACTTGAAGGTGTTAAGCAAGTTTCATTCAGAATATTCTGAAATTTAGTGTCTGCCACCCAAGATCCATAAACTGTTAAGGATAACGATTTAATTTCCTGAAATGGGAATGCTTACTTATGTTAAATTACTGTGTACTTTTAATGTGGAATTTCCCCCCTCTGGCAGTATCTCTCATGTGATTAGCTGACTGTGAGTCACATGAGAGAAGAATTCCATTCTGTTGTGACTGTTATTCCAGTAACTGTTGTTTTCTAACTGCTCTCTGTTCTCCCTCTCTCTGTGTGGCAGAATGGCTGCTGAGAGAGACTTCTCAGGATACTGCTGAGGACAGTGTTGTGTCTGTGTGATCTGTCTGAAGTGAAACAGACAAGAGGAAGAGCCCTAAATATTAATAGGGAGAAACCTGTACAGGAGCTCTCTGTAAGGAACAAAGAGGATACCACTGAGGTGAAAGTAGCAACCGTTCATAAGAAACTGTTAAGGTCTGAGTGATGTAAAACTTTGGTGCAAGGCTCAACTAAGGTTGGATCAATAGTTTGTACAGAGGTCGTGGGGGGGGGGGAGCCCTGTCCACCCTCAGATCAGGATCAAAATTCAGGGGAATCCAGTAAAGGGGTCCACAGGGAGAGTTCTGTCTAGTAGTCCAGGCCATAGAACACCCTACTGGCTATTTAAATATACCTGTCTGAAGAAACCAGAGGCCTTTCTCCTGGGCATGGTTGGCCAATTGGTGTTAAAGAAGGATAGAACTTTCTTTATGTATGCTACAACAGCAGCAAGAATACTTATTGCAAAGTATTGGAAGACACAAGATTTACCCACTCTGGAAGAATGGCAGATGAAGGTGATGGGCTATATGGAACTGGCGGGAATGACTGGCAGAATCTGAGACCAGGGAGAAGAGTCGGTGGAAGAAGATTGGAAGAAATTTAAAGACTATCTACAGAAATACTGTAAAATTAATGAATGTTAGAATGGTGTTGGAATGAAGTTAAGGGGTTTTTAGCAGCAATGTTATAAAGGAATATGTAAAAATGGATTGTTAACAGGTGATAATCTAAAGTTATAATAAAGGTAAAGGTACCCCTGCCCGAACGGGCCAGTCTTGACAGACTGTGGGGTTTGTGCGCCCATCTCACATTTATTGGCCGGGGGCCAGCGCTGTCCGGGGACACTTCCGGGTCACGTGGCCAGCGTGACATCGCTGCTCTGGCGAGCCAGAGCCGCACACGGAACGCCGTTTACCTTCCCGCTGGTAAGCGGTACCTATTTATCTACTTGCACCCGGAGGTGCTTTCGAACTGCTAGGTGGGCAGGCGCTGGGACCGAACAGCGGGAGCGCGCCCCGCCGCGGGGATTCGAACCGCCGACCTTTCGATCGGCAAGCCCTAGGCGTTGAGGCTTTAGCCCACAGCGCCACCCGCGTCCCTAAAGTTATAATATATTAAGATAAAAGATTAAGATAAAACCAAAGAGGGAAAGGATTTGCTGAATTAACTAATTTGAACTGGAATACAAAAAAGGGAGGTGTGAGGAGGTCGGGGAAACAAGCAAATGAAAGATAAGATATAGAAAGATTGATTTGTTTTTAACTGTTTTTACTTTGTATTTTCATTTTTTTTCTTTTACTTTTTTTCTCTTATTTTTGTGATATGCTGAAACTTGAATAAATATCTTTTTTTAAAAAAAGAACACCCTACTGGCACTCAGGTGGGACCACTTCATTTTATCTGTGTCGTGGGGAGATCCCTGAACCCAGGATCGACCCTGAAAGAGTAAACAATCAGCAGGAGGGGTGGTTGATTCACCCAGTGCCTATGCCAAAGCCTAACACATCTGTAATCAAGAAAGTTGTGGCCTATTTCAAGCCCAGATTACGGTCTTGTAGTAATTTCTGCCTTTATAAAATCACCACCTGAATCACTAACCCACTGTGCTTGAACCTGCAAATATGAATCCAAAGGAAAGCTGAGATAGAGAAGAAAATAAATAATCGACATTCTGGGCTTGCAGCAGTTTGTAACTGAAAAATATGGCTTGCTGCTCTTGTTCTTTATTCCATATATAGCATCATTTCCCACCCCCAGCCCTTAACTCTGAGCTCTTAAATGTACTGAATATTAAAAGAGCTACATCATAACAAGGCTAAAAACAAATACCGCTAGAAGAGCACCAACATGAAAATACCTCTTTACTGGCATTTCAAGCCTCTCCTACATAATAATGCCCTGCATATACAGCAAAATTGTGCTCGTGTCTCCATTCAGGAAGCAATAACAAAAAACAAAAAAAACCTGAAGTTTAATTTCATTCATATTTTAAAAGCACTAATGGAAGAGTACAGAAAGTACTGGAAAATAAACTTCATCGCCTCCTACCGGCTAGCTAACAACACATAATCCATAACACCTATTTGCAAAGCTTGTTTAATTGAAGGGTTTTCCTCCTCAGAATTGCATGGCATGTACATTGGTAACAAGGAAAAATGCTCTTTTTAAACAACAGGAGCTTTCTGAAAACTGTTATGAAAGGGGAAAATATATGAGATCCCTTGAAAGGGACAAGACACTAGACAGAGACAGAGAGAGTGAGAGTTTCTCTCTCTCTCTCTCTCTCTCTCTCTCTCTCTCTGACAAACAGTGCTGAGCAGCTTGGAACTTGCATTTTTCGATGGCTTTTCTTGCCTACCGGAAGGTTTTTTTTGTTGATGCTAAGAGGAGAGAGATATTTTCCCAAATACCATGCAGTGCATGTAGGTGTTAAAAGCAAGGGGAAGAGGCTTCAGACTGGAAAAATAAATAAATCTAAAGAATGCTGCAGTTTGCCCTTTGGTAAGGGACATATTTTCAAATAGAAAGAAGTGGCTGGGGGTGGGGGAGAGAAATAATGGCAGCGAGGGATTAGAAGCACATTGATTTTTTTTTGCAAGCATTGAGAGAATGTCACAAATAAGTCTCTGAGGCAGAGGCGGTCTGAAACATTTTGGTGCCCGAGGCAGGAAACCCAAAATGGCACCCTCCCACATGGTGGTAAATCTGCAATAATGCACTAAATAATTTACAATTTGCCACTCTTTTTCACAAGGGAGGGAGCTTTTTTAAAAGCAACAACAACAAACTTTATATGGTTGGCTTTTTTGCAAAAACAAAGTATAACATCATAAACACGTAAGCAATATATAGGTGAGAGCATTGGTTGAATTTCTGCTGTCCTGTAAAATATCCCTTGTTCTTTACTTATGAGCAGAATCCTCCTGTTTCATTTGTAGTGTCACCTTACACAGTCATTCCACAGAAGACCATGTGTGGCTAGTGGTTACAAGCTATGCTCCTTTTGTACAGTGGTACAATTACAGTGATACCTTGGTTCTCAAACTTAATCCGTTCCAGAAGTCCCTTCCAAAACCAAGGCGCACTTTCCCATAGAAAGTAATGCAAAATGGATTAATCTGTTCCAGACTTTTAAAAACAATTCCTAAAACAGCAATTTTACATGAATTTAACTATCTACCAAGAACATTGATCCATAAAATGAAAGCAATAAACAATGCACTGTAGTCACACAATCAAATCAATCAATCAATCAATCAATCAATCAATCAGTTAGTAGCTGAACTGGGTTCCACACAGTCACATATACAAAAAAAGAGCCACAAAAATGCAAAATAAATAGCAAAAACAGACAGACCTCAGCGTAACATTCAAAACGGAAGTGTCACACTCAAAACGGAGCATGTTCGGCTTCCGAAAAAAGTTTGCAAACCAGAACACTTACTTCTGGGTTTGCAGTGTTTGGGTTCCAAGGTATTTGAGAACCAAGGTACCACTGTAATACAGAGATCCCATGTCACTTGAAGCTTTTTTCTTTTGTCTTTTTAAAAAAATGTTCCTGTCTTTCCCCCTTTGTGCCAGTTTTTCCATCAGTGTAGTTGTCCACATTCCTTTCCAGGTGTTGTTGCAAGGATTCCATGTGATGGCTAACTTATGGGGTACTTGGAGGAAGAGCAGGATGCACAACAGCCTTTCCTTAAGCATCCTACTTTTTGGGATGCCCTGAACATTTGCACTCAAGGCCATGTGTCAGGGAACTGCCATCAGAGGCATGGGAGAAGGAGAGGGTCTCTGATTCTGCAGGGGAAGGTCCAAGCGCTAGAGGGAGACTCAGCCGGGAAGAAGGGGAAGAGAATGAGTGTAACACCAGGGATCAAGGAGAGCAACGGGACAGGGAGGTGCAGGGGCTCCAAGACTCTTCGTTGGAAGTTAGCGAGGAGAGCCCAAGCACCCTGCTGCCCACGCCCACCCTGCGCAGGAGACTCCCGCGCAGTGAGAGGCGGAAACGATTGGGCGTCAAACAACTCTTATGTTGGCAACGCTTTAAGAAACGCCCACAGACAGATTCTACGAGTGACTAAGGGCAGCCACGCTAAGATGGGCTGCGCAGTCCGGAGGGTTTAACCAGGCAATCCGAGGCTCAAACGGAGCAGGATTACGCACGAGTAACTCCCAACCACTACACCATGTTTCCAATGGTCCACAAACATCAGCTTGGCCAGCCAGATAGTATGCATTTGTCCTTGCTACCAACTTCAGCATTTGGGGAGAAACAGGGATTCCCTTCATTTGCAATGCAGTATGGTGATGGCAAGAAACAGTACAAGACTTTCTCCTCCTGCTGCTTCCCTTCTCTAAAGTGTTACACACAGGAAACATTGTGCTCTCTGGCAAATGAAGAAGGCTCCACATTTTTTTCTGAGGGGGTAAAGATCTGGATATCTTCAGGCCTGTTGCAAAATTTTGCAATGAGAACAAGGCAGGCTGTGGTGACAGTGATGACCGGCGAATGAGTACTGATTTTAATCTCTGGAATACAGATTTCAGCTGAAGGAGGGTTATTTTTAATGTAAGTTTATGGGGAATTTTTAATTGCATCCACTTCTTCATCGTGCACATGTGGCAAATGTTGTTAACTCTGCTGTCTGGTCCTTGACTGCAATAAAGATTGGTTGGTTGGTTGATTTCTGAGGGGGATTTTTGACTTGCACAAACGTTTGGACAGGTTGGGGAGAGGGGGGCCTCCTACAACTTCCTATCGCCTTAGACAAACGTCTCTGCAAATGCAACAAGAACCCAACACACCCTGAAACTTTCTGCAAAGTGCAAGGGCTTTAGAAGAGAAACTCTCTCCCTTGCAATGCAAAGAGAGGCCCTGGGATCAGTGATGAGCTGTGGTGAGTAGAACTGCAGTCGTCTAATATTATCATTACTACTTATTCAATTTATATAGCATCCTTTATCAAAAGGTCCCAGGGTGGTGTACAACATTAAAAACACATCACAGAACTTCAGTCATAAAAACATAATTAAAAAACATACCGACAGACAGCCTAATAGTAAAGTGATCATAATAACAGTCCCCATACTTTCACAGGCCATAGATTATTTAATAGCCATAGGCCTATGTAAAGAGGAATGTTTTTGCCTGGCACCTCAGATGAGCCTTTCTGAGGACAGCATTCTACAACTGAGGAGCCACCACTGAAAAGGCCAGTTGTCTTGTTGCCACCCTCCAAACGTCTCTGGGATGGGGGACATAGAGAAGGGCCTCTGATGCCAAGTACAGGATCTGGGTTGTTTACAAGCTAGCATCAAACTGAAGTTTTATCTCTCCAAGTGCTCTCTCTGGGCTTATTCACATTTATCCACAGATTGACATGTGCTCTGATTTGGAGCTAAAAAGCAGATTTTTCCCTAAGAAAGCAGCAGAGGAAGGGGAAACCCACTCAGACCCCTACCTAGATAGTGCAAAGGTCAATTGGAAAACCACTCAGACTTGTGCTTCCTAGGCTTGGGACAAGTGGATGTATGGACAAGCCCTCTCTCTCATCTTCATGAATGCCCCTACTGACTCAAACACACCGAGTGAACCTTTTTTAGTCAAACCCCAATCCTTTATTTTACCATCTCCGACACCTTAAAAGAAGCCTCCTCATAAACTGGATTAGTTTCCCAATACGTGTTCATGGAATAATCAAAACCAAGGAAAGCAGGGGCAATAGCCCTTTCCTTAAAAACAACAACAGCACTACAATTCCTGCACTTGACACAGCCTATAAATATGAATTGTGATTGCTAGACACAAGCAACCCTTAACTCTGTTTCTACCCTGCAGTCATCTTGTTTAAAATTAAATTTATCACCATCTGGGATACCAGAACCGTGGTTTTGTTTTGTTTTTTGGTTTTGCAAGACAGGCGTGTGCAGATTTCATTTCTAAAAGTGCTATCACTAAGGAAAAAATATGGTATTTACCCCAAGACAACAGGCTGCTATGAATATTTAAGATGACACATAAAATATGAAGTTGTTTGCTATTCAAATGTAATCTATTAAGTGAAAGTGTGTATTGAATAAGAAAAAATCAGGAGGAAGGTTGCTGACATATAAGTGGGTCAAGCAAGTCTGACATCTGCGAGATTGAGGAAATGCTCACTGTGGAGAAGATGTCAATTCTCTCTCAGGAAGACACTGGTTCCGATTTGGTCAAAGTTAGGAAGAAACATGGGAATCCGCCTTCTTTGGGGTCAGCATTTTTGCCTGTCTACCTTAAAATTACTAACTGGGTTTCAAATGAGAGCATTTTCATTGCTATGCTTGGCATTCCTGGGGACTGAACCTGGCAACCTCTGTGTGCAAAGCTTGGATTTCACCACCAAGAAATTGCTCTTCCTCAATGTCAGAAACCAATGGATTCAGGTAGGTAGCCGTGTTGATCTGACGCAGTCAAAATCAATAGAAAAAATATATCCAGTATAGCACCTTAGAGACCAACTAAGTTTGTTCTGGGTACAGTGGTACCTCGGGTTAAGAACTTAATTCGTTCTGGAGGTCCGTTCTTAACCTGAAACTGTTCTTAACCTGAAGCACCACTTTAGCTAATGGGGCCTCCCGCTGCCGCTGTGCCGCCACCGCACGATTTCTGTTCTCATCCTGAAGCAAAGTTCTTAACCCGAGGTACTATTTCTGGGTTAGTGGAGTCTGTAACCTGAAGCGTCTGTAACCCGAGGTACCACTGTACTCAGAACAAACATAGTTGGTCTCTAAGGTGCTACTGGACAAAAGAAACCAATTTAGTTAGAGCCAACGACCCTGTCTCTGCATGCAGCTGCTTCATGAGTCATCAAAATGGCCTCTTCTAGAAGGTTCCCCACTGTGGGTGGGTGCTTTGAGTTCAGAGGAAGCTTTCCTTCCTTAGCCAATTTATTTCACATTAGTCAGCAGGGACTGACGATTTCCCCTTGCTCCAGCAATGCCTCTTGAAAGACAGTATCCTGACATATGTCATTCCTAATGAGACTCCTAATGAGACATGGGTGGGGGGGAGAGAAGAGGAGACACATGGCAGATACTAGTGATGGTGGTGAAACTTAAGTTTTTAAAATAGACACCCCACAAAGCCCAGCCTTGTCCAAGGAAGTCCTTCATCCCCAATGGCGTCTGCCAATTTTCCTTTTCCCCCTGAGATATGGTCAAAAAAAACCCCTCCCTCTAGGATCCTTTTTGTGGGCTGTGCATGAAGTTTTGAAAGGAAGAGGCTTTTTGCCTCAACACATTTATGCCCTCAAATAAAAGAAGCTTCAGATGGTACAAGATTTGTTGATTAAAAATTAATTCAAGAATTAAAATACTGTCTCTATAGAAGAAGTTGGTGATCATATTCATATTGCCTTCAAATACGTTTGCAATAACTATTATGCAACAGCATCAGTTGTCAGAAAGCTGACTGTAACACATGTCTTAGCATTAACTCATGGTCTGTGGAGAGATAAAAATGTAAAATCGAATCCCTTCACTCATTTATTACCGGCACATATTTTTCTCCTTCTCCCCTTCAAATCACAGTCAAGGCATTACTCTATAAGCTTGAAAATTCAGGAGTGCTAAATGCCCGGGTTCATACCCCCAAAGCATTATTTCTCTGTTTCTTCCTGTGCCCCAAATTTACATGTGATTCTTGAGTATTTGCCAGACCTAAGCTTGGAATAGCTGTCTCCTGGCTTTTTGCAAGTCTGCCCTCTGAGCAATATGCTCTGCTGTCCCTCTGTGACACTGCCAGCTGCCACACTTGTCCATTGTGAGTAATTTAATGTTGGTTTATTAAAAAGAAAAGATGACTAGAAGGGACAAAAAAGGAGCATTGACTGCACTCTAACTGATCTTGAGTGACACTTGAAGATTCATTAGCCAGGAGCCTGTGAACCAACAGACAATTCAACAAGAATGCCGTATATGCTGACCCAGTCTGCTAAGGTCAGCTGTAGTTGGTTTTTCCCCCTCCCAGAGCAAGGCAACAGGTATAGCATCTGCTTTTGAAAAAATAAAATAAAAAATATGAAGTTACAGAACTACTCTGCACAGCTAAATCTATAGCCGCACCACTCTGGGACAACCTTATCAGAAGTTTAGGAAACACAAGCATAAACGTAGTTCTTAATTTTTATGAGCAGGGAAATGGGTGAGAAGCGCCAGCCAGACACATACATTTTTTGCCACGACCATATACAGTGGTACCTCGGGTTACAGAGGCTTCAGATTACAGAGGCTTCAGGTTACAGACTCCACTAACCCAGAAATAGTGCCTCGGGTTAAGAACTTTGCTTCAGGATGAGAACAGAAATCCTGCTCCGGCGGCACGGCAGCAGCAGGAGGCCCCATTAGCTAAAGTGGTACCTCAGATTAAGAACGGTTTCAGGTTAAGAACGGACCTCCAGAACAAATTAAGTTCTTAACCTGAGGTACCAGTATACAGAGTTCTCAGAGTGTCCCTATTTTCCAGGGACAGTCCCGGATTTACAGAAGCAGTCCCGGTTTCTGATTTGATCCCACAATGTCCCACTTTTCCTTAGGATGTACCTATTTTCATCAGAGAAATGTTGGTGGGTATGTAGTTATGCAACCCCCGAGCCAAGGAGATAAGTAACTATACAACCTTCCAAAGACATCTGAGGGCAGCCCTGTATACAGAAGTTTTATAATGTTTCATGTTCCATTATGTTTTTATATTTGTTAGAAGATGCCCAGAGATTATGGTAGTGGTGGTGGTGTTGATTATAGGATGTCCTGATTTTCATCAGAGAAATGTTGGAAGGTATGCAGATGGCTAAATTCAAGTGAAGCAAATTACTTAATGGCTCAGTTTCAGAAGTGTGGCAAGGCAGACTCATGCCTTGCCACTCTTCCGAAAAATGGAAACGGGGGGGGGGGGCAAGGCTTTAGTTGGGGCAAGGTTCTCCACAGTGCCCCAAGCCTTTTCCTCAGAAGAGGCCTATGTCAGATGGGATCGTGACACACACTTTGTTCACCAGCTACACAAACCCTGACATACTTACACTAAGGAACAGCTTCATAGCAAATAAAATTCACACTGCATGAAGAAACAGAACCCTTAAATGGGGACCTGAGTTGCTTTCAAGGCTGCAGTGTATTCGTCAGTCAGTCCTGCAATATGGTTGCAAACATTATGCCTTTCAATGCAAATAAGATAAAAAGCCAAGAGTCACACAGACAGATCCATGGAGCCACCTCGGATATTTTAAATGCACAACTGTAAATGTAAAGTGTGAATGTGATAAACAGTGTTTGAAAACACATGTAAGAATGGTACAATAGAAGCCTGTGATTGGCTGAGGCTCCCTGGAGGGTTTTTGCTTGTTGGGAAAACTGGATAATTTTTCAAGAGGGTCTTCTGCACAACACCAGATATGCCACTGGCATAACTTTAGTAGCTTACATGCTGTCTACTTTCTCTGTCAACCAAACTAAGGATCCAGCCTCACCTCTCACAATTTTTAATCTTTAAAAAAAACAACCCTGCAGATTCCTTTTTATATCATCAGATGCCTACATCTGCCACTGTTACTTAAAGGAAGCTATAATCCATATTTTATCTGCAAATTGTCAAAATATATGAATAGCAGTGTGGATACTAAGAGATGAACTTCAAATTATCCTGAAGATTAAAGTTCTTATTTTCCTAGGACAGATTCTCTCAATACAGTGGTACCTCGGGTTACAGACGCTTCAGGTGACAGACTCCGCTAACTCAGAAATAGTACCTCAGCTTAAGAACTTTGCTTCAGGATGAGAACAGAAATTGTGCAGTGACAGCGGGAGGCCCCATTAGCTAAAGTGGTACCTCAGGTTAAGAACAGTTTCATGTTAAGAACGGACCTCCAGAATGAATTAAGTTCTTAACCTGAGGTACCACTGTACATTTACCCATGAAAGCTGACCAAATCCAGTATTTTTAAAAATAAAATAAAATAAAATAAGAAAACATAAAACTATTGGATCTAAAAGGTTCTCTTCCATAAACAGAACACATTTCCACTCATACAAGGCATGGGTCCCAGTTTTATTGCTGCTTAAGGTTGTGGAGCAGCACAGGTCAGCAAAAAACTGGTGTCTCCCCACCTGAGATTGGACTACATCTCCCACCATCACTAACCATTAACCATGCTGCTGGAGTCCAAGAACATCTGGAGGGCCACAGCTTCCTCAGCCCTCGCTTACCAGTCAGTGCAATGGCAACTTCAGGTCCTGGCCATTAGTTGCTGTTCTGTGAGATCTATGCTATTTCCCTGGAGGAATGAGTGATTTATCTTATGAAACAGTTGATATTAGCACACGCAATTGGGGGGGGGGTGAAATCAAAGCAAATTTAACTCCCATTCACTTTTGAATCATCCCATTTACACATTATTTTTTATAATGCAAAATGGCAGCTCAGCCTTCGGTGCTCAGCATCTTCATAAATCCAGGAGAAGGTGAAACAAAGGAAAAGAGAAGAATAGCCATGCAGACCTACAGCGGTATATTCCAGACCCCCCCCCCAAAAAAGGGCCTCTATGACAGCATAGATCCAACAGGAAAAAGCAATGCTGTTACATTGTCTCTTATATCTATGGATCTATTAAAAACAACCACTGAACTGGAATGTCCTAGCCTCAGATGATGGCCTGGGGGAAACGTTTTGTTTGAGGAACTTCACAATGACAAACATTCTTGCCTGAAAAACCATTGCTCACCATCACTGATCATCCCTGGAATGCACAGCCACAAAAGTAAGGCCCATGCATTGTCTGCAGAAGATAACAGTGAGACTCCAGGATATGTCTGATATGTCTGATAGATATGTGGGGTGAGGAGCAGGTCTTAGCAAGTGGAAGTGTGTTCCCTAGCGGTATTATGGAAACTACTCAGCTAAAAAGCCAACCCACGCTGGGCTGGAATCAGACAATAATGTGCGTACTTTAGGATGGCATTCCTTGCACATTCCCTAGCTAATGCCCCTTGTGGTTACCAAGAAATTGTGTTTTGAGAGCCGCCAATCTGCTTTAAGTGACCACACTCCCATTCCTCATTCTTTCCGTCTTCCTCCTCCTTTCTGAATTGTGGTTGTATGACTTCTGAATGATGCATGGAAGCAAGGAATTAATGTCTGGGAGTAGGACAAGGTTCTTGAAAAACTGTGTTCTAGGGAAGTCATTAGTGCTAACTGCCCATGTTAGACATTTGCCTTATTAGAGAGTCATTAAACGCCCGACGCCAGGTTGCTTTACCTATCCTTGGTAAAGTGTTAGATTGCTTCAACATTGTTTTCATAGCATGAGGAACAAGCTGTCCTGCTGATGACAGTGAAAGCAGGGTGCATGGAAACTCACATTTTTCTAACCATATCCCATGGTCAAACCAGCCCTCCACAAAGAAAAAGAAAAATGCTTCTCAAATTAAAACCATGCTGCTAATAGAACTGTCAGAATTGTATGAGGAAAGAACTGGGGGAAAAGGTGGGAGAACTGTAATTTGAGAGCGCTGCAGACCTTAAAATACAAATTGTAGAAACAATGTCAGAAGGGACAAGAATATGTTGAGGCTAGAAATGATGTCTCATCCCAGGGATGTTGGACTATGACCTTGGAAACCAGAGTTCAAATCCTGACTCAACCATGAAGCTCACTGGGTGACCTTGGGGGTTGTCACTGTCTCTCAGCCTAACCTACCTCACAGGGTTGTTGCGATATGAAATACTTGATCTCAAATTGTGCTATAAAGAGGGTGTCCAGAGATAGCTTCCCGAGTATTAATACCAATAATATTAATACCAAAGTTTTATGAAGGTACCAACAAACCTTCAATGCAGAGATGCCTCTCTTACATGACACAGATGTGTTAACAATGCCACGCTCTGTTACCGGTCTTAAGACCAGTCACTATTGCCCACCATGAATGCAGATAATGCTCTAGAACAGGGCTGGGGAACATTTTTCAATCTGAGGGCAACAGAGGCAACCTTCTGAGGTTGGTGGAGTCAGAGGAGAAAGTGGGTGGAGCAATGGAAGTGCCTCTTCCTTCATATTCCAGCAATGCAGTCAGAGGGTGACACTGAGACAATCAATAGACTTTATTACTTTTCACAGAGATGCTCCAGGACTGTCAAGTATGCTTGATAGTACAGAGCACATCCAAAGAGGAGTGTGACCTGGGGAGATTTGGCCTAGGCCTGAGGTCTTCCTCTAGAACATCAAGCACTCATCTTGCAGAGAGAAATTCTATTGCCACAAGCATGATGTATTCAGGAGTACTTGGCCAGCATTATAAATCTTCTCTTCGAGGATTCCTGATAAGCTTCAAAGGAAACCAAGCATTCGCCCAGAAAACCATTGTCTTAAAGCCATCATTGTTACATATCCTCCATTTTAATCACCGATGAAAAAGCACACAGTGGAACATGCTACAAATGTATTAAACCACCTCAAAACATGTCACTATTTTTGAAATAGTTTTCATACTTTGAAAGGTCATGCAACAGCTTTCCTGGAGCACTGGGATTCATGAGCAGACCAAACCCTGAAAGGCAAATTCTGGATGCCTTAAAAGGCTTTCCTGAGGTAGGTTTGCAGAGAAATTCCTGCTAAAATTTTTTGAAAACGATAACCAGATTACATTATAGCATAATGAAATGTGCCGAAACACTTGCTCAGTAAAGAAAGCAATAAAAGTACAATGTGTGCCATAACATTTCAATTTGTGGTTCTTATTAAAATAAAGGCTGGGCGGGGGGGGGGAGTGGAGGAAAGGGAGAATAAAGTCTAGGTTGGCGGTGTAATTCTCAGAGTAGCATCAATAAATATTTTCTTTTACTGAAGTTATACTCCTGCCTCCATCACAAGATTCCTGGAAAAAAGTAGGGCTGGAAATAACATTGATGCTTTGTGCTTACATCCAGCAGAGAACAAAGACAAACAGATTTTATTTTATTTTTAAAGCCGCTTTGGAAAATATAGGTCTTGCAGATATCAACTGATTTATGTAACAGAGAGTATCTCAATTGCTAGGAGAAAAAAGTCGCTTTTATAAAAACCAGCATGATATTTATAATATACAATGTGAATACACAGGGAGGTAATTTTGATTTGCATCATGGAAGAGTCCTTTGTGTTTTCCCCCCTGTGAAGTGAAATACAATGGGCTATTTCTACTAGTGAAATAATTGCTGAGGACTCAGTCTAACAATATTCCATCCAGATCTGATCATTCAGCCTTACTTTTTTCACAGAAAAAAGGTTTTATTTCTTTGCCAGATGGACAAGCATTCAAAGACGACTCCTTCTCTTAACCCTTTGGGATGCCACTACACTGAAATTCCCACTGGTTTCAATTGCTGTCACCTAGAAATTAACCTTATGAGTTTTAGGAGGCTGGAATCTTCGATGAAGTTGGAAGTGACAGAACCACAACCATTTCAGACTTGAGAAGTGTGTGGCTGTTTCAGCTATTTCTGACAGGGACATGCACCTCCAGATGGTGGAGATGTTAGGTGCCATCTTTACTTGCTGGCAAGTGACCAATAGCCAGGTGCAAAAGGCGCCTGGCTCCTGGCTAATTTCGAACACTGTGTGCAGCATGACTAAAGGTTTGGAATATGCTCCCAGATGGCAGACAGAATTGGTTGGGACTCAAAGAAAAATTCCCAAGGAACCATTGAGGTAGATAGCAGACATTTCCGGCTAACATGTTGAAAAAGGAGGGGGCATAAGAAAGCAGAGAGAAGCAAAGGGGGGCCCATTGCCTCAACCCTTTCCCTTACCAGTGCTCTGACATGATGACTACAGACTAAGGCAGGCTTCCTCAACCTCGACCCTCCAGATGTTTTGAGACTACAATTCCCAGCATCCCTGACCACTGGGTCCTGCTAGCTAGGGACCATGGGAGTTGTAGGTCAAAAACATCTGGAGGGCCGAGGTTGAGGAAGCCTGGACTAAGGGATGTATCAATATTTTTCCCCTGATCAAGATGTCCCAGATAAGAGAAGAACTATGGAAATACAAGAATGTATTGAAACACACAGAAGTACTCACTGTGTGCTCTATCCCTTCTGCAGTATGTACAAGGGTTTCCATTTCTCTCTCCCCTCCCCCGCCAAATCCACTATCTATTAAGATTACTTCTCATGCAGCTGCAAAGAAGTTAGTTCTTGTTGGGCAACAATATAAATAATATATTAGAAATACAACTTGAATAATAATGATAACTCATTGTCTTTGCGCACAGCCTATAATGCTCGAAGCAACAACATGGATTTCTTCCCTGGGCCACATAAGTATGAATAACACATTTTGGAGCTAGATCATACGCCCAGCTACAAAAGAGAGTAGCTGGGGACTGGACACATATTTATATTTCTCTCCAGAGGGCTTTTGAAAACTCATAACTCTATTAAACAATTTCTCCCAGAATTCGGCAGATGTTTACTTCCTGAAATATACTGCAGGAGTGCAAGGAATCTAATGGCCCAAGACTCCTTTGCTCCCACATGCTGGTTAAAAAAATGGGAGAATTCACTTTAAAAGGCAGAGTGGTAAAATGGCTAAGCCATCTTATGACCTTTTATAATAACACTGATCCTGGGCAACTTTTCTTCTTCATTCCAACGGCTGGGATCTCTGTCTCAGTGCACAATGCACTGGTATAGGGAAGGGAAAGTTAGAATCTGCTTAGAGCACATGAGCCAAAAAAAGGAGAAACCTGCAGTGAGAAGAATGGGAAAAACATAACAGGAAATGACCAAAATCATGCCTTCTCTGGCCCCATCATCTCTCACTATCATTGCCACTCAAGTCAAGGTCTTTAAAGTTCTGAAGACTGCACAGCTCATGGGTGGCAGAGCGATGGTTCTGGACTGCAACCCCCTTTAACCTTGATGATTAGGCCATGCAATGGACCACTGGCCCATTTTCATACCTAACAGTGGTCATATAACAACAACATTCTTGCATTTAAACTTCACCCCATAAAAATCCAATTGCAAAAAATGTGGAGAGGATGATTCTCAATTGGGATCTAAAAAGTTTGTTATGGTACCAGGAGGAGAACTGGGTAAATGGTATAGGTAAAATCCCATTAGTTTGGGCTTCTTCACCAAAAGCCTGGTTATAAGATTACAGGAGAGATAGGGGTATGCACAGTCTGAACAGGTCAAGCCTTAGGCTCCAGCATAAAGGCTGTGCCTTTTATCCAATAAATGTACAGCTGAAGAGGCCATGGATTGCATTCAACTAAGGTTTACTTGGAACAGACCCACTGAAAATAAAGGTCCTAAATTAATCCTAATATTGGGGGGGCGAGGTAAGCCCCACCCTGCATAATCAATCACATGACACGGTGCACACACACCATATGAATGGCAATGTCCATCAACTTTGAGGGTCCCCAGCCACCTGAAATATTTTTGGAGGGAGGCCAAAGACCCCTCAGCCCCTAAGAGTTGGCTCGTATGTTCCTGAATATGACTTACAACCTTGTAAGTTCTCTCACCTATTCAGCTTTCCACAGAAGATGAGCATCGTTTTAGAGGTTTACAGGACCCTGTAGAGAAAACTCCATAAATGTTATTGAAACTGATTATTTCCTTAGGATATGTTTTGCCAAAGCCGGAACTTCCAGATGAACCATATCACATTGCCCACTCAACAGACTGTTCTAGATAATTCAAGCAATCATCCCACTGATCTAAATTCTCCTGGAACGTTTTTTAAAAAGGAACAAATGCAAGTTAAAGACAAGCCATGGAGTCAAATTCTCACTCAGATCGACAGCTCACCAGCTCAGCTTGGGCTAGTCACTCACACTCAATTTACTTTGAAGTGGTTCCTCCCACCCTGTTTTCATTATGTATTTTATGTTTTAAATCTTGTGTTTTGTTGCTGTGAGCCACTCTGAGACCTATGAATGAAGGGCGTTGTACAAATTCAATAAATAAAATGGGAATGCCTCCATTTTTCACCCTGAGCTCCTTGGAGGAAGGTTGAGGTATATATTTGATGAATAAATAAAAAGAAACTCAGTTTGTCACTGTTACGCTTCCATAATGCTGGCGCATTTGTTAGGCAAAGGAAAATTCATCTGATTAGGCTGTTTCACGACTATATCCCCAGTTGGTAAGGAAAGAATTAGCCTCCAATTGTACTTATAAGTTTGGCTGACAGACATTCTGCATTTCTCTACAAACACATCATAAGTAATCAGGAGCCTCTGGACAAAAGCCCCAGACACAACCATCATAAGCATTCTGCCTGTACTTCTAAAAATTAAATCATAGCACTGTATCTTATACACATCTCCATTATTAAAGAAATGTGGAAGTTCAGAGAAAAATCACACAAGTCCCTGTTTAGAAGATATGGCAGCATCAAGTACTAAAAAAAGATTCCAGTCACATTCAGTTTGACAGAGAAAACTCAATTCCACTCTAGACTGCTAACAGAAGTCTATGAAATAGTATTGGACTCAAACATTCTTTCAACTTGCAATTAATTCTACGAAACAGAACAGCAAAATAGGTTTCGGAGATAGCCAAGGTAGTGCTCTCGAGAATGTTGTTAGACTATAATTGGCATGAGCCCCAGCTAGTACAGGCAATGTTCAATGATGACACAGGTTGAGTCCAACATCATCAATATGGAGGACACCGTATTAGCTACTCCAGTATAGAACAGAGCTCACTCCCCAACAGTCATTGCTTGGAAATAGCAGCCTTAGCTTAACCACTTTTACTCAGAAGGAAGGACCTCCAAGCCCATTGGAACTTAATTTTCAACTAAATACGCAGAGGACTTTTTATTAAGTCACTTGTCATCATATACATACACAACTTCTTCATTTCCCACCCCTCCATAACCCATCAATTGCTTCCATTCTTCCTTAAAAAGTTTGTCATTATGTCCTCTTAGTTTAGCAGTCAATTTTGCAACTTCTACATAGTCCATCAGTTTTATAAGCCATTCATCCTTGGTTGGTAATCCTCCTCCTTTCGACTTCTGTGCATATAAAGTTCTAGCTGCTGTTGTCGCATAAATCTATTAGTCAGCTTTCTTGGGACCTCTGTTCCCATTATTCCTAGTAAAAAAAAGGTTTTGGGTTTTGTAGGGGTTGTCGGTTTAAACATCCTTTTCAATTCATTATATATCATTTCCCAAAAACCCTTCACCTGCACATGTAAAAGAGATGTATAATTGTGTGCCATCAACATATTGCTAACATACTCCAAAACTTTGGGTGACCCCACTCAGCAGTTTCTTGTAGATGTTAAACAGCATGGGGGATAAAATGAAACCCTGAGGAACCACATACTGAAAGCTCCACAGGGCCAAAGAGCACTGCCCAAGCATCACCCCTTGGAAATGACCATCCAAGTAGGAGTGGAAGCATTGCAAATCAGTACCACCTAACTTGGACAGCTCCAGAAGGATACCAAAAGCTGTTGAGAGGTTCAGCAGAATCAGCAAAAACATATTTCCAGAGACAAAAGCAGGGCAACCAAAGCAGTTTCTGTGCCCAAACTGGGCAAAACAGTTTCCTCCAAGAATGCCTGGATCTGGGCCGTGATCACCTGCTCAAGAACCTTGCCAAAGAAGGTGAGATTGGCAACTATCTGGTAATTACTTAGATTTTCTGAATCGGGAGTTTCTTCAAGCAGGCAGGGACCACCACTTCTCACAGAGAGGCAGTAAATCACCTCCCTGGTACAGCCAGCTGTCCCCTCCCTGATAGTTTTTATCAGCCAAGATGGGCAAGGGTCCAGGGCGCAAGTGGTCACCCTGACCAATCCAAGCACCTTTTCTACATCCTCGAGCCTTATTAACTGAAACACATCCAACATAACATGACTAGACACCTCTCGAGATTCATTTGCTATAACAGTGGAGTCAAGGTCCCACTGGATGCAAGCAATTTTATCCTCAAAATGGAACCTCAGAAGTTATCTTCCCACCTTCCTATATCAGGGGCCTGAGCTGGCTCTCTTATTTTTGTTTATGGAAGAGACGCTTCATAACCGATCCCATGTCAAATAATCACATTACATTTATTGTTATTGATACTCTTAACATACATATTCATATGAACTTATTTTAACAGAAAGAGCACTACTCTGGTAAACCCTACTCTAAGCCAAGGGCCAACACAGAATTGCCCTTTCCCAGCAAAAATTTTACACGCAAGCATTACAATGAAATAGCCTGGAGTCCATTAATTAAAAAATGAAATTCTTCAGCAAAGCAGACAGACATCAGATTCAAGGTTCAAAGTGAATTCAAGATTAGCTTCTCATCAGACACATACCTCTGAGAAGTTTGATTGCAAATAATCATCACAGGTATTATTTTATGGCTGTTTCCTGTGGAAAGGAGGGGGAGGGAAGAATACCAGGAACAAAACAAAACACTTGGCTTGTCTCCTTCCAACAGAAAGTGGGTCACTGAAATGTCACTCAAACATGCCAAGAACAGTTTCCATTTGCATGGCAGAAATCCACAAATCAAGCTGGAACTAAGCTAGTTAAGTTTGGAGGAGGGAGGGAGAAGTGGGTTATGATTCACTCTGTGCATCTACTCTTTATGTGTTAATTCGTGGGAAGCCATGGTGGTTATGCACCACAAGAAAACAGAATAAATGAGGAAACTTTGCAATACAGATGATCATTTAATACTTCTCATCACCATCAAGTTATAGATTGTTATCTGATAGACAGAAATCATTCTTCCTTAGAAAACATCATATCTAGAAAAGCAGTTTTTGTTCTTTATGGGGGAAGAATAGGTTGAATAACAAACCCAATTAAATTCATTTTACACCACCCATCAGACCAACTCTTCAAAGAAGTGTAAATGGATCTAACCCAGAAGAGGTTTTAATTGTATCTTCCATTTGCACAAAGCATTGTTTTCTCTCTTAAACCACTACTTGCAGATTTAAAAGGTATGAACATAGAAATGTTTCAGTTGATAGAATGGGAAGGAATGCATTTGCTGGTCTGAAGTCCATCAACCTCAGCATGGCTGATTCTCAGCTTGGTGTAAGAGAAGAAACCACAGAATGTCAATGACTCAGTGTAAAAGCATTAATTGAAGAAATACATCTTACAAGTGTGTGTGCGTGTGTGTGTGTGTGAGAGAGAGAGAGAGAGAGAGAACAACCTCTTAATTTATGCCCATGATGTAGAACAGAAGTTAAACTGATAAGCACACCAAGAAATATATAAGATTAAATCCATTTGATCTGTAAAATATGCCCATATGTGAAGCATTAAGAAGAGACTTCATGTGAATAAGGAATCCAAGTCAACAGGGTGCAGAAAAGTAAGTTACCAACGTCACATCTAACCAAAGTTCATTCTGAAGCAATGGCTCAAAGGAAAGTGTACAACTTCATTACGAAAAGCTCCTGAGATCTCTCCAGGGATGGACCTGATCAGCAACTAAAGTACTACCATTTGTAAAGGTTAATAATAATAATAATTTTATTATTTATACCCCGCCCATCTGGCTGTGTTTCCCCAGCCACTTTGGGCGGCTTCCAACAGAATATTAAAATACAATAGTCTACTAAACATTAAAAGCTTCCCTAAACAGGGCTGCCTTCAGATGTCTTCTAAAAGTCTGGTAGTTATTTAAATGTATGTATGTATGTATGTATGCATGCATGCATGTATGTATGCAAACCTGTATTAGGACTGTAGGAAGTGAACTGGAAGGTCTATATTTGGATACCCAGTCTCTCCTAGCTTGATTTCTCAACAATTTCAAGACCATTCAAGTTCTTCTCACATGCCCCAATTCCACAAACCATCAATTGAACCTTGTTCAGTGAGTGACTGAAATATATTCAGGGTCGCAAAGTGATTTCATGCTCTTTATTCAGCTCATAGTGGTGAGGAGGAATTAATGGAAGTCCCCTCACAGTATCTGCTTTATATACATTATTTACACAATGGGCTGCACATGATTGGCTAATTCCAGAATTCCTCTGTAAGCCAATCAGGTTGTGGATTCACTTCTATCTGGAGCATGATTGGGTGGTTCCTGCCAACCAGTCAGACTGCTGCATTGCTCTAGGACCAATCAGACTGCTGCATTTTGGATCCTATTGTTCTAGGACCAATCAAGCTGCTGCAGTTTGGATCCTATTCAACTCAGTACATAACAGTGACAATGAATTTTTTAGATCAATCTGTGCTCTCACCCTTTGTTCAGGCAGTTCCATAGACTCAATATATTAAGAATCATAGAGTTGGAAGAGACCACAAGGGCCATCAAGTCCAACCCCCTGCCAAGCAGGAAACACCACCAGAGCACTCCTGGCATAAGAGAACAGCCTTAAATTAATAAAAACAGTCCCAACTTTGGACTACATATTGGTGCAGACTTTTTTACATTACCATGAAAACAAGCCCTCCCTTCCTCCCTGACCATAGCTGTAAACTTTTCCCTTTTCTTGTGAGGAATCCTATTCAGAATAAGGGATTTTCCCTTTAAAAAAGGGAAACATTGACAGCTATG